>NC_140591.1:465147019-467547019 GCF_964204655.1 Triturus cristatus
AGGGAGTAAAGATCTAGAATGGGGCGCCATTCTCCAGATTTCTTTTTTATTAAAAAAATCTGGAACAGAAACCGGTTCCTCTTTGCAATTGAGGAACTACTTTGATCGCTCTTTTTCGTAACATCAAATTTATTTGGGGAAAAAGCTCTGTGAGGTGAGCTGGAGGTGGTCCTTTGGGAGGAGAATTCAGAGGAAGTTTTACAAACTCTAGAACATGGTCTCTGGCCACAATGTCCAAGAGCCATTTGTCTGTTGTTATAGCTGACCAGTTTGAGTAAAAACAGGAGATTCTTCCTCCAACTTTGAAGGGGTAAGCGGTAGAGCAGGTGGCAGTTGTCATTGCTTCTTAGACGTATCACGTCCGCGGTAGGAAGACTTTCTCCTGTTTTGTGACTAAGAGGTAGTTGGTTGTTGCCTGAAGGATTGTTGGCGCTGAGAAGAATAACGTTGGTTACTCTGATAGTACTGGTATTGTCTTTGCTGATTACAGCCTCCTCAACCATAGAAGGATCCACGGCCTCTAGCGCCATGAAAATGCGGTTTCCGAAACTGAAGAGTACCGAGAGATCTTGATGTCTCGGTATCCTTTTTAATGGCCTGGAAGGCCTCTTCAACATGCTGACAGAAAAAGAGACTCGCGGTCAAAAGACATTAATTATTTTAGCCTGAACCTCCTGGCGAAATGTGGATTTTACCCAGCCCTGTCGCCGCAGGACTGCGGCACCTGCCAGTTGTCGAAAACCTGTAGACGCAACATCCACAGCCGAATCAATAATCTCAGCTGAGCTTCGTTCCGCCTCCTGAAGAAATTTTGAGCGCCTCTGACTTAGAGGGCTCAGGCAACATGTTCATGTAGGGAGAAATGTCCAACCACATCTGTCTGTCGTATCAGCCTAAGATAGCCAGTGAGTTAGCTGCACGGACGGACGTTGCTGCCATGGTCGAAACTTTCTTACCAATAGCGTCCAGACGTCTCCCATCCTGATCGGGAGGAGCAGACAGCAGAGAGGAGGAATTCCGCGATCGTCGTTGAGCTACCTGGGCAATAACGGAATCTGCCTTTGGCTGACCTATCAGACATGCTGGCAAATTGTCTGGTGCCTTGTATTTCTTCTCGAGGCGGGGCAGGACCGCAGGAATAAAAGCATGAGCTTTCATAAGCTTTAGTTCTCCTGCCAAATGAAATCAATAATAGGGATAGACCGCATTTGTTTCCTCGGTTGATCTTTAAAATCGTAAAGGAATCTATCATCCTTCTTTGTTTCCATAGGAAGGAGGAACCGTTGTGTTGCCCTCTCCATGAGAAGATTAAAACCTCCGATGTCAACTGGAGGAGAGTAGACCGGAGCAGGAGTAGAAGGAGACGGAGTTTGTATCTGGTAGTCATCCCATTCCGTAAGGAGTGATCTGTCATCCAATTCTCCTTCCTCCCTATCGTCGTCCGTGGTGTGAGCGTCCTGAGAATGATGCGAAGGTACCGGAGAATTTGGTCTGGGCGACATCAATGCTGATAAAGATTGAGCAACGGGTGTAGGTGGTATAGAAGAAGCAGATTCAGATGGAGGGAAACGGCGATAATCGTCCAACATGTACTGCAGATTATTTTGAAGAGCCAAAGGCGTTTGGGCCGTAGGGATTGGATCTGGAGCTGAAAGAACAGTCTCCGGGCAGAAATCATCTCCTTGATCCACATCTTGATATTTAATGAAGAGCTCAGATGGGCTCCTGGCAGTACGAAACCTATCACCCTCATCCGATTCTTCATCATCTTCTCCATAGTCCAGGACCTGCTCAGGTAACACAAGAGGAACCTTAGTAGTGGAGATGTGAATTGGAGAGAGGACCTCCAAGGAAGATCCACGTCTTTGTAGCAAAGAAGGCGCTGCTGTCGACGGAGACAACTGCGTAGACGGTGTCGTTGACTATGTAGAAGATGCTGTGGGCGTAGACGAAGACCACACCTGAAGAGCCGTGCATGAAGACAGCTGTAGCGTCGACGAGGTGGCAATCATCGACCACACTTTATCTTCGAAGGAACGTAGACGGTAGACTTCACGTATTTTGCCGACAGGACTGGTCTCACGGAGACGGATACCAGCGTCGACGGCGAGGATGCCGACGAAATTATCATAGGCTTCGGCGACGAGAAAGTAGAAGTCGACGTAGTTGTCGCGGCGACTGTAGGCTTCGACGACGAAGACATCGTCGTTGAGCTCGTCGACAAGGGGCCCCATTTCGGAGGTAAATCTCGGTCAGAAACTAGTTTTGAAGACTGAGACTTCAGAATGTTTCTCGGGGGCGTAGATGGCAGAGATTTACTCTTAGAAGGTGGAGTACCCTTTTTTGAAGTAGAAGGCAGCTCAGCACTCTTAGAGGTGTACTGTTTTTTCGGCACCTTAGACACAGGAGAAGATAAATCTGTGTCAGCAGTCCTCTTCCTAGAGGAAGTAGTCTTAACAGAGGCAATATTTCCAACTTCAGATAAGGGATTGTCCTGATCTTTAATCTTCTGTAGCCACAGAAGTAGACATCCCTCTCTGTCCCTCAGAGTCTTTTGTGGGAAAGTTCTGCAGATCTTGCAGTCTCTCACCTGGTGGTCAGGATATAAGCAGTAAATGCACTTCTTGTGGGGGCTTCTGAAAACAGCCGGAGCTTCCCACAAGATTCACAAGGTCGAAAGAGAGATTTGTTTGAAGAAAACATAAAATGAAACATTTTGAATATGCTACTTACCAGTATGCATCTGTTCTTGGCATGCAGGGCTGCTGACATTCATATCTGTGCATAGATCGCCGCCTAGTGTTGGGTCCGGATGATTGCACATTGTTGACCTGGAAGAGTCTTCGAAGTATCCTGAGATGGGTGACTCCTCCCCTGGACCACAGTGCGCATGGGCATCCTCTCCATCCCCAGATTGTTTTTCGCCATTGTGGCAGTGATGGAGTAGATACAGGAAGTGATGACCATGCTATACAGTAATTCTGAGAGCTGCAGCTGCGACAGGCGCCGGGTAGGAGGGTGGGCGATATGAATGTCAGCAGCCCTACATGCCAAGAACAGATGCATACTGGTAAGTAGCATATTCAGTTCGAGGCATGTGGGCTGCTGAATTCATATCTGTGCATAGAATACACAGCAATTTGGGGTTGGTACGCAGTACGACCCGGTTTGCGTGAACTTGTATAAATGGCTCTTGAATGGTTAGTGCCTGGAGTTCACTAACTATTCTTAAGGAAGTGATGGCAACCAGGAAAGCCACTTTCCAGGTAAGGAATTTAATCTCACAAGAATGGAGAGGTTCAAAGGGTGGACCCATTAGTCTGGTGAGGACCAAGTTGAGGTTCCACACCGGGGCTGGGGGGTGCCTTGGGGGAATCACCCGTTTAAGTCCTTCCAAGAAGGCTTTGATGGCAGGCACTCTGAATAAAGAGAGGTGCTGCCTGTTTTGGAGATAGGCTGCTATTGCGGTTAAATGGACACGTATTGAGGTGTATGCTAGATTGCATCGGTATAGGTGTAATAGATAGCAGATTATGTTTTGAATAGATGCGTCTAGCGGGTTAATGTGATTGTTGGTGCAATAAACGACAAACCTCTTCCATTTGGCTGCATAGCAACCTCTGGTAGTGGGTCTCCTAGCTTCCTTAATGATTAATTGCATACAGTCAGGTGGCAGGTTTAGGTAGCCAAACTCTAGGACTTCAGGAGCCAGATTGCCAGGTTCAGCTGTTGCGGATCTGGGTGTTGAATTTCTCCATGGTTCTGCGTCAAAAGCGCTGGTTTGATCCGCAGTCTTTGATGCGGCACCACGGAAAGTTCCAGAAAGGTGGTGTACCATGGCTGGCGTGCCCATGTTGGAGCAACCAGGATGAGTGTCAGTGAGTGCTGTCGCAGTTTGCGTGCCACCAGCGGTATCAACGGCGCTGGGGGAAAAGCGTACGCAAATCTGCCGGACCAGTTCATCCATATCGCATTGCCCTGCGACTGTGGATGTGGGAACCTGGCGGCAAAGCTTTGGCATTTTGCGTTTTCCTTTGTGGCGAATAGGTCTATCTCTGGATGACCCCACTGCTGGAAGTACGGTTGGAGTACTGATGGGTGTAACTCCCACTCGTGCATCTGGTGGCTGTGTCTGCTGAGCAGATCCGCCATCTGGTTGTCCTTGCTGGGGAGGTGTTCCGCCATGAGGAATATGTTCCTCTGAATGGCCCACTTCCACATGCTCTGTGCCAGATGAGAACTGTGGAGAGTGTGTTCCTCCCTGCTTCTGCATGTAGTACATAGCAGTCATGTTGTCCGTCCGGATCAACACGACCTTGTTGCACAGTACTTTGAATGCTTTCATTGCCAGGAAGATTGCCATCAGTTCCAGAACGTTGATGTGCATCTTCTTCTGTTGTGTAGTCCATAGTCCCTGCACTGTGTAATTGAGTACATGAGCTCCCCATCCCTGGAGAGACGCATCCGCCGTCAGTATTATTTGTGGGACAGGCTCTTGGAACGGTCGACCCTTGCAAAGGTTTTGTGGATTCCACCAATGCAGAGAGTTGTATGCCCGACCGCTCACCAACACTAGGTCTTTCAACTGTCCTTGAGCCTGATTCCACTGACGTGCTAAGCACTCCTGAAGCGGGCGCATATGTAGTCTCGTGTGGGACTATGAAGATGCAGGAGGCCATCATGCCTATCAACTGCATGAACACTCGCGCCGAAAGGGAGTGTTGAGGTTTGAATTTTGAGATCAGCAGTTGCATGCTGTTGATTCTCACTAAAGTTGGCTGAGCTGTGGCAGCCAGAGTGTTGATTGTCGCGCCTAAGTACTGTTGTACGTGCGCAGGTTGGAGACTTGATTTTGGGTAATTTAGTGAGAATCCCAGATCGTGAAGAAGGTGAATGGTGTGGGACATGTGGGTGGCACATTGTTGTGCTGATTTGGCCTGAACTAGCCAGTCGTCCAAATAAGGGAAGACGTGAATATTTTGTCTTCGCAGATGCGCGGCCACTGTCGCCAGGCACTTGGTAAAGACCCTGAGCGCTGTTGTTACTCCGAAGGGGAGAACTTTGAACTGATAGTGATTCCCCTGAATGGTGAATCTGAGGTATTTCCTGTGTGAAGGGTGTATTGGTATGTGGAAGTATGCATCCTTCAGGTCTAGTGTAGCTATGAAATCCCCCTGAGTGAGTAGTGGGAGAACCTGTTGGAGGGTGAGCATATGGAAATGCTCCGACAGTATATATAGGTTTAGGGGTCGCAGGTCTAGGATAGGTCGGAGCGAGCCGTCCTTTTTTGGGATCAAGAAGTACAGAGAGTACACTCCTGTGCCCTGCTGGGCGGTGGGCACTACTTCTATGGCCCCTTTTGCGAGCATAGCAAGCACTTCTTGCTGGAGTAAATGTAAGTGTTCAGCTGACATAGGACGGTGCTTCGGTGGTATATTGGGTGGAGTGGAAGTTAGTTCCAGACAGTACCCATGTTGAACGATGTCCCTGACCCACCTGTCCGTGGTGATGTTCTTCCATGCGGGCAGGAACAGCTGGAGTCGTCCCCCGACAGGTGTTAAGTGGTCGGGGGGTAGGGAGAGGGCGTCACTGTTTGTTTTTTGGGGAGGACCTGGTGTTGCCATATCCACGTCCCCTGCCCTTGGCGCTGGATCCAAGATATCCACCCCTGTTGTTTTTGTCGTAGGTGGTTTGTGTGCCACCTTTGGCATACTGTTGTTGTGAACCCTGGCCTCTTGACGTTCCCCTATTTCCAGTGCGACGAAAGGAGCCACTACGAAATTGTTGGGTTTGTAGCGCCCCCATAGATTTGGCAGTATCTGTGTCTTTTTTTATTTTCTCTAGGGTAGCGTCAACGTCTGGGCCAAATAAAAATTCCGTGTTAACCGGTAAGTTGAGGATATTGTTTTGGATCTCGGGTTTGAAGCCTGAGATGCGTAACCAGGCATGGCGTCGCAGCATGACACTAGTGTTTATTGCCCTGGCCGCTGTGTCAGCTGCGTCTAGGGCGCATTTTATGGACGCATTAGTGAGGAGTTGTCCTTCTCTAATGAGGAGCTCCGCTGACTCTTTATACTCCTCTGGTAGGTGTTGGAGCAGTGACTCTAGCGTGTCATAATGTGACCTGTCATAACGTGCCAGGAGTGCTTGTGTGTTGGCAATGCGCAGGATATTGGCTGCTTGCGCTGCCACACGTTTGCCAGATGTTTCAAGGAACTTTGACTCTTTGTCTGGGGGAGGAGCATCACCAATTGTCTGTGAGTGGGCTCGTTTGCGAGCATTGGCAACCACCATAGAGTCTAATGGCAACTGACCCCTAATGTATTTAGGGTCACCAGGTGCAGGCTTATATTTCTTTTCAATCCTGGGGTTTAAGACTCGGGCTCTTGTGGTGTCTTTGAAAATGTCTTTGGCAGGCTTCAGAACCCCTTTAAGCATGGGCAGAGTCTTGACAGTTCTTTCCGAAGATGCGAAAGTGTCAAGCAGGAAGTCCTCCTCAATGGCGTCAGAGTGCAGTTTCACCCCATGATGAGCAGCAGCCCGTTCGATAAGGGCATTAATTGCGGCCGTGTCCTCTGTAGGAGAAGTTTTAATATTGTAGAGTTGCGTGTCCTGAGCATGTGGCGTGACACTTGGGTCTGTGGGGTCATCCCATGCCTGATCAGGATCCTGTGTTTCATCGGGATCTGCGTCCCCGGGGTAGATGGTATCGTCCCCACCATATTCCTGCATTGGGTCCGATTCAGAAGGGGTAGGAGAAAAGGACTGCGGATCTAAGTGGAGGGGATGGAGGTGCTCTTGTAGCATTGGTTCCTGCTCCGCCAGTAGCTTGCGTTTAAGAGGAATTTTGTATGGCACCTCTTCCCTGACTGGAGTGATCTTGCGCTTGTGGAGCATGAGCCTGCCAGTGTCGGCGTCGATAAACTTTGGCCCTTAAGGGTCGTGTTCTGGTAGGCCAGAGGTGGTGGACTGTGTGTGGAGGACACGTGTCTGAATTTGAAAGAGTTTCGGTGCCGATGTCGGTGGCAGTCCAAAGGTAATGTTGGTGGGCTCCGAGTGAACTGTACCGTGTGAGGTAGTGTGGGGACCCGAGGTAGAGTGGAGGGCTACCTGGTCCCGGATACGTTGGAGAGATGCAGAGACCTGTTGCACAGCAAACTGAGATGGTGGTTTGGTGGGCATCTTGGTAGTAGGTGTGGAGGCCGACCCCGACTTTTTTGTCGGAAGGGGGTCACTGGCTTGAAGGGATGCATCGATAGTCAACGACTTCTTCGGCATCGGTGCTTTAGGCGTCGACGTAGCCGAGGCAGCCATTTTGACTGCGGAGGCGACGGGCTTCGGTGTCGGCGCCGAAGGTGTCTGTGCCTTGTGGTGCACGGGGGCGCGCTTCTTCAGTGCGTCGACCGCGTCTGCTGCGGTGAGCTCGGCGCCGAAGTCTTTTTGTACGCGTTCGGAGCCGACGACTTTCTTCGGCGCCGGGGCAGTGGACTGTTTCGACGCCTTTGATCCGACCAACACCAGTTTCGCTTTCGATTTCGATTTGGAAGGGACTGGAGCGATGGATGTTTTAGGGTTTAACAACCCGGTCGTCTTGGGTAATATTGGCTCTTGCATAGTGTTCAGTGCCGGGCCGGAAGGCGGGGCCGAGAAACCATGGATTAGGTCTTGGGTAAGGCCCGAAGGCGATCCCTCGACCGGAGCCTAACGACTAATTTCGGCCTCCGTTTCGACGGATTGGCCAAACTCCTCGGGAGAGCTGTCTTCATCAGCCCCATAGGCTTTGTCGATGTCCCCTACCTCGTCGACGGCTTCTTCACGTCGAAAGAGCTCTTCGTCATCGTCGTCCGATTGGGAACCATGCTCCGAAGCGGGGCTAGATAGTATTTCTTCCACGCTCTCGGCGTCCTCGGTGCTGAATATGTTGGTGGGTGCGGGCGCTGCCTGCTGCGCCTCGAGCCTCGCTGCCCGTCGGTTCCGTAGAGTTTTCTTGGATCGGAACCGCGCGCAGGCCATGCATTTTGATTCGTCGTGATCCGGCGAGAGACATTTATTACAGACCGGGTGGACATCGATGTGAGGGTACTTGGCGTGGCACAACGGACACCTCTTGAACGGAGTTCTCGATTCCATCGTCGATGGAGCGTCGAAGTTTGGACCAATTCGATTCGAAATTTTGAAAAGGGTGTGGAGCACTAGAACTAGTAGTCGACACCGAACGGTAACTGTACCAACGAAAACTATAGGCCTTTTGGCCTAAAACTAAGTATTCCGAAGTTGAGCTAAGATAGTTGCATCCGAACCCAATGGCGGAAAAAAACAATCTGGGGATGGAGAGGATGCCCATGCGCACTGTGGTCCAGGGGAGGAGTCACCCATCTCAGGATACTTCGAAGACTCTTCCAGGACAACAATGTGCAATCATCCGGACCCAACACTAGGCGGCGATCTATGCACAGATGAATTCAGCAGCCCACATGCCTCGAACCTGAAGAAACCTGAGAAGTACTGAGCAGAGCTCAGGGAGACTCCCTTAACACGACATGCGGTAGAAAATCTGAGAGCCTGAGCCTCTGAGGAGAACATTCTGGAGGGTGCTGTCGCCTGATTGGCTGTAGTTTGGACTATATATAATGACTTGGACGAGTCATGAAAGTGGAGGATTTTTTCCTTTTGATTTCTAGCTACTTTACCTCCTGGTTCTAGGTTACTATGGTATGGTTTCTATATGTATGTTTATTGCTATTTTTATGTACCGTGGTATTCCCACTCCGACGAGGGGGAATGATTCAGGCATGTGAATCTATGAGAGATACCCCAATACTGGAGAAGCTTTTGATTGGGTGGGGTGTGGATAACTTTAAAAAGACCATAAGCATTTGGAACTTCGCAGATAGAGAAGACAGTCTGAGGACGTTATGGGCTAGTTTGACCACTCCAGGATATGTAAATGATTCCACTGCTCATTTGAATAGTGTTTCTTTTCCCAGAGTCTGAATTGTGGATGGCCTTGTGTTCAAGTTTAACATTGCAGACTTCTGTAGGCTAATTTTATAACCAGAGTTAGTGCGGAAGGTTAGTAGCTCGACTGTTAATTCTGGTATGGAGGTGGTAGGCTCTGTGATTGTCACCAGTCCCCCAAAGACAAGAGCCCACAACAACAGGAGCAAATTGGATACAATAATAGGAAGACAAGACAGGGCTGAGCACTGTTCCAGCTCATATTTGTACTGTACCTGAAAATGTGGGCACAAAAGATATGAGAAAATAGACATACAAGAGGAGAGGGGCAGGGGCATGATCCAATTACACTCAATGATATTTGCACATGATGTGCTGGTGACAATTAAAGCCTACCAGCTCCATACCGGAATTAACAGTCAAGCTACAAAACTTTCGCACTAACTCTGGTTATAAAACTAAACTACAGAAGTCTGCAATGTTAAACTTGAACACAAAGCCACCCACAAGTCAGACTCTGGGAAAAGAAACACTATTCAAACGAGTAATGGAATCACCTACATATCCTGGGTGGGTCAAAATAACTTCAGAAATCAATTACCTTTTTCCTCAGTTAACTAGGCTATACTATTTCAATAAGTCAGAAATCAACTTCAGCCTGGCACAACATCCAACGGTCATGGATGGATCAAAAAGCATGGATGAAATTTTACTAAGTGCACTATATCGCTTTAAGGCCCACAGATACCAGCCCCCCGCACCCAACCCTTATACATTCATATGACAGCTACAAAGGGCATTCGTCAAGTACATAGTTGGAGGGCAGAAAAGGAGGATAGGGCTATTATCTCCATAGCAAAGGTGGCCTGGGGAACCCAGACATGTGGAACCAGCCAAGAACCGAAACAGAAAAATACTGGTGTGTATTAGACTATACCTTGACTGGACACTAAGTAATGATTAGAGTCTGAAGATCTAGGGATCCAACAGCTTTAGCACTATTCTACAAGTATGAGACTGACTCGGTGAGGATCTCGAAGGAACTAACTAGCTTTTCTTTCCCATAAGCTCCAGTATTTGATAACACAGACTTCAGCTCAGCCTAAATAGAGAGACTTAAAAAAAAAAATGGGACGACAGTAGCTGCAATGAGCTTAGCAATCTCTCTGAAAAAGAGAAGACAAACCTGTTCAAACAAATCAGAATATGGGCTAGAGAAGGGAGAAAGATTCCAGTACTCAGCTCAAACATTGTGACTTACACAAATCGATTATACAAGAACTAACAATTCACTAATTTGGAAAACTACCTCAAGTCTCAGATAGCAACTGGCATAGAACATCGAAAATATACAGACTCCTCAGATCAAAGGTTGAAAGACAGAAGAAATGTTTCCAGATAGTGTGGGAGAAGAAGCTGTCTCAGGTTCGCAGACCTGGTATGGGACATATAATCAATAGGGCAGGTCACGGAACAAATAGTGTAGAGAGTATAGAAGAGAGTAGGAAGATTATCTATACATGGCATTACATTACAGTTAAAATGTAAATATTTGATTCAAATTTCCTAGACTAAAACTGGAGGCAGTACGAAACAGGGATCCCCTAATCCAAATCTAGTGGAAGTAGGCATCCCAATATTGAAAAATTCTTGGGTGCAGTTCTCAGAAACACCAAATCAGACCAACCCATTATCCCCAGCGAACCAGCTAGTATTAATTTAGGATGGGTCCCAAATGTCACTTGGTGGAAGGGAAAGGTGTAAAAAAAAAAAATCTTACAATTACATTACTTCGAGGGGCATAGCAAACACTACATAAATCAATGACTCTGGTGAGAGCTTGCAGTGGAGAAACTCTTGCATGACAGATAGAAATGAGACAGAGTTCACAAACTTTACTAGAATTTTTCTTCGCTGGGAGTAGACCACCCATTTGCCCAAGGTCTTTAAGGGACTTGCAGATCTTATCAATAGTGTGTGAACAGTAAAAAAATAAAAGGGGGAGCTATACCCTGCGGAGTAAACACAAACATCTTCACTCTCTGGAGAGAAATGGAGGGATGTTGTTGAATTTGCTCATAACCTGCTGTTGTAAAGATGTTTATAAAAACTAATGAGACTAAATCATCTCTCATATGAACACCTCATTTCTCAGATTTGCTCGTCAGCTTTCCAAACTCTTGCCCAATTCTTTTTCTCACCTGCTCCATATAAAAATATCTGCCTGCATCTCACCCTCCTTCGTTTCCCACAGCACTCCTATCTCGGTCTTCCATTTCTTCCTACATTCATTCACACTCCCTCTTGACTTAACCCATTTTGTCTCAAATCTAGCTTGTCTATGTGCTAGCTTTCCACACTCAACTTGTTTTGCCTACTATATTATGCTCTCCACCTTTAAAGCGCAAGTTACTTACTTGTGTAACAATATATCTGTAAGAGACATTAGTTAGTAATAGATTCCTTACCTTAGAAATTCCTCAGGCATCAGACTGGATCCGGAAAGTTTATCAGCAATACCCCTGCGCGTCGGTAGGCAACGTCGTACAGCTCCGCGTACGTCGCTGGCGTCATAGCCGCCGAGATGACGTCTGAGCTACTTAGACGTCAGTTCTGTACACAACTTTTCCGCGCCAGGCACGCAGAGCCATGCCAGAGACCGACTACTGGTGCAATAGAACTAGGGTCCTGAAAGGGATGACCTGAACCCTAGGGAACAGTTTGCAGAACGGGGAGGATGGGCGGGCGGTAAGGAATCTATCACTAACTAATGTCTCTTACAGACATATCGTTACACAAGTAACTTGTGCATCTGAAAGAAACACGTTAATGATAGATGCCTTACCTTAGAATACATACCCAAGCAATACCAACCCCGGTGGTGGGTCTGCAAAGTGAGATTATACCAGAAAGTCACGGAGAACCGAACGGCCAAAGAAGCCGTCTCTCCGGACCAGACGGTCAAGGCAATAGTGCTTAGTGAAAGTATGCAACGAGGCCCAAGTGGCCGCCTGATAGATGTCTTGCAGGGGGACACCGCGTCCCAATGCTGTAGTAGCTGCTGTCGCCCTGGTAGAATAGGCGCGTTGCCCAACCGGAGGTTCCTTTTTAGCCAGAGAGTAACAGGCTTTATTGCACAAGACAACCCATCGTGAGATAGTTCGCTTGTGCACAGCCTGGCCTTTCTTGGCACCCACGCAGCCAATAAAGAGCTGCTCATCCACCCGAAACTGTTGTGTGCGGTTGAGATTGAATGAAAGCGCACGTTTTGGATCCAGACGGTGGAGCCTCTCCTCTTCTCTTGAAGGGTGCGGAGGCGGAAAGAAAGTGGGCAGTGACAGTTTTCCCGAGATGAAAGGCAGAGACTACTTTTGATAGAAAGGAGGGACGTGGTCGAAGCACACCCTTGTCCGGATGAATCGCCAGGAAAGGTTTACAGGAAAGAGCTTGGAGTTCACTCACCCGCCGAGCAGAGGTTATGGCCACCAGGAAGACAGTGTTCAAAGTTAATAACCGCAAAGGACAGTTATGAAGAGGCTCAAAGGGAGCGCACATCAAGTATGTGAGAACCAGGTTTAAGTTCCATTGAGGCATCACAAAAGGAATAGGAGGGTAAAGGTGATTAAGGCCTTTGAGGAACCTATTGACAACCGGGGACTTGAAAAGAGAGGGCTGATCAGGCAGCCTAAGAAAGGCTGAGAGAGCAGAAAGGTAGCCCTTGATAGTGCCCAGAGCAGAGCCCTGCTGGACCAAATAAAGAAGGAACAATAGGACCTCAGAAAGAGGGGCAGCAAGAGGATCTACAGCTTTCGCTGTGCACCATGCCACAAATATTTTCCAACGACAGGCGTATACCGTTTTACTAGAGGGACGCCTGGCTGCCAGAATTACATTACAGACTTCAGGAGGCAAGTCAAATGGAATCAGCTGTTGCCGCTCCAGCTCCACGCAAGGAGGTGGAGGCTGGACAGGTTCGGGTGGAGGACCGTCCCCTGTTGCTGCGACAGGAGATCCTCCCGAAGAGGCAGTCGGATCTGGGGATCTACGCTCATACCGAGTAGCTCGGGATACCAAACTCTTCGAGCCCAGTCCGGCGCCACAAGAATGACTTGGGCCCGGTCGCGTCTGATCTTCTTCAGCGCTCTGGGCAGAAGTGGTATAGGCGGAAAGGCGTACAATAGACCGCAACTCCACTCGCGACGAAAAGAGTCTGAGCGAGTGCCGCCTTGGAAACTCCAACGCACAGAACTGCTGATATTGCACGTTCTCTTCGGTTGCGAATAGATCTAACCAAGGTTCTCCCCACTGCTGAAAGAGACCTTGCACAACCTCCGAGTGAAGACGCCATTCGTGATCCAACATGCGCCCTGGCGTTCAGTGTACCTGCCAGGTGTTGAACCACCAAGGAAATGTCTTTACGTTCCAGCCACGTCCAGAGACGTAGAGCCTCCTGACAAAGGGTCCACGACCCCACCCCACCCTGCTTGTTGCAGTACCACATGGCGGTGGTGTTGTCCTGGAACACCTGCACTACTCTACCCTTGACAGAGGGAAGAAATACTTTCTGTGCAAGTAGGATTGCCCCGAGCTCCAAAAGATTGATATGGAGCTTGGACTCCATCGGAGACCAGAGGCCTCTGATCTCCGCCTCTCCCATGTGGCCGCCCCATCCCAGGAGGGACGCGTCCGTCACCACTGTGGGCTCCAGTTGGGGGAAGGGAGACTGATCTGCCGCTGACCCAACGCTGGTTCGTGAGCCAACACTGCAAGTCCTGTGCCGTGCCCTCCGAGATCTGGACGCAGTCGGACAGGTTCCCCAGATGCTGCGTCCACTGGAACTTCAGGTCCCAATGCAGAGCCCGCATATGCCATCTGGCATGATAGATCAGCAGGATGCAGGAGGCCCAGCAGCCTCCGGGTCTTCCTGACCGAAACCCAGGACCAGGGCCGAAAGATCGGATTCATAGCCCAAATGTCCCTGACTCGCTGTTCGGGAGGATAAACCCGAAACTGCGCCGTATCCAGAACCGCTCCGATGAAGAGGAGCTTTTGAGAAGGAATCAGGTGCGACTTCGGCATGTTGATCGAAAACCCGAGCAAATGCAGGGGTCGGCCGAAGTCTGGAGGTGGGAGACAACTGCCTGGGGCGAGCCCGCCTTCAACAGCCAGTCGTCGAGATAATGGAAGACTGAAACCCCTGATCTGCGCAGATGAGCTGCGACCACTGCCATCACTTTCGTGAACACCCACGGGGCGCTGGTAAGGCCGAAAGGGAGCACGGTGAACTGAAAGTGCTCATGGCCTACCGTGAACCGTAGGTAACGATGGTGGGCCGGCAGGATGGGTATATGAAAATAAGCATCCTGCAAGTCCAACGCTATCAGCCAGTCTTGCGGATCCAGGGCAGACAAGACCTGAGCAAGCATGAGCATCTTGAACTTCTCCTTCCGGAGGAAGCGGTTGACCTTCCGGAGGTCCAAGATAGGACGCAGGCCCTTGTCCTTCTTCGGAACTACGAAGTAGTGAGAATAACAACCATGACCTACTTCTGGCGTCGGAACACGCTCGATGGCCCCCCTTGGCAAGAGGGTCGCAACTTCCTGCTGGAGAAGTGACAAGTGATCCCCCGACACGTGGTGGAACTGAGGTGGCATGGCTGGAGGGGTAGACCCGAAGCGGAGGGAGTAGTCCTTTCGGACTATTTGCAGACCCGCACGCTGTCCTCGGGACCAACCACGGCGGGCCCCTCGTCTGCGGCTGCGCTGAGACTGCAGCTGCGCAAGCTTGCGGGTCTGAAAGGAATGCGCCTGGGCGCCTCGACCCTGACCTCAAAAGGAGCGAAAAGCGGACCCCGAGGGAATACGCATGGTGGCGAGACCTAAGAACTGGGCCGTAGCTCGAGAGTCCTTGAAGCATTCCAGGGTGCTATCTGCCTGGTCACCAAAGAGGCGTGTGCCATTAAAAGGCATGTCCAGCAGGGTGTTCTGAACAGCCCCGGAGAAGCCAGTAGTTCTAAGCCAAGTGTAACGGCGCAGCGCCACCGTTGTGGAAAGTGCCCTGCTGAGAGAATCGGCTGTGTCAAGCCCACAACGGATGGTAAATTTAGCAGCATCACTCCCCTCGGTAATGGCCTGGGAGAGAACCACCCATGCCTCCACAGGGCACGGAGGCAGCACCTGTTCCACGGTATCCCCCACAGAATGTGAATAGCGGCCCAACAGCCACGCAGTATTCACAGCTCACAACCCGGAACTGGTAGAAGTGAAAATCTTTTTCCCAAACTGCTCCCGTTTCCTAGATTCCTTGTCCGGAGGAGCAGAAGGGAATGCACTCGGCGAGGCAGAAGCCTGGACAACCAGATTCTCAGGCATCGGGTGTTGTGTGAGAAAGCTGGGATCGTACCACGTTGGGCGATGGCGGCGTGCCACACCCTTGTCTACAGGAACTCCTATATTAGGTTTGTTCCAGGAGCTCAACAGGATATCAGTAAGCGCCTCATTGAAGGGCAGCAACGGCTCCACAGAGGACGATTGTGGCTGCAGCACCTCGGTCAGAAGATAGGTCCTGATAGGTACAGAAGGGAGCTCGAGGTTAAGAGCCTCAGCCGTGCAACACCACTGAAAAAGTTCCAACCTCCTCCGTAGCCACGGAAGAAGGGGACAGTGTACCAGGGTGTGGAGAAAAATCCAGATCACCTGGACCCTCCACATCACCCTCGCATTCAGGCTCATCCTCGCATTGAGCTGCAAGAGGGTCCTCAGACCCCTCCCAGTACTCCCCTTCGTCCACCAGTTGTTGAAGAGGCCGGTAAGGACGAGGTGCCCAGGGAAATGGGACAAACTACCCACCAAGAAATGGAATGGGGGGTAAGATACCAGTACCGGTTCGGCACAGTCTGTGTTGGCGGCGGCGCTGCGCCTGGTGCAGAGGCCGGATCCAGACACGGCGCAGAGGCCAGAGCCGGCGCCGCCGCAGGGTATGGTGCCGGCATAGCCGAGGCCAAAGGCGGCAGCACGGAGGCAGACCCTCCCGACGGATCCGCGGGGCCCGAAGGCGCTCCGGAGGGACCCACCAGGGCAAACAAATGGCGCATGGCCGACACGAAGGCCTGCACCTCGTCCGAAGTCGCGTGCTGTCCCGGAAAGGGTGGGTAGGCCGCAGGCAACAACGGAGGCTCCAACGGAGCTGCGGGGGAGTGACCACCCACTCCCTCCACAGCGTCCCGCGACCGGTGGGGGGTAGAGGAAGAGCAACGTCACTTCTTCGACTTTTTATGGCGCCTAGACTTACCTGTCCCCGATTCCGGCGAGCGATGCGGATGGCTCCGCGATCAGTCCCTCGACGGCACGGAACTGACTGCCGAACTTCCAACTTCTTGCAGTAACGCTCCCGCAAAGCTTTCGGCGCCATGGCCCGATAATCGGGGCACGCCTCGGGGTCATGGGCGTGCCCCAAGCATAAAGAGACACACGTCATGCGGGTCCGCTACCGACATGTTTCGGCGGTAGGCCCTACAGGACTTAAACCCGGGCATCCCTACTGCACCAGGAGTCAATACTCGACAAAACAAGTTGTCAGAAACCAAGTTAAAACTTTTAACTAGGGGTACCGCTCTCTCTCGGATATGCGCTGCTGCGCGGAAAAAAAAAAAAGAACTGACGTCAGCACGCGTGGGCGCGGCTAAGTAGCTCCGACGTCATCTCGGCGGCTACAACGACGTACACGGAGCCGTACGACGACGCCTACCGACGCGCAGGGGTATTGCTGACGAAAACTTTCCGGAACCAGTCTGACGCCTGGGGATATTCTAAGGTAAGGAATCTATCACTAACGTGTCTCTTTCAGATTGTTCCAATTCCCCCTTCTATGTTTCATTCTCTTTTTTCCTTTATCACTCATTTTCGTTTTTCCTGTTCAGTTTAATTTTTCAATTTTTTGCATCCTCTTTATCTGATATCACACCTGCAGAGTGGATGAACAGTGCTTGTGCAAGAAGCTCTAAAGAGAAAGTGGCAAGTAGTTATGAAGAATTAATGGAAGTGGGTTCTTAGAGTAAATGATCAGGATGATGCCTGGATGACTGAGGTCATGGCAATATTTCTAAGACGAAATTTAAATGTTCCTAAAAAGGATCCAAAAATGTAAAGGCAAAGGCCCCTAAAACACTTAAGATAGCTTCCACTAAATTGAGATTTAAACCTACCCGTTATTTATTTTAAAATGTCACCTTGAACTGAGAACCAATCAGGTTATGCATCACTGAGAGAAGCATATGCAATTCTAAACAATACAAAATCAAACATTACCTGTACTTTAACCTCCTGGTGGCTTAAAAGAGGCACTAAAAAAGGTACTACGCCAGAATCAATCACCATCTGTATTTGTTCATTCCCTCCATCTGTTAAGTAGGATAATGCCCAGACTGTGTCAACTAAAATCTGAAAAAGAAAATTTCAGTATTTACTTGTCCCATTCACACACAAAGAACAAATAAATGAGACTTACTACTAAACTCAATGTAATAAAAATGCACTCTTACTTACATTTATATCTGTATGATAAATGAGCACACACAATGCAGGCAAAATCTGGAAAACAAAATAAGACATCTAGGTCAAAAACAAATTTAAAAAACTGATTAATGGAATTTTTCTTAAGCTTCCAAACCTTCACAATTAGGGCCACCATGTTTGCAACAAAAGCACATGTCTCATGAAGAACCACCATTTGCTGAGCTCAGAGCTATCAGATTAGTGGAATAAAGCTGCAGTATTTCTTGAAAGCAGTTGTTTGGGAGCTAGGGGTCCAAAGGCATTTACAAAATGTCAAAATTGGCTGGACTGTCTCAGGGTTGGAGAATCTAGAGGAGGAGTCTCAGCCAAGTGGCGGGGTAACAGAACCCTCATTATAGCCACTGTGGGACAGACAGACCTGTGCGGAAGGGAGGTTATGCATTTGTGTGACTTCATGAGCAGCAGTTTGAGACTCCTGTAGGCAAATGGGTATGAAATTGAAAGTGCACCAAGAATCGTAAAGTGGGAGTTCCCAATTCCCGTGCCACAGAACCAAGAAAGGGCACACACCGGTGAGGTGGTGTGCAAATAAGCCCCCTGGAGAAGAGGACATTTAAGTGATAGCTGTCTAGGGTCAGAAAAGAGGCCCCCTACTGCCCCTGGACACACATAAGAGACATCATCAACCAAGGATTGTGTGGGGGGGGGGGGGGTAAGACTGGCACGGCACATCCCATGGGTCTTGTGGGAAGCCAGAGGTTTGTGGAGGCCCTTGTACAGGGGGATAAGGGGCTTACCTACACAAACAGTGTCAGATCACAGTGGTCTGGCAACAGAAGTGTGTGCAGCAATGTGTGACATGCAGACTGATGGAGTTCTTGGCACATGCTGCTGGTCCTTTGTGGTGGTAGTGTGTCTTGGCAGGTGCAGATTCTGGTTTCTGTATCTATAGAGGGATAGCCTATGCCAAAACTAGCCATTCCTGAGAGCCTAAAACAGAGTAAGAGTGGATGGATGAACAGTAAAACTAATCAGAAGGTCCTGCTTATCCATGGACTGCTCACCCCTTTCATATACATCACCAAGAGCAAATTGTGTGGGCACATGCCAAGCAGAGGGCTGTATGCATGTTTCTGGTGATGGTCGCATGCAGCACAGCAGAAGGGGCCTGGCCTGTGGATTGTAGGCTATGCAGGCCCTGACTGAAGCAGGTGTGACCCAGTTCCCTATTTTTAGTATCTCCCTTTCCTGATTGTGAGGAAATCATGTGGACTGTGTGCTACTGCCTTCATCTATGATCCGTCCTGGAACTGGTAATTTGGTGCGACTTCCTGCAGCAGTACTTGTACATATCTGTTCAGCATATTGTCTTGACCATGTGTCTACACAGCCCAGTTAGTTAGCTACACCAATCCGCCAGCAAGACCATTAGTGTCTGCAATGATTGCAAAACTGGACAGCCTAAGAAGTATCTGGCTCTCCTCACCAGATAATCTTGTCAAGACAACATCTAGTCAATTTCACCCAACACAAGTCAAAGAAGTCACCCAGTACCAGTTCCCCTCAGTTGGTGAGGTTTTCAAAGAATATTAACATGGAGAACGGGCATAAAGAAAGTAATACTGTAAGCAGTTACAAGTGGAAAGAGATAGAAAACAGAACTTAGCCCTTCACAAAATGAATAAATTAATTTCTCAGCAGAGCGTACTTGCAAGAGATATGCATATTAGTCAATCCCACTATAACTGTGTGACCATGACTCACTAGTTCTACTCAGAAACACACATTTTTTCTTTGACATGTAAGCAAAGTGTATAATAATGACTTTAATGGAACTTAGTTTTTGGAAAAATAAAACCAACACCACAGGTCACAGTGCTAGTCATTGGTGTACACCTCAACAAAAGGATAGGTCAGCTGTGCAATGTACGGGAGACAAATTAAAACATTAAAACAATAATGCAAATTAAAATATTTCCAGCATAAGAGTGGAGAATAACTGCAGCAAGCTTAGATAAAAAGGCCATGACAGGCAACTCTTAAAACCAAATATAGTGTTAATAAAGTTAAAAAGCAAAACAATTAAAACTTAATGGAATATTTCAAGGTAGTGTCATATACCTCCTGGACTGTCTCCATAGGTGGCGGTGGGTCTTTGTTCCTGCAGAGATTCACAATGACCCATGTGACGTTGCGGAGAAAGGTAATGGGAATGGAGGGATTGATGAAGGACAGAAGAGGTTTCACAACTCCCAGAGAGATTACATAATCTCGGCATTGAGGACCATCACCTGCAGAAAATTCAAATGCTTTAAAAAAAAAAAAAAAACTACACCAAAATTGGCACACAATGGCTTACGTTCAGTTGTGACTGTTGGGAAGAATTTATGATAAAGCACATTTGTAATGAAACAGGTCTACAAATTGTTAATGTAATTAGTTTTATTTCACTAGACTTCTAATTTTATCCAGACTATTAAACAATGCCCATGGGTTGGGTCCTATCACACAATAACAGATTAGCTAAATCACGACAATGTGAAAGGTATAAATCTAAATCAGGAAAACATGACTGACAAGTTTACATTCTACATTCATTTTATGTGTGTGAGGGAGAGAGAAATATACGTTGGAAGTACATTGGAAATATAGTTTTTAAAAATGATGAAACTACACAGGGCTTAAGTTTCTGAAGAAACAATTTCTAAATTAATTCAATACTAATCACTCTTTACTTTCCCTGTTCTGCCAGTAGTAATTATTTTTCCATTTGTTGATATGAACAGTCAACAAACATAACCTAGGTCCCTATAATGTGAACTGAAGGGCAATAGATCTTACGGGAAACTAACAGTCAGCAACTGCCCTTTCAAATCTGTATTGCATTGGGCTAAACCAGTACTCACCCCTCGGTTTTCTGCCTCTGTCTAATTTTTCCAAGGTCACTTCATTTACCGTGAACTCAGAACTTCCTGGCTACTCTTACTATTTGCATTGATAATGAAATAAAACAAGGACAGACTCTTTCACATACTAACCTCCACACTGATTGCCACCAACCACGTACTGCTGAATGCATTGTTGAGCTGTCATGTCAGACTGAGTCTATTAGGCAGTGGAAGCATTTCAGGGGAAGTTTCCTCAACGTTACACATTTACTGTTACATATTCTATTCAAATTAATTTTTCCACCGAAGGGCTATGGCCGCTAACAAATTGTCAATATACTGATTTGCACTATCATAATAATGAACGTAGCAGACTAGCACTCCTAAAGAAAGTTAAATAAACTCTCACTTTGTTGATCCTTATTTGAAGATATTCCTTCAGTTATATATAAGTTTATCGATAACAATAGTTTTGTAGATTGAAAGTATTCTATAGCCATGTGCTGCACATTATTCAACCATTTTGTGGTTAAGTCGAGAAATACAATCTTTGAAAAAAATATATATTTTTTTTTCCATTGCTTTTCTAGATGAGAGAAAGGAAAAGAAACCAGTAAAACAAAAAGGCAGGTTTCAAGGCATCACACCATAGTCATTATCAGCGACGGGTTATTGAGACGAGCTTTCAGAGATAACTGACAATGGACATCATCATGTACTGTTTTGTCATGTATTTTATAGCAATAGTAAAGTCCAAGTTGAGTGCCCAGATGGTCTTCCATTTTTTGGGGCATCCTTTGCTGGGAATAGATCATTTCTTCCATTAGCATACACTAGTCCATGTCCTTACTCCATTTAACCACTTCAGGAGCTCGGCTCGCTCCCCATTTCCTGGCTATATTCCATTTAGACCCTCCCAACCCCAAGGATAACAGCTTCTTACTATATCTTACAAAAAACAATGGTTCTGTCAGGTGAGGACAGTTATTTCTTATATCAACAATTCAATTGACTGGGTTATTCTCTAAAAACATTAAATGTTGAAACAATTAAGGAACACACCGAAAAACAAAAAGCCACAAAGAAATCTGGTTGCAGGCTGCCAAGTGGTTTTATATAAATTGCATCATTTATATATACCTATACATCAATGCGTGGCTGTCAACAAGGTGAACTATTGAGGTGAAAATGTGATCAAGTGATACATTGTGCTTAGTGATATGGTAAAGTGCGCATTATGTACAAGGTGATTAAAATATGTACAGGGGAAGGGAAGGCCAGAGTAGAGCATAGAAGACAATGACCCTGCTGCATTATCCAATTTTGATATTTCGCAAGCAAGGACTTGATCTGGACCAGGAGGTATTGTCGACGTTTCAACCCAATCTATGCTATAATGAATAGTCAAAGCGGGTCTTCATCAGGACTGTGTAGGGGAAGGGGATGACAGCCTACAAAGAACCAGAGTAATTTCCGGTTCGCTGACCAGGCCAGGCTCTAGTCTGCAAAGTTATGGCCCCATCATGTGTGCACGCGGACGCTTCCTCACGTTTCGGCAGCTTCTTCTGCCTGTCAATTCAGCAGAGGCTCGCTGACAGATTGCAGCGGCTTGTCAGGATTCGTAACTGTCAACGCCTCTAATTCTCGATCTTGGCACCCAGTTATACTTGCCAGAAGTGAACCCGTAATCATCACTTAATCATCACTTCAATCGCGCCCGTGCACGCTTTTGAATCTCTGGAAAGCGGACTTGTTTTAATTCTCCTCCCGCTTCCTTGACTGATTAATTGATATGGAAATTCACATGATGGGGCCATAACATAAAGATGATGATTTAACATATTCTATTAGCCAGCAGCTTGGTGAGTATTTTGGTCTCTGCATTGGGTAGCGTTATCTGCCTACACAAACTACATCTGTCTGGGGTTTTTCCTGCTTTGTGTATGACCACTATCGTGGCTTGCCTCTGATCCTCTGGGAGCGGACTGGATGATATTGCTTCCAACCACATCTTAAGCACACAGGATTCTAATTTGTTCGCCAACCCTTCATAGAGCTCGATACCACCTTCAGGGCACTACATAACAAACCGGGAGATGCGATACAAACAGTAAAGGGTAAGACGAGGTCCCACTATACACTAATTACTAGGTCTGAAATGAAAAATAAAAAACAAAAACCTGCATTTCGTAGAGGACGTGTACCAAGACTGCAGGCACTTTGTGAAGACATAACCCCAATATGCCACATCAGTGTAGATTGGGTTCTTTACCAGAAGAGTTATATCATCACCTGTAGACCCACTGTCAGTGTGACAGAACAAAGCAAAAGGAATTCTTGGGGAAAAGCCATGAGCAAAACCCCCACTCTTTACACTCCTTTTCTTGAATCTAGCCATATTTGGGGGCTTTATATCTTGCTCTGTTAGCTACAAGGTGGCATATTCTTTTTTTGTTGTTGTTGTTAATCTGTCTCTCGTGTTCGCTTCTATGTAGGCACCTTTACGTCATGGTCGCACTCCCTGTGCCTTCTGTGAGGGTTAGTCAGTATGTGCAGAGAACTACTGTGCCCCCCCTTATCCATTGCAAGGTCTCTAATCCCCTTTATAGCGCCACAGATGTTTTGTCTGGCGTATACTTCTGAACTTCTATTGTATTTTTGCCACACTTTTTTGGTGAACTATTTTGCTCCTGGCGTGTAGCCTCATCCAAGATATTGTCCGTGGGATTTCTGGGCTTCTAACTAGAGGTTTGCACTGGATAGGTACACACGCTCAGTTACGTACTCCCACTAACTCACAGGTTTGAGAGGATTTATTCTGAAGCTGACAGTTATGGCCTTAACATGTACCCGTCAGGAAGTAAACTTTTTCTTCCTCTCGTGCAGGTAAGAGTGAGACATTTCCGATATCTGGGGGACCGCAAGGAGTTGATTTCATGCCATTAGTCTGTCTACCCAGGTCTTTCATGACATCCCAATCAATATGGATACTTAGTCCACCTTTGGCGTCTTTATATTGAGAAGGCAGCAAAATGGCTTCTGGAGTTGGTTTGAGTAGGTATTGGGCAAACCCTAACCTGCAGACGCCAGACTCAAAGAGCGAGATTAAGCACATTTTTTTGAACTTTATTCTGCACAAAATCACTTTAGACTGCACATCAGGGAGACTTACCACTCAATTTTTGTCTATTAAAATGGTCCAGAGTTTTGAACAATTTCTAGACAAAATCGAAACCCAGTTAGCAAAGACACTTTATTTGAAATTTCGATACAAGACGTTGCAGATTAACTCTTTCTTAGCCAAGTGATCTACACCACAGGCTATGGGAAGGGATCCCAGGTGTATTCTATGCTCGTCAGGCACTAACGAAGACATTGCACACATTTTATTCTTTTGCCCAGTATTCAATTCCGCAAAGAAAATGGATTACGCCCCTGTGCCTGAATCTGAAGATTAGGAAACACCTAGAGGCGCAGAGAATACTAAAATCAGACAGTTTGCGACCCATTCTATTTGGTGTTAAAAGATTCTTGTTGGCTGCTAGCTATCTAAGGAAAAAGAGTTAAAATTTTAATGTAGCCATAGTTTTGTTCTACCAATTGGTTCAGAAAACAGACCACAATTCAATTCAACTCCAGCACAACTTGAATGAAACGATATTGGCTTGAAGAGAATAGCTTAGTATCCAATAATTGTATCGTTGTATCTTTTACCTTCTTTCAACATAATCTTAGTCAAATTAGCTATTCGGACTGGGTTAATCTAGTGTGCATTTGCACTTTGTATACATTCTAAAACCAAGACGACTAATGCCGTAAAACCGTCTGATTAATTGAAAATTTCAGTCTGTTAACTTGTTACGCATTTTAACTTTTTGCGAAATTATCTCGGTTTTAAAAATTGCTTATGTATCTTCTGTGCTTGAATGGAATTTTTATTACCATGTTCTTTTATGATTCTTTGAATCGAAATAAAGACATTTTTCAGCATGCATATTTTTACAGCGATTATGCATTTACATCGCATGCCAATACCACGTATTTAAGGTAAGTTGGGGGGGGGGGGGGGGGATTCTCCCCCCCCACAAATGCATTGTTTTTAAATGTAAAAACAATGAGTGGTATTGGCATGCGATGTAAATGCATAAACGCTGTAAAAACATGCTTGCTAAGAAATGCGCGGCGAAGGTATGCAATGTATTTTCACCAGCTTTGTACCATCGTACAACCGATCGAGTGGCGCATATCTAGTCCCAGCTGTTTATCTGGTTAGTGTTTACATTTAAGATAACCATGTTATTTCGTGAAAATCCCTTGGCAAATTATTTCTCTTCAAAAAGGTCAATTTCTCCCAGAAATTTTCCCTTTGTCAATTTACTAGTGGCATGCAATTCGGTCGAGCTCTTTTGATTGAGTTGAGCCAGTTTCGTTAGGACTCACTTCCTTGGATTGGCCTGATTAGTTACCTTTTAGTCCCCACCTGAAGTGGTTTGCATCGAGCGGCAACATCATTGGAGCCTGCCGCAAGTAACACACAATGCCCCATTTAAACTGACTAGCATACTTCTGGATTAGCTCTGTTGCCTCTTCTTTTTCTTCTTGCAGCATCCTTGAAAGCTGCGACGCGGAGTATCTCGCATGAGACGGTTATACCTTGTTTGATACTCTATTTGAATATGTTGATAGAATGAATGCAGTTAAACCAGTAGAAGGGTGCCACCTTTTAGTTGAATCGTTTGCCCCTCATCCTAGGGAAGAACGAAAAGTTTCTTACCTGTCGGTGTAGTTTTGCAGCTTGAAGATCTTTCTGGATTCACTATGCTGTGCATTATTCCGCGATCTTGTGGTTGGGTCCGGATTCGTAGTCTTTTCTTTGTTTTGTTTTTTTTGTAGCCCAGGTGGGCGTCGACGTCCACCATTTGGTGCACCTCCCGTGACGTCGTCGTGCTTCCTGCGGAAGTCCCACCTTTGGGGCGCCATCTTTGGGTTCTTTTTTCCCTTTTTTTTTTTTTAACCCTAGGCGATTGATTAATCCTTTTTGTCCATATTTCTGTACGTTTCCACTTCTTTGATCCTATCCATTTCACCCCCTCTTCCTCCAGCCTCATCTTCCTGGCGGAGGTGGGTGGGTTCGCTAGTGAATCCAGAAAGATCTTCAAGCTGCAAAACTACACCGACAGGTAAGAAACTTTTCGTTTTGCAGCGTGAATCTTTCTGGATTCACTATGCTGTGCATAGACTTTGTAGCGGTTTTCCTATTTTTGTGGTGGCTGGGTGGAAGATGATCGCTGGTCGTTGAAAATGTGTTGTAGCACCTTCTGTCCGACCTGTGCTTCCTTATTCATTTGAATGTCCACGCAGTAGTGCTTTGTGAACGTGTGCACAGATGCCCAAGTTGCTGCGAGACAAATGTCTTGGATGGGCGTGTTTGCCAGGAAGGCAACTGTGTCCCCCTTCTTCCTTGTGGAGTGAGCTTGGGGCCCCTCCGTTAGCTCCTGTCCAGCCTGTTTGTGACAGAATTGAATAGTGAGGGCAATCCACCTAGCGATGGTGCCCTTGGTCACTGGTCTACCCATGAAGCTAGTAGCAAAGGACACAAACAGCTGCTTCGACTTCCTGAGTTCCTTGGTTCTTTCAATGTAGTGCATCACCGCTCTTCTGGCATCGAGGGTGTGCAGGGCCTTTTCTGCGTTTGTAGTCGGGTTTTGGAAGAAACTCGGTATCTGGATACTCTGATTCATGTGGAACGCCGACACTACCTTGGGCATGAAGTGTGGGTCCGTCCTCAGGACTACCCTGTCTTTGTGAATTTGAATGTAGGGCTCCTGTAGCGTTAGTGCTTGAAGCTCGCTCACCCTTCGTAGTGAGGTTATGGCCACTAGAAAGGCAGTTTTCATCGTCAACATTTGTAGAGTGGCCTTGTGAACGGGTTCAAACGGCGCCTTCATGAGCTCCGTCAGAACCACGTTTAAATTCCATGCCGGCGGCGGCAACCTTTTCGGGGGTGCCATTCTTTTGGCTCCCTCCATGAATCTCTTCACCACCTGCGAGGTGAAGAAACTTCCACCCTTCTCACCTCTGGTGTAGGCAACGATCGCTGCTAGGTGTACCCTTAGGGAGCTCGAGCAGAGGTTGCTCTTTAGAAGGTGTGTGAGGTACCTCAGCACAGTTGAGTCTCTTGTCATTCTGTTTTGCAGGCCCTTTTTCCTGCACCACACCGTGAATCTCTTCCACTTTGCGCTGTAGCACTTTCTTGTCGTAGGTTTCCTTGCCTCCCGTAGCACTCGCATAGTGCTCTGAGGTAACCTTAGGTGTGCGAACTCTAGGTCTTCAGGAGCCATGCTGCTAGGTTGAGTGTCTCTGGCTCTGGGTGCAGGACCTCCCCGTTTTGCATTGAGAGCAGGTCTTTTCTCCTCTCGAACCTGTACGGATTGCCTTGCGCCATTTCTTGAATCTGTGAGAACCATGTCTGCCTCGCCCACTGTGGAGCCACCAGGATCAGAGTCATGTTGCTGGTTCTGCACTTGTCGAGCACTCTGTGCAACAGGGGTATCGGTGGAAAGGCGTAGGCAAATGTCCTCCACCAGCTTATCCATAGGGCATTTCCCTTGGATTGCTGATCTGGTTCCCTGGACGCGAAGCTTTGGCACTTTGCATTGTGGCGTGTTGCAAATAGGTCTATTGTGGGAGTCCCCCATCTCTGGAAGATTTTCTCCGTTTCCTGGCCATTGAGCTCCCACTCGTGCGATGCTGAGGTCTGTCTGCTCAGCCAGTCTGCCTCCACATTGTCCTTCCCTGGTAGGTGAATTGCCAGTAGATCTATCTTGAGAGGTATGGCCCATCTCCAAATCTCCTGAGCTAGGGATGAGAGGGGAAACGACTGTGTCCCCCCTTGTTTGTTGATGTAGAACATCGCCGTGGTGTTGTCTGTCTGTACCAACACCCTCTGGCCGAACAGGTGTCTCTGGAATGCCTTCAGGGCTAACAGTATCGTTTTCAACTCGAGGTAGTTGATGTGGCGGACCGCGTCTGCTGGAGCCCATAGACCCCTCACTCTGAGGTTGTCCATGTGCGCTCCCCATCCCTTCTGCGATGCGTCCGTGGTAATGGTCATTGTTGGGCTTGGTGGTGTCAGGCTTCTCCCCGTTGTTATGTTGTCTCTGTTCCACCAAGTTATCTCCTCCTGCACTGCGTGCGTAACAACCACTAGATCCTCCCAACTTCCGTTTGCTTGTGACCATTGCTGTTGCAGCCATTCCTGGAATGGTCTCATGTGCAGGCGTACATTCGGCACCAGCTGGATACAGGACGCCATCATCCCCATCATCTTGCTCACCGCCCTCACTGTCAGAGCTCGCCCCTTCTGGTAGAGCTGCGTCTCCTTCAGTAGAGCATCTGTCCTCCTGTCGCTGGGCACTACTGTACTGTTGAGGGAGTTGATCTTTGCCCCCAGGAAAATCTTTACCTGTTCCGGTTCCAGCGATGATTTTCCCCAGTGGATGGAAAATCCCAGATTTGTGAGGGTGTCTGTTACGCGTTTTGCGTGCCTCTCGCACTTCTCGCGTGAGTTTGCCTTGACCAGCCAGTCGTCCAAGTAGGGGTATACGTGTATTCCCTGCTTTCGTAGGTGTGCCGCTACCGCCGACAGGCATTTTGTAAAGACCCTTGGCGCTGATTTTAATCCGAAGGCCAGGGTTGTGAACTGGTAGTGTTCCTGTTCGATGTTGAATCTTAGAAGGCCCTTGTGCCTTCTGTTTATTGGGATGTGAAGGTAGGCATCCTTGAGGTCCACGGTGACCATGAAGTCCCCTTCTCTTATCTGTGGCAGTACCTCCTGCAGTGAAGTCATTTTGAACCTTTGCGTTCTGATGAACTTGTTTAGGTAACGGAGGTCCAGTATGGGTCTGAGGTCTCCGTCTACCTTCGGAACCACGAAGTAGTTTGAGTAGACCCCTTTGTTGCGTTCCCTGAACGGCACTGTCTCTATGGCTCCCTTTTGTAGGAGTTTCCGCGTTTCTTCTCTGAGTATTGCCAGTTCTTGGGCCGATCTCTGTCTTCCCTTCGGCTTCCTGTTTGGAGGTCTTTTCTCCAAGTCTACGCAGTATCCGTACTGCACGATGTTCCGTATCCACTTGTCTGTGGTTATACGCCGCCACTCCTGAAGGTAGAACCTCAGCCTTCCGCCTACTGGTGACGTATGCTCGTAGGCTCTTGAATCTTCTCTTCCCCCTGATGACACTTTTTTGCGCCTCACCCTTGGGGACCTTACGAGGGTAGGCGTCTTCTTGCGTGCTGAGTCACTTCGAGGAGGGCTGATCGCCCCCTCTCCTCCTTTGGCCACGTCCGTTCCCTCTCCCGCGAAAGGACTGGCCCCGAGGTTGATATTGCCAGCTTTGCTTCTGCTGACTTTGTCCGTGACCTTCGCCCTGCTGACCTTGTTGGAACGCCTGGTGCGACGTCCCCTGTTGGCTTCCACCCCTACCGTAGGGTCTCCTCGAGGGATTTCCTCGTCTCATTCCCCTCAGCTGTAGGGCCCCCATGGACCTCGCTGTCTCGTTTTCCTTCTTGAGCTGGGTGAGCTTTTCGTCCACCGTTGCTCCGAACAGTGTCTCTCCGTTGAAGGGGGTGCCAAGGATGTTGTTCTGCACTTCCGGTTTGAATCCCGAGATTCTTAGCCATGCATGCCTCCTCTCGGTGACCCCTATGGCCATGAGTCTTGCTGAAGTCTCTGCCCCATCCAACGCCGTCTTTATACAGGAGTTGGCGATGTTCTTGCCTTCATCCACCAGGTGAGAGGCTCTCTGGCGGTATTCTTCGGGGAGGTGCTTTACTAGCTCCCCCATCTCATCCCAGTGTTGGTATTGGTGTCTATTGAGGAGTGCATTCGAATTCGCCATGCGCCAGTGCATTGCGGCGTTCCTCTCGACCTTTCTGCCTGTGAGGTCGATCCTCCTGCTCTCCTTATCCGGAGGTGGGCCCGAAGTTGCTGGAACGTTGGCCCTTCTCCTGGCCGTGGAGGCTATGATGGAGTCTGCGGTGACGCTACCCTTGATGTAAGGTGGGTCCAGGGAGGAGTGCTTATATTTCTTCTCTGTCCTGGGCGTGATCGACCGGCAGGTGGCAGGCTCCTTGAAGGCTTCTCTCCCCTGGTTCATCACGCTTTGTAGCATGGGGAGGAACTGACTCCTAGTCTGGATGGGGAGCAGTGTTTCGACGAGAAAATCGGCTTTCGGCCTCTCCTCGTCGAGTTTGACGCCGAAGGCCATTGCTGCGCTCTTCACCACCATATTGTACACCCCGATGTCGTCGGGTGGCGAAGGCCTCGAGGGGTACGTGTCCACGGCCTCCTCCGGGTTTTCGGTGTCGAGATCGTGCCATTCGACGTCGTTGCTGGCAGATGCCGCCGATTCGTAGAACGACTGTTGGTCTTCTTCCTCGGCTTCTTCCTCATAATAGGGCTCCTCTTCTTCCTCGAGATCCCTTGTCAGCCCTTCGGCGTCGAACTCGTCTTCGACCTCGACGACGTCCGCCGATGAAACCGTTGGAATCTTGAATTCCTTCATCCTGGCGTCGAACTCCTTCTTCCTTTGAAGGATGTTCTCCATTTCGGCCTCGAGCCGCCTCTTCTTTTTCTCCATTTCGGAGATGCTTTCGGCGTCGACCGCGGGTCTTTTCGATGAAACTTGCGTCGACGTCGAACGTTCTTTCTGCGTCGATCGGCCAGTTTCATGGGATGATTTCGACGACCCTTGCCTTTCGGCGTCTTTCTGCACCAGGGAGTCCTTTTGTAAGGATCCGCTGGGCCTTTTGTCCGAAGTTCCCCCTTTGGACGTCGAAGTTTTCGGCGCCGGGGCTCCCTTCGTGGACCTTGACTCAGTTTTTCTCGAGTCACCCTCGTGTTTTCGAGGTGTTTTTTGATTTGCGCTCGACGATTCTCTTACCTCGTCTTCTTTTTTCTTGTCGGTCTCTACGACCGTGAAGTTTTCGGCTGTCTCGGCGACGTTGTCCTTGTCGTCCGTGTCGGGGCCCAGCTCGTAGAGTGTCGGGGGTTTCCCTTTGCCATCCATGTTGGCGTTGGCTCTTCTCTGCCTCTCTCTCACCCTGAGTGTCTTCGGCGCGAAGGCTGAGCAGGCGTTGCAGTCGATACTCTGGTGATCCACCGGTAGGCAGAGGTTGCAGACCGGATGCTGGTCTTTCTGCGCGAACTTGTGGTGGCAGTTTGGGCAGAACTTGAATGGCGTCTTGTCCATTTCGCTCAGGGTCTCTGAGCGTGCATTCTCCAAGGCTGTCGAAGAAAAAAGGTTCGCTGGTCCTCTTTCTTCGCGCTCCTGATGAAATCTGTTCTATTCCTGATGTCTTTTCTTGATTCTATCGATGAAACTCGCTTTTCTTCCTTCTTCCTCCGAGTGAATTTCTGGAGCTTCCCGATGACGATCCAGACCCAACGGCGGAAAAAAGAATCTGAAGATGGCGCCCCAAAGGTGGGACTTCCGCAGGAAGCACGACGACGTCACGGGAGGTGCACCAAATGGTGGACGTCGACGCCCACCTGGGCTACAAAAAAAAAAAAACAAAGAAAAGACTACGAATCCGGACCCAACCACAAGATCGCGGAATAATGCACAGCATAGTGAATCCAGAAAGATTCACGCTGCAAAACTTATTGTTTTATATACCCGTCTTATAATGTAATTTATGTATTGCATATTCTATAACTGGAGTCTCTTTTCTCCATCACACTGGGCGCTCCGTCAGTAGTGGGGCCCTAGGTCCTGTTGTGCTTATCCCGGACCATCCAGCTGCATTTGTATAGTACCTATCTGCTACTACTTTGGCCTCACTATTTTAGCTGCACCTTTAGTTTGACCAATAGCTATCACTAGTACTCTATCTTGGGGCTGATGGGTCTGCGCTCTATGATATAAGCAATATATATTTTCATTACATGGAAATCCTCTGTTAGTGTGAACTACAGCATTTACATGCAACATACAATAAGTTGTTCAGTCTTTTACTACATTGGCGCAATTGCTTTTTTCTCTGTCACACCCCTGGTACAATGGGTCTACAGGTGAGGATATAACTCTTCTGGTAAGGACCCCCATCTACACTGATGTGGCATTTTGAAGCTATGTTTTTACGTGGTGCCCCTGCAGTCGGAGTACATGTCCTCTACGAAATATGGGTTTTGTTTTTTATTTTTAGTACTTTGAGCCTTCTTTCTTTGCAGATCTAGTAACTAGTTTATAGTCGGCTCCTGTCTTCCCCTTTCCTGTTTGTACCGCATTTCTGGGTTTGTTATGTAGCGCCCTGAAGGTGGCACAGCATTCGGTCTTGCACCAAAACGCACATCGGCAGCACTACAAATTGAATGGGACCCAGAATACCACATTATCTACATGTGAGAAGAGGGGTTTTCAGTATGACCCATAGCTTAAGAGAATACAAAAATATAATCATGTCTATGTGTGAAATAAATAATCTGAAGATAGGATTGAATTGGCTACCTAGATATATAGCTGCTGTCTCTATAACTGTCATTGGAGCATACGAAGGGTATCATTTGTGAATATATTCTGCATAGAATGGAACTGTCTGGTTCCCTAGATTGAACTATGTTTTAATGGACTTTAGTTTGAATGAAGTATAATTGACATGTGTGAATGGTGATGTAATATTTTAGAATGAGTGGGTTTTACCGTGGCTTAGCTAAGAGATGGAATACTTGTTTCAGACAGCATGTATCATATGCTTTGCTAATTTGATTTAATGTGGACAATGTATATGGCATTGTATAAAATTGTGTCAATATATGAGAACGGTAGGCACATTGCAAATCATAACTTTATACTGTATATTTGGGCTCAAGATTATACTTTGTATGTTGATATTGGATAAGTCACACGAATACCAACTAGTTGAGTTGGCGTATTGTATACTTCTGTAGTTTCTCTCCCCTGGTGCTACCACTCTATATCTTGCTTTTCAGGGCCCCCCCTTTGAGTAGGTGCTCATAGTACCCAGCAAATTCTTCCACTTTGTCATCAGCACTGGCTTCGTCTCTTCCCTGTCATTAGTTATCTGCAGGACTCAGGCATGGGCTTGGTCACGCTTTTCCAGCCACACCAATATTTCCCCCACCTTATTGTCTACATTGTATGACCGTCTCTGGCAAGTCCCTATACTCCTTCTGCTTCAGTCTAAGTGTGTGCAGTGTTGTGAGTCTGGACTTTAGTTGTGTTTGATTCTAGGTCAGGGATTTCCTCCTCTAGGCGGTCAAGTCTTTCTTTTGCAAGTCTTAACACCCAGCCATTCCCCCCAGGCAATTAGGGAATAAGTCTCCCACCACCCCCCTCGATTACGGTCTTATAAGCCTCCCACAATATCAGTTCCGAACAGACTGACCCATCATTTGTTTCAACATACATGTCAGTAGTTCATGATAGTTTTAATTCCTCAGGTGCTAATGGGACGTGAACATGTATTCCTCCCAGAGTTCCCCTGAGCTCTAGTCATGCCCCTGGCTAAATGCCAAACCTCTGCAATTCTGGCCATGTTGGTGCTTTGTGTGAATATGTAATCTAGTCTGGAGAGACTTTGTCTGGGTACACCACAAAGGTATACTGGCGTTCTCCAAATGCCAGACGCACCACGTGTCTACGAGGCCAAGAGCCGTGATAAAGGAAGCAAGGGTGGTTTCAGTCCTGGTCGGTTGTGAATTTAGGTGTCTATCTCTTCTGCCGTGACAGCGTTTTAGTCCCCTCCCATGATAAGGATGCCCTCTGGAATCTGTAACAAGAAGGTGCTCAACACCGACAGCGTGATCTTTTGGTGCCTTGGTGGGATATACAGAGCATAAGTTTAGAGTCAGGCCCTCCCACGTGCCCTGCTGTGCTAAATATTTACACAGAGGGTTAGTCAAAGTCTTATGTGGAGTGAATGGGATGCTATTTTTAAGCAGTATCCCCACCACTCGGGAGCCAGATGTGAAACGCACATGAGCTGACATTTTATATCCACATCTAGACATTGCTTTACTGGAGTTGCCAAAGAGATGAGTCTCTTGAAGTAAAACAATATCGGAGTTATGTCTCTGAAGGTATTGCATTACTATCCCTCTCTTTAGCCGGTCACCCAACCCGTTTACATTTTAGCAGGACAGTACTTCTAAACGGTTGCTAAGGTGTTTAGTCATTGAAGTCTCCTGCATGATTCAGTAGTCTTGTCGCACCTTGCATGTAAGTTCCGGTACCCTGCATGCTATCTCCATAGGTTAGATCGTACCCACCCTTTAACATTGAATGTGTCTCCTTAACCAACACGCCCACGTCACCGTGTACTGGGCCCAAAACGGCCCACCTTCCCACAACTTTCAGAGTGCCCGTCACCCCTTTGAACACGGTATGGTAAACTTAACTGGGGGAGTGTTTTACCAAGCAGGTAAAATCATTTGTAGAGCTCACCCATACTGGGTGAGTGTTTGTAGTCGCCCCCCTCACATGGCGAGTATCAGTCTTTGATTAGACCTCTCTGGGGATCCGCTGCCACTTGGCGAAAAGTAAACCCCCCTCTGTCGATGCCCCTCGACACGGCGGCCTTTCGATGTTCGCTCCTCCACGCCCTACCGAACTCACCCCCACCACGAGTCATTGCACACCCACGAGAAATTGATCGGTCCCCAGGTAGGCCCGCTGAGGCATTGCGGAAAACATCAAAATATCTTGCCGGCATGGTTCTCCCTCACCAAGGCTCTCCTACTCCCTCAAGAGCACCCCTGCTGCCTCCTGTAGTCACAGCCTTTGCACCAGCGTCTCTTTTTTTATATATATATATATCAGGCCATGTCAGGTGTGACTCAACAGGTCAGGAGTAAGCCCCTCTATAACACTGTCTTTAGGGAGGTGCATCGGAGGCGGCATTTGCTTTCCTAGAGCTCACTGCGCCGTCCTAATCGCGAGGGCTTTCAGCGGTCCTTATTCGCCTCCAGGCAGCACACTCCTTCCGAGCCCCCAATAGTCAAGCGGTGGCACCCACTGGATCTTGTTCTCACGGAAGATCAAGCGGCCTCAGTTTGTAGCCTCCTGCAGTCACTGGGGGCCTGCAACCCAAGGAGACCCCCCCCCCATTGCAGGCAGATCCCTTCATTTGACTCATGCTGCTTCTTTACGATCGGGGTGTGTGGTTTCCAAGATGGCCACTGCTACCTACTCGAATCCAGGACCGGGCGCACGGATGATGTTTGGGCCCCCTTGCTGCTTTAACTCAATTTCCACTAGAGGGTAGCAAGGTATGATTGGAGAGCCCGTGCAGCCCTCTTTATTTTCCTGTTGTTTTTGAGCGGGGGCAATGGCAGATTGAGGACGGATAGCCAGAAGAGGTGTTTAGGGATTTGAAGCTTCCATAAGGAGCAGCCGCCATATTGGGCTGTTAGCCATGCCCCCCCAGAGAAATACAATCTTGATAAAATAAATCCTTTACTTTGGGATTCAATGTTAGAAGTCAGCATTCTACTGAGTACTGTGAGAAAGTGGCTCTGTATATACTGTTCCCAAATAGGTACAGTGTGTACAGAGTCCACAGTCCCCAGAGGTTTGGCAGAGGTTAAAGTTAGATATGACCTTACTCTCTAAAGTGGTAGCTTGGCCGAGCAGTAAGGCAGTATCAGAGGACAGTGTAAAGCATTTGTTGTACACACTCAGTCAGCAAATGGGTCTCACACACTCAAGAACTGAACTCTAGGCCAATGGTTTAAATAAAAAATATATGGTTGTTTTATTTTAGAACCAACAATAGGTATCAAAATATACTTTCTCAGAATGAGATGCTTTAGTTAAATACTTTGCAAAAGGCAATTGACTTTTGCAGATAGTTAGTTTTGTTGCAATAGGCAACACAATAATACATTGAGCTCAATGGGAAATTTAAGTTATGCGCAATTAATTACTTTCAGGATTACTTTTCTAACTCCAGGACTGGATCCTAGATTCAGTCCTGGGACAGTTCTTGGAAACGAGTAAATTCGTTTTAGTTACTGTTGTGATTTTTAAGCAATATTTTGCTATTTTAAAAGTTGTCAGTTAGAAACTTTTGCTAATCAAATTACCAATGTTATCCTATGGAAGGAAATTCAAATCGCAGGTAAGGGGGGTTATGGTTACTTTTTCTGTGTCAGTGTTGGATCCTAGATACAGCACTAGTGTACCACCTGTAAGCAGTTGAGAAACTGCGTTTAATTTACACAAGCAATTTTTAAGGAATATTTATAAGTTTTCAAAATCGACACTACTAGTTTTTCCTATGGGAGAAAATTCAAGTTACGGGTAAAGTATGTTCTCGTTACTTTTGTAATCTAGTGCTGTGCTCCTAAGCTCAGTACTGGGGCATCTATCGAAAACAGGTAAGTAATTGCATTTTCACAGTTGGTACGATTTCTAAAGAATATTTGTAGTTTGCAAAAATCGACACTAAGAAGAAAATTCATAGAAAAACAGTCAATGGTTTCCTATGGAAGAAAATTGAGTTAGCGGTAAGTAAGGTTGTAATTACTTTTCAGGGTCAGTGCTGGGCACCAATATCCAGCACGGGGATCTCTCCTAATAGCAGGTGAGTATTTCCGTTTTCGTTACTCAGTTGATTTTAGGTAAATATTTTAAAGTTAAGAGACTCCACACTTAGAAGAAATTTCAGAATAAGCCAGTCAATGTTACCCTATGGAAGAAAAGTGAGTTATCTGCTTTTCAGCAAGTACTCGACTGGCAGAGTTAAGGTCCTGGGCACAGACTCAGGGGTCTCCTAGGGTTAGGTAAGTACAGTTGTTACACCCTCAGCGGCACAGGGGCAGCCGGGTGCGGAGTGAGTTAGGCCCAATGTTATCCTCTGGGAGGCAGGGGGGCCTTGGTTGGTGGCTGCTGACTAGCAGCTGGGCTCCTGGTCACTTGCTAAGGGCAAATGGGGAAGTAGGTAGGAGTAGAAGTTGCTCTGCCAGGGCCACTCGGGCAGCTGGGTGCAGGGTGCCGTTGAGCCTTCGGGCGCTCAATGGATTTCAATGGGAAAGCTCCAGGACAAAGAACAAGTTACTTACCTTCGGTAACGATGTATCTGTAAGAAACATTAGTTAGTTCGATTCCTCACCTTAGAATATCCCCTTGGGCAATCGGTCACCTTGCCCACCTTCTTTCCACCTCCGCATCCTTCCAAAGAGGAAGAGCGGCTCCACCGTCTGGACCCAAAACGTGCGCTCTCCTTTTATTTGGACCGCACGAAACAGTTCCGGGTGGAGGACCAGCTTTTCGTTGGCTACGTGGGTGCTAAGAAGGGAAAAGCTGTGCACAAACGGACCATCTCCCGGTGGGTCGTTTTGTGTATAAAAACCTGTTATTCCTTGGCAAAAAAGGACCCTCCTGTTGGGCTGCGAGCCCATTCTACTTGGGCCACAGCGGCTACTACTGCTTTGGGACGGGGAGTCCCCTTGCAGGACATCTGTCATGCGGCGACGTGGGCTTCGCTGCACACGTTTGCCAGGCATTATTGCCTAGACAGCCAAGTCCGGAGGGATGGCTTCTTTGGCCGTTCTGTCCTCCAGGACTTTCTGGTGTGATCTTGGTTCGCAGACCCACCACCGGAGTTGGTATTGCTTGGGTATCTATTCTAAGGTGAGGAATCTAACTAACGTGTTTCTTTCAGATGAACAAGTTACTTACCTTCGGTAACGATGTATCTGTAAGAAACATTAGATTCCTCACCGACCCACCCATCCTTCCTGTTCTGCGAACTGACATCTAGGGTTAAGGCTATCCTTTTCAGGGCCCTAGATTTTTTGGCACCAGTGTCTGTCTCTTGCATGGCTCTGCGTTCCTGGCGCGTTAGGCTATGTACAAGAACTGACGTCAGCGCGCGAGGGCGGCGTCTAAGTACTCCGACGTCATTCCGGCGCACTACGCCAACGACGGACGCGGAGCCGCAGACGACGCCTAACGACGCGCAAGGGGTATTGCTACAAAAATCTTCCGGATCCAGTCTGACGCCTGGGGATATTCTAAGGTGAGGAATCTAACTAACGTGTTTCTTTCAGATCAAAGGCTGCAAACTCGGGACGAAGATTCTTAAGGTGCCACCACCACTTCGAGAGGTAAGTTGGGTAGTTGGAGGATAGGTAGGTACCCAGGAGTCGGGCACAGGGGTCCCGTTTGATGTCGGGAAATCTTACCCTCTGTTGATCACGGTTGAGGGGGGAGGGGGGTCCTGGTTCTAAGGCTGCAGGAGTCGTCAGGAGCGTCGAGGTGGGACCTTGGGTGCCGGATTCGGGGTCACAGTCGCCGGGGGGACGTCCTACTGGTCTTTGTCCACTCCGGCACAGGCCAGGCTTGGCGGGTGCAGAGTGTGCAGGGTTCGCGGTTCCGGGCTGATGCCAGGGGTTAGAAACTTGCTTTGAGCAGAGCCACTGCGCATGGGAGTCCCAGGTGCTCAGTCACAAGGTAGCCAGGTCCTCAGAGTTTTGTGAGGTTGCTGGCCGCAGGAGGTGCAGGGATTTAGCAGGAGCAGGTACGAGGGTCGACAGGCCGGTAGGGCTGGGGCCAAAGCAGTTGGTGTCTTCCTCATCTTAGCAACTGCATGGCAGGTCTTCTTTCTTCTTGTTTTTCTTTGCTAGTAGAATCTGGAATCTGAGGAAGGAAGGTTCAGGGTGCCCCTAAATACTAAATTTAGGGGCGTTACAGGTAGGTAAAGGGCAGGGACCACTGGGTCCCTGTCCTGGGATGGGTACACTCTCCATCCTGCCACTCTCCTGTGGGAGGGGGGCAGTGGCCTAGTCCTGATTGGGTAGGGCTCCCCATCTTCAAGATGGAGAGAGCCCGGAGATGTGCTTCACCTCGCCTCCACCACCTGAAGGGCGGGATTGGCAGGGCTGGCACATCCCCTGTCCTTACTTCGAGATTCCGGCCAGTCTTCCCGCCGGAGTTGGGGTCAGAACCGGTGGGGGCCAGTTGCTGAGTACAGCAAGTGGCCTGGAGAAGCTCACTAAGGCGGCATGCCTTTGAAGCTTCCCCCTGTCCATCCTGGGGGAGGAGACCTAGCACCTCGCCCAGGATGTGCATTTTTGCAGGCCCAGGAGAGCGGGGGGCTCTCCACCCAGGGGTCCAGCAACATGTCTGCTGTGTGGCAGCCTAGGCAGCCTCTCAGACAAGACGTGGATTGTAGGTTAGGTTTCAAGGGGCATCTCTAAGATGCCCTCTGTAGTGCTTTGTACATTAAATCCTACACTGGCATCAGTGCGGGTTTAATGTGCTGAGAAGTTTGATACCAAACTTCTCAGTCTTCAGTGTTGCCATTATGGTGCTGTGGAGTTCGTGTTTGACGAGCTCCCAGCACCATATACTCTTAAATGGCAGCACTGCAATTACAGTGCCCAGGAATGGACCTGGGTACTGTAGGGGCACAGGGCTCATGCTCCTGTGCCCAAACCACTGGCATAGGGCACCCAGCTAGAGGGGTGGCTGATGTATGCCAGGGCAGTGTAGGTTGTGGGCATGGCACACAGGGATGTGTGCCATGTCGACTTTTTGTTTTGTCTTGTACCCAGACACTCAGCTGCAAGGGCAGTGTGTGTGTGTTTGGGTACAGGGTCTCTAAGGGTGGCACAAATAGTGCTGCAGCCATTTGAGGCCTTCCCTGGTCACAAGGCCCTGGGTACCTATGGTACCATTTACCAGGGGCCGACATGTGGCCAGGGTTTGCCATATTGGGTTTTAGGTTTCAGGGAAGGAACATAGGCCCTGGGCACCTGATTGGCAGGAGTCCAGGGCACACTCAGTCAAAGTACATTCAGCAACTCAGCAAAAACAGGGGGCATACCATGCAAAAAAGATGGCACTTTCTCACAAGTACTGTCACACAGGAACACCCCAAGCCTTCAACAGACACACTTTCAAAGGACTTTGTTACAATTACCCATGCTTGTCCCATCACATAGCCTAATCCTGCTCTATCTTCAATTAAGAACCGAGGACCATCTATAACAAAGCCCCAATCTGCATCATATTGTAACAGGAAGGGGAACCTTTGAACTGCCATGTAGATGGAGATCCCAGAACCCATTATGCCTCCTCCACTGAGTGCTGAAGGTTTGTTTGAAGGCCTGGCCATGTGTGCTGACGGCAGGTGCTGAGTTGCAAGTGGTAAGATTCAGGGCATACTATGAGGGGGGTGGGGCAAAAGCAAGCAGCTAGAACCTTTGGCAGGGATAGTAAAACCAGGGTCTGTGGGTGCAAATAGCAACACTAGGGAGGGATCAGTACCATTGATAAAACTGCAACAAAATCCCTAAAATGGGAAAAAGTAGGGCTCCAATGCACAACTAGCTTGCAGAGCCACCTTCATCAGCAATGAGCCTGTGCATTCAAATAGTTACAAGCCAACTATAGCATGTATGTAGGAGACAATTTTGTACAAGGGCCAAAGAAACACATTCAAATAGTCTTTTCAAGAGTCTGCTATACAACGCATGGCCCAACAGTCATTTGGGTGGAGGAAAGGGAGGGTAGCAATAGTTCTAGTAAATCCACCCTGAAATAGAAAAGGAAAAATGAAACAAAGCATGATGGATTCTAAAGGCAGATGGGCATTGGTCACGCCTAAAGTGGACAATGCTATATATATTACAGGTACAAGGTACTGTCGCCAACAAAGATGTTCCCTGAATGCTTAAAGCATTGATGTACTGAATGGTTAATCTTCCATCCACAGAGAGGAGCCAATTAATTGTATATTTGAACAGAACATTGACACTACTTGTACACAATACTAGAGCAAATTGGCTAAAGTAAGACACAATCATTGTTCTCACTCTTCACATAAAGGTCCTGACGAAAGGCAGTTTCAACATGAGGCCTGGCTGAAACGTGTTGATCACACTGGATGTGGAAGCTCATAATTACCTCCACTCACATCCGCCGCTTTGCTTTTAACACTGCCAAGGGCCCATTATTAAACAAGCCCCTGTGGACACTGGGACACTTAGGACAATTTTTTTTAACTTACACTCATAACACCATCACCACACACTCACATCACACAAAAAACGCTCTGCTGTAAACAGTCGTCGCAGCACACCCGAGGAACACTCGGAGCCCTGGGTGGGGCCCAATGAGGAAGCATGCCACCAACTAGGTTGGTGGGTGAGGGTCTTCATAAAAAGCAAAAGTCTTGTCCTTAGCTTGAAAAACAAATGTTATTTCATTACGCCGAAACACACACTATATAATCTTTTGAACAATAGCTAGTTCTTCTTGATTCACACATTCTTGGATTACCACCATTGTATTTACTCTTCTACCTTTGCTGTGACAACCACTAGAGCCTCCCAACTCCTGGTGGCTTGTGATCATTTGTTTCAGATTCATTCCTCTCACTGGGACTCTGTAAGGATCCCTTGGCCAAGAGAGCTGTAACTTAATCGCAGAGAAGCACCATATGATCCTCTGACATTCGGTCGTAGGAGGGTTGCATGGCAGGAAAGGTAGTCTCAAAGGGGAGTGAGCAGCCCATTCGGACGATCTGCAGAACCCACATGTCTGACGCGATGGACTGTCAGCGGAGGAGGTGATAGCAAATCCTGCCTCCGACTGGCTTTTGATGGGCCTGAAAGGTAGACTAGGAAGGCTTAGAGGCGTTGTCAGGGGGAGAAAGGGTACACTGGCTCGCCCGCTGGCTCCCAGACCCACAAGAACGCTGGGTCCCACATCTGTGGCCATGCAGCGGCTGAACAGCTTGCATGACTCTGTGGCTGGGCAGGATGTGGCTGGGCACCCCTCTCCCGTAACCACAAAACGCAGACGGAGGTGGATGGGAAGTAGCCGTGACACCCAAGGATCTGGCCATAGCTCGAGAATCCTTAAAGCGCACAAGCACGGAGTCTGCCTTGTCATCAACAAGGCAAGTGCCATCTAAGGGCATATCCATCAAAGTAGATTGGACATCCCCGAGGAGCCAGATGTCCCCAACCAGGAATAGCGTCTGAGTTCTACCGACGAGCCAACCATTCTGCCCAGTGAGTCGGTGGTGTCCAGTTCACAACATATGGTGAATTTAGTTGCGTCTCTCCAATTCGCAACTGTCTGGGAAAGAACGACCCAGGCCGCCTCCGGGCGCTGAGTCAGCAACCATATCCCAGATGGTATGGGAGTATCGGCCCAAGAGGCATGTGGTATTCAGCAACCAAAATGCCAAGCACGAGGAAGAAAACATCCTCTTCCCAAGGTGGTCCTTGGATTCCCAATCTGGGGGTGCAAAAGGGAATGCATACTTTGAAGATGAGGCTTGGACAAGCAAGCTCTCAGGGGAGGGATGTTGTGTGAGGAATGCTGAGTTGCCCGGAGCAGGGCAGCGGCGGCGGACGATTGTCCTATCCACAGGAGCCCCTGTACAGGGCTTGAACCATGTGCCCAAAAAGACAATCGATGAGGGCTTCATTGAAGAGCCAAAGGGGTTCTGAAGATGAAGCCATAGACTGAAGCACTGGCCTCACCCAGATCCGTCCGCTAGTCCATAGATTCTTCAAGCTAGTCAGTTAAAGGGTCCAGCTCCGCCTCCTAGGGGCATGGTCAACGTCTTGAGCACCGGGGACGATGCCCGGGAAGGTCGAGTAAGATCAACGGGTGTCCGTCCAAATCCGAGAACCAATCAACAGGGGCCCTACGGAGTCAGGGCCGAAGCCAAGGGCGTCGGAGGCCTAGGACCCCCAAACAACTCCACGGGGTCCAAAGGCATACCAGGGAAGCTCGGCTGCCCTAAAAGGAGGAAGAGCGCCTCAAAGAACATTTGAATTTGGGCAGGGGATGCCCCGGCTCCCGGAAAAGCGGGGAGGCGCAGTCTCATCTCAGGAGGCGGCTTCAGGGACAGAGCCTTCGAGCGACTATTCTCAGAATCCCATGTTGCATCAGCTGACCGACGGGGTGAAGTCAAAGAACACCTGTGATTCTTAGACTTCTGCGGCTTACCTGACCTCCCCGACGACTTGGAATGCGACGAGGAGAGCGGGCTCGGCGACCGTTCTCGGGACCGTCCTCTCAAATGAGAACGGCAGCGATGCACAGCCGAGCGCCAGGCCTCTAACAACTTATGCTCCAGCAAAGCCTTTGAATTCATGGCCCGGCACTCGGAGCAAGACTTCGGGCACCGGAGGCACACGAGGTGTGCATCCATCATGGACATCATCCGGTGGCAGGAGCCGCAGGGCTTTAAGACGGTGCTACGGTGGGACATCCTTGATGCACCACGAGTCCAAGACACGAAAAAGCCAGACAAAATGTCAAAAAAGGGTTAGCCAAAAAGGGGTAGTTCTCTCCGGATCTGCACTTAGGCTGGTGCAGAAAAAGAAAGAACTGACGTCAACGCGCATGGGCGACGTCTCTATAGGTTCGGCCTCGTCATCCCGGCGCTCACGATGGACAAGGAGCCGAATGATGCCACCTACCGACGCACAGGGGTACTGCTGTTTAAAATTCTCCAGATCCAGACGGACGCCAGGGGATAATTTATAAGGAATCTACAACTAATAGCCTCTTTCAGATTTTTCTGTAGTTCAGAAGAGAGTTGATGACTGTATGAAAGAAACTTTGATAGAGTCGAAGGGTCATCAAGTGAGGCAGACAGTGGGACATAGGAGGAAGATGTTGCTGTTCTTTCTGGTGGACTACCAGAAATCATTTTTGGTTAGTCTAGACTGAACTCCCTTTTATAACAATTGCATATGCATATTCCAGTCACAGAGTTGTATGTGGCTTTTCTTTGTGATTTCTAATAAACATTTGAACCTTTAAACCCAACAGGCAATTATCAGAGGGAAAAGTGCTTTCGAATATATGTATTTACCCATCTTGAAGATCTGACAGAAGTACCGGCATTTTTCCCTACAGTTACTGTTTTTGAGAGCAAGGTTGTGCCCTAGGTAGCCCTACTTCAAGTGACAGCCCTCCCACTTATTTAAGTTTGGTTTTCTAAACCTCTCAAGCTTGCATACGTGAACACAACCAGAAAAGCACATTTCAAATCATTAAAACTGAACTTACCAATAATATTCCCAAGAGCCCAGACTGCTTGTTCACAAACATTCTGGTGTTGCGAATGTAATAGCCTCAAAAACAACGGCACTGCATCTGTAAGATAAAGAACCGGTTAATTAAAAAAGGCTTCACATGAGATCAGATAACCTAAATTCCATAGCAAGGCAGTCACCACAAACAAAACTAAATTCAGGGTCATGGTATTAACTGCAGTATATACTAAATGCAACACGTATAACCACCACAGTACTAAATGTGTTAAAATAATTTTACTAATTTAATAACTTTGTGGTGTTGATAAACTGAATTGCTGAATTTTCAGAGGAAAAAAGGTTACTTACCTGTAACTGTGTCTGCAACGTTGGCATCTTTCATAGATTCATATGCTTCAACCATTTCCAGTTGAAGTGGGAGTCCCTCAGTAACTTAAAATAGCAGTACTAGGCACAAGCAGCTAGAAAACTCACAGGCAGTGCTCCGTATGTTAGCCCATCCACCTCATTACTTGGGACAACACACAACTACCTGTTAGATTCTTATTAGATTTAGGCAACCACAGACTATTATTTTACCATAACAGAGGTATACAGCGCTTTGCAATCCATAAACCATGTATTACCACTTTTTCCTCATGACAATCCTCTAACAGTCTGCTGATGCAACCTGCGTGATCGTTGATAACTCTATTATGAGTTGCCCAATGTCACCATTTTTTAACTTTTTTTGACAGAGTTGAGAACATATTCCACCCTCTTTATGTATAGTATTGCCATGGTGTTGTCCATTCAGGCCAGAATTTGAGGTGCATCTATGTGGGAAAAATTACTGCAGCTCCCTCGCTCGGAGTACAAGCACATTTATGTATAGACATTTCTCTTGCGGCGTCCAGAGTGCTCTTGCTGATAATAACTCTTGGAGGTGTGCGACCCTACCTACCCCCCTTCAATCCTTCCATTGAGGCCTGCTTGATAACCACAAGCTGACATCTTGGCTGTAAGAATGTAGTGCTTTAAGATATGCTTTCCTGCGATAGCCACCAGTGTTTCATTATTGCAGTTGCTTTCATTTTGTCCTCGAAGAAACCAGATATTTGGGTCACTATGTCCAGAGAAAAATACCGACCATTTGTTCTTCTTTTAAGAGTCTGAAAAGGCCCGTACATGATACTAAATAGGACTTTGAACAAAATCTTATGTATTCATTCATAACATAGGTTTTCTGCCTTTGTTTACTTAAACATTAGTCAGGGATCAGTAACAGCTCTAAAACACATTTAAAAGTGCTTTCTATTTACTGTTTGAAGTATCTAAGTTAAGGACTAAAAATAAATCTTTTAGGGGATTTTGCTTCATTTTGTATTTTTTGTTATTTTTTTATTGGCATTTAAAATTGAATACAAAGAAAAATTCAACAAATGTACGACAGTACACATAGAAGTGATTTGGCAGCAATGTTCTGTCAGCGACATTCATAGTAAGAAGTTGGTGCCATCTTAATGATGAAAATATGAATCCAATGAGAACAAGGAATGTACTGTAAATGGGGCATTGGGGGGTAGCTACTGAGCAAGACCTGTGCTTATTTTTGCCCTGCTAGCACAACACCAAACACGATAGGGACGCTACAGTAGTGCACAGCAGCTCAGCGCCACCTCCTTTTAATCACCACAGCATCAGCATTCCCTAAACCCCTTCCTGTGCACCAGGGGCAACACTCATTATCTCCCGCCTGTGCACTCTAGTATCGCTACAAAGGGGTCCAAATGACTCTAGGGCGTGAACTCGCGAGCATCAGTTCCCAGAATGGCGTTAAGTTATTTTACAATGCGCCGCATCTTTAAGCCAGGAATCCTGTAGCGGAATCAGGCGACGCCCAAAATGTATCGGCACTCACCACCTAGCCTGCAGCAACAGAAGCGGTTAGCTTGCGCAGCTCAAGAGGGATCTTTTTCACAAACCCCAGCAGTGCAACCAGAGGCGTGAGATCCAGCCTGAGGTCAGCTATCTCCTCAATTGAGTTGATTTTGCTTAATTTTGTACCAGCCAAGACATTAAACTACCAGTGGTGTCTGTAGAAAAGCGGTAAGTTGGCAACTCAAGGCATAGTCTGTAAAACTGTATTTACACTATACAGGAAGACAATGTCTAACAACCTTTTGAGAAGGCATACTTTTATCGAGTTTACGGTTTGTTTTGCAAGCATCGAAAGACGTTTTTGCCTCTATTGATGGGGATGCATTTGCGCTTGCTGTATCAATTATAGCTCCTAAGAAATTAATCTTTCTTGAAGTGATTAAGGGTGATTTGCTTGTTTATTTGGAGGCCTAAAGACTTTAAAAGCTTTATAAAGACTTTGATCGAATTATTGGTAGACTTTATGGACGAGTGAGTATTCAGTCTAATTAAGGGTAGACCAGATTACCTAGACACTGAAGGTGGGCAGCTACTGGAGTCATACCTTTAGTAAAGATTCTGGGTGCAGATCGGAGGTCAACGGGAAGCATTCTAACCTGGTAGTGGCAAATGGCTACCTCAAATATTAGGAATGTGTGTTTGCTTTTTGTGAATGGAAATGTGGAGGTCTAATGATTCTCAGCATTCCTTTCTCATTAGTTGGGGTAAAACTTCGAGTGAGACCATTCAGAACTATTGCTTTCTCAGATTAAGCTGGAAGATCTAGAATAGGTTTGCACTATTTCTCCGTCTTATTTATTTTTTTACTAGAAAATACATTGAATAAAATCCCACATTTTGATATTTGGGACCATTTCTATGGCTACTTTCTGTAGCATAATTCGAATTTCTGCCTTCAACAAATAGAGGTGTTTGGACGGCCGAGTTGTTGGAGGATGCTGAACGAACTCCAGCATATGGCCCACCTGGATGACATCCAGCATCCATTTGCCTGTAGTGACGGAGTCCCAGCAGTAGGAGAAGGTAGATCTTCTGCATGCTATAGGGGCTGATGTTTTGATTATTTGCCTTTTGGTATAAGGTGCCTGGAGATTTCCAGCAATGTCAAGGGTCCTTGCCATTTTGCTGGGCCTTACATTTTTGTGACCGGCTCAAACAGGGCTGTTGTCCTTGCCTATAGGACTATGGCTGTTTACGGGGTGCATAATCCTGGGAGTACTGTTGAGGCTGACCGACATGTTGGTATGGTGTATACCTATAGCCTTGACACAGACCTTAGTAGGATTACATTCTGCCTCTTCCTCGAAAGGACTGTGGTTTTCATTGTTGTAGAGCTCCTGAAGATCAGGCTCTCTGATATCTAGAAGTGTGTCGTCCACTTGCTCATCAAACAGCCATTCTCCATCGAAGGGAATGTTCACGATCTTGTTTTGGAACACTGACCTGAAAAAAGTATCCATCAACCATCCCCGACAGCATAACACCACTGCAACGGCTAGCTGCCTGAAGCCAATGTTTGAGACCTCTATTTCTGAATCTAGGAGTGCAGCATATTTATGAATAATATGTATATGGTGAGAATCATAATTTAGCCAAGCGTTGCATTCAGAGTGTGGATGAGAATATGTATTTTAGTATGGAGAGCTTATTTTGCGGTCGGTTTCAAGAATCTTTTTTGAATAATTGTGTGGGATTAAATAATGTCTCGATTTATATAATAAATTATGGATTTTGTAATGCAAAAACATTATTAGATGAGAAAATAAAAGAAAGATATTACATTAACTCTTCTGGTTTTGTCACAAAGTGCATCAGGGTTCTGGACAGGAAACAATGACAGACTAATGGAATTCATAAAACATCTCAATAGTAATACTTGGAACATTAGGTGCACACATGAATCCAGTAAAGAGAAAATCACATTTCTTGATACTGAACTATACATAGAAAGCAACCAGCTACATAGCAGGCTGTATCGTAAAGATACAGCTTGCAACGCGATTCTACATGCATCAAGTGCCCACCCCAAACACCAGATTAACGCAATTCCATATGGAAAATTTGTCTGAGCTAGACGCAATTGCAGTCTAGATTCGGATTTCAAAAAATGCACAGAAGAAATGACAAAACGATTTAGATCTAGAGGTTACAATACACACACCCTAGGGAAAGCTGAAGCAAGGATTAGTAGAGTCAAAAGGGAGACTACCCTGAAGATCAACACCAACAGGAAAGACAATGGGGACAAGATTAGATTTATCACGAACTTTAATAATCTCTCTACAGCTCTGACTAAGAGCCTCAAGAAACACTGGCATGTTTTGACCAAAGATGAGACTATGATGGGGGTCATTGATAATAAACACGAGATAACATACAGGAAAGGGATCTGTGTTAAAAGTATCCTCAGTCCTAGTTACCCTACACCCGGAACAGACGGGAATTGGCTAACACCTCACTCGGTGGGCTTCTTCAAATGTGGACACTGCTCAGTCTGCAAATGGGCGGACACTAAAAGACTGGACTTCATGGGTCCTTACAACAAACGTTACAGGATCACCACGAACATTAACTGCAACACTAACTTTGTAGTGTACATCATTGAGTGTAGGTGAACTAAGATATGTGGGCAGTACGATCGTCCTTTACGTGTGAGAATAGGAGAACACATGAGGGCAGTGAAACAAGGCGATCTTAGATACCCAATCGCGACACACATCTCGGAATGCCAGTCACAGGGTCAACATAAGAACTTCACATTCTATGGAATAGAACATACCACAAGAAACCCTAGGGGTGGGAACAGAGAACTAACGCTTCGCAGAAACGAGGCGTCTTGGATTCTGAAACTACGGACAACAGACTGGAATGAATGTTGATGATGAGCTACACTATTTCTTGGGCAAATGAATATGAGATGTCTTCTGTATCTTGGAAATGTAACTGCATTTGATTTCTTTTTCTCTGTATGAACATGTAATATGTTGAAAATATTATCCTACGGGTGGGATCGCGCCTTACAAGATATCTTTCCATTTCTGATGCTGCAATGCTATGTACACGGGTCTGTCAAAAGTTTATAACAGTCACTGGACGTCGACACGGAAAGAAGGTATTATCCGACCACACATAGACCGGTATGTGTAGTCTCTAATGATTCTTTAAAAATTTCTAATTAAGCTGGGTTTTCGTTAGTGCTTTAATATAATGATAGCAGTCGTCTAAGTTCATCTTCTCCTCACATCACGAACTTAGATGTCAAATAACGGGTTTAGATGGCAACATTTATGGGTTAGATATATATTTTTCACAAATAGTTTTGGTTTTGAGTAAACACATGATCGTTACTTACATTAAGCAGACAATCATTTTCTGACTTTACCGATTTTCGATTTCGTGTTGTGCATTAACACACACACTCGGGGCTAATAAAGTTGAAATTTTTTTCGGTTCGAAATCTAATCCCAATACAAAATGGCCACTACGTAGGCTCTGTATATACTTACACAGTTAGAAAATATTACGTGTGGCTTTGAAGAAACGGCAAGAAACGATCAACTACACTCCGTCTGGTATACCCATGTTGAAGGTATATTGTTGATAATGGTCCAGACAGTGTCACACTCTAGTAGTTACGCGACCCCAAACGCAATGGTCACATACTGATTAGCTTTCCTGTGCGCCATGCCCTAACTAGCACTCCCACTAGCTTTGGCAGTATCCAATCACTTTGATGATTGGTCACGTGTTACGGAAGCACCAGATAAGCAGGTTTACAACGCGGAGACCGGCACTCGTATTTGGAGTCCGGCGCGAGGAGACAGCGATACACCCCCCAGTCGAGATCCACGATAAAGTGACAGGAAGGTAAGGGGATGCTACTAACACCTGCTCTCACACGACGATAGATGTGTGAGGACTTAGATATACGAAGAAATAAGCCTCGACTCTTAATGAGGGAGTGGACACTAGGTCCTAATAGCAGATACATTGCTTTTATCTTTTTACGTTTAGACTTAAAAAAATAAACCTGGAATCCGAAATTTCACATGATACCGTGCCAAACCCTCACCAGGGGACCTCCTTGCGTCACAGGATCGTGTGACCCGGAATTATCGTCACACTTTATGTATGTATTGAAAGGCATTCCGGAAAATATCATTTTTTTTTTTAAGACGCATAGACAACTACAAATGTTTTCTCTTGAGCATCCATTTACTTAGTTGTATGGGTTTCTCTTTATTATTTTTTCAGACCACTATTGAGAACAGTTTTCAGGTTAGTGGTCCACTTTTGGTCTGTTTCTTGCTGGTCCGATTTATTCTGATCCTTAGATTTGAGACCTTTCCGCCTATAAAATATTCTTAAGAAAAGTACCGCTTTTATTTAATTTTTCCACCGGGGGATTGATCTTTGGAGACTATACATACCTTACAGTCCCATAGGAATGCGTAACAGTTAACATTACCTCCTACCACATTACCACTCGTTTTCTCACGTGCACTTTGCATATTCGGCACAGATCAGCCCTTTTGCTTAGCACGTATATGGACTATGACCGGACCGCTCATCACCATTTGTGCACCCCGCATGAGTGTATGTCACAATTGTGTGACAGCCTCACCTTAAACAAATCAATGCCACTTTATTCACCCTGGGAGCACTTAAGTTGAATAATAATGAAAAATGTGGACAAGAATGACAACATTAATGTAGAACATCATATTATTCTTTATTTAGCCATGATCAAGTCGCATGTACTATCTTACGGAGGCGACGAAACACGTGTTGGCTTGATGAACTACTGTTGAAAGAGGAATATTAAAGAAAAGAAACTGCAAAGAAAGAAGCAAAAGACTAACTTATTGTGTTTCATGCCGTAAATGGCTTTGCATTTATGCTGATACTTGACGAGTGCTTGGGTATACCTTTTGAAGACTGTTTTGTTGCTCTGCCACAATAATTTAGGGAGGCTGGTGGTTCTCCCCAACCCTTTAGCACCGTAAATAACGCAATCTCCACGAGATAACAGGTGAATCAACCATAAGCGCCTATTATGTATTAACAATACCACTACCCACAACAAGTACCAAATGCATCAGGGTATACGTCTAAATTAAATTTGTGGGCGCAGGGGTTCTTGTTATGTAAATATGATTTTATCTCCCTTCCTTGCCCTTATGAAAGATAAGGTGGGGTGATCCGGTGTTAAAAATTCCCCAGCAAACCACAACCTCTCCAAGAGCGTGAGTTGGTAGATTGATCGTATAAGTGTTGTTTTGCAGGATGAAGGCACCAACTGAACATAACCTTGTAGTGCGCCTCCTTCCCTTAGATGCTGGAGGATTCCTTTCCTATGCATCGTTAAAAAAAGTTCTCATTTATCAGACATATTTCTTCCAAATATACAGTTCCATCTTTCCAAATATTCACAATGTGGAGTTGAGGCGACATTGGTCAGTATTTTATGTGAGTTATATATATTATAGACCTGCGACCCAGTGGTTGTCACAATTAGTTTCTCGCAGATGGTACAATCCATAATAGGCTGCTGCTTTCACTTCTGGAAGCATCACTGAGTGTCTCAGCTGTGCATAATAGAATGTTTGTTTCATCCACGTTGAGATTATTTTTTTTTCTCTTTCAAATTATTGGATGATACCCACATCAAATAAATTTGTGATTTCAATACGTGACAGCTAGCAAAAAAGAGCGATGGGAAGGGGATATGGTGGGGCAAAGGGGGGGATGTGGAGAGGGGAACGTGGTAAGTTTATATTTTCTGTATACTGTGAGGGTCATATTCATATGGTTGCTTAAGAAACCATGAGTGAGTCCTATAATCCCTTGGTTTACCCTCCAGGTCTCAGAGTGAACCTGCAAGTACCGCTCGTTCCATGAGGCCAAATTCTATCTCTTGGACACCATAACCAGCCTACTAAGACCCATAAATGGGCAACTATTATACAAAAGGCGGTCTGCAAGATCTAACCATCCTTTGTCCATTGGGCAACGAAAAATAGAGCCCATACGCAGGCGACTTCCCCTCCAAATTAAATGAGGAACTAATCTTTTCAGATCTTCAAAGAGGTCCCTTCCCTACTATGAGAAGAGCCTGGAATTCTAAACAGTATATTCAACCTGACTACATGAAGAATGGAGAGAAAAAGATTGGAACCTCATCCCATGGCCTTATGGAGGTCTGAAAACCGGTTTGGAAAATCTACTTGGTAAAGGTGCACCACTGCTAGGGCAATCTTAATATCCAGGTATCAAATGGACCATTTATGCCATTGGAATGGGGAGGTCAATTGCAGGGTAACTAGGTTTGCCAGAGTTCGTGTTAAGTTGAAAATCTTAGACTTGGCTATACTGCTCTCATAAACTGTCACTCTTTCAAAATTTGCCTACTGCTTCATCAAGAGGGATGATACAGGGGAAGACAACGTAAGAAGAACATGACTGGCAAAATGGAATATTTTGCAGGCATCAATCGAAAGGGATCCCAGTAATCTCATTTCTAATGTGCATTGCAACTGGCTCAATGCCAAGGCCAAATAATAGTTGGGCAGGGCATCCCCCACCTTGCTCTCCTGGAAAGCCAAAATGAGCCACCTGTTCTACTACTCATGCCTATTCTGGATGTTGGTGTGTGATAACCTGCCACTGCCATCAAGAAGAATCTTTACCCCTACCCTCTGAAGTACTTGATACAAAAAAAGCACTTATTCTGCTGTCAAAGGCCTTTTTGGCATCTAATGATACAAACCCAACCAGCACAGCCGTTCTCAAAAAAAATAAACATAGGTATTAATTAATGAATTTAAACTACAACAGTCCAGATTGAAGAATCAGACATGCATTCAAAACAGCATTATAATTACTATATGAAGTGTAAGGTTGGACAAATCAGTCAAGCTCACACATGAAGCTGCACATCAGTTTCAATTAATGCCCAGGTTAAAGTGGTTGCACTAAGGTATCTAGAGCTTAAGTTTCTTCATGCACCCTATCACCTGGTAGACCACCTTCTCTGTAATCACATATACAAGTCCATTCCCTGAATTAATTCCACATGCAGGAGCCCCCACAGCCTTACAGCAAAACCTAGTGCTGATCGTGAACTATTCTATTCTCCCATTACACCCAATAGGCAGAGTTTCGTGGATATGTATAGAAGGACATCAGCAGCATATATGGAGATAGTCAACTTCTACCATACCGCCATGGCGCCACCACCATTAGTGTCATGTTCAGATCTGATTGAGGCTACCTAAGGCTCAATAAACGGGGGGGGGGGGGGGGTCCTCATTCTAGTGGGAAGGTCTGAGATACTGGCCCAATAAATCGCCATACTCCACAGGAACACCCTCACAATCTCGACCAGCACCGATGACACCCTCAGCACCGCCTAACACCTGCACTTCCAGATGAACACCTGCACTTCCAGATCCACACCGATCCCAACACCACCCTCAGAGGGACGCTCATCTACAGACCCCCTCCGGACAACGGCCACAATTCAGCGACTCGATCACAGACTTAGAGCGCACACCCTTGCATTCACGGACAACATCCTCCTCGGAGACCTTAACTTCCACCGCGAGAACACCAACGACAGCAACTCCACCACCCTGCTCGCCAACCTCGGACTGAAACAGCTCATCACGACTTCCACCCACTCTGCCACACACACGCTCGACCCCATCTTTTCCGCCAGCAACCACGTCACCTTCAGGCACACCACCGAACTCCACTGGACCGACCACCATTGCATCCACTTCACCTTCGAGAAACCCACCACGCACCGCCACCCACAACGGACCCCCCTCCGCAGCTGGAACAAGGTCACCGAAGACCAGCTAATCGCCACCCTTGCCCGAAATCCACCAACCGACACATACACTGCCGCCCGCAACCTCAGGCATTGTATCAACGACTGCGCCAACACTCTAGCCCCGATCAAGAAACCCTCAAACAGAAACACTGACAGAAAAGCAATCTGGTTTACCGCTGAAATCCAGGCATCCAAGCAGACCTGCCTAAGACTCGAGAAGAAGTGGCATCACGAACAGACACCGGACAGCAATGCAGCCCACAAGAACACCATCCGCAGACACCACCAACTCATCCGAACCGCCAAATGGACCTCCTTCAAGGAACGCATCAACAATGCACACAACAGCAAAGAGCTCTTCAACATCGTGAAGGAACTCTCCAACCCCAGCTCCAACCCAAACGAAATCCTGCCGTCGCGATAACTCTGCGACACCCTAGCCACCTTCTTTCACCGCAAGATCGCAGACCTCCACGACAGCTTCAACGACCAAGCCCCCCGACAGCCACCGACACCTCAAACTCCCCGCCCCCCAGCCACACCAACCTCCTGCTCTCCTGGACCCACGTCAACGACACCATCAAAATCATGAACACCATCCACTCCGGCTCACCATCCGACCCCTGCCCGCACCACATCTTCAACAAAGCAAGCTCCACCGTCGCACCCCATCTCAGGAAGATAGTCAACAACTCCTTCGAGACCACCACCTTCCCGGAGAGCTGGAAGCACGCAGAGATCAACGCCTTACTCAAGAAACTCAACGCGGACCCTAAGGACCTCAAGAACTTCCGGCCCATCTCCCTACTCCCGTTCCCGGCGAAAGTCATCAAGAAGATTGTCAACAGGCCATTGACCTCTTCAAGGAAGCTGAACACCACCCTGGACCCGTCCCAATCAGAATTCTGCAGCAACCACAGCACCGAAACTGCCCTCATCGCCGCCACCGACATCAGGACCCCTGCTGGCCAACGGAGAAACCACGGCCCTCATCCTCCTAGACCTTTCGGCCGCCTACGACACCGTCTGCCACCACACCCTACGCACACGCCTCCACAACGCAGGGATCCACGACAAAGCCCTGGACTGGACCACCTCCTTCCTCACCGGCAGAACCAAGGGTGTCCGCCTCCCTCCATTCCAATCTGAAGCCACTAACATCATCTGCGGCGTACCCCAAGGATCATCCCTCAGCCCGACACTTTTCAACGTCTACATGGCACCGCTCGCCAACATAGCCCGATCGCACGACCTCAACATCCTCTCATACGCTGACGACACCCAGCTGATCCTCTCCCTCACCAAGGCCCCCACCACTGCCAAAACAAACCTCCACGAAGGAATGAAGGCCATCGCCGAATGGATGCAAAACAGCCGCCTGAAACTGAACTCTGACAAGACGGAGGTCCTCATCCTTGGCTCCAACCCCTCTGCCTGAGATGACTCCTGGTGGCCGGCCACACTGGGAGCTGCACCAACACCCACACAACCTGGGGTTCATCCTAGACTCATCGCCATCAATGACCCAGCAAGTCAACACCTTCTCACCTTCTGCGAGAACACCCTCCGCATTCTCCGCAAGATCTACAGATGGATCCCCACCGGAACCAGAAGGACTGTCAGCCAGGCCCTCGTCAGCAGCAGACTGGACTATGGCAACGCCCTCTACGCGGGAACCACGGTCAAACTCCAGAAACGACTACAACGCATACAGAACGCCTCTGCACGCCTCATCCTAGACATCCCCTGCCACAGCCACATCACAGCCCACCTGAGAGACCTGCTCTGCCTCCCCGTCAACAAGAGGATCACCTTCAAGCTCCTCACCCACGCTCACAAGGCACTCCACAACACCGGACCAGCATACCTCAATGAATGACTCACCTTCTACACCCCGAACCGCCAGCTTCACTCCGCTGACCTCGCCCTCACCACCGTTCCACGCATCCGCAGAACGACCAGCGGCAGCAGATAATTCTCCCACCTCGCCTCCAAGACATGGAACACCCTTCCCATCCACCTATGGCAGACCCAGGACCTGCTGACCTTCGGGAGACTTCTCAAGACCTGGCTGTTCGAGCAGTAGCAGCACCCCCCCCCCCTTCCCTCCCCCCCCAGCGCCCTGAGACCCTCACGGGTGAGTAGTGTGCTTTACCAATGTTTGATTGATTAACTAGTACAATCTCAATGGTATCCCCCGTACAGCAGGGCCCCCAGCTGCGAAAGCAGAGATCAAATCTGAAGCGTTTCAAAAACAGGGTCAGGGTCAGATAAAGCCAGTGAATGGAATGGAATGTTTTTTCTGAATCAGTTGAGACAAACTGCCAAGAGAGTCTCCACCCCTTCACTTCATCAAGCCAGTTATACTAGTCGCCACCCCCTTCACTGCATCAAGCTAGTTATACAGCTGCTTCAAATTCAGTCGGGAAGACCAGCGGGGCATGAAACCATTTTGGCCATAATGGATAAGCAATGTGAGGAGTTTGTTGAGCCTATGGGTCACAATGGCTGCAAGTAATTTGGTCTCAACATTTAGGAGCGAGACTGGGTGATAGGACCCACAGTGCCTTTGGTTTTCCCTCTTTATAGATTACAGCAACTAGTGTATGCGTAATGGTGGCTGGTAGCCGTCCCTGTGTACTAGCCTCTTCAAACATTTTTAATAAGTGTAGACCCACCAGCCCTGCCATTCTCCTTAACAGCTCCACTGGTAGTTCGTTGGACACTGCTGTCTTTCCACACTGTATTGGCGCGAGTGCCTCACCAAGCACTAAGTTGCCATCTAGCAGCTCCATGTCCTCCTGCAACAAGGTTGGGAGGTGCAATGCTTCCAGGAATAGCTCTGCCTCTTGGTCGTCTGTCTGTGGCCCTGCCTTGCAGAGAGCACAGCAGTATCAGGCAAACTCCTGGGCTATGACTGTTGTTAGTGTCTCCCCTGTCGAGGTAATGCATTCACCCACCCAGTGCACCTCTTCCTCCCTGCAACTAAACCAGGCAAGTAAGCACCCAGTTTTGTCTCCCACGTCGTACAAATTCCTCTGGGTTGCCAAGCAAGGACTGTGGGTAGTGTCTTTCACAGTGTTAGGACACTCTCCCCTGTTAGCTACCGGAGGACACTTGCTTTCCCAATTCTGGGACATGTCGTTCAAGGTTAACCAGTCGGCCTACTGTGGCTTGTTTGTTACGTGCCACCAACGTTTGTATTTTGGCCCATAGAACCACCTTATAGGACTCCCATACTCTGACGGGGGAGTCCAACAAGTCCTTATTCTCCTCACAGTACATCTCAGAGTTCAGTCGTAGCCGTTGGGACCGTGTCTGGGTTCCAGAGTTCCCAGGCATTTAACCTCCACTGTAGCTGCCTGCCTCCCCCCCCCCCCCTCTCAAAGGGTGACTAGCAACGGCAAGTGGTCAGATACCCCCATGCAAAATATTACCCCTCTTGAATGGCTGGGTGCACCCCTATGGTACAAACAGGCAATCTAGTCTAGAGAATGTCCCTCAAGTCCATGAGAAAAACGAAAAGGCTCTTGTCACAGGGTTCTGGAGTCTTCACAAGTCTGTCAATCCCAGCGCCCCAACGAACTGGAACAGTGGCATTGTAGAGAAGTGTCCGTTTTTGACATAGTTACCCCCACTTTTTGCCTGGTACGTGATGTGATTTTGACAAAGTACACTGGGTACCTTCTAACCAGGTCCTTAGTGCCAGATCGCTTTCCCCAAAACTGTACAATTGTTTCCCCAACTAGCAATATCTTTAGCACCCCCTGTAGGTCCCTAGTAAATGGTACCCCTGGAACCTAGGGCCTGGTGTACTAAAGAGCCCCCTCCAGTCCTCCAAGGGCTGCAGCACAAATTGTGCCACCCTAAGGTACCCCCCCCCCCCCCCACAAACGAAAGGTGATGAGACTAACCTTGTCCTATGGAGTCTTCATTGTCTAAGTGGAAGAACCTGGAGAGTCCATCTGCATTGGCATGGGCAGTCCCTGGTCTGTGTTCCACTTCAAAGTCAATTCCCTGTAGGGAGATGGACCACCTTAGTAGTTTGGGATTTTCCCCTTTCATCTGCATTAGCCATCTGAGAGGTCTGTGGTCAGTTTGAACCAGGAAGTGAGTACCAAACAAGTAGGCTTTGGGGACCAGAGCTGAATCTGTACATTAAGCTAGTCAAAACCCCAATGGGGCCCGAGTCTAACAAGGCATGGTTTCCCGAAAATCTGACCGTAATTTATCGACTTCTATCTTCATAATTTTGACCTGGAATGGCAGAAGAGAAATAAACTGAAAACTAATCAATTGCTAAGAAACTTCTAATTTGCCGAAAGGTTCCTTAAAAAAAAATAAAAGACTGACAAGGAAGCCTTCGCCTATTTCACAAAAAGAAGGTAAAGCTTATTAACTAATTAGCTTTACAAGTCTCCCACTCATATTTCATTCCACAACAAAATGGGTTTCTCTTCACAACTCACCTCACAACCAAGACAGACAATTCTTGCTCCCTCCACCATCTATGGTTTTCTGACATAATTGCATCCCACTCTCAGAAATGCTTGGCTCTACAATAAAGTGTTGCACTTCATTGTTCGTACACTTTTGGCTTGGACTGGCTTCTAAAAGTACCGACAAACTGAGCACTATATGCCCAGAAATTAAACCGTTCTGGTAAATGAGACTGAGATCAGACTTTGCTTGGCGATGGCAACTCTGCCATCCTTATTTTACTGCATTTAACAGTCACGTTTGACAGGGTCTCCCATCCCATTTTGCTTCATATACTTGAGGAACCAGGGATGGAAGGCCGTGCTCTAAAACTAAGATCACATGCTGACACCACACCACCTTTTCAATGAACTTCAAACATATTTTGTGAGGTGGTTGAAGAGGGTTGGGTTTTAAGCCTACGGTTATTTAATCCTTATGTCAGCAAAATTGATTAGCTTTGTTTCTCCTATTTTTTTATTAATCCTTATGTCAGCAAAATTGATTAGCTTTGTTTCTCCTATTTTTCATTTTATTCTTTAACGCCAAAAACACACAAATAATCAGACTTTAGGGGGGATTTGTTTTCCCTTCAATTTATGATTCCAACACTGAACAAATTCGAATTCTTTGCTATTAAACTCCCCAAAAACAGAATTCTTAGTATTTAGGGATCCTCCAGTATGGAGTTTTAATTGGTGGCCTAAAACAGTAATCGTTTTACCTGCTGCTTCCTGTTCAGCTAGAAACCTGGGCATCAATTTTGGATACCAGTAACACTTTTCAAAAACATCTCTAAAGAGGTCTCAATGTTTCTTTATCCTAATTATGTTAAAAAAAGGGCCTACACACAGATACCCAAGAACGGTTACAAGACCTTAATTCAGACATCTGTCATATAGAGACTAGATTACTGCAATTACATTTTCCTTTGCATGGTCCAAAAGCACCTTCACAGATTAAAGGCCATATAAAATGCAGCTGCCATCTGTCAAGAGGAAGACCCGGCTAACCGAGTAGCTACCATACATACTGCTGCTCTCTGGGTCCTCCCTCCCACACATATTCCCTCCTCGAGTTTCTCATTTGTACCCTCACTCGTGCTAACACCTAGTTAACCCCCTCCCATTGCACCCACCCCACCTCACCCCCTCCTTTCACCTCCAACATTATTTATAGGATCACGCACTTCGCCACTCAGTACGGGGTTACTGGGACAAGCCAAATCTAACCTTCACATGCCAAAGCAACCTTCCTGAGAATGGTTCCCCTATGATGGACAAACCGCATTACTGCAACGCATGTATCTGGAAGATCAAGCTATAGTAATGTATAAACTGGAATGGACATCTTTATGAATAATCCTAATGATGCTTAAACTGTTCTTCATGATGGTTCATTTTCCCTCATCTCTGCTATGCTGACACCTATTGTTTAAATGCTATAAAAACAGCAATAAAAATAAAATGCAGATGCCCACTTGCTGCTTAGAGCAAAACAATGTTCCTATTTCTTTTCATATACATAAACTGCATTGGCTCCCAGTGAAAAAAAGTTGCATTTTCAAAGCAGTTATGGCTACTGTTGTTTCTATGTTTCTTAGAACCAGGTATTTCCCAGATATGCACCCATTCATGATCTGATACCTATATCCCGAGACATCCTTCGTAGGTTGCGAGAATCTGCTTCTTGGTTCAGTGCTGCCTCCTAAATACGGTATTTAGATGGGCGTATTAGGGGTCTCGAGGTCAGTAGCCAGTGGGCTACTGACCGTAGGGTGACTACACCCTTGGTGTGCTCACTCCACATGGGGGAGTGGGCACCGCCCCACCTGAGGGCAGGAGGTGGCAGAGGTGGGCACGCCTTCTGGGCTGTTCTAATTTTTCACGCCTGTCTTCCCGCCGAAAAGGAGGGGAGACAGGAAGGGGGCCTGCTCCCGATAGCAGGAGAGGCTGGGGGTGAGGTTACAAAAGCAGCAAGGCCTTTGAAGCTCCCCTGCCACAGATGGCTCTTCCTGGCCTGGGGCAGGTGTGACCACCTCCGCCCAGGAAAGGCTTTGTTTCTGGGCTCAGTGAGCAAAGGCTCCCACCCCAGGGCTCGAGAAACATGTCTCGTGATGGCAGGCTGGTGTGTATCAGTCACGGAACCAAACAGAGGCTGGTCATTTTTCAGGGGGCATCTCTAAGATGCCGTCTGAGTGTGTGGTATAATAAATCCCACACTGGCATCAGTGTGGCTTTCTTATCTTGAGACGTTTGCTACCAAACTTCCCAGAATTCAGTAAAGCCATTATGGTGCTGTGGAGTTCGTAATGACAAACGCTCAGACCATATACTCTATGATTTCACTGCCCTTACAATGTCTGGACTTCGACACTGTAGGGGTACAGGGCTCATGCACCTGTACCCTGGCCAGTGGTATAGTGCACCCAGCTAGAAGGGTGTCTTAACTATTGGGGGGGTGGGAGGGGTGTGTCCGTCTCCCTTAGAGGCCTTCCATGGTCACAGTGCCCTTGGTACCTTTTACAAGGGACTTACATGTGGCCAGAGAGGTGCAAATTGGGGGTACAAAGGTACAGTTTTGGGAAAGAACACAGGCCGTGGAACCTGATTGGCAGGGACCCAGGACACATCAAGGCAAAGAGCATCAAAAATCTGGCAAAAAGTGTGTGGGGGGTTACTGCAACGGAAACCCCTCTTCCTACAAGCTTCCACTGAATTGGTGCTCTATGTCCCTTTATTTAGAAAGCACCTGAAAGTTCATCTCTTAACTTGACCTTTGACAGTAACTGTTGGAACCATCTGACAGCACCAGGGCACCCTGTTTTGGGAAGCAGCCAGCTCTATAAAATGTGCAATCAACTGCCATCTTTGTATAATAACGTTACTAGATCACCAACTTCAGTTTCAAATGGATTAAAGTCTTGCTTGCCAGAGTCAACAGATCAATAACTAAAGATGTAAGAGAATAATATCTTCTGCCATGCCAGAGAATGAATAGCAAAAAAGCAATGAAGTTTGCTGCTCAAAACTGTATTCAGATTACCATAACTGTTTTTGTGCAAGGTATAGAATAAGAAATTGCAGCGAAAAAAATTGATTTGAAAGCCCTTGTAAAGTCTGTCTATGCCATACACTGCTATTTAATACTGGTTCTGATGAGCAATGTTCTCAATGCAACAATACTGTATGATATCTAATCTACTTGAAATTGTTGCATTAAATAGTGGTTCACTAAACATGTACACTTGAGTGATGGTTGCAAAAAATTATGCAGATGCTCAAAATAAATAATATTTATGGTTTGCAGACAGTCAAAAAGAGAAACTCTTTCGAATTTAAGCAACGCTCACTTCTGAGTTCTATGGTTATTTTACTGTTTGAAGAGAATGCATACCATACATATGAAAGCCACTACAATTTGACATCTCACAACTAAAAAACGCACAGTCATAAGAAATGTCTTATGGTTGATGCTACAAAAGTGGATGAAAGATTATCTTCTAAGCAACTTTCAAGCATTACTTACTTGACTGGACAACAGCTTGCGTCTGTGCGGAAGTACCAGATGCTATGTTAGTCAGCGCCCATGCAGCTTCAAATTGTAACGAAGGGCTAATAAACAACAACAAAAATAATTAAAACTACTGCATTTTAAAAGAATCTAGCTTCAGCAACCACTAGCAGCACAACAGGCATTTTAAAATGTGCACAACAGAACATTGATTGAAAACTGTCTGAGCCTTCTGTTCCCTAGAGGGAAATTGGAGTAAAGAGCAACGTGCTATAGCCAGCAATCTGACCTGAAATCATCTGACACACAGAAATGCTCCTCAGAGGATGGCAAAGCTATTCTAGAACTGCTGCTGGACAGTTTGAAATCTCGAACGAGTAAGGTCACACCAGCATCTATTAATACAAATGAAGATTCCACAGTTACTGGATTAAATGTCGTCTTTCCCACTTGCATAATTGCTCACACACGTTTTGAATCACTACTGTGCACTAGCATCTGAGCTTCAATGTCTCATTTCAAAACAAAATAGATATTGTGTTGCTGCCCTTATGTAAAACGCATAATTTCTTACCCGGTGTAGTATTGCAGCTTGAAGAATTTTCTGGATTCACACGTTGTGCATAATTCCACCATCTAGTGACTGGGTCCGGAATTCGCCCCAAAAACTTTTGTCCTTCTACTACCTTTGTTTTTGTTGGTGGTGGGCGTCAACGTGCCTCCATTTGGTGCCACTTGTGACTTAGTCGTGCATCCTCCGGAAGCTCCCACCTTTGGTCACCATCTTCAGATTTTTTTTTCCCCCTTTTTTTGCTGTTTCCTCCTCTCATCTTCTTGGCGGAGGGTGGGTTTGCTTGTGAATCCAGAAAATTCTTCAAGCTGCAAACCTACACGGACAGGTAAGAATCTATACGTTTTGCAGAGTGAATCTTTTCTTGATTCACATGCTGTGCATAGATTTTGCAGCGGTTTGTTACTACAGTGGTGGTTGGGTTGAAGATGAGCATTGACTGACGTAAGATTTTGTCCTACTTGAGCTTCCTTGTTCATTTGATTATCTACATAATAGTGTCTCTTGAATGTGTGTACTGATGCTTGATATGCAAGTGAATGTTCACTTGTATGCAGGATGCACATAGTGTTTATAGAAAGGTTGGCACTTTGGCTGGTTTGCACGCATACAAGCGTACAATTTGATTCTTGGAATTATTGCAAAGACTAGGTGTGCGCTTACTACACTCATTCATTGTGTGTACTGATGACCATTTTGCGGCCATACAAATGTCTTGCAGTAGAGTATTTGCTAAGAAAGCAATGGTTGCTCCCTTCTTTCTTGCTGAATGTGCACCAGGAGTGTTTTGAAATGTCTTATGCATTCTTGTGGAACAACTGAATAGTCTGTGCTATCCATCTTGCAATATGTTCTTGGTAACATGCTTTCCAAGAAAACAATATGCAAATGATACAAAGAGCTGTTTTATTTTCCTGTCAGCCTTTGTCTTTTCGATGTAATACATTACTGTACCTCTTGTATCCAGACTGTGATGTCCTTTTTGCGAGCATTTTAGGCCTGTGAAAGAAACTGAGTATCAGAATACCGTGGTTCATGTGGAACTGAGATAACCTTTGTCATGAATTGTGGGTCGGTTGTCATGACAATTCTGACGTTGTGAACTTGAAAATAAGGTTTCTGTAAAGTGAGTGCTTTTAACTCACTAACTCTGCGTAGTGATGTTATGGCCACTAAAAAAAAGCAGTCTTTAGTGTGAGCATTTGTAATGTAGCCTTGTGTAATGGTTCAAAAGGTGCCATCATCAATTGTGTGATCACAATATTTCAAGTCTATGTGGGTGCACCTTCTTGGAGGTGCAATTCTTTTTGCTCCTTCTAAGAAACGCTTAATGACTGGTGAAGTGAAGAAATGTCTTTCAAGGTGACCCCTCGTGTATACCCCTACTGCTGCTTAATGAACCTTTAAAGATGCTTAGGTCAGCTTACAATCTAGAAGGTGTGTTAAGTACTTTAGCACTGTTTTATCTCTAGTGATCCTTAATAATCTTTCTTTAAGACACTGGAGTGAGTAGCTTTTCCATTTAACTATATAACACTTACTAGTTGATGGTCTTATTGCCTCTCTCAAGACAGCCATTGTCCTTTCCGGTAACTTTATTGTCCGAATTCTAAGTCTTCAGGAGCCATGCTGCCAGGTTTAAAGACTCTGATTCTGGGTGAAGCACCCTTCCTTCCTGCATTGACAACAGATCTTGCCTGACTAGTAATTTGTGAATCTTTCACTGTGATCGTTCTATTCGCTCTGTGAACCATGTTTGTCTTGCCCACTGTGGTGCAATTAGTATCAGGGTCATGCTGCTGATATTGCATTTGCTGATCACCCTGCGAAGTAGTGGTATTTGGGGGGAGCGTACGCAAATTTCCCTTACCAGTTTATCAACAGTGCATTCCCCATGGACTGGTGGCAATGTTGTTTGGGGGAAAGAGTTGGCATTTCGCATTCTGTGGTGTAGCAAACAGATCTATTTCTGGTGTTCCCCACTTGAAAATTTTTTTAATGACTACTATTTGGTTTAGTTCCCATTCGTGAAACCATGAGGCTTGTCTGCTCAGCCTGTCTGCCTCAATATTGTCCTTCTCTGGTAGGTGGACAGCTAAGTTCTCCAGCTTCCTTTGAATAGCCCAATTGCAAATTTTTTGTGTTTATCTCGACAGTGGTGGAGAATGTGTCCCTCCCTGTTTATGTAAAACATTGTGGTTCGTTATGATCAATATTGATTTTCCCCTTAGTTCTTGTTGAAAGGCCTTTAAGGCTAGGAATACTGTTTTTAGTTGCAGGATGTTGATGTGTCGTACTGCATCCTGGTCTTTCCAGACTCCCTTTACTTTAAGATTGCTCATGTGTGCTTCCCATCTCATCTGTGAGGGGTCTGTTAAGGTCACAGTTGGAGTTGGCTGTGTAAATGTTCTTCCTTGTGTTATATGTAATCTTATCCACCACCCTATCACCTCCTCTATCCTTTGCGTGACAACCACTAGATCTTCCCAACTCCCTGTTACCTGTGACCATTGGTTTTGTAGCCATTTCGGAAATGGTCTCATGTGAAGTTGTGTCTTTGGTATCAACAGGATGCAAAAATCCATCATTCCTAGTAGCTTCTCCACCATCCTCACTGTCTGAGCTTGCCCCTTCCTGTACAGCTGAAGCTCCTTTAATAGTGCTACGTTCTTTTCTCGCTGGTGAATACTTTCCCTTGGATTGAATTTATTCTAGATCATAAGAAAATTTTCTCTTGTTCTGGTTCAGGTGATGACTTCTCCATGTGTACCGAGAACTCGAGCTGATAAAGGATTCTTATTACTTGCTTCATGTGCTAACTGCATCATTTGTATGAGTTTGCCCTTACCAACCAGCCGTCTAAGTAAGGATAAACATGTTTGCCCTGCCTTTGCATGTATGCTGCTACTGTTGCCAGACACTTTGTGAATGCTCTTGGTGCTGATTTTATTCCAAATGCTAGCACTTGAACTAGAACTGGTAGTGTTTGTCTACCACAAATATGAAGAATTTCTTGTGGCTTCTCTTCATGGGAATGTGTAAATAAGCGTCCTTTAAATCTACTGTCGCCATATAATCCACTACTTGTAGTTGAGGTATGAAATGTGTTACTTACCTGTAACTGCAGTTATCCAGTATTGGTATCTTTCAAAGATTCACATGTCTGATTCATTCTCCGTCGTCAGGATGGAAGTCCCCGGTACATAAGAAAAGTAATGTCCCACTAGACAGAGAGAGATAGGCCAAAGGCCTCACATTAGTAACATATCCAGGTCCTTTTGTAATGAGGACCAAACTCTAGAGAACAACCAATAAGCTACCACCACCCTCTGGAACCTTCCTGGAAGGAGCTCTATGGAGGTAGAAATCGCCTTAGTGGAATGGGCATGAACTGTGCAAGGGATGGCCAGCTTGCTGGTGACAGAAAGTAATAGCACCAGAGATCCACCGAGAAATACTCAGTTTAGTAGGTGGGAAACCTTTCCTAGGTCGACTGTAAGCCACAAAGAGTTGGTTGGATTTGCGGAACTTCTTTGTCCTATAAAGGTAGAATTTAAAGCAGCATTTAAGTTCCAGTGAATGCAGAGCTCTTTCTGCTGTTTGAGGATGTGGAAAAAAGGTTCACAAGACTATAGGCTCATTGAGGTGAAAGTCTGACGGGACCTTGGGAACAAACTTGGGATTAGTCTGTAGTATAATCCTATCATGTTTGAACTGAAGAAAAGGGTCATGAATTGAGAATGCATGAAGCTCGCTTACTCGCCTTGCAGATGTTAGGGCTAGAAGGAGTGCCGTTTTCCAGGAGAGAAACTTGAGGGTGGCTCTGTGTATCGGCTCAAAAGGGTGTTTCATAAGCTGAGCAAGAACGATGTTGAGTTGCCAAGTTGGAGGTGGAGACTTCACGGGAGGGAAAGTCCTAAACAGACCTTTGAGAAATTGTTTAATCAGTCTATGTGACCAAAGAAAAGGACCCATAGAAGATCTCCTGAAACAGGATATCGCTGCCAGGTGAACTTTAATAGAGGCATGAGCCAGACCTGAAGTCGCCAGATGAAGTTAAGGCAATATTTGCTCTGGAGAAGAAGTGAAAGGGTGTACATTCGCAGACTTACACCAGGTGCAGAATCTTTTCCATTTCAAGGAATAGATTGTGTGTGTACTGTCTGCTCGAGCCAGAGCCAGAACCGCCCTGCAGTCTGGAGGAATGTCTAGGCCATGGAACTTTCGGAACTCAGGAGCCAAGCCGATAATCTGAGAGATGCTGGATCCGGATGTCGGACTTGTTCGCGGTCCATTGTGAGGAGAGGGAAAAGGTTTCAACGGAATTGGTGGTTCCAGGGAGAGAAGCTGGAGCTCCGTGAACCAATGCTGGCGAGGCCACGCTGGCGAGATCAGGATTAGCGTGCAGGGTACTGCCATTAACTTCTTGAGGACTCTGGGAATCAGGGGAATCGGTGGAAAAGTGTAAGCAAAGACGTTGAACCATGCTATCGAAAATGCATTCCCTAGAGATCCCCGTTGGGGATGCCAGCTTGCGAAGTTTTGGCATTTGGCGTTGTGCTGTGTGGCAAATAGATCCAAGAGAGGTGTGCCCCATTGAAAGAATATGCAGTTGAGAACCTGCTGGTTCAATTCCCATTCGTGACATGTTGTCTGTTGCCTGCTTAGTGAATCGGCCAGTACATTGTCTGTTCCTGGAACATATTCCGCTCTGAGGGAAATGTGTTGAAGTAACCAGTTACAGATCTTTTGAGATTCATGAGTGGCAGCGAACGAGTCCCCCCCCTGCTTGTTCAGGTAGTGCATGGTTGTAGTATTGTCCGTCCGAACAAGCACCAGAGAATCTTTGATCTTGGGAAAGAACGACAGGAGAGCCAGATACACAGCCCGCAGTTCGAGGTTTATGTGAAGCTTCCGTTCGGAAGGAGACCACTTTCCGCTGATTCGAACTTCTTGAAGGAAAGCTCCCCAACCCTCCAGGGACGCATCCGTTGTGATTATTTGTGGAGAGGCTTGAAGCAAGAAGGGCAGGCCCTGAGAGAGATTCTGTGGACGAGTCCATCACTGTAGAGCAGTGACCATCTGAGGGGTCACCTGAACTACATCGTCGAAGGATCATTCGGCTTGAACCCACTGAGTGGATAGTGATTCCTGGAGAGGGCGCATGTGGAAGCAACAGTAGGGAACCAGCAGAATACAGGATGACATCCCGAGAAGAGATTTGAACAGGCGCACTGTGAGAAACTTCCTGGACTTTATGCGGTTCGCCAAGTGAAGAAGTTTGCACGGTCTCTCTTGTGATGGGAAAGCTTTCTTCTGGGCTGTATCGAGAAATGCACCCAGAAACGTTATCCGCTGAGACGGTTGCAGGACGGATTTGTCTGAATTGAGAGTGAGCCTCAAGCAACTGAAAAGCTGTAGACAGGCGTTAGAAGATCTGCTTACGCCGTCTAGAGAAGGTGGCTTGACGTGCCAGTTGTCGAGCTAGGGCAAAACTTGGTGACGTTGCTGCCTGAGGTATGCAGCCACTGGAGAAAGGCACTTTTTGAAGATGCGAGGGGCTGACTTGAGTCCGAAGGACAGGACTCGGAATTGGTAATGTATGCCTGCCACAATGAACCTCAGAATTTTTTTGTGATTCCTGTGGATAGGAATATGAAAGAAGGCATCTTGAAGATCCAAAGATAAAATTGTAGTCGTTTGCATTGAGAAGTTGCAGCACTTCTTGAATGGTAACCATGTGAAACGATTGTTTCTTCAAGAATTTGTTGAGACTTCTCAAATCTAGAATGGGTCTCCATTTCTTCTCCTTTTTGCGCACCAAGAAAAAAACGGGAGTAAAAACCTTTCCCCCGCTGGCGAAGAGGAACCCGCTCTATAGCACATTTCAGGAGCATTAGTGAGATTTCCAGGAGTAAAAGGCGCAGATTCTTGTGAAGCATAGGTCGAGGAGAGGTCTGCGGAGGAGTCTAAATGAACTCCAGTGAATGTCCAAATTGTACCAGTTGAAGAACCCAACGGTCCGTTGTGATCTGTTTCAAATTGTGTAAAAAAAATTGGAAATTTTTCCTCCTACTTTGGAGGACGGAGTGGAAATGGAGACCGGCGGTAGAGAAAAGTCATTGACGCCGGGCAGAATCCTTCGGTCGTCCACCCTTTCCGCGAAAGGAGGACTTCTTGTATGAGGTTTGCTGCTGTTGGCGCTGTTGAAACTGTGGCCGATATTGTTGGTTGGAGGAGGAATAGGAAGACCGATATTTTTGGTAGGTTCCTCTAGTGGAAGATTGACCTCTACCCCATGAGCCTCGAAAAGGTTTTTTTTTTTTTTAAATTGAAGGGTACCCAAAGCCCTGGCCGTGTCCGTATCCTTTTTTATGCTTTGAAGGGCTTCATCAATATGAGAGTGCCAAAACGCAGCTGACCATCATAAGGCATGTCTAGAATCTTCGTCTGTATTTCGGGGCGGAATGTCGTCGCCTTAAGCCAACCTTGGCGTCGGAGGACGGCAGCCCCAGCCAATTGACGGAAACCAGTAGAGGCGATGTCCATCGCTCAATCGATTTCGGAAGCCGAACGTTCGCCCTCTAACAAAATTTTCTTCGCCTCCTCTCGAATCGTCCGGAAGGGCCTTCAAGTATGGGGCAATGTCTGCCCACATCTGCCTGTTGTAGCGCCCCAATAACGCTAAAGAATTAGACGCACGCACCGGCAATGCAGACATGGAAGAAAAACGCTTCCCAATATTGTCCAGACGTCTGCCCACCCTATCTGGAGGAGCTGAAAGCGGAGCAGAAGGGTTTTTAGATCTCCGCTGAGCTGCCTGAGTGATGACGGAATCAGGCTTGGGATGTTCGGTAAGACCGGCTGGAGAGGTGTCTGGAGCTCTGTACTTTTTATCCAAACGAGGCAACACTGGGGGGACCGTAGAAGGATTTTGCATGATTTTAACGCCTTGATCCCAGATGTAGTCTATGATCGGCACAGATCTCACTGATTTCTTAAAAGGTTCCTTAAAGTTGTATAAGAAACAGTCTTCTTGGTGAGAGGCATAGGAGTTTGGAAACGCTGTGCAGCCCTTTCCAAAACATTATGAAAACCCCCAATATCTTCAGGAGGTGAATCTGCTTGAGGAGGCACCGGAGACGCTGGAAAAGGGATGACATAGTGGTCCCACTCGTCATGAGTTGATTGGGAATCATGAACCTCTCCCTCCTCCTGTTGGTCATCCTCCTCATCATCCGTGGAAGGGGGAGGTGGTAGTGTGACAGGCACAGCCGGTGGAGGCAGAGGTGGAACTTGAAACCGTGGAGGCGGAGACAGAACCGGGGCAGAAGACGAAGCAGAAGTAGGGAATCTCTGCTTGTAGTCAGTAATCAAAAATTGGAGGTCAGAAACCAAAGACGCAGGAAGACAAACCATGGGTGGTTGGCGAAGATGGCTGTCGTCTGGATAATAGGCCTGATCTTCTGCGTCTTGCTAGTCATAATCAGAGTCCTCCTGGTACTTGACATGAAGTTCAGAGGGACTTGTTGCAGCCCTGAATATGCTGCCCTCATCCGAATCCTCCTCCTCGTCCAAAAGGTGGGACGGAGGGAATGGCTGGACCCTGCTTGGTGATGTAAGGGAAGGCATCAGCCTCCTTTTAGTGACTTTGAGGTGAACATATGCACTGTCCAACTTTGATTGGGGTGTCGACGAGGCCGTCGTCTGTGTAGTCGTCGCTGACGAGGAAACACCAACAGACACAACCGATGGTAGCGTCAACGAAGGTAGCGTCGACAAAGTCGCCGTCGACGATGGGAGAGATGTCGATGGAACACTCTAACGACGCGTTTGTCGACATGCTCGTATAACGTGGCGTCGACACAGTCTTGGACGGGGCTGAAGCAGGCTTTTTGAAGGTGTGTACAATCCTCAGGGGAGGATCCTTGTGTGGTAAAGCCTTAAGCTGTGCCTCCGAAGACTTTCTGCGTCTTCTTTTGAGGGGGCTGCGAAGAAGGACCTGGAGAAGCATTTCTGGACCTTTTCTGTGAGGTTCTTGAAGACTTTGTGGAGCCCTCACTCTCCTCAGAGGACAAGAGGTATTCTTTGTCCTTAAGTCTCTGCAGCCAAATTAAAAGCCGTCACTCACGGTCTTTAAGAGTCTTTGATGAAAAGGTACGACATACCTTACAGTCTTTGGAGGAATGGTCCAGGTAGAGACAGTAGAGGCAGGCTTTATGCTTGTCGTCGACATGCAGTCTCTTCTTATTGCAGGAAGCACAGGGCCCAAAAAGGCCTTTCTTAGGAGTGTCTGACATAAAGACAGAGTAGACTTCACTCAGAAGTAGTCATTGTGAAGAAAAATCCACTTGAATCCCAGAAGCAAGGAAAAACTGAGCAGAGCTCAGTGGAGACTCCCTTAGCACGACATGCGGTAGAAAATCTGAGGGACTAGAGCTCCTTCCAGGAAGGTTCCAGATGGTGGTGATAGCGGATTGGTTGTTCTCTAGAGTTTGGTCCTCATTACAAAAGGACCTGGATATGTTACTAATGTGAGGCCTTTGGCCTATCTCTCTATATGTCTAGTGGGACATTACTTTACTAATGTACCGGGGACTCCCATCCCGACGACGGGGAATGATTCAGGCATGTGAATCTATGAAAGATACCCTAATACTATATAATGCCTCTTACCAGGTAGTCATTTTGATTTTTTGCGTTTAAAAAAAATAATAATTTAAAAACCTCAAGTCTAGAATTGGTCTGAGTGACCCATCTACCTTTGGTATTAGGAAGTATGTGGAGTAGATTATTTTGTTTCTTTCTAGTCTTGGTACTAATATATAGCATTCTCTGACAGCATTTCCTCTACCTCCTTTGAATGTAACTTCTTAGGTCCTTTTCATGGAGGTGTCTGGTCTAATTCAATGCAATCTCTAAAATGCATTAGGTTTAAACCCCACTTGTCTTTGGTGATTTTCCTCCACTCCTGGAGGAAATGTATTATTCTGCCTCCTACTGGTGTTGAATGTAGAAGTTCTTGGTGTGCTATTTTTGCCCCTTTGTGTGTCTGTACTCTTACTGCTGCACTCTTGGTTGTTTGACTAGTGTCTTTTGTGAACTTTGACAAGTCACTTATTTAGTGGGGGAGCCCCTCCCCTTTGTGGTTGTTTTCTGCACGGGCGTCCACAAAAGGACTGTCTTCTGTGCTGGTACTGCAAGTTTTGTAGTTCTTGTTGACTTGCCCGACTACTTCCCTGATATGTCAGTTGGTACATCTGATGTGATGTTCCCGGATGGAAGGAGCCCTTCCAATGCATGTTCGTGAGGGTACCATTCCCCTATGCATATGGCCTCTGAACTGTAGAGCCCCCATTGACTTCGCTGTTCCTTTGTCCTTTTGCAACTGACTCAGTCTCGTCAACTGCACTCCCAAATAGTTGTTCTCCATTAAATGGTGCATTTAGCATGTTAGCTTCTACTAGGCATGGCATCATTCTGTAATGCCCATCATCATTTGTCTGATGCTTCTCTTGCATCCAATCCATATTTTAAATGGGTATTGGTGATGTTTTTCCCATCCTCCACCAAGTGTGCTGCCCTCTTTTGGTACAGCTCTGGGAAATGTTTCATTAATTCACCAACAGAGTATATATTTCTGCTCTGCCCTAGGAATGAAAGCCTTACATGTTTGCTCGTACTTTAAATGCATCCTTTCCTTGATTCAAAACACTTGGGAGCTTAGGTAAGAATTGGTTCCTTGACTGAGTCGTCAGGAGAGTTCAGTATAAAACGGGTGTTGTCTTTCCTCTTCTAATTGCACCCCAAATCTATCTGCTGCCTTCTTTAGAACCTGGTTATAAATCCCAATATCGTCAGGTGAGGGCCTTTAAGGATAAGTATCTACACCTTCTTCTGGTGAGTCTGTTTCCAGATCTTGCCATGGTGTCTTGGTATTCTGAAGCCTCAGAACCCTGGTAGATTTGTTCTTCCTCCTGCTCATAGAAGATTTCTTGTTCTTGATCTTCTTGCGGTTCAGGAGTTAAAGGTGGATCTATTTCCTCAAGGCCTTAGTTTCCTTGATCCTTTGATGTCGAAGACTTATTTGGGATACAAATCTGTGAGACTTTCTTCGAAGTCTTTCTTCTTTCGTAAAAGACCGGCCATTTCAGCTTCGAGCCGTCTTTTTTTATCCATCTCGGCGGTCTGTTGCTAGATGTCGAGATTATCATGCTTTCTCTCAGACGATGAAGAGTCCTTTGATGATAACCTGTTCGACGAACCGTGTCATTCTGTTCCAACTGCACCCGTTTTGATATTGATGTATCTTTTCCTCAATCGTCCTTTGATGTTTTGGATTTTTCAGGGGTCTTTAATGCTCTGGTGTCCTTTTCGAAAGATCCGAAGATACTTTTCTCTTTGCTCATCCTTGCGGTTGTCGAGTGCTTTGACGGCGTTGCTGCCTTTGAGGATTTAGGCTCAGATTTCTGTGACTCAGGTAAGATTTTCAAGGACTATGTCTCTTACCTCTGTTCGAGAAGTCTTCTTTCCCCCTTGATCGGAGTCCACGATCTGGATGTCAGTCTCCGTATCCCCTTCTGGATTTTCGGCAACTTTCTCCTCTTCATCACAGGAAAGACTCAAGTCTCGTAGAGATGGAGCGGGATATTGGCTCTGCATGGTATGTTAGGCTGTTCTCTGTTTTTGTCAACCTCAGAGTCTTTGGGGTGAACACTGAACAGGCGTTGCATTCACTTCTATGATCTACCAGCAGGCAGAGGTAGCAGACCGGGCTCTGGTCCTTTATTGCAAACTTATTATGGCAGTTTTTACAAAACTGGAATAGTGTCTTCTCCATCACCATGTACAGGGAGTCCCCAACACAAGCATTCTACGGAACCATCGCTGAGGCTATTTCTGGTACCTTCTTCCGATGTCTTCTTCACTCCGGTAGACTTAGGCAAATCTTTTCTCGATTTTTCGGCAACTTCCTCCTTCCGATTGTTGGAGAGCATTCGAAAAACATCGAAACCCAACGGCAGAAAAAAAGAGTCTGAAGATGGGGACCAAAGATACATTGATATCACAAGACGCATCAAATGTTGGCACGTCGACGCCCACCAACAACAAAAACCAGTAGCAGGACAAAAGTGTTTGGGGAGAATTTCGGGCCCAACCACTAGATGGCGGAATAATGCATAGCATGTGGATCCAGAAAAGATTCATGCTATAAAACTATCCATTCACCAGATGCACAAAAGTAAAACTCCCCAGCAGCCTAGTTCCAATATGGTACTCCATTAGTGAAAAAGGAATTAATGCTGGCGTGCCCTGCTTCAAAGATTCCTGCTACTAATTAAAAAGGTCCTTAAAGTCACAGTTTTTAGTTTTTATTTTTTTAAACAGAGTTGGACACCAACCGAACAAATCCAGCACTTACAAATTGCCACTATGCACAAAAGACTGAACTTGCTGCGAGTAAGTTTGTATTCCATGTAGGGGGCATGGGCAATAAGATGGCCGAGCGAGAGCGCTGAACGCTCGCTGTGGCAACGAAAACATAATGCGTCATAATCCTGCCGCCCCCGTGCCCCCAAACAAAGACTGTCCAATACCTGATGTAGGGGAACCCCGTAAGGGAGCGGAATCGTCACCCTCTGCAGTAGCGGAGTGCCGGATGCTTTCTGTGGCAGCTGAGGAGTGGAAACAGACCGCCTGCGACCACTACAGACATAGTGGTGAGGCAGAGGACTGTCCTGGGCGCCAGTCACCAGTGTGGTGAATGAGCTGGCTGAGTGGCACAGCAGCGGAGCGACGCTGTATTGGCACACGCCCCGGAGGTGGGTCCTGTGCATTGTCGAGCCCCCGCGAAAGTCGTTGGGGCTGTCTGATGGTGTTGGCTCCACCCATCACTGAGTGAACAGCTGTGCTGCCTGAGGTGGGAGATCGCCCTAGCTCCCCCAACTTTGCAGTAGCTGAGTTCTGGCAGTGTGTTGTGGGTCCATCTCACCTATCTTGAATGCTAGTGAAGGGTTGAGGTGGGCCCCAAATATCTCACGGTGGTTATGAGAAGTTGAGCCTTGGGGGTCATCAGACATCCTCTAGACATGATTAAGTTGTCAGATAATAAAAGTCAGAAACCACAGGACAATAGTGCCTCCTTTTTAGGTCTCGCCTGACTCAGCGCATGGCTAGTCTGGCGAGACTTTTAGTGAGGGCTCAGAAAATGCTACCATGGCCAGCCTAGAGCTACAGTGCATGTGCGCGGGCGCGCACTTAGGAGTAGAGGCACCATATGGCAAACATCATGCTCATTAAGCGCCCGCTATCACTTTCACTTTTGCCCGCGATCACTTTCGCGGCGCCTCTTTGATGTTCTCGTTCAAAGAACATCAAACATCAAAGAACATGTGTTAATGCTTTGCTGCGCCCGTTTGAATAACAATGTGCTTTCTCTTTCCACAAACTCGATGTTTGTGTTCCTTTATTTTGATATGCTTTTAGTATTAGTCTCACACACACCACCACACACACACACACCCCACACACACACACACACACACATCCACACCCACACCACCACACCCCACCACACCACACCACACCACACCACCACACCACCACACCACCACACCACCACACCACCACACCACCACACACACCCACAACCACACAACCACACCAAGCATTGGCATAGCCAATAGGTCTCGCCTTTGGGACCTTATAAGTGTTTAGCCACGCAACAGTTGATGTGTTTGCACCAAGGATATTGTGCTGCATAACTAAATACTTAAATGGTCCCAAAAGCGAGAACTATTGGCTATGCCAATGCTTGTTTGGTTGAGCCACCAACTGGAGCATGAGACCCTGCTGTTGACCCTGCCAAAGGGAAGACTGTTTCTGGACTGTCCTGTTAGGCCCTATTAAGTGCACCCCAGACTGCAGGGCATGCTATTATACACATGCCACTTGCGCATTCAAGACTTTGTTGTAGCGTCAGCAGTGGTTCAACGCTACCTTAGGTACTGGTGCGGACTTGCTCAGTAGTGTGCATGGTGATCGCCGCCCTCGTGAAGCCCAGACATCGCCTGCACCGGAGACATCAGCAGGAACTGGATTCCTCAGTGTCCAGCACATCCAAACAGAGGATAGCGACAGTGGTGTCCATTTACAGTGAAGACCTGTAACTATGTTGGGCCGCACCATGAATAAAGATAAAGCAGCATGGACCATACGACAAACAAAAATGGACAAATCCACTGCTCCAACTAGGAGCAATGGCCAGCAGACAACGAGGCGAGATACGCCCGTGGGCACCTGAACCAACAGGAACTCAACTCTGGCAGTCATCTAAGCGTCTGGAATGGGAGTGCAAGCAAAAATTGAAGCAATAGCGATCAATGTCAGTTTGTTGAGAGCAGACCTGCACAAGGTGGCAGAACGCCAAAAGGAAACGGAGAGTCAGGTAACTGAACTGAGGGAAGAAGCTTCTCAACTGAAAAACAGTGGTCTCCCTCGAATCTCTCTCTAATAAAATGGAGGTCAGGATGGAAGATGCAGAGGGGCGCTCAAGTAGGTGCAACCTCCAATTTGTGGGGTTTCCGGAGGATGTCGAGAGGGACAGACCAGAACCTTTCTTGGAGGACTGGATTAGTATCCACGATCCCGACCGCACAGCTCTCCAACTTTTTTGCAGAAGAAAGAGCACATAGATCCTTGGCCCCGCCGCTACAACTTGGAGCTCCACCTCAGACATTTATTGCCAATTTTTTTAATTAAAGAGTGAGGGTTGAAATCCTGCAGACTGTCCAAAAGCAGGGAGACCCGTGCTTTGATAAAGTCACCATTCACATTTTTCCAGGTTACACCAGGGCTGTTCAGCTGCAGAGGAAATCGTTCCAGGGTGTTAAGCAAAAACTGTTGGCTATGGGATTACAATACATGTTATATCCAGCCAAGTTGAAAGTGATCCATGATGGTCGAACCTTCTCTTTTTATGACACCGGGAGAAACGTGGTACTGGCTGGATATAAGGAGTGGTGATCGAGTGCAAGATATGGCCATGGTGCGGAGACATGACACATCGGCAGCACCTCCAGTGTCCGGAGCTGCAGGAGATCGGCGGTTCGCCAGCAGACGTAGCCACTATCTGAAGAAGTGGAGATTGAGGAATGTGGGTGTGGGTCCACGCCACCACCAGATGGTAAGGGACAAAAGCACACCTTGAACTGGAACGGCACACAGTGAGTTAATGTTACTAATGGAGGCACGCATTCTAGCGTTGCGAGACTGTGCGCCTGAACTGTCACGTGGTAACCCCTCTTAAACAGACGCTGGATTGCTGTCCACGCACCATGTGATATTGGGGTATAGGCACTGGGGTGGTTACTTACATGGGGGCACTGACACGCTCTATGTCAACATATTCTCCCCCTCCCCCCCCCCTTATTAGAAGGGTTTCAATCTAAGGGTTTGTTTTTCTTTGATGGAGGTAGACTGCTTAATTACTTTGTAAGGTTTGTATAACCCTTGTGCACATATACACATCAGTAGTTCTTCACCTTCTCCCTCATAGTAGGTGCCTTCTTCCTCCTCTTCAGGACCCCTCAACTGCTCTTCGGCATCGAAATCTCCTTCCTCGATCTCAACGCCATCCGTCGACGGGACCGTTGGGATTTTCAATTGTTTCATTCTTTCGTCGAACTCCTTCCTCTGAAGGATGCTCTCCATCTCCGCCTCGAGCCTTCTCTTTTTCTTTTCCATGCTTGAGATGAGCTCGGCGTCGACCGCAGGTCTCTTCGACGGAGCTTGCGTCGATGCCGCCTTGTCTTTCGTCGCCGAACGTCCCACCTGGGGGGTCTGTTTCGACGAACTCTGCCTCTCGGCGGTCTTCGGCCCCTGGGAGTCCTTGTCGAAGGATCCGCTCGGCCTTTTGTCCTTTGAACCACTGGCGGACGTCGAAATTTTCGGCGCCGGTGTTTCCTTCGAGGACTTTGACTCATTTTTTCGAGAGTCACCATCCGATTTTCGGGGCCCTTTCGGTGGTTTTGAACTAGACGTGTCTTACCTCGTCAGGCGTTTTCTTATCGGTCTCTGCGACCGTGAAGACATCAGGTCCCTCGGCGATGTGGTCTTCATAGTCGGTGGAGAGGCCCAGATCGTACAGCGACGGGGCCTTACCCTTGCCTTCCATGCTGAAGTTGGCTCTCCTCTGACGTTCTCTCACCCGGAGAGTCTTCGGCGCGAAAGCGAAGCAGGCGTTGCAGTCCTTGCTCTCGTGGTCGAACGGCAGGCAAAGGTTGCAGACCGGATGTTGGTCCTTCTACGCGTACTTGTGGTGGCAGTTAGGGCAGAACTTAAATGGTGTCTTGTCCATTGCGCTCAGAGCCTCTGAGTGCGCATTTTCCTATGTGCGTCGAAGAATTTCAATGAATCCCCTCCTTCTTCGTCGTCCCGGCTGTAATACCTTTCTCTCTGTAGTCTTCTAAAGGTTCTCCTTCAATGAAACTCGCGTATTTTCCTTCTTCCTTCGTCTAAAACTCTGGAGCTTCTCGATGACGATCCAGACCCAACGGCGGAAAAAAGAATTTGAAGATGGCGCCCCAAAGGAAGCACGACGACGTCACGAGAGGTGCACCAAATGGTGGGACGTCGACGCCCACCTGGGCTACAAAAAAACAAAAAAAAAACAAAAAAAAGAAAGACTACGAATCCGGACCCAACCACCAGATCGCAGAATAATGCACTGCATAGTGAATCCAGAAAGATTCACGCTGCAAAAAAACACATAGGCGCATGGTGGAGACTGGGTTACACACACGAAGGTCTTCACTCATCCATCTCGCTCCTTAGCCGTTTTAACAAGTTAGAAATCCATTGACGTTCCCAACCCACTCCAACATTTAATTTGCATAGCGGTGTCGAAAAGGAAGGTTAGTTTGATTTGGGGTGTTTACCTGGAGTGGTGGGGGGAGGGGGCGACTATGTTGTTTAGAAATTAAGGCACAGATTCTTCTGTTATATGCAGCAGCAGTAGTACTTTATGCAGTGCGGGGGTGGAGAGGACGTGAGGGGAGGGTGGTGGCTGGGGGTGGATGGTGAGTGTGAGTGGAGTAGATGCACAATGGCTGACATGGTTCGGATGCTTTCCTGGAACGTGAGGGGGCTAACCTCCTTTGTGAAGAGATACAGGATCCACACCTACTTTAGATGGTTGGGAGTACGCATCTCTTTTCTCCAGGAGATGGATCTCGTGGAGCCAGAAGCTCAAAAACCTGGTAAAAAATAAATGAGGGCAGTTGTACTCCTCCACTTATTCTTCCTACGCTAGGGGGATGTCAATATGGGTGGCCCCGGGAGCTCCCTTCAAATTGAGGGGACAGACAACTGACGCGGAGGGGCGTTATATATTGTTGCACGGTATACTGGATGATCGTGAGTTATGTCTACTGAAAACCTATGCACCTAACATGGACTATGGAGACTTCTTTGCTACCCTGAAAACTGAGCTGCTCCTGTACGCGGGAACTCCAGTTGTTTGGAAGGGGGATTTTAATTGTATTTTGGATGGGTACTTGGACAGGCATCCACCGAAGATGGGCACGAAGCCTCGCATGGTGGCTAGATTGCAGAAGGATATGATTCATCTACAGTTTGTAGATGTGTGGCGGGAGCTTCACCCCACAACACAAGTATTCTTTTTACTACCCAACCAATGGCACCCACAGCAGATTGGATAGATTTCTCCTTGGTGGTGAGGGAGTTCGATATTGTGAAAGTGTCTTATCAGGTGAGGCTTCTCTCCTACCACACCCCTCTGATCCTGGAAAGTGGGGATAGGAGTAGTTTGCCCAGTATCCCTAGGTGGAGGTTCAGACCAGAGTCTCTAGGATACTCCGATTATGCCACTGATATGCAGGACATTCTCCAGGGTTTTTTTCAACACAAACTTGGGCGCTGCGGGCTCTCGTGAGGTAGAATGGAAGACACTGAAGGTAGTTATCAGAAGGGCGTGTCTTGGTAGGACATAGGGTATTAGGAGGAAACAGTAGCAGGAACCGGGAGAAAAGGAAACAGCTTGCTGGGTTGCAGCGACAGATGCAGGAGTGGGAGCCACACAGAGCGGTGGTAACTGTCTGTGACAGGCTAGACTGACACGTCCGAAAAGATTACCGGCATCGTCTCCATAGAGAGTGAGATCAGTTTGGGCGTATGCTAGAAAGGTTCCTCAAGAGGGCGCGCCCCTCCCCCCCACCACCAACTAATTTCATTCTGGGGGCTCCTGATGGTGTACTGGTTATGGGTTAGATGGCTATTACACAACTCCTACATGACCACCTCACCGGGATTTATACTGCGCCAGCGCAGGCAGGGGATACTGTAGTTGACCAGCTCCTGGATTGGGTGACACTCCCCAGATTAACACCGGCTCAGACGGAGGGGCTGGGTGAGGCCATAAAATTGTAGGAATGGAGGCAGGCGCTCCGAGTCACGTAGAGAGGGGGAAATGTCAGGCCCAATTAACTGCCAGATGAGTACTATGAGGCACATACTGCCACCTTGCTCCCGGCACTTTAGGAAACATTCTCAGAGGCGCACAAGGAGGGCGAACTCCCAGAACATATGAGAGAAGCAGTTCTCATGCTCCCAAGCTGGGCAAGGACCGTGTGGTACCAGGGTCATAGAGGCTACTCTCTATGCTGGATGTGGATGTAAAATTACTCGGAAAGGTTTGATCTATCCGGCTGGAGCGGGTTATAGTTAATTTGGTGCGGGAAGATCACTGTGGGTTTGTATCAGGAAGGGGTACCCATATGAATCTGCAGCGACTGTCACATGTGATGCATGAGACCCTGGCATCCACCTTTGGAGCTGCTTTGGTGGCAGTGGACATAGAGAAGGCTTTTGATATCCTATCTTAACAGTATTTATGGGAAGTTCTATGTCGTCTGGAGTCGGGGACTGGGTATCTTTCTTGGGTTCAGTTGCTTTATAAACTGTCCACGGCGAGAGTGTGGTTGGGCAAGGAGGTAGCTGAGGCTTTCAGTGTGGTAAGGGGTACCCAACATATGCAAAGTTTCTAACAGTTTGCTACCAGCGATCGCCTCAGTGCATCAGCCATGGTTGCCAGCAGTAATGGGGAAAAAAAAAAAGGCTGTCAGTATGAAATGCCTCTGAATGAGTAAGCCATAACCACGATATCTCTACTAGCGAGGTAATTACATTTGTAAAAAGTCTCCTCAATACCACATGATTTATCACTAAGATATCAGCGTTAACTAGATTTTGAAAATTCAGCCATTTTCCTTAAAATATCAGTTCATGAGTTCTGAAAATAAATAGATTTTTATCTCAAATACACACACTCAATTGTGGCATACATACATTATTTTAGCCAAACAATAGCTTCTAAGTGAATAGAGTTGGCTACACACAGAAGAGCTACTTCCAGGTAGCTGGAGAGCTACAAGTAGCTACTTGTTGGAGAAGCCTGGGTAACTGAACACTCAGTGCCACTTCTCATGCAGTTACTGGAGCATTTGGGCAAAGCATCGGGGCTTCGCGTCAACCGACACAAGACAGAGTACATGAAATTCTGCATACAAGTAATATGTAGGACTGAGAGATCTATCCCCTCCTCCCATCCATGCTGTATCTTGAGAACCCCTTGACACCTACTGCACATTGGTAAATAAGAATGTTTGTATCTCTAGGTCTTGAGCTGCACCGTTACTTGTATTTCTTTTGACAGAATACTGAATAAACAATTTTTTTTTTTTTTATTGTATTCCATTTTCATTTAACCCTGGTCTAGTAACAGAGGCTGCCAATGAATCGCCGCTGGACAGAAAAAAAAACAAAGATATTTGATAGCAATACCATCTGATACAAACCATCAATGTGGAGATAAACGATTACCTCAAAGGCCTCAAATTGGGACAATGCACTCCCTGAACACCATGTGTGTTAAAGGTTGATAGTTTAAACATGTTAACCAAGAAAGATCATACATGAACTCACTTAATGAAATTTTCAGTATGGTTAATTTGCCATCCTTAATGAAGCAGCAACGATAGTCAAGATGGGTATACCATAAATTGAGAGGCAAATTTCACTACAAAATTATATTGGATTCCTTTTCAATCCATTTTAATATTGGCAAGCTCTTACTTAGAGATTCAATATGCTATATCCATTATACTCACTAACGGGTTTTCAAATGACAGGCTAACATACGCGATTAGCTTATTCTGAAATGGAATAAAACAGACTGCAATTTTGCCACCAGATTCATGTAATTTCTGCAAGTGTCATTTGTTTCCACAGTGCAGAGGACAGGTAGTCTTCGCTAACTGATCAAAAGTACAGCTACAGGCATCAACATAAGACGATGTAATTCACTTAATCATTATTTTGAGTTTAAATACAATATTTTTGTTATTTGACAAACACTGTGTATAGCTACCAGAAAAAATTACAGGGACCAGCTCATAAAATAACAGTGGGATGCATACACCCAGAGCTTGACCTCAATTTAGTATTTCACCTTATCCAAGAAAACATATCAATTCCTAAGGTAATTAGAAACGAAATAGTGTTGCTGATGAAAGCAGAAACAATGTACATGAAACTATGTTGTGAAAAGTGGTTTTCTATGTTTATCATAAGAGCGGCATGGAAGAATAAAGGATATAAATTGGGAGATAAGGAGGGATAAAAGGTAAAGAAGAGCATGTGAGATAGATAGAAATAGCATCAAAGACGAAGCATAACGGGTGATGAGCCAATGGTATATCACCTCAGTACGCTTCCCTCAACTTCTACCATCTGTTGGAGTTTTAGGCAGTCAACTTGAGGTTTCTTGCATATATGGTGGTCCTGTGGGGTTATCCAAACCTTCTGGAAAGAGATTTTGGAACATATTAAGGCCACCAAGTTATCCCATTCCAGCTGATCACTGCACTTTACTCCTTGGGCTCTGACCAAATACTCTGGAGGGTATGACACACACAGACTAGAGATTGCTGTGCCACATGACGGGAGCAGCCAAGCCACTCATAGCAATACTTTAGAAAGACAGAGGCCCCAGCAACTGCTCTCTGGGTCAGTCGTCTGTGGCACATACTGGCCATGGATCACATCTCAAACAAACTCACATTCACCGATAAGAAAGTCCTGGCTATATGACAACCACTCATTGACTATATGTGAAGACTAGAATTTTTCTGTTTTACGACCACTACATTAAGAGCTCTGCAACTATTTGAGCAAACTCTAAAAGGCATGGGAAGGCAGACGATTGGTCCTGAGGTCTGGAATTAGCCCAATGGTAGGACTGATGCACTGGCTGATCTACCACTTGGTGGGGGCGGGGGGGCACTCAATCTTGAGGTAGTATGCTGCAAAACTGTTAGGAGAAAACACAACAGGCCTAATTGGGTAGCCCTCTAGGCTTTCTAGAGCTTGTCGCCATATTTCCAACTCTCCAAGAAAAGCATCAAATAGAAATTCAGAAGAAGGAACAAAATCATAGAGAAAAGAAAATACCTACAGATGTGACACCTGAGGTAGCAGTGGGCAGAACAGCAGACTCCTAAGAAGACATCACAGGACAAGTACTTTGTTCTTAATTTGTATAAAAAATAATGAACAGTCTCTAAAATTTCTAAACTATGGAGCTACATTAGGCATGGAAAGAGGTACATACACAAACCATCCACTTCAGCCACAGATGCCCAGGTAGTCATTACTCTGAAGTCAATGCAAGGAACGAAAGTCTAGTTATCGAATTAATTGATGTAGGTGTAGAATGTTGCGCTAGCTTCAAATGACATCTGGGTTTTGACTTCATCATGGGCATAAAATATGCTGCCAGAAGTAAAAAAACGTTTATAGCTACAGCCCAATCCATCAATAAGAATGAATATGCTACTTACCAGTATGCATCTGTTCTTGGCATGTAGGGCTGCTGACATTCATATCTGTGCATAGATCGCCGCCTAGTGTTGGGTCCGGATGTTTGCACGTTGTCCTGGAAGAGTCTTCGAAGTATCACGAGATAGGTGACTCCTCCCCTGGACCACAGTGCGCATGGGCATCCTCTCCATCCTCAGATTGTTTTTCGCCATTGTGGCAGTGATGGAGTACATACAGTAAGTGATGACCATGCTATACAGTAATTCTGAGAGCTGCAGCTGCTACAGGCGCCGGGGAGGAGGGTGGGCGATATGAATGTCAGCAGCCCTACATGCCAAGAACAGATGCATACTGGTAAGTAGCATATTCAGTTCGAGGCATGTGGGCTGCTGAATTCATATCTGTGCATAGAATACATAGCAGTACCTCCTATTAGCGGCGGCTACCCGTGCTAGCTGCAGCAGTCTGAAAAAGAGTTTTGAGAACAGCCTGTCCTACAGCTGCCTGCTGTTTTGAGTGTACATCTACGCAGTAGTGTTTGGTAAATGTATGTATAGTGGACCATGTGGCTGCTCTACAGATTTCCTGTAAAGGAATGTTTCCTAGGAAAGCCATGGACGCCCCTAACTTTCGTGTTGAGTGGGCTCGTGGGGGAATCGTTAATGTGCGTTTAGCTTTTTGATAGCAAATTTGAATACATTTAACGATCCATCTGGCTATCCCTGCTTTGGAAATGGCGTTGCCCTTGTGTTGTGGAGAAAAGGCAACGAAAAGTTGTTTTGTTTTCCTAAAGTCCTTAGTTCTGTCTATATAGTACATGAGGGCCCTCTTTACATCTAGTGTATGGAGCATTCTCTCTGCGACATTTTGTGGACTTGGAAAGAAAACAGGCAGTTCAATAGTTTGATTCATGTGGAACTGCGATATCACTTTGGGCATGAATTTGGGGTTGGCACGTAGTACAACTCTGTTTGCGTGAACCTGTATGAATGGCTCTTGAATGGTTAGTGCCTGGAGTTCACTAACTCTTCTTAACGAAGTGATTGCCACTAAGAAAGCTACTTTCCAGGTGAGGAATTGTATCTCACATGAATGGAGAGGTTCAAAGGGTGGACCCATTAATCTGGTGAGGACCACATTGAGGTTCCACACCGGTGCCGGTGGGTGTCTTGGGGGAATTACTCGTTTGAGTCCCTTCAGGAAGGCTTTGAGGGCAGGCACTCTGAATAAAGAGAGGTGCTGCCTGTTTTGAAGATAGGCTGCTATCGCTGTTAAATGGATACGTATTGAATTGTATGCCAGATTGCATCGGTATAAATGTAAGAGGTAACAGATGATGTTTTGAATGGATGCGTCTAGCGGGTTAATGTCATTGTTGTTGCAGTAAATGACAAACCTCTTCCATTTAGCCGCATAGCAAGCTCTGGTAGTGGGTCTTCTGGCCTCCTTGATGATATCCATACAGTCAGGTGGCAGGTTTAGGTAGCCAAACTCTAGGACTTCAGGAGCCAGATTGCCAGGTTCAGCTGTTGCGGATCTGGGTGCTGAATTTCGCCATGGTTCTGCGTTAAAAGTGCGGGTGTGATCCGCAGCCTTTGATGCGGCACCACGGAAAGTTCTAGAAAGGTGGTGTACCATGGTTGGCGCGCCCATGTGGGAGCAACTAGGATGAGTGTCAATGAGTGTTGTCGCAGTATGCGTGCCACTAGCGGTATCAATGGCGCTGGGGGAAAAGCGTACGCAAATCTGCCGGACCAGTTCATCCATATCGCATTGCCCTGTGACTGCGGATGTGGGAACCTGGCGGCAAAGCTTTGGCATTTTGCGTTTTCGTTTGTGGCGAATAGGTCTATCTCTGGATGACCCCACTGTTGGAAGTACGGTTGGAGTACTGACGGATGTAGCTCCCACTCGTGCATCTGGTGGCTGTGTCTGCTGAGCGATCTGCCATCTGGTTGTCCTTGCCGGGGATGTGTTCCGCCATGAGGAATATGTTCCTTTGAATGGCCCACTTCCACATGCTCTGAGCCAGATGAGACAACTGTGGAGAGTGTGTTCATCCCTGCTTCTGTATGTAGTACATGGCAGTCATGTTGTCCGTCCGGATCAACACGACTTTGTTGCACAAGTGTACTTTGAATGCCTTCATGGCTAGGAAGATTGCCATCAGTTCCAGAACGTTGATGTGCATCTTCTTTTGTTGTGTCGTCCATAGTCCCTGCACTGTGTAAGTGAGTACATGCGCTCCCCAACCCTGGAGAGAGGTGTCCGCTGTCAGTATTATTTGTGGAACAGGCTCGTGGAACGGTCGGCCCTTGCAAAGGTTTTGTGGATTCCACCAATGCAGAGAGTTGTATGCCCGACCACTCACCAACACTAGGTCTTTTAATTGCCCGTGAGCCTGATTCCATTGACATGCCAAGCACTCCTGAAGCGGGCGCATGTGTAGTCTCGCGTGCGGGACTATGAAAATGCAGGAGGCCATCATGCCTATCAACTGCATGAACACTCGCGCAGGAAGGGAGTGTTGAGGTTTGAACTTTGAGATCAGCAGTTGCATGCTGTTGATCCTCACTAAATTTGGCTGAGCTGTGGCTGCCAGAGTGTTTATGGTCGCGCCCAGGTACTGTCGTACGTGTGCGGGTTGGAGATGTGATTTTGGGTAATTTAGTGAGAATCCCAGACTGTGAAGAAGGTGAATGGTGAGGGACATGTGGCTGGCACATTGCTGGGCTGACTTTGCCTGAACAAGCCAGTCGTCCAGGTAAGGGTAGACGTGAATGTGTTGTCTCCGTAGATGTGCAGCCACCGTAGCTAGGCACTTGGTGAAAACCCTTGGTGCTGTTGTCACTCCGAAGGGGAGAACTTTGAATTGATAGTGATGGTCCTGAATAGTGAACCTGAGATATTTCCTGTGTGATGGGTGTATGGGTATGTGGAAATACGCATCTTTGAGGTCTAGTGTGGCTAGGAAGTCTCCCTGACTGAGCAGCGGGAGAACCTGCTGTAGGGTGAGCATATGGAAATGCTCTGAGAGAATGTAGTGGTTGAGGGGTCTCAGGTCTAGTATAGGTCTGAGCGACACATCCTTTTTTGGGATTAAGAAGTACAGAGAGTACACCCCTGTCCCCTGCTGGTCGACGGGCACGACCTCTATTGCACCTTTTTGCAGCATACTTAGCACTTCCTGCTGCAATAATGCCAAGCGCTCTACGGACATAGGACGGTGCTTTGGCGGTATGTTGGGTGGAGTGGATGTTAATTCGAGACAGTAACCGTGCTGGATAATGTCCCCGACCCACCTGTCTGTGGTGATGGTTTTCCACGTGGACAGGAACCACTGGAGTCTCCCCCCGACAGGTGTTCTGTGGTCGGGGGGGGAAGGGAGAGGGCGTCACTGTTTGTTTTTGGGTGAGGACCTGGTGTTACCGTAACCACGTCCTCTGCCCTTGGTGCTGGAGCCACGATATCCACCTCTGTTGGTTTTATCGTAGGTACTCTGTGTGTTCCCTTTAGTGTATTGCTGCTGTGACCCCTGACCTCTAGCTGCTCCTCTATTCCCGGGGCGACAAAAGGAGCCACTGCGAAACTGCTGCGTCTGCAGAGCCCCCACTGATTTGGCAGTGTCAGTGTCTTTCTTAATTTTCTCGAGGGTAGTGTCAACTTCAGGGCCGAATAAGTAGTCGGGGTTGACTGGTTGATTTAAGATGTTGTTCTGAATCTCCGACTTGAAGCCTGAGATTATCAACCATGCGTGTCGTCTCAACATGACGCTTGTGTTGATTGCCCTCGCCACTGTGTCGGCAGCATCCAGGGCGCACTTGATGGATGCATTGGTAAGGAGTTGTCCCTCTCTGATGAGGAGCTCCGCTGCCTCTTTATATTCATCTGGCAAATGTTGGAGTAGTGATTCTAGTGTGTCGTAGTGGGAACGATCATAACGGGCCAGGAGTGCCTGTGTGTTGGCAATGCGCCAGATGTTTGCTGCTTGCGCTGCAATCCTTTTGCCTGATGTCTCCAGCACTTTGGACTCCTTGTCTGGGGGAGGAGCATCACCTGTTGTCTGCGAATGGGCTCGTTTGCGAGCGTTAGCAACCACCATGGAGTCCAAAGGTAACTGACCCCTAATGTACATAGGGTCTCCGGGTGCAGGCTTGTATTTTTTTTCAATCCTGGGGTTTAGCACCCGTGCCCTGGTTTTTTCCTTAAAAATGTCTTTTGCAGGTTTGAGAACTCCTTTCAACATGGGCAGAGTTTTTACAGTTCTTTCGGAAGAGGCGAAAGTGTCCACCAAGAAGTCTTCTTCGACTGTGTCAGAATGGAGTTGTACTCCATGATTGGCAGCCGCCCGTTCTATGAGGGCATTGAAGGCAGCATTGTCCTCTGTGGGAGATGTCTTTGTGCTGTAAAGCTGCGTGTCATGGGTATCTGGTGCGGTACCCTGGTCTGTAGGGTCATCCCATGCCTGATCTGGGTATTGCAGATGCTCATCAGGATCGACATCCCCAGGGTAGGTGGTATCATCCCCCATATAGTCCTCTACTGCGTCTGTCTCTGAAGGCGTAGGGGAAAAGGACTGGGGATCCTGAAGGGAGGGTTGTAAGCGTTCATGAAGCACTGGCTCCGACCCTGCTGGCATTTTGAGCTTGAGAGGGATTCTGTAGGAGTCCAATCCCCTCTCTGGCGTGAGTTTCCGCTTGCGGAGCATCAGTCTACCAGTGTTGGCGTCGATGAATTGTGGCTGTGAAGGCTCAAAATCTGTGTGTCCAGGAGACGGGGACTGTGACTGTCGGACACGTGTCCGGATCTCGAACCTCTTCGGCGCCGTGGACGGCAGCAAGCCAAACGTGATGTTGGTCGGCGCCGAGGGTGCTTTCGGAGCCTTGTGCGTGTCGGGGCCCGACATGGATCGGAGGGCTGCCCGTTCCCTGATGCGTTGCAACGATGCTGCGACCTGTTGCACGGAGAACGCCGAAGGCTCTTTGAAACCGGTCGGCACCTTGGAGGTAGGAGTCGACTGCTTTGGAGCCATGGGGTCATCGATCCGAAGAGAGGTATCGACGGTCGTTGGAGTCGACGACTTGGCGGGCGTCGCTGTCTTCGACGTGGACGCAGATGGAGCGGCCATTTTGACTTTGGTGGTCGTGGCCGACGGCTTCGGTGCCAGAGGCCGAGGCGCTTTGTGGGGACCGAGGGCCTTTTTCTTCGGGTTGGCACCGATATCCGCTGCAGTGAGCTCGGCGCCGAAATCCCTTTTACTGCGTTTGGGGCCGATGGCCTTTGCTGGCGTCGAAGGAGTGGAGGGCTTCGAGGCCTTCGAGCCGATTACAGCCAGTTTCACTTTTGGTTTCAGTGGAACTGGAGCGACGATTGGTTTCGGTTTCGTTGAAGGGAATCCAGTCGTTTTCGGTAATAATGGCTCGTGCGGAATGTTCGAGGCCGGGCCTGAAGGCGGGGCCGAAGAACTTTGAGATTGATCTCGGGTAAGGCCCGGAGGCGATCCCTCGACCTGAGCCTTATGATGACGCATTTTGTCGGCCTCCGTATCGACGGGTGGGCCTAGCTCCTCGCTAGAGCTATCTTCTTCGGCCCCAAAGGCCTCATCGTAGTCTCCTACCTCGTCGATGACTTCTTCCCTTTGAAAAAGCACCTCATCGTCGTCTTCCGATCAGGAGTCGTGTTCGGAAGCGGGGCTGGAGTCTACTTCTTCCACGCTCTCGGCGTCCTCGTCTTCGGTGCTGAAGATGTTGGCCGGGGCAGGCGCCGATTGCTGCGCTTCTAATCTCGCCGCCCGTCGATTCCGGAGAGTCTTCTTCGATCGGAATCGGGCACAGGCCATACATTTCGACTCATCGTGATCCGGTGAGAGACATTTGTTGCATACCGGGTGGACGTCGATGTGTGGGTATTTTGCGTAGCATAAAGGACACCGTTTGAATGGAGTCCTCGATTCCATCGTCGATGGAAGTTCGATGTTCGGACCAAACGGATCCGAAAAGCTGGAAAAAGGTTGTAAAGTGCTAAAGAAACTAGTCGATACCGAACGGGAACAGTACCGACGATAACTAAAGGCCTTTTGGCCTTAATCTGAATTTTCCTAACTTGAGCTAAGATAAGCACATCCTACCCAATGGCGGAAAAAAACAATCTAAGGATGGAGAGGATGCCCATGCGCACTGTGGTCCAGGGGAGGAGTCACCTATCTCAGGATACTTCGAAGACTCTTCCAGGACAACAACGTGCAAACATCCGGACACAACACTAGGCGGCGCTCTATGCACAGATATGAATTCAGCAGCCCACATGCCTCGAACCAGGTCGGATGCCAAGCATGCACATATGATATATGTTATTCTAATTTATGTTATGGTGTATATGCTGTACACATTACCAATAAGAGTGCATTATTAGTTGAAGAAAGGTGGACATGGTCTGCTGAGGTTCCAGATAGCCACTACATTCCACTCCAGTTTTGAGCCCTCTTTTTCCACCTACTGAGCAGTTTGTAGCCGCCATGTGCCCATTGAAGCATCAGGCCATGAATTGTAAATATGGGAAGAAGCGTTATGACTGCCTAGAGTCAACATAGTCAACTAGCACAGCATGGGCTGAGGTAACTGTCCACCCACATCCATCCACCCACCCTTTTGAGCGGTATATATGGGCTCACCCATATACATCTGGTGTCTCCCGCGGTACTACCAACCAGCCCTACTCCGTGACCTGGGCAATGCCACTGCTGGGGGGTCTACTGGCAGAAATTCATGGTAGTACCATAGTGGGACCAGAGCCACTATAACGCTTCAAGTGGCTACAATTATGCCTTAGTGGTGGAGAGGTGAGCTTGGGGAGAGAACTATACAGTTGCAATACCTCCAAGCTCTCCCTGTGGCCTGGGTATACATCTACCATCTTCGGGACCCGGAGAGTGAGGCGCCCACTGGCTGGTGTTTGAAGTGTTAGGTGGATCATTGCTCTGGGCTCTCCAAACAGCACTATGAATAATCAGTCAGCAAATGATGAATTCTTGATATGCTTTCTTGCGTGGGTGTGACATGGTTCATAAGAAAAAAAATTTCTGTGTGTGCATCTCAGCTCATATGTGACACCAAATGAAGATGGCATGGAAGAGATTAGTTTGACTCAGGACTCTGGAAGGCAACGAAGAGAGCTCAAACAGACAGTGGCATAAACACTTTTAAAAACTGTTTAACCACGCCCTAAAACGTAATAAAACAAGAATTTGTTTTGCTTATGTGAAATCGATTGACTTTGTCAATGTTTTTTAACATGCTGTACAGCAGTTGAGCTGCTGTGCAACATGGCTCAAAGTATAAAAAAAGTTATGTGGCACGATCAATGCTGACCACGCCATAGCGCATTTGTTTTTTACCTAAAGCCATGTTGAATAGCAGATCAACTGCTGCGCAGCATGTAAAAAAACATTGACAAAGTCAATAGATTTTGCATAGGCAAAGCCTATTGGCTTTGACAATGCTTGTTCAGTGTTAATTTTTTCAAAATCTTTAGTTAGGGGAGGGAGAAGTAGTAAGAACCCTTTAGACTAAGGTGGTCTAGGGTCTTATGTTCTATTTATTTGATCTTTTTCTCTGATTAACCAATTCTGTACTTTCCTGCATTGCAGCTTAAAAAGTCCAACATGGGGAGGAGCCTAGCGCGCAACCAAGATGGCCGCGTAGGTGCGAGGCTCCCGAGGACCTCCGCGACCTCCTACATTTATCCTGTCTTCATCCTGATTCGGTTGAGGGGACTGTGTTGGTGAACCTGAGCCGAGGTGGTACCCGCTTTCCGTATTTCAATCGGACCCCGTGTGCCGTGATGGGCATCGATTGAAGTTTGCGGCCTGCTCCTCTCCTGACTTGAGTTGGGGTGTGATCCAGTGGAGAAGTGAATAACAACGGCGGGACGAGCCTGGCGAGACGCGTACCCCACACTTTCGCTTTTGATCCCTCTTGCCATTGTTGCGAGTGGGATCACGGCCCTTCTGTGTGTGGTGGTTGCCTCGCTGGGGGACCCTGCCTGCCCTGCGGAGACCTGCTCCGCCTTTCTGAGGCGACCTCTGGGGTCTTTGGCCTCGATTGTTCGCTCTCCGCGGTAGGACTCGTGGGTGTACGGGATACAGGACGATGGCGACCAAGCAGGATGGAGAGAAGCCGAAGGCCACATCGACCCGGCGTGGCGCTGCAACTCAAGCCAACATTATGGATCGTTACACCCTACCGAAGGGTTCTCCCGGCGGGTCGCATAAGTCTCCTGAGTGCCCCGCGGATGCCCCGGATTTGCCGACGGATCGGACTTTGCAGGACGTCATGGGCGCCATCGCGGAGATGAAGACCTCGGTGGGTCAACAATTTGATACCCTGGCGCACAAACTCGACGCGGTTCTCATCGATGTTAACCTTGTCAGGGCAGATCTTTCCAAGACAAATGACAGGGTGGACTCTTTGGCCCACATCGCGTCGGGCCTCACGACTGAGGTGGCGGCCCTCCAGACGGAGGTACGTCGGCTCCGGCAGGCCAGTGCGCTCACAGATCGGCGACTGGAGGATTCCGAGAGTCGGGCCCGGAGGAACAACGTTCGCATTATCGGGGTGCCAGAGGGACTGGAGGATTCAGCGGCGGATCTTTGTGGAGGATCTGATTTCTAATCGTCTGCAGCCTCGAGGTTTGAGTAAATTCTTTGCGGTGGAGAGGGCCCATAGAGTTCCTGGTGGCAAGCCGAAGGTCGGAGCTCCCCCGCGGCCTCTTATTGCCCGTATCTTCAACTTTCGGGACAGGGATGCGATTTTACAAGCTTCTAGAGTGCAGGGGGCGCTTAAGCTGGAGAACGTGGAGGTGAACTTTTATCCTGACTTTACGCAAGCGGTCCAGAAGCAGAGGCTGGGTTTCATGGGCGTCAAGCGGCGGCTCCGAGATATGAACTTGAAATACGCCATGCTTTTCCCGGCCAGGCTGCGTGTGGAGTCCGGGGGTCGCTCTCATTTCTTTGACCGTCTGGAGACGGCCGGGGACTGGTTGGACACTTTGCCTAGGGGACATGATCGAGAGGGTGTGGGGGCCGCGGGAGGAGCGTGCCCACTGGACCGGGCCAGTGATATTGACACTGGGGCTAATTCCTGATGATGCCACTTTTCGGCTGTGCTCAGGGTTTGACTGTCGTGCTTTGCTCCCCCTCCCGTGGAGGTTGTGGTGTGTCTCGAGGGGGTTCTCTTTCCTCCTCTAGGGGGGTCTTTGTAGTTTAGTTCATGCAGGGGCGACAGGCACACTGCAAGTTGGGGGGGCTGTTTGGGCTCATGCAGGGGTGCAGGGAGGGGGGAGTTTTGTTTGGAATGTTGGGTTGGGGTTGGGTATTGTTTGTTTGTACCACAAGGCAGACATATTATTGTGTTCTATTCAAGGTGCTCTCTGGGAGGGGACTGATTGGTTTTGGCTGTGATGGGGGGTAGGGGGCTGAGACTTCTTTCCTGGAATGTTAACGGACTGGGGGACAGGATAAAACAGGGGGTGGTCCTGCAGTTTTTAAAACGGATTTCACCTGATATTGTGTTCTTGCAAGAAACACACCTTATTGGTAATTCCTTCTGTGCTATGAACAGGCGGGGCTATCGCCTTGTGGCCCATTCGGGCTTCACCTCTGGTTCGAGGGGTGTGGGCATTATGGTTAAAACCTCGCTCCCGTTGGAGGTTGACGAGGTGCTCCATGATGACAGGGGGCGATATACGGCTCTGGTGGGTAGATGGGAGGGTAAAGTAGTTGTTTTGGTTTCTGTTTATGTCCCGCCGGGGTTGCAGACGACTACTTTTGCTGATTTGGGGCGCCTTCTTCTTGGGCTGCCGGAGGGGATCCTAGTGGTTGGTGGGGATTTTAATGCTGTGGTCTCTGGAACTGAGGATCGTCACCCACCCAGGGATCTCCCCCGGGCCCAAACTTGGTTGTCTGGCCTCTTAGATACCCTGGGTCTGGTGGATTGTTGGCGGCTAAAACATCCTGCGCAGGTACAATACACCTTTCATTCCGGGGCTCATGGTAGTCTTTCGAGACTTGATTATGTTCTGATGCCAGCGGCACAGGCGGGGAGGGTCGGGGAGGTGCGGCATCTTGCTCAGGGTATTTCAGACCACTCCCCGCTCTTGTTGCACTTTGATATTGTCCCGGGGATGGAGGGGAGGGTGGTCCCGATTAACCCTTGGTACCTGCGTAATCCCGAAATTCGCGCAGATTTGATTAAATCCCTTGAGCAATATTTTGGAGATAATGTGGGATCAGTGTCGTCTGCTGTTTCTCTGTGGGAGGCGTTCAAAACGGTACTCCGGGGGGAAGCCCTGTCCCTCATTTCCCATTCCAAGAGGTGTGAGCGGGAGGAGGTGACCCGTATCGAGTCTGAGATAACTGAGTTGGAGGGTGACCTGGATTGTGGTGTCAAGGACGACAAACTGCATGCTCTCAGGATCAAACAAGCGGACTACAAGGCCCTAGTCACCGAAGCGGCCAGGGGCCTGAGTAGGGAGCAGCAGGGGCGACTGTATGATATGGGTGATAAAGCTGGAAAACTGATCTCGTGGCTGGATAAAAAGGAGAGAGCGAGTCGAGTTGTTCCGCTGGTTGAGAGAGTGGAGGGTGTGTATGTTACTGATCCGGGTGAAATTGTTGATTGCTTCGCAGAGTATTTTCGCGGGGTGTATTCCCCGGTATCTTCTCGCTCGGAAGAGGATTCTCGCGACCTGCTTAAAGATATTGCGTTGCCTTCCCTTTCAGAGGAGGATAAATCGTTGATGGACGTGACTCCGACGTCTGAGGAGATCGCCCTGGCTATACGTTCAGTCGCCTCTGGCAAGGCCATGGGTCCTAATGGCCTTCCCATTGAATTGTACAAATTGCGACCGGATACATTGGCGCCGCATCTTCGTGATATGTTCCTCGCGGCCCGGGCGGCGGGTTCCCTCCCGCTAGACCAGCGTCTAGCCACTATTGTGGTTATTCACAAGGAGGGGAGGCCGCGTGATCGGGTCACTTCTTACAGGCCCATTTCGCTTTTGAATGCGGAACCGAAAATTCTGGCCAAGGTGCTGGCTAATCGGCTGGTCAGCGTGGTGTGCGATCTGATCCATCAGGACCAGTCCGGTTTTATCCCTCATCGCAACACCGCGCTTAACCTGCGGCGTCTGCATGGGGTGCTCTCGAGGGTTCCGTTCATACGTGAGCCAGCCATTTTGGCGTCCCTAGACGCCACTATGGCATTCGACACGCTTGAGTGGCCATATATCTGGGCGACGCTGGAGAAGTTTGGGTTTGGCCCGGGATTCATTGGCTGGGTGAAATTGTTGTATTCCGGACCGCTAGCCCAGGTGGTGGTGAATGGTAGAGTGTCGGCTCCTTTTGAATTGGGTAGGGGCACGCGACAGGGTTATCCGCTGTCGCCTCTCCTCTTTGCGCTCGCCTTGGAGCCCCTGGCGGAGTGGCTGCAGTGGCACCCTTCGATTCGTGGTCTCCGGTGGACTCCTGAGTATGAGGATCGAGTCTCTCTCTCTACGCGGACGATATTCTTTTGTATCTCGCTTCCCCCGCGTGAATCGTTGATTGTGTTAGTGGATGTGCTGTATTCCTTTGGCCGTAACTCAGGCCTAGTCATTAACTGGGCTAAGTCCTGTGTATATGTCCTCTCAGGGGAGGCTCCTATCCTCCCGCGGGGTTGTCCTATCCAGATTGCTCAACAGGGATTTAAGTACCTGGGTATTTTTATTACCCTGGACTCTGCGGCCCGATACACACAGAACCTACTCCCCCCCCCCTCCAACGTTTGAAGGCGGATGTGGCGCGTTGGAGGCGCTTGCCGCTCTCGCCGCTCGGCCGGGCGGCGCTGTTTAAGATGTCGTTGCCACGGTTTTTATATGCCTTACAAAACACGATGGATGTCGTTCCGGCTAGTTACTTTCGGGAGGTGGAGGGGCTGCAACGCCAACTGTTTTGGGATGGGAGGCCGCGGATCGCCCTCGCGAAGCTGACGCTCCTGTGGTACGATGGGGGGGGTCACCCTCCCCGACATCAAACGTTATTACTGGGCCTCCCAGCTGGCTGCGATAAACCACGGGCTTTATGGGCCCGCCCTAAATCCGGCTTTTGAAATGGACAAATTGTTGTTGCCGGGTGGCGACTACAATCGTGCGCTCTACTCTAGATCGCTCGACGCACATTTGACGGGTCCGACACGGGTCGCGGTACGGGTGTGGCATGCGGCAAACTCGGCGATGGGGTGGAAAGATTGGCTGACCCGGGCGACGCCACTGTATGCCTCTGAGCGACTGGGTTGTTTGTGGACGACGAAAGGCTTCGAGAAGTGGGACACGATTGGCATTAGCAGGGTGGGCGATCTTTGGACGAAGGGGGGATTTAAAACGTTTGATGTGCTGAAAGCGGAATACCAGTTGCATGACAGGGAATACTTCCGGTATGTACAGGTTCGCCACGCGTTGTCTTCCGTGTTCCCGGAGGTCGCGTCCATCCCGGAGTGCTCCCCTTTGGAAGATAGAGTGCTAGACGGGCATGTACCGGATGGCACCATCTCATTGATCTATAAAAAGCTCATCAACGATCGCTCGGGACTGCTGGCCGCCCTCCGTGAGGCATGGGTCTCTGATGGATTGGAGCTGGACGACGAGGATTGGGTATCTGCGGTGGCCTCCCCGAAAGAGGTGGCCATACCGGCCCGCCTTCGTTTCGTCCAGCTCAAAATACTCCACAGGGTTTACGTTACGGGACCGGGCCTGATGCATATGGGATATGCGGTGGATGGGATGTGTAAGCGTGGGTGTGGCATGTTAGGGACCTTCCTCCACATTTTGTGGGAATGTCCGGAGGTGACTCGATTCTGGCGTGGTGTGCATGCGGTGTTGCAAGCGGTTACGCATGTTGCGCTGTTCCCCGAGGCTAGGAGGTGTCTGTTGAATGTGTGGGAGCCGACTGATTACACGGTGACGCAAACGTGGTGGGTGACATTGGGATATATGGTGGCCAAGCGTGACATAGCACAATTATGGGGTTCCCAGAGGTCACCCACGATTTCGGTATGGAAGGAAAATATGGATTGGTGTATGTTCCGAGAAAAGGTTGTGTATGTGGCGAGAGGTAAGCCTGGGAAATGGGTGAAGGTGTGGGGCCCCTGGAACTCCTATCGCGGCGGGATCTGTACCCCGCCACTGACGCCCGACTTGGCGGCGGCCCTGTCTCCCTAGTCTGCACATTCTCTTGATTCTGTGTTATCGTGACCACTTTGTTTCTGCCCCTGCCCTTCCCCCCCCTCCTATTCTTGTAGATTGGTAGAGCCCTCCCGAGGGGAGCACATACTGTTGCCTAGACTTTTGCCGCCTTGTGGGTTTGTTTTTCGTTTGTCATTTAAAATGAAACCGCCATTTGGGATGTTTGGGCACTGTGGCCGCAAATTATATTTTTGATCTGTGGGACTTTTTAGTGCTTGCTGCTCGTGTTTATGAATGTGTTTCATGGTCTCACTGTCTACTAGCGGCCGGCCTGAAGGTTGTAGGTCCATACTTGTATATCTCTTGAACTCTGTAATAAAGGTTTCCCAATAAAAAAAAAAATTCCAACATGCAGAGAAAAAAATAACTAATTTGGTTGATTTTGTTTGAATCCCTTTGAATAACAAACGTCAAGACCTATAAGAAGAAACTTCCCGATGACGTCATGAGACGTCTCTGCCAAAGATACCAATGCTTAAACTATTTAAGTGGTACAAAGTACCAAATACGAGCTGTTCACGTGAAGGAATCTGTGGGGGAAGTGCTCGGTTAGTGACGCCTTGTAGGAAAAAAATGGTCCCATATGAACAGATATTTTGATAGTATACAATGACTTATACCATTGTCTTCTAGAATATGTTTGGTTAAAAAAACAATATGTCATGCCCTAGAACTAAAAACAGAAGTGCATTAATTCTGACAAACAAATAAGCGAAGAGGCTGAATCAACGGCGAATCCACCTTTCTTTCCTCACTCAATGGTGACACCTCACACTGTGCCAACCACTGCTGCAAACAAGGAATAACAAACCTTAGCCTGGTGTATGTGGTGCTTACTCGTTAGCTTCAACCTTTTGCTTCTCTTTTTAGGGAAGGAAATTGAGGGACATGCTTTGCCCTGAACAACACTTTTGCCAAGTTTCTTGGTTGTATAGTAAATAATGGACTTCCGAAATGTGCGATTCAGATTGTGCTGCAATAATAGGATGTTTAATTTCCTATAGATTTTGATAACATAATCAAAATGTACTAGTGCTTTTCCACATTTGTCGATTACTTCACCCATTGCAAAACTAGTTATTTCCTTATCTGATCACCCATCAGTAAAAGCTACAGTGATATGAAAGTTGCAGTCTATGTGCTCAATGTGTGCAAAAGATACAAATAACTATGTCTCATCACTTGATGAACTGAACATCTTGCCTTCTGCAGGAGTTGTATGCTTCACAAATGCAGATCTGCAACAAAACAAGATGGAAATCTCAGACACCATCAATCGCTACAAGCATGGTCTACTTTTTGTCAGTGAAACCTAGTTCAATGACAACTCTCACACTATTCTCGATCTTCTGCTCCCCCGGACTATTCAATTATCAGGAATGATAGGGTGGGTAAAGTCGGGGGAGGCGTTGCAGCCATCTTCAGAAACTTTTCAATTCAGGGAACTTCCCAGTAGCTCTTTCTCCACATTCGAATGCCTTTCTCTGGAACTTCATGAGCAGCACAGCTCCCCCTTTTCAGGTATTATGCCGTCTAACACCCGCCAGTTGACCACTCTGCCTTCACTGAGGAATTCACTGACTTTGCAAGTGACCAATATTCACAAAGCGATACATTGATCATTCTAGGAGACTTTGATCTTCAATGGGGCATTTTGGAAGATTTGTCCACCAACCTGCTTACCACATTTCTCACAGGAAATGAACTTTTACAACACAACTTTAAACCAACACACTCCAATGGCTCCACGCATGACCTGATTTCCAAAGACAACCTACTAATAGTTGATGATCCTATACGAGTAAACCGGTCTGACCCCTTGCTCATCCCCCTCTCATTCTGTAACCCTGGGCCAACCCCCAATAAAAACTACTTAACAGTACTAAAAACATCGACCAAGGGACACTCTGCAATACAGCAAAGGCGGCACTACAAGACATCAGCCCCAACTTGGACATCGATAACTGGACCACCCAGTGTCTAGCTAGTCTTTCCATCTTGATAGACAAGGTTGCTCCACTACAAAACAAAGATAAAGCCCACACCTTCTGCCCCATGGTTCAATAAGTCCCTCTATGATGAAAGAAAAAAACTGAGATACCTGGATAAGAAATGGAGGCAGTCCCCCTCTATCATTAATCTCTCAAATCTCCAACGCGCAAAATTTCGCTAGCACAAACATATCTTTAGCAAACAAACGAATCAGTTTAGAACCCTCCCCGACTGCCACTGGAACAGCACTGCTACAAGTTATCAACGATGACCCGAGAGTACTCGACTCAAGTAACTTCTGTATCCTGATCCTTCTGGACCTTTCTGTAGCCTTTGACACTGTAACCAGAACACATTTCTGAACACACTAAAAAACGAATGGGCATATCTCAGTTTATTTAAAATTGAAAACGGTCTCTCCACATCAAAGTCTGTGGACCAAGGCGTCCCTCAAGACCTGATCCTTGCGCCCACTATTTCAATCTTTACATGGAACAGCTGGGAGACCTACTAAAAAAAGCCAATTTTCCTGCTCATCTCAATCACAAACTCAAACTCTCTACCTCCCGTTCAATCATGGATGGATAATCTGAACATTCTTAATAGCAAACCTACTATTGTTGACCGTGTCAAATCCCTAGGTGTCATCCTGGCCAAAAAAGTCAACCTCCATTTCCAATTCAACACCATGGCCAAGAACGCACACTTCCAACTGTGCCTTCTCTGGGGAATTTGGCGTTTCATTCCTGAGCAAGACCTGAAAACTCTGGTTTAATCTTTGATACTCTGCTATAATTCTCTTTGCAGGCCTCTCCAAAACCCACCTATCGCATCTAAAATCCATCCTTCATTCAGCAGCGCGTTTCGTCTAATGGCCAAAGAAAATGACCATATTACACCCATACTGATTTATCTTTGCTGGCTTCCCATTGAAGTTAAGCCAATATATAAGAATGCTTGCATCACCCATAAAGCTATACACACTTCCACCCCTCCCTACCTTGCCAACAAACTCAATATCAGGCAGCTCTAGAAATTCACACAATGCTGAAAATCTATGGCTCAAACCATCAACTTTCAAAAAAGGTAAAACCTTATGGCGCAATCCTCAGGTAATGCAACGAGAATTTGGAACTCGCTACCTCCAAACCTTCGCACCGCCCCCTCTTTCCGGATTATCAAAACAGACATTAAAACTCATCTCTTCCAAAGACATTTCTATCAATAACATTCCTCGCCAAGCTCTCCACCAGGCACACGCACCTTCATCCCAGGTCATGACCCTGATTTTTACATGAGCTACTACATCCCCTCTGTCTCAATTTTGTAAATATGTAATATGCATTTGTGCAACCCTAATGGCTCCACCTTTTCTTAATATATATTCTTCAGTGAATATGTACCTTGTTAATCTAACTCACCACGAGTAACTGTTGTAGATACAAGTAGCGTCTCCTACTACCATGTTACTCCTATATACTTTTTGTAATTAGCTTCGCTCAATTGTAAAGCGCTCTGACACCTCTGGGTAAAGTAGGCACTCTATGAAAATGTATAAAGAAAGAAAAAAAAAGTACTTTCAGTGGAAAGGCACTGGCCATCAGAAGTAGTACTTGGTCCAGGCTCCATGGCATCAGGCAGGATGAAGACTCAGACTCAAAGCCCAGGAGAAAGATGGAGGTGAGGTGGTGCTAACCAATAGTAAGCAGGGAAACTAGAGTGACATGACAGCCAGCCAATGGTAAGTGAAGGTAATCAATATGCAGGCTCTAAGTCCCTTTTAAGATTTTTTTTTTAATACAGGAGATTTCACAAGCACAGTGCAAGCGTTGTGCAGCAGAAATCTAAAAATGTAAGTGACAGACAACTAGTAGAGGATGGCATATTTCAAAATGCTTGGAGACTGCCGTAAGATATCTGAAGGTTCCTCACAGATTTGATAGATAAAAACCTCTGTGATTTACTTTAAAAGAGGGGAGGGTGCAGCAGCAGATGCATAAATTGTAGACTGTCCTCGAGTGATAAGCAGCATACAAAACACTGAGGGGCAGGTGGAGGTTTTCAATTTGGCAGTCCAATGTAAAAACAGGCCATGCTTTGAAATCGGTTACTAATGTTGGAGGGTAACCGCCTTCTGTTTCCTGACCTGGAGTCCAAACACCCTCGCGGCTCGGCGGGGGATAACAGATTATAATTTTATTAGGTTGCAGGCCTCTTTTGGTTGAGAAGTTAAGTTGGAGGTGGACCATCAAAGGAGAAGATACCTCTTCAATCAGGTGGAAGTTGCTGAAGCTTTTCTAGGCAGCTCGGACAAACTGGGGAGACCATCTCTGATTTTGGGTTACTTTGCGACATATGCGTTCAGGCTGGAGGGTTGTCCTAAGGCCTAGTTCCAGATGATAGATAACAGAAATCCACCAGGGGGAAATGATCGGCAGCACTTCTATATATTTTTCTATTCTGGGTTTCACATGTAACGGGCTCGGTAGTGTTTCTCTCTCTGCTATCCTCTGCCTTAATCGCCAAACCTTCTGGTGAACTGCACTATGTTTACAACAAATATTTTGTTTGTACTTTTGTTCACAAACTAAAAAATAGTGATTATGTTTAGAGGTTTGGTGCTTGGATGTGATGCTGCTTGTATGCTTCTCACAAGTGCTGCAATTATTGCTTTAAAAAAAAGGCATTGTAAAAAACTGATTTAAGAACTGAAATTTAACAATTCATGTTTACTTGCCCATGTGAAACTATGTACATAAGACAAGGCCAACGCTTTTGTGGAGGAGAATGTGATTTTTTCTACCCGTTATGACCAGGACATCTATACCGTTCATCTGCAAATTATTAATCAGTTGAGTCACACTGGAGCAATCGCCCTTCTTTCCCATCGTACAGAGCAAACATAAAAATAAGAAAATCAAACAAACACATTGACATTTAATTCTCAAGCAAGTGCAGATATTAGGCTCAAATTCCACAGCATTTCTAAACAAACTGGTAGCACAACAAAAACATACTTATCATCCACTTCTAGACACTTCACCAGGATGGGCAAAATTCCAGATTTTATCAGATCGTCAATGGGCGGATTGCGGTCACTTGATAATAACTTTCTGAAAAAAGAAATAACACTGCTGTTTTCTTCACTCACGAAAACTACGGGGAAAAAAACATGCTTTGTTTGTATTTACCTTGCAGCCTGAACGGCACTCAACTGGATGACTGGGTTATCGCTAGTAGCATTCTGCAAAAAAAAATAAGAGTACATATGGAATTTGTAGGTAACCTTCAACAATCATGTGAACAGATGTCAGTAGCTGGAGGTAATCGGATCCACTAAACCCTCAAGTCAACGACCTATGCCATTTCCCTACAAGATAAATCTCTTCCGCAAGTGCTCGCTGCAAGAATAAGAGTTCTAAACTCATGTTAAGTACTTAGGGTTCACATCTTTTAAACCGCTCCTATGAATGCCAATACACGGTTGGATAACTGTAAATTGGTTCAATTCTTGTTAAAGGAAATCCAACGTACCTGTAATATAGCTTCTAGTGTAATGTTTTGCTTTAAAAGAAAAAAAACATTGTTAGACACAAATGACAGGGGAACACATTTTACAAACTGTAATTAAGTATTACTTAATAAATATAGTATAAATTGTCATTTTAAATATAAATACCGTCTTGAAATCCGCATCAGCATCCGAATCTTCTAAACTTTCTTCTTGAGGGACATTTCTTTTCTTCAGTAGGTGCTCATCTCTTTTGTTCTGGAGTAAAAAAAAAAAACAATAGCACATTTTAAATCTTTTCAGACTGGTTCAAAGCTGACAACTCTAATTGCAGCGCATAATCCCAGGCTTGGATTTGTAGTGCTTTCGGTTTAAGAAAATGTGTTTTGATCCATTTAAGTCACAGTCCCCTGCATTCTACTGGGTCTCAAGACTTCAGAAATGCCAAGTTGATGGAGTTCTGTTTGTGCTCGTCAATCTGAGCAAGCTCTAAATACCACAACACCCCACATGGAAAAGAGAAAATTGTGGCCGATATAGGCATAGTTTTGACATTTGCAGGGCATTCAGAGTATAAAAATGCGGTGGAATCAACACAAGCTACACCACTCTAGATTCCCTGGGCCTCTTGTTTTCAGAAATGCAAGGAGTGGGCTGGTAAACCGGGATATCCAGAATAACATGCAAACGTCAAACTTTGGTGAAAATCAGTTCCTCGATGTTGGTTGCCAAAGTTCTGGAATTTGCAGGGAACGTCAAAGCCCTCTGCTGTAGCGTTCCTACACTGCTAACAATAAAACAAAATAAAACGTGTGGGTGAGTCGACGACCCAAACATGGGTTATGTCCAAAACCTCGAACTTGGAATAACCTCAAATGTAGTTTTAGAAGAGGCCTTCTTTAGATATGGGGTAGCTGCCATATTCAAGCGTGGGGTCGGCCGGCAAACGGGTAAACTTACCAACCCCAGACTCTTCTAAAAACTAAACACAAAGGGGAGATAAGGGCCTGAAGGGTGGTAGGATCTGCATGGCTACCACCCTTTTTTTTTTAACCCAGAATTCCCTACAAACTTCAAAGTATTGGCAAAAAAGAAATTTCCACACCTGTATGTGATGGGAAACTTTAGAAATCCAAGCCAATGAAAAGTCCTACCTTCTTGGGTTCCAACAGGCCTCTCAATAACATGTGTGGGTGGGCCTCATGTACCAAGAAATACAGGCCAAAACTGACCGTGTGTTCGTTCCTGTGAAATGCAATAGGTATACCTACACATATTGGGCACCATTTTTATCAGGATAATTTAGGCAATACTGCAACAAAGAAGTTTGCGCAATTGGTTAAATTCTCTGGAGTTTTCTGCCAATTAAAAATGAAGAAAGTTTATTATTTCCAAACATACTCCACATTTTGTAATGTATTCTGGGCACGAATATGCTGGACACCAAACATGCCACACTACTCTAAATATTCCTAGGAAATGTGAGGTTTTAAGGGTTCCCTGGGAGGCTGCTGAATATTGGCCACATGAAAACCAACCCACATGAAAACTGAGGCTTTTTAAAGGCATCATTTTCATGTTTGTAAGGTTAAACCTCCTGTCCCACCCCTTAATCTGTCTACAAAAGAGACAGAAAGAGGAGTCGGCGGTAAAGAGGTATGGTACAGTGACAGCCCCAAAGACCCTCTCCCTCCCGAGTCTAGTGGGCTTTCTCTTCAGACCCCACCCTAGATAGGCAGCCTGTGGGGTAAACCCTCTACTCTGCACCCAATGAAATGGCCAGGCTGACCCTTCACCTGATGCACGGTTTATAACTATATTCTGTGTGTCTTATTGGGCTCCGTCCCCATGCGTGGTCAGAATGCAGCTACGCCCCCCCCCCCCTCCCAAATTCACCCTCCTGAGGGCAGAAAGACTGACAGCCTGTGGGTCGTGGGGATGCAACCCTTTGATCCCAATCATGCTCTAAGTGGAGCAGAAAGATTGTATGAGCCCATGGTGTGGGATGATGGAGCCTGATGCCTGGAGCATGATGCCATGATGAGCTAGCTCTAGGCACATGATTCATAAATACAACCTGGTGTCTAGTGGGCTCCCAAGGGGATAGAAAGACAAACCACCCTGATCGTTTTTTTTTTTTTTTTACATCCAGCTCTGGGTCCTCCTGTGCTTTCAAATTCGGTGTAAAGCACAGGGGTAAGGTGGTGATGCCCGAAGTCATGAAGTGCACCCAGTTCATTGTTCAAAAACATCATTGGTGTCTACTGGGCTTTATACTACTCTGGGGGTATAAGATTAGGGGTTAAGATTAGGGGTTAAGATTAGGGTCGTCAATGCTCCTCTAGCCTCTCCCGGACTTACAACAATCAAATAAGAACTTATACGAAGTCACTTGGAACTCCTAAGAGGAACAACAACCCTGTTATCAACACCCACCCTATTTATATTATAAGAGTATATGAGCTCTTGTATGTTAGATGGCTCAGTGAGTTACATATTTGCAAATGACATGTTTCACATGTAGGTTACACTCAATGAATCACTATGTAAAAAAAGAACACGTCAATCTGGGGAGAATATATGCTTAAATGGTGCACTTAAACAGCTTTCAACTAATTACTCTGCCTCATGTGCTGGAAGATGAGTAATCTGTACCAGGTGTTCAAACCAAAAAAGCACTCTGATGTACTGGCGTGGAACGCTGAGACTACCCCGAAGCAGGCACTAATGGGGATATTAGAATACAAGGAACAAACAGGATATATGAAGACTGATGCACATGGTTGAAGGTTTTGGGTTTTTGAGGTTCAGTATTGACCAGGAGGGAGGATCAAATATCTAAAGGCATAGGCAGGGTGCTTCAGAGGCCCTTAAATAAGGTCTGCGCAAGCTCTCCATCCAACATTGTTAAAAACGTGACCCAATTACTAAGTTTAGATAAGTATTAGTAGCCTGACAAACAGAAATCTGACTCGTCTATATATTCGGCCTTTTTAATGCCTACACAGTAAATTAGCTTGAAACATCTGAAAAGTAACTGTAGGACTACTGGTATGCTAAACCCAAGTCTGGGGAGGCATAAGCAAGAAATAGCCATGCAAACCGAGCAATACTAAACTGCAAAATGCTTAGTTATTTTAATGATGTCTCCAATGCTAGTTTGGTTTCGAACTTCTGAATCTGAAATCCCAATTCAGTAGTCACTTTCACCAAACCTTAAATTCCTATGGCATCTCCTTCCAACCATTGTCCACCCTCTACTATGCAAATGAATTACATTTAGACTCTCGTACTTATAGTTCTGGTCCAAGTACAAAATACCTTCTAGGACTAGCAAGTTATTAAATTAAAAAACATTCCAAAATGGCTATTGCTGTACATGCACAGTGCATTGGCAGACCCACACGTGGCTATTTTTGTGTTTGCACTTGCAAGTTAAAGTAATTCTCTTTATAGCTACCCTGCACTATCCTTACTACATCCTTCAAAAAATCTTTGGTATCAGGCCATATTTCAACTCAATCAGCCTTATATGATCAACAACTACGTTTGAAGTTTCCATCCTTTCCCACGAAGAGTCTTCCCCCGTACTCCTCAATTTATATTCTCAGTATTTAAAGAAAAATCGCCCTATGCCCTAAAGCAAGCATAGATAGTTCATTCTAACTTCCTGACTCTCAGAACACCTACAACACTAGAGGTAGAGAACTCCATGCTGAACAAGCTTTGCTGTACTCAGTCCCTCATAATATCAAAGAACCCTGCTCGATCATATCCTTACATTAGTTATTAAAGAAAGACCAAAATGAAGTGCCAGATACTATCCCTAGACATGAAATTAATCATTGCAAGTGACCCAGCTCCCAATACTCAACACAACAGGTCTGTATCAAACCCACTGCAACCATATCCATATCCCATTTTAATCAGATGACTAGAGCAGTCAAGGAGTCCGTTTATTTTGTAATTATTTATGGTTTCTAACGGTTTTATTTTTCTTTACTAATGGTGATGTTGGAGCCTGGCAAGACCCAGAGCCGACTAGTCTTACCAGCAGCATCCCTGATCATTGAAAGACACTCATTGCCGAGAACCCAGCAGAAGGACGCACAGACGTGAAGGGTAGTGTGCAGACAATAGGACAGTCTTGCCCCTTATTTAGACCTGATGCAAAGTAGATGGACTTGAAAGGACTGAATAAGGTATCAATGACATTGAAGAGGACTGCACATCCATGGGAGACAGAGTTAAAACACTTCAAAAAACCTCTGTTGGTCCAAAATGAGAATTAAGACATGGAAGCCATATCCTGTTGATGCAATGTTAGTGTGGCATGCCTTTGCAGAAACTACCACGCTACATGGAAACCCACATGGAAAAACTGCTCAACGTATTTGGACTAACTGTCTTCTCCCCAATGACTGAAAGGTACTTGAACCCCAGCTCACCACACCCACTTCGCTAAATCATTATGAGACTTCTACCTTTTAGAGATCAAGATACCACCTTGCATTTAGCTAGTGAAATGAGTCAGGTTTGACATCAGCAGAATACTCTATCCTCTACTTAGATTTTAAACCAGCTGTACAACAGGCCAGAAATCCAACACTCCATGATTTATTTGGCAAAGCAAAGAGTCAGATGGGAGGAAAAGGGTCAGATTTACCACACCAGAAGACTACTGGAAAATGTATCACATGAAGAAAAAATTGACTAAGTGTGCTGTGAAAAAAGAAACACCAGCGAAGGAAACGGTCACGAGTGCAACCACGAAACTGAGTAATGACGACTGAATATATGCTTGTTTGTTCTTGTTTCTAGATATGTTTCCAAGTGCTTAACTTCTAGGTAATCGGTTTACAAAAATATGGCTGATAGCCGCCTTGTTAAATGGATCAAAAGACTGTTTGTTGCAATACCACATGGCAGTGGGGTTGTCTGAACACCTGCACTACCCTCCCCTTGACAGAGGGAAGGAATGCTTTTAGTGCAAGAAGGATCGCCCTGAGCTCCAAATGATTGATATGGAGCTTGGACTCCGCCGGAGACCAGAGGCCTCTGATCTCCGCCTCTCCCATGTGGCAGCCCGATCCCAGGAGGGACTCGATCAGTCACCACTGCGTGCTCCGGTTGGGGAAGGGAGAGGGATCTGCAGCTGACCCAATGCTGGTCCGTGAGCCACCCCTGCAAATCTTGTGCAGTGCCCTCTGAGATCTGGACGTAGTAGAACAGGTTTCCCTGATGCTGCGTCCATTGGAACTTCAGGTCCCACTGCAGAGCCCGCATATGGCACCTGGCACGATTGATCAGGAGGATGCAGGAGGCCATGAGGCCCAGCAGTCTCAGAGTCTTCCTGACCAAAACCCAGGACCAGGGCTGAAAGATCGGAATCATAGCCCGAATGTCCTGGATTCGCCGTGTCCAGAACCGCTCCGATGAAGAGGAGCTTCTGAGAGGGAATCAGGTGAGACTTCAGCACGTTGATGGAGAACCCCAGCAAATGCAGGAGGTCGGCCGTAGTCTGGAGGTGGGAGACTATTGCCGGGGGTCCAGATAGGGGACGACGGAAACCCCTGATCTGCGCAGATGAGCTGCGACCACCGCCATCACTTTTGTGAACACCCGAGGGGCGCTGGTAAGGCCGAAAGGGAGCACGGTGAACTGAAAGTGCCCATGGCCTACCGTGAACCGCAGGTAACGCCTGCAGGATAGGGATATGAAAATAAGCCTCCTGGAAGTGCAACGCTACCGTCCAGTTTAGCGGATTTAGGGCAGACAAGACGTGAGCAAGAGTGAGCATCTTGAACTTCTCCTTCCGGAGGAAGCGATAGACGTTCCAGAGGTCTAAGATAGGATGCAGGCTCTTGTCCTCCTTTGGAATCAAGAAGTAGTGGGAATAAAAACCATGACCTACTTCTGACGTCAGTACGCGCTCGATGGCCCCCTTGGCCCAGAGGGCTGCAACATCCTGCTGGAGAAGCGCCAAGTGATCCCCCGACACGCGGTTGTACTGAGGCGGCATGGCTGGAGGGGTAGTCTCGAAGGTGAGGGAGTAGCCCCGGACTATCTGCACAACCTACCTGTCCGAAGTGATGGTGCGCCAGTGGGGGAGGTGATGGCGAATCCTGCCACACACTGGCGTCTGGTGGGCCTGAAACACCGTACTAGCAAGGTTTTGAGGCAGCGGCGGTAGGGGCAGTGGTGGACTGACCCGCCCACTGGCCTTGTGACCCACCTCGGCGGGCACCCAAACCCCGGCTGCGCTGCGGCTGCGCAGGCCGGCGGCTCTGAAAGGAACGTGTTTGTGCGCCTCGACCCTGACCTCGAAAGGAGCGAAAGGCAGACCCCCCCCATGGGAGTGCACATGGTGGCAAGACCCAAGGACTGGGCCATAGCCCGAGAGTCCTTAAAGCGCTCCAAAGTGCTATCTGCCTTGTCACCAAAGGGCATGTCCAACAAAGTGGCCAGGACATCCCCAGAGAAGCCAGTAGTTCTGAGCCAAGCGCAACGGCATAGGGCCACCGTTGTGGAAATAGCCCTGCCGAGGGAGTCAGCTGTGTCAAGACCACAGTGGATAGTAAATTTTGCAGCAGAGAGCACCGTCCGAGACTCCAGTGGACACTGAGGCAACAACTGTGCGACTGTGTTCCACATAGCGTGGGAATAGCGACAATAGGCTGGGGTCGCCGGGCGATAACGTTGTGCCACACTTATCCAAAGGTACCCCTGTGTTAGGCTTGCCCAGGTGCTTAACAGAATGTCTGTAAGCGCATCATTAAAGGGCAGCAGCGGCTCCGCAGAGTAGGTTGCTGGCTGCAGTACCTCAGTCAGGAGATCGGTCCCGATAGGCACAGATGGGAGCTCGAGGTTAAGAGCCTACGACGCTCTGCGCAACACAACAGAAAAAGTCCCAACCTCTTCTGTAGCCACGGAAGAAGGGGACAGTGTACCAGGGTGTGGAGAGAAATCCAGATCACCTGGACCTTCCATATCACCCTCCCAATCCGGCTCATCCTCGCATTGAGCTGAAAGAGGGTCCTCTGACCCCTCCCAGTACTCCCCTTTGTCCACCGGCCGTGTAAGAGGTCGGTAAGGACGAGGGGCCCGGAGAAAGGGAATAAACTCACCACCTGGAATTGGAATCTGTGGATAATAGACCAATCCAGGATCGACGTAGTCCGTCCCCGTAGGGAAAGGCGTTGTGTCCGGTGTCGGACCTGAAACTGGAGGCGGCGTCAGGCCTCGTGGCGGCGCCGAGGCGACGGCGCCCCAGGGTATCGTGCCAGCATAGCCGGGGCCAAAGGCGGCGGTATGGGGGCAGAACTCCCCACGAGGCCCTAAGGCGCTCCGGAGGGATCAGACGTGGGAAACAAACAGCGCATGTCCGACAGGAATACCTATACTTGTTCCGAAGTCGCGTGCGGGCCCGGGAAAGGCGGGTAGGCTGCAGGGAATGACGGAGTGTCCACCGGAGCCGCAGGGCAGTGACCACCCGCCCGCCCTCCACCGTGTCCCGTGACCGGTGAGGGGTAGACGAAGAGCGACGTCGCTTCTTCGACTTTTTATGGCGCTGCGACTTACCTGTCCCCAATTCCGACGAGCAATAGCGTCTGCTGCGCGACTGGTCCCTCGACCTCCCACAGGAGCAGGACCTCGATCGGCGCGGAAACGATTGCCGGGCCTCAAATAACTTTCAGAAAAGCTATCGGCACCATGGCCAGACAATCGGGGCACGTCTCGGGGTTGGGCGTGCCCCAAGCAGAAGAGACACACGTCGTGCGGGTCCGCCACCGACATGTTGCAACGGCAGGTCCACCAGGACTTAAACCCGTGCATCCATACTGCATCAGGAGTCGAGTAATCGACAAAACAAGAGAAACAAGTTCTCAGAAAGTTAAAGTATTAACTAGGAGTACCGCTTTCTCTGAGATCTGCACTTGCTGGCGCAGAAAAAGAATGAACTGATGTCAGCGCGCGTGGGCACGTCTAAGTAGCTCCGACGACGTCATCTCGGCGACTATGACGCCAGTGACGTACGTGGAGCCGCACGACACCGCCTACCGACGTGCAGGGGTACTGCTGATGAAAAACTTTCCGGATCCAGTCTGATGCCTGGGGATAGTCTAAGGTAAGTAATCTATCACTAACGTGTCTCTTTCAGATCAGAAAGCTCACTTGAAAATAATCTGGCTTTTTCACCAGCTATGTGACAGGCAGTATTGCACCCCCTTAGACACCGCTTGGCAATGGAAGGGAAACTCTTTTAGAATCAAATCTATATGCCAGTAAAACAGAACAAGGGTGTGGCCAGTAGAAATCCCCTGGACATATTTATACAATCCAGATTAAGGAACCCTGCAAACAGCGCTTGACCAAGATGGCCGCGTGAGCTTAGAGCTCCCGAGACCCTCGCGCCCTCCGTCGACTATCCTGTCTCCAATCCTGATGGTATGCATGGCATCGTGTTGCTGAGTTGTCAGGGAGGCGATTGATGCTACCCGCGGCCGGATCGCCCATCGGGAACCGGACTTAAGACTGGCGAAAGATTGCGGCCTAACTCCCGGAGATGCCAGGGGCTAGAGTTGGCAGGATGCCCGACTCCTAGTTGATCAACAACGGCCTGGTGAGGTGTGAACTGTCGGACGGCGGCCCTCGCTCTTTCACTTTCGGTTTCGTTCCCTTTGTCTGCCCGGACACTGTAGTGCTCTGGGTGGCTTTATAACCCCGGGGACGCTCGGTGGGCTACTTTGGCAGAACAAGGCTGACCTGCTCACTCTTTATACCTCTCTCTGGGAGGGGACGGTCTTCACTGCATTGGACTGCCTGGAGTCCATTATGTCGGGCAAGGCAGAAGGAGATCGGCCGAAGACTAAGTCCACCAGGCGGGGAACGTATTCCCAAGTCAACAGTATGGACCGCTACGCCCTCCTGAAGACATCGCCGAGTGGATCGAGCCAGGCGCCGGATGCCCAGAAGGAGGACTCGCCTGGGACACCGGAGCTCTCCTTGCAGGATGTCATGGGCGCGCTTGATGGGATGCAGACCTCGATGGGGAGGCAATTCGAGGCCCTGGCGCATAAGGTGGATGCCATCCTGGTGGATGTCAACTTGATCCGCTCGGACCTGGGCAAGACAAACGAACGCGTTAAGGACCTGGACCACAAGACCACGGGCCTCACTGATGAGGTTGCGGATCTGCAGAACGAGGTCCGGAAGCTGAGGGCCGAGAGTGATTTCGCCGCCCGCCGGCTGGAGGACTTCGAGAGCCGGTCCAGGCGCAACAACGTGCGCGTCATCGGGGTCCCGGAGTCCTCGGATGAGGCTTCGGCGGACCTGCTTGTGGAAGATTTGGTCCTCAATCATCTGAAGCCTAAGGGCCTTGGAAAGTTTTTTGCGGTGGAAAGGGCCCATAGGGTGCCGGGCGGACGGCCCAAGGCGGGTGCCCCGCCGCGGCCGATTGTCGCACGGCTCTTCCATTTTCGAGATCGGGACGCTATCCTGCAAGCTTCGAGGGTGACGGGCCCGGTCCCCTTCCAGAATGCGTCGGTGAATTTTTATCCGGACTTCACCCAGCAGGTGCAGAGACAGAGACAGAGCTTTCTGGGGGTGAAGCGAAGACTTCGGGAACGGGACCTAAAATATGCCATGCTTTTCCCCGCCAGACTACGGGTGGTGCATGAAGATCGGACATTCTTTTTTGACTCTCCTGTTATGGCCGACGAATGGCTGGACGCTTTGCCCCGGCGACGGACCGGGGACGACACAGCTGAGCATGGAGACAGTGGCCGAGATGGACAGGGCTGATATCTCAAAGCCGGCCTGACTTGATTTGACCATATTTGAAGATCTGAACAGAGTGCAGTAACTGTGGAGGGTTGCGGGAGGACGAGGGGTGCTCTTTTCCTCCCTTGGGGTACTTTTTGTAGATTTTTGTTTTTGTAGGGCGACAGGCACACTGCAAGTTGGGGGGGCTTTTTAAGCTGCAGCAGGGGTGCAGGGTGGGGGGAGTTATGGGGAGTTTGAGTTTGTTGGTGGGGGGTTTATTTTTGCAAGGCATGATGATTATCCTCAGGGTTGTTCCATGGTGGCGCCTCGGGTGTGGGGTGGGCCTCTTTCCGTTTGAGGATGGGGGGTAGAGGCCTAAGTGTTATAAGCTGGAATGTTAATGGTTTGGGGGATCGCATTAAGAGGGGGATTGTCTTGCAATTTCTAAAACGCTCAATGCCAGACGTTGTACTGCTGCAGGAGACGCATCTCATAGGCAATACGTGCTATGCCCTGAATAGGAAGGGGTATAAATTCATTGCACACTCGGGATTCTCTTCTGGGTCCAGGGGTGTGGGCATCCTCGTTAGAGCATCGCTGCCTTTTGAGGTGGAATCCACCATTGTTGACGATAGGGGGAGGTTTGTGGCGGTGGCGGGGCGGTGGGAAGGAAGGACTTTGGTTTTGGTTTCGGTATATGTCCCGCCGGCCCTGCAGGCCGCCACATTTGCTGAATTGGGCAGGGCTTTGCTGACTCTCCCGGGGGGCATGCTGTTAGTGGGAGGGGATTTCAACGCTGTGGGTTCCGGACTGCTGGATAGATACCCGCCCAGGGACACAGGGGGGGCTCAGAAATGGCTTCCAGACCTCCTGGACACGTTTGGCCTGATAGACTGCTGGAGGCTCCGGCACCCCACACAGAGTCAATACACGTTTCACTCCGGGGCGCATGGTAGCCTCTCCAGGATTGACTACCTGCTCACTCTGGCCGCACATGCCTCGTTGATATCCGAGGCGAGGCACATGGCACGTGGTATCTCGGATCACTCGCCAGTGTGGATCCGGCTGGATCTCGGACGGGAGGGAGGAGGGAGGGTGGCCCCCATTAACCAATGGTATTTCCGAGACCCCAAGATGCGCAGCGCTCTGGTAAAGAAGGTAGATTATTACTTTAAGGACAATCTGGGAACCGTGGACTCGGCGATCTCGCTGTGGGAAGCTTTTAAGACCGTGCTTCGGGGGGAGGCCCTCTCCCTGGTGGTGACTGCCAAGAATCGGAGGGACTGCGAAGTGCGGCAAGTGGAGGAGGAGATTGCGGCCCTTGAGGGGGATATGGAGGAGGGGGTCACAGAGTCCTCATTGCATGAGCTTTGCTTGAAGCAGGCGGAGTATAGGGACCTGGTGACGGACGCCGCCAAGACCCTCAGCAGGGAACAACAGGGCCGTCTGTATGATGTTGGAGATAAGGCAGGGAAACTCCTGGCGTGGCTGGACAGGAAGGAACGGGTCAATAGAGTGGTGCCAGAGTTGATTGGAGAGGGGGGAGAGGCGATTGTGGAACCTGAGGGGATTGTGGAGTGTTTCGCGGAGTATTTTCATAGGGTTTATTCCTCTGTGTCGGACAGGCCGCCCGAGGACTCGTCTGATCTCCTCCGTGATATCGAGTTGCCCTGCCTCTCTGACATAGATAGGGACGATTTGGATGGCGACATCACGGTTGACGAGGTGGCGGGGGCGATTCGCGCGTTGAATTCGGGTAAGGCCTCTGGACTGAACGGACTGCCGATCGATCTGTACAAACTGTTCCCGGATAGGGTCGCCCCTCACCTGCGCGCCATGTTTTTGGAGGCGCGGGGAGATGGGATCCTTCCGTTGGATCAGCGGCTGGCGTCGATCGTGGTCATACACAAAGAGGGTAAACCCCGAGATCGATGCGCCTCCTATCGGCCCATTTCACTCCTCAACGCTGAGCCGAAAATTCTGGCCAAACTCCTGGCTACCCGTCTGACTAGGGTACTTGGCGATCTGGTCCACCCGGATCAATCTGGCTTTATCCCGCACCGAAACACAGCATTGAACCTTCGGCGTCTTCATGGCGTCATAGCCAGGGCGGGCACGCTGCGTGAACCGGCTGTTGTGGCATCTCTTGATGCCACGATGGCCTTTGACACGGTGGAGTGGGCATACTTATGGGCCGTGCTGGCCAAGTTTGGTTTCGGTCGCGGGTTTGTGAGTTGGGTCCGGTTGCTTTACGAGGGGCCACTAGCGAATGTTGTGGTGAATGGTCGGGCATCTACCCCGTTTCAGCTTGGTAGGGGTACTCGGCAGGGCTGCCCCCTGTCGCCTCTGTTGTTCGCCCTCGCCCTTGAACCATTGGCTGCGTGGATACGTTGGCACCCGGATATACGGGGCCTTCGGTGGTCGCCTGATCACGAGGACCGTATCTCGCTTTATGCCGATGATATCCTGTTGTATCTTGCCTCACCACAGAAGTCACTTATAGTGGTCTGTGACGTACTCGCATCGTTCGGTAGGAACTCGGGGCTTGTGATTAATTGGGGCAAATCGTACTTGTACGTTCTTAGTGGCGAGGTCCCACTGATTCCTAGAACATGCTCGATACAGGTTGCCCAGCAAGGTTTTGTGTATTTGGGGATTTTTATATCCATGGACCCTGTTGTGCGTTATGAGAGGAACCTGCTCCCCCCCTTGGCACGCTTGAGGCGAGATGTTGACGGTTGGTGGAGGCTGCCGCTCTCCCTTGTTGGGCGTGCGGCCCTGTTCAAAATGATGTCTCTTCCCCGCTTCCTCTACGCCCTCCAGAACACCTTGGACTGGGTACCGGCCAAATACTTTCGGGAGGTCGAAGGCCTCCAAAGGACGTTGCTGTGGGATGGGCGGCCGCGTATAGCTATTTCAAAGTTGACGCTCCCATGGTACGATGGGGGCATTGCGCTCCCAGACATCCGACGGTACTATTGGGCCACGCAGCTGAGCGCGATCAACCATGGGTTTTACGGCCCTGCCCTCAGCCCTGGGTATGCCATGGATAGGTGGCTGCTGCGCGGCGGCAACTACTACAGGGCGTTGTATTCGCGGTCCCTAGACTCGTCCCTCACGGGGCCCACAGGTGTGGCGGTGCGCGTATGGAAGATGGCGACCGACTCGCTGGGCTGGAAGGATAGGCTCACCCTCGCTACCCCATTGTTTGAATCGGAAAGGCTGGGAAGACTCTGGCACACGAAGGGCTTTGATAAGTGGGACCTGATAGGTATATCCAAGGTGGGAGATGTGCTGCATAAGGGGAGGGTGAAGTCCTTCGAGGAGTTGCAGACTGAGTTTGAGCTAGGGCCTTCAGAGTATTTTAGGTATATCCAGCTGCGTCACGCCCTCCGATCAGTCCTCGTGGAGGGTGAGAAGGTGTCGGAGTCCTCGCCCCTTGAGGACCGAGTCCTTGATGGTCATATGCCCGAGAGCACGATTTCACTCATATATAAGAAGTTGATAAACGTCCGGGCAGATTTGCTATTGGGGCTGAGAGAACAGTGGACCAGGGATGGCCTAGAGTTGGATAATGAGGACTGGCAGTCAGCGGTTTCTTCGCCTAAGGAGGTTGCGATCCCGTCGCGTCTGAGGCTGGTGCAGCTTAAAATACTGCACCGGGTGTATGTTACGGGGCCAAGGCTGGTCCACATGGGATTCTCGGAGGACGGCCTGTGCAGAAGGGGATGTGGTATGGTGGGTACTTTCCTGCATAACATTTGGGAATGTGGTGTCATTGTGGAGTTCTGGAGGAGAGTCCATGCAGTTATGGGGGAGGTGACGGGCATTGTGGTACAGCCGGAGGCGCGGTGCTGCCTCCTGAACGTCTGGGGGCCCACTGATCTCGATGAGGCGCAGACCCAATGGGTGACTCTGGGTAACATGGTAGCTAAAAGGGATATCGCACGATTATGGGGCTCCTCGGGACCCCCTACGCTGACCGCGTGGAAGGAGAACATGGATTGGAGCATGCTTAGGGAGAAGACGGTCTACTGCTCTAGAGGTCGCCCCCGGAAGTGGCATGCCATCTGGGGGCGGTGGAACCAATACAGGGGGGGAATATGTCTTGCCCCGGACCTGGAACCTCCCGAGGAACAGCTTTCCCCCTGACCTACCTTCCAGCACAGATTGGTTTTGGTAACCGTTCTGGGCCTCTGCTGTTCCCCTTCTTCCTCCGCACACAGTCTTATACTTAGTAGATGAGTGGGGTCCTGCCTCCCCTGGGGGCTTTCGCCATGGGATTTCAATGTTTCTGCCTTGCTGGGGTTTGTTGTGTGTTTTTTCTGTGTTTATTTAAAATTGGACCTTTGCATTACTCATCGTACTGTATTGGGGACGCATTACTGTATCTAACTTGCAATGCTGCCGAACCTTCGGGCTGTCGGTTGAATAGCTGTGTCCTGAATTTCGAAATAAAGGTTTTCAAAAAAAAAAAAAAAAAAAAAAGGAACCCTGCAAAAGATCAATACCCCTTTCCTTGAAGAACCTTAAGTTTTGGACCTACTTACCAGTACAGTTATGCCGGAAGGCATGGAGTACTAGATTATATAGGTGGTTTGAAAGAACAGAGATGGATAAATTGGCAATTAAGCTTAGGATAGCAACTGTTGGAGGGTAAGTGGGTACGCTGTAGTACACAAGCAGTACTTGTATCATCTAATCACAGAAAGACTGACACATACATTTCTTCACAGGATTGAAAGAGTTTTGTTATATTAATTGTTCTGCATTAATAGGACATTAACACATTGAAACTAATACTATTTGTAGTACGAAATTGTTCATTTATATTTAGACTACAGCAAATGAATGTCTGAATTTTAAAATAGCGAACAGTAGTTGGCATCCTTGTTTTGCGACACACGAACATTTTATTCCTAGGTAAAGCTAGAGTTCCTTCTTCCCCATGCACACAAATGTGTTCTTTTCTTTGTGATTATCGTGGAATGTTTTAATGGATAACACATACAAGAAGACACCTGCTGGGTAATAACTAGTTCCTGTATCTTATCCTGTTACAGAGTGTAAGTTTGAAGGGTGCTCAGAAGTTTGTATTGAGGGAACACATGAATACCCAACAAACATATTGCTGCATCACCTTGCTTTGACCCGATTGCTTAGACTTATGACAACTGTGTGTAAAATGCAAGGCAGATTACAGTTCAGTTTGATGCAGTAGGAGATTTAGAGTTCTCTCTCTCTCAAAGAACTATCTTTCCTTTGTCCTTTTCTTTTGAGGTAACCACATGCTGGATTGCCCTCGGATTTATAAAACTATGACTTAATTTGAATTTTATATTATCTGATGCATTTGTATTTTGATCAATACTAATCTGATTTTTGGCTTCTGTAAACCATTACCTTTTAATAAACCTGGAGCCCACTGTGTTTCACATTTATTGAACATATTGATTTGTTGATTAGGCTCACCTGTGGAGCAGCAAAATCCTTAGGGGATTAACATCACTACAGGTCCATCAAGAGAAGCTCTTTATAGTCCCTGAATTTGTACAAAGAAAAGCGCTAACAGGCAATACATGACTCCATACAGATTACATAGGGATTATGTTACTTACCCAAATAAGCATCTGTTCTTGGCATGTAGAGCTGTAGATTCACATGCTGTGCATAGCTTGCCATCTAGTGTTGGTTCCCGATGTTTGCACTTCTTTTTTCTTGGAATAAGTCTTTCCAATCACGAGGTAGGCAACTCCTCCTTTCGATGATAGTGCGCATGGGCATCGACTCCATATGTTAGATTGGTTGCCGCAGAGGGTGAGAATGGATTAGTAGTAAAGAATAGAGATGTCCATGCGTACGTATGTAAATTAAATAGAGAACTTCAGCAGCTACAGGTATCCGGGGAGGTGGGTGGGCACATGTGAATCTACATGCCAAGAACAGATGCTTACTGGGTAAGTAACAATCCGTTTGAGGCATGTGAGCTGTAGATCACATGTGTATAGATTACATAGCCGTAACCTCCCAAAGCGCTGGCTAACCTGTAGCTGTTGGAGTGGTCTGAAATAGTGTCTTAAATACTGCTTCACCCACATTGGCTTGTTGTCTTGCTGACAGATCTACACAATAATGTTTAGTGAATATTTGTGGTGTAGACCATGTTGCAGCTTTGCAAATGTCAAAAATCGGGATGTTTCCTAAAAAAGCCATAGTGGCCCCTAACTTAAGAGTGGAATGTGCCCTAAAGAGTACAGTTAGAGTTCTCTTTGCTTTCGCATAGCAGGTTTGAATGCACTTAACAATCCATCTTGCAATACCTGATTTGGAGATAGGATTGCCCTTGTTTGGTGGCGCAAAAGCAACAGAGTTTTTTCGTTTTACGAAAAGGTTTTGTCCTTTCAATGTAGTAAAAGAGTGTTCTTCTAACATCTAAGGTGTGTAGAGCTCTTTCTGCAACTGACTCAGGTTGAGGAAAGAATACGGGCAATTCTACTGACTGATTTATGTGAAATGCAGATACGACCCTAGTTAAAAATGTAGGATTAGTACGAAGAACGACTTTGTCTTTGTGTAGTTGGAAAAATGGTTCTTGTACGGTTAATGCCTGTAATTCACTCACTCTCCTTAATGATGTGATTGCAATGAGGAAAGCTGTTTTCCAAGAGAGGAACTGTAGTTCGCATTTGTGCATGGGCTCAAAAGGTGGGCCCATCAACATTGTGAAGACTATATCAAGATCCCACACTGGAGCTGGTGGAAGTTTTGGTGGTATGACACTTTTTAGTCCTTCCATGAAAGCTTTGATCACAGGTATTCTAAATAACGACAAATTCTGTCTATTTTGTAGATATGCAGCAATTGCCGCTAGGTGTAGTCTGATAGAGGTGTAAGCCAACGCGGACTGTTGTAAGTGTAACAGATAGCATATGATGTTCTGTATGGAAGCATCAAGAGGGTGGATATGATTTTTACCACAGTAAATATTAAATCTCTTCCACTTAGCTGCGTAGCAGGCCCTTGTAGTAGGTCTTCTAGCCTCCCTAATGATAGTCATACGTTCTGGTGGAAGGTTTAAGTAACCAAACTCTAAGACTTCAGGAGCCAGATCGCGAGATTCAGTTGCTTGGGATCTGGGGGTCTGATTTCTCCATGGCTCTGTGTGAGGAGACTGTAGGTTAAATGTAGCTGATGCGGGACTAGAGATAGCTCCAACAGGTTTATGAACCATGGTTGACATACCCATGTGGGAGCTACTAGGATTAGTGTGAGATGTTTGCCTGAGCTTCTGAACCACTAATGGAATGAGTGGGAGAGGCGGAAAAGCGTAGGCAAATATCCCCGACCAATTCACCCATAGTGCATTGCAGGTGTCGGTACCTCTAAGCAAAGCTTTGGCTTTTTGAGGTTTTGTTGTGTGGCGAACAGGTCTATGTGAGGGACTCCCCAACTTTGAAAGTATGGGAGAAGAACCTGAGGGTGGAGTTCCCATTCATGTATTTTCTGTCTGCTGAGTGTGGTGAATGGCCCACCTCCAGATGTCTTGGGCTAAGTGTGGTTCTCCCCCCCCCCCCCCCCCCCCCGGTTTTTATATACGCTACATATCTGTCATGTTGCCTGTAGGAACTAAGACCGCTTTTACTTCCAGGTGAGTCTGAAACGCCTTGAGAGCAAGAAAGATTGCAAGCAGCTCTAGATGATTGATGTGAAGCAACTGCTGCTGTTGACTCCACAGACCTCGTACTGTGTTTTGTTGTAGATGAGCTCCCAAGCCAGTAAGGGACGCGTCCGCTGTCAGGGACGCGTCCGCTGTCAGTACTATCTGTGAAACCGGGTCCACCACTGTGATCCACCACTGCAGAGAGCGATGAGTATAGCCGCTTACCAACACCAAATCGGTCAATAGACCCTGTGACTGGTTCCACTGACTGGCTAAGCATTCTTGAAGTGGACGCATGTGCAGTCTGGTATGTGGGATGATTATGATACAAGATGCCATCATTCCCAGAAATTGCATATAAACCAGAGCTAGAATCCAGCGATTGGGTTGAAATCGGAGAACTAAAGCATGAATATTTTGAATTCTGGCTACGCTGGGAAACGCCAGGGCTTTTTGAGTATTTAGCGTGGCTCCTAGGTAGCCCCGAGTATTGGCTGGTTGGAGATGTGACTTTGTCGCATTGATTGTGAACCCTAGTTGATGTAGTAACTGGATTATTCTGAAAGTGTGCTGAAGGCATTGCTGGTACGTGCTCACTTTGATGAGACAGTCGCTCAAGTATGGGAACACATGGATGCTTTGTCTTCTCAGGTGAGCAGCTACTACCGCCAGACACTTTGTGAAGACTCTGGGGGCAGTGGTGCCTCTGAATTGAAGTACCTTGAACTGGAAGTGTTGACCCGCTACCACAAACCCAAGGAATTTGCAATGAGCAGGGTGGATTGGAATATGAAAATAGGCGTCTTTTAGATCTAAAGTAGACAGAAAGTGACCTTCTTGCAGCAGAGGTAATACTTGTTGCAGTGTCGCCATGTGAAAATGATCTGACTGAATGTAAAGATTTAGTTCTCCGAGATCTATTATTGGTCTGAGAGAACTATCTTTTTTGGGTATTGTGAAGTAAAAAGAGTATACGCCAGACCCGTGATGTTGCGGTGGTAAGGGTTCTATAGCTCCTGTTAGAAGTAGAGACTGAACCTCTTGTTTGAGGAGGTGTAGGTGATCTGGTGAAAGTTGTGATTTAGGTGCAATCTTTGGAAGAGTGTTGATGAACTCCAGGCAGTAACCAGAACAGATAATTTGTAGTACATAATTGTCTGTTATTGACTGCCATATTGGTAGGAAATCCAACAGTCTTCCCCCGATAGGTGTTAAGTGGTCGGGGGAAAGTGGAGGCAAGTCACTGCTTTGAATTGGAGGGGGGAGGTGCGTGTGTTTGAACCCTTGCCCCTGCCTTTACCCTGGTTACCTCTGTAACCCCCTCTGAAGTAACCCATAGATGGAGAGGGGGTTGGTTATTGCCCTTATAGGTGGAAGTGGTCTCCGAGAAGGTATTTTTGGAGCCTCCACGGTAAAAAAAGAGCGCCAAAATGAACCACGGCTTTGTGCTGACTGAAGGGCTCCCATGAATTTGGCCACTTCAGTGTCCTTCATTTTCTCTAGTGAAGAATCTACCACTAGGACAAATAGATGCTCTTTATCAAAGGGAGTGTTTAAAATGAAGGTTTGCACCTCTGGTTTGAACCCTAATATGTGAAGCCAAGCATGTCTTCTGAAGAGGACACTGGTGTTTACCGCTCTAGCAGCAGTGTCTGCAACATCTAGGAAACATCTTACAGCATTATTGAAATAAGTTGCCCTTCACGCACCAGTTCTTGTGCCTTAGATCTGTGTTCCTGGGACAAATATTGTATTCATTGCTCCATCTCGTCCCAGTGCACACGGTCATATCGTGCTAGCAATGCTTTTCCTGGAAGCATCAATAAGTTTGGATTCTTTATCCAGTGGTGGAGCATCTCCTGTTGTCTGGGAGTTGGGCCTTTTCCTTGCATTGGACACAACCATGTAGTCTAGTGGTAACTGGCCTTTTATATATACTGGGTCCGATGGTGCTGGCTTGTATTTTTTGTCTACTCTGGGGGTAAGAATATAAGCTCTGACCGGGTCGTTAAAAATGAAATCTACATGCCTGATCATCCCCTTGAGCATAGGTAGTGTATGTGATAACCTCTGCGTGGTACGGAGGGTTTCTAAGAGGAAATCCTCTCTAAGGACCCCTTATGTAGCTGCACCCCATGGTAGTTGGCAGCTCTACCCAGTCACTCAATGTAGCCTACACTGTCATCTGGTGAAGAGGGCTTGTTAAGATATAAATCAGGATCATTGCCCGTGGGCAAATTGGTATTGTAATCATCCCATGGGTCTTGCATTGGTTGAGTATCATCCCCATTGTCATCCACATCATCCTGGTTGTCAAGTGTATGTGGTGGTGAATGTTCAGGTGAAATAGGCTGAAACTGAGGTGAAGGAAGTGGAAGAGTTAGAGAAGGAGGGGAAAGGTTAGTTCCAACCATTCTCTTCTTTAAAGGAATGCGGTATTCTTCCTCTGTATCAGTCCTTTTTAAAGTCACTTTAGTGGTGATATGTCCAGTCTGAGGATGAATATACAGCACTTTTTGTTTCGGATTGTCGATCGGCGCATCAAAACTGTCTTTTTTGTGAATCTTAGCACATCTGACTGTTTCGGTGCCAAAGGTTTTGATGCCGAAGTCTGGGGTGTTGGTGTTTTTGGATCCGAATGGTGGGGGTCAGTGCCGGACTTGTGTTTCGAAGCCGAAGGTCTTGGCTCCAAACTTGATTTGAAGGGAGTCTTTTCAGAGCCAGAAGGCTTTTTGGTAGACTTCAGTGCCGAGCCAGAAGGCTGGGCGAGTCGGAAGCATGGTCTCAGTACCAACCAGAGCCCGAGGGCAAGGGTTGTACCGGAGCTGCCGCCTTTTGCGGAATTGTGTCTTGGGACGAGGGGGGAGCTGTACTCACAGTATGTTGTCCATGTGGGATCTCGTCCTCTTGGTCAGAGTCAAGCTCTGGGATGGCGATCGGCTCCTACTCCTCCTCGGTTCCCATGGCCTCACCAGCCTCTTTGTTCGATTGGTGTCCGAAGATGCCCGGACTGGAGCTTGTGTGCTGGCTCTGCATGTCTCGACATCGAGCCAGATGGTCGCGAACTGTCTTCTTGGAGCAGAAAGCCTGGCACGAGTCGCAGTCCTATTCTCTGTGTTTGGGGGCCAAACACAGATTACACACTTTGTGTGAGTCGTGCACGGATATTTCGCGTGACAAAGGGCAGAATTTAAAGGGAGTTCATTCCATTGACTGTGGGTCAGCCCGACGCGGGTAGGCCAGACAGCCTTCCACGAGCTTCCCTATCTAAAGTTTGGGTTTTGCAAGTAAATATGATACACGATAAAAGAGAAAACGCAATCGAAAACAATACAGTTGAGGGTGAGCATCTTGCGCACAGAGGGAAACCAAATGAACCACGTCGAACCGGAGTGCAGCGAAAAGACGGGCGAACCCGAAGGCGGAAAAAAAAAAAAGCTAACAATGGAGTCGATGCCTATGCGCACTATCATCGAAAGGAGGAGTCACCTACCTCGTGACTGGAAAGACTTTGTCGAAGAAAAATAAAGTGCAAACAGCCGTACCCAACACTAGATGGCGAGCTATGCACAGCATGTGATATACAGCTCACATGCCTCGAACATTACATCACAAAAATTATAATATATGTTTGAGGCGTGGGACACCGCATGCCAGGGTTATGCATTTGGCCTGCACCTGTCCAAGAGCTTCTGGTAGGTTATTGGAGAAGAGCTGAAGATGCAGTCATATAAATTGCTGGTCACTCCACTGGTTATGTTACTTTGATATGTGGCTGATGTCCCTAAACTGGTCAGACAGCTTGATGCCCTGCTGCCATTACTGACAAGAAGGCAGGTGGTACTGAGATAGTGGAACAAACTATGTGCAAAGGTGACAGACTGGATACAAACACCCTCTGATGTAAGTTCAGTGCTGAAGTGTATGTCACTTTAATACTGAACAAAAATAAAGTTAGACATCTGGGAGCCATTCTTTCAATATTGCAGAAGACATTGCGCACACTTAGGTAAAAAGGTAGGAAGTGTGATTGATTCATTAATATGAAAATCGGAGACTACTTTTGTTAAAAAGGAAGAATATGTACGTAGTACTACTCTACTTTGAATAAACACTGTAAAAGGTTCTAGAGACGACAAATCCTGTAGTTTACCAACCTTATGTGGAGTGGTAATGGCTATTAAAAAGACAGTTTTCCATGACACATGATGTAAGGTTGATTTGTGAATGGGCTCGAATGTGGGACCCATTAATTTAGAAAGCATCAAATTTAGCTCCCATGAGGGAATGGTAGACCGAAAAAAAACTATACTCACAAGAATCTTGAACAAGAATGGTTGATTTGAAGATTTTCTGTGTGCAGTAATGGCTGCTAAGTGGTCTTTAATTGATTAAAAATGTAGACCCCTCTTGGCCAAGAGAAGTAAATATGGAAGAATGACATTTTATTTCAAATTAATAGAATTAGGTCTATTGTTTTGACACCACATAAACGTTTTCACTTGTGAGCATAACATGGTGGTAGGTTTAAATAGCCATAATGTGCAATCTCAGTTGGAAAAGGTTTAAATGGCCATAATGTGCAATCTCAGTTGGAGAAGATCTATGTACCACTACTGTCTCAGCCAGTCGGGTGCAATTAAATTACTTTTGAGATTCGATTTCTGTAATTTTTGGATTACCAGTGGTATCGGTGGAGAGGCGTAGACAAATGGAGCCCACCAGTTGATTTGATCACAAGGGCATTGCCCACTGAGAGGGATTCTGGCACCCTCGATGAGAAGCCTCGGCATTTTTTGCTTTGCACCGTGGCGAATAAATCTAATGTTGGTGCACCCCATTCTACGGAGATGTCTGGAGTTACCGCCTCCTTTAGAACCCACTTGTGATTTTCTTTGTAAAAACAAGAAAATATGCTTCGACATTTTAAATTCCTGGTATGTGGAAGGCTGCGAGTGACAAACCTCGTTAGTAACAGAGCCACATTGCTTGAGCCTAAAGAGTTAATTGTCTTGATTTTGTTCCACTTTCTTGGTTGATAAAACACACTGTAGTGGTATTGTCTGTTTGAATCATCAGATCCTTGGAGGTGAGTGATGGTAGAAAAACCGTGAGTGCTAGATGCACAGCTTTTAGTTTTAACAAGTTTATGTGGCAAGACAATCTTTCCCTAAATTGTGACATGGTTCATATGTGCACCCCTTCCTGAGAGTGAAGTGTCCATGCCTATAGCTTGTGAAGGGATTTTCTTCAGAAAAGGAACTCCCGCTAGTAGATTGGGAGGTTTGATCCACAAGGTCAGAGATTGTCATGCATTGTCAGATATATTAGATCTTCCTCAAGGTCCAGTTTTTTTTTGTGACCATTGATCCTCCAGACAGTATTGAAGAGGTCTTGAGAAGAGTCTCACATTTGGGACTATGAATATGCAGTATGCCATGGATTCTAGTAGAGAGGCTATTCACCAGACAGTTGGTTTAACTTGCTGGATCATGCGTGCACATTTCATCTGTATTGATGATACTCTCTTCCGAAATAAACCCTTTTTCCTTTTGGGCATCTATTTTTGCAACTAGAAAGGAGAGGCACTGAAGTGGTGTCGAGATCGATTTGTCAAAGTTTATCTGCAAACCTAGTTTGGACAGCAAGTTTGCTGCGGTGATGAATTCTTTCTTCACTTCCATAGAGATTTTGCCTTTATTAGGCAGTCATCTAGATAAGGATATAGAAATATTCCTCAATTTTGCAAGTGAGCTGCAACCAATACCATGCATTCTGAGAAGGTTCGAGAGGCTGACTTTAGGCTGAGTCGAAGAACAGTATACTCTTAATGTTCATTCCTTGCCAGAACTCAGATTTTCTGTGATGACAAGAAATTGGAATGTGGGAATACGCATCCTGTAAACTTATTACGTATAACCAGGAGTCTTTCCTTATGTGTGGATATATCTGATGTAGGGATAGCATCCTGAATTTGATGTATTTGTTAGGGAACCGGAGGTTCAGAATTGGTCAAAACTACTTAGAATGGTGTAAATGTCCCAGGAGCACTACCTGCGGAGATTGTATGGAGGGAAGGAGAGCGCAGGTTGCCACCACCACCACCACCTCCCCTACAAATACCATAGTGACTGTATGGATGTGGGCTATGCGGAGGCTCGACTGGTGGATGAGGCTGATGTTCGGGACCCCGCCGCCCCCCCATAAGACTATGGCCTTTTGAGCAGGCTGTGCAAGGTGGAAGTCCTTGGGAAATGGGATCTCCTGGGCATCTCCAAGCTGGGTGAAATCTGGAAAGATGGGGCACTACTCATTCGCCGACCTGCAGAGAGAATATGAGCTCACAGGGAGTCAGGTTCTAAGGTACCAGCAAATAAAGTATATCCTGGAGAGGGATGGGGTACTACAAGATACTATAGAGGAGCAGTATTGCTCTTCAGACAAGCATGGTTAATCCCCGGACAGCGTCCTGAATCCTTGTTACCTACGCGCCAATAAATCTATCTGGTGTATGTGCGCTCTACAAACATAACCTAACATAACTATCCTCACTTGAATTTAGGGTGCTTAGTACTCCCTTGACAGACCATGTGGTGTCATATTTTATTACACCAGGTGGACCAGATTGTTTTGTATGGGTAGGGAGATGGATTATCTCTGCCTGCTCTGCTTGCGAATGAGTGGCACCCTGCTTCACATACTGTGGGAGTGCCCAGGGATTCAGGAGTATTGGGAGCAGATTGGCACACGAATAGACACGCTGGGCCATGAGATACAGTTTACACTGCAACTGACCGCCCTCTGCCTTTGGAGGGGGAACAATCTTTAGACTGGTATGCACAGATTTTTAGTAACCTAGCCTTAACTGTGGCATGTGTGATCTCCTCAAATATTGGGGAGCAGAGACGAAGGCATGGACTGGTGCATGGGAGCAGAAAGGCAAATATACTGGGCATGGGGATGTCCCTGGAAGTTTAAAAGAATTTGGGGCCCATGGATGAAACTGAAGGAAAGGTGAGGGTCGATTGCAAGGGGAGGATCGAGGAAAGCTGGGATGGGGATTTGTCTCAGACTATGTACACAATGACAGGAAGGTGCAGTCCCACTGAGGAGTTGGTGCCGTAAACAGTCCGGAATTGTAAAAATGAGAAATGATGTACATTTGTGGCCGCATCCCTGTCCACATGCCTTCTGTATTGGGGGGTTTGCTATTATTGAATGGTTTGTCTAAAACACAATAAAAAGCATCCCCTCCACCCCCCTCCCAAAAAAGCTTAGGATGGCTTTTCTTTTAGACCAGAAAATACCTTGAGTAAATACCTTTGTTGATCTGGTTTGAGAGAACCTTCTCTATTGCCCATTTCTGCAGTAGCAAATTGGTCTTGTCTTGCAGATTGACACAGGCAGGGGTGGAACAGGCGGAGGATTGCGTTTGAAGCGAATTGAATATCCTATTTGTACAATGTTTAACATTCACCTGCCCGAGGTTATGGTTTTCTACTCTTCCAGGAAAAAGGTTACCACTCCCACCACAGGAGTGGGGAACTGTGAAGGGGGTGTCCAATTTTTGTTTGGTGTAGGATGAGCTTCTTCCTTTGGATTGAGTGGATTTTTGTAGGAGTGGATCTTTTTTTAAATCTCCTCATGTATGGTCTTTGCGATTGTCTGTGTTGTTGCGAAGACTGACAAAGCCATCTAGGGGTTAGAAACCTATGATAATAGTATTGCCTAACTCTGGGGGTGTACGGTTTGTAAAATGTTTTCTGTTCAAGACCTACAGCTTTAAGGGGTTCAGCCTTGTTCTTAATCTGGAGCATTTTCTCCTCCGTGCGTTGCCCTAATAGGGAAGTATCTGAAAATGGCATGTTTACTATTTTCAACTCGGCATCAGGTTTTAAGGAGGATAACCAAAGCCAGGATGATGATCTTAGAGAAATGCCATGAGAGAAAGAAGTTGCAGTGTTCAACTGAATCAACTGCTGCACTGATCGGTTGATTAGAAATTAGAGAGCCCTCAATCATTTCCAAAAAACCTTGCTGTCTGCAAGTTGGAAGAATAGACCAAAAAGATTTCATGACGTTCCAAATCTGTGATATCTACCCAGAAGAGCAGCTGCACTGGTATTCCTTAAGTGGGTGGAGGATGTGCCACAGACCTTTTTACCAACTGTGTCCATTATTTATCTATCTGTCCAGTTGAGCCATGGATTCTGGAGCAGAAGCATTTTTATGCATAACCGCAGTCACAATGATCAACTCAGGTGTGGGATCCATTTGAAGAAAATCTGAATCCTGTTGTGGAGGCTTATTTTTCTTAAGCAATCTTGGTGTAGCAGCTTTAACAGTAGCTGGATTGAGGAATTTTTCTGCAATGTCTAGTAGACCTGGAAGAAGACCTCGAAGAAGAGGTTTTGGAGCTGCTCTTGGTTATAACGTTCATGAATAACCAAAACGGCTTGTTGAGGAGTGTCTACGTTAATGTTTAGTTTTGTAGCCCCTCTTAGCAAAGCATCTTGAAAAGTAAGGATATCGTCTACCGGAGACCCCCTAAATGGTGACTGAAGGGGAGAGGTTGTTGTGCAAGAACAACATGTGGAGTCAGAATATGGTGACTTCGAACGTGATCTGGAGCGTGAGAAAGCCTAAGACCTTCTGGTAGAAAGCTTTCTAATAAGTGACATGGAAGTAGCTTTGGAGAGCCAAACTAGTGACGGATTCAAAGGCTGTAATGGAGTTTGTACAGGGTCATTTGTAGGTATTAGAGGCCTTATATGACGAAGTGTGGTGATTTGTCTGAGCCACCAAAGCTTTAGATCCTTGAGAAGCCTTGAGAAGCTGTAAAATGGGTGGAAGGAGAGCTAGATCATTCTGGGGATGAAGAACGTCTTACTTGGTAAATTAGACGTTGAAATAGTTGGAATCAATATCGTGCAAGTTTTTTTTGCCGGTAACAGTTTGCTGGAAGAAAAAAAGCAGAAGGAGCCCTATTACTTCAACTGCATCTGGGCAAATGAAGGCTATAAATAAAATATAATGTGTTGGAATTGATATCCACAAATTAATAACAGACAAGAAAAATTAATTAATCCTTCCAATGGATTCTAAATATTATCCACTAACTTTTATGAATTTGTAAGGACGACACCAGATAGTAGTTCAAAAATATTAGAGAGATATATACACACACAAATTAATACAAAAGCATATTCACAGGACAGAAAATAAACATACATATATCCAACTTCCCTTTTACCCAAAAATTGCTACTACAGATGCCAAACTATTATTATCAGTAGCATTCAGTGTTTCGGAGATAGCGCAGAGACAAAGAAAAAACAAATGAGATGAAATCTCTACCCTCTTTTGTGAAAATTATTATATTAATTGATTTCTTTTAAACAAAATTTCAGCTTGTGAAGGGCTTCTCCAATCTGTGGAGTCATGGAGTTTGCAGCAGCGTAGCTGTCTTTTGGAAGTTGAATAAGGAGATTTCCACATCGAATTATGGGATTCAGACGTCGATTGAGAGAGTTATGGTGGTGATGTTGGAGCCATCGTGGTCTTCAGCATCTATGGCGGTGAAAGCCATGACGTCAATTAAGATGCCGAACTGTGCCCATGATGTGTCAAGTTGACCCTTCTTTCAGGGCAAGCATGACGGTGCAGACCCTTTCAAGTGCGAAGTTGGCGTTCTTGACGTTGATGATCGGTGTCGATGAGAGAGACGTCGAGGACGATGTCTGGAAGGAGATTTATATATCTCGCTCTTTTGAAGTCTACACCAGATTCTTGAAGTCTCTCAGAAGAAGGACAAGATGGAGATCTTTCCAGTCTTTCTCTTCTTCTACTCTCCTGTCTTGCATTAGAACTCAGTCTGATGGTCTCTGTCCTTTTTGACCTATTCTTGCAGATGTCCCATCCTTTCATCGGATGTGATGGTGAAAGACAAACCATACATAACGAGTGAGCATCTGAGCTTACCTTCTTCCTGCCACATGAAGGGCAGTTGGTAAATAATGAAGGCATTCCGACTAAATAAAAGTGTCAGAATAAAGAAAAAATTGTTTAACTGAACTGAAGAAATTTTAATATCGATCAAAATGCTTTGCAAAAGTGCTGTAGATAGAAGCAAGTGTTTTTATGGTGTAAATAAAACACCTGAGGTGTTCAGAGATCATGCCTGAAGGAGCTAGAAAAAAGAGCCAACTCTCAGACAACCTGCCACTACAAGGCATTGTGGGAAGGAGTGCTTCTCAGGTTCTTAAAGGAACATGCTTCTTTTTTAACCCCTACCATGTTAGCCTATCAGGCTGCATTTTCTCCTCATGCTTTTGAGGGTATACATTTTCATGACAAATGTACATTCAAAAGCTACTAAATGGCTTCAATTTGTTTTCCAGCATTCAGAAAGAAAATGGCATCTCTTGCAGACTAAACCGAGACTGTATGGAAAATTAGAGTGAAGAACATTCATCAATTACATTTTCCACAAAGTTTATATCTGAAAGTGTTCTGGGGTCAGCCAGGCTGAAGGAAATTATTCAATATTTATGACCATCAATAAAGATCATACAATGCAGGAGTAGCCTTTCTGACAGACGTTTGCCTTAACAGCGTTTGGGATGCGTACCGCAGTAATACGTTATACATGCAATCTTCAAGGACAACAGTGCAGTCTCATCGTGTCCAATTGTTCATACAGTGTTGGGTTCAGCTGTTGTCACCCTGCTGGTGTCTTGGTCAGCTGGCTGTGCCTATTGTAGTAGGTATTGTCACAATGGGGCCCATGTAAGCTTAGGTCTAGATTGAGGGCGCATTAGTTCCCAGTATGTTAACTGTTTATGACAATATGCTGTATGTGGAACCAATCCAATAGCTTTAGTGCTCGTATCAGTCCCCATCTAAGGGCCACCCTTCCTTTAGAAAGATCCAGCAATTCCGGGGGCAGTGTAAGCGTGAGTACACCACCCTTTGTGTCCATATAGCCCTGCCCACTACCTACCTCCCAGTGGTCATAAATTGCTGGGCAATACCAACCCAGATGTAGGAAACCAGTCTCAGTCTCCCTGCAGCTTTCGCAGAGCGCAGTTTTTCCAAGACCCATTTTATATGATCTCTTGGGTGTGTGATGTAGCCTGTGTATGAATTTGTAGTAGAGTCTTCGTTTATAATTTGGCAACAGCTCTGCCATCAATGTGCACCTATATCCTCACAAAGCATTCATGTAAAGTCTCTTCTCATTTCTGCCTGGACCATGGCTGATATATCTGGGGTTTGTCCTGAAATGTCTGCCTATGCTTCTTTTCCTGAGTAGTTAAGTTCGCTCACTGCGGTTTCTTAATATTCATCAAGTTTAGCTCACCCCATTACTAGGGATTCTTTAGCGCACTCTGTAGCACGTCTTCTCTAATCAAGCCAGTTGGTTTCGGATATCTTTGAGGACCCCGCTTGTTTAGGTATGCAGACTCCTCCTATACGTACTTCCCACAGGGTAGCGGGTTATCCGTGCTCTTACGGGCAGAGAAGAACAATTCAGTCTTTGAAAAATTCATCCTTAAATAAGGTGTCATGGAAGGCTCCGCTAGAGAGTCTCCAAGAAAATGCCCTGTGCATTTGTCCAGGAATGCTCGGCTCCAGCAGAACTGGAGAGGTGTCACAAATGGGTCTGTGGAGATAGTCGGCCATGCACTGATATTTTCTGTCACAAGCTTGGGGGCAGTGAGTATCAGTTGGATCTAATTTACATTACAGTCACCCCACATATAATAATAATAGCATTTGTAGAGCGCAACAGCTATCTCAAGCAGAGGTGTCCCGGCACTTCGCAGTCAACAGCAGGTGAGGATAACTGAATCACATATTTTGGTGCTTCGAGTAAGAGGGAAGATGTAAGGTTGTCTGCATTAGGACAGTATGTGCATGCAATTGTAGTAAGTTGCACATGTACAAGTGTGTGTAGTATTCTGAATCGTCATTCTGGATCTGCTGTTGCGTGGGAGGATTGGGGTCCCACGCTTTATTTAGATGGCTACGCCACCTGCATGATGATGATAGATGCCACATATTTGTACTCTAAGTGTCCCCTTGTGCCTATTAATCAAGTCTCCTGTAATAGACAGTTCTATTTAGTGCCTCTGGAAGTATGCCAGCACCTGTCTCATTTTATGGTAGTCATTGAGGTCTGACATTTGATGTCATTGCTTTTGGCATCTCATTTGGTTGGTGGGCATGTCACTGCCTGCATGTTGTTTCTACGCTCTTGGGTTATCCATGAATGTGCTTTATGTCCTGCCTCTTGCTTTGCAAAAGTAGCATTCAAAAACAACTCATTGTGCTTCATTCTCTGAATCTTGAACATTCTCCCTTTACCATCCATCTCTCATGCCAACTTGCCAGAGAAAGCACTGTACTCCACCCACCTCCCATCTAATCTTAACAATTGAAACACATTAGCGTAACTGTAGATGAATAGGACCCATAGGACCTGAAGGCACCTTTCAACAAGTATTTCAATTGAGGGCTGCTTACCCATCAGTCATAGGTCTTACACCACCGGGAATGCAAATAGACTTCCTTATTTACGGGGTTACAGAGAGGTCAGCTTACAACCAATTTTGTAGCAGGGTTGGTGACTAAGCATGGTTACTACTCCTGACAAGTGTGGTTTAGCCTCCGCCCAGTTTTGCTCTTCGTCTTTATAGAAACATTCTTGAACATGGAGTTAGCACCAAGTGCTGCTACAATTGTTGTTTCTGTGCATCTGCATCTTTGGTTTGCATATCTGTTAGAGACCAGCATGTAGCTGCCACTGGGCAGTTCTTAATCGGCGTCACTCAGCTTATCAGCAACTTTGTGTTGGGATTCTGTCCTCTGTGGCAGCGAACATTATAAGCATTGACATGTGATCTTGGCGGCTTGATTGGCATTTGAAAAGAAGTGTGGATTCCTGCTCATGAGGATTCTTAATTTGGCTGGAAATAGGAGGATGTGCAATAAATCTGCTTTCTGCAAGATTCACTTTACATGAAGGAATTAATTTCTTGCCATTTGTACTGTCATTGTGAAATATGGTATATTCATAAACAGGTGCTGTTGAACTGCATCTATCTTTGGCTAGTCTTAGCACCGTATAATAATCTTTGAACTTGAAGAGGCTTGCAATGATCTGATGAGCTGGTGGTCCCAGCGGCAGTCATGGACACAACCAACTGTGGGCCCGCTCAGCTGAGAACAGTGGGGCGAAGAATGCTTCAACAAAGAGGTCTCTCAGCAGTTTCTCTGTATTCTCCCATACCACAGCGATCTGGCTCAAGTCTTCAGTCTTTGCCTTTATTATGCCCAGCACTTTTACCTTATTCATTAAATTCTTGTAGTGCCCTTCCATTGTGTCTTTTGTGTTTGACGTTCACTGTTCAAGTAGACCAATGCAGTTGTCTTGTCCATGAACTATCATTTGATCCAGCCTATCTGAGAATATCTAACTTGGAGTCTATCATCACCACGATGAGCTTCAGGTCTAGTAGCAGGAGTCTAAGATGTGGGTCATTCTCTGCTGCTGAGGTTTGCTTCTTGGTGGCAAGGTGTTCAAACATTGATTGTGCAGCATTATCAAGAATCTGCAATGGTAGTTTTGCTTGTTTACTGTTGCGTTTTCCTCATCTTTGACTTTGTGCAGGGAGGATTGATTAAGTGTTTCTTTGTACAGCTTGACTGAGTTTGACTGACTATTGTAGCCATGTTATTTATTGGGTTGGTCTAGGACCTGGCACCCGTATGAATTGGTTGAATATAAAGTTCTTAGCGGTGCTGGTTGTGTCCCCAAAAGCCCCCTGGGGGTTTTGCTAACAGGGTGGAAAGTGGATTTTGGGTGTGGTTTCCCTTATGATTTGCATTGACGAAATCCAGCCACACCCCAACTGTGATGTATTGACCCAAGGTGTGGGATTACCCTGTAGTGACTGAGCAAAAACTCAAGGGTCAGTGTGCACATACCGCTGGATAGGCCCAGGGCAGTGAAGATCCAGCTGACCGATCCACCTGGGGAAAGGTTTAATAAGCAAAAGGAAACACTCTCAATTGACATGCCGCCCTTCACCGTACCACCATGATTATGGGATTCTCTGCAGCCTGGCAAATCTGCTTGTGCCTCCCATAGTAATTGATGATGGTTGTTGTGGTGGTAATATTTAACCTGCATAGCATATTCACAAGATTGACTATTTGTTAATTCGCTATTGTAATCAAGTTTCTTCTATCAGATGGCATTTGCTTAACCCAAAACTGTTTGTTTGAATTAGATTGTTCATTAATATACAGTCTTCAAACTGGCAGACTGGTGGTTTGCAAATCAATGACAGCTGTCCTTCATGTCATCAACTCTGTAACTGAACTCTGGTGACACGTGCATGTCTGGTAATATGTGCACATTCAGTAGTGTGCATCACAGTATATATAACGGCTAGCTACTGGGATAACTGTTTCATAATCCCTTAGTGGCTTGTACTATCTGAACACAGGGATCCATTGGGAGTGGTCACTCGGCACCCCCTGTTGGGGCTTCGGGTAGACGCACCCCGTCATAAATGCTTCTTGTTTGTTTAAGTATTGGAAGGGGGGATAGATTTCTGGGAAGGATTATGCTACTTACCCAGAGAGCATCTGTTCTTGGCATGCAGAGCTGTAGATTCACATGCTTTGCATACTCCTGTAATCTTGCATTGGGTCTGGATGTTTGCAAGTTGTTTTTCTTCGAAGAAGTCTTTTCTAGTCACGAGGTAAGGTGACTCCTCCTTTCTGTGATAGTGGGCATGGGCATCGACTGAATTGTTAGATTGTTTTCCCACAAGAGGGTGAGAATGGAGTAAGTGAGTGTAGTCTAGAGATGTCCATGCATATGTATTGTAACTAATGCAAGATTGCAACACCTACAGGTGCCCAGCTCTACATGTCATGAACAGCTACTCACTGGGTAAGTAGCTTAATACAGTTGAGGCATGTGTGTTGTAGATACACATGGTTTGTTTGGACTATATAGCAGTATTCTCCCAATGCGGTGGCTAACAAGTAGATGCTGCAGCTGTTTAAAAATGTTTTTTTAGCACTGCTTGCTCAGAGTTGGCTTGTTGGCCTGCTAACACATCCACACAGTAATGTTTGGTAAAAGTGTGTGTGTGGCCCATATTGCTGCTTTACAAATGTCAGCTACAGGGATGTTACCTAAAAAGGCCATAGCCGCTATTATTTTACAGGTAGAATGCACTGTAGGAGGTATAAATAAAGTTTGTTTAGCTTTTGCGTAGCAGGTTTGAATGCACTTAACAATCCATCTTGCAATCCCAGATTTAGAGATGGGATTGCCTTTGTGAGGTGTAGCAAATGTTCTTTCAATGTAGTACAATAACGCTCTTCTGACATCAAGAGTATGAGGAGCTCTTTCTGCTACAGAATAAGGTTGAGGAAAGAACACAGGCAAACTCAACTGATTGATTGATATGAAAAGCAGAAACCACTTTGAGAAGAAATTTTGGGTTGGTGCGAAGAACTACTGTCTTTATGAAGTTGACCGAAGGGTTTTTCTAAAGTTAAAGCCTGTAGCTCACCAACTCTCCTCAATGAAGTGATTGCAATGAGGAAGGCCACTTCCATGAAAGAAACTATAGGGGACGGTTGTGTAATTGCTCAAAAGGTGGACCCATGAGCCATGTAAGCACCATGTTCAGATTCCAAACTGGTGCTGAAGGCACTCTGGGTGGTATTACTCTTAATGCCCTCCATAAAGGCTTTAATCACTGGAACCTTGAACAAAGATAGAGGTCTGTTCTGCAAATATGCATCTACTGCCGCAAGATGCAGTTGAATTGAAGTATAGGCTAAACAAGCATGCTGTAAATGCAGAAGGTAACAAATGATATTTTGAGTGGATGCATCTAGTGGATCAATATTGTCATTAGTACAATATATAACAAATCTTTCCATTTAGCTGAAAAGCATGTTTTGGTAGTTGGCTTTCTTGTTTCTTTAAGAATGGTCATAAATTCTGGAGGCAAGTTAAGATATCCAAACTCTATGACTTCAGGAGCCAAATTGCTAGATTGATCTGCTTGGGGTTTGGGTGTCTGACTTCTCCAGGGTTCTATGTGAGAAGACTGGAATTGACATGCAGCTTTTGATGTGGAACTACAGACAGTTCTAAGAGTGTCGTGAACCACGGCTGACGGGCCCAAGTTGGAGCCACAAGAATCAGTGTAAGGGATGTTTGCCTGAGCTTCCGAACCAGAAATGGATGTAGAGGGAGAGGCGGAAAAGCATAGGCAAATATCCCTAACCAATTCATCCATAGGGCATTGCCTTTGGATAGAGGGTGTGGAACCTGGAGGCGAAGTTAGGGCATTTTAAGTTGTCTACCGTGGCGAACAGATCTATTTGTGAGAATCCCAATTCTTGAATTTATGGAAGGAGAACCTGGGGATGAAGTTCCCACTTGTGTATTTGTTGCCGCCTTCTGCTTAGGAGGTCGGCAATCTGATTGTCCACTCCTGAGAGGTGCTCCGCCAGAAGATGGACACTGTGATAAATTGCCCAACGCCAAATTGTCTGAGAGAGGCGTGACAGTTGCAGAGAACGGGTCCCCCCTTGTTTTTGCTCACAGTACATTGCTGTCATTTTGTCAGTGCGGACTAGTACAACTTTCCCTATGAGGTGAGACTGAAAAGCTCTCAGTGATATATATACAGCAAGAATCTCTAGATAGTTGATGTGAATACCTTTGTACTTGTTGTCCCATAGACCCTGAATTGTGGAGTTGTGAAGATGGGCACCCCAACCTGTGAGGGATGAATATGCAGCACAATCTGTGGAACAGAGTCCGTGAAGGGCAACCCTTTTGATAAGTTTGGTGTGTTCCACCACTGCAGAGAGCGATGGGTGCGGCTGTCTACCAACACTAGATCTGTTAATTGACTCTGCGATTGATTTCACTGAAGTGCCAATCACTCTTTTAGAGGAGCATGTTCAACCTTGCGTGAGGCTCTATCGCAATGCATAATACCATCATCCCTAGCAGCTGCATGAACATTCTGACTGCTAAGTATTGGTTGGTCTGAAACTGTAGTAGCCGAGTTTGAATATTTCGAAATCTGGCTGCTTTGGGAGAAGCTAGAGCTGTGCAAGTATTTAGAGTGTCTTCCAGATAAGACTGAATTTGTGAAGGCTGAAGGCGAGACTTTTGAGCATTGACTGTGAACCCAATTGGTAGAGTAGGTCTAATGTAGTCTGAGTGTGATGTAAGCACTTGTGGGGTGTGCTGGCTTTGATAAGCTAGTCATCCAGGTATGGGAAGACATGAATCTGTTGTCTTCCGAGATGTGCTGCTACTACTACTGCCAGAAATTTCGTGAATACTCTGGGAGCAGTAGTTACTCCGAACGGAAGTAACTTGAATTGATAGCGTTTTACTTGCATCACAAATCGGAGGTATTTGCGATGAGCTGGGTGAACCGTAATATGAAGGTATGAGTCTTAAGTCCAGTGTGGACATAAAATCGCCTTACTGTAGCAACAGAAGAACCTGTTGAAGCGTGACCATGAGAAAATGTTCTGAAAGTATGTGCAGGTTTAATGTCCTTAGACCCAAAATAGGTCTTAAGGAACAGTCCTTTTTGGGGATTAGGAAGTACAGAGAGTAGACCCCTGAGCCTTGGTACTGTAATGGAACTGGCTCTAGAGCTCCTTTTGTCAAAAGAGCTTGTACCTCTTCTTTGAAGAGCTGTAGGTGTTCTGACCAACGTTTGTGGGTACAAGGTGGTATGTTGGTAGGATTGCTGGTGAGCTCCAGGCAATTACCATGTCGGATAATGTCGAACACCCATTTGTCTGATGTTATGGATTGCCAAATGGGGAGAAATTGTTAAATTCTTCCCCCAATAGGTGTTAAATGATCGGGGGAAGTGTAGGTAAGTCACTGCTTATTGGGGGAAGGAGAGTTACGGGTTGGCGTGCCCTTGCCTCTACTTTTAAAATGGTTTCCTCTGTACCCTCCTCTAAAGAAGCATCTACCGGGAGAGGGTTGCGTGTTGGATTTATAAGAGGAAGTGTTAGGGTCTGAGGATGTACTTTTAGACCCTGCTCTATGGAATGAGCACCGATAGCAACCTCTGCTTGAAGAACTCTGAAGTGCTCCCATGGATTTCGCCACGTCTGTCATTTTTCATTTTTTCTAGAGCCTCATCAACCTGAGGTCCGAAAAGATGATGTTTGTCAAAGGAAGTGTTTAAGATAGACTGATGGACTTCTGGTTTAAAGCCGGAAATTCTAAGCCAGGCATGCCTACGTAAGAGAATGCTGGTGTTAACTTCTCTTGCTGCAGTTTCAGCAGCATCAAGAGCACATCTAATAGAAGAGTTAGAGATAAGCTTTCCTTCTTGAACTAGCTCTTGTGCCTTTTTCTTGTTTTCTTCTGGGAGGTACTGAAGTAGACCTTCCATCTCATCTCAGTGGGCCCTGTCATATCTGGCTAACAGGTCCTATGTGTTGGCAATGCGCCAGTGATTAGCAGCTTGAGCAGCTATCCATTTACCAGATGCGTCAATAAGCTTAGATTCTTTATCTGGGGGGAGCATCACCAGAGGTCTGTGAGTTTGCTCTTTTACGAGCACTAGAAACTACCAGGGAATCAACGGGGACCTATCCTGTAATAAAAACCAAATCAGAGGGTGATGGTTTATATTTTTTATCAACCCTGGGTGTTAAGATTTGTGCATGAACCGGACCTTTAAAAAAGGTCATCTGCATGCCTCATCATGAATTTTAACATAAGGAGACTTAACTCTGAGTGAATACCCAATTGTCTCAAATAGAAAATCTTGTCCGTGGAAGCAGTAGGTTTCAGCTATGAAGCAGCTCTTTGTTTTGAAGCAGAAGGTTTCGGCTCCGAAGCAGACTTGTTTTGAGACTGAGGATTTTGGCTCTGAACCAGATTTGTTTTTCGGAGCAAAATGTTTCAGGTCTAAAGACGATTCGTCTCAGCTCGATGCAGAGTCTGATGGCAGAAGTGGTGCGGAAGCCTAATGTTTAGTGGAAGACAGCTTATGAGGTACGGGGGATTTGGTACTCATGACACCCTGTCCCGATGGAATGTCTTCGGACTCCAACTCAAACTCTAGTTCGGAATCGGATTCTTCGACCGAGAAGGCCTGCGCTTCTTCTGCTGCTGCCGCTTCTTCTTGTTCGGACTCTGCTCCGAAGAGCTCCAGAGTCTGTTGAGTGCTTTGGCATTGCATTTCTCGTCGTCGAGCCAGACTAGCTAGAAGAGTCTTTCTCAACCTCAACGAGCGACAGGCCTCGCAGTCTTCTTTATGCTCCGATGCGAAGCACAAGTTGCAGACCTGGTGTAGATCGGTGTGAGGGTACTTCGAGCGGCACCAAGGACAGAACTGGAACGGAGTCTGTTCATCAGCAGAGGGGCCAATCAACGAGGCTAGGTCTGAAGGCCGCCCACAATGTTTGACAGAAGATGACATTTTCGGATCGAATGGATATGCGGAGAAAGGGGAACGCGTACGATGACAATACCGCCGAGCGTAGAATGGATTGAGGACTAAAGGGAACCCGAACGACTATTTCAAACCGGAGCACAGCAATACAAATCCGAACACGATGGTGGAAAGAAAACAATCTAACAATGGAGTCGATGCCCATGCACGAAAGGAGGAGTCACATTACCTCTTGACTAGGAAAGACTTCTTCGAAGAAAAACAACTTGCAAACATCCGGACCCAAAACTAGATGGCAAGAATATGTAAAGTATGTGCATCTGCAGCACACATGCCTCGAACAAGTTATGTTTTATGTAGCTGTCGTGCACAGACTCACTATACATTCATTCCAGAGACCACACATTGAGTTTAATACATATCCAGAAGCTTCGTTATGAGTAATTCATGAGTCGATGCACCTGTGAGAAGACCCGGCATGATTTTGTGGAACGCACGAGGAGTCATAGACAAGATCAAGCATGGGCAGTGCTAAAACAGGTTAAAAGGTTGGGAGCAGACATACGTTTGCTACAGAAGAGCTCTCCTGGGCATTAAGGTACCCTGCCTTGCTAGATATGGTTTCAATCAGATATTCCATTCTTGATTCACTAGGGGTGCTGGGGGCACCTGTATACCAATTCAACGTAGTATTTGTTTTTGCCAACCAAGGTATGGACCGACTGCCACAGGAGGTATACAATTGTTACAGGTACCCTATATGGGGAAACCCGCGCCATTGGTTCTACACATGCCCCACCTCCCATGAGGCAGACATTTGTGGACCTAGTGGTGTGCATGTGAAGAGACCTACCTTGGGGGTTTATTGGTTCTGGAGGGATACTGGTATGATGTAATGGACCAACACATACATAGGGTGGTGCAATCGGTGGTGTAGCGGAGGCAGGCGGGTCCAGGCTAGCTCCTTGGTTGCTGCGTTGTGTCTAGTAGATATCTGGAGAGCCTGTCATCCCTGCAGGAATTGATACACAATTTTTTCCTCGGCTCATGGTTCATTCTCCCGACTTGATTATTTCTTCATGTCCAACAAGTATAGCCAATGAGTATCAGAAGTAGACTTCTTTGCAAGGGGTTTGTCTGATGATTCCCAGACAGCTCTCAAATTTCTTGTGGAATCTGGGAGACCAGCATTCGGCCGGAGACTTTTGCTGCGGCACCTGCAGAATCCTTTCTATTCATCACATATCACATGATCCATTGAAGAGTACTTCACTCTCAACATTCATACGTTGCTTCAGCAGCGACACTATGAAAGGCCTTTACGTTGACCTTGCGTTGCGTAGATATTAGCTATTGCACCAGCGTAGAGCTCAGGCCCTTATAGACACTGAACGGCAGAAGTGGACACTAGAGGAGCGTAGTCGAATCGCTGATGGTGGCCTGGCGCGGCGGCAGTTGGGATAGGCACAACAGCAATACCAACAGCTGCTCCTTGAGAAGGCCAAACAGACCTGGCGGGCGGCAATGTCACCTGCATAAATAGGAGGGTAAATGAAGCATGATGCTGCACAGGCTCTGCCAGACTGCTCACTATCCCACTACGACTCCTGCAGTTCATGACCAGCAAGGACGACTGTTAGTGAACCCTCATGAGGTGGCCCGGAGCTTTGCCATTTATTACAGTGAGATGTATGCCCATTGGAAGACACCAACCCTAGAATAAATAGGCGACTTTGTGGACGCCTTGTCACTCTAGACCCTGTCCAACTGGACAAGGTGATTACAGAGGAGGAGCTCTCCTCTGGCCTTTGTGAAATGCAAACAGGGCAGGCCCTGGGCCCCAACGGATTCCCCTGTGAAAGTTCTAAAGCTTTCCTGACCTGTCCTGGGAAGCACCTCTTAGGGGTGATCATTTCCGCCCTCAAGGGTGAACCATTGCTGCCAGATTGGCAACATGCAGAAATCGTGGCATTCCCCAAGCCAGGCCGACAACCGAGGGAACACATCCTATCACCTGATTTCCCTTCTGAATGTGGAGGCGAAACTCCTGGCGAAGACACCGGCCTGTCGGCTAGTGAAATCCTGGAGTTGGTTCATCTGGAACAGGTGGCCGTTGTGCCTACTCGCTACGTGTCAAAGTCAGACGTGTGTTCAATGCCCAGGCAGACCGCCTGGGGAGGCCTGACACTGTGCTCCTATTGGATATAGATAGGGCATTTGATTCCATCCATTGGGATTACCCATTTGTCCTTCTCCACAGACTGAATTTTGGCTCCAAATTACTCTATTTCAGACTTTTGTATACCAACTTAACACCATCAATTAGGATTGCAGGTGCCTTGTCCAATCCCTTCCAGATTCATAGGGGGACAAAACAGAGTTGCCGTCTATCTCCATTGCTGCTCACACTGGCCTTGGAGCTCTTCACCATGCGAGTCTGGATGGATGCCCAGGTGAGGGACTTCAAGAGGAGTGAGGGATTATCCGATAGGATTGCCCCCTATGCACATGATGTTCTCTTTTTTTCTCACTGATCCGGAGACCTAAGGACCACGAATTAAGCAGATCATGCGCACATTCAGAGACACATACATCCTCTATATGAATGCCGCAAAATTACAGGTTTTCCCAGTAAATGGTTACACTGGGATAGCAAGATGGAAGCCGTGCTTGACATTGGTGGAATATTTAGTTGTATTTGGGTCTCCAGATGCAGCTTTGTCATGGGCTCGGAACTTGGTGTCTGCATTAACCTGGGTGAGAGAGAAGCTGAGGTTCTGGTCACTCTTGCTGTTCTCGATGGGTACAAGGAAAAAGTAGCCATAGTGGACAAAAAACTTGAACTAAAATAAAAACATCAACAACACCTGTTAAATCAATTACAAACTATATTATTCATGTTAAACATATTTATTCATGTTGAACATGTGTTTTCATGTTCAAATGCATCACATTTGTTAAATGCACTTGTGAAGAGGTGCTCCAAAGGGGAGGGGGGGGGGGGGGGTATAAGTGCAGCAATGTGTGAATGTGAAGGTAAGTGAGAGAGGGAGGGCAGTGAGCAGTATATACATCCAAAACGTAAATAGCCAATCCAGCCTTATCCAAGGCTAACCTATTTACAAAACCTAAATGTTAGAAAAGGGGGGACACAGTGAATCTATCACAGTCACTTTTTCCTTGTACCGAACTTTACCCAGGTCCTAGTGACGTGTCTGGGGTAACCCCTTTATTTTGTAACTCGTTGTCCTTGATGGGCAGATCGGCGATTTTCAAAATGGTTTCCCTGCTCCGTCTGCAGAATCATCCCTACGTCATTCCCCAATCATGGTTTAGACAGCTTAATGAAGTTCTAGGAGGGTTCCTCTGGGAGGGTGTGGGGGTGTATTGCCCTCAGAACCTGTGAACATTCCTCATTTTGTGGGAGCACGGCTGCAGCAGACATCTCCTCCTACTACTCAGCATCCCACCTTTCAATCATCAACTGTTGGTATTGCTCTCTGGAGGATCCAACGTATACGTTTGAGAATTGAGCAATGGGTACCACCCCTGTGCTAGAATATGCTATGATGGGGGTGAGTATGGAAACGCTCCCTGCGGCAGATGAGATGGTGGGGGAAATTGGCCGAGCACTATGGCAGGGAGGATTGCTATGCCAGGTGACCCAACTTGAGAGGTTTCGGGTATGGAACATTATTGGGATTTCTTTACTGGGTGATGTGATGCAGGGCATAATCTTAAAGTCATTTCAAGAGCTGCAGACAATACCGACTGCATCACAGTCAATTCCATCGGTACTAACAATTACGCCATCACACCATACATTAGACAACATCTGGATCTCCCGGAATTCAGCCCACTGGAGGGCAAGCTCCTCCTGGGGGAATTTGGGATCCCATAAAATAACGAAAATATACTGGCCCTAGTAACAAATAGCTCTAATACATTACCTGCACTCCGTGCGTCATGGGAAGCGGACCTTGGCACATTAGATCGTGGCGATTGAAGTGAGGCTTTTTGGGGGACCTCGCGAGGCAGCAATTTCAACAAGTCGTCGCTTGATACAAATATCTGCCTAGAGCTTACTTTAAGAGACATCTGTGGCGTATGGGCACCATAGACTCCCAAATCTGTCTTCGCTGCAAGATGGAGGATAGTACATTCCATCATACAATATGGACAGCACTAAACCGGTTATGGCGGAGAGGTAACATCCTGAGTGAGGTCCTTTTATGGACGATTCCAATGGACCACAAATTGATCCTCCTCCACTGTACAGACAGCATGGGGAGGAAAAGGTACAAGCAGCAGCTTCTTTTCTTGAGACTAATTCTTGCTAAAAGGGATTCAAGGCATGAAAGGTGAAGGCCCCCCGTACTCTCAAGGTGTGGAAAAGGGTGTCGATCACTGCATGGGGAGGAAAGCTGCCTGCAGTATATTTGGCTAGGGGATGTCCCCAAAACCCCCCTTAAATTTGGCAAAAATCAGCAGATTATAGGGATTATGTTTTAGAACCTACTTGTCCCGTCAACTCTGGTCTTGATGAGGAAATTCGGAGATATGAAACTGACCGACTGGACACTCTCACACAATATTGATAATAACAATGTTGTACGTAATGCGGATTGCTGGTTGGTGCGGTGGAATGGGTGCGACTGTCTGTGCAATTTGTTTGTTTCGGTTATTGGATATGCTGATTCAATGCCTGAGGTAGAAGTTGTGGCCAACCCAGTCCATCTGCTAAAACCCAATAAAACATTTTTTTTTTTAAATCAGAAAAGCAGGTAATGTGTAGCAAATTAGTTTTCGTGTCACCCGCTTTTGTTGGTCCGACAGCAAATCTTTTTTTCTGGATTGAAAATTGATATGCTCTTTAATTCAGCTACTTTAATCCCTGAAAAGGAATGTCTGAAGGACATGTATAGAAGAGGAATTTCAGGCCCTTTTCAAACTAATATATTGTACCACGTTTGCTTTTCTCAGTTCGTCCGATACAAGATGTAAAAGCCTAAGGAGTATGGATTTTCAAACTGCATTAAGTGTTGTTTTTACTGTCTTAGAATATGCTAAAACCCGAGCTGACTGTACACAATTTGTTTACAATTAATGAATAGGAAGGAGATGAGAACTCAAGTTACCTTTCGCAGTTCAACGGTCACTTCATTTCTGTGCCTTCTCATGGTCTGTAACAAAATAAATATATTAGAAAGAAACAAAACTAAGCACTTAAATTCAAACTAAATGCACATTTTTTTAACACAAGAAAAACGATGCAATAGCTAATTCATCATCGAAATAAAAAGCAGTAACTGAATGAAAGATTTGGGGTAACATTTCTGCATGGTTTCAATTATTTCAAAGCCCTTCATGGCATGAATCTGTCCTAATAAAAGGATAGAGTAGTTAAGACTATATGAATCTTATCAGTAGATAGTATCAATTAAGTTAGACATCTCCAGAATGCTGTGGTTGACCAATAAGCTGTGTTATGGCATATTCAAGCTGCCTAATTTCCTACCCAACGCTTAGACGCCAGACACACTTTTCCACTTGCCCATCACTATTGATCCTTTGCCCACAATAAGATCATTTTGCTTTCTGGTGTGTGGATCAACCGCCACAAAAATATTTCTGTCAACGGATTCCTGGCATTATTCTTAAGTTTATCTTACCTCAACTTAAAGCACTAGAGATTCTTTTCAATCAAATACCTCTAAACGTATCAATATGCATCACAGCATGCTAGCACTCTGTGAAAGTCCTCACACAAAATATCAAAACTGACTGATAACTGGTGTAGACCAACATACATTTTTCCACATAGACAGTGGCTAAAATGTGGTTCCATTTAGCATCACAGAACAGTGTCAGGAACAGAAATTCACTGCATTGCCGCTCATCTAACTATGCACATGTAGCAGAAAAATTGGACCTTGAACCAGTGAGCAAGGTCTGGTTAGTGAGCGAAATACAGAATCCTGCACAGTTGGTCACTCAGACAAGTAGGAATGGTGCTGAAGGAGATGCCTGTACGACAGTGAAGAGGAACAGAACCTACTGCCTCCCTAGCAAAAGCACTATGTACTGCATTAATTAAAAATGCTTCTAGCCACAAAAGCAAACGTAAAATTGCCAGACAAGCTACCAAAAGAGCCTTTTCCAGGAATTTATAGGATCATCAATTAGGCTTAAAAGGTTTAAAGAGGGACCCATTCAAGAAGTTAGAAGTTGTGCAACAGCAACTACTGAAAGAGGAAATCTACATTGGACAGACTGGGGTCTGAAAACTTTTTTTTTTTTTTTTTTTAATACCTTTAAGATTAAATGTTGCAGTTTAACTTTCTCAAAGAACCACCACAAGTAAATGTAACGTTATACCCATGTGAACAAAACATCAAAGTAAATTATCTGATCTTCACAGTGGTCAATGTGCTGGTGTAATTGGTCGGAGCCAGTTGTACCAAAAAGAGTAGATTACTTCTAAAAAGAGGACGAAAGGGGCTTTAATTTAACAAACTGATTGACAAGGCACTGGGCTGGATGCACAACAGTTACTTGATCAGATAGACCAAAATGGTTTAACAATACATCAAGCAGCAAACTCATGTGAAGTATCATTTTCTAGACTTGCATCCTACAGAATTAACTCTTGTGGCTGATTTTTAATGTTGCACCTTTGTTTACAACAACTGAGTCAAGCAAAAAACCAACAAGGAATATGCAACATTCGTATATTCTATTATAAGCCAAGCTGAAGATCTGAGAGCTACATTCATCAGCAGGTCATTCACACGAAAACTACTGTGCTTGTTAACTATGCTTTGGCTTTCAAATCAAAAATAATCCAAATAGAAGTGGCATCTAATTTTCTTCAAAAATATGCTTAAAAAAACTAGTTATCTTTAAAAACCAATGCAACCAAGGCACTGTTCTGATGGAAATAAGCGAACAATGACAGTGAAGGATGAATGAGAGGTCTGATGACAATTACTAACTACACACCTTTGATCCTCATGCTTTTTGTAGGTTAGTCGAACCATTTATTCAAATTCTTTTTATTCAACTCTTTATTTTCATAGCAACTCTCATATAGGCATAGCATGGCATAAGACATTTATAATACATAGAATCAGCGCATCGGAACCCCACCGCCCTGCAACTCAATACAGCAGTAAATCATTAAGTGTTCTCTTGGAGGTGGGGGAGGAGCTTGCTCGCTTCAAAGATGGCCGCTTGAGCCGAGCGCTCCGTGGAACTGTTAATCTATCCTTCATATATCCTGCAACTGCGCTGACCCAGCGTAGCAAGCCTATGAGCGTATTACTTGGGAGCCCGGCTGGACTGCTATGCGGTGCTACCGGAGGCTCTCACCCGCTCTGGTTCGAGATTAACCGCGACTGATGTGCCGCGGCCTGCTGGGCCTCTATAGCCGGGCTTGCGCACCGATCAGAGGCGGAGCTCGATTGGACCACTCGAGGATGGTGAGCGAGCGGCTCCCGAACGTAGCGGCCTGTTGGAGGCCCGGAGCCCCCGCCTCGCCAACACCACTGTGCACGTCTGGCCTTTCGGCAATCGCACTGTGAGCATTGCAGAGCCGCTGGGGTGCTGTTTGCTTGCGGTCGCTGGAGAGGACGCTGCTGGGGGAGTCGACTGGTGGAGCGTGGCCTGAGGTGACGGTTGGGCGCCGCTCATGATATGCGAGAGTACCGTGGGAAGACTGCAGATTACTACCTACGGTGAGCACAGCTAGGCACCACCCCGTTAGACCTGAACTGGGCCGGAAGGGTCTGCAGCAGCTGAACGCTCGCCTATCTGGCTAGAGCGGTGCTGGACGTGGATGCGCCGGGGGTTGGAGACCGACTGCTCCCTGCGGTTGCGGAGCCGGTGGGTGTGTCGCAGGAGAAGCCCCTTTTGACAGCGGGATGTCGAGAGAACGCGTTGACGCTGGAGGCGAGGCCAGGACATTTATTGCTGATCGGACACTGTGGCGCCCGTGCGCGATCCCGGGTTGTGCATGGGGGGAAGCGCTCTTGTACTGCAGGTGGCGGTGCTGGGACCCTGTTTCACCCATTGGGGTGCTGGTCCCCCCCCCTAATGACGGTAGATCCTGCTCAGATCTAATTACGAAATAGGACTGCCCAGACGCACAGAGTTGCCACAGGACATTAGCATCTGGCTCTTCTCCGGAGCCCTCAGTGGTGGCGGCTGGCAGACTGATGGTCCTGCTATATTGCCTGAGTGAGGGGGGGATGGATCGGGGGCACTGCGTCCCAGACAGCATGAAGGAGCCCAATCTGAGGAGTAAGGGCGTGCAGTGATCCCGGCGGAAAGCGCACTTAGTATCTGTGACACCTGGCCTTAGTCTTCCTGCACTGGAGCATACTTACGGTGCGACGAGGCGTGGTGAGTGTGTTGGTACCCCGAGTGGCCAAGATGGGCAGGGTGGATGAGGCACAGCCGAAGCTGTCGTTCAACCAGACGCGGTCTAAATTCAGTGACACGTCCGCCAAAGGCGCCAGAGGGCGGGACCAGACGGACACTGACGCTGGACACGACATCCGCGGTCTCCTACTGACTATGGAAAAGAATCTGCAGTGGGGGATCACGGCCCTTGGCTCCAAGATGGACGCGCTCTCATATAGGATGGACCGTATGGCGGAGAGGCTGGACAAGCATGCGGAGCGACTCGACATGACGGAACGGAGACTCACGGAAACGGAGGAGGCGCAGACTGCCTTAGACACGGAACACAAACAGCTGGGCAGGGTTCTGAAGCTCTTACAGGACAAAACTGAAGATTTGGAGGCATGCTGTAGGCGCTGTAACCTGCGAATCACAGGCCTTCCGGAAACCACACAAACGGGTAACATGGAACTCTACATCGAAAGATTACTCGAAACTCTGCTTGGGGAGTCTTCCTTCTCTGAGATGTTTGTGGTGGAAAGGACGCACCGGTCGCTGGGGCCGCGGCCACCTACAGGTGCTGCCCCTAGACCTATAATCGCCAAATTACTTAACTACCGAGATAGGGACGTTGTGCTGTGGTTGGCCTGTGAGAAACAACCACTGCAACATGAGGGTAACAAGATATCTTGGTTTCCGGGTTTCACAGCGAGGGTGCTGGAGGCTCGACGGCTGTTTGCCCCATTGAAGAGGCAGCTTCGAGATCAGGGGATAGACTATGCCATGCTCTATCCGGTGAGACTCCGCGTCTACAGGCAGGGCCGATCCCACTTCTTCACTGACCCAAAGGCCCTGCAGTCGGCAATGAAAGGATGGTCCAAGGAGAAGAGACATAGCCTGGAGAAGCAACTGTCAGATAAAGCGATGGGTGGCTCGTTGGAAGATCAAGACTGAGACCTAGTTGAATATCCTTTTGTGATAAGTATGCCTGGGTGGATGGGATGGAGGGAGCGGGGACTATGCTGTGGACCATTGGACTGTGAATTTTGTTTCCTCGATATTGCCTATGGGGGCTGCTAAGCCTGTCCTCTATGACATGAATAATTATCCGGGGCCTGTGCTGGGAATGATATGTATAGGGGGTGCAGTGGTGATATCACACAGCCTGAGAGTCTGGTCACATAAGATGGAGTGGGTTTGGAAAGCTGGACTCGGCTGAAATGGGTGGCCTCAGGAACTTGCGATCTCTCGAACTGATGTCTTTTGTACGGAACAGTCCACTGGGAATCTCTGCTGTTACGGGTGGGGAGTGTTACATTGCAGTGGCATGCTATCTTGCTGACTGTGTGCGGAGTGTAGGCTTATATAGGCTAAACATTGTCGGTCTGTTGAGCAACATCCACCCACGCGTGAAGCACACTGGGGAACGTTTTGACTGTCTGGGGTGGGGGGAGTGTGGGTCTTATTGGTTAGTGGGCTTGTGCCGTGGCCAAGTTAGGGTTGGTCTGACGTGGGTGGGGGGAGCGAGGGGTCTGTTTGATGAATTGAGGCTTCCAAGGTTTGTCACTATATATCACCATGTTCATGTTGGGGAGGTATTGTCCTCGGGCCAGGGTGGGGTTGGCCTGAAGTGGGTGGAGGGAGGGAATGTAATGAGACTGACATATGCAATGTTTACTGTTGTGATTGTTCCTGGAGGGTAGTGCCGTTGGTGTGTAGACCTGCTAAAACATGTTCCCTACTGTTCGTATACTCAGCCCCCTCATGACGGATCACACTACCATATGCCAAACTGACGGCCCGGACGTGCTAGCAGTACTTATGTGGAATGTGCGCGGCCTGAACGACTTTAGGAAAGACTGGAAGGTGCTGGGTTACTTATACAGACACAACATTGACATCGCCCTATTACAGGAGACGCACCTGCCACTGGACAGTCCGGTCCTGCGTACAAAAGGGTTCCAGGGTAAAGTACACGCAGCCGGTTTCAACACACATGCTAGAGGGGTACTGACGTGGGTTAACCTCAAGAAGGCAATCGGACTATCACCCCTAGTGACAGACAGGGAGGGGCGATATGTGCTTACTGAATGCAGCGGTAAGGGGTTGGAAGTGTTCATACTAAATGTTTACGGCCTTAATTATGATGATCCCGATTTTTACCGTAAGTTGACCGATCTTTCCATTTCCCACCAGTCGTCCCAGTTCTTGTGGGGGGGGGTGATTTCAACTTTGTCAGACACTCTACTTTAGACAGGTTGGACGGCCCGGACAGGCGGGTGTCCGCTTCGGCTAATGTAGTGGAAAACACGGATTAGATTAGACATGTGCGACGTCTGGCACACTAGGCATGCGGGACAGGGTGGGTTCACGCATTATTCAGCGTATCATAATATCCACACCAGAATTGACTACTGGTTTGCTTCTCGTCTATTATCACGCATACAGTCTTGTACGATTTTACCACTTACATATTCAGACCATTCCCCCCTCTTGCTGGTGCTTGCTGCTTCTAAACCGCGTGTACCCCCCTTCATGTGGCGCTTCCCGGCCTATTCCCCAACAGATGCAGCCTTTGCGATGGAGATGACTACAGCTATTGAGACGTATTTCGAGGTAAATGTGGGGTCTGTAGACTCCTTCCAGACAGTATGGGAAGCTTTTAAAGTGTATATACGGGGGGGTCGCTATTCCTAAACATGCGGGGGTCCTCAAATCGATACGTACCAGGTTATCTGATCTGGAGCGTAAGATCAAACGGGTAGAATCCGCATTGTTGTCTGCATGAATACAATGAAGAGGCGGATGCGGAACTTAAACACCTCGGGAAGTATGCCACAGCTCGCACATACGGAGAGGGGGGGGGGGGGGGGGGGGGGGGACACAATAACCGGGAGCGGTACTTGCGCGACTACAGCGGCAGAGCAGGGATGTTCCGCCGATTCCGGACATCAAATCCTCTACCGGGGATTGTTTTCTGACGGAGGTCCGAGTAGCGGAGCAGTTCAGACAATACTATTCTGATTTGAACTCCAAGGGTAGTAGCCCAGATGAACAAATCCTTGAATACTTAGAGCATATTAAACTCCCGTGGCTGTCTAATTGGCATCGGGAGTTTCTGATGCGTCCGATAGAACGTGACAAAATACTGCTAGCACTCACTGGTATGAGGGCGGGCAGTGCGCTGGGAGGTGATGGTCTCACGGTTGCCTTTTATAAGGCGTTCATTGATCTGCTCTTACCACACCTGCTCACACTGTGAGGACATATGCACCTCCGGGACGATGCCTCCTACGATGAGGGAGGCGGTCATTGGCACTATCCTTAAACCGGGTAAACCACCTGAAGACTACGACTCTTCTAGGCAGCTGCCCTTGTTGAACGTGGACACCAAAATCTTTGCTAAACTGCTCGCTAGCTCCGGAGCAGTCCGGCTTTGTTCCTGGCCGGAATTTGACTTATAACCTCCGCACAGTCTTTGCGGCCTTACAACATACTAGATCGAAGGTCCCTGCCATAGCCGTATTTTTAGACATGGAGAAGGCATTCGACTCCGCCGAGTGGCCCTTCTTGCGACATGTCCTTGCTCGTATGGGGGTTGGTGAGGTGTTTCTACAACTTTTTGTGGTCTTGTACCACTCTCCCACAGCGCGTATCAAAATTGGCACCCTGGTCACGGAACCTATAAGAATACAGAGAGGCACGAGGCAGGGCTGCCCCTTGTCACCTATTCTTTACGCCCTGGTTGCGGAACCCATGGCGTGTGCCCTTCGGGAATACCACAGCCACAGAGGTATACGTTTCCCAACTTATCGACTGATTGTCTCCACTTACGCGGACGACACGCTGCTGCTCTATGTCTGTGATCCGGATATTAATCTATCACCGGTTTTGAGGGAAATAGTTCTCTTTGGCTCTTTGTCAGGTCTACGAGTTAACTGGCACAAATCCATCATGTTCCCCCTAACACCTACCACGAAGCCCATCGAGCCGGAATGTCCCCTGCAGTGGACCACGGAGGCGGTGCGTTAGTTGGGGATCAAACTGCACACAGATTCCGAGGTGGTTTTAAAAGAGAATTATGGGGTGGCGATTTCCAAATTGGAAGAAGACGTCACATGCTGGATAAGCCTCCCCTTGTCACTAATGGGCAGAGTGTCTCTTATGAAAATGATCATACTGCAGCGATTTCTTTTTCTCTTTATGAATATTCTCATGGTGTCGCCCCGTACGGCTTTCCAACGTCTTCAATCCCTAATGATTCACTTGGCATGGGCAGGCAAACAACCGCGGGTAACCTGGCAAACATTGACGCTCCCTTATTCTATGGGAGGTCTGGGAGCACCAGATTTGGAATTGTATCACCGTGCCGCCCAAAGTTCCCATGCATATCACTGGATACATGGACCGGTCGACATCCCCCATGTCCAGATAGAAACGATAGTGGCGCACCCTAGGCCCCTCCCGTCCTTGCTATTTTCGACATCTGAGAGACGCACGGGCATCTTACAGTCCCTTAACTCGGTTGCGCATACCTGGCAATATTTGCCGTTTCTACAGACAGGAAACCTACTGTACTCCCCGGCTGCCCGTCTGGATTGGTGCCACTGGCTAGCGCCATGCAGAGATAGGGGTGTTATAGCTGCGCTACAGTCTCTTGGAGTTCAGGCACTGGGGGATCTATTTCAGGATGGGATAGCACGCACATGCACGGAAATAGTGGGCGATGAGCCCTCCCCCTCCCTCCTTGCTCATTTTCAATTCCACAGGCTTAGACATGCTCTAAAGGAATTGTTGGGTGACGACATGGCAGACCCCCTGAGGTGATGGCCCCGACAGCGGTTATTAAAGCTAAAACGCCTACTAGGATGGTCTCTAGGATATATAATATATCTCAATGGCAGCTAGGGGCAATACATACACGAAGGCTAGGTTGGCCTGGCAGCATGACTTACAGGTAGACCTTACTGATGACAAGTGGTACTATTGCTGCATGAATACAAAGCGGGTCTCGTTGAATGGTCGGCATAGGCTAGTCCATTTTAAATTCCTTAATAGGGTGTACCATACACCGGAACAATTACATTGATATGACTGCGCGATGATCCTCAATGTGAAAGATGTGGTGCACACGTAGCAGATTTTTTCCACTTAGCCTGGACGTGCCCGAGGGTTGCCCGCTTCTGGGACCAGGTTTTCACAGAACTTAACAGAATCACGGCGATGACGCTCACCCCTGACCCACTTCTGGCACTAATTGGTTATTCTAAATCACTTCCTAGGGCTGTCCGACGCTTGATTGATATGGCATTATTAATAGCAAAAAGATGTGTGGCGATGTGCTGGCTCCGTGGCCCTATGCCTACGATAGCCCAGTGGTCCAAAGACATGACTTACTGCTGCACCCAGACAGAAAACTATAGTGAGCTGATTTCACCTTGCAACCGCCCGAAGAACTTCTGGGCCCTATATAAGAGTAGGGTGGCTAGCTTGGTTGAACCTGACGTGGACTCCGATTCTGGGGGGTAACGGTCCACATACCCTGTCCAATCAAGTCCGTGGCTGGCCCGTACTGCTGGACCTTCACTACTTCTTGAACCCTGCACTCTGTACTTTGAGGGTGGCTGATGCTATAATGGGAATTGACATGTTTTACTTTTGTGTATTGTAAATGATTGCTGGGATCTTCCTAGTACGTAGACACGGTACGGCGCTAATTCTTTCTGATTGCCAAAGAAATTGACATAGATGTGCATGGTATGTCACTGTCTGTTTTGTTATGCATAAAATTAATAAAAACAAAAAAATAAAAGTGTTCTCCTGGAGGTATAAAAAGTCTCCTATAAGCTAGGGTGTTCGAAGAACATCCACAATGGGTCGACCAAGCTCTGCAGATTTTTCCACACTTTCAGGGGCAACTCCGTTCCTCATGTACCGAGCATTGGTCTGCAAACACCGATCCAGTTTATTTCAACAATGCTCAAAAAGAGGAAGGGGCGACCTTCACAACCTGGCTATATTGCAACTAGCCCAAATTATTCTCACGTTACTGAATAACAGTTGATACCTTGTTGCGTCTCCTGCCCCCCAGATGCCAAGGATACAATTTCTTTCTAGGGATGAGATGGACCAACAAGACTCCTGACAAGCCCTCTAACACCCTCTCACAATATTAGACACTAGAGGGCCCATGTAGGCTAAGGAAAGGAGACAACAACACCAAGAGAAAAATCAGCAATCAAAGTACAAGAAAAATAACAGTGTGCCTCCACTTACTTTCAGATAGGTATAACTCAATAGCTATCAATATCATGAATCGGACATTCAAAAAATATTTTATTACATGATGCATAAACTTACATTTTTGTTGATCATGGGCTTCCTAACCTGCTACAGAGATCGAAAAATCACTCCTACATCAAAGCATCCACACATATTCATTCAAAGAAATACATATCCAACCAATTCACTAAAAACTGACTCCTTGATCAATTATATATAATTCAGGAATCGATTGGCATTCCACACAATTGGTATAGAATATGTCTAAATTAATATCTTTTCACCGGTGATCCAGATACATCAATGATATCAATGGTTAACTTGACACAAAGGAGAATTGTGCCAATGCGCGTTTCGGTGTGTGACAAAGATTTGTCATGCCACCTTCATCAGGGAGCTGAACATATTATATGGGTGGTAATTGGGACCATCTAAGCAAGAGTAAGTTCTTTTGGGAAGCCCATTTCCAATTAGAATAATATCTGTAAACCTGACAATATAACGAATGATAAATGTATACAATTACTATAAACATAGGGAAAATGATAAAGTATTCCGACAACGATAAAAATAAAATACCTGCAGTCACAGAGATGTGCCCAGTGGGGAAAAGATAGGAAAATAAAGGCAACAGAAAACCTTGTGTGTTGAGGATGGGAATGAAGATAAGAGTCCAACTTTATATAGAAGAACCCGTGTACAGTTCATGTATCTTTCAAGTGACAAACATGCATGTGCATCATATAAGTACAAATCGCATGCCATTAATCAATCACCTACTGTAGCTATAGGTTGCTCAGATTTTCTTCAAAATTATAGCAATAATAGGTAAATCAGTATACTTCAGCTGGATTATATTATAGATACCAAACAAGATATTCAATCAGAAATGGTCATTTCTGAATAAGACATAGAAATAGGGAAAATTATTGGCGCTGTTAAAAGAGATATATAGATCAGCATTTATGTGCAACAGCAGGAACGAGGACTTTCTGCACATCAGATACTCACCCTTCGATATAATCCAGATAAAGGAAATAAGAGGGGAAGATTAAAATAGGCTAAGGTGCATCGAAGGACAAATTAATATATAGATGTAAATCTCTCTCCTTTGCTATATAGAGGAGAAGTCCTATCAAGAAAAAATAATATGAGGACAATATCAGTAAAATCTAAGTGTAACAAATTAAATGTTACAAACGCTGGGGGAAAGCTTTGTTATGGAAATGTATTGATATAAATATACAGTTATCTTTCCTGGGTAAGAAAAGTGATAGTGTTATCAAGAGGGCTCATAAAGAAGTTCTCTCAAACATGCGATCACAGTCGCACAACTGCAAATACAGAGCACCCGAATAACGTTCCACAGCTGAGGACAAGGAAAAATTAATGGGGCGGAGCTAATCCATCACGTATGTAGGACAGCTCATGGAGGGCAACCACATCACTCCTATATTGTATGAAGTTTGTGTCTGCCACTTATAGCGATCTGTTAGATTAAAATGCTGCTGTCATTCTGACACGTATAAGTATAGCCAATCAGAGAATTTTATAGGGCTGACAGTATAGCAAACCGAGGGATACAATTCACATATACATATATATATATATATATATATATATATATATATATATATATATATAGTGTAATCCCCCAAAAAGTATATTAATATATCATAAATGCTGAATAGTCCTTGGTTCCAAGGATATGGAATCCAATCACTCAGTTCCAAGCGTCCCGTTCTGGGTTAAAATGATCTGATATGACGAGCAAGGAGTCCTCCAATAATTTCACGACAAGCCTCAAAAGTGATATACAAGGGATAACTTTACGTCCCGAATTCAACGTCCCTCCCTGTTGAATATGATGAGTTTGGACATTGTAGTCACGTCTGACATTAAAAATGGAAATAAAACATCTACCCTCTTTATATATGTAATAAGGTCCCCCTGAATTCGGGAGATAAAGTAGTCCCATGTATATAACTTTTGAGGCTTCATCGATATACATGTAAAACGATTAGTGGTTCCTTTGAGACGATAGGAATAGTAACCTAATTTGGCAATTGGGTATGTATATAGGTATATGTATTACTATATTCATTTCTCTCAACGTATACTCATAGAAGGATTCGCAATATTTCGGCAATGATTGGAATACAGACTTAGCAAGGGGTCGTTTGACTGCTACTGCCACCCCAAGGGACTACCTGTCCCAGGAGGAGGGACCACGATGCCAGCTTTGCAGTCAAAAGCGCCACAGGACTCCCGGGACGCGCCCAGGCCAAGGGTTGGCCCATCACTGACAGAAACGGGCTGGGTAGGGCCAATCCTTTTTCGTCCACACTCTGGATCTCGCCTGGGCCCTGCTGCCCTAAATGCAAGGTATTGTGTTTGTGTGCCCTCTTGTATCTTACTGTGACCCTTGAGATTGGACTGCATCACTCCCTCACCTGAAGCCTGTTTGCCCAGGACACTAACGGACTTGTTACTGTATTTACACGTGTTTAATTGCCTAGCTCCCTAGACACTTTTGGCCATAAATCTCTTAGGACCCTTAGGCCTGTTTTTAGATATTGGCACCATTTACCCCTAATATTTTGTCGAACTAAGTTCAGTAGCATATCAACGCAAAATGAGGGTGTGAGTACAAGGCGACACCTGCTGGGGTGGGCATTAGACAGTGGGGGTCAATTTGTTCTTCAACATACTAGCGGGTCCACAGACCTCCTCAAGTCTAGTCTTATCTCTTCCCGGAAAAAGCTACCGATGGGGAAAAGAAAATACGTGGGAAGGGCAGGAGCATCAAATAAAAACAAGCAAAGCTCAGCTCCCCCGCAAGACTTCTGGGAAAAATTGTGTGCTAGATCATATTGATGACCTTTTGGATGAGTGCGAGGAGATACTAATCCCTTACAGGATTGCCATAATTCGCACACTAGAGGTCATTTCAATTGGCTCCAAATCTAAGGCACATAAACCTATCCCTTCAATGTTAAAGAAGCCACCACACAGCACCAAACCGACCAAAGCAACCCTTAGTGTTACCGCGATGGATGTTGACAACGAGTCCAATCACTCAGCGATGCTTGAAACCCTAATAGTTCCCGATAGCCAGGCCACTATCCTAAGACTGAGTAACAGGTTCCTACCACTATTGGATGTAAGTAACGATCAAGAGGGCAGAGTTGTATCTGACAGACTGGGAAGGGAGGAGGAAAACCCAACAGAAGGGTTGTGGACAATATTTGAAGACAACTATGATCGACAAATTGAAGTCCTCACACAGACTAATCCATCTATCTTCAAAACCATTACTGATCTTAGGTGTGAAGTTAGCTTGTTGAAATTAACAATCAAAGAACTTACTGTTCAGGTTCATCTACTAGATCTGAGCCCCCTTCCCTGCCTTGCAGGAGCTGTGTCACTTCATCTTCCCTAGAGCATACAACCTCGACCCAAACCCCTATGAGTATTGTTCCGTCATTCGCAAGCCAAATCCCATTGCTGTATCCAGGCAAAATGACCTCCTTGGGCCAAATAGGTCCACTCTTCAACCTAGGCAGGCCTCAGATTCAAAATGGGGTTCCCCGCCTATTTCTGAACATCTGTCAAGATCTTATAGCAATGCTTATTCACACACCACCACAAATGGTCAGAGTAGGTGCCCGATCTCACTCCCTAAATCCATCTTTATGGTCAATGTCCCTCAACTTTCACCAAACCAAACGTACGGAGGGGGAAGAGTCGCTCATGAATAAAATTATACATTGGACTCGGCATGTGAGGGGTAGTCACTCAGTAATCAGAGACACATAATATGAGCCAGAAAGCTTACTCGCCCCAGCAATCATTTGGATTGCATTGAAGTGCGCTTGGCTGATAAGATGGTGGCCCATAATTTGATAGCCTTAGAAGCTATATCTAGTGCTCTTACACCCCCTTCAATCCAATTAAATTACAATTTATCACATAACCCTCTGCCTGGTGGAGTCCAATCTTCATCCATTTACCTTGCTACTGATTCCAATCAGGGTACCAATGACAGACTTGCATCTTCCAACAATCTGTGCTCTAAGCACTTCCCCGAAACTCCCAGCACTCGTGTATAGTTACAAGTTCACCTACCTCTACCTGCTCTACTTGCGTTCTGATCAATGTCATCCGACAGCCCAATGAGCTTTTGTGTCCCGGCGGAAAGGTGACCATTTGAGTGCTTGGCACTACCCATGCACAGATTTCTGTGAACACAAGAGAATTCCCTTGTTATACCACAACTCAACTCCATTAGTAGGCAGGAAGTAGGTAGTAAGCTCAATGTGCTATCATGGAATGTGGCTGGGGTAAGATCGAAATTGACCCTTCCACATTGGCTAAATCTTATTGAATGATTCAACATATGCATACTACAGGAAACATGGAATACCATCCCAGCTTATGTGCCTGGTTATGTAATATTCCACCACCCAGCGATCTCCAATAAGCCTGGACATCCTGTAGGGGGGATGATAATTTAGATTAAGATTGCACTCCAGTTTACCGCACGTGAGCTGCAGTCCGACAGCTTGGACATTGTAGCTGTGCAACTCAAAGGCCCGAATGGAGCCTAACTTGACATCTTTAAATAAGGCTCCCTGTTTTCCGTTTTTACAGATAAATAAACACAAACATTTATTTTCTTGTCAGTATTTATTTTTAAATGTGGATTAAACTGAAATTTGGTTGCCTTTAGAGGAATTCTAAATACTGTCTGCCATGACTGAAAGGCCAATAGCTGTGTGGATTGATAGGTAAGAGTAAAAAGGAAAGGAATTTTAGTTAAGAGGCTTTAACAGCAGTAGATATGCACAAGGTTGAAACAGAAATGTGCATATTTTCGGATAAGTGCATTGATTTATCTTCTTCTGGTGTTTACAGCATTGAAACCTGGCAGGCATTCAAGCACGAGTGCATATTTATCGGTTAAATAAATGTGGAAATATACTCATTTCAGCTTAATTTTTCCACACAACCCAAAATACAGTTAAAATTAACAAAAGATAATTGTGGATAAATACAGACAAACATCCAAAAAATAAATACCATAAAACCAGGAGCCCGATCTATAATGCCTATGCTAGAGGAACTAAGGCGGGAAAGAGGTGAAATACGTTACATGAGATGAGGCTCTTCTGGATGACAGGTCCACTCCACCTCCGCTGATTGTGACTTGAGGCTTTAATGTCACCTTTTAACCCCTGGATAGCAAGTATATCTGTGAGGTTTGCGAGGAGGACAAGCTGTGCCATGCGCCCCCCCCCCCCCCTACTTGACCTCCCCCTTACTAAAAAAAATGGACCCAATTAGCACTCCAGCTTAAAGGGTTTCCTTGTAATTTGGTCTAAGGGCAGCAAATGGTCGCACTGCTTCTGATCTAAGGGGGGGGGGGGGGGGGGGCTAAGACTTTTAACAGGCCCAACATTTTAAGTCGTATCGACTATATTTTGTTGGACATCAGGCTGTGGTCCAGAGTGCTCGACATGAGTAGGTTCTACTGTGGATAGCGACCATAATGCCTTGCCACTCTCATGGAGGTAACTCTAGGTGGGTCTGCCCAGTTCTTCAAGCCAAGTTCTGTCCTCAAAGGAGATATTCCCTTCTAATGACTACTGTCGCCTTAAGTGGCCCCAGGTGAGTATGAATAAAGATAAGCTGGAGTTCATCAAACATAACCTGCTGACATCCACAGCGGAGCTGCAAAGCTTAACTGATCAGCCGGGAGGTCTGTACAAGATTAGGGATTGTCACACTCAACTCTTTGACCTGGTAGCCAAGCTTTTCCAAAAACCGGAGCGTCAATCTAAATCTGCCTTGAACAAAAGACCACAGTTAACCTGGTACAATAAGGAATGTAGGGCCACTAGACGTCCGATAGCTCAGGCGATTAGAGCGAACAATCTGATTCTAGTGAGAGACCGGAGGAGAAGGCAAAAGTTAGCTCAAGAGAGGGACATAGGTAGATGGGCCTTGATTAGGGAGTCCTGTGAAAGCAAAGACTCGCAGAAGTTTAGGCTTCTTGTAGCGAGGGGGGTTGTCAACAGGCCACCTCTCTCTACCAACAATATCTCTACCACTGCATGGCACGGTCACTTTTCTAGGCTTTATTCTGGGCCCAATTCACTTGAAAGAGATGAAGCCTCCTATGGCCAGGCCCTTGCTCCAGCAAACGACTTCTTCTCTCCAAATGAAATTATGACTTGAATTAATTCTATTGCCAAGGCTAAAACTGCTGGGGCAAAAGGTATTCCGGGTGAAATGTTTAAAAAGGACAGCGAAAATTGACCCAACTACATCTTGGCCTTGGCTAATGCCATAGCCACAGTCGCCCAAATACCCAATTCCTGTAAGGGAGCAGAGGTGATCCCAGTATATAAGAAAGGAGACAGATCTCAACCTAGCAATTATAGGCCAATCAGTTTGACAGATTGTATCCAAAAAGGTCTTCGCACGGGAACTCCTCCTGAAGGGCCAGGATTGGACGAGAGAACATAACATGCTCTCATTCCAGGCTGGTTTTAGACAGAAGACTAGCACCATTGATCAGGTGTTTCGTTTTCTACTTCTTATCTGGAAGGTCATAGTCTTGGGTCGCGGGAGTCTATGTAGCCTTCATCGACCTAAAGACCGTTTTCAATCTAGTCCCCAGGAGTAAACGTTGGCAGGTTTTAAATGATATGGGCCTCCCTAAGGAGATTTTATCACTCCTACGTCTCCATGAGGCTAACTTTGCTAGGGTGTGCTGGTGCTCCCAAGGCCAGCTTTCAGACACAATAGTAGTCAATAGGAGGGTACGCCAGGGCAGAGTCCTGGCTCCCACACTTTTCTCCCTCTTTGTGAACGGTGTGGTACAGTATCTTGCAGAGGTTCCAGAGGATGCCCCAACCATTGGAGGGGGGGCAACTATTATTCGCTGATGATACTCTGTTGGTATCGAAAACACCAAGTGGGCTCAAACTCCTCATACATCATTTTAACTCCTTTTGCGACTCACAGGGATTGGACAGTAACACCCTAAAGTCGAAGCTTCTTCTCTGCAACCGCCCAGCTGTAGTTTAGGGGTAAACTAACAATAGGAGGGGTCCTCCTGGAGAGGATGAATACTATTGACTAGTTGGGAATTACCATCTCCGCAGATAGGTCATGGAAATTCCACATAGAAAACCAGACGCTCAAGCATAGACAAATCGTTGGGGCCTTGCTTAAGGAGCATAGTACCTCTTTTTCTAACCAGTGGCAGTCCCAATTCAGATTAATGAGGCTAAAGCTGTGGGAGCAGCGCTATATGGAGCAGAATTATGGGGATTCTAAAGGATGAATGCTCTACTGATCTCTGAGTTTCTCCGGTCTCTTGTTTCTCTACCACAGAGCACGCCACTTCATCCATTAAGACTGGACTTGAATAGAGCCACTAATATGGAAAAGGTCAAGTTACGACCCGTACTATTCTGGCTACGTATTAGGACCACCCCAGAATTGGTGCGCTTGATGAGATGGTCGCTCTTGACCTTTCCAGCAAGATTGGCTGGATTCGGAATGTGAAATCCTCTCTAAGAGCGTTAGGTCTAGAGGCCCTCTGGGACAATAAGGACCATTCACCGCCCCTTAGCAAAGATGCACTCAGGAAATACTATTGGGAATGGGTAGCCCGGGACTCATTCACCAGTTCCTCGTGGGGACGCATAACCTTGGATTTTTTTAATTTTAAAAATTACTGGGTTCCATGAGCAAAATTTTTAAATCACCACCATTCCCCTAAACAGGAAACTATATGCAATTCCACTTTGGATCACTTCCTCTAACCTCATACCAGCACCTGGAGGCAGACATCCATTCCCTCACAGCATTGCCCCAGGTGTACATCTGCTATAGAGTCCATTGACCACCTGTTTGTCGTTTGTCCCAAGTACTTTTGCCCAAGACATAAATGGCTGAAACCAATCTGTAAACAGCTGGGTACACGCCACCATGTCGAGGCGCTTCACATCTTAAGATCAGGTCCTAGCCCGACAATTGTTTGTGCTGTTGCCAAGTTCCTGGGCCACATGTGGACATTAAGATTCCGGTCAAAAGTGTGAAACCTCTGCAGAGATTATGAACTTCTCATCCACCGTATTCATAAGGTTTAAAACTATCCTTTTGTTATTGGTTTAGTCTACTGGGCAGTCTTTTATTGGCTCAGTGTGTAAAAAGCATAGAAACATGCCAGCACAGAGGGCCTTGTCGCCAGAGTGGTTTAGGCAAAGCCTTTTGTTGTCATGGTTCCTACTTCATACCTGTGTTCACCTAAACCAGAATGGAGTATTAGATTATGTTGCTATGGATACTTTTAGCTCTGTTTTTAGCCTGCTGTGTTTTTTTTCTTTTAACTTCCAATTGGTTACCAACGTTTTAATGCTCATTGTACTCTACTTCATGTTGCGTACCACTCTTTTTGGTTCCCAATGTTCAGGTTTTAATAGTCTCTATATGCTGTATTTTGCACTAGCACTTTTATTGTCTACGACTAAAATAAAGTTGAATGATGATGAGGACTTCGAAAAGCTCTTATTATACATCCCTAGCCCTCTGTTTGATTATCTTGAAAATGTGCCAACAGAGTTATGTACCTTGACATTTAAGTCAATATATGACCAACAGATATGTACCTTCACCACATTGTGTTTCACAGTATATAACTCGTTCAGCCTTCCAATATGGCGGACTTGCGCGTAAACCAATTTCGATTTACTCTCTATTGAAAACCAGACTCACTCACTCACGCTCAACATTGCGCCCTCTACCCGATTTTGAAATTGTTGGAGGACTACTGGCTCATTATCAGGTCATTTTAACCACGGACAGGAACGCTTAGAACGGAGTGCTTACAGTTTATGTCCTTGGCACCGGGGAGAAACTATAGGTTGTGCTGCTGCCTATTCACCATTAAGAATATAATAATATACTTTTTGGGGGAATACACTATAGATATGGCTTTATCTACGAGTTGTATGTCCCCTGTTTGCTTTACCATCAGCCCTTCAAAATTCTCTGATTGGCTATAACTATACATGTTGGAGTGACAGCAACATCTCATCCTAAGGAACCAGATCACTATATGCGGCAGACATGAACTTCATACAATATAGGAGTGACGTGGTTGCCCCATGAGATGTCCTACATGCGGGATGGATTAGCTCCGCCGTACGAATTGCTCCCTGTCCTCGGTGGTGGAACGGATTCCAGTGCTCTATATTTGCAGTTATGCGACCATGATTGCGTATTCGAGAGAACCTTCGTATGAGCCCTCTTGATACTGCCATAGCTCTCTTTTCCTACCCAGGAAAGATATCTGCATATTTATATCAATACATTTCCTTAAGAAAGCTTTCCCCCAGCGTTCGTAACATTTCTTCTATTACATTTAGATGTTACCGATATTGTCCTCCTATTATATATTTATTCTTGAAAGGACTTCTACCATACATAACATTGGGAGAGAGATTTACTTCTATATCTTCCTCTGTCCTTGGGGATACAGAAAATTTCATGCACCTTTGCCTATTTATTTTTTTTTTTTTAAACAAATTGTATTTGTCAAAACGTCACATATGACACAGAGCTCTGTGACCCAGAAGCTTCTGGGGCATCAATGTACATCAATTGAATGTGACCATTTTCATATATTTTCAGGAGAAAATGAAGAGCAATACAAATAAAATCTGAACCCTAGAACTATAACAACCCTAACCCACCACCCAGCGCAGTCGACCATTCCAGAGCCACCTTTGCCTATTTTGATCTTTCCCTCTTATTACCTTCATCTGGATTATCTCGAAGGGCGAGTTATCTGATATGCATAAAGCCCTTGTTCCTGCTGTTGCACATAAATGGTGATTTATATATATCTCTTAACACCAATAACTTTCCCTATTTCTACATCATATTCAGGAAGGACCATTTTTGTTTGGAACCTGCAATATACTCCGGCTGAAGAATACTGCTTTACCTATTAATGCTATAATTTTGGAGAACAGCTGAGCGATATATCGCTACAGTAGGTAATTGATTAATTGCATGAGATTTTATTAAGGTACTTATATGATGCAGATGGAGGTTTGTTATTTAAAAGAGACATGAACTGTACATGGTTTGGCCTATATAAAGTTGGACTTCTATCTTCATCCCCATCCTCAACACACAAGGTTTTCTGTTGCCTTTATTTTCCTATTTTTTCCCCACTGGGCACATCTGTGACTGCAGGTATTTGGTTTTTTTCGCTGTTGGAATACTTTATAATTTTCTCTATGTTTATGGTAATTGGATATATTTATCATTCGTTATATTTTCATGTTTGCAGACATTGTAATTGGAAAGGGGCTTCCTGAAAGGTCTGTCTCTTGCTTGGATGGTCCCAACCACCACCTATAAACTATGTTCAGCGCCCTGATGAAGGTAGCATGACAAATCTTTGTGTCACACCGAAACATGCGTTGGTGCAATTTTTCTTGTTGTGTTAATTAACCAGTGATGTATATGGATGATGTGTTAAAGGATATTAATTTAGACATATCCTGTATCCATTGTGTGGAATGCCAATAGATTCTGGGATTATATACAATTGATCAAGGGGTAGGAGTAATGGCAATATGGCATTCTTAGCATTGTTTTTAGTGAATAAGTTGGTTGTGTATTTCTTTGAATGAATTTGTGTCTGAGTGCTTTGATGTACGAGTATGACTTTTATATATTTGTAGCAGGACAGGAAGCACATGATAAACAAAAATGTAAGTTTATGTACAATATATAAAACAAGCATTGGCATAGCCAATAGGTCTCGCTTTTGGAACCTTATAAGTGTTTAGCTATGCAACAGTTGCATAACTAAATACTTATAAGGTCCCAAAAGCGAGACCTATTGGCTATGCAAAGCGGCCCTGAAAGTGAAAGTGATCGCAATCACGATCAAACATCAAAGCGGCCGCGAAAGTTAAAGTAATCGCGGTAAAGCGCGGCCCGCGCGCCCGCGCACATGCACTGTAGCTCTAGGCTGGCCTGGTAGCACTTTTTGGAGCCCTCTCAATAGGTCTCGCCAGACCAGCGCATGCGCTGGGTCAGGCGAGACCTAAAAACAAATGTATATCATGAAATATTTTTCTTGTAATATGTCTGATTCATGATATGGTATATTGAGTTATACTGATCTGAAAGTAAATTGAAGAGTACTGTTTTTTTCCTGTAGTTTGATTGCTGATTTACACCCTCACAATATCCTCCGATTCGCAGGCTGTTCCATGTGGTGTGCACAAAAGTAACCACTCCGCCACATCTCCTAAGGCACTCATCTGTTGCCGCTCCACCAAATGTAACCAATTGTGTCCTCGTATAATAAACCCCATGTATTATCTTCAGCTGCACCGATCTAAAGCCAGCTCTAATTGAAAGCTCCCCATGTCCCTGCAGCGCCTCCTCCCACTCCTCGTCAGAGGTCCTCCTCAAGTCTTGTCCCTGAAATCCTGGGGTGAATCTGGAAAATTGTTGTTCATTTAACAGCCTGCACTCACTCAGGTCAGAAGCTCCTAATTTCAGGGGTTGCTGCAGTGCCTTTAGAGCTGGTTGAGTAACAATGATTTAAATTGGCTGCTCCTAGTTACAACCCTCGCAAGCATAGGTTAAATCATGTTTTTTAATGCCCATTCTCAACACGTGCTCCTCTGTCACTCCATGGTTCAGCCCAACCCACAAGACATTATAGTAAGCTTGGTTGTGTAATGTCAAATTTGATAATTTGCTACTCTGCCACTGTTGGGTGGAATCACCAAAGAAACAACAATCTGATGTTGAATGCCTATTGCGACAAGCTCCAAAGCCATTCTTGCGTAAACCCATCAGAGCAAATACAATAGCTGGTTCTATAACTGCCCATTCCAATGTCCTTCTCCCGCTTCTGGGTAGATTCCCGTAGTGCATATAGTAAGTATGGTTGCATAATGCCCATTCATATTGTGTGGTGCAGTACATCTACTACATACCTAGATGTATTATCCCCTCTATCATGGCTTGCTTGTATGCTGTGCCTGCATACACCCCACAGAACATGCACAATGGCTGGTTGCTTAGTGCCTAATCCTATGGGATGCTCCTCTGCCACTATTGTCTGCACTATACATTTTACACTTACCACTCTTCTGACTCGGATGTTTAAACTACATGATGCACATCACTACAAAAAAAGAAGTCAACTGAATGCTTGAATGACCTTGTCTGAGGTCATATTTTTCAAAGCACTTGCGTACATGCCTCATATTTACAATGACACAGTTTGAGCAGTGTCAGCCAACCACACTAAGAGCCCATCTCTGCTCCTCCTACCCAACACTGAAACGTTACCCATACATACCAGATGCAAATCCTTTGTATTCCCTTGAAGTAGAGACATGCTGCTCATCCACAAATGCACTTCAGCACGTCACTGGGGATATGCAGCACTATATAAATGCAAGTACAGGATACAGTAAAATACAGAGGATCCCAAAATTATTGTCCCCACAGAGACTTTTTTTACCAGGCTATTAAAAAGAAAAAAGGTTTGACTGATCAACACACGACTTGGCATGAAAAAAGAACCAGAATTTTGGGTAACTACAATGAGAAATTATACACGGAAGGAAGATTTATAACCCGCGAAGAAGCTATGGAGCTCTTCGATCTTGGGGCGGGCCAATTCTTGCACTATGGGAAAATTTCCCAAGTGACCCGAGACATGTGGCCAGACTTCCCGAAAGAACCTCTCAGCACTAACATACTAACGGTAATGCTGTATATGACAGGGGGAAGCAATTAATCTCTCACTTGTACTGTGCCCTGAGGGAGGACCTACCACATGAAACCCCACCAGTAAGACGGAAATGGGACAAAGAGTTAGAGGAGCCCCTCTCAGACAGAGACTGGGAGAGGGTGCACAAGGGAGTGAGAATGGTCAGTTCCAACGCAAAATTCCAATTCCTACTATAGAATATAACTCACTAGGTGTACCTTACCCAGAGCAGACAACACAGGATATACACGACCCGGGGAGAGGAGTGCCCCAGAAGTAGGTCACAAGTGGCGGGCTTCCTCCATGTGATCTGGGCATGCCCCACACTGGATCTCTACTAGGATGCAGTGCTGGCACACCAGAGAGCTACAGAATGGGTAATCCCTAAAGATATACGGCAGTGTCTCCTGGGCTTGACACCTACCCCTAAACACAAAAAACGAAGTAGGCGTTTCCTTTCCTTGGGATTGGTGTTAGGCAGGAGGCGAATTGTAATAGTATGGCTACGTCCGAGGCCCCCAAGAGTAGAGGAATGATTGAGGAATATGTGTGAATGGGCAACTGCGGAACGAGTAAGAATGCTGATGGTTCGGACGGATGAAAAACTTGAAGATGACCTTCAGGCATGGTATCAGATGATACAGGACCTTAAAGGGGAACAGGACACAGGGACGCAGGAACCCCCAAATGGAGCAGAAGCCACACCACGCGGGGGACAACAGGAGGAGGGTACAGTACGAGATACACCTGAAATACAGGATGAGTGAGTGTCACCACACCCAAAATTAGGGCAACCGGTACTACAGTTGGGAAAGGGGGAGGGGGGGGGGGGGGGGGGGTAAGGGCGGAAGGGGGGTTAAGACAACCTAAGCGTGGCTTGATATGTTTGCTTTTTGTATAGCTAAACTAGCGCAATGTGAATTTATTTGGATTGTTTTGACATCATGAGATGTGTTGGGGAACAAAGGACGGCGCGGATGTTGCTATATATGATTGTAACATTGTTTCTATGCAGTTTAACCCTTTGGGTGCCAGGCCTTTTCCCCCTCCTGTGCCTGGCGATTCCCTAGTGGGTGGGTGTCATGACGAGATAGTCTCGTCATGGGCACAGCGCGACTGTGCTCCATGACGAGACCATCTCGTCATGGGCACAGAAGAGGTTAAATGCCAATAAAAACAAATTTTAAAAAACTACGAGACATTTGTTTTAAAAATAAAATTGTCAAAAACTATTGTAAAATATTTTTAGATGGCTGGAAAGAGAAAATGTGGACTTAATCAATATTCATGAACGATAGAAATTATCCACAAATGTACGGGTTCCAAGAACAAATTCTAAAAGGTCATTTTATTTTTTTAAATATTTGTAACTAAACCAAGTCAGTGACCAGAAAGCCTTTTCTCAAAGCCCAATTACATTTTGTATAGCAGATTCATAAGTATTTTATTGAAAAATATTATCAAAATATCGAGAAGAAAAGAAAAACAAGCAGGAAATTGCACCCAATGTTACTTTTTCATTGGAGAGAATTCAGTGCACAAAATATGTAACACAAATGAATGATAATTTCAATCTGTGCTTCACTGTGTACATCAGAAAAGGTTTTTTCTAATTTTTGATTTATTCAAGGTCCAATACAACCAATAACCTGCTTATTGTACACAATTTTCATTTTTCACAGTACGCCCTCCTTTGCACAGATTGAGATTGCAATTTATCATAAGGGTTCATGTCTCCCCACTGCCTCCCCTCCTTCATCCCCAACCCTTCTTTACCTTACCCAAATGTGTGCACATCATTTAGGGTCACCAGAGTTCGCAGCTGAGACCCATGGCTTGTCCCTTACAACCACTGGCACTGCCTTTGCAACCCCTGGCATCAGAGGTGGGAAAATCAGTGCCTGGAACACAGGGGCAGCTTGTCGTGGTTTCTCTGTCAATTTCTTTCTTACACAAATAGTGATTATTATTATTCACTCATAGTATAACGAAATTGAGTACAATTAGCTGGAATATAACACTACTCGCACCTAAAGTAAGTAAAAATGCTTTTAAATGTATGATGTACACATGCTTGCGAGTATGTGTGAATGTGTGCACATGTGCAAGCATGTGTGTGTGTCAAAGTATTGGTCAAATGGTGTGTGATGTCACTTTCGCTACACCTGACATTTTAGTGAATTGATGCCCAGGCCCAAATGACCTCAACTACAAATAAACCTCAATCGTAGATGGTGCCCGTATAGCGTGAGAGTCGTTCATTGCAAGGCACTGGTGACATATATAAACAGACATCACTAATTTCCCACTTCTTCAGCTTATTCAAGACATGATAGGCACAACAATGCTCAAAACATCCCCTTTCTCTGCAAATTCAGCCAAAAGGGCTGCCCAAATTATTAAATCACCCTGCACTTTTTCATCCCTCCTAGTCAGTCTGATTTGTACTTCCTCCCCTAGGGTCCACTACATAACCATAACTGCACACTGGGTGACTCATTCCCAACTATCCCATGGAAACACACCGTTTCGCCAAGAGTAGGGTTACTTGCAGGAAATTATATTGCATTTGCCCCACCTTTGGCCATTCCATAAGGCCCAAAACCAGTTGACGAGGCTGTAATATCAGGGGGTGCCCCACCAGTGTCTGGCAGCACCTTCCTCACCCCATTTGAAATATCCAGAGACAAGCGTACAGGGCCAAGCCATATGAAGGAACATCATCCTTTCTATTCCACAGCGGGGGCAATCAGGGAATCTAGTCGGATATATTTCTGCTAGCACACTAGGGGTCAAATGCGTAGTGTGGAGAAAATTAAAATGTATCAGTTTTAACTGGGCATTCCCAGACCCCCCCTAAAGCACAAGTTACTACTTGTGTAACGATATATCTGCAAGAGACATTAGTTAGTGATAGATTCCTTACCTTAGAATATCCCCAGGCATCAGACTGGATCCGGAAAGTTTTTCGTCAGTAGTACCCCTGCGCGTCGGCAATGGCGTCGTGCGGCTCCGCGTCCGTCGCTGGCATCGTATGCACCAAGATGACGTCACGGAGACTACTTAGGCACCACCCATGCACGTAAACGTCAGTTCTGTACACGACTTTCCGCGACAGGAACTCAGAGCCATGCAAAAAACTGACCACTGGTGCCCTGAAACTAGGGCCCTGAAAGGAATGACCTTAATCCTAGAAATCGGTTCGCAGAACGGGGAGCATGAGTGGGGCGGTAAGGAATCTATCACTAACTAATGTCTCTTACCAATATATCGTTACACAAGTAGTAACTTGTGCATCTGAAAGAGTCACGTTAGTGATAGATTCCTTACCTCAGAATAGATACCCCAAAAATACCAACCCCGGTGGTGGGTCTGCGAATAAGATTACACCAGAAAGTCATGGAGAACAGAACCAAAGAAGCCGTCCCTCCGGACTTGCCTGTCAAGGCAGTAATGCTTGGTAAACGTGTGCAGCAAAGCCCACGTAGCTGCCTGACAAATGTCCTGCAAGGGAACCCCACGACCCAAAGCAGTAGTGGCCGCCGTCACCCTGGTAGAATGGGCACGCAGCCCCACAGAAGGCCCCTTAGCCAACGAGTAACATGCGTTGATGCACAGAACCACCCACCGAGAGATGGTTCATTTGTGCACGGCCCGACCCTTTTTGGCACCCACAGAGCCAACAAAGAGCTGGTCATCCACCCGAAACTGTTGTGTGCGCTTCAGATAGGAGAGCGCACGTTTTGGGTCCAGACGGTAGAGCCTCTCCCTCTTTTGAAGGATGCGGAGGCGGAAAGAAGGTGGGCAAAGTGATAGTCTGCCCAATGTGGAAGGGCGTGACAACTTTTGGCAAGAAAGAAGGACGGGTCCTTAAAACCACCTTGTCCGGATGAACAGAAAGAAAGGGAGGTTTAGAAGAAAGAGCCTGGAGCTCACTCACTCGTCAGAGGTGACAGCTACCAGGAAAGCCGTCTTTAGAGTGAGAAGACATAAAGGACAGTTATGAAGGGGCTCAAAGGGAGCGCACATCAGATAAGTCGAGACAAGATTTAAGTCCCATGGAGGCATTATGAAAGGCACGGGAGGAATCGTGTGTGTAATGCCTTTGCGAAAACGGTTAACAACCGGGGACTTAAAAAGAGAAGGCTGATCTGGAACCCGTAGAAAGACTGAGATGGTCGAAAGATAACCTTTGATAGTGCCCAGAGCAGAGCTCTGCTGGACTAAAGAGAGACGTAACAATAGGACCTCAAAAAGAGGGGCAGAAAGGGGATTTACAGCTGTCGCAATGCACCATGCCACAAATTTGTTCCACCTGCAAGCGTATACAGTCTTAGGTGAGGGACGCCTGGCTGCCAGAAGCACATCACAGACTTCCGGAGGCAAGTCAAATGGAATCAACTGTCGCCGCACCATCTCCACGCAAGGAGGTGGAGGCTGGACAGGTTCGGGTGGAGGACCGTCCCCTGCTGCTGCGACTGAAGATCCTCCCGAAGAGGCAGCCGTATCGGGGGATCTACGCTCATACTGAGTAACTTGTGATACCAAACTCCTCGAGCCCAGGCCGGTGCCACAAGAATGACTTGGGCCCGGACGCGTCTGATCTGTCAGCACTCTGGGTAGAAGTGGTACAGGCTGAAAGACGTAAAACAGACCGCAACTCCACTCATGACGAAAAGCGTCGCCGAGCGAGTGCCGCCTTGGAAACTCCAACGGTCTCTTCGGCGGCGAATAGATCAAACCAAGGTCCTCCACACTGTTGAAAGAGACCTTGCGCCACTTCAGAGTGAAGACGCCGTTCGTGATCCATTATGCACAGACTGCCGAGTGCGTCCACCCTGGCGTTCAAAGAACCTGCCTAGTGTTGAACCACCAGGAGAATGCCCTGGTGTTCCAGCCATATCCAGAGGTGCAGAGCCTACTGATCGAGGGTCCACGACCCCACCCTGCCTTTTCTTGTTGCAGTACCACATGGCGGTGGTGTTGTCTGTGAACACCTGCACTACTGTCCCCTTGACAGAGGGAAGGAGTGTTTTCAGTGCAAGTAGGATCACCCTGAGCTCCAAAAGATTGATATGGAGCTTGGACTCCACCTCAGACCAGAGACCTCTGACTCTCCCATGTGGGGGGGACGGTTTTTGGAAAGATGGGTATAGATCTTTTTCCCTACCGGCATGCCCATCGATGGCTGGTAGAGCTAAGGGCGGATTGATGTTCCTTCTATCCCATAATCTTAAAGGCTCGTTAAGAAGAATAGAGGTCGATTCTGCCAACTTATTGATATTAGAAGTAAGCCGTCCAAACAATTTTAAATTGTTACTTATTAATTTCTATAATTCAAGTGATCGTGAAGTGATTTATCTGCATTTGAATAAATTGAACTTTTTTTTAGTTGATTATAGGAGAAATCAATCCACATTTTATCATATATTACTCTTAGGTGATTTTAATATACATTTATGTGACCATTATTGTTATATCTCTGACCACTTGGTTCATACTAATTCAGAGACCCCTCATTTTGAGCACTCCTCTTGGGGTGCTGCCCTGGAGAGCTTCCTGGCTGAAACTGATCTTATTGAACCCTCTTTTGTAAATTTTGCTGATCGTTATCATACATTTAAGAATAGTGAGACTATCATTGATTATATGATTATATTTTTCTGTCTCCTAATCTGCTTGATAAGGTAATTTATTATAATGCTATATTTTCACCTTTTAGCGATCATAATCCTGTCCTACTGGAATTGGCTTACAACTGTGGGATTTTAGGAAATGGAGGGGGAACACTAGGTCCTAACAACATGGTAACCCATGATCAAGATAGGAGGCTCAAGTGGACCAAAGTGTTACCTACCACATTTTTTAATGATTTATGCATGAATACCAGGGATCTCATAACATTATGTAACTATCCTACAAATCCGGAGGTCGTTACACTGGGGGCTTTTGTGGGTATCTGCTCTCAGATTGCTGCAGATCTGATTACTAAGTCTAAAGGGAAAGTCCAATCGAAAGAAAAATGGTTCGATGAAAATTGCTCGCAAGCGCATCGTGCCTTAATTCTAGCCCTGAAAACTTCTCCACAAGATAGGCCCTTGATAGTGAGTCGAAGGAAATTTTATAAGCTAGCGATCCATAAGCGGAAGACAGAAATTAAAGCAGAAACCTGGGATGCCCTTCTATCTGTCAACATCTTAAAAGATAGTGCCAAGTTTTGGTCCATTGTTAATACTCCCCTTTTTTCAGGTCTGGATAACAACTGCCAGGATAATAATGTTACGGAAGCCCAATGGTTGAACCATTTTGAAGGGATTTATGGCTCTGACTATTCTTGTGACTTCTTGTCTAATAACTTTTCTCAGCAAGGTCTACTCCCTCTTACTTTTGAAGTCGAGGATATAGAAAAAGCCATAAAAAATACCTCAAGCAGTAAAGCGCCTGGCCCAGATCATGTCCCAGCTGATATCTATAAGCATAATCCCAGTTTCTGGGCAAAGATTCTGGTTAATGTCTTTAATGCTGTGGCCTTGATCGGGCCTCCTGCATCATGGTGTCACTCAACAATTACACCGGTTTTTAAAAAGGGTCAGCGGAGTGAACCAAGGTGCTATAGACCCATATCCTTGATTAACTCGGTCGTAAAAGTATTAGGTAAAGTCATATTAGGTAAGATCACAGATTGGGCTGATGAAAATAAAATTATAAGTAAACTACAATATGGCTTCCGTAAAGGCCGAGGTACCATGGATCAATGCTTGAACCTTTTCCTGTTAATAGGAAAATATACTATGGCGAAGGAGGGCACGCTGAAGCTGGCATTTATGGACCGGACTTCAGCTTTCGACCTGGTTAACAGGTCGAAACTGTGAACTATTTTGTTAGAAATGGGTCTGGATCCGGCTTTGGTTTATTTTTTAGTAGATCTCCACCGTGATCTTACTGCTTCAATCAGGTTGTCCCAGGACGGTAGGTGCTCTAAATCTTTTAAATCCAGGAGAGGGGTACGGCAGGGGTGCATCATGGCACCCCTACTTTTTACCTTATACATTAATGCCCTGGATAAAACTCTGGTTAAAGCGAGCTTGGACATTCCGCGTGTAGGTGATACTTTAATTCCAGTTCTCCTATACGCGGATGACGCTGTACTACTGGCTAGAACGGCGGTAGGTTTACAGCGTCTTTTAGACGCATTCGGAGATTTTATGTTGTCCCTGGATTTGGTTGTAAATATTGGTAAATCGCATGTTTAGTCTACAGGTCGTAGAGCTACAAAACCATAATCTTTTTATTGTAATGGAGGTCTAGGGTCTTCTGTCCCCTCTCTTACTTATTATGGGGTAGTTTTTGATGAAAGGAGTACTTGGGCCCCACAGCAAAAAATCGAAAAAGAATGCAGTAATCAGATCAACTTCTGCTGTATTAGGCTTTGTTAAACGTCTGGGGGCAAGACCAATGGAGGCCATTATTAAAATGTACAAATCTAAGTGTCTGGCCATAGCAGGATACGGTTCCGCTATTTGGGGTTACAAACCCCAGTTAGAACTACAGATAGCGGAAAACAGATTTTTGCGGAATCTCCTCTCAGTACCGCAATCTACCCCTAATTTTTCCTTACATCAGGAACTGGGGTTGGGTTTTTTATCTGACACTCTGAGCTTGGCGCCGTTACTTTGCTGGCTCAGAGTGTGGCTTAATCCAGAGTTAACCCTGAATCAAGAGATACTCCGGGATTGTGCTAAGTTGGATAAAGTGAGTAATATTAAGTGGCTAGTTTATGTCGAATCCATGCTCTCTAAATTAGGTCGTCAGGAACTATATGATCACCCAGAAAATATTAGGAAGGATGATCTGAAATTGGTTAAAAATAATTTCATAAAAATGATGATGGCAGAAAGGGAAGGGAATGAGTAGCAAAAACCTTTAGTTAGGGCTCATTCTCTAATAAAAACAACATTGTTAATAGAACCCTATCTGCTAATAGTTACTAAACCGTTTCATCGTTGGCTCCTGACCAGATTTCGATTTAATTTAATACATCTGTCCTTGGGGGACTTTGTGAGGTGGTCTAAACCTGAGGAAGCAGGATTATGTTCCTGTGATAATTACTCTATCCAAGATACCCTACATTTCTTACTGTTTTGTAAACATTACTCTGCTATTCGGAAGAGGTTTTTGGTTCCCTTACTTCGTAAGAGGGGCTTTTTACAGGCCAAACGTGCCTTAATTTATTTACAAATGCTAACCAACACGTGGGAAATTTTTAACATTGCTTCTTTTTTAGTGGCCGCAGTCAGGCTGAGGGGAAGAATTATAGTCAGTTGACATTTCTTTATATCTATATTAGATAGAATATATAGCGATCTCTGGTCCCCTATGTATTTTTGCAATTTGTTTTAATTCCTATTGATCAATTTGATCAATGATTTAGTTAAGTAACTTTCAAAATTTGATGGACTCTGATGGTTCGGTATTCTATCAGTGACCATGTTTTTGTATGCACTTTAGCTTTGAGGGTTATGAAATAATTTTTAGGAATGTATTTATGATGAGCATAATATTGTTATTTATTGTATATGAATGTAAATGTTGTCTTGTACTTTTATGATTTTAACTAATCGATTAAAGTGGATTGATTGATTGATTGGCCTCTCCCATGTGGTCCCCCCCATCCCAGGAGGGACGCGTCTGTCACCACTGTGTGCTCCGGTTGAGGAAGGGAGGGGATCTGCCGCTGACCCAACGCTTGTGCAGTGCTCTCCGAGATCTGGACGTAGTCGAACTGGTGTCCCTGATGCTGCACCCACTGGAACTTCAGGTCCCACTGCAGAGCCCGCATATGCCTTCTGGCCTGATTGATCAGCAGGAGGCCATGAGGCCCTGCAGCCTCAGTGTCTTCCTGACCGAAACCCAGGACAAGGGCTGAAAGATCGGAATCATAGCCAGAGTGTCCCGGACTCGCTGTTCGGGAGGATAAACCCGAAATTGCGTCGTGTTCCAGAACCGCTCCGATGAAGAGGAGCTTCTGAGAGGGACCAGATGCGACTGCGGCACGTTGACGGAGCACCCCAGCAAATGCAGGAGGTCGGCCGTAGTCTGGAGGTGGGAGACGACTGCCTGGGGCGATCCTGCCTTCAACAACCAGTCGTCGAGATAGGGGAAGACAAACCCCTGATCGGGGCACACTAGCTTTAGTGAACACCCGAGGGGCGCTGGTAAGGCCCAAAGGGGATCCTGGTGAACTGAAAATGCTAGTGGCCAACCGTGAACCGCAGGTAATGCCGGTGGGCTGGCAGGTCCTGAAAGTGGAACGCTACCCTCCACCGTTCGGGTCCAGGAAACAATTGATGTTCCAAAGGTCTAAAACATGCTTGATGACCCCCTAGGCCAAGGGTGTCGCAACTTCCCGTTTGCAAAGCATCAAGTGATCCCCTGATAGCGGTGATACTGACATGGCATAGCAGGAGTAGTCTCGAAGGAGAGGAGTAGCCCCTTCGGACTGTTTGCAGAACCCACCAGTCCAAAGTGATGGGGCGCAAGTGGGGGAGGTGATGGCGAATCCTGCCGCCCACTGGCGTGTGGTGGACCTGAAACAGTGGACTGAAACAGCAGACTAGGAAGGTCTTGAGGCAGCGGTGGTGAGGGTGACTGATCTGCCCGCTAGCCCTGGGACCCACCCTGCTGTTCTACAAATTGCTCTGCCTATGGAGGATGCGGGGAATCCCGCTGCATCCTTGCCCTCGGCAATTGCTTGGGATAGCACCTTCCAAGCCTCCGCTAGACACTGTGGCATGGAGTTGGAATAGAGGGCCAAAAGGCCCTTGGAGAAGCAGAGTCCTGGACCACTAGACACTCTGGTGGTAGGTGCTGTGCCATTAAACTGGGGATGCCTTGTAAGCACAGACGCCCCGGTGTTACTTTTAAAGTGCGTTATTGAAGGGTAGGGGCAGTTCTGTAGAAGAGGCCGCTGCTGAAACACTGCAGTGAGGAGATAGGCACAGTAGGGAATTTGACATAATGTACCCACCACCTCCGTAGCTACGGAGGAGGGAGACAGTGTATCAGGGTGTGGTGAGAATTCCAGCTTGCTGGAATTATCCATATTGTCAATCTAGTGGAGGTCATCCTCACAGCGAGCTGCGAGAAAGGTCCTCAGACCCCTACTAGTAACCCCCTTTGATCAGGAATAGGGATTTGAGGCAGGACAAGGCAGGCTCGATATAAACCGGCCCTGGAGGCAACCAAAAAGTTGCCGGCGCTGATGGCGCCCGAGGCCGGCGCCAATGCCGGTACTGCAAGCTGTGCCGAGGCCAGAGCGGATGCCGGATCCAAAGGCGGCGCCGATCCCAGAGCCAATGTCAGCGCCGAAGCCGGAGCCAACAGCAGCGCCGAGGCTAGAGCAAAAACAACAGTTGATAGACAGAATGCAGAACAATGTCATACATTCACCCCAGTACAGAGATCTGGGCCTAAATCCATCGTTTTTTTGCTCACCATGCCATTCCAGTTTGAACCCAGCCATATGCAAATCAGTCTTGACCCTGTGCCTCATGGGAACAGCCCAGCCCGAACTGCCAAGCCAGGTCCCCGAGGCTAGAGCCATCAGCTGTGCCGAGGCCGGAGCCAATGGCGGCGCGGTGACTGGGCCAGAGCCAACGGCGCCACAGGGTATCTTGCTGGCGTAACCGGGGCCAAAGGTGGAGGCATGGGGGCAGAACCACCCAAGGGGTCCACGGGGCCCAAAGACGCTCCGGAGGGACCCGATGGGACAAAGAAACGGCCTATGTTGCTGACAGAAGTACCTATACTTCTTCCGGAGGCACGTACTGTCCCCAAAAATGCAGGTAAGCCGCCGGCAACAACAGAGGCCTCAAAGGAGCCGCAGGGGAGAGACCACCCGCCCCCTCCACCGAGTCCAGCGACTGGTGAGGGGTAGACTAAGAGCGACGCCGCTCCTTCGACCGGTTATGGCGCAGGGGCTTACCTGTCCCCGATTCCGATGAATGATGGTGTCAGCTGCGCCAGCGATCTCTCGACCTCCCAACGGGAGCGGGACCTTGAGCGGCGCGGTACCGAGTGTCGGGCCACCAACAACTTTCGGGAACGCTCCCGCAAGCCTTCTGCGCCATGGCCCAACAATCGGGGCACGTCTCGGGGTGATGGCATGCCCCAAGCAGAAGAGACACACGTTGAACGGGTCCATCACCTACATGGTCCGACAGCAGTCCCAACAGGACTTAAACCCGGCCATCCCTACTGCAGCAAAAGTCGAATTCGACAAAACAAGAGACGCGTCTCATAAACAAGTCAAATTTACTGACTAGGAGTACCGCTCTCTCCCGGATCTGCGCTTGCTGGCGCGGAAATAGAAAGAACGTCAGCATGCATGGGTGGCACCTAAGTAGTCTCCGTGATGTCATCTCGGCGCATAAGACGCCAGCGACGGTTGCGGAGCCGCACGACACCACCTACCGACACGCAGGGGTACTGGTGACGAAAAACTTTCCAGATCCAGTCTGACGCCTGGGGATATTCTAAGGTAAGGAATCTATCACCAACGTGTCTCTTTCAGATCCAGCTCACATGTCCTCGCTCATTTCCCATCAGTCAACTGAACTTCCAGTTTCTCATTCCAGAATCGTATGACGCAGTAGTTCATTTTAGGGGAGCCGATTTTAGTGCCCTGTATGTCAAAGTGATTAAGCATCGTCCCTCACCAAGCTGTACTATGCTTTCCAATATGTGGGTATTGAAGGAGTACTGGGGAAGTCCATTTATATTTCCCATGCAGTACCACCCAGTTTTGCATACTAATGGAGCTGCAAAGGGCCAACATCAAATGTATCCTGAGCCTCCAGAAAAGTGATAACTGTGTCCCCTGGAGTTTGACAGCCCCACTCCATCCATTTCTGAAAGGACAATATCAACATTCTGTTTAACTGTGGAAAGGCTTCAATGGACAGAGGGCTTTAGGAGATGATACAGACAGCGTGGCAGAAACACCATCGTGGCCATTGCTACCCTCCCCATGACTGACAGTGTCACCAAAGCGCACAGACACTCGCAGCCCCTCTATCACAGGTTTGTAAGCATATTGCCATTCAGCCATATGGGCCATCATAACCCCCAAATATCATAAGGCATCCATTTCCCATCATAGTCCCAAAGCCGGGAGTCTCTCTCTCGCTCTCTCACTCCAAGCCAACTAAGTCCCCGGGGGAGAAAGGAGGGGGGTGGGGAGGCTCCTCTGTCAGTTAGCTCAGAGATCTCCTCAAACTCTTACAACAATCGCAAAAGATAGGGCAGCATGGACTGAGGCTCCCTCAGGTGGAAGAGAGCGTTGCCGGCGTAGAGGGATACCTAGTGTGCTACCTTCCCAAGTGTAATCCCCAGTCATGCAGGTCTCCTCTAATACGAAGGGCCGAAGGCTCTAGGGCCAGGGCAAACAGTAGTGGGGAGAGCGGACATCACTGCTGAGTGCCATGACCCACATTTCAGGATCTCAATATCAGGCCGCCCATTTGCACCCACCCCCAACACACACCTCCGGATGCCATTGGGGTCGTCAACAGGCCCTTTCACGTATACCCCCTGCAAATCAGGGAAGACTGTTATTAGCCCTCCGGGTGATCGCAGTCTTACCGTCCACGTGTACCAAGCAGCGCACCAACGGCACCTTCACCTCCGTACACAGTATCCAAGCAAGCAGCCGGCTTGGCTTGTCCCCTTCCCTATGAGCCCCTGGCAATAGGTTTTCTGGGTGCATTTATCCGACCTGCCCTATATGTCTCCAATGCGCAGCCTTAAGTCCAGCAACTGACAGTAAGCGTCTGGAGAGATCCCCTCCTCCCACTGTACCTCTGCAAGCATACCCTTCCAGTGAGAGAGTTCCTGCTGGAGTTGCTTCTTCACCTTACAGGCCTTGCTTAGGCACACCCATCTTATTTCAGCACCGCTCATTTATTTGCCCTTGTGTCTGTTGAGCCCCAGTTTCTCCTTTAGAAAGTGATCACTAAAAAGGTTCAAAAGAATCATCTGATGTAGTATGCAGGTGAAGGATTTCATGTTAAATTAAATTTATTAGATAAAAAAAATGTGCATGGAAGGAGTCAACATCTATTTTGCTAAACATTAAAGCTGTAGAGACAGATTAGCCTGGATGCTCCCTGGGGAAGGTATGAAAGCGGCTCAAGTTCGGAGAAGTGAGAGGCACAAATATAGACTACATTTTCAAAGACGAAAAATTTGTAAATTAGCTCAAGTAAGTCTCTCACACAAAATGCAGGCCAGAAAATGTATTGCTTAAGAAACTAGATGGTTTATGTGCGATCTTACAGTAACGTACAGATACAGTAATGATAGTAAATTAGTCTGCATGACCAACTCAATGAAAACTTTTTTGAATTTATACAAAAATAAAAACACAGTAGGTGCTGGTCATCCCCTGTGGTTTTACATTACTGAAGAGCACAATGAGGAAACAGAAAAAAAGTAAGGGGTGCACATATTACAGCCCTTAGAAGTAACGTGTTGCCTTATGGAAGTATATTTTACGTACAAGCATTGTAGTAATGATTCTACAGACCTAAAACAAAATCTGCAGAAATACAACCAATCTTTCCTAGAGAAGGAAATCAAAGAAAAGACTGAAGGCACTACTGATATTCAGATAACAAAAGACATACAATTGATGGACGGAATGCAAAACAAATCAAAACATTCACCCCTAGTCGAGAGATCTGGCTTAAATCCATCATTCTTTTGCTCACCATGCCACCCCAGTTTAGACCTGGCCATAGGCAAATCAGTCTTGACCCTGTGCCTCATGGGAACAGTCCTGCCTGAACTGCCAAGCCAGGTCCTCCCTGGACCGGAAACAAGCATCCTAGGACAGGTTTCAGGGTTTCTCCCCTCATCAGCCAGGATAGCTTCAATCCAGTGGCACAGTGAGCCCTGGACTCACGTCTGGGCATACCCGGCACACTTGGGGTGAGAAAACAAAAGACACACAATTGATTAACACAAAGACGAGTTTGCATGTGCCGTGGGACATACTTCTTTCAGATGTAAATGTAGTTAGTGCTCTAAGCAAATACTCTTATTTAATTTGAAACAAAATTGCAACCAGCTGAGTTTTGATTTTATGACTTGAGATACAGAAGGCCAGAGCCCACCTTTTATTGTGTGCATATTTATCACATTGTATTGCAGTATTTATATTTAAGAGCTCACCTACATGGGAAGCAAGTTGGAAGTAGCGTGTGGGGTTGGAAGAGTGATGTCTTTATTTTTTAGCCTGTGCAGGAAATGTTTACATGCTGTGCGTGACCACTGGTGTGTGGTTATCATGCTATGCGATGTAGCACTTATCAGTTTGGTGGAAAAAGAGATGTGAGAGAAAAGACAGTTTATGGTTTTTAGTAAACTGGCAGCTTTGAGTAGCTGTGCAGGTACTTTTTGGTATTTCTTATGATTATAGCCTAGTTAACTGGTTACTGCACTGGGTTGCCCAACTGCATTATCTGGTATACATTTTCAGTCCAAAGCGGGCACGGCTGGAGAGGGAAACAGTGGGGCCATCTGCTTGGATGGGCTAAGATACTATCATCCCTTATATACATTTCATTGAAAGGTAAATTAGTCAGTGTCATGGACTGGATATTCTCATTAATTTACTAGATTAGAGGTATTTAATCAGTATGTGGGAACTTGTGTAACACGATCTATCCAAATATTGCACCATCTGTCAAAACCTCACATTTTCCCCAATAGGTTACAAATGTCTTGACAATAGCTCTCACTGGGAATGGTTTTCTTTATAATTGTAGGGCTAAATCTCAAAAGGGTTGCCCCAAGTTCTTGATCATCTCTTTGGTATACACTTCTATGGGGTCCTTTTGCAGCACTCTAGGTCAAAACTTGCCTATAGTATTTCTCCTTTGCTTCTTGCAAATCTTATTGTATTCATCTCAGATTCCATCTAGTTTATGCTCATCCAAATATCTCTGATTTTCTTGAGCACAGTTTATCTGATCATGTAGTAGTTAATGTATGGATTTGGATAAATGTAATCTATTTTGGATATTGGGTGCAATTCATGCTTAAACATTTTATTTGTAGAGCATTCTCCTTTGTTATTTTCCCTTCCCTTTTCAATTTTAACTTGTTCAAATAAATTCATTTGGGGTTCCTTCTCATTTAAAAATGTTGCATCTTTGTTGCCATTAAAATATTGATACAAGCCCTAGCGAAGCGACAATGTAATGTTAGGGTTACGAAACACAAGTTAGCTTGAGCAGAAATTTGAAGTTGAGAATGTTTGATAATAAAGACTTTTTACAAAAGATCATTTGTGACCAGTATTACTTTCAGACTGACACTTGTCTTCCATAAGTCAGCCCTTCATAGCTTATCTGGACAAAGAAAATATTGCGCTGGTTGAGTTGTTCCAGATCTGTGGGCTGTAAACTGCAGAGTGAATTTGAAGGTGTGATTACCTTTCCGGGTCCTATCCTGGGGTTTTGGGATGATGTAGTTAGTTATCTTGGAAAAAGCCATGTTTTCAACTGTCGTCTGAAGAGTAAATGACCCTGGGCGCTTCAAATCTTGGCTGGTAGTTCGTTCCAGAGCTTGGTGGTCTATAATGAAAGAGCAGAGAATCCTTTGGATTTCTTGTGATAAAGTGGTATGATTATTAGGGGTGCAAAGCTGGAATAGAGTGCCCTGCTTGGTTTATATTGCTGCAATTTAACTAGTAGGCAGAGTGGTCCTTTTCCTGGGGATGCTCTTTAGACAATGCAGAAAGCATTGAACACTGCCCTTTCTAGCTATAGGTATCCAGCAGTGATTGTAGAACTGGAGTCATGTGTTTTCTGAGGTGACGGAGGAGTCCTATTGAAGCAGCATTTTGGATTAGCTGTGTTTTGAGTATACTGAATCGGAGTATGCCAAAGTATACATGGGCTGCTGGCACAGTAAAGTTTAGAGATTATGAGTGTAAGGCTGGCTTGTAGTTTCTGTTGATATCTACCGTATTGGAAGATGCAGCGCAGTGTTTTTATTGTGCATAAGGCACTCTTTTTATGTTGACATGGTAGCAAGAATAATAATCTATGCTTATTCCTAGGTTTCTGACTTCTCTTGGAAGGGTCTCGAGTTGTGTGTTCTAGTACATTGAGTTTTGCTTTAATTTTTGTTATTGTTAATCTATGTAGTGGTCTTATTGGTCAACCCTTGGCGTTGTCTTTATTGATATGTTTGTCTAGTGCACATCCACGTGTGAATGTCTTGCAGCCACATATTTATTGAGGTTCTTCAAGATGGAAGTAGAGGTCTAATTAATTTTTACCCTTGTCTGTATGAGGGTTTGTAGTATGCTTTCGATGGCTCAGAAGTGTTGCCATCAATAGGTGAGTTGATCTTGAATGTGAGGAGATTGTTCCGTAACTGTGGCCTGTCACAAGGGGACAAATATGAACTCAACAGTGGGTCCAGCATAGCGAGTTGGACCAAAAACCATTTGTTGGAGGTTGAAGGCCTCAAGTTGGAATGTGATCGCTGTAGTTATATTCTTGTCCAACCATATGTTGAGGTCACCTACAATGTAGGAGCTTGGGCGTTTCAGATGGGTCTTGGTCATTGTATCCAATAAGACATCTTAAAAGCTTGCACTGCTGGGTGGTGGTCTTTACATTAAGAGGGAGTATTTATTAGTGCAAGTGGCCCGACCCAAAAAAATAAAAAAATTAAATGGTGTGGTTTGACATGTTTTATTTATATATATTTAACGGATGATGGCCAGGCCTCCTCTAATTTTGCCAATAGGATTTTTAGGTCTCGCCTACACAGCACACATGCGCTACATAGGAGACCTTTAGCCGTTGCACAGCTCTTTTTCCAAGCACATACTCGTGCATCTGGGGGCATACAGCTTGCGGGAGTGCGCAGCAGCGCGCCACAAGCACGAGTGTGTGCTTTGAAAAAGAGCAAACAGCTGCTGCTTAGCGCGCATACCCCCCCCCCCTTGTTTTCTTCAAGGCTCAAGCCCGCCCAGCTGCAAGAGTTGTCTCCTGTGTGTGCCCGCGTGCACTCCCCCCCCACCCCTCCCACTTGTTAAATGAATGATTTCCTTCGGCATCTTGTTTGATTTCTATGATGGCTCACTTAAATTCAAGGAAATGGTTTCTCGTGTTGGTACTGCATTAAAAAGTGTTTTTCATATCTAGCGTTGCATCATGGTTGTGCTTTTGAAAGTTTGGTGCCATTTTTGGATAGCTTGACGGTGCACTAAAAACCACAATGTTGCTGCTGGCAATCCATGCATTGTTCTGCATTTTGCCTTGTGTAAGTGCGGCATCGCAGCAGTCTCCAGTTATTGTCTGCTCTCCTGCAAGCCTGGCTTGTATGCATGGTTGGTGGAGTGTTTTGGTTGTCATGTGACTTAAGTGAGTAGCGTTAATTGTTGTACATGTGGACGTGAGAGGAGTTCTGGTCTTATTGCTGTAAACGTGGTGCTTTTATATCACAGAAACTTGTGGATTTGTTGGCTCAGACCTTGGTCGTTGACCTTTGTATATACATACATCATATAACCATTTTTAAAAAATATAATGCATCTTTAGGTTTTTAATAAAAGATATATTTAAATACCTGCACAGTGGCCTGATAAAGGTCAATGGTTCTGTTAAGCCAATAACTGGAATGACATCTGTGGGTCAAATCATAGGTGATTTCACTCCCATTGTCACACAACTTTTGTGAAATAATACCATTGAGCCAACCAGAGAAAGGGGTCAGATGTCCACCAGGAATTCACAAATAATAGTTATATTTAACACTTGATACTGCAGATTTTTAAATCTCTAGGTGCTGTAAATAGCATGTGTCACTTTTACCCAAGGACTACCTAATTTAATAGTAATAGTTTACAGGCCTCTTAAGGATGGAAGCCTGTCTTTGTGCTGTCCAGATCTGAAGTTGAGTTTCAGTTCACCGCGGATGGCTGCCGGAAATGTTTAACTCACTGAGCTACCATGCCAGCATTTAGAGGCATACATCATGAATATGCTCATTTTGTCGTGACACAATGCTGCGGTCCTGTGCCGTTCACTTGAGTTTGAAAGAGTTGAAGGGAGTTTAGAATGTATGCCTGTTTATTCCATGTACTTTCATCTACAACTTCCAAAATAAAATTCCATACTCGTGCTAGCAAAATATAATCACATATGAAAAGACAATTTAAAGATAGTCTCTTGGCTACGTTATATTGTACCTAATGTAAGGCCACCTTGGAGACTGATTTACAATTTACTGTTGTATGTGAATGCGAAAGCATTTTTTGTAACCTACATATCTCGATTCATGTTTGTGGCCAGGTGTTTCATTGTTTAGCAATGTATTTTAAAATAAATCATGGCGTGAATTTCATTTTCCAGTAAACTCACAAACCTATATATGAAATTTAAAATTTGGCCTTATGCAGTCCTTACTTGATAACACCAGCAACAAGCATTGGCATAGCCAATAGGTCTCGCCTTTGGGATATTTTAAAGTATTTAGCCATGCAACAGTTGATGTTGTTGCACCAAGGATATTGTGCTGCATAAGTAAATACTTATAAGGTCCCAACAGCGAGACCTATTGGCTATGCCAATGCTTGTTATAGATGATGCAAAATTCAGGAGGGATGGCTTCCTGGCACGTAGGTGCAAAGTCATAGCTGAGCCATATTTCTGAAATGAAGATGTCTGGTGTGGTTTCTGAGAGCAGATCAGAAACGCTGAAGTTTTTTGTTCGAGGATCTTGTGTTGAAAAGGATTGCAGTTATGTTTCTTTGCTCTTCGTGTCATGGTGTTTTGAGGGGGATGTGTAGTATGGGAGGAGGAAAATGGCCATAGTGGATTTTGAAGTGGGTGGTGGGAAGGTTGCTGGGTGCTGCAGTGCACAGGGGCAAAAAAATGAAATGTATGAAAGTACATGTCACAAATTGATTTGCAGAATAAGATCTTGTGGAATTTTACAATCATAAAATGGTAGTAATCCAGTCGAAATCCATTTCCAATCTTTGTTAAATCAAATAATCTTTATTCGACTATCAGCCATAAAAGAGTACATCATAAAACATGAATTTACACAATTTTTTACAGTGGGTCATTGTTCAAATAATGTGAACACAAAATCCTGGGGTTAATTTCAGAACCTGGAAATGTACAAACGTATGCCTGTGAAAGGCAGAGTAAGTTGTGTTCCAGGATAGGAAACTTAATGGAACCAGTAACTACCTCCTTAATAGAGGTTTAGGAAAAGGAGTTTCCCCTAGCGGAAAACATATTTAAGGAGGAGATGGAGATTAAGTAGCTCACATACTAAAAAGCCAGGGAACCAGTTACCAGGTGAACACTGGACTCCAGGTTCTAGTTTCCCACACTGCTGGTGGTTCTATGACTAGGCACATTCTTAGTGCATATTAATAAATGAGTTCCACTGTGCTAGTTTCAGTTGGCTGCCATTTGCTAGATCATGTGACCTATAAATGTCCAGCGCTCTTTTCAAACTTTATCTGTGCCATTAGCTCTAAAACTCTAGTGTCATCATACCCTACCAAGTAAAAGAAACCCATCCTATAATAAAAGAAAAATGTCTTTACCTGGTAGGTTTACCACTTGCTGTGCTTTTTTCGGGTTTCATCCCTCTAAAGTAGCACTTTAACTCAAAGATCACATTACTTTAAAAGGCAGTTTGTTGTTTATTTTAATACATCGGGTAACCTTGAATACAGCATGCTGCATACTTTAAAAAAAAAAGTGCATATAGATATCGCCTTTACCAAAAATGTTGATGAAAAACATTTTATATTTATCTTGCTGGCTTATAAAGTAGCATGGAGTTATACTGAGTACAAGGGTAAAGGCTTATTTCCCTGTAGTTTTACTACACTGCCGGTTTAGTAGCTCATACGTGTGCTCATATCCACAGTTGCACTCTTCTAGCAGTACTTCAAATTGTGTTCCAAAAGCGCAAAGCAGAATACAGGCTTAGGGAGAAAGTATAAGAGTGAAAACCCTTTCAACTCGACATAAACTTAAAACTGCAAAAAAAAAAGTAATTTGCCTCACAATCACAAAGCAAAAGGATGTAAGCTTTCTCTGCAGCAGTGACGTAGTGTTCTCCTTCCCAGGCGGCATAGCCGAATTACACACATTCCCAGAGTGCAGCATGATTAATAGGAGGCTCACTTTACATTCTACTTCGAGCTCTTGACTCAGCACTGATACATTTTCGCTTTACAAAAACAGGTCCGGGGTGAAGCGTCCACGCTGCCCATCGACTCTGAAACATGTCTGCGTCCATCACGTCATTTGTGCTATTCGGTTTTGGTAGTTCGCTGCAAGAATTTAGTCAAAGTACCTCAAGGATCAGTGAATACCATTTCTGGTTTGGCTGTGTAGAAAGTACTTGGACATGGCTCAGAAGCCTCTATATTTACGACATTTATAAAGAATAAGGGTCTAAAAGAGGCACTGCCACTTAGAAGAAAATTAGGATGCACGTCTATGTGGTTTCAACATCGACATACTCTACTTGGCCCCCTTATTCATTCCAAACTTCGAAACTGAAGTAAAAATGTAACTGAAGTAAAAACTATTGTGAAACACTGAAAAATGTGCCCGATGTCAAAGAACGCCTGGTGGAGGAACTTGGGGGTAGGGAGGTCAGTGCGTGTGTGCTTGAAAGGACGACGACTCAAGTAGCATGAAAATAAGAACAAGCAGTGGCAAAACCAATATGTCTCGCTTTAATTGTGTTATCTATAGCTTTTTGCTTTTAGCTTTACCAATGTTTTAGGCCGATGCTATTCTGCATCAGCAAGGAAGCATTTTGTTTATGTTTTGCTGATGTAGAACAGCTTCAACAAAAACAAGCCAGTTTTCTTTTTTTAAGCTTTTAATTTACCATTCCAAGATGGTGGACGCCAATCTTGAAAGTACATTTTAAAAATATACCTAAATGTGCATTAAAGAAAAAAATGGAATGGCCCAGTAGCAAACTGGAGATGCTCCAAAGAAGAACAGTGATGTTAGGGGCAAAAGCAACAAAGTAGTCAGTAGTGTGGCAGCAGTTAAACCGATGGATCCCGAGCTGGTGGGAGTAGGGGAATAACAAAAAGCATAAAAAGCGCAGAGCTTCAAAATTAGAGGTGGAAGCAGCACACAAGAGAGCCCAAAAACATATGTACTTCCATAAAATGCTGAAAAAAAACAAAAGCAGTTCCTTGAATGTAAGCACTGGAAGGATACAAGTCATCCAATCAAATGATGGTAAAGAAACTATGCTCCAGGGTATTGAGAAACAGAACAAGAGGAAGGAAAGAGGAAGGAAAGACATAAAATAAGAGAACACAAATGAGACTGCCAATAAGCCAACAACTGGCAAGCAAACCCAAAGCCCAGCATAAATATTGGCCAAAACAGGTTATGTTACTAGCAATTTATATACAACACATATATTGGTCAGTTTCTTGGAGCTAGAGTAACAGACACATTACACATTGCTCACAATTTCAGTTGTATGCTTGTTTAAATAGCCATGTTTTCAGAAGTTGCCTGAATCTTGCGTAACAAGGCATAGTCCTAATCTCAAGTGGAAGGCAGTTCGAGTTAAGGAGGGGGGTGAGGGGTGGGGGGGGTGTTGGGAGTACAGCGAATCTGGAGCCACCAAGTTTCTTCTCTTTGAATGAGGGGGATAGTAGGAAGATTCAAATGAGTGGATATCAAATTACGGGTAGGTGTGTATTTTTGGATACGAGCTAAAATAAAGGCTGCGCTACTGCCATACAGAGATTTAAAAATAATGCAGCTGACTTGAATGCAGTTTACTGCTCTACCGGCAACCAGTGTAGTTTCCTCTTCGGGGGGTGATGTTGCAATTTCTAGGCTGCTTGCAGATTAGCCTAGTTGCCTGGTTTTGTGGCAGTTGCAGTCTATGGTTGATGCCAAAGGGAAGGCCCAGGTAGATAAAGTTTGCATAATCAATCCTCAAGACGACTAATGCGATAATGACCTGGATGGAAGCTTAGAAGGCAAGGAATTTACCTATCTTTCTGATTTTGCAAATCTGCAAGAAACAGGACGAAGTTACTGCCCCCAAATGGGGAGGCTTACCAGAATGTGAAGTTCCACAAGTCGTGCTTGCTACTGGTTATGACTATCTCAGTCCTCTAGAGATAAATTTGAGTGGATTACTGTTCATCCAGTAACAGATGAATAACATTTTGGAATGTTACTTTGGATTCCGATGAGTGATCAATAGCAAACAGCAATTGCAGATCGTCGGCATAGTTGTGAATTCTGACCTCCAATTTTTTCAAGGAATGCTCTAGGGGGCGTATGTACAAATTAAAAATATGGGGGGACAACGAAGACCCTTGGGAGTCGAACCTTGTGAGTGTTGCAGGGATTCTGCGGAGTCACAGAAGTATTCTTGGGATCATAGAACCTTAGTAGGCAAGGACCGAGTCATCCTACCATCCGAGTATCGATGAGCCCGGGACAGACTAGATATGGTGTCTCGCTTGTTCCTCTGTGAGTGAGTAGGAGGGCAAGTGATTAGACACCCCAGTACACAACACTCCAGACCCTCTCAGGAATCGCAGTTGCATGACACTTTTTCACTCTCATACTAGTCCACAATAAGATCTAACAGACACGAGAAAAGTTTAAAATGTTTATTTTAACTATCGTGCAACAGTATGCAGTATACATGCCACAATAAATAAACTGCCTCACAAATAGAGTCAGCACAGTAAGTAGTCCATAAATCATGAAGGGAGCTGCCTCGTTATATAAGGCAGGGTAGCCTAACCCCCCCCCCCCCCTTTCTACAGAAGGAAAGGGATTATACATTGTAGAAAGCTTGCTCTGTATATACAGTACCAAAGTAAGGTATAGTGTGCACATAATCCAGTGGATTCTCAAAGGCTTACAGACGTAAAAGTAGATATCACCTTACTCTATATTTGTCATAGTGTGGGCGAGTAGTAATGCTTTATTAGAGGGCAGCGTTAAGCATTTATTGTACACACTCAGGCAAAAGATGTCACATACTCAGACTGAACCAGACCAATTTTTTGTATAAAAAAAATATTTTAGTTTTATTTTATTGTTAGAACCAGGCTGGTCTTGGCAAAGGTAAATAAAGTTGTACTTTCCAAAGCAGGTTGATAAGAATATGCAAGCTGGATTAAATTGGCTTTGTTACAGGTTTGTAAAACGTTTAAAGACAGTTGACATTATGCTGCAATTACTTTGCGATTAGTTTGAGACTACTTTTCGGACTACTTTTTCTACTCAGTGTGGTATGCCTAGATATCACACTGGCACATTTCCTTCTTATGCAAGTAAACCACTTTTGCACTAAAAACACTGTTGCTTGGGTTTTTATACAAACATAACTCAACAGAACTTTTTCAGAGGAAAAACAGTCAATGTAATCCTATGGGAGACAATGTGGTTATCTGTTTGCAGGTAAGCAATCGGTTTTGAGAGTTGAGTTTCGGGGGTTAGAACAAGGACTCCCCCAGGGTCAAGGATGCAATCTAAGAACACCCTCAATTGCCCTAGGGCAGTCGGGTGCTGAGGCCCAATGTTAGCCAATGGGGCTAGAGGGGGCTTTCGGTTGGTGGTTGCTCTCGAGCAAGGCACTGGGGTTTGGGAGCAAAGTTCCTACGGTTAAGCTCAGGGCAAAGGGGGATCTGAGTTAGCACACAAGGTGCACCCACAGGGGCAGCCGGGTGCAGACTCGGACAGGGAGGCTTCCTGGAGGCGACCACCAACTGGAGAGGTAAGTTGGGATGCAAGGGGATGCCTGGATAAGGTCGGCTGGGCCACCCAAGGCCAGGGTTCGTGAATGCAGGGGTGTCTTTAGGCATCTGGATTTCTTAACAGCTCTGGTCAGGGTTGGGATGGGGGGCCCTTCCGATAGTGGCTGCAGGCGTCATCCAAAGGCTTGTGGTAGGTCGGGGATCACCAGATCCCAAGTAATGTTCGCTTGGGGGACCTCCTCGTGGTGTTGGGCCACTCAAACTCGGGCTGTGGGCCTCTGGTGCAGAGTCCAGCAGACTCGCAGATTCGGTCGGAGCCAGAGTCTGTTTCTTGAGCTTGTCTGGTGCTCACGGGAGACAGAGTGTATGCAGGGAAGGCAGGAGACCTCTCCTCCTATCTTGGTTTTCCTGCCGATTTCATTACAAGACCGGAGGCTACCATTATGCATAACTTTTATTGCTGCCCCCAATAGGCAGCCCTTTGAAGAACATGTATTACATCATAAATATACCATTCCAAAATTAAAAAATAAAATAGCAACAGTGTAACTAAGTATCATCTTCTTTTATTGGCTGCTCCTTTCCGTTCAGTACACAACTTGTAGCTCCAATGTTTATATAATTTTTCTATGATTAACCTTTATTTTCAGGCTTACACTAAGTGTTTATTTTCCTTACTTGGGTAGCGATTCTGGTCGGGTCTCTATTCCCTTCGTGGTTAATTTAACCGTTTTAATGCTTACTACATAGTATGCTTCTCTAAAACGGTCAGTGTTTCCAATACAGTCATGATTTAACATATGTATTACCCTGTTCCTTTAACAAATGTTTTCACTTTTTATATAATTGATGTAATTGTGCACAAATAAACAAAACAAAAAAGAGAAGAGAAGGGAAACTGACCTGGGGCTCAGGACCGCCTCGATCGGCTTCCCCGTAGCAAGAGGAGGCTACTGAGGGCTCAGACGGACGACTCTGGCTCCCCCGTTGCAAGAGAGGGTTCCCATGGGGCTCCGTCGGGCGCACGCCCGCGAGGTGTCAAAAATCCTCCCCCGCTCTGGTGCCAGCTCCAGTGGGGACGCACGCGTAAATGGCCTCCTCGACATGAGGAAAAGTTGACTAAGGCAACGCTGAGGGTGCCGCGGTGATTAAACATGCCTCTCCCCTGCGGGGAGGGCGCCGCTTCCTTGGACGAGGCCTCGCCCCTACACGGAGAGAGACGTGGATTGTGACTGACCATAGAGCTGGATTTCAGTGCCAGAGACGGGTACGACTCCGCCCCTGGTTATTCCAGCACTGTTGCATGGCGACGGTCTATCCCGCGGCAACGGCCTCTCCTCCATTCAATCTGCCTCCTTGCTTCCCCACTGGGGCAGGGAGCCATCGGGGAAGTGAGACAGTAAAGTTTTTGGCAAAATAGAGAAAGGACCCGCTAAACCCCTTATGTTGCTAGGGCAACAGATCAAGCCTCAGCCAAGCAACCGTTTTTCTTACTTATCGAGGCTGGCTTAGAGAAAGGAACTGATTTTTCCAAGAAAAGGATAAGAATATATTTACAATAACAAAAAGAAAGGGAAAAAAAGGGGGGTTACCAAACAACCTGTACTACAACTATTTCCTAACAATCAAATTTTTTTTTTTAATATTAGGCATTATTTAAACAGCCTTTTTGAACAATATGTCTGATAATGAGACAGAGGGGACTGCAAGCATACCGCTCAAATAAAGAATGTTAATAATTTACCTTGAGAAAGAATTTAAATCCTCTCTGAGAGAGGCAATCGAGGGAGCCTATTAGCAAAAGGAAAAGGGACTACTCTGAAGAGGACCTAATATCCCTCTCAGAGGAAGAGACTCCCATCAAAAAAGGAGGTAAGTTTCTTAAAGAAATTAAACACCGAACTAACGTACCCTTTACTAATGGTAGCCAGCGCGCTACAAGTGACCTTGTTACCCATAGCGGTACAATAAGTAAGAGCAGCCTTATTGGCCCAATAAGCCCAGGTGTCCACCGAGACACAAAGAGACCAAGTAACCTTTATGGCTCAAAGGACCCCGGCTTACAAGCTAAAAATGAAACCTACTCCCATGATATGTACCCAGAGGATGAGGAGGATCAATATGTATTTGAGCCTCGAGAAGACCTAGACAACCATCTCCTCGATGAAGACCTTGAGCAACCCTCTAGCTCCAAGGCCATTAAAGACCCAGCAGGGGTGGAAATGTTTAAGCCTAATCAGATCACTCACCCAAGGGGGTCAGACTGGTGGCCCATGGACCACGTATCCAAATTTACGTAACACTGGATTAGCAGTTCCCTTGAAAAAAAGACGAGAAATTTAATAAGGGCAGAATGCCATAGACCCTTCTTAGACAATAAAGCAGGGATGACCCCAAATTTGGATCCTGAATTGATGACCTTATTTAAAACTGGCAAGGACCCGAGCAAAGGCTTAGGACGCTGCCTCAAACAATGCCAGGACAAAGTCCTAGACATTTTGGGCCATCGTGCAAGAATTTAGGATTTGGCCGAAGAAGCTTCACTAAAAGGCACACATGTCGATGTCGACTTACTCCGTGGCTGGAGCCAACGCGCTATACGTCTTTTGGGTAACGCTAATGCTGGTCTTTCAGCAGAGCGTAGAAGGGCCATACATATGAGGATTAATCCTAAACTCTCTTACTTCGCCAACAAAGATCCTAAGGGTGACTCCAATAGTTTACTCTTTGGAGAAAATGTTATAAAAACTCTGGGAAAGTACGTATCTACTTTCTCAGCCTTCAGCAGGGCTCAGTCTAACATGAGACGTATGTTTGGTAGAGATTTCGGAAGGGCTGGCAGGACTGGACTGGCTGCCAGCCGTGGACAACAGAGATCCCATTTTAACCAAAATAACCCAAGAAGTTTCGGAAGGCAATACAGTGGGAACAATACTTTCTTTCCCCAAAGAGGCAGAGGTACACGAGCTTGTGGCCGCAGATGCACATTCCAAAGAAGTGGAAACCAAGCTAAGAGTCCCAATTCCTTTTGGTTCTTTCCCTTTAAAGGTAGGGGGAAGATTACGCCTCTTCAGAAAAAACTGGCATCTAATAACAAACAACCCATGGATACTCAATACAGTAAGAGGTTTAAAGATCGATTTTACCCACACACCACATCAAAAACACCTACCCAGAGAGTTGATCCTAGACCAAGAACAGTCAACCTTAGTGGAACTAGAAGTGATCCAAATGCTACAAAAAGGGGTCATTCGCCAAGTGCTATACTCAAACGATGGTTTCATGAGTACGATATTTTTAGTAAAGAAAAAAGACCAGGTCTGGCGGCCAGTAGTAAACCTTAAACAGCTAAACACATTCTTAGTATGCAGACACTTCAAGGTGGAGGGTATCCATCTTTTGAGGGACACTTTAGAGGAAAAAGCTTGGCTTGTGAAACTGGATCTCAAAGATGCTTATTTCACAATCCCTATGGACTACAACTCACAAAAATATGTAAGGTTCTCATGGAAGGGAATAATTTATCAATTCTGCTGTCTTCCCTTTGGCCTCTCATCAGCTCCTTGGTATCTCACCAAAGTTCTAAGACCTGTAGTAGCCTTTCTAAGAAAAATGGGTGTTCTGATTCTAATTTATCCAGACGATATGTTGATAATGTCACAGAGTCAAAAGAAATTGCTAATACATATTAAGTGGACAATAGACCTCTTGCAGGGACTAGGATTCATCGTCAACACAGAAAAGTCTGTAACAACTCCTACTCAGAATCCAGAGTTTCTAGGTTTTCAGGTGAATACCATCACCACAGCCAAATTACAATTACCCCTGAACAAAATGGCCAAAATAAAGATGGAAGTAGCTTATGTCCTTTCAAAATACAATCCGAGTCTAAGATCCTAAGCAAGAGAGGTTGGCCTTCTGTCCTCTTCTATCCAGGCTGTTTCACCAGGTCCTTTGCACTACAGGGCCCTACAGAGACTAAAATCCTTGGGTTTGAGAAAGGGACTTTGGTACTCAGACAAGGTTCGCTAGTCTCAAGAAGCACAATTGGATCTCCTGTGGTGGTGGAACAATCTGGGCAGTTGGAATGGGAAGGCAATCTTCGGGAATGTCCCAGATTACATAGTGGAATAAGACGCAAGCAACTTAGGATGGGGTGCGAGACTAGGTATGACAGACGGGGGAAATGGTCACAAGAGGAACGTCAACTACACATAAATTGTCTAGAGATGATGGCTGGCTTGAACGCAATGATGAGTTTCAAGTCATCCATAAACAGCATAGTACTCTTGAGACTAGACAACTTTACAGATGTGTCCTGTATGAATCGCTAGGGGGCGCAAGGTCAAAAACACTTGGAGACATGGCCAAGAAAATTTGGTATTTGTGCTGGACCCAGAATATTTTACTGAAAGCAGAATTATTCCTCGTCACCAAAACATAAGAGCAGATTGAAACTCAAGGTTTCTAAGGGACTCAAGCGACCGGAAACTGAACCCAAAAATCTTCCCAAAAAATTCTGAACATTTGGGGGTCCATTCAGGTGGATGTGTGTGCCAGCAGATTAACATATAAAGTAGAACACTACAGATTCCAAAGCTATGGGAGTAGATGCTCTACTTCAACCCTGGGATATGAAGAACTGTTGTGCTTTTCCCCCTTACGCTCTAAGACAACATAATATTGGTAACTCCCTTTTGGGATACACAGGTAGGGTTTTCCCGGGGTCCTGTAACTAGCAATAGACACCCCACGTTTAATTCCAGGGTATTTAGACCTTCTCCTAGGAGAAGAAGGGGAGCAACATCCTCTCATACAAGAAAGAAATAGGAACCTTCTTGTTTGAAAGATTTCAGGAGAGGCTAAAAGCCTATTGGATGAGTCATGGGCACCAGGAACAAGGAAAAGATACATTGGTGTATGGAAAAAATGGTCTAGTTGGTGCCTGGAAGGAGATTTGGATCCTGTGGATGCTCCTATAATCAATATAGCCAATTTCCTGGCAGAGTTATTTAGATCAGGATTATGCTATCGAACTGTTTACTGCTGTAGATCAGGGATTTCGGCAGGTCACTCACTGATAAAGGAGTTTTCTGTTGGTGGCGATCTTTTGATCCGCAGAGTAATAAAAGGGATAAGATTTAGACACCCTCCCAGGGCTAAGTATCAGTCCTTATGGAACATCAATCTTATCTTTGACTTATGTCATGGCCTGACAACCCTTTCCTCTCAAAAAAAACAGTTGTCTATGAAATTAGCTACTCTACCATATATCTTTTAGAAGAGTATCTGACATTAGAGCATTAGAAATCTGCAACAGATATTATTCCCCAGACAGAGGACATTTTGACATTTGTAAAATAACCCAAAAAATGTCTGAGTATTGTTTACCCTTATTTTAATGATTGTAAAAAACTATGTGTTGTAAGTTGTCTGAAAGCCTACGAAAGTAGAACGTCTGTTAGGCCAGTTGGTGAAAAGCAATTCTTCATATCCTTTGTGAAACCATATAAAGCTATATCTACAGCTACCATCTCTAGATGGGTAAGAACGATTAAGTTAGAAGCTGGAGTGGATTTAACCAAATTTGGAGCACTCTCTTCCCGAGGAGGAAATGTCCAGCAAAGTATTTTGGGCTGGAGACACGCTTTCAGATATACTTAAAGGGGCAGACTGGTCCAGTGCTTCTACCTTTGCAAGTTTCTATCTTAAACCCATGGAGCACGTGAGTAGTATGACGTTAAATAGCTTTAAACTTGCATAATGGTAGCCTCAGGTCTTGTAATGAAATGGCGATACTGCAATTTAACATACAGAGAATCTTGATTTCATTAAAGACAACGGAGGTTAACATTATCCCACCCTCCACACCCATGTGTTGAACAATTCTTAAGTTGTATATATATCTATTATGTGTCTTTATGCCTAGGTTACTGGTCCATTTTGTTGCCTTTGCAATGTTAATTTTACTCAATTTGCTTTTATTTTAAGTGGTTATCACTCTTTTTTTCTATCTTTTCCAGACAATTCATCACTATGAAGTTTATTTTCTCATCAAGCAGTACCATCAATACTACAAGATTATTCTGATGAGATTAACTTTTTCGTCGCAGCCTTAAGAGGACGATACATAGTTACACTGTTGCTATGTTATTTTTCTAAAAGTTCTATGGAATGTTTTACTTACGATGCAATACATTTTCTTTAAAGGGCTGCATGCTGGAGGCAGCAAAAAAAGTTATTGCACAAGGTTAGCCTCCGTTGTCTTTAATTAAATGAAGATTCTCTCTGTACGTTAATTGTAGAATCGCCATTCTCCCTCCCAAAGAGGGGGTCAGAACCGGTGGAGGCCAGTTGCTGGGAGCAGCAAATGGGTGGGTCATCTCACAAAGGCGGCAAGCCTTTGAAGCTACCCCTTCGTGGACTCTGCCCATCCTGGGGGAGAATGCATGACACCTCTGCCCAAGATGTGCATTGTTTCAGGACCCCAAGAGCAGGGCATCTCTACCCGGGGGTCCAGAAACATGTCTGGGTATGGCAGCTGACGAGCAGCCACTCAGCCAGGACACTAGTAAAGTCAATTGTCAGGGGGCATCTCAAAGATGCCCTTTGAGTGCATTTGGCATCAAATCCAACACTGGCATCAGTGTGGGTTTAATGGGCTGAGAAGTTTGATATCAAACTTCTCAGTCTTCAGTAAAGCCATCATGGAGCTGTGGAGTTCGGGGTGCCAAACTCCTAGTCCATGTTTAAAAAGGAATATGCTACTTACCAGTATGCATCTGTTCTTGGCATGTAGAGCTGCAGATCTATACACTGTGCATAGATCGCCATCTGGTGTTGGGCCCGGATGTTTGCAGTTTGTTTTTCCTCTTGGAAAGTCTTTGGAAGTCACGTGTTCGGTGACTCCTCCCTTGGTTCGTATTGCGCATGGGCTTCGGCTCCATCCTCAGATTGTTTTACGCCAGCAGGGAAAGATGGAGCATAGTAGTAACAGTAAAGGAACCCATGTGTGTTGTATCTAAATAAGATAAGACTGGACGGATACAGGTAGCCGGGGAGGCGGGTGGGCGTGTATAGATCTGCAGCTCTACATGCCAAGAACAGATGCATACTGGTAAGTAGCATATTCCGTTCGAGGCATATGAGCTGCAGATTATACACTGTGCATAGATTATATAGCAGTACCCAACCCTAGCGGCGACCACCGGCATCCGTTGCAGTTGTTTGGAACAGTGTTTTTAGTACAGCCTGGCCCACACTAGCTTGTTGCTTGGTTTGCACATCTACACAGTAATGTTTTGTGAAAGTGTGCAATGTTGACCATGCGGCTGCTTTGCATATGTCATCTAGTGGTATGTTTCCTAGAAAAGCCATAGAAGCCCCTATCTTTCTTGTAGAGTGGGCTTTAGGGGGAACCAATAGCGTTCGTTTTGCTTTGTGGTAGCAAATCTGTATGCATTTTACAATCCACCTAGCTATCCCTGATTTAGAAATAGGGTTGCCTTTATGTGGTGGAGAGATGGGGACAAATAGCGGTTTGGTTTTCCTGAAAGGTTGTGTACGTTGGATGTAGTAAAGTAGAGCCCTTTCTACATCCAGTGTGTGTAATGCTCTTTCCGCAACAGTTTGAGGTTGTGAGAAAAAGACTGGTAATTCTACCGACTGGTTTACATGGAATGGAGAAATGACTTTGGGTAGAAATTTTGGGTTGGTGCAGAGTACAACCTTGTTCTGATGCATTTGGAGAAAAGGTTCCTGTATAGTGAGTGCTTGTATTTCACTAACCCTTCTGAGGGAAGTGATGGCCACTAGAAAAGCTGTTTTCCATGTGAGAAATTGGAGCTCACATTTATGTAATGGTTCGAAAGGGGGTCCCATTAACCGTGTGAGAACTATATTCAAATTCCAGACAGGTGAGGATGGTACTCTGGGTGGAATTACTCTTTTGAGGCCTTCCATGAAGGCCGGTGCATGTTTAATCACCCCTTTTAACATAGGTAGGATGGCAGTAGACCTATGTGCGTTGTCAAAGGTGTCTAGGAGAAAATCCTCCTCCACTGGGTCAGTATGTAACTCCACCCCGTGGTAGTGTGCCGCCCTTTGTAATAGGTGGTGAAAACCTAAGGAATCTTCCGGTGGGGATGGCCTAGATGGGTAAAGGTCATCCTGTGGGACATCTGGGATGTCCGGATTATTATAGTTGTCCCATGGGTCTGGAGATCCAGTAGGGGTGGGGTCTTGTGGCACATCTGCTGGATCATAATATGGGTCTCCTAAATGGTCTGGGACAGGAGACAAGGTTGGGGAACGATGAGGCGCGGGTGGAGGTGGGGAGGGTGGGGAGGGTGGAGGAGGTGGAGGAGGTGGAGGAGGTGGGGAAGGCACTCTGAAAGGGGAGGTAGCAGTGTCTTTCCTCTTTGGAGGTGGAGCTGGTTTGTCCAAGTGTCTCTTTTTTGTAGACAATGTCAAATGTCCAGTTTTTGGATCCTTGGTGTCTTTTGGAGAGGATCCGGTGTGAAAAGTTCTTGCGACCCTGGTTGTTCGGTCGGCGTCGAAGTTTTCGGGGCCGATGGCTTTTTAGGCTTGTCTAAGCCACGCTTCTTTGGGACCTCCGATGTTTTGGTCGGTGCCGAAGAAGGCTGCGGCACGGGAGTGTCGGTGCAGAGGGCCTTGTGATGTTTGGTCGGCACCGGAAGGGCAGGTTTCGACACCGAAGTCTTTGGTACTGGGTTCGGAGTGGAGATGGAGGCCGATCGTTTCTTCGGTGCCGAAGGGTGTTTTTCGGTACCGCTGGTCGGCTGGCTCGAGCCCGAGCTGCCGAAAGGCTTAATAGGCTTCTTTACCGGGCCCGAAGGTGGGGTGTGAGAAGCAGTATCCTTGGTCTTGCCTAGGCCCGAAGGCGAAGGTGTGACCGAAGCCTTTTTGGGTATCGGCGTGGGTGTGGAAGGGGGTATTGTACTCACGACCCTCTGCGCCGGGGTGATGTCCTCCACATCGGAGTCGTCGGCCTCGGAAGCACTGACGAGGTAGTCGTCCTCTTCTTCGATGTTCTGCTGTCCCAGAGCTTCGACGTCGTCCCCGAAGATGTCGACTGGAGCGGAGGTCGAGGAGTGCGCCATGTTGCGTCTAGCCCGTCGATCTCGAATAGTCTTTTTAGAGCGAAAAGACTTGCAGGCGGGACAGTCTCGAGCCTCGTGTTCAGGGGAGAGGCAGAGGTTGCACACCTCGTGGAGATCAGTGTGGGGAAACTTGGACCCACATCGAGGGCACTTCTTGAAAGGAGTTCTTTCCATCAGCCGAGACCGGAGCCGGAATAGGCCCAAGGCCGCCGTCGACGACCGGAATCGAAGAAGTGCCGAAGAGAAGGTGATTAAGATGATTTATTATCTGAAGGATCTCGATGAGCGAGGATTTTTGCGTCGATCGTTGAACTGGAAAAGTTCGGAACCGGAGTGCGAAGTATTACATCTGAGCCCGATGGCGGAAAAAAATCTGAGGATGGAGCCGAAGACCATGCGCAATACGAACCAAGGGAGGAGTCACCGAACTCGTGACTTCCAAAGACTTTCCAAGAGGAAAAACAAACTGCAAACATCCGGGCCCAACACCAGATGGCGATCTATGCACAGTGTATAATCTGCAGCTCATATGCCTCGAACATGTGTTTACTGCACTTATAATGCCTGTGAATGCGACAGGTACTGTAGGGGCCCAAGGCTCATGTCACTGTGCCCTCACCTGTGGTATAGTGCACCCTGCCTTAGGGCTGTAAGGCCTGCTAGAGGCGTGACTGGCCTATGCCACAGACCGTGTTTTGGTGGGCATGGCACACAGGGATGTGTGCCATGTCGACTTGTAGTTTTAGGGACTCCCCCTGGCACACAGACTTCACTGGCAGTGTGTATGGGTCAGGGGAGGAGTCTCTGAGGGGGGCATAATATAGGCTTCAGCCCTCAGCGACTTTCTCTGGCTACAAGACCCTAGGTACCCCTGGTACTTTTTAGATGGGACTTGTATGTAGGCCAGAGGAGAGCCAATATAGGAGCAATGGTACAGTTTTGAGGAAAGAACACACAGGCCCTGGATACCCGATTAGCAGAAACACAGGGCAAATTTAATCAAGGAGCATCAGGCAAAAAGTGTGTGGGGGGAGGGGCGGGTCAACCATGCAAAAGAGGCACGTTCCTGTATATATCATAAGATCATGGGTGCTGGCAGCAGACCCCCGCAACTTAAGAGTGCACAGATGAAAGTTCCACATCACAGGTGCTGTCACGATCTGTTCCCTGGAAAGATCCCTCTCAAAGTGTGTTGTTACCTATTCTGTGCATAGCTATATAGTAGATGTTCTTAAACAACTGCATTTGTGTGTTTAGTCTAGGAGGTGTTGAGGCCTGACCAGAACAAAAAAGCAAGGGGCACTGTGGTTTGACCTAGTCTACGGTGTGCAGACTAAATCCCATGAAAGGATAGAACAAGAAAACAGCAGGTTCTGTGTTAAAGTACAGTGTGGCACAAAGCAAAACTACGTTTGTACAGTAACATGCGCAAAGCAGAGGGCAGTCTAACGTGCTCATGCGAACATAGGGAAAACGATAATGGTACAACACCCTCCCCTTGGTCAGGATGATAGCACCAAAATGACGACAGGTATCAGGTGATAAGCAAAACCAAAGCTTTCAAAATCGTTTGTAGGTAGTGTCTCCTAAAGGGAATACGGCCAAATTGGAAGAAAAGTGTTAAGAAGCAGAAATGACAGGAACCAGAGTAAGTAGAAGTCCTGTTTATTTGGCCATCCACTCCACAACTGACACAGGTGTCAACATTCTACTCCAAGCTCCCGGTGGGAGAAACCAAGGGCAGGAAGGGGGGAAAAACAGAACATACCACTGGCAACAAGATAAAATTACAACACACCTCCCTCCCTATGTGATGAAACAGAAGCACATTAATGATACATTATCATTTAACATTTGGGACTTGACAACTTTGTCACAACTCCACCATTGTCAAGTTGAACACCATTGTTGAATGCCTTTACAATGCGACGAGGAGGGTAGAATTTACTTAGGCTGTGGGATTCTTTCACGCTCCACTTGATCTGCACCACATCACCTGCTCTCCAGATGGGAGCCTTGACCCCTTTCTTTTTGTCATACCATTCCTTGTACTTAGCTTGGTGCAGGTCACCCTTCCTCCCCACCGCCTCAGGGTTAGTGTTCACAGCCCTACCTCCACTCAACCAACCAACTAGGGTTCATTTTGGTGCATGGTTCTCTTCCCCCGAGGGAGACAAAAGGGGAGATCCCGGTTATCAGGTTGGGCGTGGTGTGGTATGCCCACAAGAAGTCCCGTAGGGATGTTTCCAGGTCATGGCCGTTGGCCATGGCAAGTTGGATGTGCTCTATGATTAGTCGATATGTCCTCTCAACTAGGCCATTGGCTTTTGGACAATATAGGGCCGTCAACTCATGTTTGATGCTCAAGTTCTCCAAGAACTCCATCATGGGTTGGGACATAAATTGCACAACGTTGTCCATGACAAGGATTGAGGGTATGCCCTCCTTTGAGAACACGTCTTTGAGGAATTCCAGGACTGTATTGGTGCATACAAAATGTACACATTTCGGAGTAATCCAATGGGAGGTGTAGTCCACAGGTACCAACATGAACCTCTTTTGGACACCCAGGATTCTCATGTGTCCAATTGTGTCTATGGCCAGCTTACTCCATGGTTTAATGGGCACAGCAACAGGGGACAAGGGGGCCTTGTGTAAAGACTTTGATTTATCACTTCTGGCACAGCTGACAGTCTTTAACTAGCTGTTCTACCACTGCATCCATCCTGGGGAACCAAAAATTAGCTCAAACTCTATTCTTGGTTATGTTACGCCCTAAATGCCCTTCGTGTGCCAGATCCATTATTCTTCTTCGGAGGCATAGCGGTGGTACAATTTTGTTCTGACGATAGACTCTGTCCTTTATGATGCTCAATTCATTCCTGACTTCCCAGAAATCTTTAAGTTCTGCCTCCAGATCACTGCATTTGCTAGGCCACCCTTCTCTCAACACCTCTTTCAATCTGTTCATATCCTTGTCTTCCTCCATGTATTTCTTCCATTCTTCTTTTGTGATGGCGGGGTTGTCTACAACCATGATGGGGCTGTCAAGCATTTCCTCAGGTTGTTCCACTTCTAAGGGTGTTCTGGATAAAAAGTCTGCAATTTTGTTATCTTCGTCAGACACGTATTCCACTTTAAATTAAAGTTCTCTAGACCCAGATTCCATTTGCCAATGTGTGGAGTACAATTTTCCATACCCTTCACAGTGAAAATAGAAGAGGCTTGCGGTCCGTACGAATGGTGAAGTTCAGCCCCCAGGAAGAATTTAAAATGCTTCACTGCCCATAAACACGCCAGGGCCTCCTTTTCAATTACGGAGTAATTCTGTTCTGCATTTGTAAGGCAACGGCATGCAAAGGCAATTTTTGTTTCTTCCTTCCTGTTTCTTTAGGACAGGGAGGCCCCCAAACCCTTGCTGGACGCATCTGTGGTGCGGATGGTTTTCTTATGAGGATCAAATACCCTTAAAGCCGGTGAAATTAAGATCTCTTCTTTGAGAGCATCCACAGCACACTTATATTGCTCATTCCATTTGAACTCATTTTAATGTACTTGGCCATATACTCCCATCAACTCTAAGGACTTAAGTGCCTCATTGTTTTTTAGGTACGGGGTGTCTCACAGCACCGAGAAGGTTGCTTTTTGGTCTAAATCTTTCTTCAGAAATTGAAGGTCCTAGGTAGTCGACTGACGTCACCCTTATTTTGCACTTAGACTTCTGTACGGTCAACCCTGCGTCCATGAGCCTTTTGAAGACGAGCCTCAGGGCGTGGTCATGGTCCTCCACGTTGCGACCATACATCAAGATATCGTCTTGGAAACACATTGAGCAGTTTACCCCCTTCAAGATTTGCTGCATGACATTTTGGAAACCCGCCGCAGCTGAGGCTAATCCAAAAGGCATCCTTTTGAACATATACGCACCATGAGGGGTTATGAATGCGGTGAGAGGTCTAGATTCTGGGTGTAAATCCACCTGGTGGTAAGCCATTGACAGGTTGATGACTCTGAAGTATTTTGCTTGGGACATGGTGCTGAGCATCTCGTTTATGTTAGGCAGGCGGTGTCTTTCTACCCATAAACTCTCGTTGAGGCTCCTCAAATCAACACATAGACTGATGCCTTCTCCACTGGCCTTGTCTGCCATTACAACTGGCGCTAACCATTCAGAGCACTCTACAGATTGTATGATTCCCCTATTGTACAGTTTAAGCTCTTTCTCCAAAGGCTCTCTCATTTGTTGTGGCACGGGATGTAGTTTGTGTTCTACCGGTTTGGCATTGGTCTTGAGTTTTATTTTTGTTGGAAATCATGTAAAAGGCACAACTCTTCCCTAAACACTGGGAATTCATCACAAATGCCTCCTTCTAGGTTTCCTGCCATCAGTAGAACTTGTTCTTCGTTGTTGGGATCCAGGATGATGCCCAGTTCCTTCTGGTGCTGCCAACCTAACAAGTTGGATCCTGACTCTACAATGTATACCTCCCCATAAGTATTCCTGCCTTTGAATGCAATGCGCATCTCCTTCATAGCTAACAGAGGTATGGGCTTCCTGTTACAGCCTGTGGGTGAAATGTCTGCTTTCTGTAATGTGTTCCTACTTATATCTTAAAGGCACTCAAAATCATTCTTGTTCAACAACGTAAAACAGAACATGAATCTGCAAACATGGTTAACGGTAGTATTATTCAAGGATACATCACATTTGGGATAAATATTGACACTCCCTGAGCTATCTTTAACCTGCAATACATACTTACTTTCCATAGGCAATACACATTTTACTTCTTTGCTCCCAGCTCCTTCTACACCCTCACCCTCCTTGACTTGGGGCTCACTTTCTCTGCACACCCTAGCAAAATGCCCCCTTCTATCACACTTTTTACAAGCAACACTCTTAGCGGGGCAATGAAAGTTATTATCCAGGTGGTTGCTACTGCCACACCTGTAGCACCTTAGGCTTCTCTCACTACTAGAGATTTTATTGTTTAACTTTGCTTTACTTTTTACTTTTAAAACTTCACTGTGCTCTTCCTCTTCCTGGATACTGGCCACTACATCAGTTGAGCTCCTCATTTCCTTAAAGCAATTTGTGGTATGTTCCACTGATTTAGCTATAGCAACAGCCTCTCTTCGATTAGGGTTCTAGGTCAACATTTTTTCTTGGATGCGCACATTGTTAATGCAGTGCACCAACTGGTCTCTTATAAATGAATCCGTGAGGTTGCCAAATTCGCACAACTGAGTGAGACCTCTTCATTCTGCAATATAGTTGGTCACAGATTCTGGTTTCCCTTGTGCTCTACCGAAAAATGGGTGTCGTTCCAACACCATGTTAATTCTATCCCCAAAATGTGTCAAGTTTGACCATGGTGCTCTCAAAAATATCCATACCTTCAACTGCTTCACCTCCCTTGCTAACAGGTTCAGGCAATGTCTCGTATATTTTGCGCCCATACACCCCCAAATTATGAAGAAGGATGTGCTACTTACTCATAGAAGTGAAACACTCCCTCCCTATGGCGTTGAGATATGACAAACAATTTGACCCACTCTTTCCAGCTTATCTCAGGCTCTCCCACCTCATTTAAAAAAGATGGGGCTTGGCTCGTGCTGGCTGCAGCCATCATAGTGGGGAGTGTTGCCAGTGGAACTTAAATATAATATGAAAATATACAATAGAGGAGATTGGGATGTAGAGATTGTCCTTGATCCCCCAAAGTTATTATTGAGTGTATAAAGATAAGGGAAAACAGGCCCTCAAAGTTGAAAAACAGTGGCAGAATGGATCTTGAAAAAGAGTTTGCAACACAAACCAGCCACTAAAATAGTGCTGCATGAAACGGGGACTGACTATGCCAGCAGAGAAGGAACAACGGTCGTAAAGTGTATTACCCCCTAACTCACAATGCAGCTGGAATTAACATCTGAAGGCTGGCAGGGCTGAAACTCCTTTGACTATTTACCTCAGAAACTGACACGCAGGCTGGGCAGCTGGACGCTCGGTGCTCTGACTAGAAGGAGTTCACTCGATATCCCTCAGAAAATGAAACGCCGGCAGGTCAGCTGGAACACTCCGGCGCTCGAACTGGAAAGAGCACGCTCGGATTCAGCTATGAAATTGAAACGCCGGCAAGTCAGCTGGAGCGCACCACGCTCTGACTGGAAACTGCGCACGTTCAGGGGAACAGTGTCTCAGATCCTCACACCCCGGAAACGCTGACAGTATGGGGCGGAAGAAACCGTGCACGTCGGAAAAGCAGAAAGGCTACGCAAGGGAGATGAAGGAAAGATCTACGCCACCTTCCCTCTGAGGAACACTCCCTCTCTCCTCAAACGAACAGCACGCGCCTCCTCCACCTCCGACGCGATGAATGATCTACTGTAACCCAACTAATTTCCTCAAAGATTCTCTCCGCAGCCTCCTCAATTTTGTAAAACGTTGCTTTTGACACGTCCGGCCGGCTCACTTGCAAATTGATTGAGGGTGCCCCGACTCGTTTCCTGTGGAGAACGCGGCTGGAGGAGGAGCAAAGCTGAGTCCGCAGGACCGCAGCAAGACTGAGGACGCTGGACGCAGCGAAAAAAGTGCAAAAGCTACGAACTGTAACACAGCAGCAGGAGCTGGTGGGCCGGGGGCCGGGGGCATGCTCCAATGGGCTGGAAAAGGGCTATCACGAAAATCTATTACAAGCCACAAGTCCGCTACACCGCCCGCCAATCGCCCGCCCACCCACCGCACCGCCGCCACATCAACGCACCGTACCTCTGCAGTACTGCCGCCGTGCCGCTGCTGTACCGCGGCCACATCATCGCTACTGAGGCTGCTGAGGCAGGTACAGGGGTACGGTTGACGCCGCCGCGACCATCTTTGGGGAGCATCATCGCAGCTGCGGTGGGCTTAGGAGGAGGCTGGTGGGAGCGCCGTACTCTTTTCCATTTTGGACGCGCTCCCCCGGCGCCCCCACGCCCCGCACCCCCCGTGTCCTTGTTGCCTCTGGACTGAGAGGCAGCGTGGGTTGGAGCCCGCGGAGTGCAGCGGAGAGCCCTGGGACGGGGGCTCAGCAAGACACAGCGCAGACCAAGCTGCAGAAAGGCCAGGTGGGGTGAATACCCACCTGGGGGGTCAGTGGGGCTGCTGGAGTGGATTTTGGACGGGGCTGTCATCCCCACACGCCAGTTATCATACGACACCGCAGAAGAGTAAAAGAGCAAAGAGGAGAGGGAACACAGCCGCAAGTAGCGAAATTAACCCAAGGGACGGCCGGCAGGTGCATTGTGGTACGGAGAGTTAAGGGCGCATTGCAACCCTGTAATACATGTCCTGTATGACCGCATGACAATCAAGACTGGCAGCTCCTTTTTTCTCCCCTCCCCCCCCCCCCCTTTTTCTTTGCCCCGACAAGCACCCGTCTCAGACACGTCCGACCCTGCCAAGATCAGTTATTAAAAAACACGACTAGATCCTTAGACGGGGCCTAAAGGAGTGCGGGATACAGACAGGGGAAATGAGATCGGGGGAAAATACGCCAACCTGCGGAAAGTAAAAGAAAAAAAAAAAAAAAAAAAAAAAAAAAAAAAAAATCGAGAAAGTTAACCATGGAAGCCGAAAGATCACCGGAATCGGGGCCAGAACTAAAAACCAGGGAAAAGTTGGTATCGGTAAGCCAAGACCTGACTCCAGACGGAAACCCGGACTCTTAAAATTCTTTTACCTAAAGGACCCAATGGCAACGATCTACGCACCAATTGTGGAGGCCTCTAAGCTTCCAATCCCCCTCGCGCCATTAAATGTGCCAAGCACCAAATTAGAGTTTCCAACCACTCCAACGTGTTCCCTTCAATGCAAACATGCGTTGGTAACCGCACAAGTGCATTGTCCTAACACCCCAGCAGCCTCAAATGAAATTAAGGGAGGTAGCGTCGTAAAGGACACTGCAGATAATTGCCTCGCAAAGGCCCTTAGGCTGACACCAAGAAAAAGTGAGATAACAGCTGAGATAATTGATGTTGATGTTGACGTTGGTGACCATATTAGAGGAAGCAGGGGTGTTCACGGGGGAAACTCAGGTCACAAAAATCAATGCATCTTATTAGGGCAAGAAGGGGACTCATGGTTAAATCCCCTTTTTTTTTTTTAATCAAATGACTCCCGATTGGAGGAACTCACTGAAAGAATCACAAATTACATTGATACACAAGGGAGAGCAACACGAGTAGAACACGGCCTCGGTGATCAGCATCTGAGTCCGGGCATGCTGGTCTCAACCCCTCGAGGCCCCGACCTAAGTAGAGACCAACAAAAAGTAGGCACAAATGACCTTATAAACACGCAGGTAAATCAGCTACTCCCTAGCCATTCAGTGCCAATTACAATTTCATCGGGGAGCATGTCGGATTTAGAACTCAAGGACCTGAGTAAAATCGAAAAACACGAGCCTTCAACACCATGGACCCAATCCTTGCTAAGCACCCTAGAGCAAGCAATAAGGGTGCTGAATTACCAATCTAACAAAATGGAAGTCCAGATTGATCTCATCACACTAGTGGCCGGGCACATCTCGGGTATAAACGCAAAATTGGACTCCCTTTCTTCGCTCCTAACAACTCAGGGGATACCAGATCTTAACATAGGTAGGAGTGATCAAAAACAAAACTGTGGATGTGGAAGTATAATCGAAAAACTAACAAGCCTTCCGGCCATCCTGATGGACATTCTAGGGGAGGTAAAACTATCACGTGTTAACAGACAGGTGCTAGAAGTAACTCCTTCCCCGGAAAAATTACAAACATTTAAGAGAAAGGCCTCAACAAGTAAACAAATAACGGATCAAGAACAATCATTAAAGGAATGTGGTCTAGGTAAAATACTCTCAGTCACTGAATAATCTCAGCGCATACACCAACTTACCATCGAGGAAAAATTAACAAAGAGAAAAAGGAAAAGGGCGAGAAAGGCTAGGACCAAGAACAAAGTAACAACTCAACGTGGATCCTGAGAAAATCTTCGCTATATTTAAAAATAAATTCCATCACGGAAATAAATCTAACCTTTTGAACGGGTCAATAGGTGGTGAGGGTTTTCTAGCAGACCCAATCGACAAACCAAATCCATCAATCATACGAAGGGGAGAAGGCCCCAGATTAGGAGACAACCCAAGCCCACATCCACCTATGGGTGACAAAAGCAAAATGGATACAAGAACAAACCAGCATTCTCTAGTACATGTGCTGGGAATTAAAGAATCCAAGTCACCACAAGGGGGCGAATACGGAGGTTGTGAGGAGCACGACTAGACACGAGCCTCGGTAATAAAGAGTCTGGTTACAAAAAACAGCCATAAAGAGGGCTCAAACCCATCAATAGAAAATTTCATTGAGCAACAATTATTTGCAATACCTGAAAGGAACGTACGCGAACAACGTGGTTCAGCAGCAGCAGTCGAAAACAAATCAGCGTTAACCCCCTTGCGAATTACTGTTCTGGAAAAGGAACGCAAATGCTCGCTATTACAAAGGGAGCAAAGTATGCCCCGATTGAAAATAAAGAAAACAGCCCTTACACAGAACAATGTATTTAAATCTGAGGCTGCACAGAACGAGCAAGAACAACTGACCAAGTCTGTCAGAGCCAGGATTCAAGCTTGCAACCTTACTCCTCGCAAAACAGACAATATTCAAGGAGCAAAGAAAACACTCAACCTATGAGCAAAAACTAACATTTATTCCTGAATATTCGCCAAGGGGCACGCAGGACATTCTGAACCGAGGCAACCGGTTAACGTTGTTCAAAGAAGTACCGGACCTAAAAGGCATTACTTCCCAGGATCTTATTCTGTCGAATTCCAGCAAAACGCAAACAATACGGACATAGAAGAAACAGTTACAACTTAGGCCTCAAAGGACCTGGTAGACAGGATATACCTCGCAAAACCTCAGTTCGAAACATGGGGAAGATCTACAATGCTCCACAAGCGCCCGAGGTACCCATATCCATTACAATTTAGTACACGGGACCAAATAAAGGGGCAAGAGAGCACAGGCCAACTTTCCGCTTGTCTACGCGGCGCCAGGGCCTCTACGCCAGAGCCTTTAAGTACAACCCGTAATTCACAAGTAACCGATCGCCGTCATACAGACAGAACGGATTGGTCCTGGATTCCTACCGTCCTGAGTAACAAAGCTACCTAACCCTGATTTAAATTCTACCGAGATTTCACGGAACTTGATGCTCCTCCAGAAAGTAATAAAGAAGCCCATAGTTTTAATTTGTTCGTGGAACGTGCATGGCTTTCGAGAAATGGCCCATGATCATGAAACCCAAGCCTTCTTTCTACGACAAGACATAATTTTGATCCAGGAGTCCTGGAAACTAGCATCGACACCAATTCCAGGCTTCAAAGAACATCAAATATATGCAGAAAGCCTTTCCACGTATGGCCACTCTAGAGGTGGACTTTCGACATACGTAACCCTCAAGTTTAACTGGGCATCTGAGGAGATAGACGTGGGCCTGAAGTGGGTCCAAGTGATTAGAATCACCGAAAACCAGTCACCGGGCACGGAACCGTGGAAATTGATCATTCTCAACGTCTATATCCACCCTGATAGACAGTCACAAAAAGAAAAACACGTGACCTTGTTATCACTTATCAAGTTCATGCAAAGGACTTACTTACAATATCCACTGGTCATTTCCGGCGACTTTAACAATGTTCTTATCGATCAAAACAAGGCGAAGGCGAAGATAAAAGTAAACAGTGGAGGAAAACAGTTAGCATCCAGCCTAAACGACTATGGACTGTCAATACTAAATGGGAATTTTAAGGAGGACAGGCCGGCAGCCGCCACATACTTATGTGGCAGGGTTCACTCAATAATGGACTATACTATAATAAGTGACGAGTTAATCCCTAGTATCGAAGCGTTTGGTATAGAACATGGAGCTGAAAGTGACCATCTTCCCCAAATAATAAGTCTGAGTATTGCACCAAGCATGGCGCCAACAATGACCTCTCTAATGCAACACGCATCAAAGTTTAACCTGAAAAAATTAAAAATGGCGTGGAGAGGGTTTGGGCAAAATCACGGACTCAGTTAAAGCACAGATGGCTAACTTTGGAACCCAAAAGGAGGAGGACCGAGTACCCAACTGGGAACAAATGATTCAGGTCTTGCAGCATAAGTTCACAGCAAGCTCAGGGAACCACAGAAATTTTAACAACAAAAAGGAGCCGTGGTTCAATATGGATCTTAGAGCTAAAAAAAGAAAGGTGGCCAAGGAGGTCTGGGCCCTGGCAAATCAAAAAACATTGGGACCTGCGGTAAACAAATCCGAATTGAGGAGAGCCAGGAGTACTTATAGGAAGGCATTCACAGCCGCAAAGCACACATACAAAGAAACCATCTGGAATAAGTTGTTAATTTCGGGTAAAAACCCTAACAGCCGGGACTTTTGGGGCATCATAAATGATCTAAATCAAGGGGTTAAACTCCAACAGGAAGCCGGGGTTGGTGCAGATACCTGGATCAGACACGTGCAAACTCTATACAGTAACACGGAGGCAGGTCACAACAACGGCTCAGGGGCAGTGAAGGACCACACGGAGGAATCAAAAGGAGAGAATAAAAATAAAAACTGGGAACTCGTGCAGGAAAAACCGGAGAATGGGTCAATAGAATTAGATGATTTAACCAGCAAAAACGAACTAAGGATGATAATTTTAAGATTAAAGAGAGAGGGGGCAGCAGGGCCAAACGGGCTGCCAAATGCAATCTTTAAGCACGACCCGGACCTGTGGTCGGAGACCCTAACACCACTGTTCAATCAAATATACAAACAAGCAGAGTTACCCGCCTCCTGGAAAGGTAGCATCAACCAACCCATATTTAAGCACGGTGACCATCGTAACTCCTCAAACTACAGATTGATATCCTTAATAGATGTAGAGGCCAAATTATATGCCTCTTGCATCTTACTTGAACTACAAGCTTGGATTTTAGAAACAAAGATTATGCCAAAATTTCAAACAGGATTTAGGCAAGGAATGGGAACAATAACTAACCTAACTTGTCTGGCAATCCTAATAGATCAAGCTGTAAGAAAAGGTACTCGCCTGCATGCCTGTTTTATAGATATCAAGTCTGCCTTCGATCGAGTAAACAGAGCGCCTATGGAGTAAGTTGGAGAGTTGGGGGCTGCCACACCAGCTCTTAATAGCCATCAAAGCCTTACATCAAAATACTTGGACAAAGGTGAAATTGGGAAATGGAGGTAGTACTACAGGGAGTATCCCAACGCACCAAGGTCTAAAACAAGGCTGTGTCTTAGCCCCCACTCTCTTTGATCTTTTTCTTTCTGACCTTACAAATGAGATCGAATCAGTAGATAGTCATCCTCCTCATTTGGTAAATAACCCAATATACTATTTACAATACGCTGATGACAGTTTTGTTGAGTAAAGCCCCAATCGGTTTACAAAGAGCCATTAACAAACTAACATCGTACTTAGAAAGGGAAAGCTTGGACCTAAACAAAGAAAAAACAAAAGTGGTCCGTCTGGTTGACCCGAATAAATTAAAGTACAAATGGACGGCACAAGGGATAACAGTGAAAGAACAAGAGAATTATAAGTATTTGGGAACAACAATAACAAAAGGAGGTAATTACAATGACCACAAAGCAGCATTAAAAGCAAAGGCACAATCCTTTATTTTTGCCCACCGCTCCCTAAAAGGAAAAATGGACTGTCCTAACTATAGCAACCAATTAAAAGTGATGGCAGCACAGATAATGCCGACTCTATCGTATGGCTTGGTTACATGGTGTGGGAAGGAGGCTGATCTTGTAAACAACTTACAGATCAAAATTTGAGTCAGGCTTGAATTTGGTCTGCAAAATCAGAAGTACCGGAGCATGAGCGGCTTCGTGAAACTTTGTCATAAACTTCGAACTGCTCACTCTGAAACATTGGACTGGCTAAGCTGGGAGGAAATAAAAAAAGGTGGGGAAACTGAAAAACCGAACATCTGGGGACAATATCTGAAACTTTGTGTGGAAAAGCTGGAGCTGGAATCAGTCTGGAAATCAGGGACAGACAAGGCAACGCTAAGCAAACTAGCCAACGCGGTGGCAAAAAGGAAATAGTTTATGGAGGATAAAGAGACATTGGCAAAACGTCGGCATGGCTGGACCATCATGAACTCTTTCACAACTCTAAAACCACTGCCATACCTAGTATCCCACTTCAACGGTCATCTCAAAAAGGCATTTATAGCCTATCGGATGGGGATGCATGTCTCAAAAGACCTACTACCATCTTGGAAACCGCCTCACCAGACGAAACGATGCCGCCTTTGCGGGTATCGTACAGAAACTTTGGTCCACCTTTTCTGTACATGCCCGGCCCTGATAAACCAGAGACGATTTTTATTGAAACCCATCTTGAACGTGCTAAACATTCGCTCTTGTAGACACGCAGTCACATGCTGGCTCAGAGGCTCCTCCATAATCTTGGCATGCCGCGGAGTCAAATTTCTGGAAGAAGCAAAAAAAAGCCTAGAACTGACAGAACAGGAGGGCCAAACAGCCAGTGGGCCACCTGGGACTTCTTAACCTCTGGACTGTATATGCACCTTCCTCAAAAGTAATGGGAGCTGAGAGTAACACTCTACATCCCCAGTATTTTTCGTTTTATAAAAATGTTATTTATCTTGTAATGTTATTATACTATGCGAACTTTGTAATTATTTTAATTAATTATGCAAATAAAAATTTTCTTTCTTTCTTTTATCCGACACGTCCGGCCGGCAGGCATGCAACCATAGCACGACACCGTGGACAGCTCACAGTCGGCACACGCATATAGAGTGCCTGCCACATTCAGGTCAAGGATCACGTCACCCGCATGTCTGCAAATCTTCTCCACAAGGTATGCCTCTCCGGACAAAACACAACGCTCGTGCTCAGCTGGTACCTCACCACGGAAGCTGAGACAAGAATGTAGTCTTGTAAACTCCCAGGAAGACAGCTGAAAACACCTTCTCCACTCACTTCCTCCGAAAATCTGTGTTTCTTCTGACCAAGTCGTGGCAAGAGCAGTAAATACCAGGTGAGCTCCTTCCTTATTTCTCCAATATTCTTTAACTCAAATTATTGCAACTGGAGAGAGCACAGAGAGCGGAGATGGCCCAAACTGCCCCCTTCGCAGCATAATGTCACCAGTGTTAAGAAGTAGAAATAACAGGAACCAGAGTAAGAAGAAGTCCTGTTTATTTGGCCATCCACTCTCCACAACTCACACAGGTGTCAACATTCTACTCTAACCTTCCGGTGGAAGAAACCAAGGGCAGGAAGGGGGAAAACAGAACATACCATTGGCAACAAGATAAAATTACAACAAAAAGGTTTTTAGTGAAAAATGTACCCAATTACAGCGTATCGCCGGGACCCAGGATGTAGGATACCAAGTGAAAGACAAGGTTTCCAGTAAGAAATCCGAACCTTCCAAATAAGAAATTTCAGCTATCCAGTTGAACAGGTCAGAGGGACAAACGTGCTCCTCATATCCAGTAGTCGATAAGACCATGAAAGGACAACCTGTGTTGATTTAGATGAAACCGATCCAGTAGATGCTGCACAGTTATCTCCTTCAGCCACTGGCCACAACGCTGGGCTGTACACAAACCGCATACCCAAGGAACAGCCCTGGTTATGGGCCACTAAGGGACCCATCAACAGTTCGAAATCCTAATTTCTTCTTAGCTTACTTGTACTATTAGATCTTAATTCTTTTTCTTTTTTGTTACAAGTAATAGATATGATTGTGTGAGTGAGTTGTGTTGATAGGTGAGAGGTCGGTGTGAGTGACAACTGGGGTCGGGGTGGGGGGGGGGGGGGTGTTAGCGCCTGTTGGACACACCTTGTGTCTGTGGGGTGCCATTTCCAGCCCTGGTAACAGGCACATATTGGATGATTGCATGCGGTAGGAGTGCTATCAAAATGAGAGTTGGGGAGTGCATGAGGAGACAAATTGTATTATTGTTTTTGCTAAGGAGTTATTGATATTTCAGTTGGTGTTTGTTCAATGACAGTACTTAAGGGCGGGGTTGGGTGGTTGAAGATCATGTGGGGATGCACGCTTTGTTCTTACAGTGCTTACCCTTGGGGTGGTTTTGTTTGAATGTTCAGTTTACAGTTCTCACCGGCAGCGATGATGGCTTTGCACAGGCTGTATACACATTCAATAGGACTGGTATGGCTGGAAAACATGGGACAACAAAAAATTATGACATGGAATGTGAGGTGGCTAAATTAGTTTGTAAAATACTACAAGGTACAAACATATCTGCGGCGTCAGGGTGCCCACATTGCTATGTTACAGGAAACACATTTATTGGACGATGAGATACAAAAACTTCACAAGAAATGTTCACATCTACCTACCCTACGTATGCTAGGGGAGTGGCTATCTGGCTGGCCCCAAAGGTTCCTTTTAAATTGTGTAACTACTTGGCGGACGTTGAGGGCAGATATGTAATTGTGTATGGTGAGCTCGATGGTGTTGAGGCATGTCTGGGAAATGTTTACGCCCCCAAAATAGATGAAGCAGAGTTCTTTGGTGTCGTAGAGAGTCCGATTTTCCCATATATTGGGATCCCCATAATATGGGCTGGTGATTTTAATTGCGTGTTAGATGGCATACTGGATAGACAGCCGCCAAAACAACACACTAAACCCCACATGTGGAACTCCTTGAGCGAGGTGGTGAGTAGGCTAAACTGTGTGTGTATATATGGCGTGAAACGCACGTGGGTGACCGAGGATATACTTTTTATACACCGGCCTGTGAGGTGTATAGTAGGCTCAACCGTTTTCACCTCTCTCCGGAGGCGTGTGGTGCAGTAGTACGGACTAAGATATTGGGACGGTTTTTATCAGACCATGCTCTGGAGTTGTTGGGAGTGACTGGAGAGACATAGGCAGAGAGTCCCGCAGTGGCGTTTACAGCAAGCTACGCTACGCGATGAGTTATTTAAAGGAGCTCAGAGAGGTCATTACTGGTTATTTCACCTCTAACTGGTCTACCACCAGCACTAGGGGCGTGAAATGGGATGCGTTTGAGGTGGTTACCAGAGGGGACTGTTTGTCCAGAGTGGGTGGTAATAGAATGAGATTGGGAGTCGGAATTGGCTGCTGCTGAGGAAAGGTTAGCTACGCTACAACACGGGGAGAGAGTGTCAGGGCAGGATCAAGGTTCACTCTTGCAGGCACAACAGGTCGGAGAGATCTGGGATAGGTTGGATTGCCTAGTCCGCCGGGTATACCACCAACTCTTACATACAGAGGGTGACCGCTCTGGGAGACTGTTAGCGTGGTTATTAAGGCGAGAGCGCCCATCCCCATTGATACTAACGTGGCGCTGACCTGCCGTCGTTTTGGCGACTACAAAGGCCAGCATTAATCAGGTGCTATTTCATCACCTAGTTGACATATATAGTGAAGTCCCAGAGACTGGAATGCCTGTAGAGAGGGAGGTACCTTCCAAGTGTCCCCCTCCCGTGTCTCACAGATTTGCAGAGGGAAGAAATGGAGGCAGCAATCTGCCTAGAGGAACTGCAGGAGGAGTTACAAACCATGACCAGTGTTAAATCGCCAGGACCGGATGGAATTCCTGTGGCATTATACTGGACGTATGCCGATGTTTTGCTTCCACGCTTACTAGAAATCTTACAAGAGGCTAAAAAGGATGGGTGCCTACCGCGGTCCATGAGAGGCGCAGATAATCATGCTTCTTAAGCCTGGCCGGAACAGAGGACCCAGGTTCATATAGACTTTTATCCATGCTGGGGGTAGATGCTAAATTGCTTGCTAAAGTCTTGGCCCTAAGATGGAGCAGAGTTCTGACCTCATTGGATCAATGTGGGTTCATACCTGGAAGGGGTACACACATGAACATACGCCGGTTGTCTCATGTCCTTCACTCAGTGGATAACCGTAATACACGGGCGGCAGTTGTTGCCCTGGATATTGAAAAAGCTTTTGATACACTACGGTGGGAATATCTATGGGAGGTGCTATGAAGAATGGGTTTTGGACAAGAATAGATTGCATGGGTTAAATTGCTTTACAACAAGCCAAGAGCCTGAGTGCGAAATGGAGGTCAGGTATTGGAGATTATAATAAACGAGGCACGCGACATGGGTGCCCCCTATCGCCACTGCTTTTTGCACTGGCGATGGGACCCCTGGCTGTGAAACTGAGGAGCAATATAGCACCGTGGGGGGTAGTGGTAGATGAATGCACACATGATTTGATTGTATGCGGATGGTGCGCTCCTATACGTTAGGCAGCCGGAGGAGGCGATCCCGGTACTCCTGGAGACATTGGCCTCCTTTGGTGCGGGCCTCAGGTCTTTATATTAATCACCGGAAATCTGTACTGTTCACGCTAGCTGCCCTTGCGAGGGGGACACCCCTGGATCTTCCTGAGGTGGGACTAAATTGGTAGGTGGATCATTTTAGATATCTGGGTATTCATATATCACACCTGCCAGATGGCCAATACAAACTAAATATGGGTAGGGTCCTTGAGGGACTTAAAACGTCGATACAATTCTGGAGTAAGCTCCTGCGGTCTATCATGGAAAGGGTGGCTGTGTCAAAAATGGTGATGCTGCCTGTATGTCTTCCAGAATTCTTTCTGCAGTATCCCAAAGTCCACATTTGACACGCTTAATAGCCTACTGATTTCACTGGTGTGGGCAGGGGGAAGGAGCAGAGTTAAGCTGGAGACGCTGAAGCTGGACTTGGGCTCCAGGGGCTTGGGGCCACCTGATTTTAGGTTATATTATATCGCAGGATTGTTACAGTATGCAGCGCAGTCATGTATGGAAGGTCAAACAACGGACAAAGAGTTGCTGGGGGACTGGAACGATGAGTCACAGTTACAAAGGTTTTTAATGATGGGTTCGAAGGTGCCCAGGGTTTGCCCCCACATAGTGAGGCAAGTAACTGTGGCCAGGGAACACGCAGTCACTTTAGAGCTCTGCAAAGCACCCTACGCAGTTGCAGTCCCGCTCCGATGGTTACGGGGATTTCGTATTCAGGCATCTATGGATATTTCACAAGGGTATGAGGGAGGATGCACATCGGCAGCAGATCTGTGCCTAAATGGGATCTTCACGACTTTTGCTGAGACTTGTGATTGCTTCCAGATCTCACGTACAGTCCGTGAGATATGGACATCCTTCCCGGAGGAGCCACAGGAGTCTAGCATATTGGCAACACTGCTAGATCCGGGTTCTAGTAGGTCCCTAATTTCATGCTTATACAAAGCCCTGAAGGAAGAGAGCACAGCTGATTTATCTATAATCAGGGGAAAATGGGACGAAGACCTACCCCTCCCATTGACAGACGGGGAATGGAATAGAGCACTAGCGCAAGTGGCTGAAGCCACTAGTAATGCCAGATTCAAGCTCATCCAATTCCGTTATTTGCATCGTACGTACCTGACCCCACAAAACCATGCGCAGATCACCCCAGGACTGGTCCCATCCTGTCCTCGATGCGGCACAGACCCTGCCACATTCCACCATATGACATGGACTTGCATACGATTGCAGCAGTACTGGAACCAATTGGTACAGACCATCCGTTCTGTTACTACAGTACGAATAGAAGTCACTATAAAACAGTGTCTGTTGGGCATATTCCCGACCCCAAAGAAGGGGACACGTATAAGGCTTAAATTTGCGCTGTTAGGATTGGTTCTGGCAATAAGACGTATTGCAATAAATTGGATCTGTTCCGCGCCCCCTACACTGGATAAATGGTGCACTGAATGGGGTGTGGCGGAGAAATGTAGTCTTCGGGCTGTAAGAGTCGACGAGAATGTTGAACACGATTTGACTGAATGGGTACAGATGCTGAAAGAAATGTCCTTGACGATAACTCAGGACAATGACACCACTGCGCCTACACAGTCGCTCACGCTCACTCATAACACGTTGACGCCCAGCACAGCTAGTGCGAATGCCTCCTTCTCACCTATACTACATTAATAATGCCAGTTCTCCTATCAATCCAGATAATGAGTAATTACTGCTGTCCGCTGCTGGGGAGGGGTGATGTGGGAGGGGTTTAACAGTTTTTCCTTTTGCAATTTTTTATTGTTTAACTATTAGATTTGATATGGGTGTAGAGCCAACACACATTGCAATGTACAGTGTATCACGGGGTGAGTGGATCTGATGTTGGTCAGCACGAACACCTCTTCCACAGAAGTATGACGGTTTTCCATGTAAAATGTAAATGGTATAAAAACAATTTTAAAAAAGAAAAGAAAAATTTAGAAATCCAGGGCAGCGTGAGAGGGTGTAACCAGGCAGACGTTCAGGGCCCATTGAAAGGGGCACCGGATACAATGGAACAAAGGTTGCACACGGGTGAAGTAATCATACCAGAAGGTTAGACAAAATTCGGCATCCGGAGCATTAAGGGCATCATTTAAAAACGTTGTAGAATTCGCTCATTGTACAGTTGCAGTGACGCCTGTCCAGGCAGAACCACAAATGGAGCATCCATTGAGGAATCGCAGGAACAGTACGATGATGCCACAAATTAAGATGAGCATCAGTGGAAACCCACTGAATACGCTGGAAAATATAGAATATATAAAAGCTGGGATTACTCCAAAAATAGTTTGAAAAGATGTCACGAGGCAGAAACCAAAAAGTAAAAAAAAAAAAAAAAAAAAAAAAAAAAAAAAAAAAGTGTGCCAGGCCCGTGGTATCAGATGCATTAAATATTTGATGTATTGGGGGTGTGGCTAGCAGCCAAGCAAAATGGACGCAACCTAGTGATCGGGAGAACCCTCTTAATGAATTTGTGCACTTATCCAGCTTCTACAGGGCGGAATAGAAGCACCGACGCAACCGGAACGTTTGCGCAACGGATTGTGCCGATCTAGAGCTCCGTAGAATAAGCGGTAGTGCAACACCGAGCAGTGGAGAGTTGCGGCCTGCCAGCCGTATTGGAGCCAGTACCATGCGTGAGACATCCACCTGCGGCCGCGCCGAAACCAGCGACGCCTGGGGCAGCGGCATTCGAGGCGACGAGCAGGCTGAGGGACAAAGAGCGACTTGCCAGGACGATCCGGGGGGTAGACGTAAACCACACACGCCCAGAACCAGGGACCCTGGTGAGCCGGGCGAACTCCGTACTGGAATGGGCCCTGACTGCATTACCAGCGGGCCTGGTAGAAGGCGCGCTGGCGACTGGTGCATCACGGACCGCCCAGGGTGACCGGCTGCACTCCGGCAAGGCCCCCCCCAAACAATCTAGCACTCCTTACCCGACACAGTTGCACGCGCCGGAGAACTGGGCCCGACTCCTGGGAAGACGCCGGGGCCTCACACGAAACCACGGCCCAGTCGAAATCAGTAAAGCCAGGACTCGGGTGTACGGTACAGCAGCGGTGACTGCCAAATCCCTCGAGGGCCCCCTCCCCATTAATACCAACTCGGCCGCCAGACAGACGTGCTCCTGCGCCCGGCGACCACATCCACAGCCGCGAACGGCGGCCCCAGACCTCAACAGGGGCGTAAAACAGTCGGAAAGATAGAAGACCGAGACAAATCGCCTACAAAAGGTGACTATGGCCAGTGTCTACACAACTCACTAAGATACTCTACCACTGCGCAATGCGGTCGGGCAGCGCTACAGCGGCACTATTGCCCACGGCACTAGGACCCTCCTCACACCCAAGGGCAGCGTTCCCCCACAGTGTGTGCTCAAGACAGGGGAGACATTGCTGAGGTGGGCTGAGCAGGCATCTGACCTTGCGACATCGGCGGGGTTGTTGTGGGCCTCACCAACCATACCAAGGACAGGACTCTCTTGGAATACCCACAGCAGAGCGGTGGGGCAGTGACGCGGCTTGTGACCCGACCACCAACACACAGGGCTACGGGGGACTGGGTAGGAAACCAGAAAGGCCGCGCGTGACGCCCAAGCGGCAGGCAGCGGTGATTACTGCCCCCAGTGTGCCTGGCACAACCCCGGCTATAGCGGCAGAGATGGGAGGCCGAGGCCCGCGAGGAGCACCTACTGGCAAATTGGACAAATTTGCATATACCAAAGACCCGACGGACAAACCACACTCGAGCCTGACACAATCTGAAGTTCCTGCTTCAAAAGAGCCTGACGCAGTCTCACTGGAAGACATAATGGCCGCCCTCCAACAAGTGCAGTCATCTATTGGCACGATGTCAAAGGACATTTCCCTGATCCGGGCAGACTTCTCAAAGTTGTCTAAGAGACTGACAGACGGAATGGAATCTACCACAACCACCCTCTCCATGGATACGGCCACACTGCAACGTCAAGTACGCAATCTAGAGGCGGACAACAAACTTGACGACCAGGAAGGGCGCTCGCGACGCAACAACGTGCAAATCATTGGTGTGCCGGAGAAGACGGGTGGAACGGCATTGGACCTCTTCGTGGAAGACCTCATAAAAAAACAGCTACAACCACGGGAACTTTCCAGCTTCTTCTCTGTAGAAAGGGCTCACCGAGTACTGGGAGGGCTCGCCTGGGCGCTCCCCCCAGACCAATTTTGGCCATTATCTTCAATTTCCGAGACGCCATTCTACAGGCGGCCAGGATAGCCCCACCGATCCGTATCGAGAGCTCCACGGTCACGCTTTATCCAGATTAAACAGCGGCAGTCACCAAACAGCGTCGCAGTTTCCTGGACGTTAAGAAGGAACTGCGGGCCAGAGAGCTCAAATACTCCATGCTCTTCCCAGCAAAACTCAGAGTGGAGGCAGAAGGGAAAACCTGGTTCTTTGTCATGCCAGAGGCTAGGGACTGGCTGGAGGGATGGCATCCAGCAACACGATCCGGCAAACCGAGAGCCAAACAGCAACACCGCTTCTGCGAGTCGCAAAGATCGAAGTCACCGGACTCCAGCGACAAAGGGGACTAACAGGACATGACCCTGCGGGCAAGAACAATAACTCTGAACAAGCTGCGGACCTATTCCTCTCTAGGCACAAACTGTTCTAATACACGTTTGCCTCACTTCGTAGCTCGAAAACTGGGCACGCCACATGCACGGTAACGATTTTTCCACCATCAGGAGGAATGCTAGCCGTTGATGGCGACACCTTCATAGAGGCCTACCAGGATCACGGACAATCACTCACCCCCACGCAAGTACTAGTTCTGGGGGAAAAGCACTATGCGCAGTTGGGGAGGCGGGTAGTTTGGGGTCAGCCGGGCAGGGAGTGGGGTAGGGACTCTGGGACAGTTATTGGTGTTATGTCCCGTTTGGTTAAGTTTCCTGACATAGATATAGATCGAAATTTATGTTCACGTTTGAATTTTTTATTTTGTTGATGTTTTGCTGCCCAATGCTTATGCCGTGCAATTCAAGGTTAGCATATACACAACCCAACATCCCCCACACACAATTCCAATGCCTAACGAACGCACTAATGCCCCGAGGGGGGTGATTCCAGACACCACGCACCCTCAGTCGGAGGACACACATAAGCCTTGTCCCCTTCTTACTCGGATCTCCTGGAATGTGAACAGTCTCTGTGACAAAATAAAGAGAGGGTCAATACTACACTATCTGAAGAGGCAAGCGCCCTCAGTGATCTTCTTACAAGAAACTAATCTGGTGGGGACTGCCACCAAGGCGCTTGACAGATGGGGCTTTCAAGATGGTAGCTCACTCTGAATTTACCTCCGGCTCCAGAGGGGTGGATATACTTGTCCGAAAGGGTTGCCCGCTGGTGGTCCGGAGCACCCAGACGGATGACCAAGGCCGCTTCGCGGCACTTTCTTGTCTCGGTGTATGCTCCCCCCGCGCTTCACTGTCTCACCTTCCCTGCACTGGGTAAATTCTTACTTTCGCTACCCCTGGGAGAATTTATTATGGGAGGCGATTTTAACGCCGTACTCGACACTGCCTTGGGTAGGCTCCCACCACGAAGCCAAGGGGCATCCCCCACACCCCTGCGAGATTTCACAGAAGCGCTAGGGCTGGTAGACATCTGGCGCATGCGCCACCCCACAGAGCTTCAATACACACATCACTCAGGGGCTCACAACAGTATGTCCAGAATGGACTACATCCTCTCGTCTCCATCGAGCCTGGAACACATTCTAGACATCAAGCACCTCCCCAGAGGGATACCTGATCATTCCCCGATCTCAGCAACATACACCCTACAGCGCACAAGGAGACGGCACATATACCCCATATATCCGGGATACTTGAGAGACCAGACCATAGGGAAAAACCTACACAAGATGCGTGTTGTCTTGAAAGTAGACGAAGCACTACTTTCAAGACAACACGCATTTGGTATCCTCTCCCACTATTCTCTGGGAGGCGTACAAGACAGTCCTACGAGGACAAACTATTTCACTAATTACTTCACACAAACGAGACAAGGCCCAGTAGGTGCAGGAGCTTAAGAGGACAGTTAGCCTGGCGGAAGAAGACCACACGAGAGACCCAACCGGTGACAACTCACAAACTAGCCCTCGCTAAACAGGCCTTCAAAGACCACACATGGGACGAAGCCAAGGCCAGAGTAAGGCAAACACAACACACTATCTGCTAAGTGGGGGACAAAGCCGGTAAGCTCCTTGCCTGGCTCGACAAGAAGGAACGTGCAAGTCGTTGGGTGGCCCGGGTACACTCATTATCTGGGGAGGAAATCAAAGATCCGCAGGGCATAGTCACAGCCTTCGCACATCACTACATGACAGTTTACACGCCTGCCACAAACGCCACAGTGCAAGAAAACATGGCCTTCCTTAAAGACGTACGTTTGGCAAAGTTGACTGCCCCCGAGATGCACTCACTAGAGGCGCCCCTCACAGCTGATGAAATCACGGCTGCTATCAGACGACTCCAACCGAGCAAAGCACTAGTTCCGAACGGAATACCCGTGGAGCTTTATAAGAGAGAAGCGGACACATTAGGGCCCCACCTACTACAGATGTACAAGGACAGCATAGAAAAGGGAATTCCACCGAGAGACCAGAGATTAGCAACCCTTGTGGCGATCCCAAAGCCTGGCAAGCCCCCTAAGGAGTGCACCTCCTACCGCCCAATTTCGCTCCTAAATGCAGAAGCCAAAATATTAGCGAAGGCGCTGGCGATTAGGCTCCTGCCCTACCTGGCATCCCTTGTCCATCCCGACCAATCGGGCTTCATGCCAGGTCAGAACACAGCAATGAATCTGAGGAGGCTTCACGGAGTGCTGGCCTGCATGTCGACAATTCAGGAAGAGGTGGTCATCCTGTCGTTAGACGCCAGCATGGCGTTTGATCAGGTGGAGTGGCCCTTCTTTTTCGCCGTGCTACAAAAGTTTGGTTTCGGGCCCAAGTTTCTGGCCTGGGTCCAGCTATTATACACGCAACCGCTGGCACACGTGGTGGTTAATGGATGGGTATCCGATGACTTCCCCCTGGGGCGTGGGACTAGACAGGGCAGTCCCCTATCCCCACTACTGTTTGCCCTCGTGCTTGAACCTATGGCGGCCTGGATCAGTGGAGAACCAGTGATACGGGGACTGCGATTGTCAGAGGGATGGGAAGACCGCATTTCCCTTTACACAGACATTCTGTTATACATGGCTTCCCCCAGCCGCTCAATTAATTGCCTGCTAGATATATACGCATCCTACGGCAGATTCTCTGGTTACACGATCAATTGGGCAAAATCGGTCAAGTACATTCTCCATGGTTCCCCCCCCCCCCACGCCTGCCTAGGGGTGTGACAATACAACTCTGAAGCGAGGGGATTAAATATCTAGACATTCACATCACCCCGGATCACGCTCAGTTCTACGAACGCAACCTCACACCCCCGCTTAGGAGACTTAAATGCATTGTGAAACATTGACATTCCCTGCCCTTGACCCTGCTGGGCCGAGCGGCCCTTTTCAAAATGATGGCCCTCCCAGGTTTTTATACATCCTCCAAAAACACGCAAACCCCAGTCCCTGACTCATATTTTAAAACTATAGAGGCAGAAGTGAGCCTCCTCCTGTGAGATGGAAAACCTCCTCGCATAGCAATGGCCAAACTAATTAGGGGCTGGTACGATGGTAGAATCGCTCTGCCCAATGTACAGCTGTACTATTGGGCCTCCCAACTTACAGTAGTGAACCAGTGGCTCCATGCCCCACAGGAGGAACCAGCCCTAAGAATGGACAGACACGCCCTAGGCATGGACGGACTCATGAGTGCTCTCTACAACAAGGCCAAGATACGCACATTGATCGGCCCCACTGCTCACACAATACACACATGGTTCAGAGCACAACAAGCACTAGGCTGGGAGGGAAGCATCACCCAACATACGCCAATCTGGGACTCCTCAAATTGGGTATGCTCCGTAATAGCAAAGGTTTCGCCAGATGGGACCTTATAGGAATCTCCAGAGTGGGAGACATGTGGAAAAAGGGGGCGATGATGACATTTGCCCAACTACGCACAACATAGCAAATGGCAGACTCGGAGCAGTTCCGATACCTACAAATCAAACACACACTCACCAAAGCCATACCCCAAGGTGACGATCTCCCCAAATCATCGCCACTAGAGGATCGCCTCCTGACGGACCACCTTACCAAAAAGGCAATCTCCCTCACATACCGTAAACTGGTGAATAACCAGAAAGATCCCACACACACCTTGAGAGAGTAGTGGCGGGCAGAGGTGGGGGACATGGACCATCAAGACTGGCAGGAGGCCCTAGCATCCCCATTGGAGGTGGCGATCCCATCCAGACTACAACTTCTGCAACTGAAATTACTGTACAGGACATATTATACTAGGACGACGCTGCACAAAATCGGACGGGCCGAGACACCTTCATGTTTACGGGGCTGTGGGCAACCAGGTACATTTTTTCACACGTTATGGGACTGTCCCATTATAGCGAAATACTGGGGAAAGGTCATGGCTACTATTACCAGGGTGGGCGGAGTAGAGGTCCTCCCGGAACCCCGGCGATGCCTACTGATCTTAACCACGCAGCACAGACTTGGGCAACCCTGGGGATCACGTTGGCTAAACTGAATATCGCACAACACTGGGGAGCGCCTACTGCCCCTCTACACCAACACTGGTGTCACGACTTAGTTAGGGCGATGGTGGCAGAGAAGACAGCATTCATTCACAGAGGTTGTCACCGCAAATGGGCGGGCTTATGGGGCGGATGGAACGCATTCTGCGGCAATATTTGGACGGGATAACTGCCATTCGAAAGTAGTGTGAGAGTGGGAAATAATTGCGGGAATAGGAGTACCTTTCAAATAACAAGCCACATTGGGGGCAGAAACATTGCAGGCGCCGTTAATTTTTATTGGTTGACACCCAAGTGAACTGAAACATCGAGATGGGCAACGAGATAACCCTGTGTATTAACCATACCACAGAATGAGTTTCGGCTATAGTGAAGTTAAGTTGTTCAAGTTTCTCTATATTTAGCATGGTGTAACTAGCATCTTTCATAGCCATTGATTGCTGTTTACATGTCACATTAAATGGTAAGAACAATGTGCTACAGTTAAGGTAATGCCAGGGAACGTGGCCAATCTTAAGTATTTGCAGTGTCCAGCCAAATTACAAAACTGATCTAAGTTGATTCGGACCATGATACAAGGTAGACACTTCAGTTTGCACAATATCAATTAATGATGACAATATTATCTAAAGGATAAATCGAGATGACAATGTATTAATGCTGTTGACAACAGCAAACATCATCTAAATTATTTTGGTCAATTTGGTGTAAACGTACTGCAGCTTCCAGTTGCGACAATTTCCGAAGTTCATTAAATGCCGCATAAATAGTTTCAAACGTGGGGATTTTGGACCCAAAAGGAAATCAGATAAATTTATACCTTCGGATAGGAGAGAAAGATGTTTTACGGCAGACAATGTGGTATGTTCTCACCATTGTTGAAATAATTTTCCTACAGAATAAGTAGTAACAGTGTTGGAATGCGGTGTTTGTGGCTAACGTGGATCAGGTCTATTCAATTTGAACCCAGACGTAGTGTTCACGAAACGAGAATGACAAACATTTGTGTTCAAAGGCCATAATGACCACATAATCGAGTTATCATAGAAGAATTAAATGTACTGTTTCGGATCATACTATTTATTATGAAATCTGTTTATTGGCATTTTAGGTTTAAACAAGATACATGGTACAGCTTGAGGTCTGGATGACTAACATTTGAAATAGACCCAGTGGTACATCTCCAGTCGTGCATACATTTATGAATGGGATCGGGCTCTACGCCCACTCTCTAAAAGGAGAATAATATTTCGGGCCTCTCAGCTGAAACCAATAACACAACATCCCCTTCGCTAACTGGTCGCTGAGGGACCTCACCTGGGCAAGCCGCTAGTATTTCACCCGCTCATCCCCTCCATGCTCCCATCAACAGTGAACTAATCATAAGGAAATGGGGCATAACAACAAGTGCCCCGACAAAACAACAGCAGCAGATTCCGGCCTTCGCTTTAGCATCCCCTTATTATGTCCCCTGCTCCGACCCCTCCCGCCATCTCCGTGCTCCCATGTTCAGGCTGTTTGATCGACCTCATCTCTAATCCCCCGTGTCCTGCCCAGGCAGCCAAGCCCTTAGTGTGACACTTCATGCCCCGTCCCCAGTCTGACTGTCGCCCCTCCCCTCAGCAAGGGCGCCCCCATCGCGCTCCCCGCAGAGCCCCATGGTGACCCCGTCTAGTCGCGTCATGGCCTGTATGAGTGTCTCCCATTGACTCGCTATTGGTGTCCGTCTGAGGCCTAGTGTTTCCTCCCGCAATAGGGCCATGCTCTCCGCCCTTGCCCACGCCAGCAGCGAACCCCGCCATGCTCACACATGTGGGGGTTCCGCTGCCTTCCAGCGCTTGGTGAGCAATCGCTTCGCCACCACCAGTCCCAGGTCGACAAACCTAGATGCGACCTTCGTGGAGGGAGTTCTGTGAAAAAGGTGCAGCAAGTAGACCGGCCACTCAAACGGGAATTGACGGCCCGTACATGTACTGAGCGCTCCATGAACCGCCCGCCAGTACGAATCCAGCGCGGGGCAGCTCCACAACATGTGGCCAGTCCAGCATCCAGTTCCCCGCAGCGAGGACAGCCTGCGTCTGCGCGGTGGAAATACCGGTTGACGGAGTCCGGCGTGAGATATGCCCTATGTAGAATAAAGCATTGTATTTGGCGAAATCGCATGTTCCTGGGGATCCTCGTTGGGCCCTGCAGCGCTCTGTCCCATTCCTTGTCGGCCATGGGGCGGGTCAAGTCCGTTTCCCATGTACGGCGCAGCGGGGTCAGATTAATCGCCGCATGTGTGCGCAGAGAAGCTGCGAACCACCGGATCATGTGCCTCCCGCGCCCCATGACATGGAGGTATTGCATCATGAGGTGCTGTTCTGGCTCCTCTCTGAGATCACCCCACCGGCTCGTCAGCGACGCTATCAGTGAGCGGTGACGAAGGAAGTGGCCAGGCGGCAACCCTGTCTCCTCCGCCAACGAGGTGAATCAGAGGAGAGCACCGTCCCGGTAAAGGTCCCCCAATGTGTAGATGTCTGCCGTGTGCCAGTCTACGAGTTCAGTAGAATGCAGCACCCTCCGTCCACTAGGGGAGCCCTCTATCGGTATGGCTGGGGCATATGGGATACAATTCCGAGTTAGATAAAGGGCGCGGCGATACCATTTGTAGGCCACCTTGACGAGGAGGGGCCCCGGCTTTAACACCTTTGTGGTCGGATGGAACGACTGGTATCAGCCAAGGAAATGGGGGGCGCTGCGGTCGCCGTGTCGTCTCGTTCTCTATCCGCCAACCACCTTGCTACCCACTGTAGCTGTGCCTTCGGATCCTACTATTTAGTTGGTCTTCAGTAAAATTTGTATATCATTGTCAATTATCAAAGATGGGGGTAGGGTGGAATAGCAGGAGTATTCAATTCTTTAATCTTAGCCAACCCCAGACAAGTAGTCTGTTGGACAGCGTCATTAAGAAAGATAATTTGTGTAGGTATCAGGCATACAAGGAATAAAGATTCTGTACCTTGAGCCTGCCAGGATTTAGTACCCAATACTGATTTCAAGTCAATATTGTCCTTCCAGTAATCATATCCTTTCAGGGCTAAGTTATCAACAAAAAGTGATATACAGATCTAGATATAGATAGAGAGATAGCTACAGATGTAGAGAGATAGCTACAGATGTAGAGAGATAGCTACAGATATAGAGAGATAGCTATAGATATAGAGAGCTAGCTATAGATATAGAGAGCTAGCTATAGATATAGAGAGCTAGCTATAGATATAGAGAGCTAGCTATAGATATAGAGAGCTAGCTATAGATATAGAGAGCTAGCTAGAGATAGATATAGAGAGATATAGATATAGAGAGATATAGCTATAGAGAGAGATATAGCTATAGAGAGATAGAGATAGATAGAGAGATAGCTAGAGATAGAGATGGAGAGAGCTAGCTAGAGATAGAGATGGAGAGAGCTAGCTAGAGATAGAGAGAGAGCTAGCTAGAGATAGAGAGAGAGCTAGCTAGAGATAGAGAGAGAGCTAGCTAGAGATAGAGAGAGCTAGCTAGAGATAGAGAGAGAGCTAGCTAGCTAGAGATAGAGAGAGAGCTAGCTAGCTAGAGATAGAGAGAGAGCTAGCTAGAGATAGAGAGAGAGCTAGCTAGAGATAGAGATAGATATAGAGAGCTAGCTAGAGATAGAGATAGATATAGAGAGCTAGCTAGAGATAGAGAGATATAGAGAGCTAGCTAGAGATAGATATAGAGAGCTAGCTAGAGATAGATATAGAGAGCTAGCCAGAGATAGCGATAGAGATAGAGAGATAGCTAGAGATAGAGATAGAGAGATAGCTAGAGATAGCGATAGAGAGATAGCTAGAGATAGCGATAGAGAGATAGCTAGAGATAGCGATAGAGAGATAGCTAGAGATAGCGATAGAGAGATAGCTAGAGATAGCGATAGAGAGATAGCTAGAGAGAGATAGAGAGATAGCTAGGGAGAGATAGAGATAGATAGCTAGAGATAGATATAGATAGATAGATATAGATAGATAGATAGAGCGAGAGATGGAGAGAGAGATAGAGCGAGAGATAGAGCGAGAGATAGAGAGATAGAGAGATATTACTCTTGGTCTGAGTCAGCATATTTTTTTTGAAAGAGTGGGAACTAATTTAAAATAATATGATGTTGGGTCCGAAAGGTCATTCCCAGTGAAATAGGTGTACTTTATCTTTTGTGTATTGGAACTAACCTTGAGATTTAGTTGGGCAATGTTCCCATTGAGTTTAATTAAATTGGGAATGCTGATCATTAGATCTATGCAAAAAATGATGCCCACAATGTTAACAGAACAAACTGGCATTTTTAGCAAAATTTAAATATAAATCTTCAGTGTCAAAGACATTGTAATATTGCAATTCGGAAAACATGGAATTCACAGTATCGACGTCCCAATCATCGGATTGCAACGGGCAGTATCACATTACTCATGAAAACACGGAATACACATGGTATCTGCATGGTCTCCATAGGACCGAATACATCGAATGATACTTTATTCCATACAATTCCATCAGTGACCGCTGAAAAGTTAACGGACTGGTCTATCTTTATTTTATGCAAGGAAGAATGTGGAGCCACCACTCCGTCAACAAGTTCTGCAGATTAACGTTCTAAGGGGTAATGGCCATTAATTACAAAAAAAAGTAACAAATCCAATCCACACGAGTACAAATACCATGGAAAACACGATCCAGACATAAATTTAGGTGGAACTAGATAAGTGTGTTTTAACCAAGAGATAGAAACACAAATCCATGCTGGTGGTGGGGTTAAAACAGAAGATAATAAAGAACAGTCTGAAGAAAAATTATCTTGATCGATATAGTAACGAGAAGAACTCCGCTAGAATAACGCTGGAATTCTAGATGTAGACCAGAGGATTGCGCTCTCAAAGGAACATCGAGAGGTGGATCAGAATAAACTATGTCCACTGTGGAGTGTGAAGAAGGTATCAATCAGTGAATTTGTAGAGCGCGCTACTTACCCGTGAGGGTCTCAAGGCGCTGATGGGAGGGGGTGCTGCTACTGCTCGAAGAGCCAGGTCTTGAGGAGCTTCCTGAAGGTGAGCAGGTCCTGGGTCTGCCGCAGGTGAGTGGGGAGGGTGTTCCAGGTCTTGGCGGCGAGGAAGGAGAAGGATCTGCCGCCGGAGGTAGTTCGTTGGATGCGCGGGACGGCGGCGAGGCTGGCGGAGTGGAGCTGGCGGACGGGGGTGTACAAGTTGAGTCTGTTGTTCAGGTAGGCTAGTCCGGTGTCGTGGAGTGCTTTGTGTGCGTGGCTGAGGAGCTTGAAGGTGATCCTCTTGTTGACGGGGAGCCAGTGCAGGTCTCTTAGGTGGGAGGTGATGTGGCTGCATCGAGGGATGTTGAGGATCAGGCGGGCAGAGGCGTTCTGAATGCGTTGCAGCCGTTGTAGGTGTTTGGCCAGGATTCCTGCGTAGAGTGCATGGCCGTAGTCCAGCCTGCTGCTGACGAGCGCTTGGGTCACCGTTCTTCTTGTTTCGGTCGGGATCCACTTGTAGATCCTGCGGAGCATTCAGAGGATGTTGTAGCAGGAGGAGGAGACGGCGTTGACCTGCTTCGACATGGAGAGGGAGGAGTCTAGGATGAATCCTAGGTTGCGTGTGTGGTCTGTGGGTGTCGGTGCTGTTCCCAGTGTGGTCGGCCACCAGGAGTCGCCCCAGGCAGATGGGGTGGGGCCGAGGATGAGGACTTCCGTCTTGTCCAAGTTCAGTTTCAGGCCGCTGCTCCTCATCCATTCGGCGACGGCCTTCATTCCCTCGTGGAGGTTGGTTTTGGCGGTGTGTGGGTCCTTGGTGAGGGAGAGGATGAGCTGGATGTCGTCGGCGTAGGAGATGTTCAGGTCGTGTTGGCGGGCCACTCGTGCGAGGGGGACCATGTAGGCGTTGAACAGGGTCGGGCTGAGGGATGAGCCCTGTGGTACGCCGCAGATGAGGTCAGTGGCTTCGGATCGGAAGGGTGGGAGGCTGACACTCTGGGTTCTGCCAGAGAGGAAGGACGTGGTCCAGTCCAGGGCCTTCTCTTGGATTCCGGCTTCTTGGAGGCATGTTCTTAGTGTGCGGTGAAGGCGGCTGACAGGTCCAGGTGGATGAGGGCTGAGGTTTCGCCGTTGTCTAGTTGGCGCCTAATGTCGTCTGGCGGCGATGAGGGCTGTCTCGGTGCTGTGGTTTCACTGAATCCGGACTGGGATGGGTCTAGGATGTTGTTGTCCTCGAGGTGGCAGGTTAGCTGGATGTTGGCGATTTTCTCGATGACCCTCGCCGGGAAAGGGAGCAGTGAGATGGGCCGGAAGTTCTTGAGGTCCTTGGGGTCCGCCTTGGGCTTCTTGAGGAGGGCGTTGATTTCGGCCTGCTTCCCGCTTTCTGGGAATGTCACTGTGTCGAAGGAGATGTTGATGACCTTCCATAGTTGGGGTGCGATGGTTGTGTCTGCTTTGTTGAGGACATGGTGCGGGCAGGGGTCTGACGGAGATCCTGAGTGGATGGAGTTCATGACCTTGCGAGTCTCGTCGTCGTTGACGTGGGACCAGGAGGTCAGCTGGTTGGTGCAGGTGGCGTTTGGGGTGAGGTCTGTCGGAGCGGACGGGGTGTTGAAACGGTAGTGGATGTCGGCGATCTTGCAATGGAAGGCGGCGGCCAGTGTGTCGCACAGATCTTGCGAGGGCGAGATGTTGTTGGGGCTGGGGAGTTCCTTCACTATGTTGAAAAGCTCTTTGCTGTCGTGTGCGTTGTTATTCAGACGGGTTTTGAAGCAAGATCTCTTGGCTGTTCTGATGAGGTGGTGATGTCTGCGGGTGGCGTCCTTGTGGGCTTGTACCAGGTCAACCGAAGAATCCACATTCACCTTCAGCAGCCGGGGAGAATCAGAAGTAACGAGCTCACAGATTGTAAAGTAATATCCTGTTTTGGTACACCCCGAGGCATCCTATTGAGTATCAACCAAATTGTGCAACTTGAAAAGTTCAATGGAAACAAAGTGATTATCTTTGTATCCTGGTAGTGGAGGAGAGGGGGGTTGGGGGGGGGAAAAATCACAGTTCAGGTACCCTGAAGACCAAGCACAGGAACACGGTAGAGACTGAAATCTTTCTTGATCGCCACCTTTTCTCGAACCAGATCTCCAACTTTAGGAAGCCAGCCAGAAACAGGAATCAGAGCCGCTGCATCAGATGGCTGAGGCAAAGGCAAATTGGTTTTTGCCAAAGCGTCTCAACACTTTTGTAGATCTTGTAATACAGCACAGTGGTTATCTAAGTCATAGGTTGCAGCATCCACCACAATGACTAGACCATCAAGGTCTAGAAAAAGCATTATGATGCCAAAGAGCAACTCATACGGGGTTCGCCCACCCAGAGATCTTCTTGAGAGGTTATTCAGAGCACACTGAACCCCACAAAGATGAGTTAAGCAGCCACGGCCCATACCCATGACTCTTGCTGTTAAAAGATTGCTTGAAGTAACTGTTCATCCGCTCCAAAACAGAATTGCCCTTGGGCCTAAATGGAGACGAGAAAAGCACCTGCACTCCCATTGACCTCATCGAATCGCGATACGCCTTAGAGGCGAAAGCCAGACCCTGGCCTGAATGGAAAGTGCCACAGACATAAGTTCCAACAAAGACATGCAAATCTTTAATAACAGTGCGAGCGTCAGCCAAGCGCTGTGGCCAGACCCAGAAGAACCTAGTGCAAGAATCCACTGCAACCAAAATACATTTAAAAGCATTCTTGGTTTAAAAAAATAACTGCAATGATCAAGGTAAATACAGCCAAAAGGATGATTGGAAATAAAATGATGTGTCTGAGGTGGTTGCAACAGTTTAAATTTTTATTTGTTGGCAAACGTCACAACAAAGGACATATCGTTAAGTCTGCTGGTATAAACAGCGCCATCAGTATTGTTGCTGTAAAAGAGAAACAGTGGCAGCCACTCCTGCATGTGCAGAAGTGATACCTTCGCGAGCGGCCACTATCAAAGATGGTCTGCGGTCAAGGTTCGGAATCAAACGATCTCCAACCACAGGAATGGACACAAAAGGAACTTTGTCAGTAATTAAGTGTAAAGTATATCAAGAAGGAAACCCCTGAGAAAAGGGATTATCATTCCAAGTTGCAGCGATGGCTGCCAAAATGTTATCATCGATCTTAAGTCATGGAACGTGTAACTGTGGCTACTTCAACTGTGCCTACTGCAGATTTGGCTGCTTCATCATCCATCGAATTCCCGACAGCGTGCGCTCCAGGACGTTGATGGCCCAATGTATGTTCAACATGGGCGAGTGGCAGGCGTACTTTAAGATCGGCCATTCGACCCCAAAGCGTTTTATGCTTTATCGTGCTACCTTTAGAAACCCAAACATTTTTTTTTTCCAAAAATAACAAATTGTCTTTGAAGGACGGTACACAATAGAAACAATCACACACAAGGGTGGGCAATTTGGGATCAACATATTCAAGAGCTAAAAGGAGAGCCCTCAATTCGTCCAGCTGGGCTGTGCAGTCCCCAAGGGACTGGGTATGAACTATGGTAGAGTGCAACACTTCATCTTTCACTGAACCTACGACAATAGCGCAAGCTGCAGAATAAACCTGCTTAGAATCAATGACCAGTTGTGCCGAACCATCAGTATAGATTATACATTTGTACTGATCAAGTGGAAGAACAGAAGGCGGCAGAGGGTGAAACGACAAAAATGTGTTTCCCTTGAGCAAGAGGGCATTCTTTACCAAGCATTTGCAATGCAATAGGTGTCGCATTTGCGAGAGTTTAAGCTATTGGCATTGTAAATGACAATGCCTTTTATTTATCTGTTTTGATAATTAACTCCTAAATAAAAGGCATGGTCATTTACATTACCGATAGCTCAAACTCTTGTAAATGCGAGACCTATTTCACTTCAAAGATGCGGCCGCCTTTGTCCTGTACTGCCTGGAAAGTGAAAGCACGCATGGAGGCTGAATGTTGCTGGAAAGCATGTCGTGCCTGCAGTAGGAGAAACTCATGAAAGAAAATAGTGCTTACAGACCAAATAAGACATACTGTGCAGCAACAGAAGTAAACATTCATGGTAATATCTGGTACCATGGCAAGCAGATTAATATGTCCATACACACACACACTTAAATTACACCCACATGTAGTGTTATTTTTTAAAACTTGTTTTTATTGGCATTTGTTAGTACAGTTGTTACATATCAGTATTGGAGCGTGGCGTCATTAAGTACATTGTTCCAGTCAGGTGATATCCATCTTGACATGTAGAAATAACTTTACTGCAATTATATGCAATGTAACAGGTATTTGCCATATGAATAAACAAACCAGGGAGGGGGAGAGTAAACTAGGGGCAGTCATGGACTATCAAGGATAGGGCAGCCGGACCATCTCACATGTGGTCCGTTAGGTAACTGGTGAGACAACGCAGTGGGAACCCCTGGTCGGGGTACGACTATGCAGGCGGACATACGGCATAGGTGCAGGCCCCGGAGTAGCAGGGATAGGAACGTGGTCACTCTAGGGTGGGCGTGGGGCATTAGGGGGAGCATTATCCGAGTGGGGTTGTGTCGCGTAAGGCTGCGTGGCAGTAGGGATGGTCGCGGTCGCGGTCGCGCCCTGGTCAGCTAGGGGCTGGGGCTGTTTAAACTGATGCATCAATAGCGCCCACTCCAGGGAAATCGGGGTTTTACGTATGCCCTTCGCTTCCTCCTCTCGCAGGGCATCCTCCTCAGCCGCGGACCACTTGAGCACCACCCCCCTCCATGCCGCCAGCGGGTGGCCCGTGGGGGAACGCCAATGCATCGCTATGCATCGTTTAGCCAGGAGGTGTGCTAAGGAGACAAATCGTATGGGCACTTTGTGCCGTGTCTTCCGGCCCATTATTCCCAGTGCGCAGTACTCCCATGTATCTAGATGAGGCAACCCCGTGAGATCTCGGAGGGTTTCGTGGATAGTCGACCAGTAAGTCTGAATATCCGGGCACGACCAAAACATATGGAGAAAATCTGCGTCTTGCGCCTGACAGCGGGGGCAGAGGAAGACCGTAGCGGGATAAAAACGCTGCAGGCGTGCTGAGGTCAAGTAGGCCCTATGTAGAATGTAATATTGTATGTTTTTGAAACGGGCATTCCTAGACACCTTTTTGGGGAATTCGAGTGGCCTTTCCCACTCAGTGTCGTGAAACGCCCGTCCCACCTCCTCCTCCCAAAGGGTCCGTAAGGGGGTCAGCGATGGGGGTGTTAACTCCCGGATGGACTTGTACAGCCAGGTGGTGAGATGACGGCCCCGTCCCATTCGCAGTATCATGTGGAGGACTGGATGTGTGGGGGGCTCCCCTAGTGTGAGATCATAGTATGGTCGGAAATGGCTGAGGAGCTGACGATGCCTCAAGAATTGCCCTGGGGGGAGATCATAGTCATCAATGAGTTGCTGGAAGGGCCGAAGGTGTCCCTCCGCGAACAGTATGTCTGCCTCGGTGACCTCCCTAGATGTCCACTCCCGTAGCAGGGCGGGGGTAAAGAACTGGGTGTTTTTGGGCCAGCCCACTAGTGGAAGCAACGGTGAATACGGGGGCCTGTCCGGTGCGAGTCGGTGTATGCGTCGGATACATCCCCGGGCCACCTCCACCTGGAGGGGGTAGGTCTCCGCTGGGCGGGTTCCTGGCACAAGCAGACGGCACAATTCTGGTGTCGTTATCCGACCCGTGGTCGTGTATGTTTCGGACGTGTGCCTGTCAGCTGTCCAATAGGAGAGCCATTGGAGCTGCGCCGCTAGGAAATAGGCTTCGAACGAGGGGGCTCCAAGGCCTCCTTGTGTTGTGGGTAATTTCAGTTTTGCCAGTGCGATTCTATGTCGCCCCTTGCCCCATATTAGGGATCCAAGAAGAGTGTCCAAATCTTTGAAGAAAGAGCGAGGCGGTATCACTGGAAGATTAGTGAAATAATAGAGTAGGCGCGGGACCAAAATCATTTTCGCTAGGGCTACGCGGCCAATCGGGGCCAGCGGAAGGTTCCGCCAGAATCCGATAGTGGAACGTATGGAGGCAAGTGTCCTACGATAGTTACCCTCGAAGATGTCAGTGGGTGAGTGATATAGGCAAATCCCTAGATAGCGAGGGGCTTCCGCCGTCAAATTGAGTCTCTGATCACCAATCCATACCTCCCGAGGGGCAGAGTCGGGGTGTAGGGGGTACACTACAGATTTCTTCCAGTCCACCTTTAAGCATGAAGCCTCTGCGAACTCGGTCAAGATGAGCCCGAGTGAGGTGAGATCCGCGGTGATGTCCCGTATGTACAGGAGAAGATCGTCGGCATACAGTGAGACACAGTGTGTGGTGTCCGCGAGCGGTATGCCCCAGTCCTGCCCCTCCCCACGGAGACGGACAGCCAGGGGCTCCAGAGCCAGCGCGAATAATAGGGGCGAGAGGGGGCAGCCCTGTCTGGTACCCCTGTGTATTGTGAATGCCGAAGAAATACGACGCCCAATGCGGATTCGGGAAGTGAGTTTAGTGTACAGAAGGCGGGTGTAGGCTACTAGCTTGGGGCCGAGGCCAGCACGCTGGAGAACCGAGAACAGGTACTGCCACGTCAGGGTGTCGAAGGCCTTCTCGAGGTCCAAGATCAGACACGCCGCTCTGGGGTAGCGGTCACCAATCTGATCCTGGATATGGAACAGACGTCGTATGTTCTGGGAGGTGTTCCTGCCCGGAACAAATCCACATTGGTCAATGTGTACTAATGGACGTATCACCCGGGAGTATCTTTCTGCCAATATTTTCCCCAAAATTTTACAGTCTGCTGTGAGGAGCGTTATAGGCCGATAAGAAGCCAACAGCTGTGGATCGCGGTTGGGCTTCGGGAAAGTGACAATTACCGATTCTCTCATGGATCTGGGCAATTCGCCCGCGCGTAGTGCTGTGTCCAGTACCATCGAAAGACGGGGGGTCAGCAGCGAAGCGAAGGTGGCATAGTATTCTAGCGGGAAACCGTCCAAGCCACGGGCTTTGTGTCGAGCCAATGTACGTATGGCATGTGTGATCTCTGAGGTATGTATTGCCGTGTCCAGGTCAGTTTTCTCTGCAGGAGATATCCGAGGGAGAGGGAGAGGGTCAAGGAAGCGATCGATCGTCCCTTGACTCCACTCTCGAGGGCTATCATAGACCTCCGAGTAATATTGACGGAATTCTTGAAGAATCTCGTCCTGGGAGTGTACCAAGACGCCGTGCTGCGTAGTTATGGACGTGATGGGTCGCATCTCCGTGTCTTGTTTAGCCAGCCACGCCAGCAGCGAGCCCGTCTTGTCACGGTCTTTGTGCATTCGAGTCGCATATGCCCGAAAGTTGTATCGCCGCATATCCGCGCACGCTCCCTGATATTCCGACTTGGCATGGGCAAGCTGCGTCACCACTGCCACCGATTGATCAGTGAGTTTTGTGGCGTTAGCAAGCCGTTTCTCAGCCTTATCGAGGGCCTGTTCCAGGGTACGCTTCACCCCGACGCGCTGTTGAATGCAGTCTCCCCTGGCCACCACCTTAAAACTGTCCCACTCGATCAGGGTGGAGGATGCCGACCCCGCGTTTCGGGCAAAGTATTCTCTGATACTACACTCTTGTTCGTGTGTGAAGACCGGGTCCGCCAGACAATCGCGTGGGAGGCGCCATGTTGGGACAGGGGGGTGTGGGGGTCTCCATTGAAGACTCAGCACATGCGCATCATGGTCGGATATGACTCTACCCAGGTAGTCTGTGTGACGGACCTGAGGGAGCACCGCTGCCGTGCATAAGAACCGGTCCAGCCTGACTCGGAGATTGTGAGGAGCAGAGTAGAAGGAGTACATGCGCGTATGAGGGTGGTGCAATCGCCATGCATCTGTGAGTGACCAGTGCGCTACCCATGCCTTAAATCTATCGATTTGTCTGTAAGTAGGGGAACGTGGCAATGGAGGGAAGGAGCGATCTAATCCGGGATCCAGAATACAATTGTAATCTCCCCCAAGTATCCAAGGTACATGTGTGAATTGGGCTAGGATTTTTGTGAGTGTCCCAAAACTTATCCTGGTCAACATTCGGAGCGTATATGCTTCCCAGTAGGACGGTCTGGCCGTCGAGCAGGCCCTCCAACAGGACAAACCTACCCTCCCCGTCTACCACCCGCTGGAGCTCCTGGAAGGGAGTACCCGGTCGAACCCAGATCATCGCGCCGCGGGCAAATGATGAATAGGTTGTAGCACAGACGAGGCCCCGCCATTTCGCCTGTACCCTGCCCACCTCTGTTGCATTCAAATGGGTTTCTTGCACTAGAAGTATGGAGGCCGCCTGGCGCTTCGCATAGGCATAGGTCGCATAACGCTTGCGGGGAGTGTGAAGACCGCGCGCATTTAACGTTAGTATGTTAACATCTGCTACACTCGTCCTCCGTGCCATGGGTAATACGGTTAGTGTGCAGGCCAAGGGAGACGCCGACCCGAGTGGTCGGTGTGTGGGGGCCTAGGGGTTCGCCGCGCTGCTGCTGAATAACGGACCAGTGATCCCGGCTGCTGGGGCGCTTGGTCTTGCAAGTGTAGGGTGCCATGACGTGTGGGATGTGTAAGAACTGGGAAATAAACGGTATGCTGGGGAACGGGAAACAGTCCCAATGCAAAGGACTCATCGTCCGAGAGACGGTGATTCCAAACGTCTCCCTGTAACGCCGGGAGAATGAACCTGTTCTATATGTTGGGGGGTGGCGACCTGAAGCTGCGCGCCGATGCGTCTAGTAGGCATGGGAGAAGGATCATTACGCGTCACTAGGGATGTGCCAAGCTCAACATTTGTGATGGTGGATGAATATTGACTATTACTCATAAGGATACAAAGTAGACAGTCTAGCGTTCTTGGGTGCCTCATGGTGGGGAGGGACACGCCTGTCCATCCAACAGTCCTTCTGCCGTTGGTGGAGTGACCCCAGAGGGCATCACGGAGCCCATCCCCGATGCGGTGTCATCACTGTCATTTTCACCCTCTGAGGAGAAGATGTGTGGAGGGCGATCAATGGAGTCGGTATGTTGGGTGGATCGGAGATCAATAACCGCCTGTAGCGCCCCCCGCCTCTCCTTCATGATCTGCTCCAGGTCTGGCGAGTCGTGGGCGCCAGAAACTACTTTCCTCTCCGTGTGACGAGGCTTCATGGGGCGCTTTTTGGCTCGGAACGTGTTATAGGGCGAGCCGTTTCTGGGGTGGGCATCGGGCGTCCGTGTGCAGTGCTGATCCGCCCAATCGTGCGCCGCCTCGGCGGTCGTGAAAAAGACTGAAGAGCCCTTGTAGAGAACCTTGAGGCGAGCTGGATAGAGTAAAGCATACTGCATGTTGTTATCCCGCAGTCTCCGCTTTACGTCCAGAAAAGTGGATCGCTGCTGTTGCACCGCTCGAGCATAGTCCGGGAAAATCATTACCTGCTTGTCCTCTATTCGGAGTGGCGCCGCCTGTCGTGCCGCTCGAAGTACAGCGTCACGATCGCGGAAATGCAGGAATTTAGCGAGCAGTGGTCGAGGGGGCGCTCCAGGGATGGGCTTCCGGGCCGGCACCCTGTGGACTCGTTCAATCGAGAAGAAAGCTGTACGGTCCACCGTTGGGGTAAAGGATTTGAGCCAAGTGTCCATGTAGTCTATGGGGTTCGCTCCTTCGATCCCCTCCGGCAGCCCCACCACCCGAATATTACAGCGTCTCGAGCGGCCTTCCAAGTCCTGTGCCCGTTCCTCCACTGCAGACAAGCGAGTGAGGACTCCCTGGAGTGTCGCCTGTTGTTCTTTCAGTGCGGGCTCTATTTCCTCCAATGTCCGTTCCTCTGCCCGCACCCGATCCGCCAGCTTGCGGTGATCATCCCGGAGCAAATTGACTTCCGTCGTCAACGTGCCGAGTCGTTCCTCCATCGAGATCCGGGAGAGTTCAATAGCTGCGAGGACTTTATCTAGTTTGTCCGAAATGGAGAGATCCGACGAAGGCGTGGTATTGGGGGACCAAGTAGAAGTTTTTGGCATCTTTTCCAGGGCAGTCTCCGGCACCGCACATTGTTGTGTGGATCGTGGTTTCCCCATGGTAGAGTGGCGCTAGGGAGGTGGGCCCTTCCCCGGGCGAGCTCCGCAGGTCCCGCTGGCCTCGGCGCCGTGGGGAGAGGCACCCGGCGTAAGTGTGGTCCCCCAGCAAAGGGAGGAGGGGAGGGGAAAGGAGTCCCGGACAGGAACTGGATACTCTTGTTCACCCAGGGGTCCAGGTATGGGGCAGTGTCCGCCGAGCCAGGCGGAGCGTTCCGGTCACCGAGTCACTCCTCCACTATGGCGTCTCCAAGCCAGATACACGATGGGGGCACGGATATAGCAGACAGTTGCCGTCCTCGTGGGGTATGGGCCCCTGTGGAGGGAGTGTAGCGAGGCTACGCCACGTACAAGCGGGCTCGTCGAGGTCAAGCAGGGGGGTGCGCCCGGCTGGCAGCAAAGTTTAATGTCACAATGGCGATCCGAGCGCCGGGGGCATCCCCCCTAATGTGGGTCCCTCCGATCGCCCGGCCCGTCTCCTGGGGCAGCGCGTCCTGTCAGCGGCGTCAGTGGGGTAGTTGTGGGGCGGAGGTTCACAGTTGGTACCCCAGCAGGTGGGGGGCTTGCCCCATGCAGGGTGAAGGGCTATCGCCACCACTCCCGTGTGTCAGGATCAGGGCCCTTGGGAAGGATTCGCCACAATGCCTGATGTCCCACAGGCGGCCGGTCTCCCGGGGCAGCACGTTCCGTCAGCGGCGCCAGTGGGGCAGTTGTGGGCCGGAGGTGGGGGGGGGCCCCACCCCATGCAGTTGGGAGGGCGATCGCCACCACCCTCACGTTTCAGTGACAGTTTATTCTGATCAGGGCCCCTGTGAGGGATTTGCCACGATGCCAGATGTCCCGCAGGCGGCCATTTTAAGGTCAGGCAGAGGGTTTTTACTGGTAGCGGAGAGGGCCCTGGGTCCGCGGCGCCCCCCCCCGATCGCCGCGGTCCCCCCCACTCTCCAAGTTCTCCTGGTACCTGAAGCGTCCCGTGGGGAGTTTGGGGGGGGGCGCCTCCCTCCGGTGATCTGTGTCGGCCTGCCTCGGTCCTCGGCGTCCTCCGGGTGCTCCGCTGTGTCTCCGGTCAGATGGCGAGAATCGTAGGTCCGCCCCGTCCGTGCCCGGCGCCGTCCCCCGTCGAGTCGGTGTCTGTTCTCGGCGTCCAAATGCCCCAGCGCGCCAGGCACGATGCACCACCACCTCCAGCCCCGTCCCCTCTCCGCCGCTGGGCTGCTCAGCAGGGCACCGGCGCCAACTTGGAGCCGCAGCGCGGAAGGCTCAGTGCGCTGCGATCCGGCGCCGGGGCGGCGGCCGTGGATGGCCCCCGGTCTCCACCTGTGCTGCACCCCCGTGGGAACGGGTTCCGACGGGTCTGGGGTCGTTTGTCTGCCCCAGTGACGCTCAATATTTCATGTTAAGGGCGCCCGGACCCGGAGCCTCAACAGTGCAGGTCCGCCATCGTGGCTTGCGTAGCCACGCCCCTACACCCACATGTAGTGTTATGGTAAAATCTAAGACATAATGTTTTATAGCGAAAAATGTAACAATTCTTTCACCAGTAAATTTTATAAAGTGGATTCTATTCTAGATAAACGTGGATCAGAAGCATCTTACATGCCATTACAACAAAAACAAATTACAGGCTGCAGGAACCAAGCGGGATAAGAAATACTGACTAAAGAGTCAGATTGATTATGCTTCCACAATATTTTAGTTCTCAAATGCAGTGAAACCAAGCAACATCCAATTAAAGTAATCTTGTCATTGCAAATAAACACTGGCGTGAGTTCCTCTAACAAAACAAGTTAGCAAAGGACGTGCGGAAGGCTCTTAGATATCGCTACTCAGTTTAGACACAACGAACATGCCACACATGAAGCAAGAGTGATCAACCAAGTATTAATTTACCAAAGCAATAGTCAATATTTTATCGCCACCACAGTTACATACGGATTCCTTACATTTCACTAAATCACTTCAATTTTAACTCTCCATTCAGCTCAACAACGAATTATTGGTAACGCATGCAGAGGAAAAATCAGGACAACAACCACACTCCAAATTAACATTCAACTGCTGTTTGAACAGCTCAATCTTAAAAAAAAATGGCTCTACTGGCTTCTAAGTGCTAAGTGCTTATAAGGACTCGTACTAGCCCCATTCCACAAATGCAACACAACAGCAAGCAACATAAATGGACACAGCATAACGAGCCTGAAATAAAAACCAGACCAAGAAGAATTGATAAGATCGCTCATTTTTACGAGGCACTCCGAGAAACAAAACAATTTTTTCCCAAACAGTTGGTTACTGCGCATCGTTACTTACGAAGCCCAAAGTTCTGTATTGTAAAAACAGATTGGTACTGTATGGTTACTTGTTCCCCTGGTAGCGCCTATTACACATAATTTTCTCAACCAAGCCTTTCGTGTCTCGATACTTAAGAGCATCGGTGTGAATGTTGCCGAACTAGACGTACATAACAGAGTCCTAGAACACGGAAAATATAAGTGCTGGTACACACTAATCCGAGTCCAGTTTGTTAGCACAAAGTGCTGGTACTCTCCTATTAAAAGTATTTATTCTGTACTGAGAAATTCCCATTTCTGTTGCTTATTGCTGTATTTGGGTGTCACACCGGTACAAATGTAAAAAAAAGGTAAAACATTTGCCCAGATAGTGTTAACATATGTAAAAATAACAAAGTAATGAAGTAATATTACAAAATGTTGTGCGGCATTATGTTGCATTCTCTTGCCACATGATTTAGTAAGCCTTCCACATAATTTGGTTCTCCCCTCTTGCATAATCCACCTTGGCCTGCTATATATTTACCTTAGTAATGTGATACAGTGACCAAACAACATCAGAATACCTGTTCTCCCATGCTATGGTGACAGTTTTCCTGCGATGCCATTGTGCCGTCACCTGTCTACAGCGCTGAGTACTTCCTTGGTGCTTTATGAATAAGGAATGGTAATGAAACGAGAGCGATTGAAAGCAGCGGGGCTGCAGATGGAAAAGTTAAAATGAAATGAAGAAAGAGAGGAATGGAGACGAGGACTGGGTCTGCGCTCCGCCTCCCAGACGATAGAGTAACTTGGCAAGGCCTGGTACCGCCATACAATCTGCGGTGTAACAATTAGCACTTAACACTCGCTAAACACCCGCAATGAAAGCGCTTTGGAGAGGCAGGGAGGGGAGACCATGGGTCGATGGGATGCGGCCACCTAATACTGCATTACTGATGGCCACAGAAGCAGTTGGAGTGCGTTTTCCACCACAAGCAATTAGCCGTCACGAGCCCAGCAGTGATGGTACTAGCCGCCCCCACCCCACAAACCCCCAACCCTTACCAGTGTCCTCCAAGAGATTCCCTGCGATAGCGTCATTTGTCAACGCCGCTCGGCTGATGGTGACACTCGCGTCGGTGAGAGCGCGGGGAGGTTCGGGGGCATGGTCCGGGCATCGAAGATTCGGCGCCTAGAAGGAAGAGGGTAGAGCGTTGGGTCACCTCCCCACAGTAATACTATCCAGTAGACACAGAGTCTGTTGCAAGCGCGGGTCAAATTGACTGCAATGGTTTTCGTCGCAGTGTGGTAAAGAAGCGGCTGATTTCTCGCCTCAGAGTGGTGAGTGGAGGAGAGGGCCAGAGTACAGTGAAAGATGGGGTGGGGAGGGAAGGGCAGCGGAGGTAACTACAGGAAGAATAGCTAAACAAGCCCAGCAGACACTAGTAAACTCAACTGTACATCGCACTAAAAAGAAGTCAGTGTCTTTGAACAGCAAGTTGGACTGGAGCAGAGACCGTCACATATCTATTCCGTCTGTGCTGTAAAGACGACACTCGCCATCCAACTCCGACACAATGACACCACCATCGGCTGTGGAGACATCTGCGTCACAAACTCAGGCAAAGCATTCAAGGGCTTTCCGAGAGCCCCGTAAAGTTATTATTGTCCGTGTGAGCATTCAGTTTCCTCTAACAACAAGTGGTGCGCGTGCGTGCGCGCTACAGCGAGCCCTGTGGTTTCAATTATCGCGCCAGTGTCTGGCCACGATAATTGAAACCACATGGCAGCGGTGCGTGTAATAAACACCAATAGGACATGGGTAGAGCAATGTGCCCGCCTTTGGCCAATTGCGTGCAGTCTTTGTTAAAAAAGACGCACGCAAAGGCCATTAGTGTGGCCCAAAAGGAAAAGCACACGCACAAGCGTGTGCGATTCCTAGGGTCGTTTTCAAACCCCCTACAAAAAGTCTCTCGCTGCGCACTGCAACGCTAGGCGTGAGACCTAAAGATGGCCATCTGCACAGCAGTCAGAATTTTATCAGTAGGAGAGAAACGCAGTTCTGCAGGAGTATACAGATTCGATTTTTAAGCAATTGGGACAGTGTGGCACACATTAAACGTCTATTAGTGAATCCGATGGCACCAGGCAAAATCCTGATGACCAAATTGGTAGTATTCAATCTAGTCTGGAAGTATTGTGTAGCAAGCAAATCAGATTGTTAAGAGTGTAACACCGCGGTGTGTTCCGTAAACCAGGAGGAAGCAGAAAAAGATGGGTGCATCAAAGCATAAAGAGGTTTGACACGCTGAGCATAGTCAGGAATGTTAGTCCTGCCGAAATTTTAACAAGCATTGGCATAGCCAATAGGTCTCGCCTTTGGGACCTTATAAGTGTTTAGCCATGCAACAGTTGCATAACTAAATACTTATAAGGTCCCAAAAGCGAGACCTATTGGCTATGCCAAGCGGCTGTGCAAGTGATCGCGATCAATCATCAAAGCGGCCGTGCGGCCACGAAAGTGAAAGTAATCGCGGTAAAGCGCAGCGCGCGCGCCCGCTCACATGCACTGTAGCTCTAGACTGGCCTGGCAGCACTTTTTGGAGCCCTCTCAATAAGTCTCGCCAGACCAGCGCATGCGCTGGGTCAGACGAGACCTAAAAACCAAGCAGAGACTGAAGCTTTTTAAGGGTAAAAGGGGGTTGCAATTGTCCCCCTTTAAAAAATAAAATGGGGTGCCAAACCGCTAACATCATTCGTTGACTCATAACCAAGAAAAAGAAAGTCCAGGAACACAATATGCGATTTCGCAAAATTGAATTTATAGCCAAGAGCAGTGAATCGCATAATAATGCAAAGCACTCACGAGGGATGGGGAATTAATTAATCATCTGTCAGGTATACGGCATTAACATAAGAGAAAGCGTCAGGATCAATATCATGCAAAAGGGATACATTAAGTGCTGCAAAGACCCAAGGGCTATTCTTATACCCCAAGGGTAGACTCTCGCAATGCTGCTGAGAACTGAGGGCGCAAAACACAGACAAATCCCGGCTCTCAGAAGCCAGGTTGTGGCTGAAAAATCCATTAGAAATATAAAGTTTTAAACCTTTTTCGCACAATATTATTGACTAAAGCGGACTGTGTTTTTTGCCAATTGCAAAAGTAGGAGTATGGCTATTCAAATGTCTGTATTTTACATAAAACTGAGATCGCTTTTGGCATGAATTGTGGATCCATTCTCATGACAATTCTGTTATGTATTTGGAAATAGGGTTCCTGTATCATTAGTGCCTGTAACTCACTTACTCTGCTTAGTGATGTTATCGCTACCAAAAAGACTGTCTAGTGTGAGCGTTTGCAGCATAGTCTTGTATCAGGGTTCAATGGTGCCTTCATCAGTTGCAAGAGTACCATATTTAAATTCCAAGTGGGTGCAGGCACCCTTTTTGGGTTGGGTGATTATTGTTGCTCCCACTAGGAACCTCTTGACCACTGCTGAAGTGAAGAAACTTCTTCCTAGGTGGCCCCTTGTGTATGCTACTATTGCTGCTAGGTGAACCTTCAGTGATGCATAGGTTAGTTTACAATCCAGTAAATATGTTAAGTACCGTAGCACCATTTTATCCTGTGTGTTCTTTTCGAGTAGCCCTTCCTTAAGACACAATATTGAGTATTGTTTGCATTTTGCCGTATAACACATCCTAGTGGTAGGCCTTCTTGTCTCTCTTAGGATTGACATGTTCTCTGGTAACTTTAGGTTTCAAAACTCTAGGTCCTTAGAGACCATGCGGTTCTGGGTGAAGCACCCTTCCCTTCTTGCATGGTTAACAAATCTGGTCTTTTTGGTAATTTGTGAATTGTCCCCTGCGATATTTCCAAGAACCAGGTTTGTCTTGCCCACTGTGGGGCAATTAGTATAATCTTCATGCTGAAGGTTCTGCACTTGCTGATCACCTTGTGAATTAGTGGTATTGGGGGTAAAGTGTATGCAAATATCCCTGACCAGTCTATCCATAGTGCATTCCCTATGGACTGTTGGTAGTGCTGCCTGGAGGCGAAGCGTTGGCATTTTGCATTCTAGGGTGTTGCAGAGATCGATCTTTGGAGTTCCCCATTTCTGAAATTTTTCCTGAGTTTTGACTGATTTAGTTACCATTCGTGAGACCATGAAGCTTGCTTGCTTAGTCTGTCCGCTTTTACATTGTCTTTCCCCGGTAGGTGCAGTGCTACAATGTTCATTTCCTGTGGAATTGCCCAATTCCACAATTGCTGAGCTAATGTTGAGAGTTGTATTGATTGTGTTCCACTCTGTTTATGTATAACATGGTGGTTGTGTTGCCCGTCTGTATCAGTATTGTTTTCCCCCAGAGCTCTTTCTGAAAGGCTTTTAAGGCTAGGAACACTGTCTTTAATTCTGGGATGTTGATGTGATGTATTGCATCCTACTCCTTCCGCACTCACCTTATTTTGAGGTTGTTGAGGTGTGTTCCCCATCCCATCTGGGAGGCGTCGGTTATGGTTACAGTTGGAGTTGGTTGTGTAAAAGGTCTTCCTTCTGTTACACCATGCTATCTCTTCCTGTATCCCCTGCGTGACAACCACTAGATTTTCCCAACTCCCTGTTGCTCGTGACAATTGTACCTGAAGCCATTCCTGGAATGGTCCCATGTGTAGTAGTATGTTTGGTATCAAGTGGATGAAGAAAGCCATCACTCCTTGCAACATTCACACTGTACTCACTGTTAATGCTTGCCCCTTCTGGTATAGCTGTGTTTCCTTCAGCAGTGCTGCGGTTATCTTCTTGCTGGGAAAAACTTTCCCTTGGATGGAAAGTATATTTGACCCGGACAGCACATTCTCCTGCTCTGGTTCCGGGAATGACTTCTCCCTGTGGATGGAAAATCCCAGCTGGTATAGTGTCTCGATTACCTGTTGCGTATGTAGTTTGCCCTTATTAACTAGTCTAGGTAAGGGTACACATGTATTCCTTGTCTTCTCAGGAATGCGGCCGCTGCAGCTAGGCACTTTGTGAATACTCTTGGTGACGATTTAACATCGAAGGGCAGCACCTTGAATTGGTAGTGTGTTTTGTTGACCACAAACCTTGAGGATTTTGTGTGTGTTGCGTTCATGATAAGGTGCAAATAGGCGTCCTTTAAGTCCATTGTAGCCATGTAGTCCCCTTTTTGCAGTTGTGATATTAACTGTTCCAGGGTTGTCATTTTGAACTTCGCATTTTTATAAATCTGTTAAAAAACCTAAGATCCAAGACAGGGCGTAGTGTCCAGTCTATCGTTGGAACTAGGAAATATGTTGACTAGTTTACTCTATTTCCTAGTTTGGCATCAACTCTACTGCTTCCTTTGTCAACATTTCTTCCACTTCTTTGAGTAGATGTGTTGTACCTTCCTTCTTGGTCCTCGGTTTGGATTAGTTCTATGCAGTATGCATACTGTATTATGTTTCAAATTCATTTGGACAAAGTGAATAGATTTTAGTTGTTTTGTCTTCCTTGTTGGCACGCTCCCTGGTCAAATTGTGGTGTGTATTGTGTCGGACGTCAAGTCACTTGTTTGTATGGAGAGACCCCCCTTTGCGATTGGCCTCTTCCACAAGGACATCATAGAAAGGACTGCCTCACTAGCTGGTACTGCCAACTTTGTTGCTGTCCCTGCTGCTATTGGTTTCCCCCTTGATAAATTTGCTGGTAGGTTTGATGCGAGGTCGTGGGGTGTAGATTTCCCCCTTCCCGCGGTTCTTAAGTGAATGGTTCCTCTACGCATGCCACCTCTGAAGTGTCAAGCACCCATTGATCTTGCGGTCTCGTTGTCCTTTTTTAATTGGTTTATGGTGTCTTCTACTGCGCTTTCAAAGAACTGTTACCCATTGAATGGTGCATTCAGAATGTTAGTTTGCACCTCTGGCTTGAATCCCGAGAAGCGTAGCCATGTATGCCCTCTCCACAATACCAATCATCATTTGCCTACTTGATAGCTCTGTGGCATCCGGGGCTGATTTTAAGCATGTATTGGCTATGTTCTTCTCTCAAATAGGTTCCCTTTTTTTGGTATTGTATTGGGGAGAGGAGTTCGCCTAATGGCTAGGGCCATCGACCTCGAATCTAGGGACCTAGGTGCGAGTCTCAGCAATGACGCTGAACATCCTGTGATTCTGGGCACATCACTTAATCTCCCCGTGCCTAACAAAACAAATGAATGTGTCCTGATGTAATGCAACTGGTGCTATGTATGTCGCTCTGATACCCGATTCGGGTTAAGTTGAGCAAAATTCACCAGTGGGTTCTGGAGATATAGATTTTGAGAGTAAAACATAAGTTTCAGCTTTAGTCCACCGCGCAAACAAGCACTGGTAACTGTAAAGTTTAGAAACGTTTGAACGAGTTGTGTCTGGCAATTCCGGCCAGTGAGGCGACCAAATCCGGTAGGGAGAAGATCAGGGGGACCAATAAGGAGAATATGGACAGTTATCTAGTCACCACAGCAGTCTCAAGTCCAGTTCCACACTTTACATCAAGACCGCTATAGACTTCGATGGAGTAGTCCTGACTTTGGGAATGCAGGATAAAGAGGATGCTGAAAGATGTTCAGGGTGCTGTGCGGTTGACAGAGGCGTACTTGACGTTACTCCTTGGTCCACATGAAAAGTGGGGCAACTTTGGCCACAGGGGTCGGTGTCCCTCAAGGTCCTCTTTGAGATGGTAGAGGCAAGCTGCAGCTGGGCTACTGCTCTCCATACACAGCAGGTCAGGCTGTATCCTTTGGTGAAGGCTGGTGTCGGTCTTTGGCGACCAATCCGGACTCCGACGACAGTCCTGGGGGTCCAGCAGACTCTGGAGCAACTTTCAGCAGTCAAGGATTGGTCTCTTGCGTTGCCCAGCAGCGGTCACTAGTGATTCAAAGTATGTGGCTAATGACTTGCTGGTGTGGGCTTCTTCAGCTTTGATGGCCCTGGTGCTGGTTCCAAGGGGTCAGCCAACTGACCCTTGGAGTCAGAGGCTTGGGAATGACTTTTCCATGAGACACAGGCATAGTCCTCTCTGTTAGCCTAGCCTAGCCCAGCAAACGGTGCAGCCTGTCTTGCCAGGTCCATGAGAGTCACAAGGGCAGTCCTTTATCCAGTGTGATCAGAGGTTCAGGGGTGCCATATTTATGCCCAGAAAGTGCCCAGGTGGGAGGGGGGTTTTGCGGTGACTAGCTAATGGGCTACCAGGATCCCTCCCGCCCTCTGACAACTTCCAGCTACGTGTGGCATCTAGAAATCCCAGAGTGCATCATTCAGCCTACTATCAAGATGTCTGAACCCATCCTTGAATGTCAGAAGCTTGGAAGCCATGCTAGAGCTGGAAAACTGTTTTGGGCACTGATCTCCATCTCTGTTCCTGCAGCCAGCCTGTCTACCTGAACAAAGGGCAGCCGTGCAGAAGTGTGATCTCAATTTGCTTACCAAAGGCGGCTTCACCTCTGATCATTAAATTCAACTGGGGCATCAAGTTGGGCTTAATGGCACAATCAATTTGAGAACTTGAAGTACCCATTTTAATACTCCTATTCAGAGATCAGTCAGTAGTTCTGTGTTAGCCAATTGGGCTACTAACTTCTCCAGAAGCAAAAATAAAAATTTGGAGGTTTTGCTATTAGGCTATAAAAAAGAAGTAGGGCTTAGGGCACCATAGGCCTTCCCTAGGGGAGATATATAAATTGTTAAGGGAAGTGGGGGACTCTCATTAGTTAAAGTGGCAAAGTCGAACTAGCAGTTCTGCTCTTTCAGGCTACAGGACAAGCTGGGAGCCACTGTGTACTTTGTCACCCACAGGGTGGCACAACCAGTGCTGCAGCCGGGTGGGGGCACGGTCTTATATGCCCTGAGTAGATTGATGGGAGTATTTTTCTCAACGGATAATTATTAACAACTACACCCACCCTACCCAACAGGAAAAGCGTGTAATCATGGACAAATGATCACTAATTATGGTTCTCAAACTAAGGCACAATGCACGTATCATATTAAGAGGTGACTAATATAAATTGACTCTATAGTCCACAGGTTGTTTATTAAATGCCTGTGCGAGAGCTCTTTTGGAATATCCCAACTCAGCTTTTTCCACCGTGCAAGTTTCACAATGTGAGGGAGGTATCACAGCACAGAAAGAGAATACTAAATGGCAGATTTAGAGTTGACCAATCTCCCACCCGGACACACCTCTCTCTCTCAAGTCCAATTCAATTATAGACTATACAATAGTCAAATCTCTTTCCTGAGATACATATGTGTGTAGGTCGAGCCTGGGAAGCGCATGCCCTGCTCTGCGAGGCATGCTGTATTCAAGTATGGACTTGAAGCTCAGCTGACTCTCCACCCATATTTTTAATTGGCTTGTGGCACTGCCCTTTGTAAATGCGATCTTCTGATTAGTTAAAAGGCTTGTTAGTCCATCCTTAGTAACGCCTTGTCTTCATTCGCAACCTCCCATGAGGACTGGCCCTTTCACTTCTGCTGTTACCCCGGTAGAACTTATGTAGTCTGTAAACCATATTTCCGAGTAGGAGTTTTTCCTACTGCAGGTACAACATGCTTTCCTGCAACATTCAGCCCGCCATGCGTGCTTTCACTTTCCGAGCATGCGGGACAATGGCGGATGCTTCTTTGAAATCAAATAGGTCTTGCATTTACGAGTTTGAGCTATTGGCATTGTAAATGACAATGCCTTTTATTTCTGTGTTAATTAGCAAAACAAATAAAAGGCATTGTTCTTTACAAAGCCAATAGCTTAAACTTTCGCAAACGCGAGACCTATTGCATTGCAAATGCTTGTTTTAAATAGACCCCAGACCTGAAAGTATTAATCTTTAGCAGACCATTGAGCTGTATCCCAGGTTGCCACCACTTAGACAAGCAAACCGCTTACCAAATCTCATCTACACTGAAAATCAAAAGAAAATAAACATGGAATGACCAATCGCTTCAATTAATGGACGTGCAAAGTGCAGCACTGTTAGAAGACTGTCTAAAACAAGATGAAAATATCTTATTGGCACAAGAACAATTTACTGAAAAGCTGCTGGCAAAATGTTCCACCAATAAATCCAATAGTGCTCACAGACTTCACCAAGAAAACAAAATCAGCAAATAGTAATCAAAGGCCCTCAAGTTGAGTACAGGGAAAATGAATCAAAAAGAAAGAAAATGGAAAATATTCTGGGAGATGTGCATCATTTAAACAATTTATGAGCAGCAAGTCTAAAATATGAAAAAGGAACCCTGGTAAGCCCAAAAGCATTATGATCATCAATTCTGAGCTAACTTTCATACAAGCCAGGCTAAAAATGCTGATACATTCTGGGGAGCAGTCAATGTAATAGAAAGTGGCTATATAACTGCAAGTACTGCAAATCTATCCGAACCAATTTGAGTCAAATTCTTAAACTTTCTATACTCAAAAGAAAATGGAGCGGAGGCTGAAATTGGAAGTTGAATGGAAAATCGCCCCTGAACAAAACAGCAGTAAGCACCGAGATCTGACAGACGACATATCAAGAACTAGGAACGTGAAAAACACCACATGCAACATTGGCCTATAAGCCAGCTGAATACCAAGGTATAATCAACAAAAGTCATTGTGATGGTGCACCACATCCCAATAGTCAACAAGACTCATCCCGTTATTCAACCATGTACTGAAGTAGTTCTAGATTCTTAGAGAGGGGCCCTTACCCACCAAAACGTAAGGTGGCAGAGAGACAGATAAGCCACTACCGGAAACCTACCGTCCTACTGCACTCCTGGATGAGGAGACCAGACACTGGGGTGGGAAGGAATACAGAAAGGCACCCCTCGGAAATTCAATGAGACCCTCATTAGGCAGCGGCTGCTAATTACTTGTTCTAACAGAGCACTGCCAGTTTGGTAAAGCAGAAGTGTGAAGATTGGGACTACAGCTTCTATTGATCAGTTGAGGTGGTTTCTAAGTAGGTCCTTTCTTTTTCTGTGTCTGATTACTGCTACAGGAAGGTTGAATTACAGCCAGATGCAGGACCTCACGGTACATTGTGCCTATGTTGTGGGTGTTCCAGATTAGGCAGCCTCAATGCTACCTGCCCTGAGAAACATTACTGCACACAAACCCACTAAAACAAGGGCTGTTCTCCTTCATCCCACTCTGTTCAGAGGGAAATGGGAGGCACATCTCTAGCACATATATTCCAAGTACAACATTCTATTTTGTGTTTTCCTTCCATCGGATTCTATGGGAATACGAAACCATATTTATTTAATATCAATCCATGGGTGATGGCGGTGTGTGCACGCAGGGTTCTCATAACCTACAATGATATTGCAGCAAATACAAGTAATGTTATTTTCTACAGGAGTGTATGCCGTCTCAAAATGCTTACACAATATTCAGAAAAACCATGCATGAAAACTGACTAACTTAAAAACTTCGAACACTCAACTTTCCTTTTTCTTTCAAATGATTCTCTTTTTCCTTCCCTTCCATCCTCTGAATGCCTCTGCTCTCTGGAGTACAACCTACTCTAAATCACATGCATGTTTGCCTTAATCCTTCCTATGGCGTTTATGCAAATTGCCCACAACTTATTTCAAATGTCACTAACTTTCCTTTAAAATTCATATCCTGCACCCTAACAATACCCAATCTTTCGTAGCCATCTATTAATACCGCCAATCAATGCATGAAATTCCCATATCCACCTTTCCCTCTAAAGCCATCAAACAGAAACTGGAGTAAAAGCATGGAATGGTTCATGTAGGATACAAGACTAAACCCAATAAGCAACAAGCATTGGCATAGCCAATAGGTCTCGCCTTTGGGACCTTATAAGTGTTTAACCATGCAACAGTTTGTTCTTGCACCAAGGCTATTATGCTGCATAACTAAATACTTATAAGGTCCCAAAAGCGAGACCTATTGGCTATGCCAATGCTTGTTTTTGTCTTCTTATGATGTCCGTCAGGTTTGTTATTAAGCAGGTAATGAGAGTATTCCTATTTTTTGCAGCGGGCACTGAGATTTCAAAGGACTGAATAATTCCTCTATTTTTCCTTGTGGAATGAGAATGCGGAACATACATTGAACTGAGAGGTATGGTTAAAAAACACTGCAATTATAGTGGTAGATAGCTGGGGGGGATGGAAACCGGTTCTGTTCATTTTATGTTGTGCACGTTGGAAGGTCGCGGAGTAAGGAGGGAATAAGAAGCAATGCCTCAAGCGAGGTAAGGAAAGCGTGCCGTTTACCACTTTACCTTCAACAGCCAATAGTTTTACCCTGATTCCCATTCCCCGTCCTCTCGCCCCATAGCGTCCTCTCGCCCCATAGAGTCCTCTCGCCAACTCTTTCCTCACTCGTGTAGAGCACCACTGTGTGTGCTTTACCTGTCTGGACCTGTATTTGCAGACCATACCATCTGACCAGCAATTTGACCTTTAAGGTGTAACACAGGCCACTGCTGTCCCTGCAGGGTGGAGAGCCCCCGAACTTTCAAGGCCACCCATTCAGCCTCAGGCCACTGAATATCTCTGAAGTATCACGTGCCCCTCACCACATTCCACAAGGGTGGGGGCTTCATTTTATGTTACGCCACTGCTGGCCTTTTGAACTTTTTGTCCCTGAATTCCTTTGATGCAAGTCTATGCTTTTTCTCCCAGGATTGCGTCTGATTTTGTACGATTGTTTCTAATTCTCTCTTTAGTTGCAGTTTTATATAGCGTGTACTGGTGTCAGAGCGCTTTGCATAACCATAAGGAAAGAACAGTACACATTAAAATGGTAAAAAGGGAAACAGAAAATTACAGTCTTAGACACAAACTTTTCTTATGGTGCTATCAGCATTATGGTAGCAATTTGACAACTTAAACCTAAAATGATAAATTCACCCAAAAAGAAAATGTACCAGTCTATAATACAGGAACAAGTGTAATAGATTATTTTTGGAAAGGAAACTTGTATTGCTTTCTACAAAGTTCCCCTTAGAGAGGTTGTTGAAGCAGTGGATGTTTGAGTTCCTTTTTGACAAACTCAATAGATTGGTTTGTGTATAATGCACGGGAATTGTGTTTCCTGTGTTTGGAGTGCTTCCTGTAAAGGACTAAGTATTGAGTCCTGGGGCATTGTGATTGAAGTGTGTCACACCTGAGACCAATCACAGCCACGTCACCAGGATTTCACAGTTAGAAGTAACAATTAGGTGCCCAAAAGATGTGATGCAGACGAAACAGAGATGAAAGTCCACAAGTAGCTGAAGTTATGCCATTAGGCAGGGTAGTCATGTTTTCATCAAGGAAATACAGCCTTGCAGTAAAAACAAGCATTGCCACAGCCACTCGGTCTGGCTTACAAATGATATTGCTTCTTTATTGTTTGTCATGTAATTGTAGTGGCTGAATGAGTTGGGTCACCACAAGAATGATTACATTTTTGTACTGATGGATAAATAGTTGACTGCATTGATGGATGGAGGGATGAGTGAGTGCGTGTGTGAGTGAGTCCTCTGATGGGTGACTAGTTGATTGAATATGCGCATTATTATTATTTAATTCGTTTTTAACTAGGAGCTTGCAAGATTCCTTAAATTTGTGTAATGCTGATTTAAAAAGTTGGTGAATAGAAAAGTGACATTAATTCGGGCCATGCAGGGGCAATGTACTGTGAGGGTCACCTAGTACAGATTTGCACTGTACGTGGGTTAACTAAATTGCCACCTGTAAGACGACAGATCAGTGGGTTCAGCAACTGTGGCAGAGAGACAGATATGTGCAACCTCCAAGTCACAAATTAGAGCCTCGGCAGGGCAAGCTCAACCTTTTCGCCCACGCAAGTAAATGAAATGAGTACCAGCACAGCACAAAGACTATTTCCACATAAGCCCTACCACCTCTCCCTAGGTCATACTGTCCCATGTCTCCATTGTTGCAATGAGGAGCGGGCTGTATGTGATCTATATTCTTAGTGAAACCTTAGAACAACTTTTCTATAAAGAAAAACATGTATTGATTTTGCCAAAATTCAGTTGTGGGACAACCACCTCAAAATGTTCACTCAGTAAACTCAAGCAGGCACTTCGGCATTAGTGAAAGAATTAATGGGACCACACCCCTTAAAGGCAATTACCAGATAAACGTATGCTCCACTTGAACGTCTCATTGTGCTTTTTTTCTTGTAAGAATTTTTTTTTGCAGAGTTTAATATAGCGCGAACTTGACCCAATTCCAATCAGGTATCAGAGCGCTTTACATAGCACCAGTTACGTTACACGAGGACACACATTCATTTTTGTTGGGCACGGGGAGATTAAGTGATTTGCCCAGAATTACAGGATGGTTTGAAGTTGCCGTTATTAAACAATTTAGAGATTCATGGCATATGTTGACGATTCCAGGTTCTCTTTTCGAAGGACAGCTCCTACCCATAGGTCTTTTTTGGTGCACACAGGTGTGTGGGAATGCTCCGCCCCCCGTCGTCTTCAGAGCGCCCAGGAGGGTTTACTCTTGTTGTAGAGGAGGAGGGGCTAGAACACCTGAGCATGTAGGCTCGTGCAGAGGTGACGATGACAGACTTGAGGGCAGCTGAAAAGTACCACATCTGGTATGCCATGGACGTGGGGCAGATGTGAGAGGAGCACAGAGGGGGGCGAGGGGGAAACCTGACTCGATAACACAGTCGGCGAGGGCAGAGGTGAGATTCACCGAGAGCTTGGGTCCGTAGGTGTGGGTCTCACTGGAGAGCCGTATGTCCACAGTTCTAATGGTGTGGAGGGGGCATGGAGACAGATGGGGCAAAAAGGTTGCTGCTTGGAAGCTACACGTCTCCCGCACTGGCTACAACCGATGCACAGTTGACAGATTTACAAAGAGACGGAGGGGAGGTGGGATGCATCTCGTGCTGCGATGCTAAATGTGGCTATAAAGCCAGGGGAAAACAATGGCCACACAGCCTGGGAGCAAGAAGGACATTAGAGGGGAGCTGCGCTTTTACACCATCGACACGGAGGTCAAAAGGGGCACGGACTGTGTGGCAGCGCAGGACACAGGAGGTGCACGTCCATCACACCAGCAGCAGGGGCAGACGAGAGTTATGGGCAAAGGGCCTTCCTCGATAACAGGCCAGGGCTCCTACGTTATCCGCACCGGGTGCAGACGTGACAGACAGCAGAGAGACTTATTGACATTCTATAACAAGCACTGGCCGCACGGCAGTAAAAGCGAAAGTCATCGCGATCGCTCTGAAAGCAAAAGTGATCGCGATGACGTGCTAAAGCACAGTTTTCAAAGTGCTGCTGAAGGCTGGGGGTTCGCACGTGCACGGTCGCGTGAACGCAAGCGTTAGGCCAGCCAGCAGCACTCACATACAAAATGTCTCTCCGAGCCAGCGCATGCACTGGGCTCAGCGAGACCTAAAAATGACCACCAATAACCACCCAAACAAAAACACACTACTTGGAGCTGTGTAATGCTCAGTGTAAAAGCACAACAATGCCTGTTCACGGGTAGTAAGGCTATATAATGAAATATATAACCCACACTAAAACTAAATACCCTAACACGTAGAAGTCAGTCTATTTAGTGCATACAGGCTGCTTAATTCCCCTTTACTGCTTAATATACTCTTATACTCCCATAAGACAAAACTGCTACGGGTAATATCCATCACCTAGTACTAAACCAGTCGACAGCACCCAACTAGAACTGAACAGGCACAGTATAACTAAAGCGATATGACACATACCGCTGGCCAACGGAGGACTCTAATTCAGTCCAACACTACAGGTCGAACTAGCAACGCACTACAGCCACTTACTGATATCTCACAATGGCAATCAGATTTGGGATGATATTAAAGTCCATCCCAGCAGAGCTCTCCACCACTTCTCCCTGTAAATGCCTGCTCAGGACAATAAACCTTAAACAAAAGCTCAGAATGGAAAACTCAGGACAGAAATCAGCAAAGTACACTATAAACTTAAATACCAAAAAAGGACCCACAGAGCTGCCTCAAGCTGCCAGCTTACTGTAAATCATAAACTGTGCACCAATCCCTCATACTCTTCATCCATGACATTACTAAGGGCTGTGTCCCATAACACAATAACCACACGGTGGTCCTCACGCACAACATGGAAACACTGCCTACATAGGATCAAAACAAATACTTCTAACCGGACACCCTACACCGAAAGGCATGCTACACATGTATACTAGCAATCCAAAAAGATGCTCCTGACAATAGTATTGAAGGATGGTAAAAGACCTTCTAGAATGAGAATTAAGAGGCATCACTTATCACATTACAACTGGTAATATAAACCAGACATTAAATGACCCGTAGAGGCAGCCTCAACTCCTGTACAGCTGTACTTCTTCCCCTTTCTCCTCTAAATGACATTTACAGTCTTATCTTGGAACGTTAATGGTCTCCTAAACTGCATCAAGAGGACCGCATTTCTCCGATAGGCCAAACACACCTACCCTTCTATCCTCATGTTACAAGAGACACCTTCTGGTGACAAAATGCCCTTTACAGCAACACTTCAGTTATGACAGTATTTCACTCTGGCTATGTCAGAGGCTCTAGAGGCACCTCCATACTCTTCTCCCACCGACAGATAGCCCCCAGATCTGATCTGTGACCATCCTTTACAGAGATATTTTGTATCATTCCCGCTAACCCTTATGGATGGGACACCCGACATGAAGCGGCTGATTTGGCACCTCAATGTATGCTATCTAATCAATGAGCAATTTACAGACAACCCAAATACAGAATTCACCTCCTACTTCCAGACCAACAGAGGCATAGTAGACTCTCCCGGAATATTGTGGGCTGGTAGTAAAGCTACTATTAGAGATGTGGCTAAAAATTACATATGTGCAAATCAAAGAGGAAAAAAGTCAATAGGAGCTAGTTCATTTCCCGTATATGAATAAATGTAATACAAAAAGAACTGGCTCATAGTTTGAAGTCTCAAGTTTGTGTTGGTGAGAAACCAACAGGTTTCTTAAGAAAACCTTCACCCACCAACCTAGTTGGTGGCATGCTTCATCATCGGGTCCCGCAGTCGAGTGCACCCTGGGTGTGCTGCGACGCCTGAACTACAGTGGAGCGGGTTTTTTGTGTAGTGTGGTGCAGTGAATGTGGTGTTAAAACTATCTAGAAGGTCCCTTTTATGAATTTTAATAGTGGGTCCTATGACAGGGTTCAAAATAAAGAGATGCAGATATGTGTAGAGCTTTAGGTTTGGACTCAAATATCCTAAGTGTTAGCTAAATGTTTCAGCCAGTCCATTTAATATGCTGGCTTTCATCAGGTCAAGTGTGAAAAAGTGTATAAACCGGTTAAGGTTGAGTGTTCCAGACTGGATTGCATAAAAAGTGTAGCACGGGCTAAGATGCAGTTAAAGTGGAGGGAAACCAGTTGTTTCCTCCTAATAATCCTTAGATTGTGCCGTATGAATCTGCAAGGGAAGTGAAGACAAAACACAAACAGAGCTAAAACATATAGATGTTTAAACAGGAGAAATTCATGCACTCATGTGTGCCACACGCAGTGTCAGACTTGATCTTTGGTCAATCTATGCAGTGGTGACAAAACGTTACACCCATGCGTGCATGCCGCAAATTAGCCGCTGCAGACATTTTCACTGTAGCACATACAACCCAGTAATATTCCGCAATGCACGCATATCGATGTTCAGTCGGCCATCCAGTTTGCTTTTGAGAAGTATACATCTACCCTTTTTCATTTTGAAGATTCCTAATGCAAAATTTATTTTTTCATAGCGTAACAGATGCATACCTTGCAAGGCTCATGTATCTCGTATAAAAACACAATACCCCTCTTTTCCATAGACATCTTTCAGAAATAAGTGGCTACCATGACATTCAGCAAAGATTTATTTGATGTATATATCCCGTACTATAGTGAATCCACTAAGGGAAGTATAGAGAAGCATGCCCAGTTTACTGGAAAAATCATTACTCAATACAATACGCATTCATAGCTTAAAGAAAAAAAACTGTTCTGAACAGGTGCTAACCTTGCCAGTTGCAAGGCTGGGGTCCGATTCAAATTTCTTTGGTGTTTTTTTGGTGCTCCCAGGGATCTGGAGCACACCTTTGCTGAGTGTCCGACTGAGGACTGCCACTCCTTCCAGCCTGGAGACTGGGTGTAAGTGAGAGTGCACCAGAGGAAGACTACTGTACAACTTGTATGGTGTGGGTCCGACCAGGTTCTGATCAACACAGCTGTTAAACCTTTTGGAGCTGTTCCATCTAGAGCTGACACTGCTCCTGCCACTGCTTCCAGACCTGTGCCTGGCCTCGGACGCAGTGTTGGGAATGAATATGCTGCTTTCCCTCCTGCCAGTGGAACAGGTCATTCGAATCACTCTTCTGTCTGCCTCCTCCACAGCCATGCAATACAATTACCAGAGTTTCTCACCATTAACACCTCCACCCGAGATAAGTGGTCCTTTCCAGAATATTGGATCACTGTGGTCGTGGCCTGCAGTCCTTGCCACTGCCTTCAGCATCTGGCTAGTGGTGGGATACATCATTGATGTGGAATAGGGCGTTATTTAAAGGCCTAACTTTACTGAACCTTCCTTGAGCCGAGCCGCAGCCCAGTCTGTGAACAACATCAATGTGCAGGTCCTAGAAAAATACAAACTAACGATCCATGTCCACTCTTGCTGGGTTTGCACTCACATGCCTGTGGATGTGAGGGAAAATGTTCCTTTGTTAGGAGTGCCCCTCAAAAAGAATGACACTAGCATACAACTGTTTTAACCTGGGCACGCACTGTCAGAATATGCCAGTTTATCTGCCCAGTCTTCCAATCAAGGTCTTGAAACATATTGCAGTCCTTGTGGCAGTCAACAACCCAATATCACCTACTCCGCTATGTCTGAGCACCACAAACAAAGCAATACAAGTGTGTTTGTGGGTTAACATGGATGTGTCACTTAAGAAACCAAAGACTTTGATTCACCTCCATATAAATACAGACCAGGGCCAGCCCAGCTTCATATACTTGTAACCTTAATACAGATACTTTATTACACATGTATGCCTTAACATGCAGTATTCTTAGTTTCATTGCCTCGAGCTGTGCTCTCAGGGCAACTCTTTCTGCAATTCAACATTACTACTTTTGAACCCTTCCTGAAAAAACTTGGAGAATTTATAACTTTCCACAAAAATTTTCACAACAGTAGTTAGAATAGTAAATACCCTCCTGGAATATTTGGGGAAAGTTGCTCTTTCGCCAAATTTTCTAGGACTGAATAGTAAATTTGACCTTCCAGTGTCCACCACACCCACTGTTGATCTGAGGACGCAGGCCAGGGCAAGAAACGCGAAATAGCTTATTATGCATGGATATATTAAGTAACCAAGATTTAAATACCGTTCTTATAGTAAACGCAAGTGTGTTTAGCAATATGTTTATGCATCAGTATCTACATCTCAAGGACTCCTCACTTCCTCGAAAAAAAACATCCCGTCTCCTGCTCATTACTTTGTTTCACTGAGGTTTATCGCCTACTCAAGTTTTAATTGACTTGTATTGGAAATACGTGCATAAAATGCTGTGTAATTTGAATAGAATTTAGCACTAAATATCTAACTGGATTTTGAGCCGATGCTCGGGTCCCTTGAATTGCCAACTGACTTTTTGGTCGCCCAGTGTCTTGAGTTTCTACGAGTGCATCAGTGTTTATCTTGCGGCCTCGCCCGAGACATCGTATGCACGGTTGCTTGCGAGACATTTTGTTAACTTTAGATTGGCTTCTTCATCACTTATTTCCATGCTTTTATTTGGTTAGTGGGTGCTGGTTTGATTTCCTTTGTTTGCTTGTCCCTCCAGTGGAGCATGGTCGAAGTATAGCTTTTGTTCCCGCCGAGTGTCCTTCCGCTGCGCGAGCTTTGACAACTGGCCTAAGTTATTCCTTTGAAGAAAGCACTATATTACTACATCTATGATGACGCACTGCATGATATTGCATCTGTTTGCAGGCTGTCTATTTCAGTTGTGCTCCCTTTCCTGCTTCAAACATGCTTCACCGTGCCAGAGAAAGTTTTATTTTTCTGCATTTTCTAGTTTTTGTTGTATGACCGACATGTCTTACCGTGTTCCCTTTGCACCGCACTATACAATGACAGGCCATACCATACACTGACAAGCCATACCATACCATACAATGAAAGGCGATACCATAAAATGACAATTCCAATTATACAATGACCTGCCATACCATACACTGACAGGCCATACCATCCTGTATAATCCCAGGTGATACCATACAAGGACAAGTCATGCCATACAATGACATACTGTACAATGACAGGCCATACTATAGCATACAAAGCACAGCAGCTACACTGTTGTACACCAACCCTTAAAAAAAAAAAAAAGAGACAAACCTGATAAGATCTCACATAGGTGCGACCTGCTGGCTTTGCCATAACTCGGTAAATCATCATGTAGTCACTTATTTTCATAATAATATAAAAAAGGGGACAATTGTCATAATGATGTGGAATTCAATATTACTTTGTTTGATAAATTAAATTACAATCCATATAAAAGAGAAAAGGTTAAAACATTATTCAAACATTTCTTTACTGTACTGCACCCACATGCTCAGTAAAATATGGCAGTAAAATGATTGGTTAAAAGTTCTAATCAAGGAGCAGGATGACCTTCGCTTGGGTGCAAGCACGAGGTGGCATTATGTTAATAAGCATATTCAATAAAAGTAAGGATCCCTTCTAAAAACAACAGGTAAGTGTAAATATTACACGAAGTGTAGTTTGATCTTCAAAAGGATTTCTTATCCAGCGACAACCCAGCTGAGCTTCCTGCTCAACAGTCTCTCATTTCCACCTCAAACATTCCACCTTAGGCTGACATCATACATTCCATGATGTCATCCAGCAATCTCTCTACACATCTCCCCCTTTACAATAAACAAAATGCTGATCTTTACAATAGTTTCTATATGGACCAACATAACCAAGTCTGGTTGAACTTTTGAAACAAATTCTACAGATTAATTCCTAACTTTACATACGTCACCCACACTTCTAGTAGTTCCATTTTCTAAAATCACTACATTACGTTTGACTTCCTTAACCCTACAAGGACGAGAGTATTTACTTTCACCTTTATGGACTAAACCTTTCTTTCGTGCCACAATCCAATCTCCCGGCATTAACAAAGATCTCTTCACACCCATTCTTTTGTTGTAGTAAAAAACATTTTTACTACCTTTCTTCATTACATTTTCCTTAATTTTTTTCTCTATCCACCACAATTTCCACATCATCCTTCAACCACATAGGACATTCCTTAGAGTTTGGAATCCTCCCTTTGAGAGAAACAAACGGTGCAATCCCAGTTGAAGAATGTGGCGTGACCCTGTGCGACCACATCAATCTTCTTAATTCCTTTTTCCATGATAACTGATTTGCCAATGACAATTGTATATTTTCCATTATCAACCGATTCACCCTCTCCACAAGACCATTTGCCTGTGGACGGAACAAAGCCACTCTTTCATGAGCAATTCCCAACCCATTCAAATAGGACACCATTTCTTTAGATACAAATTGTAGCCCATTATCAGATACAATTGTCTTTGGCAATCCCTCATCCATAAAAGTCTCTTCCAAAAAATCTATAACTATAGACGTGTTCACCTCTGGCACAATTTTGACCTCAAACCATTTGGAATTATAATCCACCAGTACAATAATGAATCTGTTCATAGTTCCTAACTTTACCACAGGTCCCAAAAAATCAATCGCCAATTTTTCCCAAGGCTTACTAGGAAAACTCGTCATTTCCAATGGAGGTTGTCTGATTATTTTCGACTTGTCACTACTGGCACACGCCATACAATTCTTCACTTTTTCCTCAACATCATGATCAACACCCGGCCACCAAAACACCTCCCTGACTCTTCTTTTCATGGCGTTTCGTCCCAAGTGACCTTCATGAATGATATTATGAATTCTAGGTCGAATGGCAATGGGAGGAACAATCTGACTCCTCTTCCTGAGTTTTCCACTTACAATGCTTAACTCATCCTTGACTTTGAAATACTCTTGTATACCAGCTCTCTGAGTATCTCTATTGTCCCACCCATGCACAACCTTTTCCTCAACTTCCTTCATGACATCATCACTCTCTTTAGCAGATGCCCATTCACTGGCAGCAATGCACAGCTCCCCTTCAACAGATAATACCTCACTACCCTGTATTTCTGACACAACACCTTCCTCAGGCATCCTTGACAAATAATCAGCAACAACATTGTTGCTTCCTTGAACAAACTCAATTTCAAAATTGTACTCCAACACACCTAATAACCATCTTGTAATACGAGGTGTGACATTCCCTGCAAGACCTTGACCACCTTTGAAGATGTAGGTCAATGGCTTGTGATCCGTCCTTAATTTAAAAGGAATTCCCCACACATAAAATCTGAAATGGTTCATTCCCCAACAACAAGCCAGAGCCTCCCTTTCAATTACAGAATAGGAAACCTCAGGACCTTGTAACCTCCTTGATGCAAATCCAATGACACTTTCTTCCCCCTCATGAACCTGAGTAAGTACAGCTCCAATTCCAACTCCACTTGCATCAGTGGTTATGTATGTCCTTTTTGTTACATCAAAATGACCCAATGTTTGGGCACACACAATAGATCTCTTTATATTGGAAAAATAATTCTCACATTCACCTGTCCAAACATATTCCACACCCTTTTTCATCAACTTCCTTAAGGGTTCAACAATCTCTGTGAAGTTTTTTACATATTTAGAGCAGTATTCCGCTAACCCAAGGAATGATTTCAATTCATCCTTAGATTCCGGCCTACGAGCATTTTCCACAGCGGTTATAATACTTTTCTTAGGACTAATTCCCTTAGCATTTATGGTGTGTCCTAGGTATGTAACTTCTTCTTTCCTTAGCTGACATTTTTCCTTCTTTACAGTCAATCCATATTTTTCTAATCTAAAAATCACTTCTTCAAACAACTCATGACCACGGCCACTCTTCCCCACAATCAGCACATCATCTTGAAAGAACAATACATGTTCTAAGTCTCCAAAAATATTTTTCATCACTATTTGAAAGACAGCAGATGCTGATGCTAAACCAAAGGGCATCCTTTTATAACGAAATGCCCCCAACGGATTAACGAAAGAGGTTAAATGTCGTGACTCCTCATGTAAGTTCACTTGATGATAGGCAGAGGACATGTCCAGTACACTGAACATGACTCCCTTACCTTCCATGGTTAGCATCTCGGAAATATTCGGTAATGGTTGTCTGTCTATCCAAATACATAAGCGAATCTTCCCATCACCCTTGGGTGCCACGACAATAGGAGCCAACCATTCTGAGGCTTCTATTGGCTCGATAATTTGTTGCTCTAACAACCTATCTAGCTCTCTCTTCAAGGCTTGTTTCATCAAGTTAGGTACATTCCTTACTTTATGTACCACCGGCTTAACATTTTGTTTCAAAATAATTTTATGGGAAAATCCTTTCAACAAACCCAATTCATTTGAAAACACCTTAGGAATTTTTTTCATCAAACCTTCACAATTTTCTGGAGAAACTTCCTCTATTTGGTTTTCTTCAGCTAATTGTATTGGCTCTTTGGCAGAAGGATTGATGATTATCCCTAAATCATATTGATGTCGCCAACCGAGGAGATCCGAGCCATAGTCAGTTACATACATTCTTCCAAAAACTTTCCTGTCTTTAAAACGTATTGTTGTCCATTTGAAGCCCAAAATATCCATCTTCCTTCCCGCATACCCAACAGCCTTAATATCAGACTTCATTAACGAAGAATCATTAAGTTTGCAGAAGGTCTCTTTAGAAATAAGAGTGAATAAACTTCCTGAATCTACCAACACTCTTATAGGAAATCCATCAAATAAAATATCACTATGTGGCTTCTCTAATTTATTCATACTTTCCAATTTCACACCACACGGTTTTACTACAGTCACCCCATTCTCACTGAAACTTTCCTGCTCACCATTCACCGTTAGAGTTATTTCCTGAACATTTACACAAATGTCATCAACCTCTTCGTCTATTAGTTGAATTTTCTTTGTATCACGATTTTCCATTTTGGTTTTGCACATCTTTGCAAAATGCCCTCTCATCCACACCTCCTGCATACGGTGGATCTAGCTGCACACGTTGTAATAGATGCTAGATGCCCCGGAGCGCCACACTTGAAACATTTTATTTCTCTCCAATTCGTATTTTTCTGCCTTGCTCCAAATTCTATCTTTTTTCTATTATCAGTTATTGTTTTGGTATCTGTACTTTTCTCAACACTCTTCTTTTCTGTTTGAGGAACATCTACTTCAGCTACAACACTACCTTTCTTCTCAAAACTGGTGTTGTCTATTTCTTTCAACCATATAGCCGTATGTTCCATCCCTTTAGCAATTTTTATAGTTTCTTCTAAATTAGGGTCTTTTGTTAATAACTTTTTTTTTATCCTCTTGTCATTAGTACAACGTACAATTTGATCCCTAATCAAGGAATCAGTCAACTGCTCAAAATGGCATGATAATGCCAATCCCCTTAGTGTAGCCACATAAGATGCAATATTCTCCTCAGCTTTTTGTACTCTAGAAAAGAACTTATGTCGTTCTAATACTAAGTTCGTCTTAAGAGTGAATTGTATATCTAACATTTGTATAGACATTTCAAACACAATGTTCGGTTGCCCATCTGCCATTCCCAGTGACACTTCAGGTAAATCCTCATAGATCCTCCTTCCCTCTATACCCAAGTGATGCAAGAGAATAGCTTGACGTCTAAGTGGACCATAACGATCTCCACCTATAGCTAAAATATATGTAAAGAACAATTTTTTCCACTGTTTCCACGGAACAGGTGGATCTCCTGGAGAAGCTAAAAAGGGTGGAGGCGACACCATACTCTGATCACCCATTTTGAGTTACAATATGGTTAAAATAATAACTTAAAATAATAAATTAATATAAGAAACTAGAATAACAATCTAAAATAACAAAGTGAAATACAATCTAATATACATTCCAATGTGTATAGTCTCGGTTTCCAAGTGTTCACTTAGGATCTATTAACAGTGTGATGGCTTCTTATAATGTCTGTTTGTATGTCCTTTGTTTGTTTTTATATAGCTTCCTCACTGCAGGGGAAAATTGTCCTTTCTTTATTTCCAGAAACACGTCCTCCTCCTCAAGAGACGATCTTGGTAACGTCCCCCTTTCTTACATGAAGGACGACTTGAAAAATCCACAAGTAAGTTGTTTTAAAATAACATTACCTAAAAGTTCAAGGGACACAGCTAAATGCAAGCCACACGATCGCGCTATGGTTGCGTGTTTATAAATCTTCAGCGCGCGTCGCATGCAGCAGTGCGATTGCGCTAAGACGTTTAAAGAAATCATCTACGCGCACACCATACGAGTTGGCAGATCATTCTTGATTTACGCTTTGCACACGATAATAGTCATTTTATCTATTTGTGTGACACTCGCATCCGCTGATGAAACTCCCAAACGTGCTAAAGTCGCGTGTTTTGAATTTCGGAGATGGCAGTTATTTATTTCATTTACGTCGAACTCAGCAGACAAACTCGCTGATCACGATCTGCCACCAAACAAGCTGTTAGCTATAAAAACACGCTTAATAGCAATCAACCACACTTATTAATAATTGGTTGAGGACACGCGCGCCGATAGCTCGCGCCGGTGTGTCAATGAGGAATGAAATTGATGCATTAAGTCCCGTCCTACGGTGATGATTACATAGGTTTATTCTTTACCATTTAAGTGCCCATTTAAATCACGTGCAGCGTTGTTTTTCCTTCAGTCTCTTTTTTTTTTTAGATTAAAATCGTGAACACTTGCCATTCGTTTTGATACGCAGGTTCACTTTCTCCAGGGGTGGACTTGTCGCTCTCTGTCCCCTGCACAGGCTTGTAACTCGTCGCCAATGTAAAGATTACACGAAGTATAGTTTGATCTTCTAATGGATTTATTATCCAGCGACAACCCAGCTGAGCTTCCTGCTCAACAGTCTCTCTCATTTCCACCCCAAACATTCCACCTTAGGCTGACATCATACATTCCATGATGTCATCCAGCAATCTCTCTACAGTAAGCCACCGGACTAGAAAAAGTGTGACCTAGTGCAGAGGGGAGAACATGTTCGTGGACCAGTGAGAAGTCAAGGGGACTTAAACAGCTGGCACTCTTAGTACTGTTCCATCCAATAGAACAACCATAGTTTGCCAAGTGAGTTCACTAGGTCGAGTTTAAATTGATCCGTTTTATGCCACCCCAAGTTTAATGTAGAGTTCAAAATTACAGTAATCAATAGCAGGGCGTTGGGATTACATCTTTTCCTCGTCCACAAAGCTTAAAGTTTTGTAGCCCCTTTGGCAAGGTTCTGCTATTATCGGTGGGGCGCAAACTTCCAATGTAAGAGATGCAGTCAGGTTCAATTTTATGAAGCTGGGCCAGGGAGCACCAATTTATATGTAAAGTTCAGGGTTACGGTGATCGGTGAAACAAAACGTTGGTGTTGCATCTTTTCCTCAGCCGCACAACATCAAATTTCGTGGTCCCTTTGGCAAGGTCAAGCTGTTTTCATGGGAGCACAGCCTTCTAATTTAAAAGATGAATTCAAATTCTTTTTTGATAAGATGAGCCACGGGATATCAAATTACTGGGAAGCTACTTCAAGGGTATGCCCTTAGTATGTCCACAAGTGATTGATTCCTCGTTTTGACACAGGACCTGAAATTTCTGGTTAAACTTATGTTATGCAAGATATACAAAGGTTATGAAACTGATGTTTAGGGCCATGTTTTATGGATTCAGTGCCGCAATAATGCCCTGCCTACAAGACTGGACTTCCAATCTGTTCCACTAGTGCTTCAGTTTTGATCTACGCAGGGTCAACAGTACTGCGCAAAGACATACAACGTGCTCCAGAGACTCAACCGATTCCTTACAGCCCCGGCACACAAGCTCATCTGATGGACGGCACCACTGGGGTAGAGGTTTCAAAAAATGCCACTCTCTCAGTCTGAATGCCAGGAGTCTCCATTTTAAGTAAAAATGGTATGTACAGGCTAAATATGATGGAAGAGAGGCCACCTGGTAGCAGTTGATTACTGCCCATGCGTGCTTACATTTGACAAGGGGCACCTTGTCGGAAGGGGAGGAACACAGTTGAGTGCGCTATATAATACTGGATTTGAAGCCTACATTACTTGGTCTAAGGTTCCACAGGTCGCTTGCCGAGACTTGCTGCGCGCGTTCGTGGAAGAACCGACTACATGACCCGCCCGGGTTACTGGAGATGATGTCTAACCATAGCAGGAACTCTAGGGAACCAGCTCTAGATTGCCTTAACTTGTGGCACAATGTTTTTTAAAAAGCACCTGCGCTTAACGTTTCGTAGTTTAAGAGGCCTAGCTCTAATCGATCTGTACTGCAGATGCAGTCCTTGGCAGGTGAAGAACCTTTTTGTATATCTTGGTCACATGTTGGTTTAGTATGGTCCTGAGCTTATCTTGGGAGATTAGGACAGTATGACAAGGTGGGGCCAATTTTAGCTCGCATAACTTCCAACATTAAAACTAGGCCCAGACTTATCTGCTATTTAGAGAAGCTAACTTGAAGAGCCATCATAGCGATGTCATTACGATGCTTGACAAAAGTGCCCCTAGAGTCGATGGTAATTCCCAGGTATTTGTATGATTTTCCTACTGAGAGTTCAGAGTTGTTGTATGACCAGCCCCCACCTCTGTAGCATTTCCTGCCGAATATGACCACTTGGGTTTTCTTTAAATTTACCTCCAGGTTGTTCGTGGTGGTGTAACAGTGTACTTTATTTAGCAGTCGTTGCAGCCAGACTCTTGTGAGGCGGAAGAGGGAAAGGTAGTCGGCATACAGGAGGTTGCTGAACTGGACGCCACCAATCTTTGGGGCGGGGGGGCTATTTTTTGCATCTAATTTTGCTGAGAGGTCGGCTAGGAACATGTTGAAAAGCAGTGGGGCTAACACGCATCCCTGTTTGACTCGCCTCAAAGTCTGTATTTTTCGAGATAGGTGTGAGCCGGTGCCAGGTTTAACTATTGCATCTAGGAGTGTAGCCGGGATTCCCCATTTCGTTAGCTTGGCCCAAAGGGCCTCCCTTGGAACCCGGTCGAAAGCCGCTTTGAAGTCTGCAAAACAGCAGAAAAGCGCCTTAAAGGAGACAATCGTGTTGTCAATGAGTGTTGACAGAGCTAGTAAACTAGACAATTATGTTTTATTCCCAGTTTGTGCGAGAACTATTTTTCTTCAAGGGAGTCCTACCACTTACAAAAATGAATGTTCCCGTTAGGGTCACGATGTTGGCGACCTGAGAGCTAATCTAAATGTGGCTAACCTCATTGGCAATATCACCACAATATTACTGGTCAAGGCTTACGACCTTCGAATTACCCATACCTTGAATACATTCAAATGTGTTGATAATGCCCATTACATTCACTTAGCTATATAGTGCAAGCATTTGTGAGTCTCTCTGTTCAAGCAGCACAGTTTCTCGTTCAGAGGCCAAAGCATGTAGTTAGGACCTTGTTCTAGTTTTTTCAGGGGCCACGTATGTCAACCATCCGCAACATAGTTGGTCTTACCTTCCTGCCCACCTTGCTAATACCACAGGCTAGGAAAAGTGTAACAGACCGTGTTTTCTCAGCCCAAATTAGGTTACCTCGAAAAATGCTGGCCAGAGTGACAGGGGAGCACCCTTGGTTCCCAAGCCATCTTTCTGCCGCGAAAAGGCTCTGTATTTAAACACCGCCTCTCCTAACATGACGGTCCAGTTGATCAGGCGTCTTACCGGCTTTTCCACACAGTGTTTCGCTTCCAGACAGGTGCGCCTCCAGAGCCCCAGAACGCTAGTTATGAAACCGCTTTACTTGCGCAATGTTCACCCTCTATTTATGCCTCCCTTTTGTTTTTTTACCTAGGCACTGGAGCGCATGTTTAATCCGGAGAATGCACTACGTTACTCTAATTAGCTTTCCCTTTAAGTCAAATCGAGTGGCCCTCGATGGATTGTATTCTGATGTTTAAACCACGCTACCCTTAGCGCCCAGTATCACCCTTAAAAACCTTAATTTCCATCTCAGTTTAATGAGTTCGAGTGAGGTCTCTTTTCTGGGGTAAGACTTAATTTTCTGTTTTGTTTACCATTGTCCATACCATATCGTTTTACCTTCATCTTTTACTCTGTTCGTATTTTTTTCATTATTAGGTCCTATTCTGGGTTTCCACTATTCCCACATTAGGACGCTGTTTGTTGTTGTTTGCTTGCTACGCTTGGAGCCCAGGTATCTTAATTTGCTTGTCCTGCTATATTCCTCCTATCCGATTATGTCTTGGTTCTATTCTATTATCTTTCATCTCCCACATCTTTTTGTGGCAAGGTCTATCGATACTACTTAGTGTTTACCAGATGCAATTTTTTGATATCAGGGAACACTTTGGGACACTCTATTCCTCACTCTTTTGTGATATGAGGTGTTGGTACTGTTATTCTTTCTTATCCACCTCTAGTGTGCACTAGTTACCCGGGCATTTTATCCTTACAACCTTTGTTTGAAGCTGCGCCTCCTGACTTTACTTTTGGATCATCTATTATTAAAGTCCATTAATGGCCTTCTGAAATATATATATATATATATGAAATTGTCAAGGAAAGTCGGGCAAGGGATGTAAGCAGAGTATTTCACTTTGCCTGCTGGTTTGGAAGGATTTTTAAACAAACCCTGGAGACTGAAATGCAGAAGGCAAGTCCAGTGCATTTTTTATTTTACACACGTTCGCATGAGATGAATTGCGCTGCTTTTTTGAACTTTCAGTTAGCAGTTAAAGGAAACCTTTTCTTCAAATTTGAATATGTGTGCATTAAAACACGGGCACTTGAATGGTCAGACCTTCGCCAATAGGATGGTCTGACGAGCTACATAAGCACGTGATCCTTGTACTAGTTTTATGCAACTGCCCTCCTGTGATCAAGGCTGAAAGGGAAGCTGAAACACGTAAGGAGTTAAGGGCGAGTGCTTGGAATGGACTGCCAGCCTGCCTCGAAGTTGAAATAAATGTTTTTTTATCCATCCTACCTGGAGTTGTCACATTTGTTTAGAAAGGAGTTGTGGAGATATATAATATATATATATATTCACTGAAAAAACCATAGGTTTCACACATGTTATAGTTAGCTGGGCATTTCACTCGTAAAAAACCAATGAAATTCCCCCGTTATAGTTAGTGCAGGCAACTATAACTCACGCGACCGCAATCCTCTGCTGATGACGTCAGATATTATATCACTGTATTTAGACACTTATTTACCCATGTCTTCTTCCATTAATCTTTAGCTATACATATATTACAAATATTTTTTTTTCATAAAGACACATATGTCATCAGTGATGTAATATCTGACGTCATCAGCAGAGGATTGCGGTCGCGTGAGTTATAGTTGCCTGCACTAACTATAACGGGGGAATTTCATTGTTTTTTTACGAGTGAAATGCCCAGCTAACTATAACATGTGTGAAACCTATGGTTTTTTAAGTGAATTTGCAAGGTTTTTTAAATGCTAATCCGTAACTATAACGTGTGTTAAACCTATGGTTTTTTCAGTGAATTTGTACGGTTTTTAAATGCTAAGTTATGTATTATTTTTTTTTTTTCAGGTCTTTCACCGTGCGCGCACCGTGCGCGCGCTGTGGGCGCTCGGTGCGCGAACGGTTCGCCGTGCGCGCACTGTGCGCGCGCACCTCGCGATTTAAAAAAAAAATAGTTTTTTTTCACCCTTGGGGTCCTTCGGTGACCCCCTGACCAAGGCTAGGGGGTCAGGAACTGTCCACTCTGCCCCCTTTTCACGTTCTCCACCTTTTTTTTTTTCACCCCCTCAGACTGCGAGAGACAAAATGGCGGCCGACACTTCCTGGTTTCGACCGATTCAAATGTTTACCGACATCTAACAACCAATCAGAATTGCGATCGCGCACGGCAGAGTGCGCGCACGGTGCGCGCGTATAGATATTGATATGCTTTTAAATACTATTTTCTCAGGAAATACTGAACAGATTCACACCAGGGCACTTCCTTGACCTTATGGCTACCTCTCTGCCAAATTTCACGTAATTCTGTTCAGCCGTTCGGGCTGTAGCTGCGACTAAAGGTCCTATGGAAAAATGCATGGGGAAAACGCGTTTTGGCACCCCCCCTTTTTCTCGGCCCCCGCTTGACGAATCACCCCGAGACTTTCAGGGTAGGAGCTGAACGGAGCGCCCCATTAGGTTTGAAAATTTCGCGAGGATTCGTCAACCGGCGCCAAAGTTATTCAAAATAGAATTTTGAGATTTTCTATGGAAACTAGGTTGTAACTATAACTATCTACTGGCGACCGCCAGTAGATTATATATATATATATATACACATATATTGTTGTTTGTTTACCCTAGGCCCGTCCCACGGTCCTTGCCTTTGGTACATGCGCCCTGAGGAAGGCGAGTCCCGCATTGGGGTCGAACACCGAAACGTGCTGAAATGGCTTCGTGGACCACAAACCCCTATCACAGACCAGAAATGACGCAAAAATCGCCAGACCCAAGAGGGTCGGAACACTAGCCCGGCTGGCTATGTGCCTTTGTGTGGCACCCTGGTGGCCACCCTTCTAGGGGGGGGGGCCCTGCGTGGGCCTCAGGCAGCCTCCTAGTGCCAATATCAGCAACATACCCCTCCTGCAAACACAGCAAGATCATAATAAAAAACACACAAGACACATAGTTTGTTGGAGAAAATATTGGTGCAGGTTTATTCGCATAATAAAATATATGCCAACATGGTGGGTTAACTTATGGGCAAACCAAGGGCAGGCAGCCATCCCGGCTGACAACCTAATAAATGTATGGTAGCCCAACTAGAAGGGTTGGATTTGTCCTATAAAGAAAGGAATGGAAACTGCACTGGCAAGTATGGGTGCTGCCTATGGATAACATATCAACACTGCAGAGAAGCGTTGACAGTGTCCATGAAAAGTATAGCAGTCCTCCTGAGAAGTGTAATGCAGAGTAGTGTCGGTACTGCCCAATAAATGTATAACAGCCCTTGGAGGGAGGATATACTGTCCCAATAATAGCATAGTTGTACTACTGAGGTGCTGGTACTCCTATTTAAAAATCACAGCGTATTTCAAAATTATTGTATGGCCGCCCTGCTTACAAAATAGAAATAAAGCAATTGCTCCATGCCAAAAGCGCTATATATATTATTGGCTGCCTGTATTATAAATACCATCAATAATAGTAATGATGATTTGTTAAAAAACAAAAAGGATGAACAGGAGAATATTTCATTGTCAAAGCAATCATGTATTTATTTAAAGAATGACATCCATTACAACGGGTGCAGATGGAAGGACGATGTGCCTCCTGAGCAGTATGCAAACCAAAAAAAATAATTTGTTAAAAACAAAAAAAAGACCGTAGAAGAAACTGGGCATTTCTTCACTGTAAAGTGCATTGATTGACAAGTGGCTGGTCAGACTCCGTGGGAGATCAGACCAACAATATATTCATGCTTTTATCCAAACAAAATTGATTTGATGAGCAACTTGTATAGTCAACCTTTCAGCCTGGCAGACTATGAATGGTCCATGCATCAGATTAAAATTACACTGGGGTATCTGAATTAGAAGCTAAATGGATAAAAATAACACGTCAAACAATTATGCTGCAAGAAGAGACCATCACAGTCATAGAAGGAATCCTATGCAATCAACACAGGGAACACGTGGCTCTCAGATAATTCATTACCTTGGCAAGAATAGCCTTGACAAAGAATTTGTTTGAATTTAAAAAAAAAAGTATATATATACACAAACACATGGAACTTCCTTGGGAAGCACTTTTGTTCCCAGTTTAGCGTTTTTATAGGTCCACTACTTTGAGACAAGGTTATTTATTCTGACAACAGCTTCAGGAATGGTATCGCAATATGGCGGAGGTAAATTGAGGATGTGCTGGTCATATAGCAAAGAGATGAGACTACAGTCAAAGACTTCATCAAATGGGGCAATAACCGCAACTAATTTCTGCATTTCACTTATACCATGAAAACAAATATCACCACCATTCATCGACCTTTAAATTATACCAGAAAACAAGGTTGTAACCAAGAGCGTGCACTACAAACCAACTGATAGCACCATAGGATGGAAATGTTTATAGCGTAAAACTAACACTATGGGATAATCTCCAGGTGGCAGCTGCGATTATGATATTGAAGCAAACAACTCACAGACAAACTCATCCAAAGAGGCTATCTGAGATTCATAGTCACCAGAGCATTCAAGAGAGCTAGAAACAATCACGGACAACCACTGCTAGAGGACAAACGGAAAACCGAAGATCACCTAATCTAGGTCACCACTTATAACACAGTATCCGATACTGCAAAATGGTAATCAATAAACACTGGTAAATACTGTGCTCCAACAAAATGAAGACACCAAAACCAATGCTTTCATTAAAAAGAAAATCTTTAAAGTGCACGCCTGAGAGATCGCCTGGTACATGAGACCACAGACAAAGTCAATACAAAATAAAGTTGATCTCCGAGCACTCCACCACAAAAAGTCCCAATCTTGTATGAAAGATCTTCGTGTGTAGTTTATTCATAAACCACAATCATATCCTCAATGCTAAACTTCTCCATAAGCTATCCAACACGTTTTGTCACTGGATAGTTATATTCCACCAAATCTTCAGGCCTAGAGAAAGTAACCAACATAAGGGCATTGCAATATTATAACCTCCACCATTTGCCAGTGACCAAAAGACAAGTGGTCAAAAGGAAATGAGTATATTGATACATGCTAGGGGTGTTACTGCTGCCTGCTCTTGGATTGACACCCATGGCAAACCTAGGTCCAAAAACCTCTTGGGTGAAAAATCAGCTTGCAACTAAGAAGCAGTAATCTACCTCACAACCTGCTCTTGCAAGTTGAAATATATAGGGATGACCAACAGAAAGATTAAAATCTGATTCTACAAACAGTGGAGCACGATTAGCTGTACTAGGTCAGCATCTAAACTGACAAACCACTATCTGAAAGCCCATCATGCTGAAAATTAGATGACCAGTTGTCGTCCTAGATAAACCTTGGATACAGAATATACCACACACATATACATACATACATACACACACACCTTTGTAATCGTGGTTATCTGGTGCTATAGATTTTCGCTGACGAGGTCTTGTTAAAGTGTTTATAAATCAAACGTTCTCGTTTCAATAACACACACCTGGAAAAAAATCCTGCAGCGAAACGAGCCTCGTCCCCACTTGTGGGGCTAGTGCGAACGTACGGGTGAAGGGCCCTTTATAAATCTAAAAAGATTTATGGGTTACGACAGAACTCCAGTAAAAACCTCGCACTCCACAGCTTAGAAACTCAAGAATGTATTACAGCAAATCTATAGAGCCAGATAACCACTATTAAAAGATATTAACAAAACGTTCCAATCAAACTGGTCATAATACTGTGAGATCTACCCAATCCGACAACAGTTATGATTAGCATCAGTGCCAGGCTCTTATGGAACAAATTAATATTAAAAACAACATACGGACGACGTAAAGTAAGAACATTTCCAACAACTCAAATAGAATGGAGTCTCTTCTATCCCCGCTGACATATCACTCGCAAAGAGCTTCTGTCGACTTAGAGCACGCCCGGAGCAGTCTGTGCTACAGGAGTAGCACCACAAAGACCAACCAGCACCGCTGCCTGGCTAGGAAGCCCCAGCACACCGCGTCGCCGCAGAGGAGGGAGAGGCGCTGGCCCCGGGACTGCGAGGACCAGCACACAACAGCTCCAGCTGGTCCTCTTCCCGTGCGAGCCGCGCCCCCTCCCAGTGCCACGCCCCCACCTGAGAGCAATAACTTCTCGTGGCACCCGCTTCGCGGGTGCCACTCGCAAAGAGCTTCTGTCGACTTAGAGCACGCCCGGAGCAGTCTGTGCTACAGGAGTAGCACCACAAAGACCAACCAGCACCGCTGCCTGGCTAGGAAGCCCCAGCACACCGCGTCGCCGCAGAGGAGGGAGAGGCGCTGGCCCCGGGACTGCGAGGACCAGCACACAACAGCTCCAGCTGGTCCTCTTCCCGTGCGAGCCGCGCCCCCTCCCAGTGCCACGCCCCCACCTGAGAGCAATAACTTCTCGTGGCACCCGCTTCGTGGGTGCCACTCGCAAAGAGCTTCTGTCGACTTAGAGCACGCCCGGAGCAGTCTGTGCTACAGGAGTAGCACCACAAAGACCAACCAGCACCGCTGCCTGGCTAGGAAGCCCCAGCACACCGCGTCGCCGCAGAGGAGGGAGAGGCGCTGGCCCCGGGACTGCGAGGACCAGCACACAACAGCTCTAGCTGGTCCTCTTCCCGTGCGAGCCGCGCCCCCTCCCAGTGCCACGCCCCCACCTGAGAGCAATAACTTCTCGTGGCACCCGCTTCGCGGGTGCCACTCGCAAAGAGCTTCTGTCGACTTAGAGCACGCCCGGAGCAGTCTGTGCTACAGGAGTAGCACCACAAAGACCAACCAGCACCGCTGCCTGGCTAGGAAGCCCCAGCACACCGCGTCGCCGCAGAGGAGGGAGAGGCGCTGGCCCCGGGACTGCGAGGACCAGCACACAACAGCTCCAGCTGGTCCTCTTCCCGTGCGAGCCGCGCCCCCTCCCAGTGCCACGCCCCTATTACCAATCACAGCGTAAAGGCGGCCCCCGTGACGCGCATCGCGGGACGCGTGCGGGGCGTAGTCCGGGGCGAAGACCGGGCAAAGAGCGGGCCGTTTGAGGCCGTTCGAGAACGTGAGAGTCCGGTCCGGCCCACCCCCCCAAGCTCAACACAAAGGACACCCAATACACAGGTATTTACCACTGCTTCCGTCCTGTTTTAATAGCTAACCGTTGCCGTACAAAATTCCCCTTGGAATCATTTCCAGGAAAATGAACACGAGATCAAATAAGCATAAAAAACTCAAAAAAAATGGGATAGGCGAAAAATTGCTAGGCCCAATGGATGACTTTCTTGCAAAGGCTAATACTTTTAGTGACCAAAGTTTAAGCCTAATTGAGGGGAGGGTTTCAACTGAACTTGCAATAGCACGCCGATCCTCAATGGGAATATTAGCATCCGCAAGATCCCCATCCGTACAGCCATTGCCATCTCAAAGGGATACAGTTATAAGCAGACCCAGCCTCCCAAATAACGTAGACCTCTCAGCTTCCCAACTTAGTATAACCTCCATTGAAAGCGACCTAGAAAAAACTCCAAATATTTTTCTAGATACAACCTCTGAAGAACTGAGACAAAAGAGAGGAAGACGGGAGGGGGCTGTAAAGAAAAGGAATGTTAGGAAAACACGAAATCACTCTGAGAACACCATATCAACCGAGAACCCAGTACTGGTTGGTGTTGCAGACTCATCTGTACTGCCTCCACACTCTGTCCTTTCAAAAAACAACGTGATTGAATTACATCAGCTATCATCTGCTCCTCAAGATACCGACACCTCAGATAACCTAAACCTTCAACAACTAGGCAAAGATAGAGAACTATCACGATTAATTAAAGAATTTGCTTCCCTCCTAAATTCCCAAATTCGCCCTCTAGAAACTAGACTCATCAACATCGAGAGACAGCTAACAAAAATCTCAGCGTCCATTAAATCTTTACCCTCTCAAGCCCTCACAAAACCTACCCCAAACCCCACGCTTACTCTCCCTACTTCGAAGCAATTTGCAACCGTGTCGCTCTCACGCACAAAAAAACAACCTTCCCTAAAATCCTCGATAGTACCAAACACTCTCACCGCACAAAACCAAACTCCTAATCCCCAGATCATTCCCTCACAACCCAACCCCCTACTTACTCCACTAGAAATTACCCCAATCACTGCCATTTCAGTTCCTAAAAACCTAGTTGCAATAAACATGCATCCACCGAAAACAAAAGGACCCCTGAAAGGGACCACTGAGCAAAGACCTCCCCTAAACATGCCACCTGAGGCGTGCCCTTATGTGGCAGTCTTGACGGGGGTCCCGGAACTTACATCAGAGGGGACGGAACCAAACTGGTCATTGAAGAATAAAGTTCGGTACTGGCTGAACACAAACCGACCGGTTCCGCCACCCTGCATAACTAGAATAGTTTCGGTCAGCAGGACCCCGTGGGTAGGCCATACGGAAAAAACTATGCGGGGAGATTGCGTAGTAATTACCTTTGAGGACCCCACTATCGCTGAGTATATCTGCTCCTGGGAACAAAACAACGTCACAGGGGGGATTGCCACTAGACCACTGTCATATTTTTACCCAAAAAGATTCAGTAACAATAACATCGCATACGATACTGATAACTTTTGGCGGAAACCTATTCCACAACCGTGGGAGTTAGATGTGGCTGGCTTAAAACCACCGCTACGTCACAGTGACTTCTATAATCCTTGGCGCCCTGCAAATCAGAACTACCAGCAAAGAGAACTTCCATGGCAGACCATGGGCCCACAAAATAGATGTAGAAAACGCGAGCAATGGGACCGACCATCTTACCAACCATATGAAGTCAATCATAGAGAAACCATCAAAGGGCCAAATTGGTTAGGCATACCGACTATGAATAGGTTCAGCGGCCTGGAAATGGTCGATTGACTAACAAGTAAATCCCCGGAGCCTGTACAGACCACCTTGGCTCCTTCTATCCCTATTCCACCCGCTGCACAAATAAAAACCACAGCTGTAGACCATACTTACTTACATCTGTCCGTGATCTTTTGGAACGTGGCAGGTTTTCGAAACAAAATAGTAGATGGTTCTGTAGCCGACTTCTTGAAGGAGGCTCAAATCATCTGTCTACAAGAAACCTGGTCAACGACGCCCCTACACCTTGAGGGATATAGAACATTTACATCTCCTGCCCTCCCTAGTACCTCAGGTAGACCAAAAGGGGGATTAGCTATCTACCTGGCAAACACAATCTCCGATATGAAGATAATTAAGGTAGATCTCCTGCCCTATTTCCAAATTCTTACACTCAAATTAGGGAAAAAACTTGCCATCACACTAATTAACACCTATAATAACTTAGCGGATGAGACTTTCCTGAATGTTCTTTCCCTAATACAAGTAAATATAAATGAACATAGCCGCCCTAACCGAATAATCGAAAACGCCAACATAATTTGGGGTGGAGATTTCAACCTTCATCCCTGCCCCAAAAACGACATCTGTGGAATGGTGGACGAATTTGAGAATCCTTTAGTCCACTTTACCCATTCTACTGTGGGCCTAGCCATGAACAAATTACTTGCCGATCTGGATCTGCTAATTGTAAACCCCATCCAAAAACCAAAATGACAGACTAGAATTTACCTACAGAGGAAGGGGCCATAAAACCACTGTTGACTATATAATGATTACAGAAGGTCTTAAAGATAAAATTTCCAACTTTAAAATCCTGGAAAATAACTTGAGTGATCATTCTGCCCTACAAGTAAGCCTCCAAACAGACCATCCAAGAACATACACGGCAACCATAGCAAAAACTTTAGCACAAAACAGGATAGAATTGGGGAAAAACAATGGATACACCATAAAATGGGAAAAACTGGACCCCAACATTCTTACTAAGCATCTAGTAGACTCTACCTATGATAACATCTTGATCTGTCTCGACCCTCACGCAGAGCCGAATCAAATTGTGGAAAATTACAAGAAAATAATAGAACAAGTCAGAAGTCTTCTAACTAAAACCCCAAAACAAAATAATCTAAGCTCCATAGGCTGGTTCAACCAAGATTGCACTAAGGCACATTCCAAGCTGAAAAAAGCTCTCGGAAATCCAAGCAGAGATAAAACAAATATTCAATCTCTTCGACGAGAGTATAACATCGCCAGAGCCACAAGGAAAAAAGAACTGAAAGAATCTCTGTGGAAGGCCTTGCACGAAAGTGCACTCCAGAAAAATAGTCAGGTATTCTGGAAAATAGTTAAAACACCTCTGTTAACGGACAATACTGGTCCAAAAATAGATGTGGCCATCGACGAGGATACGTGGGTGAATCATTTTTCAAAAATCTTTAGACTAACAGCCACGACCGAAGAGCATCACCCCAATATCAATCCAGTAACTTACCCAATCCTACTGGAGATTGACCTGCAGGATGTCAATACGGCACTAACATCAAGTAAGAGTGGGAAAGCTCCAGGTCCCGACGGGGTCCCAGTTGATCTATTTAAACATCTCCCAGACCTATGGGTTCCAATACTCACTAGAGTCTGCCTAGCAACTATGAAGCTCGGGCTGTTAGAATCCTGGTCATCCTCAATCATGGTCCCAATCTTTAAGAAGGGGGACCGACAAGACACTAAATGCTACAGACCAATTTCGCTCCTCGACTCCCTGGGCAAACTTGTTGGTAGAGTCCTCCTCGAAAAGTTACAGCAATGGGTAGAAGACAAAAACATCCTATCAGACTTACAGTTTGGATTCAGGGAGGGTTTTGGAACTGTTGAACAGGCATTAAACTTAAGTCTGCTAATTTCAAAATACATCCATGCAAAACCTGGCACTATTTACATGGTGTATGTAGATTTGTCCTCTGCATTTGACTGCGTTTCGCATGCAAGACTCTGGTCACTGTTGAACGCAATGGGGGTAGATCCCCCTCTTTTGGACTTCCTGAGAGAGCTATACAGCGAAGCCACGGCGAGAGTAAGGTACGGGATAAAAGGAGAACTGACGTTGCCATTCAGGGTAGAGCGGGGAGTGAGGCAAGGTTGCGTCCTAGCCCCCTTCCTCTTCTCTTTGTACACCAATGGCCTAGAAAAGGCTATGTTGAGAGGAGGGAGAGACCTCCCAAGAGCAAACGGTCGTTTGGTCCCCGCTCTCCTTTATGCGGACGACGCGGTCATCCTAGCCCGCACCCCCATTGAACTGCAGAAATCTCTATCTAAATACGCAGATTTCATGGGCGCTCTGGACCTCCATATAAACATCAAAAAAACCTATGTTATGGTAGCCGGTGGATCAAGAAAGACATCCAAGTCCATTTTTCTGAAACAACAAAAAATTGAAATGACCTCACAGTATCCCTACCTAGGCATTATGATCGATGATGCCCTGAACTGGAAAGCGGCAGTCGAGAATAGGAGACAACTCTTCAGACGAGCCATCATGGCACCAATGAAATTCTCCAAGAAACTTGGCAAAAAACCAGCAGCAGAGCTACTACAGATGTATGCCGCGAAATGCCAAGCCATCGCCTTATATGGTGCAGGGATATGGGGCCACACATTTACCGACTCGATCCAAAAAGAGGAGAATTTCTTCATGAGGTTCCTTTTATCAACCCCAAGAGGCACTTCCACCTATGCCTCACATCTAGAACTAGGAATCACATATATTGAAGATCTAATAAAAATCCAACCTCTTTTGCTTTGGAGGCGAGTATGGACCTCTGAAAAAAATACCTTGACTAAAACCATCCTTCGCGACATCATGGGTCTGGACCACGCCTATAAAATATCCTGGCTCTCCTATGTAAGGCATCTCTTCTCTGACCTGGGCCTAGAAAAATATTACCATATGCCAGAAGAATTGAAGGAAATTTCTAAAAAGGAACTGAAATTAGTCGCCCTAAGCCACCTGGAATCCCTTAGACTGACATCACTGAGTGCGAAAAAATCGGTCATCCATGCAATTATGACACAGCAGACGCAGAATATCCAGCAATATTTGACACTGGAGCTTACAACCTACGAAAAAATGCTCCTAACAAGGTTCAGAATGAACCTCTTTTTTAGACTAGTGTCATTCCCTGAAAAAAATAACTGGAAAACGCAGATGGAACCGTGTCCATGTGATGATCGCTCACAACAGTCCACCATCCACACAGTATTGTTCTGTAAGTTCTTCCATACCCATCGTAAAGTCTGGCTAATCCCTTTATTGAAAAGATGGGGCCACAGACAATGTCGACCAGCCATGCTGGCTCTTCAAACTTTGGATTCTGAACGAACAGTATACCATGTACTCAATTTTCTAAAGTGCACTATGAGGCACAGAAATAATCTGTAACATAGTGAATTTAATTTCTGTATCACTTAATTTATGCACATTTTCTCTTTTTAACTATGTATTTAATTTCATTCTTAAGCAAATTTTATTACGAATATGTGTATGTTATGATATCGTTCATGGTTTTACTCTGTTATAAACCGAATAAAGATTACTATTATTATTATTATATCACCATGAAATCACCACCCCCACACACACACTTATACACACTGAATAACACGTGTATTATTGAACCACCAGTTTTTGCAAATACAGCAATTTGGAAACAAGCATTTCATTTTAATACAAAAACAATAAGGCAATGCACGGCTACAAACTCCATTCCAAGATGGCCATTATGTGAAAACTACTCTTATCGAGCACGTTCAGAGCACCACAGCGTAACTGTAACACGGTACCTGGACATGCCTAGCCGAATCAGCCTAAACAGATCTGGTACAAAGAGACAGAAGTGTGAGACCCTTCACATTAAGTGGTGCATCGCGCCTTGCCATATTTCTTAATCCCTATTACCGGTGTAATCTAAAGGCCTGCTATAAGCACAGCAAAGGACCCTTAAAAACGCAAATGGCATTTCGCACCTTGCAATAATTCTCAATGCCTATTACCCACATAATCCAGAGGCCAACTAGGAGCACTGATAGGCCACATACAGTGCAGCAAAATTAAGGGGAATACTTTTTTACTATAAGTTGACAAACCATAGCAGTCGTGTCTCAAAAACCAATAGGGACCAGCCAATTAACTTCAAAATAGCATTATGGTGCTATGTGGCCAGGATGGGGGTTATATTACAATAAAATGTATGTCATTTACTAGTAATGGGAACTACTTGTTCAAAGGTCGGGGTACTTGGATGATTCAGATAAAAAATTTGCAAGTATAATACGTAGCATGCATAGATACCCTCCCACTTTTCGGTGTTGTGTGCCTCACAGATTACTGAGTTTTTGTAACTAACATAAAAGCACAAATTGCATTAAGCTAGTAAAAGTTACCAGAATTAAACTAAGAACAACTAAGTAGGAACTAGAAATCAACATGTCTTCTCAACCACAGAAAGCAGTCTATGTGAAAGCATATATTCAGGTAAGAATAATTTTCTATTATTGCTTGTCTTGTACAGTGCATGCGAGATTACCACAAAATTGTGTCTCTACTGGTTTCTTTTTGATTCACTAAACCCAAAGACCTATTAAGCACACAATAGCCAGAGACTAGAGATGTGCTGATGAAGGCCACTGACCCACAAGGCAATAATAATAATAAGACAGCCAAAACAAGTCAACAAGCTAAGACGATCTAGCAATAATAAAACACATTCATCGACAAAGCCATAAGAAATGTTTAATCCAGCTGGGCCATACCTAAATATTTTGGTGAGGAGACACACTGTTTTAACCACAATTTCTCCAGCACATAATTGCACAATAAATAATAGCAAATAACTCTTGCTCCCATACTACATGGGGGAAACACACCCAGACCTGGGGATGGGAACGTGATGATCAAGGGAGGGAGGACAGAAGAATAGGCCTTTAACTACTCTTCCCCTTCAATTGTGGACATGAAAAATAAAAATAAACAAAATATAGGTACAGTCATGTTCGTGAAAGGAATAGCTCCCTTCAAGTTTAATGGTGAAAGAAAATCTGCTCCAAAGAAATCAAACATTTTTAGGTTAAAAAATAAGAAGGATTCATAAAATTAGGACTTTGTTTTTAAGACAGATATATACTGAAACAGGCAGGAAGAGAACCTTAGCTGGGCTCACACAAATTAAGCTGAAGAAGCACATTAAAGGCAACCATCACTCTGTGTGCAAAAACACAACTGAGGTGAAGGCACGTAGGCCACACCATCTTTAAGACCAGCATTGGCATAGCCAATAGGTCTCGCCTTTGGGACCGTATAAGTGGTTAGTCATCCTGGGTGCTCAGCCGCTGTGCAGAAATATTGATCAGAGTCACGGTGTGGGACGGCTGATAGAGCCAAGGATATGCAGACAATGGGAGGGGGCGGGAGCATGGTGAACACGGTGGGAAGGGGGGCAGGAGAAAAGTAGAAAACTGGAACCGAAAGTACAGCAGGAGGGGGGGGGGGAACAAATGTAGACAACGGGAGGGGGGCGGGAGCATAGTGAACACGGCGGCATGAAATAGAGCCAATCAAAGATGCTTTATCTGTTCGTGGGAGTCTGATATAAGGCCATTTTCAGATCTTGTGTGTCACCAAGTGTATCGGAATGGAAAAGCGGTTTATTTTGTATCCATTTCCAACAATCTGCCATGTTACATTTGCTGTGTGGGGGAACATGTTACATTTCTGTAAAAGTATAAAGAATTCAAAGCTGGGTCTGCTTGAAGCAAGCCGGGTGCAACCAAGTAGTACTGATTAATGTTTTAAATCTTTCAATCCATGCAGTCCGGTAGCAATTTGAGGCCCAGTTCAGGGTACAGGAGCGGACTGAACCAAAATATCATGTTGTGGGTGCGATATTACCAATAAACAAATGCATGCCTTTGGTGCAAGGTAATCTGGCATCAGGTCGATGCTAAAATGGTAAAGTTCCACAGCATTTGGTTTGTTCCAGTGCAAACAATTATATTTTGGTTGCTGGGACATGCAGACTGTTTACTTCTTTCTTCCGGGTGGGTAGCTCAGAGGGGAAGCGGGACAAAAGGCTTCAGCTGGGTGAGGTGACCTGAGCTGTGGCATTTCCCAGAGCTCCCCATGATTGCGATATCTCCCTGCTTGAGAGGAGAGCCCTGTGGGCAGGACACTAACGGCATTCGCGAAGAGATGAGATTGTTTGGGCTGCGTGCATGAACTGGGGAAGAGGGTAACAGGATGCTGGTGGATTAGAACATTTCAGTTTATCTGTGGTATTTTCCTGTCCAAAGATACAACTATGATAGACACGTTCCAACGTATTGTACATCTGTCAGGTAGCTGTAAATGTTTATGCAGGTGGAAACTAAAAAAAAACAAGCGCGGACGCGAAAAGCACAAAAGTGAAAGCTAATAGGACAAGTGCGGCTGCGCGAAAGCTAAACGAAAAACAACCTTTCAAATCTGACCCGAAACAGGTGGCACACTGCGCACCGCTGCTCGTAACCGCAAGCCGTAGGCGGATACATTTCCTGAGAAAGGCGGGACATGCACCCGCCTTTGCCCAATTGTGTGCTGTCTTCGCATGCAAAGCCCAATAGGAAAGATGCATCAACAAAACAAAAAAAAAAAACACGCACGAGCGTGTGAAAAGTTCTGAGTGATTGCAAGAGGTCGTTTTCCTAGAGTAGCGCATGCTGGTGTACGTTGAACGCTGTTTTATCCTGACTGATGTGTCATGGATGAATGGGATGTGGAATTAATGATATGCGAGATGGGCGCATGATACAGGAGTGCTCATGGGGGTATGTGTGTTGAATTTTGTAGTGATATGGTATTTATTTTAACAAATGAATGTATATTTCCTTCAATAGATGGAAAAAACATGTCTAAATATATGCAAAGAATGTCAAAACATTAAAGAAAGAAATCTACATTTTATGAAATACATTTTCAAAATGTATTTAGATCTGTTCGCAGTGGTATTTATTCGTATGTAATTGCATTTATATAGCGCTTACAACCCCTGATGCGGCATCGAATAGTTTTTTTGGCAAGTAGCATGCTTCTCCAGAACCCAAAAAGTATTAGTGGTGAGTTAGTATAGGGAAATATGAAATTAATTTAAGCGGTGGACATGTTAGTCTTTTATCTGGATTGAAAAGGATAGGGGAGGGATAGAAGAGGGAAGGGTATAGAAAGGTTTTTTTTTTTTTTAAATAACTTTTTAGCTCATAGCAGTCAGTTGGAGGAGGTTTGGGGTGAGTAAAGGGGAGGTGGAGAAAGGGAAGGGTTTAGAAAGGCTTGTTTGGGAGATCCGACTAATAAAAGAGGTATGAGATGATGCAAAGAGGGGTAGAGGAGGGAAGAGTCTAGTTTACTGTTTCTTCCCCCAGTCCTAAGCCTGTTTTTGTTAGTTGAATCAATAGAGGTGGGGCCCTTCTGTACATTAAGCAATAAATAACGTCCAGAACCAATAATCCAGAGGTTTGCATTAGCAAGCCACATCTGTGCTATATGACATAAAAGTATATTACAATACAAAAATAAAATATGAAATATTTAACTTATTTATAAATTTCGGTTCATTGCCACTTAACTCCTTTATTGTCAGAAGAACGTACTAGAGTAAATCAATTTCCAAACACAAGAGCAAAACTGGGACATACATACTTAGACAAGCGTTTGTCAAACTATGGGTCGGCAGTCGGTTTTTTGTGGATCAGGAAAGTCCAAGCAATGAATAACAAGCATTGGCATAGCTAATGGGTCTCGCTTACGGGACCTTATAAGTTTTTAGCCAGAGCTATTGGCTTTGTCAATATGTTTAAGCTATGTGGTAGAGCAGCGTAAGCTGTACAAACGGACTGTAATTAGAGTGTTGAGGGGTGGTTAAACTCTGCTAATTTACAGTGGCAAAACCAAAACAAAAAAATTTCACTGACTTACTTGAAGTATTTTCCAGTGATTTAGCTTACATCAAGTGTTCCATCCATCGCTTTTTGTCTTGCCTAATTATGAATGGCACCAAATAAAATACTGATGGTATTGACAACCACTGGAGGTCACAGTCTAAACCCCCCCCCCAAAAAAAAACACTAAATCCACCAAAAAAACAGAGTTCAGTTGTTTTAGTGGCAAAAGAAAAACAAGCATTAGCAAAGGCAATAGGTCTCGACTTTGAGAACTATTGGCACTGTCAATTGTGTTAGCTATGCTGAACAGCATCCCTGATAATGTGCCACATGACTAGAGGATGCAAAAGTACAATAATAATTTTGTAGCAATGCAGGGAAGGGCAGTGGGGGGGAGCAATGAGGGGGGGGCTGATGTATCAGCTCCTTCAGGGGCGAAAGTAACATGGGGGCTGGGAAGGAAGCCAAAGCAACACAGGGGTGCACTGTAAAGTTAATTCACTATCAGTGGAGGGTTAATGCATCCCTGCTCCAGGGAACGGCCAAACTCATGAGGCGGAAGTAAAGCCCACACAAGCCATCCAATAAGAAGCAAGCAAAAATTAGTAACATTGAAGTCAACCAATGGGAGGCAACAGGCAGACTCTAAACCCACAGTAAAATAGCAATGTCTCGCAACAAATCCCTAAGCAAGACCTAAAGGAGTATTGGAGGCCTTTGGGGAGCAGACCAAGAGCTGTGTTGCCCCTTGAGAGCGAAGGGCTGGGAGGACCTCTCAAAAGGATGGTTTGATCTCTGGAGCTTAAATTAGAGGTACTTCAGACACAGTGAGGAACATGAAGCCAGCCTGCCACCCGAGAGCCAGCCAGACCTAATAAACATTCACATCGCACAGACCTGACCAGAAACCACGACCCCGGCGGCGTGCTCGCGTCTGAATTTCCAGATGTTTTTTTAAGTGAGAAAAATGGTGAAAGAAATAGACAGGGCTGCGGGGCGACGTTTAAGCCGACGTTTGTGACGACTGCTTCTGTGCACACAAACAACGTGAAACGCGATATTGTTAATTCATTCACGAAACGGGAGAAACTTTTGCGCACTCTGCCGCCTCGCTTTGCAGCAAAGTCAATAATTACCTTGCACCCCACGCCACACACAGAGATAAAAAAAAAAAGCTTTATACAGGGGGAGTGGGGGTGGAGTGGGGGCGGAGGGGTATTGGGAGGTGTGAGTGAGGGGTGACCTCTGCATTGTAGCGCCCTGTGCGCCTGGTGTCGATTTGTGGATTTTCTTAGCAGGAAGAGTTACTCATTCACTCCCCTTTATTTTACGCCATCCTTCCTTCCCCATGGGAAGGGGAAGGAACACGCACGGTGGTTATAGTCAAAGGAGAAGTATAGTTTTCAGCAACGAAATCTGGTATTCCCTCAGTTACTCAATAAAGGGACATCAGACGAGCAGTGATTGGAGGACCCGCCACCCTACACCAAACACTGCACAGCCCAACACACACAATAGGGTGATGAGCTGGAAATCCCCCCATTGTTTGCAGACCAGGGGGCACCCCCTGTATCTATGCTGGTCAGCAGGAGGGGGAGTTTGGCCTGCTCCCCCTCTCAAAGTTGAAGGGGGTGAGTCAGGCTGCGCTCTCACGTCACAGTGCAGATTGCCTGGCCACGTAATGACGTCACCAGCCTTCACGTCACAGAGCCATCCAGTATGGAATGCAAAAAAGTTTTTTTCGTCAAGTGAAGGTGGAAATAGATGGTTGAGCGAAAGGACTGTCAAGCTATCCCCATACACAGGTGGTGAACAAATATTGCACACCCATAACCCCCTCAAATCATAACAAGGTACTGGATTAACGTCATCTATTTGACACCCTGCAGATTAACCACCCTCTTCTTTCCATTTCTATTGGTCCATGCACTTAAGACAATTTAGTTTAGAAATAATGAACCAATCAGGAAATCAGTTTAAGGCGCGCACTCTAATAGCATATTAAAAAAGCATTGGCCGCGCAGCCGTAAAAGTAACGGCTGCGCGGCCGTGAAAGTGATCGCGATCAAAGCGAAAGTGATCGCGAGGACGCGCTCTGTGGTAAGCACGCGAGTGGTGCGCGTGCAGCAGTGATCACGCTGAATGGAGGCAGATGGCGGCTGCGCGCAAGCGTTAGGCCAGCGAGGTCTGGTAGCACTTTGAAAACCCGTATATTAAATGTCTCGCAGAGCAGCGCATCCACTGGCTCAGGTGAGACCTAAACACAGAATTGAAAGCCCTTTTTTATCTTGTCACATTTGCCAGTGCTTTAAACTGAGGTCAAATGTCAGGTTACGTCTTGTGACAAATTGCTGCATATTCTGTTAATATGGGGGTTGGTATGTACTTTTCTTTCTTTGACTGCAAAGTGAGAGGAGTTTTTAAAGTGAATTATGTGACAATCTTGCTGGAGTACAGGGAGTTTGAAAGGAAAGGCTGTGAGGGGTTTTTGCGCAACATAATGTAAAAATCTGTAAATTAACTGTATGCATTAAGAGTTAGTAAAGCATAAATGAAGCACACTTTTTTGTAATTCTGAAGTGTGTTGGAAACAGATTTTAATAGGATCAAAACAAATTGACACTTAACTTGATGATGCACAAATGATAAATACTCACAAAAAAACGATTTCCACAAATTAACATTTGTGTGCAACATAGTTTTACCAGTAAAAACTGTATGTCTGTGAAAATGTATTGGTCATTTCAATTAAAACGTGCAGTCTGTAAAAGATAATGCCTTATGTCCACTAAAGGTAAGTGAGTCGCAAAAGTTTGTTGTTCTAAAAATTAGGTTGTGGTTCTAAAGTTAGGGAAACACTGACTTAGACCACACTGTCTGATTCATTCAGTGTTCAATTCCCAGATGATAGTCCAACTTTTTCAGTTCTAATGTACCCCTTTCTAGGCACAAATGGGGGGTTATATCGCTCCTTCTGGGGTTTGTTCTCCTCGTTAATTACTTGCCATACCGGTTGGTTCTCATTAGGACTGGCTTCCAAATAGTATAATGACAGTGGTGTTGTATGGATTTTACATTATATCCTGCTGCAATGTGGTTTTTAACTTTGACTAGTTTGCCTAACATAGATTAGGTGGGCAGAAACAATATACAATAAATGACATTGTTGACGTAATAATTTGAATGGATATTAAGTGCAAACATTTTATCTGCATGCACAAAGTTTGGTATTAGAAGCAAATTCACAAACAATACATTTACCAAATATATTGTGATTTTTATAGAAGGTCAACCACGTTGTAAGGTGATAGTATTTTGCTTGTAACCGGTGATCATTTTCACCAGTCGATATCTCCGATTATGTCCTATTTTAAAAGATAACGTAGGCATTTAAAAATAAACATGCACTGCTGAGAAGATAAACGTTTTTAATAATTTTGGGGGTATGATAATAGGAATTCATGTGATGTTATTAACATGATCACCCCTGTCTGTTTCAGTGTAAATAAGGCACCTCTGAGGCTATACCCATCACGTTTTAGTGCATGCCTGATCCATCTACGTGGGCACCCTCTCTCTTCCAATTTGAAGCTAAGAGAGTCTGCTTGTTTGAATAAATGATCGTTCAGTTTGCAGTGGCAACAGATTCTTAAAAATTGTCCTTATGGGAAATTGTCTCCTAAAACTTGTGGATGAAAATGGTGATACTCAAAAAAGGCATTTTTCTCTAACAGCTTACGGTCTAGGCAGGAAGGACCTTACCATATCACACTCACACAGATGTGCGAATAGTTTATACAGAAACTGCATGAAGTGTGGGTTAAAGTTAGGTCTGAACTACAGATGCTAAGTTACTTCAGAAATTGGAAAAGACTGTAATGTTTCCTTTATCGGTCAAGAAAGGATCATAAATGTCCTTAGCCACTACCGGATATTTTGATGGTATGGGTTGCTCTCATGATAAATGTTTGTCCTACCAAGTTAATCAACATTGGAGTTGGACAAATTTGGAGCAAAAGAGGCTCCTATAGCTGTGCCTTTCTAACTCAAAAAGTATTCACCCCTAGAACAGAAACTAGTTTCTACTAAGAACAACATGTATACGCTCTGTGGCACAGTCATTACAAATAGCACATGGTCTTGTTCAACAATCCAGGGTTTTGCAAAGAACATGTAAAGCCTCTTACAGCTTAGAAACGGTAGGACAGTTCATGAAAAGTCTGCACTGCAAAAACAAAACAAAAAAAAGAAGGTTTTCTTGTGAAATTACAATGTTGTAGCACTGATCTTACAAAAATTGTAGTGCCATAAGTTCACCTTTCAACAAAAGATTATCAGGTACAAACTATCAAGACATCCTCACTCTGCGATGACGAATTTTCAGTCTACTGGTTTCTATTCTAGAATTGGCAGAATCATAACGTGCTTTAAAAATAACCGCATCTGCCATTTTGAAAAGAATTCCGAGGGGAACATGCCTACATTTCCACTATAAACTTGTATTTAAATAAATACTCACCTGTTTAAGCCAATGGTCGTCCCCCAAACTAAACCATGTGTAGTTTTCGAAAAACTACGAGGGGGACTTTAATATCTTTGTTACAAAGAAAAAGCATATATCGTATTTCCATCACAAATGTTACTTTGCTTAAGGTGCTGTTAAAAGATAGATGTGCCAGAAATGCCCATGGTGGGGGGCATTTTATCTACCTGTACAATGCTATTTTGTTTTGCTAAACGTTCCTAGCCTGATGAGCTATAAAATACAAATGTCCTAGATATTCATGATTAGAACATAATATAATGCACCAGAACAGACTCCATTTTAATAAAATTCTACTGAAGAACTCACTACACCTATGTCCAAATGCATTTAAACATTCTTGTTATTACTGCGAGCCATGCTCCCCAAAACATACTCCTGATAATGTGCCTGTTTAAGAAGACAGTCATTTCACTCTGAACAGAACCACATTCAAGGAAAATACTAGAGAAGCTCAGAAATAAGATCTTGTGGATTGATAGTAAATACCTTTAACAGTGTAACAAATGTTCTGAAACAAATGACAGCGAGTCAACATGCTGTCAAATAATAGATCCCATCAAACCCTCACATGTCCACTGCTCAAATGAACACATTTCCGTATACTAACCCACCACTAATACTTTTGGGTTCGGAAGTAGCGTGCTCCTCGCCGCAAAGCACTACTACACCTCGTCAGGAGTAGTAAGGGCTGTATAAATACAATATCATACACTCAAGTTTTAAGAATAGGTTGAGAGAATAAAAGCGACCATAAAACTGCAGACAGCACAGGAGTGGAATTTCTAGACAGACATACTATGTGGGTTATAAACTAAAATCTTAATGCGCCTATCAAGGATCCCGGCCACTTTCACACAACAGACTATAATTACAACATTCCTTTGAACAACATATACGTAAACCACACAACATTACAAAGTACAACATCTGCAAGACGATCCTACACAGATTCCCAAAAATTATAATCTAAAATAGACGGGAATTCATCCGCCACACGTAGACTTCCCCAGCGGACCGGTTGTCTGGTACAGCCGCTCTTCTGCCCAGGAGGAAACCAAGCCATTCGCATGCCGGCAGCTCCACAAGATCGGGGAACTGAGACTGGCAAAATACCGACATTTGTAAGATGACGGGTGCAATGGATGGCACAAAATGCTACTTAATATACTTAATACTTAGAATAGCTATAAAGTGCTGTGACATTTTAATTTCATCCCTGGGACCACCTCCCAAACCGTACAACAAGCAGTCACAGAGCAACTCAATGAGCCGAAGGTGGGGCAGGGACGTCGGGCCCCTCTATGAAGCTGTCAGTGCACTCAAGGCAGGCCCGCCCGTCCACCCTTGGCTTTAAATCCCCGCAGAGGCTCCCGCTGGCTTCAGCAATGCCCTACAGCCCCATTTGGCCTGCTCAGCTGATAGGTGTGGGTCCTAGTGGCACCTGGACAGCTTCACCTCTTCGGGGGGCCCCCTGCGCAGGAGACCGCGCCCAGGAAGGCCGGAGCTTGCCTCTAGTCCGCACTCCCCTCCGGTGGCAGCCAACGGCGGCATGTAGTCTTACCTCCACATCGCGGCCCTTGTTCTTGAAACTCTTGATGCGGTGATTCTCGAGGCCGGCGCTCTCCGCCATGGTGCTGCGTGCGGCCGGGGCTCGGGACTCCGAAGAGCTGCTGCTACTGCGCGCGCCGCCCGCCAGGAGGTGGCCGAGCCCTACCCTGCCCCCACCCTCAGCTTCGGCAGAGCGCCGGCTGTGACGTCAGGAACGAGGTGCGTAAACAACTACAGGCTACAGCGAAAAGGCAGTAGGACACTGGTCGGACATCTTGGGTGTGGGTGAGCTCTATGTGTCCCGTAGTGGAGGATTACCGTTCTTGTAGTAAAAGGCACAATTGAACATTTTGAAATGATTTTTAAAATGCTATATCGATCTCTTCGCCGCCCCTGTAATGTCTTCTGAAGCTGGCATCTCGAGTATTCTGGTAGTTCCACACTAGATTTCTGTCGAAGTGCAAAAATGTGACTTAATTTAGACCCGGCGTCTATTGTGAGCTGAGTGGTGGGCAGTCAGTACGGTAAACAGCAGGGCTCATCTGGACTCTGGTTCCCATGTGGAGCCATTTACAATACAATAAGGCTTTATTGTCATGAGTAAGCGTACTAAATTATTGCCAGTACTTAGATACTTGTACTTGTACTTTCTGATATCCGTGAGGTGTCAGTTATAGTATAGACACCGAAAAAGTAGTCTTTTTGTGTGCACAATCAGCCTGTCGTACAAATATTTTTTTGTATTTGGGTAGCGTCAGGCCTTCGTGTTTGTTTCAGGGATTGGGTTGGGTAGCGTCAGGCATTCGTGTTTGTTTCTGGATTTCCTTTGCATTACAACGGCGCACGCATCTCAGTTTTCATCTAACTTGATGTGCTGCTTTTGTTCATTACTTAAATGTCGCTGGGAAAGCCTTTGCGATGACAATCGAAACCGAACCACGAACAACTTATCCCTTATATATAGACAGCTCACGTTTACCCTTCTAGTCAGCTTGTGGCTATTCTATTCTAGCGCTGCGAGTGCGTGTTTGGGTGAGCCCTTACACGAATAGTCTTAACAGTGGGCATGTGTGTGGCTGCTACCCAATTCGATAGAGCCACACATTATGCAAGTGTGTACGAAAGAGATTCAAATCGAGGAAACTCCGCCATGGTGCCGTATTCATCAGTTCAACACCAAGTATCACTGTCTATCTTTGGGGTCTCTGAACCTGTGCGGCTGCCAGAAGAAGCTTCCCGGGGATTGCTGCCTTCTCTCGCCCCCAGTCTAACAAGTTTTAATAGAGACTAGAACGGTCTGGTCGTATTCGCTTCATCTTTTTTTTTTTAAGTACTCGATTTCACAGCGGCCATCTCGAGTGGGGAAGATTATCAGTAAAAATGCCTTATGTTCTTGGTAAATAGCTCTCTCAGTTATAACTCAAGCACGGAAAGCGTTGATTTGAGGTACGCATGGTCGGTGGGCTAAGGATTCTGCAAAAAAACAAGAGTGTCAAAAGAGTTGAAGCGGCATGACAAGAAGAGAATACATAGCAAAGAAGCACGTGGCCATATTTGCCATCTCTGGTGCTACAGTGAATCGAGCAAACTCTTCCCAAAGCAATCCTCGTATTGTGTTAACGGGTTTCTACCACGTGCCGTGTAAAACAAGCATTTGCAATGCAATAGGTCACGCATTTGTCAGAGTTAGAGGCGTTGTAAATGGCAATGTCTTATCAGGCTGTGTGTTTTGGTTTTCAGTGTAGGGGATGTATTAACAGAGACACAGCTGCACCACTCACTGCCTACAGGACATTTAATGTGGAATTACCACTGGGTCCAGAGAAACAGCTGCAGCATTGTCTAGAGCACAGCTTTCCAAACTTTTTTCATGTTGGTGACACACTTTTTAGACATTCATTTTGTGACACAGTAATGCGAGCGAGTGTAGCGAGCTAGCCTGAACCACCTAAGGGGGTTCGGGGGAGGGGGGGGGTTTCTCCTCCCAAGAAAAATTTGAAAAAATAGTGGTAAAATGGTGCATTTTCAAGTAAATTTGAGAAAGCAGGAAGGTTCATAAAGCAATTGTGAATCTGTTCTAACAAAGACGGTGACTGGCAAAACTGGCTGTAAGGTTAGGTTTGTGCCTGAAACAAGAATATAATCATGCACACATTGACACATGCCCCAGTGATTTACGGCACAAAAAGGGCATGTGCACGTGCTCCAGCGCGGAGTGCAAAATCCCTCCCTCTATCACAGACCAAAGATCTCACATACACATACATTCACTGGTGGGGCCCATAACACCAACATTCACTCACCATTAGTCCACGTGGGAGGCGATTATCCTCCAAACGCTGGTATGAGAAGGAAATACCACTTTTACCCTAAAGAGTGACAAATCTACACCACCTACTGTTGTTCATTTAGGCCTTATTTTCCATCTCTGGTATTCCTCCCATAATCTCGGCGGTGGATCTGCTAGTTGCTGGTTAAATGCTTTACCTAATTCTCTTTTCCCTTCACATTAATACATTTTCATAAATAAACAAACCAACTCAATTCTGTAATGACTCAAATATGTTTTATCTAATTAAAATGAAATAAATTAATTCGTTGTTCAAGCAGCTGACCATCATATTTACCTATTCTGGCTAAATATCGTCTTCTAAGTCAGATCCAGTAGTCTCATCAATCTATGCCCGTCAAATTTGAAGGTTCAGTTCATCAGGAAATTGGGCATTTGATCAGTCTGTCAAAGATTCAGGGAAACAACTGTCCTGCAGTGTCACCGTCCTCTCCGTCAGCATAACATCAGGAAATTGGAAAGCGAACGCCGTAATTACCTCTCTATTCTACCATAATTTATAGTAAAATTGATGTTCAAAAGTATGAAAGTTTGGGCATTCGAGTTCGCTGATTGGACAATCAGGGATCATCCTTTTGGTTTCTCACGAAAGTGTCTTTTGGGTTATGACCCTTGTCAGTTCCGGTTCACACAACAGTCTTTGTTCGGAATATTTGGCCGATGTCCCGGGCAGTCCTTGAAAGGTACATGTTCATCTGGGGTCAGGTCCAGGCCACAGTTGCTAGCGGTGACGCATGCGCACTTCACCCAGGACCTTGAGCAATGGAGCCGGTTTCATCGGGTACAGGGGTCAGCCATTTTGTGGCCACTCGAAATGGTCAACTTAAGCAAAGAAACACAAAACGTAATTAATACATAGAAATGACTAATTAAATGTTATTCCCTCGCTAATACCCATATGTGTGTGTATTTATCTAGCAAAAGCAACACTCAGTGCGGTTTATACTTACTAAATAAAGCACAAATCACAATTACATCACAAAAGCGACATATATCATGCAATATTCTAATTGTCTATCATTAAAAGGCGTACAGAATTTAGTTCACGTATTAATTAAGCCACGCAGATGCAAATCCCACGTGTAATTCATATATTAGTAAAGTTGATAAGTATTTTCTACATCACTCCAATCCATTAGTTAGATTATAATTAATTAATTAATCTAATTAATAAAACAACATGCAAAATGGGGTAGGTATACAAAATTTTGCATAACCCGCTCAAGCAATCCCCCCTTTGGTGATTTTATCACCACACCACCCAGATATTTTGTTCTGTCTTACGGAATCTTTAAAATGTTTTCTTGCTCTTAATCATAATTCAGTTTCACCCATTTCTTCTCTTTTTGCAGTTTTATACATACTGTCCTTCCATTCTTCTAATGTAATCTCTTCTAAATCTCTATCTTGATCCCTGTCTTTTCTTTTTAATTTTTCTCTTTTTATTCTTCTCTTATTTTAATTTTTACAGCACATACAACCTAATCTAATTACTAATAATATGAAAATTACACATGTTAATGGAAACAATATTTTACCTACGAAAGTACTACCTATTTTTACTAAGAAATTCTTAATAGCAGCTATTTTCTTTCCAATTCTTTCCCAAACACTTTCAACCTCCAGTGGTGCAAGTTCATCATGCAATTCAGTAATATTCTTAATATAAATTTTCAGATCTTTGCTTTCGTCAGGAATGTAAGTACAACAATGTTGAACTTTCAGCATACCACAGACTCCACCCTCTTTTGCCAATAATATATCAAGGGCAAGTCGATTTTGCATTACCATAGCACGCATGGCAACCATTTCAGTGTTAACCAATAAAAATCCTCCAGCGGTGCTTATTGACAAGCGATCCACTACTGTTGATAATTTTCTAATTTTGTTTGCATTCAGAGTTATTCCCACTGCTGGTATCAATGCTTGAAAAATATCACCTACAATTTCTGCCCAAGATTCTCTCTTGGTCCTTGCTAAATGATTACTTAAGCTATGTACACCATCTTCTCCTCTATCCATATGAAATTTTTTCGGAAAGACCAGGCCTACGTAACATGTGCCATACCAATGATCTGGCAAACAATAATATGCCCTGTTCCCACAAATAAAATATAATCCAGGAAAGACTGGATCTTTATCACCTTTAAATCCCCATCCACCCATGATTCGATATGTATCATGGCACTCACTATTACCTAGAAAATAATTATCATACACAGTTTGATTCCTTCGAATGCAAAATTTCCCTTTCTGAGGCCAATCTAAAGCTATAGTTGGACTAGCTTCTCCTTTCAAATGTTTTTCTTTCTCTATATCCCAGACTGTTTTCTCCACTCTCCCTTCTGCTGCCTTTCTTTGCATTTTCAATCTTCTTTCTTCAACCATGTCTAAGAATGTCTTTTCCTCCTTCTTCAAACTGCATGTTAAATTGTTTCTAAAAATATACTCTAATGTTAATTCTTTGGTTTCTAAGAAAAATTCACCTAGCAGGTTTTACTTTGTTTAATTTATTATAAGAAGGCACTTGCGCAAAAATGTTATCTACATCTGAAAAATAATATTCTAGTTTCCCTGTCTGATAAAATAAACTAGCTATTACACTACATGTTATTCCATACATTGCCGGGATGTGATGATAAGTCACTCCTTCAGAAACAGATGCAGGTAACTGCATACATACGTAGCAGTCCCGTACGTCCATTGTCTTTACATATTCATACAATAATTTTGAAAACACATTATTAGAAAAATTTGTTATTGACCTGTCTTTATGCAAATAATTATTATCTATTCTAGTTGGAACTACCTTTGGAATTTTCCCTATATTAGGTTTGTTCTCACTATGTCCTTCTAATGTATCTATAGTGACCTTAAAAGAAATGACAAGAGCAAGGATGCTCCATAAAAGCATTAATAATCCTGTACAACAACAACACATTTTACACCATCTTTTCATGAATGTACATCTACCTTTACTACTTTCTATGTTAGCCATCTTTGTTAAAATGGACCGTGTCTTTTGACTTAGCCTCTTTTACTTCACAACTAGTTTTCTAACCTAAGGTTCTAAAACCTATTTGGTTCTACCAGTCTCTAGCTTTTAATTCAGTATCTTGTTTCGTCATCAATAGTTTTCTTGATTTATTCAGTTTGGCATCTCATCATTCTTCACTCTCCTCTCGTCATCCAAATACAGATTTTCCTGAACTTCCGTTTCTTCTTCTCCAATGTCGGACAAGAGAACTCTCAGGATTTCAGATTCTATTTCATCCTCAACCACTTTCAGTACAGCCTCCTCTGGATTTCCTTGACTATCTGCCTCTTCTCCTTTTTCAGGCAGAGCCACGTACGTCCATTCCGGTGACTTATACTTCTGGTTAGGTTTCCTTGTTCTTTTACTCTCTTTGTCTTCAGTTAATTCGTCTTCTTTTGATTTTTCTTGACTTGTCACTTCATTCACCTGTTCAGCTCTTGGTGAATTCACTCGTGTCAGTCGATATCTCAGTTTCCTTATTTTATTGGGCCAAACATCATCTCTTGCAACTTTTTTTACTGTGCTCCCTTTGTCATTCTTTTCATTCCTCCAAGCTCTCTTTCTTAGAACTCGACCTTCAGGTATTTCATTTTCACTCTCTTCAGACTCTGTCTCAACTTGCTTTGTCTTTTCAGCGACTTCTTCTTCCACCACTTGTTTTGTTTTTCCTACTTCTGTCCCTCCTCGGATCTCCGACACGCAATCTTCCTGCTGGCTACTTGTCTCTTCACCTAACTGGATGTTGCAGTTCCCTACACCTCCTCGGGGGTCTTCCGCAGAAATCTGTCCCTCTCTCTCTGTACCTGTCCCTTGTTCACTTAAATTTGTTATTTCAGGTGGAATTTCTCTCAGTCTCTCATCTGGTACTTCCTTTTCATGAATTTCTCTTATTGTGTCTTCAGCACTCTTTCTTTTTTTTCTTTCTGTGTTCTTTTTTAGAACTCTGCGCTTCTTGCTCGTTTCCAGAATCGCTGGATTCAGAAATCTGCAATCTTCTTCTCAGAGAGCTACTTCTGGGGACCAAAGCTGAACTTGGTTCTGTTTCCCCCCTTTCAGAGTTTTCACGTGTCTTTGACCCTTCGTCATCTGACTCAGTACTTGATTCTGATTCATCAAAGTATTCTTTTCCTGTGCTGTCCACCGGATTCGGAATTCTCAACGTATGACTTGCATGGATCCAGTTTTTCAGTCCAGCACACTTCACAGCAGTGGTCGTGGTCAGAATGACTTGTCGTGGTTTTCCCCACCTTGGAACCAAACAATTTCTTCTTCTGTGGACCTTTATCCTTACCCAGTCACCTGGGCTCAGATCATGGGCTGGCTTCTTTTCAAGTGTGGTGGCATCTGCTCCAACCTGATGAAACACAGAATGAACTGCGTCAGCCAGGCCTTTACAGTATTCCAACACCATGTCATCAGCTATAGTCATCAGCTTGTTGACTGGTATAAATACATGTCTCATAGCACGTCCCATGATTATTTCATGAGGACTCAATCCTGTAGTTTTGTTTGGAATTGACCTAATAGTCATTAGTTCTAGAGGCAAGACATCAGGCCATTTCATACCTGTGGCCATACACATTTTCCCTATTCTGTTTTTGATAGTACCATTCATCTGTTCAACCACATCAGAAGCCTCTGGTCGGTAGGCACAATGTAGTTTTTGTTGTACATTCAATGCTTCACAAATTAATCCTACAATCTCATTATGGAAATGTCCTCCTCGGTCTGACTCAATTGTCACTGGGAACCCGAACCTGGGGATGAACTCTCTCAGCAGTAGCTTGGCTACTGTCAACCCATCATTTCTTCTTGTTGGGAATGCTTCCACCCACCTAGAGAATAGGCAGACCACAACCAAAACATACCTCAGTCTGTTACAGGGAGGCATCTCAATGAAATCTACTTGCATTCTGGTGAAAGGCCCTCCTTCTCGACCTATTGTTCCCAGACTCACTACTATTTTTCTTCCAGGATTGTACTGCTGACATATTAAGCATCTTTGACGAAGACTCTCTGCTACAAGTCTGAATTTCGCATTGTACCAGGTCTGCTTAAATGACCTGATCATGGCCTCTCTCCCAATATGTCCCTGGCCATGATACATCCGTGCCATGGTAGACATCATGCTATCAGGCATAACTGGTCTTCCATCTCGATAGACCCACACATGATTCTTTTCTCTTGGGGCACATCCTGCTTATACCCACTGTCTCATTTCCTCATCTCCTGCCTAATCCTGCAGTTGTCTTACCTCTTCCCAAGTTCCCACAATGTTAGTGAACATCAATGAGCAAGAAGACATTTCTCTTTCCTTAGCCCGATTGACCGAATTCTGATTTTGTGCACAATACTGTGCCATGTCGTTGGCGTACCTGTTCCCGGTGGCGATATAATCACCACCTTGACTATGAGCAACACATTTTACAACAGCCAATTGTTTAGGCAGCTGTATCGCCTCAAGCAACTTTCCAACCACTTCTGCATTCTTAATGGGAGTTCCACTCGAGGTTAGGAAACCTCTTTGTAGCCATAGTTGGCCAAAGTCGTGGACGACTCCAAAGCCATACTGGCTGTCAGTTATCACATTCACTCTCACACTCTTCCCAATCTTGCATGCTCTAGTCAAAGCCACAAGTTCTGCTACTTGGGCTGATTTCACTCCTTTCAGATATGATGCTTCTATTACTGCTGCAACTGTGCATACTGAATACGCTGCACTCAGCACTCCTTCATCTGTTCTCAAACACGACCCATCAACGAACATCACAAAATCACTTTCTGGCAAAGGTACTGTGAGAAGTTGGCCTGGCATATGCTGGTCACTAGTTATAGTGGCCACCTTGCACCAGTCCAATTCGACTCTTATGGTAGATAGGTTTAAGACAACCTTTTAAAGAAAGCTATCCTAGTGGTAGCTGTGGAGAGCAGCCTTCAGGCTAAGTCTCTGAGGAATGTAAAGCAGCTTGTTTTACCTTATAATCTCTTGAATTACCAAATGAAAAGGACACCACACAGGTATATATATCAAATATATATGTATTTATTCTTAGATACACTCTACTAATCTCTTTAAGAGATTAGAACCCAGATACACATTCAAATGTCAACACTTCTCAATAAATCAAGCACAAATATGGATGTAGCCCTAGGGGCGTACCAGACCATATACTAAGAAAATGGTTTAACAAACTCGACTTGCAAAATGAAAAGGCCTAGGGCCTTGGGAATCGCTGGGGCTTCACTTCTGCAGTGTTAGCCGGTAAGTAATCAGCCCACGGGAGACGCGTGCAGTGTCTAAACACAGCCGCGGGTTTCCTATTGGTTTCAACGGCACAAGTCGCGGTTTGTAATTTAAAGTTTTAGGGCACTTCGAAGAAGTCAACAAGCAAGCCACTTACAGGGTAAGTATTTCGAGGGCCAACACACACTTGGGCACCGGAGTGCACGAGTTACCTCACCCACGGAAGCCGGGTGCATAGGTGTCTTTTGGTGTCGGGTCGCGATGCTGTTTTCAATGGAGATCACTGAAGACTTGCTGCTTGTGACGACTGGAGAGGTGTCCGCTGGAATCCGAAGATGGATTGGAGTTGAAGAGGACCTAAAAATTGAGGGGACAGAGTTCAAAGTCACTTGCCAGTGACCGGTGGCCAGCAGGATGGATGACCACTGATGTCACGTCGCTTCAGGTCGTCGATGGTGATTTTTCTCTTCGCTCACGAGGTCCAGGAGAGATCAACGATGACCAGCAGCTGGATTCGGAGGGTCCCACGACGTCTGCAGCTGATGACAGTGTCGGCAACCGGATTGGAGCCAACAAACCTTGGCAACTGCAAGTCTCGTGTGGAGTAAAGATTGAAGATGGTGCAGACCCGCAAGGTCTGATGGACTTACCCGGCAAGGATAAGTGAGGGCAGGCCCGGAGCAACCAGGAGAGCCCTTGAGGTCGATGAGAAAGTCTTCGGGTGAGTTATTAGCCAACGGGCAAGCAACCGCGAAGACGCCTTTGCAGGAAAAGATCCACAGGAGCCCACGGTCACTCGGGTCGGGCTAGGCCGCTGATTTTCGGTACCAGACCTGCTAGGGACTTGGACTACAGATGGCCCAAAGCACAAGTTCGTAGAACGTTGTTTAGGGTTTGCACTCGGAATCAGTGCACGGTTCCCTCGTATTGCTGTTCCTCGTCACTCATGGGGTCCAGACGCCACAGCTTCGCTGGGGACTCAAAATGGCCATCGAGAGGTCAGGAAATCTGCTTCAGGGGACCCAGGGACTTCGGCGGGAGCGGTGAAGTTTGCAACCGTTGATCAAAGTTACTGGTGCCTGCCAAGCAGGGGAGTCACTCCTTGACTCCAAGGGAGATTCTTCAGTCTTCCAGAGATAGTGGAACGTCGAAGGGCCAGGATTCTTCTTTGTAGAGCGTCGTCCAGGTGTAATCTGAATTGCATTGGCAATGCTTGGTATCTTATAGTGAAGATAGGGGAGGGACTAGCTCTATGACCACTCCTCTAGGAGGGTCAGGGTAGTGGGTGGTTACACCCACTTCCCTTTGTCCAGTTTCGCGCCAGAGCAGGGGCAGGTAGCCCCTGAACCGGTTTGAGCTGGCATATGCACAGAGGAGCCTACTGCTCCCCCAGTGCAGGACTTCAAAGGCACTCTAAGAGTGCACCCACCAAGCTCCAATACACTAAATCCTGTCTGGGAGGTGGTGACACCTCCCTGTGACAGGATACCCTTTGTTGGGCTTCCTCCACTGCGAGTTTCGGTCAGCAGCAGGAGGGCAGCCCAGTGTCTGTGCTGGTGGCATTCATTTTGTGATGCCAGGGCTCTAGAAGATTTCTACCGTTTAGTACAGTGGGTACATGTCGTCCCCTCTAGAAGGGTGGGATCATACTCCCACACCAGTTACTGGTGTGGGGGTATGATTCCAAGTTGTTTGACACCAAACACGACATGTTTTGATGCAGTCATTCCAAAGTTAGCATTTACCGCGAGGTTATAATGCACTTAAGAGTATATGGTTTAACCGCATCCACAAACAGCAGCAGAGAATAGACTCTGCCAGCTGCATAGGGGTCCTGCTCATGCAGAAGCACCCCCTCACATAGTAAACCAAGCACCCTGCCCTCAGGATTGTTAGGGCCTGCAAGAGGGGTGACTGATAGGTTTATATGTGTGTGCATGGTGAGATATAGGAACCTATACCTCAGTGAGGAGTGCTAACACTACCTCACACAGGCTGCAGTAGCAGGCCTGTGGTGTCAGATTGTGAATGCTTCCCAGGGGTGGCATAATACATGCTGCAGCCCCTGGTAGGCCTGTGAAGTACCAATGCCCTAGGTACCTAAGGTACCATATACTAGGGGCTCATAAGGTAACACAGTATCCAATCACTAGTGCATCTAATATGCACATCAATCATTTAAGGGAGTAAGCAGATAGGCTGGGGTCCTGGATAGCAGGATCCCAGCCAGACTAGTCAAAAATCATTCAAACACCAGGAAAAAAGTGGGGGCAACCATATAGTCAGATTCCACCTTCCTACAGGTACATCTTTTATATCTGGTCGTGGTTTTGTACAAAAATCAAGTACATCCAGACAATCATGACCTACATCGTCTCTCACTTCCACAATCTCAGCATCAGGCAACAAAGTTTCAGGATTCACATTCAAACATCTTGCAAGACTCACATTAGTGGCACCCAATATGACCTTTTCATACTTAGTTAGCCGACTGTGTGTCATATACTGAGTACAACTCCTTGTCAACAGAATTGCTACATCATGGGGTACAAACACTTTCAATGGATATCCCATCACAATTCCTTCACTCAGCTCCAAACTTCGACATGTTGCAGCCACCGCTTTCAAACATCCGGGTAAACCTACAGCTACTGGATCTAGCATTGATGAAAAATATGCAATTGGTCTTCTCATTTTCCCATGCTTCTGAGTCAACACAGAAAGTGCACATCCATTTCTCTCACTGCAATACAACTCGAATTCTTTTTCATAGTCAGGCATACCTAATGCAGGTACTTCACACAAACCATCTCTCAATTGTCTAAAAGCTGCCAATTCTTCCTTGTTTAATTCAAGGGGATCTTTCACATCACTTCTCGTTAATCGCACCAAAGGTTTTGCAATCAAGGAGAAGTTACTAATCCACTGACGACCGTATCCAACCATTCCCAAAAACATTCTCACTTCCCTTTGAGTCATGGGAACTCTCATTCCTTTTATTTTTCTGATTCTGTCTATGGTTATTTTCCTTAGTCCTTTCTCAATGTTATGTCCCAAATACTGCACTTCCTTCTTACAAAACTGTAGTTTCACTGGTGACACTTTAAGTCCTCCATCTGCCAAATGATTCAGCAAGGCTATTGTATCTACCTCACAGGCTTCACGTGCTTATGACGCCACCAAAAGGATGTCAATGTATTGGACCAATACAGAGCTTTCTGGTATTTCTAGACTCTCCAAAGACTTCTTCAATAGCTGATTGAATATTGAGGGGCTTTCTGTATACCCCTGTGGGATTCGGCACCATGCCAAAATACGCTCACCAAAACGAAATGCAAAAATGTGCTGACTGTCGTGATGCAATGGGATGGAAAAGAAAGCATGACACAGATCAATCACTGTATACCATTCTGCATCATGGGGAATCTGATATAAGATCACTGATGGAATTGGTACAATGGGACAACATGATACCACAATTTTATTCACCTTTCTCAGATCTTGCACTATCCTGAATTTCCTATTAGGCTTTTTCAGTCCCATTAACGGTGAATTACATGGGCTACTCATTATTTCTCTCAAAATTCCTTGCCTGATCATTTTCTCTATTACAGGAGTTACACCTTCAATTATTTCAGGTGTCAATGTGTATTCCGGAACATTTGGATATGTTACTCCTTCCTTTACTGTTATTTTGATTTCTCATTAGCCCTACATCTTCTCCAGTGAAATCCCAAACTTCTACTTTTACAGATTGTCTCAATTCTCTAGGTAATTCATCAGGGTTGAATACAGCATATGTGTCAGTAACTTCATTTTCTCTGTTAGCTATGGTCATTTTGTACAATACATCATCATCTGGTGTTTCAAAAGCTATTCCATCCGGAGTACAGAATATAGTGTAATTCATTTTGCACAACAGGTCCCTACCTAATAAATTCACAGGACTGGTGTCACACACCACAAAGAGGTGCATTTCTGAAAATTTCCCTATGCTAACTTTCACTGGGTCTGTAAGATATGTTTTAATCTGTCTGTTGGACACACCAACTACTTGGATCATTTCATCCGAGAGAGGAAGATTCTTAACATCAGCTGATCTAACAGTTGATCGAGTAGCACCAGTATCCACTAAGAAAGTAATATTTTCATCATTAACTTTCCCATCTACAAAAGGTCCGGTCTGGTCTACTTCTAGAGTTGCGCAAAGTACGCACTCTTCTTACTCCCTTCGGCACCGTCAATAGCTCTCTTCTGCATCACTCTCATCGCGTTGCAGCCAATACTGCGAGACAGCGCTAGCGCGTGGCAGCTTACTTACCTGTTCTTCATTGTAGAATACCGATTCACTACTATACTTCTGTGTGTTTCTGCTCTGTGGAAATGGCGGTTTTGGCACCTGATTCTGGGGGGTGGGGGACAACGTGCTGCTGTTGCTGCAGTTGACCACTCACCTCATGCTGCACCTGTGGGTTCAATGATGGATTTTCATTGTTAGTACTCAGGGGAAACTTACACTCAGATTTCCAATGCCCTATCCTGCCACAATTATGACACAGGAATTTCTTTTTAGCTTCTTCAATATTCCCTTTATACTTCCCAGTATTAAATTTCGGCTTTGACCCTGCTTGTTCCACTAATTGTGCTTCTTGTCTCTTTGCTACCTTTACCTGTGCCCACATTGCCTTCTCTTTTAACTTCCGCTGTTTTGCTTCAATTTCATCACTGAAGTATTTAGCATGTCTCAATACTTCATCTATTTTCTTGTTTTGCCAATCTACCGTATGCTGTTTAATCATCTCACAAATTTCTGGACGTAAACCATATACAAATCTGTATACAAAATGGCTCAAATCCTTTTCACTCAGATTCTCATCTCCGCTAAACTGCTTGAAAAGCTTGTAGTAGCCTCTCGTAATATGCATGTACTGACTCTTTACTTTCCTGGTGTGTTCGATCAATTTTTACCCAATCTGTCTCTTTAGGGGGCACTTTATTTTTCAGAAATCCCATAACCTGCTCATATTTCATCATTACCTCGGGGTCCGGAGCTCCCGTTTTAGGATCCCTAGGATATTCCTTGGTTGGCCAATTTATCATTAATTTACACTCTGTCCATAGATCTGCTGGTACGATTATGTCAAACAGGCTATTCAAATCAATCCATAATACTTTAGACAATTTCACAAATCTGTCTACCTGCCTGTACCACTCGACGGGCTTCTCACGCAGTCGAGGGAAATCATTCGGAAAAGACAAAATATCCTGTCTTGTCCATGGGACATGTACATATCCTCCTCCTGGAATCTCTCTCATAGGGCACTCTGTCACTACCTTCTCCTTTTCTCTTACAGGAAAGGCTGAAAATTTCTTATCTGAGGCATCATCGCGTTTTCTATACCATCTGCTTCTCCATTTATCCACGTCTCCCCATTTTCTCAGCAAAATTATTATGTCCTTAATTTGACCTATTCGTCCTGTGGTATTCATATTTTCAATGTCCTTTTCAGTTAATTCTACTTGATATGGGTTCTGTAAGGTTTTTACCTTTTCAATGTCAATGCCCATCTCATTTGCTACTTCTTCTAACCTTTCATGTAAGTTTTTTGCTCTCCAGGTCACACTCTTGCACAAAAATAATAATTCTTCATCCTGATAGGTTTTCAATTTTTCTGTCGGGATAGTCCCTACTATTAATTCTTCCAATACCATTCGTAACTTGGCCACATCAATTGATTGGGATTCTTTGTCTTTCCTCTGCAAGCTTCTTAACCATTCACTTAACTCGTCTGTTGATGGTCCTACTGGTTTTTCTATACTTCCGTGTCCAAAATCTTTTTGTGTTTCTGACACTGTCTCTATCATTGTCATACGTCTTTCTGCACAATTCTGATCTACAAATGGATTGTTTGTAAAACTCGGTTCCATTACACTCATAGTCTGCCTCCATGGATTCTCATTTTGACTCACTCTTGGTTGTTCTACTGGTTTATTACTTCTGTAAGGGACTGTCAAACAATGCTCACTATCCTTCTGTTTGTCAAAAATAGGCATTACTGGACCTATCGTTACAGGAACAGTTACCGCTTCTAGATTCTTAGTCAATTCTCTTATTTTCTCAGTTAATTCCAGGGTTGTTTACGCTAATTCTGCAGAGTTTTCTCCATCTGTTCTTTCTTCTGATCTCTTTTCTACCTTCCTAGTAACACTGTTTTTACTCAAACTTAGGGATTCTGGTTCCGATTTTATAATTCGCATCGTTTCTCTCATTGGGGCACCTGGAGTTAATATTTCTGGTTCTGGTCGAAATGGTGGTGGATTTTTATAGAACATATCATCAAGAACATCATCCTCAGACTCATTCGCTCCATACCCTCTTGACTCCACATTATGCCTCTTTTCTACACACTTTCGTCCTTCATTCTGTCCTACAGTTCTTACAGGAAATACACCCTCAGTCATACTTGCATCTCGCCATCTTTTCATTCGATCACCATGCGTTTCATGTCCGTATGGTCTTCCAAACCAGTACCTATATCCTCTACCACTTCTTTGTCTCTCTCATTCATGCATTTCGTCTTCCCATTCCGTCAAAGCCTCAAACTGCGTCGGTCTAGGTCTTGGTTCTAAATTCATCATCTTTTCTCTCAAATTTCTCAAAACAGCCAAATTAAATGAACCATGCTCTGGAAAAGCTAATACTCCGTCGTCCTTTGTGTATCTCACCCAGTTATCCAACCAAATACAAGTATGATACCCATATTTCGCAATCATAAAGGATGCAGGGGTTTTCGGTGGAGGAAGTAACTGTCCTTCCCTAGGTTTAACTGGTTTGTCCTTCTTAAACCACTTCTTGATTCTCCCCAACCATGTTTACTTCTCTTTTTCTGGTGGATCGTAATACATTTTCTTGCCTTCCGCGTATCGCTAGTCTCTCTTTACAACCGTACCGCTGGTCTATCCAATCCCAGTGCGACTTCACACTAACGCACCAATTCAGAGCGTCCACGTCACTGTCACAATCCTCAAATCCCAGCGCGACTCACACTAACGCACCAATAAGGAGCGTCTACGTCACCCTGTTTTCCTCCACTCCTAGCGCGGCGTACACTAATGCACCAATCCGGGGCGTTTCACAGTTCTGATCGACTGTCCAATCCCAGCGTGATTGTTCTGACGTCAGCAGCTGCTGCGGCAGCTCCTGCTCCTGCTTCTGTCTACCCCTCCTTTACAAATCTGTTCAGTAAGTTTTTGTTTCAATTTCTACACTTCTGTTAGTAACAACATAGAAACATCTCCATTGTCCGCTTCGCTAACCAAAGAACAGAAAAAAGACCTTTCTCACAAGAATCCCGTCTTTCCCGAGAGCAGCGCTTACCTCTGCCCTACTACGGAATCATTACTTCCGTTGATAAAGTAGCAAATCCATCTACTTCACCCTTCTAACAAGCATTAGCTAATTGTTTCTCTAGCATTTAAGACACATAGTTGGAGACCCAATGCTCCTGAGAAATAAACCTAGAGTTTCGCAATCCACCCGAATGCCTTTACATTCACGCTCGTTCATACAAAAAAAATTTAGTACATTCACACAGAATCCTGTCTTTCCCGAGAACAGCGAACAGTCTGTTCTACTACAGAATTATAACATACGTTAACAAAGCAGCGCTTACCTCTCCTTTGTCCTTCTAACAAGCTCAGAGAATACCTATTACCTTTCCAGTGATAAGCGTTATCGTAATGCCAGTTGGATCCCTGGTACCTAAGACCAGAACTTCACAGGTAACCTTCGCTTTCATACACTCTCCTCTCACACTATAAATGTCTCTAATGGCAACACACGGCGATGCTACCGAATCGAACCCAGACAATGCGTCGTGCAACTTCAATTGTCACACGTTTCTCCTGTGTACCTACAGGGCAACAACAATTCCGTCTTTCCCGAGAGCAGCGCTTACCTCTGCCCTACTATGGAACTGTTACAAACTTCCGACTTCCTACATCCCAGAAGCCGTACCAACAACATTAAACTCGACGCAACTCAACATAGAGTGTTAGTACATAAATCAATACCAATCAATAATCAATAAGCTATATACAAGCAAAGATCATTAAACCAAAACAATAGCAAACCATCCTCTGCTCCCAGAAAAACTGCTCCAGCGCGGAGTGCAAAACCCCTTCCTCTATCACAGACCAAAGATCTCACATACACATACATTCACTGGTGGGGCCCATAACACCAACATTCACTCACCATTAGTCCGTGTGGGAGGCGATTATCCTCCAAACGCTGGTATGAGAAGGAAATACCACTTTTACCCTAAAGAGTGACAAATCTACACCACCTACTGTTGCTCATTTAGGCCTTATTTTCCATCTCTGGTATTCCTCCCATAATCTCGGCGGTGGATCTGCTAGTTGCTGGTTAAATGCTTTACCTAATTCTCTTTTCCCTTCACATTAATACATTTTCATAAATAAACAAACCAACTCAATTCTGTATTGACTCAAATATGTTTTATCTAATTAAAATGCAAATAAAATCATTAATTGTCCAAGCAGCTGACCATCATATGTACCTATTCTGGCTAAATATCGTCTTCTAAGTCAGATCCAGCAGTCTCATCAATCTATGCCCGTCAAATTTGAAGGTTCAGTTCATCAGGAAATTGGGCATTCGATCGGTCTGTCAAAGATTCAGGGAAACAACTGTCCTGCAGTGTCACCGTCCTCTCCGTCAGCATAACATCAGGAAATTGGAAAACAACCTCGTAATTACCTCTCTATTCTACCATAATTTATAGTAAAATTGATGTTCAAAAGTATGAAAGTTTGGGCATTCGAGTTCGCTGATTGGACAATCAGGGATCATCCTTTTGGTTTCTCACGAAAGTGTCTTTTGGGTTATGACCCTTGTCAGTTCCGGTTCACACAACAGTCTTTGTTCGGAATATTTGGCCGATGTCCCGGGCTGTCCTTGAAAGGTACATGTTCATCTGGGGTCAGGTCCAGGCCACAGTTGCTAGCGGTGACGCATGCGCACTTCACCCAGGACCTTGAGCAATGGAGCCGGTTTCATCGGGTACAGGGGTCAGCCATTTTGTGGCCACTCGAAATGGTCAACTTAAGCAAAGAAACACTAAACGTAATTAATACATAGAAATGACTAATTAAATGTTATTCCCTCGCTAATACTCATATGTGTGTGTATTTATCTAGTAAAAGCAACACTCAGTGCGGTTTATACTTACTAAATAAAGCACAAATCACAATTACATCACAAAAGCGACATATATCATGCAATATTCTAATTGTCTATCATTAAAAGGCGTACAGAATTTAGTTCACGTATTAATTAAGCCACGCAGATGCAAATCCCAACGTGTAATTCATATATTAGTAAGGTTGATAAGTATTTTCTACATCACTCCAATCCATTATTTCGATTATAATTAATTAATTAATTAACCTAATCAATAAAACAACATGCAAAATGGGGTGGGTATGCAAAATTTTGCATAACCCGCTCCAGCACATGCACTGCCAACCTTTTCAACCATGCACAAAGTCCGCCTGCTGTCTTGCTGAATATGAGTTTTTCCAGTGTGCGGTAACATGAATAGTGAGATTTTCCGTAACTTTTTATCTGTTTGAGCTAGGAAATCTTTTTTGTTAAGAAAACATGCCTCTGTTTTATAAAACTTCGCCGAAGTAGTGTTTTGCGGAAAGGCAATATGCAAATGAGGACCACTTTTTTAGCGTGCCCGGGCCGATTTTTAATCCCAATCCAAACCTGGGTACACGAGAAACACGCAGACCTCAAGTCTCACACATTAAGAGTGAGTTTTGAGTATTTGGAGTGTGTGTTCAGCTCTCAATATCGTTGAGGAACTCTGTGCAGCAATTTGCTAATGACTTATCAATAGTTCACAGGGAAGATTTTATACAAGTTCTAAATGAGAGAACAATGGTATTCAAGTCATGAGTGCAGCTGCAGACTCATCCATACTGGCTGGACATGGATATTGCAACACAAAAAGATGATACACGGAATGTTGAACATTGCCAAACATTCACCACCAGTCACAGATCTGAGTTTTTTATTTAAAGACATCTAGTATTGTTTACAGCTGAGCAAAACAGCAACACAAGTGAAAATGATACAAGACTCACAGCCACCCCCCAACATTTGACATGTAGTAATAAGTTATTGTAGATCAAACCCCATAGAAAGAAATCATGTACATTATGTCTCAATACACCACAGCATCAGTAACAGGAGTAACCTGACCTTGTCCTCAGAAGAAGAGTCTTGTTTCCCCCATCCAACAAATTTAGTCAACAGCTCCCCCAAACCTGCAGATCATCTTCCACTTTATCATCATGTCTACATTTTAGAGAGGCGTACTTCCTCCGCCACTCTACTCACACACATCCCTCTCCCAAACGTCGAGACTATGCCCACCCTGGCCCCTCCAGGTAAATGCGTCTCTCCTCTTTGCCATCAACAATAGCAAATGCAAAATATTTAATTCCATCTTTCTGCCTTTATGCTTTTTAATAGCGCCCAACAGGCAAACAACCGGGTACAGCTCCATCTCAGCACCAATGACTGTGGCCACCTGCCTCACTACAGATTCCCAGGCAAGGTGCAGGAACGACGTCCCCTGTACCTGACACCGGTAACAACTTTTAGGCTTACTGGGGTCAATCTGTGAGGCAGCACCAGAGTGATGTACGTATGGTGCAAGAAATTAAAACAGATTAACTTAATACACTATGGAAGCAATCCCACCCCGGGGGGATGGGGGAGCCCTCCTTCAGGTCTCTTCATTCATGCCCTTTTGGATACCCCGTAGTGCTGCTCTACTGATTTTGGAAGCTACAAGTTTACTTTACTTTATTGAAGCTTGTGTCATTTTATTTAAATGTGCTATCTTTCTCTGATGTTTTTCCATGATTATTATTTCCATGTGCATTTATTTATGTGCTTCACCATAATAAAGGATTATCGCGTCATTTGCCAATCTCGGTGGTGTCGCCATGGGAGGTTACAAAATGACTCCTACAGGTTCGTAGAGCAGCTTACGCGCTGCCCAGGATCGACCTAAAAAGGTGAAAATTAAAGGTTTGAAAACACGAGTGTTAGCATCCATGCAGTTGCTTAAAAAGGGTCTACTCTTAATCTGGCCTTTTTGCAGTGATGGAGCAGGTAAAACAAAATTTTGTATACCTCCTCTAATTTGCATGAAATTAATTACGTAATCATTCTAAAATTAACTTACAATAACATGTTTGCAGTGGAAGTGTTATTAATCAACTTTACACCTTGATAAACATAAAATACACATGGGACTAAATTGCATGGCAAAATTAATTAACAGTGGTACGTAAACTAACCTTAGATTGTGGTGAAATAGTTAAATTGCATGATTTATGTTGCTTTGTGATCGTTTGTGCATTAAAGATATTAAGTGGTAAGTATTATTCTTTAAATGTTGCTACAGCTAGGAAAATACTAATATACCTTGGGATTAGTGTGCGTTTAAACATTAGCAGTACCCAAGATGGCGTCCTCTGAAGCAGATGCTACCATGTGCACGTGATGACTTCTGCGCATGCCCAGATGGCTCTTGAAATCACAAGGTAGCTTGAACTCCTGACATCGTGTTCCCTGCCAAGGACGAAAGTCAGGACTTGACCACCAGCCAAAGGATGACCAAATGAAAGTCAAGGAAGAGACAAAGAGAGGACCTATCCGTGGGACCCTTTTTACCTTGGGAAAAGATACAGCTACTGTTCCCTTGCCTGGGAACGGAACAGACAATTACAATTTGAGAACATTGTGAAAAATCACTATGGAGAACCAGTTTACACTGAGAAAATTGGAGGAGGAGCCTAGCGCGCAACCAAGATGGCCGCGTAGGTGCGAGGCTCCCGAGGACCTCCGCGACCTCCTGCATAAATCCTGACTATATCCTGTCCTAGATGAGGGGACTGTGTTCGTGAGACCGAGCTGAGGTGCCACCCGTTTTCCGTTTCCAAATCGGACCTCGGACACCGGCGGGAGCATCGATTGAGGTTTGCGGCCTTCTCCACGCCGGCCCCCCGGATTGGAGTTGTGGGGCGATCCGGAGACAAAGTGAACAACAGCGGCGGGCGAGGCTGGGCGATTCGCGTACCCCGCACTTTCACTTTCGCTTTCGCGCCCTCCTTGCTGCCAAGCGAGGTAGGGTCGCGAGGCGGCGTGCGGTGGTGTGACTTCATCGGGGTGCCCTGCCGGCCCGCCAGCTGTGATCCGCCCTTCGGAGCTGTGGTCGCCCTCCCCCGGAGCCCGTGAACCGGTCTGTCAGCCCTTTTCAAGGAGATTGGCACGATTTGGGGACTGGAGCCATGTCCACGAAACAAGATGGCGACCGGGCAAAGGTGAAATCGACCTGCCGTGGCGCAGCCCCTCAGTCTAACAACATGGACCGCTACACCCTCCAGAAGGGATCTCCAGAGGCGCCGCGTAGGTCCCCTGTTGGCCCGACTGATGCCCCTGCTTTGCCTGCGGATCTGACCCTCCGGGACGTCATGGGCGCCATCGCCGAGATGAAGGCCTCAGTGGACCAGCGCTTTGACACTCTGGCGCAAAAGATTGACTCGGTCCTCGTGGATGTGGGCCTGGTGAGGGCCGATCTGTCCAAGACGAATGACCGGGTCGACTCTTTGGCCCACACCACCTCGGGCCTCACAACGGACGTGGCGGCCCTCCAAAAGGAGGTGCGCCGACTGGGCCAGGCGAGCGCCCTGATGGATCGTCGACTGGAAGATTGCGAGGGTCGGGCCCGGAGGAACAATGTTCGCATTGTCGGGGTGCCGGAGGGACGTGAGGAGGAGGCGGCGGATCTGTTTGTGGAGGACCTGATCCTCACCCGTCTCCAGCCCCGGGGGCTGAGTAAACTCTTCGCAGTGGAACGTGCCCACAGGGTCCCCGGAGGGAGACCTAAGATCGGAGCCCCTCCGAGGCCTCTCATTGCCCGGATCTTCAACTTTCGGGACAGAGACGCTATCCTGCAGACTTCTAGGCAACAAGGACCGGTCAGACTCGACAATATGGACGTAAACTTCTATCCTGATTTTACTCCGGCGGTTCAGAAGCAGAGACTGAGTTTTCTCGGAGTCAAACGTCGCCTACGGGACCTGAACCTCAAGTATGCGATGCTTTTTCCAGCGAAGTTGAGGGTAGAGGTGGATGGCCGCACGCACTTTTTTGATCGTCCCGAGGCGGCCGGGGATTGGTTGGACACTTTGCCCGGGGACCGGGGCCGGGGGGGTGGGGGGGGCGCGGTTGGTGGGGAGGGCTTGCCGGATCAGGACTGAGGGACTAATAGTAGGCCTTGCTCTGGACAACATTATTGTCATCATTGACTGATTGTGTAAGTTCCCCTCCCGTGGAGGTCGTACGGGGTCTCTTGGGGGCTTTCCCTCCTCCTCTGGGGGACTAGTTAGTGTTTTCATCTATGGGGCGACAGGCACACTGCACTTTGGGGGGCTGTTCGGGCTCATGCAGGGGTGCAGGGAGGGGGGAGTTCTGTTGGGACGGGTGGGTTGGGGTGGGGTGTTGTTCGTTTTTACCGCAAGGCAAACCCTTTACTGTATTGGTGTTTTTGAGGTGCTCTCGGGGGGACGAGTGATGGCTTCTGTATGTGATGGGGGGTAGGGACTTGACTTTGTTGTCTTGGAACGTTAATGGACTGGGGGATAGGATTAAGCGAGGTGTGGTCCTGCAGTATCTGAAACGAATTTCGCCAGATGTGGTCTTTCTGCAGGAGACACACCTTATTGGTAATTCCTTCTTTGCCATGAATCGGCGTGGCTATCGTTTGGTGGCCCACTCGGGCTTCACGTCTGGCTCGCGGGGGGTGGGCATCATGGTTAAGAACTCGCTCCCGCTGGAAATAGATGAGGTGCGCCATGATGAGAGGGGACGCTACATTGCCTTGGTGGGGAGAATGGAGGGCAAAGTGGTTGTCTTTGTTTCAGTGTATGTCCCACCGGGGCTACAGTCTACCACTTTTGCGGACCTGGGGCACCTCCTCCTTGACCTTCCGGGGGGGCTTCTGGTGGTTGGGGGGGATTTCAATGCGGTGGTTTCTGGGACTATGGATCGTCACCCCCCTAGGGACCTCCCCCGGGCGCAGGCGTGGCTGTCCGGCCTTTTAGATACATTGGGATTGGTGGACTGCTGGCGCTTAAAACATCCCACGCAGCTGCAATACACCTTCCATTCGGGTGCCCATGGTAGCCTCTCACGGCTTGATCATATCCTTGTCCCTGCGGCCTATGCTGGGAGGGTGGGAGAGGTGCGCCATCTGGTGCGGGGTATTTCAGATCACTCCCCGCTCCTGTTGCACTTTGGTGTCCTCCCGAGGGGGGAGGGCAGGGTAGCTCCAATTAATGCCTGGTATCTGCGCGACCCCACTATTCGCGCTGACTTGATTAAATCCTTGCAGCGGTATTTCGAGGAGAATGTGGGGTCTGTCCCTTCGGCTATCTCCCTTTGGGAGGCCTTCAAGACAGTTATTAGGGGGGAGGCCCTCTCCTTCATATCCCATGCCCGGAGGCGCGAGCAGGAGGAGGTGACCCGAGTGGAGGCCGAAATTACTGAACTAGAGGGTGATTTGGGGAGTGGGGTGACGGATGCTGCACTGCATGTTCTACACCTTAAGCAAGCGGCCTATAGGGCCCTCGTCACGGAGGCAGCCAGGGGCCTCAGTAGAGAGCAACAGGGGCGACTGTATGATGTGGGTGATAAGGCTGGTAAATTGATTGCGTGGTTGGATAAAAAGGAGAGAGCGAGTCGTGTGGTTCCGCTGATTGAGAGGATGGATGGTGTACGTGTCACCGAGCCAGAAGACATTGTCTCTTGCTTCGCGGATTATTTCCGCGAGGTGTATTCCCCGGTCTCCCCCTGCTCGGAGGCGGATTCTCATGCCCTGCTTCGAGATATCGCGTTGCCCTCCCTTTCGGTGGAGGACAGGGAGTCGTTGGATGCTGCTCCTACCTCGGACGAACTTGCCCTCGCTATACGCTCGGTTGCATCTGGCAAGGCCATGGGCCCGAACGGCATCCCTATCGAGTTGTATAAGCTGCGACCGGACGTACTGGCACCCCACCTCCGCGCGATGTTCCTTGCGGCCCACTCGCGGGGCTCCCTCCCGCCGGACCAACGTCTGGCTACAATCGTGGTGATCCACAAGGAGGGGAAACCCCGAGACCGGGTTACCTCCTATCGGCCTATCTCGCTCTTGAATGCGGAGCCCAAAATCCTTGCCAAGGTGCTTGCCAACCGGCTGGTCGGCGTGGTGGGCGAGTTGGTCCACCAAGACCAGTCTGGCTTTATCCCCCATCGCAACACGGCCCTCAATCTGCGGCGCTTGCACGGGGTGCTCGCGCGTGTTCCGTTTGTGCGGGAGCCGGCCATCTTGGCGTCCTTAGACGCCACCATGGCGTTTGACACGCTCGAATGGCCATACATTTGGGCGATGCTGGCGAAATTTGGTTTTGGACCGGGATTCATCAGCTGGGTCAAATTGTTGTACTCGGGCCCGTTAGCGCAGGTGGTAGTGAATGGGCGAGTCTCGGCCCCGTTTGCGCTGGGACGGGGCACGCGACAGGGTTGCCCCTTGTCGCCGCTCCTGTTTGCATTGGCCTTGGAACCCCTGGCGGAGTGGTTGCGGTGGCACCCTTCCATCCGTGGTCTCCGTTGGACCCCCGAGTATGAGGACCGCGTGTCCCTCTACGCTGATGATATCCTTTTGTACCTAGCCTCCCCGCGCAAATCCCTGATTGTCCTGGTTGATGTCCTGCGCTCCTTTGGCCGTAACTCAGGCCTTGTCATCAACTGGGCTAAATCATGTGTCTATGTGCTTTCCGGGGAGGCTCCCGTCCTCCCGCGGGGATGTCCGATCCAGATTGCCTCGCAGGGGTTTCGGTACCTGGGTGTCTATATCACGCTGGACCCGGCGGCCCGCTACGAGCGAAACTTGCTTTCCCCCCTCCAGCGCTTGAAGGAGGACGTCGCGCGCTGGCGGCACCTGCCGCTTTCGCCGCTCGGCCGGGCGGCATTGTTTAAGATGCTGTCGTTGCCGCGCTTCCTGTACGCTCTCCAGAACACTATGGACCTAGTCCCGGCGCGCTACTTCCGTGAGGTGGAGAGTCTACAGCGCCGCCTGTTCTGGGACGGGAGGCCGCGTATAGGCCAGGCGAAGTTGACGCTCCCGTGGTACGACGGGGGGATTGCCCTCCCAGACATTAAGCGGTATTACTGGGCCTCCCAGCTAGCTGCAATTAATCACGGCCTCTATGGGCCCGCCTTGAACCCGGCATTTGAAATGGACAAGATGCTCCTGCCCGGTGGCGACTACAATCGAGCACTCTACTCTGGCGCGCCGGATCCCCGCTTGACGGGGCCCACGCGTGTCATGGTGCGGGTGTGGCACGCGGCCAATGCAGCTATGGGGTGGAAGGACCGTTTGACCCGGGCGTCGCCGTTGTATGCGCCTCAGCGGTTGGGCTCCCTGTGGACCTCGAAGGGCTTCGAGAAGTGGGACACGATTGGCATCAGTAAAGTGGGGGACCTCTGGACGAGAGGGGGATTTAAAACATTCGAGACGCTGCAGACGGAGTTTCAGCTGCAGGGCAGTGAATACTTTCGGTACTTGCAGGTCCGTCATGCGCTGGGCTCCGTCTTCCCAGACGCCGCCTCCATCCCGGAGTCTTCCCCCCTGGAGGATAGAGTGCTGGATGGCCACGTTCCGGATAGCACGATCTCCCTCATTTACAAAAAATTGATTAATGACCGCTCGGGCCTGCTGACCGGCCTCCGTGAGGCTTGGGTTGCCGACGGGCTGGAGTTGGACGACGAAGACTGGATTTCCGCGGTGGCCTCTCCGAAGGAGGTGGCCATACCGGCTCGCCTTCGCTTCGTCCAGCTTAAGATACTCCACCGGGTTTACATGACGGGGCCAAGGCTTCTGCGTATGGGTTATGCTGAGGATGGGTTGTGTAAGCGTGGGTGTGGTGCTTTGGCGACTTTTTTGCATATTTTGTGGGAATGCCCGAAGGTGGAGCGATTCTGGCGTGGTGTGCATGAGGTCCTGCGTCTGGTTACGCATGTCGCACTGTTGCCTGAAGCGAGGAGATGCTTGCTGAATGTGTGGGAACCAACTGATTACTCGGTTCCGCAGACGCGATGGGTGACTCTGGGATATATGATAGCTAAGCGTGACATCGCTCAACTGTGGGGATCCCAGCGGCCCCCGGCGGTGTCGGCCTGGAAAGAACATATGGATTGGTGCATGTTCCGAGAAAAGGTGGTGTATGTGGCGAGGGGCAAGCCTGGGGCGTGGGTGAAAATATGGGGCCCCTGGAACGCCTACCGCGGGGGTATTTGCGAGCCACCACTGCTGCCTGCTGCCTCACCGGCTCCGTCCCCCTAGTTGACCCCCTCCCCCAGCCCCGGGCACAGAGTTCCCCCAGTCCTGGACTTGTTTCCCTTCCCCCTCTTCAGATTCCTGTGGATGGTCGGGGTCCCTTATTCGAGGAGCACGTGTGGTTACCTTCGATTGCGGGTTGCCTTGCGGGTGTGTTTTTCTATGTTGTTGCGTGTGTATAAAATGAAACCGTATTGTGGGCTTAGAGTCATGTGGCTTACGTCGTTGATGTCTCCTGATTTGCTTCTCTGTAACGCCAAGTGCCCTTTTGTAAGTTTGTCAGGTGCTCCTGTCACTCTAGCGGCCGGCCGGAAGGTTGTAGGCCCATACTTGTATATACTTGAGATTGCAATAAACGGTTTCAACAAAAAAAAAATAAATAAATAAAAAAAAAAAATACACTGAGAAAATTTCAACAAACTACTGATAACCCCACACTGTCCAATCAGAACATTTGGTCTGCCCTAATCTAAAATGAAGTAAGACAGAAAAAGATATAAAAGCCCTCTCATCAATCATTAAGGGGTCGGAGGAGTTAGAAGGGTTGGTTGCCACAGCGTTCGTTCGGTTCGTTCATTGAGTCGCGGTCGTGGCTGCATGTATCTTTGGGTTATTTTTTTGTGTTTCCTAAATTCTATGTTATTGGTCTGAGTGTGGAATTGGTCCATGCTCCAGATTGATGTTCGGACCTTTCTGAAATTCTGAACTTTTCTTCGCTGTATCCTGCATGTTTGAATGCCAGTTTGATCCTTTGGTGAGGACTGGACTGTCTGTTCTAGGGAGCCTTCATTTGAGAATGCTGATAACTCCCAGTTTGATTTGAACCTTTCATCATCTTTAAATTGGTAAATGATTCAATGTACTTTTCTGAAAATCTATGTCTAAGAGAAATTTCTGAATGTTCATATTTTTCTTTGATAAATTTACTGATCAAATAACGAGCTCTAGATAATAAATGACAACTTAAGAGTTTAATTAATGGTGAGATAAACAAAATTTGAATTAATAAGAAATGAGCTTGTGGTTCTTAAATTAATTACAGAAAATATCAAATATCAAATGTTTCCTAGGCTTTAATTGTGTCTTAGCTGGTTCTAATTCACCATCAACCAGTCCAACTAATTGGTCCATCGACCAAGTGGTGGAGTGCCTTGATGTTAAAGTCAGGATTCCGAAGATGTATAATGTGTATATAATGTAAAGCAAATTAATCCTGATAGGTAATACGGTACCCACATGTCCAGTGCCTTTTTCTCCTGTGTACAGATTCGAGTGAGTTGATTGAATGACGAGTGTGTTGGTGTTATGGGCCCCACCAATGAATGAGTGTATGAATGAGTTGTTGTGAATAAGAATCTGTGACATAAGGAGAATATGTAAATCTTGTCCTCCTTGCGCTGCATCAGTTTTTCATGGTTGCAGATTGATGGTTATTATTGTATTGGTTTGGTGATTATGCGCCGAGACACCTTAGGGTAGTCGTGCGCAATAAAAGTTGAGAAAACATAAACATAAACATAAACACATTATCGATTTATGTTTAACACTTTATGTTGAGTATTGTTTATGTTAAGTGTAGTTGGAAAATTTGAAGCTTCCGGGAAGTAGAAAGTGGATTTATGTGGCAAGAGAAGTCACATGGAATTGAACATTGACTGGTTTCAAGAATTGTGATAACACGGAATAGTGTTATGTTAGGGAAATCTCTGTATGAATGTGTGTGAGTGGAACAGTAATAGGTTCTCTTGTGAAACTTTGGCCTTAATTCTCAGGAGCATTGTAGTCTCCACATGTGTTTTATCCCCAGAGAAACAGGTTTGCCTCTTGCTTGATAGAAGGGTAAGGTAGAGGGAAGTGCTACTTTATCGGCGTAACGGAAAATTCTGTGGTAGGGTAGAGGTAAGCACTGCCTACTGGAAAGACAGAATTCTTGTGTAAATGAACAAGGCTATCTCTTTGGTTTAGCGAAACAGGCAATGGAGATGTTTTATGTTGTTACTAACAGATTTTGATTAAAGTAAACGTTAGAAAAGTGTGCCGATAAAATTTTGTAAAGGAGGGGCAGCAAGAGCAGGAGTAGTGAGAAAGGCTGACGGCAGAAAGACCGTGCTGCGATTGGTCAGCGGTAGAAAGACGAAGCTTTCACTAATTGGTGCATTAGTGTGAGACGCGCTGGGAGTGGAGAATTACAAGCGTGACGTAGATGCTCTAGATTGGTGCGCTAGTGTGAGACGCGCTGGGAGTGGAGAATAACGAGAGTGACGTAGACGCTCCGGATTGGTGTGTTAGTGTGAGTTGCGCTAGGATTGGTCAGAATACGGAGAAGCCGTGAAGAAGTGATTTGCAGAGCGTAGTTGATTAAGAACTTTTGAAAATAAAAATGAGGTACTACGATCCACCTGAGCAAGAGAAAAAATCATGGTTTGGAAAAATCAATGACCTATTTAAAAAGGATAAGGCAATTGTAACTAGGGAAGGGCAGATACTTCCTCCATCGAAAACGCCTGCATCTTTTATGGTAGCAAAATATGGTTATCATATATGTATCTGGTTGGAGAATTGGGCAAAGTATACCAAAGATGATGAAGTGTTAGCGTTTCCGGAAAATGGTTCATTTAGTCTGGCAGTACTACGAAATTTAAGAGATAGAATGATGAGGTTGGAACCAAAACCCAGACCTACCCAATTCGAGGCTTTGTCTGAATGGGAAGAAGAGATGTATGAAAGAGAAAGGCATTGGAGTGGGAGAAGGCATAATTAGTATATTATCATGCAAAATAGAGAAGGTATACAAAATTTTGTTTTACCTGCTCCTCCACTCACTATCTTTTTGTTTATCAAAAACGGGTATCACTGGTCTTATAGTTACAGGCACAGACACTGCTTCCATATTCTTTGTTAACTCTCTAATCTTTTCAGTTAATTCCAGTGTAGTTCTAGCTAATTCTGCAGATTTTTCGTTTTCAGTTCTTCCGGTCTGTGACATTTCTGAATCTTTAAATGGATTATTTTTCCCAAAATTATTTGGAATGTTGTTCAAAATCTTTATTCATTACAGCCTCCTGTGGTGGTGCACTTGGCTTCACCAACGCAGAATCCTGCTGATATGGAGTTTTTTTAAAAATAAAACATATCCTCCAGCACTTCATCCTCTGATTCACTCATTCCATATCTGTAACCTTCTGACCCTGTGTTATTTCTCTTTTCTGTGTATTTTCTGGCACTCATCTCTCCAGCATTTCTCAGAGGAAACATACCATCATTCATGCTTGCATTCCGCCATCTTCTCATTCTGTCATCATGACTTTCTTGACCACAATGTCTACCAAATACATAATTACGTAATCCATTTACATATTAACATATTAACCTGTATTAATTGTTTGCAGTGGTATAACTAACCAACATTACACTTTAATAAACACGAATTACACGCGGGACTAAATGCAAATTTCATGGCAAATAATTCTAATGACTAATTGTGGTACGCATATTAACGATAGAATGTGTTATGTTAGACATTGCATGATTTATGTTGCTTTTGTAGTGGCTTGCGTTCCTGGTGGGACGAAATGGTGAGTATTATTGCTTTCAATGTTGCTATAAGCTAGGAAAATACTAATATATAAAGGGATTAGTGTGGGTTTAAACATTAGAATCTTCATTTTCGTATATTAATTACTCTTTATGTTTGTTTCGCTTAAGTTGGCATTGGGGCCTACTATGCCATGATATTCAAAATGGAGTTTGGAAGTGGCCACCGTCGTGTGAGCGCGATATCTACTGCGCAGACTCGGATGGCTCTGAAGATCTCCAGGCGTCCCCCAACCAGAGCACAGTGTTCCTCGTCAAGGATAGGAACGTGGAGGACTGCCAAAACTGAACCAGTGTGAATGACAGGAAAAACAATGGCCACCTGTCCTTAGAGGCCTGCATATTGATACTTCGGACCCTTTCGCATGAGAACTGTCCAAACCATGGGATGACATCTTCGGTCCCATGAGAACCAAGGAACTCTGTGAATCACGTCTGACGTAAAATTTGGTGGCTTAGCCAATCACAGTCATTCCCAATTCAGGAAATGTTGCATGTTACCCAGAATTTATTATAAAAGGGGGATAGTAGAAGAGGGAAGAGGCTAGTGCGTTTCAGAAGTGTGACCCGAATCTACGTTGATCGATTTGCTTGCACGATTGCCTGGTCCTTTGGATATCTTTGGGACTGTGTCATGCGGAGTGGAAAAGAACTTTTCCCAGACTTATTTGGGTATTAGTATTAACCTGCATTCGATTGGACAAATTCACCCGAAGGGATTTATGCAGGGCTAACAGGGTTTAAGAAATGGTCACCGATATCAAGATTTAGGTAAATATAATTGTCATGATAATTTGTGCCGAATAATCAAATTTGAATTCTGTGTTGACTATCATACTGATAATGCAAATGAAAAGCGAATTAATTAGATAAACTAAATATTGATTAACAGAAAATGAGTTTGTGGTTCATTAAAATAAGGTATTGATTAAAGGTTCCGAAGCTTTAGATGCGTTTTAGCTGGTTCTAAATCACCATCAACCAGTCCCACTAATTGGTCCATCGACCAAGTGGTGGAGTGCCTTGATGTTAAGGATAGGAGTCTATCGATACTAAGGATATCTGTATTATAAATAAATAACTTTTCTTCTATAGGTAATAAGGTACCCCCCCACATGTCCAGCGCTTCTGTCCTCCTGTGTCCAGATTCGGAGTGAGACGTATGTGTGTTGGTGTTATGGGCCCCACCAATGAATGCGTGTATGAATGAATAGGCGTGGTGACGGGTCTGTGACGCATGGAGGATATGTAAAGTTGCCCTTTTCCGCTGGAGCATGAGCATTGTTTAACAGTCCCATATAATTGCAATATGCAAAAGGAGAAAGAAAGGAGTAGTTCATGGGAAAATGAGTGGAAGGTTACTGCAGGAATATCAGGATTAAGTAACCCTAAAAATGTAATGGTAAATCAAAGTCCAGCGAGTAAGACACCTATGGCAACAGAATCAGCACGGAAACCCCAGAGAAAATGGCAGATAAAGTGAGAATAGCGACAACCCCTGTAGGACCAACATCTGAAAAACTAAGTGATTGGTTAAGAAGTTTATAGAAAAAAGATACAGAACCTCAACCTTTAGATGTGGCAAAATTAAAAGTGTCATTAGAAGAGTTAATTGTAGGAACAATTCCAACTGAAAAATTAAAAGCATACCAAGATGAGGAATTAATGTTTTTGTGTAAAAGCATAACTTGGGGAGCAAGGACTTTGCATGAAAAGTTAAAAGAGACAGCAAGTGAAATGGGAATAGATTTTGAAAAAATAAGATCATTACAGAAGCCATACAGGGTAGATATTTCTGAAAAGGATATTGAAAACTTGAATACTGCAGGGAGATTGACCCAAATTAAAGAATTAATCGCATTGTTAAGAATATGGGGTGATGTGGATCGATGGAAAAGTAGATGGTTTAGAAGGAGAGAGGAAACTACAGATAAGGCCTCTCTAGCTTTCCCAATGAGAGAAAAAGAGCCAGTGGTAACAGAATGTCCCATGAGAGAAGTTCCTGGAGGAGGATATGTACATGTTCCATGGACTAGACAGGATATTTTGTCATTTATCAATGATTTTCCGAGGTTGAGGGAAAAACCAGTTGAATGGTACAGATAGGTAGACAGGTTTGTCAAACTTTCAAAGGTATAATTGTACCAGCAGATTTATGGGCAGAATGTAAGATTACAATAGATTGGCCAACACAAGAGTATCCTAGGGATCCTAAGACGGGAGCCCCCGATCCAGAAGTAATGAAAAAAATATGATCAGGTAATTACTTTTTTTTAAAATAAAGTACCTCCGAAAGAAACTGACTGGGTAAAAATTGACAGAACTCACCAGGAGGCCAAAGAGTCAGTACATGTGTATTATGAAAGGTTATTGTTGGCTTTTAAACAATACAGTGGAGACAAGAAATTAAGTGAAAATGATTTGAGTCATTTTGTGTACAGGTTTGTTGATGGTTTAAGGCCTGAAGTTAGTGAAATGATTAAACAGCATACAGTAGATTGGCAAAACAAAAAGATAGACGAAGTGTTACGACATGCTAAATATTTTAGTGATGAAATTGAAGCTAAACAGCGTAAGTTGAAAGAAAAGGCAATGTGGGCACAGGTGAAGGTAGCAGAGCGACAAGAAGCCCAGTTAACCGGACAAGCTAATGGAATAGGGCAAGCAAAACCAAAACCTAATATTGGAAAAGGAAAAGGACAGATTAGCATAGATGAAGCTAAAAAGAAATGGCCATGTCATAATTGCGGAAAATTAGGACATTGGAAATGCGAGTGTAAATTGCCACCGAAAGCTAATGGTGATAATTCATCATTAAATCCACAGGTGCAGAATGAGGTGAGTTGCCAACCACTGCAATAGCAGTAGGTTGTTACCCAACAGTGTCAGGTGCCAAAGCCACCTTTCACACAGAACGTAAATCCTCAAAGATACAGTAATGAGACAGGATTCTACAATGAAGAACCGGGAACAAAGGTACCGCGCGCTGGTGCCATTTCGCAGAATTGGCTGCAACGCGATGAAAGTGAATCAGAAGAGAGTTATTGATGGTGCCTAGGAGAGGAAGAGGAGTGCGTACTTGGCGCAACTCTAGAGGTAGACCAGACGGGACCCTTTGTGTATGGAAAGGTGAATAAAGTAAACATTACTTTCCCAGTGGATACTGGTGCTACTCGTTCAACTGTTAGATCAGCTGAAGTGAAAAATCTTCCTCTCTCGGGTGAAACAATCCAAGTGTTTGGAGTTTCTAATAAACAGATAAAAGCTTATCTTACTGAACCTGTAAAGGTTAGAATAGGGAAATTTGCTGATATGCTTCGTTTTGTAGTTTGTGACACTAGTCCTGTAAATCTGTTAGGGAGGGACTTACTTTGTAAGATGAATTGTACCATCTTTTGTACACCTGAAAGTATAGCCTTTGAAACTCCAGACGATGATATACTGTATAGAATGACAATGGCAAACCTAGAACCAGAAATTACTCATGCATTTGTTGTATTTGATCCAGAAGGATTATCTCAAGAGTTAAACAGTGAAAACAGAAGTGTGGGATTTCACAGGAGAGGATGTTGGATTAATGAAAAGAGTAGATCCTGTGAAAATAACGGTAAAAGAAGGAGTAAATTACCCGAATATTCCTCAGTATAAATTAACACCAGAAATAATTGCAGGAGTAACGCCTGTAATAGACAGAATGATTGAACAAGGAATTCTGAGAGAGATAATGAGCAGTACATGTAACTCTTCGATTATGAGTTTGAAAAAGCCAAATGGGACATTTAGAATAGTACAGGATTTGCGAAAGGTGAATACAATTGTTGTTCCTTGCTGTCCTATTGTGCCAAACTCTTCAGTAATTCTATATCATATTCCCCATGATGTAGAATAGTACACAGTCATTGATTTGTTGTCATGCTTTCTTTTCTATTCCATTGCACCCTGATAACCTACAAATTTTTGCATTCCGGTTCGGCAAGCGTATTTTGGCATGGTGCCGTATCCCTAAAAGGTATACAGAGAGTCCTTCTATATTTAATCAGATTCTAAAGAAGTCACTGGAAGATTTAAAGATGCCAGAAAGTTCAGTGCTCGTTCAATATATCGATGACCTATTAGTGGCATCGAAGACGCGAGAAGCATGTGTGGTTGACACAGTTGCACTGTTAAATCATTTGGCAGATGGAGGACTTAAAGTATCACCATCAAAATTGCAGCTTTGTCAGAAATAAGTACAATACCTTGGTCATAAGATTGGAAAGGGCTTGAGAAAAGTAACAATGGACAGAATTAAAATCATTAAAGGAATGAGAGCCCCAATGACACAGAGAGAAGTCAGAATATTTCTTGGAATGGTGGGATACTGTCGTCAGTGGATCAGCAATTTCTCGTTGATTGCAAAACCACTAGTACGACACACAAAGAGTGATGTGAAAGATCCACTTCAGTAGAATAAGGAAGAGATGAAATATTTTAAACAATTGAGAGACAGCTTGTGTGTAGCACCGGCTCTTGGAAGGCCTGATTATGAAAAAGAATTTGAGCTTTATTGCAGTGAGAGAGATGGATGTGCTCTTTCCGTATTAGTGCAGAGACATGGAAGATTGAGACGACCAATTGCTTATTTTTCAGTTGTACTAGATCCAGTAGCTGTAGCATTGCCTGGATGTTTGAAAGCAGTTGCTGCCACCTGTAAAAGTTTGGAACAAAGTGAATGAATTGTAATGGGATACCCTGTGAGAGTGTTTGTTCCCCATGATGTGGCGATCCTTTTGACAAGAAGTAAAACACAGTTCATGACGCATAGTTGTCTAATTAAATATGAAAAGGTGATTTTGGGTGCTACAAATGCGAGTCTTGTAAGATGCAATAATGTGAAGCCATCGACATTACTGCCTGATGCTGCGAATGCAGAAGTGAAAGATGATGTTGATCATGATTGTTTGGAAGTGCTTGATTTTTGCACCAAACCGCGTCTGGACATAAAAGATGTGCCTCTGAAAGAGAGTGACTATGTGATGTTTGTGGATGGGTCGTGCCTAAGACCTGGAGAAAGGATTTTGAGTGCTGCCTATGCTGTGTGCACTGTAGCGACTGTGTTGGAAGCATCTTGTTTGAGAGGAGGATGATCTGCTCAAGTTGCGGAGTTGTTTGCACTGATTAGAGCATGCAAGTTGGGAAAGAATTTGCGAGTCACTGTGGTTACTGACAGCCAGTATGGGTTTGGAGTGGTGCATGATTTTGGGCAAATCTGGTCCCAAAGAGGTTTCTTGGCGTCGAGTGGAACGCCAATTAGAAATGCAGAAATAGTTGGAAAATTACTTGAGGCGATACAGCTGCCTAAACAGACCGCTGTTATAAAATGTATCGCACACAGGAAAGGAACCGATTACGTGTCAGCAGGCAATGAATTTGCCAATGATCTAGCTCAGTACTGTGCACAAAATCAGACTTCATTAAATCGTAACAGGGAAAAGGAAATGGATTTATGTCCCTTGCTTTTTACTAACACCGTAAGTACATGGGATGAAGTGAGACAGTTACAGGAAGAGGCAGGGGAAGAGGAGAAGAAACAGTGGATAAAATCAGGATGTACACAACGAGAAGTAGACAGAGTTTGGGTGTACAGAGATGAAAGACCAGTAATGCCTGATAGCATGATCTCTACCATGGCACGGATGTACCATGGGCAGGCCCACATAGGCAGGGATGCCATGATTAGACTTTTTAAACAGACCTGGTATAATGCAAAGTTTCGGCTTATAGCTGAGAGCCTTTGTCAGAGATGTCTCATATGCCAGCAATTTAATCCAGGGAGGAAAACTGTGGTGAGCTTGGGAACCATAGGACGGGAGGGAGGTCCTTTCACTCATATGCAGCTTGATTTCATTGAATTACCCTCATGCAACAGGCTAAGATATATACTGGTGATTGTCTGTCTGTTTTCTCGTTGGGTTGAGGCTTACCCGACCAGAAGGAATGATGGAGTTACTGTAGCAAAACTCCTACTGAGAGAGTTCATTCCTAGGTTTGGTTTCCCAGTAACGATTGAAACAGATAGAGGAACACATTTCCAGAATGAAGTTATAAAATTGATTTGTGAAGCATTGAATGTACAACAAAAACTGCATTGTGCCTACTGACCAGAGGCTTCTGGAGTGGTGGAACAAATGAATGGCACCATAAAGAACAGATTGGGATAAATGTGTTTGGCCACGGGTCTAAAATGGCTAGATATCTTGCCTCTTGTTCTGATGAGCATTAGGTCAATTCCCGATAGGAAAACTGGTCTGAGGCCCCATGAAATTATCATGGGCAGAGCAATGAGACATGTTTTCATTCCTGTCAACAAACTGCTGCCTATATCTGATGATTTCGTCTTGAATTATTGCACAGGATTGGCTGATATGGTACATTCTGTGTTTCATCAGGTTTGACCAGAAGCGACCACTCTTGAAAAGAAGCCAGCTCATGACTTGAGTGCTGGAGATTGGGTCCGCACAAAAATACACCGAAGAAGAAATTGTCTGGTTCCACGCTGGGGAAGACCACGACAAGTGATTCTGACAACAACAACTGCTGTGAAGTGTGCAGGGGTGAAGAACTGGATTCATGCCAGTCACACTCTTCGAGTCCCAAATTCGGAAGAACAGTCTGAAGAGGAACAACGAGAAGTATCAGATACCAGTTCCAAATCAGAATCAGAAGAAACGAGAACAAGACAAAACCCAGAAGCAGGTGAAAAAGTTCTAAGTCAAATTACTGGACAAGAAAATATACCATTAAGAAGACGCCTTGAAATTTCTGATACAAGCTCTGAATCTGAGACAGAACCAGTTGGAATACAAGAAAGAACAAATCATGATACTGGAAAAACTGAACAAGTAATCTTTGGAAAAGAAATCCTGAGTACAAGCACAAGAGAAATTCCCCCTGAAGTCATAGAGATAGAAGGTGAGGAATTAGATACAGAGAGTGAGGGTGAAGTAATTGCGGAAGAACCCCGAGGAGGTGTAGGGACACAACACACACAGGTAGGAAAAGGGTCAGATGGTCAGCAGGAAGATTGTGTGGAAGAAACACGAGGAGGGATAGATACAGACAGTGAACCTGAAATCTTGAGGATAAAAACAAAAGATGGTGAAATCCAGACGGAGACAGAATCGGAAGAAAGTGAAGCAGAGAGTAAAGGTGGAAGAATTTTGAGGAAAAGAGCTTGGAAAACAGAGCAAGAAAGGAAAGGATCTAAATTGAAAAGGCCTTTGAAAGAAGATATTTGGCCCAACAAAATCAAGAGGTTGAGGTACCGACTAACCAGAATAAAGCATTATAATGCTGAACAAGTGAAAGAAGTCTCTAGTCAAGAGAAACAAAAGGACACGGATCAGAAGCACTTGCAAAGCCCAAAGAGAATAAAGAAACCAAACCCGACGTGCAAGTCACCAGAATGGACATATGTGGCACTTCCTGATATACAAGAGGAAACTGATAGCCAAGAAAGTCTAGGAGTGACTGTGCAGGAAGTGGATACGGAAGAAGAAGGTTCGGAAATCCTGAGAGTTATCTTGTCTGACACTAGAGAAGAAATGGATGATCAGGAAATTCTGAACAAAGACTATGAACCTAAGGATAACGATGATTCATACATGAATTAAGAGACAAAAGAAATCGGAGAGAATTGAAAGCCCGGACAAGACACATGACCAGAAAAGAACCAAGTAGGCAACTAAAGCCTTAGGTTTAGACAAAGGTAAATTATTGAAGAAAGAGGCTAAGTCAAAAGACACTGATCATTACCAAAATGGCAAACAATGAAAATAGAAATCCAACATTTGTATTTCTTCAGAGATGGTGTAAAATGTGTTTTTGTTGTGCAGGATTACTAATGCTTGTTTGGATTGTATTAGCAATAACACTTTTATTTAGAGTAACATTTGAAAATATAGGTGGACACACAGTAAATGGAACTAATGATGAAAAGGCTGATGACAGTCATAACACAACATTGGTAGATAGAACAGAATTTCCCAAGATAAGTCCATAAATATTTTTTCTAACAATGTTTTTTCAAAGTTATTGTATGAATATGTGAAAACCATGGATGTTAGAGACTGCTATGTATGCATGCAGTTGCCTGCATCTGTATCAGAAGGTGTCACTTATCATCACCTTCCTTTGACATATGGGATAACTTGCAGTGTCTTAGCCAGCTTGTTTTATAAAACAGGGAAATTAGAATACTACTGATATAGATAATATTTTCTCACAGATTCCTATAGTTCCTGAACTAAACAAGGTGATTCCTGGTAAAACTTTAGGTGAATTTTTTGTGGAAACAAGAGAATTAACTTTAGAAGAAGTGTTTAAGAATAACCTTACTTGTAGCTTAAGAAAAGAAGAGACAACTTTCCTGAACATGGTAGAGGAGAGTTAAAATGCAAAAGAAGGTATCTGGGGAAAAGATGGAAACAACCTTTTGGGATGTTGGGAAGGAAAATCATTTAAAGAGAGAAACAAACTCAGCAATGGCTTTAGATTGGCCCCAGAAAGGGAAGTTATGCATAAGTAGAGCTAATACTGTATATGATAATTATTTTGTAGGTGCAAGTGAGTGCCATGACTTATACAAAATCATGGGAGGATGGGGATTTAAAGGAGGAAAAGATCAGATATTCCCTGGAATATGTTACATCTGTGGGAACAGAACTTATTATAGGTTGCCGGACCATTGGTATGGGACTTATTACTTAGGCCTGGTCTTATCAAAAATATTTCATGTGGAAAGGGGAGATGACGGATTTCACGAAATAGGTAGACAGCTAACACGTAGAAGAAGGGAGAGTTGGTCAGAAATTATTGGGGATATCTTTGGAGCGCTGATACCAGCAGTTGGAATATCTCTGAATGCACATAAAATTAGAAAATTGTCTACAGTTGTGGATCTTTTATCAACAAGCACAGCTGAAGGGTTCTTAATGGTAAATACCAAAATGGTTGCCATGAGAGCTATGGTAATGCAAAATCGACTTGCCCTTGACATTATATTGGCAAAAGAGGGAGGAGTCTGTGGAATGCTGAAAGTACAACATTGCTGTACTTATATTCCTGACGAAAGTCAGGACATAAAGAACTATATTAAGAATATAACTGAATTGCATGAAGAAATTGTTCCAATGGACTTTGAAGGTGTATGGGAGAAACTTGGTAAGGGTTTTTCCACTATTAAAGATTTACTAACAACATTAGGTAGCTCCTTTGTAGGGAAAATACTGATACCTGCAACTTTGGTGATTATTTTAGTGTTGATATTAAGATTAGGATGTTTGTGCATAAAAAGAAGAAAATTACAAAAGAAGATAAAAAGAGAAAACAAGAGAAAGAAATAAGAGAAAGAGAGATAGAAGAAATAGAATTAGAAGAGTTGCAAGAAAATATGTACAAGAAAACAAAAGAGAACAGTATGGAGAACACTATGATTTAAACTAACAAATGCAAGTGGAACTGAATAAAACCATTTCCGTAGATACATTTAGTGAAATTAGTGAGTAGCGGTGATGTTTAAAATCACCAAAGCGTGGATTGATGGAGCAGGTAAAACAACATTTTGTATACCTCCTCTAATTTGCATGAAATTAATTACGTAATCATTCTAAAATGTACTTACAATAACATTTTTGCAGTGGAAGTGTTAATAATCAACTTTACACCTTGATAAATATAAAATACACGTGGGACTAAATTGCAAATTGCATGGCAAAATTAATTAATTAACAGTGGTACGCAAACTAACCTTAGATTGTGGTGAAATAGTAAAATTGCATGATTTATGTTGCTTTGTGATCGTTTGTGCATTAAAGATATTAAGTGGTAAGTATTATTGCTTTAAATGTTGCTACAGCTAGGAAAATACTAATATACCTTGGGATCAGTGTAGGTTTAAACATTAGCATCTTCATTTCTATATTTTAATTACTGTTATGTCTATTTTTGCTTAAGTTGGCATTCGGGCCTACTAGACCGCAGTACCCAAGATGGCGTTCTCCGAAGCAGATGCTACCATGTGCACATGATGACTTCTGTGCATGCCCAGATTGCTCAATGAAATCACGAGGTAGCTTGAACTCCTGACAACGTGTTCCCTGCCAGGGACGAAAGTCAGGACTTGACTGCCAGCCAAAGGATGACCAAATGAAAGCCAAGGAACAGACAAAGAGAGGACCTATCCGTGGGACCCTTTTTACCTTGGGAAAAGATACAGCTACTGTTCCCCTGCCTGGGAACGGAACAGACAATTACAATTTGAGAACTTTGTGAAAAATCACTATGAAGAACCAGTTTACACTGGGAAAATTTAAACAAACTACTGATAACCCCGAACTGTCCAATCAGAACATTTGGTCTGCCCTATCTAAAATGAAGTAAGACAGAAAAAGATATAAAAGCCCTCTCATCAATCATTAAGGGGTCGGAGGAGTTAGAAGGGTTGGTTGCCGCAGCGTTCGTTTGGTTCGTTCATTGAGTCGTGGCTGCATGTATCTTTGGGTTATTTTTTTTGTGTTTCCAAAATTCTGTGCTATCAGTCTGAGTGTGGAATTGGTCCATGCTACGGATTGATGTTAGGACTTTGTTGAAATTCTGAACTTTTCTACGCGGTATCCTGTATTTTGCACGCCATTTTGATCCTTTGGTGAGGACTGGACTGTCCGTTCGAGGGAGCCTTCATTCGAGAATGCTGATAACTCCCTGTTTGATTTGAACCTTTCATCATCTTTAAATTGGTAAATGATTCATTGTACTTTTCTGAAAATCTATGTCTAAGAGAAATTTCTGAATGTTCATATTTTTCTTTGATAAATTTACTGATCAAATAACGAGCTCTAGATAATAAATGACAACTTAAGAGTTTAATTAATGGTAAGATAAACAAAATTTGAATTAATAAGAAATTCGTTTGTGGTTCTTAAATTAATTACAGAAAATATCAAATGTTTCCTAGGCTTTAATTGTGTCTTAGCTGGTTCTAATTCACCATCAACCAGTCCAACTAATTGGTCCATCGACCAAGTGGTGGAGTGCCTTGATGTTAAAGTCAGGATTTCGAAGATGCATATGTATAATGTGTATATAATGTAGAGCAAATTAATCCCGATAGGTAATAAGGTACCCACATGTCCAGTGCCTTTTTCTCCTGTGTACAGATTCGAGTGAGTTGATTGAATGACAAGTGTGTTGGTGTTATGGGCCCCACCAATGAATGAGTTTATGAATGAGTTGTTGTGAATAAGAATCTGTGACATAAGGAGAATATGTAAATCTTGTCCCCCTTGCGCTGCATCAGCAGTCACTCCCATGACGATTTTACACTTCTGTTCAAGTTGAAGGGGTGAGGGGTTCCAAAGTCCCGGCCCCTTGGGCCCAAAATATCTTTCATCATACAGTGGCCTCATAAAGTAAGTTCATGGAGTTAGATGAGACAGGGAGGGTCTCTGATTCATGGGTAGATATAGTGGCCTGCTGGATTTTATAACCCAGCGTGTTTTGTGCATAATGCACAACCGGGAGTCAGTTATGAATGATGAGAGGTTTTACTTGAAACCGCACCAGTCACACTGGTCACTCTTATAAAAAATAGCACTTTCTATTCCTATTTTTCTCGGCGCTGTAAAGGTCTGCTTTTTTCTCTTAACCAACTCAGTGGTGCTGTTTTTCTCAACATTGTACGTACGACAGAGACAAGTTGTTAATCTGCTGAGAATCAAACCCGTGACCTTCTGTCAACAAACTGATCACTTCAGCAGGTGTATTTGCTCACTAACGTTCACTGGTTCATACCCGGAGCCGGGGAGTGACACCACGGTGATGAATGAGTTGAATTCTTAAAGCGCACCCTCAGCCCACCTAGACTGGGAACAAAATCGTATTCCAGACAGACAACAGGGCAAAGGGCGTGCATCTGTGAGGAGGGGTAACGGCCTTGGAGGGCCTAGTGATGGGTTCAGGGTAGAACTCCCAATGCAGCCGGCTCTGTACTGCAGACTTTATGTATGTAATTAAAACAACACATCAGGCAGAAAGGCGCGCACTATGCCCTACCTCAGAACTTGAACACCCGTACTTGTGAGAAGGTCAAGGCCTTACGCCGCAGCCCCTGGATTGTTCTCTGGGCCTGCCGTTTCACACTCCTGCCTGGAATGGCTCTGCAGGCCAAACTGCGCATATGCTGCGTGCGGAGCGCGCACGCTAGCCTAACGGTCTCCTTCTTTCTCCATGTACGTCTGGCATACGATTGCAGTATCGGCGTCATCCCGTGACACACCCACCATTTGCAGGCGACACAGTACCATGTCGCGATACAGAGTTTAGAAAGCTCTGGTCCAGAGGGCTTAAAATGAGGAATTACTGACTGGTCCAAAGAAGCAGCTAGTACCACTGACTAGAGGGCTTAAATGAGAAATTACTGACAGGGCCAAAGATGCAGCTGCAGCAATACCTAGAGGACTAAGAATGAAGAATTACAAACAGAGACACAGCTGCAGCACTGTCTGGAGGACTAAGAATGAGGAATTACCACTGGGAACAGAGAAGCAGCTGCAGCACTGTCTAGAGGGCATAGAATGAGAAATTACCACTGGACCAGAGAAGCAGCTGCCTCACTGTGGAGAGGACTTAGAATGCAGAACTACGAATGAGACCACAGGATCTGCTGCAGCACTGTCTAGAGGACTTACTACTGGGAACACAGAAGCAGCGGGAGCACTGTCTAGAGGACTTAGAATAAGAAATTACAGATGAGACCAGAGAAGCAGGTAGCAGCACTGTCTAAATGACTTAACATGCAGCAAGCAGCAGTGCCTGGAGGATTAAGAGTGAGGAATTACCACTGGAAACAGAGATGCAGGTAGCAGCACTGCCTAGAAGACTAAGAATTGGGAATTACCATTGGAACCAGAGAAGCAGCTGCAGCACTGTGGAGAGGACTTAGAATGAGGAATTACTGATGGGACCATCATAGTAGCTATTAGCACTGACTAGAGGACTTAGAATGAGGAATTACCACTGGCACCAGAGAGGCAGCTAGCAGTACTGGCGAGAGGACTGAGGATGAGGATTTACTATTGGGAACAGAGACGCAGCTGCAGCATTTCCTAGATGACTAAGAATTCGGAATTACTGACGGGACCTGAGAAGCAGCTAGCAGCACTGCCTCAAGGACTAAGAATGATGAATTACCACTGGGAACAGAGACACAGCTGCAGCACTGCCTACAGGACTAAGAAAAGGAAAAGGAAATTACCACTGGTAACAGAGACACTGGTGCCACAATTTTTGACCAGTTAACCTCTTCTATGCCCATGACGAGATAGTCTTGTCATGGAGCACGGTTGCGCTGTGCCCATGACGAGACTATCTCGTCATGGACCCTGCCCGCTAATGTAACGCCCGGCACAGGAGGGGGAAAGGGCGGGGCACTGAAGGGGTTAAAGAACAAGATTTACAGTCCTGTTTACAGAAACGGAGCTTCGAGCGAGTGAAACATCAGTAATGCTAAAAAGGAAAGATTGGGTGAAAGGGAATCAGCGAATAAAGTCACATTTCTAACATTCTAACTTTGTAACTGCTCAACTGGTAGTTAGATTGAACTCCAGCTTCCCGGTTTCATGTTGTTTGTTTGCAGCGAACACAGAAGACGTTGAACTGCTGCCTCGCATCTCGCAGCTCACCAGCTCACGGTCCTTTAGTGCTAGAGGCACTCTTGTGGTTTGACACCCTGTGATGACCTTTGACTACCATTATTTTAACTGACTTTAGTGTGCTATTTTATCCTAGCGTGGATGTATGATGTCCTGCATATGCCTTGCTTATCTTACAAGTTTCTTTCTTGTAATCTTGCAGTCTTTCAGTGGGAGCTGTCACGGAGTAGGACAGCCTTGCCAAGAACAGAACGTGTGGGATGTGCATTTGAAAGCATGAAAGGGAGAGAGAGTTGTGGAATGTACTTTTTGGTCTCGAAGTGCAGTGTTGTGGGCAGTGATGTACACATGTGCTCGGTGTTGTACATTGAGAGATGAAGTATGGGAATCTATAAGCAGTTGTGCATTGTGTTGTACATTGATGAGAATTATGAAGTTCTTACTATTGGCTTTGACATGGCCTCATGTCATCCTGAATTCTGACTTTGCCTTGCTTTTACTGAAGCATAGTGACTAGAGAATTGGTCCCGACGAATGCCCCGAACATTTAGTTGTCATCTAGGGCAGAAACATGTTGACCTACACAGGGTAGATATCCATAACCCTGTCTCACGTTGCTATTTTTTAATCTTCCCAGTAGGGTGTGATAATTAAAGATTGGTTGTCTCTACTGAGGAAGTTTTAATTCCCGCACGTTTTTGATTTATTTTCACTCTGCCCCTCACTATCACTGCTTGAGGTGAATACATTCACATGCTTTTTCTGAGAACAGGCCTGCTCCTTCCTGGCTGGGAAGTCGTAGCCCACATTGGGTACCTTGCAGTCCCTTTGTGTTGGAGGAACCCTATGATGAAGCATGTCACCCTCGGGTGAGTGAGGGTTTACGTCCATATAATGGTCATGCCCACCTACACGTTTCTTTTTTCTTTTTCTCTTCACATATAGTTACGCTGCCCTACACATAGTGTGAGTCTCACATTTTGGATATAATGTCTGATCTCCCAGAAATTGTAGTTTCCCTTGTGAAAGAAGTTTAAAAAACTGTAAGGTATCCTGTTTTGGATCGCAATTTGGTTTGTACTAAGAAAGGGGGTGATAATGTATATTGTGAAAACAAGAGGCAGCAAGAAGTTGTGACAAAGGTGGGTTGTGATAACTGGATTTCTAAAGGGATGCTGAGGTCAGTCTGTGTTCATACGTACAAGTAGAGGATGGCCATGTCTGCATGGAACCAAGTATGGCAAATCACTGATTACTGCTAAACCACAATGCTCAAGCTCAGGGGATAGTCTAAGCCATTGTCCCCCATTATCTAAACGTTCAAGGAAAAGGTTGCGGAAAGCGCGGAATAAAGCCAGGAGGTCAGCTGCCTTAGTAGCTACAGCAGCAAACCCTAAGGATTATTATCCTATATTTAAACCAGTTGTTGAGAAATGTTTACTTCAGATTGGTGTTGTGGCAGATGGAGATTCCACTATAGTATTGTCTGTTCCAATAAGGGATAATGATCAGGGATTTGCAAATGGTAGTAATAATGATGTTCTTAAACCTAATGGAATAATAAAATCAGATCTGATAGTTCTCAATGATGAAGGGGTGTCTAGGTTGGACAATAAATCACAGGGGTTAGGGTTTTTGTCTAAAGAACAAGTTGTCGATACCCTGAAGCGGTTAAGTACTGTAGACATGTTAGAATCTATCAATACTCAGAGTCTATCTCGATTAAAAATATCTTCTAAATCTACTTTACCAAAAGATACTAATTAATATTAAACTCTCCGTGTGGCAGACAGGATTATAGCTGTAGAAATGGGGACACCAAACTAGTAATGCATCTCCTGTATGAATCCCAGGGGCCTTATGATAGTCTCAATCGGGGTTTAATCATGAAAATTATTTCTACTATCCCTGACTTAGCGTTTATTAAATCTACTGATTTGGAGTCAGTACAGTTTAAAAAGGTACAGCCCAACTCTCTTCAAGAGTCTACTATCACAACTTGGTCCTTAAACAATATTGTTACTAAGATTTTAGGATCAAGTTTGTATTTTATGGAATTTGGAATTAAGGTTGAAATCTGGGCTAGTGTACAAAATCCTCCGATCTTGAAAGTACTGGCCCTTAAGGTGGATAAAGGTTGCAAACCAGTAGAAAGTAACAACCCTAATCCTGCACTTAGAGGAGCAGTGGGCCCATCAAAGAATCAAATTTGTCAGGTCTGGGCTGTTCATCAATTCCCAAACAGAGGGTAGGCTCTGTGAGTGGCTACCCAAAAATAATGTGCGAATGGAGGACTGGTCTTGGCTGCCAGCATCATTGGCAAAGGTTTCCCGTGGTGACAGTAATTGAATAACCGGAGCTATGGATGTTAATGTAAATTAAATAAGTCTATGCTCCTGGAATGACCATGCATTGCTCCATTTATTGTCAGACCTAGATATGATATTATTTTTAAATTCATTTGCAATTCTATTATTCCAAGAAACATGGTGTGAACAGATGACCCCTTTGTCTGGATTTAATGAATATAGTATACCGGCAGTGAAAACCCAAAAATGTGGCCGCGCTAAATGTGGATTGGCATGTTACATTGCGGCCGATTTAAACCTAGTTGTGGATATGGTAGATTTCAATCTGGGTTTGCTACAATGTCTTGTGGTAAATACCACTGATCTGAATATAATTATTCTTAACGTGTATCTGAGTGTCAGTAAAAACAAGGCTGCTCAGTTGTATATCTTGCGGGATGTGCTGACCAGATTAATAGTCCAACATCCAGATGCTGGTTTAATAGTATCAGGTGATTTTAATTTTCAGCTAAGCCGGTTTTCAGATTTTAACTGTAAGTCTGAAGGTCTGGCAAAAGAATGCTGTGACTTTATGTCTGAGGCTGGAGTCAGCCAGTTAAAAGAAAAGTCTAGGTTTACTCCAACGTTTAAGAATTCTAAACATGGTTCAATCATTGATTACACATTCGTATCAAACATCCTGAGATCAAATATATCTTGCTATAAGGTAATCGGCTGGGCAGAAAGTGATCACAACCCCCAGGTTGTAAAATGTAATCTTTTTGTGAAGTATCACTCTAAAACGAATGATCTTCCCAATCTGGTACATTCTGCATATAACCTGAAGAGGCTGGTTTGGCATTTAGCCAAAGAGGAGGAAATTATGCAAACCGCTCAGTTATTACTAAAGAAATGTGACTTGGGAGCCCTGGGCGATATTAATATGATTAATAAATTGAACTTTATTACAAGGTCCCTTGTGGGGAAATTTGCAGTGGGCAAGACTAGGAAAATTAATACCCATCTAAATACCCCAAAAATATGTTTTCCCGCCAAACTACAAAAGTTAAAGAAATTACTTAACAGTGCTGTTTGGGTGGCATATGCACATAGATTTTGCCAGTCCTATTCTGTGTACAAAGAAATTTTGACGGAACTTAAGAAGACCTATAAACAAGATGTCTGGAAAGCTAAACTTAAACACCAAACTGAGTTATGGAACAGTTTATTATCCGCCTCAAAGCAAAACAATGCAAACAAATGTGGGTGGTTATTAATAAGCTTGAAAGGGGAGGCTGTAGGGCTTTTTCTGTAAATATATCAGAATCCAGTTGGGTAACATTTATAGCTAATTTGTATGGTTCACCGGTCCAGAGGGAAAACCCTCCGGATACGTTAGATGGATGTGTGGGGATTAATATACTATTAACCAATGTGGGGAATGGTGAGTACCTGGATTTGAATTCCATAGACCATCTTATCGACTCCAGTTTTTATCTAAATTTTGACCTAGAAATCCCGAGTTGTGATCAAGTATTGATCCTGCTCAGTGGGCTTCGAGCAAATGGTGCCTCCGGACCCAATGGGTTACCTAATGCCCTGTTTCGTGCTAATGGTGACATGTGGGCTGACATTTTGCATCGTCTATTCAGGGAAGTGTTGACCCTGGGAATGGTCCCAGAATCTTGGCAAGGCAGCATACTGCAACCCATTTATAAGAGCGGCCCGGTAGCTAACCCCGCTAACTGTCGCTTAATCTCGCCTACTGGCGTCGATGCAAAGGTGTTCGCTCCTACTCTCTTGATAGAATTGGAAGATTGGGCTACGCAGGAGGGCATTATTCCATTTAATCAGAAAGGACAATGCACTATTACAAATCTGTTGGCTTTAACCTTACTTGCAGAGAGGGCTATCTTAAATAAACAAAATGTATACATTGCTTTTATTGATCTAAAGGCAGCCTTCGACTATGTGCCATGAAACCTGTTATTGAAAAAATTGGTAGATCGGGTCATTTCAAGGAAACTGTTGAAGGCTATCATTCTTTTGTATACCGATACTTGGGTTCAAGTTAAGTTGGGTGATGGCAATTCCTTATCAAGGAAGATAAGAACATATCACAGCCTAAAGCAGGGTTGTGTCCTTGCCCCCTGTCTATTTAATTTATTCTTATCAGATCTTTCCCAGCATTTGGATGTTTTTAATGGGCATGTTCCTTGGATGGGAGTGGGGGCGGAATTAGTTACCTCCAGTATGCCGATGACACCATCCTCGTGAGTCATGTTCCTATCGGCCTACAAAGACTTATTACCGCCTTTGATGACTACACTCAACAGAATGGCCTTGAATTGAATGTCCAAAAAACCAAAGTGATGAAAATTGGTGTAGCGAAACAGAAGTTTAATTCCTGGAAGGCCAGAGTAGGTGCAATGGACACTGTTTAGACGTATAGATACCTAGGGGTGGTGTTTGACAACCGTGTGTCTTTTAAATTTCATTTTAAGGATCTAAGGGCCCAGGCTGTGACCTTGAGCCACGCTTTTAAATGTCTAAAAATAATTGAAGAACTACCAATCATATGATTTTATTCTTAAAGTAATTATAGCCAAATTACAACCAACCCTCATATATGTCTTTCCCATTATCAGAGGGAAAGAAGTGAAGGTGCTTGTCAAGGTCTTCAAAGCAACTTTTGGGATTGCCAAATCAGTGTGTCAAGCAGGAATAAGACTGGAGTTTGGTCTCCAGAGACAGAGCCTGGTATCAAAAGGAGCTTTTTAAAATGCATGGTCGCATTGTCAACATCCGCACCAGCATCCTTAGGGAACATTTGTTGGCAAGAAATCGACAAGTCTGTCTATGCCGCTAAATGGAGGTCTTATATTTTAACTTCCCTAAGAGATATCGGCCTGCAAATTGCACTGCAAGATCTGAAAATGCCTAATTACAAGTTAATTTTAAAAAAGCTTATCAAAACTTAATCGCTGAAATTGGATAAAATTGAATTAGCTGAGAAAAATTATCCATGGTATGTGATTAACTCATACCAATCCCTGCGTATTCAGCCGTATTTGAATGTTGTTTTCTCAGCGAAGTTTAAAAATAAGTTTTTAAGGTTACGTATGGGATTAAACCCATCAAAGGTTGGGGCACGCAATCGTGAATCAAGCAGTGGCCGGACTCTAACTGTAGACTTTGTGGTTGGCCACAGGAAACACTAGTCCATATAGTGTGTGTGTGCCCCAAGTTGATTAAGCTTCGACGTACAGTTCTGAGACCACATTTCTTGAAGAGCGGGGTGAGATCTGTTCGTCAGGCTTTAATCATGTCACTATCTGCCGAGTCGATTCCATTATTGTGTCATTTGGTAACATTTTTATTGGCAGTTGAAAAATGTTTGATACAATAAGGTAGATCTCCAGTATTTCTATGGCTGTGTTGACTAATAGTATTATCCGGCTTATAATCTTTACTACTTAATAATCATGTCGCGAGGGTGACAATTTGAAATGTGAAAACAGACGTGCCACTACTACCGTAAATTGATGCACTTTATTATTGTTTTAATATGATGGTTGTTGGACTCGGCCCTTCTGGCAGGTTCACCCCTGAACTTTTTGCTTTTTATTGTGACCGGATGTTGGTGATTTTTTGCTTCTGCGCACTTTACCACTGTGTCCCAGGGTAAAGTGCGTGTGTGTAGTGAAGTTGGCCTGCCCTCCCATAGGAATGCATGGGGGAATGTATGTGTACCTGGTAGTTCCTGATGCGTAGGGAGTGCAGGTGCGAGTTTGGTATGTGCGGACTCGTGTGATGAAATGCTGCGCGATGAGGTGTGCGGAGTCAATGTACCTAGTGCGGAAGTGCCACTTCTAAAAGTTGGCATTTCTGTGTGCAGTGTGAGATGAGTGCCTTGTCTGGCGATTGGCTGGCTGAGGTCATGTGATGGGCTAGGGAATCCCCAGAGTCAGGATGGGTCTGCCCCAGTGGTGAGTGGAGAGATCTGCATGTTGATGAGTGGGAGGAGTACACCTGGGACCTGAATAGGGCTGGGCTTTCCCCACACAATGCTGGCTCCGCCCCCTGTGGTGCGACTGATGACCCTGGCCTGTCCTGTGAATAGGGAGATGGGCTGAGCAAAACAAAGTGCTCAGGAACCAGTTGTATCTGGTTCGCCCCTTCCCTGCACCTTTGAGAACAAAGGATTTGGTGTATAAAAGAGGGGCTGTGACCCCATGAAAATGTTCTTGTGTTCTGACTTGAATCTACCAGGGGCGTGCTGCTGCTGGGGCCCAGGGGAAGGCTTGCCTCCCTGGGCCCTGCCCAGCCCCTGGATGTCCTGGGTACTGGCGGACTTCTTTTGGGCCCTCCTGCCTGGCCTGAGGATGGCTGGGAGACTGGCCTCCCTGGGCCCTGCACTGCCCCTTCATTCCTGAAGACCTCTTTGCTGGGAGCTTTTTACTCCATTACCTTTTAAGGACTTTCAACCTAGCGCCTGGAAGAGCGCTTTATGTGGAGGAGGAGCGCTTATGTGGTCCCCTGGCAGCGTGGGGCTGTGCCTTCGAGGGAAATCCCGAAGTAGGGAGTCCCCCGCCATTCTGATTTCATAGAGGGAGCCTACCCCTCATTGCCGCTTTTGTTATTTCCTGGTGAGCGGGAGCCCACCCCGCCTTATGCTGATCTCGCGGGTGCCCACCCCGCTCTGATGCCGTGTCGTGGTGACCCTGGAGGAGCGGCGGGTGACCTGTCCGCTTATGGTGATGTTTGGTGCGCGGGTGCCCACCCCGCGACATTGCCTGCCGAGATTGCCGCTCTGGGTCCCGCCGGGGCCGCCCCGGAAGTCAGGCAAAGTCCGCCTGTGACGGGGGCGGGGCCGCGGCGGGACCGGAAGCTGTGCGCGTCGGTGCGGGGCTCCCGTGAGCCGATGGGAGCCCCGAAGCGGATGACCCGAGGGAGGACGGGAGCCCACCCCGCCTCCCAGAGCTGAGAGATAAAGTCCCGGGTCCCAGGAGGGGGGCCCGGGTGAAGATGGCAGCGCGGGGCTCCCAGGAGTGAGGGAAGCCCCGCGCTGCATGAGAAGTGCTGCCGTCCGCCGCCGCCTCCAGAAGGGGAGTCCCCTGCGCCGGAGCTCGGTGAGTAAGGGCTGGGCAGGGGACAGGGCTGCACATCACTCGCGCTCCACCGAGGGAGCAGGCTTGGTGTTCGGTGCGAGGCACCGAGTCAGAGCGGCCCGTGGGTGCAGTGGGCCGCTCCAACGAGGGGGCATAATTGTTTTTAGAGCCCAGAGAGGCTCCAACGAGGTGGGCATGGTTATTCTAGAGCCCAGAGAGGCTCCAACGATGGGGCATAATTGTTTCTAGAGCCCAGAGAGGCTCCAACTTGGGGACATGTGTATGCTTAGAGCCTAGAGGGCTCCAACGTTTGGGGACACATTCCATTTCAGCACCAGTGCGCTCCACAGTACTGGGGGACATGGTGTGTGTAGAGCCTAGGTGGCTTCAACGTTTTTGGATACTATTTTTACTTCCACAGCTGCGCAGCACTTAGTGCCAGCTTCAGCGTTTAGGCCCTGTTCTTGTCCCCAGCTGCCCAGTAAGTAGTGGGCAGCTGCTATGTTTAGGTTTTGGCGCAACCTGGACCCTAATGTAATTTAGGTGTCATTGCGATTTATGTGCTAACGTGATTGGGTGTTAGGAAATGTACTGTGTATAGCATGTTTTGCGCACCCTGTGTTTTATACCTCTAAATGTGGTCATTTCTGCCTAGGAGGTTGTTTTACCTGTTTAGGTTGATGTTAGGGAGATTGTACTTCCCTGTGTGATGTACGCCCCTAGAGTAGTTATACTTAGGTGGTTAGGTCTAATGCGTTAGACTAATGAGAAATTGCATAATGTGTTTATGCCCCTGTGATGGATGCAGGATAGGTTTTATACCTGATGCTAGTGTGATGACGCTGAGGTCATTATTGCGGCAGTAGTTACTGGTTGTGTTCTACAGTGCTAATTTGTGTTACAGTTAGTATATGTTCTACATGTACAAATTGGTGATTTGTGCTGATTCTGACAGTGGTCCATGGGGCCCTGTCCCGTGTAAATAGTCCCTTGTAAAATTCTGCCCAGTGCCAGTTGGCACAGTGTAAATTGTGGGAAAATTATCTACTGTGTTTTGGTATAATACAAAGGCTATTTTTATATAATACCTTGTGTGGAGTTTCTTTTGTGGTGGGCCTTGGGGGTTGTTGCTGGGTGTGCGCGCAAACGCTTTACACATTGCCTCCGGGATAAGCCTGACTGCTCGTGCCAAGCTACCAAGGGGGTAAGCAGGGGTTATCTTTGGCGTGTAACTCCCCAGCCCTGACTAGGGTGGTGGTTTCTGCCTGGCTTTGGCGCAAGCCCTAGCCAACCAGAAATCCCATTTCTAACATTGGTGATCAGCGGTGGGATTAGGACTTGCATTTGTGCAGTACCACAGCAGCGACTGGCTACACTACAAAACTCTGCATTTTTAGATAGTCACATGTTGGGGATTATTGTTTATGATTTTGTTTTCTCCTCAAGAGTGTCATTTTTAAATGGTGTTTTCTGCACTTTTATGTTGTGTTGCAGAAGAGAGAAAACGACAGGGTGGGACGCCAGTAGGTGGGGAGGTTCCCATAGATAGGGAGTCCCTTGCTGGGTCCAGTGCCCAACCCCTGTTCCTGTCCCCAGAGGTGTGGGTAGATAGGAGGGAAGAGAGGGAGTGTGGAGGAGAAACAGCTAGCTCAGGAAGGTGGTTATCCCCTAAGCGTAGTGTGAGTGTCTGGATTCACCAGTAAGGGTGGGATCCAGTGGTGGCAGCAGAAGTGTGTCCAGTGCAGGAAGCCCCATTCCCGTTCCCAGAGTATGGTACCTGGTTGTGGGAGTGCGGGCCGGATAAACAGACGAGGAGGCTGTATATAGTGAGCCAGTTGTTGGCTTTTATTATCAAAGTCAGAAATAGGACAAGAGGCTGTAAGTAATCCCTCGGGATCTCCGGATGGTCGTTTGCTTGTAATAGGTACGGTGGTCTCTTTAACATCCCCTTCGGGTCGGGCTTCTTCTGGGTCTTCGGGTCGCCCACGGAGGCTCATAGGGATAAACGAGAGACAAAAGGAGCCGTCAGTCCTATCTTCTTATTACAAAACCCATTCTGGGCAAACCCGTCACCATCTCCAGTGGGTGATATAAATTTACGAGTGTTTAGCCGGTCAGGATCACATGTGAGGGTAGGGGATTTTTAAGTGCAAAAAGGATCAGGATGGGAACAGGGGTACGTGAAGATTCCTGTCAACTCTTACGGGTATTTCAGGGGTGAACACTACTGAGTATGTCTGTGGGTCGCCCCTCCTACCCAGATTCCTCCCCTCCCTTCTCTTCCCCCTCACTGCCTCCCACCGGTCCCTGAATCGGGGTGCTCACCGGCTCCACCGCAACTCTCCCCTGGAGTTGCGACCGCTCTCCAGCCTCCTCCTGTGGGGACCACCAGTCTTCGCACCACCGCTCGTCGTCCCCTTCGTCTTCTCTGCTGCTCGGTCTGGTGTCTTCGTTCTCTTCCGCCTCCGCGATCTCCTGTGTCTCCGTGTCTCTCCTCTCCGATCTCCGACTCTCTCCGGCGTCTTCCTCCTCGTTGTGAGCTGATTGGTCCTTTTTCTCTGTTGCCAGTCTACTGCTTCCGGGGTTGTTCCCTCCTTCTCCGATGACGTCCGCAGGAAGAGGTTCCTGTATGGGCAAAAGACGGAGGGGTGTGTTTATCCTCCTGTAGGAGGTCGTAGGAGACTGTGGCACCGGGGTCCTAATTCTCCTAGGTTTGTGTCCCTTATTACGAGATACGGACCGTGTGCGGGATTCGCTCGGTACCCCCTCACACTGGTACTCAGTAAGAGGGGTGCAGGTTGAGCTTCAGGGGCAGTGAGGAACTGTCCCACCAGTCTGGGGGGGCGTGTGTGGATGAGTGATGTATTGCACTGGACAAAGGAGTGTGAGTTCTTTTTATGATAAGGAGCTTGCAGGGAAGGTGGACCTCTGGCTGTGTGCTAGAGGTCTTGCAGAGGCATTGGGGAGTGATTCCAACAGTAGTGGCTTATGTTTCTTCTGTTCCTGTGTGGGGGAAGAGGTTCAGTGTAGCCCAGCTAGGTCCCAGTGGAATGGGAGGAGTGTAGGGGCTCACGTCCGGTCTCAGTGGAGATGGAGTGAGTGTGGGACGGTGTGTCCCACGGTGGCCCGAAACCCCGTCTCAGGGCCTGGAGGGTTCCCTAAGGGAGCGCCAGGTCGGGGGCCTAGGCTGTACTTGTAGGTCATTTGAGGAGGATCTTCCAGTGTCTAGAGGACGTGGAGTGTCTGTAACCAGAGCTCCAGGGGTCCTGGTGTTGGGCAGTACCACTCCTAAGTGGAGGGTGCAGAAGTCCTGGTTGAGGGGTGAGAGGGGGAAAGAGTCACCAGTGGAAGAGCCATTGGGTCAGGGGCCAGCCAGAAGGGCTGAGCGACCAATGAGTGACCATGGTGACGCCACTTCTGTCCTGGGGGATCTCTGCGCCCTGTCATGTGGACAGGAGGTGGTGAGATTAGAGCCAGGCAGACTGTCACACGACCCATTAGTTATGTGTCACCCTCAAGGGGGGGCATGCGTGCTCCCCCGGAAGTCCTGGTTCGCTGGTCAATTGTCTGACCAAAGGGTTAAGCCCCGAGGTTGGGGAGGCCAGGTTCAGGTTCAGCCTGACCTGGAGGGAAGGGCATCTGTAATCAGTGTCCTGACCGGTTCGTCTTCCAGGGGTACCGCTCCTAGGTGGGAGGGTGCAGAACTCTGGAAGGGGGTGCAGAGGGAGGGCATCCTCGCCTCTGACCCCGGTGCAACCTGAGGGTTTAGACCCTAGGTTTTGGCTGGAAGGGGGTTGTGTTGGACTCGGCCCTTCTGGCAGGTTCACCCCTGAACTTTTTGCTTTTTATTGTGACCGGATGTTGGTGATTTTTTGCTTCTGCGCACTTTACCACTGTGTCCCAGGGTAAAGTGCGTGCGTGTAGTGAAGTTGGCCTGTCCTCCCATAGGAATGCATGGGGGAATGTATATGTCCCTGGTAGTTCCTGATGTGTGGAGAGTGCAGGTGCGAGTTTGGTATGTGCGGACTCGTGTGATGAAATGCTGCGCGATGAGGTGTGCGGCGTCAATGTACCTAGTGCGGAAGTGCCACTTCCAAAAGTTGGCATTTCTGTGTGCAGTGTGAGATGAGTGCCTTGTCTGGCGATTGGCTGGCTGAGGTCATGTGATGGGCTAGGGAATCCCCAGAGTCAGGATGGGTCTGCCCCAATGGTGAGTGGAGAGATCTGCATGTTGATGAGTGGGAGGAGTACACCTGGGACCTGAATAGGGCTGGGCTTTCCCCACACAATGCTGGCTCCGCCCCCTGTGGTGCGACTGATGACCCTGGCCTGTCCTGTGAATAGGGAGATGGGCTGAGCAAAACAAAGTGCTCAGGAACCAGTTGTATCTGGTTCGCCCCTTCCCTGCACCTTTGAGAACAAAGGATTTGGTGTATAAAAGAGGGGCTGTGACCCCATGAAAATGTTCTTGTGTTCTGACTTGAATCTACCAGGGGCGTGCTGCTGCTGGGGCCCAGGGGAAGGCTTGCCTCCCTGGGCCCTGCCCAGCCCCTGGATGTCCTGGGTACTGGCGGACTTCTTTTGGGCCCTCCTGCCTGGCCTGAGGATGGCTGGGAGACTGGCCTCCCTGGGCCCTGCACTGCCCCTTCATTCCTGAAGACCTCTTTGCTGGGAGCTTTTTACTCCATTACCTTTTAAGGACTTTCAACCTAGCGCCTGGAAGAGCGCTTTATGTGGAGGAGGAGCGCTTATGTGGTCCCCTGGCAGCGTGGGGCTGTGCCTTCGAGGGAAATCCCGAAGTAGGGAGTCCCCCGCCATTCTGATTTCATAGAGGGAGCCTACCCCTCATTGCCGCTTTTGTTATTTCCTGGTGAGCGGGAGCCCACCCCGCCTTATGCTGATCTCGCGGGTGCCCACCCCGCTCTGATGCCGTGTCGTGGTGACCCTGGAGGAGCGGCGGGTGACCTGTCCGCTTATGGTGATGTTTGGTGCGCGGGTGCCCACCCCGCGACATTGCCTGCCGAGATTGCCGCTCTGGGTCCCGCCGGGGCCGCCCCGGAAGTCAGGCAAAGTCCGCCTGTGACGGGGGCGGGGCCGCGGCGGGACCGGAAGCTGTGCGCGTCGGTGCGGGGCTCCCGTGAGCCGATGGGAGCCCCGAAGCGGATGACCCGAGGGAGGACGGGAGCCCACCCCGCCTCCCAGAGCTGAGAGATAAAGTCCCGGGTCCCAGGAGGGGGGCCCGGGTGAAGATGGCAGCGCGGGGCTCCCAGGAGTGAGGGAAGCCCCGCGCTGCATGAGAAGTGCTGCCGTCCGCCGCCGCCTCCAGAAGGGGAGTCCCCTGCGCCGGAGCTCGGTGAGTAAGGGCTGGGCAGGGGACAGGGCTGCACATCACTCGCGCTCCACCGAGGGAGCGGGCTTGGTGTTCGGTGCGAGGCACCGAGTCAGAGCGGCCCCGTGGGTGCAGTGGGCCGCTCCAACGAGGGGGCATAATTGTTTTTAGAGCCCAGAGAGGCTCCAACGAGGCGGGCATGGTTATTCTAGAGCCCAGAGAGGCTCCAACTATGGGGCATAATTGTTTCTAGAGCCCAGAGAGGCTCCAACTTGGGGACATGTGTATGCTTAGAGCCTAGAGGGCTCCAACGTTTGGGGACACATTCCATTTCAGCGCCAGTGCGCTCCACAGTACCGGGGGACATGGTGTGTGTAGAGCCTATGTGGCTCCAATGTTTTTGGATACTATTTGCCTTCCACAGCTGCAGCGTTTAGGCCCTGTTCTTGTCCCCAGCTGCCCAGCAAGTAGTGGGCAGCTGCTACGTTTAGGTTTTGGCGCAACCTGGACCCTAATGTAATTTAGGTGTTATTGCGATTTATGTGCTAACGTGATTGGGTGTTAGGAAATGTACTGTGTATAGCATGTTTTTCGCACCCTGTGTTTTATACCTCGAAATGTGGTCATTTCTGCCTAGGAGGTTGTTTTACCTGTTTAGGTTGATGTTAGGGAGATTGTACTTCCCTGTGTGATGTACGCCCCTAGAGTAGTTATACTTAGGTGGTTAGGTCTAATGCGTTAGACTAATGTGAAATTGCATAATGTGTTTATGCCCCTGTGATGGATGCAGGATAGGTTTTATACCTGATGCTAGTGTGATGACGCTGAGGTCATTATTGCGGCAGTAGTTACTGGTTGTGTTCTACAGTGCTAATTTGTGTTACAGTTACTATATGTTCTACATGTACAAATTGGTGATTTGTGCTGATTCTGACAGTGGTCCATGGGGCCCTGTCCCGTGTAAATAGTCCCTTGTAAAATTCTGCCCAGTGCCAGTTGGCACAGTGTAAATTGTGGGAAAATTATCTACTGTGTTTTGGTATAATACAAAGGCTATTTTTATATAATACCTTGTGTGGAGTTTCTTTTGTGGTGGGCCTTGGGGGTTGTTGCTGGGTGCGCGCGCAAACGCTTTACACATTGTCTCCGGGATAAGCCTGACTGCTCGTGCCAAGCTACCAAGGGGGTGAGCAGGGGTTATCTTTGGCGTGTAACTCCCCAGCCCTGACTAGAGTGGTGGTTTCTGCCTGGCTTTGGCGCAAGCCCTAGCCAACCACAAATCCCATTTCTAACAATGGTCATTGTAATAATCTCATATTAGCACTTTACAGTAAATTGATGCACTTTATTATTGCTTTGATATGATTGTCACTGCAATAATTGCACATCAGCATCTTGAAATGTAATTTGTGCATGAAATGTACAGTAGAAACTTTTTTGTTTCAGGTAATTTTGCACCTTAGCATGAATGCTTTGAATTACAACATGTGCAAAGATTTTCAGCTGAAACTAATGGTTATTTGTTAGAATATCTTTCCATTATGTATAAGGAAATAGTATGCTGTGCACGCCGTCACCTTAAAATATAAAATGTGCAATATTATTCTGTAATTATTGATGTTATGTGATTGGATTTGATTTTATTGATAAGTTTTAAATTGTATATATGGGACAGTTTCTTATTTTATGTGTTGGGAAGATGTTTTGCTTGTAATTAATTTTTTAATGATTAATCTAGTTTTTAATATTGAGATGTGAATTTGTTGTGATTGCAAAGATTTTAAGTAATCAAGCAGTAAAGATTATTACTATTAACTGCTTAACTCGATCTTCGGTGACCCAGACTCGTAAATCCTAAGTGAAAGCTAAGGTGAAAAAGGAAGAGCACATGGAGATACGGTGGGTGGGAGGGGAAAGCAGTAACACTGGTCAGCTGCTGGCATTTGCAACATTTCCAGAACACCAGGCAGGCATTGAAAAAAAAAGTGTGCGAAACAAACTGAAATAGACAGAAGCGAAATGAACCCTGTAACAGGGCCAGCCGCTATGGGAGGGAATGACAGACCAAATGGAGGGACATATGGGTCTACCATTCAAAAGTAAGGAATTTAGAAAGGCATCCGGAACAACAAATGACAAGAGATGGCCCAGCTTGCAGCCCATGTACTGAACACACCATGTCTCGCAGGGCAAGCACACTACTGGGCTCAACCTAAAAAACAAATGCAAATATAAGAGTCACCTGTATCAAACCACAAGGATAAAGCAGTCTAGAGAACACAGAAAAGGCATATGCCCTCTTGAGGGAGCTGAAGAAGATACTGCAGGTGCAGTAAATTAGGTGCTGTTCAGAGATAAAAGACGGAACTAATATGGTCTGGGTTTTGAGCTCCTTTATACCAGTGCTTCCTAAACTTTAGAACTACGACACAAGTTTTAAAATGACTAGCTTTCGAGACCCACCTAGATTTAATGGACTGGGAGGGCTATTTTTTAATGCAACTAAAGTATCGTGCGGCAACGCGCTTATTTACAGAGAGCACATTTTCTATTGAAATGGGCACTCAATTTGAAGCACAGATGTACAATTCTACTGATAAAACTTTATTCCACACAAAAGATGCATGGAAATCGGGCTCCATGAACATTTATCAATTGTACATCACCAAGTAAAGTGTCTTGATTTATTTTAAACCTATTAAAACTTCAGAATAAAAAACATTGCATCATTTTGGCTTTCCTAAATGCTTAATGTGTATAGTCCATTTAAAGGTATTTACATTTTTTTGTGTGCATTACAGAAAAAATAATATCCTATAGCCTCTCCTTTCACACTCTTTGTACCCCAGCATGATTGGTTAAAAAAAAATAATAATAAGCAGCAATTTGTCAGAAGACATAGTCTGATATTTGACTTCTGACTTTGAAGCGCAATCATTTGACCAGATGAATACAAAATGTAAATCCATCTTTAGTTATTGCTTGGACTTTCGCGACCACCCGTTTGGGGAACACAGCTTTAGATGATCGCGTTTTAGGACCCGGACTGTGAGATATAATTCATGAAAGATAATGACCCAAAGTACTTATAGGATCGGATACATTGTTGCTGCGAGGCTACACCAAAGGCAAAATGTGTGTTAAACCAACGCCTCTAAAATAAACTGATAAGTTCCTCAGCGGCCCCTGCCATCACTCATCACTGCAGATGTTACAGCCTGGAAGGAAAACTTTGGGTCTGTACTGGAGTCCTGAATAGGGAAGTCCCCTTTCAGGATGCATCAATCCTCCAGGTCTCCTATCAGAAGAGGCAGCCAGTCCTGGATTAGGGCATATGTTAATCTTTTTATTTAGGGGTGCTTCCATCCACCGAATGTTCAAGCAGGCAGGTACTTCAGGTCAGGGTTGCGGCAAAATGCTTCCAGTGTGGCCAGGGTAGGTGGCACAGACAAGTGTTGAAAGCTGGGTTGTTCAGTGGAACAAATTTGCCCAAAGGACAAGACTAGCTCCTAGCTGGGGATACACAGTATCGCCAAGACAGTCTTGTCTACTCCTGTAGCAGAACCAAGACAGGAGGCTACTTTAGAGAATTTGAAAAGGGATAGGGATCAGCAGTACAGACACCACACTTGAATCAAGCAATCTCTTAGTAAAGCTCCTTTGACCAACTCAGTAAAATTAAAATGCATATTTATTATTAACATAGGACCCATCATACAGCTTCCCCAAGCTAAGTGGAAACGTTTATAAGAAGGACCCACCGGACGCAGCAGTCAAACAGCCCAAGCTCTTGTCCATTGTGCTACTAGGAGCAAGAACAGGTCAGGAAGACCTGTTTGTGGTGCAAGGCGAGCAGCACTGCTTCCAGTACTTAGACAGGCAGAGAATGCAATGGGGATTCAGGGATGAGAGAACAGTAATATTGTACCTGTACCTGGCGTAGACCCCAGCAGGGAAACAATAGACTGCCACCAAGGGGCGACTTCACCTTCTGCACAGATACTACCCCGCAAAAAGACCTGCCAAGTGGCTGCATGCATGCATACTGTCCTAACACATTGTGCTTGGGGCTGTTCACCAATTAGCTAAACGCCTGCAATCAGTCCATGCATAAATTGTGAATTGCACCCAGCACAGTGATTCACATTTCACAATAGTAGATTATGTGGATTATTTGGACCGGAGCCACCCTAATTACTTTGTACTGGGGCATCTTTCCATCAGGGCAAATGATTAATGCATACTGTCCTCCGCAGCAAAATAGCTCTATGTGACAGGTAGCAAAGCTAAAGGCCTGCGAGACTGTGGATTATTTTGCCTTTACATCAATACGGTTAGTTTTATTTTGTGTATACATTCAATGACTGCAAATAGTGGATGGATGACCATTAGGAGCAGTTAACTAAAGGTCTGCTCTGGAAAAGGCTTTGGGCCTGATAGAATCAACTAATTATGCCTTCATCGGGATTGATAGAAGAGTGCTAAGCAGACAGGGCCACAGGCAAAAGAACCCTCACCCCGACATCCGCCCGCCCGTAGGAACGCACACGATGCGACCCATTCAGGGTTGAGACACATTCCAACGTTCTTATGCAAAAATATAACTTAAACTAAAGACACCAGGCAAAAAAGCATAAACCATACACCTGCAGAGCACATCTGATCCGACACAAGCTGAGGAACAGTGAATGGTGTTTCCTTATGTTTGGCATGGCTGCTCCATAGCAGGATGCAGCAAAGCAAACACAAGGGCATTTTATCTGTAGGATACACGGAACAAACGCTGCTATGAAAACAGCACCTCTGTGCAGACGTGTGTGTCATTTCATCTCTACGGGCACCCCTGTAACCGTGCCTGGGCACCTGTTCTGCCTAGCTGCCAGCCCTGGCACTCCAGTAGAGGGGACCTCGTGCACCCTACCAGGCCATCTCAGGCCTGCCCAGCTACAGCAGCAAGAGTCACCCTTTGTACAGCTATCTGAAACACGGAGGCAGCAGAGGCCATCTCCCTATTTACAAGAGGATAAAAGATGCTCCTTTCTGGTAATCTGTATAGATAATCGGAAAGTTCATTAAGTATTTAATTTTCCCGCCGCGTTTTTCTCCTACAACAACCTCTCACATATACCCCTTGCTCGGCCCTAACAAAAGCAGCATGCACTATTAATACAATAAATAAATAAGCTTGTCCGCTATAGTTAAAGCAGACGCGCTATAATTTAAATAAATACATTACGAAAGCGGCGAGTTATGAAGTAAATAAATAAGTGCGACCGCTATAGTTAAAGTGGATGAGCTATAATTTAAATATGTACATTAGTAAAACTAGAGGGCCTGCTGAGATGTGGGTGGAATAGGGAAGATCATTAAAGAAAAAAGTGCTTACCGACTTATGAAGGAGACCGTGTAACGCCACAAGTAAAAGATCCAGTCCTCATGGGAGGTAACAAATGGCGACAAGGCGGTAACAAGCCTCATCATCAATCGGAAGCCAGCATTTACCAAGGACAATGACACCAGCCAATGAAAAATATGGGAGGAGAGTGGGCGAGACTTCCACAGCACCCTCTACTACAGCATGCCTCGCAGAGTGAGCAGTGCATGCACGCTGCCGCTAGGCTTGACCTAACAAAAATGCTTTCTTAATCAAGAAAAAATGGAAACACATTGCCATACTCCAGTGTCCCCAGAAAAGATAATATAGACATCTAACTTTTGAAATAGATAGAAATATTGGAAACTGTAAATGATAATATAGACATCTAACTTTTAAAATAGATAGAAATATTGGAAACTGTAAATGTAATTCTGGAGGGATATGTACTGTTGGTCCCTTGCGCTATAATTGGGGCCCTAAGCATACAATGAAAAAAAGCACAGAGAAACTGTTTGATATTAAGGACTGGCACTTAACTACCAAACCACACTCACAGGATTTTAATATGCCCTACACTTACTCTCACATACACGGGTGAGCAACACGATCACCTGTGACATGTTGGTAGATGGAACAGTACATCTCTCTCCAGATTTAATAAAACACAAGAACATTTGTCTTTGGACTATGGAATTGCACATTGACAGATATAACATTACCACACCCTGTGCACAGTTCTTTTCTGGGATATGCATCATCGGGTCATCAGACCAGGAAGTTCTTCAGATGGGTGGATGGTCTTGGGTTGGCTCGTATGTGGTACCATCGGTAATCACTTTGGCCTGAGGACCTTGAAGTGAAGTATTCTAACGCCTCTGCACCTCTTATGGTGGAGCCTAATTGAGTCTCATCTGGATCCTGAGGAAATCCTCTAGGGAACAGGGCTGCCGACAGTGACCTATTCTCCGGCTCCGCCTAATGTCCAGTGTCTAGGGAGGCTTCTGTAGTTTCCTGAGGTGTTCTGTTGACTTTCTTGAGAATGAAACGTTGCATCACCTCTTCGGGCAGTTATCATGATACCATGGCGCTGCATTACTGATCATGGTTGGCAATCGAAAGGTAATCAGAATTTGCTACCAGGATGCCTATCCTTGACAAACACCAAATCTCCTGGTTGAATGTCTGAACGTTTGTCGCTGGCTTGCTGATTGGTTGCAACTCTTCTGCTAAGGACTCTTTCTTCATCAATGGGGTTTGGGTTCCATTATGGGTGATGTGGGGTGGTGTCAACGATGACACACCCCATGCTGGTATACCCCAGAGCTTGTCCAGTGGCGAAGTGTGGTGTTTGCCAGTATTCTCATGGAAATCCATAAATCGTTCTCCCCAGGGGTTGTTTGTCGTCATGAGCAATGCGGATTACCTTATTTAAGGTGCGCATGAACCTCTCACCTGTAAGGGTCTTAAGGCGCTGGGGGGGGAGTGGGGAGAAGCTCCGGTCAGTCGAAGAGCCAGGTCTTGAGGGTCTTCCTGAAGATGTGCAGAGTGGGTGCATGTCTGATGTTGATCGGGAGCTCATTCCAGGTCTTTGCTGCGACATAGGAGAAGGTTCTTCCACCTGTTCTGGCTCTGCGGATGTGAAGGGGTTTCGGCGAGGGTAAAGTCGGCGGATCTGAGGTTTCTCTTGGGTACGTGGAAAGCGATTCTATCATTGAGAAATTGGGATCCGATGTTGTGGAGGGATTTGTATGCGAGGGTGAGTATCTTGAAAGTTACTCTCTTCTCGACGGGGAGCCAGTGAAGGTCCCGCAGGTGTGGGGAGATGTGTTTGTGTTGGGGGACGCGGGGACGAGTCTGGCTGCCGTGTTCTGTATGGTCTGGAGCTTGCGGAGCAGGGATTTGTTGATCCCGGCGTAGAGGGCGTTTCCGTAGTCTAATCTGCGGGTTATGAGTGCATGGGTGACGGCCTTTCTTGATTCGGGGGGGGGGGATCCATTTGAAGGTCTTGCGATGGATGCGGAGGGTGTTGAAGCAGGTAGAGGTGACGGCGTTGATCTGTCAGGTCATGGAGAGGGAGGAGTCGAGTATGATGCCGAGGTTCCGGGCGTGGTCTGTGGGTGTGGGAGGGCTGCCGAGGGCGGTGGGTTACTAGGTGTTATGTTATGGAGATTTCTAAAGCGCGCGATTACCCGGAGGTCTCCTGGCGCTGGTTACTTCTCGTGCAGCAGAACTAGGAAGGGAGAATTATTTGTCAAAGAGCCAGGTCTTCAACCCTTTCCTAAAAGCTAGAAGATTGGTAGCATTTCTCAAGTGGACTGGGAGATCATTCCAGGCCTTGGCTGCACCTAAGGAGAAGCTTCTGCCACCCCACTGGGCTTTTTTTGCGGGTGGGACTACGACCAGTTTAGCTTCTGATGATCTCAGAGTTCTTGTTGGTCTATACCACTGAAACTGGCGTCTTAAATGATCAGGTCCCCCACCTTGTAGCGCTTTAAAAACTATACACAGGAACTTAAACTGCACCCGGTTCCTGACCGGGAGCCAGTGCAATTTTTTTTATCTCTTTAGAGATTGGGGAAAATTTGGGAGTACCCGTAAGAAGTCTGGCTGCGGCATTCTGAAGCAGCTGAAGTTTATACAAAAACTTTTGCTGAATATTTAGATATCAGCTGTTGCAGTAGTCCAGCCTCGATAAGACCAAGGCTGTGACCACTGTTTTCCAGCATCCTAGCGGAAGTGGGAAGACTCCTGCTGCTCCTGGTCTCGTCATCCTGCCAGTCTTCTGCAACATCTGTGCCTGTGCTCCATAAAGGTTCTTCACAAGGCATGTGGGCATCCAAGACACCCAAAGGAATCTCCCTTGGAGTGAAGGAGTCACTCCCCTGCATCTGCAGGTACCGTAACGAAGCTGACTGGTCTGCTGTTCCTGAGCTCCTGCTAACTCCAAAAGATTCAGCAACACAGGTGGTGGTTCTGCAACTCCCTCGAGGCCTGCACTGTCTTCATAGAAAGTTTGAATCCAGTATCCCTCATCGGAACCACTGGAGCAGTACCCCTCTGCACCGCATCAACTTGCCTTTGCCAAGGCTTGGTGACTCTCCCCTCCAGAGCTCTTCGGGCTCCAAGAAGCTCCAGCCTCAAGCATCTCCTGCAGCCAAGATCTTCCCCGGCACCGTATTCTTTGCACCATGGGCCTTCATCCGTTGGTGAGCTGCTCGAGGTCCTCTCGCGACTCCTGTGCCTTCGGCCAGTGGGTCTTCTCGAGGGTGTTCGTTGGCTCCAGTGGGCTCCCCTGCTTGCTTGGGGCCTGCTCTGTCTTACCTGCTCGTGGTGAGTCACTTGGACCTTGCTGGTCCCTACACAACTGCGTTGGTTACTGTTGCCAAGGCTTGTTGGTGCCCCTGCCAGACACTGATCCACTGGCTCTTGACATTTGATGTGGGACTGCTCATGAATGGCTTCTGGTCTTCTACAGCATCACCTAGTCTGCACAGCTGCAACTTCAAGGGCACCGTCACCTCTCCTGCATCCCCGACATCGGTGGGCATTCGTCTTCCATGCCTCCTGATCACTCTTGAGTGGCACAGACTCTGTCCCCTCTGCTTGCAGGTACCTCTCATCTTGAATCCACCTTTGGGTTCCACCGGACTCTTTCACCTTCTTCTCCAGCAGCATCTTTGCTGAAGTCCTCCATTTTGGTTTGTGGCGGTTTCCGACATCACTTCGCACCTATGCACCCGGCTTCCCTGGTGTAGGTATCCTGGTTCCAGGGGTATCCAAGGGTGGGGTGACTCTCCAACCTTCCATCTTTCACGGTGTGGCTTCAGGGTCCCCTGGCAAGGGTCCTTTTTCTTTAAAACTGCAACCGCGACTAACACATTGACTTGCATTGCGTATGCGGTCATGTTCCCACTCTGCACAGGACCTCCGTGGGGTTGCTAAATGCTCCCCTTGGGGGCTCCTTGGGTCTCCATCTCTTCTATGTCTTCTGGGTCCATTCTCGACTTAGGTCGTGGTTCGCATTCCACTATTTTAGTATATGGTTTGTTCTCCCCCTGGAGACCACTGTGTATTTCTGCTACTTACGTGTTCTATTTCCGAAGTATTTGTGTGTATTGTGTTTATATCTCCAGGTGGGAGCTATTGCAATGTGTTAGTGAATATTTATAATAACTATAATATATATATATTCACTGAAAAAACATAGGTTTCAGGGAAGTTATAGTTAGAAATTAGAATTTAAAAAACCTTAGAAATTCACTGAAAAAACCCTAGGTTTCAGGAACGTTATAGTTAGTTGGACATTTCACTCGTATAAAACCAGAGAAATTAGTCTGTTATAGTTAGTAGAGCTAACTATAACTCGCGCCCCCGCAATGCACTGCTGATGACGTCACATTTTACATCACTCATGACATGTTCAGTGACATCACTGATGAAATCATCCAGTGACTGAGTGTTTCTAAACATTTCAAGAACGTTATATCTATATATGACAAGGTATATTAAAGAATGATTGGTTGTCTGAGAACCTGTATGGGTGCCTGAGTGTCTGTGTGGGTGGGGGTGTGTGTGACTCACTGCATGGATGTGTGAGTGGGTGATTCACTGGGTGTTTGTGCTTATGAATGCGTGTGTTAGGTAGTGTATCGGTGAGTGAGTGTACGTATAGCTGTGTTGGTGAGTGAATGGATGTGTTAGTGGTAAATGTGTTAGTAACTACATCTGTGAAAGGCAGTATTTGTGAGTGTTGGAGTATATAAGTGAGTATATGTAACAGTGAGTGATTGTGATAGTGGCTGCATGGATAAGTGTGTGCTTATGTCAGTAATTGTTGAAGACAGTACGAGTCTGTAGGAATAAGTGACATGGTGTGTGTATAACTGTATAGGTGAGTAAATGCCAGTGTAATGAATTATTTGGGTGACTGACTAGGTTTTTGAGTAACTCTTTGGGTGAGTGGCAGTGTGTGAGTGTCTATATGGGTGTATGAGTGGATATATCAGTGGCTGTATTGATGAATGACTGCATGTATGAGTGACTGTATGGGTTAGTGGGTGAATGTGTGTGTAGACGTATGAATCACTGAGCGGGTATTTACTAACTGCTATTAGTGTGTCTATGGTTTTGATATCGGTAGTCTGTATTTTAGAGTGGGTGTATAAATGGTTTTATTAGGGTGTGAGGATGTGCATCAGATGATCATGTGGATGATGTCATTAGTGATGTCATTTGAGATGTCATCAGTGATGTCACTGAGCATGTAATGAGTGATGTAATATGTGACGTCATCAGCAGTGCATTGCAGGGACGCGAGTTATAGTTAGCTCTACTAACTATAACAGCCGCATTTCTCTGGTTTTATATGAGTGAAATGTCCAACTAACTATAACGTCCCTGAAACCTATGGTTTTTTCAGTGAATTTCGAAGGTTTTTTAAATACTAATTTCGAACTATAACGTCCCTGAAACCTATGTTTTTTTCAGTGAATGTCAAAGGTTTTTTTAAATGCTAATTTCTAACAATAACATAGCAGTCGCGTTTGCAGAGTGGTGGAGAAAGGTGAGCGTGGCCTCCGAACACCTCTTAGCAATCCCACTGTGTGGGATTTACTGGATGTAACAGGAGGGGTAGTTAGCCCCCAACGTCAACCTTGGGGGTCAACTACCCCTCCTATTACCTCCAGTAAGTCCCACACAGCAGGATTTCTAACTTCTCAAACCAGGCAACTCCCCCTTTCTCCACCACTCTGCAAACACGTTTGCAGAGTGGTGCAGGGAGGGCGCGGGGCCTCCGGGAAGATGCCAGCTTTTAAACATTTTTTTTTTTTAGAAGGGGGGCTGTGTGGCCCCCTTCTTATACCATTTTTGGGGCCCTGGGGAGCCCATCCCCTAGGGCCTGACCCCTTATAATTTAAAAAAAAAACGGCAAGGGGGCCGTGCGGCCCCTCTCCCGAAGCCAATTTAGGCCCCGGGAACCCCATCCCCCGGGCATGGGCAGACTTTTTTTTTTTTAAATACATTTGAAGGGGTGCTGTGTGGCCCCCCTCCTCAGGCCAATTATGGCCCTGGGGACCCCATCCGCCGGGGCCAGCCTTCTTCTTTTTTTTTATTTTATTATAGGTAAGGGGCACCCCCCTTCCCTGTGCCACTATTGGCCCCGGGGTCCCCATCCCCCGGGGCTTGGCCATTATTTATTTTATCATTATTTTGAGGAGGGGGGCCGCGCGGGCTCCCTCCCCAAGGCCGATTATTATTTTTTTAAAGGGAGGGGGCCGTGTAGCCACCGTCCCGGGCCACTTCTGGCCCCGGGGACCCCATCTCCCGGAGCCTGGCCTCTCCGTTTGGGACCGTAGGGAGAGCCCCAATGCCCCCACAGTCCCGCCAGCTCCCCGCCTCCTGCGGGAGCCAGCATTGCTTTTGAGCAAGGGGAGCTGCTGACATGCAGCTCCCCTTGCTCAAAAGCAATCCTGCTTTGCTTAATTGAAGCGAGAGCAGGTTTTCCTGCTCTCGCTTCAATTAAGCAAAGCAGAGTTTGCTATGGCAGGACGGGAACCGTGCTCCCGCCCTGCCATAGCAGACAGCAATGTTCAAGGGTGGGCACCCTGGCACATTGCAGGAGCCGGCCCTGGGGGGTGGCGATCCCCAGGGCCATGGAGGGCTCCAGGAGGGGGAGGCCGCGCGGCCCCCCTTCAATACTGTTTAAAGCACCGGTGAGGTGGTGGTCCCCAGAGCTCAGGGGTCCGCAAAGGACCCCTGCATTTAATTAAAGTGTGCCCTGGGGAGCTGGGGCAGTGTGTGGGGGCAGTAGCCCCCCCACACTTTATTTTTTTTAAATTTAAGCCAGGGGAGGTGGCGGTCCCCAGGGATTGGGGGGCCCTTGAGGCCCCTCACACATTAATAAGCATTGCCCCTGGAGGTGGCTGTCCCGGGGCAGAGTGGGGGGTAGGAGCCCCACCCAAAACATTTTACATATAAGCCCCGGGGAGGTGGCGGTCCCCGGGGCTGCGCGGGGGGCCCAGCGCATAAACAATTAAACCCCGGGGAGGTGGCGGTCCTTGGGGCTGCGGGGGCCCCCGCTACATAAATAAGCCTTGCCCATGGGACCTGCCCACCCGTGGGGTTTAAAAAACGAAGCGCAGAATCCCACGCTTCGTTTTTTTTTTTTGTGAACAAATTTTATTAGTCAAACGTACAATCAGCGGAGCTCTGTACCCCAGAGACATCCATAGCATCAATGAATCACATCTTGACATTGACCGTTTTTCCATATAATAACAAAAGAAGAATACAGAAGGGCCATACATATAAAATACGGCCCAATTGAACACACTCCCCCCCAACCCCCCCCACCACCCCACACCCCATCGCACCACCAGCCCAACAACATCAGCAGGTATGGTCCAAACTGCAGCTCTACTCTCGCCATGAGACATGCCCAATCTGCACCATGTCACCAACGCGCGTGTGGTACATGCCGCCCCCAGACTAACGAAGAAAACACCACAAGCCATACAGATCCTATTCTGGAATAGGTTCTAAATCCAATCCCCTGTAGTCCTCCCAGCGCTTCCAGATTTTATATGCGCGGGCAACCTCGTGCTAGAAAAATGGGGGTCTCCAGGCCCATACAGAAATCCAATCCTGCTTTCCACACTGAAACGGAGGGTGCGGCCGTCGCCTTCCAAGCCCTTGCAATTTCATGTTTCGCAATGGTAAAACCCAGGAGCATCAAATGGCGCTTGTAAACATTGCCCCCTATATCATCCATAACGTGCAGGAGTACTAATTTAGAAGATCGAGGGAGATCCCAGCCCAGGACCTCCGAGAGGCACGCCAGCACACCCTGCCAGAACCTAGACAATGCAGTACAATCCCATATGGTATGTAGTAGAGTCCCCTCATCATGCAAGCAGCAAAGGCAATTCGGGGACGCCACCAGACCCACCCTGTACAGTCTGACCCTAGTAAAGTACACCCTATGCAGGTATTTAAATTGAATTAGATGAAGGCTCACCGCAATGGCCGCTCCACGTGGGGAAGCCAAAGCCTCCACCCAATCCTCCTCCTCAAGCGTGCCCACATCCTCCTCCCATGCCACATGGAGACGTTGTAATGATGGGGAGCAGTGCGTTACCAGAGACTGGTAGATCCTCGATATCTTATGGTCCCGAAGATCCCCCATGAAAATTTTCGCCTCCACCGGACTGAAGTCAGGCAATTCCTCTAGACCCACCAAGCTAGGAGCCAGAGCATGCCGGAACTGCAGGTATTAAAAAAATTGTGAACGCGGCATATGAAACTCGTTTTGCAGGTCCTGAAACGACTTCAGGATGGGTCCCCTCATGACATCACCCAGGGTAGAGATCCCAATCACATCCCAGTCATGAAAGCCCGGCAAAGCCGCCAGCTGCAGCAGCCGCCCATTTTGCCAAAGCGGCATCTCGCCCGTCAGGCGATTCCACCAGCCCATCCTCCGCAACGCCTGTCTCCAGACCTGAAACACTAACTGTGTGACGTTCGGCAAGGAACGCCGCAGAGGCGCGGAATAGAGAAGCGTGTGTAGTGAGTGGTCTCCCATCAACCGGCGCTCCAAGGCATATGCTGGGTCTGACCTGTCGCCATACCACCATTCGTTAAGAACTAACAGATGTGAGGCCATATAATACGAGATAATGTCTGAGGTCGCAAGTCCCCCACAATACGTGGATTTAAAGCAGGTGCGGAGAGCCACCCTAACAACACCCCCACCCCAAAGAAACCGACTCAAGGCCGCGTTGACCTGGCGTAACCAACCCGAGGGGATGGGATATGGATGATTTTGCAGCTGATACAGCAGGCGAGGAAGAGAGACCATTTTGAATATGGCCGACCGGCCATATATGGATAGGGGCATGTGGGACCAAACCCGAAGATCCTCACGCACTCTGTTCCACACCGGCACCAGATTCCTCTCCCAGGAGACCAACCTCACGTCCGATAAAAACACCCCCAAGTACTTCAGCCCTCCACGCACCACCTGCACCGCGGAAGCCCACGCACCCGGGTCGGCCCCTCCACCCAGGACCCACAACGTAGATTTACGCTCATTCATATAGAGACCTGTAGTCTCCCCAAACACCTGCATAATGCGCAGCAACCGCGGGCCAGTCCTATCCAATTGAGTAAGAAAGAATAATACATCGTCCGCGTAGAGGGCAATGCGATCCGACAGTCCGTTCGCCCATTCAAGCCCTGACACCTGCGCATCTATGCGAACCCATGCAGCTAGGGGCTCCATTGCCAAGGCAAACAGGTAAGGCGATAGGGGGCACCCCTGCCTGGTGCCCCGACCAATGGAAAAGACCGAGGAGACCGAACCCGCCACGCGTACCGATGCTGTTATGTCCATATATAGTAGCGTTAAATAGGAAAGAAAACGGGGCCCTAAATTCAGATACTCCCAGCTCAATGAATCGAAAGCTCGATCCATATCCGCTAGTAATAGAGCTGCTCGCACCCCCAAACTCTCAGCTGCAGCTATCGCCGCATGGGCTCTGCGAATATTGTGACGGGTTGCCCGCTGAGGCATGAACCCCGCCTGGTCCGGATGAACATTAGTTGAGATGTGGGGACGAAGACGGTTAGCCAGCGCCTTGGCCAGAACTTTAGCCTCGACGTTGAGAAGAGAAATGGGACGGTAGGAGGCATGGTGTTCCTGGGGCCTACCAGGCTTGTGAAAGAACACCACCTCCGCGTGTCGCCAATCCCTGGGCAAGCGGCCGGCCTCCCTCGCCTCCTCCACTGCCCTGCAATAATGGGGACCCAGCTGCCGGAAATAGCGCTTGAAGAATTCATTCGGGAAGCCATTGGGACCCGGTGCCTTGCCGGGCAGAAGCTCCTGAAGAGCCGAATTCAACTCGTCTGCCAAAAATGGGCGATCCAGGTCGGCACGTACCTCATCCGCCAGAGCCCTGGGCGGGAGATCGTCCTGAAATCGGGCAATAGCTTCTGCTGATAGACATTCTTGGGGAGCATAAAGGCCCGCATAATAGACCGCAAAGCTTTCTGCAATGACCGACGGGTCTGACATCGGCTGGCCGTCAGGACCGACCACACCCGGGAGGACCAGGGATCCCGTTGCCCCCTGACACAATCTATGCAAAAGCTTGCTCGACTTGTCCCCCCACTGTTATATCCTGCTGCGGGTAGCCAGCCACGCCTGTCTGTTTTTTTTCATTTTTTTTTTTTTTTTGAAACCGTTTATTACAGTTTATAAAAGTTACAGGTATGGGCCTACAACCACACGGCCGGCCGCTAGAGCATCAAAAGCATAGTACATACATACAGCAAGAAGTCTCTCAGCGGTGCACCGTAGGAAAAGAGGAGTAATCTATGGTGCAGGCCTCATAGCTCCATGCCCACAGTACGGTTCCATTTTCTTAAAACAGAACAACATCAACAAACCACAACCGCAAGGCAACCCGCGATCCAAGTGACAACACGTGCTCCATAAGTGGGGGATCCAAACAGCAGCAAAACTCTGAAGAGGGGGACGGGAGTGAATCAGGGACTGGGGGACTACGCGCCCGCGGCCGAGGGAGAGGGGCCATCTAAGGAGACGGAGCAGGCGAGGCAGCCGGTAGCAGTGGCGGCTCACAAATACCCCCGCGGTAGGCGTTCCAGGGGCCCCAGAGTTTCATCCACGCCCCAGGCTTACCCCTCGCCACATACACCACCTTTTCACGAAACATACACCAATCCATATGCTCTTTCCAGGCCGACACCGCAGGGGGCCTCTGGGATCCCCACAATTGAGCAATATCACGCTTAGCTATCATGTATCCCAGAGTCACCCACCGCGTCTGCGGGACTAAATAGTCATTAGGTTCCCATACATTCAGCAAGCATCTCCTCGCTTCAGGCAGCAGCGCGACACGCGTAACCACTCGTAGAACCTCATGCACACCACGCCAGAATCGCTCCACCTTCGGGCACTCCCACAGTATATGTATGAAAGTCGCCAACGCACCACAGCCACGCTTACACATTCCATCACCGGCAAAACCCATACGTAGAAGCCTTGGCCCCGTCACGTAGACCCGGTGAAGGATCTTGAGCTGGACGAAACGAAGGCGAGCCGGGATGGCCACCTCTTTCGGAGAGGCCACCGCGGAAATCCAATCCTCGTCGTCCAGCTCCAGCCCGTCGGCAACCCAAGCCTCGCGGAGACTAGTCAGCAGGCACGATCTATCATTGATCAATTTTTTGTATATGAGGGAGATCGTGCTGTCCGGAACATGGCCATCTAGCACTCTGTCCTCCAGGGGGGAAGACTCCGGAATGGATGCAACATCCGGGAAGACAGAGCTCAGCGCATGGCGGACCTGTAGGTACCGAAAGTACTCACTGCCCTGCAGCTGAAACTTCGCCTGCAGCGTCTCAAAGGTTTTGAATCCCCCCCTCGTCCAGAGATCTCCCACCGTGCTGATTCAGATCGTGTCCCACTTCTCGAAGCCCTTCGACGTCCACAGGGAGCCCAACCTCTCAGATGCATACAGAGGAGACGCTCGGGTCAAACGGTCCTTCCACCCCATAGCTGCGTTAGCCGCGTGTCAGACACGCACCATGACACGCGTCGGTCCCGTCAGACGGGAGTCGGGCGCGCCAGAGTAGAGCGCTCGATTATAGTCGCCACCGGGCAGGAGCATCCTGTCCATCTCAAATGCCGGGTTCAAGGCGGGTCCGTAAAGGCCATGATTAATTGCAGCTAGTTGGGAGGCCCAGTAATACCGTTTAATGTCCGGGAGGGCGACCCCTCCATCGTACCACGGGAGCGTCAATTTAGCCAGAGCAATACGCGGCCTCCCGTCCCAGAACAGGCGCCGCTGGAGGCCCTCCACTTCACGAAAGTAGCGTGCCGGGACCAAGTCCATGGTATTCTGGAGGGCGTAGAGGAAGCGCGGCAGGGACATCATCTTAAATAAGGCCGCTCGGCCGAGCGGCGAGAGCGGCAGACGCCGCCAGCGCACCACGTCCTCCTTCAAACGCTGGAGGGGGGGCAGCAAGTTCCGCTCATAGCGGGCCTCCGGATCAAGAGTGATATATATACCCAGATACCGGAAACCCTGGGAGGCAATCTGGATCGGACAGTCCCGTGGCAGGACCGGAGCCTCCCCGGAAAGCACATAGACACAGGATTTCGCCCAGTTGATGACCAGGCCTGAGTTGCGACCGAAGGAGCGCAGAACATCAACCAGGACGATCAGTGATTTGCGCGGGGAGGCGAGGTACAAAAGGATAGTTTTTTTTTCATTTTTGACGGGGTTCGCGCACCCAGCATGACCCGGCCAAGATTAAAACAAAGAAAATGCTTTTTTTGGGCCTGGGGGGTCCCTGTGGGACCCACTGAGCAGGCCTGGGGGGCCAGGGTGTTTTTACCCTGCCCCCTTTTCTTGTTTTTAATCTTTTTTTTAAACCTTTTTTCTTCTCCCTCGGTCTGAAGCACAAGATGGCTGCCAACACTTCCTGGTTTGAAGTGTTGGCAGCCAATCAGAGGCAAGCTCGTGCTCAGGAGGGCTCAGCCAATCAGATCTCACAATTCTCAAATATCGATATCTGTAAATCTTTAAATATCTCAAAAACTCCTGAACGGAATTACACCATTTAAAAAAAGTGTGCTTTTTGGACCAAGAGCTATCTCTCTGCCAGATTTAGTCTAATCCCGTTCAGCAGTTCAGGCTGTAGCTGTGTCTAAAGTTTCCTATGGAAATTACCATGGAGAAAACATGTTTTGAGACCCCCTTTTTTCTCTGCCCCCCCCCCTTGACGAATCACCCCGAAACTTTGCAAGACAAGAGCTGACCTGAGTGAATGAACAATTAGTAGGTAATTAATATATATGTCTATAGATAGATAGATAGATAGATAGATAGATAGATAGATAGATAGGTAGGTATATAATATCTACACTGTGTGGTTCTTTTTTCACTTAACCTATACTATAAGATTAAGTACTGGTGAAGCAAGCTGCTTTACACTCCTTCTGCTCTCCACATCTACCACTTAGAGAGCTTTCTAAGGTTGTCTAAGACCACTAACAGAACCATGAGGGTTGTCTGGATTAGTGCCGGGTGCTACACTTATATAAGTGAGCACCATATACCAAGCCAGCCTCCTACAGAACGTATTCTGCCAATTCAAGGCTTTGATAGGAGGTCCTTTGTCGGTCCACAAATGACGAGTGCATGTCTTCCATCCGTTAGGTGGCCAAAATCCTAACTGGCACACTCCCTAGACTCCCCCTGAACCTTCTTCGGTGACTATCGGTGCAGGAGTTTCAAGAGATCCAGAGACTTAGCACCAAGTGCAGGATATTAATGCAGTTTCCACCATCTCATCTATACCTGGGAACCCAACTTTGGTGCAAAGTCTATTTTTTGTTTTAACAACCCCTCGGTGGCCATGGTGGGCTAGTTGAACAGCTTGCTCTGCGAGGCTGCGTGGAATCACCATGTGCAGTCCTCTGAGTAGGCATCCACTCACATCCATTGAGAGTTCTTTGCGAACGTTGAAACAGAGCCTCTAGGACTCTCTTGGATTCCAGGATCCTTTGTGACAGGTGTGCCTTCAAGGTTTTCCATTCTTCTGACTGGACTGCAGTGAGTGCAAGTTGGAGGCATTCAACTTCACGGGTGGCTTGTCTGAGGGTGTCCAGTCGAAGGGGAAGTGGCCGGGACCACTCTGTAATGTAACAGACATACTCTTCTGTCTCCTCGGCCTTTTTGGAGGGTTGCAGCAAGAGGGTGGCGAGAAAGGTAGTCAGCCAGATTGGTGGCACCCAGTCGGTATTCGCCTTGACAGTCGTATTCCTGTAGCTGCAGTATTCATTTTTCAATGTGAGGTGGCAGCTTGGGAGCAGATCCTTGGAATAGGGGCACCAGGGGCTTGTGTTCCATCGTGACTACGAATGGCTGTCCTTAGACATAGAGGTGGAAGTGCCTGCATACCCAGTGTATGGCAATGGCTTCCCTTTCTATTTTGGAGTATCAATGTTCCGCCTTTGTTATGGACCAACTTGCATAAGCGACTGGAGTCAACCTAGGTCTGGTTGCTTTTGGGCGAGAACCGACCAAGTACTTTCAGGCTGGTATCCACCGCAATACTGGGGGGTTTCTGAGGATCAAAGTAGGAGAGAGTGGTGTCCATCGACAGAGCTTCTTTTGTCTTGCGGAATGCTTCTTCCTGCTCTGTATCCCAGGTCCAGGTGGCGTTTGTTTTGGGGAGTTTACAAAGGGGTTGGATGAGGCCCGTGAGGTCTGGGATGAACCTCCCACAGTAATTCACCATACCAAGGAAGCTCCATACTGCTGAGATGTTGGTGGGTATCGCAGCTTCTTGTACATCTCAGACTTTTCCTGGGGCTACCCCTTCTGCTGAAAACATATACCCAAAGAAGCTGATACGTTGTTTCAGAAACTCACACTTCTCGCAATGGAGAGTGAGTCCTGAATCTTTGATCCTCTGGACTCGGACTCCGCTGAGATATCTGTGATGTTTCGCCATCGCCTTGGCGTGTATGAGAATGTCATTGCTGACATTAATGACTCCGGGCAAACCACTGAGAATCTCTTGAATGGTGTTCTGGAAGACTTCAGCAGCGCTTTATATCTCAAAGTTGAGGCATCGGTATCTTCGTAGACCAACATGATTGGAGAAGGTAGTATACATTGACTCTTGGTGGAGTGGTAGCTTATGGAGCGTAGGTCAACCTTTGAGAACCTCTTCGCTTCATTGAGTTCTCCCAGGATGTCATCTACTGTGGGAGTTAAATGGCATTCTCGTTGGATGGCGACATTGGGGAGTCACATATCCACACAGATGCGGACCTCCCCAGGCTGTTTCTTTTTATTTACGATTACAATGGGTGAGACCCACAGGGTGGGGCCCGTCACCTTCTCTATTAAGCCTGCATGTTCCAATTTCTCCAGCTCTTCTTCCCCCTTTGGCCGGAGATGGAATGCAATCCCTCGATGTCGTAGAGCTATTGGCTGAATGGAGCGGCCAATGTGCTGTCTCGCCTCTTTACATTGGAGACAGCTGATACCTTCAAACAGTTCAGCAAATTCCTCGAGGATGGTGGATAATTCTTCCTCTTGCACTCCGGATGCAAACAAAATCAAGTCAAGTGCTTCAGCGGTCTGCCCGCTAACCAGCATGCCGTGTCCTTTTTCATCTACATAGATGACTGTGTCAATACTTGCACTTTTGTGGGACACCAGTGATTTGAAACACACAAAGAGGGGTATGGGATGTGCTTGTCCATACATGAAGACCCTGCCCATCATCTTTTCCAGCACTGGGGGTTTGGCTAGGGTGCGGTATACGTCAGCTGACATTAGTTTGATGGATGCTCCGGTGTCGATGGTTGTCGTGACCCTTTGTGGCCCTATTAAAATTTGGCATTGTAGGAGCATTGTGAGGTGAGTGGGATCTCTCGACTCCAAAGACGGTGTGAACAGTATACAGTATACTCTTTCATGTCGTCATCCATGTCCTCTGGTGTGGCTGGGCTACCAGCTGTAGCCTGCATGGTTGCCTTCTGGGGCTTGCTCTTTGATGACCTGCAGACTTTGGCGAAGTGGTTATATTTTCCACAGGCAGAACATCTCTTCCCTTTTGCGGGGAACTCTGCTGGCTTGTGGGGTGGCCCTCTGCAATATCTGCAGTCCTTACGCTTTTCTGGAGGCTGTTTCTGAGCTGCTGGACTGCGGTGTGGCTGGACGACATTAACTGGTTCGGATTTAATTGGCCGGCAGAGAGCAGCTTCCATATGGGAGGCTTTCGCTTTGGACAGCTCCTACAACCGTCCGAGTGTCAGGATGCTCTGAAGCGATTTCCCAGATTCTTGGAAAATTGACTATCTTAGTTTTGAGGAGCAGCACCCTCATATTACCTGACCTCTAATCTCTTCCAGGTGCTTGCTAGTTCTTTGAGGCGACAGGGGAAGGTGTCTATTGATTCTTCTGGTTCTTGGTGTGCCTGACAGAACACAAAACGTTCATAATCCCTATTTGCCATCGGCTCGAAATGTGCATTGAGATCCCCGAGTAATGTTGCATATGTTTTGGGTGTTGTTTCGACTAAAGTCTTGTATACCTTGTGAATGTCCTTTCCTCCTAGGTATGAGATGAGAGCTCTGCACTGTTCAACAGCAATTTTGGCACTCTCTAAGTAGAATTAAAGGCACTATACCCAGTCTTTCTATTTCAAAGCTAATGTGGATGGCGTACCGTCTACAACAAATGGCTCTATGGCCAGGATTGAGGCCATCGTGCTGTGTGAGCCTGAGGGCGCACGGGCACCTTCTGCGGCATTTGTGGCACCTCGTAGCACAAGCGCTGAGATCCACGTGAGGTGTTGTGACACAGCAGCCTGTCCAAGGGCCTCTTCTCTCCAGGGAGGCATGAAACAGGAGCTCCGGAGGTGTAAGGGCGAGCAGTGCAATGCAGTTGCCTGATTTTCTTGGCTGGGACCTCTTGCACGCTTATGGGCAACTAGTCCTTGGGCCTTGAGCCTTAGCGTGTGGAGATGTCTGATGGGCGGGGCAAATTTGCACTTCAAACGGCATCCACATGCCCCTGCTGGTAATGTAGGCTGAGGCACAGCTGTACGGCAATAGCTGAGGGCGGGGCCCACACTGTTATGTTCCGGTGGGGCTGGGAGTGCAGCCCGGCGCTGCCACTAGTGAGGCTGGGCACCACGTGGTCACAAGGCAGGGGGGCCGGCATGGCAGGGGCTGGAGCACTCGCCACCTGGGTGTATGAGCTGCTGTACGTCGCGCTTGGTCTGACGGCTGGATGAGGCGCGGCCGTGATCAGTGCACCGAGGGCAGGATGTGGGGTGGGTCGATGTGGTGCGGTTGCTTCTCTCGACTACGCTGTGCACCTGTGAAGCAGCAGGTGGGCAGCTCTAATTGAGACTGGGCAGCGATACATGGTTGGGGGTCGAGTACCCACTTCGTCACCTGTTTACTGTTGGTTCCTTGCACTTTCATTGGGTCCCTGCGCATACAATTTAAGGAGGCTCAGAGACACTGTTTGAGAATAAGGGTTGGCACATAACTAACTACAAAGCTATGCCCAAAAGATTTTATTATACCCTTCATATACTGTGTAGGGTTAAACCAATACTCTTATGTACACGGGTGAGCAACACGCAATCACATGTGACATGTTGGGAGATGGAACAGTACAGGATACTTTGTCTGAATAACTTACCCCATGAACCCTCCCCTGTCTAATAGTAGGATCACTTAGAAATCGAAATATAAACGTGAGCAGTTTACGCTTATTCATAAACCACAATAATCATATCCCTGATGCAAAACTTCTCCCAAAATTAGGGAAATAATTTGTACTGGAACACATTTAGGATTTTATTGAATCTTCCATACATATTTGATATTCTGTTTGTGTTCACTTTTAGCAAAGATTATTCACCTATTTATAAAAGGTATTCTGTATTTTCAGTTCCTCTGTCAATATACTCATTTCCTTTTGACCAGTTGTGTTTTGGTCACTGGCAAATGGTGGAGGTTATCTTTATAAGATTGCAATGCCCTTATGTTTTTTTACTTTCTCTAGTCCTGAAGATGTTTGTTGGAATATAACTATCCAGTGACGAAACACATGTTGGATAGCTTATGAGAAGTTTTGCATTGAGGATGTGATTGTGGTTTATGAATAAACTACACACGGAGATCTTTCATACAAGATTGGGACTTTTGGTGGTGGAGTGCTCGGAGATCAACTTTATTTTGTATGGACTTTGTCCTCGTTGAAGAAAATTTGGTGGCCTTCCTTCTCCCTGGAGCACGGGACTTTTGTTCTTATCAATATAATTGACAGTACTGTTCTGGTCATTGTTAATACTGACATTAGGTTTGTGTCTGCCTTATTTTACCCAGCCACCACCTTCCATTAACAGTTTATGCTTATTATCCCTACGTCCCAGGTCCTTGTCTCAGCATTACTTTTGAAGTGGAGCCCATCACCGTCCAGAGAGAAAAATAGAAAGTGAAGGGATAATCCCACCCACCCCATTGGAGCTATAAGCTCTAGCCTACCCACATCACATATTTTCTTCTCCTGCATTTAGTCTACGACAAGAACAGTGCCGTAGGAGACTTGCCAAGCTTGTATCAGCAACAGGGAACCAGTGTTCACCATGTACTGGGCAGGGTGTGCAACACCGTATGGGGAGGGCAGGAGGTGGAAATGGACCTGTTTCCCCCAGAGGTCCTCAGACTGGAGCTGGTTGCTGGGAAGAAAACTCAGATTGTGAGTAGGTTCCCCTGCCACAGCCTGGCATGTTCACCCTTGGACTGACCTGTGAATGTTGCTGTCTAGGTCCTAGGTTGGCCTAACAAAGGTAAGGTAAGGCGGTTTCCCCAATGTGATGCTATGAGGAAAGATACATTGACAATCGACTCCATTTTGTTTAACCGACTCCATTTGTGCTCTCACACAGTTGCAGGGTGAGGAGGGGATGTTTTTGCTCTTTACCTGTTATCGCCGTTCACTTTGCAGAGTAAGCTGGAACATATTGTGTGGGGTGCATACCTGGTACCGTTCACAGGGTTGAGATTGTTTTTGCCATAAAAATGTGCGGAATGAACAGCTCTGCTTCAAAGCAAACACGGGGGCCTGGCCAGTTTCTGTGAGTGACCTCGACGCAGACCGTTACGACCAGCCTTGTTTTTGCAACAGAAGGACGGGAGGGGTGAGGTTTCAAGAAATCTCTCCTGGGGTTAAGTAAAACTTATTAAAGACAGGGAATCTTGGCTCTCAGACAGGAGCTCACCTGCAAAGTGTTGTCACAGGGACCTTCGGTGTTCCCAATCGAGACTTCTGACTGACTGTAAGGGCTCCCCAGTCGTCCTGCCCAGAATGTTGAAAGACACTTTCGGTGATGTATTTCTATTACTTACTTTGTGTATATATGCTATAAGCTTAATTGCTCCATATGTATATTTCATATGTTTTTCTGTGTTGTATACCTGATCTCTATATTTGACTTCTTTCCTTTGACATCTGGACTGGTGCATTATTCCTTTTAAAAGTGCTATATTAATAAATACCCATGTTTAATTTTAAAAAGCACAGTGATCAGTTAATTTGCTTCATTTTGAGAGTGCTGAGTTCCTTTTCTACGTGTGTCATTTAAAGGTGCGGTAATAAATACATTTGCCTCCTCTTTGGGAGTGCTGAGTTTAAGCATATCCTATTGTTTTAAGTCTTACATAGTACACCCAGAGATGTTTTAAGGTATGGGCAAAGTGGACCAGCATTTCAGGGGGCCTTAGGATAGAGCCAGCTCTGTTCCGCAGAGTATTCTTCTGAAGACCTTGCAAAATTCCTAAACAGATTCTTTTAAATACAGTTTTCCATTAATTAATTTTTAATGTGGGTGATGTTTGAGAGAGTATTACAGGCATTTTGCAAGAAATGTTGTGTTAATGATTCATGCAAAATCCAAGCCCATGCACTCCCTCTCCATATGTCAGACTCCGATGGCTCCGGTAGGATCGCCTGGATCTCGTCATCTATTTGTGACATACGGTCTAACTCACCCCCTCCACTGCTCGATCCCGCCGGTTTCTCCCATTCAGTTATTACTTCCTTCCATTGTTGAGCCATCACCCCTCTGGCCTCCTTCCATGCCAATGCTCTGCCCTCTGCCCCTGCCCATGCAATGACATCCTTATTCCAGACTGAAATCTGTGGCCCGTCGCAGATTTCCACTCCTGCGCCTAGCTAGGCCCAGCTCAAGATCTATCAAGCGATTCCCAACTTTGTGTTTAGGCGGTCTGGGGAAGCGACCTAGCAGGCATGTCTGAATTGTTAAGGCCAACTCCCTACCAAGCACATCCTTGATCTTAACCAACACAGCCTCCCAGTAGGGGCATTACCACTGGCAATCTCAAGTCATATGTCCAAAGTCAGCATCAGGATGTGCGCACCTAGGGCATTGCCTCACCTCACCTCCATGTCACGTTAAGCCGATGTGGTGTCATATAAGTCATGTGCGTATAATTAAATTGAATATATTTCAGACTGGTGATCATGGAAACGTACCATGAATATCGCAAAACTTTACGCCACTCCGAGTCACTAAGGATTCTACCCCCCATCGTATCTCAGCGTGCCCCTGATCTATCTAGCGGGCCAGTGGAGGACCACACTAATGTGAAATAGAGTCATTTCACGAGATGTCCCACTGTACCAAGAGTGAATAAAGCATGGAGGACAGGGTGGGTATCAGGTTCCTGCCTTCCAGAGCCCCATAGCTGCACAAACTTGCACGTCAATGCTTCATAGAGCAGGAATTGGCCCGGGGGAGTCCACTATCTTCCATCAAGTCCACGAAAGGGATCAGAGCCTTGTCTAAGTAACAATACCCTACAGTCTCCAGTCCAGCATCCGACTATCTGGCCACTTGGGCCTCCGTGAATACAGATTGAGGTTCACCGTGTGGCAGACCCACCAAAGGAATCAAGGGGGAGTACTTTACAGGTTGTTTCCTTCTGCTGCAGCATCGTCTCCACGCCTGGAAGGCCGGGCGTTGCAAAAGGGAGCAGGAGGAGATAGACGTTGCTGGTAATAGGAGCTTTGCCGTCACTAACCCACGACTAGATACAGGATCCGTTAGGCACGTTCCCTCCTCGTTCACTCCCTCCACCCATTGTGCCAGCCATTGTAGTTGGGCGGCCAACATATAAAGTTCGAAATTTGGCACTCCAAGTCCGCCCTCCGACATAGGGTGCGGTAGGATTCGCAGGGACACCCTCGAGCATCCATCACCCCAAATCAATTGCCACAGGAGTACATGCAGAGGTCTAAACCAGCTTCTCTGCATCAGAACCGGGAGATTCACAAAAAAGTATAGCAACCGGGGCAGCATAACCATTTTGGACAGCGTAATCCAGGCCATGATGGGAAATTGCAACGAGCTCCAGAATTGAACACAAGAGCGAAGGGAACGCAACTTCTTCCCCAAATTCGCGTCCTTGAGATCATCTAGGTCATGAAAGATTTGTATGCCCAGGTATTTAAATGTACGCTGTGCCCAGAGGGTATCGGGTGGTAACGCCTCCAGCCTGGGTAAAGGTCCAGCTATGAGGAACAAATAGGTCTTGGTTTTATTAACCTTGAGGCCCGAAAGGAGAGCAAAGTCGCCTAGGATTCGTAAGGTCGCAGCGGCCCCTAACTGCCTCCATGAGGTATAGCAATAAGTCGTCTGCATATAGAGAGACATGGTGGCAACGCCCGCTCAAGGTCAATCCCATCCCACGCCCAGCCAGTCAGAACCGCTCCGCCAGTGGTTCTACAGCCAAGGCAAACTGGAGCGGAAAAAGAGGGCAGTCCTGCAGGGAGCCACGAGAGATCTTGTAAAGTCTGGAAATGGTGCATCCCGTGTTGACCCTCGCAGTGGGCGAGGCATAAAGAAGCTGTACCCACCGCACCCAGTTATCCCGGGAAACATCCTTTATCACGCATCAATTACAATACGGTATGTTACATCGCAGTTTTGACTATTGCACTGGAGGGCGCTCTAGACTAAGGAATAGTGTAAATTACTATTCCAACACCGTCCCTACTGTACGTAGACTGGAGTTGGAATAGTAATTCACACTGTCCCTAAGTCCAGCACCCTCCAGCGCAAGTCGATGTAACGACTTGCATTGTCAGGACCGCGATGTAACATACCGCGTTGTAATAGAACGCGTTGTATCGTCATACATCCGTTATCCCCCAAACCCATGCGACGCATCACCTCAAATAGGTACTCCCAACTCACCGTGTCAAATGCTTTCACCAAATCGACAGATAAAACCGCTGCTTGCTGGAGAGCTGGTGCAACCGCATGATAGAGCACGGAGTAGAGCCTGCAGAGGTTATAAGCGGTACTACGAGTGGGGATAAACCCGTTTTGGTCCAGGTGAATCAGGGACTTCATATGTGGAAGCAGCCTAGGTGCCAACACTCTGCTCAGAATCTTAAAGTCTAAGCTCAGCATGGAGAGCGGTCGGTAAACTCTCACTCCCGCGTCGGGTTCCTTGGACTTGGGGAGTGGGATCACTAGTGCCGCTTGGGTGGAATCAGGCAAACCCCCCCTCCTTCATACGCCTCCACATATAATGCAACAAGATGTGGTGCTAAAATATCAATGAACCTCTGGTAGAACTCGGCCGGAAGACTATCAGGCCCAGGCGTCTTACCGTGTGCCAGCGCCGCTATGGTGGCGCTGACTTCCTGCACTGTGATCGGGCTTCCCAGATCATCCGGATCATCCGCTGCAGAGGAGCCAGGAAATTTAGTATATCCGACAAGGGGGCCACAGTCGGGGCCTCATACAACCCCTCATAGTATTGCAAGAAAGTGTCATTAATGAAATACGGGTCGTGCACTATTACCCCGATTCCAAACCAAGACGCGTGACAAGCACACTCCCCATCTCAAGTTTAATTAAACGTGCTAACAGCCGACCCGCCCTCCCTTCCTCCCTTTGTACTTTGTCTAAATAAGCCTTACAGTTGTAACACCTCAATCTACCCAGCGCTTCGTTGTACCGCGCCCTCGCTTCTTGTAAGGACGTCTGGGCCGCATCATCGATGCCCTGCAAATTATCCAGTCTGCGGACAGCAGAAGTTCACGATTAATCTCCCTGTGTGCCCCAAACACTTGAGCCATGCAATGGCCCCGTACCACAACCTTAAAAGCCTGTGGAGATGAGGCAGTGTTGGCATTAATAGGCAAGTAGGCTTCAACTAATGCTTCCAGTGAGGACCGGAAAGGGACATCATCAAGTAAAAGCGGGTTCAATTTCCAAATAGGGATCGGGGTGTGCTTACCCAACAGTTGGTGCAGCATGAGTAATGGGCTATGGTCTGACAGGGTACGCCCCAGGTACTCTGTGTGAGACACAGAGCCGTTGAAGGCCTGGGAACAAAGGAAGATGTCAAGCCTGGTATGGAGTCGGTGAACAGGTGAAAAGAAGGAGTACTCCCTATGCCTTGCATGTTGCAATCTCCAGGTGTCTTCTAAGCCCCAATGGGACATCCAATTTTGGAAGCCCAATGCAGTACAATGCGGCTGAGTCCCTGGCATGGGTGGGTGCGAACGATCAATTGCGACATCCGCCACACAGTTGAAGTTGCCCCCTGGGGGACGTGGCTAGCAGCCAAGCAATATGGCCGCAGCCTAGGAGAGCTCCATAGCCGAGGGAGCCTTCCTCACAAATCCGAACATAAATCCTGCAGCTAACCACCTCACGCAAGGCGGAGCGTGAATCGGAACATCGGAGGTGTAAATAGCGGCACTCCGGGCCTCCATGCGACCTGTGGCGGCCGACCTGTGTGTGACGGCGCAGGACGGCCTGCACCTCCGAAAGAAGCCGGGGAGTCGAGTACTCCCTCTGCCAGCGGCCACGGGAACATCGGCGGCGCGGTGCGCAGAGATCCACGGGAGGAGCCTGGACCCGGGCACTGTAGGCGCCGCGCTCGGCGGTCGAACTTCGGGCCGCGAGTCAGTTGCGCATTGAACAGTGGGGCTTAGTGAATCCGATGGCAGGCGCCCGGTGCCTCGGCGCCTGGTGGGGGAAAGATCGGCGACACCTGCCGAAGCGCCGGACGGGCCTCAGTATTGCCGGCGCCCCGGGGCAAGATAACGTGGTGACATAAAGGATTGGCTACGGGGGCAGCTACCTGACACACAAGAGAACCTGGCAATTGCAGGATAAGCGCTTGGCGCTTCAAAGCAGTGATGCACATAGCCTTCACCTGGCGAGACAAGACCTCTCATAATCAGAGGCCCGGATCAGAGCTTGGCAGACGGGGAACAAAACGTGGAGTGGCGACGCTGGATAGAGACACCGAAGGCGCATTCCCGCTGACTGGTACGAAGGGGGTGACTACAGCGCAAGCTCCCGCGGTGCAGACTGGCTCCTTATTAGTGCCCCTAGTGGAACCCGGTGCTGAGTTCGGCCTCAAATACAAGTCCAATATTGGAGGGCCCTGGACATGCATTGGGTCACATCGGCGTGTATCCTGTTGGGGAGGTGTGCGACACAACTGGCCCATGGGCCTGCGGCTTGGTGGGAGCCCCTAGTGCCCCCGGGGGTAAACAGCACCCCGTCTGGCCCTCACATGTAGAGGCTTGCTCTACAGCACGAACACATTGACATTGCGACAACAGGGGTGCGGGCAGGAAACCCGAAAGGCCGCGCGAGACAGTGGAAAACGCGGCAGGCAGCGGTGATTACCGCCCTCCCCTTCTCTGTAGGCTTGTCGGAACCCTTCACCAATAAATCCAAGATGGGAGGACGAGGTCAGAGGGGTGGAATATCCAGCAAACTGGATAAATATGCATACACAAAAGACCAAGTTGAAATCTCGCGAGCAACGGAGACCCAAGCAGAGGCTCCTGCACCTCAGGGCCCAGAATCAGTCACGCTGCTGGACGTCATGGCCGCCCTACAGCACGTCCAGTCCTCCATCGGCACGATCTCCACGGACATATCATATCCCTGATACGGGCAGATTTCTCAAAACTGTCCCAGAGAATAACTGAAGTGGAATCCACGAAAATTACACTGTCCACAGAAACAACGGAATCACAACGTCAAGTAAGGAGGCTGGAGGAGGACAATAAGCTAATATTGGCCAAGCTGGACGACCAAGAAGGGAGCTCTAGGCGCAATAACGTACGTATCATTGGTGCACCAGAAAATGTATGGGGGCCTGCTCTGGACCTATATGTGGAGGACCTCATCAAGAACCATTTAAAACCACGTGGGCTGTCACACTTCTGCTCTGTAGAAAGAGCCCATCGTGTACCGGGGGGGAGAACGAGACCGGGTGCCGCCCCAGACCGATACTGGCACGATTCTTTAACTTCCGGGATCAAGACGTCATTTTGCAGGCAGCAAGAGTAGCCCCGCCGATTCGCCTGGAAAACTATACAATCACGCTCTACCCCGACTATACAGCGGCAGTGTCTAAACAGAGATGCAGGTTTTTAGAAGTCAAAAAAGAGCTGCCAGCCAAAGAACTCAAATATGCAATGTTATTCCCGGCGAAACTTAGAGTCGAAGCGGAAGGCAAGACCTGGTTCTTTGCCACACCGGGAGAAGCTAGAGATTGGCGCCCTGAAACCAGATCAGGCAAACCGAAAACAAAGCAACAGCATAGGCTTCACAACACGAACAGGCTACGATCACCCATACGCAGTGACAAAGGGGACTGATCAACCGTGCACCACCACTTCATGAGCGTGTAATTTTTGTGGGACATGCTGCGGGACTCTCCCTGGCCATGGGCTGGCCAAGGGTATGAAGTGCCTTACGGATTTTAACAAAATTGATGGGGGCTTCCAGCTTACTTAAGCAGTGGGTGCTACAAGTGGGGTTGGTCGCTGATATAGCTACTCTACATCTGGTGGGCCTCCGAGGACTGCGGTTGAACTCTCATCCCTCACGCAAGTAACTGTTATGGGGACAAAGCACTCTTCTCAGTTGGGGAGGCGGGCAGTTTGGGGTCCGTCGGGCTGGGAGGCAGGGAGGGAAGTTGGGAGGGGGTGGGGGGTGGGGAGTTGGTGGTGTTATAGTTGGTTGTATATTCAATTTATTATTCATATACAGTCACATGCATGTTCGCTAATGGGTAGCAGGCACATGGAAGAGTCACAAGTAATCTGGAGGGTGGGGGGTGTGATGCAGGGTCTGATATTAGGAGCACATACTCCGCTGGGCTTGCAGATTGTTGATAAAGACGACACAATGATCCCACTATGTGGTAGTTTACTAGTTCTGCCTACTGATGATGGGGGATAGAAGGGAGAAAACGCTCTCAGTGCTTACCTGGAATGTGAATGAGATGGGGGACAAAATCAAACGCGGCCTAGTCCTACAATATCTGAAACGCCATGCTCCGGATGTAGTATTATTGCAGGAGACACTTGGTGGGGAGCAAGAGCAAGGCCCTATCGAGGTGGAGATACAAACTCCTGGTGCATGCAGATTACACTTCCTGGTCTAGGGGGACGTGTATCCTCGCAAAGAAAAACCTCAACCTAATAGTGAATCGTGGGTGGACAGATCCGGGGGAGGTAGGTTTGCAGTCCTGGACGCGCATTGGGAGGGACAGCCACTAAATAATATTTCGGTGTACTTACCGCCGGCGTTGGGCAAGGAAGCTCTAGCGGACCTGAACAAGATACTGGTTGACCTTCCAGTGGGCCCCCTGATTCTGGGTGGAGATTACAACATGACTATGAATGACCTAACGGACAGATACCCAAGTAGGGAAGGGGCTAGACCAAATGTGTTAATGGACAAATTCGCGTTAGCAATGGGATTGGCGGACATAGGGTGTACCATACAACCTGACGGAATCCAATACACCTATTTCTCCAATGCCCACAAAAGTTCATCCCGGATTGACTATTTTCTGACTTACACTACCCATGTCGGCAAGTTCCGCAATCCTCATGCCCTTCCGAGGGGCATTTCGGACCACTCCTCGGTCAGTATTTGACTTTACACGTGGGGAACAACAGCCCCAGACCACGCTCACCATTAATCCGTGGATTTTGAAAATCCCAGACATTAAAAAAGAAATGCACACCCAGACTGTAAACTATTTTAAAGAAAATGTAGGATCGGTGGATTAACCGGTAACCTTATGGGAAGCATTCAAGGTGGTCCTGAAGGGACAGGCTCGTGCACTACAGGCTGGATACTCTAAAAATAAACACCAACAGTTAGTGCAGTTGGAAAGTGAGCTCCAGCAACTGGAATAGCGTCATCGCACCCACAGATGGTGTCTTCCACCGCCTCGCCCTTAAACGGGAGGAGTACAACATAAAAACCAGGGAACAGGCAATGGCTAAACTACTTTGTATCCGCCACAGGGTATATGAGTTGGGGGATAGGGCGGGCAAGACCCTAGCGTGGCTAGAGAAACGGGACCAAGGGGATAGGTGGATACCTAGACTTATCTTGAAAGATGGCACCTCTCAGATAGTGACATACCTTCGCTCTCTGAGATAGACAGGGACACCCTTGAGGAAGACTTGTTGGATGAGGAGATCTAAAAGGCCATCGGTATTATTCAACCCGGAAAGGCCATGGGACCCAATGGGATGCCCATTGAGTTTCTGCATCTGGTGGCCTATCAGGTGGCACTGCATCTACGATCTATGTTTGAGGAAAGCTTTGAGCAACGGGTACTGCCTGAAGACCAGAGATTAGTATCCATAGTGGTACTCCGCAAGCCAGGTAAACCTGCCGAGGCCTGTAGCTCCTATAGACCAATATCTTTAGTAAACATAGACGCTAAGGTTTTAGCAAAAGTTCTGGCCTTGCGCTTGGTCGGGGTAATTTCCTCCTTGGTTCATCCGGACCAATCAGCCTTCATGCCAGGGAGGAATACGGCACTTAACATCCGACGCTTCCACAGCGTTCTGGCTAGGCGAGAATACATAGAGGAGGATGCCTTAGTGTTGTCCTTGGACGCCACTATGGCATTTGATTCAATTGAGTGGCCATACCTGTTTGAAGTCCTGAACAAGATGGGCTTTGGTCAGAAATTTAGGGGGTGGGTGCGACTGCTCTATACCAACATAAAGGGCCAGGTGCGAGTTAACAACTGTACATCACGAACATTTACACTCAAAAGGGGCACCCGGCAGGGATGCTCCCTCTCACCGCTGATATTTACCTTTATGCTGGAACCACTAGCCGCATGGGTGCGAAGAGACGTCATGATTAGGGGCCTAAAGTGGACAGATGATCACGACGACCGTATATCGCTGTATGCGGATGATATTCTGTTATACCTTGCTTCTCCCTATAGGTCTCTCCATGGGGTGGTAAATATTTTTACAAATTTCGGAAAATATTCAGGATATGCGATAAATTAGAGTAAATCAGTGTTGTTTGTACTCCAGGAGCGAGTCCCGAGACTTCCTAGAGGGTGCAACGTGGAAATAGCAACAGATGGGTTCCGATACCTAGGGATATATATTACCGCAGATCCTACCCTTTTTTATGAGCGCAAACTGGCACCTCCGCTGGCCAGGTTGAGAGCAGACGTAAAGCACCGGAGATCTGCCTCTTTCCTTACTTGGCCGAGCGGCGCTCTTTAAAATGTTAGATCTCCCACGGTTTCTGTACATCATGCAAAATTGCCCACAGCTGATCCCGGATACCAACTTCTCGGGAGTAGAGAGTGAAATCCGGACGCTGTTATGGGATGGGGGAGCACCCCGTATAACTCTGACAAAATTGACAAAAGGGTGGTATGATGGGGGTATTGCCCTCCCGGACCTTCGACTGTACTATTGGGCATCGCAACTGGTAGTAATAAATCACTGGATATATCGCTCCCCGATAGATCCAGCGTATCAATTGGACAGATATCAAACGGGAAGATCGGGATATTTGGGGGCTCTATACTCTAGGGCTAGCAGAAAAAGATACTTTGGGCCCACCTCCCACATGGTCAAGATATGGCACCAGGCAACTTCCCGATTGGGGTGGTCCAATATAATAACAAAAGTCACGCCCCTATGGTATACTCAGCAACTAGGGCTCCTGTGTCACCAACCTGGATTTGACAAGTGGGATATAATAGGGATATCCACAGTCGGGGACTTAATTAAAAAAGGGTTGCTCCTCGGGTTCGACGAACTACGGTTAAAATATTATATGAACCAAAGAGAACTCTTCAGATATCTACAAGTCAGACATGCCCTCACTACAGCAATACCAGATCTCAAAGACATACCGGACTCGTCCCCACTAGAAGATAGACTGCTAGATGGACCACTCCAGTCAAAAGCGATATCACTAACATATAGAAAGCTCTGTAATAACCTACCAGACCCATTTTGCAAGCTTAGGGAGCAATGGCAGGGAGATGTGGGGACAATTGATGACGAGACTGGCAGTCTGCACTAATGTCCCCCAAAGAGGCAGCAATAAACTCTAGATTCAAATTGATATAACTTCGAATTCTCCATAGATCCTACATGACGGGCACTACGTTAGCAAAAATATGGGCTAGGCCAGACGTGCTTTGCCTTAGGGGCTGCTCAAAACCAGCTACCTTCTTCCACATGATCTGGGAGTGCCCCGAGTTGAGGCACATATGGGAGGGGGCAACGACACACATCCAAAGTGCCCTGGGGAAAGAGATACACCTTACTCCAAGATTGGGACTCCTTAATATTTGGACCCCCACAGATCTTACAGAGGTAGAGCAACAACTGACCTCACTGGGTTACACCCTGGTTAAGCGAGAAATAGCGAGAAAATAGGGGGCGACAGACATACCCTCTCCTCAAATGTGGATGAAAGAGTTTGATAGGTGCATGGTCGCGTAGACGGAAGTTTTTAAGACACGAGGGTGCCCAAAGAAATGGTACCGGAAATGGGGGAAATGGAATGAGTACTGGGGTATTCTATGTGTCTCCCCATCGGTGGAACTGGAAATGCAGCGTAAAGAGAAAGAGATATGGACATACTGTGATGATAACGTTTCCCACCGGAGCTAATGTAATGAGACTTGTGACGAATTTGATGTACTGTATGCAACATGTATGTGCTTTTACAGTTGAACTTAATAAAAAAGATTAATTTTAAAAATTTAAAAAGTCGCTCTCAAGTATGAGAGAACCTGTTAGAGATTGGGCCAGAGAGGCGGAGAAAGACTCCAGGAAACCAACTTGGTCTTGGTTAGGAGCATAAATATTGCATAGGGTCACCTACCTCCCGGTCAATTGTCCCACAAGCAGGGCGTACCTCCCCTCCAAATCCAGCCATGTGCGATCAAGAGCGAAGGGGACCCCAGCTTTTACCCAAATCAAGACCCCTATAGCAAAGGCTGAGAAGGTGGTCGCGAAAACCTGCCCCGCCACCTCTTCTGTGCCCTCCCAGCCTCCTCTTTATTAAGATGTGTCTCCTGGAGGAAGGCTAGGTGCACATCCCTGCTCCAAAGGTAGGAGTATTTGTTATGATGTTTGGCTATTGTTCCCATACCACGGATGTTCCACCTGAGGAACCTCACAGTGTTAAATGTACCTGCCATTTCCACAGGAACCCTCTCCACAGCGACATAAGGGGGACCCCTCCCCCGCCCGTGTCCCAGTGCATGCACCACCACCCTCCTCTGCGATCAACCAAACAAACAAAAAAAATCCCCCAAAAAACCCCCATCTTGAACAACTCCCTAAGCCCAGGACAGCCTGACAACGGTCAGTCATCCAAACAGTGTGTGGAACATGACCCTTAGTGAGGCCTTACTCCAGTAAAGTTCTCAAGGGGGGGTGGACAGTAAGAGCAGAAGGCAACATAGGATTAACACGCAAACCGTCCTGGGTGCGCCGGCCCCACCGGACCGGAGACCGCCGCTGGTAGTTCAGCAATTCCCCAAGGGTTTGAACTAGTTCGAAGTCTAGGCTACCTCAGATAACTTGGTCAGCTGTGTGCGGTGTCACCACCAGTATCCTCACACTGTCACTGCGGGATGTGTCAGAGTCAACGTCCCCAGTGTCCTTCGAAGAATGAGCTGCTGCCTCAAGGGTGGGGTTCCTGCCCCGCATCAGTGCCGTCAACGCTTGCAGAGGTTCTGCCCTCTCCCTTTTTAGTTTGGGAAGAGGTCGGTTTCTTGGGAGCTCCCCTCCGAGAGCGCCGCCTGGAAGGCTTCCCAAGCTCCGCCGGTTTCCTCGACTCAGCTTTAGGACCCACATACTGGGAGGCCCCGGTCCTATAGGCCTCAATCCAGTCCAAGGCCTAACCCGGGCTTCCACAAAAGTGGATGGTGCCGTCCAACACAATCCGCAACCGAGCCGGTAACATCAGGGAATACGTAAAGTCCTCCTCCCTCAGCGCCCTCTTGACCTCCAGAAAGGAGGCCCGCTTCTGTTGCACCTCCAGGGTATAGTCCGGAAAGATGGAAACCTTACTGTTGTCAACTGCTTAGGGACCCTCGCACGTGCCTTCTGTAAGAGGAGATCTCTGTCCCTGAAATGGAGCAAACGGGTCACCACCGGCCGTGGGGGACGCCCAGGCGCTAGGGGCCTGGCCGGAACCCTTTGGGCCCTTTCAAGAGTGTAGAAGGGCGATAGGCCCTCAGGCGCCACCGCAGATCTCAGCCATTGTTCCAGGTAGGCCATCATGTTGTTGCCCTCGATTTCCTCCGGCAGGCCCAATATCCAGAGGTTGTTCCGTCGATTGCGTCCCTCCGCGTCTTCAGCTCTCCGTTCCAGGACACCCACCCTATCCATGAGGGCTCCCACCTGCTGCTCCAAGGCCTTTTGGGCTGGGGCTATCTCGGAAATGCTGGCCACAGTTTCCTTCACCCTCTCAGAGAACATCTTCTGCTCCTCTCACAGAAGGCCCAGCCCCATCGCCACCGTGCTGATGTCCTGGTGGAGGATGGCCTTCGTGTCCGCTATAGCCTCCAATATCTTAACCAATTGCTGCTGTATTGGATCTTCCATAGCAGTCTGCAATTGTTCCTGGGCGCTGTCTTCTGGGTCTTGTGTGGATCCAGCTTGCCGACCCCGAGGTTTGCCCATGGCGCCAAACCACCCCCAACTGGTGGGCCGTGCCTGAGAGGAGGCTCGATCAGGCAATCGGGGCTGCGGCTCCACACCACGTACCAGGGCCTGGGTTCACCACACTCAGATGGGTCTCAACGCTGCAGCCAAAACATGTGCTCAGCTGCAGGGCCGGCAGATTGAGCGCTCCTGCGTTTACGCAGCGGCCGTGACTCCACTCAGACTCATTCCCACATCAGTGAGCTGCATCTAACCCACACACCTCCAGGTGGTAAAGCAAGCACCCCTGCCACTCACTGCTCAGTCCAGGGTGCCCTTATTCTCGCCAGGGAGGTCCACCTCACACCGGGGCAATGTCCATCATGATGCACAGGCAGGAGGCCCCCCATGCCCCACGAGGTGAGCAGACGATCCAGGTAGCCCCGGGCAGTCCCCAAGAGCAAGGGCCGTCAGCAGGACTCTACGGTCTCATGCTCTCTTCCAGAGGGGAAACCCCCAGGCCGCACTCACCCACCAGAGGGCCGGACTCTTCCACCTGTTCCCAAGAGCCAGTGGGATCTCCAATTCACTTCAACCCTGCTCAGCCAGCAGGGACACCAGGCGCTCCCACGTTAAAGGGGGACCAATGGGCAGCAACTATGCACCAGTCCTTGAGCCCCGATGTAGGCCCCGAGCATCTGCACCAGCTCCCAGTGGTCTCACCAGGCAGGCCGGACGCTCGGCCTCGGCGGCCACAGCCTCTCCCTCACCAAAGCAGCCACGCTGGGTTGGGACCGGGCAACTCACTGGCCCATAGGGAGTTGTGGCCCCCACAGCATCTCGCACGCTCACCTTCCACGACCCAGCCAGTGCCTGTGCAACTCTTCGACCACAAAGAGGGGCCCTCTCCTTCTACGGGAGCGGTGTGTGCACCCTCCTACTTTGGTGCCAGTGACGTCGCACTCCAACCAAGGTCACGAGCCCCGACCGGGCTCCTCACTCATTGCAGCCTCACCACAGCACGCTCATCCCTCCGCAGGAGTGCTAGTGCCCCAGCTGGTCCTCTGCTGCCTTTCCTTGTGGAAGCCAGGTCGGCAAGCCCAGGTCCACACTCGGGGCACGATCCGCAGAGAGGTACGGGCTCCGCTCCTCCTCCGTGGCCAATCAGTCTTAGACCGCCATCTTACTTGCAGCACACTTCAGCATCCGTCGGGAGCTCCGGCTTGCCACAGCCGCTCAGGGAATCGCCTAGTCACCGGGACAAGCCCCCAGCGTCCCAGCACCGTCAACCACACTTTGAGGCGCTTCCCGGTCTCCGGCGTTTAGAGGAGTGCTTATAATTATCAGGCTGGCGTGGAGCTTTAAGCTCACGCATCCGCCATTCTCGGCTTCTTGGCCACACCCCCAGCCCAATAATTGTTCCAATCCAAGAATTGATAAAAATATTGTTTGCTTTTTGATCCTGGATAATACCACAAAAAAGTCACAAAGAAATTCTCAGATTTCCTATACCCTTCAGAGCGCTGAAGCTAATAAATGAAAAAAGTTCCTCCTCCGTAGAAGAAGGAGATGGTAGAAACACAGGTTATAAGATTTCTTGGTCCCTATGCATATTGAAAGCCACCTTAGGAAAAGAGGCCTGATTATGCTTGAAAAAAAGCATACCCTGTAGAAATTCCGAAAAAGGCAGTTAACATTATAAGGTTCCAAGTTCACTAATCCTTCTAGCGGAAGTAACAGCTACAAAAAATGGCATTTAGATTTTAGATCAACAAAAACCAGAGGCTCAAGTAACAACACTTGCAGAGCCTTCACAACTAGTTATTGATAGGTAAGGATGACAGAGAACAATTCCTCAATAGCCAAACATGCTGGGGAAGTAGATGTGGTAGTCAACGTTTCGGTCTGTTTTCTATTGTTGTAGATTCATTTCCTTACCTTGATTTTCTGGAATAGATGTTCACATCATTGATTGGTAGGCTCTTTTATGTATCCCCAATCATGGTGTTTTATTGTTTCTGATTATACCCTTTTGCATTTTTTGTTTACATTAAAAATTTGTAACTTTGAGAAAAGCAGATATTTTTTTTTAATTTATGTTTGGATTTGTTCAAGGTTGAGCTACCTCTTGGGGCCCAACATACAAAAAAATAATCTGTTCAACTGTTGACTGAGATTACTGAATAAATGCCCTTGTAGGCATCCTTACCTAGCAATAACTGCCCAAGCCTCCAAGGGTCTGTTGGGTCTCCCACTGTTCTGTTATTTTACTTCACAACTAGTGGCAGATCATGTGGGGGAAGAGTAGGCCTAGATAAAGGCTTAGAAATAGCAACACTTTTCAGCAGTCTGACCACCAGATCCAATTCCTTGCTAGTCAACCCAAGGTTCTTTAAAAGCTCTGAAGGCTGCCCACTGGGTCAATAAAGTAATAACCGCCAACTGCTCTTAGAAACCATCCAGTAAAAAACTGAAGGATCAATGAGATTCCACACTTTACTGGAAAAAAGATCCAGAAGAATACCATTTCTCAAAGTTCCTCCAATTCTTAGAGTAGGACTTCAAAGTAGAGGGCCGCCTGGAACCCTGAGTGATCTCTGCTAAGTGTTCTAATACATCTCTCCTTTGAAGCCCAACACTTGTAATCTCCAAAGTGACAGACTTCTGAAGAAGTAAGCACACCAGTGGCTGGAGAAGATAAGGAGACAGAGAAATCCTCCAAGGGGGGGAAAGAACCATAGCCTTCAGAAAAGGAAACCCAGAGCGGTGGGCCAAAACGTATTTACTGCTTTAACTTCTGCTGATGCCCTCTGAATTTTTATGAGCATTCGAGGGATAAGTGTAATAGGTGGAAAGGCATGTAGAAAATGAGGGGCATAGTTGAAGATAGAGCATCCGCTCCCCAGGTATCTGGTAACTGGTAGCAAAAGAAGTACCTTGGAATCCGTGTCTTCTCAAGAGATAAAAAGGGCTCTGAATGTTTTCCCAAATTTTGGGCATATTAGGGAAAACAACAAAGGAGTGGGTGATAGAGTCTAGGATGACATAAATGTGTTTCTTTGTTTGTCTGCCACTGCATTCTCCTCCCCTACCCTCTGACCAGATCTGTTTCCGGCATCGCCTTCCCCCAATTTCTTGAAGCAGCCCTTCAAAATGTTGTTAGGTGGAGCAAGAGTGGTCTCATGAATCCATGCCCATGGTACTAGAAATACACAAGACACCATGTGTCCCTGCACTTTCAGCCACAGTCTTGCTGGTGCCCTTGCTCGACATAATGGAGATGATAGTCACTCTTAGTTTTGTCGCTCTCTCTGTCGACGGAAACACCATATTAATGCCTGTCCTGAAATGAGCTCAGAAAAACATTCTGTCGTGCTAAGGAGTCAATTTTCATTTGTCTGAATTGATCAATAGACCATTGCTTTGTAGACACTTCTTCATTATCCTCCAACCCTCCAGAACTACCACTTTTGAATGAGCATGGAGTAGTTAAACGTCCAGGTACGGAAAAATATTCCAGCCCTGAAGATACAAAAGCACCACCAAAGGAGCCATCATTTTTGTGAATACCCTTGAGGTGGATGTGATCCCACAATGCAACACATGGAACTGATAGTACTTCTTCAACAGAAAAAAATTCATGGGTAGTTCTGACCATTCTATGCAATAGAAATATGAAAGGAAGTATCCATCAGGTCCATCATGATCATGAAAAAAACTGGAATTAAGGGAACTGTCTTCTGTAGTGTTTCATCTTGAAATCCTCTTTATCTATTTGTTTATTCCTCTTAATTCTGTCATGAATCTGAATTGTCCTGAAGGCTTGGGAATTAAGAATATGATTGAGAAAACTCTCTTGCCCATTTCCTTCATTGGGAGAGGAATCACTGTTCTTTTCAGAATTAAATTGGGACAGAATATTGGAGATGCAGGATATTGATCCCAGGAACTCATGTATGCAGAACATGCTCTCACACTGAGCTACAATCCTGCTCTGAGTTTTGTGGTTCATCAGTATGACACTACTTCAAATAGAAATTCCTTCTATTGGAAACATTTGCTCTTTTTGCCAATGTAGACGCTGCTTTAATGTTTTGCATTGTGCGCGTCTTGTAGTGTTATTACAGTTGTTTAAAAGCTTTCCACATTTACATGTTAATACTGCACTGTAACATTGGCTACCACCACTGCACACTTTAGTCTAGCAACAAGAATATTTTGGGCATGAGGAGTTGTAAACACAGAAATATTGGAATACCTTAAGGAATATATAGACCAATGTCTTGATGAGCATAAAACACCACAAGCATTTTTCCAACATTTTATTGGTTCTTTTTTTGTCAATCTGACCCTGAGGGGAAAGCAGAAGCAAAGTGAGCTATCTTCAACAAAATAAATCAACTTGCTCCAAAACATGCATGGACATTGCATGCCTCTATAACTCACAATTATGAATATCCCTCTAAAACAATATATGTCCTTCAAGAATACTTATGCAAGCATTAAAACTGACAGAACAAAATCTAAAGCAATAAAGTGGGCCATCTTATATATATTAAAAAAAACTTCAGCTACCAAAGAAATAGTTTTCTTTTTAGATACTGGAAGACTGATGATTGAAAAATGACCAGACCAGAAGTAATTCATACAGAGAAGAGCATTAAAACCAATTGACAGCTAGCTCCACAGAGCTTTGTTCCGGCCATCTTTATGGATTCTTCAAATTCTTTTCTATCAGAGGTAAAAGAAGAGGGGGCCACAATCTCTTTTCTGGCACCTTAGATTTGAAACAGTCTTACTGCGGCCATTTGTAAAATTATAGCCATGCTTGAATTCTTTAAGTGTATAACAAACAGGCTATTTTCACGGGAAACATCCGAAACAACGAAGTTCAAACAACGACTTACCTGAACGAAGTCTGAACAACGAAGAATCACATACCACGAAGTCCTGAACCACGACTTTTCGGAACAACGAAGTCCTTAACAAGGAAGAATCATACAATCTATTTTCACAGTTGTAATCGACTCTTTGTCCACCTTGCTAAGCCTTGACTTGTGCTGGGTGGTTGGCTGAGATGGTTTGTCTATCAGCTTTTCATGTGATAGTTCTCACCCTCTGTGGTTGATGCATCAGGTTTGAAGATTGAATATAATGCATGCTTATAGAGACAGCCAGGGGAGGACCTTCATGGGGGTTAATGTAGGTAATCTTTTTATGGTTGTGGAAAATGATAAAATATCTACTTTTCCAATGAATGTAATGCTTCCGAAATCTACTTGTCCTGTAAAAAAAAATATCCATGTTTCCCTAATGGTGCCATGGAGCAAGGTGACAAAATATGACAGTATTATCATCGTAGAAAAGCTCTGGTAATAGCTTCAGTGTCTATGCCAGGGTTTATGTTATATCAGGGTTTGGATTCCAGCAAGATTCTTATTTTATCACCTTCTGTAAATCTACTTGGGCCCCAATTATGTGTTCAGAGGAGCGAAATTCCTGTATCCTCTACTCTTCCTGCATCTGGATTTACCAGGTGCGAGAACAGCTGACCAGAGTTTGCCTACTAGGAACTCTGCCTGGTAAAATCATTTGGGGTCCAGCTGCATTACAACTTGGACCCGTTTTCCTGTCCTTCCAAACCTTCATGGGGATCATGTAATGGTCTGCCCTGCCAGACTAGTCTCCCCTGCTCTGTCTCACACTCCCATCCCACCTACCCCCTCACCCAGCACCAGCAACCCCATTCACCTTTATGATCTGCCCAGAGTAGGTGGTAAATGTGAGTGATAATACCCATAGAAGAGGAAATACTGTAACTCATTCCATGGAGATAAACAGCTAATTGCATTGTGCTGATAGGATGTTAGCACATGGTACTAGTATTAATTGGTGTGGATTACCACCTTGCTAGTACCATGCTATTCCTAATCTGGCCATACGGAAGGTGGAATTCATCAGGAAGGGATAGTTCCAGGGTTGGAAAGCCGTCCGAGTCTGTGCACACCCACAAACGTGCAAGTTAAGGGTATTTGGGTATTCACCAACTCCTCTGCAATCTTTTTCCACATTGGGAAAGGATGGAACTTTACTCCTAACAAGAGTAAATGCTTTTTCTGGTGGAGAAACGGGGAATGTAGGGAAAGTGAATTTACAGTTGCACAGCAGATTTTCACACAAAAAAATATACATTTGCAGATTTGCACATGAGGAAATAGATATTGCAAACGTTTGGTAAGAGTATGGTTTTCCAGGCCTACGTATATAAACTCTTGTAAATTCCTGAAAGTCTTACATCTGCACTAATGCAAGGAAATATACCTATGTGTACACTGAGGTATATATAAACAAAAATAAGAGAAAGAGAAGCGAAAGCCAAGACCAACGGTGTATGGCGCTGCCGAATGACGCAAATGCCTGATTATTACAATGCACAATTCAGATGTCACAAACAAACACAATATGAGAAATCCACAAACTACTAATGCGTGAATAAGAAAAAAGGATAATTGTGTAGAAAGGAGAAAAACACAAATACTTAGAACCAGAATGAAATCACAATATATTTGTGTGATGGCTTGTCTTATGTGTTGTTTGTCAAATACCAACAGATGTGCTATTTTGTGCACACTTTTTAACTACTGAAACTGTACCAAAGAAAAAGGTACATATTGGATGCTATAGATGAAGCAAAAGGACACAGGAAGGATTCAGAGATGATAGGGTTTATCTGGCTCCATTTAGACCCTACCTATATGTCACTAATTCCGCTTTTCTCGTCACTCTACTTCTACAGGAGGAAACACAAGAGATGATTTTACTGGCAACCACGTAGGTTTGTAAGTACAAACCTTCCACATCGCACTTACATGCCTTAGCGCACATGCAATTGTTCTAATTTTGTTCCTAACGAAACCCACGCTGTCCCTGAAAGGCAAACATAGAAGATGGCTGAAACATGTAGACGACACTGAGGTTTAATGGGGTCAATTTAATATCCCACATCTATCCACCACTGTGTTTAACATTGACCGAGACTTCCACTATTAAAATTTCACCGAAAAGTGACTGGAAATCTTGAGCCAAATTTAATATTACACCTTTCACCAACACTCAGAATCACAGATTTCCCCCCAACAAATAGCTCCGCTGTAATCAGGCGTCGCAGCACACCCTGGAAGCATTTGGCGACCAGGGTGGGAGTCAAATGATGTAGCATGTCACCTACTAGGGGGTTGAGTGAGGGTTCTTTAACAACACCCTGTGGGTTCCAAGGTAGCGCACCTGTAGATGCATGAGGAAGTAGCTACAGGAACATTAGCCTAAATAGGTAGAAGACTCGTTCTCATTTTTTTATTGTATTGTACACTCAGGGAGCATTCTTTAAAAAATTGGCATGCATAAAATAAGTTTTATTAGAACGTTTTTTCAAGCTGCAGATTTTTTTGTGTGTATATTTTATTCTGCAAGTATTTTGCATTCATGCTTCTGCATGTATTTGCATTAAAGTTAGTTTAAAATCGTTACATTTTGCGAACATGAGTTCACATTTTTATACTGGACTACTGCCAGTATCACAAGCTGAGCTCCTAGCTCACTGCATTTCCTTAGAACATTCACCTTAATAGCAAAGGATTTTGTATTACTGAATCATATGTACACATTTGAACAACACATAAATATGGATACACATCTTTCTTATGTGTGAGATGATTGCAAGTAGTAGTCAGATAAGCAGAGGTGTCTGGAAGGTTTGTGAAAGCAGATACAATTGTTGAGGAATGCTGGGCCAGTGTTGTGTAGCGCCTTGAAATTGTGGGTGTCTTTTAATTATGTTCATTTGTGTCTGGGGAACCAGTAGAGTTCCTTCAGGTGTGGTATGGTGCAAGTGCACTGTGGGGGGTTGAGGAAGAACCTGACCACAGAGTTCTCAATGGTCTGCAGCTTTCTGGTGAGTGTTTTTTTTTTAGATCCCATCATAAAGGGCGTTCATCATGTTCATGTAGTCCAGTTTGCTTCTGACGAGGGCGTGCGTGGCGGTTTATTCAGGTGCTGTCCCAGGATCTTTTCTGCTCCAAATGAGTAAACAAGTTCCCTCTTTAGGCACTTGACTGTCCAGAGGTAGCAAAGTAAACCAGTGAAGCAGTATTCTGGGAGGTGGTAGTGGGCAATAAGTCATAGACAGCAGACACAGCACAAAAGAGTAAATAACACACAGCACACCCAATGTCAAGTGATAGCTAACTCGTCTAAGAAGAACAGGTATTTAGTTAGAGGTAAGTAAAATAGGAAAGTTAAAATACGATCAGTGCTTTAAATGGGCAGGTACGATCTTGTACTGAGTACCTGCACTTCATTAATTTGGAAGGGAGAGTACCTGCACTTTTGCAATACATTTAATGGGAGAGTACCGGCACTTCTCAGTAGCAAAAAAAGAACTCTAAAGTGTGAGTACCAGCACTTTTATATTTCCATTTAAAGCACTGAATATATATACACAAAATACAACTTCAGACACTTTCAAAGTATTTACACACTAGGGGTCTGACTTATGCTTCCCATATGCTAACTACGATGTGCAGTATGCACACCGACTTGTTTGAAAATGAAAATCCAATTTGCGACCAATGTACTAACAGGTTGCATGCAAAGCGTACTTCGCCAGGGTCACAAAACAACCTCTTTAATGAGTATTCAACAGGTTGCACTGTGGGATCACCTGTTATTGGCTGCAACTGCAGGAATTAAGCATTGCAAAGGACAGCAGGCCGCCATCCCTGTATTTCCATTCCTAAAAGGGAAACGTTTTTTTAAAAGCCCCCTGTGTACATTAAAGAGACAGGTGCAGCTTTGATTTTTTTTTTCCCTTTTGGGAACCCAATTGGGGAGCAGGCAGTGGTCCACATGATTTCCAAAGTGTCAGATTCTCCTATGTGAATCAGTCACCACTCCAACTCTGGGGGTTGGTAAATGATCAATCGTTTGCAAATGCAACTGTGAATCCTAAATAGGAGGAAGACGCCTTGTTCATGCCTCCTCATATTTGCTGTTCAAAATGGATTGTAAAAGCTCTTTTACGATTGGAAGGAACCTTCTGACTCATAGTTACTTGGTAGCCTTGGCTACAAGATTTGACAAAGCAGTAGGGTAATACCATTCCAGCCAAATGTCCCCACAAAACCAGTCAAAAAAGCAAAAACCTGAAAACTTACATCACAAGCTGGAACACGGTCTGTCCCAAATGCCAAAAAGTTATTTAAGTTCGAGTAATGACTCTAGCGGGAATACAGGAGTCAAGGTTTCAGTTCATTGGTCAGTATCACTTGACAGAGAAAATTAGGAAGACTCCCAACTGCTCATATGTAAAATGCATTGGCATGAGGTGCTAGCTGTAGGTCTTTCAAAGCAAATGCCCCAATGTGTATGAAACTCCAACAGTTCAAACATCAGAATTGGCAGGTCAGAATCAAGATTTTTGATTGGCATGGACACCCACGGAACCAGGTGCATGCACTTGACCCACAGGTTTTATTTAGGATTAGGTGGCAACACTAATTTGCATAATTTTCATCAACATGCCACCCATCTATCACATAACAAAGGCAAAATACTGGACCTTATTTTTGCACCTCCTAAGGACATAATTTGTTTTCCACTCATACAATTGACTGGTATGATCACTTTCCTTTACCATTCCAGTTTTTCATTCTCAGATACTACATAATTGCTAAAATACTTCGTAAATACAAATGAGGTGCCATCCGCTCAGTAATTTCAGACCTGAATCTCCAATATTCCACCGTTTCCCAAAACTAGACTGTATCAACCTCTCTCTAAGTGCATCAACACGCATAACAAAGAAAGGATCAGATTTACTGTAGATATTATTGCCCGCTGAAGTGTAGCAAAACCAAGTTAAGACCTAATCAACTCCGATACTCAAATCAACTCCGCTAAAAAAGAAAGCTCATAAGTAGTGCCGAGAAAAAATAGTACCAATTGAAGACCCATCGCTTCTGTTTAAGTAAATAAAAAATGAGAAGGAAATATTAGGAAGCTATCACGTGCACAAAAGCAAGATATATTCAGGAACAAATCAACTCAGCTCCAAACAGAATTTACTCACTCTTCTGGCACACAGAATTCAACTTGTCTGCTTAGGTGGAACCTTCAATCGTCCTCTCCCAAGCAAAATCTGACAACCTTTAAAATACTTCTGCAACAAAATCCATACCATCAGAAACAACATCACATGTTCTGTCACATACTTTTCAAACCTCCTAAAAAGACAATTCTTGAGACATTCAAGCCAGTTAAAAGTGAGTCTCTCTCTTAACCAACTGGTTAAATCTAACAGATTATCTCAAAGATCACATACCCTCTTAAATCATGAAGTCCATTGCTAACTTTTTCAAGGCAAGATTGGTATCCCTTACAAACTCTTCACTCGTGCAAGGAATATTCACAGATTTGCTAAAGAGCAGCCATATAACGTACATTCTAAAAAAAAATTACACTTAACCCTGATCTCCCTCCAGCTAATTCTGCACCAGATTTCAGCCTTCCTATGCTAGGGAAAGCGATTGATTGATGTTTAGACAATCAAATGAAGAAATACATAAAAAATTATTAATTGCCACCTCCTCATCAATCAGGCTTTCAACCAGGGCACAGCATTGAGATGGATACTTCGGTTTTGAATGATGTCAACCACATTCTAGATGGTTGGTCTCATACCTACTCATTGCATTTATTGGTGGCCCCAGTAAGGTGGACTATAGAAATGTTGAACACATTAGAACATCGGCTAGGCTTCAAAGGACTTGTCCTTAGAAGGTTTGCATCCTTCCTTTCTATCCGACATAACGTGTTGAGAATTGGCAACTACACTTGAAGGACATTGAGATGACATGCGGAGCTCCAATCCTCACACCCACCCTCTTCAACCTTTTTTTTTTTTTTTTTTTTAACACTTTATTTTTCCAATATCGCATGGAAGTGACAGAACATTGCAATGAAGTACAAAGGAGGAAATAAAGAAACAAAACAAATAAATAAGCAATTCTGGCAGTTCCTGACAGTGTTAGTACCAAAAGAGAGTCCGTGATGCAGACGGACAAAGCTTAATGCAAACCCAACAGTACAGCCATCCCCCAAAAGTTGCCGTGCCCTAGCAGAGAATACGGATAATCATGCACATTTACCCTGCCAGCAAGCACATTATGTAAGGAATAGTGCTCTAACCAATGAGAGCAGTTGTCACTTTCCGCACCCTTCAACCTTTACCTTGAGCTGCTTAGTGTGATTCTTAGCCACCCAGGCATATGCTTTCAGCAATACGGGGATGACCCAAAACTACACTATCAGGGACTGCAACTTTCTCAGATCATGCCTGATCACAAAGCAAAGATGGATGTCAACAAACGTACTAAATCCAAATAAGCCTGACTTTCACCCCCACATTGGAGCCAACAGTGAAATCTATTGTTTTCACACAGGGTCCCTCACTGTTCTTTATTCCTGAAATTAACTGCTCAGCCAAAAGTGGTAAGATTGTCCTCTACAACATTAAAAGAGAAGAGACAATATACCAAAACACCAATTGATAACAGCAGTTCATCCTCTAGTATTCTTTCATCTAGACTTCGGCAACTCTGTTCTAGAAGGGGTTCCCAAATTGCCCCAACCTCACCCCATTAAAAACCATACTTTATTTAATGGCATCCAATGTTTTGCCTAACCTATAGGCACTACTTTGGCTACCTTCGAGAGCTAGAATGATCTTCAAACTTTGCTGCCTGATGTACAGTGCCTTCCATACCAGAAATTCATCTCCTCTTACCGCTCAACTTCCCATCTCAGGAAGGCAGAGAAACCTGTACAGTTGAAATGACCTCAGAATTAAAAATCGCCGAAATTCAAAACCTCCTTTGTCCAGAACAGATGTGCAATTTCTACCTTGTTCTCTCAACCAGTAAACAACAGAACCCAACCTACCCTCTTCTCCTTCAGGAAACATCTAAAAACACACGTATTTTGCATTTTCCTTGACTAAATCCTTCAGGCACATTTAGGGGCCCCTTTCTGGAGCAAAATGTCAGACTGAACCCTTTATCTTTCCTTATGCAAACTCCCACAATGTGTCATTCCTAATATCTCCAGCTTGTTAATTTGCATCACTCCACAATGCTTCATTTGTGTCCTTATACTCACTGTGTATCGGTTATGATATTCCTGTGCTAATTTTAGTACTGTTATTGTTCTTACTGTTTCAAATCTATGGTTATCTTTAAATGTAAAACACCTAAATGTCAATGAGTGCTAGAGTGGTATATAAGAACACAAAATAAAAATGCATGAATACAAACCAGTTATGGCTACACAAACTGTTCCAAGGTATACTCCCAAAATCTAAGAGCCCGACTGCAACCAATGGGGCAGTATCCAAAGACCTGGAAAGAAATTATGTTCCTGTAGTGCTAGGTGCAGACCGGTATGGTCTTCCCTAGCATACTGTGGGGGATATTCTCAAGAACGTGTGATAACTACTGCAAAAGTAGCTTAACGCAACTCTTCAGATCGCAGTCTATCGTGGGAAAATAACATCGTGTTAATGGGGTATTCCCAACACGGCGGCACCATGCGATAGACCCACCACAACGCGTCAAACGAACGCGTTGAAAGCAACGCGATGCCGCAAAAATGCGAAACACCAAGGCAAAAAAAGCGGCGATGATGCAAATCGCAATATAAAAATCAGCGAAAACCAGCCACAGGCCTCCAATCCTCACGTGACATGCGGGAAAATGCACTATAAAAGTTGGGAAGTAAAAAAAACAAAAGCCAAACAGCGCAGTACAATGGAGTCAGCCGGAGCAAGTGCAGAGGACAACCAGGACCCCACAAGCCCCCCGGAGGACCAGCCTGGGACCTCGGGGTCAGGGAAGGGCAAGTAGAAGAAGAGTAGGAAGAAGCGGTTCAGTCCGCAGAAAAACAGGATCCTGATAACAGAGGTGATAGAACACCATCAACTACTGTTCTCCACCTCCACTGTGTCACTGGCAACTAAAAATTGAATAAGGCAGACCATCGTGGACAAGGTGAATGCAGTCGGAGTGCTGAAGAGGACAATGGAAGAGGTCAAGAGGCGCTGGAATGATGTCAAGCGCAAAACCAAGCAGAAACTCGCAAACAACCGGAAGGCAGCAATGCAGACTGGAGGTGGGAGCCCAGCGCCACAGGAGGAGCTGGACGAGATGGAGGAAATGGTGTCCACAGTTATCAGTGGGGAGACGGTGGCAGAAGGTGGGGGCCTGGACACTGCTCACCATGACCGGACACAACAGCAACAGGGTGAGTAACGACCAGGGACTGGGGGAGATGGGCACAATGGCACACATGCACAAGTAAGCATAGCACAGATGTGCATTCTCTTTGTCCGGAAGGGAGGGGGGTGGGTGGTGGGGTCCAGGGGGTGGGGTGTGGAGGTGGGTGTTGTTGCCCTATTGGGGCTCCGGTACAGAAAAAAAGGTCACAGTGGACAGGTATTTTTCGGATTTCATAAAAGATCAAACTTAAATCAAATGCATTAAGTAGTTCAGACGTCACTACAAAAAACAGGGTTCGAAACGTTGACACACCTTTTGTTTTCATCAAACATAGGCAACAGAGACATGTTTATCTGTGCCTAGAATGTTATGTTTATAATTATATGATTTTTTTGGCCGAGCAAGAAGGCGGTTTGGTTCTTAAGATTTGGATGTATTTGAACCACATTACCTTTCCGTACCCTCACATAATCACTCAACTTTCCCTGATCACCCACTCCCCCCACCTCTTTTTCTGAGCACCAATGTGTACCAATGAGGATTAATATCCAATTGTTATGTTTTGTTTCATTCTATATCGGCGATGAAAAATTAAATCACAAGCATTTACCTGTTTTTTGTAGTGACGTCTAAACTACTTAATGCATTTGATTGAAGTTCGATCTTTTATGAAATCCGAAAAATACCTGTCCACTGTGACCGTTTTTTCTGTACCATTGTCTACCCGCGCACAGTGGCTTTACGGGTCACCCCATTTGTTATACTCTATTGGGGCTCCGGGCTGCATGTTCAGTTGATTGGGGGCATTTGTTGGTCTTCAGGTGTGGCTATGGGCTGTGCACCCTTGGCTGCTGCCTGTTGTCATACGACTTTACACCAGGTCAGATCAGGTGTTAATTTACTGCTGCTAACGCGCCTTATCGCATGTTTTGGGATCTTATCGTCGATTTGGCTGGTTGTTGAGAATGTTGTGGAGGGGTGTTGTCGCGGCTTTTTGCTCGGGAACGCCTACTCTGCATCTCATTAGCGATAGTTGCCAGGGTCATCCGTGGCGATGTTTTTTGCGGCTGCTATCGCCGGTAAACTGGTGATATCGGCTGTTAGCAGCAGCTTGTGAATGGGTCGATAAATGTATTGCGACTTTGGCTGCGAAAAAGTGCTGATAACTCCTTGAGAATATGCCCCTGAGTCTGTAAGGTTCTGCACAGGCTTGGTAGGCAAGAGCGGAAGAGAGAGTGAAAGACGAATGGATACAAAAAGGGAGTGTGTTTCAGAGCATTAAGATAAATAAGAGTTCCAACTGGATTAGTACAGGGGCAGGTGAAACAGCAAGTATTAGAAGATTAAAAGAGAGCAGAAGGAGAAGAGGAAAAAGGAAAAAGGAAAGAACTGAACGAATTAGACAGCTATACAATGAAAGACAAGCAACAGGGTGAAACAAAACAACCAGAAATATGAGTAGAAATAGTAAAAATGAAATAGAAGACCAAACAAGAGTTGAAAATGGGACTTAAAATGTAAGATATGAGAACAGTTTGATGGGGTGCCATGGAAAGATAGTGTTTTGGACAAGCAGTGTCAAATAGATGAAACCCAGATGCGAGTACAAAAATCCTAGATGAATTAAAGATAACAACACAATTATGGGATAATGGAGAAAAGCCGGAGAAAAGGAGATCGGGGGGACATGAAGGGCAGGTATGATGAATACATAGAAAGGGATTTCAGGTTAACTGATTCAAGGTGAAAACGTTGGAAGGCATCATGAGATTGATATAATTGTTGTTGTAAATCTCAGAAGCAAATGAAAGAAATGATAAATAAATGTGACATTTGTCAGGATAGAAGAGACTCTAAAGCCAAAGAAAGCAATTATAAATGGTAGCGATGAAGTTTGAGAGCAGGCCTTCACACTGAAAGACACCAAAATGAAGAAGTGGTGCAAACGTTCACCCCAACAAAGACAGAAAAATCGATGTGAGGCTAGATGAAAGATAAAATAAAAAGGCACTGAAATGAAGATAATAAAAGAAGACAATGTGCAGAGGAACACTGGTTGGTCAACCATATAAAATGTGACAGACAGCTAGAGTATAGGCATGTATGAAACTTTGAGCTATTTGGGATAAGAGATTTAGCCACTTTGAGAACATTTTATTTGTAGAATCAGCTGACAGAATCCAGAGGCTTAAGATCTGAGATAGTTGTGACTGAACAAGGGGTTGGAAAAGTCTAAAAAGAACAGGAGAACAGAGATGAGATGACACATGGGGAAGGTAGATGGACCAAGTGAGGGGTTCTTAAAGTGAAAAGGGTTAGTATGTTTCAGTTAACTGAGGAATATACTGGTGTATGAAAGTGGCTAACCAAGAAAATACAATACGACAGAAAGGGAAAACAGGTGGAAAACGAGAGCACAGATAAACACACGAGGGTATGGAAGCTGGAATGACACATTTACAGAACAAAGACACCTCAGATTCAGTAACCAGTTAGAAGGCAGAGAAAGGTGGCTGGAAACAGGGATCGGAAGTGGATAAGGAAAGATGAGTGCAAAGCAGCAAATGTATACGTTGTGAGCATTATCACAGGTGGTTAAGGAAGACCAATGAGGTAGATTCCAAGGGTAAACAGAAAGTAGTGGGTTAATAATAAAGAGAAGATAGTAAGAATGAGAGGACAGGGAAGTGATGAACGATGGATAGTACAGTTCTGTAGGAAGGCACCAGAGATCACTACTATCTTTAAGAAATGGAATCAGAGTCTACCTGGGATATATAGTGATATCTCACTAATAGATATGATAGCTAAAATATTCTGGAAATTAGTTATTTCCAATATTGTTGGATTCCTTTATGAAAAGGATTTTAGGAAGGATCAGGCTCCCCTTCGCAAAGCCTAAGACTGCCTTTGTCTGTCAACCGATTTGTCCTTTGGGGGGTCGGGGGTTCCCATGGAAGACTGGAGAGCCTGTCGTACACTTGGAGAGAGCACTCCATATGGGCAATTTTGCCATGGCCAGCTTTGGCCAGAAGGTTGAACAATTCAGCCTATTCAATATCAAAGATAGGGTTTTCGAGGGATGAACCCTGTGTTGGAAGTTAACTCACTTTCCCTTTCCAATCTGTCAGGATCCACAAGAGCCACCTGATGCACAAAGGGAGGAACCAGGAAGTGGGCTAGATCCTGAAGGGAAAACAATCCAGAATGCTGAACCGGAAGGACTACCCTCCAAAGCGGTGGAAGTCTGAAGAATCACATCTTTGAGAGACCTGTGAGAAACCTAGACTGGGCAGCAAGAGCCCATCTCAATGGGAGATACATGTGCAGGGAGGAGCTCACATATCACCATCAGTGAGGAAGGAGGACACTTTATAATTAAATCCCTAGGAGAGAAGCAGCAGGATGTCCGACTACTAATCTATTTGGATGCCCTGAACGTGGGTGAGACTTAATATGCCAATAATGGAGAAACAGAACAGGCAAGGTTCTGATGGTTCCACCTGCCTACCAGAGAAAAGTCAGACAGCTCAGAGAACAACCCAAGGAATGGTTTTGGGTAGGCAGATACTAAGCAGAACTGCAGCGTTGGTGGTAGAAGCCAGAAAGAGATAAATGGGAAAGAAATTAAACTGTTGTGATGTTATATAGCCACATATACTCAACTGAGTACCAGAAGGCTCTTTTATATATATTATCCTGAATATGAATGGCACAGTTTGTTTATAAGTTGGGAAAATATAAGGCCACCGTGAAACCAGAGAAGAAAACCCTGAAACATATATATCTAACCCTAAAGAACAAGTTACTAACCTTCGGTAACGATGTATCTGTAAGAAACATTAGTTAGTTAGATTCCTCACCTTAGAATATCCCCAGGCGTCAGACTGGATCCGGAAGATTTTTCGTCAGCAATACCCCTTGCGCGTCGCTAGGCGTCGTCTGCGGCTCCGCGTCCGTCGTCGGCGTCGTGCGCCGGGATGACGTCGGAGTACTTAGACGCCGCCCTCGCGCGCTGACGTCAGTTCTTGTACATAGCCTTCCGCGCCAGGAACGCAGAGCCATGCAAAGACCGACACTGGTGCCAAAAATAAAATCTAGGGGCCTGAAAGGACAACCTTAACCCTAGATGTCAGTTCGCAGAACGGGGAGGATGGGTGGGTCGGTGAGGAATCTAACTAACTAATGTTTCTTACAGATACATCGTTACCGAAGGTTAGTAACTTGTTCATCTGAAAGAAACACGTTAGTTAGATTCCTCACCTTAGAATAGATACCCAAGCAATACCATCCCCGGTGGTGGGTCTGCGAACCAAGATCACACCAGAAAGTCCTGGAGGACAGAACGGCCAAAGAAGCCATCCCTCCGGACTTGGCTGTCAAGGCAATAATGCCTGGCAAACGTGTGTAGCGAAGCCCACGTCGCCGCCTGACAGATGTCCTGCAAAGGGACTCCCCGTCCCAAGGCAGTAGTAGCCGCCGTGGCCCGAGTAGAATGGGCGCGCAGCCCAACAGGAGGGTCCTTTTTAGCCAAGGAATAGCAGATTTTTATACACAAAACGACCCACCGAGAGATGGTTCGTTTGTGCACAGATTTCCCCTTCTTAGCGCCCACGTACCCAACAAAAAGCTGGTCGTCCACCCGGAACTGTTTTGTGCGGTCCAGATAAAAGGAGAGCGCACGTTTTGGGTCCAGACGGTGGAGCCTCTCTTCCTCTTTGGAAGGATGCGGAGGCGGAAAGAAGGTGGGCAAGGTGACAGACTGCCCAAGGTGAAATGGAGTCACCACTTTAGGAAGAAAGGAGGGACGAGGCCGAAGGACAACCTTGTCCGGATGAACAGATAGAAAAGGAGGCTTTGAAGATAAAGCCTGGAGCTCACTCACCCGTCTAGCCGAGGTGATGGCTACCAGAAAAGCAGTCTTTAGAGTTAGAAGACGAAGAGGGCAATTGTGAAGAGGCTCGAAGGGAGCGCACATCAGGAATGTCAAAACCAGATTCAAGTCCCACTGAGGCATTACAAAAGGGACAGGAGGGAACGTGTGTGTAATGCCTTTGAGAAAGCGTGTAACCACAGGGGACTTGAAAAGAGAAGGCTGATCAGGAAGCCGCAAGAAGGCGGAGATGGCAGCAAGATAACCTTTCAGGGTGCCCAGGGCAGAGCCCTGCCGGGCCAGAGAAAGAAGGAAGAGGAGAACCTCAGAAAGAGGGGCGGAAAGGGGATCCACAGCCTTTGCTGTGCACCATGCCACAAATTTGTTCCACCGGCAGGCGTATACCGACTTTGTGGAGGGACGCCTGGCTGCCAGAATGATATCACAGACTTCAGGAGGCAAGTCAAATGGCATCAACTGCCGCCGCTCAATCTCCACGCATGGAGGTGGAGGCTGGACAGGTTCGGGTGGAGGACCGTCCCCTGCTGCTGCGACAGAAGATCCTCCCGAAGGGGCAGACGTATCGGGGGATCGGTCAACAGACTGAGTAGCTCGGGATACCAGTATCTTCGTGCCCAATCCGGAGCCACCAAGATGACTTGGGCCCGGTCGCGCCTGATCTTCTTCAGCACTCTGGGCAGAAGTGGTATAGGCGGAAAGGCGTACAACAGACCGCAACTCCACTCGTGACGAAAAGCGTCGCCGAGCGAGTGCCGCCTTGGAAATTCCAACGCGCAGAACTGCTGACATTGCGCGTTCTCTTCGGTGGCGAATAGATCTAACCAAGGCTCTCCCCACTGCTGAAAGAGGCCTTGCACCACTTCGGAGTTCAGACGCCATTCGTGATCCATCATGCACCGGCGGCTGAGTTCGTCTGCTCTGGCGTTCAGAGAGCCCGCCAGATGTTGAACCACCAGGGTGACGCCCTGGTGTTCCAGCCATGTCCAGAGGCGCAGCGCCTCCTGACAAAGGGTCCACGACCCCACCCCGCCCTGTTTGTTGCAGTACCACATGGCGGTGGTGTTGTCCGTGAACACCTGCACGACACTGCCCCTGACAGAGGGAAGGAAGGCTTTCAGTGCAAGCCGGATCGCTCTCAACTCCAACAGGTTGATGTGGAGACGAGACTCCGCCGGAGACCAGAGGCCTCTGATCTCCGCCTCTCCCATATGGCCACCCCATCCCAGGAGGGACGCATCCGTCACTACGACATGCTCCGGTTGGGGAAGGGAGAGGCTCTTGCCCTTGACCCACTCGCGGTCCGTGAGCCATCACTGCAACTGCTGTGCAGTACCCTCCGAGATCAAGACATGGTCGGACAGGTTGCCGTGATGCTGGGCCCACTGAAACTTCAGGTCCCACTGCAGAGCCCGCATGCGCCGCCTGGCGTGATGCACTAGTAGGATGCAGGAGGCCATCAGCCCCAGAAGCCGCAACACTAGCCTGACCGAAACCCGGGATAGAGGCCGAAAGATGGGAATCAGGGCCTGTATATCCCGGACCCGCTGTTCCGGTGGATGGACCCGGAACTGCGCCGAATCGAGAACCGCTCCGATGAAGAGGAGCTTCTGAGAGGGACTCAAGTGTGACTTCGGCACGTTGATGGAAAACCCCAGCAAATGCAGGAGATCCGCCGTAGTCTGGAGGTGGGAGACGACTGCCTGGGGCGAGCCCGCCTTCAACAACCAGTCGTCGAGATAGGTGAAGACTGGGACCCCTGATCTGCGCAGATGAGCTGCGACCACCGCCATCACTTTCGTGAACACCCGAGGGGCACTGGTGAGGCCGAAGGGGAGCACGGTAAACTGAAAGTGCTCTTGGCCCACCGTGAACCGCAGGTAACGCCGGTGGGCCGGCAGGACGGGGATGTGGAAATATGCGTCCTGCAAGTCCAACGCTACCATCCAGTCTCCAGGGTCTAGGGCAGCTAAAACCTGAGCCAACGTTAGCATCTTGAACCTTTCCTTTCGGAGGAAGGCATTGACGTTCCGGAGGTCCAAGATAGGGCGCAGGCCCCCCTTGCCCTTCTTGGGAACCAGAAAGTAGTGGGAATAACAACCACGACCTACTTCTGGACTCGGAACGCGCTCGACGGCCCCCTTGGCCAAGAGAGCCGAAACTTCCTCGCGGAGAAGATCCAAATGATCCCCCGAGATACGGTGGTGCTGCGGTGGCATGGCTGGAGGGGTCGTCTCGAAGGGGAGGGAGTAGCCCCTTCGGACGATTTGCAGCACCCACCTGTCCGATGTTATGGACCGCCAGTGGAGCAGGTGATGGCGAACTCTGCCGCCCACTGGCGTGGTATGGGCCTGAAAGCTCGGACTAGGAAGGCTTTGAGGCGGATGCTGCCGGGGTGGATGTGGGCTGACCACGTCGGCCTCCATTTCCGCCACGGCGGAAGCCACGTCCGCGACCGCGCGCAGGTTGGTTCTGCGGCTGGTGGCTTTGCGGACGTGAGGAGGCGCCCCTTCCTTGGCCACGAAAGGGGCGAAAAGCGGAGGTGTGCGCCCGCGGAGCCGAGAGGCCCAAGGACTTGGCCGTAGCCCGGGAGTCCTTAAAGCGGTTCAGCGCACTGTCCGCCTTCTCACCAAACAGGCGAGTGCCATCAAAGGGCATGTCCATGAGGGTGTTCTGGACATCCCCGGAAAATGACGTGGACCGCATCCAGGCGTGGCGGCGGAGCGCCACCGTGGTGGAAATCGCCCGACCTAGCGAGTCCGTGGTGTCAAGCCCACATCTTATGGCGTGCCGTGCTGCATCCCTCCCATCGGCCAAAGCCTGGGTAAGACGCGTCCGGACCTCCTCCGGACACAGGGGCAGCACGTCCTCCACCGTATCCCACAGGGAATGGGAATAACGGTCCAAGAGACAGGCGGTATTTAAGGACCGCAGGCCCAAACTAAGGGACGAGAACAGTTTCTTGCCAAACTGCTCGAGTCTCTTGGAATCCCGGTCCGGCGGAGCGGTCGGGAAGGAGGATTGGGAAGTAGAGGCCTGGATAACCAGACTCTCGGGGGTGGGGTGTTGGGACAGGAAACTGGGGTCGCCCGGAGCAGGGCGGTGGCGCCTGGCAACGTTCCTATCCACAGGAGGAACTGTGGAGGGCTTGGACCAGGTGCCCTGCAGAACGTCAGTGAGGGCCTCGTTGAACGGCAGCAGAGGCTCAGTGGAGCTTGCTGAGGTTTGAAGCACCTCAGTGAGGATGTTGGTCCTCACAGCCACGGCAGGCAACTCGAGCCCAAGGGCCTCAGCCGCCTTGCGCAGCACCACAGAAAATGCTGCACCCTCCTCCGAAGCCACGGTCGGAGGAGAAGTGAATCCAGCGTCTGGCGAGGTGTCCAGCCCGCTGGCCTCCCCCAGTTCATCTGCCCAGTCCTGAGAAAGCTGTGACTGAACAGCCAGAGGGTCCTCGAACCCCTCCCAGTCGCCCCCTTCTTCCGATTCCTGATAAACAGGAGGAATGATCGGAACCGGACTGTAGAGATGGTAGGACTCAAGCGGCGCCGGATGCGGCGTCGGCGGACGCCGTACCGGCGTCGGGTCCGGATGAGGGCTAAACCGGGGCGTCGGCGTCACAGGCGTCGGCGTCGGTGGCGCCGGTGACGGCGTCGGTGGTTCAGGCGTCGGCGCCGGTGGAGGAGTGACAAGGTCAACCGGCGTCGACTGGGGCCCAGGCAAGGGCCCCGCGGGGACCTGCGGCGTCGAGACCGGAGTCGTCGACGGCGCCGGGGCCGGAGCCGCCGGCACGCGAGGTCGCCCAGTCGAGTCCGCGGGGCCCGAAGGCGCGCCAGCGGGCGTCGACGGCGGGGCCAGGCTCCTCATGGCCGAGAGGAAGGCACTGATCTCCGCCGGCGCCGCGTCAGCCCCAGGGACCGGAAGGTATGGGGGCGGACGCGGCACCTGCGGCTCCGCCGGAGCCGCGGGGGTGGAACCACTTGGACCCTCAGCCGAGTCGCGCGACCGGCGAGGGGAGTCCGAAGAGCGATGTCGCCGCTTGGACTTCTTAGAGTGTTTGGACTTACCCGACGACTTGGAGCCCGACGATCGATGGTGACGTCGGCTAGGGCTCCGCGAGCGATCCTTGGTCCTCCTCCTGGACCGGGATCGCGCACGACGCGGAGCCGAGTGGCGAAGCTCGAGAAGCTTGCGGGACCGCTCCCGCCTAGCCTTCGAAGTCAGGGCCTGACAGTCGTTGCACGACTCCGCGTCGTGGTCGAGGCCTAAGCAGTAGAGGCACCGGCGGTGGTGATCGGTCACCGACATCAGTCGATGACAATCTTCGCAAGCCTTGAACCCAGGCATCCTACCGGCACCAGATGTCGACAGACAAGGATCAAAAATGATCAAAAAGATTTAGTCAAAAAAGACTAAAAGGGGTAGCTCTCCCGGATCTGCGCTTACTGGCGCGGAAAAAAGAAGAACTGACGTCAGCGCGCGAGGGCGGCGTCTAAGTACTCCGACGACGTCATCCCGGCGCACGACGCCGACGACGGACGCGGAGCCGCAGACGACGCCTAGCGACGCGCAAGGGGTATTGCTGACGAAAAATCTTCCGGATCCAGTCTGACGCCTGGGGATATTCTAAGGTGAGGAATCTAACTAACGTGTTTCTTTCAGATATAAATATATATATATATATATATATATATATAAGAAAAGTTTTTTATAGATGTGATTTGAATTTTTTATCACTATTGGTTTTACTTTACTGTACTAATATAAGCACTTTGCACTTTATTCTAGCACGGTTTTGCACAAGGCATATTTTTTCACATGTCTAACAGTACTGTAACACTACATTTGCACTAGGGTAACAAAATAGGTGGTCTTAAATAGGATTTTAGTGGATTAAAAGCATTTTTATAGAGTTCCAAGACAGAAGTCAAACATTAAATTGGAAACAACCGATTAGATATGAACTTTCGTTTTTTAGCTTTGCTAACTTAGTTATACAGTGGTTATAAAGATATATATCTTCAAACATTCCTGCAAAGGTATGTGACACTCCTTTCATGACGTTGTCATATGAGGCATTTAAGCGCAATAGAGAGTAAAATGTATTAATGACTCGAGATAAATGACATCAACTGATATAATCATGAAAGTGTTATGAGTATCATCTTAGATATGTGCAATATTTTAAGAAAAACGAGTTGGCAAGCTGGGAACCTCAATGCATTGATGCAAGCAGTTCTTATATATTTTAAAGTACAAAACGGTTTGTTTTAATGTATTTATAAATAATTGTATTCTGTATTTATACCTTGCATTAATGTTTCAATAGCCAGATGGCATTAGAAATGTTTAAATGTCTTGGACTCACGAATGCCATCCACGCAAAAACTCAGAGAGTCTTTCTTTCATGTTTGTTGAAGGTCATGTGACACATAGAGGTGGTACAAAAACGAGTAACGCTGTTTCTATAATGTGAGCAAGGCCGGTTTTACCGGCCAAAACGCGTAATGACTTTGTAAGTGAGCAATAAAATATTTCACACCAAATACAAGAGGAGTACTCACCTTCTTCATCGCCGTTGGGAGGTTGAGGAAGGAAATCCTGTTTGAATATATATATATATTTTTTTGTCTGGCGATGGGGGCAGAATAAAATAATCTATTTTTAAAATCGTGAGTGTGCGCCACGCTTTGTTCAGTTCTCAGCGGTTGGAGAAATATATATTTATATATATATATATATATTCCCTAATAATGATCTCGTCCCGATCATGAATTGAGGCAAACACTAGGGATGTTACTCCTTCAAATTTTTATTGCCAACACGACCACAGCACCAGACAGATGCGTTTCGGCTTCATGCCTTTCTCAATGAGAGAGAATGAGAGAGAGAGAGAGAGAGAGAGAGAGAGAGAGAGAGAGAGAGAGAGAGAGTCCTTGTGTTGTTACAGCTTGTTCAATAATTGCAACTATAAAGGTACACCGCATTATTGGTCTATAATTTTCCAATCCTGCTTGGTCTAGGTAGGGATTTGTAATGTGGTTATCGGCTAGCTACAGCTGTTTGGGGGGCAAGTTCTGTTGTTAAAGTGCTGTTTAACATTGTTTGCCTGGAGCTTGTGAGTTTATATTAAAAATAACTACGCAGCTTTTCGTACCAGAAAGATTCCTGAAGTTTGAATGAAAGGATCAGACAGAAATGTAAATGTGCTAAACAGTTCGCTAGGAGGATTATCTGCATCTTTAATATTAAACTCGTTGACTCTTTTCTTCTCACTCTGACATTTTTAACTCCGTTCTGCGTTTCATTATACTTCTTGTATTAGCATAAAGTCACCTTTTTGGCCACTTACAATGAGCATTTTAGCTTTACTTTTATTGCATCTAGATCCGCTGAGAACCATTTATCTAAGCTGAGGCTCCCCTCCAATTTACCAAACACTTCTTTGGATGCAAACATGAGTGGACTATGCTGATGAGATGCTTTTCAGAACATGGAGCTGTGTGTTTTCCATTGCATACTGCCTGGGAGCAAGCTTCAATGCCATGTTGTATCTTTGCTGGGCTGCCCTGCTTCGGCTTACCTTGCCTGCGTGGAACCCCCCGCCAGCGTAACAAGTCAAGATACATAGACAGCACCTAGACATCCTTCCTAGAGACCAGATAACAGCTTTCACAAGAAACTACTGCTGCAAGTACAGCTGAGCTAAGTGGTGATCATTACATTCCCTCCATGCACGAACTTTCCTTATTTTAACCCTCCTTGAGCTTTCGCTCTGCAGAGGTCCAGTATCTCGTCGGGCCGCATGCTAGCTGGTTCAAGGAGGGGTTGTATGAACAAGTGTAAGCCCTTTGTGCCTTTGAACTTGTACACTATATATCTGGTTCAGATATTATCACAGTTAGACCAAACTAAGTGAGAAGCCACTAACTTGGAGCTTCCAGAGGCCACTAGGTAGCGAGATATCCCCATTTTAAGAATTTGACACCACCTAATCCTCATCTGGGAGATAACTTATTTTACCGGACCTTGTCTTTATACTTCCCAATTGCCACTGTTTCTCTTTGTTTCAGACTGATTTTGGTTTTCACCATCAGTAAGACTGCAGCAAAGATTTGTGAATGGGATACGAAGTTGCCCATTTTGGTAGGCGAATCAAAATATTAATTGAACACTTTACTGCTTGTAAACAGAACAAGCATGTGAGCATTGCTTGAACCATTCCATCATTTCAGTAACTAGATTAGCTTTTATTATTTATTTTTTTCGTTTTCAGGAAGGTTTACGTATTTGTAATCGTTTAATGATTGTGCATGGTATATAGTATTGATTAAGAAGAGCCCAGTCACTGTATTATGTTACATTACTAATTAATACTTATCAATATTGTGTTTGTGTTTTGTGTTCTCTTTATCATGTGTTCAACCCTACATCACCTAACAAATAGTGCTCCCTCTCGACCTATACTTCAATTTCCTATATATGATTCAAAAACAAATTTCTTTTAACATAAAATTCTACTAAGCATGGGCTAGCACACAAAGAACACCAAGTTATATTTTTTATACTTCTATTTATTGTATTTTTATATTTTCTTTTTTTCTTTATATAAACATGATAGAATTTTTTTACATATAAATCAATTTTCATAAATAACATCATCACTATATTTTACACATTATTCATGTCAGTTCATTGATACAAAGATATTATTCCAAGTCATGACAAAAACAAAACCCAGGGAGAAGAACACTGCACATACAAACTCTTCATTCATACAAACACATACCAGACACTCCTTGCACATATATCTCAATAGTTGTCCCAATTAACACATTGTTAGTGATAAGGTAGTCCTAATGGCCCCCAAGTGGGAGCTACTACAAAAAGTTGTAGGATCTACAAGGAGACTTGGTCAACGCGTTTCGGTGGCAAGAGAAAACGTGAAAACCACCTTCTTCAGGACCAGCTACTTCTCTTAGCGCAAGTTCTCACAACCTGGGATATCCTAAAAAAAGTGCATACATATAAAAAATTAGTCACTAGCCACTAAACATTATTTTTAGAAATCCTATGTGCTATAACAAAGGACACCGATTGGGCCAATTCATACAACTGAGCATCAAAGTGAACCAGAAAAATTCTAGAGAAAACAGAGATAGTCTAAGAGGGCCAACACGCATAGCAGTGCAATTTAAAGTGTTATTTCTAATTTGGCAGAAATTATTTGAAACAAAATGTGAATGGAAATAGTCCCTATGGTACTCTACTCTACTCTAACCAAGAAGGTATAGGTCTAAACACAAAGATAATGTTTTCTGTTGTAGTCCTCTCAGTAAAGTAAAAATTACTTACTATTCAAGGGGAACAATATCGAACTACAAAGCCTGCTGTTTGTGCTCTAAAGGGTAATCACAGTAGTTTCCTTCCTTTTCTCTTTGTTTTCCTTTTTATCTGACGATACCCTGATAGATGACTGTCTGGGTTTCGTAGGCAGAGATTGATATCTGGGCACGTAGATGTTCAAATGAAGCCTACTTGTTTAAGTCTGGTCCGTGTATCTATCACATATACAACTGCCCAGCACCCATCACTGGTGCCAGTATCTCTGTCAGCTCTTATTATGCTACAGGATTCTCATATTGCTAGCAGCAGCGAGGGGCTTGAGGTCTTGCCCTTCAAGCTTGCAGTTGCCATTAGAAGATCTAACTGTTCATTACTTAAAAGGTCGTTTATGTCCAAATCATGGTCATTCAGTGTGTGTGCATTTATAGGGCACCCGTGAGCTTAACATGAGTGTTATCACAGTGAATCCTTGTTTCTTTGTTTGTTTGCTTGGCATTAGGCCATTCAGAGGTTGTAACTGAACCACAATTCTACATACCCCTCGGGGATCTGGAATCGTAATGCTCAAGCTTGAGGTGTGACTTTGAGGATGTCTGCGAAATCCCTATTTTTCAGATGCATTATGTGTCCCTCATCACCAGAGTCTTAACAGGAGGGTTGATACAGTATTGTGGTCCCATGCCGTTAGTGGAATGAGTGTGTATTTTAACATCTGCAGCCTTGCCTAGGAAAAGGTTAGTCTTACATAATACCTCCAGTTTAGGCTTCCCCATAATAACATAGTGTTGCCATTAACCTGGCTAAATCGAATTTAAAACCTTGTACAAACTCCTACTTACTTTTCTCATCAGACCTTCTTTTGTCTGATTTAGCCATTCATTTCCTCTTTCCTCCTCAAATGTTTTTGTCAGGTAGCTAGCTAGTACCCTAGCTGCTCTAGAGGTGGCAGTATCATGGGTGACGGTGGTGTTTAGTTGTGACTTGATGAGGACCAATGTGCTTCGATAGCGAGATAGTCGATACAAAAATTACACTCTGTCACAAATATATCCACAACCACAGCTGGACTTCTAAGCGAATGCAGTCATACTTATCTTAAATATTCGAATCAGAAGTGTGCTGTGGTCCCGTGACCCCCAGGTACTGAACACGCTCAAACAGGTGCACAGATAGGGGCCCATTCACTAACTGCATTTTGTAGTACTTTTTATATTACTGCAATAGTACTACTAAACAACTACAAAATGCTGTTCTAAGATACCACAAACCAACAAGTGTAAATCCCCACCTCCACTTACCCTATCTTGTCTATGGGGAGATCCTCATACATGTGCGTTTACTATTTAGTAGTAAATGGGGGAGAGACCGAGGGAGTTGCTGGATAAATGGGCATGTTCACTACTAAATGGGAGTCGTTTAGGGCGGAGTAAGGAGAGGTCGGGGGGACATGCCTTCCACACACTAAGAATAAGCCCACTGCTATTCACATACTGCATTTCTAAAGTTACTATACCCAAAAATGGACCCAAAGGGCTTACAGCTGGAGTAAGTCCAGCAACAATCTTGGCCAACCACTGGTACCTCAACACCCTCCCATACTAAATAATGAAGGTAGGGGCCTTAAAATTAAACCCCATTGGAAATAAGGTTACATTATTTAAGTTAGTTAAATATATCACTAACTACAAGTTAATGTTAAAGATATTTAAAAATGAAACATTTCACCAACTTTTTGAATTTATAATTTAATGTAACATTAATTTGTATTAAAATGTATGTTAAATTACTTTTAATTAATTGTGTATACCACTTGTAATTATTCAGGTATATTTTTTCTTTTAAGAATGTATTTGTTAATTTAAACTTCAGAAAAATAATTTATATTTTATTCATTATATTTACATTAATTAAAGATTTATTTCCAGATTAAGTTAATAATGCTGTAGCTTTCTTATATTTTACTCTACTTCTAAAATAAATATATAAAATAATTTACATTATCAACATAAAAGTGTTACTATTTTTTTCAAGTTAAAAATTCTTTTCAGGTCGAGCCTGGGCAGCGCATGCGCTGCTCTGCTAGGCATGCTGTATTGAGGTAGGGACTTAAAGCACCGCCCACATTTCTCATTGGCTTGTGTCATTGTCCACTGTAAACTGTGGCTGTTCATTGGTCAAAGGGCTAAGTAGTCCCTCCTTAGTACCACCTTGTCTCATTTTGTAACCTCCCATGGCGACACCCTCTGGTATGTGTGTTGTCGCTCGGTAGGCTTTAATTACAGCCCTCAAGCACTATTTTCTCAAATAGCTTTGTCCTGCCTGCTGTTGCAGACAGGACACGCTCTCTCCTGATGTTTTATTTTTATTTTCATAGCACGTATTTGCAATGCAACAAGTCTCGTATTTGCGAAAGCTTAAGCTATTGGCATTGTAAATGACAATGCCTTTTATGTATCTGTTTTAAAAACAACACATATATAAAAGGCATTGTCTTTTACAATGCCAATAGCTCAAACTCTCATAAATGCAAGACGTATTGCATTGCAAATGCTTGTATTACGTTTCCCTGACTTTTACGACAGGGAGACTCCACAGTCAGAGTAGAGAGCTTCCATTTGTAAAGTATAGGGAAAATTAAAAATGTTTATTAGACTTTATAAAATTATGTTTATGTTAAATAGTAAGGTAAATTCATTTGATATATTTTAAATGTAGAACAACATACAAAAATGCTAAAGCACTTTTAAATTCAATATTTAATTTCAATATATTACATTTAAATTATTTTTCTGAAGTTTAAATATACATTCAAAGAATTAAAAGTTAAAATATTTTATAATTAATGTTTTCATTTGAGATTTTTCAACAATATATCATTTGTAACTATTATAAATAATTTCATTAAATGTAACATTTCCTATGAATTCCTATAACTTACCTCCTTATTTTCTATGGGAGGGTGTTGCAGTACCAGTGGCTGGCCAGGAGTGGTGCTGGACTTACTCCAGCTCTAAGCCCTTTGGGTCCCTTTTTGGCTGTAGTAACTTTAAAAGTGCAGAGTGTGAATAGAAGTGGGCTTAGTCTTTTGTGGATGGGTGCATGTCCCCCCCCCCCCAGGCCCCTCCTTACTCCTCCCTAAACCCCTCTCATTTAGTATTAAATATGCCCTTCTTTCCAGCAAATCTCCCGGTCTCTCCTCCATTTACTACTAAACTATTTATTTTTAGGCAGTAGCAACTCACACTAGTAAATTTGGCTCCGCCTCTTTTTTCAGGGGGTGAAGACGTGTACGTTTACACTTTTGATTAACATTATACTTGGATTTCGAGGAGCCAAAAGTAGTACATTGACTCAAAAGTGAATTACACGTGCAAGTTAATCAGAAGTGTAAGATACCTTTGTGAATAGCCCAATTGATCCTGTGCACCTACTCTGCCCCTTAACCGGCCTGTCGCAAGAAAATGAGTCACTGGCAATGCATTACCTTATGCGCAGTTGCTCATTTGCGGGTAATGTAGATATCCAGTGTTTATATCTTGTAACAGTAAGAATGTCAGCATGAGCACTGCCACTCACCCATGATTTCCCGATATAATCTCAAATGGTGTTGATTCAAACAGTCAAAATTACAGTACCAGTCACATAAGGTCCTATATAACATAACACAAAAAAAACCACTTATTTCTTACAACTGTGTCTAGTCTCTGGGCTCCTGCCATTCGAGCTCTTCTGTGCATCACTTTACGTTGGTTTCCATTAAAAGAACATATCGACTTCATGGTGCTCTATTTTATTCAGCGAGCATTCTATCATTTTGGTCCTGTGTTTTTTGTCTGATCTGGTAGTACCCTCTATGCCAAACAGAAACCGGCGATCCTCGACTCTTGTCCTTTTTAAAGTTCCTCAGGTCTGTAGGGTCCGTTGTAGCAGATGGTCATTTCGGTACCTTGGGCCCAAGTTGAGTAACTTTTTGCATACATAGCTGCGTCTGATTTCAGAATTTTCTTGCTGTAATTAAGTGCTCAAAGGGTACTTAGAGCCTGATTCAGAGTTTGGCAGGCAGGTTACTCTGTCACAAATGACATCTTATTACAAGTGCCAAGTGTTGTTATGAACTTGGGGACGAGATATCGATCACATTTATAATGGATCAACCTGTCTGCCAAACTCTAACTCAGGCTACAAGTCTATTAAGGTTCGGTCTGTAGTAATCACTTCCTTTCTTGCACTGCCTCCTTGCTATCCCTGGTGACAAGAAGCTGTATCTGATTAAGGCAGAGCTCTAAAATTAATACATGAATAAATATGTGAAAATCTTCAGAGAAAAAAGGAAATGTCTGTGAGAAAGAAAAAAAAAATGTTTGTGCTTTTCTGAGACAGTCTGTGCCCAGAGCCCCATTACCCTACGAGCTGGAGACCTTATAAGAAAGAGCTGGTAGCCTGAGTGACTGCCGACAAACGTCCTAGAAGACAGATGCCTATACGGCACTGTTGCAAAAAGAGAACTCAGCTGTAACGCACGTACTTAGGCACTGCTGCTTGTTCTCTGGCAATGCAGTGCATGCGGCGCACTAGTTACCCTTGATGCTGATATTGTGGACCTGAGCATTGCAACTCACCCTTTAATATCACCAAGTATTCTCTATATTGCCCCCATAAAACAGGCAATGAATACTGTCCACTAGGCAAAAATCATGTGTTCAGGTTTGCCATCCCGATTTGTGACCCTCAACATTTTCCTCACTTTTGTCTGTTCAATCAATCAATCATTTGTAAAGCGCGCTACATACCCGTGAGGGTCTCAAGGCGCTGAGGGGGGCGCTGCTACTGTTCGAAGAGCCAGGTCTTGAGGAGTCTTCTGAAGGTCAGTAGGTCTTGGGTCTGCCGTAGGGGGATGGGGAGGGTGTTCCATGTCTTGGTGGCGAGGTGGGAGAATGATCTGCCGCCACCGGTCACTCTTCGGATGCGGGGGACAGTGGCGAGGGCGAGGTTGGCGGAGCGGAGCTGGCGGGTGGGGGTGTAGAAGCTGAGTCGGCTGTTGAGGTACGCTGGTCCGGCGTTGTGGAGTGCCTTGTGTGCGTGGATGAGGAGCTTGAAGGTTATACTCTTGTCGACAGGGAGCCAGTGCAGGTCTCTCAGGTGGTGCGTGATGTGGTTGCGGCGAAGGATGTCGATGATCAGGCGTGCGGAGGTGTTCTGGATGCGTTGGAGCAGTTTCAGGAGTTTGGCTGAGGCTCCTGCGTAGAGGGCGTTTCCGTAGTCCAGTCTGCTGCTGACGAGGGCCTGGGTGACCAGCCTTCTGGTTTCGGTGGGGATCCACTTGTAGTTCCTGCGGAGCATGCAGAGGGTGTTGAAGCAGGAGGAGGAGACGGCGTTGACCTGCTTTGTCATGGAGAGGGTGGAGTCGAGGATGACCCCTAGGTTTCGTGCGTGGTCGGTGGGTGCTGGAGCTGTTCCTAGTGTCGTCGGCCACCAGGAGTCGTCCCAGGCCGAGGGGGTGAGTCCGGGTATAGTTGAGAAATATTAGTAGGACGGGAACCACTTAAAAGTCGTGGAGATTAAAGTCTTCTATTTTGCTTCAAAATGTTTACTTACTGTCAAATAGGGAGGTCCAGCAAAGAGTTTTAAATGAATAGCCCCGGCTGTTACCCCAGCGAACACTGCCTTTTGTAACAATTCACTAGCCAATTGGCAAGTCCCCCCTTTCTGCAAAACAGCGCTGGTACTCCTCTTTTCAAGAAAGCATCTATTGATTCCAGCATTCCAGCAAATTATCACCCCATCTCCTTACTACCTTTTCTCACTAAGAATCTAGAGAGCTGGGTGAATTCCAAACTATCCCTATATATTGAACAGAACAATGTTAACAAACTCCAATATGGGTTTAGACCTATGATGAGTACTGAGACTGTGCTAATAGCTGCAGCTAAAAATATTTGAATGATCTTAGATGATGGGGGCTCTGCAACCTTCATTCTCCTTGATTTGTTGGCAGCATTTGACACAGTCTCCCATCCCACTCTTTAGATAGGTTCGATTGGTATTCAATGAAATGTTCTGCGATGGTTTGAATCTTTGAGTGCTAGAACACAGGTAGTCCAATTGGCATCTTTTCGTTCCAGTCTACCGATGTGATCTGTGGGGTCACACAGAGCTCTGCCCTTAGCACTACCTGCTTTAATATCTATGTAGCCCCACTGGCAGAACTGATTACCTCTTTTGCTTTTCAAGTTTATGCCTATGTGGACAATGCCCAGATCATCATGCATATGAATAGCAAACTCGGTATCTTACAGGGTCTCTGCAAATATCAGTTCGAGGTAGCTAGTTGGATGAATATCAGCTCCTTTGAATTCCAATAAAGCTGAAGTCTTGGTGTTTGGCAACTCTTCTCGTTGGTCTTCTTTGTGGTGGCCTCAGTCGCTGGGTACTTGTCACATCCCAACAGATAATTTCCGCTATCTTGGAATCCTTTTTTATTCTAGAAAGTCCTTTGAACCCCATGTTAAAAAACTCATGACCACCTGACTATGACAGTGCTAAAAAAATTCTACCTTTCATTCCGCAGGCAACAATAAGGCAGCTACAGATACCATCACTGATCATTAGTAGGTTGGATTACTGCAATACCCTGTTTGTTGATCTTCCAGACTATTGGATACACAGACTGCAGCTAATTCAGAATGATGCCACAAGATTGGTACTAGGTATGCAGATGTTTGACAACATTCATAAAAAGAAAACTCCATTAACTTCAAGTACAGGACGAAGCCGCTTTGAGGCCCTCTGATTCTGCCTCTGATTCTGCTCATCGTCCTAATTGCATTTTCTCTATGTTCACAAGATATCCCCCTCCTAGACTGTTACGTTTTGCTTCTACTAATCTTGTTGACGTGCTTACATTTCATAGGGCCAGGCTTGGTGGACAAGTCTTCCCAGTGGTTACAGCACAGACATGAAACAATCTCTCCTTGAGTTAAGTTCCATACCCAATCCTTTAAGATTCCGTAAGTCCCTAAAAACCTACTTATTTCAATATTGTTTAGTACAGGTATGCTTTCCTCTTCAGCCCCAGGACACCTTTGTGTAATTATGCGCTCTAAAAACTAAATTATTAAATAAGACCTGTAATAAATACACACAACACAAATTAGTGTTTTATGTCACAAAGCTGGAGGAGGTATGGAGGGTAAGGGGAGGTACACATTTCTTCAAGTATGCAAGAATGACATACAACCTTGAACTGGGGGTTAGCAGGGATCCACAAAGTTCAATTAAACTCTTTGAAAAAATTTAATTTGTCTCCTTAAGAATGAGAACTAGAACAGGAGTTGCAATGTATGCTTCCACATATGGTGGGTGGATTCCTTTGCTGTTTTCTTTTTCTCCCTCTGAAGTGCCTAATGTAGGCAGTCTGTTATCCGGAATGGGAAAGAGCCCATTCTTCCCGGGTTATTTGTTTTTTGATTGTGTGGGAACTTCAGTGCCTTCAAGCTTAGCACTCTTCCACTGGGACCAGCAGTCCTGAAGGGTGTGTGCAATGATTTTGGTCCTTAAAAACCAACAGAGTCAGTTTTGGTTTTCTGATCTTCTAGAACCAAGCATGTTGCTCCTCTCCTTTTCTTCATCTGAAGTGGGAACGTCTTCTCTGTAAAAGGATTCAGCGAGTCCCTAATGCAGAACTACAAAAGTGGCTGTGGCTTTGTGACTGGGAAATGGAGAGGAAAGCCAATCCTTTTTAGGTCTCCCCTAGCGTTGCAGCGCATGCGCTGCTTGCTGGCGAGAGATTTTGTGAGAGAGGGTTTTCAGAAAAGGGCTTCAAGCCCCGCCCCTCATTTCCATTGGCTGGCGTCACCGTTTATGCTAAACGGTGGCCTGCCACTGGAAATTAGATGTTTGCGTTGCCTCCCTTTCGCCTTTTGGTTCGGCCCATCAGGACTGGATCGCCTGCTTTACGGCTGTCGTGAAGCAATTTCTTATCTCAAGGAGGCGTGTTATATAAACAAGCCGTGAGATCTAGTCCGGATGGGCCGTCCCGAAAGGAGACAGGGCGCTGCGTGTTTATTTTTTCATCACGCTTTCACTTAAAGTGAAAGCACGATGCAAAAATAAACAGCGGCTGCCTTCGCGCAATGGCGATCGCTTGTTATTACTTGGGTTAGAGTTCAGATTCAACATTACACAGTCCAACATCATGGAATTCACGTGACTGTTGCCACTCTCTGAGCAGTCGATGGTGTCCAGATTATTTTGAGCATATCGCAATGAGCTCATCCGTTCCCTTGTAACGTGGAATGCCGAGGTGCTGGGTGGTGTTGTCACTCCGTCTCCCTCCCGCAGACTAAACATTGTTTTCTTCAACAGTCCTGACACAGAATGTCAGAAATAAAACACATCCTAACTACACCCCAACAACCAGCCACGCTGGCAACAACCTGACACAGACGGCATGGTTCTATGCCAGGTGGAGTGGGTCACACACCTTCCACTCTTGTATTTTAGTACTTATAGTGCAAGTTTATCTCAAACAAACGAAAAACTTGAATTCCCAGGATTCAAAGAAAACAGAACTGGAGGTCGTTTCCTGCTACCGTGGGACATGCTGGTATCTTTTCCAGTCTCTGTACTTCGTAAAGCTGTGCGGAGTAACAGAAAGCTGTGCAAAGTAACCGAAGGCTGTCCGAAGTAACCGAAGGCTGTGGCCCACAGGGCCAGGGATATCAGAAGCTGCAGAAGTGTGAGACATTAGCATAAGTCCATCACTCCCGTAGCACACTACAGCTCACACCCCTCTCCGTGAGCGCTGGCTTTACATTCCCGTTTAATTGCCTCCGACTTTACGCGCTATTGTGTGTCACATTCTGCAAATCCTTGTCATAGATATATTAAAAAGGGGCAAAGCAGAGTACGGAGCTGCTGTCGTATACATGTGTGCGTATGTTTGGGGTAAATGTGTCTTTAATTCTATACCTGGGTGCGTTTGTGTGTGTCAGGAGTTGTTGGTGTGGGTTTCTATTTGTGTGGGTCGACTGCCGTCTGTTTGTGGGGGTCGGTAGGTGCGGATGAGGAAGATAAGTGGCAATCTCGGGGGCGCCTCGATGGGAGTTGGTGTCCGTGTGTGTCTGGAGTTGTTGGTGTGGGTTTTTATTTGTCTGCGCGCGTTCGTCAGTTGGTGTCTCTGTTTGTGGGAGTCGGTATGTGAGGATGAGGGGCGCGGAGCCTGGATGTGAGGTGTTGTCCGTGCGTGTCTGGGTGGGTGTGTCTCTGGGGTTGTTGGTGTGGGTTTGTATTTGTGTGTCTGCGTGCATGGGTTGGTGTCTGTAGAAGTTGGTATGTGCGTATGAGGGGCGCGGAGCCTGGATGCCACGGGTGTCCGCGGATAGGGAGGGCCGTGCAATTCTGAGTTCAAGCCGCAGTTATCTCTTTGATACACCCCGCCTTCACAGTGCGATCAGCTCGCAATAGGATGAACTAAAAGTGGAAATACTGCCGGGTGAAGCTTCATCAGCAAACCGGAGGAGGACGTTGAAGTTTTGTGGTGCTGGTGCTGCTGGTGGTGGTGGTGGTGGTGGTGCTGCTGCTGCTGCTGCTGCTGCTGCTGCTGCTCCCTCGCGCGCGCCTGAGCCCCACACTCTGGTTTGAACTCTCGTTGCCACGGTTTCTTTCTTTTTTTTCTACCCTCCCTCTTCTTTCTCCCACTCTTTTTTTCACGCACCATCCTCTCTGGCTCTGTCACTTTTCTGGAGCCTCTCTCTCTCGCCCTATGTCACGCATTAGCCCACCCCCTCTTCCTTTCCCACCCCCTGCCTCGCTATTGACTCTTCTTTCAATTTCTCCGGCGCTCTTGTTGCGCTGCCACCTGTTGCATGGTGACGGCGCAGGTACACAACTGAGACACACACCGGGGATTTGCTTGTGTGGTCGTCTCCCTTCTGCCATCTTGCTCTCTCTCACACACCATCTCTACTTACAATGCACTAATCTGTTGGACATGATTTCAACTTTCTGTGGACACCAATATGTTACTGACAGGATTGTGAGCACCCCGATTAGTATTCCGCGTCATTTAACAGGCGACTAAAGCGATTGATTGTTATCCTCCTAATTACTAGACAGACATTTTAAGTAAGCCTGGGCAAAGCACTACGCTACACTCGCGTAGTTTGTGAAGTTCGCGCTACTTCGCACTACGCGAATTGCACGTAGCACAGTGCGAACACGCGTAGCGTAGTGTTGCGTAGTGCTGCGGTAATTTTTTGCTTGCTCGCGGTTCTCAACGTCAAGTTGGCGACCGCGAGCAAGCAAAATGACATCCCGGCGAGACTTTTTCCTTGTTCGCGATCAGCAACATCAAGTTGGCGATCGCGAGCATGGAAAATAAACCTTCCGGCGAGATTCCCAACGCGAGGAGGTCAGGTTTCTCATTGCGAGTGGTCACGTATGCTTGCGACCGCTCGCGATGAGAAACTACCAGTTCGCGTTGAGAAAGCTGCCGCTCGAGTAAAAATCTACTCGAGCAGCAGAAAACTACAGCTCGCACTGTGCAAGATGCCATTTTCAATGATTGCACAGTGCCGGTTGCTTGTCCGCACTGTGCAATCATTGAAAACGACATCTGGAACAGTGCGAACAAGGTACTACGCAGTTCGCGAAGTGCTACGCGTAGCTCGCGAAGTGCACTTTGCGTAGCTTCGCGAAGTGCTACTTCGCGAACTACGCCCAGGGTTAGTTTTAAGGCATGGGCAAGTGGGCTCTGGCCCTGGGTCCCATCCTTTTAGAGGGGCCAACTGATAGATCCTGTTCTGTTCTCCACGAAGACCTGCCCTGATGACCGTTAATTATTCTTAAACATAGATTATTTTAAATACCACTTTCTTTTAGTTTATTTTTTAATACAGGTAATGTGTGGGAGCCCTTTACAGACCATATACAGAGAAATGTTTTTTTTTTTTTTTTTTAACACCATGCAACATCCATAAAAAAGTTCCTATTAGAGTGAAACAGGAACTCACATTTGAGAAATTGCAGTGGGTCACAGATTATTTGCAGAATATCAGTGAGCTGCTGCTATATTACAATATTGAAAACACACATCTCTATTCCTGAGTATTAGATAGAAACACATTTAGAATTTAGACTAGTGTGCCACTGCAGTGTCAGTGACTTAGCCAAAGACAACGTGAAACCAGCATTTGCAATGCAATAGGTCTCGCATTTACGCGAGTTTAAGCTATTGGCATTGTAAATGGCAATGCCTTATTTTATGTTTTGGTTTTTATAACATAAATAAAAGGCATTGCCATTTTTTTTTAACTTTAATATGCGCTGTGCCATCTTCACGGACACCGCGCTATGCGATGCAATAGGTGTTGATTTTGGTATTGTAAATAACAATGCCTTTTAATTTTTTTTAAAGACATTGCCATTTACAATGTCAATAGCTCAAAATAATGTAATTGCGAGACCTATTGCATTGTAAATGCTTGTTTTTTTCTACAACTAAGTTTTTATTAACGCATCCTGGCATTTAACTGTGTTAGTATCCTACCAGTTAGTGACTGGAAACTGCTTTAAAAGTTGTTAATGTTATTGTGTGTGCACATATGTGCCATACTCGGCGTCACCCACTTCACTGTATGCATACATTGCATCTCTAGTTCCATTTTTTAAATCAACGAGGGTGGATTGCAACCATCGGTTTCACATGTAGGACTCTTGCCTTGATATCTATGGTTTCTTTTTCACTGTTTTTTAAAATCTTCTCTTTCTTAATATCAAATAGCTTTCAGGCAACAATTCTGCTTGAAGCCATGTGTGTCACGTCACCTACCATTTACACTAGCTTACCTGCATAAGCCTGAAACTTCTTGCTTGTAAAATATTCATTTGGTACATCAGTGCGGTGTGCATTGCCATTGGTACAAAGGCCATCAAGAGCTGCTTTTCATGCAGAGCAGAGGTGCAGCTGTCCTACAGTAGACATCAAATTTTGTTAGCGGGAAGAATAGTTAAAAGTTCAGCATATAGCCTCAGCAAGTGGGTGCAGTACTGAGCATCCTTTCTGCCACAGAGGTAGCCAGTAACTGGGGGACCCTTCTCTGCCAAAGGTCATTGAAAGAGATTGGTGTATTAGTTGATGGGGTGACAGCCCACCTTAAATAATCACAATTCTTGTCAGGGTGAAATCACAAAAGTCACTAAATAAACCTGTGTTTAACCGTTTATGCAGCACTCAAACAGTGATTAAGTGAAAACATGACACAAGCAAAATCCCAAACCAGAAAAATAGAGAACAGTTTAATAAATAATATGACACCAAAACAACAAAAATCCAATCAGTAGCACCAGAGTTATGAATTTTTAAAGTTTACGGTTTAAATTGTGCCCAAAACATGCTAAGTGCCAAACGCAGTCAACTGAATGCGCTTGATCAGAACAAGGGTAGGGTTTAAGGTCAACCACGATGGAGCGGGGGTCTGATACAGTGACCAGGTTCATCCCAGTGAAAGATGATACCTTCGGACTTAGTCTCTGGAATGGAAGTAAAAAAATCCTAAGCAGGCTGTAGCCAAAGAGGGCTTCATATCTTCGTATAACCGCAGGACGAGATCTCTGTGAAGCCGTTGACTTGTAGCAGGAAAGCTCGGAGCGAGAAATTTATCAAATTCCCTCACCAGCTGGATACCTTTAGCTCCTTTGTCCTGTGAAGATTTCTACCTTCGGACTTATTCGCTTTTGTTGGAGCTCAGATTCTTCCAGCACGGCAAGGCTACTGGCTGTAGCCGCAGAGGGCTCCATGAGGCCAGATACTTTCTCCCCAAGGTCTCTCTGAATCAGATTTCATGTTGCGGAGAAGAATGTAGCACTAACAACATGAATCTTTAACCAGCGGCGACGCACCTTCGTCGGAATGGCTTGCTAAGTTAGTCCCAGTCCCCCATCAGTTATCAGAGAAACAAATTGTCTTTTTAAGTCCCAGGTTTCACAAAAACATTGAGTAGTACTGTTGAAGATTGCATTAATCTCTTAGCATGAGCTGAAAGCCATTTTGTACTTGGCAGCCATTTTAGTTAGCTATGTACTGGACATTTGCTGTTTCCCTCTCCCAGAGTCTTGCACATGCTCAGATGTGCTTAGCTAGTAGAGTGCACCTGTTCCTAATATAGAACGGTCAGGCTGTTCTAACTGATGTCAGCAACTTATTACTCCTCCTACTTGTTGACTGTGCAGTTTCTGTATGACCATCTATGTGCATAACTCTTCTCATGTGTACTTGTACTGCCTTTTTTCAGCCCCTGTGTGGGTATATAATGCCCCCGTTCTCTGTACTCCTTAGAAATGTCTCCTACAGTGATTTGAGAATTCTGTATGACGCATTTTCCCTCTTTAGAGGTTAAATAAAAAGATGTCTTTTATATTACAGCTTCTGTGCCAATCTCTTCTTTGTTGGTTTAAAAGGACCAGGTGTATCAGTGAAGCCCCAGATTAGGTTTTGATTTCTACAGTACAACATCAAAGGGTCCAGGACCTAGGGTACAGCACGTGTGTGTGTGTGTGTGTGTGGGAGGGGGGGCAAGACTCCCTCCAGCAAGTGCCAGGACCAGGGGCATGGGCAGATCCAGTTGGAACTGGTTACCTGGTAATGCAAGAAAATGGATCTTGGAGCTTGCTGTGTGCCTGTAGCTCAAAACAGGTCAGCCTTATAACCCTTGGAGTCCACTTATTTGCCCTGGGTACAAGAGGGAGAGCAGATCCAGTCTTCAGGGCTTTTCTCAGGTCACTGACAGCAGGTTCAGACCTCTTTTCTTCCACAGGTTCAGAAGTGATCTGAGAAGGAGGTTGGTGCTCCTTATTCTAATTCGAGTGCTTAAAAGGCACTGGGAGATCCCACAGTGCAGTTTGCACTACAGAACCTTAGGCACTACGTATCAAGCCTGCAATAGGTGAGGAGGTGGGTTCTTATCACACCTAATTGAAATGCAAGCCCTTAAAAGGCACTGGAAGGATCCCACAGTGCACCACGCACCCAAGCTGTTCCTGGGCAAAGAGCAGGCGTGTCTGTGCCAGCCAGTGGCCGCAAGAGGCTGGGCTGGGACACCTCTCTAACATCTTCTTGCCTAGGACAGGTTCTACTTGTCTCTGCAAATACCAGATGCCTGTGAGGAACAATACTGTCTACAAGCTTGTTTATTTTGGTCAGTGCTAGAGGAGTGGTGGTGGAGGGTTGTTGCTGAAACACCCCCCAAATAATTCTGCTGTAGTACACAATTAAATGAGCAATAAACAGGCCTTTAAATGAAGCTTTTATCTTGTCACATTTGCTGTGTATTAAAGGTCAAATGCTTGTTTTCTTTCTCCACTACAAAGTGAGAGGATGTATGTGACAAACTTGCCGGTATGAGAATGTAGACAGGCTGTAGGATGCTATTTTTTTTGTAGCATACAATAACATGTAAATATCTCTAAATGAACTGTACAAATATTTTAGATTAAATCAGAATTAGGAAAGCACAAACAATGCACGTTTTTTGGTAAAATTATTAAGTATGGTGGAAACAAATATATTGATAGGATAAAAACAAATCCATACACAAGGTGATGCTGATTTCTACACATTATCATTTGTGCCCTGTAAAAGTGTGTTTGTGCAAATGTAATCGTAATTTCAATTGAAAATGTGTTCGCGTAATGGCAGTGTACTTTCAACCATGCATAATACTCTGCTTCATAACACTACTCCACTCTAGAACAAATTCACTAGGGCATACTGTTCCGATATTGGATTCAAGGCACTATATTAAGGACCAAGAACATCATATCTCACTAAGAGAGTCTGTTCAGAGAAGCAGGAGCCCTCACCCACTGGAAAGTGGCATGCTTCATCATCTGGTTTGCTCCTCGTTGGGCTGGCGCTGCAATGCCCAAGGGACCCCACAAGGGGGCACTTTGCCAGAGATCTTTTGATTTGCCTGAAAAGGATATGGAATGCCTCGCTAATTAATGGAATTTTTCCTATGTGTTGGAAACGGGCATCTCTTCTGCCGTTGCTAGAAAAAAAAAGCCCAATGCCGATACAATTGTGATGAGCAATTATAGGCTTGTATCTCTCCTCCCAGCCCCTGTACAAATTCTGGAAAAACAGGCCAATCAACAACTGTCCAGTTTTGTAGAGGTGAATTCCATTTTCATTCATAGTCAGGCTTTCAGACATGTTTTAGTACAGAGACAGTCCTTTTGGAGGTGGCAGAGTTTGTCAGGGAGAATTTGTACAAATGCACACCTGTTATGATGCCGCATCTTCATTTGTCTGCAACAATAGGGCAACCCACTTAACCCCAAGGGATTGGGTATAATATGTCTCAACAATATTAAACCTTGAGGATTTATTCAACTTATATTCATCAATCAAATAGCCACCGTAGTGATCTTCATTTCAAAGAACTTAGAAAAGGAAAAAATATACATAACAACCACAATTCATCTTTTGTATTATTTTTGATTGTTTCGATAAATTTCAATAATTTGATACACAAGAAAATCTTTTTTTATATACAATAAAGGAATATACAGTTTTCATTTGAACAATGGCAACATAAAACTACTGTCTCGCTTCAAGACAAATCAGCATTAGTTAATGACACTTTTACGCGAATATGCACCATCCACAATTGGTCATATATCAAAAGCACTTCGTTTAAACAATTATAATTTCTGAAGACATCAAATGAAAATTGTTTGCAACAAAGAAGTGTCACAGCGTCGACGTTTCGGTCTCCTATCTGAAAGCTTAATCACCGAGACCATCCTCAGGACCAAAGTTGCACCATGTATCTAATATATAGAAAAATATATACATTAACTAACAAACATTTCGCACATACCAACATCTAAGTTCTGAACATTTGTATTGTCTGTACACTGAAGGAAGACCGGTGTATCCCTATTCTAACCACCCGATATAATGTATCAGTGCCCAATAACTATATAGCCACCAACAAAGTCCGTGCAGCATGTCAGTTCAAACTACCCGATAGATACCACATCACCAAAACTAGTGAGCCTCAAAGAAACACCACTCTGTGAACGTATCTCCTCTGGGGGAAAAATAAATGAATGTACACTTACTCCCTCCTTAGTACGAAACCTTTCAATCTCTTATTTTCACTTTTTAACGGTCTTCTACCGCAGAGGCACTAGATCAAAAATCCAACAAAACATAATTTTCAGCAATAATCATCAAGAATCCTAAAAAACATCACTATGTCCACGGGCGGAGCAAAATCCTCAAAGAGTTATGCTCCCAGACCTTACTTACAAAAGAACGGCAACTAGCGTCTGCACTTCTTGAATCTGCAATCTGTAACAAAACATAGAACACAGACCCAGTCAATAAAAGACTCGTCCCCTTATCTTACCTAAGGGAATAGGACCGCCATATGATGTGGAACTTACTTCTTACTTTTGCGACTCAACTTCCCCTGCACAACTCGCCAAATAATCCGAGCATTAACCTCGGACAGAGGCGGGAGTTATTTAAAAGGTAACGTGATGTATATCACCGTGTATTCATGGCAAATGAGTCGGCCATCTTTAAATGTAGCCGTCTTAACCGCGATGTTGGCGTTTAATGCCAATAATCTGCTAAAAAATAACCCAATCTAGACTCTAATATATCGTCGCTCTCCAGGTAACATCCAATGTTAAAAACGAATCATATCTGGCATACATGCACCAATATTAATAAATGTTAAATCGGTATAGAAAAAATGCACACCTGTTATGATGCTGCATCTTCATTTGTCGGCAGCATTCAACACTGTTTATTATGCTATTTTGTTGAACAGACTCAGCAATCTTGGCATACAGGGTAAAGCTCTTTTATGGGAAAGGTGGAAAGATGATCTGTTCTGTTCTCCAAATATAATTATTCAGTCCTTTGAAAGTGATGAAGGGCCACAGGCTGGGAAGCATGCAATGCTATAGCCACTTTATTTTTTAAAAAAAACCCTCACTAGATCCATCAACCTCAAAAAGCTGCAGACCAATTGCCTGCTTCCAGTCATCAGCAAACTGGCTGAGAAATGTGTTAATAAAAATTTGTCTTAATCTTTGGAGAATCAAGGAACTCTTCTCAACACCCAAACGGGTTTTGAAGCAGGTCATAGCACTGAGACAACTCTACTAGACATCACAGATGAATTCAAAGCGATTTAAGACACAAATGGTTTAGCAGCAGTTATATTCCTTGATTTAAGGAGACTGGAAGAGGCTGGTATAGCCAGTAAAACCCTTAAATTGTTAATTTTATTTCTGAAAAACAGACGTTTTCAGGTTTGTGAGGAAACATTCTGTTCGAAAACCCTCCCCTGAGACCAAGGGGTGCCACAGGGTTAATCTCGGAGTCCTACCCTGTTTAATGTCTATGTCCAACTGTCTGCAGACATCATGATGGAACATGGCTTTTCAATGGTATCATATGTCGATGATACCCAGATGACCATCTCCGTAACACCTGATACAACAGCTCTTTCCATCCAGCTTCATGCATGTCTCAGAGATGTCACTGATTGGATGTCCAGGAACAGTCTTAAACTCAATCGAGATAAGACTGAGGTGCTGATAGTTGGCAACAATTCCTCTCTTTGAAATGAATTGCAATGGCCTGCAAAGTCTGGGTTTCTGGATAGATTGCCATCTTACCATCGAGCTCCAAGCCAAGAAACTACCTGCCGGTTGCTTTGGTCTACTCAGGGCCTTAAGGAAGGTTTTGAGTTGGCTTCTGCATACTACTTGAAGAACAATTGTTCAAGGCCTGATGCTTTCACGCCTTGACTATGCAAAATCTTATGAAATCTTGGGGTGTCAAGGTAGTGTCTTAAGCTGACGACACCCAATTTTTTTCTCTTTCCAAGATAACACAGAGGCAGATTTTCACAATTTTAAAGAATGTCCTATAGAAGTCGCAGCTTGGATAGATGCTAATTGTTTAAATGTAAATGCTGACAAAATCCCCCCCCCCCCCGGTGGCCTACTGGACTTAACACTCCTCCTAATCCTACCACATCGGTTAGAAATCTGGGAATTATCTTTGATTTCACGCTCTCCTTTGTGGCGCAAATTAAACAAATCTTGTATGTCTGTTTTCTGAAGATGAAAACTATAAAGAAGATTCTTGATCTGGTTCCTAAAGAGACAAGGAAAACAGCAGTTCATTCCTTGGTCGCGTCCCACCTGGACTGTGCAAACAGTCTCTACCTTGGTCTTCCTGCGTATTTGATATGCAGACTTCAGGTAGCGCAGAATGCAGCAGCAAGACTAATTAGGAGAGTTCTAAGACACCATCATATCTCTCCACATCTGAAACACCTGCACTGGCTCCTGGGGGACCAGCGTATTAACTTCAAAGCTCTGACATTGGCTTTCAGAGCTTTCCATGGTGAGGCCCCACGCTATCTGTTGAATAGACTGTCTCCATGCACTCAAAAGAGGGTACTCAGATCCAACAGTAGTCGCCTTCTGCGGTTCTATAAATTCATGAAGTCTCATGGTGGTGGTAGTTTCTTTACTGTGCGCACAGCAAAATTATGAAAGTCTTCCTATTAATCAACGGCAGGTTGAGTCTCTGTCAGTCCTTAAAAGGCAACTCAAAACCTGGCTATTTGACCTCGTTCGGTCCCCTGTTACGTTAGGCCTGCCTTATACTGTCTGCTAGAGTGCTGGGACTTTTCTGTCGAAGCAGCTGTGTGCTTTATCAAGTGTCGTTTGATTTAAGGATTGGGTGTATTAGTGAATCCCAGTACCAGTACAGAAAGATTGGTTATTAAAGTGGGTTAACATTGACTATAGATAATTTGCTGTCTGTTTAATTGGGGATAAAGAATCTATGTCATGGTTAAAAGAAGTGGGAGAAACTAGAGGAATAGCCCCAGTTTCTTCTACGAATGACCCTTCTCTGGCATAAGAAAACTGTGAGATTAAATCAGATGCAATTTTTGGTTATGTTTTGAACACAGACTGTACTATGCTGTATCAATCACATCGTACTGGTTATGCACCTAAAAATAAAATGCCAATCGAAAATTAATTTAAAATAAAATCAGATAGAAATTTTGGTCATCATTTTTCATGCATCTGCAGTCCCCAACGATCAAATGGCTTTTTATCAGGACCTAGCAAAATATACATAATCTTCGCTTAGGTATGGGACCCTAATCTAGTGGTAAAAAGAAAGTGTTCTCCACCTCTGGGAAGAACACCAGAAAAATTGGTTAAATCACCAATTTACACTTTTATGTGTAGGTTGGATTCCCATACTAGTGCCCCTCTGTTAGGATTGGGCCCCTTGGAGTACGTGGATGAACCAATCTCAAGATTGTGTCAGAGAGCGACGGGACGTCGGATTCCCCTACCCTTCGTCCCAGTTCCAGGAAGTGAATCAGCCGTCACATCGCTTTGCCAATGCTAGTTTTAATTAAAGCTTCTCCGTTAAACATCTTTGGTCCTTTGCTGTCCGAGATCTGCGGTCATTGACTAGCAAATGGTCTGTTATAATATCAATGCATTGTCAGACGGCATCTCTGACAATTAGAGCTTTGTCTTATTGCCATTTTTACCTATTTAGTTTTAAATGTGGAAGATAAATGTGAATAAAGATGCTGCATACACTTCGAAACGTAAGAGAAAGCAATGTTTAACTGCACATACAAATTATTTGAAACGCCTGTTAAACCTATGGATTTTTAGTCCGCGTTTTACACTTTGCTCCAAAGCCTTCAGAATGATCTGTAATATCGATCACATTTGAGACAACCCATTTGAAAATTGTGATGGTGAATGCACCATTTGGCCCCATTGTTTAAGAGAAAGGAGATAACCCCACTTCCAAACTACCCTGAGGGGTAGCTCTTTTAGTGCAATTTTTTTTTTTAAACAAACTTTGTTTTTTTATTCTTCCACCACGTATTAAACACACCATTGGCACAAATTACAAAACAATATACATGTCCCTCCTGCAAAATCGTCATATAAGGAGCAGTATGTCCAACAACGGAAGCGGTAGGGTAAGAGAAAAGGGAAGGAAAAAGCCACACTTGGCTCACCTCCCCGTGTGCTATGGCATCGATCATGACATATACAACTATGTGCAATTGGTACCCATGAACCCCCCTGCACCCTGTCAACTCCCCCCCCCCCCCACCCGCCCCCGTCCCCCTGCTCCCAGGATCTGAACTACATGAAAAGCATCATCATAGGGTCTGGTGGTATGCTTTCCTCCACCGGGAGGGAGACAAACTGGTGAGATCTGGCTACCGAATATACTATCCGGCTGATATATCTCACTCCAAACAGATTTCTTAACTTGTCACATTGCTGCACCCCTAACCAACCTTGAGTAGCTACTGAAAAAGAAAAGCTCCACTGCTCTATTGTTGTGTGTGCGGAACGTCAGGAGTGTCTTCGGGATCAGTACTTTTATGTGCTTCTATCATTGTGTCCCAGTCTAGGGATATTGGTTTCTTCCGTAGGCCTCCTTCCTGCGCTGTGCCGCGCTTTCCGCCCCTGCCCACCTGGACAGTTCACTGTGTCACATGTGCAACGAAGGGGCTTTGGCCGACTTCCAGCGCATAGTGATGGCCCTTTTAGCAACTATGAGCGCCAGGTCCAGAAATCGTAGCTGGACCTTCTGTGTTTTTGTTAGTCTACGGATGCCTAATAAGCACTCCAGTGCTACTCCTACTGTGGAGAGATGAGTAATCCCCTCAAGTGATCTCGTAACCTCTCCCCAAAAAACCGCACAACAGGGACATGCCCATAGCATGTGAAGTAAATCTGCTGCTGGTGATTCACACCTGGGGCATTGATGGGCAGTGGCCGGGTACATTATCTGCAATCTATGCGGGGTCAAATAGGCTCTATGTAATATCATGCATTGAATAAACTTGAACTTAGCATTGCGAGGTATTTTCCATGGGTACACTTATTACATTTTTCCATTCCCTGTTTGTGATCTCTCGTCCCATATCCGTCGGCCACTGCGCTCGGATGGTATCTAGGGGGATTCTGGCATGCGTGCGGACGCTGCTATATAACCACTTAATAAGATGACTTCCGTGTCCCATCAAGTACAGATACTTTACTAGCTCATTCACTTGGGGTTCCTCTCGTTGTGGAGACCACTGTCTCTTAATATATTGCAGTAAGGCTGCATGTTTCATGTATAATGCGGTTTGCACTCCTGTGTGTCTCGTAAAGGCATCATGATCCATCAGTATCCCGCCTTCTAATAATTCCCCAACAGTCTCCACCCCAGTGTCCAGCCAGGGTCCAATTGTCTGTCGCGTCAATCTACCGCTCGCCAGTGGTATTCCTAGTAGTGGGATATTGTCTGCATAACGCCCTCCACCGGTAGTGTATTTCAGGGCTTTTTTCCCAGCATTGCACTGCAGTGTGCAATAGGGGTGGTAAAGTCGAGGGAGGTCTGCTATTCGGTAAGAGCAAAGTGTGGAGAGTTCCCTGCTCTATATGTCTAGTAGTGTAGCCAATTTCTTGTAAGTTTCGTCCTGTTGTCCAGTAAGATAACCACTGCAACTGACACGCGTAATAATGCGCCATAAAGTCGGGTGCACCCAGGATGCCCCTATGTGTATCTATCTGCAGTTTCTTGACACTTATTCTACGCCAACCCGTACCTCAAATTAGCTCTTGCATTATAGTGTCCAGCGTAGTAAAAATGGTCGATGGTACCAGTAAAGGCAAATTCGCGAAATAATACAAAAGACGAGGAAGTACCACCATTTTAGACAATGCCAAGCGCCCTATAACTGACAAGGGGAGCGTGATCCAAAAGGCTACCTGAGATCGTATACCCCTAATAGCCTTACTGAGGTTACCCTCCAGTAAATCCGCTTGTGAGCGGTAGACATTAATGCCCTGGTATTTAAAGGTGTGTAGGGCTGTTGGTAATGTGAGTCTCCCAAAGATGATACTATCTGGGCACGAGCAGTCGTGAAAAATGAAAGCGTTTGATTTGGATTCATTAATGGCCAAGCCTGAAATCAATTCAAAGTTGGCAAAGATACGGGGGATGGGGCCCAGGACCCCTAACATATCTGTCACATATATGATTAGGTCATCAGCATAGGCCGATACCAGGTGCGTCGCAGCGCCTATGGTTATACCACAGTGTGTAGCTTCCAATCGCAGCCGGAGCGCCAATGGCTCCAGCGCCAAGACAAATAGAATTTCCTAGACCGGACTCTTGTCGTTGGAGCAGCATACAATAGCCTTATCCGTTTGATATACTCCGGGGGTAAACCAAAACGTGCAATGGCCTTAAACATGTATTCCCACAACAGTGTGTCAAATGCCTGTTTCATGTCTAATGATATGCAGCCGGCTTGATGGTATTGTGTAAGATCTGTGGACATGATCTGGTGCAACCCGCGTATATTTAGGGATGTAGTCCTAGCTGGTATAAATCCACATTGATCGATGTGGATCAGTTTATTGAGGTAGGGTTGAATTCTACTTGCCAAAATCTTGCTGAGGATTTTGCATTCGGTGGATAAAAGTGATAGTGGGCGATAACTTGACATATCCGTTAAGTCCCTACCCGCTTTGGGAAAAGAGACTACCAATGCTTGGACAGTGGTACAAGGGAGATGTCCTAATTCGAGCGACTCGTTATATACCTCTTCCAAATGTGGTATTAATATGTCCGCATATGCATCGAAAAATTATATCGGCAGTCCGTCTAGTCCCAGTGTTTTACTGCAGGAGAGCCCACCCATAGCTACCTTGATCTCTGCCCTAGAAATGGGACCCATCAGATCATCCTGCATACCCTCTGGGACTTATGGATATGATAGATTGGCGAGGAATTAGTCAATATGGGACCCCTCCAATACCAGCGGTTCACTGTACAGTCCCTCGTAATACAAGCTAAAGGCTCCATTTGTATCATATTGCGTGTCCACAGTACCTCCCCCAGGGAGGCTAATATGGCCTAGGACTGTTGTAGGAGGATCATTCCGTATCAATTTCGCAAACAGCGTACCTGATTTATCTGCGTCAGAGTGGTGTAATTGAGTATAGGATCTATAGTCGATTAGCCTAAAAGTTTCCAGCAACTCTGCATGTTGAATGCATGCTTCCAGTAATGACGTTTGTTTTGAGGGGGTCATGTGCTGCCTCCTGCTCTAGCTTCGACAGTCTGTCCTCAGTGTCTTTCAGATTCCTGTGTGTCTATTGTTTAGCTCCCACAGTGGCGCTAATTGCTGTTCTCCATATGACTGATTTCACTGCATCCCACTCGACCAGGATTGTGGAGGCTGTGTTCTTGTTTTCCGTAGTTCTGTAGCGCCGTGGAGAGTGTGCTACGAAACACTGTGTCTTTCAGTGTTTGGGGTCATAAACGCCATGTGGGAACCAGGGTGGGCACTCTACCCCAGCTAAGGGCCACTTCCAGGGGATTATGATAAGAGAATGTCTTAGCTAAGTAAGTGGTGTTTGTAACTTGGTTTGCTATGTTCCGATTCCATAGGATTCTGTCTATCCTGGTGTGTAATTGGTGTACCGGGGAGAAAAAGGAGTACTCCCTATGTGCCGGAATCTTAAGCCTCCATGCGTCACACAGGGATCAACCCTCCACCCAGTCACGTAATGCTACCGCCTGTTTACTGGCCACCGTGCCCCTCAAGGGGGGTTGTGACCGATCCAGGGCAATATCCTTCACTGCATTGCAGTCACCCCCAATTATCCATGGGTAGGCCTCCCACCCTGTCAAAATCGAGTTCAGACTTGCAAAAAATTTATGTTGGTCAAAATTGGGAGCATAGACGTTCCTCAGGATTAGCGGTACTCCGTCCAATGTGCCTCGCAGAAATATATATCTACCCGGTGCATCCACCCTTTTGTCCAGTACAACAAATGGGACTCCCCCTCTTATCCAAATCATCGCCCCACGGGCAAAGGCAGAGTAATTAGTGGAGATTATTTGCCCTCTCCATTTTAGCAGCTTCAGCCTCCATCAAGTGCGATTCATGGAGGAATACCACTTGTACCCCACGGCGTAGCAAGTGTGCATGTACCCTGTGTCTTTTGTGCACAGAACCTAACCCACAGACGTTCCAGGTCACACATTTATAGCTGTCTAGAGTATGCCTTTATAGTTAATTGTGTCGTACTCATTCCAGTTAGAGGACCATGTTGTTGTGTGAGACATTGCATTTGCGATGTGCCAGAACCCTCAAACCCCCAATGTAAACATAACACCAGGTCTCACCTATAAACGAAACCAGGCCAGACCAAACAAAACATACATTGAACTGATACATGATAAACTGTAGCGCTAGCAAAGTGGGGAACAATAGCCATAACCATCATATAAGAAACACAGTTAGGAGCCTCTCCGGGCCCGAGCATACATTGAATAGCATCGTTTTTGACAATGAAGATTATAAGGAACCAGAGCAAAAAGGATATGTGAGTCTTCAGGTATGCATACCGCCGACGCCCTCCGCCGTGGCATCGCCCAGTATTCCATAGGATATGGAGAGCTTGCTGCTCCAGTAGGTCGTCTGCTGTTTGAGGAGTCACACTAGGGAAAAGATTCACACTGTTTTCGGAGTCCCAGCGCACCGTGCTCTGTTGACTCCAAAGTCCGGCGGGAGGCATTGTCTCTGAAGGCAGTCTCAGTCGCCAAGGCCATCTCCCTACTCTTCTGTGCCTGCTGCTGTGTAGGGCCAGGGAACAGCCCTGCAGTCCCACGTCCAGTCATACGTCGTGATCGATGTCGGTGCGTTTTCCCAGGGCTACGCGGCGGCTTCGGGAGAGATTGTCCAGAAAGCTGCATTGGTTCCATGACTTCCAGCCACTCCTCTTCATCCTCCGGACTTTCGAAGAAGTATGTCTTTTGATCATAGTTTATCTTCAAACATGCAGGCAATAACGCGTATTTTGAGATTCATAGTGCGCAACTTCTTTTTCACTGCTTGGTATGAAGATCTGCGGCGCTGCACCATTAACGTGTAGTACGGGTACAATAAAACCTGGCAATTCTCAAAGTCGATCTGTGGCTTCTCCCGTGCCTTTTGAAGCAGCACATCGCGTTCCCTATAGTTGAGGATTTTTACTATCAAGAGTCTTGGCGGGGCGCCCACCCTCAGCTTTCCCATAGGAATACGGTGTGCTCTTTCAATCCAAAAGAAGTCCGAGGGGCCCTCCGGGGCCACATGTGTTCAGAACCATTGCTCCATGTAAGTTGTCGTCGCTATCCCCTCGCTCCGTTACGGGAGTCCAATCACGTGGAGGTCGTTGCGCCTTGCTCTGTCCTCTGCATCTTCAACCCTGTCCAACAGCCCCGCTACCTGTTTTTGGAGGACATGGATCTGTTTTGTGTGCTCCTTCTGTTGTGGCGCCAAGTCATCTAGGGTGGAGCCATGGTCCTTTACCGTTGCAGCTAGTTTGTCGTGATCCGCCTTCAGCAGGGTAAAGCCGGTGGTAAGAGTTCCTATCTGTTGTTCTATGGCTTTCCTGGATTGTCGGACCTCGTTAAGTATCAACTTAGCCTGGGATCCCGTGTCGCCCGTAGGCAGGATTGTGTTAGTTGATTGCATACTCAAGGCGGGGTCTCCATCCTCTGTGTTTTGGGAGTGCGTGGCGGCCACCTCCTGTGGCTTCCCCTTTACTCGGCCCATCTCTCTTCGGGAACGCTTCGCTCCAAATGTCTCTGGTCTGGTATTTGTGTGCACTGGACAGGTGATTACAGTGCTAATAAAGATGACCGCCGGTTCCCCAAAGTGAGGCGTGCATCTACTGTAGTAATTGTGGGCGCAGCCGGGGAGTATAATCCGCATGTCCCAACTAGAGTCTCCAGCTATGTAGTAGCGTGCTCAACAGGGAGCGTCGGTTGCCCCACGCCCAAGGGGCACCACCGGTGGCGTCTGGGCAACGGGTGAGGACCCTTATTGAACTGCCAGATGGGATGAGAGAGGGGGAAGAACAAAGAAGCTATGTGTCGGCATCCAGGGACCCCATACCTTCCCTCCTCACCAGCGGTATGCGCAGAGTCATGTAAAGTCCCCAGGTCTGGATGACACTGGTGGGGAGTCCCAGCTTTGCAGGCTATGCGTGCCCCATACTGTGCCACCAGCTCCCAGCTAGCACCTGCGAGGGACAATAGCAGGCGTGATCGCGCTGTCTAAAGTACAGAATGGTCTCAGAGGCCCCATTAGGGCCGTGGTTCTGACACCATCACGTTCAGTGCAGCCATCCACCACTCATCCAGGTCGGGGAAGAGGGAGAGGATCCAGGCCCAGGGTCCACCGTCGTTGCCTCCGATCCCCCACAGCAGCTGCAACGACTTGGGGAGAGCGAGCTCTCCTGTTCCACAGCCTCCAGAGATGGGCCACCACTCATCCGCAAAGGGACTCACGAGCCCCCGTCACAGCATCGGGGCCGGCACACTCCCACTGCCTCTCTGACCTCTGGCGACGTACCTCCAGCTCCGCCCGGGCCCAGCCGCAAGTCACGGCCCTCCGCATCCATCCACAGGCCGCAGGGTGGTGCCTCTGTTGCACAAAGCGCCAGTCTCCTGCCGGTAGGTCCGCAGCTCTGCAGACTGAGGCTGCCCCGGGCCAATCGGTCCGCTCCGCCAGAGAGGGGCCGCTGCTCACCTGCGAAGGGATACACAGGCCCACACCACAGTTTCAGGGCCGGCGTGCTCCCGCCGCCCTCCTGCGTTATGGCGGCGTACCTCCGGCCCCACCTAGGCCCAGCCTCAAGTCGCAGCCGCCTCTCGGCCTCAGGATGGTTCCTCAGTTTCCCTCAGCGCCGGTCTCCCGCCAGCAGGCCTGCAGCACCGCAGACCAAGGCTGCCTCTGGCCGAACAGTCCACGCCACGCTGCACTCCTCAGGCCTCGCCGATGGGTTGCGCAGGCAGGGTGCGTCCCCTCAATCAGCGGCCGTCGCGCAGGCCGCAGTCCCAGCCTCGCTGTCTGTCCGGGATCGGTGCAGTCGCGGCACCTAAATACTCAGCCCCCCGACACCCACTGCACCATGCCAGGCTGGCATGGCACAGCATAGCTCGATTGCTGCAGTGTCACAGGATAAATGCTACCGGGCACCGGAGTTCTCTCAATCCACATCTGCCATGATCGGCGGCTGGCCACGCCCCCTTTTAGTGCAATTTAAAACAGCAATTCACAAGCTGCAGTGCAGATAGGAATCAAGGACAACTTTGGAAGATATAGGAATTTTTCTCTTCTATCAGATGATGATTGGCCAGGGCTCCATTTGTGTTCTGACCAAAATGGATACATGTATAATGTGTTAAAGTTTTGAAATCCGGCATGGTTGACATAGTGTGTTGAACATAATTAAAGGACAAGTTACTTACCTTCAGTAACGCCTTATCTGGTAGAGACATGATCTAGCCATAGGTCCTCACCTTTGAACTTCCAGGTGTCATGCTGAATCCTGAAGATTTTTCTTAGCAATACCCATGCGCGCCGGTAGGTGGCGTCCATTGACTCTACGTGACGTCGTCGTGTTAGTCATTGTCGTGACGTCCGCGTTGTCAATATAACCCCCACTCCGGCGCACTGACGTCAGTACTTTTCACAACTTTCAATGCCAGAAAGCGCGGATCCATAAAGTGACTGACCATGGTGTGTCAAAAAACTAGGGCCCTGAAGGGAACATCCCTGCCACTTAAAACCAATTCCACAGTGCGGGGAGGATGGGTGGGTCGGTAAGGAATCTGCGGCTAGATCATGTCTGTACCAGATAAGGCGTTACCGAAAGTAAGTAACTTGTTCATCTGATAGAGACATCTAGTCACAGATTCCTTACCTTTGAACAGTTACCCAAGCAATACCATTCCCGGAGGAGGGACGGGGGAACTGCTTAGACCAGATAATCATGTAAAACAGAGCGACTGAACAGGCCTTCTCAGCGAACCTGGGAATCCAGGCAGTAATGCTTGGCAAACGTGTGCAGAGATTCCACGTGGCAGCTTGGCATATATCTGAGACGGAAACACCACGCTGAAGGGCTGAGGTGGCGGCCTTTGTCCTGGTGGAATGGGTCCTAAGCTCTTCAGGGGGATCTTTCTTAGCTAAGGCGTAACAAATTTTAATACAGAGGATGACCCATCAGAAAATAGTCCCCTTCTGGACAGCACGCCTTTTCTCTGCACCCATGTATCCAATAAAAAGCTGGTTATCCACCTGGAACTCTTTGGTTCGGTCAAGGTAGAACAATAAAGCTCTTTTTGGGTCTAGACAATGGAGATGCTCCTCATCCTTGGAAGGATGCGGGTGTCCCTAGAAGGTAGGGAGGGTAACAGACTGTTCCAGATGGAAGGGTGCTACCACCTTAGGCAAAAAGGATGCCCTAGTCCGGTGTCTGGAAGTCGTTTCATGAGAGTCCACTTTCGGTGTTTATTTCCGCTAGGAAATCAGAGGTGAAGTCCAGGGTTACGTGATAGATAATGGCATCCAAACTCTTGTTGATACGATGAATAACACCTGTCCAGGTGAGAATGGGGTATTGGCTATAGAGGAGTTACAGGATTACACTGTAGCAAATAGATTGAGAGTAAAAACTCGGAGCGAACGGAAATATTGATTGACCATTTGGTGTTGTTTCCTTAATTCTTTCCAGCAAACATTTTCGGCTTTACATGTTACTTGACGGTACTCACAGAGCACAATTGGTAAGGTCAGTTTCGGTAAGATTTGGAAATTAAGCATTGTGACATGTTTAAGATTGGGATTTAATATGGATGTATTTCGAATTGTATATTTCAGTGAGAGTATCACCCAGTGGACTACGGTGTCACTAAGGTCAACATCGAGTGAGTTACAGCTTTAGTCCATGGCAGTATTAGATTACGGTTGATATGGTTGCGGCACAAAATATTGCATGGCAATAGAACCATGGTCACGTTTAAAACAAAAAACAAATGAAGGCACACTGGGTGAAGTTCGTACGACATTTTATTGGAAGTATGAGCACAATTTATTCACAACCGAGCACGTCCATCCATCCAAAAGAGCATGACAGCAATCACTAAACCACACCAAAATTCCATTACATCTATACATTAGAGGATGGTAACCTCCCCCTGTATGTTGTTACTTTGTATTGTTACAGATTGGCCCCTGATGAAGGGACAGTCTTTTTCTTCAAGCCCAATGCATTTCGTGACCTATGTGCATGTTGGAAGAAAGCATATAAATATGTGAATAACAGCAATATGAAGAAACATTATATGTAACGTGTTATAAACCATATGTGAGCTTATATGAAAGATTACTATATGTGATATATTGAAATGTATAAATCAGGAAATTGAGAATTTTTTTTGACAATTGTCTTTTGTGAACTGCACACGGGATCAAGTACATGTACTTGTCGCTATCCTGCAGCCGGACGAGTGCGCATCCTATGGCCCATATCGTTGATTAATGTGTACATGAAGATTTTTGTGAAATTTCTTGTGAACCGGCTAGTTCCACTGGTTCCGTTGCTGGTCGCACCGGAGCAAGTGGGCTTTGTCCCAAGCAGAAACCTAACTTACAATTTGAGAACGGTGTTTGAAACGGTACAACACACTCGACCGGAAGTGCAGGGGGTGGCTGTTTTCCTCGACATGGAGAAAGCCTTCAACTCCGTTGAATGGCTCTTTATGCAGCAGGTCTTGACGTGAATGGGGCTGGGGACAGTCTTCCTACAGCTGATAGGGGTACTATACAACTCGCCCACGGCCAGAGTTGAAAATTGACAACCTAGTGACGGATATTATACATGTTTCTAGAGGTACACGGCAGGGTTGCCCTCTGTCACTGATATTGTATGTGTTGGTGGTGGAACCTTTAGCTTGTGCGCTAAGCGAATATCACAGATATAGGGGTATACATTTCCTGGGTTATGAGCGGATTGCATCAACTTACGCAGACGACACGCTGCTATATGTACGGAGCCCTGAACGTAATCTGTCCCCTGTACTGCGGGAGGTAGTGAGATTTTGGAGCGGTGTCTTGGCTGCGTTAATTGGCCAAAGTCTATAATATTCCCACTCACACCGGTTACGACCCTATTCGATCCAGACTACCCGCTGAGGTGGTCGACAGAACCGGTGAGGTACTTAGGGATCAAGATCCATACGGACTCTGAGGTGGTGTTCAGGGAAAACTATGGGGTGGCGATCAGCAGATTAGAAGATGAGGTGGAAAGCTGGATCCGGTTGCCAGTCCCTGCTGGGTAGTTTCCATCATGAAAATGGTGATATTGCCCCGTTTTTGGTTTCTCTTCACTAACATACCTTTTGTTCTCCCTTGCTTCTTTTTTCATCAGCTTACAGCGTTGATGATTACGTTGGCTTGGGCCGGTAAGCAGGTGCGGTAAGATGGAACGTACTTACATTGCTATACCACATGTGGGTTCTGGGCGCACCCGACTTGGACCTATATTACAGGGCAGCACAAAGCGCACATGCTTACCATTGGATGCACGGCCCCCCCAGACACGCCCCATCTACGCATAGAGAAAGTAGTGGCGTCCCCTCTCCCGTTGCCAGCGCTTTTGTTTACGCCTGCGGACCGTAGAACGGGGATTCTTGATTCAGTTAATGCTACAAAGCATGTCTGGCACCATCTTCTAAAGTTACAGGCAGGAGTCATATTGTATTCCCTGCTCACACCACTGGAGTGGTGTCAATGGCTACTCCTGTGAGGAGACAAGGGAGTTACACATGCTCTTAACTTGATATGAGTGCAGACGATAGGGAGCTTGTTTGAGGGGGAACACAGCAAAGAGCTGGGAAGAGATGGAGATCGTAGATTCGGAAGTAACTCTCCTCACTAGATTTCAGTTCCACAGAACACGGCAAGCATTGCTGAATATCCTGGGCAGCGACTTGTCTGAACCACTGGAACTGGCTCCCCTATCCTATGTCATAAAAACTGACTTGCTGACACGGATGATGTCTAAAATATAAAGCGGACTATGAGCCACAGGGAAAACCATTACACTAAAGCCCGCCTGGCTTGGCAGAGGGACTTGGGCAGGGACATTGATGACACTATGTGGAAATACTGTTGCGAAAGCATGAAGCGCACATCTTTAAATGGTAGACACAGATTGATTCACTTTAAGTATCTAAACAGGGTCTACTACTCCCCAGTGAGATTATGTAGTTATGGACTGAGGGACGGGGCAGATTGCGTCCGTTGTAGTGGTCCGCAGGCGGATTTCTTCCACTTGGCCTGGCTCTGTCCGGGGATATCCACATTTTGGGACCTAGTCTTTAGGGAATTGGGACAGGTGACGATTTTGACGCTTTCCCCAGAGCCCGCGCTGGCCCTGTTGGGTTATTCTAAGTCGATACCAAAAGTGGCCCATAGTTTGGTCGACAGTCGACATCGGCTTGCTACTAGCTAGGCGCAAGGTGGCGATGGGTTGGTCACGTGGCCCGATCCCTACGATAGCTCAGTGGTCAAGAGACCTGATGTATTGTAGCACACAAACTGAGAACTTCAGTGAACTTCTTCCACCAGGTAGCAGACCTAAAAACTTCTGGGCGCTGTACAAAACATATATGGCAACTAGGGACAGGGATACTACACCAGTTGAAGTTGTTGATCGAGAGGCGAGGGCAAACAGTCCTGCCGAATAGTTGCACGGGGTCTGGCTTGGCCTTTTTAGCATGTCACGAGTGCTGCTTACTGCTATAGCGAGGAAGAATTTGTGAGGCAACTTCAGGACCTAACTGCAAGTGGGTGCAGAAATGGGGTGTTGGAAGGAGGGCGGTAGGTGTAGATCAACAACAAGATGTCATTGGATATAAACTGCCTGCTAATATGTGGTAATGTGAAGTATGCTGTACGATTAACATATGTAATTGCAATTGCTATATGGAAGGTAACTAAGTCTCTTGGTTGTTTTGTATAAACGAATCAAGTAATTAAAAAAAAAAAAAAAGTACATGAACTTGTATTAATGATCTAGTCTGGAGTACCTTGTCCGGAAAGATCATCAGGTAAGGAGGCCGAGATGACAGCGCCTGCAGTTCACTCACTCTCCTGGCAGAGGTTATAGCCACCAAAAAGGCAGTCTTGATGGTAAGCAACCGTAAAGGACAGTTATGCAATGGCTCAAAAGATGCACACATCAAGAAAGTGAGCACCAAATTAAGGTCGCACTGCGGCATGATGAAGGGTCAAGGAGGAAACAAATGGGTTAACCCCATCAGAAACTTGGTAACTCCAGCGCGCAAAACCGCTGACATTGCGCTTTCTCTTCGGAAGTGAACAGATCTAATCAGGGCTCTCCTTACCACTGAAAGAGACCTTGTGCCATCTCCGGATGGAGATGCCATTCATGATCCGCAAGGCACCTTCAGCTGAGCTCGTCCACCTTGGTGTTTAGGGAACCGGCAAGGTGTTGAACCACCAGGGAAATGCCCTGTTCCAGCCAAGTCCAGAGGCGCAGGGCCTCTTGACAGAGGGTCCATGACCCCACTCCGCCCTGTTTGGTACAGTACCACATGACGGTAGTGTTGTCCGTGAACACCTGAACAAGCCTTCCCTTTATTGATGGTAAAAAGGCTTTGAATGCCAGCTGGATCGCCCGCAGCTCCAACAGATTAATATGGAGCTTGGCTTCCACCAGAGACCAGAGTCCTCTGATCTCCACCTCTCCCAGATGGCCATCCTATCCCGGAAGGGACACGTCCGTCAGTACTGTAAGGCCTGGGTGGGGAAGGGAGAGGGGTCTGCCCCGTAACCAATCGACGACTGTTCGGGGCGAGCCCACCTTCAACAACCAGCTGTCAAGATGGGGGAAGACTTGAACCCTGATCTCCGCAGATGGGCTGTGACCATCACCATCACCTTCGAGAACAACCGAGGGGAACTGGTAAGGCTGAAGGGGAGCACGGCAAACTGAAAGTGCTTGTGACCCATCGTAAACCACAGGTAACGACGATGGGCAGGCAGGATGGGGATATAAAAATAGGCGTCCTGCAAGTCCAGCGCTACCATCCAGTCTCCCAGGTCCAAGGAAGACAGGACCTGAGCCAGGGGGAGTATTTTGAATTATCCTTTTTCAGGAAGTAATTGAGGGCTCTGAGGTCTAGAATAAGACGAAGGCCTCAGTCTTTCTTCGGGACCAGAAAGTAAGGGGAATAGCAACCACTGCCTACTTCTGGCCCAGGAACCCTCTCTATAGCTCCCTTGGTCAAGAGAGCTTTGACTTCCTCGCGGAGTAAGGCAAGGTAATCCTCTGTCAGCAGACCGTGTACTGGAGGCATAGGTGGAGGGGTAGTCTTGGAGAGAAGGGAGTAGCTCCTTCAGACTATTTGCAACACCCACATGTCCGATGTTATGTTCGCCAGTGGTGGAGGTGATGGCGTACTCTGCCACCGACTGGACAAGAGTGAATCTGGAGGATCGGACTAGTAAGGTTTTGCAGTGGAGGAGGGGGCAGTGGCTTGGCCCGACTTCTGGTTCCCAGACCCACGAGGCCGGGGGGAGCCGCGTCTATGACCCCGCAGAGGTTACTGAACTTGTGGGGCTCTCTGACCAGAATAGGGTTGGTGCTTCTGGTAGCCCTTCCATAGCCAAGAAAAGAGCAAAGGGTGGATGAAGCCCTAGGGGTAGCAGTGTGGCCCAAAGACTTGGCCGTGGCCCGCAAGTCTTTAAAGTGCTGAAGGGCAGTATCTGCCTTGTCTCTAAAGAGACGCGAGCCGTCAAAGAGCATGTCCATGAGGTTGGCCTGGACATCCCCTGAAAAACCAGACGTCCTCAACCAGGCGTGGCGGCGAACGGCCACTGTCGGGGAAATCGCTCTACCTAGCAAGTCTGTCGTGTCCAAGCCACATCTGATGGCGAACTTAGCTGTGTCTCTCCCGTCTGAGATGGCCTGAGAGAGTAGGGCCCGGGCCTCCTCCGAGATCCTAGGCAACACTTGCGCAACCGTATCCCATATCAAATGGGAGTAACAGCCCAAAAAGCATGCAGTGTTCACCGACCGCATGGCTAGACTGGCAGAAGAAAAATTCTTCCCAAAGCTCTCCAGTCTTTTGGATTCTCTGTCCAGGGGTGCGGAAGGGAATGCGCCACAGGAAGTGGAAGCCTGGACCACCAAGCTTTTGGGGGTGGGGTGGGTAGTGAGGAAAGTTGGTTCGCCCGGTGCTGGGCGATGGCAGCGGGCGATCGTCCCATTCACAGGAGCCCCTGTGCTGGGTTTGGATCAAGTACCCAGGAGGACGTCTGTTAAGGCCTCGTTAAAGGGCAGTAGGGGTTCTGAACTCGAGACCCCAGGCTGCAGGACCTCTATTAAGACGTTAGTCTTGACCTACAGCTTCCTACAGTGGCTGTTAAGGACCTCCGCAGCCCTATGCCCCACCATAGCAAAAGATGATCTCTCCTCTGTTGCCCGGGTAGGTGGGGAAAGCATTCCAGTATCTGGAGAGGTGTCCAACCCACTGGCATTACGAAGTTCCTCATATCAGTCCGTATCCTGGTGATGCAGGATTTCTAAGGGATCCTGCTTCCCCTCCCAATCCTCTTCCACACACCCTAAACCTTCTGATTAAGGCAGGGTAAATGGCATGGAGTCGCACACGGCTCCAGTCTCGGACTATGTCCGACCAGCTCAGTGTCATCAGGAATGAGAATAGGGGGAGGTGCAGCCGACGCAGAGGGCCTCGGTGCCAGACGCGATGCTGGGGAAGATCGCTTAGGTGGTGCAACTGGCATCGGTCCGGACCAGAGAACGGGTCCACTCAGAGGCCGTGGGGCCGGCGCCGCCAGTACAGAAGCCACCGGGGCCCCTCCATTTCCCTAGGCTGCGGGGCCTGAAGGCACCCAGCAGGGTCAAGCCACCCAAATCTGGCAAACATGGCATCATAAAGCTCCTAACTGGGCAGGAGTCGCTCCCAGCCCCGAAAAGGTGGGGTGAAACAAGGATTCAACCCAGGCGCCCACTCCGCGAGCACTGAGGCTCCTCTGCCGCGTCGTGGGACGGGCAGGGAGAAGTCAAAGCACGCTTCCACTTCTTGTGGTGCCTCTAACCTGACTTAGACGAAGAGTACTTCGACTCACCAGAGCGGTGCTCGGACCTTCCTCTCGACCGAGACCGACGCGGTGATCACCGAGGTGCAGGACGCCGGGCCGCTAGAAGCTTTAGGGACCGCTCCCTCAAAGCCTTCGGAACAATGGCCCAGCAGTCGGAGCACGACTTGGGGTTGTGGTTGCGCTACAGGTGCCAGATACAAACCAGATGGGGGTCCGTGACCGACATGGCGCGGTGACAGGCGCCACATGGCTTGACCCCGAAGTCTTCTTACTCGACATGACACACCTACGAAGTCGACAAAAAAATCAGAAAAAGTCTGTCAAAAATTGACAGGGGTAGCTCTCCTCAATGGATTGGCACTGATGGCGCAGAAAGAAAAGAAATGACGTTAGCGTGCCGAGTGGTGCTTATATTGACGACACAGATGTCACAACGACGAACACGACACCAAGTGGAGTCGACCAATGCTACATACTGACCCGCAGGGGTACTGCTAAGAAAAATCTCCCAGATCCAGCCCGACGCCTGGAAAGTTCAAAGGTAAGGAATCTGCAGCAAGATGTCTCTATCAGATGTTTACTCTTACTTCAGAAGTTAAAATGAACGTAGGTTAAGCCATCCTGAACCAGAAAATATGTTAAGCTCTTAAAACACCCCAAAGACAAGCGCTGCTCACCATCCACTACAACCAGTCTGTAATAAACCATTAGATGAGATAGTTCAGATACCTATAAAGTCAAGAGTACTAGCAGTACTTAGTAATCTTGAATCTTATCCTAGGAGAATTTCTCCACCTATATTAACAAACTCTATAAGAAAAACGTCTTCACCCGCAGTTCTGTCCACTTTGCAGTGATGCTAGTGGGTCTGAACATTTTTGGTCAGTCAGTGCCGCCGGTTATTATAAAAAACAAAAACTAAGAATCATGTATGGGCAGGGCTATCATAGGGTCAATGAAGCTCCTGTAGGTAAGAAACATTCTTCCATTTTACGCATCTCAATAACAATCACTTCATCTACCTAAAAAGTATGAACAGCGAGATGTTCTGGAAAGGTTTTAATCGTGTGATTGGGAGGTCAAACTCCTACAATGGACGAATTAGTTCACTGAGCTATCAGATAAGGTTATGCCATTCTTGACAGTGTTTGGGGACACCCAGGTCTTCTCTCCCTATGAATATAGCAGAGATTGCACTCTCTGTAAAAACAATCTCTATACTTTGAATTTCCCACATTCTAAATTACAAATAAACTGAAATATGTGGTAACAAGAAATAAGTGTGTAATAAGTGTACGCAGCTAGGACACTTGCACTAATCCAGTAATATTGTCCTTGTTATTCCCTGCTGAATGAAAACAGCCTTATTGACCTGCAAAAACACCATGAGCTGTTGTCAGATATCTACAATTGCCAGTGGTTTGTCCTTTGAGCTAATTACAATAAGACTGCAAGTGGGTAAACTACACAGGTCGGCAGTTTTCTTTAAAGTGTTTCCGAATGTTTGCTGGACACTTTCAAGTCCAACATTTTGCAAATTTTGGGCAAACACAAAATCACTGAGGACAGAAAGATCCGAGTCTGTTCAGCCAGTGGTTTTTAAAGAGCTGCTGGTTCTGAGAACCTGAGGCTTGAACCACAGTGGAGTAATCCTAAGAGAACAGGAAGTGTTTTGATGGAAAATAAATGAATGACCAAAACATGCCATGCATACAAAATAGTTTGGTCAATGAAAAAAAACAAGCATTGGCACCTTATAAGTGTTTAGCCATGCAACACTTGATATTGTTGCACAAAGGATATTGTGATGCATAACTAAATACTTATAAGGACCCAAAGGCGAGACCTATTGGCTATGCCAATACTTTTTTTTTTATATATTAGTAATGGCACAGCGACTGCACAGTGCTACCAGGCTACACACTTATTTTAGCTTGTGCTCTGTCAACCCAAACTCTATTTTTATAAACGTATAGGCATCAGCCACTTGGAAAGGAAAATCAAAGCAAAACAAATATTCCACTATGGCGTCTAGTGCATCAACATGCATGTGCACATACACGGAGGTCAATGGTGCAGGCATGATCACGCATGTGCCGCCATTTTGAATTTTTTTTAATCATTACCTAAAAAGGCATTCTAGGATGCTGTGCATGCATGCGCGCGTATTCATACCAATGCACTGAGGGGCACTTTGGAATTTTCATTATATGGGACAAACATTGGCAGAACAAATACCTCTATGACTCGTTATAAAAGGTGAGGCATGTTGGCTTTCCCAATGCTCCTTTTAATAAAATGTTTTACACCGATGTTATTTTGCAAGTGAGATAATATTTAAATACCCTTCCTGGAAAATAAATAGCAACACTCCCGCAGTGAAACACCGGGCACCTCCAAAGAGGATAAAAGGAGTCCCACCTTGTGTGTGCCCATATCACCCAAACGAGTCTAGCACTCTACCAACGAGCAATAGCAAAAACACAGAGCATCCTTTATAGGACTTGTGGCATAAAAACATACCAGTATGTTGAGGATGATAAAATGAGGAGCAGCGTGACACACGGCTACAGCTCCAGAGACGGTCACATCTGCAGTCAATGTGTCGGCAGTGTTTGGGTGCACACAGGTCTGTCCCTTATTTGACGCTGGTGGCACAAAAGAATAGGCGGGCCTGGCAGAGTGACACCTGATGACACCTTTATGAGACTATGTCTTGAAAACAATTCTATTACACATGGGTATATCAGTCGATGTTTCGCTTGTTGTTGAGTAGATTTGATTGGAGTTAGGATTCTCCACAAGCCAGGTCATACTAGTATGCTTAGGTACATCTGTCTCTGTGTGGCACGCTGCTGCATTTTGCAGAATTTAACAGGCGGCCGGCCAATCACTACCCAAAGCTCAGCCGTTTCACGTTGCGCTCACTTCATTGTTTTGCTGCACAAATATGTTTTGCGCGACCATCCACCACTGATGATATCATCAGCGTGGGATTCTCTGTATTTCTAACTCTGCGTAACTTTACCACATTCTCCCAAAGCTCCACTGCGTATTGTCAAAATGCGCTGTGCATAACGCTTTTTAGTTCATCTGGGTCGTAGTGGCCTGTCAGTTTGGTATTTGACACCGGTCCTGGCGGGAGCTGGTACACCAGTGATAGCAGTGACCGCCGTCGTCCTTTCCCAGTGCGGCCGTCAGTGAGAGCAACAGTCAGTCAGGCACACATTGACCAGTCAAAGTCTGTAATTAGCGAAAGTCTAGGAGGATGCTAACAGTATTGCAATAGCGACACTCAGCGGTCAATCACGGTAGAAACAGAGAGCATCAAGCACACACACCTTTGCACAGCGGGGAGAGGAGACAAGGATCAGATTAACTGAGGCAAAGAGAGGGATGGAGGAAGAGTGTGTGTGACGTGGAGAGGGAGAAACGGAATAAAATATTGAGAGAAAAAAATAAGGGGGCAAGGGGAAAAAAAAGGGAGGCCAACATAAACGCCGAAAGAGAGAGCTTAAAAGAGAGGAAGATAGACTGGAAAGTGAAGAGAACATTCAGAACAATACTGCGGACCATAAATGACCGACTAGGAGCAGCGCAGCACAAGCAGACATCGATAAGGACACTGAGGTGAGAAAAAGACACTGAGAAAGAGAGGCAGAGAAAAGGGCAAACAAGCGGAGTGACGGGGCAGAGAGATGTATATGTCCGTGAGAAAGACAACGAGGAAACAAAATACTGGCTCGCTGAAAACAGCAAAGCGACCGCGAAAGTGAAAGTGATCACGATCAAGCGCGGCGAGAGATGCGCTTAATGAGCATGACGAAGAAAGCCATATGGCGCCTCTGCTCGTAAGCGCGCGCCCACGCACATGCACGCAAGCTGTAGGCCGGCCATGGTAGCATTTTTTGAAGCCCTTACTAAAAGTCTTGCCAGACCAGCACATGCGCTGGGTCAGGCGAGACCTAAAAAAAAAAAATGTATGATGTCACTGAAAAGTCACTTCACATGAAGCACACAGAAGTCAAGAACGTTTTCATTCTTGGAACATCACAATAAAGTTATTGAATCACAAAAATCATTACACAATTTAGTAAACTCCATGAAAGCGCTTTTCATATGAGAACATTACGGTAACGATCAGTGTGAAGAACATTCAGCAAAACCTGAAAAACAAATGAAGTGAGCATGAGAGGGTTACTTCAGTTTTATTTATTTTTTTGCCGCAAGAATATGCTACGAAATAAAAAGAAAAAAAGAAGACATTTTGCTGCCTAAAGGTGGGCAGTCATAGGCTTTCAATAAAAATTTTAAATAAAAAAAAAGCACTGCATATCATTTGAATAGAACAGTATAGGTGCTTCCTAGCAGCCAGATGTTCTTAGATTAGGCAACCCTGCCTGCCACCAGAGAACTGGCTTGTTTTTTAATTTAATGAATTTCTTTACCGCATTTGTCATAAACCAAAAAGTGAACAGAAATATCATGGCATAAATATACAGACTCACCCAATCGGATATCAAACACGTTATTAAATCAGGATATCACTTAATACATATTGAACTATGTATGAGACATTCTTGCTATTTTAGTTTTTAATGCAAATATTGTTCATATTGGTACAAAAATGGTACGATCAGCTATAATTTACTGAAACCTGAAGACACAAGTTGAAGACACAACAATGACTAGATTAATAACTATTAGCCAAGCATCCTTGGCCCTGAAGTCCACTTCTTTTTTTAGGCGGAAGTGTACACGAGCTCAGAAAAATGGTGTCCTCTCCAGTGTAACTGTTGGGTGTAAGCAACATGTGAATGACAATAGAACAGTCCAATGAAGAAGAGGGCTGACACAAAGCCTCTCTATGTATGTACACATGTGCATTAATGTTGATTGCATGAGGCTAGCCGCATAAATAAGGAGTCATCTACTGGCCAGACCTAAAACAAGTGTTTTCTGTATTACATCGCTTCTATGAGATACAGAATTTATTGTTCGATGATTGAGTGTACTTTTGATATGTAAACTAGTCCCCCATGCATTTACAAGCTTAGCACTTCACAGAAGGCAGGTTGATCAACCAAACAGCCAACGGCATGAGAGAAATACTCCTCTGGGTGGAGCCAAACCCCACCCTACACAGAAGTACTAGTAACAACATATCATGCAGACCTAAAAATTGGTAGGTGGGGCAGGAGCCGGAGTAAGTCTCAAGCTGGATGCTGGCATAAAGGGAAAATGTTCCCAATAAGTGAGGTTTGTCTGAATTTCAAATGCAAGACACTGAAGCCGTAGAGGCCGGGCGTAATGGAGAAAGGAGGTGCCAGAAAAATATGAACAGGAAAGCGACGTATCTCTGCCACATGTTTCATACGTTTACTGGGCAGTAAGGGAGATCCATTGCCCAAGGTATTCTCAGCCAGTAGTCGACACTCATGTAAAGTTGTTTGTGAAATAAAGATGACATTATTACCTCACATGCAGCCACTGTCCATGGTGTGCCATGGACACATGAACCAAGAACTGGAGATAAGGGTAACTCAACATATCCTGCATTACTGTTCCCTTGGTGAGTGTGCTGCTTCTGAAGTGGACCCGTAGAAATGTATCAGCCTGCACTATCTGGATGAAGCACAACAAGCACTCCACTCCGCTTCAGCTAGGTTTTGGAAGCAGGCACAAGGCTGACGGGATAGAAGAGCAAAAAGGGGAAAGGCAGATTATGGAGATAGAGACCGATTTGAAAATGAAAGAAGTACAATAAATGGAATGAGTGTTTCTTTCTGCATCTTATTTGTAGTAAACTACTACACCTCCTCATATTCGGCCATGTCAAACGTGTGCCTTGAATTTTATTAACTTGAAGTTTGATCTACTTATGATGGATGATCTTTATGGTCACCACATACTACTGTAATAAAAGTACTTTAACTGTGTTGCGTTCATGACAATTCGTGGAAGCACATCAAATTCCAAATGTGATTCAGAAGAAGGATTCAAATTAATGGACCACACTTCCTATACTTAAGATCCAATTCCTGCATAATATGGAGTTTACCCTCAAGCTAGGTTATAGCCCATGACGTTTTGGATAATCCAAGAGTCGGAGGAAAGGCAACCTGTAAACAAACACAAGCATTTGCAATGCAATAAGTCTCGCATTTACGCGAGTTTGAGCTATTGACATAGTAAATACCAATGCCTTTTATTTTTGTTTTTAAAACATAAATAAATGGCATTGTCATTTGCAATGCCAATAGCTTAAACTCGCGTAAATTCAAGACCTATTGCATTGCAAATGCTTGTTTTGTAGATGGAGTGTACCCTGCCACCCTAGTGTTTTTCGTTAATGGGCAGGGATGTGAAAAGAACAACTTTCTCACTTATTCCAGGACACTTGGAACACTCCATTTCACGTCTGCATATAGGGGAGCACTTAGGAAAGGAATAAGGTTGCAGTAATTGAAAGAAATGAAATGCTCGGAGTCTAACCAAAGGGGGGCGCGTGTAGCTGCACATGGCCTCGGTATGAGCAACTTAGCTGCTAGACAGTGCAATGAGCGATCCAGCTGCAGCCCCAGCCCCGCCTGCCCACACAGCTGACAGGGGAGGGGCGAAGGTGGGAGCTAAAGTTCTTTCCGCCTAGTGGTCTTCTCACACCTGCAGACCCGTGACTACAGGAACAGGTCACTAAGAGGCCGATCATGCAGACAGACTGGGCTATTATCACATTCCTGATAACTCCACAGACACAACCCAGAGAGGGACATCTTGCTCCATGTGTAGATAGAGGGTTCCAGAGACATGGGTAAAGCTATTGTCTCTTTGAAAGGTTATCTACAGGACTTTAAGACTGGACTAATACTGCGACAAACCTCCTGTCGGACATTGTGTCTGAAATCAATAGACTGAGCTACGGTCACGATGACGGAGGGTTACAGGCACCAAAAAGAGTTTTCAGGAAGTGCAGGATATAGTGACTGGTATGCGTTTGGTTTTAAGACAAACAAGTTGGTTTGTCTGGACTAAAATGATTTATATAAATGATAAGAGTTTTGTTTGTTTCATACACAAATAACATTTAAATTAAAGTATGTATAATAGAAGGTGCAATTTGACATTCTTGAATCGATATTGAGGCACGCAGCACGCACTGCTCTACTGCCTAAAGGGGTGCATGACCCAGGCACAGCGCCTAGAACAGCATATGAGGCATGCTGCATGCACACTGCACACGGATACTGCCTCGTCGTGTACAGGCACAGCGCCTAGGAGTGTATGAGGCAGCTCCACGCAGATGTCTACTGCCTTAAGGGATGCAGGGCCCAGCGCCTAGAGGAGTGTATGAGGCATGCTGTACGGACACGTCTGCTGCCTTGTGGGGTGCAGTGCCTGGCACAGCACGTAGAGAAATGTGTGAGGCACGCTGCATGCACACATATGCTGCCTTGATGGATGCCGGGCCGAGGACACAGCGCCTAGAGGCACGCTGTATTATTTAACTGTATGCTGGATTTGCACAGCTGAACTGAAAAAAGTTAACGTAGAATGAAATGGTGGCGCTAGGCTGTCAGGAGGTGAGATACAAATGTATAGGAATGTACAACAATGTGATGTGATTTGGCAGTGAGCAACAATTATCCAGTAACGCGACTCTCACTCGTCTCATTCGTCAGTGCCTGAAAACAGGTTTGGGGGGCTTTACATCAAACAAACGCACCGCCGCAGCATTTTAACAGTGCTGGTTACAATTGCAACACGACCACCAGCCTTTGCCTGACATGAATGTACTTCAAAGTGAGCGCCTTTCACATCATACAAGCAATGCAAACATCTTGCTCCCACAACCTCCCCGCCTTCCTGAAGCTCTGCACATCGCTGCATTCATTCTATAATGCCACAACACTTTAAAGGTCAGCCGTACAGTTCACAGCGTATGTACAACAAGCAAGAAGTGGGATAAGGGAGGGGGTAGGTCGCGCCGTCTAAGGGGAGAGAGGCACAGGCTGGCAAATGGTGTGCACTTTCGCGGCCGCTTTGATGTTCTCAGTGGCCGCGTGGCTCACTGAAAACATCAAAGCGGCCGCGAAATGATCACGCAGGCTGCCAAATGGTGTGCGCGCCCGGCGCACATGCACTGTAGTTGGCGTCCTGAAAGCACTGGTTTGCACTTCCAAATCCACCTTTTACAAAAGCTCTCGCGAGAGCAGCGCTAAAGCGCTGGCTCAGGCGAGACCTAAAAAAGGGAGAGTGACACCTATTTTAATGAGGAAGGACAGTAGGTCTAATAGAGAACTTACTTGGAGCTGTTTTGCCACAGGCAGAAAAGGGGTTACAAGATCATGTGACACCTTGGGATAAAGTAGAAAGAAGTCCGCTCTTTCAAACATTCCACAATGAAGGAGAAGAACGTTTACCAGCCATGAAAACAGTGCCTTGGGGCCCTAGTCCTAGCAAATAAACGAACTCCAAACACTCCAGGCCAGTGGTTCCCTAACGTTTTAGAACCACCATTTAATTTTTAGAATGACAAACTTTCGCATCGAGCTTTAGTAGATACGAGGCCAGCAATTGTTTTTTATTAAACTAAAGCATTATGTGGCAGCGCACTGTCATTTATAGACATCACATTTTCCATTGAAATGGCCACTACATTTGCAGACATACAGTTTTACTGATGAAGCTATACTGCATACACATGTGTGGAAATTGTGTTTGTTACTATTTACCATTTGTGCATCACCAAGTAAAGTGTCTTGATTTACGTTGATCCTATTAAAATCTTTCTTCCATCACACATCAGAAGTACAAAAATAATGTGCTTCAGTTTTGTTTTCCTATCTGCTGAATATGTACAGTTTATTTACAGGTATATGCAGTTCAGTTCAGTTCATACGTCTTTAATTCGATAGTTACATCATAAAAGACAGTCTATAAAAATGAAAATACATACACCATAATTCATAAAAGACTGTTTAAACAGTTAATAACAACAATATATAATCTTTAAAACCTTTCATAAAAGATTATTAAACCTCAATTCAAGACGTGATTTGCAAATTTAAATTTGTAATCATATAATTTAAGATATCTCATCATACATTAGACCTATCTGGCTCTAATAATCCATGCCCACCCTAAAAAGTTCGCCACACCAATAACGATAAACTCTGAGGTATTAAATCTTAGTTCACATAATGCATCTGCACACCTCCTGGAGTTCAACCGTTTGCAAATAGGCATTAACCATTTGCACCTTGGCACCGAGTAGGCAGGGCCGGCAAAGAAAAAATGGCCAACACTTTCCCTGTATTCCTTGCACCATGGACAGTATTCATTTGGCTGACCTTTCCAATTTTTAGTAAAGGATCTCAGGGGTAATGACCCCACCCTAAACTGATGGTATAGTTTTCTATCTAGACTCCTCGTAATTACATCCCAGTAGTCCTCCAGATGGGGATCCAATTTATGTACTAGGAACTGACCGGTTAGTGTAAGCAAGTCCGATTGCGAGACTAATTGCTGCTTAACAGTTGCCCAATATAGCATTTTAAAATCTTTAGTAGAGGGAAAGGCATTTGTGCCCGGATCAGACCACAGTAAACTAAGTCCCATGTTATCCAAAATTTTCCTTACTTCTCTAAATTTTTGCATAACCCGAAATAGATCTTATATCTTCGATTTCTTTAGCAAATAAAGCCAGTTCTGGAGTAGTCCAAATGCGTCTCCATAGTGCTACCAACCGGTACCGTGCTTGTTCCTTTACTGTTTTACAACCCATATCCAACAATAAGGGTTTAATTGGTGTAGATTGGGGTAAACTAACCAACTTACGTAGGAATTTATTTTCTATCCTATCCAAAGGAGTTAAATCCTTATATCCCCAAAGATCAGCACCGTACAATATGGCAGAACTAATCCTTGCATTATATATTTTTAAGGCTGGCTTTACCCTTTTAGTCAGAGATTTGCGTTGCTCCTGGATTAGGGTACCTGTAAGTCGCGCAAATTTTAAGCAAAGAACATCCACCTGTGGCTGCCAACGCATATGAGAATCTAAAGTCACCCCAAGATAGGTCATGGCATCCACCTGTTCAAGCTCAACCCCGTTCATGCTAACATGGCTTTTTAAAGGTCGAGTTTTAGTTAGTACCATGAATTTAGTTTTGCTCACATTCATCTGTAGATCATTTAGTTTACAGAAATCCTCAAATCTATTAATCGCTGTCTGTAGACCCTTACGAGTCTTGGAGAGGATTAACGTATCATCGGCAAAAATGAGCAGGGGAAACTTAGTACCTCCCAAAATTGGGGCGTCAGTAGGGGTTTCAGAAAAAAAAAAAAAACACTTGATTAATAAATAACAAAAATAAGGTGGGAGCCAAAACACACCCCTGGCGGACTCCACGGGTTACAGGGAAACAATCCGTCACCTGGCCCTGTCTCCCCCACCTAACCCTAGCAAAATTGCCCGTGTGGAGTCTTATCACTAGTTCAAGAATGTCCTGCGGCATCCCGATATCCTCCAGCACGGCCCATAACTTTGCCCTGGGCACGAGATCAAAAGCGGACTTAAGGTCCACAAAAGCAGCATATATAGTTCCACCACCCAATAGCACCACTTTCCAGTATATCTGGATAAATCTGAATACCTGGTCAATGGTGCTAATACTAGACCTAAAACCTGCTTGCATTGGTGAGAGAATACTCTCCTTCTCCATCCAGATCTGGATTTTTGCAAGGATCATCCTTGCTACAACTTTCTGTAGGGCATCTATAAGGCTAATAGGGCGGTAGTTTTCTGGGACAGAACGATCTCCTTTTTTAAAAATTGGGAGAATTTCCGCCCCTTTCCATGAATCAGGAATCCTGGCTCCACTAGCAATTGCATTAGCAATCTTAGTAATATAAGGGACCCAGATCCACTGATCTAATTTGAAAAGATCTGCCGGGATGCAATCCATACCGGGTGCTTTCCCCGAATGTATCAAACCCAGTGCCAATTCTGTGTCCTCATTCAAAAACATTAAAGATTGGGATGATGGGGCACGCAATTGTACCGGATATTCTATTGCAAAATCAGGTACATTCGCTACTCCCTTGAACTGGGAAGAATAAAAATCCACCCAGGCATCAGTGGGGACATGATTTTCTGGGATTTGCGAGTGTGTTTCTGCCCCAATTCACCACCTCCCAGAATTTAATCTGGTTGGAAGATAGACAGGCCTCATAGAGGTCCTGCCAATGGGACTCATCCCACTCTCGCTTCGCCTCCCACAGAACCTTTTTATACCTCCCACGAGCCTTTTTAATGTCAAGGCTAATTCTAGATTTAATGACTTTGATCAAATCACTATGCGCCTCCCTACATGATTTATTATACCATTTCTGACGGAATCCCATAGCAGCACTTTTCCCAGGGTTTGCTGGTTTAGAGAGTAGGGCTTTACATTTTTTAAATAGCTGGTCATGTGTGTTGCTAATCTGATGTAATGTATCTGTAGTAATGGACATATCCTAAGGAGCACCCCAGGAAGAGGATACTTCCAGGGATAACTCATGCAACAAATCCGGGTCCTCCAAGGCCCTGGGCCAACGGACCCTACGTCTGTCATTAGTGAGAAATGTCTCTGCAGTGTGACATCTCACTGGATCTGTACCACCTTGGCCAACTAAGTATTTTAAACTTAATACTAAAGGATTGTGGTCGCTCTCTGGGCGAGCAACAACCTCCATATCATCCAACAGGGACCAATACTCCATTTTTAACAAGATAGTCGATTCTGCTAGTACTGGCCCCATTATCATAAGTAGGATGTCCGTTTTTATCAGAAAGGGAGCGACCATTAGCCGCTCTTAGCCCCCATTCCAGACACAAACCAAGCCAGTGTAAAGCCGCCTCAGTTGCCTTTTTGATGGGATTTAGGGCCAAGACTGGAACGTTCCAAACTGCATCTTCCTCCTCCCGTATATCCTGACTTTCACACGCCAAGGGTTCAAAATTACAATTCAGGTCCCCTGCTAGTATAATGGGGTTGTCCCTCCCAATTACTTCTAGATATGAGTCTAACTCATCAATAATTGCAGGACACCTCCCCCCCGGCAGGCCACGAGAATAAATGTTTATAATAAACAAGCTCTTGTGGTCAACCCTACTTAGTTTTATTCCCAGGATATCAGGGTTCAAAACTGGAACTTCCACTATCCTATAATTATTAGCTTGCCTGACCCATATAACTAGGCCCCCAGAGGGTCTTCCCTTTTTCCCCTGTATTGCTGGTTTAAAAAAGTTTAGGTAACCTGTCCGATATAACGGATCAGGTGCCCAACTTTCTTGAAAAATTATAATATCAAACCTGTCAATGAAGACTGTCCAGTCCTCCGAACCTAACTTCCCCTTTAATCCCGCAATATTCCATGAAACAATTTTCAGCCCAGTTTCCTGAAATATTAATTTTGCTTGATTCGTTCCCCCCATTATTGGGCCCTGCTCACCCCTCTCTGATAGTAGACAACTGACAGGGGGATATCTAACTGTAACAATCCCACAAATCTTGTCATTTTTCTCTTTATTCCTACCATGATCTACTGAAGCCAAGTCACATAAACTACAGCAGGCGGCACCATCTGCTACTGGGTCATTATTATTATTAAAACCCTCAGCAACTCTAACGTTAGTATCTGGTAGACTGACCCCACCATTATTAGGAGGAAGTCAATCAATACACTCTAAATCAGAGAGTGGTTCAAAACGATTATACAGATGGGGGATGGAATAGGGGGTATAAGGTGCCAATCCATTTAGGAGCCTACCCTTGGATTTACCATGATAGTTAAACATAGGTATAGTAGGAGGACCCCCATATCGTTTTGGATAAAAGTAATTAAGGTCCAAAGTTTGCACATCACCCATCCTACCACATCTAGGTTCCCTACGTATGAAATCCACCACCCATGAGTCCCTAAAATTGACAATAATACAATCCCCCTCTAGGTCCTTAGGGCAATGCCCCACCCATTTTACTCTTCTGACATTAAGAATTTCCGTAACAGAGGTCGGTGGGAGAGGTCTATTTTTATTCAGCCAAAAGACTTTTATTTTTAAGCTCCCTAAATGTTTCGGAATTTTCACCTTTAACAACAGATACTCCCGTCAGAATTATTGTATATGGTGTGGCCTCAGGAGGAAGGTTAATGCTGGGGACATTCTGTTTTGGATCCCTCTTAACAGGCTCAGCTGGAGGGTTCTCTAGACTCCTCAACTTTGGAGCGCTTTGATTTGACTTTGATTTTTCCTTTGCACTTCCCATGGATTCCTTATCAATATTAACATCCTTGATATTTGTACTTATCGATGGTTGTATGCTAGAATATTCAGCAGGGGCTTGGATTTCAGGTATAGTACATACGCCCGTCCCAGAATTTTTGGGGTTTTTAGTTATTGTTTGGGACATATTTTGCTTATTCGCCAATTCTTTTAACATCTCATTAGCGATAACTGTTTTCTCCAAAGATTCCATTTTAGCATTCAACAATCTAGTACGTTCAAGTAGGGGTATCATAAGTGACTTAACTATTACTTCTATACTATTTAATAATTCTTTCTCATTACCTGGGACCAACGGACAAGGTGGACTAGTATCGGTTAACACAGGTATGGGAAAATGAGGGTTGGAATCAGCCAATGGATTCAATACTGTAGTATTAGATTTAGGGATCTTAGATATACCTCCCTTTTGAACTCTATTCACTCTTTTCCTTTTACGACATTTAATAGTCTGGGAAACCCCCTTAAATATTTGGGGTTGAGCAGAACAACCAGTATGTAGGGCAACATCCTCCCAACTAAAGTTAGTATCACTAGAGGACAAGCCATCACCTATTATATTTTCAATGGATCCGTCCTTGTTATGGCATAAGCCTACTGGCACTGGACCAGGATCTTGGTGTAGGCTTGTATGTAGGGCTATAGTGCTCACTTTACTAGGAGAAATCGCGGTGGCAATTTGGCCCAAGAAGAGCGCTTGCCTGTTATAAGGCCTAAAGATAGACGTTTCTCTACAAAGGCGATTTCTTTTTCTAAGATACCCGTCGCTTTAATTAAAAAAGCATCAAGGGGACCTGTTACCACCCCTGTCGAAGTCTGGACTTGTACCAATCTCTCTTTCCCTGAGCGTAAGGACATAATGGCGAATACACAATAAGAGATATCAGTCTCAATTTAAATAGAAAAAATTACAATTCCTTGCTTAACAAGCCAAGAGGGTAGGCCCAGCCCAGCCCAGCCTCGGCAGCCCTCGGACGGCCTCAGACGGCCCGCCCTTTGCCCGGGCTTAGCCCGGCGACCACCCGCGTGCGTCCCGCGTTGCGGGGAATTGTTTCGATCAAATAGTCCTCCCAGGAGGGGGCGTGTCCGCTGGGGAAGAGGCAACAGGTGTGGGCAGCAAAGCCTGCTGGGCCTCGCAGTCCCGCAGCGTGACCTTGCAGCAGTCCCAGAGTCTGATGAACGGCGCCCGCGAAGCGGGGGTCGTGAAAGTTTCCCAACACAAACGCTGAAGCCAAAAGCCAGGAGGCAGGTAGAAATGAGTCCGCATTATGAAGCACCCGTAGAGCGAGTGGTCTCTTGAGCTTTTAAGCCAGGGGGGGCGTGTCCGCTGGGGAAGAGGCAACAGGTGTGGGCAGCAAAGCCTGCTGGGCCTCGCAGTCCCGCAGCGTGACCTTGCAGCAGTCCCAGAGTCTGATGAACGGCGCCCGCGAAGCGGGGGTCGTGAAAGTTTCCCAACACAAACGCTGAAGCCAAAAGCCAGGAGGCAGGTAGAAATGAGTCCGCATTATGAAGCACCCGTAGAGCGAGTGGTCTCTTGAGCTTTTAAGCCAGGGGGGGCGTGTCCGCTGGGGAAGAGGCAACAGGTGTGGGCAGCAAAGCCTGCTGGGCCTCGCAGTCCCGCAGCGTGACCTTGCAGCAGTCCCAGAGACCGATGAACGGCGCCCGCGAAGCGGGGGTCGTGAAAGTTTCCCAACACAAACGCTGAAGCCAAAAGCCAGGAGGCAGGTAGAAATGAGTCCGGATTATGAAGCACCCGGTATATGCGTTTTGTTGTGTGTGCCAAAGAAATAACATCCTACAGCCTTTTTTTTCACACACATGTACCCCAGCAAGTATGTCACAATTCACTTTACGTTCTCTGACTGCAAAGCAAGAGGAGTATGTAAACACCAATACATGTTAGAAAAACAAAATCTGTATTTTGTCAGAAGGCATTGCATGGCGTTTGACCTCGGTCTTTGACGTGCAGCAAATGTGACCAGATAAACACAGAATTTAAAGACATCTTCTCTATTGTTTGAACTTTCGCAACCCACAGCCTGGGAAACATTGCTCTGGACTTCTGCATTGAAGTTCTTTGTAAGGAGAAGGCGGCCTCAATGTACTTTGATACTTCTTTGTTTAAAATAGCACCAAAAGATCTAGAACCGTTCTCCAAGAAGGGCAACTGACCCAGCCTGGGGTGTATCTTTATTTGGATAGTCTATCTTCCCTCTATAGAGGCAGCCATATAGGCTGTTCAGGAGGCATATAGAATGTTACCCCCATCATAAAGCTTTTATATCCAAAGGGGTTAAAGGGTTTGGTCAGATTTGGATGTCTTCAAAAAGTTCTAACCTCTAGAAAGAGCTTACCACATCAAGTAGCCTATCATGGCAGAGTATGAGGTCTTTTATATGAAACTTTATCAAGATCTGTCATGATGACTGACAAAGAGGTTAAGGTTTTGAGAACAGGGTTGACTGCCTTTTTTCTGAATTTGGACAAAAGGCAATAATACTCACTGATCCTATTTGTTGTAGGGGGAAAACAAAAGTTTACCAAAGGCAGACTAGTAGTAAAAGCGAGAGGAGTGATATTCAGGTATAGTCAACCCTCTAGTAATGCATTCAATCATGAAAAAATAATAGAAAAAAGCGTTCATATTCCTTTTTTACTAATTCTTAATTGAAGATACAGAAAACAGGAATCCCTCCAGAGAAGTTGATCCAGAAGGCATCAAGCACCAGATGCTCTCTCTTTTCCTATTCCCCTTTGGTATTTTCAAATTCCTAGTTAGAATGATTTTTAACTTCCCACAGATGTATTCCTGTAAGGAGGACTGAGACCCTTGACAAGTCCTGATCACATAAGTTAATGAAAAATCATTTTAGGGCCCAGTTCAGAAGTAATAAAGAATTACAAATCTTAGAACCAACAGAGGGTGGTATTGGAACCATATAGCTAATGCTTATTGCCACCCTTTGTGGGTTAGTCACCACTCTTAGAAGGTTTTTAGGGCGGGGAGATGGTTCTGGGTACTCTTTTTTCAGGGGAATCCATATTCAGAAGGCATAAGGACATCTTTACACACCCTGAGACAACCCCAAAACCTTCCAGAACATAGACTAGCTGAAGAAGTCCTCCCTTGAAAAAAACGACTCATGAGGACCACCAAGGTGTCAAGAAGCGAGTTCTAGTTGCTCCAGAAAAGTGAGGCCAGACTCAAGGTCCAAACATTTTTTCTTAAGAGGCCTTAAGATGATGTACAATCAATGTATAATGAGACTGCCTACCTTGGAGTCCAGAGACACAAAGAATGGTCTGGGTATGCCTGCAAACTGTGTCAAAGCAGGGCAGTGAAGAATTATGGAAGTGTGACCCTAGTTTGCATGATGAGAATAGACCTTAACTAGGGCTTGTTGTACGGCACTCTCAATCAGGGTATTAAGACAGGAGGGCTGGGGCTTCAGTAGTATCTGGAACCATAATCGGAATCATGAAGCACTTTCACGACAAACTGTTTGCAGAAGGGGCAAAAACAAACCATATCCATTTTCTTGTCAACGCTACATTGAAAATCTGCCTGTAACTTTCTGAATGTTTATTTGGAAGTCTTCCATTTGATCAAATTTCAGGAGTTCATGTTAATAGATAAACAAAAATGTTTTAGGTCAAATAAGAGAGAAACAGAAAACTACACCACTGGGTGCAACAGGAACTTTATTAATTCAACAAGTGTGCCAAAAATTCAAAACAAAACAAACCATTATCAATTGTTATTTACATACCCACAATTGTTCAACTGGAACACACCACCTGGCCTACAAAGTGCAGATCATAGCTGCATTAAAAATGGCAGCATAAAGAATTAGTGCCTATGGACAGAAGTTGTATCACTGCAGGCCCATCAATTTATGAGTGAAAACTAGGAAACTAACATTAACACTGTAAATTGTTTACTTAAAATACAACCTCCAAATCTGTTAATGCTACCTTCACATTGACTAGCGTAGGTCTCTGTGTTTTGGTCAATGGCAAGGATCCACCAAACCACTGCACATCAATAACTTTCTGCAAAATATACTAATACAGAGCAGTGGATTTTGTACTCCTTATTTATGTACATTTTTGTAACACTCCGTGAAACACAAAAGCAGCATCTGCTCTAGGGCCAACTTCGTAATTCTGGTTCTTGAAGCTCAACTACTAACATCAATTTTGGGAATAATATATTTTATTTCCAAATATAAACATCTGGCTACACAGACAAGTCATTTACAAAAATAGTTCCACACATTCTTAAAGCTTATTGTTTAACTTAAAAAAATACACACAAAACCCAACCCTGATCTGTTTACATTAGTAAAGTCTTTTCATTTCAATACTTGCATTAATCATAAATTATCCAATGACCATTATTCACAACTGTATAACGGTCCATAAAACTAACAGTCTATTCTGATGTATAACTTCATCTTATCCCAAATGTAAACCTACCATAGAATATATACATATTGTTTTAAATTTTTTCCCTACAGGTCCAGAGGGACACCATATAGGCAAAGAATCACAGACTACCGAAATCCTGTTGGTCAGATGCAATGTTTTGGCATTTACAATGATAAATACTTACTCGCATACACCATAGGCCTTGCATTGGACAGACGGAATGAAAAAAAATGGTATGTCTCCTTAAAACAGATTTTGAAAGTGGATACCATGGCTGATGGAGAAGTGGGACTAGCTTGGACTATCACTATTAGCTAAGAGACAAACAAAAGAAAACTGGCTACTGTTCCAAAATGAACAGTCTCTATGGGAAGTGGTCAAAAACACAAGCTGCTTAATTGCCATCACCCCATAAAGAACCTTTCATTAGGGTAACCGTCTGTAAAACAAGAAATCTTTAAGAAACAGCATCAGGCAAAGGTCTAGTTAATACAGCATCTGTGCCACTGGCATACCTTCATTCCCATTTACATAAGCAACAAGAATAAAAAATAAAAAAAAAACACAAACAGCTTGCAAGACCGCAGAGTTTCACGTCACACGTGGACACGCTTTAAAAATCAGCAACCGGTTACAGTTCTCTGGTGCAGATACAAACACTCACAGGCAAAATACAGACAATATTTCCAAGACACCATGTGAAGCTCTGGGTGAACAGCAAAGGCTTTGCAAGAGTGCTGGCGTGCAATTCCTCAGCGATGTCAGAGCCTAGAAAATCTGTTGCTCAAAGAGAATTTTTTCGAACCCTGCTGGAGCCGTGTGATAGAATTCACTGAATTGGCAATCCAAAATAGCACTGTCGTCCACTGCAAGACAAAAAGGGTGGGAGAGGGATCTAAGGCAAATGAGTTAAATATATTAAATAGATGCAAACCAATCAGTACAATGTCCCCTGTTCTCAAAATTATAGTTTTTACTATTAGGCACTTTCTATACAACTTCTGCAAACTAGTAATGACGAATACCACTCTGTGATGACAGTTCACCATAAAAATACAGGCTTAAAAGTGACATTCAACACACAACAAATTTGCAAGCAGTGATTAACACCTTCATTCTTCACACCCTATTTTTCTCACCACTCAAGTCCAAGAAACAATCAAATGAGATGCGTACCATGTTTGATACATGCACATGAGGGCTTGGTACGCCTTGCTGTGTTGAAAGTAGTCTTAAAAGCCTACTAGCAAGGTTACTTAACATGGAGGTTGGTGATCATTCAAGTTTGTCACCCTGGGGCTCATTTGTCTTTAGAGAAAACTACTTCTCTAAAAGAGAAAAGGAAATTGCTATTGACAAGGATTAATTCTATTATTAGTATTCAGGAGAGGGGTCTGCCAAAAAACAAAAATCACAAGTAACTGACATTAGAAGCCCAAGCACTTACTTATGTCACAGATACCTCTGCCTGGGTATGATGCTCCAAGCAGCTGCGGAGAGAAGCTCTACCCTACCTGTGCCTCATTCCCTTCTGCCAACCAGTTGCCAAGTCTTTCAACATCCTTAAGGTGTAAGCGGTCTGGCTCTCCACAGGAGCCATAACAGGTAGGGAACGGGTTTACTGCATCTGGGTTGGCTGGTGCATACAGGCCAGGCTCTTAGCACAATTCCTTCACATTTTCAGACTCTCCCATATACTTAATAGGCTTCAGCAGTAAAGCAATATCCAGCGAACGTACATAATTATCTGGTTTGGCACTGAGGGAGCTGACATCTTTTACAACACAAATCTCAACAAGACAAATTAACAAGGAACGCCAAAGCTAATCGTCTTGCCGTTTAAACAATGAAAAGGTCTTCACAAGTGCCATAAACAACACAGAAAAAGGTTCAGTATAGACAACGGTACATTTTTTTTCCTCACACAAATTAGCACACATACAAAACTACATAAAGGGTTTCTTCGCTAAAGATAGACATGGTTCAGACAGCAAAAGTAGGTGACCCTGACAGAAGAAATACAACCTTAGTAGAAATCACGTAAGCTTTACTCACACAAGTGCAGCAGAAGTGATTAATTCCTTCTCTCACACACGCTGTCCAGCAGTAGTGCAGACACGCACTCCAAACCCTGAACCTCCACCCCAGAAGGAGCAATGATACACGCTTCTATTATGTCAGAACAAGTATTGGCCATAGCACCCAACACAATATTTTACCTTCAGTAATGATTTTTCTGGTGGATACTTTATCTAATTGCAGGTTCCACAACATAGAATAATCCCCAGGTGCAAGAATGGATCTGGAAAACTCCAACGCAACACTAGGTGGTGCTGTGCGGCTCAGAGTTGGTTCATACTGCCCCAGAAGTGGCAGAGCAAAGCCACATTTGAGCACAAGACCTGCATGCGGATATTAAAAACCAATACAAAGATGTGTGCTCCTAACAAGTTGCTCTAGCTGGGTGAATAAAAACAACCAAAACATGGGAGTTTGTTGACAAAGAGTCAGTAAGTAACAAGTCCAACCATGTGAGAATGAGATAGAAGCAGAGTAATTTGAACGAGGATGTTTTTTAAACTAGCAATATAGAAAACCGTAGCGTCAAAAGCAGGATACTGCAGGAAATCACGTTCTCGGTAACAATTAGAGTATGATGCTAAGAAACCAAACTATGCACAAAATGCAAGCCAAAATGCTCCAGTAACTTGAAAATAATAAAACAATGTGTGGAAAGAAGGAATACAGTTATCTTGGGACAGTAGTACAGCAGCTCTTGTATTCTTTAACTAGGAGAGTAGACGGAGCAGAACATTATTTTTTTTAATTTTTTTTTAATAACAGTTTTTATTCAGAACAAACAGCAGCCTTGAAAGACATTATACAGACACCATTGGCAGAGTTACACAAGGTTTCAGCATTGTATCACAACCTTCGGACCACCAGGAGCACAGAGGACTACAATCTCTGGTGGCATCACACTGATTATGATGGTTACAACTGTGTGCTCAGGTCACGATAGCAAGAAGACACGCTACAGGTTCACTTGTAGGTACGCACTATCATCGGCTGCCCAGGGCGGGGGCATCAACATCCCTCCCCCCTCACGACGATTTACTCTCCCTCCTCAGTTCTACCGTAGGAGATATGCAGATCTCACACCTATATTTGTTCCAGCGTCCCCACTTATGAGCCCATTTTCGTGGACACCCTCTCCCTTTATACACCGCTTTTTCCGCAATCATGGCATAGTCCATGTCTTTTGCCCAGTCCCGTAAGTGTACGGACTCGTGTCCACCCCCCATTTCTGGGCGATATTTCGTTTTGCTATGCTCCAGCCCATTGTGGCCCACGACTGCTTCGCCTGTGAGAGGTCAGTCGCTTCCCAGATATTAAGGAGACATAGTGTGGGAGATGGTTGCATGGGTTTGTCCTGACCAGTTGCCGGGTGACGTCTGTCCAGTATTGTTGTATGCGTGGGCAATCCCAAAGGATGTGTATGAATGTGCCAAACTGATTACAGTGCCGAAGGCAGAGTGGATCAGGCCTCCTACCCTGCCTAAATAACAATGCGGCATCAAAATACACCCTGTTGAGAATCTTGAGCTGGACCAGCCGTAGTCGCATCGGAATAGCCACCTTCTGGGGAGAGGACAGCGCTTCTCTCCAGTCGTCATCAGCCTTCTCCCCCAAGTCAACCTCCCAGCTTGACCGTAGTTTCAGCATTGGGTCGGTTCGGTTGTTGACCAATTTCTTATACATGAAGGAGATAGCCTTACGGTCCATTGGGTCCAGTAATAGCCTGTCCTCTAGCGGCGAGGAATCCGGAAGGGGGGTATCCTTCGGGAGGGCCGAATCAATGGCATGACTGATCTGGAGATATCGAAAAAGTCTCCGATGGTGCTAATTGGTACTTCATTTGAAGGTCCGCGAAAATTGCTTTCTTCCCTTTCACCCACATGTCCCCCACCGTAGAAATCCCAATCATGTCCCATTTATCAAATCCCGCACAGGTACTGAGGCAGACTAAAATGTCTGGTTCCCACAGGGGGGTAGACTTCGTGAGGCGTCCCTGCCAACCCAGCCTTCGCTGGACTCCATGCCACACTTCCGACGTACGTGCCATGGGGCCAGTCAGACGTAGCTTTCGATAGTTTGTATACAATGCCCTATTGTAGCCCCCCTTATCCATTAGCCCATGGTCGGTGCGAAAGCTGAGGTCGTCGTGCGGTCCAAACACCCGTCTGTTAATGGCTGTCAATTGCGAAGCCTGGTATTAAAGGCGCATGTCCGGCAACCCTATACCCCCGTCGTACCATCCCATAGTGAGCTTAGTTATGGCAGTACGAGGCGGTTTGTTCTCCCACAGCAATTCCCGCACTGCGGCTTCAATCTGCAGAAAATATGAATTAGGAATTGGATTGGGAGCATTTTGTAGGGCATACAGAAATCGTGGCAAGGCGAGCATTTTGAATAGAGACGCACATCCCAAGAGAGTAAGGGGGTGCCCTCCAGTGTGCTACGTCTGATCTAAACCGCTGTAGGGGCCCCATAAGATTTCGTTCGAGGAATAATGTGGCATCAGGTGTAATAAAAATGCCCAAATATCGGAAGCCCTGGGTCGCTACTGGTATGTCGTATCTTCGAGGACTTTGTGGGGGTTCCCCCCAGAGCGCGTACATCTGGGATTTGGACCAGTTTATCTGGTACCCTGAGTGTGCCCCAAAAATATGAAAAATGTGCTACACCCGACCTAACCAACGCGCTGGAGAAGAAAGATAAAGAAAAATATCATCCGCATAGAGCGATATGCGGTCCGCATGGTCTCTCGTCCATTTGAGGCCTCTGATGCCCGGGTCTCCCCTAATCCAAACTGCTAGTGGCTCCAGCACCATGGCAAAAAGGAGCGGTAACAGCAGGTATCCTTGTCTTGTGCCACGACAGAGGGGGAAAGAAACAGAGCGATGGTTGCTTACGGAGACGTGCGCCGTGGATCGTGTATATAATAGTCTGATCCACCCAATCAGTTTGGGTCCAAACCCCATGCGGGCCAGAACAGCGAACAGATACTCCCAAGCAATAGAGCCAAATGCCATTTTGGCATCAAGCGCAAGCAAAATCCCTTCCTCCTCGAGTGTTTCTATACACCCCAGTGCACCATGTACACGACGCAGATTCCGTGCTGTATTCCGTCCCGGCATGAATCCCGACTGGTCTGGGTGAATCAGATCATTGAGATAAGGGAGCAAGCGATTAGCCAACAGTTTGGCCAGAATGTTGGCTTCCACAGTGATCAGAGATATGGGCCGGTACGATGTGCAATCTTCCGCCAGTTTACTGGGTTTGTGAATAACCACAATCGTGGCCGCGCGAAGGTCAGCCGGGAGAAGCCTAGATTCATAGCTTCCATTATAGAGGTTAAGCAAATGGGGCGCTAACTTCGTTGCCATGGGTTTGAGAAGTTCGATAGGAAGTCCGTTAGGACCCATTTCTTTACCGGCACGAATATCCTGAATTGCCTTTTGGATCTCAGTTACAGACAAGTCCTCATCCAATGCCTCTCTACCCTGCTGGGAGATACGTACTATCTCTATAGTGGCGAGGAGATCTGCTGCCATTGAAGCTTGTGAAGCTTGCGGAATTCCGTATATATTCTCATAATGGGTCGCAAAGGTGTCAGCTATGCCTTGCGGGTCAGTGATCAGCTCGTTATTAGGCCCCTTTATTACTCGTACCCATTTCGCTGACTGTTCCTTACCTTCCAGCCATTTTTTTTTTTTTTTAACATGTTTTTTATTGCAACATTTTCAGCAACATAACCATCGGGGCAACCGGCACCCCCTACAATCTCCGGTCATATTCCTCGGTTTAGCAACGTACACAGCCATTCAGCCCACATCCCGGAGGCCGGGCGGCATAGATGGATAGTTAAGCAATGGAACACAACTATCGCCTCACAGCGGTGCCTAGTGCATGCCCCATGGGAGCCTCTGCTTTTCTGTCCCACCAGCTACATTCTTCACCCAACTCAGTGTAGCATTACCCTCCCACCGCAGGAACTCCCCCCCCTCCCATCCCGCCCCCCCCAACTGCTGCTGCTGCGGGCCCCTCCAGTGGTCCCTAACTCTAGTTCGTGCCAGCTATCTGGGGTACATCTATTGTCCTCAGCCTCAAGGAACTCCGTTCTCCTCACGCTCCCGTTCCGCTCGCTCGAGCCGGCAATCCTGCAGGGCCTGCTTGATCTGCTCCCATGCCCTTACCCACTCCAGCCCCGCTTCATTGTCCGTCCTAATCGCTTGGCGCCTTCTGACTTCACTCTCACATCCTGACCATTTTAGTAACTCGGAGAACCACCGCCCGATCGATGGGCCCTCCCGGGACTTCCAGTGCCACGTAATCTCTCTCTGGGCCAACATAAGCCCCAAGTCTATAAATTTACTCGTCACTTTTGTCTTTGTTGTGTGAGGGAACCAGAGCAGCAGGCACGCCCCCATATCAAACTCGACCTCCCTATCCGTCGCAGTATTCAAGATCTCTCCCACCTCAGCCCAATACGACCCGAGCTTCGGGCACCCCCACAGCATATGCTCTAGTTCAGCTCCCAGTGTGAAGCAGCGCGGGCAAGCAGCCTCCTGCACCTTAAAGTGCCGGCTAATCTTTCCCGGGGTCAAATACGCCCTGTGAACGATGAAGAAGTGCACCTGCTGAAAGCGGGCATTCCCGCTACCCTTCCACGTCCTCCGCATGACGTGGCTCCAGACCGTGTCCGGAATGGGTTCCTTACCTTCCAGCCATGCCAGTAGTTTACCTGTGCACTCACCCTGCTCATAAATCCGGTGACGAGTAGCCAGGGAACGTCTAGTGGCGTACTCTAGGAGCAGTTGCCTATAGTCCTGTCTTTTAATATTGAGACGGTGCTGGGTGTCAGGATCAGGGCCCTGAGAAATGGCTCCCTCTAGGTGCAAAATATCAGTTTCCAGTTCAACCACCCTCCGATTACACTTGGCTCTGTGGTCCACCATCAGAGATAGAGCCCTCCCCTTGATCACTGCACCGTATGCACCCCAGAGTGTCACTGCCGACTTTACTGATCCCAAATTTTCTTCAAAGTAATAATCTGTGTCTTGTCGCAGGTTCTCTCTAATATGTGGGATCTTTAGTGCCCATGGCTGTATCATGATTGGGCCAGGCAGTCTAACGCGTTGAACCCCGAGGACCGTTAGGACAGGGGAGTGGTCGGAAATTCCCCTCGCAAAGCAGGCCGAATGAGTAAAATTAAGTTTGTCTTGGGCATGAGTGAACAAATAGTCAATCCGTGATTGGCTGCCATGCGCACCAGATTGAAACGTAAAGTGTGTGTTTTGGGGGTGCGACCATCGCCATATGTCTATCATTCCTAGAGCATTAGTAAAATCACGGAGTTGTGAGCTATGCGTCGGGTCACGTCTGGGCGAGGATCTGTCGAGTAGGCCATCCATCGTCAAATTGAAGTCACCTCCCATTACCAAGGATCCCACGGGCAGGTCCAACAATAACAGAACATTTGTTCTTTAAAAAAAAAAAAAGACAGACTGAGGGCTTTCAAAAGTGCAAAAGAAGCTAAATGAGAAGCATATTTTTTTGGACAGGTTCTATTTCATTCACAACACATGAATAGAATACCTGCACTGGAACAGAATAGCCATGCTTAACCTTTCAAGGCAAATCAAGATATTGAAGAAAATATTTACGTTATGTACAGGGTCGATGTCTTCTTGCCTCTTCCAACTAGACCCAGGTCTATGTCAGATTAGTGATGGAAGAACAATTTGTGTACCTTGAAACATGGGTAGAGAGCGTCATGTTAATCCTGTAGAGAAATCTTCATCGGACAATCATCTTGGAGCACCAAGGCTGAAATCAGATTTGCTTCAGAGGGTCTTTTCAAGTCTGAAACCGCTTTCACTTACTTGACTTGCCACCAAACAGCAAAACTTGATGTCATTGTTAAGGGGGATGGTAAAACCTGGATTTGGAGAGAAAAGTCCTGCCCTTTTCAGGCTCATTACCAGTAACACCAGACTAAAGTGGGAGAGAATGTGACAGTGTTAACCCCAGCAGATCAGCACTGCTTTGCGATAGGTAAGTAGATGGAACAGCAGCTAGCTTTGGCGCAGGAACCAGAAACACTAGTTAAGGGGACCCATTTTCTAATGGTGAGCTTGTAGAATCAACCCTTCGAAACTGGCAATCACAGCATTAACTTCCTAAAGAAAGCAGGGGGGGGGATGGGGGGGGGGGGGGGGGGGGGGGAGTCTGTCAACTCAGGGCCATGTAGGATTCCTAGTGACCTTTGAATAAATTGAGAATGCAAGCATTGTGTTTGCAAATATACCAGAACCAAAGAGGAACTGGATTGTGAGGCAAAGCTGAAAACTTCATGAATTGGCCATTGTAGGAGGCTGGCTCAGCACAAACTATACCAAAGCAAGGTATAGTGTGCACAGAGTCCAGTGGGTCCCCAGAGGTATAGCAGAGGCGAAGTTAGATAATCACTAACAGCTCTATTTGTGGTCGTTTGGTCGAGCCGCATCAAGAGGGTGGGTTAAGCATTCATTGTATTCACTCAATCAAGGCTGATGTCACACACTCTGTGACAGAATCAGACCAATTAGGCAAGTATAAAAAGGTATACTTCTGGTTTATTTATAGAACCAAGCGGGACTTGGTACAGGTAGGTAATAAATACTTTCAAATGCACGACGGTTGAAGGAAATGCAGTTGTTCTTGTAATTGTAACAGTTACAGGTTGATCTCTCTATTTTTGCCAGAATACTTGGAATTACACAGTAAATACTCTCCGATTACTTTACAATAGTGCTCACTGTTCCCCATACATTAGCAGTTCTACATAGAACACTTTCTAGACCCAAAATCTCATACTATGGGTCGCTGTGGAAGGGAAAATGATTATCAAACTCTGAGCTAAGTATTTGACTTACGAAGTTGAGGTGTCGGAGTTAGGACCAAGGTTACCTAAGGTCCAGGTGGACACTAATTGCACCATCAGCAGCACTGTGGCAGCCGAGTGCAGGGGCCCAACAATAGCCAGCAGGCTAAGGGGGCCTTTGGTTGGGGTCTGCTGGCAAGCAGGCCACTTAGGAGTGGGAGCAAAGCTCCTATGGTTGCAGTCAGCACTGCAGGGGCCAACAACGGACACAAGAACTGCACCACCAGTGACACCGAGGCAGTCAGGTGCAGGAGGTAGAGCAGACGTCGGGTCCCTAGGCTTCTCAGCAGAGACAGTCTGTATCAGAAAGTTGCAGGCTTGGTCAGGGGGACTTCTTGGAGGCAACCCATGACTGGGAAGGTGATGGGGGTCTGGGAGGATGCTTGGACACTGTTGTTTGGACCACCCAAGGCAGGGAAGGCACTGAGGGCTGGAGTGTCTTAGGCGTCTGTTTCCTTAGGCTGCGATCGGTCGCGGTCCGCCTTAGCTGGACAGGACTACCTGGACCGCTGTAAAGGGAACAGTTGGCTTACCACCTTCGGTCACAGTCGGGAGACCCTTCAAGTAAAGGCAGCAGGTTTAGTTTCGAAGCGGGTGGGAGGTCAAGGGTCACCGGATCTCAATGTAGGATCGCTGGGGGGACCTCTTTGGAGTATGGGGCCACTCGACCTCGGCGGACGGGTGCAGAGTGTTGCAGAATTGTGGAGTCCAGACTCTGAAGGTTAGTCATTTGTTTGAACAAATCCGGTGCTCACGAGAGACAGTCTGATAGTTGAGTGCAGGGAAGGTCTGCAGAGCTCCAGGGGTCTCCTGCTGCCGTACATGCCGGTGCCTTCACTGTACGTAGGTCGTGGTTGGGACAGGCCGGTAGGGCTGGGGCCAAGTCAGTTGGTGTCCTCGGTTTCTTCCTGAGTCAGCACGGCTTTTCAGTCCATCTTTCTTCCTCGAATCTGAGATGGCAAGGTTGAGGGTTGCTAAATAAAGTGGCACGTTAAAGGGGTGTGTAGGTTGGGACCAATGTGTCCCTTCCTTGGGGTGGGTACACCCCTTATTATGCTACCCACCAGTGGGAGGGGGCATTAGCCTCTTCCCAACTGGCTGAGTCCCCTCATCTTCAAGATGGAGGGGGCGGAGATGTGTGCTTCACCTCGCTTCCCTGACCTGAGGGGTGGGATCAGAACCAGTGGGAGCCAGTTGCTGGGGGCAGCAAAAGGCAGGGACAGCATCCAAAGGCGGAAGGCCTTTCAAGCTTATCATGGGGGAGGAAGCATGGCACTTCTGCCTAGGATGGGCTTTGTTTCTGGACCCAGAGAGTAGAGGCCCTCTACCTGGGGTTCCAGAAACCTGTCAAGTGGTAGCAATGGTGGGCAGCCATTCAGGAACCACATCAGGGCTGGTTGATTTTCAGGGGGCATCTCTAAGAAGCCCTCTGAGTGCATTTTACATTAAATCCCACACTGGAATCAGTGTGGGTTGAATGTGCTCAGAAGTTTGCTACCAAACTTCCCAGTTTTTAGTAAAGCCATTATGGAGCAGTGGAGTTCGTAGTGACCAACTCCCAGACCATATATTCTTTATGGCTTTACTACACTTACAAGGTCCACAAACTGACTTAGACACTGTAGGGGTACGGGGCTAATGCCCCTGTACCCTCACCGTTGGACTAGTGCACCCTGCATAAGGGGGTGACTTACCTAGGCCTTAGGCAGTGGATTGCAGGCATGGCACGCAGGGGTGTGTGCAATGTCGACTCTCCACTTTTCACAGCACCGTAACACACACAGCCTACTGTGGCAGTGTGTGGGTTAAGGTGCAGGGACTCTTAAGGGTGGCACAATAGGTGCTGCAGCCCCCAGAGGCCTTCCTTCGTCATAGTGCCCTTGGTACCCACGGTACCTTTTACAAGGGGCTTTCCTGTGGCCAGGGATGTGCCAATTGTGGATACAAAGGTACAATTTTGGGAAAGAACACAGGCCCTGGGAACCGGATTGGCAGGGACCCAGGGCACATCAAGTCTGGTTGCATCAGATGTCAGGCAAAAATGGGGGGGTAACCATGCAAAGAAAGGGCACTTTCCTACAGCCATTACATATACTGTTAGTGTACCAATAGGTGAGGGCAGCTCCAGATGGGAGTAGGAAATCCCTACTGTGTCCACAAGGGTGGCATAAGACACCATTACTAGAGAAACAAATACAGTGGGATTCTGTTCTCTGGAAAAGGGAGAGAAAGATTGAAACATCAAGCAATTTACATAAAATGAAGCTAAAGTGAACAACTGCAGGCTGCTTTTGAGTCATTCTGACCATATAGAACAGGAGATTTGGGTTACTAAAAAGACATGTCCTCTTGCAAGATCTGCAAATAGGAGCCTGGAAACAAAGTCTGTTGTGAATGTGGAACTAACTAGTTCAGAACCTGATCCACTAAGTAGCATGAGAGGCACAATGGTTGGTGAAAAATACTGCAAACACATAAAACGTGAAGGGATTAATGCTTGTAATTTATCTTGCAATCTCTCAGGGTAGCATTCCAACCCATCGTTCTTTTGACCACCATGCCAACTCAGATTAGACCCAGCCATGTGCAAACCAGTCTTGTCCTGCTACAGTAGAAATAGTCCAGCATGAACTGCCAAGCCACCTCCCCCTTGAACCAGAACACAGCAACCTAAAACCAGTTTTGACCTAACTGGGCCTCTTCAGTAAAGTGCAGCTTGGTTCCAGTGACACTATAAGCAAGGGACCCAGTCTTAGCATACCCTTGGTCACGAAGGGCGTTATATCAAACACACAAAAGGTGTCACATGTTTTGTTAGTCTCTGGCTGAGATCTCCCACCAGTCTGCTCAGCAGAAGAGTCAGTGACACACTCATTACAGAAAGCCTTTTGCGAAACTGATAAAAGGTGTTTTTGTTTCCTTCAACTCTGGTACAGGTTTTTGTTTGTCTTTGCTGACAGAATATAGGCTTTAAATGTTGCATCGAACTGGAAAACTGGAATCTAGTCTCTGCTTCACATTCTGGAAGTCCTCAACTGTATGAGATCAACAAGCACGCTACGTAGAAAGGGATCTCTTGTATCTTCTGTTTTGCATTTGGAGCAATCAAAGTGATGTATAATCATGGCAAATGACATGGGACTAACAATGGGCTAGCAATTCTACTGATTCACGGGCAGGAGTGATCACCTGATCCTAACTAATCATTTCTTCTTTCAGAATGTAATGAAAATCCTCCTTGCTGCTGCCTATTGAACAAGTTACTTACCTTCGGTAACAATATATCTGTAAGAGACATATGTTAGTTATGGATTCCTCACCTTAGAATTACCCCCCAGGAGTCAGACTGGATCTGGAGAATTTTTCTTCAGCAGTACCCCTGCGCGTCAGTAGTTGGCGTTGGTTGACTCAGCGTTCGTCATTGGCGTCGTGGTCGCTGGAATAACCTTGTGGTATCTACTTAGACAGCGCCCCTGCGCATTGACGTCAGTTCTTTACAGGACATTCCAAGCCAGAAGCGCAGTGCCATGCAAGACACTGACCAATGGTGCACAAAACTAGGGCCCTGAAGGGAAGTCCCTTACCCTAGAAGTCAGTTTGCAGAACGGGGAGGATGGGTGGGGCAGTGAGGAATCCATAACTAATATGACTTTTACAGATATATCGTTACCGGAGGTAAGTAACTTGTTCATCAGAAAGAGACAATTAGTTATGGATTCCTCACTTTAGAATAGATACTCCAGCAATACCAGCCCCAGAGGTGGTCTGCGAACTAAGTTCACACCAGAAAGTCCTGGAGAACTGAACGGTCAAAGAAGGCGTCTCTCCGGACTTGGCTGTCCAGGCAGTAGTGTTTGGTAAACTTGTGCAATGAAGCCCACGTAGCTGCCTGGCAGATGTCATGAAGGGGGACTCTACGACCCAAAGCAGTAGTTGCTGCCATGGCCCTGGTGAAATGGGCACGCAACCCCACTGGAGGTTCTTTTTTCGCTAAGGAATAGCAGATTTTGATGGTTCGTTTTTGCACGGCCCGACATTCCTTGTCGCCCACATAGCCAACAAACAGCTGCTCATCCACCCGGAATTGTTTTGTACGATCCAGATAGAAAGAAAGAAAGCGCACGTTTTGGATCCAGACGGTGGAGCCTCTCCTCCTCTTTAGAAGGGTGCAGGGGTGGGAAGAAGGTGGGCAAAGTGATGGTCTGTCCTATGTGGAAAGAGGTAACCACTTTGGGAAAGAAAGAAAGCCTAGTGCGAAGGACAACTTTGTCCCGATGAACAGCCAGGAAAGGAGGTTTGAAAGAAAGAGCATGAAGCTCACTCACCCTGCGAGCAGAGGTGATGGCAACCAAAAAGGCAGTTTTAAGAGTCAAAAGTTTGAGAGGACAGTTATATGCAGGGGCTCGAAAGGAGCGCACATAAGGTAGGTCAGAACCAGGTTCAAGTCCCACTGGGGCTTAAGGAATTGGAGGAAATAAGTGAGTAATGTCCTTAAGGAAGCGATTTACAATAGGGGACTTGAAAAGAGAAGGCTGATCAGGAAGCCGAAGAAAGGCTGAAATGGCCGAAAGATAGCCTTTTAAAGTGCACAGAGCAGAGCCCTGCTGGGCCAAAAAAAAAGAATAAAGAGAAGAACCTCTGAAAGGGGTGCATAAAGGGGACCCACAGCCTTTGCTGCGCACCATGCCTCAAATTTGTTCCATCTACAGGTGTATACAGTTTTGGTGGAGGGACGCCTGGCTGCCAAGTTAACGTTACAAAGTTTGGAAGGAAAGCCGAGAGCTGTCAACTGTCCCAGCTCAATCTCCACACGCCAGGAGGTGGAGGCTAGACAGGTTCGGGTGGAGGACCATCCCCTGCTGCTGCGACAGAAGATTCTCCCGAAGGGGCAATCCGGTCGGAGGATCGATGGCCATGTGTAAGAGCTCGGGATACCATACTCTTCGAGCCCAGTCCGACGCCACAAGAGTGAGTTGGGCCGGGTCGCGCTTGACCTTCTTCAGCACTCTGGGTAGAAGTGGTATAGGCGGAAAGGCGTATACAAGACCGCAACTCCACTCGCGACAAAAAGCGTCGTCGAGTGAGTGCCGCCTTGGAAATTCCAAAGCACAGAACTGCTGACATTGCGTGTTCTCTTTGGTGGCGAATAGATCTAACTAAGGCTCTCCACACCGCTGAAAGAGACCTTTCACCACCTCTGAGTGAAGACACCATTCATGACCCATCATGCACCGGCAGCTGAGTTCGTCCGCCCTGGCATTCAGAGAACCTGCCAGGTGTTGAACCAACAGCGACATGCCCTGACGTTCCAGCCACTTCCAGAGACTAAGTGCCTCCTGACCTAGGGTCCACGACCCCACACCGCCCTGTTTGTTGCAGTACCACATGGCGGTGGTGTTTTTCGTGAACACCTGCACTACTCTCCCTTTGACAGAAGAAAGGAATGCCTTCAGTGCAAGACAGATCGCCCGAAGCTCCAGAAGGTTGATGTGGAGCCCGTACTCCGCCAGAGACCAGAGGCCTCTGATCTCCGCCTCTCCCATGAGCCTGCCCCACCCCAGAAGTGATGCATCTGTCACCACTGTGAACTCTGGCTGGGGAAGGAAGAGGGACCTGCCGTTGCCCCAATCCAGGTTCATAAGCAACCACTGCAATTGATGTGCAGTGCCCTCCGAGATCTGGATGCAATCGGAAAGATTCCCCTGATGCTGTGCCCACTGGAACTTCAGGTCCCACTGCAGAGCCCGCATATGCCACCTAGCATAGTCCACCAGCAGGATGCAGGAGGCCATGAGGCCCAGTAGCCTCAAGGTCATTCTGACCAAAACCCAGGAGAGAGGCTAAAAGATCGGAATGATAGCCCAAATATCCTGGACTCGTTGTTCGGGAGGACAAGCCCGAAATTGCGCTGTGTCCAGAACCGCTCGGATGAAAAGGAGCTTCTGAGAGGGAATCAGGTGTGACTTCGGCACGTTGACGGTGAACCCCAGCGAATGCAGGAGGTTGGCCGTAGTCTGGAGGTGGGAGGCGACAACCTGGGGTGAGCCCGCCTTCAACAGCTAGTCGTCGAGATAGGGAAAGACAGGAACACCTCATCTGCGCAGATGAGCTGCGACCACTGCCATCAACTTCGTGAACACCCGAGGAGCTAGGTAACGCCGATGGGCCGGCAGGACGGGGATAAGAAAATAAGTGTCCAACGCTACCATCCAGTCTCTAGGGTAAAGGGAAGACAGGACCTGAGCCAGTGTCAACATTTTGAACTTCTCCTTCCGGAGGAAGCGGTTGACGTTCCTGAGATCCAAAATTGGATGCAGGAACACCTGCAGGCCCAATATGAACTTGCCCCGTCGGAAATTTACAGATACATGCAGGTGAAGCATGCACTACAGGCGGCTCTACCTACAGGCACCATCTTGGCAGAGGCTACTCCCTTAGAGGATAGATTGCTGAATGAATATATGCATAAAAGGGCCACTTCCTTCACCTTTCGTAAGTTGATAAACAACTTGCCTGACCCCATGTTGGCACTTAGACAGAAATGGGCTGTAGATCTGGGAGAATTGGATGACGAAGAGTGGCAGGAGGCACTGTCGTCTCCTCGGGAGGTTGCAATACCGGCGTGCTTGCGGTTGATACAACTGAAAGTACTTCATCGTACAGACTACACCAGAGTGACCCTCTTCAAGATAGGGATGGCTGTACACCAATTTTGTCTGCGGTATTGTGGGGAAGAGGGTACTTTCCACCATACGATATGGGAATGTACGAAGATTAGGGCATATTGGGTCAAGATAATGAGGACTATGTCTCAAACTGTGGGAGAATCATTGCTTCCAGAACCGAAACGATGTTTGTTAAATACGTGGGAGCCGACTGACCTAACCCACCCAGCGCAGGACTGGGTAACACTGGGAATCATGGATGCTAAAAGGAATATTGCAAGAAGGTGGAGGTCGGGCGAGTCTCCTACGCTGCAGGAATGGTGTATGGACATTGATGAAGCTATGGTAGCGGAAAGGTCGGTATATGTGCATCGGGATGTCCCCAAAAATGGGCAAGAGTCTGGGGAGACTGGAACAAATTCAAGGGGTATATTTGTGAACCACCAAGATCGGAAGCGGTCCAAATGTCAGATTAGGGGTGATGGATGGAATGTAACGGGGCGGGTATGTTATAATGGTGTTGTGATGGTTCCTGAAGTCATGTATAAGTTTTGATTTACCAAGTTTAAAAAGTACTGGTGCTGCTAGAGGCTAACTTTTGTATAGATCGTGCTAATTGGTGATGCTCAATGTTTCTAATAAAAATATTCTTAGAAACAAAATTGGATGCAGACCCTTGTCCTTCTTGAGCACCAGAGAGTAGTGGGAATAACAACCACGACCTACTTCTGGGGCAGGAACTCGCTCAATGGCTCCCTTGGCTGTAACTTCCTATTGGAGAAGGGCCATGTGATCCTCGATGGTGGTATTGGATGGAGGGGTAGTCTTGAGGGGTAGTCTTGAGGGGGGTGGGGGGGGGGGGGGGGGGTTGGGGAGTAGTAGCTCCTTCGGACTATCTGCAAAACCCATCTGTCCGATGTGATGTTGAGCCAGTGAGGGAGGTGATGGTGAATCTTGCCGCCCACTGGCGATTGGTGCTCCTAAAAGGTCATTATAGGAGGGCTTGGAGGCTGCTGCAGAGGAGGCGATGGTGGACTGGCCCGCCCGCTGACCCCCAGAACCCACAGCAGTGGGTCCCACGTCCCCGGCCGAGCTGAGGCTGGTCAGCTTGCGCAGGCCTGTGGCTCTTGGTGGAACGTGGCGGGGCACCCCTTCAGAAGCCACGAAAGGGGCGAAAAGCAGACTGCGTGGGGCGAGAGGTGGAAGCGAGGCCCATGGATCTGGCTGTAGCCACGGAGTCCTTAAAGCGCTCAAGCTCGCAGTCTGCTTTGTCGGCGAACTGGCGACGGCTATCAAAGGGCATGTTCAAAAGTGGAGCTTGGACATCACCTGAAAAGCGAGTGGACCTCAGCCAGGTGTGGCGTCTAGGGGCTACCAACGTTGAAATCGTCTTGCCTAGCGAGTCGGCCGTGTCCAGCCCACATCGGATGGCGAACTTTGCTGCTGCGTCTCTCCCTTCGTCACTGCACGGAAGAGCAAGGCCCAGCATCCTCCGGACACTGCGGCAGCACCTGCACAACCGTGTCCCACACAGAGTGTGGTAAACTGCCCAAGAGGCATGCAGTCCTAAGCTGGAGGAAGACAACATTTTCTTCCCAAAATGCTCCAGCTTCTTGGATTCCCTATCAGGTGGTGCAGTAGGGAATGCGCCGCTGGAAGTCTAGGCTTGGACCACCAGGCTCTCAGGGGTGGGGTGTTGGGAGAGGAAAATGGGGTCGCCCAGGGCCGGGCAGTGGCATTGGCACTGGGCACTCATCCTGTACACAGACGGCCCTGTGTTGGGCTTGGACCAAGTGCCCAAAAGGATGTCTGCAAGGGCCTCACTGAACGGCAGCAGGGGATCCAAAGAGGCCACCGCCGGCTGAAGCACCTCGGTCAGGAGGTTAGTCCTGACCGCCACCATAGGAAGCTCAAGGTTTAAGGCCTCAGCTGCCCTACACAACACCACTGCGTACGGTGCACCCTCCTCCGTAGCCACGGTAGGGGGACATAGCATGGCAAGGTCTGGGGAGGTGTCCAGACCACTGGCCTCACCCAACTCCTCTTTCCAGTCCGGTTCCTTTAACTGGTCTGCCAAAGGGTCCACAAATCCCTCCCAATCCTCCTCAACCACCTCTGGTAGCTACTCAGGGCGATAGGGAACACCAGGGGGAGGCTGGAGTCAACGTCGGCTGGGGACATAACCGGCGTCAGAGGGGGCGGAGGTGTCGCCACTGGATTCGGCGCCGGAGGAGGTATCACGAGGTCGACTGGCATCGATCCTGATCCAGGTTTGGATCCCTGGGGGCCCTGCGACGCCGAGCAGTCAGCATCGAAGGCCTAGAGCCCCCAACCAAGTCCGCGGGGCCTGAAGGTGAACTGGCAGAGTTGTGCTGTCCTACGATGGAATGGAGGGCTTGGTGAAAGCTACGAAGTTGAGCTGGGGTTGCTCCGGCTCCCGGGAAGGGAGGGAAGGCCGGAGTCGACCCAACAGGCTCCGCGGGCGTAGCCGGACGACTACCCTCCGCTTCGAGTCGGCCGAGGAGAATGCTAAGAGCAGCGGTGCTTCTTAGCCTTCTTCTTGTGCTTCAACTTACCTGAAGACAAAGACTTCGACGAGGAGTGGTGGTGATGGCTCCTGGACCTCGAACGGCACGGAGTGTACTGCCAGGCCTCGAGAAGCTTTCAGGACCGCTCCCGCAAAGACTTTGGGTTCATGGCCTTGAAGCCGGTTCGAGGACGGGGCATCCCTACGTGCACCAGGAGTCGGACGACTCGAAAAGATGTCGACAAAAAGTCGCAAAAAGAGTCAACAAGCATTTGCAATGCAATAGGTCTTGTATTTGCAAGAGTTTGAGCTATTGCCATTGTAAATTATATAGTTTTTTACTTATGTTTTTTGTTTGGAGAGGAGTGGATGTATGTTGTTTTGAAATAGTGTGGGGTTGAATTGTGTGGTGTGTAGTGTATTTATGTGGTATGGTGAATAGATAGGGGTGAGAGCTGTATAAAATAGATAGCAAGTAAGATTGAGAGGAATAGGTAGTTTGTGTATGAAGTGGCGAATGAAGACTAGATAGATTAGTAGAAAGAGTGTGTTAGAGAGAATGAATGGGAGAGAAGGTTATAGTCACCCCCCCACCCCTCTGTTAGGTAGGCATGGCTGTGGAGAGGTCAGTAGCACGTCAGACATCGCCAAACTAGCAACTAAGGCTGTGCCACAACAGTGCTGATGTCTATGCCCCAATGTATGCACGTAAGCACTCTAGGCCCCATTTGGCTCGGGGCAGTCAAAATAAGTGTTTCACTTTGCTCACCGAGTGTGACTACCCTCTTGTATATACCCCAGTCAGCACTTAGTGACTTCTCTGAAGAGCTATGCCTCTGCCCTTTATAAATCAAGCACCGCGACTGTCCACATACACGGCATAGCTCTAGAATCCCTATCAGTTATGTCGTATGCTCCCTTATTTTGTATTTTCCAAAGTTTTATTATGTGCGTACATGACCCAAGGGAATCGGAGTGCTATACAGTACTCAGAAGGTGACAACCGTTACAAATGAGGTTTAAGGAGGACGTATCGGGTGACAACAGTTTCAAGTTACATAAGGTCGCCTAGCCCGAGCTGTTGACTTCGGAGCTGGGGAACCTGGTTCCAGCCTCTATGTTGGCTCAGCATCTGGTGATTCTTGGCAAATCACGTAATCTCCCCGTGCCTACCAAAATGAATGTGTCCTTGTGTAACATAACTGGTACTAGTGCAAAGTGTTCCATAAGGGTGTGAAGTGGGTTGCTCTGTGGGCAAATATGTCTGGAAGATGTATGCACGCTGTGAAGCTGTAGTTCGGGGTCACGTCTGAGATGGACGTGTGTTCCTTGAAGAATCCCTACCCAGACTACGAAACCACCTGCAGCCTGGACATGCCCTTCCACAAAGCTGGAAAGGTAAATAAAGCCCTTGGCAGAGGGCACCGGGACCTAGGAACTTCAGCAGAACAGGCAGACTGTAAGGGAGTGACCGAGCCCTGGAAGGTTTGAGGGAAGGACAGGGCGGCATGGAGAACTAAAACATGCGCAGCTGTCGGTATGAGCGAGGAATTCCAACAAGTTAAATATGGGGAGCCGCCGTTATCAAAGTGAAAGGGCGCATGGGGTACTGCACATAAAAACAAGAAGCGTCCGGTATTGTTGAAGCTGGCTTCTCACGAGTGCTGTGTGGGGCAGAATGTAAAATGAGCAGAAGGCATTGTCAAAGGGAAAGCATACATGGCGCGCTACAAATGAAAACAAGAAGCAGCCACCATTGTTGAAGCCGACGCCCCAAGTGCTGTGTGGGGCAGGATGTAAAATAAGCAGAAAGCATTGTCAATGTGAAAGCGTAATTCACGACGAACAGTACATGTTGCTATAGCTAAGATTCAGAAACTTACCTCACACACAGTAAACAAAGTGCTAAACGGCATGTGTCTGCCTTGTGTGAAGTCGCAGCGCCGCAGAGACGCCGTGCGCGTGCACATCTCCTGTCCGGGCAGGCACGACAAACAGGAGACAGGGTGGGAACAAACATGCCTCCCTTGCAATCAAAAGCGAGCATTTTTGACACGCACCAATGAAAAGCATGGGCGGAGCTTCCACCTGTTTCCAAAGCGAAACCAACGACATTAAATCTCGCGAGCAAGAAGCGCATGTGCTGTGTCGCTAGGCGAGACCTAAAAAGTGACTCGAGGTACTGCTCTCTCCAGATCTGTGCTAACTGGCGCAGAAAAAGAAAGAACTGACGTCAGCGTGCAGGGGCGGCGTCTAAGTAGATACCGTGAGGTCATTCCAGCGACGCCAATGATGAATGCGGAGTCGACCAATGCCACCTACCGACGTGCAGGGGTACTGCTGAAGAAAAATTCTCCGGATCCAGTCTGACACCTGGGGGTAATTCTAAGGTGAGGAATCCATAACTAATTGTCTCTTTCAGATTGTTAGTTATATCTGAATCATCTTGGTACTCTGGTAAGAAGGACACTATATGCTGTGCACATAAGGTATGCTTACTCAGTGTACTAGTTGCATCACTATTTGAGGAGGTATTTCAGACTGTCCTTACTCATGACAAGGTGATAGTTAACATACTTAAGAATATATTCAACATTAAGGTAGACAAATTGAGTTGGGACTGAGATGAATATATTGGTGTGCTACATAGAAAACTTTGCTGCTCGTCAAGCTTGAGTAACTTAGTGTGTGAGAAAATATTATCTAGTCCTTGCTTGTGTGTAGATTGGCATGGCTTGCTGCAGCTAGCTCTTGTTATGCATCTTCTTTCCAGCATACAGCACCTTCCAATGCCTCAATCTGTGTTTTTCAAAGGCTCAGCCCCGAGCTTTATACAGGGTCCAAGGCCACCTGAGCTACCCTCCATCATTTCTGCTGAGAAAAAGTATTAGTCATACGCTTCTGCAACCAGTCTAAACATTGTCCTTGAGGGAAACCTCAACAGTGCCTGGCCCACACTGGGTATTGTGTGCAATTGAGCTGGTCAGTCACAGGACCCACTTCAGTTGCATCCACATTGACCTGTTCATGCTGTTCAAAATATCTTTGAAGCAAACTGCCAGCTGTAAACATATCTGAAAACAAGATCAAAAGAATGGATGATTCGCCTTGGCTATCCTCGCACAGTGACGTTTCAGCATCCTTGGACCAGATTTGCAATAAAAATCAATACCCTACTATGGCCTGTTCAAGCTCAGCAGTGTCTGGTTCAAGACAGAGAGGGGAGGGGAGAGGCTGTAGCCTTACGGCTAGAGCGGTCGACCTCGAAGCCGGGGAACCGGGTTTGAGTCTCGGCAACTATGCGCAACATCCTGTGATTCTGGGCAAATCACTTAATCTCCCCTTGCCTATCAAAAATGAATGTCTTCTTCTCTAACGAAACTGGTGCTCATGTAAAGCGGTCTGATACCCAATGTCTCGGGTCTAGTTAGCGCTATATAAATCTCTAAAAAAAAAAACTCCTCCTCCAGGAAGGCAAGCAGACAAGTATCTCTTCCAGAGACTTTGAGCTGTCTCCTGAAAACAATGATGCATGATGGGTTCAAAACACTCAGACTACAACTATAACATTGGCAGTCGATGTGGTTCAGCATCCGCCAGAAAAAAACATTCATGACTGTTAACACCTTGACAAAATCATGCAGCATGAAGCAACCTTTCACTGAAAAATACTATGTTATCCATCCAATGGGACAAAAAAGCAAAGCATGCAATTTTCACTTCTAGGCAGCAAACTTTGCAATTGGTACTAACAATCTCCCTTTGTCATGACTGGAAATGTAGGACCGGTTAGAAAATTAAATACAGTCGGGATGTTCATAATTAAAGCAAGATTAATTGTTTAGGTTACAGGAGAACCCTCAGACACAGAGATACTCATTAAGCTAATACTCAACTAGATCAAGGAAACATTTAATGTGCCTATCAGCTGGATCCCAATAAAAAGTAAGATGCAAGCAGCAGCTCAGTAAAGAAAGGCTTTTCATAACGTTGGCTCAACATTGCTAAATATTGAACCGCATACATCTAGCTGCTGAAGATTAATGCGACTTTAAGGTCTACTTGTGCATACAGTCTGTTGATTTCAACAGCACAAAAATAAAAGTGGAGGACAATATCTTTAAACCTAGCGAGAAAGATGAAGCATGTACGTGGTTACCCATCTATAATAGCTTTAAACCTATGAAGCAATCCTGTATTGGCGTTTCCAAACTGGGGAACCCATTTGCATACATGCAAAGATTGCAATAGCCCTTTTTATGTCGGGGTGTGATAGAATAATGCACTGAATGAGTTTGTAAGTAGCAGAAGACAGGTGCATTTTATTTTGCTTATGTCCAGCACCCATGACCTTTTGCGGCTTGATTTCGGTCCTCAAACAGTTATAGCAAACTCCTTAAGAAAGGTTTACAGTGGGACATCACAGAACATATGATATCAACTTAATTAGGCTCTGAACTTTTGCTATCACCGCAACTCAAATCCAGAGCCAAAGAGATTGTGGGAAATTTTCTGTAGTATGCACCCAAGTCTTCGCTTTGATGAGGTAGCGAAACCTTTGTGTTAAAGCGCCTTCTGCTGACTAATTTACAGGAGGCTTCGGCACCCATAGGATGAAATCTAGCAGCTACAAGCCATAGAATTATAGGAGTTGGTTCACATAGAATGTTATGCAACTCTAAAGATGTGCAGCTCCGTCTTGGGGTGGGGACATTCTGTGTATAACAAGGATCATGTAATCCTAGGGCTCAGTCATGTCAGAGTAGCAGAATGGTGCCTATGCTTAGGAGCAGTCCAGAAACATGGAGAGCCCTACATCAGAGACCAATGCATAAGGCAAGGAATATTTGGACAAAGACTTGGTCTCATAATTAGGGGCTTGGGACCCCCCTTTCTTGGTACAGGTACCTGCACATAATGTAGAGTTTTAGTCTGCAGGTGTTTTGGTACTAGAAATAGGCAAATGGCCTACCCTGGGGAAAAAAGAGTGTGAAGACCAACATGGGACTATCTGTGACATTAAGGTTGTGCTAAACGTGTAGTCCACCAAAGAGGGCACAGTTAACAGGATGATTAGTAACTGTTTGGTGCTGGCTGAGGAGTGAGGGGCAAAGGTGAACTTCGAGAAGATTGCTGGATTCAAAGATTTGCCAAATACTGAAGAAAGAAAAGATGTAGTTTCCTTCTTACCACAACCCCTTTCTTATAAGCTTAGTTGAGGAAAAGAATCATAGTCTTTATAAGATGTTGTTCAATGGGCAATACTAAAATATTAACAACCAATTGGGGCAATGAAACATTTTGTTCAAGCTTATGCCCGAAAACTGCCGACAACAGCAACTAATTCCATATTTCTGTTGAGAGAAGGAAGTAATTTTCGTGACTTCCAAAATCTAATTATGAGATGTAGATTCCAGGATCTACTACTGAACTCAGAATACTGAATTAATTGACTGGTTGTCCTAGCTATATGTCACCTATACCACTAACTGTGACATTTGATATAACAAATGCCTCATGACAATTGTTCAGGTCCATATATCCAAACCTTCTGTTCATGCATTTTTTTAAACTTTTTATTGTTTTTATACACAATTGACGAGAACATCAGACACGGGAAAATGCCATAATATATGTGCTCAAAATGTTTACAGGCTTATTTTTCCCAATCAACCATGACATTTTAAGCCAGCTCACTTTGAAGGGCAAGATTTCTCGCAAAGGAAACAATTCCTGGAAGTAGTCCCTACATTTGCCTCATTTTTTTTTATACCTTTGCGGGCAACCTCAACTTTGTTAATACATTCTTAATATCCTCAGGAAGATCAGAGGGTATTTGTATTCCTCTCAGAAAAAAAATATATTTTTATTTACTTGATCAACACTTGAGAACATTCACAGGTGGCAAATCATATTGCAGTCCTCATTATGAGGTATTTATTTTTGCTCACAGTTAAAATTCTAAGGTATTACATTGAATGCTATCTGGTTTCAACTCAGCAAAGCAAGGATTCAGATTTCTTGGATTATGGCTATTAGTGTAAAGCCAAAATTGAACTCAAATACACGGTTTGAGGCCTAGCAGTCTTCAAAATTCCATTGTATATATGCTTGTTACAATGCCATCAATTTTGATTATTAATAAACTATCTAATCATTTGAAGCAGAATAGGTGTTGGATGATGGCCAAGACAATGTAATCAAGAGATCACCCACAAAAAGTAGCACTTTATACTCTTATCAGGATTTCTTTTGAGGACAGTAACCAGCGGTTTTAACGGTAGGTCAAAGAGTGAGGAAAAGAAATTGGTTGACTGAACAATAGGACAAACGCATAAAGTACACTTTGTGTCAAGAGGTAATGAGTTTGTGAAGAGATGTTTTATCCTTACCATACACTACTGGGTAGACAGTGCCTCGGATTCCTGAAGCTGGACAATGCATATTCTTTCCATTCAAATATACATTCAGTTCTACATGATCATAGGTGATGCCCTGAAAACAAAACAAACGTCAACATGAAGCCACTTTGAGGAGCAAGACAGTGTTAATAATTTCCATTCATAGCGTACATGATCACTCTTCCAGTTATCACTTTCAAATGTCGGCCTAGTACCTTAATAGATGATTGTTCTTTTACAACTTGCTGGTTTAATGTATTAATTTGGGTTTCCCAATAATGACTTTAGAATGGTATCCTGTATTGTTTTTAAGATGTACATATACAAATGTGTGCCCTGTATCTGGCCCGAGATGAGGAGCCTGATGTATCTAAGTGTTTTACCCATTCTTGGTATATGGGAAAATGCAATGAGACATAAAAGCCTTAATTCTGTAGACCTTTCAAGGCTGATAAGAATTAGCACCCCTGCCAAGGATCTATGAAAGAATAGACCCCCAGTTTGTCACAACTATTTTAATGTACTCTCCCATTTCAACCTATCAACCTAGAAGTTAATATAATCCTGAGGTACTCGCACAACTTAACCAACTACACATCCCCATCTTCTAATACCATTTAAAGAACCCTAATTCCTTGCCACAAACAGAGCTGTGTGAGCAGATACCTTTATAGTCCACTCATAACTAACCAAATCATGGCTTTCTTTATTACATGCAAGTATGTTCTCCCCCTGCCCAGCAAGACCAAACCCTATGCACCATTTCAACCAATTGGCCACACAACCTCGAATTAGCACAGCTGTTAATTAATAAGCTCATATTCTAACCTGGAAGTGCAGCTGAAATTTTTTTTCTCCAATGAACCAAGTGCTTCAGGCCACTATCTTGTGATCAAGTGTACCTGATACCCTGAGTTCAATGACGCCTCAGCCGAATGAAGTCTCCTAAATATCTGGAGTGCAATGGACTTGAATCGCATGATGCACATATGGGGGACACTGGAACTAATGGCTGCCAAAAGTAACATTGCAAGAACATGGGGGGCTGAGCAGCCACCCCAAATGGTGGATGCAAAGCACAACATGGACTTGGGTATGTTAGCTGAGAAGGTGGTGTATGAGGGATAGGGTTCCTCCCAAAAATAGACAAAAGTCTAGGGGTCATGGAATGCTTACAAGGACCAAATATGTAATGATTCTGCTTCTTCTGGGTTGTTGGGGCCATAACCATTTCTATACTTGTCACTCACAAAGCTTGATTGATATTGGGGATGAGACCGAAGTGCTGGGGGATACTGGAAGGTGAGATGCTTATTCCGCCTAATGTAAAGTCTTTGCACCAATATACTACTTACCTGCTTTTTATTCCACTGTCAAACGGAGTTGATAAAAAAAAAAAAAGTGTTCCCGATATACCAAATACATTTTGGTTTTATCCATACTTGTTGAGTGTACAAAGTCAATAGTGGAAGCACAAATGTTGGTCCACAGCTCTCGTAAGGGCCTCCATACCATATTCTACTCCCAAATGCTGCAAGCGAAAAGAGCTGGGATCGACGAGAGCTCTTGGATCGACAAAATGAAGAGTCCCATCATTGCTTACAGTCAGAAGTTAGCAAATACCTGCAGTGGCTCAGGTCACTCAGGAACAGGCTTATCCAAGCAAGCCCTTGGATCTCATCTCTTTATATTTTTAGCTGACACCAGGTCTGCAACAATTGTTGACTTGACCTGCAACAATGTTGTGCTTTGGCGGGGTTTTAAATTTCATTTCCACATTTCTCTTAGCTCTTCATCTGGGGCATCCGCTCATTGTTCCAAAACATTAGCAGAACTTACCTGGATTGAGTCGGTTAATATAATGCTCCATATTAATGCAAATGTCCTCTTGTGACAGTTTCCATTGTTTCTTGGATTTCTGTAATCAATGCACTGTTCCAGGAGAGGCTCATAGCGGATTAATTAGATATTTCAGTTGACACTTTTCTGTCAACCAAGCTCATAACTAAGAAAGGACACTTGTTTCTTTACTGCTAGTGGTGCCTGAACCTCCCTTTCGGCCTGATCATGGTCTATTTGCTACATTATAGAAAACTTCTACTTCAAAAAGCCAGAGAGAATGAAGAACTAGAGAACTAAATGACTGTGTTTACAACAGGGCAGGGAAATGTGAAGAACTCCTTCGGTGAAGTGAAAGCATAAATGGAAAGAATTAGATACAAAACATATCCGCATTAAATCCAAGCAATGAAGGACTTTGTTTTGACCACTTTGAACACCTAAAATGAAAATATAAACTCCAAAGTAGAGTAGCAGGGTGAATAGGTCAGCAAATCTTTTACAGTCTCAAGTGGGGAAATATACCAAGAGGTAGACCAGATGTTTTGGATCATAATAAGTTAATAAAGTACAACTAACTGCTGTCACTGAAAATTTCCGAACTGTCTGCGACAAATGATTGAGCTGGATAGGCACAGCTCCCTGTGGTGTCAAGACGCAGGAATTACTGATAGAAATTAGTTTGATCTTGGTGTGAGGCTTAACTAATACAGGAGGCCGCTACTGTTTATGTGGACTTGACCCAGGAATTTTGATGCACATGCTATGGGACTGTGGAACAGGAGCGACTGAGAGTTGATGTACTGGACAAAACGGATCAGTTTCTTGGTTAAAAACTAAGCAAGAATATCAATGATGATCCCATTTAAATTTCTTGCAGTCACATATTATGCAACAGTTTCTCACAAACCAGGTACTTTAGTGCTTTAGCTGCAGCAAAAAAAAACATTTTAAGTGTTACTGGGTTTTGCTATGCACCGTTGTTTGATTACTTAGTCTAGCAAAGTATGAAAAAGTTGTCTATCAAAGATTGCAGCTTGAAAATTAATAAGAATATGCAGTATGCTTTCACTGAACAGTATTTATAGTAGGTTTTATTTGTCTCCTTCCCCGCCCAGTTTTTTTTTCCCCTCTGACAATATCTACCGATTCCCTTTGTTTAGCTGCTACAAGTAAATACTTGTGTTGGTTACAGAGTAAAACAAATCTCAGAATTTATAGTTTGGTGTATTTAGGGGTAGAATATAACACTTTTGTTATTTTAAGATCAATACAAAGTTACTTTAAAAAGCCTACCCTTCGGAAGTTCCCAATCATCAGAAGTTATGTCAGAGTCCATAACAACTTAAGGTTCACACCAAGCCTCTGCTGCCTTTTAAGACTTATCCTCAGAGTATCCTTGTGAGAACTGCTTAGGCATTTATGAAGTAGTTTTACCTCTGTGCACGAGTTCTAAGCACAATTCTCACTGTTAACATTTAGTGTCCCCTGTTACAAAGCTAGAAACAAACAATGGTTCTGGTATTGTCAGAGATTCCAGAAAGAGTTTTTCCTCTACAGGCATCCCTGCCAAAACTAATAACCATTTTTTTGCATTGCTACTGCCTTAGACCAGAATCAACTTTTTATTTTATATTAGTGTAGGAAGCTGGCTCTGTATACTATAGAGTCTAGTGGATCACCAAAAGGTAAGCAGAGGTAAAAGTAGATAGCACTTTACTCTCTATTTGTGGTAGTGTGGACGAGCAGTAAGGCTTTATCAGATGGTAGTGTTAAGCATTTGTTGTACACATTCAATCAGCAAATTATGGCACACACTCAGACTGAACTCAGACCAATATGATTTGTATAAAAATATTATTTAGTTGTATTTATTTCCTAGAACCAAGCAAGCCTGGCACAGATAAGTGTATATGATAACTTTCAAGGCAGTTTAATAATACTTTTGGAGCACACAAACACTTCTATAATTCAAATATTTTCATTTGGAGACAAAATCCACAAAATTCAGTTGGGCTCTTGTTATTCTCCTCTTTAATGTCAACAGATTCCAATCCCATATGCCAACGCGTTTCGCCGTGGTAGGGATAACCTACAGCTTCCTCAGGGCTGGAAATGATAAAGTAAGTATTTACAATACATCCTATATCACTTCACTTAAGTGCCATTGAGCCCATTTTTTGACAACCTCGTGCAAAGGACTATTCAAATCTACAATCAGTGCAGTAAGTTTCTACACAAGCCCAAGTTAATATCATTGTACTTTTTCTTAATTGTACATATGCTTTTCTCATTTTTACACATTATTTAAAGCCACACTTAATATGTAGCTTAAAGTTTAGCAATTCACTTATTTCTTACATCCAGTTAATTGTGATATGGTGGTCAAATTTGTTAGGCCCCTTGATTGATGTATAGAACACGTCATTTGACGTCGGTACCTTAAAATTCCTCAATGTGTTTCTATTAAACCAGAGCAAAATAAAGTCTCCTGTTATTCCAGAGCACACGAGGCAAAAGTTTATCAATGCAATTACTTGATTAATAACCTCTATGACTAACTATAACTCCTACCTCATTGGCAGCATATATCCATCCTATATCCAAGAATTGTTCCTTATTTTCGTGATATGAACCCGCCTCAAATCTAAACAAGTGATGTTTCGTTTAAATTCGTATATTGTAAGCTTCACTAACCAGAAAAGAATGCCCAACAGACTGCCAATTAGCATATCCTTACCTTCCAAAAGTAATAGTTTCAGCGTAACTTAATCCCAAGTCCACTATATGGATATCTCAGCGAAAACCAACACTGTATTCTCACATCCGCTTAAAGTCTGGCACTTAAGTGAAGTGATATAGGCTGTATTGTAAATACTTACTTTGTATCATTTCCACCCCTGAGGAAGCCGTAGGTTATCCCTACCACAGCGAAACGCGTTGGCATATGGGATTGGAAACTGTTGACATTAAAGAGGAGAATAACAAGAGCCCAAATGAATTTTGTGGATTTTGTCTCCAAATGAATGTAATTGAATTATAGAAGTGTTTGTGTGATCGAAATGTATTGTTAAAGTGTTATTCAATCAGTGGATTGAGTTCAGGGAATTAGGGTGTTCTCTTCCCCCCCCATTTTGGATGCACCGATAGCCAGCAATTTTCTTTCTAATTGGGTGTAATACCTATATGAGAGCCAGTATACCCTGTACACCCAGCAGTATTGAACTTTCAAGGCAGATTTGAACAATACAAGGAAGCTGAATGAAAATGACTTTGTTACAGGTTTGTAAATGCTTTCAATACAGTGGAAATTACTGGTAAGATTACTTTGAATTTCTTTACAGATTACTTTCGGGATTACTTTTTCTACTGTGTGATATACCTATATATCACACTGGGACATTTCATAGAGAAAAGGTTAGTAAGCAGTTTTTAGTTATTTGCAGTTTTTCTAAGTTCCATACAAAACCAACTCCACACTTTTTTTTTTAATTTGTTTTTTTTTAAGGAAATACAGGCAATGTATTCCTACGGCGAAAAATGCAGTTAACGGTTTGCAGGTTAAGTATAAGTTTGTGGGAGTTGATATTCTGGGGTTAGAACCAGGACGCACTTTCAAAGCACCCTCAGCGGCACTAGGGCGGCTGGGTGCAGAGTGCTGAGGCCCTATGTTATCCAATGGGGGATAAGGGGCCTTCGGTTGGTGACTGCTCAGAAGCAGGCCACAAGGTTGTGGGAGCACAGCTCGTGGGGGGTGACCACCGGTTGAAGAGGTAAGTTGGGATGCCGGGACACTGTCAGTTGGGCCACCCAAGGCCGTGGGACTTCGGGAGCAGAATTGTCTTTAGGTGTCAGGTTTTCCTGACCAGCTCGTCGCAGTCGGTGGGATCATCCAGAAAGGCTGCAGGCTTCACTTGGAGATTCGAGGCAGGTCAGAGATCACCAGATCTCTGGTCAGGATCACCGGAGAGACCTCCTCGTGTTGTTGGCCCACTCAAACTCGGGCCAAAGGCATTGGGTGCAGAGTGGTGCAGACTCTGGGTTTTGGAGTGGGCCAGAGTCTAGAGGGGAGCAAATCCAGTGCTCACAGGATATAAAGTATTTGACTTGGTAGGCAGGACAGGTCCTTCGGGTTCTTGAAGCTGCTGGCTGCAGGACGCACTGGGATTTCGCTAGAGCAGGTTCGAGGTGAGGGCAGGCCGGTAGGGCTGGGGCCAAGTCAGTGGGCATCCTCTTCTAAGTTTCAGCACAGCTTCTTCGGCCCTTCTTATTCTTGGGGATTCTTGTCTGAGGAAGCAAGGTTTAGGGTTGCCCCTAAATACTAGATCTAGGGGCGTTATAGGTAAGTAAAGATTGAGACCAATGGGCCCTTCCTTTGGGTGGGTAAACCCCCTATTATGTCACCCTCCAGTGGGAGGGGGGACATATTCCACACTCTGGTAGGCTGAGTCCCAGCATCTGCAAGATGGCAGGGACTGAGAGTTGTGCTACACCTCGCCTCCCCCACCTGACGCATGGGGTTGGCAAAGGTGGGCACACCTCCCTTGGTTTTGCTGACAATTCTCCCACCCAAAGTGGGGTCAGAACTGGCGGGGGCCAGTTGCTGGAAGCAGCAAAAGGCTTGGGAAAGCTCACAAAGGCGGAAAGCCTTTGAAGCTTCCCCTTTGTGGACCCTGCCCATTCTGGGTGTGAGAGGCTGGCCTGGTATATGATGTCCACTAATGTAAGTGGGCACCTTGCACCAGTCCAGATAACCCTTATGGTGATTTAGGAGTTCTCAGACAACCTTAGAACGCTATCCAAGTGGTAGCTGTGGAGAGCAGCCTTCAGGCTTAGTCTTGAAGGAGTGTAAAGCAGCTTGTTTTACCAGAATACAATCTTTTAGTATACATTAAATTTAAAGGAACCACACAAAGTATGTATAAAAATATGTATTTAGTATAAGACACTCTCTAGTCTATCTCCTACACGGAGATAGACACAGCACACAATATCTCCGCAAAGAAATCTCGGCAAGTAGCACTATTACACAGTGGACCCCAGGAGGGTGACCAAACCATATACTAAGAAAGTGGTATAAGAACCACGACTCGAGTCAGGACAATGTAGAGAGGACGTAGAATTGCTGGGGACCCACAGAGCCATGCAAAGTAAGTAGATGGGGACCCCACGGAGAGCGTGTGCAGTGTGAGAATACAACCGCGTGCTCCATATAAGTCCATGTGCATGTCGCTGTTAGAATTTTAAAGATTGGGGACCCCGAAGAAATCCCGTGGAAGACAGAAGGTTGGGGAGCCACCCCATCCATGGCTACCATGGTACCCAAGTTACCTATCCCAGGGAACAAGAGCGCATAGGTGTGAAGTGGCGTCGGAAACCGCAGCCGAACCCAATGGAGGGCTTCAGGAAAGTGCTGCTGCTGGAAGAGGAGAAAGTGTCCAGAGGAATCCAAACGTGGATTCTTGTCGAGGAGTGCCTGAAAACAGAGGGGGCAGAGTCTAGTGACCAGGAGACCTGAAAGACGAATGCCCTCAGATGTCGGGTGCTTCAGGAAGGATGACGGTGACCTTGACCCTGCAGCTGTGAGGACCAGACAATGCTGAGGAAGAACAGGACTCTGATGCGAGATGTCCCACGAAGGATGTCGAGTGCTGAGGGGTCGGCGTCCGACAGGAGAACCAACAAGCCTTGGCAAATGCAACCCACGCAGGAAATCAAGAAGCTGCACGGTTGGGACCAGCAAGGTCCAGGAGACTCGCCACAAGCACGGGAGTCAGGGTAAGCCCCGAGCAATCAGGGGAGCCCAAGGAAAACAAAGGTGACCCTCAAATGGACCCCCAGGCCGGAGGCACAGGAGTCGCGAGAGGATCTTGAGCAGCTCACCAACAGGATAAGGCCACGGTGCCCATGAGGCGGTGTGGCTGAAGATCTTGGTGGAAGAAGGTGTTGGACGTTGGGGCTACTTGGAGCCCAATGCACTTGTCGCACAGTTGGCAACAAGCATATGCACTTGCAAAAGTACGCGGTGCACAGGAGTTTGGTTAATGCAGCCCCCATGAGAGATTCTGACCTCAAACTCGGTGAGAGGACAGCTCGGGCCTCGGGAGACATAGATAACCAACACCTGTGTTGTTGAACCCTTCGGAGTCCGCAGGAGCTGGGGATCAGCAGATCGGTCAGCAGTGTTGAGGTGCCTGCGAATAAAGGGAAGTGACTCCTTCACTTCAAGGGAGATTATCTTCAAGTTTCTTGGATGCCCCACAGGTCTTGCACGGATCTTGTATGGTGCACAGGCACAGACGTTGCCTCAGACAAAGGGAGAAGAAGACGGGCCCAAATGACTTCCACAGTGCCCAGAGGATATAAGTGCAGTAGTTTCAGTTCTGAATCTTGTCCACAAGGAATCTATGGCCCTACTCCCAGGTAAGCACTTAAGTACGCTAAGGAAAGGGTTGTAAAGATTCAGGGGACCCTCCCAGGGAGGGTCTGGACAGTGGGAGTTTACTCCAATGTCCTTTGTCCAGTTTCATGCCAGAGCGGGAGACAACGGCTCCCAGGACTGGTTTGAACTGGACTATGCACAGGGACACCAAATATGCCCCTCATGCAGACTTTCAGGCTCTGGCAAGCGCACCCACCCAGCCCATATACACTAAATCCTGTCTGGGAGGTGTTCACACCTCCCTGTGACAGGATACCTATTGTTCTGCCTTCCCCTGCTCGAGCTTGGCTCAGCAGCAGGAAGGCAAAAATGTGTGTCTGGTCGGCAGCAACCATTTTGTGCTGTCCGGGACTAGAAGGCTGGTACCGGGAACATTGAGCGCCTAAAGGAGGGCTCTCATGGTGCTTGGAAACCTACCACCCACACCGTTTACGGTGAGTAGGATTCCAACATGTTTGATACCAAACATGATAGGATTTGTTGCAGCCGTTATCAAGATGGTCATCGTGCGATTACGCAATGCCCTTCTATATAGTATATGGCTGCTTCACTGACAACCCGGGAGAATGGACTCCGTAGGCTGAAGGGTGTCTTGCTCATGAAGGGGCAACACCTCACTTAGAACCAAGCACCATACCCTCAGGATTGTAAAGGCCTGATATAGGGGGGACTTCTAGTTTTTAAGTGCAGTGACTGTTAGATATAGTAAACCTGAATCTTTCGTAAGGGGTGCATGGACTAACTTACACAGGCTGCAATGGCAGGCCTGTAGTTCCATTTTGAATTGTCCCTCATGGGTGCCATAATACATACTGCAGCCCATGGGAGACCTCTGGGGTACCTATGCCCTGGGTACATGGGTACCATATACTAGGGACTGACAAGGGTACCCCAGTATCCAATCTGGGGTGTAGTTAAGTACATAACACAACAGTTTAAGAGGAATGCAGATAGACTGGGATCCTGATTAGCAGGATCCCAGCACGACCAGTCAAAAACAGCATCACATCAAGCAAAAAGTGGGGGTAATCATAAGAAGCAGATCCTACTTTCCTAAAACTGGGGGAGGAGACTTGGCACCTCGTCCCAGGATGTGCAGTGTTTCAGACCCCGAGAGCAGCAGGCTCGCGACCCAGGGGTCCAGAAACACGTCTGGTGGTGGCAGCTAGCAAGCAGCCACTCAGCCTGGACTCTAGTTTTAGGTATTTTTCAGGGCGTATCTCTAAGATGCCCTCTGTGTGCATTTTTCATTAAATCCCACACTGGCATCAGTGTGGGTTTAATGTGCTGAGAAGCTTGATACCAAGCTTCCCAGTTTTCAGTGGTCATTATGGTGCTGTGGAGTTCGTAATGACAAACTCCCAGTACCAAATACTCTTAATGGCAGCACTGCACTTACAATATCTAAGAATTGACTTAGACACTGTAGGGGTACAGGGCTGATGAACCTGTACCCTCACCACTGGTATAGTGCACCCAGCAAGAGGGGTAGCTGACCTATGCCAGGACATTGGGTTGTAGGCATGGCACACAAGGATGTGTGCCATGTAGACTCTACACTTTGTTCTGCACCAAAATACGCAGCCTGCAAGGCAGTGTGTGTAAAGTTAGAGGGCCTCTTAGGGTGGCACAATAAGTGCTGCAGCCCTTAGAGGCCTTCCCTGGCCACAGTTCCCTTAGTACGTGTGGTACCATTTATAAGGGACTGACCTGTGGCCAAAAAAAAGTGCCAATTGGGTTTTGTTTTGATGCAGTTTAGGGAAAGAACATAGGCCCTGTGTACCTGGTGGGCAGGAACCCATGGGCGCACTCAATCAGAGCACATCAGCAGTTTAGCAAAAAGTGGGGGTAACCAATCAAAAAGAGGGCCCTTTCTTACAATTGGTTACTAGTTAAGCACTTAAAATTGAGGTGGAGGACAAAGTCAATTCTATAAGCAGGAGCCAGTACAAACATCACAACAAAGCAGTGGGGAGATATGAGGGTATCATCAGCCAGAATGCTAATCTGCAAGCCACAGTCTACACTTTTAGAAATCTCCTATTTCGGTAAAATTCCATTCTATTCTGGAATCTTATAAATAAGGACTTAACTAGGGAAGGCTATTTAGCCAATAAAGAAATAAAGAACGGTATAGCTCCGAAGTTGGCGAAGTTAAAAAAAAAAAAAAAAACATGTTTTTCACTACTGCAAACGTTTTTGAATTTGTCTAGTTACCAAAAAAATAGAGTGGGAGCACAAGCCTGGCTGCTACGGAGGCTAGTGAGAGGCTGTGGGACAGATAGATGGCCTACCTACTTGGTGTTAGAGTAGATGGGTCTCTTACTGGAATACGCATACCTCTCCATGACTGAGGCCCTATCTCGAGATGCTGGACGAGGCTGGACAAAATGCCTTTGGAAGGATTCTGCACAACCGTTGCTGTAGTACGCAAGTACTTCTCAAAAATGCAACTTGGTGTGCAGTTTGGTCATTTTGGTGGCTGCAACATTGGTATTTGTACCCACTTTAAGGAGAGTTGACTCATGAGGAAGAGACAATCAAGGTTGAAGGCATATGAAAATCTAAACAGAAACCTATGTGCAGATCCAAGGCTCAGCAGGTGAGAGAGCACTCACATGCCAAAAATACTGATTTAGCACATAGAAAGGGTGAAGTGCTACCTCTCGCCAAAGAAGATCTCATGGGTTAAGTCCGATATCTCCAAGAAAATCTTGGTGTTGTTTTCCCTGACTAGATTAAGATTGTGAAACTGTGGATCATTATACACTTTATGGTTTCAGCTAAAATGTCATACAATACAAAATATATAATAAATATAAAGTGCAAGTTGGTGTTCCTTAAAAATGAAAAACCGTTGGTATAAGGTACAATACAAAAACTGTTAGATTCATAAACAAGTGATTAAGTACAACCCTTTTAGGCTGCCTAGTAAAAATGGAGTCTAGATCATCAAAACAGTTTCTGTCACTGCCACACAAAATAGATACAAACTCTACGACCATAAAAGTTTTAGTCCTTACTGGAACTACATTGCAATCATACTTTTATAGGTGCAAACACTAAAAGGTCACAAGGGAAAAGATGAATTATAGCAATAACGCTAGACGAAAACCATTCAGTCACTTAGAATACCGTTTCTTTTTTCTTCATGTGATCTTGTTGCTTTCCAGGCAGAAAAGATATATGCTGCTACTGTCGAGTACATTTCCTTCAGGTCTGTTCTGTAGCAGAGCTCAAGGGCTTTTCTACAGCACTGTGTTATATTTTAAGAACCGTGGTCATAGGAAGAACCTGCAGGCTTGTAATGTGTTAATACATAAAAGCATGAAATTAACAACTGCTTCTGGACCTACCAGTGCCCAATTGCAGTTATCTGAAGTGATGTTTGTTGCCTTCGACCATTTTTTAAAATACAATAATAACTGCAGAGTTCCAAGCCTAAATTTAAGATATATGGCTCTTTTCTCTACAGGAAACATGGCATCCATATAAGAATCGAAGCGAAGCGCTGGTCTGAGCGTTAATTAGCCTGTAAAAATATATATATATGTGTTTTGCCGAGCTTCTTTCTTTGCCCTAGCATGTTACCAGGACAGCTTCTTTACAACTAGTAAGGTGGCCGTATCCATCTGCTCAGGTTTATGCCATAAATCTTCACACCCAATCTATGTTCTTTATGTGCTTGAACTATGGCAAAGAGGCAGGTGTTTGTGTACTTCAAATGTCCTGAAAAACCTTTCGAAACATGGCCAGAGAAGGATTAGACCACACTTGGACCCAATTTTTTGTTTAAATTTGTGTTTATTGATTTTCATATTTGAATCGCATATCAGGTCATGCATTTACATCACAGTTCAATTTTTACATAGCAACACTACTGAGCAGATTTACAACATAGTTTGTCTCAGCAATAAACATCAGACTCTCGCTCAGCGTTTCGGCAGTAGCTGTGATGTCCTAGTGAATATATATTTAAACAATTTTCAACATAACATTGGTGTAAAAAGGAAAATAACACATTTACCCTAACTCTCAGGTTTGAATCAGTAAATCAGTGCACCACATTGGCCATCCTATATCCCTGTACCATACAGCCTTCCCATTCTGTTGCTCGCAGCACTTGATTACATTTGGATCAAAATATATGCCTCTGTCGAGGCCCCTGTCCCTTGAATGTCATATGCTGTGTGCTGTATGGTTTAACCTGAGTAAGCGTCAGGGGGGTTCGCCATGCCCTCTGTATTACACATGCTTTTGAGCAACCATTGCGCGTCCTGCTGTGTCACCAACACCTTGTCCATTTTGGTAGATTCTGGCACTCATCTCGCTCAGTTGCGCTATCTGACTCTTCAAGTGGCTCTGCCATGGCGCATGAAAATCTGTTAAAATCACATCCCATTCCGCCGCAAGTGGTTGCTTCCCGAACACGTCCTTCCAACGCAGCGCTATGCTCTCTGCCTTCGCTGCTGGGGGCTCAGGGGATTTCCAGCGCTGCGTGAGCAACCGTTTGGCCACTATGAGTGACCAATCTAGCATGCGTTCTGTACACTGGGCTAGACTTCTGGTAACTGTTTCCCAGTATGACTGTATAGCTGTGCAGGACCACAGCATATGTAACAAGTCACCCCCTGTCTCACCGCATCTTGGGCAATTGGTGTTGGTGCGGTCAAAATATGTATTTATTCTGGCTGGTGTCAGATAGGCCCTATGTTTTATGTAGTACTGGATGACCCGGAATCTGGAATTTCTGGGGACGCGAGAAGGGCTCCTAAGGATGTCTTCCCATTCCTGCTCTGTGCTGGGTCACTGCAGATCTGCATCCCAGTAGGTGCGGAGGGAAAGCAGCTACAGTGCAGTGTGTGCTAGTCCGCAAACCATTTGGTGAGATGGCGACCTGCACCCAACTCATGTAAATACTGTATGGTTAGATGCGTGGCCGGTTCCTGTGCCATGTTGCCCCATGTCGCTTGTAATGTGCGAGTTACTGCAGCGTGCAATAAGAATTGGCCCCGCGGCAAACCAGAGTCTTTGACGAGCGCATCGAATGGCAGGAGCTGCCTGTCATTGTACAAGTTACCTAGTGTCTGTATGCCCACCTCTTCCCACTGGGAAAGCTCTGCACTAGTGATAGCCCAGTATCGCCTGGGTGTGCCAAGTTTAGGGAGTGATGGTTCATATGGGGTCGCTTGTCGTGTGATGTGCAGGCTGCGGCGGAAGCAGTAATAGGCCACCTCTACTAATAACGGGGCGGGTGGTCTGCCCTTTCTGCTAGGATGGAATATCTCCATCTGGGGATGGGTGAGTTCTGGCGACTGAGTGGCTGAACACATTTGAACCCAATGACGAACAGGGCTAATGGCTATAAGATCTTCTAGTTTGGCCATGCCCAGTTCGACTCAATCTGTAGCGGAAAAATTCCCGCCTTGGATTCCCTGGAGAACTGCTCTCGTCTGTCTCTGCTTATTGAATGGCAAGGATCCAAGGCGGGAATTTTTCCGCTACAGATTGAGTCTGAATTCTACATTGACTTCATGAATACCGGAATCACTGCAGAAACAGATTGACGTTTCGAGTAATTGAAGGCCCCCTTTATCCTTGGACCTTGTCCATTCATACGAAACCCTTCTTGGATGTAGGATTCCATTCGTGACCATCTCGCGTATGTGACTGCCAATACCCGTCCCTCCATAGGTGCCCGGCCGGGCCCTATGTGAGTATCCTTAACCACCCGCACTCCCACAGGTGTTCCCCTCACTCACTGTCTGTCATCTATAGGTGTCCCTACATCGATAGGTCCTGATGATACCCCACATTGGTAGGTGGGTCGAAACGTCGTCGACAATTTGAAAACGAACCAATCTCAGTCCCTACTATTAAACTAGGAAACTGTTAACATTGATTGTGTATCCATTGAATGGTCGTTTTCTGTAACAACATTGAAACCTTGTTTTTATGTCACAAAAGTCATAATTGATACTCATAGGTTTCACAAATTTTTTCCATTTGGGACACTCAAAACAGATACATTTATAACAAATGTGTGAATTTTCATATAGAAAAAAGCTTGTTTCTCTATATCTCCTGTGTTACATGTTCTTCTTTTCCTGACATTGATAGACTCCCAGTTAACTGCGAATGTGCTGAGAATTATATTGTGATATCATTGAGTGTCCACAGTTTTTGTTTAAATTGTAATGTACCCTGGTTCCATGTGAGTAGGGTGTCCCTTGTGTTTTTGTACACGATTGCCCTTGGCGGAAGTCTACCTTGAGATGTGATATGATTTGATTATCATCCAGGGTGTCCTCGAGGTGCTGCAGTATCACTTTCCCAAAGATTTCCCCTACACCATCCAAGAGTGCAGTGGCGGCTCCAACATTGGGGCGTCGCCTCACTGCTTTCTCACGGTGCGAGAAGGCAGAAACATAAATGGTAAAACTACCATTTATGTTTCTGCTTCTCTCACTGCAAAGAAAGCAGAAGTGCCTGGAGTGCCTAGTTGGGGGTGGGCGGGGGATTGGCTTACCCACTACTGTGGGTACTGACTGTTTGGTTGGCCCCAGGGCCGAACAAAGTAGTCATGCGCACTCCCCCTTTTTAGGTCTCGGCTAGCGAAGGCTGCGCTTGCGCAGTCTCGCTCGCGAGATTAAATGACTTGGAGAAGAGGGGCTTGAACCCGCCCCTCTTCTCCCCTGTTCTCCATTGGCTGGCCTCTTGAATGCTGGCCAGCCATTGGAGAAGAGGTCCGTCATTCCGATTAGGCCCCGTCCTTTTCGGATCGGGGGGCATGTTTTTTGCAGAAAGTCTAATTATCTCCTCCAGCCAATGGCAAGAGGAGATAAAAGCAAAACACGCCCCCGAATCCGAAAACGCCGCTGCGTTTCTCCGAGGCATTTCTGCTTCGCCTCGGAGAAAGGCGGTGGTGTTCCTGGCGTCCTCTCCCCCTGCTGTTGGCTCCCGTGTTTGGCTGCTGCTCTGGTAAGGCAGCATTCGTTATCTTTTTATCGTAGCTTCCGGCGTCTCTAGCCTTTTGCGTGACTGATAGATTTTTGCAACAATCATGGGTCTTAATATTTACCACTCGGTGTCAGTTTGTTAAAATGGCCAATCGGCGGGTGGAATAAGAATTGTTCTTTGCCTACGCATACCAATTATATATGCAAGAAGTATTATTGGTTATGATTAATCCAGCAATAGAAAGCAATGGCGGATTTTTAGATCGGCCGTTTTGCCCAACACAACATGCAAAGAAATTAAACATCCTCCCCCTTCCGGGGAGGACAGAAGAGGTCAAGGGAGCCGTAGGCGGCTGCAAACTTTATGACAAGGAAACACGCGAGTCACAATTTCTTTCCCTGTGCTGAGCCCACCATAACTACAACAGCAAACAACCCTTCTCCTGTGGTCTGTAATGTGAGCAGCCAGCAACAATACACTCGCGCAGGGCCACTTACACCAGCCGAGGTATCTGCAGCCTGAGCTGGGCTGCTGCGGCGTCTCCAGATCACGTTGCCCGGCCGGCTTGTTCAAAGGAGGCGGCGCTCCGCGTGACTCCTGGCGGACACGGCAGGGCTGCCTGAACTCGCATCCCGATGGCCTTCCTGCAGCGGAGCCGTGAGCAGCGCTACGCCAAGGAAAGGTGCGTGACCTTGTTAAACTGGGGGTACGTGGATGGGGGAGGTCTTGCGTGACGGTGCCCGGGCCAGGAGCTGGAGCGTAGGAAAGCGGCACTATTCGGTGCGTCTTCCGGGCTCCTTGTTTACAGCATGCCTGCTCGTGTTTCTCAGCGCGGGCTGCTGACAGCTGGTATTGCGTTGTAGGGATTGGTGCGTTTAAGGCCCACTGCCCCCCGCTGGCAATGTACCTGCGCTCCCCTTGCTTTACCCGGGTTTCAGGGGCTGCACTAGCCCCACCTCCCTCCGCGCCCTATCTAGGGGCACTAACGTTTACGTACTTGTGGGAGAGTCAGATCAAAAGGCACGGGATACAACACAACGAATGCTGGTGTTCCCGGAAATAGCCTTGTTGGGAAGCGATATACATTAGCCCTCTAAAGCGACTCTCATTTAATCATAGCTGTACGATGGTCTCATGTCACGAGAGTGACTTTATGATTGGCGTTGGTGTTTTTAATAGGAACGGCTTACGGCTAGCATGCTGGTAGTGGTAGTTCCGCGCTTCTTGTCATAGCCCCACAGCTCCCAGCCTGTTTAGTGCTGGTATCAGAAAGTCAGGCATGCCTGAAAGTTATATTTGCCTGTTAAAGATGTAGTTGACAGTAGGTTTCCTTTATTTTTTCAGACCATGAAATAGGTTCTGCTTGAGTTTCACCAACACGTTAACCAAATCAATGCTGTGTCCTCAAGTCTACATACTTCGGAGGAAGACAAAAACTTCTAATTTCCTGGCTTAGCCATGTGGACCGTGCCATTGCACGCAGAGTGAGAGTTTGACCGTCAATTTATCTATTTAGGCATTTTTCAGAATGAGTTTACATTTATGCACACTGTGTTAATGCAGCCAGGTGTAACTTTAAAGGCAACATTTTACATTTCCAGGTCACTGCTGCGAAAAAAAATGAGCGAGGTTTGTGGAATTTCATTAATAATTCAATTGGCCCTAGTAAAACAAGCATTTACAATGCAACGTCTCGGCATTGTTAAAGTTAGAGCTATTTTCATTGCTCATGACAATGCCGTTTCTTTAAATGTTTTAAAAACAAAAACAAACAAAAATAATGTCATGAGCAATGCCAATAGCTCTAACTTTACCAATGCCGAGACCATTGCATTGTAAATGCTTGTTCTCTATGTAAGCTGTTGCATGCAGCCTACATAGAGAAAATGGCCCGGCTGGGGCGCTCTCCGCTGCACCTCACCAATCACAATGCTGCCATTGCAGCGTTGTGATTGGCTTAGGTGAGCAGGAGAAGGGAGGCTGCCTATCACGCGCCATGAGGAGCAGCAGGAGCTGAGGCGGCAACGCGGGAGGCGGTCACGGAGGAAGGTAGTTTTTTTATTTTATAAATATCTTACCGTGACCATCCCACTCCCCCCCCCCCCCCCCACGAACCCACCCACCCGTTTGCCTGAAAACAACCTTGAAAAGAAAAAAGGAAACACTTTAGCAATGCTGGGCATCCAAAAAACGGTGTTTATATTCTATTCTTCATTAGAACCCATGGGAATAAGATCTATATAGCAATCTGCTCCGTGTGCAGAAGGGTGCAGGGTGGCACATCTGAAATTGACCATTTGCCCAACCCAGGTCACGTCGTATTTTCCCGTCTGCACTGTGAGCTGATCAGTTCTTTGTGCTCCGCCGTATGTGTCAATACACCCCAGTGAGAAGAGTAATCAATCTCAGGGGCTAATGAAATGTGCCTTATTAATATACTTAAAACTTGAGGCCTGGTTTCTTCTGCACTGGCAGTGGATGGCACGACACAGAAGGCACCTTGGGAGGGGGCTGGCAGCAGTCCCTGGGAGCATTGTGTTCCCCTCCCCTGCCCACAGCGCCATAGGGTGACCAGACGTCCCGGTTTTCCCCGGACGGTCCTCGTTTTTAGGTCGAGGACTACCGGTCTGCCGAAGGCAGAACCGGAAGTCGGAGATTTAATGTTTTCTAGAGTGGCTGTTTAGCCCGCCTCTCTTTTTGCCTCTCCTCCATTGGCTGGCTTCCTAAACGGAGGCCAGCCATTGGAGGAGAGAGCCGTCCCTCCAAATAGGCTCCGTCTTTTCCAGATTCGGGGGCGTGTTCCTTGCTGTTCTTTCCACTTTCTAGCCACGCCCTTTCTCAGGCGTGTTTTTCTCTCCTCCAGCCAATGGCAAGAGGAGAGAAAAAGAAACACGCCCCCGAATCTGAAAACGCCACTGCGTTTCTCCGAGGCATTTCTGCTTCGCCTCGGAGAAAGGCAGTGGTGTGCTTGGCCTCTCCCCCTCGGTTTGAAGGTGCTAATGAAGCCGTGCGGTGTTGTCACGCAATGAGCTTGTCACTCCTACAAGAATGTTTTCGAAGTGCTCTCAAACGTGTGGCCTCTGGTCGGAAGTGCATCACGTCATGATGATTTCCATTGAACTTTGCCCTTCCTCCTCTTCGCTTCTCTCGGCTCAGGCAGCCAGACTCTCTCTGCAAGGAAGGTGCGCGCAGTGTTTACCTAACTTTGAATCAATATTGTGGTTCATTTGGAGCAGCGAGAGGAGGCGGCGAGGGAAGGGATTCGCCTTCTCCCGGACCGGCGCACCCTGCGGTCTCCACCCACGTGCCGGGCTCCGGACCAGGGACCCTTTCATACGATAACCCGACGACCCCCACATCAGCTACCCCCTAACTGTGTGAGCGGGGCGGCGTTGGGTCTATGGGTGCGTTTCTGTCCTTCTGCATCTAAATGTTTCCCTGTATGTGCCTACATGAGGATCTTTGTGCTTTTCTCTTTCTGTACCTGATTATTGTGAGCGTGTGCGTTTGTTTTCGTGTGACTTAGTTTCTCTCTCTCTGAATGTGTTTGTATGACTGCGTGCATTGTTCTCTCTCGGAGTCTGAATGTTTGCGTGTTTGTTCGTTTACATGCGTGCCTGCGTTTTTCTCTATCTGAATGTTTGTTAGTTTACATGTGAATGTGTTTGTTTTTCTCTGTTTCAATGTTTGTTAGTTTACACATGTGACAGTGTGCCTTCCCCTCCCTCTGTATTTTAATGTTTCTGTGTGTGTCTGTTTACATGTGTATTTCTCCCGCTCGGTATCTGAATGTTTCTTTGTGTATTCAAGTTTGTATGCCTGTCTATGTGTGTCTTACTGAAACCCTGTAGGTAAACGAAATTAACAGTAGGAGCCAGTACAGCGCGCGCGCACAGGTTCACTTAAACGCGCGAAGCGCCAAAAGATCCGATACTGATTTCTGAGGCCACACAAGGCTCTGGGAGGGGGGGAAGGAGGTGTGGGGGGGGCTTATTTACAAGCCCTTTCCGACGCCGGGGCGTCACTTTTTCGAGATGTTTTATTCCGTTTTCGCCGCTAAATTAATGAAATGTGGAAAATCTGAATACATACAAACGGGAATGTAAAACTAATTTTAAATGTCATTCTTTCTTTATCCAAGGTAGATGAGGCGAGCGGGGTTACACAGAGGAGCAGTGATATGAGAAACAGGCCCGGTGGACAGAATGACGGGCCTCATGGCGCATCTTGCAGGGGTCACAACTCATCCAGCTCAATGCATTGTGGGACTTGTTGTCCTATCGGGAGTACTGGCCAGTAACACCTGGCAATAGGCCTCTCAAAAGAATTCTATGACCTGCAGTCCTACACTTACGCTCGGAGGCTGAAACGTGTAGTTCCCAGAGCACAAGTATCAAGGGCCGGTTTTGCTGGACTTACAGCCACTCAAAATGTCTGTATTTTCCGAAGTTCTTCCTTCAATTTCACTCCCTGCACCAGGACATGGCGCACTCAATCGTACAACCCGTTAGCCCCGAGGCCGTTGGGTGCCCGCTTCCTCGCAGGGAGGGATGCCTGCACACACGGTCACAGGCAGGTACCTCTGCCCGCCCAGCGCCTTTTCCTCATTTCAACAGCTTCAAGCACAAGGTATGGGGCAGGAGGTGATATGTTTTCTAAAACCGGCTCCCACACTTGACTATACCGTGTGATCGTGAGCGATTAGTAGGGGGGAATGCGGGAGGCCTCGTCGATGCTGTTGGGATTAGAGAGACCCGTATGACAGGCTCGACGCCAGCATACAGCTGTAGCGAAGTCATGGCTACCGGAGGCTGTCACTGTTTGATCTTAGGCAGAGCACTTTGTACCACCAAGATCAGGTAGCCGGTTGACTCAGGGTTCCACTGTTTAGCCCCAAGGGCACACGTCTCAATCCTAGTGGGGACACGCAGACGTTTATCCCCAGGAGATAACTAAAATGAGTAAAAATAAACATCTGTTATTTGGTGCCCAGATGTCCAGAGATGGCCACGCTTTCATGTAGCTACGCACTCAGGTCCCGATATATAACATTGAATAAAGCTTCAGAGACAAGTTTGTGTGTGTACTCTGATCATACATTACGTCATTCCATGGATTACGACACCGCTGCTCGAGAGGCCCTGCCCGCTGTTGCTTAGTAACGAGTGAGCATGGCAGGCGATAGCAGAGGTGCACGCGCCGTACTCATGGACAGCGCGTGGCCCCTCTGCAATAGACTGAAGGGAGAGGAAGGTACGCAAATGCAGTCATGTTTATTTTCGTGGGTTTCAGTGTTTTGCCAGGCGAAGAGGTGGTGTTAATTTATGCTCGTAGCCCAACAGGTAAACACCGTTCGTGCTTAAAGGTGGCAACTTGCGAGATAATAAGTAGGTTACCTTTCGCGCATGCGGCTATTAATTTTTTATTTAACTAATTATATGGTTGTTAAAAATTTGTAATCTTTTTTTCCCCGCTTGTTAACCCAAGAACCTACTCTTTAGCCAAATTCCGGAAACGGACCATTCTATGTGCATTAATGCATGTACAGCGCAGTGAGGCTGGGATCCTGTCAGATATCTTTCGAATCCGACATAGTTAGTATTGTTCGGGTCAGTGGTTCACACAACACTTAGTTTTTTCGGAAAACTGTACCCCTCCCCTCCTTCCCGATGATATTCATCTCTGCTTTCATCTACCTTTTGCAAAGTGTTCTAGACACCCATCTGGGCGTGCTTCATGCAACCCCTGATGTAGCAAAGCGATAACGAATATTTTGTAGTACCAGAAAACTTGTGACGGAGAGCTATGAGTGAGATGTAAAATTTAACCCATTATTATAAACCATCACACGTGCAGGAATATTGCCTCTCTAGTTATAATTACATGCATAGAGCATTTAAAAAGATTTTTTTATTTCCTAATAACTTTGACCACTGTTGGCAAATTTTAACCAGACTTTTCACAAAAATGTATCTGACTGAATGATTTTTTATGTCTTCTCTTTCTTTCCTTTTGTTCCCCCCACACACCTTCCTTCCCTTTTAACTATCTCCCGCCCTCCCTTTCTTGCATTTTGTTCCCTGGCTGCCGTCCCTTTCTTACCGTTTATCCCTTGACCGCCCTCCCTTCCTTCCGTAATTGAGTGTACCCAGACCTACCAGCCTTTTATGGATAGCAATACATATTTTATTGAAGTGTGTGTATTTTTGGTCCAAATGCGGTCGCTTTCACTTTCGCGTGCTGTGCTGGTTTACATTTCTGTTGCTTTGCTCCCACCCCCACCCACTGTCTGTGTTCACAAAGCTCCCGCCCCCCCTCCCGTTGGATGGAAGCTGCAGGCTAGTTGGGGGCTAAATGAGTGATTGGTGCACACGCGGGGGCAGGGGATCGTCTGCCAAGCTTGGAGCAGAAAGGCTGAGGCATTTGTAAAAGGCATTTCAATGTGATACATGTGCTTCGGTAAGGTAGATGGTTTAAGAGTGTGGTTATGGCATCGGGGGTGGGGCGAGTTGCACTCTAGTTCATTAAAGTATATTATATTGTAATCGATGAGCCACACACTCTCTATCTCACTACCTCACTCTTTCTATCTCACTAACTCACTTTCACTCTCTCTTTCACTACCTCTCTCTCTATCTCACTACATCACAACATCACTCTATGCTTATATATCACTACCTCACAACATCCCTCTCCCTCACTACCTCACTCTTTCACTACCTCACTCTCTCTATCTCACTACCTCACTCTCTATCTACCTCACTCTCTATTTCAATACCTCACTCTCTCTCCGCTAATACAATAGGTATCACATATGCAACAAAAAAGCTGATGCCAATAGAAATGACAATGCCGTTTATTTAGGGATACAAAAATAATAAAAAAATGAGCAATACCAATAGCTCTACCTATAATATTGCAGAGACCATTGCATTGTAAATGCTTGTTAAAGAAGTGTCCCCGTGTCCCGACACTTTTCTCTAAGTGAATCAAATGTCCTGGTTTTCAAATAGTGTCCGGGTTAAACACAGAAATGTCCCGGTTTTTCATTATTGTTCCGGTTGAGCATGCGCGTGCATGCTCTCTTTGCACTGCTTACGGTGTGTGACGTCACTTAGGTGAGTGCTGTAGCAGGAAGGGAAATCCTTTGAAGAGAGACATTTTCTCTCAGGATTTCCCTTCTCTTTGTACACGCAGCGCCACCGACGTCATCGTGCCAGCCATCGGCACAACAGCTGGTTACAACCACCTGTGACCGGCACGCCCATTGGCTTTGTCAATGTTTTCTATTGATTGTACATCACTGTAAGCAGGTTGAAATCCTATTGCACATATATGTCTTAAAGGGGTTTTCCATGTTACAAATGAACTTGGATGTTTTGAACCGCTTGCCTCCATATGCGGGTGAAAATGTTGTAGTGCTTACTTACAGGAACCATACCTTTTCCAATATTGGAAGCGAGTAGTTCACCAGTCCTGTTTTCATCATTTTATGAAATAATTTATTTGGCTCTAATACTTGTCGTGTGTTTGTAATAAATACGCCTAAACTGTGTATCACAATTGAAATAAATCAAGACTGATTTAATCACTGTAATTGAATGAGGACAACCTGTTTCAGTAGCTGTGCTCCGTTTTTATGCCTGAGGAGAGAGCGCTTTGGCTTTCTCGCACAGCACTGACTTAGTTGTAGACTTGGGTGTTGCACTATCTGTGCATCCACCACAGATGTCCCATACCTAGCATCTTGGGTCCAGGAACCGAGAGCTTTAGCAGTGTGATGACCTTTTTGTGGGTTGTCATTGTGCCTGACCCCCAACACAGTCAAGGTGACTGCCACTACTGCCATTCTAAAAGTACTGTTTGTCACATCACCACCTCCCACCAGAGTACTGTGCTTCCCTGCACTACGACCTACTGATATTAAATTACTACCACAAACCAGATTATCATCCGTGTATGATACTATACAACCACTGCACCACACTACTACTGCAACTTGATAGCACCATCATCGCTCGCTTACCCATTACAGCACCAGTAACAATCTCAGCACAAAAATAAACCCTCAGTACTTCACTGCGTGTTTCCAGATTTGAACTGCCATCCTTAATTTGTGCTACAAGCTAACACCAAATCACCCCCACAAAATCACGTGAGTATTGCCAGTACTACCGCACCAGTACATCTATTTAACCAGCTACCACAGCGCTGCGTGTCACCTCCACCTCTGTATTGCCACTCACCTCTTTTGCACCGCTACCCTCCATCACCCCTGTACTTATATGTTCACACACAGCCCTAGCCCGCCCGCCCGCCCCCCCCCCCCCCGGAAAGTGTTGTCATCACTATTTTTCCACCGCACATCAATACCTCCTACAGCACAGTACTACTTTTCACCAGTGCACTACAACCCCCCACTCTGTTGCAAACTCAGAGCACCACACTGGAAGAACCATCATCAAGAGACACCACCACTGCACTGCACTGCTACCAAACTGTCAAAGCTCGACACCGCATTAATACTCCCACTATCAGAATACCACCTCATTTTAGCCCAATTAGATTTGCACGGCACTATCAAAATGACTACCTAGGTTACTTGCCTGCAATGGGTCAAATTGAGGGCACTTATTTGATTACGCTAAGATTTTAAATTAAATGAATGGTTGCGGGGAGGTGTTCTGCAAGTACAGTGATGCCCTGAACCACACAAGCTGAAGTCATTCAATGCTATTCAATCAAGTGGCTATCCTTTCTTGAGGTCGTGGCAGGCCTAGGAAGCTGGCCCCACGCCCTTGCCGAGTTAGCGCTATTTTTAACAATATAAATGTGTGTGTTTCTTACAATTGGCAGTACTGCTTTGCAGCCTCAAGTCTTTCACGCAACTATTGCACTATTTTTGTTTCCTAAATAGAAATCTGTCTGCAGACAGGTGCTGTGCATCCTGTAAGAGGCAAATATACCTTCAGGTAGCCTATCAGGTGGGAGATGGTGCTGTATAAAGCAATACACATTTAGCAGTTGAAGAATTCCTCTTAGAGTCCGGGCGCGAATGCTGCAGCCAGGAAGGTTGATTAAGTATTCCTGGCATTGTTAATCTCTAGTAATTTGATTGTGAAGTGCAGAGATTTCATAATTCCATTTTATTTGCAATTATATCCCTGACATTGCATCAGTCGAATACACTTGCCATTTTTTTTTACAGGTCCTTCATCAACACCTTGCCACTCTCCAGCACACTGCCTCATCACACATTGCCCACCACTATACTAGCCGATACACACTGCCTTTAACATTTCACAGTACCATTACCTCATATAATGCCAAAGCCGCCACACTGCCTTTGCCTAACTCCATACTGCAATTACCTTAAACCCTATACACTATAACAATATATACTTATTTAATAAGAAAACATACTTGGAATTTCAAGGCAAGGGTGGTCACCAACTATATCAAATGTTGAGGCAAAGTCTGTTTAAATGGAATTAATGGTTACTGCCAATAAAAGACCTCTGATTTGTCATCTGTAATGCTTCATCTGGGTCTGTGGAGGGAGCTGTCACTGTAGTCCTTTTTCTATGTCTATGACAGCTGTCATTGTCCTACTTTTAGGTCGATGGTTACTGCAAACCATAGTCCTACTTGTATGTCTATGACCTGTCCCCGTTTTTAGGTCTCGCCTGATCCAGCGCATGCGCTGGTCTGGCCGAGACATTTAGTGTACGGGTTTTGATTGTGCTGCCACACGGCCTAGCGCTTGCGCTCACACAGGCGTGCACGCGCGCAGCCGGCAGCTTTCAGCGCCCGAGGCACCATCTGGAGCTTTCACTTTTTCCGCCCGTGTCGCGCGGCCAATGCTCGTTTTCCAAGCTTTGGCCGCGCGCGCAACTCCCGCTTCTCCCCCCCCACCACATATGGAGTCTCGCGCACGCGGCCAATGCTTGTTTTTTTTACTTATTGGTATTCCAAGACCAGGATATTTTAGTAGTTCACGGTTTGCTGCAGAGATTTAAAGGGAGTGTTTTCTTGGGAGACACCTCGTTTCAGGCTCTTCTGGCCATACTTGGGTGGTCATTACAATTCCTCTTCAGGCCTGGTGTGAACACATTTAGTACAGGCAGTTACCCCGGGTGACTCAGGCTGGAACAACTAGTTTCCCCAAAATTAATCTCCCATCTCCCGGTGTACCTAGATTTGTAACCGCAACAGAGCTGGTTAATTAATTGGAGGCGCTTCCGGAAACTTGGCAGCAACCACCGGCGCAGAGGCTGCAAGGCGGCAGAACCTAGCCGGCCTGTTGGTGCTTCCTGCGGCATACATCAATCTACTCAACTCCGCACACTTCAGAGCGGCGCATCAGCCCTCTCATGCTCCCACCCTATAATGCACTGCGGAAGGATGAGGGGGCGGACAGGCGAGAATTTCCTGGCTGCCATTTCCCCGCCTGCAGAGCCCCCAATAATTACTGGCGTGTGCGCGCAGGTAGCTGTGCGCATGCGTGTGCTAAGTTATGAAAAGAGAAGTGGGTAAAGAAAGACCTAGGGCTAAGGTGCACAACATTTGCCCAACTGCCATAATGGAGAAAATTCGTTTTTGGACCATTTTGCTGCCTGTACAATAGCAAACCGAGCATATTGATTTAGCTTTAGTCCCTTTTGCCAAACATTTTTACATCCAAGAAAAAAAAAAAGAAAAAAAAAAACGGGCCAAAAAGTATGTGAATCAATTGCAAACAATGTACAAGGCATCCTTCGCTGAGAAATCATTTATTTTTTAAAGTAAATGATGATACCACAAGATTTATAAGTAACATTCATAAAAGCATTGACCAAGCCAAAAGGTCATGTCTTCAGGAATTATTGCCTTTGCCAGTCGTTTTAACAATATGTTTCTGTTTATACACTGCATATTTGACACACGCAAAGGCTGAATATGTTAACATTTGTAAACTACTTTTGCTTAAGTTCAACTTTGTACTATAATTGGAATTGATATTACTAAGTATTAGCAAAGCCAAGGTGTCTCGGCGAGGAAGAGCTAATGCGTTTTCCAATGCTTGTCTGGTACAGGTGAGCGGAGTCGCATCTAGGTGTCCACTTGAGTTCTGGGACGGTGTTCATATGGGAAAAAATTGAGAGCTCTGAAGCGGAGGCTGTGTGAGACAGTGGACCATAAGAGTGTTCAGAACGCATGCTCATCCAATCCTTGGCCTCTTTCCAGTGCGCACATAGTGATGGTCACATATGTACCATTTGTAAATAACAAAGCTCATTATTTACATCAGATCATTGTTGTTTCTCATTCACATCAAACTGTTAAAAAGCACTCACAGAGCCAACAAGTCTGGCTTGTATTAGGCATGTTTGCGTTGTGATATGTATGGATCCAAATGCTGAAAAGTCACAAAGAAGCACCTTAAAGATTGTCAGGCAGCTGTTGTGTAACCACAGGATTGCAGTTCACATGTTTTAAGCTATGTTGGTAATTACTTGGGCCAAGCACATTTTAGAGCCCCCACCGTTTTCATTCCACTTAAAACACTGCAGTCGCCAATAGGCTTTTGCCCACAGACAGCTAAAAGCCATCTCCTACAAGAGAACTAATAATTGTGATGTTGTAAAATGGCCATGATGGACCTGGCTCTTTTTGCAGGGTCACTCCTAGATGAGTGCATTGTGATCCTGAACCCATTTTTTTGGCATTAGGACTCTGTGCACTTTCCCCTGCTAATCAGTGGTAAATTGCTTGTGACCTCTCTAAAACATGGCATATACCAGATTAGTGCATTTAATTTACTTGCAAGTCCCTTGTAAATGGTACTCCATGTACCCAGGACCTGGAAATTAAATGCTATTAGCGGGCCTTGCAGCACTCATTGTGCCACCCAATAAAGTAGCCTTTTAAAACATCTCCGGCCTGCCACTGCAGCCTGTAGTGCAGTTTTAAAACTGTCATTTTGACCTGGCAAAATAAACATTTCGCCAGTCCTAAATCTTCCCTTTTAGGTCGAGCCTAGAGCAGCTCATGCGCTGCTTGCTCGACTTTTAGTAGGGGGTAAAAAAAAGTGCTACCCACAAGCTTTTCGTGGCCTAAAGCTTGCGTGCATGAGCGCGTAAACGCGCGCAGCCGCCATCTGCCTTTCTTATCTCATTAAGCCTTCAAGCCGTCATGGCTCATTATTTACGATAGGAGGCAACCCTATCTGCACTCAATTAAAGCACAACAGCCATGTTGCCGTGTCTCTGTTCTAACGTTTTTGTTGGTACCGGGGCACGTTTAGAAGTGGCCTCATTTCGTTGCTTTGCGTTCAAATAAACAATCTGCAGGTGGTAGAAGAGCGATTCAAATGCCTCACTTAGAGGGCCATCAACATCCTTCTGTTAAGAGTATCAAGCCAACTGGGAGCTTGATGGAGATTAACACCTTAAGCCAACACCACAAAGTAATCAAAGACAGCTTGTCGTCTTTTCACACATGCGTAAAACAAGCTGAACTGAACTGCAGGTCGGGTTTACGTTTTTAAAGCTGTGTCTGTAAGAAATGTGCGTGCACTTTAACAATGTCAAAATTCTAGTTGATTAATTACATTTAGTAACCTTCGAAGGACTAAAAATTAAGAAAAAAAACCATTTAGGTTCTAAGCTTATGGCCTGCTGCTGTTCCCATGCAGCTAATGGATAGAAATAAACATCATTTAGTTATATTCCAAGGACTGTAATGTGTGACCTGCGGGTTACACAAGGATCTCTGCAATAAGAGCAGTAACCCATTGTAAAAGCTACATAAAATACAAATCTATGACCTCAATGTTACGTTCTGCTCCACAGCAGACACGTTAACCCAATGCTATTTTAAGATGTGTCACAACTGTTAACCACTATTTATATTACTCTTCTAATAACTTGGAAATTGGCGTGTATACAACCGTCTCTCCAGCATGTACCTTAACCCCAAATTATATTTTTAAATTGAGCCGTTTTGTGACCAATCATGCCAAAACAAATTTAGTATGGTGTTTGACAGAATTACCAAGGTCTTTGCCACAACTGTTTTAATTAATGTATACGTTGACTGGACTGAGCGCCTCATGACTCAACCCCATTTTTGCTGCCATTCCGTGACCCCCAATTTGTGGTTTCGCAAGTCAATGTTTGCCATATCCTGCACTCCCGCTCACAAACCAATTGGTTTCCACACAGGTGAAACAATGAAGCGACTTCGAAAGTATGAACATCATAACCTTGCTCTTTTTGCATCGGCATAGATTACATGCAACCCTCTTTCACTTCCGCCACTTCTGTGGCTAAAAAAGTTCAAAAGTACCGGGTGCGGAGGGAGGAGCCTAGCGCGGGACCAAGATGGCTGCGTGAGCACAGAGCTCCCGAGACCCTCGTGCCCTCCGGCAACTATCCTGAAACGCATCCTGTGTCAAATATCCGGCAAATTGGAGACGAACCATTGCTGAGGCTAATGTCGTAATCCGGACTGAAATCGTTCACCGGGGACCGAAGTTGTGACAAGTGGAAGTTCGCGGCCTACCCCCGGGAGATGCACGGGTCTTGCGTTGGCCTGGGCCCGGACTATAATTGAACAACAGCGGCCGTGTGGGGTGCAGACCATCGGATGAGTGTTGTCTTCACTTTCACTTTCGTTTTCTCTGCAACTGCGTGCCTTGGCCCGAGAGTACCTTGTGCAGTGGTCGCCTGTAGCTCGACCTGCCCATGCCTTGACCTGAATCGGGCGTTTAGGCTACAGTGGACCTCGTATTAATTGGCTGGCTGAGTGCCTTGTCTTTGACGCTGACTGTTCCGGAGTCGATGATGTCGGCCTAATCGGAAGCTGACAAACAGAAGCCCAAGAATACCAGGCGACGCCACAGAATGTACGAGTTGGGGGAACGCACTGGCAAACTGCTGGTGTGGCTGGAGCTGAGAGAAATGGCCGCGCGCTGGGTGGGAGCGGTCAAAGGGCCAGATGGGGTGTTGATCATGGATCCCCAAAACATCGCTGAAGCATTCGCTGTATACTACGAGCGAATATATACCCCGCCGCAACTCTCGCAGGCACATCTGGCGGCGGACCTCCTGGCCACTATTCGGGTGCAGTGTCTCTCCCAGCAAGACCAGGAGACGCTGGAGTCGGATATCTCACTGGAAGAAATCCAGAACGTCATACGAGACACCCGCTCCGGAAAGGCCATGGGCCTTAACGGCATCCCGATAGAATTTATGAAATCGATGGCTCTGAAACTGGCACCCCATCTGCTTAACTTATACAAGGAAAGCTATGAGACCAGTGCCCTTCCGGCCGAAATCCGTGAGGCCGCCATAGTGGTCATCCGCAAACCAGGCAAACCGGCGGACGAATGTGCATCGTATAGGCCCATTTCCCTGATCCCAGTGGAGGCTAAAATCCTGGCGAAGCGGCTGGCTAATCGCCTGCTCCCCTATCTTGCGGCCTTGATCCACCCGGACCAGTCGGGTTTCATGCCGGGTCGCAATACCGCACGCAATCTACGCCGTGTGCACGGGGCCTTGGGACGGGCGGCAACAATCCAAGAGGAAGCAATACTGCTTGCGCTTGATGCTAAGATGGCGTTCGATACGGTTGCCTGGGAATACCTCTTCGCGGTCCTGCTCCGTGTGGTAATAGGCCCCCAGTTATTGGGTTGGATTCGGCTACTGTATGCCATGCCCACAGCCCACGTATCAGTCAATAACCATCGTTCGACTTCCTTTTCCCTAGGCCGTGGCACGAGACAGGGTTGTCCCCTGTCGCCGCTCCTTTTTGCCCTGGCACTTGAGCCACTCGCGGTCTGGATCCAGAGCGACCCAGAGATCCGGGGCCTTAAATGGACAGCGGATCATGAAGACCGCATCTTTCTCTATGCGGACGACCTGTTGTACCTGGCCTCCCCGGCGCGTTCGATCCGTCGGGTATTGCACATTTTTCATATCTTTGGGGCTCACTCTGGATACCAAATTAACTGGTCCAAATCCCAGATGTACCCCCTCTGGGGTGACCCGCCACTGAGCCCTAGGGGATATAATATATCGACGCAGGGTTTCCAGTACCTAGGTATCTTTAGAACGACAGACTCAGCACTATTTTATGAGCGAAACCTGGAGGGCCCACTACAGCGGTTTAAGTCTGATGTGGTCCATTGGAAAACACTGCCCCTTACACTCCTGGGCCGGGCAGCCCTTTTCAAGATGCTAGCCCTCCCCCGTTTTCTCTACGCCCTTCAGAACACGCCTATAAAGATCCCAGAAGCCTACTTCCTAAAGATCGATGCAACTCTACGTGGGTTACTATGGGATACCGGGCCGCCGCGCATTGCAATGCACAAACTAACTATGGGCTGGTATGACGGGGGGATTGGACTACCAGACCTACGCCTTTATTACCAGGCAACACAACTAATCGCGATCAACCAGTGGGTGTTTGGATCCCACGATGACCCGAGCTTCCGAATGGACCGTTGGCTCATGGGGAGGGGAGGTTATAGCAGGGCATTGTACTCAAACCCGAAGAAACTGGGCTTGACTGGCCCCACGGTCAGAACGGTGGACACCTGGCACCGGCTCCAACGGCGAATGGGATGGTCTGGACGGCTAACTAAGGCTACCCCACTCTGGGAGCCGGACTGTCTGGGGCGGCTGAGTACCTGCGCGGGGTTCGATAAGTGGGATCTTATTGGCATCTCAACTGTGGGGGACGTATGGGTTGAGGGCAGGATGGCGTCCTTCGCAGAGCTTCAACTTAAGTATCAGCTTGCACCCACTGAGCATTATCGTTATCTGCAAATTAGCCATGCTATAGACGGTGCCCTGCCCCCCGGGTCGGCCCTTCCAAACTACTCTCCTTTGGAAGACAGATTGCTGCTGGACCCGATGGACCGTAGAGCTATTTCCTTAACCTACAAAAAGTTAATTAATAATCGCGCTGATCCTATGCAGACACTACGGGCCAGGTGGGAAATTGAGGTGGGAGACATGCCCGACGAAGACTGGAGGGATGCGTTGGCCTCCCCTCGGGAGGTGGCGATACCACTGCGGCTCCGCCTGGTTCAGCTCAAGGTTCTGCGTCGGGTGTATTTTGATGCACCCCAGCTGTGTAAACTGGGTAGGCGTCCAGATGAGCTCTGCCTTCGTGACTGTCATCAAGTAGGTACATTCACACATATCCTGTGGGCCTGCCCCCCATACAGCAATATTGGACAGAATTCACCCGTCAGATGGCGCGAGCCATCGGTAAGTCGGTTGCTCCCTCCCCCCAGCTATGCCTCCTGAATGTGTGGGACGTTACGGACCTTACCCAAGCGGAGCAGGAGTGGGCAGCGATGGGTTGGGTCATAGCCAAAAGGAATATAGCCCAGAAATGGGGGGTAGCCGCGGTGCCATCGCTGCGCACATGGGCACAAGACATGGATGTAGCGATGGTAGCGGAGAAATCGGTCTACAAGAGTCGTGGCTGCCCCAGAAAATGGGACCACAAATGGGGACGATGGAACAAGTATCGGGGGGACATCTGCATTTCTCCCACAATAGAACTCCGACGAGAGAGGCAGGCTATATTGGATGACTTGGGGATGGGAGTCCCGGCCGGAGAGCATGGGCAATCCTAGCCTACGATGCAAGAATTGAAGCACCCCTGGCCACAACCTATGCCAGGAACCACCTATACATTGTCGTAAAACTAATTTGGTTTCTGTGTCAAATGCCCTTGATGTAATGCTTGTGGTCTCTAATGCCCTACACTGTATTCAAGCCCAATGGGTGTCATGTGAATGTTCATGATTGATGTACTTGCTGTGGATTTCGCTGTTTAATAAAATGTTATTTAAAAAAAAAAAAGAAAAAAAAAAAGAAGAAGAATACCAGGCGAGGGGGCTACGTTCAAACGAACAATATGGATCGCTATGCCCAGCAAAAGGGATCGCCAAGTGGACCGGGAATGCCGCAGGAAGTACCGAGAGATGGTTCGCTCCCCGACCCGGAATTGACACTGCAAGACATCATGGGCGCCATTGAGGGGATGAAGTCCTCCATTGGGCAACAGTTCGAGGCCCTGGCACACAAGGTGGATACTATCTCAGTGGATGTTAACTTGCTTCGCACTGACCTGGGGAAAACCAACGAGAGAGTTAAATCGTTGGACCTAAAGACCTCTAGCCTTGCGGGGGACATCTCTGACCTGCAAATAGAGGTCCGCACGCTGAGGACTGCCAATGACCTCTTTGCCCGCAAGATGGAGGATTTTGAAGGCTGGGCACGACGCAATAACGTGCGCATTGTTGGTGTTCCGGAAAAATCGGAGGAGCAATCTGCGGATTTGTTTGTTGAGGACTTGGTGGTTAACCACCTGGCGCCCAAGGGCCTCAGCAAGTTCTTTGCGGTCGAGCGGGCCCACAGAGTCCCAGGAGAGAGGTCCAAGGCGGGGGACCCCCCCCGAGACCGATTGTTGCCAGGATCTTTAATTTCAGGGACCGCGACGCCATTCTACAAGCATCACGAGTGTCCGGACCAGTCACCTTCCAGAACACTGCAGTGAGTTTTTATCCTGACTTCACCCAGGCGGTGCAGAAGCAATGGCAGAGTTTCATGGGGGTTAAGAGGAGGCTACGTGAGATGGGTCTGAAGTACGCCATGCTCTTCCCAGCCAAGTTGTGCGTCGAGTACGAAGAGCGCACCTTTTTCTTTGACATGCCGGACATGGCCGGGGAATGGCTCGACACATTGCCTCAGCGGCGGACTAGTGGGGATCATGCTGGCGGTGCAGCAGGTGGTCCGGACGAACAAGAGTGAGGACTCCGGTGATCGACTATTCTGACTATGCCCGGGACAGTGGTTCGCTGATTTTCGTTCTCTCCGATGGCTATTTTTCGGGGGGCGGCGGGGGGTACAATGGGAACTCTTTCCTCCTACGGGGTTTCTTCTTGTAGATTAGTTTTTGCTAGGGCGACAGGCACACTGCAAGTTGGGGGGGCTCTTCAGGCTTATGCAGGGGTGCAGGGAGGGGGGTGGTATGGGTCTGTTGGGGTGGATGTTTTTTTCTTTGCAAGGTATCGCAATGCAAGTCTTTTTCGCTCAAGTGCAGCTCTCTGGGGGGGGGGTGGGGATCTCTTACCATTTCGTGATGGGGGGTAGGGGTTTGAATATACTTAGTTGGAATGTCAACGGCTTTGGGGGATCGTATTAAGCGTGGGATTGTATTGCAGTTTCTGAAGCGGTGCTCTCCTGACGTAGTCTTGCTGCAGGAGACGCACCTGATAGGAAATATGTGTCATGCACTCAATAGAAAGGGTTATACATTTGTTGCGCACTCAGGGTTTTCCTCGGGATCACGGGGGGCTGAAATACTTGTTAGGGCCTTGCTGTCGTTTGAGATTGATTCTACTACTGTTGATGAGTTGGGGCGCTTTGTGGCTGTTGCTGGGAGGTGGGAGGGCAGAACACTGGTTTTGGTTTCTGTTTATGTCCCTCCTGGCCTGCAGACCGCCACGTTTGCCGACTTGGGGAGGGCTATGCTGGATCTCCCTGAGGGCGTGCTGTTGGTAGGTGGTGACTTTAATGCAGTTGGTTCCGGACAACTAGACAGACATCCGAGAGATCCTGGGGGGGGCGCAGAGATGGCTCCCAGACCTCCTTGATACACTAGGCCTGGTTGACTGCTGGAGGCTGCTGCATCCCACTCAGCGGCAGTACACTTTTCACTCTGGGGCACACGGTAGCCTCTCTAGAATAGATTATGTTCTCACTTTGGCTGCCCAGGCTTCATTGGTGTCCGAGGCTAGGCATATGGCTAGGGGCATCTCCGATCACTCGCCGGTGTGGATTTGTATGGACTTTGGCCGGGGGGCGTCGGGTAGGGTGGCTCCTATTAACCCCTGGTACTTGCGCGACCCTAGGACTCGTAGCGCGTTGCTGAAAGCGGTTGATCTCTACTTCCTGGAAAATCTTGGTTCGGTTAAATCCGCGGTGTCTTTGTGGGAAGCGTTTAAAACTGTGCTGAGAGGGGAGGCTCTCTCCCTGATAGCGGATGTCAAACGTCGTAGAGACGCAGAGGTGGGGCAGATTGAGTCTGAGATAGCGGTATTGGAGGCAGCTCTGGAAGATGAGGTTACGGCGCATACACTGCACAAGCTGAGATTAAAACAGTCTGAATATAAGGCACTGGTGACGAACGCGGCCAAGGTTCTTAGTAGGGAGCAACAAGGGCGATTGTATGATGTAGGGGACAAGGCTGGGAAATTAATCGTGTGGCTCGACAAAAAAGAACGAGTGAATAGAGTTGTGCCTGAAATAGTGACAGTTGGTGGTGACATTGTCACCGATCCCGATGGGATAGCCCAGTGTTTCGCGGACCACTTCCGTACGGTCTACGCTTCCGTGTCGGACAGGCCGGAGGAAGACTCGCAGGAACTGTTGCGTGATACAGCCTTGCCTTGTCTCTCGGACATAGACAGGGAAGACCTTGATGGTGACATCACAGCGGAAGAGGTAGCAGTTGCTATTCGCTCGCTACGCCCGGGCAAGGCCTCGGGCCCGAATGGCTTACTGATCGAGCTGTATAAACTCAGGCCGGATAAGATTGCCCCGCACTTGCGAGGTAGGTTTGTAGAGGCGCGGGAGAACGGGTGTTTCCCATTCGATCAACGTCTGGCGACAAAAGTGGTAATACACAAAGATGGCAAGCCCAGGAATAGATGTGGCTTGTATAGGCCGATTTCACTACTCAATGCTGAGCCAAAAATCCTCGCCAAATTGTTGGCTAACCGTTTGATAAGGGTCATTGGGGACTTGATCCACCCGGATCAATCCGGTTTTATCCCACACCGCAACACCGCGTTGAACCTCAGGCGTCTCCATGGGGTGCTCGCGAGGGTTGGGACGCTGCGGGAGTCGGCCATCTTGGCGTCACTTGATGCCACGATGGCTTTCGACACTGGAGTGGCCGTACCTGTGGGCAGCTTTGACAAAATTTGGTTTCGGCACGGGTTTTATAGGCTGGATTAGGCTACTCTATGAGGAACCTTTGGCTAAAGTCGCGGTTAACAGTAGGGCATCATATCCGTTTGAGCTTGGGAGAGGCACCCGGCAGGGTTGTCCTCTGTCGCCACTATTGTTTGCCCTCGCCCTTGAACCACTGGCGGCATGGATTAGATGGCAGCCAGACATAAAGGGGATCAGATGGTCGCCAGACCACGAGGACTGCATTTCTGTGTATGCGGACGACATTTTGTTATACCTGACCTTACCTAGGAAGTCCCTCATCGTGGTCTGTGACGTCTTGAATTCTTTCGGTAGAAACTCGGGTCTCGCCATTAACTGGGGAAAGTCGCATCTCTATGTTCTAAGTGGAGACACCCCTATTGTCCCGCGGAATTGCTCCATCCAGATTGCCCAGCAGGGTTTTCTGTACTTAGGGATATATATCTCCACCGATCCATCTGTCCGCTATGAGAAGAACCTACTTCCTCCGTTGTCACGCTTGCGACGGGACGTTGCGGGTTGGCGGCGGCTGCCGCTCTCCCTCCTGGGCCGTGCCGCATTGTTTAAAATGTCTCTTCCCCGATTTCTCTATGCCTTACAGAATACCCTAGAATTAGTTCCGGCCAGTTATTTTCGTGAGGTGGAGAGTCTCCAGCGCTCGCTGTTGTGGGATGGTCGACCGCTTATAGCTATTGCAAAGTTGACCCTTCCATGGTATGACGGGGGGATTGCACTCCCTGACATCAGAAGATATTACTGGGCTACCCAGTTGGGAGCGATTAACCACGATGTTTATGGTCCGGCGTTGAACCCTGGCTTTGCTATGGATCGATGGTTGTTGCGAGGGGGTAATTATCTTAGGACGCTGTATTCCAAATCGCTGGATGGGTTCCTCACAGGTCCAACTAAGACGGCGGTGCATGTGTGGAAGGCGGTTACAAATTTGTTGGGTTGGAAGGACAGGCTTACCCGGGCTACTCCGCTTTTCGAATCCGATAAATTGGGGAGATTGTGGCATACGAAAGGGTTTGAGAAGTGGGACCTAATTGGGATTTCTAGAGTTGGGGATCTGCTGGGTAAGGGTGTGGTGAAATCGTTTGAGACGCTGCAGACGGAGTACGAATTAGGGGGTACTGAGTACTTTCGATATGCCCAGGTGCGTCATGCTCTGCTATCTGTCTTTGCCGAGGGGGAGGTCGTGCCGGAGTCCTTCCCTTTGGAGGACAGGATTCTAGATGGCCATATGCCGGAGAGTACAATCTCCTTGATCTACAAGAAGCTTGTTAACGTTCGGACAGATCTCCTCCTCGATGTGCGCAAACAATGGACTAGGGATGGTCTCGAGTTGGACGATGAGGACTGGCAGTATGCCATCTCCTCTCCGAAGGAGGTTGCGATCCCGGCGAGACTTAGGCTGGTGCAGCTCAAGATACTTCACAGGGTTTATGTTATGGGCCCCACCTGATCCACATGGGTTTTTCTGAAGACGGCCTATGCAAGAGAGGCTGCGGGATGTTGGGCACCTTTCTACACATTATTTGGGAATGTGGGGAGATCACAAAGTTCTGGAAACAAATTCATAATGTGATGGAAGAGGTCACGGGTATCGCACTGCTACCGGAGGCAAGACGTTGCCTACTGAATGTCTGGGGTCCCACCGATTATGATGCCGCGCAGACCCAATGGGTGACCCTGGGGAATATGGTGGCGAAGCGAGATATTGCGCAGCTGTTGAGATCCCAGAGACCCCCCACTTTGGTAACATGGATGGAAAATATGGACTGGGGCATGTTCCGAGAGAAAACGGTGTACAGTGCCCGAGGCCGCCCTAAGAAATGGCATAAGATATGGGGGCGATGGAACCACTATAGGGGTGATATTTGTGTGCCCCCGGCTACTGAAACGCCCGATGTGCAGCTTTCCCCCTAGCTCTATTTCCAACTTTAGATGTAAAACGGACTATAACTTGGAGTCCATACCTCTGCTTTCCCCCCCACTCCTTTAGTGTGTTGCACTGACCTGCGGATGGGAGTGGGACCTCGCCCCAACTGCGACCTTGCGCATGTATACTATATGCTCTGCCTTGCTTTTGTTTTGCATTTTTTTGTTTAATTTAAAAACTAAACCTTAGTTACTCCTGTTCTATTGAAATGGACCCTTTCACGTGTTGTTCTTATCATGCTGCCGGACCTCCGGGATGTCGGCTGAATAGCTGCGATACATGTTGGTATAAATAAAGTTTTTTTTTTTTTTAAAGTACCGGGTGCAAGAAGAGATACCTGGCAGCTGCTTGCCTCCCGCGTTGTGTAGGAAAGCGATAGGCGCCTCCAGCGGCTAGAGCCTAGGTATATTAGTTTTCTGAGAAATAAGGGCAATCCCCTTGTTAAAAAAAACAAATAATAAGCCAGCTCACTTACATAACGACGATAACTGGTTACAATAAATAGCATACCTGGTTAAAAAAAAAAGAGAGCATACCTTCTTGCATGTATTTATATAGCGCTTACTACCCCATACATTAAAATCTGCATGAAAACAGTGAAAGCAAAATATGCAGTTGAGGCGAGCGGATCGGTTTCCAGTCCTGGCTTTTCAGTCGACAGCATTTTGCGCCATGGGATATGTAGTTCTGCATTTTGTAAGAGCTATAAGCAAAAACATAGCACCACCTGATGTTTGCCCCATTTGAAACTGAGACACCCTCTCTTGTCAAATGCATTTACGCAAGTAAAGCGAAATGTGGCTTCAAATCTCACAGTACACTGATTAGATGACTGAAAGCCCACTAATGGAAACCTGGTATTCCTAGTAACATGAGCCACTGAGATGGACGTAACACTGTGTAGCCATAGAGGTTGTCAAATATTCCCTGTTATCAGAGCCCACTATACCACCCCAATGCTTTTTTTTTTTTTGCACAGCGAAGTGCGTAAACAAAAGTATGGGAACTGTGATCCTGGTGCAATTTTTAGGGATTAGGGAGTGTGGGGACGAGGTCAAAGAAGTTGCCAAAACGAACAAAATACTCTCTGTAACTATTTTGTTGGTCTTTCATCATCCGATAACTGCATGGAAAAAGAGCACACACCTCCAATGAAACGTAACGCGCACTCGGTGCTTTAAACGGAAAAAAAATTAAATGCCGATGCTCACCAAATTGATTGGGGTGGGGGGCTTGGCTGCAAGGCAGGCATTTAACAATATCAGCATTTTCTTGACCTTAGGGTTTCTCGTGCTCTAATAAGCAATTTATTTTACTACAAACAATCCTAACTGTAAGGATTTAATCAGAGTGGGACAAAGTAAAGGCTAAAGCTATCCCATCAAAATTTTAACCTAGTGGCTGGCAGCAGATCTCTACAGCAGGTGCGCAAATCTACTGAGCTTTCTTGCAAGCGAGAATGGAAAGCAAACAACGGAAACTGCATGCTTTCAAACATGCATGTAAACAGTCTCACGCACAAAAGCTTTCAAATCGAACTGCTTCCCCCATCCCAGACCCCTGACAGCTACTACCTTCAACCCGTTAAAAAAAAACAAGCATTGGCATAGCCAATAGGTCTCGCTTTTGGGACCTTTTAAGTGTTTAGCCATGCAATCGTTGATGTTGTTGCACCAAGGATATTGTGCTGCATAACTAAATACTTATAAGGGCCCAAAAGCTAGATCTATTGGCTTGCCAATGCTTGTTTGTTTTGAGAATCTGGTCACCCTACACAGTGGTCATCAACAGAGCGGAAGTTGTCACGCATGAAGAGATTCTGACAGCTTCCGGCAGTCGATTAGCATTGAGGACTTAGAAACCAGAGTAGTGCACAGGTGAAAAGCGATGAATTCCCGGAGCCACGTGCGTTTCAGAGGTCTCCTTCACGGCGTGTGCAGCATTAACAACCAGGGACCGATCAAAGAGTGAAAGCGATCAAGCTGACATTTTACATGGGATGTTTGGAGGGTGGGGGTGACTTGCTTGTGATCAGCTGGAACTGTTACAATAGTGCTGCTGTCTGGGACTTTGTGCTGTGTTCACGTTGGGGCACGAGTGTGCTAAAAGCAGCCGGGGACAATGTCCTAACCCAATCCCACAATGTAGGTATCGAGGGGGTGCAGTGCGCTCAGGTGGCCCTCTCTAGGGCTCCTCGGGGACTCAGCCGCGAATTTCATGTAAATAACAGGACAATGGAACAAGTGATAAACTTTACAGCATCCTTTTTCTAACCACGTTGCACAAAAAACATTAGGTTTACAAACTCTTTGAAATCATTAAATAGTTCAATACTTGTGGGTCTGGCACAACAGCCAGGAGCACTGTTCCTTCACACTGACAAATTGTTTTTTTACCTACACGGAAAGAGTATGTTGCTGTCCGAGGGATGCTTTTGTGGGGCTGGGAGGGAGGGTGACCTGCCCCGACATAGGTTTTTCCCCTGACTTATCTTATACAGACACAGCATTTTTCTTTCGGCAGACAGATCCCACTGCTTTGATGTTTGGGCGTCTCACCCTCGTGGGGATCAGGGTTCCACATTCTTTTCTTTCTGACAAACGTCGTTATAGTAATAATTACTATTCACTGTTAGTGCAACACAAAATGGAGCATCCGGAGCAAGAATGGAACTTTTTCTGGTAGCCGAGATAACTAAAAATAAAGTACATGCGAATACATATAGTGTGCATGTGTGTGGATGGGAGTGCATTTGTGTGAGACAGAGTGTGTGAGCATATGTTTGTGTGATCATATGTTTGTATGAGTGAAAGTCAGTGCATGAGAGTGAGTCACAAACAGTGAGTGAGAATAAGTGAGTGTGGGCCAGTAAGTGAGCATGAGTTAGTCAAGAGTGGGCATGAGTGAATGAGAGTAAGAGTGACTGCAAGTGAGAGAATTAATGAGTAAAAAGGAGTGTGAGGGATTGTTAGAGAGTGTAAGTGAAAATAAGTGAGCGGGTGTGACAGTGAGTGCGAGTAACTGATTGAAAATGAGTATATGTGAGTTGGTGAGAATGAGTGATTCAGAGAGCGAATAAGTGAGACTGTGAAAATGACTGACTGACAATAAGAGCAAAAGCAAATGAGTGTGAATGAGCAAACATAAGTGAGAAGGAGTGAGAATGAATGCTAGAGGTAAATCTTTGCATATGGGACACTCTTGGCAACATGTTAGTGCTACCATAATGGACATTATTCTTGTCACAGTGGCGCATGTAGAGGAATGCTAGTACTGATACACTGGAGGAAACTCTGGGCATTGGGGCATCAGCGACAAATTGCTAGCGCTGACGCATTGGAGGTAATTCTTGGCATAAGGAAGGACAACTGTGGCACCTCGGAGAGGCAATCATCACAAAATGCAGGCACGGCATACTAGAGGTACGTTTTGCACTGGGGTACACCTATGGTATATATAGGACACAATGGAATAATTCTGGCACTGACATATTGTATGTCATATTTGACCTAAGAAGCCACCCATGGCATAAGCGGGTAGGGTCATTTCCGCACACTATGAAAGAAATTATATATGTAATGAGTGCCCTTCCAGAGCCATAGCTGTTGAAGAAATGTATGCCAAACCTGTTCTTTACAAATGCACAATTTGGCTAAATGTGTTTTCAAACTTTTCCTGGGTTGGAGAAGCCATCACTCCTTCTGAACCCTTTCTTGAAGAGGTCAGACTATCTCACTTCACTCGGTCGCTACAATTCAGGCCATATATTACGCACACCACTTCCATAGATCATCAGCTGCCACTGCAAGAGTGAGATGGGACGATAATTAGCAGGATCATTTCGCCTTCCTTTCTGTGGATTAGGACAATAATGCAAGTCTTCCAGAAGTTAGGGATCTTTTCTTGCACCCAAATTGCAATTAAACCAGTTGTTAATGCTTTTATCCATTTGTCAAGGTTATTCAGAAAAACATCGATGGGAATTCTATTGGGACCTGCAGCTTTCAAAGAATTTTTGGCCTGAATAGCACTAGGTACCTCTCTCTTGCTTAAGCCATCCGTGTCATTGTTTAAAGGTGGAAGCACAGTTTTTGAATATTTTTCCCCTGCTTTGGCTTCCTCTTGCGTCAGATTTGATACTTGTCGCCATGGTGCTTTTGAAACCGGGAAGAGAAGTGTAGAATCTAACTCTCAGCACATATATTTACTTCGATTCTTAACCATGCCCTCACTGCCCCATTGTATAATCTTCCAGAATTGTTTGATATTTATCCAGTCGTGGTCCGTCCCCTGACAAAGTGGCAGGGCGGTGCCAGAGAAGGGAGCGGCAGAAGGGTGGGAGGGGGGGGGGGGCACTAGAAAAATAAACGTACCCGATTGCCGCCGCCTCCTATCCATTCCGCTCTTCCTGCTTCTAGGACAGGCTCCCAGACTGCACTACAGCCAATCATGACGCTGCAGGAAAGCAGCGTCATGATTGCCTGAGCGCTACAACTCTGCGGTCCCGGGCAGACTGGGAGCCTGTGCCTGATTTCTCCAGCCCCAGGAACGCAGCTGAGGCTATGTTAAAAGGGTCCAGTGCCCATTCCTGTTTCTTCAACTTTAGGTGCTGAATACTGTTATTTATACTTATGTATGTTACTTATGCTTTATTTGAGAGACCCATGTGGGCCCAGATAGTGAGGCTGCCCTTCGATCTGCCTTGGGTTAGCTCTCAGCACGTAAGGTAAAATAAGTAACCATACAAGTTGGTGTTATCCACTGCCCAGGTTTCCTGGAAACAGCAAATGTCATTTTGACAAGAAAGAGATGGTGAAGATGTTGTTAAGAGTAATAAAAGTTCTAGAATATAGGAGACAGAGGTGGGGGTACACCTCCTCAAACAGAGCCCCTTTTACTCTTTAATTCTGAGCATTTCAAGGGCCTGAAACCAACCATTGCAAAAGTTTGGTAAATCACTTTACTGTAAATGTGAAAGTGGGTTAATTAACAGACTGGGGGTTAGAAAATGCACCATTCAAAACACAGTTTAACTTATGGAGTGTGCAACTGCCCCCAGTAACTTCAGAGCGGTTCCGGATCACCAAGAGTTTTTAGATTTCCTATTGAGATTTTCATACTGGCATATTTATGTCTGAATAGGTTTACTGACAGTGTCAAGAAGGAACATTAAAACGTTAACCAGCATGAAAAGAGAGTAATAAAATCAGAACATGTTTTCACTCTTACTTTCAACAGTCAGAAACATTTCCTTTGGCCCCATCTTGAGAACAAACACAAGGAGATGATGGACGGAGTGCTGAAACTTTTCAGACACAACCCCAGTGTCAGGTCTGGGTTGAATCCATTATCGTTCTTTAGCTTACTTCGCCACTCCAGTTAGGACCCAGCCATATGCAAATCAGTCTTGACCCTGTGCCTCATGGGAACAGAGCCCTCTCGAACTGCCAGGCCAGGTCCTCCCTGGACCAGAAACCAGCATCCTGGGACTGGTTTCGGGGGTAACACCCCTCATCAGCCTGGCTAGCTTAAATCCAGTGGCAAAGTCATCTTGAGTGTCTCAATATTTTATTAATCTTAACGTCTTAAGGGCCCCTACACTCCTACCATTTCTCTTTCCCACACCTGAAATATCCCAACACTAAATAGTTTTTATTTAAAAGAGGCACAAGAGAGCTAGAGATGACATCTAACTATGTCTAAACCTATTACAGAAATCCCCCCAATATCTCCTCCATATTGCCAACAAGCAAATCAGAACATTCAATCAAATAAAACACTCTACAAAATTAAAATTACTAATTTCTCAGCTTTGAGCAGTTTCTACTTCCAGGCCATTATGGAATTACTGGGCTGGCTACTGCACTAGGAATAGCTTCCGCGTATGGGTAACGTTTGGGACTGCAAGTAAGCAAACCATCCTGTATCCCCCCCCCCTTATTTTTGGGGGGTTTCTTTGCTACACTGTTAGATAGTTTGTCTGCATGACTGATTATAAGGATAAGTTGGAGAAACAAAGAAACTGGCTTCTCTCCAGGTAAATCTCAATCTGCGAGAAGCAGTCTTCAAAGTGTATAATATTTTTCCGGTCTTGGTGTCAACATTATGGTCCCCATTCCAATGATGCTTCTTCCCCACCCATAGTCCGCAGGTTATAGTGAGCACCATTGCTGTCATTTGCTATGCTGTATGATTATGGCAATTAATTAAACTACTCGGACTACTCAAGGCTGATCCTAGGTGGCATGGTACCCTCAAGACTTTAATGATGTTTGCACTACCAGTGCTCTCCAACCTTTTCACTTAGTGTTAAATACCAAAGACAGACATCGTTAAACAGTGGTAGAGTATATAAACTATGGTTGGGTGCGGAGAACACCATTTTTTTCTGTACTGTAAACTACTTGCACCGTTTTCTCGTCTCAACTCCTGCAGTGAGGGCTTCTACCTACCTCTCCACTACTGTCATAATACTTTGAGATCGTGTTTACTTTAAGTAAAATCTCCATTTAAGCCACCATCATTCCTTCAGACTCCTTCCCAGAGTCTACAGATTGCATCTGATTGCTAATCTCCTTTCCTTCCATGTCAGCACCTTTCAACAGACGACACCATTAAGAGTACGCTATAGTATTTTTCTCCTGGTTAGGAGCTACTCACTGAACAGTTACTGAGCCTTTCAGTGCTACATTCTGCCCAAAATGCCCTTTATACCATTTCTCTCCATCATAATTGCACAATATGTCACTTCCACCAAGGAGAAGAGGCTGCACCTTGAGGCTGGCATGCCATGTCCCTTTTGACCTTGTCTCACTCTCTCTCCCTTTTCTAAACTCCTTTCCGTGTGCTGAATGACTTCAACCAGATATTTTACCTCTGTTGCCTCCAGTTAGGGTGAAATTCTCCAGTTATCTGCTGCCCCCCTCCTCCACGGAGACAGTAAGTGGTATAAGGGGCTTCGATAAGAGCTCTAGATATTTTTACCCTGCTACACATCATGGTATAGTAGCCATCTTGGCATATCAGAGTTCAGGGCCACAAGAGATGGAGTCTCAGTCAAATTTCTCCCTCAGATAAATATCTATATATATTGGGCAGATTTGAGGCCACCTAGTTTCGCAGAATTGTATGCTTAAAAATGAACATTCTTGCAAGTGTTGGCCCCTCAGATTTTATCAACAGACATTTGGGGATATGTAAGATACTTACACTTGATAACGATCTTACTGGTTGAAACGATCGAACTGCAGATCCTCACCTCTGAACATCCCATGCACCAGACTGAATCCGAAAACTTCGGACATAGCTATCAGGCGCTGGAAGGGGACGCTAGCTCAGCGTCGAAACCAGAAGAGGAGTTGTGATAACGTTACTGTAGCCATTTAGCACCCACCTCCGTGCACTGACTTCAGTTATCTTCTGTTTTTAACCATGTCTTTCGAGGTGGATACAAAGGCGGACATCAGAAGTGGTAACATTGTGGTTCCTACAATACAGAGAGGTGGTAAATAGACCATTCACCAGAAGGATGGTTACCAACAATCTTCTGATGGACCCTTCTACCTGCTGATTCCTCACGTCTGAATAGATATCAAACAAGTACCCACCACTGAGGAAGGTCCGACAATGAAATACTGGTGAACCAAGCAAACAATATGGCTTTAGTCCAGGCAACAATGTTTGGCGAAGGGGTGAAGGAAAGCCCATGTTACTGCTCTGCAGATTTCAGCCAGCACAGAACTTCTGGCCAGGACTGCGGTGGAAGATTTCACCACAATAGAATGGACTCCAATTCCCTCACCCATAACCATCTTTGCAACTACACAATATATTCATAGTAGAATCCAGCAGGATAATATTCTCTTCTGAATATCCTTGCCTTTTTGCTGCCTGCGCACCCTGTGAAGAGCTGCCCGTCAGACTTCATCTCTTTTGTACAGTCAATATAATAAATGGCGGCACATTGGGTTCTAGCCTGTGCGACTGCTACTCCAGCTTAGTTGAACGAGAGGAATGACCCGCCTCGCTGAATCAAAGCAACCTGAAAAACTGTTTTCAACGTTAGAAACCGTAACAAACAACTATGGAGGGGCCAAAACAGAGTATGTATCAGAAAGGTGAGAACAACGTTCAAGTCTAGGAAACTTAATTGTCAGTCCCTTTAGAAACTGCACCAGCGACCTGAAAGGGGAATGCTGATCCAGGAGGCACAGAAAGGCTGACAGAGCAGCCGTATACCCCTTGACCAAGCCCACTGCACAACCCTTCTGGGCCACAGTGCAAACTGTTAGATTTCCCAAAAAGTGCCATTCAAGTAGTCCACTGTTGTTCAGTGCCACAACTTATAAATCTGTTCCTACTCCCAGAATATACCGACATTGTAGAGGGGCAATGAGCAGAGAGGATACTGTCAACCACATCATGCAGCCACAGATGTGAACTCAGGGGTCCCTGCTCATTCTCTAGACATGAAGTGTAGGTTTTGGAGATTAGGGTGCAGAAACTGCCCCTCCGACTGGGAGAGGACCACGCTGAGGAGACAGAGGAGGACACACTGATCAGGGGAAAACAATTGTTTACAGAATCTTCCTCAGAACGATAGGAATCAGAGGTATGGGACGAAACACATAGTTAAGTGGAAACCTCAACCTCAAACTAAAATGTATACCCCCAGATTTCTCTGCAACTGATAATGGAAGGCACATTTTTGCCATTGTTGCGCGGTGCAAAGAGATCCAAATGAGGCGTCCTATTGGATAAGGATGCCCTGAACCAACTCTGGATGAAGATACCATTAGTTGGCGACAAGATGAGGTCAACTCAGATTGCTGGCCCTAGGGTTCGATGAGCTATCCAGATGGTTGGCAAAGAGCCACATTCCATTCTGGTGTGCCAGGGCCCAGAGACTTCGCTCTTCTCCACAGAAGTGAGACCTCGGTCCTCCCTGCTGGCTGACATAATTGTATCATCCGCCAAGATCTGGACGGACTCACCACGAAGGAAAAGGAGAAATGTCTTGAGACTTAGCCATACTGCAGTAGTTTAAGCAGCTTGAGGAGTAGAAATTGTTTCTCTGGAGACTAGGGGCCTTCGATATCCAGTTCCTCCAAACATGTGCCCCACCCAAAAGTGCAAGTGCCCATCATCAGTGTGCCCACGTCCGTGGGTGGACAGTCGGACCTCCTTAAGTCAGATTGTTCTTTTTTTTTTTAAAGATTTTTGTTGAGAACAATTATAGCACACTACACAAGGAACAATACAAATGCCATTCAATTCAAAAAGCAAAGAATACAATATTTACGCGAAGAGACAAAAAAAATAATACGTACATAATGCTCATATGAAAATCCTAACCACCACTAAAATGACAATAAAAAAAACTATCAGGATATAAATGAGAGGGGGAGAAAGAAAAAAGAAGACCGGTTCCATTGCATGGAGCGATTAATAGATATGGCAGGGACGGTGTACAATACTAAAATTGACTGTGCTAAAAACGTTGCTCCGCATCCTGGGATACGGGAGGTCAGTACGAGACGTGGCGGAGAGCAGGGACTGCCAACCTTTAACTCAATCAACATTCAGGGGACCTGTTTGAGTGGAAGCAGCCTGAGAGGCGAGGAGCATTCGCAGCAGGTGTGTATGATAAACGCACCAGATGTCCCGGGGCCTGGAGGTTGGGAGTTGAAGTGTAGCATATACCTCGGATTGTAAGCTGCAGTAAACTAGGCTCCGAAGCCAAGCAGATTTGGTAGGACCAGACCTTGCCCCCTACAGGACAGCGATCTCACGTTTGGCCAAGAGTAACGCTATTGCTACAAAGCGCCTATATCAAAGTTTAATGCAGTTAACCAGACCCAACAGACCTAGTTTCGAAGAGGGTGAAATGGGAGTATCTATTACTTGTGCAAGTGTTGTAAAAACTTCCTGCCAATATGCCAAAATGTGGGGACAGGACAAGGTCATATGCACGAAATCAGCGTCTAATGCATTGCATTTGGGGCAGTTCGTGGGTTTGGAGGGGTAAAATATGGCCAATTGTCGAGGGGTTATGTAGACTCTATGGACAGATTTGAAATGAAGCAATTTATGTCTGTGGTTGGGGGATACTCTGAGTTTGGTCGAGGCAATAGGTCCATTCTTTGTCGGTCAGTGGTTGTCCAAAGTCATCTTCCCACCGCTGTCGGGTCTCAAGTCAGATTGTTCTTCAAGGACCAACAACCATCAGCTTTAGTTCGCTGCAGTGTCCGAGGAGACCACAATGGATTTCTCCAGATCTCCAAGGTGCTGGAACCACTGCCTGCAGAGACACAACTGAGGACCCTCATGTGCTTGCAAATATGCATAACTAGGAGGATGCAGAAAAACTACAAATCCAAGAGGTGCAGAACTGCCAGGAATGTAATCCCAACAAGGGTGGCCGACACAAACAAAAAGTGGTGGAGGGAGCATGGGTGGGGGCGCACAGGTGTGGGTTAATTAAAAATAAGACTTACCTTAAGCTACTGGCCGTCGCGGTGTTCCTCTGCTTCCTAGACTCAGCAGACATTGGAACAGCATAAGAGAATCCCTGTGCAATCCCCCAAATGCTCTCATGATATGAGAGCAGCGTGGCGATTGACCTGAGCGTGCTTGTTTAACGCTCACTTAGGCACAGGAAATCTGTGCTGCTTCTCCAACCCAGCTGTGCAATACAGCTGGGTTGGAGAAACCCAACTGCACAGGTCTGTTTGGATGGCCTAAAACGGCCAGCTAGATAGATAGATATGCGTACTTAGAAGCGCACTCCACTCCTCCCTCCCATGGCCCGGCCCCACCTTTCCCTACACACGCTGGTTCAGTCAGCAGCTCAAAAATAAAACGATAATAGCCAGTGGGGAGACATGCCTGCGCCATTGCGGAGAGGCCGAACCTGAATCCTAACCCCCCACACCGGAATCATCTGAATCATATCCCAAATATCCTGGATTCAATGTGAAGGATGGAAGGCTCAGAGCGATGTTGTACCAGTATAGCCACCATTCACAAAAGGTGCTGAGAGAGCTCCAGGTGAGACTTGGGCACACAGATGGAAAAACCCAGATTAAACATCAGGGACGTTGTTATGTGCAAGTGATGCAACACAATCGGCAGGGTTACATCCAGGTGCAGGAATACCGGGATCCCGGAATACCAGGATTTACGACTCCTTAGATGGGCTGCAACCACCGTCATCACCTTTGTGAAGATTTGAGGCGCAGATGTGGGCCCAATTTGGGAAGAATGCGAAATCCTAGTGAGTGGCCCCTACAGTGAAATGCAAGTACCCCCTGTGTGATTGTAGGATCTGTATGTGAAAGTGCTCATCCTGCAAGTCAAGGGACACCATGCGGTCTTCAGCTCCCAGCACCAAAAGTACCTAAGTAAGAGAGGGCACGTTGAAACTTTTCTGGCACAAGTACAAGTTTAAGCGTCTGGGTTCTAGGATCGCCGTCCTTCTTGAAAACCAAGAAGTACCAGGAGTAGCTACCCTGAACAATATCCTGCTCTGGCACGAATTCCACCAGTCCCTTCTGCAGCAGAACTGCCACTTCCTGCTGCAGTGTTCGTAGGTGGTTCTCCAACTGAAGGTTCTTGGGGGTGTGGTTGCTTTTGGAAGGGTAGCATGTACCCTTTTTCTACAACCTGAAGGACCCACTGGTCCAACCTAATGGCCCTCCAGGCCTATAGAACCCAGCCTCCAACCAGCAACATTCCCTGTAAAAGGACGTCCATAAGCTTATTTTTGTCATCCCTTGAAAAGCCAGCTGAACACAGCCAGCCATGAAGGTGTAGTGCCACAGAGGATCCCATCAATCTGGCTATGGAGTCTGCAGAATCCAGCTCCTCTTTGATTATGTGCTTTGGAGTATCTTGACAATGCCAAACTACCTCAGCAAAACGGTCACAAAGATGGTAAGGCAGGCTTAGCACTACCACTGCAGCCACAGAGCATGGATGTATTTGCATGCAGCATCGAGGGAGCACAGCACCAAACAGCCTCAAGAGAAATCCTTTTTGGCTACCCTTCCAATTTTTATTTTTCCCTATCTGGTAGATAATAGGGAAAGATCCTGGGTCAAACTTGGTTGTAGGGGAGACTTGCACAACCAAACCTTCCAGGAAGGGTGACCCGAAAGTACTGTGGTGTCGTTGGAGCTCACCTGTAGCGCCTCACCATCGCTTGGCTGATAGAAGAAACTGCAATTGGCTTCACCAATATATCTTTGACCAACTGCAACAGAGCTTATTGAATGGGGGCAGCAGCTCTGACAAAGTTGTGGCTAAATGGAGAACTTCTATTAGGCTATTCGACTGAAAGGAAGGTAAACTTCAACAGTTCAGCAGCTTTTTTTGGGCTGCATAAAATGATGCCATCTTCACTGGGGCAGTGCCCAGGGAAGGGTTTATATTTATAACTGGAGATGCGTCAAGCCCACTTGCATTTTGCAGGGCCTGCACATGCCCAGCCACAGAGGACGGAAGAGGGACCAAAAGATTTGTCATCCTTATCTCATGGGCCTTCTGAGAGGGAAAGCTCAGAGTCGGTGCCAAATATGATGCAGATCGTCCCCCAATGTAGGAGCCCTCATGGACCTTTCTGTACGGCTATTCTTAAAAAATATGCTGGGTCTCTCTTCTCCATGCTGTGGTTTAACAAGGGCCCCGTTAAACTTTTGGGGGCAGGGGTTAAGCAGTGGAGTAGGCGCTAATATCACTCATGAGTCAAGAGCCACAGGGGGTTTAGAACATCCTCCTATGGAACCGGTGGAGGATTTAATGGCATCAGCAGTGTGCCAGGCACCACAGGCGACCCCTCAAGCGGTGCTCTGTATGGTCTCATGTGGTCAAACCGTGTTCCAGAGGGGGCGGATGCTAATTTGAAAACATACCATATATAATAAGAAAAAGGCAACCATGGTACAGGTGCCACACATCCCCACCTTTAAAGCCTAGTCATCCCAATATTTTTGGTGCTCAACAATCTCGTCACATGCATTGCCACGATGTGTATATGGCAAGACCCCGGAATGAACTGTCGACCTTAACCCAAACTATACTAAGGAAAATAGTGGCGCACTCAATATGCAAATGAACAAATCAATTAATCAAACTGACACCAGTTAGGTATGAAAACAAGTATATCAAAACAATTTCAATCCTTGAGTAATTGCTTAAACAAAAAGTCCAGAAAAACAAAGTTGATGCTTTTTTTTTTTTTTTTTTTACTTATTCCTGATATGATCACAAGGTCGGTACAGTTGTTCCACTAACGACAAGTAGCCGATGATATAGACCAGTAATGACAAATAACAAATGATGCAGCTGAAACGTTTCGTCCAGTCCTGTAGACTTTTTCAATGCTATCTCTGGAAAGGACCTGCCATCCCAGAAGTAAAGTAATAGAATATAAATAATAGATGTTCCTCCTGAAAGTAAACCAACTGCAGTGGAAACAGAATAAACCTGTTAGTACCATGAGCCTCCAAAGTTAGGAAAGAAAACCCACTAAGAGTCGTGAGCAACCTGAATGAATATGGCCCCACAGCCTATGTTCTCGAGGTCATTTATTAAACGGTGCATGCAAGTTGTATTTATTGTAAACGCAGGTCAGGTTCCTACATAACCTGGAGGGACAGAGGGTGTTGGCCCCCAACACTAGAAACTCTGGGTAGTCCAACGCCAGCACTCCAACGGACACAGCTGCGGTAATGACGTCAGGCCAGCAGGGCGTCTTGTGGCTCCATCTCTACCAACACTGGTTTGTAGGAAGAAAGGGTAGGAGGGGTTGTCAAAGGAGGAGTCCAACCTTTTGATCTGGAATGTTCCCTGAAAGAATCAGAACGTCGTTTGTGCTTCTTTCTTTTGTCCCTAGAGGACCTAGATGATGGAGAGGAGCAGGATTCCAAACAGGAACTAGTCCTCAATCTGGACCAGCACTACAACAGCTGCAATCCCTGTCCCGGAAAATTAAAGGTTTGGCCTCCCTCTCCTGGATTGCCTTACAGCCCGGCCATTAGCACAGGTCATAGGATAACTAATCACGGCTGTAGCCCATACACCACAGACAGTTGTCATACAGCACTGTGATGGACATTTGACCTTAACACCTACTGCAGGGACTAAACCGGGACTTTTTGGGTGGGGCATGTCCCTAATGCATTGCAGAAAAGGTCTTAGAGAGTTGAAAGATCACATCAGAATCGGAGGAGTGAAGCTTCGTACCTGCGTCGAAAGGTGTGGAAAAAACTGAACTGGTGACTAGGCACAGAGGTGGGCGATATATGGATCGAATCACATCACCAAAATTACACTTCCAGAATTGACCTGGAGCCAGTGCCTCCTACCAGCATGGGAAAACTAGGTCAGAAGTTTCCCGATCCAGTTGGCAACTCGGATATTCAGAGGTGAGGAATCTGCAGGTGGAAGTAAACACCAGAAAAAAACGGCAGACTTTTATATGGCACAACAAATCTGGTAGGGTTCCGAAAACAACACAATACGGATCACAATCTGAGGAGACTAGAACTTCCCAATGTGCGAAGAACTATTCAGTTGGCTCGACTGAAGCCAGCACTGGAGCAACTCAACACACAACATGCTAATATTTTAAGGGAATTTGACAGTAGTTCTCTTAAGAAGAGGACTGCTCTCAAAGTTCCTTAAAATATTTATAATGGATTTGAAGTAAACACTGAAAATTGTCTTCACTGATGCTTTTGTCAACGATACCGTTGGGACTACTGGGAACCAAGATAGGAAAAGTCACCCGAGACTCATCTCTACTCTCACCTAACATTCAGCCCAGCTTTCCCCAATGGAGAACTATGCAGTGGGTTCAGACGTTGGAGGTGGCACATTCCTCCTTAGCTGGGCGAGTCATTAGAGAATGGACAGATGAAAGAATAAAATATCTGTTAAGAAAAGTTTGAATTGACTTCATCAGACAAATTTAGACTACATTAGGGGAAGGGGAACCTAAAGATAAAACAAGAAGTGAACATTTATTTTCCCAATCTAAATTAATAAGGTATATCCAGATTAGGTGTGTAGGTACCTCTTCAGATATATGGGAGAAGGACGAAATCGAGAAATAGTTAAGATGGTTTGGAGCAAAATATGGTTGAGGGCAGCCACGTGATCAATCTGCTTCCAATATTGAGAAAATGCATACAACAAACTTACAAGTTGGTATATGGAATAATATACCTGTTGAGCTAAAGGCCATGTTCAGCACTTCAGGTGAAAGGGCTGTGGCGTGCCAGGCACAATGTTGTGGCATAGATGAGCTCCTAGTTTTCTTACAATAATGGCGGGAACTTAATATCATACCTGCTTTTGGCAGTTCGACTAGTTCTAGCTCTCTCAGATTCGCCTCCAATAGCTTTATGGTGGTCAATGCTGTGGAATATATAAACAATGGAGAAACTGACAGCAGCAGTTAAGGACAAAATGGGAAAATATGAAAAGATTTGTGCTTCCTTTTATAAATATTAAGGAACACAGAAATGCTCTGTAGAATGGTAGGCATATGCTTAAGTGCCAAATGTAATTGCAATGTTCCTTTATGGTAGAATTGTTTTTGTCTCTAACAAAACCTCTAAATAACACAATAAAAAATTACCTATCACCAGAAATGTGTGCCATTTAGGTTAAGGACCATCCCCACTATTGTGAGGATGAAACATCAGTATGAAGTCTGCAGGACAGGATTAAAAAAAAACATGCAGTGAGTATTAGACAGAAGCCTCCATCTGGAACACTGGTCAACTCTAACTACCAACACTCCAGATTTAAATCCATTTACAGCGAACCCTGTTAAAGCATTATCATCCTTCCTAACACCATTTCTCTAGTTTCCCTTCATTGCTTTTGTTTCTATTTTTGTGGTTATTATTTGAAAAACATATTTGCTTAATAAAAAGTTGATTTGAACCTTACATCTTTGTTTCACTATCATTGTAAGTGGCTGTATCCTTACACCCACCAACACATAGTAGATCTTGGCCTTAGTCCACACTACAACTACACAGGGATAATGTCGATGAGTACTTGTTTTTGCCACTGAAAAGACCACTTCCAGGGGTCGTTATAGTAACTTAGTCTTAGCATATAGACTTATTTATCCTTTCTCTTTCCTCAGCCTGCCAATGTGAAACCTCACACTTTTTAGTGATGCACCACTGCATTTTCTGTACACTGGTTAGAGGACATGGAGTGCTCAATTAAAGCTAGCTACCTGCAGAGCACACACACACACACACATATATACAAACAAGTCAAGTAACCGGTTAGCCAAAAAAGAACAAGCAAACTAATCACTTTCAATGGCAGGTTCAAACATTACATAGAAACAAACTATCATGTGTGATTCAAGTTTTTGCTCATTTTAAAGTTGGGCGATTTAATAGGACAAATCATTACAAATGGATAATCACTGCAGAACCAAATAAGAACTAGATTATAAATCAGAACCACTATGTATCAAGTTCAAGTTTAGTAATACTTTAAGACAATTAAGTCCATCAAAGTGAGAACCATGTGATGCAAATATAATCAGAACTGGTAGGACACATAAAAGGCATAAGAAAGCTCCATAAATAATGCAGTTGGTAGATAATTTTAAGCCAAAAAAGTAAGTAATAACATGGTAAATGTAAACAAATAAAAGATTCAAGTAGGTCCCTAATTGCAATGATGTTCGATCACAATTTTTTTTAACAAGTGCTAGTGGTCAGGGAAGTGCAAATATGAGAAATACATAACCGTTATTTGATATCGGAATGTCAACACAACAATTATTAAAGCCAAAAAAATTTAAAAAATCCATATATTGGCAATAAATATTTATTAAACACTATCATATAAAAACATTTAATTAAAAAGCACATCATTTTAAGAAAACAGTTGTTGACGCCGCGTTTCGGTGAGTACGTGAATAAACACCTTCAGGACAGTTTTCTAACCACAATGTAGATGATGCAAGGAATCAATTTTGCTAACACATCTGGCGAATTGAAATCTGGCGAATAAAAATCTTGTAGAGAGAGGGGAATGACGATCTCCACCTCGGTTAAGAACCTTATGGAGCAAGGTATTCACAAAGCAGGTTTGTATATTGATGCCACCGTTGTTTTATTATATTGAGTTACAGAATGAACCAGGAATCTGCAACAGCCACCGTTGTATGGTGATTGGAGTGCTAAAATGTGGCTGATATACCACAATAATTGGTGATAGGACGGATCAGTTAATGCACCTCCGTTAAAAGAAGGCCTCCAGGTTACTGCCTGCTCGGGTTATCACGGCCTCCCTGCATTCAATATACAGCTTCCGGGAAGCACGGCATATGCATAGCAGATGGGGTAAGGACTCTTGTAACTGACCGCAAAGGCGGCACTTACTGCTGGAGGGGCGACCTGACCAAGGTGGAAGCAAGGAGAAGTTGTCCATTCGAATAGAGCAGAAATTATTTTGTAGTACAGGGAGAATGTATCTGTGATGTATTTTTGTACACCTCTTATTGTAACTCCCTGATACAAGGGCTGCCATGCTTTCTGCTCTTAAATGTTCGATGGTCGGGCTGAGGCCTCAAGAGGGCGGTCGCACTCGAAGAGTGCTCCGGACCCCTCCGTCATCCGCCTCTCATCCTGGTGTCTTCGGCTGCCATCCGTATGCCCTACCTGCACGGAGTGGGATAGCTGCACCGGAGCGTCCGGAGTTTGGATTCCAGGCTCCTGGCGGCCTATTGAGCTCCGGCGTTGGAGAGGCCCTCGGGCCGCAGCATGGCGGCCTCCCACGAGATCCGATGGTGACCGCGGCGCCTTTCCCGGGAGGTGCCGGTTGGCGCTGTTACTCCTGCGTAGCGGGGAGTCCACACTAAGCATTGCCTGGCCGTGGGGGTTTGCCCTGGACGTCCGACAGCCTGTCCAGTTTCCCGACTCTCCCATGCCCGCACTCACAAAATGGCAGCTTCCGGCGCCCGCCAAACCGGATGAGCCTGACATCCGCATTGGGGCTCATTATCTCCGGACCTGGCCTGAAGGGGATCAGCTGGAGCGTGGGTGGCGGCGCGCTGACGAGCCGCATTCCAGGGTGGGGAGCTGCGTCCCAAGAAACCAATTCACAGCACTGACCCCAGCAGCGGAAGCCGGCCCCGGAGCACACGGAGACGCTGCCGCCTGGGGTGTGGGGACGGGACCGGTGTTCGGCAGCGGTGCGGGAGGTCCTCGCCCAGGCCTCTCTCGCCTCCCTCCTCTTATTGTAGCCGGGACTGTGGTGCGCATGAACCCATCTGGACTGCTATGAGGGAGACACCCCCTGTGCCTGGGGCCACACCAGCCGGGAGCGGTGGGCATGCTTTGTGGGGCGGGGTGGGGTGGGTGCCGTTCGGCTGCGCACTCCGGGCAGCAGGCTCCCCCCCGGGAAAAAGCCACCAGCCTCCTTCCACCCCCAACCAGTGCTGAGCAGCGGGCCTTGCCTGGTCCGGCCTGTGTCACCTGGGTGGGGGACAGGCCTAGTCCCCAAGAACCTGTTATGGTCCTCGTGGAGGCGGGGCCCCCCTTCCCTCGGCTGCCATTTTGGGCGGCGGCGTGGGGTTCAACCGGTGCCCTCCTGGGGCTTCCCCATTTCCTGGTGCCATTTCTCATGGGTGCACTCCACAAGCTGACTCGCCCGTCCTTTCGGGGGGGGGGGCCCTTTCAGCAGAGGAGGACTCTGCACCCCATCGCATCTGGCGGATGAGACGGAGGGACGCCACAAAAAACATTAGCGGCGGCGTACGGTACGCGCCGTCGGCTGCCCCAGCAAGGAGGGGATTTGGCAGCGTGGGATCCCGGGAGGCCCCCCCCTCCACCCCAAGGCCTCCTGTGACATCGCCCCACGCAGTGCTGGCAGCCTGACTTGTACCCTAGAGAAGGCCTTGCAGCGCTTCCTCTCAGCGCGGGGATATCTGTCGCTCCTGTCCACAGCTCTGATCCTTGCCCCCGCATGGGGGGGGGGGGGCCTCACCAGGAGCTGGAGTGGCTGACACTACCTCCATCTGCCTCTTGTACGGTGGCCTTCGATCCGGTTTTGCTGCCCTCGTTCCTGGTGGGGCCACGCAATCTCAGTTGGGGCGTCTGACTATCCTTGGGCTCATCCTCCCATCACCTGGAGCTCTTACCGGGGTGCGACCTGACCGCGACCATGGGGAAAGACAAGGCCTCTAAATCTGCGACTCCCCCAACACAAACAAAGATGGACCGGTTCAGCACTTCTGAACACGACCCCCCTGGACAGACTGTTGGGGTCCGCGGGGCCTCGGTCGCCCGGGCACCAGCGCCGGAGTCGCACGCAATCTTGGAGGAGGCACCAGTCCCAAGCGGCGCCATCTAGATCATCGAGCCAGGCCACCCATAGAATCCGAGACTCTTCAAGCCCATTGGGCTCTCTTCCCCGCATCAGACATCACTCAGCAGGCGGCCCATCTACAGCTCCTCCGTCACCGGCTCAACCGGACCCACCAACAGCGGACTTGGATCTCTCTCACAGCCCAGCTCTCTGAAGATCCAGTGGGAGCCACCTGATGCACGGTCTCTACGGGTAATGCTCCCGCTCCATATGGGTTCGGAGCCACGGCGGACTTATTGCACTATTTGTCTTTCTGCCGAGACATCACACATCCGTTTAAATGGAGGGGTCCTCCATGTAACCCAACCCGAGCGTTAAAGTTCGGTTCTTGTTTCTACTGGTGGGCCGACAGATGCTTCTGTTCTCGAAGTAGAGGGTGGGGGAAGGGGGAGGAATTGGGATTGTTTTTCCCAAGGTTATTGTTTCTTGCTGTTTTGTTTCGCCAGCTATCATATGACACTTTGTGATGTTCCCTTATGCAATATGCACAGCCTCTTTACATGCGCCCTACCACACAAGCGCGAGCCCCCCACGAGTATTCGCGACGCTCTGTGGTGCCGCACACCGCCGCTCCGACCACCAGCCGCCATGACTGACACGCCTGTTCCGAGGGCCTCCCTTCACGGTCTGTCCTGGAGCATTAATGGCCTCCTAGACCGACTCAAACATATGGCTGTCCTACGCTATGCGCAACGCCTTAGTATAGAGGTGCTCCTGCTTCAAGATACCCACTTTTTGGGTAACCACTGTCCCTTCCTGACCTGCTGGTCACCCTGCCCCTGGGCCCCACTATTATCGGGGGCGACTTCAACGCAGTTTCCTCTCCACACCTTGACACATCAGGCCCCCTGTCCACCACTAGGCTGGCGCAAGCGAAACAATTAACTAATTGGTCTGAGTCCCTGGGCCTATGCGACGCATGGCGTACCTGGCACCCTCACACTAAACATTTCACTCACACCTCTGCAGCACACCATACGCAAGTGTACATACATGCGATTTTTGTCCCTTCAACTGACTGCATCACGATTCGAAACGTCCGTATCCTCCCCAGGGGCGGCGTCGACCAGTCTCTGGTGCTCCTTAGCACCGGCCCCCCCCCCCCCTCCATCGGCACGCCCGACGTGGAGGATGAATGCTTGGTTCCTTCAAGATAAGAAATTTAAAAAGGTGGTGGGGATGGAGCTTAAGCAGTACTTCCTGACCAATGATGGGTCCGTGTCTTCTCCAGGTACCCTGTGGGAGGCGGGCAAGGCCACCATCCGAGGCTTCGCTAAGGGTCAACTTAAACGTCAGCGACAGGCGCAGCTGCAACAAATCACCTTGCGGGAGGCACAAGCGTTGCGCCTCAAGCAATCCCCTCACTCTGTCGATGACACTTCCCGAGATCGACTATTCGCTCGTCTTCGGGCGGAGATCAAGCAGCTGTCATTGGATGCCGCCAAGCTCCTCTGGAGATCCTCAGTAGCAAGAGTATACGGCTGAGGCGACAAGAACGGCTCGATACTTCACAGACTAGCCACGTATCCTAGGGTGAACCTGTTGGAAATACTCCACTCCCACGCCTGAAGAGGTTGGTGGTAACGGGGTCTTCCCAGACATACACAGTGGTAGCTTGGCTCGAGTGATCAGGGGTCAGGCACCGTGCTAAGCATACGTCATACCCATACAATACCCATGCGTGCATCCGTTCCAAAAACGACTCTACACCGTAAAAATTATGAAAATATCTTTCTTTATCTTCTTTTTCTCTTAGTTGCTGATTAAATAAATAATAACACAATCACAATATACAAGGCTTTTTAGATAGTGCAGGTCAAATAAATACTGGCTTAATGATTCAATAAATAGGGGTGATCATAAATAATAAAGGCATAAATATAAGTGCATTGCATACAGGCAATTAAATATTCTGAGGCAATAAATACTGCAAACCAATAAATATTGTGCGACAATAAATACTGTGGAACAATAAATACAGTGAAGCAATAAATAATTAAAAGCTGACAGTGACACTTCTAGAATCAGATCACATTTAGATTTCTATGGGCTGATTTGGCCCAGGCACAGCTTGTAGTTATATGGATGGCTTGAGGGTGTCTACTCCCTGGCTTGGACAAGGCTGAGGCCTAAACTGAGGTAGATCAATGGGGGGGGATACTAGAGACCTGGCTCTCTCACTCTACACAACCCCTCTGAATTAGTCTCAGCTCACCCCTGGCACAGTCAAGCTGGTTCCAGCACCTCTCTAACCCCTAGAGTAGTCTCTTAGGATTCCACAGGGCCTTAGGCGCCCTCTATTCCACTTACTGCCCTTTTTCTGAAGCTCAGACGCCGCTGGAGTCGTGTCGACGCCGTGAGGCGGTTCCGGTTCGATGTCGGCGGCCTCGGCACAATGTCAGTTCTTGACGACGCCGGTAGGCGGTTCCGGATCGATGTCGGCGGCCTCAGCTCGATCTCGACCTCCGATTCGATGACGTCAGGCAATCTTGGCTCGATGTCGACTTCGGGCGGCTCCGGTCCGATGGCGACCTCAGTTTCGATGACGTCGGCCGGCCTTGGCTCGATGTCGACTTCCGGCGGCTCCGGAGTGCGATCCTCACTCCCGACCTCCGGTGCTCCTCTCCTCAGGTTCCGGCGACTCCGGAGTGCGACCTCACTCCCGATCTCCGGTACGATTCTCTCAGGTTCCGGCGACTCCGGAGTGCGATCTCCACTCCCGACCTCCGGCACGCTTCACCTCGGTCTCCGGAGGGCGGACTTCACTCCCCCGTCGACGCTGCTCACTCGACCTCGGGTGACTTCCTCCTCGACCTCTGGTACTCCTCGCGACCTCCGTCGGCGCCCTCTCTCGACCTCTGGCGGCTCCGGGTACGACGTCTGCTTTTCCAGTCAGCGCCGCTTCTCCACCTCGGGCTCCAGGTCTCCAGGCTACTCGACGTCAGACTCCAGGGAAACCAGTATCCAGGTCAGGATCTTGCTGTTCTTGGATTCCAAGGCCTGTTCCTGCTGTCCAGGTCCTTAAGATGGTTTTTCTTGCTTCTTCCCACACAGGGCTCCAGGCTGGGTTCAGTCAGTAGGGACTAGTATCAAGGGTGGGTTTATGGACCCCACTCCAGGCACAAGTTTCCACCCCTGCTGCCTCACTCCTTCCTCCTTCAGGTTTCTGCTGCTCTCTCTTCACCAGTCAGGTGCCAACTGCCAGCTCCAACTGCCAACTCTCTGTCTTAGCTTCCCAACATTCTAAACCGCCTCCAACTGTCACAGGGCTCCAGAATGTTGCAGAAGGTTCTAGTAGGTTCCAGTGGGTTCTGATGATGTCACAGGTGGCCACCATTTTGTGCTCCAGGCTCTCAGACAGAAGTTCCAGGGGTAGATAAAATGGCTCCCTGAATCTGCAGCAACACTAAAAAGTCTGGTGGTTCCCAAAAAGGAAAAATTCTAACAGGGTTTGAGGCAAAAGTGGGACAAAATAAATAATGATGAGGAGGGACCACCCAAAGGGCTGACAGGTCTAACAGAACCGCATTATCTCCGAAATAGTGGACCAGGATGAGTCGGCACACCGATCCCCAGTGGCAATGGCTCGCACCTTTGCATCCTACTATCGTCAGCTCTACGCGGAAAGAACCGTTACTGTCACTCTCGGTCTTACTAGAAACGGGAGGCACTCGCCTTCCTCAGCTGGGCTCGGCCGCGCAGACTGATTTGGCCCACCATATCACTCGTGGGGAGATTGGAGATGCGATAACCTTTACCTCGTCGGGCAAGACCCCTGGCCCAGACTGCCTCCCCCAGGAATACTACCCTCTGTATCGTGAGACTCTCGTCCCACGCCTCGCTGACCTGTTCAAAGAAGCTTTAGAGAAGGGCTCCTTCCCACCCGAGACGGACATGGCCACCATCGTGGTTCTCCCTAAATCTCAACCGCCATCTCATCGCTGCGCGGATAACCGCCCCCATCTCTCTTATATAAATACAGAGGTTAAACTCTATGCCACAATTCTCGCCCAGTGGCTGAAGCCCTACCTGTCCATATTGGTTCATCCAGACCAGTGCGGCCTAATGCCCACATGTGGAACCCGACATTGTCTCTGAAGGCTGCACCTGGCCTTGGCTCACCGTCATCTACTCACCCCCTATTTGGCGATCCTTCTAGTGGGTTTTGAAAAGGCCTTCGATTCGGTGGATTGGAGGTATCTAGACGACGTGCTGACCATGAGGGTTTTTGGCCCCCATTTACGAGGTCTGGTACGCGTCCTCTATGCCCAGCCCCAGGAACGTGTCCTGGTCAATGGTGTCTTGTTGGAGGCCTTCCCCATTCAAAGGGGAACGAGACAGGGATGCCCCCTTTCGCCCTGGCGAGGGAACCCCTGGCAACCTTGACGCGGTTTGAGGGATGCGTCCAAGGATGGGAATGGCCCAATGCGGAGGCGGACAAGATCGCCCTCTATGCGAACGATGTCTTCATTTTTTTTAGCGGATTGCGCTCGGTCGGGCCCTCAGTGCCTCCAGATCCTGCAATCCTTCGGGCAGGCCTCCGGATAAATCCAGATAAGTCGGTCCTGGTCCCTCTACACTTGTCTAGAGAATGCTATGACTGCCAATCCACAATACCGATTCGGCGTCAGTCCTTCAAATACTTAGGGATCTGGGTTTCCCTTCTCCCTGAGCTAGGCTGGTCCCTCAATGTTACCCCGCTGGTAAAGAAAGACAAAGCAGATCTTCAGAAGTGGGGGACGTTACCACTGAATCCCTTGGGGATAGTCGCCCTCTTTAAAATGAGGATTCTCCCCAGGTTCCTATACGTTCTCCAAAACACCCTCTTTTGATTTCCGAGGGCCTTGTTTCGGGAACTAGACAGTATGGCCACCAAGTTCCTCGGGAGGTGGGGGGGGTTGGGGTTGAGCGCACCTGGCCCTGACCCAATGCCGGATTCCTCCCTTCGATGGGGCATGGGGATGACACACTAATACCTATACTACTTGGCTACGCGCTTACTGACCATACATGACTGGTTTAAAGGGGGCTGGTCCGACCCGGCCTACAGGCTTGAGTTGGGGGAGCTTGGTTTGTCTAAAATACAGTCCTTGATGTATGGGAATCCATTCCGTTCATCTTACCAGATGTAACGCGCTCCGCCCTGTTGGCCTGGTAGGCTGCTCTGCGTCACACTCAATGGACACACAAGCTAACTCAATGCATGCCTCTCTGGCATGGCACCTGGCTCCGTGAGGCCAGCGGGCTGCAGGGATTTAGATCATGGGACCATATAGGAATCTCACAATTGGAGAATGTGTGGGGGAGCGGGCATATGCGCTCCTTCTAATACCTCCGGACCCGACATTCCCTACACCCAATGCAATTTTACAAATATTTGCAGCTGCACCATGCCCTACATGTACACATATCAGATGACACAAGTATCCCTGAATACAGCGCTCTAGAAGCGCAGACTATGTTGGGTGATCTGGGGAAAGGGGGTATTTCCTGCATTTACTGGACACTGGTTAACACCCCGTCCTCACTGGATCAGCTTAGACGCCACTGGGAAGAGTGGGTGGGTACTCTAGATGAGGAGGATTGGCGTGATGCACTCATGGCTTCCAAGACGGTTACCGCATCAGCTAAACTCTGCTTGATCCAACCATACTATTTGCACGCCGCCTACCTGACCCCAGTACGCCTCCATCGGGCCGGCTTTTACCCGAATTCTTGCTGCACTAGGTGCAGTCATAACCCGGCAGACTTTTTCCATATGGTATGGACATGCCCCCATTTGGCACGCTTCTGGGGTGACAGAGGAAGAGCTCACAGAAATCTTGGAGTGGGAAGTCCCTCATGACCCACGGCACGCTCTCCTTGGGATTATGGACGGGCTGGATGAGTCTAGGAATGAAAAATTATTTTTCAACATGGCAATGGTAGTGGCCAAGCGAGACATAGCGGCTTCCTGGAAGTGTCCAAATTCGCCTAGGTCTGGGAAGTGGCGGAGGGGGGTGGACTGGTGTGCTACACAAGAAAAAAACATGTACGAAGCGCAAGGTTGCCTAAAGAAGTATCGCAGGGTGTGGGGCAAATGGTTGGGTACCATGGAGTAATCTCAGTTGCAAATACAATGTATATATCTATTGGTTCTTTAGGGGGTCGGACAATATGGAATGAACATGTATTTGGTTGTGATTTGCTATCCTCAGTGTCCTTTGCTGATTTGCTGGTGTTGTTTATTGTCAAATCAATAAAATTGCTTATCAAAAAATGTTTGATGGTCTTATTCAAAGGATTCTTTATGTTGCACTTTGTTTACAGCAAGTTTAAAATGCAAGTGAGGGAGGTTTTGGTTCTAGTAAGTTTCAGCGTTTTTAAGCACCAAAGCATCCAAAAGGGCAAGCTTCCAGGGGTTTTGGAATCCAAAGTTGGTCACTGGTGAAATTTCTGCCATAATAAATTCTTCAGAGAACTTTCGTTTGCCGCACGTGCTGAGTGCAGATATGGCTTTCTGTGCTAAAAGTTGAATACAGAACATGAATTCCCATCAGATCACGGATGCAGAGGTGTGATGAGGCAGTTTGAATAATGATCTAAAAACAGAGCTCCGGACAGTGTTTAAAAAGGAGCCCAATCTTCCTAGGAATGCTTTCAGGCCATAACCAAAAGTGGGAATAAGTTTAGCTTTTACAATTCAGTAGAGGCTCCGAGGAGGACTGTTTTGTTAGATTGAAGATGGTGTGGAAGGCAAATTTGAGTGATGCAGCTTTGAGTTTTAATGATTTTAAGTGTGTTAGGTGCCCACCCTTATTGTCCAGCCAGCATCCCAGTTATTTATAATTTGGTGCTATTGTCAGGCAGGGACTACTTAAGATGCCATGTGCATACTTTTTTCTTTTTCGAAAAAAATTGCGATGTTCATCTTTTCGTAGTTCACGTTATACCGTTTATGCTGCTGTGCTTCTATAAGGAGTCAATCAGCCTTTGCACTCTTTTCACAGTTTGGCTTAGGATGACAACGCCATCGGTGTAGAGCATGGAGGCGATAGGTTGGTTTGCTAATTTTGGTGCATCACTGATGATCAAGTCCAGAGTGGGTGCCAGATCACACATTAGCAGGTTGAATAGGGCTGGGGATAAAACTCACCCCTGCTTGACGCCTTGCTCTATATTTATGTTGTTGGAAACTGTACAGTTGTGCCCCATGTTTACTCTGACACAAATGTCAGAATAGAGCAATTGAATGCCCCTGAGTATAGGGTCACGATGTCCCAGTCTTTGAGTTTTAACCAGATTAGTTGGTGATTAACGTGGTCAAAGGCCTTGCTGTAATGCACAAAGCAGCAGTAGAGGAGCGTTTTTTTCTTTATCTGCTTTGCCACCGGTATCGTTCTGGCCACTAGATTTTCAGTGGTGTCTAGCATGGGCCTGACGCCTGTTTGGTTAAAGGGAATCTGTTTTTGTGAGTCAGCCCATGCATCCAAATCCTCAAGAAGTAGGGAGGCGTAGTACATGGCTTCGAAATCCAGGAGAGCTATAAGGCGGTAGCTCTTAGGGCTTGCCACTGGACCTTTTTTGTAAATAGGATGCAATATTGATCCTTGACAGGATGAGGGAACCGAGTGAGTGACGAGGGAGGTTCTGAACAGCCCTTCCATCACGAGCCCAGAACTCAGGGTCTTGTTTATAGACCGTAGGTGGGATGCCAATGGGGCCGGGGGAACAGTCAGCTCTGCTTTTCGTGATCAGAGTGGCAATTCTTTTAGCCGTGAAAGACCAGCAAATATGGTTAGCTTTGTGCTTTGGTGGTCTGGGGTCTACTCTGTCTCTTTGTAAATTTGAGATAGCTAGCGAGTTGAGGCAGTCCGGTTTAGTTTTATGAAGGGTGCTGATGTATGCGGTCCACATTTCTGCCGTGGCATTATTTCCGTTTAGTTTGACTGGTTCAGTTTCTCTATTTAGAAGATTGATGATAATCCAAAACTCCTAGGAATTTTTAGTTCGGCAAACAAGCCATACAGGGTTCTAGCTAAAGTGTTTCCTCTATCGCTTTTTGGCGTGCCAAATTTGTTTTCTGTAGTACCTACAAAGTGTGGATTTCGTCCAGAGGTATGGCGTTGGAACTAGATTACAGCACTCGGAGCATTTTGTTCAAGGAGCTTTTCAAAATAACCACAATGTGAAGACAAAGGGTTTTTGCTTATTTATTAAATTATTAATAGGTTTGTGTAGAAAATCTGCCTTTTATGCATGATCATCCCACATTTTTCACCTTTTTCTGAACACTATTTTTGCTGGCTTTAGAACTCAGTGCACCTTACCCATGCTAACCAGGAGTAAACAGCCTGTTCTCCTCCTTTAAACATAGTTACATTGGCTTATTCCGGACTGGCATGTTTAGCTTGCCTGTTTAGTATATGGTATAGAAAATGCACCCATGGCCTGTAAGTTAACTACAGTGGCAGTACAGACATGGCTACACGCCTACTCTACGAAGTCAGACTGCTGCAGTGTAAAACCTGCAGTGCGACCATTTCAAGAACTCTTTTTTACAAGTAAAAACCTCTTTTAAATATTAGCAAGTTACCCTTATGTAGGCATTGTAACACACAAGGCAGGATGCACAGTATTTAAAAGTGAGACACATAGAAAATTAATATTACCAAGTCCCTACAGTGACAAGGCCCAAAACGCTATTTCACTGTGGCAGACCTGGCTGTCCTGTGAAGAAAACAATACAGATTAAAATAATAATGGTGTATCACAGGACTGGGAACAGTTAGTAATATGATGAAACCAATTTTCAATAGGTATCAAAAATTCATTTTAATGGTGAAGGTTTATTTGTTTAATGAATATTAAGATGAAAAACCTTTTAGAAAGATACATTCAACATGTCTGAAGCTCCTGGGGTTTAATTGGCATAAACTCTTCACCGCCCCCCCACCCGCCATCTGTACTTGCCCTAAATAAGGTATGAGCAAGGTGTGAAATTACTCGCAGGAGCTACGCAACAGGTCAGCTTGATTGACAGGTCGACCTTTGCACGGTCCAAAAATGGGGGGTGCCCTCCGGCAATTCAGTACGACTTTTTCTGCGGACTGCATGTTCACGTTTCCAAGTTTGGTTGATTCTGGGCAGGTGGGGCGACAGGCACTCTGCGAGTTTCATGGGTGGGTGGTTGGGGGCCCACTTAGCAGGGAGGGGGGTTTGGTTTGGGGTTGGGTGGTGGGGGTTTTGGGGTAGTTCATGGTGTCTCATATTCAAATGTTCGGGTGGGGTGTCAGAAGGACAGGCATGGGAGGCAGATAGATCCGATGTATCATGGGACCCTGTGTGGACATGGGTGATCAAGCGCAGATACGAATCTGGACGTGGAACGTTAATGGTTTGGGCAATAAGATTAAACGGACGCTTGAACTGCAGCATGTGAAGCGCCATTCCCCAGATGTTGTACTCCTCCAGGAGACGCACCTTAGGGGGAACAGGTGCAGCGCCCTAGACCGCTTTGGATACAGGATAGTAGCTCACTCGTGGTCACGTCAGGATCCAGGGGAGTGGGGATCCTTGTCCGAAACACCCTGCCTGTGGTCATCACCGGCACCTGGAAGGAGGACTCGGGGTGTATGGCATCGGTGGCAGCTCGAGGGGAGGCTAATACTTCTTAGCTCCTGTTATGTCCCACCTGGCTTCCACGCCTCGACATTAAAGAAGCTGGGCTCGCACTTGGCAGGCCTCCCGCAGGGAACGCTCGTGCTAGGTGGGGACACAAATGAGGTCATGGATGCCGAACGCAATCGCTCTGGGGTGAGGCAGGGCAATAGAGGAGAAATGGGCCTTAGGGGTTTCGTTACAGCTATGGGCCTTAGTGACATATGGCGCGGGCATTACCCCTCCCAGAGGCAATAAACATTCTACTCAGCCAGACATGGATCCTTTTCCAGACTAGATCACATTTTTATGCAGGAGGACCGGCTGGGAGACTTTGTGGAACCCTGCATTATGGCCAGGGGAATTTCGGATCATTCCCCGGTGGGTGTGGTCCTGAGAGGGGCTGTAGCTAGCAGGGCGGCCTTTCCTAGACTAGACCCGTGGCGCCTCAATGATGGTTCCCTAACGAGTAAGTTACGGGAATGTTCCCAACACTACTTTGCTGAGAATCGGGGCTCGGTTGCCTCCCAGCTCACTCTGTGGGAGGCGTATAAAACGGTCCTGAGGGGCCAGGCTCAAACGCTGATTGGGGCCCAGAAGAAGGAGGAAGCGCTGCAGATTCGGCAATTAGAATGGGAGATTGAAGACATGGAGCGAAGGGCCTGCGGGGTTCCCGCACCGGACCTAGCCCACACTCTAGCTCTCAAACAGTGGGAGCTTCGGTCGCTGGCGGAGGGTGAGGCCCGTGCCTACTCCCTTGCCACGCAACGTCAGATTTATGATATGGGGGACAAGAGTATGAAATTGCTAGCTTGGCTCGAACGCAGAGATCGGGCGCAATCCTGGGTGGCGGAAGTGAGAGATGGGTCGGGGTCCTTGGTGACTACGGGGGTGGCCATTGCGGAGGCCTTTGTGTCTTACTATGAGGGGGTTTACTCCCTGGTTTGCACCAGGACTGAGCTGGATTGTGAGGAGTTCCTGAATGACTTCGCGCTTTACACATTATCTCAGGAGCAAACAGACCGCTTGGAAACCGAGCTTACCGGGGTGGAGCTAGGTGAAGCCCACAACTCTCTCCAGGCAGGGAAAGCGCAGGGTCCCAACGGGCTCCCTGATGAATTATACAAGAGTCAAGCTAACGTGATTGTCGACCCCATGCGACACATGTTCCTCGAGGACGGGGAAACTCCTTCCAGACCAGCGAGAAGCCACAATAGTTGTCATCCATAAGGCCGGGAAACCGGCTGACCTGTGCTCCTCATACCGGCCCATCTCGCTGCTAAATGTGGAGGCCAAGGTGTTGGCCAAAGCCCTGGCGACACGGTTGCTATCGGTCCTGCCGGACCTGATCCACGTGGACCAGTCCGGATTCATGCCCCATAGGAGCACTCGCCATAATTAGAGAAGGTTATATGGGGTTTTGTATATGACGGAGATGGTGGGTGATGCTCAAACGGCCCTAATGGCACTAGACGCATCTATGGCCTTCGATAGTATTGAGTGGCCGTATTTATTCAAGGTTCTTCAGAGGCTGGGTTTCGGCCCGGTTCTCTGTAGTTGGGTGCGACTGTTGTATGAACAGCCGTTAGCACGAGTCAGGGTAAACGGAGCGATGTCTCGACCATTCCCCCTGCGCAGGGGAACCAGGCATGGGTGTCTCCTGTCCCCGCTTCTTTTTGCCCTGGTTCTCGAGCCCCTGGCGCACTGGATCAGGCGAGACAGGTCCTTCTGAGGCCTGGCACTCAATGACGTATGGGAAGAGCGTATATCGTTATACGCAGATGATATTGTTATCTATATGGCCCGACCGTATCATTCAATTGCGCAGGCGCTTCACCTCTTCGAGTTGTTTGGGAGCTACTCTGGCTTCATGATTAACTGGACCAAATCCCTCATTTATCCCCTATCGGGCCCGCCACCACGGATCCAGAGGAGTTGCGTGGCATCGATAGTAATAGACGGCTTCAAATATTTGGGGGTGTATGTCACCAGGGATAGGGCAGAGTTCTTTAACAAAATTCTTGAACCCCAGTTGGCGAGGCTTGCAACTGATGTGTCTCACTGGAGGTCCTTGCCCCTCTCCCTGGTTGGGCGTGCTGCGTTGTTCAAGATGTTGGCTCTGCCGCGGCTGCTATACGTCTTGCAGAATACACCATACCCCGTCCCGAACGGGGTGTTTCGGCGCATATCGCAGTCTGTACGTACACTGTTGTGGGAGGAGGGAAGCCAGAGGATAGCGCTGCGAAAACTCACGAGAGGGGTGTATGACGGGAGCTGGCCATCCCAGACGTCCAGTTGTATTACTGGGCTTCTCAACTGCAAGTAATCAACGACTGGGTCTATGAGCCGGGTTCGGAACCTGCCTATCGGGTGGACAGGTATGCTATGCCAGGAGGTGTTTGTGAGTCACTCCTCTACTCACGGCGGTTGCGAGGGGATCTGCCCTCGCACACGGGGGTGGTCCTCCACTGCTGGCGGGAAGCAAATACATTCCTGGGGTGGACTGGCACATTGACAGGCAGGACCCCTCTGTGGGTGGGGGATCACTTGGCTGAAGTTAAGGGGCTCGTGGGCTTCAGGGGCTGGAAGTTAATTGGAATAGAATACCTGGGTGATGTGTGGAATACCTTCAACGAGAATACCAATTGCATGACTCCCAGCGTTTTCACTACCTTCGCTTTCTGCACGCCTTGAGTTCCCATGTGCGCCCTGACACTTCCATTCCAGAACATTCTCCCATGGAGGACAGGCTTCTTCTCGACCCCATCCTCGGTAGGCCAACATCCACTATTTACCGCAAACTCATAAACAATATGCCTGACCCCTTGGTGTCCCTGCGGGAGAGATGGGAAGGGGATATCGGTCACCTTGAAGATGACGATTGGCAGGACGCCTTACAAAGCCCCCGCGAAGTTGCCATTCGGATTAGGTTCCACCTCGTACAGCTAAAAATCCTGCACCGGGTGTACTACCCACGAACCCATCTTTTTGCATGGGGCAGGAGCCTGTCTCCATTATGTGTGCGGGGATGTCAGGGGGAGGGGACATTCTATCATATCCTCTGGGAATTCCCGAACATAGTACCCTTTTGGACGCGGGTAGCGCGTACAGTGGCGACGGAGGTGGGCTCCCCGGTTCCAGTGGAGCCCAAATGGCTTCTCCTCATGATCAAAGGACCCACGGACTGGTACAGGTACCACGAGATATGGCTAGCATTGGCAGCTGGCGTGGCGAAGCGTAATATTGCCAATTGTTGGGGGGTGCAGGCGCCCCCGCGGTGGGATCAATGGTGCAGGGATCTGGGTTGGTGGCAGAGGAAGTCATTTATAAGTCCAGGGGCTGTGTGAGAAAATTGAAAAAGGTATGGGGGCCGTGGCGGAGATATCGGGCGTCCAGGAGTGGAGGGGGGCCAAGTGTAAGTATGATATTGTTCCATTATGCTGATTTGTGTATATCCTGTGCAGGGGTGGTACCTCTTATACCTTGTAAATTTGGTGATATTCTGTATGAGACCATGAGCAAAGTTAATAAAAAGATTTATAAAAAAAAAAAAAAAGACAACTAGGGCGCTGAAGGGGGAACAGCCCTGATACTAAACAATTCCACGGTGTGGGGAGGATGGGTGGGTCGGTAAGGTTTCTGCTGCTATACTATGTCTCTAACAGATAAGGAGTTACTGAAGGTAAGCAACCTGTCTATCTGAAAGAGACATCTAGCTGCAGAGTCCTTACCTTTGAACAGATACCCCAGCAATACCTTCCCAGGAGATGGGATTGCGGAAAAGCTTTAGACCAGAGAGTCATGCAAGACAGAGTGGCCAAACAGGCCCTCCCTGCAAACCTGAGAATCCAGGTAATAGTGTCTGGCGAACGTTAGTAGAGACACCCACGTGGCCGCTTGGCAGATAACTGGAATACCACACTGGAGGACTCTGGTGGTGGCCTTCGCCCTGGTGGATTGGGCCCTAAGACCTTCAGGAGGGGGTTCATTTGCTAAGGCATAAAGTATTTGAATACAGTGGTTAACCCAGCATGATATGGTCTTCTTCTGAACAGCACTCCCCTTCTTTGCTCCCACATACCATATAAAGAGTTGGTAATCCACCTGGAACTCTTTGGTGCCATCAAGTTAGAACGATAATGCTCATTTTGGGTCCAGACAGTGGAAGGATGCAGGGGTGCATAGAAAGTGTACACAGTAACAGACTGTCCCAGATGGAAGGGTGTCACCACCTTAGGCAGAAAAGATGCCCTTGTCCGGATTAATCCTTTGTCCCGAAAGAGTCGGGTAAGGAAGCTGTGCTGACAGTGCCTGCAGGTTGCTCACCATCCTAGCGGAGATAATGGCCACCAAAAAGGCAGTTTTAATATTGAGCAGCCGTACAGGACAGATGTGCAATGGCTCAAACGGTGCAAACATTAAAAAGGTAAGGACCAAATTAAGGTCCCCAGCACAAGCTCGGATTTAAAAAGTGCAGACTGATCTGGTAGCCAAATAAAAGCCAAAAGGGCCGAAAGGTGGCCCTTCAAGGTGCCCAAGGCAGACCACCACTGGGGCAAGGAAAGGATAAACAGAAGGATATCTGCCAGGGAGGCAGACAAGGGGTCAATGGACCTTTCTATACAATAGTTAAAAAATGTGTTCCATCAGCAGGTGTATACCAACTTCGTGGAGGAACGCCTGTCTGCCAGGATAACTTCGCAGACTTCGGCAGGCAGGCCAAAAGCTGTCAACTTTCGCCGCTCCATCTCCACGCAAGCAGGCAGAGAGTGGACAGGTTTGGGTGGAGAACCTTCCCCTGCTGCTGTGACAGAAGATCCTCCCGAAAGGATAGCCTGATCAGAGGATCGAAGCTCACTGCCATTAGTTTGCGATACCAGAGCCTCCTTGCCCAGTCCGGAGCCACAAGAACAACTTGTGCCAGGTCACTCCTTATCTTCTTGAGCACTTTGGGCAGGAGTGGTATGAGCAGAAAGGCGTACAGAAGGCCTGAGCTCCACTCGCAACAAAGTGTCGCCGAGCGAGAACCACCTTGGAAACTCTGACAAGCAAAACTGCCGACCCACCCCTGAAAAGTCCTTGCACTTCCTCCGGATGGAGACGCCTCTCGTGATCCACCAGGCACAGTCGGCTGAGTTTGTATGCTCTGGCGTTCAGACAACCTGCCAGATGTTAATCAACAGGGAAATGCCCTGTTGTTCCAGCCAAGTACAGAGATGCATGGCCTCTTGACAGAGGGTCCATGACCCAACACCGCCCCGGTTTGCTGCAGTTCCAAACGGCGGCAGTGTTGTCTGTGAACACCTGAACTAGTCTTCCCTTGATGGACGATAAAAAGGCTTTCAGTGCCATTCGGATCACCCGAAGCTCAAACAGGTTGATATGGAGCCTTGCTTTCTTCAGAGACCAGAGTCCTCTGATCTCCACCTCTACCAGATGGCTGCCCCATCCCAGAATAGACACGTCCGTCACTACAGAGAGATCTGGGTGGGGAAGGGAGAGGGGTCTGCCTCTGATCCAATCAAGGTTTTTAACCACCACTGCAGGTCTTTCGCAGTACCCCCCATCCCGATATCTGAACCAGGTCGTGAGATTTTCCTGATGCTTGCCCACTGGAACTTCAGGTCCCACTGCAGAGTCTGCATGTGCCATCTGGCATGGTCCACAAGTAGGATGCAGAAGGCCATGAGGCCCAACAGCCTCAGAATCATTCTCACCAAAATCCAGAATAGAGGCTTAAACATCAATTTCCTAGCCTGAATATCCAGGTCTCGTGGCTCGGGAGATTAAGCCCGAAACTGCACAGTGTCCAGAATTGCTCCGATGAAAGGGAGCGTCTGAGAGGGAGTCAGGTATGACTTCGGCATATTGATAGTGAACCCCAGCGAGTGCAGGAGGTTCGCCATAGTCTGGAGGTGGGATACGACTGCTTGGGACGAGCCTGCCTTCAGCAACTAGTCGTCGAGATAGGGGAAGACTGGAACTCCTCATCTCCGCCGATGGACTCGGACCACCGCCATCACCTTTGTGAACTCTCGAGGGGCGCTGGTGATGCCAAAGGGGAGCACAGCAAACAAAGTGCTCGTGGCCCACCATAAACCGCAGGTAGAGATGATGGGCAGGCGGAATGGGAATATGGAAATAGGCGTCCTGCAGTCTCCATATTCCCAGTCTCCCAGGTACAGGGCAGACAGGACCTGAGCATCTTGAACTTCTTCTTGGGGAAGCAGTTGAGGGCTCGGAGATCGAGGCTAGGACAAAAGCTTCAGTCCTTCTTTGGAACCAGAAAATAGTGGTGATAACAACTACAGCCTATTTCTGGCCCGGGAACCCTTTCTATAGCTCCCTTGGCCAAGAGTGTCTTAACTTCCTCGTGGAGTAGAGTAAGATGATCCTCTGTCCGCTGATTGAACTCTGGAGGCACAGATGGAGGGATAGACTCAAAGGGGAGGGAGTTGCCACAGCAGACTATTTGCAACACCCACCTATCTGAGGTGATGACCCGTCAGTGGTGGAGGTGATGGCGTATCCTGCCACCAACTGGAGCGTGTATGATCCATGGGGGAATCGTGCTAGGAAAGTTTTGCAGTGGAGGAGAGATTGTGGCTTGACTCGACTTCTGGCTGCCCAAACCTCGAGGTCGGGGTGAAACGCATCCCTGGCATTGCAGAGGTGGCTGAACTTGCGGGGCTCTCTGGCTGGAGTAAGGTTGATGCAGTTGAAAGCCCCTTCTGTAGCCACAAAAGGAGCGAAAAGCAGACACAGGCCGGGATGTTGTGGTGAGGCCTAAGGACTTGGCCGTAGCCTGTGAGTCCTTAAAAATGCTCCAGCGCTGCATATGCTTGGTCTCCGAAGAGACAGGAGCCATCAAAGGGAATCTCTAAAAGATTAGCCTGCACATCCCCTGAAAATCCTGACGTCCTCAGCCAGGCGTGGTATCGTATGGCCACTGTCGAGGAAATGACTCTGCCTAGCGAGTCTGTTGTGTCCAAGCCAGAATGGATGGCGAACTAAGCTGCATCTCTTCAGTCTGAAATTGCCTGGGAGAGCAGAACCTGGTCCTCCTACGAGACTCTGGGCAGCACCTGCGCAACCGTATCCCATATCGAATGGGAATAATGCCCTAAAAGACAGGCGGACTGCAATACTAGACTGGTGGAAGAGAACATTTTCTTCCCAAAGCTTTCCAGTCTTTTGGAGGGTATGGAAAGGAACACGCCACAGGAAGTGGGAGCTTGGACCAGTAAGCTACGTGGGGTGTGGTTGGCGGTGAGGAAAGCTGGGTCGCCCCTTGCAGGGAGATGGCGGTGGCCAGAAGAACATTCGTCATGGCCTCATTAAAAGGCTGCAAGGGTTCCGAGATGGAATCGCCAGGCTGCAGGACCTCTGTCAAGATGTTAGTCTTGACTGCCACCGTAGGAAGCTGCAGTTTCCAAAGCCCTACCCCCCACCATTACAAATGATGCCTGCTCCTCCGTAGACAGGTTAGGGGGAGACTGCATGCCAGAACCTGGGGACGTGCCGAGGCCACTGGCATCACCGAGTTCCTCATACCAGTTCATATCCTGAGTTTGCGGGATTTCCAAGGGATCGTGCTCCCCTCCTAATCCTCTTCATCCATTCCTAACCCATCAGAACAGGGCAGGTTGAACGGCATGGAGCCATACAACTCTGGTCTCTGCGTCAGTGGACGCCTGCCCGGCTAAGGGTCATCTGGAATGACTATTGGGGAGGCACCGCCAACGCCCTCGGCGCCGGGGAAGGTCGCAGAGGGACGGCCGGCGCAGGTCTTGACTCGGGAACAGTTCCAGTAGGAGGCCAGAGTCGAAGGCCCAGAACCCATGGCAACTCCTTCAACTGAGTCTGCGGGCACGCCGGCAGGGTCAGACCGCCCAAATATGGCATTCAAGACACCATAAAATTTCTTTAGTTGGATGGGGGTAGCTCCCGGGCCCGGAAAGTGAGGAAAAGGCAGAGCCTACCCAGGCACCTGCTTCGCAGAGCGGGGCCTTAAGCAGCGAGGTTCCTCCGTCTCGTGACAGACTGGGCGAAGTCGAAGCATGCTTCAACTTCTTCCTGTGCCTCATACCTGATCACGACGACTTACAGGTCCCCCAAGAGAGGCGTTCTGACATTCCGCTCGACAGGGAACGAGATCGACTTTAGGGCCTACTCCCTCAAAGCCTTCTGCGCCACAGCGCAGCAATCTGAGCACTACTCCGTGTCGTGGCCCTGCTCCAGGCACCAGCCACACACTAGGTGGGGGTCGGTGACCAACAGGCGCCACACGGCTTGAACTCTGAGGTTTTCTTTCTAGACATCCCTAGCACACCAAAAGGAGTCAACAAAAAGTCGAAGAGTCTGTCAAAAAATGACATGGGGTAAGTTATCTTCGACAGCTCTGCGCTGTCTGACGTGGAAAGAAAAGAACTAACGTCAGCACGCCAGTATGGCGGTTATATGGATGACACGGACGTCACAACAAAAAACACGCTGACATCACGCGGAGTTGACCGACGCCATCTACTAGCACGCAAGGGTACTGCTATTAAAAATCTTCCGGATCCAGCCTGATGCCTGGAAGTTCAAAGATAAGGAATGTATGGCTAGATGTCTATCAGATGAGAGCATAAGAGGAAAAAATTGAGGGCAAAACAGATCAAGAAGCAAGCAGAGGAGGCACAGAGGGCAGCAAGGAGCGAGGCAGCAGAGGGTAGCAGACTGCGGGCAAGCTGGACAGGAGAACTGACGCAGGGGAGCTGGCTGAGGACCTGCACAAAGGGGTCAAGCTGCAGCCTCCATTAAGTAGGTCCTGGAAGGAGGGCGGCGCTGGGTGGCTGGAGGAGGGATCAGCTGGAGAAGGGAAATGGCGGGAAGAAATTAGAAGACAAAACAGAGGGTAGAAAAACAAGTAGAAAAGGTCAAACAGAGTAGAACAAAACAGAGTGCAGAAAAACTAGCAGAAAGGCAAAACTGAGGGCAGAAATACAAGCATGAAATGCAAACGAGCATGAAACGAGCAGAGGAGGCACAAACATAGGGCAGGAGGTAGCAGATTGTGGGCAAGCTGAACAGGAGAATTATCCCAGGAGGAACTGGCACGAGGGTCTGCTCAATGGGGTTGGGCTGCGGCCTGTCTTAAGTAGGTCCTGGGGGGAGAGTGGGGCGCTGGGTTGCAGGAGGAGGGAAATGGTGGGAGGAAGAAAACAGCTGCAAGAAACTAGCAGAAAAGGCCAAACAGGGGACAGAAAAGTGAGCAGAAAGGCAAAACGGGGGCAGAAAAGGCAAAACAGAGCAGAAGAGGGCAAAACAGTGGACAGAAAAACTAGCAGAAAGACAAAAAGAGGGCAGAAAAAAGAGCAGAGGAGGCAAAGAGGGCAGCAGGTAGACAGGCAGCACAGGGTAGCGGAAGACGGGCAAGCTGGACAGGAGAATTGATGCAGGGGAAGCTGGCCGAGGATCTGCAGGAAGGGGTCGCGCTGCGGCCTCCATTAAGTAGGTCCTGGAGGGAGGGCGGGCACTGGGTGGCTGGAGGAGGGAAACGGCTGGAGGAGGGAAACTATGGGAAGAGGAAAGAAATGAACAGAAACATGCATAATAGAGGGTAGAAAAATGAGCAGAAAAGACAAAACAGCAGAACAAGATAGAGGGCGAAAAAACAAACAGAAAAGGCAAAACAGAGCAAAAAATGAGCAGAGGAGGCACAAACATAGGGCAGGAGGTAGACATTCAGTGGATTGCGGCCAAGCTGGACACGAAAACTGTCCCAGGGGAGCAGGCACGAGGACCTGCTCAATGGGGCTGCGGCCTCCATTAAGTAGGTCCTGGGAGGAGAGCGGGGGGCTGGGTGGCAGGAGGAGGGAAACAGTGGGAGGAAGGTAACAGCGAGAAGAAATAAGTAGAAAAAGGCAAAAACAGGGGGCAGAAAAGGCAAAACAGAGCTGAAGAGGGCAAAACAGTGGACAGAAAAATAAGCAGAAAAGCCAAACAGGGGGCAGAAAAACAAGCAGAAGAAAGAGGCAAAACAGAGGGCAGAAAACGAGCAGAAAAGGCAAGACAGAGCAAGACACGAGCAGCAGAGGCACAAACAGAGGGCAGCATACAGACAGGCAGCACAGGGTAGCGGAATGCAGGCAAGCTGAACAGGAGAACTGTCGCAGGGGGAGCTGGCACAAGGACCTATATACTCTCACACACTCAGCAAGCCCTCAAACCCCATGTTTACTGTGGTTGAAGACTTTCACCATCTTGAAAATGCCCTGGCACACAGGGACTATTTGCAGTAAGGTAAACAGGGACTATCGAATACGTGGGTAGAGTTACCCTTAGGAACCTTTACCCTATTGGTCGGGGAGTGGCTCAGTTTCCCACAGTCAAAAGCATCAATTGCTTTTATTTGCCTAAACCAGAAAGTTGCTCAAAATATATATATTTTTTAAACTTACCACAATATCCCCTTCCTGAGGGAGGCTGTTAGCTGGTAATCGCGTCTTCTCCTCATTGTTATGGTAGATGGACCCATCATTCCTCATTACTAGACTGTGGACATCTCGACCAAGAGGAATCTGATTCAAGTTTGCCTTTTGTGTTGCAACTCCTATACCCCAGATACCTACAAGCATTAGGTAGAGAATGTAAATATTTTGTTCCTTTACCCATCTTTTAAAATAACATCTGAAACAGAAAAATGGCATAGAATAAATGAATGATTTAACTTAAGCTGTAAAAGGAGACACTTTTATGGAACAATTCTTTTTATTGTTTTCTGAGGTAAAGAAACACATACACCTGCCTACAACCACCGCCTGGCAGGGGAGTATATTCAAACCTGCAGAAGGAAACCAAAGACATTCTCCTTGTCCCTATTCACCGCCCCTCTTTCCTGAATTAACTCCACATCACTAGGTACTTGCGAGTTTCGAAATGCCAGAGGCTACACATAGCAGCGTAACAGGACCTCGGACATATGCCAATTTCATAGACCTTCATTTCTCTGTGGATCATTAGTCTCTTCCTGTCCCCCTGTAGGAGCGGTCAGTCGCAGTACTCTAAGATAACTGGCGCGGCTATTCTCCATAAATTCCATAGCTAGTAGTGTGGGGTAAGGTCCCCTATTTTTCCCCAAAGTTCTGTACTTTCTGCTCCGTTGTCATTGTGATCTTTTCCAGACCTATTATTTCGAATATCTTGTATAGCCATCGACAGTGGCCTGAAATTGTGTTTGTTTCACAGAGCGTCAGGATCACTCGTTTGGCTGGGTAAAAAAGAATCAATGTTTCCATCTAAGAGTTCGAAATGGGTATGTGAGTTTATCATTCACTCGAAGAGTATGTATCCTAGAAGTCTTAATAGAGGGCAATCAAACATCTTGTTGATATTATTCCCCGCCAGTATCAATTGAGTTTAGGGCAGTGGCAAAGTAAGAGCAGGAGTGACCTAGTTGCTCTGCTACCCCTCTAGCAATACTTAGATTTGTGTTTAGCCAAGCATGAACCCACTCCGATGTACAGTACCAATAAAAGGCTAATGTGATTAGAGTTTCTCTCACTGCTGTACTGGATGCCATGACTTTTGCCTTCTGGAAGACCATGTTCCATTCCCTGTTGTCTAACGATCTGTCAAGCTCTCTCCCCAACTTCTCTGGCCCATGGTCTTCACATTGGTCCAGCCATGTACATTTCTGACATATAATGCTTGTCCCCTGTCCTAGTGATGAGACATTTTTTAGACCAGAATAGGGGTCTGCTACCTGCCGGTTTGATTATGGGGTGTGTCATTTAGTGGCGTACTTATAAATACCTAACTCTTGCCCCCTCTGGCGACCTATATATAACCTGCTTTAGCCTGTTCAAGAGTCTTTATTCACCCCCGCATTCCCAATCAAGTCACCGATCTGCCTACACACTGCCTTTCACTATTCTCTGAAATCCTCCTCTTTAACTGCGGGGATAAAGTCAGGATTTCCAATTATTGGGGTCATGTAGGATAGACCAGTGACCAAGCCTGGCTTAATCACTGCCATATACAGGCCTTTAAAGTCGCTCTAGTGGTCACTGGGGAGGAATTCAGCACACATACTCAGTGTTTCTTGGGGAGCCAGATCATCTTCCAAACGTGTGTGCCAGCGATGATCTGGTCTGTGAAACACCAGTGATTCTTATTTTCCTTGAGGTGCCACTCGACTGCATTTTATGTTGCACTGTAATAAAGCATGATATTTGGGTCTCCCAAGCCTCCCTCCTTGACTGTGCACTACATTTGTTTGGTTGCTAATGTAGGTCGATTCCCAAGCCATATAAAGATGTTAGACATCCATTGAGTGTTCCGTCTGGTGCCTATTGGAGACTGGAGTGGCAGTGTCGGGTCAATGTACAGTAGCCTCCGTAAATCTGTCACTTTTACCACAGTGATGCACTCCATGAGGCCTGCTCCACGGCAGTTCTGAATTGAATATGCTACTTACCAGTATGCATCTGTTCTTGGCATGTAGGGCTGCTGACATTCATATCTGTGCATAGATCGCCGCCTAGGGTTGGGTCCGGATGATTGCACATTGTTGTCCTGGAAGAGTCTTCGAAGAATCACGAGATAGGTGACTCCTCCCCTGGACCAGAGTGCGCATGGGCATCCTCTCCATCCTTAGATTGTTTTTCGCCATTGTGGCAGTGATGGAGTAGATACAGTAAGTGATGACCATGCTATACAGTAAGTCTGAGTGCTGCAGCCGCTACAGGCGCCGGGGAGGAGGGTGGGTGATATGAATGTCAGCAGCCCCACATGCCAAGAACAGATGGATACTGGTAAGTAGCATATTCAGTTTGAGGCATGTGGGCTGCTGAATTCATATCTGTGCATAGAATATATAGCAGTACCTCCATTAGCGGCGGCTACCCGTGCCAGCTGCAGCAGTCTGAAAAAGAGTTTTGAGAACAGCCTGTCCTACAGCTGCCTGCTGTTTTGAGTGTACATCTACACCGTAGTGTTTGGTAAATGTATGTATAGTGGACCATGTGGCTGCTCTACAGATTTCCTGTAAAGGAATGTTTCCTAGGAAAGCCATGGATGCCCCTAACTTTCGTGTTGAGTGGGCTCTTGGGGAAATCGTTAATGTGCGTTTAGCTTTTTGATAGCAAATTTGAATACATTTAACGATCCATCTGGCTATACCTGCTTTGGAAATGGCGTTGCCCTAGTGTTGTGGAGAAAAGGCAATGAAAAGTTGTTTTGTTTTCCTAAAGTCCTTAGTTCTGTCTATATAGTACATGAGGGCCCTCTTTACATCTAGTGTATGGAGCATTCTCTCTGCGACATTCTGTGGATTTTGAAAGAAAACAGGCAGTTCGATAGTTTGATTAATGTGGAACTGCGATATGACTTTGGGCATGAATTTGGGGTTGGTACGTAGTACAACCCTGTTTGCGTGAACCTGTATGAATGGCTCTTGAATGGTTAGTGCCTGGAGTTCACTAACTCTTCTTAACGAAGTGATTGCCACTAGGAAAGCCACTTTCCAGGTGAGGAACTGAATCTCACATGAATGGAGAGGTTCAAAGGGTGGACCCATTAATCTGGTGAGGACCAAATTGAGGTTCCACACCGGTGCCGGTGGGTGTCTTGGGGGAATTACTCGTTTGAGTCCCTCCAAGAAGGCTTTGATGGCAGGCACTCTGAATAAAGAGAGGTGCTGCCTGTTTTGGAGATAGGCTGCTATCGCGGTTAAATGGATATGTATTGAGTTGTACGCCAGATTGCATCGGTATAGGTGTAGGAGGTAACAGATGATGTTTTGAATGGATGCGTCCAGCGGGTTAATGTCATTGTTGTTGCAGTAAATGACAAACCTCTTCCATTTAGCCGCATAGCAAGCTCTGGTAGTGGGTCTCCTGGCCTCCTTGATGATATCCATACAGTCAGGTGGCAGGTTTAGGTAGCCAAACTCTAAGACTTCAGGAGCCAGATTGCCAGGTTCAGCTGTTGCGGATCTGGGTGCTGAATCTCGCCATGATTCTGCGTCAAAAGTGCGGGTTTGATCCGCAGCCTTTGATGCGGCACCACGGAAAGTTCTAGAAAGGTGGTGTACCATGGTTGGCGCGCCCATGTGGGAGCAACTAGGATGAGTGTTAGTGAGTGTTGTCGCAGTTTGCGTGCCACTAGAGGTATTAATGGCGCTGGGGGAAAAGCGTACGCAAATCTGCCGGACCAGTTCATCCATATCGCATTGCCCTGTGACTGTGGATGTGGGAACCTGGCGGCAAAGCTTTGGCATTTCGCGTTTTCGTTTGTGGCAAATAGGTCTATCTCTGGATGACCCCACTGTTGGAAGTACGGTTGGAGAAATGACGGATGTAGCTCCCACTCGTGCATCTGGTGGCTGTGTCTGCTGAGCAGATCCGCCATCTGGTTGTCCTTGCCGGGGAGGTGTTCCGCCATGAGGAATATGTTCCTCTGAATGGCCCACTTCCACATGCTCTGAGCCAGATGAGACAACTGTGGAGAGTGTGTTCCTCCCTGCTTCTGTATGTAGTACATGGCAGTCATGTGTCCGTCCGGATCAACACGACTTTGTTGCACAAGTGTACTTTGAATGCCTTCATGGCTAGGAAGATTGCCATCAGTTCCAGAACGTTGATGTGCATCTTCTTTTGTTGCGTTGTCCATAGTCCCTGCACTGTGTAAGTGAGTACATGAGCTCCCCAACCCTGGAGAGAGGCGTCCGCTGTCAGTATTATTTGTGGAACAGGCTCTTGGAACGGTCGGCCGTTGCAAAGGTTTTGTGGATTCCACCAATGCAGAGAGTTGTATGCCCGACCGCTCACCAACACTAGGTCTTTTAATTGTCCGTGAGCCTGATTCCATTGACGTGCCAAGCACTCCTGAAGTGGGCGCATATGTAGTCTCGCGTGCGGGACTATGAAAATGCAGGAGGCCATCATGCCTATCAACTGCATGAACACTCGCGCAGGAAGGGAGTGTTGAGGTTTGAACTTTGAGATCAGCAGTTGCATGCTGTTGATCCTCACTAAATTTGGCTGAGCTGTGGCTGCCAGAGTGTTTATGGTCGCGCCTAGGTACTGTCGTACGTGTGCGGGTTGGAGATGTGATTTTGGGTAATTTAGTGAGAATCCCAGACTGTGAAGAAGGTGAATGGTGAGGGACATGTGGCTGGCACATTGCTGGGCTGACTTTGCCTGAACAAGCCAGTCGTCCAGGTAAGGGAAGACGTGAATGTGTTGTCTTCGTAGATGTGCCGCCACTGTTGCTAGGCACTTGGTAAAGACCCTGGGTGCTGTTGTTACTCCTAAGGGGAGAACTTTGAACTGATAGTGATGCCCCTGAATAGTGAACCTGAGATATTTCCTGTGTGAAGGGTGTATGGGTATGTGGAAATACGCATCTTTTAGGTCCAGTGTGGCTAGGAAGTCTCCCTGACTGAGTAGCGGGAGAACCTGCTGTAGGGTGAGCATATGGAAATGCTCTGAGAGAATGTATCGGTTGAGGGGTCTCAGGTCTAGTATAGGTCTGAGCAACCCGTCTTTTTTTGAAATTAAGAAGTACAGAGAGTACACCCCTGTCCCCTGCTGGTGGATGGGCACGACCTCTATTGCACCTTTTTGCAGCATACTTAGCACTTCCTGCTGCAATAATGCCAAGTGCTCTAAGGACATAGGACGGTGCTTTGGCGGTATGTTGGGTGGAGTGGACGTTAATTCGAGACAGTAACCGTGCTGGATAATGTCCCTGACCCACCTGTCTGTGGTGATGGTTTTCCACGCTGACAGGAACCGTTGGAGTCTCCCCCGACAGGTGTTATGTGGTCGGGGGCAGGGAGAGGGCGTCACTGTTTATTTTTGGGGGAGGACCTGGTGTTGCCGTAACCACGTCCTCTGCCCTTGGTGCTGGAGCCACGATATCCACCTCTGGTGGTTTTATCATAGTTACTTTGTGTGCCCTCTTTAGTGTACTTGCTGCTGTGACCCCTGACCTCTAGCTGCTCCTCTATTCCCGGGGCGACGAAAGGAGCCACTACGAAACTGCTGCATTTGCAGAGCCCCCATTGATTTCGCAGTGTCAGTGTCTTTTTTAATTTTCTCGAGGGTAGTGTCAACTTCAGGGCCAAATAAATAGTCTGAGTTGACAGGTTGATTTAGGATATTGTTCTGAATATCCGGCTTGAAGCCTGAGATTCTCAACCATGCATGCCGTCTCAACATGACGCTAGTGTTGATTGCCCTTGCCGCTGTGTAGGCTGCATCCAGTGCGCACTTGATGGATGCATTGGTAAGGAGTTGTCCCTCTCTGATGAGGAGCTCCGCTGCCTCGTTATATTCATCTGGCAAATGTTGGAGTAGTGATTCTAGTGTGTCGTAGTGGGACCTATCATAACGGGCCAGGAGCGTCTGTGTGTTGGCAATGCGCCAGATGTTCGCTGCTTGCGCTGCAATCCGTTTGCCTGATGTCTCCAGCACTTTGGACTCCTTGTCTGGGGGAGGAGCATCACCTGTTTGTGAGTGGGCTCTCTTGCGAGCATTAGCAACCACCATGGAGTCCAAAGGTAAATGACCCCTAATGTACATAGGGTCTCCAGGTGCAGGCTTGTATTTTTTTTCAATCCTGGGGTTTAGCACCCGTGCCCTGGTTGTTTCTTAAAAAATGTCTTTTGGAGGTTTGAGAACTCCTTTTAACATGGGCAGAGTCTTGACAGTTCTTTCGGAAGAGGCGAAAGTGTCCACCAAGAAGTCTTCTTCGACAGTGTCAGAATGGAGTTCTACTCCATGATTGGCAGCAGCCCGTTCTATGAGGGCATTAAAGGCAGCAGTGTCCTCTGTGGGAGATGTCTTTATGTTATAAAGCTGCGTGTCATGGGTATCTGGTGCGGTACCCTGGTCTGTGGGGTCATCCCATGCCTGATCTGGGTCTTGCAGGTGATCATCAGGATCGATATCCCCAGGGTAGGTGGTATCATCCCCTACATAGTCCTCTACTGCGTCTGCCTCTGAAGGCGTAGGAGAAAAGGACGGTGGATCCTGATGGAAGGGTTGAAAGTGTTCATGAAGCACTGGCTCTGACCCTGCCGGCAATTTGTGTTTGAGAGGAATTTTGTAGGAGTCCAATCCCCTCTCTGGCGTGATTTTCCGCTTGCGGAGCATCAACCTACCAGTGTTGGCGTCGATAAATTGTGGCTGTGAAGGCTCGAGATCTGTTTGTCCAGTGGATGGGGACTGTGTCTGGCAGACACGTGTCCGAATCTCGAACAGTTTCGGCGCCGTGGGCGGCGGCAACCCAAACGTGATGTTGGTCGGCGCCGAGGGTGCTTTCGAAGCCTTGTGCGTGTCGGGACCCGACGTAGAGTGGAGGGCTGCCCGTTCTCTGATGCGTTGCAACGATGCCGAGACCTGTTGCACGGTGAACGCAGATGGCTCTTTGGAACCGGTCGGCACCTTGGAGGTAGGCGTCGAAGCGCCCCCCGACTTTTTTGCAGTCATGGGGTCATCGATCCGAAGGGAGGTATCGACGCTCGTTGGAGTCGATGACTTGGCAGGCGCCGCCATTTTAGACGTCGACGCAGATGGGGTGGCCACCTTGACTTTGGTGGTTGGGGCCGATGTCTTCGGTGCCAGAGGCCAAGGTGCCTTGTGGGGACCGAGGGACTTCTTCTTTGGCTCGGCACCCGTATCCGCTGCGGTGAGCTCGGCACCGAAATCCCTTTTTGCGCGGTCGGAGCCGATGACCTTTGCCGACGTCGAAGGAGTGGAGGGCTTCGAGGCCTTCGAGCCGATCACAACCAGTTTAACTTTCGGTTTCGATGGAACTGGTGCGATGGATGGTTTCGGTTTCGCTGAATGGAATCCAGTCGTCCTCGATAATAATGGCTCTTGCGAAATGTTCGAGGCCGGGCCTGAAGGCGGGGCCGAAGAACCGTGAGATTGATCTTGGGTAAGGCCCGAAGGCGATCCCTTGACCGGAGCCTCATGACGACGTATTTTTTCGGCCTCCGTATCGACGGGTTGGCCTAGCTCCTCGCTGGAGTTATCTTCCTCGGCCCCAAAGGCCTCATCGTAGTCTCCTACCTCTTCGACGACGACTTCTCTCTGAAAGATCACCTCATCGTCGTCTTCCGATCGGAAATCGTGTTCAGAAGCGGGGCTGGAGTCTACGTCTTCCACGCTCTTGGCGTCCTCTTCTTCGGTGCTAAAGATGTTGGCCGGGGCAGACGCCGATTGCTGCGCCTCCAATCTCACTGCCCGTCGATTCCGGAGAGTCTTCTTCGAACGGAATCGGGCACAGGCCATACATTTCGACTCATCGTGAACCGGTGAGAGACATTTGTTGCATACCGGGTGGACGTCGATGTGTGGGTATTTCGCGTGGCATAAAGGACACCTCTTGAATGGAGTCCTCGATTCCATCGTCGATCGAAGTTTGATGTTCGGACCAAGCGGATCAGAAAAGCTGGAAGAAGGTGCTAAAGCACTAAAGAAACTAGTCGATACCGAATGGGAACAGTACCGACGATAACTAAAGGCCTTTTGGCCTTAAACTGAATTTTCCTAACTTGAGCTAAGATAAGCACATCCGAACCCAATGGCGGAAAAAAACTATCTAAGGATGGAGAGGATGCCCATGCACACTGTGGTCCAGGGGAGGAGTCACCTATCTCGTGATACTTCGAAGACTCTTCCAGGACAACAATGTGCAATCATCCGGACCCAACACTAGGCGGCGATCTATGCACTGATATGAATTCAGCAGCCCACATGCCTCGAACACTTGCTTTTAGTTGCCTCACTAAGATCACATAGTTCTCACATGCAGTCTTTGATGCAGCAAATTTTAGATCCAGGGATGAAATACCATTCAATACGCATTGTATTGGACAAAACCAAGTACACATCATGGGCCCACACCCCGACGCCTGGAATGACACCTGGTAGCCGCCTACCCTCAGGAACCCACCCTACCCCATGGACCACGCGTGCAATCTCAGAATCATCCTAGACTCCGAATGCAAGATGGACCGCCAGATCAACGCTGTCACCTCTTCCTGCTACCATTCCCTCCGCCTCCTCCTAAAGACCTTTTAATGGATTCCCCTCAAACACAGGAAAACAGTCACCCACGCCCTGATCATCAGCAGACTGGACTATGGCTAAGCACTCTACACCGAGATCAACAAGAACCTCACAGCAAACTCCAGAATTTTTATAACGGCACTGCAAGGCTAGTCCTCAACCTACTGCGCCACTGCCAAACAAGCCAACACCTACAGACACTACACTGGCTCTCCGTAGAGAAGAGAATCACCTTCAAACTCCTCTCCCACGCCCACAAAGCCCTCCACAACACCGGACCAGCCTACATGAACCTCCGCCTCTCGTTACATGCACCACCACTTTCATCCCGAAGTGCTGCTCCGTGAAGTGAGTGCGCCGTGTGATCTGCTGCAGGGAGCCAGCCCACAGGACTGCGAGGACCAGCAGCCAGCAGCATGAAAACTCACACCTGTTGCCTCTTCCTTTGGGGCTCTGCCTCTCCCTCTGGACACTTCAAGACGCCTAACGGCCCCCGCTTCGCGGGAGCCGTTCGGGATCTTCATTCTTTGCCGCACAGGGAGCCAGCCCACAGGACTGCGAGGATCAGCAGCCAGCAGCGTGAAAACTCACACCTGTTGCCTCTTCCTTTGGGACTCCGCCCCGTTTGTTCAGGTAGTTAACTACGTGCCCGTAGTCACAAAGCGCGGGCTAAGCCCGGGCAAAGGGTGGGCCCGTTGGAGACCGGACCGGGCCCCCCCTCCTCACTCTGTGGACAAAACTGTATGTGTTTTCATTTAAACTCTGATACTTTTTAGCGATATTTCATGCTCCATGACTGTACCTAGTCTTGTTTAGGTTGATTGCAGCAACTAATTAGTGTACAACCACCTCTACTCTATAAATTCCACCGTCCTGTCAGTCATATGGCAACTAAAGAGGGTAGGAATCATGTTCCTAATGGCAACCTCACTGGTACTCTGGATCACTTCATAGTAAGAGCTAATTCTGTGATCGACCAGGGCATAGATCTTATGCAACGTAGAGTTTCGCAGGACCTTGCCCTAGCTAAGAGATCTTCGCTGGGCCACTTTGCTACTGCCCGCACGCCTGAAGCTTCTAAGGGTACCCCTAATTGTACCGGTACTAAAATAACCATCCAGCCTCTTACTCAATTTTTAGATGAATCATCACATAGCGACCTTTTGAGCTGTGACGATTCGTTGCTGACCCCGAGAGACTTAACGCCCCCAGTGACCAGGCATGGACCGATTCTACGGAACAAAAAGGGCAAAGTCCCAGGGTCGACTCTAAAAATGAAGCCCCAAGCCCCTAGTGCATTAAGAGTAAAATCTGGGGGAGTCAAACAATTAAAACGCCGGAATAACAAAGTTCCTGAGGCTCCCAAATCGGGCACTGAGGGTCCTGGAAGCTGTGTCTCGCTGTCCTTGCACCATGTGTCTCCAGGGGAGTCCTTAGGTCAGGCACAGGCTCCTCCTGCTATAGCGCCCGTAGTAGATGGGGATTTCTCACCATTGAAACTAGATGCGCTGTTGCGTTCCCTCCTTGGCCCTTTGGAAAAGAGGCTCGACAGTATAGCGACCCATCTTACCAACCTTGAATAGCAAATAAAGGGTATTTCAGGCAGTGTTGCTATTAAAGTATGCCCACAGTGCTCCTGTAATTGTATTCCTAACAGTAGGGCTGGGGGGGCAGTGACAGATGTTACCTCTACATGCTTAGAGACCCGGCCACCTCCCATCCCACAGGTTATACCACAGGTAGTGTCTGCCAATATACATAATCTCTCACATATACAACATGAAGCCAGGCATACCGACAATCAGCAGCCAGACCATAACAACATAGGAACGGCCCCCCTCGACAATGATAGCGTCATTGGCAGGGCAGCACGAAAGGGAGGCATGGGAGAGGCCCCTAGAATTACTCTGAGAATCGATCTGCCCCCGGAAGCAAGCCCTTATTTGGTTGTCCTCACAGGGGTACCAGAACTTAGTGCCACAAGTAGAGAGAACTTTCGTTCTCTGAAAAATAAAACAACACAATGGCTTAACAACTATAGGCCTTTGCCCCCTGATGTTAGAAGTGAGATTATTATGGTTAGAAGGGTGGGTTGGGTGGGGTGTACCCCCAAATCTCTAACTGGTGATTGCGTGATAGTCAACTTCAGGGATACCAGGACAGCAGAATATATCTGTAAGTGGGATATACTCAGCCCTGACACAAAAGTAGGAGTTCGTCCCCTCACGTTCTTCTACCCGAGAGAATATCCGAGGCCTAAGGAAGAAGGATGGTCTTCTGTCCCATATTCGCGATGGGGAGGAGGTGGGAAGTTCAGGCGTGATACACAGCCTTTGGCACGGTATTATACCCCTTGCTCAAACAGGTATAGTTACCTGGATCAGGTTGATTGACTGGGTTGGTTTAACCAGGTAACACTGGGTAATACTGTGGGTGACCCAGTGGTTCCTGAGTCCACTGTGGTAGCAAGGGAAAGTAGTCTGCCACCCTGTACACGGGGGATTCCCACTTATTCTGTAGGGACCAGCATAAACTCCACCACACAGGAAATTGGCTGCATTTCTAGCGAGCAGCTCCCTCCAATTAATCCAGAAAGTAGTAGTGATGCCTCATCGCGGGCAACCGATATATACCAGCAGGGGTGCCCAACCCACTCACTAGACACCCCACACCTTACTCAGGGGCATTATGAGCACATGATTATAATGTCATGGGATGTGGCGGGCTTGAAAAGCAAGCTAGCCTGCCCAGAATGGGGTACTTTTGTTGATACTTCCGATGTTATTCTATTTCAGGAGACCTGGGCTAGGGAGGAGCCTCATAGATTGGGGTTCGCGGCCTTTAACATCATGGCCCGATGGGGAGGCAAAGGCCGACCTTCTGGTGGCCTGACAACGTGGGTCGGTGTACACCTAGGCTGTAAGGCGGAATCGATCAATACCAACTCGGATGACATTCAGTGTGTCCTTATGACATGGCCCACATCATATAAATTGGCAGTGGTAAATGTCTACTCCCGACCGACCGCTTTGGCCAAGGAGTCTAGCACCATTGGGGAATTATCGGTTTTTCTTGACTCCTTAAGTCGTGACACTCAGTATGTGGTCGCTGGCGATTTCAATTGCCACTTTGAGCCTCTACGAGGGTTGAATGAGGGGGCGTTGATGGGAGAAGATGAGTACTGGGGAATCCCACCCTGCAAGTCCCCTTACGCTAAAGCATGGTCTCCATTGGCCATGCAGATCACGACCTTAACATTACATAACTCGATTAGGGCGGTAAATGGTCGCAAGCCCTCAGATATTCCCTCAAAGTGTACTTATAACAAAAAAGATCATGAATCCCACTTGGATTATGTTATGGTAGAGACCCGGATGTGGCCAAAGATAGTGGATCTGGAGGTATTGAATAGAATGGATAGTGACCATAACGCCCTGATGTTGAAGATGGAATCTCCCCATACTCCAAAAAGCGATAATGAATTGACTAAGGACCCCGGCCTTGTTATTACTAACAATAGGAGGCGGCTTAAGTGGGGAAACTTGCTTGAGAAGAGGGATGCATTCCCCAGCTTATATACACTAATTCTTCCCCTTCTTATTAAGGCAAGTGATATCTGGGCACAAGACCTGAGCCCAGGTGTATCAGTGAACCTGCTTACAGTTCATCAGGAACTGGTGGACAGTCTAGCAGGCATCTTTAACCCGATTGTTCCACTAAACAAGACCAGGGTGCCCCTTTCCTCTTCTTGGTACAATGGCATCTGTAGGAGGTTAAAAACGGATTTGGTAAGTGCCATTAAAGATGGCACCGATAGGTTAAAAATCAGTTCACTTAGGTCGTTGTATAAAGAAGCAATGAAACAGGCAAAAATAGATTGGGACTTGGAGAGATGGTAGAATTTAGCCTCCGCACTTGCTAACAAGGAAGCACGGAGATTCTGGGCCATCGTGAACACAGGGTGTGATGAACCCCGCAATGCGATTGAAGCCAATTTAGACGCGGGGTGTGGGAAACTCACTTCAAATCCCTATATGCAGCAACTTCTGATTTAGATCTCATGCCTCTGCATATACCTATATCTGGGGATGTGGAGGTTTTGGAATTTACCCCGGAGGATGTTTCCATTGCCCTTGGAAAACTGACGCTAGGTAAAGCACCAGGTATAGACAAACTCCCCGGGGATATGTTCAAAGATCAACCGAAGATTTGGGCGCCATATCTTTGCGCTTTATTTAATACAATTTTGCGTGGTATGGAGGTGCCGGGCACGTGGCTGGGAGCAGAGATTATACCAATCTATAAAAAGGGCTCCCCTCTGCTCCCCGTCAACTACAGGCCCATTAGCCTCATTGATGTCCCCCAAAAAATCTTCCCACGACTCATTTTAGATCGTTTGCAGGAGTGGATCAATGAGAATGAAATTCTTTCCCCATATCAGGCTGGTTTCAGGAGGAACACATCCACCATGGACCAGATCTTCCGTTTAGTCATGCTGTACTGGAAGACTGTTAATAGAGGGTGGCAGCCTCTAAATGGTGTTTGTAGACCTCCGATCCGCCTTTGATACTGTGCCCAGGGGGAAACTTTGGCCTGTGCTTCAGGATTTGGGAGTTCCGAATACATTATTGGGGATCTTGGTGAGGTTGCACACTCAGAATTTTGCACAGGTCAGGTGTGCGAGAGGTGGAGTATTGTCTGCTAGGTTTCCGGTGAATAGGGGGGTCAGGCAAGGGTGTGTCCTGGCCCCAACCCTGTTTTGTTTGTATGTGAATGGGATGATATCACACTTGGATGCAGTGCCAAATAACGATGCACCTAGACTGGCAGGTAGGAAAGTTCCGGCTATAATGTTTGCCGATGATACTCTCCTACTTTCCAAGATCACCCATGGGGATACAACGCATACTGAATGGTTTTAACAACTTTTGCTGTGCTCACGGTCTACAGATCAATGTAGACAAGACAAAATTTATGATATTCAACCCCTCATTACACACTCGATCAGCACCAATTCTGGATTCGGTCAGATTAGAGAGGGTTCAGACATTTCAATATTTAGGTGTCACATTAAGCAAAAGCCTCTCTTGGGGTCCTCATCTGGCTAAATCCCAACTCAAATTGTCCCAAATAGTGGGGGGAATCCTAAAGATGTCAAATGCCTCTACATTTAGGCCTATAAGCCCAGTGCTTGAAATATACAAAACTAGGGCGAGAGCAGCGGCATTGTATGGAGGGGAACTTTGGGGGCATGCCTCCAGGCCTGAAATTGCCAAAGTAGAGAATAGATTTCTGCGGCAGCTGCTGCTGCTTCCCCAAAGTACACCCCTACTACCGCTAAGGCTCGATTTGGGTTTACTCCCTATTCAGGAGGAATTATCTATTAAACCCCTTAGGTTCTGGAGGAGGTTATGGATAACCCCCGAACTCTTGCAGTACAGAAACGAATTGCAAGAAGTACTGAGCTCAAGTAAGGCAGCGAATATCTCCTGGCTCACCTATGTCAAACAAGAACTACTGACAATGGGCCTTTCAGATATGTGGCATAATCCAGCTAAGGCCTGCAGGGAGATCTCAGGGAAATCACTTACGGAGTGCTATAAACTACGCTGCAGCAGTGTATGGCTGCACGATTCGCAGAATGGCACTATGGTAAAATCATTTTTAGAGATTAAATCTGCATATTCCTTTGAAGAATTCTTGAATGTTATTCATCCCGCTGTGGCCAGGAAGTTATACATACAATGGAGGTTCGGTTCACTCCCAACAGGGAGCCTCACAAGTAAATGGTCATCCTACAGGGCCACTCAATGCCCAGGTTGTGGAGCTGAAAAGGAGAATGAATGTCATATTTTATTCTTTTGCCCCGCTTATAGTAGAGCTCGGAAGTTCTGGATTGTACCAATTTGTAAAAATCTGGGTTTCCGGAAATGTTCAGTTGCACTAAGAATTTTTAAATCTGACACTGCAGGTTATATTGTGTTTGCCCTTTCTAAGTTTCTGCATGCCATGTGGATTAAAAGGAGTTTTTTAATTTCAAATAGTGGCTAGCGCCAGCGGTTCTTTCTGGACTTTGAACGTGTATGTACTGTTTTAACGCTGTACTTTCCCTTTGTATATATGATTTTATTTGTATCTTTTATGGCTGAAATATTGCCGAAATAAAGAATGATGATGATGATGATATGCACCACTGAGATCCCTCCGCTCAGCCCCGCTCTCCCTTGCGACGGAAAACCCGCACCAAGAAGACCAGAACTGGAGGACGCTTCTTTTCCTTCCTTGCGGCCAAGGCATGGAACACCCTCCCTCTCTGACTGACACCTTCACTTGCCAAGTTCTTGAAGGGACTCAAGACCTGGCTCTTCAACAAAGCACCGTAATACCCTGGAGATGCGCATCTTCCCCCCAGTGCCTTGAGACCCTTCGGGCGAGTGGCCGTGCTTAACAAACCCGCGATTGATTGTAGTGAGAGTTGCAACTATAGTCTTATCCTTGTCATCTGCTGCAGGGACAGGATAAGTAATTGTGATTTTTTTTTTTTTATTTTAAAGCTGGAGGCTTTCCCCAAAAGCCTCAAAATTTCAATCACTTCTGGGATAGAGCGCTCTGGATCTTTTAGTATCAACAGCACATCGTCCGCATACATGCGCAGCTTATGTTCCGTATGGCCAACTGTTATCCTACCTGATAGTGTTATTCTGCCTAATGGTTATTGCCATAGGATCCATATGCAATGCAAATATAAGGCCTATCGATGTCAATCTCCTTCAGACAATTGTGGTGCCCCTTTGATTTATATATTTTGCCTTCTCAATTGGTTTTCATTGTCCTCGAGGTAGCCAGGGAGATTTCCAGTTTGACCTTTCAGTAAGAGTGCCTCCTGACGATGGCTTCAACATTTTCTTACCGAACATCCCCTGCTTCCCTGCGCTTCATGACTGTCGCCCATTTCTTTCAAGTCCTGCTTAGGGGTTCAGATATCATATCATATTTTGTCCCACAGTATTGAAAAGCCATCACAAGGAAAAGATTATTCTTGAATGAGAGGCTCAGTAGCGTCTCAGAGTGCATGGTTTCTTGGCAAATGGAAATGGGGGTCTATATTTGGGAAGCTTGGCGTGGGCCTGGAAACGGAGTACTATTTTGAGACCCTGATCTGGAGAGCAGATCTCTTATGCTTGAGATCAATTTTCCCTATGCTGCCTGCCATTGCCTCCTCTATATATTACCCCATGCTCTGATAGAGTTATCAGGCTGTCCCTTCCTGGTCGCATTCCAGGGTCCCTCCTTTTTGTGGGGGCCAGCGTTATTGCTCACGTTCCGCTCTTTTCTTTTATTTCTCTGGATGATTTAGTCTGAGTAGGTAGGCCGTTGTGTGTGATGGGTGGGTGTGGAGGGGTGCACTGGGTTTGCCTATAATGGTAGTGGAAGCTTTGCCTCAGTCCTTTCCCCACTGTCCCTCTATCATGTGGGCCTGCTGCCCCTTTAATTCCTCCCAGTCCACTGCCAAACCAATCTCTGCACCAACCCACTCTTCTGTGTCTAGTCAAAACCCAGCCCGGCTTGAACTGATGCTGCATGCAGGCCTCTAAAATCATAGGCGCCTTGTTGTGCAAAAATGCACCATTAACTGTAGTGCGGAACTGTACCTTGCGGATTCTATGTCCTTGCTGCCTCTGAGGGCCCTTGCGGTGGGACCCAAAGCATTACCTTGTCAGGAGCCACTTGCTTATTTTGTCTAGGCCTGCCTATTGACTGCATGGAGGAGAAGGTGCCTTGCTTTGCACAGCCCATACTTCTGGAAGCCAATCCTCACCGCAAGCCAGTCCTCACTGCTGGGCTCCCAGTGCCACTGGCAGCCACTCAGCCACTGGTTATGCAACTCATCTCCTTTCTGTTCAAGCTTCCCTTCCCGGCATCTGCTTGCTTCAGGATCTAGCGTGCTCTTCACACTTGCCATGTCAGAGCTTCTCAGTTCGTGAGGCTGGTTGCATTGTTGGGTTGGCCACTTTCAGCTATCTGTTTATGTCCTCGGGAACCAGCCTGTTCCTCCTGGTTTCGATTCTGTGTATTGCACGCTAACAGCAGGGATTTGGCACGTGTGATGGGCAGCTCTAATACCCAGGGAAAAAGCTTTCTTAGGGTGAGCTGGGACAGAGGCGTTCGAAAATAGTCTTATCGCCGCCATCTTGGCCCCACCTCAGACATGAACTTTTAGATTACACGTTTTGTGGTGAAACAATTAAACGCTTTTGTAATTTCTTGTAGTGCTTCATAGTCTTTTTTTTCCTTATTGATGTTACATTAAACTGCCTGTGCTCAACAGAACGTGTGCAGCTACACAAGCAATGATGTAAGACCCTTTGTCTGTACCCAATCAAAAAGTATCCTGCTTGCTACCATGGCCAGCCTCGAAAAATATTGGTTTGTTTTCAGCATGTAGTCAGCAGCCATTCTGGGTCTGCAAACTGGGCAGCAAGATGCAACCACTTGTTGAAAGGCATGTAATAAGTAATAAAGGGGGTGTATGGTACACACTAATTTTATCTGCATTTATCTATATGTATTTTGTGCTTAGAGTAAAAAAAATAAAGATGCAGTGGGTATTTCCACGTTTAACCGACAAATGTTAACTCATGTTTGAATGTCCAATGAGTTTTAGCCATTTACAGACTGGGCCAGTACAGGCACATGGCATGAAGACATGTATGTACTGAAGTATCCCCTGTTGCACACTATAAGGACATTGCAAGTCACTGAGGGGGCAAAGAGTTCCACAACTTGGCTGTGCCTGCCACCAAACTTCTAGCCCCGCAAGATGCTGTTTTAGCCCTTGGAATTACAAGATTAAAAGATGAAGATCGAAGCTGCCTTTCAGGAACATACCATACAAATCTGTGTTTAAAAGAATCCAGACCAATCTCATGTAGTACTTTGAAAGCAATACAGAGGGACTTAAATTCCATTTGCCTTCTAACTGGCAGCAAATGCAATAGTGGCAGAGCGTAGGATACGGATTGATCTTCTGGAACAGCAAGCAGAAGGCGTGCCACAGCATTTTGGAGAACCTGCAATATTAAAAAAAGAGTGCACTACAGTAGTCAATCTTCGATAAAATAAGTGCAGAAATTACAGCTTTCAGAAGGTCTAAAGGAATAAAAGGTAAGACTTTCCTAAGGGTTTTAATCATGAAAAAGCAAGAGAAGTTGATGGCATTTATTTGGCCTTCAAAAGAAAGTTTGTTGTCAAAGTAGACTCCTACGTTTTTTTAGGTCTCACGCCTAGCGTTGCACTGCACAGCAGTGCTCGCGCAGTGCGAGACATTTAGTAGGTGAAAAACAGGGTTTTAGCACTGACCTAGGAATCGCACACACTCGTGCTTTTCCTTTTGTGCTACCCCATTGGCCTTTGCGCGAGTCTTTTTATAAAAGGTAATTGGCCACAGGCGGGCGCATTGCTCCAACCATGGCCTATTGGTGTCTATTACGCGCACCAAGCGCGAAATAGACACCAATAGGCCATTTGGTTTCAATTATCGTGCCCAGAAACAGGCGCGATAATTAAAAGCACATGGCTCGCAGTGGCGCACGCACACCACTCGCGGGCTTCTGCTTTTTTTCTAGTTCCTGCATGGGAGAGGTCGGGAGCAACGGATTAACCCTTGCTGTCCCCTGGCATTCCTTGGTCTGCGATGCCTCCGGTTTCCTGATAAGGTAACGGGGTTTCAGGGCATTACTCTCAGGTTCCCTGTCACACCGCCCTAGAAATTCTCAGTTTGAAACTGGTTCCAAAATGAAATATTTAAAAAGCTGTAATGTTGTAACATCTTGCCATTCACATCAGCGCTAGATGCTGTGGAACCGCATGACCTCTTTGTGAGGTACCTGTTTGCAAGAACAGCAATGCTAGGATTCCTTCTTGAACACATATTTGACCAATGCGTGCAAGGGAGGAGGGTGTCTATTTGATGAGCAATCCCCTTTTATAAGTAGTGTTCAGATCAGTGACATCGGGCCAATGAAAGAGAGAAAAAGAAGGGAGTAAGTGTAAGACCGAACAGAGAGACCAGAAGATAAAGGAGAGAAGTAGACGAGAAAAAGTCTGGGTGAGTCAGAGAACAAATTGGTGTGAGTCCGAGATTGTACATAAAGCCATAATATCAACACTTAAAATTCTGATTTAGTTGAAATCAAAATGACCAAAGTAATCTCTGAACACTGAAATTTCATGATTCCACTTCCATCAAGGATTGGGTACAACAGAGTGGAGAAATGACTGGGAATGCCGGTGCAGGACTTGAAATAACGAATTCCAAGCTTCTAGCAAACCCCCATTGTGATCGTAATCATTTCAGTTAATATAAGCTACATTTATTCAGTTGTGCTGTCTGCTCAGTTTATTCTGACTGATATCTCCATATAAGGCCACAGATTGTCAACTCTGTGTAATCAAAGAGATCACGGATCCTCAGTTGGTTGTTAGATAGCTCTACAGCCTGGAGCAATGGTGTGAAAATAGCTCTTCTGAATTCAGGCGAAAGCATGTTTATTCTAGGTTACTTGAATCGTAGTTTTGCAGTTCGGAGTCTATTAAGGGATTTGTTGCGGTTTAAATCCATAGACTCTTACTCTGAAATATAGCCCTGATGACTAAAACCTCAGATTGTCAGGTCTGTGCAGTGTGAGCGCTTTGCTGTATTTGATCTGAACCTGTGAGATCAGGCTTGTGTCAGGACTGACCATGTAGTTCATATATGAGCTTTATTGCCTGAAGAGAACATACAAATTCTGTGAAGTCCGAGCGATTAGCCAACCGTCGAATGCCTTCCATTTTGACATCCAAAATATCAGTCTGCTCTCTTAGATATACATTTCTTTTGCGCTTAAAGGACAGTTTTTCTGTGCGAGGCTTCTGGAAGCCGATATATAATTCAGTGGTCTGAAACTTAACGTGTAAAATGTGAGCGAAATGAGGTGTAGCTTTACTAGGTAATGCTAACGCCTGCAATATCTGTATAACCTGAGCGATCGATGTTATTCTCTGGGAGGCATGAGCGTTTGGTGCTGTCTCCCGGGGGATACAGCTCTGTAGTGTGTTCCAGATTCTGTGTGTCTGAATTGCGTGTGGAATCGTTCTGCCTTCCTTTATATTTCTTGTTGTCATATTCTATCAATTAATTGTTTTTGCTAGTGACTGTATCTAGGGGTAAAGGTGCCTTCATAGTTGAGTTGTGAACATTACAATTTCTTCAGAACCCCTTCATGCTCTACCATCCCCTCCCCGTATTGAAAAATCCTCAGTTTGCTGTTTGCCCCTTCTTCAGTAAGAAGGTGCCCTTCCTGGATTGCTGCTGTAAGAACCTCTACAGCCGGTGAGTAGCTCCGAATTGTAACAGTTGCTGGTAGCCAGGGAGGGCCGACTGCTTACCAATATTATAAAGGTGACTTCTGAAGGAAATGGGGCAAAATGCTGCGCTAAATTATTGCAGTGTCCCTTGCACGTTTCTTGTGGTCTAGCTCCCTCAGTGTGACCGGGGCTTTTCTTCAGACATAATCAAACAGCTTGAATCGGAATTCCTAGGGCCCGGGTCTTCGGCTGTTTAAGAAGCCGTTTGCATATCTTCAAAGACCTTTGATTTGTACCTGAAGACACTCGCCTCCCTCACCTTCCCCCGTGATAAGAGAAGTCATATGTGATGATGGACGGATTACCTACTTACCCAAGTGTCTAGAGTTTCTCATGTCAGTCCAGTTTGCAGACAGTTCCCACTTAAAGTTCATATTGTTCATCTTTTTACACGAGAAACGCACGATTGAGTTGAAGTGTGCCATTAGAAGAATAGAAACGATGTCTACTCAGGGAAAGTCTTCTTGAGTCATTTCTTTCGTTTCAGTGGTTGACACTCCCAGCCTACATCCGTGCTGTTTTCAGCCTTTGCACAGGTGAAGAGAAATCAGCCAGAAGGCATTTTAGGAATTGGGTCATCCTGCGTGTGAAGAGTGGAAGATGCTTCTGCAAGACTAACTTTCAACCTTTTGGTGTTCACTTTGAGAGCTAGATTTTATTTTGATACCCTCTGTTAAATATGTTAAGTGTTTTAGTAAGAAGGCCGTCTGCTGTTTGATCAGATGAACCTTCAAACGTTTTGAATTCATGCAGTTTATGCTCCAAGGTGATAAGTGCATATTGGACTTTGACCCACAACTTTGGAAGAGCTTTCAATTGCCTTTTTGTGCAACCAATGTTTTGGAATGTTCGTATGACCACATCTGTTGGCTTTTACTAGTATCCCGTCTTTTGACTCAATTTATAGCTCCTTCTTTTGATTCTTCTGATGTGCCTTGTTGTTGACACTTTGTATAATCACCTTTACAGGCTATTCATATGACATCTGTTGACTCCTCCAATGACCTTTCTATTGAGTCTTCATAAGATCAGCCTCCACTGGCAGTTTGTATGACACCGCCGCCCAAAAGCTGGTTCTTAATTTGTCTCTCGATGGGCACTTTGTACGACGTCTTCTATTTACTCCCATGATGATGTTCGCCTGTGTGTTGCCACTTTGTATGACCCTCCCGATTGGCAGTCCTTATGACTGTATGGGTTATTATGACTGGTGGTGCCTCTGTTGATACCTTATATGGATCACCCTCTGTTGGCATGTAAGAAGGCCCCCTCTGTTCACATTTTGAATGAGCCCCTCTCTTTGCTCCTTCAGTGACCACCCTTAGTTGGCTTTTCTCAAGAACCTCTCTTTTGGCTATTCATGTGAACTTCTGCAGGTTCTTCGCATTACCACTTCTCTTGGTTGCTTGTTTGGAAAGCCCCAACAAGAGACATTCGCATTTAATGCACCCAAAACTGTAATTACCAATGTCAAAGATATACGAGATACCCAAAACAACAATAATGCAAGTATTTGCTCAGTCAGTAGCACTACTGACCCTTAAGGAGATTAAAACAACTCCACTTGAATAATTATGATCTCCTATCACGCGCTCAGTCATAGTATAGAAAATCCAAAATAGTAAAATTTGGGAAATCTACATTATTGGCCAATTACTTACTGTTAAAGAGGCAAGCTCTTTCTCGTCCAAATCCTCCAACCCTTTCACCTTCCCGTTGGGTGGAGGCCATAGCATGCACCCCATAAACTTCCTTGGACCTACCCTTGAAGAGTAAAGCTATTGAAATATGGAAATAAGTGTTGATGGGAGTCATACAGCTGCCTGGAGACACCATGAGGAGAATGTCCTGAAAAGAGATCATCTGAAACTGGATGTCCTGTATGAAGTAGTTCAATCCCTTTAGGTTGATTGTTGGACAAAAGAGCCATCCGGATTTGGGACCAGCTACACAGCTGAAAACACTCCTAGTCTCAACTTCTCCTAAAGCATTGAGCCATTGCTTCTTTCTCTAAAAGCTTAAAGATTCCCCATTGAAAGCTTGTTTCTTGAGGGGCTGAATAGGCCATGACGTCATCCTTACCCCTGTATCCTGAACAATGGATGAGAATGTGAGGATATAGCCACCTAAGACCACTGCCAACACCTAGTCAGAAGTAGAACCCTCCCAACCTTTTAAAAAGGCTAACAGATGAACCCCTACTGGGAGGGACTTCAATTGAAGTTCCGGGAGAGTCCCTATTAAATAATTGGAATGGCTTCTTGGGTTGAAAGGAGGAACGGCCTGTGTACAGTTGCCATTCTCCATGCCATGACCTTTGAAACCACAGCAGAAGTTGGATTGTGGCTTTGAATGATGAGATTGAGTCTCAGGTCAGAAACATTTCTGACCTGGGAAAGCAAGTTTTAAAAGGAAAGACACTTGAGCTGCATCCCCGTTCCATGAATGCATCCAGTACTGGCATCTTGCTGATACTGCTGAGGCCCCCATAAAAGCCGTTGAAGCAGTCATCAAAGCTACCACCTTCAGATCATCATCCTCCACATATGAAACCAACTGCATCTGCTTCTCATCATGTCAAACAGTCGACCGCTATCTTCTCCATCATTGATAGCTGGATGAAAACAGGACAGTCCTTCAATAAATACTGTGCCAACATTGATGCACAAGGAACTCATTCTAGGGCAATTTCCAACTCCTCATCTACAGAATCAATGGGAACGACATCTTCCGTAGTGATTCTGGCATTCCGCACAAGTCTGGGGAGAAGAGGATCCACTTTTAAGGACTCAAAACTATTCCACCAAATCTTAAACAAGCATTGGCATAGCCAATAGGTCTCGCCTTTGGGACCTTATAAGGGTTTAGTTATGCAGCACAATATCCTTGGTGCAACAACATCAACTGTTGCATGGCTAAACACTTATAAGGTCCCAAAGGCGAGACCTATTGGCTATGCCAATGCTTGTTACCTTAGTGACTGGGCTAGGAAGATCTCTTAATTCCTGCGGCCACCAACTGGGTGTCCATAATTAGGTGTCACACCCAAATAAAAGCAACTCAGTCTTTCCTAAATTTAACTTGAGACAATTTCTAGGCATCCACCTTCCAACTTCATGCATACAGCCATGGAATCTAAAAGCTGTGTCCTCATACCAGCAAGTGAGGCCACAATTTGTGTCTCATCAGCATACAACACCAGAGTAAAGCCAAATTACTATTATAGTGGAGAGAGGAGTGACAAAGATTAAAAAGTGTCAGACTTAATGATGAGCCCTGCAGTACCCCACAGGGGAAGGAAAACGGGGTCGACCTAAAACCATCAAGTTCCGCCAATTGCTCCCTATCTGAAAGAAACGATTTAAGTAAGTAGGTTGGGCCCAGTAACTTCATTTTTTCCAGTGTCCCTATGAAAGGGTTCGGACAAGAGTTTACACTATAGCCTTATCTTCTTGAATTATAGAGATCATAGCATAATGTAAATACCATAGTTATCTCAGTAGGGAGGGCCAAAAGGTTCCTTTCCACCATTTATACCTTGTACCGCTAAATGTGCTTCTCTGCTGTAAGCCTAGCAGTCTCTCTGCTTTTTCTCTATTCTCATAATGCCTAAATTTCAACTTTATAACCGTCTTGACGAAACTTGTGAGAGAGAAATTTTCAAGTCTATAATATATGCTGTAGGGTGGGAGAATTAATATGCTACTTACCAGTATGCATCTGTTCTTGGCATGTAGGGCTGCTGACATTCATATCTGTGCATAGATCGCCGCCTAGTGTTGGGTCCGGATGTTTGCACGTTGTTGTCCTGGAAGTGTCTTCGAAGTATCCTGAGATAGGTGACTCCTCCCCTGGACCACAGTGCGCATGGGCATCCTCTCCATCCTCAGATTGTTTTTCGCCATTGTGGCAGTGATGGAGTAGATACAGAAAGTGATGACCATGCTATACAGTAATTCTGAAAGCTGCAGCTGCTACAGGCGCCGGGGAGGAGGGTGGGCGATATGAATGTCAGCAGCCCTACATGCCAAGAACAGATGCATACTGGTAAGTAGCATATTCAGTTCGAGGCATGTGGGCTGCTGAATTCATATCTGTGCATAGAATACATAGCAGTACCTCCTATTAGCGGTGGCTACCAGTGCCAGCTGCAGCGGTCTGAAAAAGAGTTTTGAAAACAGCCTGTCCTACAGCTGCCTGCTGTTTTGAGTGTACATCTACACAATAGTGTTTGGTAAATGTATGTATAGTGGACCATGTGGCTGCTCTACATATATCATGTAAAGGAATGTTTCCCAGGAAAGCCATGGAGGCCCCTAACTTACGTGTTGAGTGGGCCCGTGGGGGAATCGTTAATGTGCGTTTAGCCTTTTGATAGCAAATTTGAATACATTTAACGATCCATCTGGCTATACCTGCTTTGGAGATGGCGTTGCCTTTGTGTTGTGGGGAAAAGGCAACGAAAAGTTGTTTTGTCTTCCTAAAGTTTTTGGTTCTGTCTATATAGTACATGAGGGCTCTTTTGACGTCTAGTGTATGGAGCATTCTTTCAGCGACATTTTGTGGATTCTGAAAGAAAACAGGCAGTTCAATCGTTTGATTCATGTGGAACTGCGATATTACTTTAGGCATGAATTTGGGGTTGGTACATAGTACGACCCTGTTTGCGTGAACCTGTATGAATGGCTCTTGAATGGTCAGTGCCTGGAGTTCACTAACTCTTCTCAACGAAGTGATTGCTACTAGGAAAAAGTTACTTTCCAGGTGAGGAATTGAATCTCACATGAGTGGAGAGGTTCGAAGGGTGGACCCATCAGTCGGGTGAGGACCAAGTTGAGGTTCCACACTGGTGCTGGTGGGTGTCTTGGGGGAATTACTCGTTTAAGTCCCTCCAAGAAGGCTTTGATGGCAGGCACTCTGAATAAAGAAAGGTGCTGCCTGTTTTGGAGATAGGCTGCTATTGCGGTTAAATGGATACGTATTGAGGTGTATGCCAGATTGCATCGGTATAGGTGTAAGAGGTAACCGATTATGTTTTGAATGGATGCGTCTAGCGGGTTAATGTCATTGTTATTGCAGTAAATGACAAACCTCTTCCATTTGGCTGCATAGCAAGCTCTGGTAGTGGGTCTCCTAGCTTCCTTAATGATCTCCATACAGTCAGGTGGCAGGTTTAGGTAGCCAAACTCTAGGACTTCAGGAGCCAGATCGCCAGGTTCAACTGTTGCGGATCTGGGTGCTGAATTTCTCCATGGTTCTGCGTCAAATGCGCGGGTTTGATCCGCAGCCTTTGATGCGGCACCACGGAAAGTTCCAGAAAGGTGGTGTACCATGGCTGGCGTGCCCATGTTGGAGCAACCAGGATGAGTGTCAGTGAGTGTTGTCGCAGTTTGCGTGCCACCAGTGGTATCAACGGCGCTGGGGGAAAAGCGTACGCAAATCTGCCGGATGTGGGAACCTGGCGGCAAAGCTTTGGCATTTTGCGTTTTTGCTTGTGGCGAATAGGTCTATCTCTGGATGACCCCACTGTTGGAGGTACGGTTGGAGTACTGACGGGTGTAGCTCCCACTCGTGCATCTGGTGGCTGTGTCTGCTGAGCAGATCCGCCATCTGCTTGTCCTTGCCTGGGAGGTGTTCCGCCATGAGGAATATGTTCCTCTGAATGGCCCACTTCCACATGCTCTGAGCCAGATGAGACAACTGTGGAGAGTGCGTTCCTCCCTGCTTCTGTATGTAGTACATGGCAGTCATGTTGTCCGTCCGGATCAACACGACTTTGTTGCACAAGTGTACTTTGAATGCCTTCATGGCTAGGAAGATTGCCATCAGTTCCAGAACGTTGATGTGCATCTTCTTTTGTTGTATTGTCCATAGTCCCTGAACCGTGTAATTGAGTACATGAGCTCCCCATCCCTGGAGAGACGCGTCTGCTGTCAGTATTATTTGTGGAACAGGCTCGTGGAACGGTCGGCCCTTGCAAAGGTTTTGTGGATTCCACCAATGCAGAGAGTTGTACGCCCGACCGCTCACCAACACTAGGTCTTTTAATTGCCCGTGAGCCTGATTCCACTGACGTGCTAAGCACTACTGAAGCGGGCGCATATGTAGTCTTGCGTGTGGAACTATGAAAATGCAGGAGGCCATCATGCCTATCAACTGCATGAACACTCGCGCAGGAAGGGAGTGTTGGGGTTTGAACTTGGAAATCAGCATTTGCATGCTGTTGATCCTCACTAAATTTGGCTGAGCTGTGGCTGCCAGAGTGTTTATGGTCGCACCTAGGTACTGTTGTACGTGTGCGGGTTGGAGATGTGATTTTGGGTAATTTAGTGAGAATCCCAGACTGTGAAGAAGGTGAATGGTGCGGGACATGTGGCTGGCATATTGCTGGGCTGACTTTGCCTGAGCAAGCCAGTCGTCCAGGTAAGGGTAGACGTGAATGTGTTGCCTCCGTATATGTGCAGCCACAGTAGCTAGGCACTTTGTGAAAACTCTGGGTGCTGTTGTCACTCCGAAGGGAAGGACTTTGAATTGGTAGTGCTGCCCCTGAATGGTGAACCGGAGATATTTTCTGTGTGACGGGTGTATGGGTATGTGGAAATACGCATCTTTGAGGTCTAGCGTGGCTAGGAAGTCTCCCTGTCTGAGGAGCGGGAGAACCTGCTGTAGGGTGAGCATGTGAAAATGCTCTGAGAGAATGTAATGGTTGAGGGGTCTCAGGTCTAGGATAGGTCTGAGTGACCCGTCCTTTTTTGGTATTAAGAAGTACAGAGAGTACACCCCTGTTCCCTGTTGGTGGACGGGCACAACCTCTATTGCGCCTTTTTGCAGCATACTTAGCACTTCCTGCTGTAATAACGCCAAGTGCTCTGAGGACATAGGACGGTGCTTTGGCGGTATGGTGGGTGGAGTGGAGGTTAATTCGAGACAGTAACCGTGTTGGATAACATCTTTGACCCACCTGTCCGTGGTGATGGTATTCCACGTGGACAGGAACCGCTGGAGCCTTCCCCCGACAGGTGTTATGTGGTCGGGGGGAAGGGAGAGGGCGTCACTGTTTGTTCTTGGGGGAGGACCTGGTATTGCCGTAACCACGTCCTCTGCCTTTGGTGCTGGAGCCACGATATCCACCTCGGGTGTTTTTATCGTAGGAACTCTGGGTGCCCCCTTTATTGTAGGTTTGCTGTGCCCCTTGTCCTCTACCTGCACCTCTATTTCCGGGGCGACGAAAGGAGCCACCACGAAATGTCTGCGTTTGCAGAGCCCCCATTGACTTCGCAGTGTCCGTGTCTTTTTTTATCTTTTCTAAGGTGGTGTCAACCTCCGGTCCGAATAAGTAGTCGGGGTTGACCGGCTGATTGAGGATGTTATTTTGGACCTCAGGTTTGAATCCGGAGATTCGTAACCAGGCGTGTCGTCGTAGCATGACGCTGGTGTTTATTGCCCTTGCAGCAGTGTCTGCGGCATCCAGTGCACACTTGATGGATGCGTTTGTGAGAAGTTGTCCCTCCCTGATGAGGAGCTCCGCTGCCTCTTTGTACTCGTCTGGTAGGTGTTGGAGTAGGGTCTCTAACGTGTCATAGTGTGAGCGGTCGTAGCGAGCTAGGAGCGCCTGTGTATTGGCAATGCGCCATATGTTTGCTGCCTGGGCTGCAATCCTTTTGCCGGAGGTCTCTAGGACCTTGGACTCTTTGTCCGGGGGAGGAGCATCACCAGTTGTCTGCGAGTGTGCCCGTTTGCGAGCATTGGCAACCACGATGGAGTCCAGAGGCAACTGGCTTCTAATGTACGTGGGGTCCCCAGGTGCGGGTTTGTACTTCTTCTCGATCCTGGGGTTTATTACTCGTGCCCTGGTGGTTTCTTTGAAAATGTCCTTTGCTGGCTTGAGGACACCTTTCAACATGGGCAGAGTCTTTACAGTCCTCTCGGAGGATGCGAAAGTGTCCACCAAGAAATCGTCCTCGATAGTGTCTGAGTGGAGTTGCACTCCATGATTGGCAGCGGCACGTTCGATGAGGGTGTTGAATGCAGCAGTGTCCTCTGTGGGGGACGTTTTTGCGCCATAAAGTTGCGTGTCCTGTGTATCCAGAGGGGCACCTGGGTCTACAGGGTCATCCCAGACTTGGTCAGGGTCTTGCTGGCCCTCAGGGTCCATGTCCCCGGGGTAGGTGGTGTCGTCACCCATGTAGTCCTCCACTGCATCCGTGTCGGAGTGCGTAGGAGAGAATGACTGTGGATCTGTGTATGAGGTGTGGATGTGTTCGTAGAGAACTGGTTCCGATTCCGCCGGCATTTTTTGCTTTAGCGGGATCTTATAAGAGTCCAAAGCCTGCCCGGAAGTGATCTTCCGCTTTCGGAGCATGAGCCTGCCGGTGTCGGCGTCGATGAAGTGGGACGGTGATGTCCCAGTAGGAGAGTGTTCGGTAGATGGGGACCTTGTCTGGGTAACACGTGTTCTGATCTCGAACATTTTCGGCGCCGTGGATGGCGGCAAACCAAAGGTGATGTTGGCCGGTGCCGAAGGTGCCTTCTGTGCCTTTTTCGGTTCGGAGCCCGACGAGGTCTGGAGGGCTGCCTTTTCCCTGATGCGTTGCAAGGACGCTGCCACTTGTCGCACCTGGAACGCCGACGGTTCTTTGTCGCCGAGTGGTTCCGTAGAGGCAGGTGTGGACTTCTTCGAAGTCACCGGGTCATCGAGCTGAGGAGAGGTAGTAGCGGTCGACGGCGTCGATGAGTGGACCGTAGTCGCTGCTTTCGAGGTGGATAGCGATGCAGTGGCCATTTTCACCTTGGTGGCCGGTGCCGATTGTTTCGGTGCCGGGGGCCGAGGCGCTTTGGCGGTACCGACGGTTTTTCTTTTTGGTTCGGCGCCGATATCAGCTGCAGCGAGTTCGGTACCGAAGTCCCTTTTGGTGCGGTCGGAGCCGACGGGTTTGGCTGGTGTCGAAGGTGTGGTGGTCCTCGAGCCGACCAGTGTCAGTTTCACTTTCGGTTTCTGTTGAACCGGTGCGACGATTGGTTTCGGTTTCGTGGAAGGGAAACCAGTCTTTTTAGGTAATAATGGCTCTCGCTGTATGTCCGTGGCCGGGCCAGAGGGCGGGGCCGAAGAACTGCGGGATTGGTCTTGGGTAAGGCCCGAAGGCGATCCCTCGACCGGAGCCGTCGACTGACACACTGGGATATCCTCCATTTGGACGGGTAGGCCCTGCTCCTCACCAGAGCTACCTTCTTAGGCCCCTAAGGCTTCATCGTAGTCTCCTACCTCATCGTCGGCTTCTTCCCTGTGAAAAAGCTCTTCATCTACATCTCCCGATCTGGAACCGTGTTCGGAAGCGGGGCTGGAGGGTATATTTTCCACGCTTTCGACATCTCCGTCCTCGGTGCTGAAGATGTTGGTCGGGGCCGGTGCCGCTTGCTGCGCTTCCAGTCGCACGGCTCGTCGATTCCGGAGAGTCTTCTTGGATCTGAATCGGGCACAGGCCATGCATTTCGATTCGTCATGATCCGGTGAGAGGCATTTGTTACACACCGGGTGGACGTCGATATGTGGGTATTTGGCGTGGCAAACAGGACACCGCTTGAATGGGGTCCTCGATTCCATCGTCGAAGTTCGGTCGATGGTCGGATTTAATGGATCCAAAAAGTTGTTAAAATCGCTAAACTAGCCTGTAAACTGTCGATACCGATCGGGAACAGTACCGACGAAAACTAAAGGCCTTTTGGCCTGAAAACTAAATTTTCCTAACTTGAGTCAAGATAAGCACATCCGAACCCAATGGCGGAAAAAAACAATCTGAGGATGGAGAGGATGCCCATGCGCACTGTGGTCCAGGGGAGGAGTCACCTATCTCAGGATACTTCGAAGACTCTTCCAGGACAACAACGAGCAAACATCCGGACCCAACACTAGGCGGCGATCTATGCACAGATATGAATTCAGCAGCCCACATGCCTCGAACATTAAGAAATATATTCCCATGTCAAGGGTTTTTCTTTTTGCAATTGCTATCTCACATCAAGAGGCCTCACGATTTTACTGGCTGCCCACAGCATTTGTGCTAAGTATACTGAACCCTTGTTCCATTCCTTATAGAGTTCTACATGTGATCTGAGAGTATTATTCATGTCTTGTTATTTATATTTAGTACCTTGCATCCTCCAGAGCACAGATGGTGGTGGCCAGAGGGCAACATGCCCAAAGTCAAGATCGTGACGGGCAGAGAAGTGGTCTGTTATGCCTCTCCAGTATCTCACAATGCAAGACAGTGGGTAACAGTAATCTAGGACTAAGAGGTATTGCAGCCTTGCCACTAGGTAGTTATAGTTAGGTCTGTGTTTGCCCGGTTTAACAAATCTTCCCAAACCTGTCCAAAATAAAAGTAATACATACAACTCATCTCCCTCCTGGAAAGTTTCAGGGTGATCAGTCCAGTAGGGGACGAGGGTCCAAAAGCGCAAAATTCCCCATGCATTTTTTTAGACAAGACTACAGCAAAAACTGCTGAACTGGGGGCGTTGCCAAGATGGCAGCCGAGTAGGACGTGCCTACTCGCCGCTCCCATCCTTCGCTTGGGCCACAGCTTCATAGCCCCGTATAGCAGCCCGGAAAGGTGCAGACATGCTGCCGACACCCCCAGTGTTTGCCCCCACGATGTACCAGACCCGGCGGGGATGTAATTGCATGACACGGGCCACGGAGTCCGTGGCTGGCGCTCCGGTGCCTTGGTTTGATGGGCGGGCCTGTGCGGCTTGCCCAGAGACAGTAAGCAGAGTGCGCCGCATTGTGGGGAGGACGCCGCCGCTCGTGACTGCTGTGCCCTGAGTCCGGAGAATGTGGACTCGCCTGCCAGCGGGTGTACGCCGGATCGGCGGCAGGGAGCCTCTCAGCCCGAGCCCCTTGAGGATTGCGGGGGCCCGCACGGAGCTGCAACCGGGCCTGCTGTAACGCCGGATCGGGGCACGGCCAGTGAGCCGGACGTGTCGGTGATCAGCGCTGCCACCTTCTGTTCCCAAGACTGTCTGCCGCCCGAGGGGGCCCTCGTTGCTGCACATGCCAGAGGGCTCCGAAGCCTGGGGGAGCGCCTGGCTGCAAAGAGTGAAGGTGAGGCCTATGCACTGAGTGCGGAGTTGGGCCCGGCCGCCCAGTGACACCGCGCTTCTTCTCGGGGCTCTTCACTGTAGGGGGACTGAAGGCCTGAGCGTATACTGCTGCCCACTGAGATCAGACCCCTTCTGTGCCCCCCCCCCCTTTGCTTTTGGGAGGATTCCACCACACGGCTGAGTGTGACCCCGAGAGTCCCACAAGGTGCACCAAAGAGGAGATATGGGGACCTGAGCAACATCTAGACACAGATAGTTCTGCGCTATTGGCCAGAGAGTTCCCAGGGTGTTCCTTGGGCCCGCTGGGGTGGCCAACTGAACACAGTTAGAAGTCTGGCACGAAGAGCTGCTTTGAGGGGGGTGGGGCGCACCCTATTGTACCGGTACTGTCCCCACGGTGAGTAGGAAGCCCCATGTCCTTTTTTTTTTAGGGGAGCGCTGGGCACGCAGTCTAGCCTTGGACTGTTTGGGGGCACCTTGAGGGGGTTGAGCACCTCATTTCCTTACCCGCATACCTGCTTGGCGGATCCTCACTATCACAGACCGGGGTACAGACATACACAGAGGGAACTAGCGCTCCCCCAATCATGGCGACCAATAAAACCAAGAAAGAGTGGTCTGTGAAAGATGTCCTCCTAAAACCCAACACGGGAGGGGTTGAAACGGCCCCATCCTCGAGTGGGCACCCGAACGGAAAATGAGCTGGGTGAGGCTGATGGACCGGTCACACGAGGCTTCCTTGAATCCTTATTTGCCTCACTGAAAGGGGAACGCCATGCCATGAAGAAGGAAATCTCCCTGGAACCCCAAGAATTGCGAAGGGCTATCGATTATGTCAGCGAAAGAGTAGATACGTTGGAGACACAGACTTCGGCGAGGGAAGAGGAGGTTGATCAGCTCCAGCAAGAGGTCCTCCGCCTTCAGGATCAGCAATTGGGTCTTCAAGCCCACGTGGAAGACCTGGAAAATAGTTACCGTCGAAGCATACGAATCCGGGCGGGTCCTCAGGGGGCAGAGGGACAGGACATAGAAGCTTTTGCGGATGAGCTCTTCCGATCCATCTTGGGTGCCCCCCCCGGAACAACAGATTAAATTGGACCAGACCCATCGAGTAGGGCCTAAGAGGGTGGCGACAGCTCCCACCCCCCCAGATGCTCCTAACATGTGTCCACAACTTTCAGTTGAAAGAACGGATTCTCCGAGAAGCACGGCCTAAACACCCTATAGACTTTCCTTCCTCCAGGCCCCTTCTGTTCCAAGACTTAGCCGCTTACACTCTGCAAAAACAGAGGGAGTTTAGGCCGGTCACAGCCTTCCTGCGCTCGAAGGACATTTCATATTCATGGGGGTACCCCTTCAGCCTAATTTTTAAATGGGAGGGCAGACTTCGCCAAGTTCGCTTTCTACCGGATGCCAAAACGTTGCTTAACCTGTCCGAAGACGACAAGGGGTCCTCAGCGCCAGAAGACACTGGAGGGAGACGAGCCGGGACTGAAAAATGGCGACAAGTTGGAAGGTACCCACTGCGACTCCGTCCCGATCCTGAGAGAATGGCCAAGGAGAGGAAAGCGGTCATCGCAACGCTGGACGTGGACTCAGCTATTGCAGATTGAGAACGCACTCACCTGACATGGGGGGGAATGAGTTCAAGACAGCTTGTTACTCCCGGATCTTGGCACTTGGGGCCCGGGTGAGAAGGGGTTTCCTGCTGAACATCTCACGCTTCACCATGAGGTTTGTATCCCAGGACATTCACAGACTGTGTGCCTCTTGTTGTTGGGGCATTGGGGTTTTCTCCTCCTCCTTCTATTAATGGAATGGCTTTGAAACATAAATGTCGGGGTGACCACCAGTTACGCACGATTAGGGTGCGTGCTGGGGTGGAAGCTGAGGCAGGCTCACAGGCTCCTTTAGTGCATTCTGGTATTCCCCTCACGACAGCTGACGTTGAAATTGTATCACTGAACGTAAAAGAGCTTAATAACTCTGTCAAGAGGCGATCAGTCCTGTCTTTTTTTAGAGAATTCGGATGCTCACATATGTCTCCTCCAAGAGACACATCTTCTGGTCAAGGATACGCACAGATTGCGTTCCAGGGCCTTTCCCCACCAATTGTTCTCCTCTTGTACTTCTAAGACGGCGGGGGTGGCTAACCTGGTCTCTGCTAGATTTCAGGGTAAAATTGGTCTTAAACGGGCCGTGATCAAGGGCAGACTTTTAGCACACACCTTCACACTGGGGCAGCACACTGTAACAGTAGCTACAGTATACGCTCCCAACGACGGACAGGAAGGGCTGCTCAGAGATGCGATTCAGGAGTTGTCCAACTCCCCTGACAGGGCATTACTTTTGGGTGGAGACTTCAACTTGGCTTTCGATAACAGCCTGGACAGATCTAGCCAGCGCTCGGGGCAGACTGGGGCCCTGACTGGGACAGGGAGACGCCTTCTAGCCGAGGCAGGGCTCAAGAATGTCTGGCGACTGCACCATCCGACCTCTAGGGATTATACGTACTTCTCGTACTCTCATAAAAACATACGCATGAATAGATTACATTTTGACATCAGACCCATTGACGCAACAGACTCAAAAGGCCGAGATTCTCTCATGCCCCTAGTCTGATCATTCGGCTGTGCATTTCCCTGTCTATGCATTATGATAGATCTATCCGTCACCTCTGGCGTCTCAGAGAGACACTATTACAGCGCCCCTCAGTAGTCGAGCAGATCACAAAAACCATAACCGACTATTTAGCCATCAACGACACTCCTGATGTGTCGGTGGTGGTGGTGATCTTGTGGGATGCCCTGAAGGCAGTGATCAGGGGAGAGTTTTTAGTGATTTGTGCCGCAGACAATAAGTTACGGAGAGACAAAAGGGAGCAACTCTCTACTGCAGTGGTAGAATTAGAACGCATCCACCAACAGACTGGCGCGCCCAGGGTCTGGAAACAACTTAAGGCAGCGAGGGCCCCACTAGCGGGCCTGGACACGGACAGGGCCGAATATGCTGCTCTTAGACTCAAACACACTTTTTAAGTGGGGGGGGGTGATAGAAGCAGGAGGCTTTTAGCCAACAGACTGAGGGCGCAATGACAATCATCTCATATCCCAATGATCATAGATGAAGGGGGGCAGGAACAGACCACTGACCAAGGTATTGCCGAAATGTTTCAGCAGTTCTATGGGTCCTTTTATAGGGCCCAGGACTTACCTGAAGAAAACCCAGTACAATATCTACAGGCAAGTTAACACTGGGCCAAGCGGAGGATCTCGAGTCCCCCATCAGGTTACAAGAGGTGATCTCAGCCATCTCTAAATTAAAAGCGCATAATCACTAGGCCCAGACGGCTTCTTCGCCACCTTCTTTAAAACTTTTTGCACCATATTGGCTCCGTTGCTGATGAGGGTGTACAATTCAGTCGGGCCAGATAGTCCCCTCCCACCGTCTATGCTAGAGGCATTGGTCACGGTGATTCCCAAAGCAGGCAAGGGCAAACGACAATGTACGTCTTTTCGTCCTATCTCCCTACTTAACGTAGATCTAAAAATCTTTACTGGAATCCTGGCACAGAGGCACTCCCCTCATCCGCCTGGTTTAATAGACCCAGACCAATCCGGTGTTATTCCCAGACGCCAATGTTCTGATAACACGAAACGCCTTTTACACCTAGTGGACAAATCCGAACGCTTCCCGGAAGAGCGTATGATACTCTCGGTCGACGCAGAGAAGGCGTTCGATACAGTTCACTGGCCGTAGCGGCAGGCGACCCTGGCTCGTTTTGGCCTCCCACAGCGTTTCATAGATTGGGTATTCGGTAGCTATACTAAACCCTCCGCTTCTGTACGAGTAAATGAGTTAATCTCAGGCGCCTTTCACATTCGGCAAGGTACTAGACAAGGGTGCCCGCTGTTGCCACTCTTGTTCGCCTTGCATATGGAGCCCATGGCCCAACGGGTCCGGGACGACCCCTTGATTTCAGGAGTGCAATTTGGGGGTGAAGGGCATAAGATTAGTCTCTATGCAGAGGATTTGGTGGCTACATTGGAAAGGCCTCAGGAATCCCTCCCAGCCCTGCTGGCGGCATTCGACCGCTTTGCCCAAGCATCAGGCTTCAAGATTAACGTGCATAAGTCACAAGCCCTCAACCTGTCGCTTGGTCCCGATACTTTGGGAGCCCTCCAGCGATCCTACCAGATTCACTGGGCTCCAGATGCCATCCCTTACCTGTGCTTGCAACACTCGGCAAGCCTTCAGGAAACAACTACGCTGAACTACACGAAACTATTATGGCACGTGCTGGACTGCATTAGAAAGTGGAAACCCCACTCGTTGTCCTGGCTAGGCCGGATCGTGGCCATAAAATGACCGTACTTCCCAAGCTCACATACCTATTCCAGACGTTCCCACTGCTTCCTCCTTCGGGCGTACTCCACTGCATGCAAAGAGATCTAGAACGGTTCATATGGCAGGACCAGAGGCCACGACTAAGTAGGGACTTATGTTATAAGGATCCAGATTGGGGAGTTTGGGCGTCCCCAACTTGCAAGCATACGGATGGGCAGTTCAGATGAGACCGCTGGTTGAGTGGTCTTGCCCAGAATCCAATAAACACTAGCTGTTCATGGATCGGTCCCTTGCCAGACAACCCCTTTGGGGAGTACCTTTCCTCAAAAAGGGCGATTGTCCCCGGAATCGCCAAGGTAACTCACTCCATTCTTTTAGCCTGGGACAGAGTGGCCGGTCCCCAGGGTCTTACGACCTTCCCATCTCCAATCACACCTATAGCGCACAACCCAGATTTCGCCCCCTGGGCTTGACGCATTATGGTTCACACACTGGACTAAAGGACAGTGCTCCATAGGCCATCTTTTCGACATGACTGGCCCCCTAACCTTTTCTGATTTTCGCAGGGGACATGACCTGCCCAAGACGGAACGCCACATGTAGATTCGGCACTGGGTGATGCACCCGTTGGTGCAGGCAGGAGCCGAAAGACATCTCACACCTTTCGAAAAATGGCTGCTCACAAGACATACTGATGCCCGACTAACTGACTTGTACAAATTTATCGAGTGTGCCCCTGACGCTGGGAAATGCCCAGGCCAAAGACACTGGGAAACCAAACTTAGCAGATCACTGACACAGAAAGAATTGTCAGACATTTACTACAGGGCTCGCCACACGTCACGTAACGTAGCAAGCACTAAAACGGCTACCAAAATCACCACCTATTGGTATCTGACTCCATCCTGACTCCATAAAGGCAACCCATCCCGAGACCCTCATTTTTGTAGGGAATGTGGATCCCCAGGCACTCTGACCCACTTGTTATGAGATTGTCCTCAGCTGACGGGTTACTGAACGCAGCTCCTAGATGAGGTTGACATGCATTTCGATACCTAGATCCCCCGCTTCCCGGCTTAGACTCTTCTGGGCCTCCCGAACCCGGTCACATTCCCACTCAGGACACGAAGGGACAGACAAATGGCCTTAGCTATGAGAGTGGCCCTACAACACATCCTTTCCCGTTGGGGCACTACAACTATCCCAACTCGACTGGGATGGCTTCACCGGCTCTGGTGCATACTCTGAATGGAGAAAATTTCCAGGGGCCTCCTTTCACGACATGTGGAAACCGTTTTTAAAACTGCTGATCTCAGAGTTTACTAAGCTTACTTTCCCTAAATACCTGAGATTGCTACGATTGGCAGATCTACCTTTGCAGACGGTTTTGGACAAACAGGCACACCACTGAGCCCAATCTAGGAGAGATGCTGGACTGCTGCAAAAGACCGAAACACTGGCTCACTACTTGGACAGATCGAGAGGGAGGGGGGTTAATTTCTTGTTTGGTGCTTTCTCTCTCTTTAAGGCAATCTGCTATTGGGCTACACAATGACTGGTATAGCATATACGGTACTTGTTTGTCTTTTCTTGCTCTGAAAATAATAAAGAAATTTAAACATACAAACTGGTGAACTGAATTACAACAAGTTAGAAGTTGGTCCGCAGGTTGTGCTTTTTAGGTCGAGCCTAGAGCAGCACACATGCGCTGCTCTGCGAGGCATGGTGTAGCTGGTATATGTAGTACAAGGACCTCCCATCTTTTCTGTAGGCTGCTGTTAGTGCCCGTCTTAAATGTCCGCTTTCATTAGGTGGATATGCTTAATTAGTCCCGCCTTTGGACCCTCCCATGTGATTGCCCGTTACATGTGGTATTACTTTTTTTTTTCAAATGTGTGTTCCCACGGACTCTTTATTTTCATTTTCCTCTGCTTGTGTATAAGCCGCATTATGTTTACATAGTATTTGTAGCATTTATATTATGTCCGCTTTATCGGTCCCTTTGTTGCTGCCTCTTTGTTTTTGTTATTCCCCCCCTCCTCGTGTTAGGACCCCTGCGCCCCACCCTCCTAACACAAAAGCAAGTGTGCAGTTCTTAGTATATGGCTGAGAGCCAACGCCAGGACCTTGCATTGTGCCCCCCACCACCACCACCAGCTCCCACCCATTTGCCTGCCTCTGTTTACTTGGGTGGAGGCATGTGTAGGTCCGTGAACCCCTTTCCCCCTCTGTGAATACTTACAACAGTATGCGGTGATATGCAGCGTGCTGTCGCTTTAAATTTGCCCCACACCTAGCTTACTGCAATGTTATCCATATCTCCCGGGCAACCTGTGCACATTTCTATAAAAATGTGTCTGCTAGGTGTGATGCGGCTGGTGCATACCAGAGGCTTTGCGCTCCATATGCATCTTAGTTGGGTTTGGGTGCCTCATTCCTCAGAGAGACCTAGTGAGGAACTTGAAATTCGATAAATCCCACAAATGCAGAGTGACTTGTGTGTGATTTCTGAAAAGGGAAATCTACCCGACAAGAGGCTGCCTAAAGAAACATAGGATTTGGAGTCCTTGGCGGAAATAGTTTAAACTGACTACACACTGAAATAGATGCAAACAAATATATATTTGCCTACTTTCACTTTATGACCCTTCACCTCTTGAACGAGTTTACGGCTGTGAATATTTCTACACATGAAACAGTGACAGATGTCGTGCTGGATTTGATAAATAATAAAGAGTGCTAAAAAATTTAAAAAACGCTGCGATCAGTGTGCTAAAGTATGGTGCAGGTTCTTTTCTAATGTTTAGTCCGGAGTTCGTGTTTTCCACAGAAGAAGCCAGTGTATGGAGATTTCACAAAAATAAATATATAATGGCTTAATGTGTCAATAGCTGAATCTGAGGGAACAATTTCGCAGCTGGAAAGATTGTGAGTGTTCCGGTTAGAAACGGGGTAGGTGGGCGCGGAGCGGTTAGGCTAAACTTAGGAGCAATGTGTAAAGCATCTTCGCAGCACACACTCACAGGCGACACACTAGGCACACTACAGAAGAGACTCCACACCAGGTTATGTAAAAAACAACTTGTGTATTAGGTAAAACACATTATAGAACCATCACAGATACATATATTACACTGTGCCAACCTGCACCAGGTAGCAATTTACAGGGGATTATGTACCAGGCAGCGCCCACTAGGTTGCTGCCAGAACCAACACGACATATCACCACTAAATGCAAAACAGCCAGTACTTACTGGCAAGAACAGGAACTGAGCATCATCATATTAGCATAAGGTATAAACACATCAGATCAGGCATAAACCTCTTAATCAGGCGTTAGACCTATACAAAGCAACCAGTGACTATTGGCAAAATAATAAGGTCAGCAATATTGCCGTAAACATAAACCACATTAGCTCAGGCATAAAAGAACAAGTTACTTACCTTCGGTAACGATGTATCTGTAAGAAACATTAGTTAGTTAGATTCCTCACCTTAAATTCCTCACCTTAGAAATATCCCCAGGCGTCAGACTGGATCCGGAAAGATTTTTGTAGCAATACCCCTTGCGCGTCGCTAGGCGTCGTCTGCGGCTCCGCGTCCGTCGTTGGCGTAGTGCGCCGGAATGACGGAGTACTTAGACGCCGCCCTCGCGCGCTGACGTCAGTTCTTGTACACAGCTTTCCGCGCCAGGGACGCTGAGCCATGCAAGAGACCGACCCTGGTGCCAAAAAATCTAGGGCCCTGAAAGGGAGAACCTTAACCCTAGATGTCGGTTCGCAGAACGGGGAGGCTGGGTGGGTCGGTGAGGAATCCAACTAACTAATGTTTCTTACAGATACATCGTTACCGAAGGTAAGTAACTTGTTCATCTGAAAGAAACACGTTAGTTAGATTCCTCACCTTAGAATAGATACCCCAGCAATACCAACCCCGGTGGTGGGTCTGCGAACCAAGATCACACCAGAAAGTCCTGGAGAACAGAACGGCCAAAGTGGCCATCCCTCCGGACTTGGCTGTCCAGGCAGTAATGTCTCGCAAACGTGTGCAGCGAAGCCCACGTCGCCGCCTGACAGATGTCTCGCAAGGGGACTCCCCGTCCCAGTGCAGTCGTGGCTGCTGTGGCCCGAGTAGAATGGGCCCGCAGCCCAACAGGAGGAACCATTTTCGCCAAAGAATAGCAGGTCTTAATACACAACACGACTCACCGAGAGATGGTCCGCTTGTGTACAGCTTTACCCTTCTTAGCCCCTACGTATCCAACACAAAGTTGGTCGTCCACCCGGAACTGTCTTGTGCGGTCCAAATAAAAGGATAGCGCACGTTTTGGGTCCAGACGGTGGAGCCTCTTCATCTTTTGAAGGATGCGGAGGCGGAAAGAAGGTGGGCAGCGTGACAGATTGCCCGATGTGAAAGGGAGTCACGACTTTAGGCAGGAAAGAAGGACGTGTCCAGAGGACAACTTTGTCCGGATGAACTGAAAGGAAGGGAGGCTTAGATGACAAAGCCTGGAGCTCACCCACCCGCCTAGCGGAGGTGATTGACACCAAGAAAGCAGTTTTCAAAGTCAAAAGACGGATGGGACAGTTATGAAGGGGCTCAAAGGGAGCGCACATCAGAAAAGTGAGAACAAGGTTCAAGTCCCACTGAGGCAATACGAAAGGAACAGGAGGGTACATATGAGTAATGCCCTTGAGAAAACGGAAGGCAAGAGGGGACTTGAAAAGAGAAGGCTGATCAGGAAGCCGTAAGAAGGCAGAGATTGCAGCAAGATAACCTTTCAAGGTGCCCAGAGCAGAGCCCTGCTGGGCCAAAGAAAGAAGAAAGAGTAGAACCTCAGAAAGAGGGGCGGAAAGGGGATCCACAGCCTTTGCTGTGCACCATGCCACAAATTTGTTCCACCGGCAGGCGTATACCGTCTTTGTGGAAGAACGCCTCGCTGCCAGAATGACATCACAGACTTCAGGAGGCAAGTCAAATGGCATCAACTGCCGCCGCTCAATTTCCACGCGTGGAGGCTGGACAGGTTCGGGTGGAGGACCGTCCCCTGCTGCTGCGACAGAAGATCCTCCTGAAGAGGCAGTCGTATCGGGGGATCGATGGACATACTGAGTAGCTCGGGATACCAGTACCTTCGTGCCCAATCCGGAGCCACCAAGACGACTTGGGCCCGGTCGCGCCTGATCTTCTTCAGCACTCTGGGCAGAAGTGGTATAGGCGGAAAGGCGGACGACAGACCGCAACTCCACTCGCGACGAAAAGCGTCCGAGCGAGTGCCGCCTTGGAAATTCCAATGCGCAGAACTGCGGACATTGCGCGTTCTCTTCGGTGGCGAATAGATCTAACCAAGGCTCTCCAAAGAGACCTTGCGCCACGTCCGAGTTCAGACGCCATTCGTGATCCATCATGCACCGGCGGCTGAGTTCGTCCGCTCTGGCGTTCAGAGAGCCCGCCAGATGCTGAACCACTAGGGTGATGCCCTGGTGTTCCAGCCTTGTCCAGAGGCGCAGGGCCTCCTGACAAAGGGTCCATGACCCTACCCCGCCCTGTTTGTTGCAATACCACATGGTGGTGGTGTTGTCTGTGAACACCTGCACAACACTTCCCCGGACAGAGGGAAGGAAGGCTTTCAGTGCAAGTCGGATCACCCTCAGCTCCAAAAGATTGATATGGAGCAGAGTCTCCGCCGGAAACCAGAGTCCTCTGATCTCCGCCTCTCCCATATGGCCCCCCCATCCCAGGAGGGACGCATCCGTCACTACCACGTGCTCCGGTTGGGGAAGGGAGAGGGATCTGCCGTTGACCCAATCGCGATTCGTGAGCCACCACTGCAGCTGTTTCGCAGTGCCCTCCGAGATCAAGACGTGGTCGGACAGGTTGCCTCGATGCTGGGCCCACTGAAACTTCAGGTCCCACTGCAGAGCCCGCATCCGCCATCTGGCGTGAGGTACTAACAGGATGTAGGAGGCCATCAGCCCCAGAAGTTGCAGCACCAACCTGACCGAAATCCAGGACAGAGGTCGGAAGATGGGAACCAGGGCTCGAATGTCCAGGACCCGCTGTTCCGGCGGATAGACCCGGAACTGCGCCGAATCGCGAACCGCCCCTATGAAAAGGAACTTTTGGGAGGGACTCCGGTGCGGCTTCGGCACATTGATGGAGAACCCCAGCGAATGCAGGAGGTCTGCCGTAGTCTGGAGGTGGGAGAAGACTTGCTGGGGCGAGCCCGCCTTCAACAGCCAGTCGTCGAGATAGGGGAAGACTGGGACCCCTGATCTGCGCAGATGAGCTGCGACCACCGCCATCACTTTCGTGAACACCCGAGGGGCACTGGTGAGGCCGAAGGGGAGCACGGTGAACTGAAAGTGCTCCTGACCCACCGTGAACCGCAGGTAACGCCGGTGGGCCGGCAGGACGGGGATGTGGAAATAAGCGTCCTGCAAGTCCAACGCTACCATCCAGTCTCCAGGGTCTAGGGCAGCAAGAACCTGAGCTAAAATCAGCATCTTGAACCGTTCCTTTTGGAGGAAGGCGTTCACGCTTCTGAGATCCGAGATCGGGCGTAGGCCCCCTTTGCCCTTCTTGGGAACCAGAAAGTAGTGGGAATAGCAACCACGACCCACTTCTGGACCAGGAACGCGCTCGACGGCCTCTTTGGCCAAGAGGGCCGAAACCTCCTCCCGGAGAAGATGCAAATGACCCCCCGACATACGGTGGTTCTGCGGTGGCATGGCTGGAGGGGTCGTCTCGAAGGGGAGGGAGTAGCCCCTTCGGACGATTTGCAGCACCCATCTGTCCGAAGTGATGGAGCGCCAGTGGAGCAGGTGATGGTGAACTCTGCCCCCCACTGGCGTTGAATGGGCCTGAAAGCTCAGACTAGGAGGGCTTTGAGGCGTTTGCTGCCGGGGTGGATGTGGACTGACCGGCACGTTGTCCTCCAGAACCGCCTCGGCAGAAACCACGTCCGCGAGCAGGTTGGTTCTGCGGCCGGTGGCTGGGCGGACGCGAGGAGGCGCCCCTTCATTGGCCACAAAAGGGGCGAAAGGCAGAAGTTTGCGGCCGCGGGGCCGAAAGACCCAAGGACTTGGCCGTGGCCCAGGAGTTCTTGAACCGGGCCAGCGCACTGTCCGCCTTCTCGCCAAAAAGGAGAGTGCCATCAAAGGGCATGTCCATGAGGGAGCTTTGGACATCCCCTGAAAACGACGTGGACCTCAGCCAGGCGTGACACCGAAGTGCCACCGTGGTGGAAATCGCCCGACCCAGCGAGTCCGTGGTGTCTAGTCCACATCTAATGGCGTGCCGCGCTGCATCTCGCCCGTTAGCAAGTGCTTGGGTGAGTCGCTCCCGGGCCTCCTCCGGGCACAAGGGCAGCACGTCCTCCACCGTATCCCACAGCGAGTAGGAATAACGGTCCAAAAGGCAAGCGGTATTTAAAGACCGCAGTCCCAAACTCAGGGACGAGAACAGTTTCTTGCCAAACTGCTCCAACATCTTGGATTCCCTATCCGGAGGAGCGGACGGGAAGGAGGACTGGGAGGTTGAGGCCTGGATAACCAGGCTCTCGGGGGTGGGGTGATGGGAGAGGAGTATGGGGTCGCCCGGAGCAGGGCGGTGGCGCCGGGCAACTTTCCTGTCCACAGGAGGGACTGTGGAGGGCTTGGACCAAGTGCCCTGGAGAACGTCAAGGAGGGCCTCATTAAACTGCAGCAGAGGCTCAGTGGAGCTTGTTGTCGGTTGAAGGACCTCGGTGAGGACGTTAGTCCTCACAGCCACAGCAGGCAACTCGAGCCCCAGGGTTTCGGTCGCCTTGCGCAGCACCACAGAAAACGCTGCACCTTCCTCCGAGGCCACAGTCGGAGGAGAGATAAATCCAGCGTCTGGAGAGGTATCCAAACCGCTGGCGTCCCCCAATTCCTCTGCCCAGTCCTGAGACAATTGGGCCTGTTCGGCCAGAGGGTCCTGAGACCCCTCCCAGTCTCCCTCATCATCCGATTCCTGGTAGACAGGAGGAATGATCGGAGCCGGACGGTGGATGAAGCGGTCACCCATCGGCGCCGGTAACAGCGTCGGACGGCGGCGTATTGGCGCCGGGTCCGGAATAGGGACAAACTGAGGCTCGACGCCATGCGGCGACAGGGGCGGAACTGGTGTCGGCGCCGGCGGAGGAGGCGCCGTGAGGTCGACCGGCGCCGGCAGAGATCCAGGCCTGGATCCCTCGGGGACCTGCGGCGTCGGGGCCGGAGCCCTCGACGGGGCCGGAGCCGCCGGCACGCGAGGTCGCCCAGTCAACCCTGCGGGGCCCGAAGGCGCGCCGGCAGGCGTCGAAGGCGGAGCCAGATTCCTAAGGGCCTAGAGGAAGGCACTGACCTCTGCCGGAGTCGCGTCAGTCCCAGGAACCGGAGGGTATGGGGACGAGCGCGGCTCCTGCGGCTCCGACGGAGCCGCGGGGGTGGAACCACCCGGACCCTCGGCCGGGTCGCGCGACCGGCGAGGGGAGTCCGAAAAGCGAGGACGCCGCTTGGACTTCTTAGAATGTTTGGAGTGACGGGACTTACCCGAAGATCCCGACGAGCGATGTCGATGGCTGCGGCTCCGCGAACGGGACCTCCTCCTGGACCGGGACCGAGAGCCGAGTGTCGAAGCTAGAGCAGCTTACGGGACCGCTCCCGCCGAGCCTTCGACGTCAAGGCCTGACAGTCGGGGCACGACTCCGCGTCATGGTCGGCCCCCAGGCAGTACAGGCACCAGCGATGGTGATCTGTTACCGACAGCAGTCGGTGACAGGCGTCACAATGCTTGAATCCAGGCATCCTACCGGCACCAGATGTCGAGTCGAGTAACCAAAAGAGGTCCAAAAGTTAGTCAAAAAGTGACTAGGGGTAAGCTCTTCCCGGATCGGCGCTTACTGGCGCGGAAAAAAGAAGAACTGACGTCAGCGCGCGAGGGCGGCGTCTAAGTACTCCGACGTCATTCCGGCGCACAACGCCAACGACGGACGCGGAGCCGCAGACGACGCCTAGCGACGCGCAAGGGGTATTGCTACAAAAATCTTTCCGGATCCAGTCTGACGCCTGGGGATATTTCTAAGGTGAGGAATCTAAGGTGAGGAATGTAACTAACGTGTTTCTTTCAGATTGCATGCATCAAAACATGACAGTTATGGGAAATCACATGAGCATGAATGCAACATCTCTAGTCATAACTTACATTATGCATACCCCTATTGAAACGGGGCATAAAATATGAACATGAAGGCCTCCTCAGCAGGCAGAAAACACATTATGTAACAAATACGGGGCATGTAGAAGAGTAGGATCTGCACTTATGTTGCCCCCACTTTTTTTTCTGATGTTAACACTGGTTTCTGGCTATAGTCTGGCTGGGACACAGCTCATCAGGGCCCCAGCCTCTCTGTTCTCTCTAAACAACTTGGAGTGCATATTAGATGCACTAGTGATTGGATACTGTAGTACCTTATGAGCCCCTAGTATATGGTACCTTAGGTACCAAGGGCATAGGTACTTCACCGGCCTACCAGGGGCTAAAGCATGTATTATGCAACCCATGGAAGCAGACTAAATCTGACACCACAGGCCTGCTACTACAGCCTGGGTGAGGTGGTGTTAGCACTCCTCACTGAGGTATAGGTTCCTATATCTCACCTTACACACACATATAAACCTATCAGTCCCCCCTAAGGCAGGCCCTATCAATCCTGAGGGCAGGGTGCTTGGTTTACATGTGAGGGGGTGCCTCTGCCTGAGCAGGGCCCCTCTGCAGCCCTCAGTGTCTCTTCTCTGTAGCTGTTTGTGGATGCAGTTAAACCATATACTCTTAAGTGCATTATAACCTAGCGGTAAATGCTAACTTTGGGATGACTGCATCAAAACATGTCGTGTTTGGTGTCAAACGCTTTGGAATCATACCCCCACACCAGTAACTGGTGTGGGAGTATGATCTCACCCTTCTAAAGGGATAGACCTGTACCTACTGTGGAAACAAGGTAGAATCCTGAAGAGCCCTGGCATCACAAAATGGATGCCACCAGCACAGACACTGGGCTGCCTTCCTGCTGCTGACCGAAACTCGCAGTGGAGGAGGCCCAACAATAGGCATCCTGTCACAGGGAGGTGTAACCACCTTCTAGACAGGATTTAGTGTATTGGGGCTGGGTGGGTGCACTCCTAGAGTGCTTTGAAGTCCTGCACTGGGGAGCAGCAGGCTCCTCTGTGCATATGCCAGCTCAAACCGGTTCAGGGGCTACCAGCCCCTGCTCTGGCGCGAAACTGGACATTGGGAAGTGGGTGTAGCCACCCACTCTTTAGAACTCACTATACAGAGAAGAACTACATACACTTACTAATAAAAGGTAACCATGATAGTGGGAAAAATGCCTACTGTTATCCCTTACTATCAGAACCTAAAGTGATTGAAAAAAGGAAGGAGTAGTTTCTTTTCTGTAACTCCAGTTCTGTAGTAGGGGTATCTCTGTTATAGTCATAATCTAGTGAATAGTCCCGCCCATGTGCGCGGACCCCGGAGCAATAAAAAAATAATCTCTAAAAGGTGACAAATCATGCAGACCTGCATACACCTTTAAGAGAGAATTTAATTTAAAGACAGATAATGCAGCCTATACCCACAGGCTACACTGTCCAGTACTTCAACTAGAATTCCACCAAAATCCACAAACAGCACTGCCTGTCCAGTTTTTCTCCACATAGGAAAAAACCCTGCCTCTACCAGCAAAAGCCTCTGGAATGATAGAGAGGAAGGAGTGGACAGACAAGCCCCATAGGCTGCCATTATGTGGCTTGGAACAGGATACTGTGCCTTTAAGAAAACTTTCCAGTTTTCCAGAACTTTCCCCAGTATCCCAGAATGCCCAGCAGGTCCCATTTACTTTCAGTTCTTTTTGAAGGCGTAGCACGCCAGACCTGTAGCATTCTACATATGAATAAGTATCTCTCCACCGGGGAGGAGGGCGGGCGCTTATGACTATAACAGAGATACCCCTACTACAGAACTGGAGTTACAGAAAAGAAACTACTCCTTCTGTAGTAGGGGATCTCTGTGTATAGTCATAATCTAGTGAATAGAATGGCAAGCCCATCCCCACACAACAAAAGCGGTGGAGAACACATAAGACACTACCACTACTGTGCGAACAAATTTCGCAGCGAAGCCTGCCCAACCTGAGCATCTGCCCTGGCATCCGTGTCCAGACAGTAATGCGCAGCAAAGGTATGGACCGACTTCCACGTGGCCGCCTTACAGATTTCCGCAATCGGAACATTACGCAGCAAAGCCGTCGTGGCAGCTTTGCCCCTGGTGGAATGAGCCTTAGGTTTACCCCCTAAGGTCTTATTAGCCTTCTGATAACACAACTGTATGCAGGACACAATCCACCGAGAGATGGACTGCTTAGAGGTCGCAAGACCCGTCCTGACTGAGCCATAATTAACAAACAATTGGTCAGACCTACGAATATCCTTGGTCTTATCCAGATAAAATTTCAACACCCTTCGGACATCCAGGGAATGGAGAGCCCTTTCCGCTGGTGAAGAGGGATTCTGAAAGAACGTAGGTAAAGTTATGGTCTGATTGACATGAAAGTCAGAGATAACCTTAGGAAGGAACTTGGGGTGAGTACGCATCACAACCTTAGCAGCATGAAACACAGTATAAGGTTCTTGACAACATAATGCCTGAAGCTCACTCACCCTGCGGGCCGATGTAATGGCCACTAGGAACGCCGCCTTCCAGGATAGGTGCTGCAATGAAGCCTTGTGAATAGGTTCAAAAGGCTCTCTCATCAGTCTGGACAGCACCACATTCAAGTCCCAAGAAGGCGAGGGAAGTCTGACAGGAGGGAACACCTTCTTCAAGCCTTCCAAAAAATCCTTAACCACAGGAATCTGAAAGAAGGACGTCTGTGAAGGGCACTTCCTGTAAGCAGTCAAAGCAGCCAGATGAACCTTAATGGAATGGAAATTAAGGCCAGACTGCGCCAGATGCAAAAGGTATGGAAGGATGACATCTTCCTTACATGTTGTCGGATCAAAGTTCTTGGACTTACACCAGATACAGAACCTCTTCCACTTGTAAGCATAGGATGTCCTAGTGGAAGGTCGCTTAGACTCCTTCAGAATGTCCATACAATCGTCTGGTAGATTCAGATGACCATATTGCACTATTTCAGGAGCCATGCCGCCAAACTCAAAGACGAGAGGTTGGGGTGCACCATCCGCCCCCCGAACTTCGTGAGAAGGTCCGGCCTGCACGGCAACCGCATGTGAGGAAGGAGAGACCGGTGAAGAAGGTCCGTGAACCACCACTGCCTGGGCCACTCCGGGGCGATCAGGATCATCCGCGCCCTGGACTGGGACAGCTTGATGAGCACCGCCGGAATCAGGGGAATAGGTGGAAAAGCGTACAGAAAGCTGTTCGACCAATCGATCCATAGCGCATTCCCCAGCGTCCCCCGCTGGTAGTACCTGGATGCGAAGTCTCGGCATTTGCTGTTTTCGGCGGTGGCGAACAGATCTATGTCTGGAGTCCCCCACCTTGCGAAGACTTCTCCTAGTACTTCGTCGTTTATGACCCATTCGTGGTTTTCCTGAATCAGCCTGCTCAAGGCGTCCGCCTGAGCATTCTGCACCCCTGGCAGATGCGTGGCCGTGATCGTCAGCCCTCGGGCCAGCAGCCAGTGCCAGATCGCCTGCGCCTCCTGCGACAGAGTGCGCGATCTCGACCCCCCCTGCTTGTTGAGGTAATACATCGTGGTTGTATTGTCCGTCTGTATCAGCAGCGAGTTGGTCTGGAAGGACGGAAGGAAAGCCTTCAGTGCCAGGAAGACAGCTCTGAGTTCCAGGAAATTGATGTGGTACGTCGATTCCAAAGGAGACCACTTCCCTTGAATCTGCAGGTCCCCGGAATGCGCACCCCAGCCCTGGAGAGAAGCATCCGTCACCACATTCGTCGTGGGAATGTCCTTGTGGAAGGGAACCCCCTGGAGGAGGTTTTCCGCCGAACACCACCACTTCAGAGACTGACGAGCATGTAGAGACAGTCGGATCTTGTCGTCCCAAGAGCCTGTCTTCTGATCCCACTGATCCTCCAAGCACTCCTGCAGTGGTCGCATCTGTAGACGTGCGTGCGGAGTGAGGAAGATACAGGAGGCCATCGATCCCAGTAGAGACGACACCTTTCTCACAGTCGTCGATGGAGCAGTCCTGAGGTCCTGAGCCTTCCGAAGGAGTGATAACCGTCTCTCCTCCGAAGGAGACACGCTTGCTGACCGCGTATCTATGGAGGCCCCCAGGTACTGTATGCACTGTACCGGAGATGGGACCGATTTGGACATGTTGACGTGTAACCCCAGCTTGTTCAAGAGCTCGCACGTCCAACGGAAGTGTTCTTGCGCTTCCTCGAAGGATGACGCCTTGATCAGCCAATCGTCCAGATACGGGTAGACAAACACCTTGTTCCTCCGCAGGTGTGCCGCCACCACCGCCATGCACTTCGAAAAAGTCCTGGGAGCAGACTTTAGCCCGAATGGCAGTACTGTGTATTGATAGTGATTGGCGCCGACTTGGAATCGCAGGAACTTCCTGTGCTTCTGTGCTATGGGCACATGGAAGTACGCATCCTGTAGATCTATGGCACAGAGCCAGTCTACCCGTTGCAGCTGAGGGTAAATCTGGTGCAACGATAGCATGCGAAACTTCTCTCTGCGAATCCACTTGTTTGCTTGTCGCAAATCCAGAATGGGCCTGAACTCGTTCTTGTCCTTCTTGCGAACGAGGAAGAACCGAGAGTACAGACCTCTTCCCCTTTGAGACAAAGGTACTTCTTCTACCGCCTTTTTTCTCAACAAGATGTCTGCCTCCGCCTGGAGCTCCCTCAGCTGGAAGCGAGAGCTGACCGGCGGAATCGCTGGAGGCGGGCTGATGAACCGAAGACTGTATCCATTGCAAACAATATTCAGCACCCACTTGTCCTGAGTAATTTTTCTCCACTCTGCCGGAAAAAATCGAATGCTTCCCCCCACTGGAGTGGGTAACGGTTGAGGGGGAAGTAACAGCTCAGGGCCGAGACCCGGCCGGGCCCTTGTTTGTGGTAGTAGCCTGCTGGCCACCTCTACCCCTCTGGCGCTTCTGGAAGGGCTTGCGGAACTGCTGCTGTTGTGGCTGCTGCTGTCCCGAGCCCTGCCCACGCCCTCGGCCAGACGACCCGAACCTCCTCTGGAACGGTCGTTTCTTTTTCTCGGCCTTCTCTAACCCGACGGCCGTCAGGGTTTCCGCTTCAGCCTTCATGCGGGCCATTTCATCATCCGCATGCTTCCCGAACAGGGTTTCCCCCGAGAAGGGCAGGTTGGCCACTCTCTGCTGCGCCTCCGGCTTGAGGGACGTCAGGCGCAACCAGGAATGGCGCCGCTGGTGGACGCCATGACAGTAGGCGTGGGCGGCCAATAGCGATATATCCGCTGCTGCGCTGATCGTTTGGTTAGAAACCAGCATGCCTTCGCGCACCGTCTCCAAGAAGTCCTCCTTCTTGTCTCGTGGCAGGAGGTCCGCATATTGCTGCAGGGATTCCCACAGGGCCCAGTCGTAACGGCCCAACAACGCCCCTGCACTCGCCGCCTTCATCGTGGTGGCGGCGGTACCACACACCTTCCTGCCCGCAGAGTCCAGCCAGCGGCTTTCCTTGTCCGGTGGCACCGTGGAGGCCGGGGCGGTCGCATGTTGTTTTCTCGCCGCCGTCACGATCACCGAATCCGGCTTCGGGTCCCCTCAAGAATGACTGATCCGACTCCGGGGCCCTATATTTCTTCATGAGCCTGGACGGAGCGGCCTTCGCCGTTGCGGGAGTGAGGAACAGTTCCAAGGCTGGTTCCACCAGTCCAGGCACGAGAGGCAGGAGGGGGCGAGACAAGTGTCTTTTATGAAGCGTCTCAAATATCACGGACGTCGTGGGTGTTGGAACCGTCACCGTGATATTCAGCTTCGCAGCCCCTCGCAACAGCACCTCCTGGAACGAGACCAAGTCGTCCACCGGCGACACCCTAGTCCCCGGGGAGTCCGACAGCGTCGGGGAAAGGTCCCTGCCCGAGGAGCGCGACCTGGACCTATACCTTCTGCGGCGTCGTCTAGAGTCTGACGAGGATCGCCCTCGGCTCCGCGATCGTCGCCTCCTGTGAGAGCGGGAGCGCGACCTCTTCGGCTTAGGCCTGTCCGCCGGTCTCGCTGGTCCAGGCGACCGTGGGCGTCGTGGCTTCGGGGTCCCCTGCGGCGGAGTCGGGTACCGTGGAAGGGAAACCGACCTCGGGGGGACCGGCGGCGGTACCGCAGGAGTGCTTGGCAGCAACAGAGGCCGGGGTGGCGGAGACAGAGTCCGCGGCCGCGGAGGAGGCGGTGGAGGAGGTGGAGACGGTGGTGGAGGAGGTGGCGGTGGTGGAGGAGGCGGCGGCGGCGGAGGTGGGAGAGGAGGAGGCGACGGAGACCTCCGAGGCGGGGTATACACCACTGAGTACACCGATCCCGGCGACTCTCTCTTCCTCGACGTCGACGTGTGCCTCGACGTCGACCTGCGCCTCGACGGCGATCTTCTCGGCGTCGATCTCTTCCTCGACGGCGACCTCCGCCTCGACGGCGACCTTCGCCTCGACGGCGACCTTCGCCTCGACGGCGACCTCCGCCTCGACGGCGACCTCCGCCTCGACGGCGACCTCCGCCTCGACGGCGATCTCCGCCTCGACGGCGATCTCCTTCTCTTCATCGACGGCGAGCTGCGATCCCTCGACGCCGAACGCCGACGCCGGGTCTTCTCTCGACGTCGACCGCTGGACGCAGCCGAAGACGGCGTCGTCGCCGACGCCGCCGATGTAGTCGACGGCGGCCTATTCAGGTCCCCCGACGGCGATCGTCGACGCCGCTTCTCCCCAGAGCCCTGGGGAGACGGCGAACAGACGGTGGTCATCCTCCTCGACGTCGCCGTCGACGCCCTCGACGTCGACGGGGAGCGGGAGCGCTTACTGGTCTTCCTGCCCCTGGGGAGCCCCCCAGAGGCCTCAGTATGGGCCAAATCGGCCCCTCCAGACCCACCTGGTGCCTTCAGTCTTCGCTCCTCCAGAGCTTGAAGCCTGCTCTTCATCCTGTCCCTCAGGGTTCTTGCTGAAAACGAGTGGCAGATGGTACAGCTTTCAGGCACGTGGGACCGGGGAAGGCAAGCTATGCACACCTCGTGTGGGTCAGTTTTCGCCTTCTTTCGACCACATTCCGGGCACTTGTCGAACAAGCCAGGCATGTTGACAGTACCAGCTACTAAACACAAGAAAAAGTGACAAAAATTGCCAAAATCTCAATGAAAAACCTTGAAAAAGGTAGAGCTCAATGCTCCAGGGTCCTGCTAGCAGGAGCCGGAAAAAAGAACTGAAAGTAAATGGGACCTGCTGGGCATTCTGGGATACTGGGGAAAGTTCTGGAAAACTGGAAAGTTTTCTTAAAGGCACAGTATCCTGTTCCAAGCCACATAATGGCAGCCTATGGGGCTTGTCTGTCCACTCCTTCCTCTCTATCATTCCAGAGGCTTTTGCTGGTAGAGGCAGGGTTTTTTCCTATGTGGAGAAAAACTGGACAGGCAGTGCTGTTTGTGGATTTTGGTGGAATTCTAGTTGAAGTACTGGACAGTGTAGCCTGTGGGTATAGGCTGCATTATCTGTCTTTAAATTAAATTCTCTCTTAAAGGTGTATGCAGGTCTGCATGATTTGTCACCTTTTAGAGATTATTTTTTTATTGCTCCGGGGTCCGCGCACATGGGCGGGACTATTCACTAGATTATGACTATAACAGAGATCCCCTACTACAGAAAGAGCTATATTCTTATAATACTGCCCTCACACACTTTGCAGTGTCATGCTTCATCATTGGGCCGCGTCAAACGCCCCCGTGCAGACCAACACAGAGGGCGGAGCGCAATGTTTTTTAACAGATGAAGAAAATAGTGGTGAGGTCACAGAAAGATGAAAGGTAATAACAAATACAAATAATACCAACAAACAAAGTAAGGAAAAGTATTCCCTCAAGAAGGGACCAAGAAAGTGCAGACATATATATTAAAACTACCTAGGAGGAGACTGTATACAATTTTATTCCTGTCGCCTCCTGGCAGAAATTAAAAATGAACTGATGGGATTCTGAAGGGGAGGTAAAGACCCCTAAATCCCAGCTGCTTGTACCAACATGTTTCTGCCAACTCGATCGCTCACAAGAGTCGTACTGGCATTCGTCAGGGTGTTGGTCCCTACGGTTTTTTAAAGTCTCACCCCTATTTGAGGATTTTTTACCTTCAGACGACAGGCAGCCGCTTGTCGTTTTTTGAACTGAACTCTGAACAGTTTCCAAGAGTGAACAATTTCTGAAAGAGAGTAGAACATATTTATTGTCGTTCTACTTCTACCTTATACCTTTCATAAGAGTAACAGCTTTCTCCTAAATTAAAATGCCACCGAATATCGTGTCTACCATGAGCAACCACCTCACTCCACCACTAGGGCTCTAGAAACACAGTGCATTGTGATATAGTATCAGTAATTCCCTTAATGTGAGGAAAACACACATTTTTTATCGCACAGACTGAACTTAGAACACAACTCTGTGGTGCTGAAATACCCTGTTGTTGCCCACTTGTCACCCCAAAGTACGTGCGACTACCACAAGATATGTGAAAGATGAAAACGTTGAACTCACAAGGGTTTATTAGAAAGTCTCCAAACCCGGGACCGGCGAGAGACCGTGGTCCTGTTGTCACACTCTAATAGCAAAAACGAGATGGGAATGACAAATACCGCCATCAGTTAACTATTCCACTCTCTCGTACTTTGAAATCACCCTTGGTCACTCGCTTTTCATCTACCGGTGCTACTCACTATTCCAAGGACCCACGGGACAGATCGCCCTCACCTCAGTCCTCCGTCGATGGAGACCCAAGCAAATGCCTCTCATTTAAGTATCTGCATGTACGCTGACTCGACCGGAAAGCGCTGTCCTAACGCGCGTCATTCCGATCAGGTACTAAGCAAAATAGAAAGCGGACTACTCTCAGATAGAGGTCTATTCGTGTCTGGTAACGGCTGCGGCCATCTTAGCAGTACTAGTGCCACCCTGATTTTCGTGGACTAGCCACAAAAATCTTCGTACCAAAGTGCAAATTCACTTTCATTTCTTCATTTTTTCAAAAAGGCACAACTCTATATGTGGTAACAATACCGTTGGTGGTCTAACCCTTATTAAATTGGTAGATCTCACGTTATATTCTATTACGATTCCAGTGATCAATGTGCATAACGTAAAGGCAAATTCCAGAGCTTAATTATTCAAAAGCCACATATAGCCAACAGAAGTGCTCTCATTGTATTAGATATAACATGGCTGCTCAGTGAAGCAAAACCAAAACAGCTTGTATTGTATAGATCTTAATACTAAGAATCACGAGAGGTGTATGCAGATCGCATCTTATATTCATCCAATTGTGTCATTTTCTACCTAACCCATAAAGATGGAACCATGGGATAGAATCATTTAGACCCCTAGTGCTACTTTTAAGTCGGTTTACCCATCGTTGTTCTCTGATAAACAAAAAGCTGGCGATATCGACTGTATTGGGAGGTATATATGGTCTGTCTAATACAGTCCACCTTAGATCATGCTCATTATGTTTATTCTGGTGAAAGTGTGCTGTCAATTTTGTATTAGTTTTCCCGCAGCGTATTGTACTGAGATGTTCCAAAATGCGCGTCTTTACTCGGCGCGTGGTCATTCCAACGTACAATAGGTTGCACGGGCACCGGATCATGTAGATCACATTCTCAGTGTTGCATGTAGTATGTTTTCTTTGCTCCCAGGGGTATTCTGTACCGATCTCGACCTTTTTCCCATTCAGCGACAGAGGACAAGCCCTACATGAGCCACAAGCATAGTGTCCCATTACAGGAGGCAAAAAATGTTCTTGATGGCAGTCCCTGTCGTCAGACCTTGTTGTTCTTGGGCGTGTATTTACAATGGTGTCTTTTATACTGGCACTTTTCTTAAAGGAGAATAATGGGAACGGTTGTTGTAGCCCATTTGAGTTCAGAATTCTCCAATTTTTTTGTATTATCTTTTTTACACAATTGGATGCTATACTAAATGTTGTAACGCAAATACTGCTCTCAACCATTTTCTTACTCTGTGTTTCTAGGAGGGATTCCCTATTGCAATTTCTCGCTCTTTTTTGTGCCTTGGAAATAACAGGCTCCGGGTAGTCTCTCGATTTTAATTTTTCACTCAGAATACTCGCTTTTTTTTTGTAATCCCCAATACTGGAACAGTTCCTGCGAAGACGCAGGAACTGACCGTACGGCAAGTTTTCTTTCAACGATCGGGGATGAAAGCTTTTAAAGGATAACAGATTGTTCCTGTCCGTTGGTTTATGAAAAACGCTACTCACTAGGCCTCCATTTTCCGCTCTTATCCAAAGGTCAAGGAAAGGTAGTGCCTCATTAGTCAGTGTGCTGGTGAAAAAAAGAAATGGGTTTCTCAGGTTTAACCAATCCATAAAGGTGTTTGCCAAGTCTCTACTGCCTCTCCAAATGATAAGCACATCATCGATGTACCTACGCCACACCCTAATGTGTTCTAAAAAAGGGTTGGCTGAGGTAAATACCGTCTCGTTCTCAAAATTAGAGACATAAAGGCATGCTAGACTAGGGGCACAGGAACTTCCCATGGAAGTTCCATGGGTCTGTAGGTAAAAAGAATCTTCAAACTGAAAAAAGTTCTTTGTTAAGGCCAATTCCAAAAGGCTCAAGATGGATGCCCGGGGTGTGTTGTAATTCCATACCTCCGCAAAGAGTATGTTCTCAATAACCCTTAGTGTTTCTTGCTGAGGAATGTTGGTATACAACGATTCAATGTCGAGTCCCATCATCAAGTCTCTATCTGGGTCGAATTCAAGATCCTTAATCAGTTTTAACACCTCTCTAGTATCTTTCAGGTAGGCTGGCATTTTTTGAACAAGAGGGCGTAAAAAAACATCACAAAACTTGGATAGAGGTTCGAGTATAGAGTTAGTGCCTGATACTATCGGCCGTCCCGGGGGAGGCCGTGTTGGTTTATGCACTTTAGGTAAAATGTAGAAATAAGGCACTGTTGGGTGTAAATTTCAGAGGAAAGCCGCTTCTTTTTGGCTAATCCAGTCATTAGCCACTGCCTCTTCTACATATGTGTTTATCACTATCCTAAGTTCGTCCGTGGGATCCTCCGGCAAAATTGCATAATTTCTTCTGTCACCCAAAAGACGGAGACATTCAGAATTATACACATTCTTATCCAAGATCACTATCGCTCCCCCCTTATCAGCAGGTTTTATTGTGAGTGTAGGGTCATCTCTTAATTGATTTAGAGCTTCCCTCTCAATTCTAGAGAGGTTAGAGAATGATTTAGTCTTATCGGAGTTTTCCAACAGTTCAATTTCCCTCAGTACTGCTTGTTCAAAGACAATCACCTCTGGGGGTAGTTGTCCAGTGCTGGGAACAAAGGTCGAATGATTTTTTAACCCTGTGTCGTCCCCTTTCTCCTGGGCCTCTTTATCTTCGAAAAATACCTTCAGACGTACACTTCTGAAAAAACCAGCCAATTTGCATTTAAGTTTAAAGAGGTCTAACTGGTTGGTTGGAACAAACCCCAGTCCTTTGGAAAGGACCATTACTTGTGTTTCTGTTAGTGACCTACTACTTAGATTCATTACTAAGTGTGTTCCCTGCTGGTGCTTGGTTCCGCATCCCGTGCCATGCTGCGTGTTATCCGCTGGTTCATGTCCTCCCATTGGACCCGTTGGGTTTTCTGTGGTCTCTGCCTCCCTCTCCCCCTTCCCCTGCCTCTCTCTAAAAAAGGTGGGTATTCATTTTGGAAGAATTGAGGTGGACCCATAGGTGGGTACATGGAAGGCCATCCAAATCCCATCTGAGGTGGTGGGTGGTACGGGCGTGAATATCCCCTCGACCAACCCCTACCCCTGAATCTTGGTCGATAGTCCGCATCACTGCTTTCGCTACCAGAGCTAGATGTGTCTGTCTGGTTCTTAGTAGTCTTCTTCTGTAAGTTTTGATTCTCCTTTAGTTTGATATATTCATCATTTATATAGGGGTACACCTTCTCTCTAGAGAATTTTTTCAGGTCTTTTTGTAACTTGTGCACCTTTGAGTTCATGAGATACTCCTTATACTCATTAACTGTTTTGTTCGTCTCCTCTAGTTTTTTCTTAAACACGGAGATCTGTATTGAGGTCTTTAAATTGTCCTCGCTTATTTGAATTTGCATCAGGAGATCATCAGAGATCTTTTTCGCCGTGTCAATGATTAAGATGAGCCAGTCTCTGGAGCATCTCCACGCGATCAAAGACCAATCTTTTCTGAACTAAGCATTGTCCAGAAAAATTAGAGGTTCATTAACCACGAGTAATCCCCCTGGGGCAGCATTTGCCCGAAGATATTCCGTGAGGATTGCTCCATGTAAGATGGTTTTTACTTGGGTCTTCTTTAATTCAGTCAGTGTGTCCCAACCCTCTACCTGTGTTAGAGCCTGGGTGAGTGTGGCGTCCCCCAAAAGGGAAGGACAAGATAAAATCCTAGTGGCGGCTTCGTCCCCATAGGCGAGGCCTCTTTCCTCCATCAGTAGTCTATAATCCGACTAACTTCCAAAAAAAGGTTTTTTTAAGGAGGTAAACAGGAATTCCCTGTAAAAAGATCTCTACGGCTCAGCGGCCGTGCTAACTTATACTATCACAAAGAAGAGATATAAGGGAGAGCTAAAGCCTTCTCTGACTCCCCTAACTCCCCTAGCCACCCACTCCCCTGACCCTCCCATAGGAGTGGTCATAGAGCTAGTCCCTCCCTTCCTTTCAGTATAATTTAGGGAACCCTTGCCATTGCAAACTAGATATCCCTGGACGACGCTCTGAAGAAGAATCTTGTACCTTCGACGTTACACTACCTTTGGAAGACTGAAGAATCTCCCTTGGAGTCAAGGAGTGACTCCCCTGCTTGGCAGGCACCAAAACTTTGCATCAACGATCGCAAACTTTCCCGCTCCCGCCGGAGTCCGAAGTCCCTGCAGCCCCGGAAGTGGATTTCCTGACTTCTCGACGGCCATTGTGAGTCCCCAGCGAAGCTGAGGCGAGTGGACCCCACGAGTGACAAGGAACAGCAATACCCGGGTAGCGTGCACTATTGTCGAGTGCAACCCCTTCACAACGTTCTACGGACTTGTGCTTTGGACCACGTGTGGCCCAAGCCTCCAGCAGGATTTCCCTCCAAAATCAAAGGCCTACCTCGTCCCGAGTGACCGTGGGCTCCTGTGAAGTGAATTCGCACAAGGCGTCTTCGCTATCCCTTGCCGGTTGGCTTGTGGGTCCCCTGAAGACTTTTCCACAGAACCAAAGGGCTCCCCTGGTTGTTCCAGGCCTGCCCTGACTTACCCTCGCTGGGTGAGTCCCTCAGACCTTGCTGGTCTGCACCACTGACTTTCTTCACATTCCACGAGACTTGCTGTTGCCAAGGCTTGTTGGCTCCAATCCGGTTGCCGACACCTCAGTAAGCTGCAGACTTCGTGGGACACCCCCCCGAATCCAGCTCCTGGTTGTCGTCGACGCCTCCTGGCTGAAGAGTCAAGACACCCGTGATCACCTGAAACCACCCGCCATCTGTGGGCATTCAGCTTCCTGGCCCCGGGTCACTGGCTAGTGACTTTGAACACTGTCTCCTTTGCTTTCAGGTCTTCTTTCTTCAGAATCTAGCCTTGGATTCCACCGGACACTTCTCCTGTCTTCACAAGCAGCAAGTCTTCTTAGGCCCCCACTGAAAACGACGCAGCGACCCGACACCACAAGACACCTATGCACCCGGCTTCACTGGGTGAGGTAACTCGAGTACTCCAGTGCTCCTGTGTGTGTTGGCTCTAGAACTACTTACCCTGTAAGTGACTTGCTTGTAGACTCTCCCGAAGTATCCTAAAACTTTAAAATTCCAACCGCGACTTGCTCCATTGAAGTCTATTGGGATCCGTGGCTGTGTTCTCACACTGCATGCGTCTCCCGTGGGTCCTTTACTTACCTGCCTTGGGTGGATTAGTGAGGCCCCAGCGCCTTCTGAAGACCATAGGCCTTCTCCCTTAATTCGTTCTTCTTATACCTCTTTTTAGGTCTCGCCTAGCTATTGCGTTTACGCAATCGCTATGCGAGACTCTAGTAAGAGGGGCATTTCAAAGTGCTCCCAAAAGTGGATTGCATGGCGAGCACGCGCACAATCACGTGCATCGTGCCGCCATGCAATCCGTTTGGGGAAGCGCTTCAGCCCACTGGCGCGTGCACGTGTAGCCACAGCCTTTTGTAACTCTCCCATCAGTATATGGTGATAAAGTGTATTTGGGGTTTAATGCAGTTGCGCGGATCCGGGCTCCGCGTGTTCGTAGTGTTTGCTTATCCGTCGTCCGTAGAACAAGCCTCGCGTTGTGCAAATGCTGTAATGGATGTGGGCCTTGAAACACAAGAACCACATGTGTGTTTCAGTTTCTGGCGTATGTAATTTATCGTGTACGTGTTTTCTTTTCCGTTCCACCCCCCCCCCCCCCCCCCACCCCAATTTAGTCATCTCACTAGAGTGGGGAGATGAAGCTCTGAGAGCGAGAGCCGTACCACTGCCGTACCACCTATCGGTATCCTTGCCAGTCTGTCTGGAGCAGAATTTCAGGCTATTGTGTAGTCTCTTCTTTTTCTTCTGTCTTTCGTGATTTATATGACCTTTTGATTCCACCGTATCAATGTAATCTGTGATGCAATGTAGTGTTTCATGCCAATGGGAATGTTTTATCGTCCGACAGCTCCTTATTACGGAATCTAATGTTTAATGCTTTTCTTACTCGTACTGATGAGATGCAGTTGACCCTCCATGCACCGTCCTATTTAAATGGCGTTTTAGAAGGTTGATGAACCCTAATTAAGGAGCGGGTGGCCTCGGCGCGAATTTATTCCAATGGTTTACGGCGCTGTAGACCATATGCATGTGTGTTCCACAGCGTAGCTTTTATTCGTTATGTTCGTTTGGTAAATATGGAAAGAAAAAGTGGCATGTCGCATTTCTGATTTGGTCTCCACATAGGGTCGCCCCGCCCTTTATGGCGTGTAAATGCGGAGGTTTCTCCACCCTATTACTAACCGCCAGAAGTTGATTTTAATTTCCATGCACATACATTTGGCTTTTAAAAACTAGTTCATATGATAAGAAATAATTGGACGTATTGACGGTGAACGAAACGGACGAGTTTTAATTAGTTGAAATTGTCCTGTTTTCTCCCTTACTCTGTAATGAGTGGATACTTGCGGGGGGGGGCGGGGTCGGGTATATGCCCACTTTTGTGCTTTTAATTGATATTTTTCATTAGGGTAATGTTTAAATCATGGACATGATTTGCGTATGCGGTAATTTCGTGAACTAGTTAGTTTCTTAACTTAAGATATATTGAGCACTAAGTTTCACTATTAACCTACTTTATATTCAATATAAATTCGTTATTGTTGTGGACGACAGGTTTTACAATGGCAGACAAACATATAGTAAAAATCGAGGTTTGCCATGGTCCTGCGTGCAGGAGGAAGTGCTGGGTTTTTTTTCAGGTGCGTATGTTCACCATGGAAACAAGGTTATGGCATGAATTATATTTAATTTGGTAGAAATTCACGCTCGTTCAAAGTTGTCTTAATTAGCTGCTACACTTGCAATTATTAACGCTAACAATCCTGTTTAATTCTTAAATTGGGGTAGGAGCCAGCATTTTGAGTGTTAGATGGTTTTAATTGCCGTCGGTTTATGTAATAGGAAACTGCTTAATACGTGACATTCCGACCACTGATTGTACGTAAGGTGGGTGCATTGAATTGCATGCGACACTTGATTGAGAACAGCTACTTGGTGCAAGTTTTTATTTTTGGGGGGTAATAGGTAGGTATACGTATTACATATGACTGGCTGACATCGGGGTGGTATGGGAGTAGTTTAATGGCAACAAATTGTAGATTTCTTGGGCCTATAAACATTTGCTAGATGTGTGGATATTGGAATCTGCGTTATTTTATTGGAATCAGGTTTAAGATATTTATTTTTGTATGTTAACAGAATGCAGCATAACTGGTGGTCTCAATGGAATTCATTTCACCATTTCCAAAGAGGGACGTCCTACTGGAGAGGCTTTTGTTGAGTTTGAGACGGCAGAAGACGTGAAAAAAGCACTGACAAAAGACCGTAAATACATGGGAAATAGATATGTAGAAGGTGGTTCTTTTTTTCAGTGTTCTAGTTTATTGAAGTTTGGCCTCTCTACTGAACGTAATCAACACAATATTTTATTTGTGGTTTCCAGGCCCTGCGGATGGACACTAGTTAGGGCTCGCCTAGCTATTGCGTTTACGCAATCGCTATGCGAGACTCTAGTAAGAGGGGCATTTCAAAGTGCTCCCAAAAGTGGATTGCATGGCGAGCATGCGCACAATCACGTGTATCGTGCCGCCATGCAATCCGTTTGGGGAAGCGCTTCAGCCCACTGGCGCGTGCACGTGTAGCCACAGCCTCAGCATCATACTTCAAAGGGTCCGCTCCCCCGCCTGGAATGAGCTCCCCCGCCCCAGCATGCCGAGAGATTGTTTCCTCATGGCGCCTCTCACAACTGTCCCTCCCCCACCACAGGGCTAGTCTCACGGACGCATTGCCCTCCATCGATATCACATTCATGCCCGTGTTCTCTTTGCCTTTCAGCACACAGCCCGCCCTCCCCCCCCTCCGTGTTTTCTTGCAGCATTGCCCAGATCTGAGTCTCAAACAACCAAAATAATAAGTTTGCCCTGCACGCTTTCTGCGCTTACAAAGTTAACATATGCCGCGCTCATTCCCTTTTCATCCTTCTAAGGTCGACAATATTAGCTCCATTAATTCTGCGTCTAAGGATTTAAATAACCATATGTCTTCTTGCAACTTTAGGCACTTCACACACACAGCCCCACTGCTCACACACACAGGCATCAAGGCAGCAACAGAATGCTCTGAGCCCCACCAGTGTTTGCCACACACACATGCCTCTCGCATCTCGTGTCTTCTTCCAGCTTTGGCCCGTGTTCTTTGCCTATCAGCACTCAGCTTCCCCATAACCACCATTTAACTAACATCCTGCCACACTCATTCCATTTTCATCCTCGCTTTCACGCCCGTGTTCTCTTTGCCTTTCAGCACACAGCTTCTCCGTAGCCACCATTTAACAACCATCCTGCCGTAAGCACCATTTAACTACCATCCTTTTAGTTAAAATAAAAGAATTGCTTCATCTCATCAGGACAGGACGTGGCAGCAGGACTTTACGGCTGGGATGGGGAATATATGGACATGGTGCGACGCAAGGGGCAGGGAGGGGGGAGTTAGGGGGGGGGGGGGGGAGTTTGTTATTGTTCAGGATAACATTTTGTGGTATCTCTGGACGGCAGACATGCCAACAGCTTGCTGTAGTGATATAATGCAATGTGATTTTACTGATGACCCTAATACTCAGGGGGCTGTAATATGTATGCAATCGACTAATAAAATATGTTTAAAAAAAAATTAAAAAAAAGAATTGCCTCTAAGGGTTTAAGGAACCATAGAAATTCAAGGCAAGGCAACATACACTCCGAATGCCACTCAGAGCCACATAATTACATGCCACATAACTACAATGCACTCAATACAACAGACACTCCAAAAACCAATCAGTGCCACATAGTTATACACCACATAATTACACAGCGCTCAATGCCACATACACTTCAAATACCACTCAGCGCCACATAATTACACACCACATAATTACACTACACTCAATGCCACATGCACTCCAAATAACACAGTGCCAATTAATTACAATGCAAACAATGCAAGATAGTCACATAATTACACGCCACTAAAATCAACATACACTCCACACAAAACCACTCAGTGCCACATAATTATATTCTACATAATTACACTCTATCGCCCTAACTCTCTATCTTATCTATCTTATCTATCTATCTGACTATTGCACTCTATCGCATCACCACAGCATCAATTAACGCCACAGCATCACTCGACACCACCACAACATCACTCACCGCCACCACAGTATCAATCTGTACAACCATTAAACAACAACTGGCTCTAATATGTTCTCTCAATATTTAGGCTTTATTACAAATGGCACAAAAAAAAAAGATAATATTTAACTTCTGTTGTTGGATTTTAGGCGCAATTAAATACAATAAACATAATCTTCCCAAAAGTTATTAACAAAAGTTTAAACGATTGCCATTATAATTTACATTAAGTATTAATTATTTGCAAAAATTAAAAGCCATTGTTATTTGTAATATCAATACATCCAAGTCACGTAAATACAACACATATTGCATTACAAATGCTATAGGTGTCACATTTGCAACAGTTAAAACTATTGACATTGTACATGAGAAAGCTAGTAATTTCAATATTTTCAATACGAACACCTAAATAAAAAATTAGTAAATTTACAATACCAAAAGCTCAAACTTTCCATAATGCGAGACCTATTGCATTGCAAATGCTTGTTTAGTATATGGTCTGGTACGCCCCTAGGGCCCCAGCCATATAAGTGCTTAATTTGTTGTGAAATATTGATTTGTGCATATGTCCTTGACTTTTAAACTCAAAGAGATTAGTAGAGTGTGTCTAGTAATAAATACATATATATTTTATATATAAACCTGTGTGGTGGCCTTTCATTTAGTGATTCAAGAGATTATAAGGTAAAACAAGCTGCTTTACATTCCTCTGAGACTTAGCCTGACGGCGGCTCTCCACAGCTACCACTAGGATAGCTTTCTTTAAAAGGTTGTCTTAAACCTATCTACCATAAGAGTCAAATTGTACTGGTGCAAGGTGGCCACTTTAACTAGTGACCAGCATATACCAGGTCAACTTCTCACAGGGTATAAAACACATTTGGCAAGCATCAGCCTAAATACATTATGCATCCATATTGAGGCCTAAACATAGCATTAGTGGGTCCCAATAACCCCATGTACACACTATAACTGCATTGGGCATAACCCAATAATGACATTAGGGGAGAGCGTTGGGCCTAAACACACTAGCATAGAGGCATCATCATTAGCAGTTGCGTAGCCCTAGAACATCGTGGCATGAACAGACATTAGGCATAACCCGATGATGACATTAGGCATACATCAAGGTACTACTGAGAGAGGTATATTCTGCACCAAATCATCAGTACAAGTACACCATGCATACAACATTACCAACAAGGTGCAGACTGGAGCCCCACCCTGGGACTCTAACCACCGAAATGGCCGAACGTTGCAGATTAGCTTTTTGCGCAACTGCGCCGGGGGAGCCCCTACTCTGGGACTCTAAAAGAAAGGTTTGTCCAATGTTTCAGTGGCCCGCTTCTGCGGTGCAGCTGTGTCCGCTAGTCTGGGCACCCTCGTGCCCTGGCAGCCCCACTCCAAAAATAGTTTTGCCAAAAAGAACGTTGCAGCGGCCCGCAGCTGCGGCGCCGCTGTGTAGCCCACGGGACACTGAGTCCCAGTTCACGCTGGAGCCCCATGTGGACTCCAACACAAAGGTGGGCGCACATTGCAGCTGCCCACTACCAGGCGGGGCAGCTGGGAAACCAGTATGACCACTATGGTCCTCTCAGAGGGACCAAAGGTGAAGCGGGCACCGACAATGTACCCCGACACCACCCTCCACACCCAGCTCCCCAATGAGCCCCACTCACCGGGCTCTCGGGCAGGCTCCGGACGTCTCCTCGGGCAGGGAAGGCACAGACAATGTGCCTCGGCAGTCCCTGCCCGACCGGAACCTCTCCTGACCTCTCAAGGCTGAGGGCGTCTCGGCGGCCTCCTCCGGTTCTCTCGCCCCCGCCGGTCTGGGTCTTCTCTGAGGCGGCGGTAACTCCGTTCTTCACCCGGTTCCACGTCCTGGGCTGCCCACGGGGCTCCTCTCTAAGCGGCTGCTGCACGGCGGAGAGGAGAGGCAACCCCTCCTGCTCTCTACCGCGTCTCCTTTCCAGGCCCCTCCCGTCACCAGCACCAATCCGAGCGCGGCTCCCCTCTGACGTCAGCGGGGGAGCCCGCGCTGTGTTCCTGGGACTCCTGGGCTGGCGGCGGTGATCTCGGGCCCCCTGCGCTTCTTCTCCACAGCGCTCTACAGGATACAGCGTGCTCAGGGTCCCGGGCAGCAGCGGTGAATTCTGCTCACAGCGCTTTCCAGGTCATAGCGCTTCACACCGCATGGGGGATCCCAGGCGGCGGTGCTTTTCCTAAGAAGACAACGCAGGGTGGGCACCCGGCAAAGTAGGTAGATGCGGGGTAGGCTCCCGCTGTATTTTTGAACCAGCAGCTCTCCCTGGCAGCACACGGGGTGGGCACCCGCTGTTTAACAGGTTATAAAGACAGGGTGGCACCCGGTCCTGCGGCACCACAAGGCGGGGTGGGCTCCCGCTTTCAAGTACGCACGCAGGGGGTGGGGAATCCCACACGCCGGGATACCCTCGTAGCGCTTTGGCAGCACAGCGTTGCAGGCGTCAGCTCCTCTTCTCCTGGGCAGGTGCTAGATGCAGCGCTCACGAGGCGCTAGGTAGCTGGCACAGATTCAGAATCCCACACAATAAAGTAACGCCCACGAGGCGCTAGAAGGCCAGGGGGATCAGCAGGCAGTGGGCGGCTCATCAGAACAGGACAGCAGTTCCTTGGAACAGTCAACCCCCCCATAATGTGGCGCTCCTCCTGGCACAGCAGTCTTCACTCCAGCAAAGGTCTCTCACTGGCCCTGTGGACCGCAGAGGGGTACAGATGGGCACAGGGGCAAGCACGCAGGCCCTTGCAGCGGCACCTCCTGGTAGGGTCACCCCTCCAAATCAGAGTCCAAGCACACCCACATGGAGTCTCAGCTCCTCTATATTTACACCCCTCGCCCCACCTACCAGAAAGGGCCAGAAGCTTCTGGAAGGGTCTCTGGGGAAACCAGTCCCAACTGGTTTCGGGGGAGGTGTAGAGCACCCTGTCCGCCAGACTTCCCTCCTCCCTTCATGAGCAGGGGTCTGGGAGACAGCTACACCCCAGGGGGCGGAGCCAGCCTTCCACAAGGCAGGCACACAGGACTTCAGTCTTTTTTTTTTTAATGTCTTTTTATTGTTAACAAAACACTGTCACAGACTTGAAATAGTCCAAGGCATATAGCATGAGGATCAGTAATGCATTGCATACAGTAGTATATTCTCATATACATTTTTACAGCGTACATTGAAATATTAGGGTGTTGACTCTTCCAGGGACGATTGCGCCGGCAGAGCAGGTGGTTCACAGATATTGCCTCTGTAGTCATTCCATTTTCTCCATATTTGCATCCACTTCTTAGGGCAGCCTTGTGACACATACAATGTTTTTTCTCAATACATGCACCAATCCATGTCGCCCTCCCATTCTCTAAGTTTCAGGGTTGCGCGTATCCCCCATTTTCTCGCTACATTCCTCTTGGCAACCATCAATCCCAGTCACCCAGGTTTTTTCTTTACTCCCCAAGTCCATTGGCTCCCATATATTTAGGGGACAGCGTTTAGCCTCCAAAGTGATTGTCTACCCCATGACTTCCCCCATGCATGAGTGGACCTCTCTCCAATATCTAGCTATATGTGGGCCTCTCCATAGTACGTGGAAAAATGTGCCTTCCTAGCCACAGTGCAGTCTGCAACTAGCGTCAGTGCCGAATCCCATCCCGACTAGTGTAGGTTCAGTTACATAGATTCTGTGAAGTATTTTCAGTTGTACCAACTTCAAGGATATTGCCCCCTCCCTTGGGGACGCCAGCGTTGGACTTGAGTCTTAACATTATTATGTCTATTGTACTGCTATCTTGCTGCACTAAATCCTAAAAAAATATGTTAATAAAAAACAAAAATCTTTGGCCCGCCCAAAAAGAATGTGTATGGATTTTAAGTCCGAAAGTTTCCAAATAGAGGTAAAGTTCTTCTTGGGTTCTGAACTGCTCAATGCACTGTACACAATAACAAACAAGCATTTGCAATGCAATAGGTCTCGCATTACTAAATGTTTGAGCTATTGCCGTTGCTAATAAAAATGCAACGTAATAGCTCAAACTTTCAGTAATGAGAGACCTTTTGCATTGTAAATTCTTGTTGTGTTATGGTGTAAATCCGTTCAGTAGTTTGAGAAATTAATGGTAAAAAATTGTACATTTTGGAGTGACATTGTAAAAATATAGCGTTCTGATTGGCCCAGGGCGCTTTATTTCCTTTGGGCAAAAAATAGCGGACAAGCCACATTTATAAACTTTAAGCTCTGGAGCTGTATTCACAATGTGTGGCCCCTCTACGTGTGCCTCCTGAGCCTCCAGAGGCCCCAACCTCGGACCAAACACAATCTGTATGGGGTTGGGTTGGGGGGGGGGGGAGCAGCCCCCTCCCCGAGCCATGACAGGTCCCGGCGAACCCACCCCGGGGCTGAAAGTTTGTAAAATGGGGAGGGGGACCGCGCCCGAACCGCTGAAGGCCCCGGTGACCCCATCCCCTGGGCTGATTACTTGATGGAAGGGGGTCCATTATTGGCCTTGGCGATCCCATCCCCGAGGCCGGCTCAGATACTATGTCCCATGGAGCCCACCCCTGGGACACAGCTGCATCCCTGCCCACACCGGTGCGGGCAGGGAAATCTATGTTTGCTCTCTCTCTGTGGGAGCAATTTCAAAAATGCTCTCGCCCGCTGGGATCAGACTTTTGATCTGTTTCTCTGCCCTCAGTGATGCAATGAAACAGATTAAAATAGTACAGGTAGCAGTATTAGTGCCTGCTATCTGCAGGCTGGAGCAATGCCTTCTGATGTATGTGGTGAGCCGGCTGGGGGGGCCTTGGAGTTCCCCCGGTGGCACCTACGACCATGGTGGGTGCCCTGTGTGCACTTTTAACTGTGCAGGGCCCCAGGGGATGGAGTCCCCACGCCCCACTCCTCCTAAAAATAGTACCGGGCCCCACGGGACGGGGTCCCCAGGGGCTGAAATCGGCTGGGGTGAGGCGGCATGTGTGCCCCCTCAAAATAATGCTGGGCCCAGGGGGATGGAGACCCAGAGCCAACAGTCTCTGGGAGGGGGGCTGCATTCCCCCTCCAAAGAATGCTGGGGCCCAGGAGATAAGGTCTCTGGAGCTAAAATAAGCCTGTTGTTGTACACCAAAGTGGCTGCTGTTCAGCATTGCTAAAAGTTAGTAGGGTAAAGGAGAGTGGAGTGTTGTAAAGTAGAGCAGAATGTTGTGATATTTTTTTTTCTTTTAACCCTATTTTTATTGTATTTTTCAATTGACACAGACACACATCATGTACATTTCCATAGCAAGGTGCACATAAAGAGAGAGAGTGTTGGAACCAACGTACCAGTTACAATTATTTCAAGCGTGCAATATTGAACATCATTTCTCCCACCCGCTCTCTAACTCCAGCAGAAAGGAAGGCCATGAAAATTAACCCCACAGAAAACATCATATTCACGACATTCATTCCTGTCATTATCAAAATTTATCTTAAAGTAACTCCCCGAAATATCCCCCTCCCATCCCTCACCCCCACCCCCAGGCAGAGTGTTGTGTTATGGAGTGGCACACAGTAGAGTTCAGTGGCGTGTCATGGAGTAGCGTAGTGTTGTGGAGGGAGTAGAGTTTCGTAGAGTGGAAGGGCATAGAGTTGAGTGGCCTAGAGGGGAGTACAGTGTCAGAGTGGAGTAGTGTATCGTAGAGTAGAGCGGCATCGAGTGTAGGGCAGAGGGGAGTGGCGTAGAGGGTGTTGGAGTGGAGTAAAGTGTTGTAGAGTAGAGTGGCGTATAGTGGAGTAGATTGGCATCTAGTGAAATGGAGTAGAGTGGCATAGATTGAAGTACAGTGCTGTGAAGTGGCACAGCGTAGTATATCAGAGGAGCAGAGTTTAATGGAGTGGAGCAGCGGATTGTAGAGTAGAGTGCAGTGGTGTAATGCATTGGTTTTGAATAGACTGGCGTAGAGTGCAGTGGTGTAGTGCATTGGTTTTGAGTAGATTGGCATAGAGTTTAGCGGTGTAGTGCATTGGTTTTGAGTAGAGTGCAGTGGTGTAGTGCATTGATTGGTGTAGAGTGCAGTGTAGTGCATTTGTTTCGAGTAGATTGAAGTAGAGTGCAGTCGTGTAGTGCACTGGTTTTGAGAAGATTGGCGCAGAGTGCAGTCGTGTAGTGCATTGATTGGGAGCAGATTAGCGTAGAGTGCAGTGGTGTAGTGCATTGGTTTTGAGTAGATTGGCATAGAGTGCATTGATGTAGAGTAGTGTAGAGTGCAGTGATGTAGAGTAGTGTAGAGTGCAGTGGCATAGAGCAGTGGAGAGTAGACAGCAGTGGCACAGAGTGCAATGGCACAGATTGGAGTAGAGTGACGTTGAGCGGCTCAGAGCGGGGTAGAGCAGCTCAGAGTGAAGTGGCATATGATGGAGTGGTGCAGGTTAGAGTCCAGAGTCGTAGAGTGCAGTGTAGAGTCCAGAGTGCGGTCATGCAGAGTACAGCATCAGAGTGTAGGGTGTTAGGAGTGCAGAGTGGTGCAGAAAGCAGTGACGTAGAGTACAATGGTGCAGAGTAGAATAGAGTGGCATAGCATGCAGTGACAGAGTACATTGGTGTAGCGTGATGAAGCATGTAATGGCGTAGAGTGCAGTGGCATAAAGTAGAATGTTGTGATTATAGTGGCGTAAAATGCAGCGTTGCAAAGTAGTTGGCGTAGGTGCAGTGGTGTAGGTGCTTTGGTTTTCAGTAAAGTGGTTTAGAGTGCATTGGCATAAAGTGCAGTGGTTTAGAGCACAGTGGCATAGCGTAGACTGTAGTGGCGTGGCACCGAGTAAGAGTGTATGGCGTAGAGTAGATGGTTTCAAAGTAGAAAGGAGTAGTGCAGGGTACTATAGTTGTGCAAGGTACAGCACAGTGGGATGGAGCAGAGCGGCACAGAGCAGAGAGGCACAGAGCAGAGCGGCACAGAGCAGAGCGGCACAGAGCAGAGCGGCACAGAGCAGAGCGGCGCAGAGCAGAGCGGCGCAGAGCAGAGCGGCGCAGAGCAGAGCGGCGCAGAGCAGAGCGGCGCAGAGCAGAGCGGCGCAGAGCAGAGCGGCGCAGAGTGGAGTGGTATAGAGAAGTGGTGTAGAGTGCAGTGTTGCACAGCGGTGTGGAGTGGTGCAGAGTGGAGTAGCCTAGTCTGGAGTGGTGTAGCATGCAGTGTCATTGAGTGCAGTGGAGCATAGTATATTAGAGTGGCGTAGAGTGCTATAGCATAGAGTGCAGTAGAGTGGTACAGAGTAAAGTGGCTGAGTTCAGTGACAGAGTGCAGTGCTGCATAGTAGTGTTGTAGAGTGCAGGAGTGTAGAGAAGAGTGACAGTGTGCAGTGGCATAGAGTAGATTGTTTCAGAGTAGAGTGAAGTGGAGTAGTGCAGGGTAGAGTATAGTGGTGCAGGGTATAGTGGTACAGAGTAGAGTGCAGTGGCATAGAGGAGTAGAGTGACGTCAAGCAGAGTGGTACAGCATAGCGCTGATTGCAGTGTCACCGAGTAGAGTGGCTTAAATTGCAGTGCCATAGAGTGCAACAGCATAAAGTAGATTGTTTCAGAGTAGAGTGAAGTGTTGAGTGGTGTAGAGTAAAGTGGAGTGGTACAGAGTAGTAGCGAAGAGTGCAGTGGTGCATAGAGTGGGGAAGAGTGCAATGGCAGAGTAGAGTGGTTCAGAGTAAAAAGCTGTGTGGTGGTGCAGAGAGGAATGCTGTGACGCAGTGTGGGTGGGTGTGGCATAGTGTGGAGTGGTGCAGAGTAGAGTGCAGTGGTGTGGTAACGTGGAGTATGCATGGTATAGTAGCGTACTGCCATTACAGACAACACACCTTCAACTGAAATACCCATTACATTTGTACAAACATTCACTTTTATTGATAAAAGTATACAGCGCACAAAAATGGTAATGTGTGGAACTGCTATCACCCAATGGATTGATTTGAACGTCAGCACAGTTCATTTAGAAACATTTAAATTTTGTTATGACCTAGAAAAAACAAAACATCCGTAGAGCCTTCCTCAGGCAGACCCCACCCCCCCCACCTCCCCCCACCTCCCCCCCACTAGTCAACATGATTGTCACATAAATCCTCTTCCTTTGAAGTCAGAGAAAGAAAAATAAAGATCAAGCTCCCTGGAAGACACAGCCTGACCTTTGGACTCTGTTTTTGAATGCACAGCAAAAGTGACAAGATAATAACAAGATTTAAAGGCCTGTTTACATATAGCGAGTTCGTAGAATAATACAGTAAACAAGTTTTGGGCAACGGGAGGAACGAACTTGAGCTGGACAGCCTAAAGCAGATATTGCCAGCAATTAGAAAGACAGAAAATGTGAGTTACAAACCACAAAGCCAATGGTAAGCAATGGGCGGAAGCAGTCCTAGGACAACTGTCTGAATGTCGCCAAGATGTCTTTAGAAAACCAGACAGCTCTGCTGTCTGGTAGGCTGTGACCTAAAAAGGCTGTGCACAGCAGGATGTTTCCAGCATGGGAGGGTAGGCCACAGTGCCTGGCTGCAGGACATGTCCTGCAGCCCATGTCCTGCAGCCAAGCCCCACGGGTCGGATTTACATATTGTAATTAAATATTACTTTACCTTAAAAATAAACCTAGAAATTCACTGAAAAAAGCAAGGTTAAAGTATAGTTAGGGGAATTTATCAGTGACAACTAACACTTTGAACTACAAAAACACAGAAATCCATCAGTTATAGTTATATATACTAACTACAATTGGCATGCAGCACGCCCCCACGTGCAGCCAACCCCATTTTGGGTTGGCCACAGCACCTGGTCCTGGGGACTTAAAGGGGTTAAAGGTGCTTCCAGAGCCTCTTTAGGCCCTGGGGAGCTCATCCCCTAGGGCCCTACATTTAAGCTAAAAGAAGAGGGGGTCCCCGCAGCCCCCCCCCCCCGAGCCTTTATCGGCCCGGTGACTCCATACCCCAGGGACATTTAATTAAATAAAGGGGAGGGGGGCTGCATGGTCCATCTCCTTGGGCCGATTTCGGGCCCGGGGACACCCATCTCCCAGGGCCCATCAGAATTTTGCAGGGGGAGGCACGCAGCCCCCTCCTCAAGATGATTTCGGCCCCAGGGATGAAAAGTCAGTTCCCAGCGGGCGGGAGCATTTTTGAATCTCCCGCTCGCTGAGAGCGGACTTGGTGTTTGCTCCCGCTTGGCGGGAGTTCTGAAAATGCTCCTGCCAAGCGAGGGCAAACACGCAGTGGAGCGGGCAGGGAAACAACTATGTCCTGGGGTGGGCTACTTGGGACATATCGGAGCCGGCATCGGGGATTTGGTCCCCAGGGCCATTAATGGGTCTGGGGGGCCATGTGGCCCCCCCGCTCGACATTTTACAAAATTTCAGCCCTGGGGGCCTTTAAAGGCTTGGGGAGAGGAGGCTCATGCTCCCCTCATTTTACGAAATTTCAAACCCAGGTCCTCCGCTGCCTCAGGGAGGGGGACCGCACATACCCCCTCCCAGAAATAATATGTTCAGCCCCAGAGGTGGGCTTCCGGAGACCTCTAACGGCTGGGGGAAGGGAGCCGCGTAGTCCCCCTCCCCTTTATGAACACAGTCACAGGTGTAGGCTTCCCAGGGATTATAATAAATAAATACGGCCCGGCAGTCCTTTTTTCCCCCAGATCGCACGAGTCTCTCACAGGAACGCTGCATTTTTTGCCTTTTTATTTTTTTTTGGGCCCCAGCAGGGTTCCTCTGGGTCTCCCCCATAGGGACAAGGGGATCCGGGTATTCCTACCCAACCCACACATCTTTATTTTTTTATAACGTAAGGACAGGGGGCTAAGTCCCCGAGTACTGTAATAACTGCTATCCACATTTTTCTCATGTTGTTGGCAGCCATTCAGAGCACTCGCTTGAGTCAGGCTCCTGCAGGAGTGAGATGTCCCAAGGGAAATAAAGCTCCCTCTGCCAAACAGTATGCTCTATTTTTAAATTGGTGCTCCCTTGAAAGTCTTCAAACTTATGCAGGTCCAACTACCAAAATATACAATGATTTTTTACCTTACATTTCTCAAACTACAGAACTGATTTAGGCAAAATCACAATCTGCAAACCGAGATCTAGCTTCCTGCCAAATTTGGTGCAATTTCGCTCAATAGTTTTTGCTGTAGCCCATCCTAAAGAAGTCTATTGAAAATGCATGGGCATTTCGCGTTTTGGGGCCCCCTTTTTTCCCCTTAGCCCCCGCTTGACGGATCACCCCGCAACTTTCCAGGAAGGAGCTGAGGTGGATGAACCTTTTTATCAGAAAGTTTTGAGAACATTCGTCAAATGGGCGCAAAGTTATTAGCAAATTAAAAAACGCTCTCTGTGGAAAAGCAGATGTCTTCCAAGCGGCGATTCCCATAACATCCTGCAATCGGGCCAAGTAATTTAATTTCTTCAGGGACTGTTTTGTCAAGGAGCAGGTCTAGGGTTAAATTCCTTTTAGTATACTGCGACTTGTGCCAAATTCACTAATGAATCTAATCTAGAGAACTGTGAGAGGACAACACAATTACATGAGTTAGGAGCATATATTGTGCCTGTTATCAGCTTTAAGGTGGCAGTTTCCAGTTTAACAAATGCAGATCTGTCTGCCGGATCAGATCAGGTCTTCGCTTATATGGTAGAATTTTCCTGAGGATCCCGATTTCACATTTTTGGAACTTCTGACATTTTGCTAGAGTTTGGGAACAAACTCCTTTAACTACTGCTAACCACTCAGTCCACACAGTCATGTTTGAATTTCTCTCATTCTGATAGAGAAGGGTGTGCTTTATGAAGAAGCACAATAACAGCACTTTTAGTGTTCTAGTAGTGTAGGACATTCTTCCTTTTCAGGTCTGACATGACCCAGCAGCTACCTGCAGGACCCAAATTCAAAAGTATCTTTATTCGGATATTAAAACATCCAGAAAAGAACAAAATATTTACACATTTCAAATACAATAAATTTGAGCAATTCATCTTAAAACATTAAAAAACAACATGTCTGATGGACCATTCCAAGATATTAGTAGCAAAATTGGGCCCAAGATTTATACTAAATTACAAATTCATAGTTTTGTTTTTTTTATAAAGTGCAGTTAAATACCATCTGTGCAGGTAGGGAATACCAACTTTTTGAGAATAATTAAAATGCAAGATCGTAGGTTACATAAGATCAATCAAGTTAAAAAAGCCGTAGCCTGATTAAAACAAACTTCTTATAACATCCCAAGTATTGTAAACGTTGCAGTACAACAATTGTGAAAACTCCATACATCATCTCCTGTTCTGTGTACAGTGTAAAACTATCATACGGGGGGCCTTTTAGTCCGGGTGCCTCAACAACAACTTCCGGCAACCAAACTAACTTACGCCTCCCTTCTAGAGTTCCTCAGTTTCACAGCTAATCTTAGAAAATTTACAGTACAGAACAATGTGAAGGGTTCCGCGGACAGTTTTAGGTATAAGAGAGCTACTCTAACCTGGGTAAATTTATTCGCTCTTAGGATGGTTTTTAAAAAGAGAGCCCGCGGATATTCATAAAATGGACAAAAGAATACAAAATGTAGGGTATCCTGTGGAGATCCCAGATCGCAGCCACAGGGACCCTTTGTATCAATTTCTTTCGTATATCCCGCGGGAACTGCTAAAATATGGTGTAAGAGATCCAGTCTAAATCTGGTCATTGAAAATCTATCATTTTTGTTATAGATCAGTGCCAGGTAGGGTTCGAGACCTACAACAGATTTAGTTAATATATGAGATCTCACTGACCCTTTCAGAATTTCGCTATCTTCCCGGGCACAGGCTATCCGCCTCATGTATTCTGCTTTTAGCGTGACCTTTAGCTGCGGTGTTAGTGCCGTTGGTTCCTTGAAATATTTTGCAAAACCCAGCCACTCCAGTTTATCCTGAACATATTTAAGCCATGGTATCTTATGACCTTTATCCCTGTTAATACAGTCTGTTAGTATTTCTCTGCTTAGACTTGCTTCAGGGTTGGTCCAGATTTTGATCCAACACAGTAATGGCCTGAAACTTAATCTGTCAGAGATATACGGGATCCCTAGCTCCTCATGAATAATATGGGCCGGTGTACTTTGAGAAACCTGCAAGATCCTCCTAAGAAACTTGTTTTCCTCTAGTTGAATAGAGGCCACGTTTCTAAATCCCCAAACCTCACTCCCATACATAATTTTAGAACAACAAATTGAATTATATAAATTCAATATTTCCAGCACTGACCATCTACCTAATCTCGTGGCACGATTCATAATTGAGCCCATAATGCTCACGTGCTGTTTGCATTTTTCAGTGGTTAGTGCATTAAAATTGAGATGTTTGTCGAAGGTGATCCCTAGATAGTTGAAGACCTCGACCTTCTCTAGTTTGTGTCCCCCAATTTTAAAGGTAAAATTCTTGGTTGGTCTTTTCCCTACTTCCATAATGTAGGATTTTGTGAGGTTAGGGGATAGATCTAGATTTGCCATGAACTCGCAAAAGCCGTCAATAAGAGATTGCAGACCCCTCCCTGTGCGCGAGAGGAGTACTGCGTCATCCGCATACAATAAGACCGGGATATTTCTATTTGCTACTCTCGGGCAATCAACTCCCAATGTACTCAGAGCATTGTCCAAACCATTTATATATAATGTAAATAAAAAAGGCGCCAGGATGCAGCCTTGTCTCACACCCCCTGTGCAAGAAAAGTGGTCGGTTAGATTCCCCTCGTTACTATACCGAACCTGGGCTGTAGTACTCGTGTGCAATGATTTTAAAATGAATATCAAGCTCAAGTCTACCCCTAGCAACTCTAGAATCTCCCATAATTTCCCTCGATTGACCCGGTCGAAGGCTGCTGTTAAGTCCATAAAAGCTAAAAAAACTGTACCTTCGCCAGCCACCGTATATTTTGCGACCATATTATATAAATTGAGGCATTGGTCAGTAGTTGAGCGGCCCATTCTAAAACCATACTGGGTGTCTGTGATAATTTCCTTTTCCTCCGCCCAGTCCATGAGACGATTTAAAATCACCTTCCCTAGCACCTTTGCAGACACATCAATTAAAGAAATTGGTCGGTAACATTGTGGGTTACTCTTATTTCCCTTTTTAAATATGGGAACAATATGGGCAGTTGACCAGGATCTTGGCAGTCCCTCTTCCACGGCTGTATTAAAAATTCTCACTAATATAGGTGCCCACAGCTCGACCTGTGATAAGAATAGATCTGGAGGAATCCCGTCTGGCCCCGGGGCCTTGTTTCTTGTCAGGGCACAAATTCCATTTTTAACTTCATCCACAGTAAACTCCACCCATGAATTTGGCAGAGTTCCCACCTCTGTGGCTAATTGGGTTGGAATGCTGACATGATTATACAGCTTACTAAAATGAGAAACCCATTCTTCTGGGAGGATGTTACAAGCCATCTTCTCGCTATTTGATGTCTGAAATATTGGATCATTTATCACCTTCCAGAATTTAGACATGTCTCTCAGCTCCGCTGCCTCCTTTAGGTTCCCCCAAGCCTCAGATTGGATAGTTTGTTTCCTCCTTTTTATGGCCAGCTTATATTGGGCCCTGCATTCCGTTATCCTTCTCTTATCTTTCGGTACTTTTTTAAGTGCCCGTTTTAATTCTCTTTGGGCACTGGAGCAAGCTTTGTCAAACCATTTCGGTTGGCTGTTGGACGTGGGTGATACTTTAGCCCGGAGTAACTTATCGATGTCCCGTGCCATATTTATAAAGGCGTTTATCAATTTTTTGCCTTTCACCTCCTGGTCTAAACACATCCAGATCCCACAATCGGGAGTTGCAATAAGATTTTTATAGAATACTTCCCCATCTATGTTAGACCAACGTATGCGCCTGCCTTGATCAATTGCATCGAGTTTGCCCCTCGTCATACTGGCCTTTGCCTGAGACGATGAATCCTCGACCATCAATGACAGCACCAAGGGGTTATGGTCACTAAAAATGCTAATCTGTATACTAAAATCTACAATCCTGTGTTTAAGATCATTCGAGACAAAAATAAAATCAATAATGGTATCCCTACCTCTGCCTTTAAACGTTGGGTTAATAACATTAGAATTAGTGGGCTTGATTAAGTCCATCGTGGGGATTAGATCATATGAGCCCAGGATATTACCAAGTTTACTACCTTCTAGTGTATGTTCTAGATGCCAGTCCTTGGTAGAGGCGCAGAAATCCCATTTAGCCCCTTCCCATTTTAAGTGTGGGCATTGATGGCAATTAAAATCACCCGCTAGAATCAAGGTTGGGGGGTTATTTCCCCTAGAGTGTAAGTCTGATAATCTATCCTCGAGCTCATTCAACCTCTGCGTTGGCTGAACTGCATTATAAAAATTTATTAAGACAAAACTTAAGCCCTTCCTGCGATGACTAATACCCTGTAAATGATCCGAGCTCCAGCCCAAGGCCTCCCAGGACCCTTGTAGTTTAAGAGACACATAAATCATTAGTCCCCCTTTCGCTCTTCCCATGCTAGATTTCCGTGCCGGTACAAAAAACATTTTATATCCCTCTAAGTGTACAACGCTACTATCCGTCTCCCACGTCTCTTGAAGACAGATAATATGGAATTTCTGACTATAGTCCAACCACTCCTTATTTTTTAACTTGGAAGATAATCCTGCAATATTCCAAGAGGCCACCCTCAGTTCCTCCACCTCGTAATTTGTTATCCTCCTGTCTAGGGTGGACTGATTTTGGTCAAGGGGCCCTGCCAAGCAAGTCCCTCCCGATACCACGCTATTAACTACAGGAGTTGGTGAAATTTCATTTTCCCTAATGGAAAGTTCTAGAGTATTTCCCGTGATATCCAGAAATTCCCTGTGCTCTAAATTAACTGAGGGAGATAGGGGCTCTAAAAGCTCTTCGTGGTCCAGTCAGTCCAGTTCATCCATCACTGCTGTCTCACATAATGGGGTGAACCGGTTAGGGCCAGACCACGGGCTATTATTTCTTGTGGTAAGCCTTTCCCTTCTTCTCCAATTCATTTGTCTTTGCTCGGTTAAATGGTCCCTGTAGAAAAAATTAAGTGGGAGCATTTTTATTGTCGACCCACTATCGAAAAACCCACAACTAAAAGCAAGTAATTCTTTTACCATTTGCGGGTCTCTGAAGTTAACAATAACGCAATCCCCTGGGAATTTTTTCTCTGATGGTCCAACCCAAGCTACCCTTCTTGCCATGAGGATTTGAGTATTCCTCGGATTAACTCCCCTCACGTTATTATGTAACCAGTGGTTAATTTTGTTTATCAGGGAGCTTGTCGATTCTTCTCTGTCTGGGTTTTGGGCTGGAACTCCCGCCAGGACTATTGTATATGGGCAGGAGGCTGGGGGCAAGTCCAATGTCTGAAGACCCGGAGTGCTCTTGGCCTGTGCCGCTGGCAAACTGTGAGCTAATACCGTCCCACTATTCTTACCCTCCTGCTGTGGTCTAGGGATTGCAATGATGGGGGGTGTATCTCTATCCTTGTTCACTATAGTGTCTGCACTCATGTTGCTCCCTACCAGCCCGCTATTATGTGAATCGGCACTGGCTGGACACAAGTCGCTCCTCAGCCCCTCCTGACTCGTGAATATTCGGGCCACCGGATGTTCCCTATTTTGTGCATCCAACAGTCTGATTATTTTCCCCTCTATATTCTTAATATGTTCTACTAAGGGGGCCAAGTGTTTAAGGAGGAGGGCTTCTATGTTGGACTCTAGTACTTTCGTTGTCTCCATTAGCCATTCCTTTCTAACTGCCGGGGAGCAGGTTTCACATTGTGTACAAGTAAATCGGGATCTTGTGTCCTCAGTAGCCATGGGTTCATTCCTAAGTGTACCTTTTTTCGGTTTATTGCCATTTCTGGTTTTTTCGGGTCCTTTACGATGTGCGTTTGGCAGGGACCTTATATTCGCAATAGGGCCAGGTGCAAGGGGGGGGTCTGTCCCTAGTAACATTTTTTTCGATCGGGTAATCACTTCACTTTCTCTCCCTAGTGGGATGTCAGGTTCTCTTTCTACCCCAATGGCATTCCCAGTTTGTTCTTCAGCTCTAATTTCCCTGGTACCCGGGGTTGGTTGCTCAGAGACTCCAGACACCGTCACATTTGGTCTCAAGGGAGAAGTATGGTGTTGACAGGGGGGGGTTAAAGACCCCTCCAATATTATTACCTCTTGTTCCCCCTCTACTCCCGTAACTGTATGAACTTGTACTGTGGTCACATGCTGGGTGTTACTATGGGCTAAGATGTTCTGACCTTCAGGGGTACTCCCCCCAGGTGTGACACACTCAGCAATTGTCCCCAGTGAAGATCGTTTGTGGGCCAGGAGGGAATCAAGAGATAACCTCCGCTCCGTCAATAATATTTCATGTGAAAGTAAGGATTCTGCCCGTGTGATGAATGCATCTAGGGTTCCCTTTACTCCTCCCTCTGGTCTATTCTGGGGTTTTTTCGTTTTTCCCATGGTCAACCTTTGTCCTCCCGCTTTTATAATATCGTCTAACAACCGCTTTAACAACCGGCGAACTTTAACCCTTAGTCAGCCAGATGTGGCTAGCCAATACCAAGCACGAAACAATAGGTGTTGTCTAACAGCAATGTATAGCCCACAAAATGCCCCCCTGTAACTCATCTCTCCTGTCCTCTTACAGATGTGACAATGTTCTGGAATTGGCTCGAGGACCAAGAGTTACAGCCCGGCCCGGCCTCCTCCGGCCCCTGACGGCCACAGACGGCCCGCCCTCTGCCCGGGCTCAGCCCGCGCGCGTCCCGCGGAGGGAGCCTCTGTTTTTTATAGCCCCTCCGGGCGCTGAGCAAGCCGGAAGGAAGTCCTGGCTGGCGCTGTGAATGCCGGGAGCTGTAGTCCCCCCCCACTGCGGCCAACAAGCACTGGTGGCGGCGAGGGGAACCGACAGCGTGTGCGTCCCGTCCCTGGTGGTCCAGCGGCGTTCCTGCGTTCCTGCGGCGTCAAAGCAAGACAAGGTGAGTCCCCCGCTCCACCGAGGGAGCCTCTGTTTTTATAGCCCCTCCGGGCGCTGAGCAAGCCGGAAGGAAGTCCTGGCTGGCGCTGTGAATGCCGGGAGCTGTAGTCCCCCCCCCACTGCGGCCAACAAGCACTGGTGGCGGCGAGGGGAACCGACAGCGTGTGCGTCCCGTCCCTGGTGGTCCAGCGGAGTTCCTGCGTTCCTGCGGCGTCAAAGCAAGACAAGGTGAGTCCCCCGCTCCACCGAGGGAGCCTCTGTTTTTTATAGCCCCTCCGGGCGCTGAGCAAGCCGGAAGGAAGTCCTGGCTGGCGCTGTGAATGCCGGGAGCTGTAGTCCCCCCCCACTGCGGCCAACAAGCACTGGTGGCGGCGAGGGGAACCGACAGCGTGTGCGTCCCGTCCCTGGTGGTCCAGCGGCGTTCCTGCGTTCCTGCGGCGTCAAAGCAAGACAAGGTGAGTCCCCCGCTCCACCGAGGGAGCCTCTGTTTTTTATAGCCCCTCCGGGCGCTGAGCAAGCCGGAAGGAAGTCCTGGCTGGCGCTGTGAATGCCGGGAGCTGTAGTCCCCCCCCACTGCGGCCAACAAGCACTGGTGGCGGCGAGGGGAACCGACAGCGTGTGCGTCCCGTCCCTGGTGGTCCAGCGGCGTTCCTGCGGCGTCAAAGCAAGACAAGGTGAGTCCCCCGCTCCACCGAGGGAGCCTCTGTTTTTTATAGCCCCTCCGGGCGCTGAGCAAGCCGGAAGGAAGTCCTGGCTGGCGCTGTGAATGCCGGGAGCTGTAGTCCCCCCCCACTGCGGCCAACAAGCACTGGTGGCGGCGAGGGGAACCGACAGCGTGTGCGTCCCGTCCCTGGTGGTCCAGCGGCGTTCCTGCGTTCCTTTAGCCGTAGGTTACGGCGTGATGTCTCAGGGGATCAATGTCCGTAGATGCGGGGGACATGACCCAGCAGCTACCTGCAGGACCCATTCTTAATGCTTTATAATATACTTAAGACTGGGCTCGGACTCCATCCAGAGGAGCATTTCTCTCTCACCCGTGCCAATGGGCTGCTTAGTTATCATTCTGGGGCCGTATTATAGAAGTGTCACGGGGAAACAACAGCTGTTTGCGCCAGCATTGCACGCTCCCGGGGCACTTTGGTATTACAGAAGGGGCCGCAGGCGTTTGTGCATCCCCTTCTGTAATTCTGAAAGTGCTGGCGCTGTATGTGGGATTCCTCGAGAGGGCGTTGCCTTATTTGCATGGGGGAATGGCCCCCCTGGGCTTGAAGCATCCAACGCATTTTGCTTCTTTGACGGGATTGCACTTCACAAGAGTTAAAAGCAAGAACCAGCGTGCAAATCTCCTAGGGTGGGACAGAAGACATTGTACATCAATCATTTGCAGTGCTGAAGTAAACCATCATACATAACAAAGCAGCGATTAGGTAAACACTCATATTTCACTAACCTGTAGATTGGATTTTAAATTCGAAGTAGCTCTTGTTTTGATGCAAGGGAGCATTGGCTAAGCAACCACCTGTGCCGCATATCCTTCTTCCATTTTTAACAATAACAACATCCGTTCCTGTGCGAAAAACAAAATAGCAAAACTGTGTTGGTAACTTCAATTACAAATAAAAAAATGGTCATAGCATTGCTTCACAAAGTAAGGATTGTTGTGTTGATCATTCGTTCTGAAACAACCCACCCTAACTAAGAATCTCTAAATTATCTATGTGCCTCAGTATACAGAATTCAAACTAGTCAGCTAATTAGGATAGACATTACAGGGTCTCCAATCCTGAACTCCAACTTTTAGAGTAGTCATCTGCATATACAGCCATTTTTAATTCTATGTCAGGACCGGAGGCTCCGATTATGCTTCTCATTTCTTTGCTTTATTGTAGCAGCCAATAAAAAAAACCTTTATTCCATAAACTACAAATCCCATGAGACCTATGTACCATACTACTATAGAGACTAGCCCTATATAAGGTCTGAGGCAAACACCCCCTCTTTCTTTGCTGCTCCGCAGCCAGTTAAGTGCCTCTCCCTTACTGCTTGGATGTGTTTGTGGTGTATGGGTGTTGAGAGCACTGCTGATTCCTTTGTGTCTGGAATGTATTTTCATTGTCATGGTTAAATCGCCTTTGAATACCCTGCACTTGCTTTGCGCTGAGTGTGTTACTGTATAGACCGCTTAGGCTTATTGCTGGCGTGCGCTTGATTCGCGCTGTGTCTTAATTACCTGCCGCTTGTAGGTCAGACACTTGTGCGGGAGTGCAGCGCTAGGGAGCGCTTCGGCCTCCCCGACCGGGCAAGCTGCGCCCGTGTCTCTACCAGTGGAGAGAGAGTTTGGGTGCGAGGACTGCGCGTCGTTGCTCGCGTGAGTCCTCTTTCCTTCTTCACAGGCGGCCATTTTGAGGTATTGACATTGAAACTGACTTGATTGCGATCTCCAATCGGTGTGCAGAGCAGGAAACGCTTGTTTATTTGAATTATTTGCGTATTTAGCCCGTGTTTCAGCCCCCGCTGACGCCCGTAGCTCTGAATCTGCTGAAGGCTGGAAAAGATTGGCATAGGCTCTGCCTAGAGAGGTTTGGCAGGCCCTTCCCCCACTACATAATACTTTTATAGGCGTGATTGCCTGGCTTGCCTGGGGTTGTCCCTCTCTCCCATAATTACTCCTGCCCGCACATCGCCTGCTGTATACTTGGGTGACAGCTATCAGTTATACCATAGCAGAATACTATTTCGAAGAGGAGTATTTTGATTCCGAACCATCTGGTTCACTGGAACAGGACCTAGTTAAAGGCCTTGGACGCTGGAGTGCAGCTGTCCGTGAATTCAGCGCTGGTAAGGGCTATTGCACCCCTTAAATGGCATCTTAACAAATATGCGCTGCAGCAGGGGTGGCTCCCAGCCCCTAATACCTGTCCCAAAACAACAGAAAAGAAGGTTTCTAACCCCCACTCAGAGGACTTCGCTCGGCTATCAAGAGCCCTAGCCATGGTCACGCCTATCTGGCGCAGGCAGACCAGACGACGTTTATCCAGGGAGAAAAAGGAGACTCCTCTACTGACGGCGAGTCCAATCAGGAGGAATTCGCTAGGCCAGGAAACAACAACATCATGTGGAGCCTCCTCCACCGCCTAAGCATCTTACTTTCGACCCGACAGACATCATTCACCCCAATTCTACGGCATGGCTACCCTCACAAGAGGTGGCGGACTATCTTCAGTCACATCTCCAACGCACCTTCGACAAAGACGCGACTTAGGTCGGAGTGCCCGAGACCTGACCTAGCCGCCCGCATGGCGGAGACCCCCTGAAACGGATCCGACCATGCTAACCTACCTGAAAAAATACTCATAGGACCCCAAAAAGAGCAAAGACCGTGCCTGGCGGTCATGCCAAGATTAACTCCTCGATCTTTCAGGGCCTTTAGCCAAGATTCTCGAGATGGGGCTCCAGGTCAAGGAGTCCAGGTCTCCGGTGGATCCCGACGACCTCATCGGTTGGGCACAACGAGCAGTATGTCTGTTGGGCAATGCCAACTGCAACCATGTCGAGCAAGGGGAGAAGGTCTATCCTCTTCAAGCTAGATCCTAAACTGGCGGAGTTGTCCTCCTCGGAGGCAGGCCTGGTAGCCCAAAGTCTCCTCTTCGGCCAACCCTTCTTGAAGGAGCTCACCAAATTCGTGGCCACTTTCAGCGGCCTGGATGAGGCGCAGGAATCTCTCCGGCGCACCTTCCAGACGGTTTTCGCCAGGGCCGGACGAAATTGAGGGCAGATGTTCGGCCGAGGTCACAATCAAGGCGCCCCGCGTGGCCAGCAGCACCACAGAGGAGGTTACCAAGACAACTCCTCCGGAAACCCTAACTTCTACCCCTCCCGAAGGGCGCGGAACCGATTCCCCAGAGGCAGGTTCGGTGGCAACCAAGGAAACCACCAGGATTCCGGAACAGGTGAGACTTATCCTTTGTTCAGAGGTGCAGTTGTGGGAGTGGGGGGGGGTGTATGGGGGGGGGGGTCGCATTCAGTATTTTCTTCAGGCTTGGCAAACGCTCTTGCAGGATCCTTGGATCCTGGAAACGGTGCAGGGTTGCAAATTGGAAATGTACGAAAACCCCATCCAGCGTTCCCCCTCCTCCCCCCATACATTTTTCCCAACACTATCAGACTTTTATTTTGGAGGAGATTCAATCCCTCTTGAAGAAAGGGGCAATATTGGCGTCTCAGTTCCACCCTCGGGGTTTTCTCAGCAATGTGTTCCTGGTCGAGAAAAAACAGGGGCAGGTCCCGGTTGGTTCTAAACCTCAAGGAATTCAATGGCTGGATCGTCTACCGCCATTTCAAAATGGAGGGCGTCCACTTACTGCGCGACCTTCTACAAGAAGGCGACTGGATGGTCCGGCTGGACCTAAAGGACGCCTTCTTGTCCGTACACATCTACGCTCCTCACCAGTGTTTTCTTCAATTCCTCTGGCAAGGCGTTTACTACGAGTACACGGTCCTTCCCTTCGGACTTTTGTCAGCACCATGGTGCTTCACTAAACTCCTTCGGCCGGTGATGGAGTCCTTGCGCTCACGCGGAGTGAGACTAATCATTTATCTGGACGATGTCATTATCGTGCTGCATGAAAAACTTACAGCCCTGTGAACAGGCCTGGTGGTGCCAGAGTCTCGCTGGGCATTCGGACGGATACCTCTTTGCCGGCGCATGTACTGGGTGAGGTTCCCAAACACAGTGATCAGTGGTGCTGGACCCACCTTGCCTTCCCGCACCGATCCGGACCTCCAACAACCCCCATGGCTTTCTTTCTCCACCCCCCCCCCAGCCCCTCCCTATGGTTAAGGATTACGGCATAGCTGAGGGGGAAAGAGCACTAACACTGAGAGGGGGTGGGAGTTGGCAGTTCAGGATGCCCCCCCTTTGCTGCTCCAGAGTATGAGCTGAACTGATGGGGCAAACATATATCCAGAAATTAAACAGGGCTGTTTGAGCGGGCCAGTAAATCAGAGTGCGGAGGCATAGAAGAAATCTCAACACAGTGTGCCTGATGTACTGGCTGGCTCGCGGATGTCACAGAGACCTGGAGGTGAACACATATATAGGATTATTGGGAGAGGAGGGCCGGCGTCGAGCAGGAGTTTTAAGGTAAACACCCCCTGGTGGAAAGATTGGATGCCTGTCTTGGTCCTCGCAGGTGCTGCACTTGGATCTCAGAGCTGGAAAAGGGTACACGCTTATCCCCGTTTGCTGCAGTAGGAACTCTTTCTTCAGAGCGTGAAAAGGCGACTGCAGGAGGGAACAACGCAGGAGAGGTGACACGATTAAAAGTGCGGTTTCTCCACACGCGGTGGGAAGAGGAGAAGGAGTTGCACATATGCCACCAAAAAAAGCCTCTGCTAAGAACCCCTGCGCATACAACAGAGGTGAGAGCGGGGGGTCTACCCCAGTTGAGCCTGGTGCCGAGTGTGCGATGGATGGCTAGCGCTGAGGGCTATTTGGGCACCTCCAGATGAGTTCCCACACCATTGGGTTCCCGGCCATATTGGAAGTTTCTTTTGGGACATTGGGGCCTGCGGCGAGAGGTTTCTATTCCTACAGTGGCCTTTGGATTTAACTGCTTGTTCCTGGCACTACGTTGCCCCAGTGAGGTGTAGACGAGGTGATCTTTTCCTGCGCCCCAGACACCGACGCATAATCATTGCCCGGAATCGGTCAGTGGCACGGACCGAGAGTTTCCCCCCATATTGAACAGCTGGGCCCAGTGTGGATTTGTGCTGAAAGTCATGCTTCTTGGGTCTGATTTGTGTGGGGCGACGAACACCCTTGTTTCAGCGCAGCTTCGTGTTCTTTATTGGCCGGCATCATTAACTGTGATTTTGGCACCATGGCTACCAATAAGGGATCCAGGCAATCTATCCTGGCTAAATTGTCAAAGTTTGCTCACTCTAATGCCGACGCAGCAGAAGATAAACCGGCAGAGTCTGAGGCAAAGCAACCGACGCCTGCTGAGGGCCCTTCCCTCTTTGATGTAATGGAGTAAATGTCATCCACCATGGCCGCCAGACGGTGAGGAGCTCCAAGAGGAAGCTCCGAGGCGGAGGATTGCTCAAGCGAGCTGTAATCCTTGTTTGGCCTCGTATCCCGTACATTGGACCCCCGAGCCGATACCGGAACATTCGACCCATGCTGGGGAACCTATCTGAATGAGGACTCGCTGCCAGTGGCCGGGACGCTTCAAGAAGGGACAGGAGAGGTGCCCCGGCACGTCGTTTGTTTTCGCCGCATCCCTGGATCGATGGTGGTGACTGCGGCTCAAGGTGAGACTGGGCCTTTGTTTTCGAGTGTGGCCCAGGTGGCACTGCCGATGGGTGAGAGCTCGGCTGGCTGGAGTGCACGACGAGACTTGGTCCAGGTGCGGACCTGGAGTTCGCTTGAGGTTCTCGCACAGGCTTGAGAGGCCTGCACTGCACCCTCACCCCCCTGAAGGCACAGCAGATACTGTAAATACATGGTTGGTGGGGCCCTGACCTCTTGTGATTTAAGAGATACACTGCTAGTAATGTTTTACACTGCAGTTAATATGTCACTTTAAAGTTTAGTGTATATACTGCATAAAATTGTATGATAATGAGTTCTCCACCAACTCAACAAACACATTGATGAGTTCAACCTCCTCGACACCTTTCAATCAGGATTCAGGAAAGGCTGTAGCACGGAAACAGCTATGCTCAACGTCTCGGACGATATGCTCGGCAAGCACACAAAAAACACATTTTCAGTGAAAAGGCTTTAGATGAAGGGGATGCCTGCCTACGCATCCTATTGACCTATCTGCGGTATTCGACACAGTAAATCATCCAGCACTTCTGGAGACCATGTCGAAGCGCTCCGGCATCAATGGCACAGTACTAAAATGGTTCACCTCCTTCCTTCAACACCGCTCGCAACAAATTAAAATCAACTCCTGTCTCTCGAAGCCAACAAAAGTCACACTTGGGGTCCCGCAAGGCTCGATCCTCTCCCCGGCCCTCTTCAATCTTTTCATGGAGTCCCTCACAATCATCTTGAAAAAAGCTGGAGTTAATTACCACATTTACGCTGACGACACCCAAATCTATTTCAAAATCAAGTCTCCCAGCGACATCCAACACCTCAATGCCACTCTAATGGAGATCCAAACTTGGTTCAACGCTAACCACTTAAAACTCAATCCAGATAAAACAGAAATAATCCTATTCGCACCAAAAAGCAACCATCGTCCAATCCAAGAGTGGCTCAAGAATCTGGTCGCCCTAAACTGCCCCATCGTCCTATCCGACTCAGTTAAGTCTCTAGGCATCACCCTTGACAAGAACTTATCTTTGGAGGCCCACATCAAAAACTCTGCAAAAAGTGCTCTTTTCTCTCTAAAGCACCTCAAGAAATTGAAACATTTTCTTCCCCCATGATGACCTCAAGACAGTAGTCCAAGCCCTAGTTCTCTCTAAAATCGACTACGGGAACGCCATCCTAACAGGGACACGAAAAGCTCACCTAGCCCCTCTAAAGGCAGTGTTGAACATGGCCGCTCGACTCGTATCGGGAGTAAAAAGATTTGATCACATTACTCCAGCGCTCAACTCCCTCAACCGGCTTAACAAATACTTTCCTGAACAACGTCAACTAACCTAGACTTTAATATCCGAGTTTACTCCTCTCGCTTGACATTCAAGGATAGTTGGCTATCTGACTGTGTTAACCACCTTATCTTCCATGCTGTATTTTTTTTTATCCCTGGTTTTGCTTTCTTACTGCCTACTGTGTAATGCAATTTCCGTCTATTTTTCTTTACAGTATGTATGTAAAGCGCTCCGATACCTACGGGTCAAGCTAGCGCTATATAAAACTTTTAAAATAAAAATAAATAAATTATCATGGCGCAATGTCCTCAATTGATGACGAGGCATCTGGAATGGTCCATTCACCTACTTCAAAACCTGGGCTTCATTGTAAACCCTCAGAAGTCCGTTCTGGTGCCCACACAATCTATAGAATTTCTGGGCTTCCAGGTAGACTCACGCAGCTGCCAGCTTCTCCTGCCCGCGTCCAAGATCAGAACGATCAAGAAAGAATTGAGATTGATTGTGAGCAGGCAGATTGTGTCCTTGAGATCCATACCCCAGGTAGTGGGCATGCTGGCCTCCTCAATTCAGGCCATCTTTCCAGGCCCTCTTCACTACCGAGCTCTCCAACGTTTGAAAATTCAACATCTCCGCAAAGGCCTCGGATATGCCGAACAGATCCCTCTTTCAGAGGAAGCGAGGTTGGAAATGTTGTGGTGGCTGGACCACATGGAGTCATGGCACGGCAGAGCCATATTCGGTTCCAATCTAGAGGTAGTGATCGAATCGGACGCCAGCCGCTGGGGCTGGGGTGCCCGCTGCGGTCCGATCTCGACGGGGGGACGGTGGTCTCTGGAGGAGCTCTCGCTTCACATCAATTGCTTGGAGTTGCTGGCAGGCTCGTTCGTGATCCGCAGCCTCGCCCCGCAGAAGACGGATTGTTGCATCCTCTTGAGGATGGACGATGTATCGGCTGTCCGGTACGTGAACAAACTTGGGGGTACGAGGTCCCGCATCCTAGCGGAAATCGCCAAAGACTTTTGCCATTATTGCCAGCAACACAAACGGTCAGTGGTGGCAGAGTACCTACCGGGACAGAAGAACGAGGTGGCCGACTGGCACGCCCATTATCTACGGGACTACAGTGATTGGCCGTTGCACCCTCGGGTCTTCCAAATGCTGAACCTCTTATGGAGTCCTTGCCAGTTGGATTTGTTTGCGTCACGTCTGAACAAACAACTCCCGGACTTTTACAGCTGGCGTCCGGATCCGGAGGCTCTGGCCTCGGATGCGTTTCTTCAGACCTGCCTCCCAGTCCTTTGTTATGCCTTCCCGCCTTTTGTCATGATAACCAGGGTCCTGGCCCAAGCCAGACGCCAACGGACGGGAATGGTGTTCGTTACACCATTGTGGAGAGCTCAAGCATGGTTCCCGATTGTTCTGGAAAGGTCTTGTGCTGTACCAAATCTCCTCCCTCGGAGATGGAATCTGTTGCTGGACCCTCACAAGGTCCCTCACCCGTTGGTAGACGCAGGACAGTGGCCACTCGTGGCGTGGCAAGTTTCAAGGACAGATGGCAAGCACCAGGCCTTTCGACAGACGCTTCTGCTTCCATCAGACAAGCATGGTCAGATAATGCCGACAAGCAGTATTCATCAGCATGGAACAGGTGGTGTAGCTGGTGTGCAACGGGACATTGATCCCACTACAGCTAATGTCTCCATGGCTATGAATTTCCTAGCTTCTTTGGCTTCATCGGGTTTTGCGTATAGAACAGTAAACCATTTCCGATCTGTTATCTCGGCTGGGCACTCTAAGTTAGAGAGCAAACCAGTGGGGGAACATCCCCTGGTGTGTAAATTACTTAGAGGCATCCGGACGGTCAGACCTCCATGCCTGAAGTATTCTATTCTGTGGGATGTTACGGTAGTGCTCTGGTTTCTGGAAACTAGGCCGGCTAACGAATACCTGTCGCGGAAACAGCTTTCAGCCAAGCTGGCGATGTTATTATGTCTGGTCTCTTGCAAGAGAGTATCTGATATCCAGGCTTTAGATCTCACGGGTCATCGGTTCTCCCCGGAAGGGGTCATTTTTACTATTTCCAGACGCACTACTTCGGTGTCTTATCCGGATTTTCCGGATAATCCAAAATTATGTGTAGTACAATGTCTAAAGGTGTATGAGGTGAGTACAGCTAGTTTTCGTTCAGACATGCAGGGTCAACTGTTTATTGCTTTGCAAAAACCCTTTCGCCCGGAATCTCCAGCTACTTTAGCGAGATGGGTGCGTTGGCTATTGAATGAAGCAGGCACTGATATCTCTCAGTTTGGCGCTCATTCTGTTCGAGGCGCGATTGCGTCCAAGTCTTTTTCCTTAGGTGTAAGCCTAACCGACATCTTGAATACAGCCGATTGGTCAAATTAATCTACTTTTAAATTGTTTTATTACAAACCTATTGTTGATGTTGCATGGTGGTGGCTAAGCTTTAAACAAACTTAATCGGAGCCTCCGGTCCTGACCTAGAATAAAACATTTGCGAACAGTCGTGACAAGAATTTTCAATTCTATTAAGGACAGCAGAGGCGAGGATTATCCCACCCAGAACGTATTTGTTTCATGAATGTAAATGTACGATCAATACTATTATTGCATCTCAATTGCATTATGTATGTTTGATATCTCTCCCCCCCCCCCCCCCCCCTGCCGTTGTAGGATTTAATGATTGAAACATGGTTTGGGGATTGCCGTTATTACGGGACTTTTATCTTTGTTTCAGATTCCAGTGGCAAGTGAGAATTGCCTTCTTTTCACGGTATCGTTGGGAATGGTCTTTCCCTTTCACGGCGTGGAGTTCGTTCGCCTGGATTGAACAGCAGGGTCTCGACCCTCAGATCCGAAGTTCACCTGTTAGTCTTCAGGTGTTTGGTTCTCATGAAAGTTCGTTCCCCACGGACCCAGTTCAAGACGGAGTAGTTTGTTGAAAGTGTTGGACTTAACAGTTCGCAGTCACGCACAGAAAGAGGAGGTGTTTGTCTCAGTTGGACCTTATATAGGGATAGTCTCTATGGTAGCATGGTACATAGGGCTCATGGGATTTGTAGTTTATGGAATAAAAAAGATGGGTTTTTTTATTGGCTACTATAATAAAGCAAAGAAATGAGAAGCATAATCCTCGCCTCCGATGTCCTTAATAGAATTGAAAATTCTTGTCACGGCTGTTTGCCAATTTTTTTAATTGTACAGCACATTGATCAATAGGATGCCTCTACAAAATAAAGAGAATACACAAAATGGTAAATGTGTTTTGGTTCAAGAATGCCCTCAAAAGATTCCACTGACTAAATAAATCCGTCTTGCCGCCCACCATGCTTGTCCCGCCTGCAGCTATGTAATGTGACTGATTTGGAAAAGCCGGCCAATCGGAGAGAACTGTTGTGCATAGGGGGAAGGCAGACCCGCTGGAGCAGACTCTCCTCTTGGGTCGCCCAGGAGGCAAAGCGCCCCGTAACGCATGGCTTCTCAGGCCCATCGCAGATCTCCTACCCAGAAGGCCACTAGGAGTGCCTCTATGGAGGAGTTTTCTGGAGTCCAAGACAAGATGGTGGACAGGGAACAAACTGTAATCCCACCTTTCCCAAACCAAGACAGAGGTAAAGAGATGTGGAATAGCTTCCTGCCTTTTCCCTGTAAAAGGGGGAGTAGTTCTGTTCTTCCATGCATTGTAATGCTTTCAGGACGTTTTTTTTTAAAAATCACATTCATCCTCTCTGGCTTTAGTTCTGTTATAAGTATTCCTTCAGCCAGCCTCCACTGCGAGCGGTCTCCCTCCATTCTTGTGATACATCAGTCACCTCCTTCCTTCTCCAGCTTCTAAAGTCCTGATGCTACTCTCCTCCTTCCGGACGATTTAGCCAATGGAATTGTTCCTCCTTAGGGCGTCTCCCTTAAGACATTAACTGCTAGGTGCTACCCAGTATTGGGGACCCTGTGGCTACTAGAGGTCACCCTTACCTCTGGCTGACCAGTCACAAAAGATTAAACCAGCCAAGTGCTGTATTGGTGACAAAATCAAGAGACAAAGGCTGAGTGGCTTGCAAATGAGATCAGAACCCAGAGATAGATTTACTCCGCCATAATACACATGGAAGTTGTTTTGAAAATAATACTTTCGATATGGGACTATCCTGTTTCGTTATCTACAGTAAAAAAGTTTCAGTTGTTCAAAGGAAGGGTTTTAATAAAGACGTGTTTCCGTGCTGAGAGACATGTTCTGGCAGGAGGGGTTAGAGGTTTTAAAAGCTGCTGTCTGCAATGTACAACCAGCGAGGGGTAGTAAATACAGTTCGAGTTCTTAGACTGTATTCCTTTTATGGGAAGGATGCTGGTTAAATTAAGGTCAGTTATGATTATCAACAGAGATTTTGGGGACAGGCATTTCCTAAATTCACTGTAGCTCACAGAATAATTGGTTGGAAGGAAAAAAAGGAGTCTGAGGCGAGCCCTTCCTTTGGATGAAATCCATAATTCATATAAAACTCATACGCACACCCTGTGAAAAAGTCACAGATTAACATCCTTGTGAAATGTGGGGTCCGAAACCACAACTTTGTGCGACTAAAGCATCAAACACGTAATAGCTTAATAGAACGCGGCAGTGTCTAATTTTTGTGCAGTTGATTAAAGTGCATCCGTACTGTCCTGAAAGCAGATGGACGTGTTATTTTCACTCTGACATAACTACAAACATAATGACATCATTAACAAATTGCTAAAACAATGCTCTACGCGTCTAAAAATCAAAAACTGCCATTAACTGTACCATACCAGATTGTGACTTACAATGGAGGTCTGCGATATCACACTCTACTTAATCTGTGGCATTGTCCTTGAAGATGTCACAGAACTTCATTGAAGATTCATATAATCAACGTTTGCAGTTAATAAATCTATAATTTCTGCTGCCACCGTTTGCAGATTCATAACTCACCTGCGCAAAGGTATATATTTTATATACCTCTTAATGTTTTGGGTAGATTTCGGCAGGCATATGTCGAGAGGCAAACAAATTAGAGAAAACGTTGCCCATATTCAGGGAAAGTGTTGCCTATATTTGGGTAAAATATGTAGCATTTGGGCATCAAAGCATATGTAGGCAACATAAAATTGCTCTGCATTTGTAAACAGGGTGTTACTTGGATAGTAACGGGTGCTACGACTGCACCCCATTTGCATGGTGATAGCAATATCGGTCCCCCGTCTCCTTTTGCCAAAGAAAGGAGAAACCATTAGCACAGATTACTCGGAGGTCTCCCTTCAACACTGGCCTTCTCTAACACGTGACCGCCGAGCAGTGAAAGCACGGGCAGTGAATACAGCTAATAGCCAATAGGTCTCGCTTTTGGGACCTTTTAAGTATTTCGTTATGCAGCACAATATCCTTTGAACAACAACATCAACTGTTGCATGGCTAAGCACTTATAAGGTCCCAAAGGCGAGACCTATTGGCTATGCGAATGCATGTTCCATATGTTATCACTGTCTGGGCAAAGGTCTCACCTCATTACCAGTTTAACATCCAAATGCAGTCATAAGCATCTGAAAGATTACCAGTCAACCGTAACATAGGGCCTTCCACTGCAGGGCAAACAGATCACCGTGATATTATTAACGTTTGTTCAGTTTGAGTTGGAAACATTTTTGTTGTTGTTAAAATCTGTAGATTGTATAGCAGATGACGAATTATGTTGAAAAATTCCCACAAATCCATAATCATGCAGAAAACACGGCGGCTAAAAATCTGCATAATTCTGGTGGCCCCGACTGTAACAGAAAGAAGTAGATGAAAGTATTGCTGCGGGGGGAGGGGCAGGATGGAGGTTAGGGCAATGGAGAGGGCACTCGGAGGGGGAAGAGGAAAGAGACACATTTTCAGCAATTGGGATGCAAACAGAGCCCTCCAGGGCAGCCCACTCTGTCACAATCTGAGCTGTCACCAGGCCCAGCGCTTCTACAAAATTGTTTTGCTGTAAACTGGCTGCGGTGATAGTTTGTGGGAGGGGGGAGAGAAAAACATGCTCAGTGCAGTAATGGAGCTGTGGGTGGCAAAGCACTTGGTGCTAACCTTGAGAGCGCTTTTTGAGGCTGGGCGCAGGTGAGGAAGGAGGGGTCAATGAGTGCAGCTAAGGTTATACGGCATCTTCAGCTGCTCTGCCGTCACGATGTGTGGGGTGAGTTAGGACAGGTGGAGGGTCAGGACATGGGGCATGTTCACATGCGCTGAAGGTTTGAGGTAGAGGCACGTTTTACGGCTGCCAATGCTTGTTATTAGTGAGTTAACCACATCCACTGGACTTCAAAAGAGGGTTTGGTGTCTGATGATTGGACTGTGCTACTCAGCCGTGCAGTGAAACAAAATAATCTGTTATTTGGGGGGGTGGCAGTAGCATTCGGCTCGTGTGAGTAACCGCCGTGCGCTTGGAGCTGAGGTATCTTTATATATCTCTGGGACAGGGTCCAGAGCGAAGGGAGGACGGAGTTGAGGCAAGTGAAGAAGGACGTGTTATCGGAGAAGGGAGAAACATCCCGCAGTCGTCCCGCTGCCCGGACTCCTCAATCTGGGAAAGATATTAATCCTGGCGCCTTGGTCAGACAAAGGAGCGGAGGAGGCTGGGGTGGGCGGAAGCAGCAAAGAGAATCACAACAGGATAGTTACTAAACAAGCAGAGGAAAAGGGAAAAAAAGCCCACTTACAGGAAACGAGATGCGTGGCTGTGAGACATGCTTTGTGGTGGGAGAGGGGCGAGCAAGACAGAGGCGGAGCGAGGCGCACACTCGTTTGGGAGAGCGAGAGGAAAGCCAGATGGCGCCTATGCTCGTGCCTGTGCGCATAACCGCACGCAGTATACCACCCAAAAAGCTGTGGTAGGCTTTTTACAGCCCACTCACTAAGTGTCTCGCCAGAGCAGCACATGCGCTGGCTCAGGCCAGATCTAAAAAAAGATCAGGGCAAAAACCATCAGTGTGTACATTGCACACCTCAACCCATTACCGAGAGCAAGGGGAACCAAAAGAAAACCCTCCATGTATTTTTAGAACTCGCCTACGCAGCACGCATGCGCTGCATAGGAGGGCCTTTAGCCGTTGCTCTGCTCATTTTCAAGCACACTCGTGCTTGTGGCGGCATCCCCCTTGCAGGAGTGAGCAGAGGCGTGCCACAAGCATGAGTGCAGTGCTTGAAAATGAGCAGACTGCGCGCGCACGCACGCACCACTCCTGGGCTCACCTCCTGCTCCCCCCTCTCTCACTCGCGCACCACTCGCAGGCTGTGTAGCTACGTGAACTGCGTAGTGCACTGCGCAAAATGCTGTTCGCACTGATTGCACAGTGCCGGATGCTTGTCCGCACTGTGCAATCAGTGCAAACCTCATCTTGCACAGTGCAGCTTTCTCAACGCGGACTGGTAGTTTCTCATCGCAAGCGGTCGTGAGCAAACGCGACCACTTGCAGTGAGAAACCTGACCTCCCTGCGTTGAGAATCTCGCCGGGAGGTTTATTTTCCACGCTCGCGATCGGCAACTTGATGTTGCTGATCGCAAACGAGGAAAAAGTCTCGCCGGGATGTCATTTTGCTCACTCGCAGTCGCCAACTTGACGTTGAGGACCGCGAGCAAGCAAACAATCACCTCTACGCCTGTTTGCACTGTGCTACGTGCAATTCGCGTAGTGCGAAGTAGCGCAAACTACACGAGCGTAGCGTAGTACTTCGCCCAGGGTTAATTTTCAGCCAGCGCTTTCCAGGACAGTACATTTTTTTTCCAGTTTTGTGCGCGTAATTGTCACAACTCTATTTCCTTGCTTCACCTTGATCAGGGCATTCCAGATTCACTTTGTATGTTCGTCTCTTCTAGGGAACATGGCCAAAGTACTGCTATATTTGCAGGCTGAGTGCTCTTTTGCTGCTCGCCTTTCCAGCCAGGGCATTTTTTTGCTGTAAGCACTCCATTGGAATGCATACGTTTCCATCCATCTACCCCTGCCCCGTCTCCCTCCCACTGCCAGTCTTGGCTTTGACCACTCCCAGCCACAGTCCCTCCATCTTGTGCTCAACTAAAGTACTTTTGTACCCGGGGGAATAAGGCCAGTGGTGAAACTGTTACAACAACTTAACAAGCACTGACAAAACCAATACTGGATTCATCAAGTTTTTAGCCCTGCTGTACAGCATGGATTAAAGTTACAAACAAGCGATGACGTGGCCAGCGCTCGCCACATCTCTTTTAGAAGTGTGGCGTCTGGGTGACTACCACCACGAGGCTTCATCGGGCACTTGTCCTGTATTCGGGGATTGCAACAACGCGACCTCACATGAACTAGCTGACAGCAGCATGGCTCGTATTCCATTCGTTTTGTCAATGAGTACAACTATGATTCGCCTGCCTCAATCGTGGTTTACAAATTTAAGGGGCTTCCAGCAATCAAACCGACCCGGGGTTCACACTAGCAAAGCAGCCCTGGGAGGAAGCCGTTACGCAGCACCTCGTTGCGAGACATGCAGGGCTCCGTGCCGTCAGGCCTTGCTGATCACGCCAGTTTTTAATCAACTCTCTGCCGACAGCTGTTTGATCGCAAGTGAGATGGAAGCCGGGGCTGCGTGCAGGCGGATGCCTGCGGTGTCACACAGAGGTAGGTACGTCAGAGAGGCGAGCGCAGGACACGGTGTCCTCGAGCACTTCAAGAGTGGCGCTGGATCGGGAGGCTCATCTGCGCGGCCTCTCTTAACCTCCGCACAGTCTTCAAATACACAACCCAGAAGCTCTACAAAGATGAATGAGGCATGTTATTTAGCAGAGCTGAGCCACAGTGTAAGATCTGTGGAGGTGCAAGCCTGGCTGTGCACATACAAGATACAGTTAACAGGTGAAAATTCCAACTCAGCAAATAAAGCCTTTCCTCCTTAGGTGCGATGTGATGTTCATTACATTACACACACAGCTCAAAAAAATTGATCACCCTTACCAATATCCAAAAATATTACCTTTCTTGTCTAGGGCCAAAAGTGCTTCTTCTCTCACAGTTTTCCACTACTCTAGAAAGAGCAGTTTGTTTTTTTACATTTTTTTCTCTGCTGCCGGTGCTTTTGGAAGGTCCACAGGATGGGCATCCCTCTTCAGTTTTATCTGTCAGGTGCAAATCACGGGTTTGTACCCCACCTCAATCCAGGTCAAGCAATTGGGAGGGCAGTGGTGACACTCAGGGGCTGCTGGCACCAGCTGTCCCACCCGGACATTTTTGGGTGTGGCCTGGACAATCTAACTACGCTCATGTATTCCAACATATTCCTAATAAAAATACATACGCCTATATATAAATAAAAGGGCTTTCGACCAGCCCTCTTCATCCACTGGTCTGCTCAAGTGTCACGCACATTTTGCTTCCCTCATTACCACATACAGCATAAAGCAATCAGTCACCCAACTTCAGTCACTTGCTTTCTTGCACGGCAAATGACAGCATTTTGTTTGTGCACTAGTGCACGACTGCCAAAAAAGTAGTCCACTTCAGTGCCACGGCTGCTTTCATTTCTGTTTTAATCCAGGTTTTTTTTAATGTATTTATGAGAATGGTAATTTTTTAGGCCTCACCTGCGACAGCACATGCGCTTCATGCACCATCGCTTGCAAGGGGTATCGTTTACAATACAGAGCTTGGAGCCCTGCATGCGGTCTTGCATGCAGGGTTATTGTTTACAAGAAAGGGTTTGGAGCTAATGGTCGGTGATCAGGTTGGGCATGGATACTGATTTCGAGTCACTGGGTTGACCCAGAGTGGAAACAGGCAAAGAGCACAGTCTATAACTCAAGATCTGGTGTGCTCAGGGGCCAACTGAGGCCTGGATTTCTTCACACCCTGTCAGGAACTAGGGCAGTCCTAACTGTGGCTCGGAGACACTTCTTCAGGAATCCAGAGTCAATTCTGGTGTTGAAACCATGCCAGATAGCAAATATGCTTTATGGGGAAAGCACCATGTGACAGGAGGGCACCACAGTCAAATAAGTAATGTCTGGTCACTCTGTTGACTAAAATATCCATTCTAGAAATTGGAGTTTGACATCATGGTCACAGTAAGTAACAGTAGATGTTGTAGCACTCAGGATAATGTGCTGCATGGCCAAATACTTCTAAGGTCCCAAAGGCGAGACCTTTTGGCTATGCTAATGCTGGTTATTGTCTTAAAAGGGCAAAATATTAAGTGTGGTTAAGGCATACCCCAAACTACTACTTATTCCCAAGAGTTCTGCCTTAGGGAGCAAACTTTCACATCCGATACTGACAATTGTGCCAGTGGTGAGTCTTCAACTGCTAGACTTACCCAGTCTCTCCAACTAGTAGACATGCCAAAAATCTGAAACCGATGGACATGCCGCGAGTCTGAAACTGGTGGACGTGCCACAAATCTGAAACTGGTAGACCTACAGCGAGAAAGAAGATGATGGACATGCTGCAAGTCTTCTAACCCATGGGCAAATTGATGCTCAGGGATATTCCATGAGCATGAAAGCAGTGGACATTTTGTGCTTCAGAAAACTACTGACATACTATGATTATGAAAATGGTATTGACAATTATGTTGTGTCCAATGCTTCTTATAGATCAGTTCTATGGTGTGGTTGCCTTTACCGTTCACTTCCCAACCTTAAATTGTCCAACACAACAGTAAACGGTCTCCATCCAATACTTTCAAAGACACTTTAAAGCTGGGGAACAACAACTCCAGTAGAATAGTCAGGCACTGTATAGTTTAAGTGGCTTGCTACTGCTTGTCCGAGAAAGGAAAGGACAAAGCCTGCGAGAAGGGAACGAGTTACTGTGTCTATTGAAATGGGAATGACCTCTACAAGGAATATGGGTTTGATCCCTGCCTTGAGTCCCGAACTGTAAGTGAATGTACTTATTTGGGCACTGGCATCATGCTAATCTAGCATGGGCTTAGATGCCTAGGCCTGTACCCAACCATGCGAGGACCAGGGCTAACCCGGTGACCTGAAAGGGCGCACCAAGAGTGCCCTCATGGTAGGTAGATAACTACTGTCCCCGTCCTGGGTGTACATAAAAGTGGTGGTGTCAGCGAACAGTAGTTATAGCCAACCACACCTTTTAAACTGTGTCAGCAAGAGGGTGGCCTATTGGCCCCTCTGGTGTAAAGTTCCACTGGCATGCAAAACCCAGAACCTTGTGCGAACATCTTCTGTGTATGTCAAGTGTGTATGTACAGTGAGACTGATACATGCATGGTAGAGGAACTGGGTGTGAATCTGAGTACTTTGTGGGTCCGATTATGGATTCCCCTGGTTTAGATGGCACAAGATGGAGGATAAAGGCAGATTTCCCAGATCATGGAAGAGTATTGCCAGCATTCTGGTGGTTGAAAGGGTGGAGATCCCAATGCTAAAGTGAGGAGGCTAGAGACAGGGCTACTTTTAGAAATGTCATGTCTGATTTATTAGCAAGGGGCTGGTGATTAGTTATTTCTGTGCTATTCGGTAGATGGTAGGGGTGTAGGATGGGGCTACATTTACTTCAGTTCAAGGTGAGGAAGTTTCTAGGCCAGGAAAGCAATTTCATCCAACCTATACTACTGCTTCAGAAAGACTAAGAAGTCAGATGCACAAAATCCCTACTTCATTTTGCCAATGAAATGGGTGCTCCTGCTTAGTGTAATGCTTCTCACAGTGCGCCCTTCTATAAGAAGCCTTAATTTACACAGATGCTGGGTCTGCACAGCACCCAGAGAAATACTCCTGAAAGGAAATTCGATACTGTGACTGCCTGAGATTCGTCACTTTTTGGATCACCCAGAAGTGTCTACAACTTAATTCAGACAAGACAGAGATTGTTCTGTTTGGAAAGGTCAATAAGATTTGGTAAGATGAATGGTAGTCCCATGAACTGGGTATACCACCTTGCCCAAGAAGGTGGAGAGAAATCTGGGTATTCTCCTGGATGACACCTTCAGTGAATATAATCTGCAGGTACCGGGTTTGGTATGCTCCACATGGTAAAAAAGATATTTTTTAGGTGGATACCCATGCAGTGCAGGAAAACCCTTAGACAGGCTCTCATTACCAGTCATCTGGACTATGGTAGTGCACTATCAATCAATCAGCATTTGTAAAGCACACTCTGTCACCCCTAGGGGTATCTGGGTGCTATGTCTCTGTCGAAGAGCCAGGTCTTGAGTCTCTTTCCAAAGTCTGTCAGACAGGGAGCCGTATGGAGCTGGAGGGGGGAGGTCGTTCCAAGTCTTGGCTGCAATGTAGGAGAAGGAGCGGCCGCCACTGCGGGTACAGCGGATGGTGTGTGCAAGGGCGAGTGAAGCGGAGCGTAGGAGTCTACCCGGTTGGTGGAAGTTCAGTCGATAGTTGAGATGGGCAGTTCCTAGGTTGTGCAGCGCTTTGTAGGCATGAGTGAGGATCTTGAACTGACATCTTTCCTGGATGAGGAGCCAGTGGTGGTCTCGGAGGTGGGAGGTGATGTGGTTTCGCTTGGGGAGGTCCAGGATGAGTCTAGCAGCAGCAGTTCTGTACAGTCTGGAGTCTTCTGAGGAGGTGGATGTGGATGCGTAGAGGGCGCTGCCGCAGTCAAGGTGGCTGGTGACGAGGGCCTGAGTGACGGTCTTTCTGGTGTTGATTGGGATCCATCTGAAAATTCTATGGAGCATGCAAAGTGTGTAGAAGCAGGAGAAGGAGACTGTGTTAACTTGTCATTTAATGGTCAATTGGCTGTTGCGGATGATGCCAAGGTTGCATGCACGGTAGGTCGGAGTAGGCCAGAGTTCTGCAGGCCACCAGCTGTGGCCCCATTCGGAAGAGTCCTTTCCGAATATCAGTACTTCAGTTTTGTCAGAGTTGAGCTGGAGGCAGTTGTCTTTCATCCATTTAGCTACGTTGGTCATGGCGTTGGAGTAGTTGGTTTTCGGCGTTGCCGCGGTCATCGGTGAGCGAGAGGATCAGTTGAGTGTCATCTACGTAGAAGATAATGTTGAGTCCGTGGGATCTGATGATGTCTGAGGGGAGGGGGTGTGGGGGTTTATGCAGATGTTCAACAGGGTGGGGCTGAGGGAGGGTCCTTGTAGTACGCCGCATATGATGTCTTTGGGTGCGGCGGTGAAGGGAGGCAGTCGGATACTCTGTGCGCATCCTGTAAGGAAAAAGATGATTCACTTGATTGTTGATGAGAGTGATGTGGGAGACTGTCGAACATCGCGGAGAGATCGAGGAGGATCAGGGCCACCGTTTTTCCACGGTCGAGGAGTGTTCAGATGCAGTCTGCAGCAGCAATCAGCACCATTTCAATACTGTGGTTGGCACGGAATCCTGATTGTGAGGCGTCCAGTAGGCAGTTTTGTTCCAGGAATTAGGTGAGCTGCTGATTGATGGCTTTCTCGAGAACTCTGTCTGGGTAGGGGAGCAGGGAGATAAACGATAATTTTTTAGAGCGTTGTGGTGAGCAGAGGCTTTCTTTAGGAGGAGTCGGACGTTTGCGTGTTTCCATCTGTCTGAGAAAGTTGCTGTGGAAATGGAGGTGATGAGGATGCTGGTAAGTTGCGTGCGGATTGTGTTCGTTGTGAGGTTGTAGAGTTGGTGGGGGCAGGGGGTCAGTGCCAGGAGTGGATGGAAGACATGATGGCTGAGGTGGTCAGGGCAGTTAGCGGTGACTATGTGGTGATGGTTTGGCTGGTGTTTGCTGGTTGGATGTTGAAATGTTTGCAGACCTTGGTGATCTTGCGGTGGAAGTTGTCTGAGAGGGTGTTGTAGAGTTCTAGGGAGGGGTGGATGGTGTTCCTTATGCGGTCAGGTTGGAGAATTCTTTGACTATTTGGAAGAGTTCCTTTGTGTGGTTGGCAGCAGAGTCGATGCGGGTAGTGATGGCTGCTTTTTTGGCTTCTTTGATATGCCGGTGGTAGTTGCTGAGGGCTGTTTTGAAAGCTGCTCTGTTGACGGGGTTCATGGTGGCTCGCCAACGTTTCTCCAGTTGGTAGCAGTTGCGACTGGTGGTCCTGAGTTCTGGGGTGTACCGGCTGGAATGTTTGGGGATCTTGTTGGTTTTTGTAGGTTTCAGGAGGGTGAATGTCAGCACAGACAGAGATCCAGGCAGTGAAGTTCCAGACGGCGTGGTTGAGGTCTGTTGAGGTCTCAAGTTGGGAGGTGGTGAGGGTCTGTGACCACTAAGTTTTGGTGACCTTGCTCCAGCTGTGGTGGGAGGAGATTTGCTGCCTGGTGGTGTGCTGGGTATCAGTGATGGTGAAGTGACAATGGTGTGGTTGGTCCAGGTGAGTTCCGTTGTCTGGCTGAACTGGATTCCGTTGCTGGAGGTGAAGATGGGGTTGACTGTGTTTGTGCGTGGGTTCAGTGATCAGTTGGGTGAGATCGATGTTGTTCAGGTTCTCTAGGAGGGCGATGGTGTTGGTGTCAATGATGTGAAAGTTGAGGCCACCCAGTAGGACGTATTGGTGCAAGTCAATTGCTAGGGGGGGGGGGGGATGAGGTTGGGGATGGCATCGCAGAATGTTGCCTAGGGTCCCAGGGGTCTGTGGACTAGGTTGCCTCTTATAGTGGTCTTCACGTCAGTATGTGGTAGGGAGTTGAGCTGCATGGGGTCGTCGTTGGCGATGGTGCATTTCATGGTTTCCTTGAAGATGATGGTAATGCCTCCACCTTGTTTCTTGGTGCAGTCGCGGTTTATCATCTTGTTGCCTTCGAGAGTGGCGGTGGTGGAGTGGGGGTTCGGGGAGGGGTTGAGCATGTGTCGTTTCAGTAATGAAGGCAACGTCCGTGGAGAGGGAAGTGATGGTGTCCCAGATTTCCGTGGTGTGTTTGCAGAGTGAGCGGACGTTGAGCAAGATACAGTGAAGCGTTGCGGGGTGTTCTTGGTCGTGTGGGCAGGAGTGGCGTGGGATCTTTCGTAGGTTGTGTTGCATGAGAAGTGCCAGTGTCTGCAGGTGAAAGGTCGTCTGGTAGATTGTGGTGAGGAGGAGAAAGCAGTTTCGGCATCAGGGGTCCAGGAGTTTATTGGCGGTGTAACATCTGGTGGCGGGAGGGACATGGGTCCTGGCGCTGGACGTTGTATATACTGGTGGTGCACTGGCAGCTTGCCCACTGCACGCGTCCGCTGCGTGGTCGTGCTGCAGCCTCCATTAGCGGTCCAGGTGGTGTTCCTAGTGCAGGCAGTGCAGTGGCCGCAGGCAGTGCAGGGACAACCCTTGGTGACAAACCCCTTTATTGCACTAATGCTTTGAAGCAGCTATACTCAAAGAAATACACTCAAGAACTATGCAAAAGTACAAATAAAATAATCAGGAGAATATCCTGTCAGAGCACTGCCTAAAAAATAAGGGGTAAGATGGGGAGTAAGAGGTGCATCCAGGATGGCAGTTGCCCATGGGATCTTTGGGTGTTTCAATGGTATTTACAGTAACCAAACAATACAAGATACCATTTGAAATTTTAAACGCGGACCTTTTGCAATCTCCCTACAGGCAGCTACACCGGTCTGTCCAGACACAGCGTTATATACCATACCTCAAAGAGCCAATCCTTGTTTAATACTGGATACTTTTCGTGTTAATTCCAGTTGTCTTGCTCCCATGTGTTGCTTTCCTTCACTTTTTGGGTGTGACCTGCCCAGAGAAGCTTTCTGATTTCGGCGTTGGTAGATTTGTCACACTTCCTGCTCTAAATGCAGCTTTGCAAAAAGAGACGCAATACAGATTGCTGCAGGTCAGAGACACCCAGTGGTTACCAGAAAAATAGCCGAAATAAGGATACGTTTTTGTTGCTGTAGTGCAAATCGCTGCATAGAGGTGCATACCAATCGGTCTCACTTACCTTTCCATACTAGAAAGACCGATTTGCATTACCAAATATTGTTTCTTTGTATGTAACAGAGTCACAATAACATGGCCACAAACACTAAAAATAAAGGTTTGAGTGCACATGAATCAAGCACTGGCAATGCCAAAAGGACTAGCCTTAGCAAGTTTGCAATTTTTTTTTGCAAACATGCAATGCGCAAAAAGGTGTCAAAGCAATAAAAAGCATACATGTCACTGTCTAAAGGTGGAGTGCTAATGTTTGCAAATAAATAAATAAAATAAATGAATAGAAATAAAAAAAATGACCAATCTCAATAATAAATTTAAAAAAATTAAATGAAAGCAGAGATTGGCCCACCAGCCTTGACACTAAATTGGATGATTTTTTAGGTGAATATGTACAAGCAAAAGGTTTTGACTCATGGTCCCTTATTGAATGTTGTAGTGGGCAGACTCAAAATGTGAATGGCACTTGAACAGACAAATGGACGAAGACAGGTGATCGAAAGCTCCTAAAAATATCTACGCATATGCATCTCCTTTTTGTTTTGTTTAAGAAAACACGAGGCTGGCCAGATCTAAAAATGTGTGACAAGAAAAACTGAATTAGAACGTCGCAAAGTAGACTAACTCTTTTTGCAAATTACACATTGTTGGTTCAAGCCTACGGCAAACTACAGAGTTCATTCAGGAAGAGGGGGCAAAACATGCTTGCCTTCTGTGGGTCATCTCATTTTCTCCAAGATAATATAAAACACTTTGTTTAACTTGACGTGATTAAGGTAGGATTTTGGTCAACTACAGAAACCTCTCACAAAACATAAGAACATTTTACATAAACACCATGATATAGTGGCAAATGGATAGACAACGTTTATTATGCTTTTAAGTCCCTGCAAATGAAAATAGATGCATATCATTTTTTATATCTATCAATCAATCAATCAGTCATTTGTAAAGCGCACTACATACCCGCGAGGGTCTCAAGGAGCTGGGGGTGGGGGGGGGGGGGGGAAAGAGAGAGGGAGGGGTGCTACTGATCGAACAGCCAGGTCTTGAGTAGCCACCTGAAGGTCAGCAGGTCTTGGGTCTGTCGTAGGCTCAGTGGGAGGGTGTTCCATGTCTTGGCAGCGAGGTGGGAGAAGGATCTCCTGCCGGTGGTTGTTCTTCGGATGCGCAGGACGGTGGAGAGTGCGAGGTCAGCGGAGCAGAGCTGGCGGTTGGGGATGTAGAAGGAGAGTCGTCTGTTGAGGTAGGCTGGGCCGGTCTTGTGGAGTGCCTTGTGTGCGTGGATGAGGAGCCTGAAGGATATCCTCTTGTTGACGGGGAGCCAGTGCAGGTTGCTCAGATGGGGGGTGATGTGGCTGTTTCGTGGTACGTTGAGGATCAGTCGTGCTGAGGCGTTTTGGATACGTTGCAGTCGTTTGATGAGCTTGGTCGGGGCTCCCGCGTAGAGGGCGTTTCCGTAGTCGAGTCTGCTGCTGACGAGGGCCTGGGTTACTGTTCTTCTTGTATCAGTTGGGATCCACCTGTAGATCTTGCGTTGCATGCGGAGGGTGTTGAAGCAGGAGGAGGAGACGGCGTCGACTTGCTTGGTCATTGAGAGCGTTGAGTCGAGGATGGTTCCCAGGTTGCGTGCGTGGTCGGTCGGTGTCGGGGCTGCCCCCAGTGCCGTCGGCCACCAGGAGTCGTCCCAGGCTGAATGGTTGGAGCTGAGGACCTCTGTCTTGTTCGAGTTCAGCTTCAGCCGGCTGGTCCTCATCCAGTCGGCGACGGCCTTCATACCTTAGTGGATGTTGGCTTTGGCGGTGATGGGGGAGGATCAGTTGAGTGTCGTCGGCGTAGGAGATTATGTTGAGGTCGTGCTGTCGGGCGACGTGTGCGAGCAGGGCCATGTAAATGTTGAACAGTGTCGGGCTGAGGGAGGATCCCTGGGGTACGCCGCAGATGATCTTGGAGGCTTCGGATCGGAATGGGGGGAGGTGGACGCTCTGGGTTCTGCCAGAGAGGAATGAGGTGGTCCATTTCAGAGCCTTGTCTCGGATCCCTGCGGCGTGGAGGCGTGCACGTAGTGTGAGGTGGCAGACGGTGTCGAAGGCAGCAGAGAGATCCAGGAGGATAAGGGCTGCGGTCTCACCGTTGTCCAGCAGGGTTCTGATGTCGTCGGTGGCGGCGATGAGGAAGGTCTCAGTGCTGTGGTTGCTGCGGAATCCTGACTGGGAAGGGTCCAGGATTCTGTTTTCTTCGAGGTATCGGGTTAGCTGTCTGTTGACGATCTTCTCGATGACCTTGGCCGGGAACGGGAGCAGAGAGATGGGCCGGAAGTTCTTGAGGTCTCTTGGGTCTGCCTTGAGTTTTTGAGTAGGGCGTTGATCTCGGCATGTTTCCAGCTCTCTGGGAAGGTCGCGGTCTCGAGGGAGATATTGATGACGTTGCGCAGGTGGGGTGCGATGGAGCTGCTAGCTTTCTTGAAGATGTGGTGCGGGAAAGGGTCCGACGGGGAGCCGGAGTGGCTTGTGCTCATGGTCTTGATAGTGTCATCGGTGCTCACACTGGCTAGCAGGGGGTCGTGGTCGATGGTGTGCGGAGGGTCTTTTTTGTTGCTGTCTGTTGGGGCTGTCTGGGTGTTGAAGCCGTCGTGGATGTCTGCTATCTTGCGGTGGAAGAAGGTGGCGAGGGAGTCGCAGAGGGCTTGCGACGGCGGGATGTCGGAGTTGGAGCTGGGGTTGGAGAGTTCCTTCACGAGGTTGAAGAGCTCCTTGCTATTGCGAGCGTTGTTGTCGAGGCGGTCTTTGAAGGAGGTCTTCTTGGCAGTCCTGATGAGGTGATAGTGGTTGCGGATGGCGTCCTTATGGGTTGCGCGGCTGTCCGGAGTCTGTTCGCTGTGCCATTTATTCTCTGGTTTCCGTCAGGCTCGCTTGGAGGCTAGGAGTTCTGGGGTGAACCAGCTGGCCCTCTTGCTGGTGTCTCTGTGGGGGGGGGGGGGGGGGGGGGTGTTGGTTCTTCAGCGGGAGAGGGTGTTGGTGCAGTTGTTGATCCAGCGTCTGAGGCTATGGGCAGCGTTGTCCATGTTGGTGGGTTCGGTGGGAGGGCTGAGAGCGAGGTTTGCATGTAGTTGGTCTTCGGTGATTTTGCTCCAGCAGCGGCGGGAGATCTGTTGGGTGCGGTGGTGTGTGGTGGGTTTCTGAAAGATGAAATGGATGCAGCGGTGGTCTGTCCAGGGGAGTTCAGTGGTGTGGTTGAAGGAGACGTGCAGGCTTGAGGAGAAGACTGGGTCAAGCGTGTGGCTGGCAGAGTGTGTAGGCGTTGTGACGAGTTGCCTCAGACCGAGGTTGGCGAGGTTATCGATCAGCATTGTGGAGTTGCTGTCGTTGTTGTTCAAGGTGGAAGTTCAGGTCTCCGAGGAGGATGTAGTCGGTGGAGGTCAAGGCGTGCGAGCTGATTAAGTCGGCGATGGAGTCGCTGAACTAGGGGAGGGGTTCGGGGGGGTCTGTAGATGAGGGTTCCTCTGAGGGTGGAGTTGGTCTGTGTAGATCTGGAAGTGCATGTGTTCGGCAGTGGTGAGAATGTCGTCGGTGCTGGTCGAGACCCTGATGCTGTTCTTGTGGACAATGGCGATTCCTCCTCCGACTCCGTTGGTGCGATCTCTGAGGGTGATGTTGTAGCCGTGTGGGATGGCTATGGCGATGTCGGGTGCGGAGGAGTCGTTCATACAGGTCTCTGTCAGGAAGGCGACGTCCGGGGATGATGTGTCGAGCAGGTCCCAGAGCTCTACGGCGTGTTTGCGTGCGGAGCGGGGTTCAGTAGGATGCATCGGAGGTGGTCTCTCTTGGCGGGTTGTTCGGCGACTCGGAGGCTGGTGTAGCTGCAGTTCCGGCAGGTGAAGGGGCCGTCTGTGCATTTCGGGGCGGCCTTTAAGCAGGTGTGGGGCCGTCCGGAGTTGAGAGCATGCAGTGTGATGGCATCGTAGTGACGGCGGTCGGGTGTAAGGACCAGGGGTTCTGGTGCTGGGCGCGGTCCAGGCGCAGACGGGCGCGGCCACGCAGCAACCGGCATATATGGGGAGGAGGGAGGGAGGAGCAGCTGGGAGCAGGGAGACAGGGGCAGCGGGCAGGTTAGAATATCTGCAAAGAAGTTAAACACTTTACCATACAAAAAGAGGTCAAGTCCCAAGTGTTTTCTTGCTTCGGAGACTGGAGAAGGGACATGGAAAACGGCATAACTTACATGAAATATGGGCAAAATATGCACTATAAATTCCTTCTTGATGTGTGAAAGTGAGTGTTACAATGGAGTGTCAAAGAGGTCAGAAAAAATAATCTTAAGCAGAGTAATTTCTAATGCGTTTGACACTTCTTTGCATTATCCAAACTTCTCTTAAACGATCCAGGTATACGTGTTACAAAAAGTGCAGAAGTTGCGTCAAAATAGTTTTACATGAGAATTAAACCATTACATTTAACAACCTTGTTATTTATGAAAGACAATTCCACTTCAAGAGAAACAAGCATCGGCAAGGTCAATAGGTTTCGCCTATGAGACGTATTGGCTTTGTCAATGCTTTTTAGCCATGTTATACAGCAGCATGCCTGCTGTTCAGGAGGGCTGAAAGTAAAGTAAATAAAAAAGGGAGTTGGTTGGATCAACACGGACAATAGCTGGGGCAACACAGACAATGGCTGGGGTAACTCGAATAACAGAGGGAGAGTAGATAGCTGGATCAACACGGACGGAGAGTGGAAGGGAGGAGGTGGGAGCAAGCAGACAACGGAGGGTGGGAGGGGATGCGCTGGGGCAAGCAGACATTCAACAGAGGGTGGGAGGGATGTGCTGGGAGCAAGCAGACATACAACAGAGGGTGAGAGGGATCTGCTGGGGAAAGCAGACAGACAACAGAGGGTGGGAGGGATGTGCTGGGGGCAAGCATACAGACAACAGAGGGTGGGAGGGATGTGCTGGGGCAAGCAGACAGACAACAGAGGGTGGGAGGGATGTGCTGGGGCAAGCAGACAGACAACAGAAGGTGGGAGGGATGTGCTGGGGCAAGCAGACAGACAACAGAAGGTGGGAGGGATGTGCTGGGGCAAGCAGACAGACAACAGAGGATGGGGGAGGTGCTGGGAGCAAGCTGATGCACAGTAGATAATGGGAGGGAGGTGCTGGGAGGAAGCAGACAGACAGCAGAGGATCAGCGGACAGGAGGAACACAGAGGAGGGGGGAAGTAAATGATGAGAACAGCTGAAAAACACTTAGATTTCAACACAAAAAAAAAGCACCTAAAAATTGAGCAGTGGAAGGGCACAAGTAAAGCATCTATGCTCCAGGAAAGGGTCAAACACATGAAGAGGAAGGAAACATACGGTAGCTGGCCAATACGAGGAAAGCGCATAAGAGTGACAAAGCTAACCACTGGTACGTAATGGGTAGGTAGTCTCTAAGCTTGGTTTGAAAACAAAAGATCTAGCAAGAGACAGCGCATACACGGTCTTAGGGGAGACCTATAATTGTGCATTGCACACCTTTTCTAACTCTGATTGTGTGGAACCCAAGCAATGCCAAGTTTGAAAAGTTTAGTTGAATACAAGGAAAATGCTCTCGCTTTTCCATTTGATCTTCCGTCATTCTTTCATAGTTTACCCTTTCTTCAATGTCCAATTATTTTTGGTCATTAGCATCACTGGAAGTTTGGGATTTTTTTTTTTTTAAGTATTGAAATACTGTGCGACATACAGCACAAACATATTGAATGACATAACTTCTCCGATGAAGATATAAAATAAACGAAAATGTTTTAAATATGTGAAATGTACAGTCTATGTTTGTATAACCTACTCGAAGCCGACCTTGAATGCAAAAATACTGACAACCACGCTTTGAGGCATCTTGTTGACACCGAATGAAAACAAATGATACATTTCTAAAACAATCAAAATAACCTATCAAATTATCTCACATCTACAACATCAACAATGGCATACCAAACAAAAAAAATATCTTCATTTGCACATTGCACATTGGACATTGAGGCTGGTGAGGCTTCTCCATGACCTGATCCTGGGAAGTTAATGATTCAGTTCACGATCAAAAGACCAAGAATGCAAGCCATATACACACCGATTGAGTACTACATTTTGCAGTGAAGGAAATTTGCTCAGAGGCCCAGAACGACTCTGGTATGAATCACCCAGATTCATTTGGCAAGCTACTCATGGCATAAAATCCCGTTTTTGTTTTTGCTAATTCAGCTCAACTACATAGAAAACAAGCATTGGCAATGCCAATAGATCTGGCCTATGAGCGAGCTATTGGCTTTGACAATGTGATACTATTAAGCCTTTCAGAAAGCAGTACACCATAGAAGTGCACACTCCTGCTACAGAGGTACGTTTCTTTCTAACAACTCAGTGATTTCACTAAACACTTCCCTAGTAAGACAATATGCCACAGGCAAGCAAGCTATTCATATCAATAAAGCGAAATTGTTTATTATTTACAAAGCGCTCCCACAAGCTGCAGGAGGCAGGTTGTGGAGGGATTTCTTGCCCCATGTAACGAGTGCAGCACTTTTGGTTTTAACTTGATAAAAAAATATTTATTCATTCGTGCAAATCAGAATAGAGGTACTTCATCAAATAAATAACAATGTTGCAAAACATGAATCAGGATATTCATGCATGAGGTTAGTCAAAATGAAGTGTTCTGAAAAAGAAACGTGCATGTTTCACCAGTAGAACTGCTATCACTTTTGCTGGAAGAGAACCACATTAAAATAGCTTTGCATATTTATCATCAGTGCCGTGGGATATCAATGTATGGTGCAAAATCAAATAAAAGGGCTTTGTAAACATAATGGATTGTTTTTGTAAACATCATAATGGATTGATTTTGTAAAGTGGATAACTGTTTTTACAGTTCATTGACCAGTTCTAATGTAAAGTGTTGCATTTAGATAATGTACTGCTTTAAAAATCCCACTCTTTGGAAACGCACAAAAGATACTGATGTATTCATTAGAATATTGAGTGGGACAGCCGTTTAGATGCCAAGCCTTTAATTACAAATTTAAGCCATAACCACAGAAAACTTCCTCTCCCGGGAGAGAACAGTGCAAGTGGTGACCGAGCTGGCGTGATTTTGTGCTAAGAGTATTGCTTATGTTGGGACTAGTCAATTACATTACTTACTGTTCCTTTTTCTACAATCATTCACCTGCCTGCAAGCTCGATCCTATTAGTTGAGTTAAGATTAGCTGAGGAAGATAATTAACTCATGGCACTGACTATATATAGCCAGTAATGCTATAACCTAACTATATACGTCGTTTACGGCTTATGGTTTTATAAACTGGAACTACAATGTTATCTACTTTTCAGCCACCGTCACCTCTTCCACTGGCAACTCCAGAACGCCCTCCCAACAGCCACTAAAATTCCCACATTGCTAGTCACATCATGTGTTTATAAGGTTGGTACACTGCCTCAATTACTCGAAAATCTCACTTTCACTGTCTCCCAGTACACAAACTTACCAAGATGCACCACAGCTAAGCGGCCAAAGAGACAGATGCGTGGAGTTGCCACCGACCCCCCCCAAACGGACAGTCCTATGGGTTGAATGAGCCCCCAAACTAACAGGCAATTTACCTCTCTCTATGGAATATATTAGTAGATGGGATATGTTTCACTTACCGTTCATATGGCTAGTCGTCGCAAAGGTACATTCTCAGTTCCAAGAATTCTGACAAATCTGCATGGGTTACCTGCTCTTCAGAGCCCTCGAGGATTATTTCTTGGTTTTACATTAAGGGGGTTAGTAGATGATACATTCGCGTTGAGACTGAAAATCAAATACGGCATTACACCGTCACCCACTGTTCCCTTTACTCAATCCTAAAACTTGTAACCATTGTTATGCTCTGTGCTAACCTCTTCTGACTAGCTCGTGCACCATCTAAAGGAGATATTAACCAAGACAGACTGCCCCCTATACTCGACACCTCATCCAGCCTACCTTGTCCTACCCACCGGCCTTGCGCGGGGTACCCCTTCCCAGGCCTCTAAGACACATTCCAGGTTTCCAGTTGCCACGCTCTATTCGCATCATGGCCGCGCACACCAACATACGCAATTAGCCCAGCCAGTAGCACAGAAGTACTTTGTCCTGTCACTCAGCCTCTTCCAATGGCAAATACTGAAATAGGAGAGGCTTGCACAAATAGAACGGCTATGTTGTAACGGGTGTCTACCAGTCCGAGGTGATGAACGGCCCCTCACGACACAAGAGCATGATTTAGCAGGTCATCAATTACATATTTATTGTTGAAACAAATGTGAGAAAGGTAAAAAACGCCAAGTATAAGTGTTTAAATAATATTTAGTCAAAATAACTTTAGAGACCCTCGCAGAAGGTAGCGACCCCGCCGTAGGAAAAAAGAAGGCGCCTTAAACCTTTCTGACAAGAAATGCAACTGTCTTTGTACTCTGGGAGATGTTAGGCGAAAAATATATACAAATCTGTGCTCAGAAGTAATCTAGTCTGGGATGGGGGTATTGGTTGCTGCTCACAACAGGCGCAAGGTTGCCATGTTTGAGAGATCATCTGGCCTGCACCCAGAGTGGGGAGAATGCGCTCTTTATCACCCACCAACTTTCCGTGTTTTGTGTCGCTCTCGTTGGTGCATCTGTGGGGCTGCAGAAGGACCCGCTTGAAATGCACGCACTAGAGAGCCATCACTCTGTACCTACGGCCCATCGATGGCTTGTCTTATTTACCTAGATAAAACACATTTCTTGTGGGCCACAACTGCGGAAGCAGTGGTGTCACTTACCTCGGAGGAGTAGTGGTGGAGGTGGGCAAGCAGTGTTGTGGGTGGGGGCAGGGGGGACAGGCACAGGGAGATTAAGCAATGGGCACAAACAGTGCACGAGGTAAACAAAACTGCCTTAACTTTGAAACATCAAGCAGCGACCTCGGAGCAAGGGGTGGTGGTGGGGGCGGGCTCCAGTGTTGTGAAGGGGTGGGTGAACAGTATGGGGAGAGTAAGTGACGGTGATGCCACCTATAAACAATGCTAAATCTGCAATAGCCAGATGGGAGGAGAGGCCACCACACGCTGTACAGTGTGCTGTACAGTGTTATGGCCAACAAAAATATTCTCTTAGTGAAATCTGCAGGAAGGGAACTCGGCACACAAAGGAGGGACATTCACACAAATGCACCAATAAGCCAGGATTACCGAATGCCACAGATAACCAATGCCAATCGGTGGGTGTGCCGAAACCCATAGAAGAGATACAACAGGTCTTGCAAGCGCTGTCAAGGCTTGACCTAAAAAAAGTTTTTTTTAAAAACTTTTCTTTGATGGGTGCAGGTTCAGACTTTGCCCTATCCAAGAGGACTAATATTAAAGCACACGTGTCTTCCCACATAATTTAGTACTGCTCTTCAAAATTAAACGTCTTTTAGCAGGGCTTTCACCTCCAGCAGGGCCAGTTCTTTGCAGCCTCTTCAAACATCACTCATTCTGTTTTTGATGCTGGTCTTTCAACTATTCATTTCTTGTTGCAAATTCGCTACATTTAATAAAAGGTCATCAATTTCTGTTGAAAGAACTTTATGCACATTTATTGTTTTGAATAGGTTGCAACTCTCATCTCCATCTTGTGATATCGTTATGTTGTCCACAGCCTAATAGTGTTCAACGTTAAATTATATTTTCAACTCCAATAGACTGTTTTTGATGTTGCTTGTTTACGTGTAGGTAGTCTTGATATTTTCTGTTAGGCTTCCTGTACAAACACCGCCTCAGTGCCTTAAATATGAAACTGCCACTTTTGGCAGATTATACACATCATGGAAGTACACAGACTACCACTGGCCAAGGTAGGCTATATGATCATCAGGAAGGCATCTGCAGCAACATCACATAGCTCCACGTCCTGCTCTTCACACAGCATTGTCACCATATTTCTAAAGCAGAATATATCCTGCCCAATATAAACTAAATAATGGCACTTTGTACAGCAATGATTTACTTTTCTAACCCTCCCCTTCAAGATATCTGTTCATCTGGAAAAAACTACTGCCATTAGCATTATTTAGGACTGCTGTGTTGGTTTCTGGTCTCCTTACTAGGCGGCATGTCTTATATCGCTGTTCCCCTCTGCAACCCCCCCAAATGATCTTTCGCATGAAGATCTGTAAACCTCTTCCCGCAGCACCTCATAATGGACATCTGTAATGCAGGAGGCAGCAGTGCAGCTGCTCACCGGCCACTGATTTTACCTGGTCGTTCACTAGTCCATCCCCACAGCACTAGACACTCATGATTGCCTTCCACAACATGAGCACAGTCTAAGTCTGACATTTTCAAGGAACAAGCAAGAGGCATACCATCAATCCTCATGGAAGGCCATCCTGCTATTCAGCGGTTTACTCAGATAACCAGGAACTCTCGCAGATACCAGACTTTCACATTTCTCCCTGCAGTTTACAAGCAAGAACACAGTGGTAGCTTTGCGTGTAGCCTGATTTTTGCTTGGATGTTTTAGGACTTATAAGATCTGAAGCGGAGCTCACAAGAAAATTCTCCTCAGATCATGGCTGCTATGCCCCGAATTACAGTGAAATGCTGCACATTTCAGCAACGTACCTCCCTAGTGCAAGCTTTTGCAGACTGCAACACTCCAGAAGTCATTGAAACAATAAGAACTTAGCACAGAAATGCAATACTGCAATTTCATAAGCATGAAACAGCAAAAGATAATATTTGATTGTTTCAGATCCTTCACAATGATCACCAACACGTGCTTCTTGTTTTCACCGACTAAGCTAGATGCACTCTGAGTCCGAAGTAGTATCATACGCAGCACATTCAGATGTAACTTGAATATGTAGCCGGCGCATTTGCCATTTCTGTGTCACATATTGAAGAGCACTTTCTTTTTAGCAAACGTCGAACCATGTTTGAGCACAGATTTTGTTTCGCTTTTGAACAAAGTTCCTTCTGCTCAGATTTATCCATTTAATGACCATCAAGCAGAACCAGGTATCAACATGCTTTTGGAATTATTTCTTAAAATTGACCCTGCCACCATAAAAAAAGTGTTTCAAAGGGCTTCTTGTCGTAATTAACTGCAACTTGCCTGGGGATTCTGCCGCCTGCTTACCTGCCTTCTTTTGGTGCACGCTGTGCACACAGACATTGCCAGGCGCCTGCAGCCATCTCCCGTCCCTGGTCCCTCCCGCCGCCGCAGTTCTGGTCATCGCGGCCGCAGTGTGGGGGCGGACTACGAGTCCCGGGAGCCTTTGCGGCCGGAAGCCGCCGCGTGACATCCGCGCCAGGAGGTGTTTTATTCAGAACAGAGGCCTGACTGAGCGGGTTCCTCGCAACTTGCTTGGGGATTCTGCCGCCTGCTTACCTGCCTTCTTTTGGTGCACGCTGTGCACACAGACATTGCCAGGCGCCTGCAGCCATCTCCCGTCCCTGGTCCCTCCCGCCGCCGCAGTTCTGGTCATCGCGGCCGCAGTGTGGGGGGGGGGGGGGGACTATGAGTCCCGGGAGTCTTTGCGGCCGGAAGCCGCCGCGTGACATCCGCGCCAGGAGGAGTTTTATTCAGAACAGAGGCCCCGCGTTGCGGGGCGCGCGCGGGCGGCGCCGGGCGCAGCCCGGGCAAAGGGCGGGCCCGTCCTTGCTCGTCACTGACAGGAACAGGCTGGGCTGGGCCACCCCTCTAACGACACTCTTTGTAACCCATGTATACAAGGTACTGTTGTGCTTCGTAGCTTGTAGGACAAGCGCAAAGTGTGCATTGTCTGTGTTGTACTGCTACTAGGGTCCCTTTTCTTGCCAACATAGTAGGTCATTGTGTAGCTTGTTCCCCTGTTTCCCTGAACTGGCGCTATTGTTAAGAGGCGGCCAGCATTTTTCTGCCTGCTCTAGGTGGTTGTCTGTATGAGATGACGGGTAAAGGGAAGCGTACAGGTGGGGGTGGGACTGTGTCTGGTACCTTGGATCAGTTCATAACCAGAGCCGTTTCGGTCTTAGAGCATGAAATTGCCATCACGGAACGCCGACTTTCTACTGAACCTATATACGCCAGACGCTCATCTATTGGGTCTCTAGCATTAGTAAAATCCCCTAGTAGTTTAGTAGGGCATGGTTCTAGTGATTCCGTACAACAGAGGGATGCTGGTGGTAGTCCCACCACTTTACAGGACAGTGGTAATCTCATGGATGCCTATGGTGAAGTTGTCCCTGTACCTGGCAGCTCCCCTAATCCTGCTGCAGCTTACCCTCAGACATGGGCTTGTAAAAAAGTTGCTAGATCTTCTAACTTGAAGAGGAAAAGAGACGGGGTTGCTCAGGGGGGGGGACAGGCGAAAATGCCTAACGTTTTGAAAAATACATCTAGTGGGTTGGGTGCTAAACTGGCCGATGATTGTTTGTCCTTGGGTGACACATATAAATGCCCCTCTGACCAGTTTCAAATAGGTGAAATGATCCCCCAGATTGAGCAGGTGGTGCGATCATTAATACTTCCCCTTCTAGAAAGGTTTAAACTGGTTAATGATAGGGTCGAACGCCTTGAACAAACTATCTTGGATAATTTTTGCTCACTAAAAAATGTTATTAAATTAGCCACTAAAGATAGAGAAAAGCCCAACCCTACTCCCCCCGGTGTATCCACTATTCCCATTCCTCAACCTTCCTGTCATGCGGATCCTGTTTTGATAACCGAGGTTACTCCACGAATGGTCCCCCGCAGGGCTTCGGTCAAAGATAACCACAACAACCAAGGTAAAGGCCAGAAAAGTAATGACCCTGGGAGCAATACCAATAGTGACAATGCAAGTAAGGGCGAGAGTGAAGGTGTAAATCGGGAGACTAGTGATAAAACTATCAAACCTCCCATGGTTCGTATCCATCTTCCTCCGGACTCAATACCTTATGTTGCTGTTCTGACTGGTGTCCCTGAACTAAAATAGGTGGTAAACCGGAATCTTACCAAGAACTTAAAAATAAAGTAACATTCTGGTTAAATGAGAACAGGCCCATTCCTAATCACATGGATGGGAAGATCCTCTTTGTCAGAAGGGTTAGCTGGGTGGGACCTAGGCCAAAAGACGTCCCGGGTGACTCCATTATTGTTAATTTTGAAGACAGGCGCATAGTGCACTTTATCTGTGACCACCCATCTTTTACGGGCTGGTCGGGGATCGGGGTGCATGACCTAAGGTATTTTTATAACTCTGCCCCTAATCCAGTTGGAAGTACTAGACAAGATTGGGTAGGAGGCGGAACTAACCCTGGGTTCATTATTCCCCTCTCTGACCCCCTCAATGGAAGGTGCAATTCAGTCGATCTGGTATGACCGGTGATAGGAGGGTCGACTTGAGCGGTATTTAGTAATGGTAGTGCCGCTGGAATTGCGCCCTTGGGTGGAGCAGACGCAGTCTTTTCTGTATCTCCCAGGACGTATAACCTAAAAGGGGTACAAAACCCAAGGCTGGACGGGGAGTATCATAGGAAACATGATACGGGCCTTGACACCCCCCCATCTGGCTAAAAGTTATGGATTGGGCGCAGGCTCAATGATTTCTTGGAACGTTGCTGGCTTGAAGCCAAAAATGGATTCTCCCGAATGGGTTGTATTCATTGGTGGTTTTGATGTTGGTCTTTTCCAGGAGACCTGGTCCTGCGAGCCCCAGTTCATGCAGGGATATCTGAATTTCTGTGTTCCTGCATCCAAGGGACCCAAAGGGCGCCCTATGGGAGGCCTGACTACTTGGGTTCGTCAGGACTTCTTTTTAGTGGTTACCGAAGTCCCAACTAGGACCCTTGATGTTCAATTAGTTAGGCTGTCATTGGGCCCCCTGGGTGAACTGGACATCTACAACTTGTACATGAGAGGGACCAAGGGGTCTGGATCTCGGGTTTTGGCCATTTTGGATTCCCTTATAGCCCAGCACTCGAGTGAGAGGGGAGTGCTGGTCGCTGGGGACTTGAACGTTACTTTTGAACCTCTCCTAGATCCTGATTTTGGGTGGGGTGTTGATCCTGAGGAAGATGAGCTTTGGGGAATACCTGGGCTCGAACTCGATCCAATTAAAAGGTGGACCGAGACTATTATCCAAGTCAATGCTCTTTGCTATGAGCAAGGACTGAGGGCGTTGAATGGTAGGACGCTGGGTGATAAATCTGGGGCTAATACATTTGATAATGGTCGGTACTCAAGTAGGATCGACTATGTCCTTTGTAGTTTGAAGCTATGGCGATTTTTAGCGGATATGGTGGTCGAGCCAAGAGTCGAGAGCGACCATAATCCTATCTGTGTAACTCATAGGTGGTGGAAAAGTAGCCATTCAGTGGAGGAGGACAAGGATCCCAAGCCACCTGAAGTTGTCCCTTCAAACGACATGCGCAGACTTAAGTGGCGCGAGGTCATGATCAATGATAAGGCTATTGCCGACATTGATAATAAACTAGCTAAAGCCACATTGGATCTTGAGGGTACCCTGGCCAATAAGTCAGGTAGTGAAGTAGCCACTGGACTTCACGAAATGTTGTTTGAGGGAAGTTCACATTTTAGGAAACCAGTGAGAAAACCCAACAACGCCCCACCCAAGCGGCTCCGATGGTATGACGGTGATTGTAGGAGAGACATGGCTGATTTGGCTACGGCCCTTTCCAGTGGGCATAAAGTTTGCGTTCGAAATGCCAGACATACATATAAAAAAACTGTAAGACTGGCCAAAAAGAAATGGGACGAGCAATACTGGCTTGACCTGAAGGGAGCATGTAGTGCCAGGGATACCCGATTATTGTGGATCATCATCAAGTGGGACAGAGGAGGGTGGCCTGATAGACCCTCAAACCATGTCTCCCAAGACGAGTGGTTAAAATACTTTGAACCGCAATATGCTTGCAACCCCTCATTTAACTTTACTTGGGCTACAACCTATGTTTTTTACTCCCAGGGCCCTTTCAGCTGTCAAGATGCTTTGACGGCCCTGGGCTCCGTTGCAAGTGGGCGTGCTCCGGGACCTGATGGGGTTCCACCCGACGTCTTTCTCCACGACAAAGCTTGTTGGAGTAAGTATATTTCTCTACTGGCAAATACTGTGGCTGAAGGTGCGCCAGTCCCCAAATCATGGGGTGGGGGCAGTCATTATCCCTGTGTTCAAGAAGGGAGATAAGGCTCTCCCAGGTAATTACAGCTTAGCCTAATAGACTCCATCCAGAAGGTCATAGGGAGGATGATCTTGAATCTGATATTAGAGTGGACAGAAGACAATAACATCCTGTCCCCCTTCCAGGTGGGTTTTCGTAAGTTAACCAGCACTGTGGACCAGGTCTTCCGTTTTGTCCAGCTCCACTGGAAGGTAGTTACTTTGGGAAAAGGCAGCCTTTATGCTGCATTTGTGGACTTGAGAGCAGCCTTTGATCTTGCGCCTAGTCTACGGCTGTGGGCAGTGCTAGAAAAACTCGGTCTCCCCATAGAAATTCTTGCCAGGATCCAGTGGGGTGGGCCCGGTGACGTCACTTCTGAGTTCCCTGTAGAGCGCGGTGTGCGTCAAGGTTGTACCATGGCACCCACGCTCTTTTCGTTGTATATCAACGGGATAGTCGACCACATGCTTTGTGTTAGCACCGATGCCCCAAGGTTGGCTGGTGTCACCATCCCAATATTGATTTTGCGGACGATACGCTAATTGTATCTAAAACTCCGAGTGGCCTGCAAAGAGCTCTGCGTGTGTTCGACGATTTTTGTCATGGCCACGGTCTGGAGGTAAATGTGGCTAACACGAAGCTTATGGCTTTTAACCCCCACCCCAGCTACAGAGGGAAAAAGCTTTTTATGAATGGCCAGCCACTAGAGATGGTTAACAATTTCACGTACCTTGGAATGCACGTAGCAAACTATAATAAATGGAGCAAGCACATAGAAATGGCTGTCCTGAGATTTAAGCAATTAACAGGAGCCTTAAGTAGGGAGCACAAGAAATCTTTTACAAAACCAAAATATCCTGTGCTCCAAGTCTACGAGGCCAAGGCCCTAAGCTATGTGCTTTATGGGGCAGAGCTATGGGGCTTTGACTGGCTAGCTCCTTTAACTAGAGTGGAAAACAAATTTCTTCGTAGTATAACTGGCCTTCCCCAGAGTACTCCTCTGATACCTTTAAGATATGAACTAGGCAGGAAGGCCATTTCGGACATAGCAAAACTCCGACCGGTTTTATACTGGCGGAGACTTTGGACCACTCCTGAGCTTTCCCACTATGCCAAAGGTCTCATGGACATCATAACATTATTATTAGTGTTCCATAAGATTGGATGGTTGAAGAACCTCCATGAGACACTGAACCAGTGCAGCCGAGCCATACACCGGAGACCGCGGTGAGAAGCCCGAAATTAGAATCGGACCGCGAAGCCGAGAGGCCGCTCACAATGGCGGCTGTGAACTGACAGAGGCGGTTGGCGTACGCCACAGATATAGACGACTGCACATCGTCGCCACAAGTGCCAGCCGGGCACACATGCCTGGCGGAGAGTTGGTCCCATCGACGAGCTGAGCGGTGGAGTACATGCCAGGGTTTGCAACCTGAACTGAGGCGATAAGTCGGAGAGCGACACCCGTAGCGGGGAGCAGGTGAGAGCCCAGCCACACACAGGGGGCCCAGCTCTGGGAGCGGACTTTGTGCGGTGCCGATCCAGACTACGTCCAGGGTTCAGGAGTGGAGGAACTGCTACACCGGCCCCGGGGCAATATCAGGCCTCGTGACAGATGCCTGCACTGAAGCCGGTCCTACAGCTCTGAAGACACAAGGTTAGGGCCGCGTGGGACGAACGCACAGCTGGTCCCCCCATCCCCCCCGCAGTGTTGGGACCATCGGGAGGCGAATGCGGCAGGGACTCACGCTGAGGGAGTCTGTAACACCCCTGTGCCGTAAAATGGCAGCCGCGACCTGATAATTGGACCTGGAAGAAGCCCCAGACCCCACCGGCCTCGAACAACCACCGCAGCTACCGGGTACGCAATCCCGCTGACAGGCCCCGTAGTTGCACACACAGGCGGCTGAAGCGCAATGGATATTTATAACGGAGCAACGGAGGCTGCATACTGCTGGGGCGGGAGAGTGACCAGAGCCATACGCAGCTGACCCTGATTTGAGAGCGCAGGCGGAGCAGCACTGCCCTGCATGCACCCCGGGCCTGGGGTGGAAGGGTAAACACCTCCACGAGTGCAAGAAACGACAGGGTGAGGTGGGCAGTGTGAGCGCGCGATCGGACAGTGATAAGCTCGCACTTAAGGTCGCGGTGGCAGACGGTAGTGTGGCCCTGTCTAATCTGGAGGCCTCTACGGGTCAGTGCAGCCTATGACAATAACAGTGCCCACCCCCTATATAGGCGACCGGCCGCCTTTCCACTTTGAGTCCTAGAACGCACCAGAGATTGGACAAGCCTGGAACAAGGCCTTTCCGGACGGCGTGTACTCTACAAACACCATGGGACGGGTAAACAAGAGACCCGACGCAGAGCAGGAGGAATCGGCGAGCGAAGATAGTGGGGAATCACACGCACGGGGACCCGAGGCGAAAAGGTTGCACCCTAAGGTGAACTGTCACTCCACTAGATCCTGCAGGCCATAGAAAACTCGCGGACGGCGGTGGAGACCAAGACAGATACACTCCGAGAGGACTTGGGCCTCCTGAGAGCAGACCACAGAAAACTGGCAGACCGGGTCACTACCGTAGAGGGAGATGTCGAAGACCTGAAACCACAAGTAACTGCGACCACGCGCAAGGTCACGGACGTTGAAAAAAGGGTCCAAAAATTGGAACAGCGCGCTGAAGATGCAGAAAACAGAGCGCACCGGAACAACATTAGAGTCACGGGGCTGCCTGAAAATGTTGAGGGGAACAATTTGGTGGCGTACCTAGAGAACTAGCTGCGAACGGAAGTGGCGGAAGAGGGCCTCTCGACGTTCTTCACCCTAGAACGGGCACCCAGAGTTCCGGCTCGGGCACCCCTGCCTGGAGGACCGTCTCCTATTCTATAAAGATAGGGACAGTGTGCTGAGCCAAGCGAGCCTCAACAGGACAACGCAAAGTAGATAACAGCATTGTCAGGATCTTCCCCGACTTCTCCAGAGTAGTACAGCGACAACGAGCATCCTTCGTCACGGCCAAAAGGAAACTGGGCCAAATGGGGGGTGTCTTAATCCATGATGTTCCCAGCCAAACTCCGAATAGTGCGTGTCGGAGGGTCCGCGTTCTTCACCACTCCTCATGCCGTCTGGGACTGGATCGAGGAGCAAGGCCCCAAAGACCGAAGACGGGACGGCAATGACCCATCCGAGCAGGAACATACACGCTCCCTTGGCAGGGGGACGAAACCCAAGGGTCACCCGACGATGGAAGAGACTCTCCAGGGCAGAGAAAGTGTGGTGGCCTCCCCTGAGCGCGGCGAGCTCACAAGATGCCCCCTCTCTTTCTGGAGAGGAACAGAGAGACTCGGACTCTGAGGCCAGCTAGAGTACGGTGGGAGAGGCCAGCCAGATCCTCCCAAACATTACGCCTAGATCGGTGGACGACCTGATGTGACCCATTCAGGACACGCAAGTACATCAGGGTCACTTGTGTTGAGGGGTGGGGGTCAGATTTCGAACCGCTCTAAGCAATATCACGAGGGGTCCCAGTACAACAATATACAAACTTAACTATGGATGGGGGGGATCCGAGGGGGCGGGGAGGAAGCCTTTCCTCCAGGCGGATCAAGCAGTCACTTGTAGAGTTTATAAACTGGTTTGGATGGGGGTTTGTTTTTTCCTACTTATCAGTGGGAGTTCGAGGGTAAGTTTGTTGTTGGGTTTGGGGGAAACACTGGGTTGCAGAACACTGGATATCATGTGGGCTTACACGGGAGACAAGGGTGGTGGGTGCTGCCCAGCCTGGGAGGGGCCCGAGTTACGGTGACACTCGACAATGGCTGACAACCGACATTAAAAATACATGACCTGGAATATCAGGGGTATGCACACTATGTCTAAACGCCATAAAGTCCCCCATATATCAAATGACGAGGGGCCCAGATAGCCTTTTACAAGAAACGCACCTAACACCAAAGGAAGGACATTCATTAAACAAGAGATGGAGGGGCAGCTCTTCTACACTACTTACTCTGCCTATGCGCGAGGGGCGTTAGTGTGGGTCCAGGCAGGAGTCCCGTTCCAGTTGCTCCATTCAGTAATCGATCCTGAGGGCCGTTATGTGGCCATCAAGGGACAGCTGGAGGGCCGAGACATTACCATGATTAGTGTGTACGCTCCTAACGTAGATCAGCCTGCATTCTTTGGGACACTAAGCTACAAATTAGCAAAATATCTTGCGGGTACTGTGATAGTGGGGAGCGACTTCAATAGTGTAGATGACGTACTTCTAGACCGGTCCCACCCCCGTTGCCAACTACCCAAGCAGCGCGTGCTTCGCATGCGTTCCACAAATGGAGACAGAGCCGGGGGACTGTTGGACGTATGGCGAACCCTGAATCCGCAAACCAAAGACTACTCCTATTTTTCGGCGGTTCACGAGGTACAGGTGCGACTAGATGCCTTATTGTGCTCAGTGGACGTGCAACAACAGGTGACATCAGCAGAATATTTGGCCCGCATCATCTCGGAGCATAATCCGTTGATTCTGTCCCTGAACAGGGCTCACCCGCCAGCGGCAATACCCACGTGGCGACTTAGTCCAGACACACTGGAGGAACAGGTCTTTAGGGAGGAGATCAGGGGTGAGATAGTGGATTATTTCCAACTCAACACTGGGACGACAGCATCCCTAACCACGGAATGGGACACTTTTAAGGTGGTCTCGAGGGGCCAGTGCATCACGCGTGCCACGGGAGTCAGGAAGATCATTATGAGGTAAGTGGAAGGGGGCAGAGTCGGCTCTCTGTGAGGCAGAACGCAGGAGTCCGGGACATCCGGAGCTCCAAAGGGCGCTTCTAGATGCCAAAGAGGAGGAAGTGAGACAAACGGAGAGGCTCCGGAGCTTTGACTACAAAATATCTGGAGCACAACCACGCTGAAAGGGATAAGTCTGGTTCGCTCCTGGCGTGGCTGAAGAACCCAGTGAGCCGGGGCTCTCCCCTAGTGGAAATAGAGGAAGAATGAGGATCAGACACTTTGCTCAGGGTAAGCTCAACAAGGTTTTTGCACGCTACTATGCCTCACTCTATGCCAAGACGTATACGTGCGAGTTGGCCGACATGGGGGATTACCTGGCTGATCTACCATTGACACACCTGACCCCTGAAATTGCAGAACTACTAGGGACGGATATCACGCAGCGGGAGATCCGGGTGGCCATCAAGGGAATGGCACGTAATAAAACACCGGGCCTGGCCGCCGAATTTTTTGCAACGTATGTGGAGGAGTTGACCCCCTCACCTGGCTGCAATGTATCAGAAGACCCGCGAACAGGGGCGGTTACCCGCTAGCACCAGGGAGGCCCTTATTATCCCCATACCTAAACCGGGGAAAGAACCCCATGATTACATGGCCTACAGACCGCTGTCCATGTTGAATATGGACTATAAAATCTTGAGTAAGATCCTCGCGACCCGCTTACTGCCTCATATGCCTCATCTTGTTCACCCTAACCAGGCGGGATTTATCCCAGGTCGGAATACTGCCACGAACATCAGACGCCTTCTAGGGGTAATGGACTCCGACGGTCACAATAAACAAGAAGCAGCAGTGCTCGCAGTGGACAGACAGAGAAGGCATTTGACAGCCTGGAGTGGCAACATTTGTATGTAGTCCTGGTCAGGATGGGCCTGGGGGAGGGATTCCTGAAATGGGTGCAGCTCCTGTACACAGCCCCTTCAGCCCGAGTGCGCACTGGGAGAGTTATCTCCCCTCAACAGAGAGTGGAGAGAGGAACGAGGCAAGGATGCCCACTTCCCCCCTCCTGTTTGCTCTGGCCATGGTGCTGCTGGCGTGTCGAGCCAGAAGTGGCCAGGACTATAGGGGACTAGAGACGTCAATGGGCCACCATCTGATAGCATTGCATACAGATGACCTCCTGATTTTCTTGCGCGATACTGCGGGTGAACTCCATAGGGCACGCACTATGCTGGCTCGATTTGGCACTGTATCTAGACTCCAGGTTAACTGGCAAAAATCCAGTTTGTTCCCGCTGACCCCGGGCACCCCTCCAATGCTTACTTTGGAGCGGTTGCGGTGGGAACCTAGATGCCTACAATACCTGGGTGTACAAATTTATCGTGATGCATCGGACCTCTTGGAGGGTAATGTAGGTAAGGCAGTGAGGGCAGCGAAGGCGGCAATGGCTTTCTGGGGCACACTCCCGCTTTCCGTCGCTGGAAGGGGGACGGTCCTAAAAATTGTAACGTTACCATGCCTTCTCTACTATTTTGGGACGTTGCCAGTGTGGTTCCCATGGGCGAGGTTCAAGTAACTGGACTCAATGGTCGTTTCATTTATTTGGGGCACAGGCAGACAGAGGGTGGCACTGGCATCACTGCGACGCCTCACAGCAGAGGGGGGGCTAGCGGTGCCTGATCTTGAGAGCTACTATCTAGGTGCACAGCTATATTGGCTGATCAAATGGCTAGCGGCAGACCGCAACCCTGACAGTGAGCGCAGCCCGGACGCGCCAGATACTGCCAATCTAGCAAGAATCCTTTTGCAAGTCCACCGCACCGCGCCAACGGACAAGAATGCTACCAAGGGGATAACACGCTGTTGGCTTAGATACCTGCGGAAGGTGGGCGCTGTGACTCCCTATTCTCCTGACATACCACTGACAATGCTCCGGTACCTTCCACAGGGAGAGCACTGGGCAGGACTGGAGGACTAAGTAGAAGCAGGACTGAGAGACATGGGAAACTTATACAGAGACTCCGCACTCTTACCCTTCGAGGACCTGCAGGCTACATATGACATCCTTAGGGGTCACTTCCTGAAGCATAGGGCCTTGACTCGCAAGATTAGGGAACATTGGAAGGGCGGGGGCACGGAGCCGCAAGCACTGGCGGGGTGCAGATATGTGGTGCTCTCGGCGGGAAGAATTAAAACGGTGTCCTGCCTTGATAAGGCCAGACAGGCGGATGCACTGCGGCCATTAGAGCGCCTGAAACTGCAATGGGAAGAAGACCATGGTAAGCAAATACCTGAGAGGGACTGGGAACGAATTCTAGAGCGCGTACCAAAGGCGTCCAGGAACGCAAGTTTTAAATTAATTAACTACTACATCTTACATAGAGCATACCTAACGCCGGCCCGCATTAGGAGGTACTTCGGTGCGGACTCAGTGGACTGCCCGAGATGTGGGGAGAGGGTGGCACACATACTTCACATGTTTTGGAATTGCCCCTCACTACAGACTTTCTGGGGAGACATAAGGCAGATAATAAGCGACTTGATTGATAAAGAGCCACCACAGACAACAGAGCACTTCCTCTTGGGATGGTTCCCACACACGGCCAAGAACAAGGTGACAGGGAAGCTTCAGGACATTGCTTACGTCCTGGCCAAGAGGGAGATAGCCAGAAACTGGAAGGTCCCCAGAGGTCCACAGACCGCCACCTGGAGAAGAGACATAGAAAGATGGGCGGGGGCAGAAAGCACGTTACTATTTAGGGAAGCCAGTCGGGGGGTTGGCAAGATGGACAGGGCCAAAGTCTGTGGGACTTTAGTGGATGAACTAATAGCCTCTGGACGGAAAGATACGAAAAGGTGGGCTCCCCGAGAGCAGCTGTCGTGGCACCAGGCAATGGCCTGGGTAGGCACCAAATTTAACACGCACAATCCAGACTACCGCCATACAGGACCAGTGAGCCTCACATTTACGTGCAGCTACTCACAAGCTGCCCCTATATGTTATTTGTTCCATAGCAACCCGGGAGGGGGGAAGCGGGAACTGTTCCAGGTTTGAAAAGCTTGAATGTACGGATTTGTAATTGTTAACAGACCAGCTACCATTTGTGTCAAGACCTTATTCATCTTGAAGCAATGTCTGTAATAATAATGATTAAATGCCAATAAAATATGGTTTAAAAAAAAAAAAACAATAGGGCAAGAAGGCCAATAATGAAATACAATTTAAAGAAATAGTAAACTTATGGTGCAGTGCTCAGTGTTGCAAACATAATGCTCCTGATGGAAGAAAACAATATCAGGCGATAAGAATCACTAATGACTGCTGTGGTACAATGTTCGAAATAGTCAGGATTAAAAAGATCTCCTGGGTGCATTGTGTCTTATAGGAGAAAACATGTGATTAGAAATATATGCCATAAGCAGTACAAAAGTAACAAAGTTGATGTTTGACGCTTAGGACATTAAATATTTAAGTGTGGTCTTCATTAGGACAGACAGAAGTGCAACCAACAGCTTGGATGATAGCTTCATAAGACACCCAAAAGATAACAAGGATTACATCAAGGTATTCCACAAACCTAATTTAGGTGCAAGGCTGATGAAGCCGCCTTATGTCGTTTACCTGTGACAGAGTAGGCCAATTGGCAGTTAATAGTTTAAGTTCCTGGGCCCACACCAACTGGTCTTCCAACTGCAGAAAAACGCACCTCCCCACTTTCACACCGCTGTGCCTGTATTGGGAGAAGTTTTTGCATCTCTTTCACAACTTATTCACACCAAGTACAAGCTGGGCACTGACTGGAGAGCTCAAACAAATTAACCTCCAGCAGCTTTGGGCAGGGAAAAGGTAATTTCTAGAAGTTACATTTCAAATATTATTTAATACAAATCAGACTTCATCATTAGATTGGATTTTTATTAAATATAACAAGTCTTTGAATGAAGTCTGCAGCTGGTAAAGGTCATAAATTAAAGTGTATAATCCATACTTTGACTTTGTCAATGTGCCAGCTACAGCCTGACCAGTGATCATGTTGAGTTGAGCCTTGTCTCTGGGAAAACATGCCATTTCTAATGTCACACACATCTTTTTACATTTATTTTTTATTTTATGGAGTTTTATATAGTGCGAACTTGACCCGAAGGTACCAGGTATAAGAGCGCTTTACATAGCGCCAGTTGATTTACATGAGCACACATTCATTTTTGTTAGGCATGGGGAGATTAAGTGATTTGCCCAGAATCACAGGATGTTCAGCGCTGTTGCCGAGACTCAAACCCAGTTCCCCAGATTCGAGGTCGAACGCTCTAGCCATTAGGCCAACTCCTCTCCCCGAGTTCCACTGCTTAAATATTATGATCCCTGTCTTTTGGGCAGTAAGGTGTGCTTAGAGGAGACTTTATTTAATACTTAAAATCTGTTTTTACTACCTGTCAAAAGGGGGATTTTGACAAGCCTTTGCAGCAGGGTTCAAGCTTCTGTCAGGCAACATATGGTAGACCTAAAGTCATGTTGTCTAGGCCCACTCTGTGGATTGCGCAATAGATGCTACAGTCCACAGATGGCATTTAACTTCCAGGCCAGAGTACATTTTCTATACTTTATACTAGGGACTTACAGCCAAGTTAAATAAGTCAATTACAAATAAGACAATTTAACAATATTTAAAAGGGGAGCACTGGCACTTTACTCCTATATGGCATTGGTAACAGTGCAAGCGTTACAAGATGAGCAAAAATAGGGCCCAATAACAGGTGAAAAATTCTGGAGTGACTGTGCAGAAAAGACAGATTTCTGGCAATTCTCTCAATATGGAGAGGACGCTAGCCGGGACTGAAGATTCAGTAGAGTTTTGGAAGACATTACCACTATCAATTATGAGGGGAATATCCTTAACGAAGATGATTTTCCTTCCACGAGGTCTATATCCCGCTTAACTCCATGAGCCCCATGTCGTTTAGCCTGTTCTGGCAACTGGATAGAATAATGTCTTGGGAGGTTTGGGCGCAAAAAAGTAACTGTATCAAACACTGAAATTGCAGTGGTTAAAAGGGGAGTAGTTCTCCCAATCTTATTTCTATATTACGTAGCTGCTTAGCTGCAGCAATGCAGTGCATTTGTTTGATGAAGGGGATATCTGGGAGAAGAGCTGCTGGAGACGACCCATCCCCAAAACACCTGCCTCATGCCAGCATGTTGGGGAACAAAGTGGCAAAACATTATCCATATTTGATTAAACAGTTTGGAAGGGTCTGGAAATGGTGGTCAAACTGTCCCTCAAAAAAATGCATTTGCCCCCGATATTTGCTTATTGTCCACTACGCCTTTCAGAGACATAGCCCGGGCCAAGTTCATGGTAAGAGGGAGCGAAGGGGGCTGTCAAAACGTGCAAGACTTGTTCCTAAACAACAGATTTCTGACCTTTGATCAGGCCTGTGAACTTTCGGAGTGGGCACTGGTCAGTTAATTTAGTATGCCAGAGTGGCATGTACCACTAGAGAAATTTTGACTATATTTCTGGAGGAGTCCACAGATCTAATTAGGGAATACAAAACCTGGCAAGAGTAAGATTAATTTCTAATCTGTACCTAGCACCAACACTAATTAGGAGAGGCTATACTGAATAAACATGAGAAAGGTGGGCACAGATGTGCCCATACCCCTTGACAGACTAAATGGAGGAAACCCTGAGAACAAGTACAAAAATGTCTCTTAATGGACGGTTAAAGATGACTCACTTTCACTATGTACATTCGATATATTTTTATTTATAAAGTTTTTTATAGGAGCGAACATGACCCGTGAGGGTATCAGAGCGCTTTACAAAGGGGGGCTTGAAGGGAGTGGATACATCAGTAAAAGACCGTAATAAAGTGCCTTTATGACAAAATATAAACATTGAAGTGTATCAAGTCTAGGTGCGCAATCTCCTTAGGCGACCAGACGGGGGTAGGTCGTGATCAACAAAATAGGAGTTCAACAGGTAAGATCGATAGATAATTTGTGTTGTGACGACTTTTAGTCTAACTACCTCATCAGTAATGATTCACACCTGATTTGAAGGAGACGGTAGAGTGAATCAGACAGATTTCCTTCGGCCAGATTTTCGGTGTGATGCCCGAGAAAGCTCTGTTGCACGTTTATTTCTTGCGGAAAATCTGTGGTTTCAGCAGCATGGAGCTGTTGCTACGCGATGTCCTACATCTGCCCAATAGTTCCAATTCTTGTGTAAGGTATCTTGGGGTGTTGAAATGTATTGCTTTATGGGACATGCAAGCGATTTTTAGATTAATTGTACTTCAGTTTGGGGATTTCAGGTGAGGGGAGATGTGGTTGTTTCTTTTTGTTCCGGTGAGGAGCCTGGTCGCAGCATTAAGGGAGGCTGTAAAGGGGCCAGTTTGTATCTGGGAAGGTCACTGAGCATGGCTCTTCAGTAATCAAGCCTCGAGATGACTAGGGCTTGGACCGCCGATTTCAGATCATCCTGGGGGAGGAGGGGTATTAGTTTCCTTAGAATGCTCATCTGGTAGTGGGCTCCTTTAGTGGCATTTCTGATGGGCTTCTGCGTGTGCAGATGTTTGTCTAGTATAATTCCCAGAGATCTCGCAGAGTCTACAAAGTGAGGAGTACAGTTGAGAGCAGTTAGATGTTTCATCCAAAGGTCGATCTTTAGATTGTGTTTGGGTGGGGTAATGAAGAGGAATTCCGTTTTGGTGGTATTAGGTTTGAGATAGTGCAGCGTAGCCAGTTCTGAGTATTCTGTAGAATAATGTTGAGGGTATTGAGGTGATCAGGAGAGGAGATTTTCAGGTACAGTTGAGAGTCATCAGCATACATGTGGTAATAAATGTTGGAGGATGCTAAGGAGTCTGCTAAAGGTTCAGTGAATAATTTGAAGAGAATAAGAGGGCAGAACCCTGTGGAACTAGCATGGTGACCATAGAGGGCTTCAACAGAGAGAAGTTGACCTTGATTCTTTGGGTTCTGTTCTGGAGGAATGAAGCAAACCATTCATTGGAGGACGGACCATGATAAACCCATCCTTCTTTCAAGTGGGTTTAGAAGGTTGACGTGTTTCACAGTATCAAATGCAGAAGATAGATCAAGGGGTGCCGCTCGTGCCAGGATTCTTGAACTCTTCATTTTAAAGGACTTTGTTGGGCGCTTGTACTGGGTGTGAGGGACTGCGAGGCGCTTGCAGCGTGAAGATTCCAAACAGCTGCTGCCTCTTCCCGGACACTCCCCCCCTCGCCTGTTTGCCCGCCTACCTGCATTATACAATCAGAACTCGCTGACGCAGCGCGGGACGCGCGCGGGACGTGCGCCGGGCGAAGCCCGGGCCAAGGGCGGGCCCGTTCATGCCCGTGCAAGACCGGACCGGGCCCCCCCTCTAACGTTTAATGCCCAGTTGGTTACTAGTATTAACGGGTAAAATTTACATCCAGGTCTAAGTGCTTATCTATTGACAGCCAGATTCTTATTCATTGCTATAGATGGCGAATACCAGAGGGAGTAGGAGTAGGCTGAATGTGGACGTATCAAACATTACTGGCCCCATAGACAATTTCATTGTTAGAGCAAACTCAGTAATTGATCAAGGGATTGCAATTATGGAACGGAGAGTGTCACAAGATCTACTATTAGCACGGCGTTCGTCTATGGGACACATTGCTACAGTTAAAACTCCCGTTCCACAAAGCAATAAGGTAACCACGAATGTAATACAGGCAGATTTACATAGCATTCCAAATACCGTGGACCTCTCACCATCAATGGTGGATTCTTTATCCCCAACTCAATTAGAGAGATCTCCACTCCTCGTTTCTGAGTTATTGAGTATTGAATTATCATCTCACGACTCAATAATCGAGCAGTCGCGAGGTGCCAGTAATGGAGCTGGCTTAAAAACAACAAAATTACCAAAAAACCCCAGGAAAAAGATAAATGATAACACTCCTAAAAAGACTAAGACGTCAAAAAAACCTACTGCCATAGCGAAGAAAGGGGAGAGTAAACACTCACTCAGGTCTGCAGCACTTAAAAGGACAGCAGTCCAAGGATCTGCCCATAAGAAAATGCCCATTAGAAACTGTAGTCAATTTGGATCCGAATAATGAGGGGGCCCCTTTTGCAACCGACACAAACCACAAAATCTTTGAACCTGACCACCATTTAGCCGAACATATTAAGGAGCTTTTTAAAATCTATCTTTCTCCCATAGAAACTAGGCTGAAGCGGATTGAGGGACAGTTAATGGACTTGACTAAAGCCTCAAAATTCCAGTTAAATCCAGTGACATCACAGAATGTGAGCGAAAGTTTAACCCGTACAAAACCATCTTTACCGACCCCCCCCGACTCTTAATTCACTGGTCCCTGAAAGTAAGGTAATTAAATCGACATCCACTATGACAGATAACATAATAAATACGGATATTAAAAACGCCCCTATAAATTCGGCGCAGGAGACCAATACTGCCAAACATTCCACCTGGGGAGCAAATCTAGGAAATCCAAGTATTAGTTTACCCCCAGAAGCATCGCCATATGTGGTAATACTGACCGGAGTCCCTAAATTGAAGGAGGAAAATGAAGAAACAACCGGATCATTAAAAAATAAGGCTCAACACTGGTTAAATATCAACCGACCCTTACCATCCAATAGACATAGCAAGATTTTAATGGTCCGTAGGGTACCCTGGGTGGGCCCAGGAACTAAATCGATACAGGGCGACTGTGTTCTGGTTAACTTTGATAACCCAGACACAGTCGACTATATTTGCTCTTGGGACACCAATTTTAACAACGAGGGTATTATACCCAAACGCCTTTCCTTCTTTTATCCACCCACTTCTCTTTACCATCATTTTCACAGTAACGAAAATTGGATTAGTGTGGGCACTCAGGATAGCGGTATAGCCAATAGGCGTTGGGAAAGGCAGTATATTAGAGATCGATCATCTAGGGATACCTGGAAAGGCATACCAACTTCCAACAGATTTGATTGCTTGGAGATGGTGGATTGACTTTTTCAGAAGAACCGGGGTTCTAACGTCCACTATCCCAGTGCAGACAAATTACATATTAACACCAACCCCAGGACATCTGGCTCCCTAGTGGAAACTGACGAGTTAAGGGATAATCAGTCACTAATAACCCAGACAGTAACTCTATTACCTAGCCCATTATTAAATAAAAACTTATATGGATCCGTCCAGGATAACTCCTCATATCCAGTCCTGGACCCTAAATTGAAGATAAATACCCGAAATTCCGAAACTAAAATGGGGTCAGACATCGAAAACAACCCGTCTGTGAGTGAAATAGAACCTTGTGCAGATTACCCCCAAAATTTAAAATCCCAAGGGGAAAAATCAAGAGGGGAACTGTCTTTCCTCTCATGGAACATAGCGGGATTAGCAAGTAAGGTAAACAACCTCATATTTCGCAATTTAATTGCGGAACATGACATCATTTGTCTCCAGGAATGCTGGGAATTAACCGAGATCCATATGCCAGGTTATCGAACATACTTTACCCCCGCCACTCAGTCACGGAGAGGCAGGTGTTCTGGGGGCCTCTGCACCTATATCTCTAATACAACTATTTTGTCCATTAAACAACACATCACACCGGGGCACAATAGTTTTCAGGTTCTCAGTCTAATGGCAGGCGGGAAACGATCTTTTATTTTAGTGAACTTGTATAACAATATCCCAAAGGAAGCACAGCAAAAAATCTTGGAAGATCTAAATGACTGTTTACGTTCGCTTAGTCTTAATCATGAACAAAATGATACGTGTATCATACTGCTGGGCGACTTTAACTGTCACTTATGCCCCCTAAGCGATTCAGGTATTTGTGGTATGGTTAACCTATCTGGCGAACCATGCACACACTTTGAGCATACCTCTTTGGGAAATTTGTTTAATGCCCTAATTTTTGACTTGAACCTGGGGTTCGCAAATGAACTTTGCAATCCCCCGGTTGCTTTTCAATCCACTTTTAATGGGCGTGGCTTACAGTCTGTAATAGACTATATATTGATTTCTACTTTTCACCACCATAATGTACGGTCTTTCTTAACACTGGATACTGTGATGAGTGACCATTATCCGATCAGTACAATCTTTGACATTGAGCTGAGTATTAGATCGGGTAATAACGTAGCCGAAAATTTATATCGCCATGCCCTTTCATTGGCGAGACAAAACGGCTACGCATTAAAATGGAATAAAGTAGACCCTATAAATTTTCTCCAAAATCTAATTAAGGAACATCACAACAATATTAAGACTTGTTTGGAGGAAAATCCTGATCCGCGTATGATTGCTAATGCTTTTAACCAGATTACTCTGTATATCAGTGAAAAACTGACAGGAACATCTCGGACAGGGACGAGAGAAAAAACTGAGGGATGGTTTAATTCTGACTGCACTAAAGCACATTCGTATTTAAAGCGGATTTTAAAGGAAACACCGAAAGACCTGCTAGCAGTCAGATCTGCGAGATTAGCCTATAAAACCTGCCTGAAAAATCGGAAACAGGAGCTGAAGGAGCTTGCGTGGGACACCCTAACAAAGGCCAGTCAGTTGAGAGATAGCACTGCCTTTTGGAAAGCAGTAAATGCTCCCTTCTTTGTAGATAGAAAATCAGACAAGGTAGAGCTTGCTATCGACGGACCAACTTGGGTGGAACATTTCACTGAATTATATAAAGAAGATGTTCTTCCCGCTACAGTCTTTATCTCACACAATCACCAGCTTTTATCTGAGCCCGTCCCTTCCCTTTCTTTTCCTATTAGTATTTCGTTCTCTGTCCCGGAAGTAGAATTGGCACTACTAGAAAGTTCGAGAAATAAAGCTCCCGGCCCGGACGGAGTCCCTATTGATATATATAAAAATACATTATACCTATGGTCTCCTCTGTTGACCAATGTTTTAAATAGCTTTAATACCATTGGCTTCCCATCGACTTGGCAAGAAGCAATAGTTGTGCCTATTTTTAAAAAGGGTGATCGAAACGACCCCAAATGCTATAGGCCCATTTCCTTACTTGACTCGTTGATGAAAGTGGCAGGTAGGGTTATCTTAAACAGATTAAACTCCTGGGCAGAGGAAAAGGCAATCCTTTCCAAGTTCCAATATGGTTTCAAAACAGGCCTAGGTACAATCGAACAGGGACTAAATCTGGCCCTAATTATCGGTAAACACATGACGGCAAAAAAAGGCAATCTCTTTATGACGTTCATTGATTTAAGTTCTGCATTCGATTGTCTGAACCACGAGGTACTATGGGATACCTTGACAGGCCTGGGCATTGATACAAACATTCTTAATTTCATCAAAGAACTATACAGGGGGGCTGGGGCAAAGGTACGTTTTGGAAATAAAGGAGTGTTCTACTAAGTTCCCAATAAACAAAGGAGTCCGACAGGGGTGTATCCTGGCACCATTTCTTTTTAACTTATACATTAATGGTGTGGCGGAATTTTTAACCATACAAAATGTAGATTATCCTCAAATTGATGGCACGGCGGTTCCCATTTTACTATATGCGGATGATGCAGTTATCATGGCAAGAACCCAATTGGGCCTCCAAAAAGCTCTAACCTGTTTTACACTGTTTATGAGCTCTAGAGGTCTAAAAATAAATATTGGGAAAACTTTTTCCATGTGCTGCTCTTCGAAGAAAAAACTTCCTTGCAATGTTTTTATCGAAAAGTCTAAGATAGGTCTTACAAGTACCTTCTCTTATTTAGGGGTTGTTTTTAATGAAAAAGGCACCTGGAAAGCAGCGATTAGGAGCAGAAATCTTGCCTTCGCCCGTGCACTAGGAGCAATAAAACAGTTCTCCAACAAATTGGGGGGCAGGCCTGTACGCATTTTAATGGACATTTATAATGCCAAATGCATTTTAACCGCATTATATGGTTCTGGCCTATGGGGCATTGCTGACTGTCAAGAGATCCAAGTAAAAGAAAACTCTTTCCTGCGTTATCTCTTGGCGGTCCCAAATTCGTCCCCCACATATATTTGCCATAAGGAATTAGATCTGGCATACATTTCTGACTTGATTAAAGTTAGCCCCTTACTGTTATGGCACAAGATATGGACCACAGAGGAAACTGTCTTTAATAGATCTATTTTGATTGATTGCCTCAAACTAGAAAGATGCATGGACATTCCCTGGATTGCTTACATAAAAGAATTTATGATTAAGATGGGACACTTAGCCTTCTTTGAAAACCCTGGTTCTTTAACCTCGATTTCCAGGAAGGATTACAAACAAAGGTGCCTTGACTTCCTGGAAAATCGACGTTGGTGTGATGAAATAAGCAAGAAATCAGTACTCCAACATAATTCACTGTTACAGGCCCCCGGCCTACAGTTGTACCTGTCCCCCGATTTTTCCAGTTATGACAGGATGCTGTTAGCCCGTCTGAGAGTTGGATCTTATCATAGATTAATAACTTTCCCAGCTAGAAATGATTGGTCTTCAAATTTAATTAAGTGTCCATGTGATAATCTTGCAACACAATCGCAAATACACTGTGTCCTGTTTTGTAAATTTTATTCATGGGGAAGAAGGCAATATTTGATCCCCCTATTGAAGTCCTGGGGACTCAGGCAGTGTAGGCCTGCTTTTCTGAAACTGCTTTTACTGCAAGATGAAATAACTATTAATGCCTTATCTAAGTTTTTAAAATTTGCTATTCGGTGCAGATTGTCGATGAACTAAATCAGAGTCTGTTTTTATGCTGATTAACTCGACTAAGCCGTATATAAGCTGTAATATTTTTTCTTAATGCAGTACTTTCTAATATGTATGTATTTCTATGTTGCTTTTATGGTTTTATATTGAAATCGAATAAAGCTATCTTGACTTGACTTGAGATCAAGGAGGATCAGGAGACACGCTTCATTCTGATCCAGCATTGATTAGGACGTCATCCACTATGTGAGGGAGGGCTGTTTCTGTGCTGTGGTCTTGGCGGAAACCGGACTGGTATCGATCTATGCGATTGCAGAGTTGGATCTGTACACATTTCTCGATAAGCTTTGCCAGGGTGGGAATGTTGGAGATTGGACGTAAATTGTTTAAGTCTGCGCAGTCTGCCATTGCTTTTTTTTTTTTTTTAGGATGGGGGTTACCTGTCCTATTTTTAGGCAATCAGGGATGGTGCCCTGGAAGAGAGAGGCAATTACGATCTTAGTCCATAGAGAGAGGATAGACAGTTTGATCTCATTAAAGATAAGACGGAGGTAAAGGTTTGATGAAGTTGTTCGATGGTTTCAGACATATAGTACGCCAACTCGCACTAATCTAACCAAATAAGAACATCTGCTTGCAGAAGGTGTGGCTCGCGAGGGGCTGACTTTTTCCACATAGTGTGGGACTGCTCCAAAGTGGCTAAGGTTTAGGACATCGTGGTAGAGGTTCTCTGTGCAGCCACAGGGTGACTGTCAACTAGAACTATCAAGCAAAGATTGTTGGGAATATTGGAAAATGAGACTTGTATCACTGGTGTGAGAAAATTAAGTGCATTATACAGTGAGGTAGTTAAATCTCACTGTGTAATACACTACCAACCCTTCTTAGGACCAATTAGGTTTCATTCGTTAAACCTTAGCTCAACCATGAATAGCTTTGGCTTTGAGCAGTCAGGCTTCAACAAGGGAACAAGTTTAAAGTATTTAAACAGCACCAACGCAGTTGAAGAAGAAACTAACAACTCTTGAAATCTGACACCAATTTATAAAAATAGGCCTATATTTTTACAACTTTATGGACACAAAGCAGAAAAGATCCACCAGAGGGTTTTGCAGATATAAACTTTCAAAGAAACAAAAAATCAAGACTTCTTATTCAACCGAAAACCAGCATTGGCAAATTCAACTAATTTGACACTTGGAAACTTTTTTCAACAAAATGTTATATCAAGGATGAATGCTATTACTTGGAAGCGATCAACTCAGTCAAGGGGACCACTAGGTCCAAATAACAGTTACCTTTTCAAAAAGACAGTCTCCAGTCCAGTTCCAGCGTTAGGGGTTAGTTACCATTACCATCTATGGAGTGGTCCTGATGCAAGGGATACAGAAGGCTGAAGATGCTCAAGGATGCTGAAGATTAGGTGTAGTCGACAGAAGTCTTCATGGGGTAATTCCTTGGTCCAAAGTCTAAGTGGGGTATCTTTGGCCACATGGGCTGATGTGCCTCGAAGTCTTCTTCAGGTCAGCAAAATTCCAGTTGCCACTGGACTACTAGTCTCCTAGCACAACAAAAGTCAGCATTTCCCTTCTTTTGGTAATAACTCTCCTCCTGGGCGACCAAAATGCACTCTGACAACTCTCTTGGGTCCAGCAGACTCTGGTGCAACTTGTTAGTGTCATGTTTCAGTCTTCGAGGAGCGCTGCAAGGAGGAGTGATTATCCAGTGATCGGTGTTACCAGCTCCCCCAGGCAGGCTTTCTCAGTGTTTGTGGCCCTGTGCTGCGAACAGGGCAGCCAACTGACTCTTGTAGACTAAGCTTTTGGCAGGTATAAGGGACGACTTCTCCACAAGCAGGACACCACAAGCACCGTGCTATCTTCACTTGCACAAGGAGCAGCAGATGCAGTCCAACTTTGGTGCAGACTCTCTTTGCTAGGTCCTCAGTTAGCAGGGCAGTCATTCGTCAGTCCTCTTCTCCAGTCCAAGCAAGATCGGGATACCAGGGGTGCCTCTTTTTTGCCCAGAAAGTGCCCTTCGGAGAGGTTATGGTCACTAGCCAATGGGCTATTTGTTTACCCCCCCTTACAACTTCCTGTGAAGTGTGGCACCTAGCTATCCCAGAGTGCTCTATTCTGCCCACTCCCAAGATGTTGGGACTTCTCTTAGCGTGTGGAGCTCGGTAGCCTACCCGCTAGAGGTGTGGCTACCTGGGAGCAACATGCCTAATGGAAAATCGGTTTAGGCAGCGTTTCCTCCTCTCTGTCCCCCAACGCCAACCTGTCTACCCAGACAAAAATAAAACCCTTCTCCAGTGTGGTTACCATTTACCCTTCAAAGGCAGATTCCCCTTTGAAGCTCTCCTTCTGGGCTAACATCTTATGTGGCTTTTTTCCAAGAGGAGATTAGACCTCTAATGTTACTGTCCTGAAAGCCATTTACACGTCGCCCTAGGTGAGCAGAAGGTGGTCTCATGGCCAGCATCAACAAATAGCCGCTGGAAAACTTGGGCACTCTCAGAGTGGCAACTTTTAAAGAGAGGCATGTGGCAACAAGTTACATTAATTTCGACTTGGGCATCAAATCGGGCTTAATGTAATGAGTTGTTTGGTACCTTGAAGTACCAGCTTTAGTAGTCCCGTTCAGAAGTTAGCACAGCTCAGTTGTCAACATGTAACCTTGGACTCGCCAATAGGGCAACTAGCCTAGCTCACAGTAAAAATGACAATTGTGAGTTTTTACCGTTAGAACATGTAAAACATGTTCAGCTTTTCAATATGCTGCACCCTGCCTTAGATCACGATAGGCCTGCTGTGGGGGCGACTCCTACACATTAAAAAGGGAGGTTTGGGCTTTGCCATTGTTTGAAATGGCAAAGTCGAATTAGCAATTTTTAAACTGCTCTACCAGTCTGCAGTGGCATGCTGGGAGACATGTTTTACCTTGTCCCACTCAGGGTGGCACAACATGCACTGCAGTCCCTGAGGTGACACATTAACTTTCCGGCGTTGAGTACCCCTGGTACCAAATACCGGGGACTTAGAAGTTAGCTTATGCCCTTTGGGTGCAGGCCTATCTAACCTACATGTTTAAGGGTGAGGGCACTGGCACAGAGGTCGGATTAGCAGGCCCCGGAGCACTCTCAGAATCAAAAAACCAGCATCAGTAGAAGCAACTTTCTGGAATGGCGACATAAGAAACAATAAATGAAAGCCTCAAGAAGAGGTGAGAAACTAACAGAAGGCTTGGTCGACTTGGGGGGGGGTCATGCTGACAAAATTGGTAGATCCACCACAATAATAGACTCCCCTGAATGTCCGTGTGGTATCTCACATGAAGTGGCATTGAGGGGTTAGCATCTCATGGTAGAACCTGCTGATGTCATGGACTGTTGTACATTACAATGTTCTGTAAATCTTCAGTTACTGGATTGACTGCTGGCTGATGGATGGGATCTTCTCCATTGCAATAAACATCTCAACTACTTTCTACCTGTCTGCCAAGTTTATTGTGCAAGATGCTTCACTGGCGTAGTCGGCACTGGAATTTCTAAGAGAAGATCTCAACACAAGAGTTGATTTCTATAAAGACTAAAGACTCTTTTCCTCAACTTTGCGTGGATATAAAAAAAAAAAAAACGGAAGAGGAAGACACAGATTTAATTGGATTGTATGCCATCAAGCGGACATGGTACCACGTGTTACCTGCCATGCATGGATTAAGGATGTCATGGATTAGGCGGATCGTATTGCATTAAGCGGGCATTTCCTAGTGTGTCAGCTGTCTTGTATGGTATGTACACAACTTTAACTTCAAACAGCCTGCGCCGGATGTGTGCCTTCGCTTAACGTTTCTTTACATCTTTGGCGTGCGAAGCTTAACGAGTGAAGCTTTCACTTCCTGTGGGATCATCATTGTGCTTCACGCATCGTGTTTTCATTGCCATTTGTCCACTTGGTGGAACTATTTATACATCTGGTGAATCAATTTGAGAGGTGGTTTTGTTTTTGAACAATTTGCTGCACGAGTTTACTCAATATCCATAATGGCTATCGTAGTCATCTCTACAATGTGCATCTCTCGCGGCGGTGATCACCATTAAATTTTCAAAGACAAACATTGGCACTCCAACGGTTGAAGGGCGTCATACCTGGAACTTTCTTGTTTCTTGGAACGGGATCCACGATTGACTCTCTTCTGTACTCCATACCGCGTCACCGGAATCGAAGCTTCTTGTCTCTTGGAACGGGATCTACGATTGACTCTCTCTAGCATTCTGTACTGCGTCATCGCGTATCACGCTATCGCAAGCGTGCGTGGTGGCCATTTTGTGTACGGTTGCGTAGCAACCGGGAGCGCTTCTTTACATCGCGTCTTCCTGCATTCTACAACGTTTTGTGGATCGGAGCATAAATATTGAGCATAGTACATGACCAGCGGCAACTCCGTGGATTATCGCCATTCTGTTTCAGTATATGATATATTTATATTGTAAAAAATAAAATAAAAAAAAGGAAAAAAAAAACCTTAACTTATAATTGCAGAAGGAATATGGTTTAGATCCTATTATAGAGTTTGTAATGTTAACTATGTGATGTAATATGGTGGTTCAACACTGAAACAGCGATATATAGTTTCATTTTGGGGTTATACCTGTGAAAACAATTGGCATTACATTCTATTTGGGCAAACATATAGGTGAATCAATACCTGAGGGAACTGTGGGCTTTGCATTCCTTTGGGGAAGCGTACAGGTGAATTTTGTTACTGGTTCTTAGAGATTTGTTTAAAGAACTTTTGCAATCATGCAAAACGTTACAGCAGCACCATTTTTTTTTTATCGTGTCCTGGTTCTCCTCCAATTAAATGGAAAAAATGGATGGTAGTTTTTGAAAGATATGCCAGGGTCTGTGGTCCCTCATTGAGTGCTGAAAGAAGGTCGTCCTTATTACTCCACTGTTTAGGATCTGAAGGTCTAGATGTGTTTGATAATTTACCAGAACTTTCAGCTGATGATGCTAGGGGTCTGAATGATTATGAGATCTGCATTAAGAAGCTTGATAAGCATTATCTGCCCAAAGTCAGCACAATCCTTGAAAGGTATCAGTTTGCTAAGAGAATGCAATCTACTGACGAGACAATTGAGGATTATATAACCCAATTAAGAAAGCATGCCTCCTCATGCAAATTCGAAAACTTAACTGATGAACGCATCAGGGACCAGTTTATGTTTGGTTGTAGCATGGAAAAAATTAGAGAAGAATTGTGGTTAAGAGACGAACCGTCTCTTGATGAGGTGTTAACTATTGCAAAACGTATTGAACATTCTCTGAAATGTGTTGCTGTCATAAAGAAAGATGCAGAAAAGGGGGCTAATATTGAGATAGTAAAGATTAAAACAGAAAAACGTGATTCCAACGATGAAATACATTCTGACAAAGTAGTGTCAGAAAGAAAGTGTTATAGATGTGGCAAGGCGGGAAATTTAGCTAACGATAAAAAATGTCCGGCTCTCAGTCAAACATGTTCAAAATGCAAATTAAAGGGACATTTCATTGCTTTCTGTAAAACAAAACCCAAAACAAAGGTCAAAGAAGTAGAAATATATCAAAGGGATTGGGGAGAACCTAATTCTGAGAATTTGGTTTGTGGGCAGATCGTGGTACAGGTTGAAACAAAAACGAGCAAAAAATAATGTCCTTATGATGAGATTGTAGTAGAAGGAGAACGTACTAAGGTACTATTTGATTCTGGTGCAAAAATTACCATTGTATCAAATGAGTTTTATGACTCCAAGCTCAAGGGAAAGATTACACTTATGAAACCAGACATCATTCCTTTGGCTTATGGGGGGGAACCCATAAAGATACATGGATATTTCAATGGTTTAATAGAATATAAAAATCGGCTGATTAATGGAAAGATTTATGTTTCAAAGCGTGGAGACAGCATCATTAGTTGGTTACATCAAGGAGATCTAGGGGTGTTTCTAGATCCAAATGCTGATTCTCCCATACAGTTGAGAGATAGAATTCAATCTGTGGATAAAAATGCTGATGACATGTATGGTCACATACTGAAATCTTAATTTCCGAATGTGTTCAGGGAAACCTTAGGCTGTTTGAAGGGGTATCGACATAAGATACAGTTAAAAGCAAACGCAGTTCCTGTGCATTGCAAGGTGAGAAGTGTTCCACTATCGGTTAGGGAAGACATGAAAAAGGAAATAGAAAAACTGAGCAGTTGTGGGATCATCGAGGGATCGGAATGGTTGGCTTCGGTCGTTGCAGCACGCAAACCTAATGGGAATTTGCGTCTGTGCATCGACTTAAGACAACTTAATAAGTGTGTTGTGGTGGACAGATACCCATTGCCTAATATTACCGAACTGTTGACTTTACTTGATGGGGCAAAGGTATTCAGCACATTAGATCTTACTTCAGCGTATCATCAAATTGAACTGGATGAGTCGTCTCGAGACTGAACTTAGTTTATCACTCCATTTGGTACCTTTAGATTTAGAAGAATGCCTTTTGGTTTGGTATCTGCTTCCTCAATAGTCCAATGGGTGATGGAAAGAATATTAAAGGATCTTCCCGGAGTATGTGTCTACCAAGACGACATTTTGGTTTTTGCAAAAGATGATATGGAACATGACAATAGATTAAGATCTGTGCTGAAGGGTTTGAGTAGGCATAACCTCACAATCAAGGTTGAGAAATGTAAATTTAAGTCTAATACCATCAATTACCTAGGACATAGCATTTCTGGGGAAGGTGTGAAGCCCAAATCTGAGTTAGTTGAAACTATCACAAAAATGTGTTCTCCCGCCAATAAGTCCGACCTAATGAAATTTTTAGGGATGATCGAATATTATGCTAAATTTGTAAAGGGGTTTGCTGTAGCAACTGTGAACATGAGGAAATTACTGCGAAAGGGTGAAGAATTCTTGTGGTCTGATAGGTGTGAAGATGAATTTGTGGCTATAAAGGAAAAGCTTGGGCTAGCCCCTTCATTGAAGAGTTTTGACCCTTCTGGTAAATCCATATTGGTGACTGATGCGCGTGAGAAGGGGCTGGGAGCTGTATTGAAGCAGTGTGGTGCTAACGGTCTGCAAACCATAATGTTTCTGTCCAGAAGTCTTAGAGATCCTGAAACACGATATTCTGTTGTGGAGAGGGAAGCTTTGGCTGTGTTTTGGGCGGTGAAGAAACTTAAGAAGTTCTTGTGGGGTGTAGATTTTGTGGTGCATACAGATCATAAACCATTGGTTGAAATTTTCAGCAAGAAAGGTTTAGATCTCGTTTCTGGTAGGATAACCAGGTGGGTGATTGGTTTACAGGAGTATAATTTTATGATCAAGTATATTCCTGGTATTGAAAATGGAGTCGCTGATGTTCTTTCACGCTTAGTGCCATGTGACAGTTTGTATGAGGACAATCCAGAGGATGATGAGGATGATGAAATCGTCTGTGTGGTGGATCATAGCATCATTTCGGAGGATAGATGGTTGGAAGAATTACAGAAGGATCCGACTTTGTGTGAGGTGATAACCTTATTAAAGATAGGGTGGAGCTCAAATAAAGAAGCGTCGGATGATGCAAAATGTTTTTGGGGTGTACGGAATGAATTGTCAGTGGACAATAATCTGTTGTTTCGTGGGACAAGATTAATTCCCCCTACTAGTCTCAGGAAAGAATTAGTTGACTCAGTGCATGTGGCTCATTCAGGGTTAACTAAGTGTAAGGAAAGACTTCGCATGTCTTATTGGTGGCCTGGTATGGACAGAATGGTTGAGCGTGTCATTAGAGATTGTGTTTCGTGTGCCATCAGTGACAAATCTAAGTGTACTTATGAACAACCCATGGTTTTAAGGAAACGCCCGAATGGACCGTGGCAAGAAATTGCTTTGGACATTGCTGGTCCTATACAAGGGAAAGAAACTCAAACATATCTGTTGGTTGTCATCGATATGTATTCGAGGTGGCCTGAGGTATTCTTCTTATCGTCTGTCAATACTGGTAGTGTGATCGAGTGTTTGAAGTGCTTATTTGCTAGGGAAGGCTTACCTATTTCTATTCTATCGGATAATGGTGTTCAACTGATTTCAAAGGAAAGGGATTGTCCATAAGACTTCTGCTCTCTATCACCCAGAGGCCAATGGGATGGTTGAAAGATTTAATGAAGTTGTTAAAGAGACCATTGCTTTGGCGAAAAGTGTTTGAATGGATTGGAAAAATGAGGTTATTGGAAAAATTGAGGAATACAGATTGACTCCACATACAACTACTGGGAAGACTCCTTTCTTATTGTTTCGGGGTAGACTTCCCAATACGTGTGTTGAACCTTTCTGGGTCAATAAATATGAATTGTTTAGAGGTAAAGAGAAGGAGTGTGATGGTGAAAAGATGTTAAGAGTTGAAGAGGAAAAAGGGAAACTAAGGAAAGCATACTTTGATAAAAAACATGCTGTAAAGAAAACTATTGTACGTGTTGGTGATTGGGTCAGGATTAAACGTCCTGGTTTGTTAGACAGCTCCTTGTCTAAATTCATGAAACCTTTTAAGGTGATTAAAACATTCAACAACGCAATCCAAACTCAGGATCATCGTATCTGGAACTTAAATAGGGTAGTTGTGTGTAGTGGGGTGTTGAAACGTGGTATGAAGATTGATTCAGATAAGGACAATAACATTTCATTTCATTTCATGCTGGTGATGAAGTGAGTGGGAGTTTGAATTGTCCTAGGAAATCCTCCAGGGTGTCCATGAGACCTTGTTACCTTGCAGATTTCATTTAATTTTTGTATTTTGCTGATTTTATTTAATGTTTATTGATTTTGTCTTCTTTTGGGGAAGGGAGATGTGTGGTATCTCACATGAAGTGGCATTGAGGGGTTAGCATCTCATGGTAGAACCTGCTGATGTCATGGACTGTTGTACATTACAATGTTCTGTAAATCTTCAGTTACTGGATTGACTGCTGGCTGATGGATGGGATGTTCTCTATTGCAATAAACATCTCAACTACTGTCTGCCAAGTTTATTGTGCGAGATGTTTCAGTCCGATATAATATGCACTGCTTTCAACAATACTGTTTAAAAAGTAATCTGTTGGATGGGATGATGGGCTGGGCCATATATCTTTTATGCTGCAATACTGTATGTGGGTTGCATTTACATTTTTGGGTTTTTCTTTCCTATGAGGATTTATTTTTAAACCGACTCTTTGGACCAAGGTAAATGTTTAAAAGAGGACTGCTGTACCCAAGGTGCGCCTAAGGCAAGCCCATCTGCCCCGAACGGGTCCAGGGGCCAAGAACGCTGGTTCTCAGCCTGCAGGTAGGATTTTTTACTTGCCTCCCTCTTTTTATTCTCTTAGTCCCCCTACAATTGAAGCATGTGGTCCCCCTCCTCAACCTAGCATCACTTCCAAATAGTTGACCCCAATACGAAGTCTTCTAATGGACTTTCTGCACACCTGGCAGATAATGGCTCCCATACTATCATAGTTGCACTGATAAGGAACGTAATCCCTTTTTTTTTTTTTAAACTTAAAATGTCACTCGTTGGTCAAACACCAACTGGACATTTATTTACATTTTGACTGACCATAACCCTGATGCCTTATATGTAACGGAAACCTGGTTGAATGACTCTTCGGTTCTGGATACTGTCACAGTCCTACCCTCAGAATACCGAAACGTACATATAGAGTGCCCAGATAGGAAGCGCGGTGGTATTGCAATTTTGTATTTTATTGCAAAATTGGTAAATGGTCTATCCTGGATTGTGAGGCTCTTCTATTTTCAATATCAATGTCGACAAAGTTCACTATGTCTGGAGCATTAATCTATCGTCCACCAGGTTCTCCCAGTAACTGGTGTGCTAGTATTATTGAATGCCTTGTTCCAGCAAGTCTTAAATACGCAACTTTACCATGTTGGGTGATATTAATATTCATTTGGATGACAAAACCTGTAGCATTGCTACCCCTTTGACTGAAGACTGGATATCCAACAAATTAATAACTACTTCCCGACTCACAGAGCGAACCATTTGTAGGACCCATTATTCACCGACTTAAGGAATCTGCAATCAGATTCTCCTTTACCTTTGACATGGTCCGACCATTTTGCAGTCCCTTTTTTCATTTTCAACTGACACAAATCTAAAGATTCAGGACATTCACCAAGTTTCCTCAAGAGGAGCTGGTCTAAACTGAATGGTCCTTTGTGGAAAGCTATTTTAGAAGCTAACCTCCCCTTGCAGTGTAACTCTGTGGTGCTTGATACAATGGATTCTCCACTCACCATCACAGTGAGCACCTTACTAGCCGATCTGGAGGCCCTTAAAATTGTCCAGTTGGTCGACCAAGGGACTCACAGTGGTGGGCATATACTCGACCCCTTCCTCACGAATATTCCGAATGTTCTACTCAGCGCTCCCACACTCATGGCCTGGACCGACCATTTCTTAATACAGGGTTATATCACTATCTTCTCCCGTGTTCGAACCCCATTCTTTAAGTGTTTTTAAACGCTCATGGAAGAAGCTTAAATTAAAGGAATTTCAGCAGTTCTTACTGACACACCGTCCTCTTCCTTCTACTGAAATCACCTGTAGCTATGATAGCTTTTGTGAGTGGCTTACGTCAGCACTTGACTCCTTCATACCTGCCAGGTGGACTAAAATTAGATCTAGTCCCTCGAGTCCTTGGTATACGGACTCGCTCAGAACACTTCAATCCGCCTGTAAAAAGCGGAGCGTGCTTGGCGCAAAACGTATGACGTTGAGCTTAAAAAAGCCTACAGATCTTGTACGAGGTACTACCACCAGGCTATCTGCAAGGCCAGAGCTACTTATTATGCGATGGAAATTAAAAATAGCCCGAATCCTACCAAGATTATTTTCCAAATCTGTAAGGAGTTAACTAGCAAACGGACCTCCACTTCTGTTAAGGCCACTTTGACTCAGTGAAAAAATTGCCTCAACCTTCTCCACAAAAAAAGTGGCTATCTACAGATCCTTTCCCCAAGAACCCTTCTAGTATCAAGTCCAATACCGTTCCACAGCTTCTTTCTATTCGTGGTCTTAATCTAGAGAAGTTCAAAAAATCAACCATGAGTCAGATCAGGTTCTCCTATGGACCCTTTGCGCCCTACTCAATTTCAAGAGCTCGAGGAGTGCTGTTACCCGGCTATCCTGGACCTTATTAACCTATCCTTTGAAACAGGAAGTGTACCAGTTAAATGGAAACAAGCAACTGTTGTCCCTATCCTGAAAAAACCCTCCCTGGACCCCTCCCTTTCCGAGAGCTACCGCCCTATTTCCCTTCTCCCTTGGATTTCCAAACTAGCGGAATCTCATGCCAATTGCGGTCTGTCTTCCCATTTGCTGGAAGCTAACATCCTCGACCCATCCCAAAATGGGTTTCGAGCGCACCATAGCACCGAGACCGCTCTCCTTGCGGTAGTGGAGCAAATTAGAAAGATACTTGACAGAGATCAAACGGTAGTGCTGATCCTGCTGGATCTCAGCGCTGCCTTTGATACCGTCTCTCACTCTGTTCTCCTCCAGCGACTTTCTGAAGCCGGGGTTGGTCAGGTTGCTCTCGACTGGTTTCGGTCCTTTCTTACAGACCGATCCTTTCAGGTGTCCACGCCGCCTTTTGTTTCCGCCTCCCGTCCCATCTTGCAGGGTGTTCCTCAAGGGTCTGCTCTCAGCCCAACTATGTTCAATCTATATGTCCAGCCACTGGCTGAGGTAGCCCAGAGATACGGTCTCACCATGGTGTCTTACGCTGATGACACCCAGCTGGCGGTGGCACTCAATGGCGAGTCTGCAATGGACGCCGCTGCCTTCCAGATCGCTCTACGAGGAGTCGCGGGATGGATGTCGGACAACAAGCTACAGCTGAATGCCTCTAAAACCGAGGTCTTAATCTTTGGGAAAAACACCGACCTCTGGGGCAGCCAGTGGTGGCCTTCCGAGCTTGGTCCTGTTCCGGTGCCTGCTGCCGAGGTCAGAAACCTTGGGGTGTGGTTCGACAGCAAGCTGTCCTACATTCCCTATACCAAAAGATTGGCTGGGATCTGCTTTGGCACTCTGCAGTGTCTCAGACCAATCTTCAAATTTTTCGACCCTACTATCAGGCAAATCATAGTTCAAGCTATGGTCCTGAGTAGACTGGACTATGCCAGCTCGCTTCTACTAGGAGTCAACAAAGCGGAGCTTCTTCGCCTCCAGCACATTCAAAACGCGGCGGCCAGGATGCTGGTTGGCCTGCCTAGATTTTGCTCTGCCCGCCAAACCATCCAAAACCTGCATTGGCTCCCGGTGGAGCAGAGGATTAAATTTAAGGCACTTTGCCTTACTTTTAAAATTCTAAAGCTGTCCTCTCCTCCCATCCTCGCCCAGACCATTTCCCCCTATCTCCCGAATAGAGCGCTTCGCTCTGCGGGGTTAAATTTGGCCATCGTCCCCCGCTTTAAAAGAGCTAGAATGGGCGGACGCTCCTTTTCGGTGCTAGCCGCCTCACTCTGGAACACCCTCCCCCCCCTCACTCCGCTCCATCCCTAATCTTCTTCCTTTCAGGAAATGTTTGAAAACCTTCCTGTTCTCCACGGTTTAGGTCCTTCAGCTTCATTTGTGATCTGTATTTTCTCCGTCGTTATGTTGCACCATCTCCTCAGCGCCAGGACGCCACTTTGCTGCGGCATCTGTGCGCTTTACAAATATAAATAACATAACATAACTTAATGGCCTACTCCACCCTTCGCAATGTGGCGTTCAAGCAGGCCATAGCACTGAATCAACTCTCCGCTGTCTTACTCAGTTCTTGAGGCATCAATTGGACAATGGTGAAGGAGAACTATGGTCCAGGCCATGGTCATTTCCAGGCTGGACTATGGGAATGCTTTATATCTGGGGGCGGCAAAAACACTGCTTAACTGCCTACAGTTTGTTCAAAATGCTGCTGCACGTCTTTTGCTCCATCCTCATAAATTTGCCTCTACAATCCGTATGTTGCTGACCTTACACTGGTTACCTGTTGAGTTAAGGCACTGTGCTATATGCCCAAATGCCTATCGAACACTGGACCTGCCTATTTGAGATCGTTGGTGTGTCTTTGTCCCCCTGCACCCTCTTTGTGCTCTAGCCATCTTAGGCTGGCTGTAATTCGTGGAATCCGAAAATCCCGTCAAGGAGGACTGGCATTCTTTCATTCTTTTTCATCTGATCTAGACTTTGGAATGCAGCTAATGATTTGCCTCCAACTCAGAGAGGATGTTATTCACACCTTCTGTTTCACAAATCTTAAAAAACGTGGTCGTTTCAAATCTCGAAATTTACTTAATTCGATACCCCTTACACGGCACTCTAGTCTGACCTTTGTTCCGTATTTGAGCCAGGCGCTGGGAAACCTTTTCTAGATTGCCATGCGCTGTACAAAATACATATAATAATAAAGTCCCTATTTGCTTAAAGTAGATTTGCTACCTAGGTTAACTAAACAGGTTACAGCCATTTTACAATTTATAACAAAAAAATATATAGTAATAGATAGAAATCTAAAATAACCTTCTGTATAATTTTTGGGAATATGAAAAAAGGCGACTTAGGGTTTCTGTATCTTAAAAAAGAAACCAAAAGGATTTTACTAAACATTCCTCTTTTCACTGGTGTCAAACTAAAGACTGAAAAGCTGACATGGTGCAGATTGAAGTGACAGTCCATGCATGCTCTACCTTTACAGTCTTCAGACAAAGTTCGAAAGATTATGGGTTGTACTGTCAAATGCTGAACATAGTAAAGGCCTGGTTTGTGACAGAGGAAGCTATATACTTCATGAGGAAGCATTGCAAAGAAAGATTGCAGTGTAAGAGGAGAGAAGACATGGAGTCCTCCATCACACCAAGACAAACCTAAGAGTGGAAATCCTCGAAGAGGATAAATTCTTAATTATAAAAATATCTAAGAGAACATAATACTTTTTTCTTAAATGTTTGCTTACTACAGACCTCAGGGGTCCATTATATCCCGTTTATCTAGCTACCCCCGTTACCATACCCGATTAAAACATTTAAACTCGCCTATTACAATGATGCAGGTGACAAGCAAATCAATCTAAAAATGGATGGACCAGAAGACCTCCACAACTAAAACCTTGGCGACTACCTTCGCGTCAAACACAGATGATGAGTAACCACCTAAATTTAAACACTCTAAAGACAGAGATCATGACCTGCGGACAATTGTAAACTTAAGACCCCTCCAACAACATAAAGAGAAGTCAGAAACGCAGGGGTTACAATGGATTAAAACTTATCCTTGATGCCATGTCAAAATTGTCACTAAAAGCCCCTTGTACACAATGAAAACACTGCATCCCATCTTTCCATACCTTGGATACTAACAAAAACTACAAGTTATCCTCATGCGTGTAATCTTTATGTGACTATGCCAACAGACTGTATCTTGGTGCAACCAGATTCATCACACACAAAACACAACCAATCTAAAATGCTGCTGTATGACTCCTTTTCCACCTTCACCCACGAAGATGCACGACTCCAGTTCTACAAGCAATCTACTAGTTAATTATAGCTAGAAGGGCTATGTTCTATGTATTCTTCTTTGCCCAAAAAGCCCACTAGGGAAAAAGACCACTATACCTACAAGTTAAATCCAAGCAATAAAAACAAAATAGGGCACTGCAGTTCAGCCCTGCACCACGAATGAATCCCCTGCCTGAACCTTACCATAAGAAATCTACACGTTACAGCACACAAACATGGAACAACAATCAACCAGCACACTATTTTCAATAGCCATGTAAGTTAAGAAGGACTGAACAATGGTTAGCCTGAGTATTATATAGAAATGTAAATTCATATACAACCTCTTCAGGCCCACATTAATACTAATAGCATAACACTCAGCGCTCTGCATCCAAATTTAGCTTAATTGTTTAACACTCATATGAAGACATATATGCTATGGGCCTTGTCCATCACCCAGTACTGTACCAGCCAATAAATCCGTCATCACAAACCAAACAGACATGGAATAACTGAAGAGATCAGTCACATACTGCTGAGTGATCGGAGGATTCTAATCTAGTTCACCACACAGGTCCCAACTGGCTACTATAAATACTTTTTATATCTCACAATATTCAGATACCCCCAACAAGGCCTGCTCAGTTCTAACAAAAATAAAAACAGAATATCAGGCAAGACAACCCAGTGCAGTAACAAGATAAGTAAATTATGTTCATAAGAAATGGCATAGGAGGGACCTACCCAAGGCTGCCAGCTTACGAAACACCATAAACTTAATGTATTTTTCTCACACCTCTTCATCCACCACACTGCTGCATTCTATAACATGATAACTGAACCTTAGTGGTCATCACACATGACATGGAAACACTTCCCAAAAAGGGAAAAAAAACACTAAGGCAACATCCTTCAAACACAAACCTTATACAGCCCAGCTTCCTGCCTATGTAGGCAAGCACTTCAGGTCCAAATATAGGGGTAGTTAGCACCATATAAATGCTGCAATACAGATATTTACACTATACAACATTGTGTACAGAAAATCATGGACTGCAGCTAAGAGAAAAAGAAAATTCAGATTTAAAACGGTGAGCTCCATACCTTTAAATACTTTCACCAATACACAGATGTTTGATAATTATCTTTGAAATACTGCCCATTTATCTTCTCTATCTACGGGATGCACTTGAGACCATAAACTTGCATGCATTTTACTTTTGCCTCAAACGTTTACTCTCAAGGTTGCCTTGAATTAGGTTTTGCACACAATACATTCCAAATGCAGTGAACCCCACTCAATTAAAATATTAAGATGTGCCCAAAAACGCCCTGTAGGAAATTTCACTGAAAGAATTTCTAATTGATCCAGCTACACAGTATGGGATTTTTTTACTTTAAACTCTGTGAAGTAAATTGAAGAACTATTCCAAAAACTGGATTAAGATTCGCCTGTAGATGGGGGCGTGGCTACGAGGCCAACTATGGCGGACGCGTGAGCCTGAAGCTCCGCGCCAGCCGAGCAATTTATCCTGAGAAACGTTGTTCTTCCCGGTGCCCCTTTTCCGTGCCGTCCCTGAGAGCGGCGGCTGAGGTATCAAGCGCTGTGTTTTGGCGCCGGTACAGTGGAGGACAACTCTGATTGCTGGAGCTGAGGTGGGGGCGAAGCGACGGAGTGATGGCGGCCGGAACTGAATAGCAGAACCGCGACACGGAAGCCGGGGCGCGCACAACTGAAATCGGTTTGGCACAGCGCATGCCATGGGGCGCTGAACCCACCTGGGGATTTGTGGACATGCCCTGGAGTGGCCGGGGGCCAGGCCCTGATCGGGACTACACCGCACCGGGAGCTGCGGCCTGCGAGAGAGGTCGGAGCCAGAAGGTCTGATTCAACGGGTCGCCGGTTTGGTCACCCGTCTAGGGAGTCTGGTGGTGCGGCGAGGCTGGACTTTATACTTGCGGATGTGTAGATGGTTTAACTTGAGGCAGTGGGGGTCTGGATGCGCGGACACGATTGCTCTGGAGGCCAACTCTCCGTATTAGGGCTTAACGGAGATTTACGCATGGGGAGAGTAGCTCGCGCCGATGCCGCGCAGGTGAGGCTTGACACCGGAGGCTATAGCAGGGAGGTGTTGCAACCAGGCCCATGGGCCCTTCAGGTCCAGGATCCCACACCCCTGCGGGGACACAGGACTGGAAGCGACCTTGCTGCAGACGCGGCTGCTCGTTGGGTCCGCCTGAGAGCTGGGCTGTTTGGCTGGATACTGGGACTAGCATTTATTTGTGCCTGGGATACCTCGTTGGGGCCGGTACCACAGGTGAGACCACAAACAAACATTGAGGCGCAACTGACGTGGGGGCCCTGGTGGTAGGCTGAACAGCTACAGGCAGTACTGTACTCGCTGCGAACCCTGTTTGGCTCGTCGACGCAGAGATGGCATACAAGCAGCACAGCAGTTTGGACGGAGCGCTGGGACAGTGTGCGAGGTTAAGTGCTACCACGTAACTTATATGCTGAAAGGCAACGAAGAAGCGGAGCTGGTGGTCCCTCCTTGTACACAGAGAACGGGGTCGGACGAGATCGCAGGTCGTGGTGCACACGGCGCTGACGATCGGTAAACCCAATGCAAAACATGTATACAAAGGAAAGGGTTTTATGAACAGGAAGAAAATGGCGCACTAACCAAATATACGCAATTTAATTACCAATGAAAAATTAATAATTTGATAGTACGGTGCTAACAGGGAGGGGAAGACCCTAAAACCCCTCAATCAGTGAGGGAAAATTCCAACACTTGAACGAATAAGGCAAGTCCCGTGCACTCATACAATAATCAGTTACACAAGGTATGTGTGTCTTCGATATGACATGAAGATACTGCAGCGTAGCAATCTTTGTATGTCCTTTAATAGGTCATCAGGCAAGAACAAAAAACAGCCAGCCGACACGTGTTTCATCAGAGTAAATGTCAAACTCTGACTCTTCAGGGCTGGAAATAATACAAACACATAATTTGAGCACAAAACAATATAATCTCAAATTGCTAAAAACAACCTTCCCACACCATTTGATAGAAGATGATGTTCTAGATTTTACGCTTGCTCTAATTCGTAACTGCAATACTGCTGTATATTGAGTTAGGTTTCTTGCCTGTGCAATTTTCAGGCTAAGCTGCTTTTCTAATTTTTTTCTAATAGGGATCAAGTACATGTTTTTCTTTCACACTTTTCACATCTATTAAATTTACGGTTTTCTTTGTATGTCTTCACTGTTGGCATATTTTGCTTTTTGTTTTTTATGTTGTACTTGTGATATTTTTTTTTTTAGTTTTTTTAGGGGATTTCACTGTACACTATTAATTGTTGGTGCCTTCATATTCTGATGCGTCCTACTGATTTGCAGGTATAGTGTGAGTTGCTTTGATCCTAATATGGATCCGGGTCTGTTTATCTTGTAATCCACTCTGATGATAACTCGCAATATAATGGGTCATGATTATTATTTGAAGATGCTTACACTTCTAGCGATATGTGTGTTTAATGAGATCGGCACCCGTATTTTGGATGAGAGCCATGGCACTTCTTATCTTTTTATTTTTTTTACTGTTGTTTCGTTTCCCGTGACGATAACTTAATTGTGTTTTCAGTATTCGTACCTGACGTGGTCTAGCGGTTGAGATGATCTTTGCTCCGCGTTAGTATATATACTTCCGGGTTTCGTGTTCGGTTTTCAAACTTCTGGTTGGAGTTAGACGCCAGGACGCGTACCCGTGTCGGAGCGAAGTAAGTTAGATACTAACTTCTCCTGGATCAGTTATCCCCTTTTTAACCTTTGTTTCATAAACAAGACTGTTTGATATGGACTAGGTTATTAATATGTGTATGTGCTTTTTCTTTTGGTCCCTTTTTGATAGGTCTTGGGTGACACACACACGTGTCTCCAAGCGATGTAAAGAACATTGTGCTTTTGAGATATGCAAGTTCCCCTTTTAGGGTTACACAGGGTGTTGGGTCACACTTGGTGTTTTATATTGATATTGCTTTTTGTAATGTTTTTTTTACTTGTTCTAGGTATTTATGACTATTTGAAGGATCCTTGCTGTTCGTTTCTGTACTGGCGTTACTTACCTGGATTAATATCCTTTTTTTAATGAGGTAAGCTGAAAACTTGTGGATCGTGATTTAAGTCTATCGGTGTATTTGAGCCGGTCTTGGGCTCTTGAGTTGGGTCGCTTAGTATGGTTAATAGTCTCTTGAGAGTGTGTGCCTCTTTCTTTATGAGTTTGTTTACATTCTTAATTTCAGTCTTTTGTATCGACAAGGCTGCTATTGTAACAATCCGTATTTTGGCTTTACGTATTGAACGCATATCTTCCTTGTGGTGGATGATTTCCTGTTCTTTTGGTAAGATGTTTTCAGTATGAATGTTTGTTTTCACATGGTAGTTTTGGTGTGTTCGGTTTTTTATCTGCATTTCAGTGACTGTGGTGCAGGCATTAATCTATGTCGTAATTTTTGTGCTAACCATGTGTCTTTTCACGTTATTGCATGTAACGGTGTGGTGTTGGGTTCTCCTATTTCATCACATGATTGTTATACTTTTTTTGTTTGTCCTACACGAGTGTGAGGTGTACTGTTGCTTTTTCTCTTTCTTTTCTTTTTTTTAATTGTGGGAAGGTTGTTTTTAGCAATTTCAGATTATATTGTTTTGTGCTCAAATTATGTGTTTGTATTATTTCCAGCCCTGAAGAGTCAGAGTTTGACATTTACTCTGATGAAACACGTGTCGGCTGGCTGTTTTTTGTTCTTGCCTGATGACCTATTAAAGGAAATACAAAGATTGCTATGCTGCAGTATCTTCATGTCATATCGAAGACACACATGCCTTGTGTAACTGATTATTGTATGAGTGCACAGGACTTGCCTTACCCAATGCAAAACATGATGGCCCTCCACCAGACCATGATGAGCACGCCCAAGTCTTCACACCCACAGATCAAGGGGAGGAGCCGATCAAGATTCTGGCACAGCAGCAGTATGCCAAGATACCAGAGGCAATCGCCGACACGAAAGCGACATTGCACCAAGACATCAGTACGGTGGCGGTGGGGCTGGACCTGCTGCGAGCTGAGCATAGTAAATTATCTGACAGGGTGAAGAAGACGGAACTATCTCTAGAAGATATTGCCCAGGCACAGAAGGCTCTGGCTGCGAAGGTTGAGGATCTTTCCGACAAAATGGTGGTGATGGAACGCAGGGCAGAGGATGCTGAAGGGCGCAATCGCCACAATAACGTGCGGATTTTAGGACTGCCGGAAGTAAGTGAGGGGTAGGACATGGTATCCTACTTGGAAAAATGGCTGAAAGACGTGGTAGCACCGGAATGCCTATCACGGTTCTACACCCTGGAAAGAGCCCACCGGGTGCCTAGTAGACATCCTGCACCAGGCAGACCGCCGAGACCAGTGGTGGCCAGACTCCTTCACTTCCGCTATAGAGACCTACTGCTGAAGAATGCACGCTCTGATGGTCCCTATACAGTTGAGAACGGCAAGGTATCCTTATTCCCGGACTATACGTTGGAAGTTCAAAGACGCCGGGCTTCATTTTTGGAGGTTAAGCGGGTGCTACGAGAGGGCATCTTGTACTCGCTAATGTTCCCGGCTTGGTTGCGGATAATGCTGGACGGGAAAACATTTTTTTGGGAGGATCCTAAAGCGGCCTGGGAATGGATTGAATCCTACAACACTGAAGGTCACCCTAAGTCTCACACCGGGCAGCCTGATGAGACCAAGCGGGTCCGGAGGCGGCAGAGGTGGAGGGTAGCCAAGAAGCCTAACCCATCACGAACGGTCGTCAAAAAAGCACAGGCACTACACGATGTCACGGAGATAGTGCGCAGTGGTTCTGTTGGGCAAGTGACAGGCTCGGTCTCTAGCCATGGACCTACAGATGCGGGATCAGACACGTCACGGAGTGGACGTCGGAGCCTGCCGGAGGAGACTCCGCAGACAGCGGACACTTTTTGGATGAACATTTGGCCATGCTTCCTCCTTCTCCTCCTCCTCTTACTCTGGTCCTTTTCTCTTTGCTGCTTCTTTCCCTTCCCTCCTTTTCTATACATTCCACTCTAACCCTCACACCCTTGGAAACCCCGATAATGTGCACATTCGCTCACTTGGTATGACTTATATTGTGAGGGGACTATGCCCTGGGCTGGGGGGGGAGTGAGGGGGTTGCTCCTGGGATCGGGTAAATACGGTCCTCCCGGCTGGTCCGCTGTAAGACCTATATTGCTTCTTAACTAGACACTAAAAGGTCCAAGTCACGCTCTCTGATAGGCCCTTGGTTGGTTACCCAGGTCCTAGTGTTTTGCTTATTTTGTTTTACTTTTTTTTTTCTACGGTCATAGGTTCTTACTATGTACTGGTTTTGTGAATTTGGGCAGCTGACCGTTGTCAGTCCACTCTCAGGTATGGGAGTTTATGGTTTGGGGTTGTTGTCCACTACCAGGAGGACTAGACGAATAGTTTTTGCACTCGTTGATAGGGGCGGGAGGCCAGGTGTGCATTGTAACACTGTCAGATGGCGCCACCAATAATTAGAGTTGAAGGGTTTAAAATCCTTACTTGGAACATAAGGGGCATGGGGTCGCCTGCTAAGCGCTATAATATCCTGAATTACATACGCCGTAGATGTGTCCAAGTGGCGCCGTTACAAGAGACTCACCTAACCGAAATAGAAGTTGGTAGGCGGCGACGTAGGTGGAGGGGGCAGCTGTACGCTACAACCTACTCTGTGTTCGCAAGAAGGGCCCTAGTGTGGATCCGACCAGGGGTCCCTTTCCAACTTACCCGGAAATGGATTGATGGGGAAGGAAGGTTTGTTATTATACTAGGGAAGCAGGCCGGAAGGGAGATAACAATCGGGAATGTGTATGCCCCCAACAGAGACCAGATTCCATTTTTAGAAAAGTTGTCTGTGATCCTAGCGGAGGTAGTTAACGACAATCTGATTATTTGGGGGGAGGGGGGGGGACTTTAATTGTGTGTATGACGTGCAGCAGGATAGATCTACTCCCCCATTGCATGGTACGCTGGCATCTAGAATGGCACAGGGACCCAGGAGATGGGTGGAGGGCTGGGGATTGACAGACATATGGAGACTTCACAATGACCGGCAGCGTGAGTACTCTTATTACTCCCACTTATATGACCTTCACACAAGATTGGATATGATTTTTTGCTCTAGCACACTTACTCCCCATGTTCTCAGGGCCTGAATATTTGGGACGAGCAATATCTGACCATAGCCCTTTACTACTGATGTTTACTCCTACACACAAGAGAGCTCCAATTCCCTCCTGGAGGTTGGATCCTAACCTACTAGAGGACGAGGGTTTCAAACAAATGCTAGCAGCTGCATTGCTCACTTACTTTTCTAGGAATTGTGGCACAGCTAGCAGCCCGTTAGTTGAATGGGAGGCATTTAAGGTGGTTACGAGGGGGCAATGTTTGGGACAAACAGTGGGCCTTCGGCGGGAGATTGCTGGAGAATTGGATGGGATAGAGTCACAACAAAAGGGACTGGATGGGGAGCTAGTGAAAGGCTTAGCGGTGCACGAGAAGATCGCAGAACTCAGGAGTCGCTATAATACCACTTGGGACAGACTACAGATGCTCGACCTCAATAATTACAGGGTGCGTCAGCATGATGAGGGGGGCAAGGCGGGCAGATTGCTGGCCTGGCTGGCCAGACCAGAGACTAGGGTGACACCCATCCCGAGTATCACGGATGACACAGGACAGGTGCTTTATTCTCCGAGTGCGATCAATGAAGCGTTTCGGAACTATTATGATTCCCTATACCAGCAGCTGCGAGAAGTGCCGTTGGAGGTGATTGGGATATACCTTGATGCGCTAAATTTGCCGGAACCGGAGACACGCATTAGGGACTCTCTGGCACTGCCAGTCAAAGCTGGTGAAATCAGAGCAACTATTAAGGGGATGGCACGGGGGGGGGAAACGCCCAGGCCTGATGGCCTTCCGGCAGACTTTTATCTGATCTTCATTGACACGTTGGCCCCGCAGCTAGAGCGCTTTTATGAGTCCTCGCTGGAGGCTCGTAGACTTCCGCCTACTCTTAAAGAGGTGCTGGTGGTTCCCTTGCCTAAGACTCAGTCAGTGCACCCGGAAGTGACAGACTTCCGTCCCTTATTCATGTTAAACTCGGATTTTAAAATCTTAAGCAAAGCATTGGCTACCAGAATCTTGCCATATGTGCAGCGATTAATTCATAAAGATCAGAATGGTTTCATTCCCACGCGCTCCACATCAAATAACTTAAGACGGCTATACAACGTCATGTTCCACACTGACCTTCGGGACTGCCCAGATGCAGTAGTAATGTCAATAGATCTCGAGAAGGCTTTTGACTCTCTGAGTTGGGACTTTCTCCTAGCGACTATGGATAAGATGAAGATGGGTGAGGGTTGGTCCAACTGGGTGCGATTATTGTATGAAGAACCAAGTGCCCGAGTCCGCACAGGCGCCATGATTTCTGCACCCTACAATATCTACAGGGGGACTCGGCAGGGATGCCCTCTGTCGCCGCTGTTGTTCGCCCTGGCCATGGAGCCATTAACTGCTCGTATTCGGCAGGAAGGCGAGAGACTGGGCATCAAGATAGATGGGTCCACGCACATTGTCTCGCTCTATGCCGACGATGTTTAGATTTACTTCAGAGATGGGGCAGAGGGGATTCCCAAGATCTTGCAGTTGCTGGAGGAGTTCGAGGGGCTCTCGAGCCTGCGACTTTATAAGAGAAAGACATATCTTTCCATTATTCCCTGCATTACCGAGACCATTGACCCTACCGACTGAGCTTAACTGGGCACCGGAGGTCTTTAGGTATCTGGGGATACGGATTTATCATACTCCGGCGAACTTATTCGAGGGTAATCTGGGCACGGCTCTACGGGGACTCCGGCAGACTGTAGCCTTTTGGCGAACACTGAAACTTCCTGTGATGGCAAGGGTGGCGCTATCTAAGATGGTGATGCTGCCTAGGCTCCTATATTATTTTGTTAATTTACCAGTACTTGTACCACGTAGTTGGTTTAAGAAACAAGACTCGATTATTAGAGATTTAATCTGGGCCGGTGGCTGGAATCGAGTGTCCTTACAGACCCTGCGCCTCCCATTGGCGGGTGGAGGCCTGGGGGCACCAGACTTTGAAGCATATTATTTGGCGGCCCATTTGCAATGGCTGGCTAGATGGCTTGATGCAAGAGGGTTAGATACGCTGTCACCGATGCCCAGATCAGCAATGGGGACCTTATTGCCTAGAATGCTGGATAGACGTCGGCAGGTTAAACCTATTGAGATGTTACTCACTGTGGCTATAGCGTGTTGGGACCGAACTATAAGCAGGGCGGAAAATATGACAATTTATTCCCCATGCATTCCCCTTTTGGGACTACCACAGGCAGGCAGGGGCCCACCCCTCTCAGATACAGTTGCCAGGATGGGAAGAAGCAGGGGTCCGAACGGTGGGAGACTGCTTTAGAGATAGGGAAGTATTACCAGTGGCAGATTTCCTGGAACACCATGATCTGCCGGCCGGGCAATTCCTGACTTACCATAAAATAAGAGGCCATGATTGAGTTGTGGGGAAGAGGGACGACGGAGCCGGACACACACTCAGCACTGCATGTGATGGTGACGCTGGGCTCAGCTGGACATTTGGTGAAGTGGCTCTATCAGGCGATTGTAGAACCGTCGAGTCACCCGTTGAGCCGACTTAAAAAGAGAGGTGGGAAGATATGCTTGCATCTCAACTATCGGATAAAGATTGGGAGCATGCTCTGGGTAGCACCAAGAAGGTGTCCAGAAATGCGGCCTTTAAATATCTACAATTTAACTGGCTCCATAGGACATACCTCACGCCGCACCGGTTGAATGTAGCATTTGGAGGGGGGAAACGGGTATGTCCATGTTGCTCCCAGGTTGACGGGGACTGGGCGCACATGACCTGGACTTGTCCGAGGATAATGGACTACTGGACGAAAGTGGTTGAACTGATTAATAAGGTATTGTCCCTCGGCCTGGGGTGCTTACCGGCAGTTTGCTTGTTGGGCGTATTTACGAGGCCTAAGGCTGAGCGATTGCGACTCCGCTTTGCGGACTTGGCCTTGCTTCTGGCTAAAAGGAGAACAGCCCTGTTAGACCTGTCAGCCCTTTGGGTGGTCCCTCCTCATCATTATTTATTTTGTCCCACTTTTGCCTCAAACCCTGTTTGAATTTTTCCTTTTTGGGAACCACCAGACTTTTTCGTGTTGCTGCAGATTCAGGGAGCCATTTTAGCTACCCCTGAAACTTCTGTCTGAGGGCCTGGAGCACAAAATGGTGGCCACCTGTGACATCACCAGCATCCACTGGAACCTACCAGCACCTTCCAGAACATTCCAGGAGATTCCAGAACCCTGTGACCGTTGGAGGCGGTTTAGAATGTTGGGAGGTTAAGACAGAGTGTTGGCAGTTGGAGCTGGCAGTTGGCACCTGACTGGTGAAGAGAGAGGAGCACAACAGTGAAGGAGGAAGGAGTGAAGCAGCAGGGGTGGAAACTTGTGCCTGGAGTGGGGTCCATAAACCCACCCTTGATACTTGTCCCTACTGATGGATCCCAGCCTATAGCCCTGTGTGGGAAGAAGACAGAAGAAACTTATCCTAAGGACCTGGACAGCAGGAACAGGCCTTAGAACCAAGAAAACAGCAAGATTCTGACCTGAGAACTGGTTTCCCTGGAGTCCGGCGTCGAGTAGCCTGAAGACCTGGAGCCCGAGGTGGAGAAGCGGCGCTGACTGAAGTAGCAGACGTCGTACCCGGAGCCGCCTGAGGTCGTGAGAGGGCGCCGACGGAGGTCGTGAGGAAGACCAGAGGTCGAGGAGGGAGTGAACCGAGGTCGAGCGAGCGGCGTCATCGGAGGAGTGAAGTCCGCCCTCCGGAGTCGTCGGAGACCGAGGTAGAGGTGAACCGGAGGTCGGGAGTGAGGATCGCACTCCGGAGTCGCCCGGAACCTGTGTGGAGGAGCACCGGAGGTCGGGGGTGGGGATCGCACCCCGGAGTCGCCGGAAGTCGACATCGAGGCCAGGCCGGCCGACGTCATCGGAGCCGAGAGCGCCATCGGACCGGAGCCGCCCGAAGTCGACATCGTGAAGAGACTGCCCGACGCCGTCGAATCGGAGGTCGAGATCGAACCGAGGCCACCGACATCGGACCGGAACCGCCTACCGGCGTCGTCAAAGAACTGACATTGTGCCGAGGCCGCCGAGACCGAACCGGAGCCGCCTCACGGCGTCGACACGACTCCAGCGGCGTCGGAACATCAGAAAAAGGGCAGTAAGTGGAGTAGAGGGCGCCTAAGGCCCTGTGGAGACCTGAGAGACTACTCTAAGGGGCTAGGGAGGTGCTGAAACCAACCTGACTGCGCCTGGGGTGAACTGGGACTAACCTAGAGAGGTTGTGTGGAGAGAGAAAGCCAGGGCACTGGTATTCCCCCCTTTGATCTACCTCAGCTTAGGCCTCAGCCTTGTCCCAGCCAGGGAGTAGCCCCCCCCTCAAGCCTTCCACAACCCTACAAGCTGTGCCTGGGCCAAATCAGCCCTTAAGATTTGAAGTGTCATCTGATTACATGAGTGTTGCTGTATACTTTTAATTATTTATTGGGGGTACTGTATTTATTGAATTTTTACCTATTTATTGCTGCACTATATTTATAGGTCCACAGGACTTGTTGGTGTACAATATTTATTGGTACAGTATTTATTGCCTCAAAGTATTTAATTGTCTGTATATATTGCACTTGTATTTATGCCCTGTTATTTATGATCACCCCTATTTATTTCATCAAACAGCCAATATTTATTTGACCTGCACTAATTGAAACTTGTATATTGTGATTGACCTATTTATTTTTCCAATCAGCAACTAAGAGAAAAAGATAAAGAAAGAATATTTTCATAATTTTTACGGTGTAGAGTCGTTTTTGGAACGGATGCACGCATGGTTCTTGTATGGGTATATTGTATGCTTAGCACTGCGCCTGTTTCCTGACCACTCGAGCCAAGCTACCACAGTGTGTTCGGGGAGTCCACCACCACCCTGCGGAGTGGGAGTGGGCTGGTTCCAACAAGCCCTCAGATGGAAATCGGCACAGGTCCCATTGGTGACTAAATGGGAAGATGATGTCACCTGTTGGGCTAGAGCTGAAGAGCGGGTCTTGATTAAAGAGGATAAGGTCACTAAGCGGCGCAAGCCACTTGCGGAACCTTGGGCGGATATAGTTGAAGTTTGGGAAGCCCGTCACATGCCGCTACCGGATTTAGACTTGGCTGAACCAGTAGCCTAAATTTAAGCATATACCTGCCCGGGTATGAGAATATAGTAATGGACTTGGGACGCTTTGCGAGGACTTGGATACCTGAGATATAAAATAAGACGTCTAAGATAGACTGGTACGGTGAGACACAGTAGGATTGCCCTCTCTCGCTTGGGCTCCACCCCTGGATATAGGTATACCTTAACACACGGCATTTAACTCACTCACCTTCTAATGAAGAAATCCCCTGGTAGATGGTTGTTTACATTTAGTGTTTTTGTTTACAAATAAGATAGAGCACGAATTGGGAACATCATTGTTCCATTATGTGTTGTAGGATTATGTTTGGCTATAGTTATAACTCCCATGTACTTTCATATTATCGATACCCGAGATGTACTTGTAATTATAATAGTTGTGTTACATAATGGAAGATAGGTCTACGGTAGACGGTCGCACTCCCAATTGGGCCTCGTGTCAATCAGCAGAAATACCTGGTTCATATCACTGTATGAAAGTGTAATACGTGTTGATTATCCTTTTTTTTTTTTCCCCTTTTCATTTTTTTTATGTCTCTTTAACTCCTATTGTTTGGTTATGTACGTTCAGTATAAGTGCTGAACTCGGTTAATATTGGACATTACAGGACTCGAATGACAGATCATACTCATTTATCCTGACATAGAGATAATAGAAATTGTAATTGTCTGGGTGTTTCTTCTGGTTTGTAAAAGAGATGAGTTCCTGAGTACTAATTGATGAAAAGAGGGGTTACCTACGTAGATGTGTAACAAAAACAATTGTATAATGTGGATTTGGAATTTAATATAAACTGCCAATAATAATGATATATTTTTTTTAAAATTTAAAAAGGATTCGCCTGTAGATTTTCAACTGGTGAACGTATGTCAGAAACATGCAACTGCGCATCATTTTTTTTTCTTCACTATGAAAATATTTCTTTTCCAGGGGTAGATTTTCCTTACTCTACAACTCCTTTTACTTTGAGGGTGTCACATTCCATTTCCAAACCTAGAAACGGACCAAAATTATCCAGCCTTCTATACAGCAGATTCCCATGTGCTTCTAGGGTAGGATTTATTATGCATTAGTTTGTGAATACCAAAAGTGTTCCTGACAGTTTGAAAGGCCACCTAGCGAGGAGCCGCGTGCACCACAACCCAAGATGGCCACCTGGCGGTGCTCCACATCGCGCCAGACTTCGCGGTCTCCTTATGAGCGGTTCCAGCGTCTCTCTTATCATTATGTGGGCATATTCATGAATCGGAACGCTTGGCCTACAGGAAGATACTTTCTAGATCCCTCATTTCCATGAAGATACAACAGAAATTGCAGGTGACTTTTTAGCTGCCTAGCGGATGCCATTTTGTTTCTCTTCCTTCAGCTTTTTCCTCTTCTAATCTCCTCACATGGCGCTTTGGAAGACAATTTTTCGACGTTTTCTTTATTTTGTGCACATTTTCTTTGAATGACCATTTCTTAACATTGGAGGATCCAACTATATGTCGAAATTGCTGTATTTTGTGAGGTAAATTTGCCCGCTTTCATATATGATGCCTACCTTCATAGTCTCTTCCTGAGCTTTTCATACCACGTTTCATGGGTAGAGGCAAATACCTACTCCATCATACTAAGAAACAGAAGCCCAACGCTCCTGCAGCCTGTTGTACCAACGATACTGCTCCAAACAATTCCTCACACCCACTTGAGGTTTTGACGCAAGAGGCAATTGTACTAACACAGCGGGTCTTACGACTATGGCATCTAAATCACAATTACCTTTAAGAGACTTAAACAAGATTCCCTCCTCTCCTCCTAAGTCCGTTTCTCCGGTTTCTTTGGATATTGTTTTGGAGGTAATCCGCACCCTCCGACCCTTCATTGAGGAAACTAACTCCCGCCTACAGACCTTGGACAATAAATGGTAATCTATGGAGTCCCGCCTCACTGTGGTGGAGCAACAGCTTAACGAGGTACAGGATTCATCTTCTAGAATTTCCTCTTTGGAGAAAGAGGTCCTACAACTGAGAAGATCGACTGAGGACTTGGAAAATAGAAATTGTCGCATTAATTGGAGTTCCTGAAGGCCTTGAAGGGGACGACCCTGTTGCGTACCTTACTTCCTTTCTGCCACAGTTCTTGGGTCTCCCTTCTTCGACCAAATTGAATATACGAGCACATAGACTGGGTCCACGTTTATCCTCCTCAGTCGCTCCATCTAAACCTTGTGGAATAATTCTTTTATTTCTACAATTCACTGACCTTCTGCAGGTGCTGGGTGCCGTTAAATCTAAAAAGCAACTGTCTTGGCATGGTCCAAAAGTACTTATTTCTCACTATGTTTCTTCGGCCACCGCCAAACGACGAAAATAATTTCTGGATCTTCGTCCAGCTCTTCGCTCCTTGGGTGCAAGATATGGTTTGTTCCACCCGTGCCTGTTTAAGGTCACCTTCTTAAACAAGACTTCCACTTTTGAAGATCCGGATGATCTCAGCAGGTTTATTCAATCTCATTCTACCGCTTCAATGGAGACTGTTCCTCCTCCTTCTGGAACTTGACTGTAGTGCTTCTTTTGTTATGCCACTGCATTGATTTTGTTGTTATAGTTTTATGTTATTTTGACTCCACTGTTCATCTTGCTTTTATTTGCATAACTCTTTGTTTCCTTTTACAGATTCATTGAAAGTTTACTGCATTACTCTCCATGTTCCCGCTCCTGTTCATGTTTAATTGAAGTCCTGGTGTGGTGTGTTACCCTTTGTTGGGTGTACTGTTTCCGTTGTCCATGCCGCCTCTCATCCTTCCCTTTGTTTCCCGTAAAGTACGTACCACAGTCGCCATTTTGACATGTACTGTCTTCTCTTATTCTTACTCTTTCTTCCCTTCCATTCGTTCCTCTTTTTTGTATTTTTCCCATCTCTTTCCTTGGCTGTTTTGCATCCTTTTTCTTATATGTTTCTTTTTTCATATGACTTCTTAACTTCCCTCTTCTTTACATTTTTAGGTCTCGCTGAGTCAGCGCACATGCGCTGCTCGGAGAGACATTTAGTAGGTGAGTTTTCAAAGTGCTGCTGGCTGGCCTAGTGCTTGCGTTCACGCGAGCGTGCATGCGCGCAGCCAGCAGCTTTCAGCGCCCGAGGCGCCATCTGGAGCTTTCACTTTTTCCACCTTCACGCGCGCACCCCTGCTTTCACTTTTGCCGTCCCACTCGCGTGTTTGCCGGCGCGCACCCCTGCTTTTGTTTTTCGCGCGATCGCGAACACTTTCCTTTTGCTTGTTTCTCCACAAGCCAAGCTTCACCCATCTCCAAGCCACCCACAACGTCCCCACTGCGTCACCGTATTGTATCACTTCCTCCTGTCAAGCTACTTTTCTCCAGATGCCAAACTTCTTTCCAAATCGAGCCACTCTCATGTTCTTTGCCTACCTAGCTTCTCTTCCTCCGCGAAGCAAACCTCTTTTATCCCGGTGGTAGAAATCTTCTATTTCTATGCCAAGCTTCCTCCCGGTGGTAGAAATCTTCTATTTCTATGCCAAGCTTCCTCCCCACCCTTAACAGTTTTCAATCCCAGTGGCAAACTTCATCCACGTAAGGGAAACTCACAACACAGCGCTTTCAAGGTGCGTGTGTAATTTTAATTTTTTTAGTAAAAATTCTGAACCAGTTTTATTATGTCACTTGTTTTCATATGCCAGTCGTGCGTGTTTACCAAAGCTGCTCAGTGACTGGTGCTATCTTTGTATTCCTGGATTGGGTGAAGAGTAGGACTGGGACAGGAAATCGCCCCTGGCACCAAAATAGACTGCCACCCTTTAGTAAATCAGATACCTAAATAAAAAAGGCTCCCTTCCTTCCAAAACACTGCTTGCCCGCCCCACCACGCCTCCAAGATCGCTGCTTTTGTTTTGGTTTAATTCAAATTATATTTTGTATACTTTATTTCCATGTGCCTTCTTTCCTCACCCCCTCATCCCTCACACAACAGTACGTGCGCGCCCCACCACCTCTACAGTATCACTATAATCGCAGTTTTTTTTTCTTTCAATAACATTTGTGCGGGTGGGGGACAATATGTACTTTACAAAAATGTAAAAATATTTACAAAATATTGAGCTGACGCCGAGGCACCAAGATGGGTACCCAGCTCCCTAGTCAGCAGTTTGCAGAGAGGTTCCAGTGTTAAAGGGCTCACTTATTGGCTGTGTCCTCTCTCCCCAACCAACTTAATTTTGCAGACACACTGTTATACCGCAAGCTTGCCCTGAAGGTATTGTATCACTCAATGGTTATTTGGAATCGTTGTCAGGCTCCCTTTATTTCTATGGTGAAATTGCTTGTTGTTATGGTCTGTAAATTGTGTAATAGCCCGCTGTGCATATCTCCAAGAACACAACTTACAGAAAATAACAAGCAATTTTGCCACTGTAATAATACAAAGCAGGTGTTGCTTCGCTTCCCCCATCCGATGATGTTTTGTCTTTCCCCTGTGTTGCTTTTCCTAACCCCCAACCTCCTTTGTGTTGCTTCTGTCCCCGCCATTGCTTGTTGTCCACCCCCATTTTGCTTTAAAGTAAATGGTGCAGCAGACTTCTTCCACTACAGCAGGAAAGAGGATTTTAAATATTGGGTTCAGGTTGTAGAGAAATAGTTTCAGATGCAGTTTCGGGGTGTTCCAAAATAGAACTGCACGTCATGCAGCTTTAGAAAGTTTTCTCCGGTACCTCTATAATTGCCAGACAAAAAAAGAAAAACAGGCGTACAAGTGTAGCTTTTTCTTATGTCATTTGCACTGTCCTGAAAGATCCAGGGCCGACACATCTTTCCAAAGACAGTGGTGACATTCTTTGACTACTAGGGTGTTTGTGAAAAGCTGTGTGAGAGGTAGGTGGGACAGTTGCATTTGCAGAATATATGAACTCAGGGGGAGCTCATTTCTTTAAATATCTAAATTCATTCACATCTGTAATCGTAATTTTGGCAGCAACAGAAGATCTCGGTGCTCGTTTCATTTGCAGCGAACACAGAGCTGGCTGCTGGGAGCAGTGCAAATGAAACAATATTTATACTTCCCTGCCACTTATTTGTATAATCGGCCGCAGTAAGCCATGCCATAATCACATACACAAAATAAAACAAGCATTTGCAATGCAATCGGTCTTGCATTTGCGAGAGTTTGAGATATTGTATTATAAATAATAATGCCTTTTATTTGTGTTTTGAAAACCTGCAAGTGATATGTAAACACGTACTATATACTTATAGTCCTTGCTTACGAGAAGCAAAGCTGGCAGCAACTGCGCCTCTTTTACTGCCAGCCTGGATTCCCGTAAGCAAGCACTACAAGAACAAAGTGCCTGTTTACGCATCGCTTGCAGGTTTTCAAAACACATAAATAACAAGCATTGGCATAGCCAATAGGTCTCACTTTTGGGACCTTATAAGTATTTAGTTATGCAGCACAATATCCTTACATCAACTGCTGCATGTCTAAACACTTAGAAGGTCCCAAAGGCGAGACCTATTGGCTATGCCAATGCTTGTTTCCTTTCTCCCTGACTCTTCTCCCCTTCCTCTAACTCTTACTACCTTCTTTCATTGTTGCATATATTGTTCCTTATTTATCATTGATGGTTTTGCATTCAGTTATTTCCTGGAATGTAAAAGGCTTCATTAACCCAATTAAAAGACAGAATTGTATCACATCTTGCCTCTTACAATCCTGATTTGGTTCTCTTACAAGAGACTCACCTAAATGAACCCGAGGCATTAAAATTAAAAAAATGTTGGGTTGGTTCAGTTTTAGTCTCTCCTACCTCTACTAAGAACAAGCATTTGCAATGCAATAGGTCTCGCATTTACGCGAATTTGAGCTATTGCCATTGGAAAGGACTATGCCTTATATTTATGTTTTGGTTTTTAAAACATAAATCAAATTAATTCTCATTTACGATGCCAATAGCTTAAACCTGTGTAAATGTGAGACCTATTGCATTGCAAAAACAGAGATACACATGTAGAGAGACACGGACACACTGAGACAAAAACACAAGCAGATATGCACATATAGAGAATATAGAGACAGACGTGCATACACAGACACACATAAACACATACAGAGACATTATGTACATACAATGACAGTAATACACACACAGTGATGCACACTGAGACAATGATGCACACAGAGGCTTGATGCACGTACAGAAACACTGCTGCACAGAGAGACAGTAATACACATACAGAGACAGTGATGCACAGACAGAAACAGTAATGTACATACAGACATTGATGCACACAGATGAGTGTTGCATTTAGAGACAGTGATGTAAATACACAGACGTTCACACTAAGACAGAGACACACAGTGATGCGCACACACAGAGACAATAATATACACACAGAGACAAAGACGTATCCACAGAGATAGTAATGCACACATAGAAACAACCATGCACACACAGACAGTAATGTACACACAAACAGTGAAACACACACATACACAATGTATCTAAGCAATGCTTGTATGCGATCTGTACAGAATTTGTATATCATACATTATGTTTCATCTCTTTGCTGATGTTTTTCCTACTATTAGTTTACTTGTAATGCCTATCATGTATGCATATGCAGCGAGCGCATCAACAAAGCGAACAGACGCTGATTAGAAACATGTGCTTAATTAGGTATCGAAGAACACTGCTGTATTGCGTACTGTATTTTTTTTTTTTTAAAAGCACGCTAAAGCCAATGGCAGACGGCGAAAGCAAAACCACACGCACAATCATGTGGTTAGCTTTCTGAAGCCCGTGCAAGAGGTATCGCGCTACGCGTGCAGTGCTGTGCACTGCAACGCTAGGCGCGAGACCTAAAAAATGGTGTTATAATGTTATGCCACTAGAAATTGAACTGTAAAGCTATATCGTAAGAAATTGATACTGATGGAAGATGGTTGCTAGCTAAATTGTCAATGAATAACGTTTCTTTGACTGTATTCAATGTTTATGGCCCTACTCAACCTGACTGTTCCTTTTGACCTCAGATCAAACAGAAATGTATTCAGTTTAAAGATGATCTCTTTATCCTAGGAGGTGACTACAATTAAGTTGTTGATCCCTTTCTTGACCGTCAATATCAGGTACGCTTCATTCCTCAAAGCCCATGAACAATTTCTTGACACTATTTCCCAAACACATCTTATAGATGCTTGGAGACTCACTCATCCTGATGCTCTTGACTTTTCTCTCTTCTCTCCTCCTCACAACTCCTTTTCCTGTTTAGACTATATTTTTCTCTCTCAGTCTATCTCAAAATCTTCTATCTTCATCTATCGAACCCATTGTCATTTCTGACCATGCCCCGATTGTGGTTGACTTTGATCTGCTCCCTCCACATTCCAGGTCCTCCAGATTGCGTTTTGAGAATTCTCTCCTTCTTGACCCTCTTTTTAGGTCTCGCCTGACCCAGCGCATGCGCTGGTCTGGCGAGACTTATTGAGACGGCTCCAAAAAGTGCTACCAGGCCAGCCTGGAGCCACAGTGCATGTGCGCGGGCGCGCGCTTTACCGCGATTACTTTCACTTCAGCAGCCGCACGGCCGCTTTGATGTTTGATCGTGATCACTTTTACTTTCACGGCCGCTTTGCATAGCCAATAGGTCTCGCTTTTGGGACCTTAGAAGCATTTAGTTATGCAACTGTCGCATGGCTAAACACTTATAAGGTCCCAAAGGAGAGACCTATTGGCCAAGCTAGTTCCTTCTTCTTTCACCACTTTTGCTAACACATTTTTTGAACTAAATAATGATCCCAACTCTCCCCCCTATATACTACGGGACTCCTTTAAGGCTACAATGAGGGGTTTTATCATGGACTTCGTCTCACAAAAGAAGAAACGCTTCCTTCAACAACATAAAGCTACTCCAGCAAATATTAAGGCCTTAGAACACAAATTCTATACTTCGCCGACAGACTGTTTTACAAGCTCTTGTCCCTGCCAAATTAGCCTTTAACAAGACTACAACTGATAATGCGTCTTCCATACTTCTTCGTAGCAGTGCTCGATATTACGGAGGATACAATAAAGTTGGTAAACTTTTGGCTAATTACCTCAAATCTCATAAAGACCGTACTCTAATCGACTATTTATTCTTCAGACAGCAAGCCCATTCCTAAAGATCAGTACATTCTCAATGAATTTATGTTATTTTATAAAGACCTTTATATCCCAGAATCTCCTCCTTCCACTTCTCTCATTCAATCTTATCTTAAACTTCTGACCCCGTCCAATATCACCTTAACTTTTCTAAACTTGAAACAGACCTTTCCCTTAATGAATTATCCAATGCTTTAAATGTTTTAAAGAAAGGGAAAACCCCGGGACCAGATGGTTTTCAGTTGAATTCTATTTACATTTCTCTAACTTATTAATTCCTAAACTCTTACAACTTTTTCATTCATTTTTTCTCTCTAGTAAGACAGACGGCACCTTTCAAGAGGCCATGATTTGCTTGATTCATAAAGACGGTCGGGATCCCATGTTTTGTAAAAATTATCGCCCGATTTCCTTGGTCAATGTAGACTATAAATTATTCGCCAAAACACTTGCTTTACGCCTAGATCCTCTGATGCCTCATTTGGTTGGTAAGGAGCAATGTGGCTTCGTCAAGGGCAGATTAACAACTCTCGTCTTTTTCTTAACGTCTTGAATAAAATTCCTTCCCTCTCCACATCCTTAGCGGCCATTTCTGTTGACGCGGAAAAAGCATTTGATAGAGTTGATTGGTCTTTTTTATTTGAATCTTTGAAGTGGCATGGTTTTGGTCCCAAGTTGATTTCGCTTATCTCTTTACTCTATTCTGCCCCCAGAGCTTTCGAGTTAGTCAATGGCTGCGTATCCTCCTACTTCCCTCTTCAAACGTGGAGTTCGTCACGGCTGCCCTCTCTCCCCCCTTCTCTTTATCTTAGCTCTCGAACCCTTTTTATCATCATCGATCCGTAATAATGAATCTATATCTGGTTTCTCTTATGGTGAGCAACATTTAAAGCTTTCCGCTTATGCAGATGATATTCTTCTTTTCATTTCTGACCCTGAAGTTTCTATTCCTCCTTTATTACATGAATTCTCTTCATTTTCCCTTGTCTCTGGTTACAAAATCAATTCAGACAAAACAGAAATTCTCCCTCTCACAACATTTTGCTATCAACATTCCTTCTCTTCTACTGGTTTTGCATGGAATAGTTCTAAAATCAAATACTTGGGTATATGGTTCACCAATTGCAGCACCTCTTATGTTAAACTAAATATGACTGAGGCCTTATCTCGGATTGACAAACTATTCTCATCCTGGAATCCTCTTTTTCTTTCGTGGTGGGGTCGGTTGACCTCAATTAAAATGGTTACCCCTACCTTAATTTATGCTCTTTCCATGCTCCCTGTCCATATCCCTGCCTGTTACTTTAAAAAGATTGATTCTCACCTCTCCAGCTTCCTTTGGAAAAATAAAAAAGCTAGCATATCCCTATCTTTTCTTCGCAAGGCAAAATCTAATGGGGGTGTGAATTGTCCTGATTTTCATATCTACCATAAATCCTTTTGCCTCCGTCAGGCCTCGAGATGGCTCCTTTCCGAACCTTCCCCTTTTATCCCCCTATGGCTCTCTATTGAACGTGCTTTTCTTTTACCCCTCTCTTTAAAGAAAGTTCTGGCCTTTTCTGCCAAGACTCCTCCAACTTCTCTTCCCTCGTTTAAACACACTTGCCTCCTGTTGAAACCCTTAACCCAACCAAAATTTGTTTCTAGGGAGTCCTTTTTAGAATCTCCAATTTTTCCCTTATTACCATTAAGAATAGAACTATCTTTTAGAAATCCTTGCGATTATGGGGAATAATTTTGGTCAAGAACCTATTTGATGGTTTATCTCCCTGTTCCTTCCCCCAATTTCAGGCTACCTTTCATTGTCCCCGTTCTTTTCTACAGAAATTCTCTACTTTAATGGCACTTATTCTGGATACTTTTACTCTCTTCCCTCTGCTCCCCTTCTCTCTGAACAAAACTCTCTTCTCAAGATTCTTCTTTCTATACCCAAGGCCTCTCTCATTTACAAACACTCCTTAGCCCCTGATCCAGATCGTCCTAAAAATAAAATTGAACATGCATGTGAGTTAGACCTGGGATGTGAATGGACCGTCAACTTTTGGGACAAACGCTGGTCCCGTTGTCTAAAAATTTCTAGATCTGCTTCTCTCACTCAATCTATGTTTTTCCTATACCATAGACTTTATTTCACCCCTACTTCTATAGTTAAATTCTCTCTTTCTACTGACACAAACTGCTGAACCTGTGGATCTCCTAATGCTGACCTCATGCACCTTCTTTTTCTTTGCCCTTCCGTTTCTCATTTTTGGGGACAAATTTGGTCCTATATTTCTCGGTTATTCAACATTCTCACTCCTTTTTCTATTCCTATTCTTTTCTCTAGTAGTCTGTTTGAATCTTTAGAGCTCCCCTCTCACAAACATGGGGGCATATTATCAACACGTAGCGATAATTATCACTAAACGCGCTTAGCACGTTTTTTGCTTTCGCCGACTATTGCTGGATTGTATCGCCATGATAGCGCTGTATTAACAACGCTTTGCGCATGGGCGATTTCAAATCCAGCATTAACAGCAAAATGCTTGACTATCGCTGGAAATTTAGCGATATAAACTCACCAATGGCGAAATCCTTGTTGATATTCCCTGGCGAACTCAGCCTGACAATCCACCTTCCATTGGCAGGATGGCTAAGTCAGGTTTTCTTCAGGGGTTAAAATCCGTCGCAAAACGCGGTTAGCGTAGTTTTTGTGATCGCCTGACCCACCTCGATAACAGGGCGATGTGTTTTTGACGGAATCCATGCGGATTAGGTTGGGAACGCCTACTTTGAATGTCATTAGCGATGTATATCGCTGACATGCAAAGTAGGGTTAAAAAGGCACCTGATTCAAGGAAACTCACGCTAAAGCGTGATCACGAGTCCTTGTAAATTGTGAGTTGTAAAAATCGCTGCTTTTCCGGTGCATAGCGCCGGAAAAGCGGCGATTTTGCTCTTGATAATATGCCCCATGGTCATTTTGGCCTGATGTTAGCTTTTCAACACATAACTCTGAATTGAAAAACTCTTACAAAACTTTCTGTCCAACACTGGTGGAATAGTCTCTGCCATCGTCATCGACTTTGCTTTTGCCTTCTCTTGCAATCCAATGGTTAATAGAGATCTTTTTTGGCTGCCACTCACTACTTATTTAGACAAAATGCCACTAACAAATAATTCTTGTTTAAATTCTGAAAATGTCAAACCCCCGTAATTTATTTATTTTTCTCTGCTCTTTTTCCTCTAAAACTTGTTGGCTTATTGTATTTCTTAACTATAATATGATTATGGTTCACATTTATTCGTTAATATGCAATACCTCATATTATTAAATTGTAAGAGTTCCCCTTGTCTTCCCTTCCCCCTTCCCTCCCCTTACTTCCTCATAAAATGTAAACAGCTTTCTCTTTTGCGCTTGTGCTAGCCATTTTATTGTTTATATATCTAGTTCATTGTGCTCTTTTTTGTATTGCTGGCCTTCTGTATTTCGTGTTATTATCCAAATAAAGCTTTTAAACATGAAAGGCAGCCTAGCGAACACACACCTTCCCACATGCTCAGATTACTAAAAAAAAAAAAGAAAAATCTGCATTAAGATTTACCCCCTTTGCAAGTACCATCCTTGGGAATAAATGTATCTGATTCTACGATTCAGAATGTGATCCACTATGCTACACAATATACAACCGCTAAAAGCATAAAACCATCGGGAAAAGGACCCCAAGATCCAAGTGAAACGAAATACAAACTAATCACTTAAACAGTTCAAAGATGGCATTGGAATAGGTCTTCACAGTATTTCAATATATTTCTAAAAACCCATATGCTACCTATTGGATCAAGAAAAAACAACATAACCGTTCAACTGTAATTTCAAGAGTGAGAGTTTGTTTTTAAAAGGTGGCAATAGTAGATCAAAAGCAATCACATACCAGGAAAAGCAATCATCATTGCATTGGTAAAATAAAACAGATCACACTGGCGAAGAGAAAAAGCTTGCTTTACCATGCCTCTTGTTTTTAATCCTAACAGTACAAATGCACACTCAGAACACAACACTGTTTATGTCTTGAAGCTCTTGGTCACATTTCTAACAAAATCCAACTGATAAATCTGGAACTTAAGTTTAAAGTTTAAACCAAGTGTGCCTCCGGTATACTGCACTTCAACATAGGATGTCACCTCTCAAACTGTATAGTGGTGCGCCGCCTTTAGGGGCATATCTACAAGTTGGCGATAAAAAACTTATCGCCGCTTTTGCGGACGTTTTCGGCCGAAAAGCGGCAATAATTTCATCGCCTAATTAGCAAGGCCACGCTAACGTGTGAAACCTTGCTTTAGCGTCAGGACTCCTAACGCCCAGCTTTGCATCTCTAATGAGATGCAAAGTGGGCGTTCCTGACCTAACATGACAGGAGAAATGTCGCTAAGCGACATTAAGCCCCACGCTATGAAGCATAGCGGTAGGAAAAGTAGCGATAACCCCTGTTATCGCTACTTTACTTACGCCTGCTTCAGGACTGACTTAGCCACGATATCCTATGGAAGGTGGATATCATGGCTAAGTTTGTGAGTCCCTATCAGCAAACTAAACGCCACACTACTTGAATCTCAGGTTAGGCAGTTAGCGCTAGGATTTTTATCGCTTTTGAGATAAGCGTTGCTAATAGCACACTATCTCAGCGATAAAAATCCACGCTAGCCCGCGATAATTATCCTAGCGATAATTATCGCCGGTTGTTGCTGATATGCCCCTTAGTTAGTTATACCCAACTAACTTGGGGGCATATCAGCAATGAATTGCGATAATGATCGCAAAGCGCTCGTATCGCTGTTCTTTCTATCGCTGGATTTCTTCGCAGAGTTAGCGCGGTATTACTAACGCGTTTTCCGAAGGCGATAAGAAATCCAGGGATAGTGGCAAAAGCGCCAATATCGCGTGAAAAACAGCGATAACTTGTGAGCGCTAATGATGAGGTTGTAAATATGGGAGTGTGGATTTAACCTGCCAATCCACCTCCCATGCACTAATATGCCCCTACATGGTTAAGTAAGGTTTTGAGGAGACATAAGGATCCGGCGATACCCACAGTTAGCAGGAGTTTCAATATCGCCTCACAAATCTTGTTGATACAGCGCTGTTGTGTTAGCGCTCTATTACATGTTGTAACTTCGACAGCACGCCTAATTTGCATCTCATTAGCGATGGTCATCCCAGGAATGAGATGCGGTGCAAAAACGGCTGCTAACATGCGTTAATGCATGTTAGCGCTGCATTGTAGATATGGAGATGAAATTATCGCCGCTTTTTTGGCTTTTAAAGCCAAAAAGGCGGCGAATTGACCCTTGATAATATGCCCCCAGGTGCTCTATAAAACCACATCGCCATCATCTCAGTGCAAACAAGGAGTCTGGTGTGCACTAGAGAATGGAAGGCCTTACTCACAACCTAAGTGCCCCTGAACTCTGAGTAGTTGGTTTAGCGCAGTGAAACTATATTTAATGCTAGATATCATTTAAATTGGCATAGCAAACACATAGTCTCCCTGATATTAACTATCTCTCACCAAATGAGTCCGAGAAAGCAGAAATAGCACTGGAACATGCTAACAGCGCATGGAGTGGATAAGAAAATAAGTAAATTAATTAAATATGCATGAACACTTTTCAAGGCATCCCTGAGATATAAATATATATATATATTTTCCTAACTTGTGTTATTCTTTTGGACTTTAGGGGAAGGGTTATGGTATGGAAGAATTAGAAGACAGACGACACAAACGGGAAACACAACCATCGCCTAATATGTGCGGTAAAAAAAATACACAACACACAAATAGATTACTTTTTACGCTGGAGAGATAGAGTATTCTGGCGCGAGGGCAGTGATAGCAAAATAAAGAACACACTGTCGCTCTTAGCTGCGTGGGAAGGACACAGAATAAAACGGAAAGCTGGTCGTTATAAACGCATGTGTCCAGATGAATAAGGAGAGAAAATTCTAGGATGCTCTCGCGTTTTTTAAAAATATGTAAATACTAGAAAAAACACAGGACTGGAGTTGTCCACGAAGGGATAAGAAGATGTAATGGGAAAACTGCACCTATCTAGAGGCCAATGTCAGCTTTCCTCACCCATGTGCTGCGTGTCCAACTGCACCGCTGGCATCTCCTTCAAAGGGATGTGCCCAGGGCCCCCATCCCCGCAGCACCTCAAGCAACACAGAACTGACGCCATCTCGTGCAGGAAGCGCCCGGTCCAGGAAAAAACTGCTGCTAGGACTGAGGCACACCCCCGCAGCCACCCCTGACAGCGGGCGCGCGTCCTCGCAAGAGCTTCGCGAGGAGGTAGCGGCCATGTCTTAGCGTCTGGAGCCGTCTTACGAATGCAGATAAAGCTAGCTTGAGGCAATCACTGAGTATTTCTATTGTTACAATTGTATTCAGAGTTGTCCAAACGTTTTATGGCGCAGATTTATTTACGTTAGTACGATAACATATCTGTTTTGTTGTACACAGTAACAGGATAGGCGACCGAGAAATTTGACATACTGAATATTCGAATGAGTACACCCAATTATAATTTTAACACATATATACATATTTAGGTTTTAAGTGGACACACAATACAATCATAACACAATCGTAGAAACAGCAAGTTTTCAAGTTACAAGATGGCCGTTTCATATCACCTCGGTTTCATAGTAAGGGGCGGGGTCTCATAATTTATCACGATCTCACGTATCATCATTACGCAGCTCTTTGGAAGACGGGACGTTTAGCAGTACTAATGGAACGTATGGAGTGAAAACCTGTTCATTTCGTATCCGAAGAAAGTTGAAACTTGGTATTGAAAACACGAGCGTGAATGTTTACTATCCAATATATTGTGACCTAAAGCAGGTGGGCTTTTTCGGGTTTTAAAGTTACAAATTAGCATAGTGACCATGCCACAATACGAGCTACTCATTTCGCTGAAATGTATTCACGTCAATCAAGTGGTGACGTTGTCTGGTGACAAATTGTGGGAAACAGCGACAATTATCTATTTCAAATGCACTTTCACACATGCCAACGTTTAAGAACCGAAAAGTGGGAAACTTTTTTTATGAATAAGGGGAAAGTATTGTCCCCATTATTAAGGTCAGTGGAAGGGGTAAGTAGTGTCTCAGTTACTCCCGTGCTCCCCTTCGCACCACTTTCCTCAGCAGTCTCTCACTCTGTTAGCCATGTATGACCCCTTTCTCTCCATATCTTCTTGAAATTATCCACTTTCATATCTCACACGACAACTGCCTTTTCACTCTTCCTACTGTATATGCAACCTCACATAACCTCACCTTCACCATCTCTCACACCCACACTATTCCCCTCACCTGTAAACAAGGCATTTTCTATTCCTTTGGTACTACCAGTATTTTGTCTGTGTATCACTTTAATATAAAATGTTAATTACAGTTGGCACATGACTATCACTCTGGGCCACATATATGAAGCCTTTTTTAGGTCGCAAACGGGCTGATTCGCAGAATCGGACAGTTTGCGTACGCAAAGAAGCCTTTTCACATGTATCAAACTCAAATTACAATTTGGTAACCTGTTACCGAATAGCAATTTGAGTTTGCGATTCAATTTTAGGAAGGGGTATATTTAGGACGTCCCTTCCCAATACGACATTTCATAGGTATGTATGAATGTTTTGCGACCGAAATACGGTCACAAAACATTCGCCTTTCACCACCTACTTCAAGTAGTTGATAGCCCATTCGCAAATGGGTAGGGTTCTGTGGTGGTTACTTGCGCTCGGTACGGCATGATGTGAAGTCATGCATCGCGCGCCATGCGTGCGATGCATCCTTCACATGATGTGGTTCGCGCGATGCATCGCGCACGCGTTGTTTGTTATGGGTGATGGAATTGTATATGTTTAAAGATGTACGTTGATCGGTGACTCGAGCAATATGAGTCAGTTGCAGTTAGGGTCTCAACTGGAAGGGATGCTCCGTGCTGTGGGTGGAGTACATGAATAAAGCTTCACACTTCAACCTACCTGTCTTCGGCTGGATTATTCACCACTTCATTTGGCGACGATCGGGAGACTCCACCCACACAGCGACACCCACTCTAAAGGATCTGTTTTAAAGCCCGGCGGATTTGACGCGTCAAAGTTCTTCCTGCGACGCTCTTCAAAGTCGGAGGTTACGTACATCCGGGTTTGTCCCGGAAGAGGTACGTTTTTTAAATTTGTCACGGAGTCCCATTGGCTGGTACGCGTTTTCTAGCGTACAGGGAGACACCTTTTGATTGGCTGGTTTCGCTCGCAGCGTTTGACTTTCCGTGTACAGAAACGGATACATTGTTGCTGCACTCCTGGGAGGTTCATAGTGTTGCACACGTTTGAATGCGGCAATATCATTGAGGATTGGCCAGCGCGTCGACCTGCTTATCAGCGACGCGCACGCTTGAAAGAGTGTGCTGATTTTTTTCTACCCAGCTCATCGTGAATGATTCAGCGACGCGCACGCTAAGCTTATTAGGGTATTTGTAGCCAAACACAGCTCGTCGTTCTTTATTCAGCGACGCGCACGCTAACAAGCATTGGAGTTATTGGAATACTGGTCCCCTGTCAATTTGTCGTGTGTTTCCCTGCGATACACACGCATATATGGGATTGGATTGGTTAAATTCTCGATTTTAATAGTTAAAAATCGATGCTCCTCATAAGAACATTTATTTTGATACTGTCATTGTGTATTTGTCAATTTGTTCAGCCACCATTTGTCAACTATCTATTTTTTAGATAGACAGTTCACTTCAAATTTTGAATACCATGGGTGAAGTATTGGGTTTTAATATGTATTGATCACTTGCTTGGAATTGTGAGTATTTACATATTTTGTCTTGCATCCTACATTATAAGTAATTATATATATATATATATATATATATATATATTTTTTTTTTTTTTTTTTTTTTCCAACATGGCTAACGTTCAACAGATTACTCAAATCACCCAGCCACCTCCTTTCCTCAGCAAACCCGGTATCCCTGAAATAATTTGGTCCGAATGGTTTAGGCTTTTTCAAAACCATTTAGTGGCTATCGATGCTGTGGGTTATTCTCCAGATAGGAAGTTTGCTATTTTTTTTGGGTGTTTGGGCCAAGCCGCCCAAAGAATTTTTGATAGTAATGTCCCTATTCCACCACCTGCTTCTCATGCAGGGGATGGTCAATGGAACGTGTATTTGGAAGCCGTAGCCAGATTAAAAAAACAATTTTCAGACGAACCTAATATAATGCTAGAACGGCATAAGTTTTACAACAGGAAGCAAAAAGAAGAGGAAAAGGTCGAAGAATACATATCTGCACTCAGGGTCTTGTCTATTACATGTGACTTTGGGCCATTATCTGATAATTATATTAGAGACCAATTTGTTTTCAACTGTGCTTCACGGAAAATTAAACAAAGAATTCTAGGATGCAAGAACCCAACACTGACTGAAGTTATTGATCTAGCCTTAAGCATTGAACGTTCTACTATCTCCAGCAAAGTAATAGAAGACGCTAAGTCTGGAATTAATTTCGTTTCACACCCTGAGTCAGACAAGGACAATACCCTATGCGCAGTAACTGTTAAGAACAGGTCACAAAAAAAATTTCAAAGGAGACAACCAATGTTCTGTTATAGATGTGGGTCAAAAAACCATATTGGCAATGCACCTAATTGTCGAGCAATTAACAAACGGTGTGTTATATGTAAAAAGATTGGGCATTTTCAAGGGGTGTGTAGAAATGTGAGAAAGCCATTTAATGTGAGCTATGTTGAGTCTGACATTGATAATTGTACAAGTTCTTTGAACAACATTGTGGTAACTTTAGAATGTGATGATAAATCAAACCAGAAAAAGGGTCCTCTATGCTCTGCTATAATTGATAATGTTCCCTTACAGGTAATGGCAGATTCTGGTACCCCGATAATGATATTAAGGGATTCAACTTTCTACGAGTTATGGGAAGGGAATAACGATCTGTGGATTTCGGATGTCAACCCAAAAGCATTTGGGGAAAAGGATATCAATGTGCTAGGTTATTTCCCAGGCAAGGTACAGTGTCTAGGTAGACAGACTATGACAAAGATCTATGTGGCGGAGAAGGGCAAGAATATCATTGGGTGGAAGGACCTTGCTCGCATGGGCTTGTATTTGGTACCAGGGGATGAAGATCCAATTAAAGTAGGTGACCTACCAGTGTGTAACGTCGAATGTGACAATATCAATTATGGGGCCAGGTTTACGAATGAGGTCATCTCTCAGTCAGCAAATGGTCTCACACACTCAATAACTGAACTCTAGGCCAATGGTTTATATATAAAAAATATATGCTTGTTTTATTTTAGAACCAACAATAGGTATCAAAATATACTTTCTCAGAATGAGATGCTTTAGATAAATACTTTTGCAATATGCAATTGGCTTTTGTAGAAAGTTACAGATTGTTGCAATAGGCAACACAAGTTCAAACACAATAATGCATTGAGTTCAATGGAAGTTTTAAGTTATTTGCAATAGATTACTTTCAGGATTACTTTTGTAATTCCAGGACTGGATCCTAAATTCAGTCCTGGGTCAGTTCTCAGAAACAGGTGATAAAAGTCGACTTAGTTGCTGCTATGATTTTTAGACAACATTTTGCTATTTTAAAAGTTAACACTTAGAAAATATTTCATAGAAAACAGTCAATGATTCCCTATGGAAGAAAATTCAAGTTGCAGGTATAGTATTTGACTTTTGTAATCTAGTACTGGGTGCCTAGACTCAGTACTGGGACCTCTATCTAAAGCAGGTAAGTAATTACGTTTTCACAGTTTGTACGATTTTTAAAGAATATTTGAAGTTTACAAAAATCGACAGAAGAAATTTCACAGAAAAACAGACAATGATTCCCTATGGAAGAAAATTGGGTTACTGGTAAGTAAGGTTGTGAATATTTTTCAGGGTCAGTGCTGGGCACCAAGATCCAGCACTGGGAGCTCACCTAATAGCAGGTGAGTATTTTCGTTTTCGTTACTCGGCTGCTTTTTGGTGAATATTTTAAATTTTGAAAACTCCACACTTAGAAGAAATTTCAGAAGAAACCAGTCAATGTTACCCTATGGAGAAAATTGAGTTATCGGCTTTCAGGTAAGTACTCAACTGGCAAAGTTAAGGTTCTGGGCACAGACTCAGGGGTCTCCCAGGGTCAGGTAGGTACAGTTGTTACACCCTCAGCGGCACAGGAGCAGCCGGGTGCAGAGTGAGTTAGGCCCAATGTTATCCTATGGGAGGCAGGGGGGCCTTGGTTGGTGGCTGCTGACTAGCAGGCCACGCGGCTGTGGGAGCTGGGCTCTTGGTCACTTGCTCAGGGCAAATGGGGAAGTAGATAGGTGCAAAGGTTACACTGCCAGGGCCACTCGGGCGGCTGGGTGCAGGGTGCTTTTGAGCCTTCGGGCGCTCAATTGGTTTCAATGGGAAAGCTCCGGTTTAGAAAAAGACTGCAATCTCGGGGACGAAGATTCTTCAGGTGCCACCACCACTTCGAGAGGTAAGTTGGGTAGTTGGAGGATAGGTAGGTACCCAGGAGTTGGGCACAGGGGGCCGCAGGGCGCCGGGTGCAGGGGTGCCTTTTGGTGTCGGGAAATCTTACCCTCTGTTGATCGCGGTTGGGGGGGTACCCGGTTCTGAGGCTGCAGGCATCGTCAGGAGCGTCGAGGGAAGTCCTTGGGTGCCGGACTCAGGGTCACAGTCGCCGGGGGTTGTCCTTGTGGTCTTTGTTCACTCTGGCACAGGCCAGGCTTGGCGGGTGCAGAGTGTGCAGGGTTCGCGGTTCCGGTCTGATGCCAGGGATTAGAAGCTGATTTTGAGTAGAGCCTCTACTCATGGGAGTCCCAGGTGCTTAGAGCCAAAAGGTAGCCAGGCCCTCCAGGGTTTGTGAGGTTGCTGGCCACAAGAGATGCGGGTTGTAGCAGGAGCAGGTTCAAGGGTCGACAGGCCGGTAGGGCTGGGGCCAAAGCAGTTGGTGTCTTCCTCTTCTTAGCAGCTGCAGGGCAGGTCTTCTTTCCTTGCTCTTCTTTGTATTTCGGAATCTGGAATCTGGGGAAGGAAGGTTCAGGGTGCCCCTAAATACTAGATTTAGGGGCGTTACAGGTAGGTGAAGGGCAGGGACCAATGGGTCCCTGTCCTGGGGTGGGTACACCCCCTATCCTGCCTCTCTCCTGTGGGAGGGGGGCAGTAGCCTAGTCCTGATTGGGTAGGGCCTCCCATCTTCAAGATGGCGAGTGCCCGAAGATGTGCTTCACCTCACCTCGCCTCCCCCACCTGAGGGGTGGGGTTGGCAGACTGGCACATCCCCTGTCCTTATTTGGGGTTTCCGGCCAGGCTTCCCGCCAGAGTGGGGGCTGCCAGTGGCCTGGGGAAGCTCACAGAGGTGGCATGCCTTTGAAGCTTCTCCCTGCCCATCCTGGGGGAGGAGATCTAGCACCTCGCCCAGGATGTGCATTGTTGCAGGCCCAGGAGAGCAGGGGCTCTCCTACCCAGGGGTCCAGCAACATGTCTGCTGTGTGGCAGCCTAGGCAGCCTCCCAAACCAGACGTGGATTGTAGGTTAGGTTTCAGGGGGCATCTCTAAGATGCCCTCTGGGGTGCTTGGTACATTAAATCCCACACTGGCATCAGTGTGGGTTTAAGGTGCTGAGACGTGTGATACCAAACTTCTCAGTCTTCAGTGTTGCCATTATGGTGCTGTGGAGTTCGTGTTTGATGAGCTCTCAGCACCATGTACTCTTAAATGGCAGCACTGCACTTACAGTGCCCAGGAATGCACCTGGGTACTGTAGGGGCACAGGGCTCATGCTCCTGTGTTCACAGCACTGGCATAGGGCACCCAGCTAGAGGGGGTGGCTTATGTATACCAGGGCAGTGTAGGTGGCGGGCATGGCACACAGTGATGTGTGCCATGTCGACTCTCTGTTTTGTCTTGTACCCAGACACTCAGCCTGCAAGGGCAGTGTGTTTGTGTTAGGCTGCAGGACCTCTAATGGTGACACAACAAGTGCTGCAGCCCTTAGAGGCCTTCCCTGGTCACAAGGCCCTGGGTACCTAGGGTACCATTTACCAGGGGCTGACATGTGGCCAGGGTTTGCCAATTTGGGTTTTAGGGTTTTAGGGAAGGAACATAGGCCCTGGGCACCTGATTGGCAGGAGTCCAGGGCACACTCAGTCAAAGTACATTCAGCAATTCAGCAAAAAGTGGGGGCATACCATGCAAGAAAGATGGCACTTTCTCACCTCAACCTGTAGTGTTTCAGAATTTGTTGGAGACTATCCTTGCAGAAATACGGGATTTAAACCTCATCCAAGCTCAGGAGGTTGCAGTTCATCACCAGAGACTGAATACATTTGGGGAAAGTGTCTTATAAATTCCAGCAAGACTGTTGGCGGTAGAACATAGGGATCGGACCTTGAGGATAGCTCCCTTACCCTAGAAATGGACGTAAGGAATATTAAATAAAAGTTATCCATGTCTAAGAATAAAATCGATGAAATGTAGAACTGTGCAAGGAGGTCTAACTTGCGATTTGTGGGTGTTCCCGAGGGAGCAGAGAACTCATTTAGCCATCACAATACTTTTCAGCTCATTGATTCCCTAATTAAAACATACCTTCTTGACAAGGTCCCATCCGATCGCTCCATAATGCAAGCTCATCGGGTTCCTACCCACCAACCTGCCAATCCTAAATTTCCTCATACCATCCTTGTTAACTTTACAGACTATCGCATAAAAGAGCCCATTCTTTCGACAGCCTTTCAGAAAAAATCTTTTACAACAGCCGACAAAGGGGAGTTTTGTTTTTTCCAGATATGTCAGCCTTACACGGATGATATCCTTCTGTATTTGACCTCTCTGAGGCGGTCCCTGATTGTTGTCCTCGATATCCTTGCCATTTTTGGAAGGTTCTCCGGGTACTCTATTAACTGGAGTAAATCTCTGTGGTGTGTTCTGGCAGGAGAGCCGCCAATTCTGCCAAAAGGATGCCCAATTCAAATACGTACAGAGGGCTTCAAGTATCTGGGGATATTTCTCTCCCTGGATCCTTCACTTCGTTACTCCCGAAACCTTCTCCCCCCTTTGTCCAGGTTGCGTAAGAATATAAACAGCTGGAAGTCACTCCCTCTATCCCTGCTGGGCAAAGCAGCCCTTTTTAAGATGATGTCTTTGCCTCGGTTTTTATACGCCCTGCAGAATTCCCTAGACCCGGTCCCACCGTCCTACTTCAGGGAGATAGAAGGCCTTCAGCGGAACGTGTTGTGGAATGGGAAGCCACGTATCGCCCTTAGTAAACTCACCCTGAATTGGTATGACGGAGGCATTGGCCTCCCTAATATCAAAAAGTATTATCGGGCGGCCCACCTGGCTGCCATCAACCATGTCACCTACACCCGTCCCGGGGATCCAGGCTATAATATGGATAGATGGCTTCTCTCTGGTGGGAACTATAACAGAGCCCTTTATTCTAAACCACAACGCTTTAAACTCACAGGCCCCACTAAACACTCTGTCCATGCCTGGCATACTGCCAATAAAAGCCTTGGATGGACTCGTAGACTCACCCTTGCAACCCCGTTGTGGGACTCAGAACAGTTGGGTAGTTTGTGGAAAAGCAAAGGGTTTGACAAATGGGACCTCATAGGCCTCTCACGCATAGGCGATCTATGGAACAAATCAGATATTAAACCATTCATCACCCTGCAACAGCAATTTGAATTAGCTGACTCAGAATCCTTCCGTTACTCACAGGTTAGGCACGCTCTACGTTTCCATCTGCAACATAGCACCATCCTTCCTGAATCTTCCCCATTGGAGGACAGAGTCATAGACGGCCACGTCCCAGATAACAATATCTCACTGTTATACAAAAAACGGGTAAATAATATGCAAGATCCTCTCCAAGTGCTTCGCGAGAAATGGTCCAGAGATGGAATTGAGATGGATGACGAGGAATGGCAAGAGGCCGTTTCCTCGCCTAGAGTTGTGGCGATACCAGCCTCCGACTAGTCCAACTAAAAATACTCCACAGGAGTTATGTGACAGGACCCCAGTTGGTACGAATGGGGAGAGTGGACGGGGAGGATTGCAGACGGGGGATGTGGCCGGGTGGGTACTTTTATGCACATAATTTGGGAATGTGCCCATATTCAATCCTGCTGGCGTAAAGTGCATGACATCATTAATGCAGCACTGTCCATGCATCTTGGCCTCGAAGCGCGTAGATGTCTGTTGAATATTTGGGAGCCGACAGATCTGAATGACTGCTTAACACAATGGGTCACCTTGGGGCTTAGCTCAGAGGTGGGGGGCGACCCAACCTCCTGTGGTGGGTGATTGGGAGAAGGATCTGGACTGGTCAATGTTCAGGGAAAAGACAGTATACGTGGCCCGGAGTTGCCCTAAGAAGTGGACCCGAGTGTGGGGCAGATGGAATTCCTATAGTGGGGACATCTGTCAACCACCCCTCACTACTGATAGTTAAGACCCTCCTTCGCCCTAGACCTTCCAAGGAACATTTTGTATTGCCTGAATGTACCTACTGTACCCATGTTGCCTGACTTATTGCGTTCTGTGTAATGTACTTGGTGAGCTGATGTGTGTTAATAAAAAGTTTTACCCAAAAAAAATGTCAGCCTTAGTGGCTCAACGACCTAAAGACTTTCTAAGAGTGGTGGGACATTTTAAGGCTGCCGGCACTCAGGCGGCAGTAGCCTAGCAGTCTAAATTAAAAGTCCTGTTGAATGGACAATTTCATCTGTGTACAACGATTCAAGAGGCACATGACCGTTTGCAAAAAATGCAGCTCTGCCTAAATTGGTGAGAGAGGTTGCAAGGTGCCTGCTCAGTTTGGTATATAATAGTATTTGTTTATGTCTAGGAGCTATTTGTTGCCCTTTTTTCCTCTTTCTTTTTGAACAGGGAATGGGAGTTCTCTGAAGTGGTGCCAGGTGCAGTTACATGTTACCAAAAACAGGGTTAGGGTCTGCAGGGAGTATGGCAGTCAATTCTCCCTCACAAGTTTTTTTGTTGTTGGAGTCACCACTATTGGCGGGTCGTTTTTCGGGGGAGGGAAAGAGAAGCTGTGGGGTGGGGGGGAACAAGCTGGAAGAAAAAGAGCAGAGTCATCAAGAAACCTGAAGTTCTAAGCAGTTGGAATTTCAGAAGTTGGGGATATGTGCAGGAAATATGGAGATTATTGAATGGTTTATAAGGTAAAGGTAATCTCTTGTAATAATGATGGGGTTTTAAACAAACAGAAATATGGAGCCATCATGAATTGGCTGTCTTCATGTAACCCTGAAATAATTATTTTACAAGAGAGACATCTAAAAGACAATAGTCAAAAGCTATTTATCCCAGGCCTAGAAAAATCATAAAACTTTTACTAGACCTGCAGGTCTAGTGACTTAAATAATTTACTCAACCTAATTGTAATGCTCTTGACCCATAATCTGGCTTTAAATTATGTGATCCTGGGCAAATATTATAATTCACTAAGTCGCCATTTAATTCATTATCACATGAGAGCACCTTCAAATTCGCGAGTTCAGCATGTGTATTTCACAAAAAAACCCTTTTGTTTGATTTAGTAGATAAACATTTGCTCCATATATAACACAAATCTAGCCACATATATGATACATATGACCCATAACTTGTCTCTTAGTTCATTAACAGCACTGTCATCAGGGCGGGGCAGGAATGTTTCTCAAGTCATGTTTAAAAACTAGCACTTTTAATAAATACATAGCTAAAGTATGAAGTGGTAGTACACTGTTATTTGCAATCAGCAGATTTTTCATTGAAATGACCACAACATTTCCCACTGACATTCACTTTTACTAATAAAACTATATAGTGTACAAACTATAATGTTTAGAAATCGAATTTCTGTAAATATTTGACATTTGCACATCACTAAGTAAAGTGTTCAGATTTGTTTTGCTCCTATTTAAATCTTTGCATCACACTTCTGAATTACAAAAAAAGAGCTTTTGAAATTCCTGATATATTTTGAAATATTTGTACTATTCATTTACAAGCTATTTAAATGGTATGTGTTAGAAAAAAACAGACATCTTACAGCCTTTTGTTTCACAATGATTGTCAGACAGCTCACTTGACAAAAACCTCTAAATGTAGTAAGAGAAAGAAAAGTAAACACCAGCAATCAGTAAAAATACAACTTTGAGAGGTTATTCGGTCACGTGACAGCGATTTTCTTGCCGAGTGGGGTTGTCTGACGTATAGTCACAGAAAACAGACTACAACAAAGCATATTATAATATATATTTTTCTAATATCGTCAACTATCTCTTATCACTCCATGCAGTTGGATTGGTGTCTTACATGGAGAAAGAAAGAAACGTCAGACGCCAACGCCGACCAGAGGGTGAGCGAAATTAGCCCTGGTGCCGCTGTGGACCCACTGGCCCGCTGGTGACCGCTTGTGCCCCACTCCTCCTGGTGAGCAGAAAAGATCGTGTACGGTTCACGGGTCCTGTCTTGTGGCTCCTACAGTCGACCTACTGCCCCGCCCGAGATGCCGGAAGCCATCAGCCTTCAGGTTTGTGTCTCTCCCCCCACCCCCGTGGAAGCAACCCGGTGTGGAAAGGACCTGGTGCGGCTTGTGGGGGACCTTGGGGCTGCTAGGCTGAGTTTGACCTTCTCTTGCCACTGGAACGATTACCCAGCAACAGCACCTCCAGTGAGGCAGACAGGTGGTGTGCGAGGAAGAAGCCGGCCCAGCCCCACCGCACACCATAGGGGTGGTGGTTCAACGGTGGTAGTACAAGCTTTTATGACCCACTGCACCCTGCACATTTCCTCTGGAGGAGGCCCAGGAAGAAAGGACCACGGGGCCCGAGGCATGAGGACTGCAAAAGACTTGAGACTCTACTGGTGAGGAGAGGGGGGGGGGGACCACAAGCTGAAAGACCTACTCACGGCCCCTGGTGAGAACCAGAGCCTGAAAGTCACTGCTGTAGCCTGAGGCCACATTCCTCAATCGAGTTCCGAGCACCACCTTAGTGTAAAGCAAGTCCATGGAAGCAGGAGGCTCAGGTTGCAGTTTCTGCCAGTCAGCAATTTTAGTCTCCCTCAGACCTCCCCAACAATAAGTGGAAAGGTCCCCAGAAGCTAGACCCCAAGATCCCTCAGGGTGTCACAAAAAAACAACTGCAGGATGACCAAAAAGAAGTTTCCCACGCAGTCAGAATCTGCTTCTGAGGGGAAAACCTCCTTGACGTCAGAGACATCCCGAAATCTCAGAAGTGCATGAAACGTAGCTCAGGCAACCTCCGCTCTGAAGTCACGTCAAAAGGTTTCAACAGCAGGACCCATCACACACTTTTTGCAAAACACATCCCTAATGGTGGCAAACCCCCTGCACCGACTGCCACACCAGCGTGTGCTGCTGACAGTATTAAGAAGGATCCCCTCACAGGCAGTCTCACCACCAGCAAAAACACCTGCTGCAAACGACCCACAAGCATACACGGGGAGACGCAGGCCTCAGTCCTGCCTATGGTTGGGTAGTTCCCCAGGAAACAAACCTACAATCCTGTGGGAACCACATGGCATCTTCAACTCCCCCATCCTAGGAAGATGGGAGCAGGTAGTTTCAGCCCAAATACATCGTCAACACCAACCTTCCCGGCAGACCTCCACCCAGTTTATATCCCCCAAGCTACTAGCCGCTAGTTGGATCAAGACAGGAGCACCAGACTTCAAACAAGAATTGAGGAATCTCTCAACAACATTTTTACAAAACTTGGAGACTAAAATAGAAAGAACATTGGAGCTTACGCTGAAGCTGTTCAGAACTGCTGAAGAAACCAGACAATCCTCCTCTCTCTGCCTCTGCACCCAAAATAGTGATACAACCAGTGAACCTCAACCAATTACAACTAGTGAAGAATAACACACCACGCCAAGAGCACTGCTTTGGCAATCCACCAAAATGGAGTTACAAATAGACCTCCTATAGTCAATTGCACAACGTCTAGCAGCCCTGAGCACCAAGGCGGATCTTATTGAGATCAATCTTTGCAGATACCAAGAAACCTGGTCTTGCACTTGCTTGTGCGCAGCAATCATAGACAAATGGGCAAGTCTCCCGGAAGTACTAACAGACCTGGCAGCTATAATAAAGGGGACAACTGGGAGTTTCGGGACCAGCAACATGTCCACTTATTGCAATTTAAGCTAAAAAACAAAGTCAGACGGCTCCCAATTTAACCCAAATATAAACACCACCGGTAGCCCCCCCCCAATAAACCACAGCAACCAAGTTTTAATCTCGGGCACCAATTCCCCCTTCAGCTCACTGGGGCAAAGCCTTAGCACCAGAACTATAGCTAGAGTAGTGGAAATCAAGGATAATTCACTCATTCAGAAACAGCAAGAAGTGCCGTTCTTTAGGAGGGATAAGAAAAAAACTAAGAAAATAGCACAAAAAGGCCACAACTTCCAAAAGAGTTGCATCCTTGCTAACAACTCAGAATCAACCAGCACAAGTTAAAGATGACAAAGCCCAGACCTACCTGATTTTTGCCATAAAGCGCGCTGCACAAAAACAAACAACAATAGAGGCAAAGGAACAAGCAATCAAAATTCTTTCCCATTCAGAAATCATAACGAGGGAACTGTACAAGCTGAAAAGCCCGGCTAATGAGATTCAACCAGCTCCTCTGCCAATAACAGTGAAGATTGACTCAACTTCTCAATCTTTCTCGTCTGGGGAAATTGGCTCAAACACTGGGGCATGTCTCATCTGGTGTTCCACACACCTGAGTGCCCTGATATCTTGCGAGTGAAACACCCCACTATCTACAAGTCCCACCCCAAAAGCTAGACAGAGAGGTAGGATTGGGCTCCAACTCAATCATTTCTCGGCCGAGACACAGACCCCTACCCACGGACCAATATAACTCAAACAAACACATGAGGATGTATTAACCCCCAGATACCGCATCAAGGGACACTACAATATCTTAAATAGGGGCAATATACTTCGTCTATTTAAGCACATCCCCACATTGGCCCATATACGATCGGATGACCTAGTTTGGGTCAACTTTCTGTGCCTATCAGGGGACACCCATGTTGAGTCCACTTTGATAGGGCTGAGCCGCCAGCCACACCAGGTGATAAGGATTAAGGAACAATCCCTCTTGGTGGAATGGGGGAAAGACATCACAGACCCTGCACCAGAGAAATAACCACACATGCCAAAAGCAACCTCGTTAAAGAATTAAGTCTACTCCATCCTGAGGGGTGCGGACGGCAACCAACAGTGGAATAATCTAACAACAACGCCCAAGCCCTATAAAGCATAGAGAATAATCTTCACACACGACCAAAGGTACTTCGTAGCGAGTCTGCGCCAAACATCGAACCTGGAATCAGTGACCAACTGGACAGCCGTCTCTCACTACAGCACCACTAACATCTTAAAGATCACCAGCCGAGGGAACTCTGTCAGGACATCTGGATCCTGCGCACAACTATCAATCACAGCCTGGAATATGGCAGGCCTTAAAAAACTTCCTGGGACCACTTCTGTAACAGATTACCTTCATAAAAGTGACATTCTCTGCTTACTGGAGACCTGGGCTACTGAAACAACAACCTTCCCAGGTTATTACGAGTGCCACACCTCAGCTATAAAATGTAATATTTTTGGGCGGCTGTCCGGCGGTCTCTCCATCTTTATCAATCATGCTCGCAAAATAGAGACCACAGTAATCGAAATCAACCCGTCAGAGCTACAAGCCCTACTCATCAAAGGGCTAAAAAGCAACAATCACTCAATCCGACTATTGTTAATCAACTGTTAATTCAACCCCTCCTTCCACCTGAAAAACAGATATTAAAATCACTGGTAATAATAATCAAAGAACTTTTAAACAAATATGTTTCATATCTTCCAATAATCGCTGGGGACTTAAACACCTGGACCGCTGGGGAAGCTTAAAAAAAACCCCGACCCCCAACAGTGGCAGCCCCATTGCAGCACCTTCTTGACAGTCACAGCTTAGCCTCCGCGCATGTCAGGACGCACAATGGATCACACTCCCTTCGTTCAGGAATAAATCTACAATTGACTACATTTTCATATTTGATCAGCTGACCGCATACCTCAGTAACTTCGAAGTCGACAACAGGGAAGAGAGAGACCATATACCATTGAGGGCAAATTTTTCAACTAGACGGTAAAGCCGCTACACTACTACAGATACTAGGGGATCCAACCGGGGGAGCGTGCCACAAGGCCCTCAGCATATTAAAATGGTCTGCAAATCTTGGTACAAAACTAACCGAGTGGATAACGATCCAAGAGACAAGCCCCACAGCATTAGGGATAGCTACTCTCCTGGAGCATTGGGAGGCTCTTCTAGCACATCTTCAACAGGCACTAGGGGATAGATCCGGAACTCCCCCGATGCAGGTAATACATGCCCATTCATCCCCCTTACACATTAACCCAAAGGAGCTATACGCAAGCAAAAGGAGTCTCCTAAAGGCACTGAAGGCAAGAAGTAGAGGAAACAAGACCCCCCACGGTCAAACAACCCTTGCTCTTCGAGCAGAACACAGAAATTAAGTCTGCAGCAAAGAACAAAGATGATTGAAGCAGGATAGCTTACACCACTTTTCAGTTACGCTTATGCGACCTCAATAATTCCACTGTAATGGAGAGGATCAATACTCTTCCCTGTTCATAAAAAGGGGACCGCACGAAACCAGAAAACTATTGGCTCATTGCTTTATTAGAACTGGAAGCAAAAGCGTACGCCTGAATATAGAATAATGGAAGAACTGGAACCCTGGTCAACGGACAACAGCATTCTACCCCTTTTCCAATCCGGTTTCATGCCTGAAAATGGCTAACATTCTAGCATTGGGATATATGACAAGCCGTGCCATACAGTCAAAGCACCCACCTTTATTTTGCTGTTTTCTAGACTACAGTGCAGCTTTTGATCGGGTGGACCGGGGAATATTGTAGAAGAAACTGGTCACCAGGGGGATCACCCAACAGCTATTTAAGGCTATAATTGCACTATATCAGGGGATGGGGGTCTGAATAAAAACTAACCCAACCACCGCAACAACAAAAGTCCCAACCAACAACGGTCTCAAACAAGGCTGCGTGCTCGCTTTTCTTCTTTTCAACCTCTATACAGCAGATCTGGGCAAAGCACTGGATGGCACCAGCCTAATAACACAGAGGATGGGGAAAGTGCGGCTCCAAATCCTCCAGTATGCAGATGACATTGTAATAATGGATCATTCTCAAATTGGCTTACGGGAGAGCCCTCAATGCACTCTACGGGGACAATGAAACAACAAACTTTTGGTGAACCAGGGGAAGACCAAGATAGTCATCTTTGGGAAATATCCACAAAAGAAAACAGTTCAATGGCAACTCGGCGACTAGCAAATAAAATCATGCACAAGCTTTAATTATCTAGGTGTCTGGCTCTCTGATGGGGCCAAACCAGGGGCCCATTTAACCCATCTTAGAAGCAAGGGAGCTGGAATCATCCATAGTCTGAAATGACTAAGCCAACAGCTACACAGCCCAATCACGGAACCTATGTTGCATATCCTGAGAGCCAAACTAGTCCCCTCCCTCAACTACTGTCACCTAGCATTCCCCAGAGCACTGAATAAGTATCTCATGAATTTCCAAATCACCACTTATAAAATTTTGTAACTCTTCCCCGACAGGCCAGGAGAGCTAGGGTGAGGTTGGAGCTGGGACTCGCTTGTCCGGATCTTATATGCTCAGGGGACCTAATAAAATATAACATCAGTACCTTTCGAGCCCCATACTCCTCACTCAAAGCACAAATTAAAACGATCTTCAAAGAGGCAGGCTCTACATGGCAGTCACAGCTGGCAGTGCCCATTAGCCTTGTCGACATTGAAGTCAGTAATCTGCACAACAGGGACAACCTGGTTTCAGCCTGGAAAAAAGCAGTGAACAGGTCAAGAAACTCTCTTTCGACAGAGACATTGAAAGGCTATGCCACAGAACCAACTTCACCGTATTGGATGTCACCTATATCCTGGGGAAAGCCCAGTCGTACTTTCAGCAAACATTGAAAGCCCAGGCACGAAAGAAAATCACCTACATGAGACTTCTCACACTGCCCATCTCGGTCTTCAATCCATCCTGGGCACTGCAGGACAATTCAGCTGCTTATCGTCTATGCAGTTATAAATGCGAATCCTGGTTCCATCTGCTGTGCTGCTGCCCAAAGTTGGCGAGTGAACGATGCCGCTTGCTAACCCCGCTATGCAAGACCCATGCTATGCAAGACCCATGGCCTCAGACATTGCAGAGAAGTCTCCGATCTGTGCTTCTCCTCCAAAACAACACAGACTTTGGCCAGGTTGGGGAAATTTATCACCGCAATTCGGGCTGCCCTTCCAAAAACAACCAAATCATTGGCCTCAACGGCAACGTAAGGAACCATACCAATCTTGCTTCAGCATTTCAACATTTTAAGAGTTTTTTTAATGTGTTTTAATATGATACATTGCCAAATCTGATTTGAGGTGTTTACATGTAATGACTTAAAGTAATCGATCATGAATAAATTACGTACAGTAAAAAGACAAACTGACATTTTTCGCGACCTGTCTCGCTAGTAAATATTTCCATGCAAATTTTGCCTGAGCTTTGATGGCAAAGTTTGGGGTGTCAATTTATTTGGTAAGGTCTGTTGATTGGCATTTGAGGGAGGTGATAGGGGATAAAAATGGTAGGTGGATTTAGATAAAGGTTTTAGTTCAGAGCCTTGCCATTAACCTTGTGAATTATTACGATCCAATATCAGACGTTGTAAGTGCTTTAAGGTATCTCCATAATCTTGTTGTAGGGCAAAAGAGTGCTTGATTGGGGGGAGGGGGGATTAATTTTTCCAAGATTTGAAATTAGATACTTCAAACAGGACTAAAAAGCAGCTGAAACAAGTAGTGTTCTTGCAGCCATTGAACAGGATTTCCAATGAGATGATCCATAGCATTTAGAACACCCTAGGATGGTGCAGTTTACATGTTTTTTGCGCTAGTTCACCACTATGTCAGAGCTTATTTTTTTTTTAATATCTTAGACTCCTAGGTTGAGGAATACTACTATCTGGGGTAATTATTTTTCCGATCGTTCTATAGTTTCAGTCCATTTTGAATTAGAAGTTCCAAATACGGAGAGACCAAGCTAGCAGTTCAATAAGTCTTTGATGAGAGATCCGGTAAAGCTGGAGGAAACGCACATTTTTGTTACAGAATTCTTTGAAAAATCACAATTCGACCCATGATTTTATAGTCTGGGAGGCCTTTAAAGTTACATTTTGTGGTCGCATCACAGCTTATAAATCAAACCAAAATAAGGTATGTACTGCTAAAATACAGGCGCTACATACAGCAGTCAACATAGCTCTAGGTGGTCTGTAAGGGTAGAGGATAGGATCAAGTTAAAAGAGCAGCTCGCGCTGGCCCAGCGGAATCGCAGAGATTTCTTTATTATAGAGGAGATCAATAATTGCAGAACTCACCAGCATAAAATATATGAGGATAACCAGTTAATTCCGAATTTCTTGCCTGGTTCACCCGGATTAAGCAGGATACTCAACGTATTATTAAGATCCAGAAACCGGTCACTCATACGATTCAGACACAAAATAATGAAATCACAGAGGTATTTCTGCAACATTATTGGAATTTATATGAGAGAGCATATTCAGTTTCCACATCTAGTCTGGAACATTATTTCAGTTCAATCCTACTCCCTCAATTATCTAACAATCAAAAAGACAGGATGTCAGAGCAAATTTCGGTTCCGGAGGTGGTGCCAGCTCTCTAAAAGACGCCCAATGTCCCAGGACATGCCACGCAAGATGGCCGACTACCCCCACTCCCGTCGGCTCCCGCTGGCATCAATGAAATCCTGAAACATCCTGTGGCTTACACGGCATCTGAACACCCCCCCTGACCGAGAAAATGGTCAGGATTGCTGGGGAGAGGGCATGGTCACCGGGGCCCCTGCAGATTTGGGCTCTTTGAGGGCAGACGCAATGGCGGCCTGAAGACCGGAACAATGCTGTGAGTGCAGCCGCCCTGTGTGTGCGGCATGAAGGGAGCCCCCGGGGACAGCGGCGGCCTGGAAGGATGGCCGGGTGGACCCAGGTCAGCCAGGAAACGAGGCAGCAGGTTGGAGGCGGCCCAGGTCCTAGCAGCATAACACTGTGAGTTCACGGATGCGAGACCCAGAGGGTCATACATGCCAACATTTTACAAGGGGAAAGTGGGAGATAAAAAAAAAGTAATTGGGAGAATGTATTTCCCCCATTTACTTCTTTTGAAGGAGAGTCAATTTCAGGCGGGAGACAGTCAAAAAGAAGTAATTTTTTACTTTAAAAATCGGGAGTTTCCCACCTGTATCGGGTCTATTAGCATGTATGCAGAGGGTGGGGCCGCAGGTGGAGTGTGGCGGTCCCCAGGGGTGCGACAGACGCACAACTGCAACGAGATGCTGACGGGGGCCTGTTTCTGTGGGTGTGCCCAGAGAATGGGTAGTGCTCTAGGTCGATCTGGTGTTTCCTGCATAACAAAGTATGCGGCAGAAGAGGGCATCTGGGCTTTGCCACGCATCCGGGCCTTCACGATAACACATCATAGTGACCCTGGGAACGGAGCTGTTTACAGTGAGAGACGGCCCTTGAACAAGAGACTGGTCGGGGGCATAGGTGAGGCCCTAGTGTGCACGGAGGCCTGTGCATACATTGAACTCAGGGGTAGGAGAGGGAGCAGTGTGCCTGGAGGTGCCAGCGTGCATGAGGGACAGGAGTGATGGGTTTCTGTGAGCCCCAGGCTGGTCATGCTGAGGAGGTGTCCCAGGCAGAGGCAGGTGAGAGGGGCTGAATCCAAAGGCTGGCACTAGGTTCAGGCAGCGGGGGTGAGCTCCTATCTGACTGCGGTACCCTCCAAACTCAGAGTGCAGTCTGCCCCTGTCGGAACTACTGAACAGCCAAGTCTTATCCTGTGGTGCTGAAGCCTTCACCGCCTATACAATAACTTGAGCCCAGAGCTGGGGAGCCCGAGACTTAAGGGCTAAATGGGCTACCAGGATTTGCGCATTTGCAGTTAATCCTCCTGGAGTGGGACACATGGCCTGCTGAGTACTCTTGAGCCCGAAGCATGCAGCGCCGGGGACTGCCTATGAGGCCAGACCAAATCTGGAGATGGGGAAAGATAAGCCAGCCTGGGCTGCGCAGTCTAGTAAGATTAACAACTATATCCTCCCTGTCAACAGGGGGTGCTGCAGGGGAGCAGGCCAAAGAAGTGGCCCATTCTGAGGGGAGGCGGGCCCCTGACAATGGTAGATATCCTGGTGGAAATACGAGGGACACAAGAGGCCATGCTGGTCAAAAAAGATACAGTGGTTGTTGAAGTGAACCTTCTCTATACTAACTTACGAAAATATCAGAGAAGGTCACAGATGCTGAAGGAAGTGTAAAAGAATTACAGTAGGAGGTAGGGGACCTGAAGAAGATGGTGGCTGTGCTTCAGTCCTTATCGATATGAATAGAGGAGTGGGTCAAGGACTTGGAGGAGCGCTGCTGTAGGAACAACCTGCGATTCGTGGGGTTCTCAGAATGAGCAGAGGAACAATCAGCCAAGTTGTTCCCAGAGGACTGGATCATGAACACTCTACAGCCTAAATTCTCTGAGTTCTTCACCACTGACCTGGCCGATCGTCCATTGGCTCCGGTATCCCGACCGGGGACGCCACCCTGTGCCATATTTGCCTGCCTATTTAATTTTAGAGCTGGAGACAGCCTCTTACAACATGTTCGGGACCATGAGTCACCACAGTACAAGGCTAGGAACATCGTGGTTTTTCCGGACTATACCCACAAAGTGCAGGACCTCCACAGAGACTCTGCTGGTAAAAAAGCGATTGCATGACCTGAACCTAACAATAGAGCCTGATGTTTCCTGCAAAACTCCGGATGCAACACAACGGAAAGGCATAATTTTTCAGCACATTGGCTGAAGCAGGCGACTGGCTATATACTCTCAGCGTTGGGAAACAGAAGCAATCTGTGACCCACAGGGCCAATGGTGGTGGCCCTAGCCGTCAGTCAGCTCGGATACAGAGGCATTTAGCCGGCACAGAAGTTACTACTGGGATACAACTCATGGGGAGGATCCTAATTTGCCCAGATGGAACATTGGAGGACTCCAGCTATGTGTCTTACACTTCATTCTTGAGACGCAGAGGTGATCGGTACTCCCTGAGCAATAGCACAGATCTAGAGCTAACATGGATGGCAACTGCAGCGATGAGGCTCTGTTGCAGGAACGGCCTCCCTGGAATAGTATGGTACGCACCAGTCCATCAGAAACTGGAAGAGGGAGCTGTATGAGGCAAGTCCCCGATGGACAGGGATATGGAAAGCTGTTGGTTTGCTGGTTTAATTTGCAGTTCAAAGTGATGAATCTGTTGTGAATTGAGGAGAGTCACTAAAGTATATCGATACTAGACCATGGGGGTCATGCAGTATATTGTTTTTATTTGTTACTCATGCTTATGGCCCTTACAGTACATGCCTGCGGGTGGCTACTGAGGTCTACAGTTCCATAGGGGTAGTTTGAGTGTCTTTGACCTTGCTGCCCCGGTGGGATGCTAGGCCCTCAGTGTGATGCACTTGGAGGTTGAGGCTTCAGGGAGTTTATGTTGAAGTCTGCTGTGAGATCAAGGGTTTTGGATTGCTCTACTGTGCAAGGACAGGACTAGCTGTGTGTAAGTCAAGAGTGGTTGTGGAAGTGAAGAGAGCATGCAAAGAATAGTTGGACGTTAGAGAGCGGACCTGAATCGTAGGATGGACTCTGTTTGGAAGTTCCTAACCAGGAACGTTTGTGATTTCAGTGGCTTTTTTTTTATACAAGAGACGAATACCTGGGGGGACTGTATTGGTCAGCTGAGACATAGGTGGAGGAGACAGTTATACAAGACCTCCTATTCAAGCTGTGCTAGAGGGGTGTTGATTTGGGTGTCACCCGGGACTCCGTTCATGGCAAAATTGGTGAAGATATATGCTGAAGGTAAGTATGTGATAGTGTTGGGTACCCTAGATACTAGAGACATTTGTCTGGTGAATATTTATGCTCCAAATGTAGATGATGCTGAGTTCTATGGGGCGGTGTTGAGAGTGGCTGCAGAGTATCTGGGTCCGGAGTTGATGGTGGTCGGTTGATCTGAATTGTGTGCTTGACGATAATGTGGACCGTTTCCCACCGAAGTCTGACACAAAACCCGCCATGACTGATGCTCCCTGGGAGGTCATGGGAGGCCTTGGGTTACAGGATGTTTGGAGGGTGCATCACCTATTCATGTCTTACCCTCCAGCAGGGACCCATAGTCACTTGCATTACTGGTGTCTAGTAACATGGTCCAGGATGTGGCAACGTTTCCTATTTGGAACGATATCTTTCAGACCATCCAGCCCCTAGGGTTCCACTGTGGAAACTGAGAGTGGAGGCATTGGTGCACCCGGTTTTTGCGCACACTGTGTCTGAGGCACTGACCACTATTTTGAGGAGGACGGGAAAGTACAAATGTAAGAGTCACAGAGTGGGATGCAATGAAGAAGGTCTTGCTTGGGGAGTGTATGAAGGTGACATATGAGGTGAAGCAGCAGTTGTCCCGGATACTGGATGTACAAAGAAGAATTTGAGTCCCTTAGAGAAGTGTTTAGTTCCGCAGCGCACTGGCTGGCAGAATAGAAGGAGTGTAAACAGGAATTGCTGGTGATGTGGGATCGCCTAGATAAGTTTGTTCTCACCAGTTATAGGCAGCAGCTCCACGTAGAGGGAGACAAAGCTATTAGGATGCTTGCCACACTCCTCCGAAGCAAGGCTCAGAGACCACCGGTGGTTGGGGTACGGAATGCTCAGGGACATCTCAGGGACAGAGGAGCATTGCCAAAGTCTCTGCAGCACACCTGTGGGAAGTGTGTGCTGCACCCGCTGCGAGCACACAACAGGCAGGAGACACCTACCTAACCGTCTTTGAGATGGCCATTATTACATAAGAAGGAAAGGATAGATTAGATTAATCCATTACCAGAGAAGAAATTGCAGTAGCGATCCAGGCATTGAAGGCGGCTAAGGCCCCAGGGGGGGGGATGGCCTGCCAGCTAAGCTATACCAACAGAGAGCGGGCTCATTTGCAGACCATCTGTTAGAAGTATACAATGAAACCTACGAGAGAGGTCAGCTACCCCAATCAATGAGGGAGGTACTTATAGTTATGTTACCTAAGCCAGGTAAGGAGGTTAATGAGGTGCCTCCTGTTACCCCCCCTCTCAATGCTGAACGTGGATGTAAAAATCCTCAGCACAATTGCGGCATCCTGACTGCTGGGGTATCTACCACTGCTTATACATGAAGACCAGTGTGTCTTCATCCCGTGCAGGAACACTCAGTGTAATCTGAGAAGGCTCTAGCTGGTCATGCACGCCCCAGTACTGGGAGAGGGCCAATACGTCTTGGTGTTGCATTTGATCTTGGGAATTCCTCTGGCAGGTTCTACGGAAAGTGGGAATTGGGTAGGGATACATCAAGTGGGTTTATATTTTATACAGTGGTCCGATGGGAAGGGTGTGAGTCAGCAGGAAGGTGCCACATTTCTTCCCCCTTTTTCGGGGGACCAGGCAGAGTTGCCCTTTGTCACCACTGATCTTCACACTGGTGATGGAGCCCCTGGCGTTTAGGTTGCGCTCCGTGTTGCGGGGATGGGAAGTTATTATAGGGGGGACCACGCACTAGGTCTTCTTATATGCAGACAACATCTTGGTATACCTGCACCAACCAACTTACTCGGTTCTCATTATGCTGGCTGCCATGTCGGAATTTGGGGAGATAGCTGGGCTTCACATGAACCAACCAAATTGAAGTTATTCCCACTGGCAGTCCTGAGTTGGAGACAAGTGCAAGACTTTCCGCTGCTGGGCCTTCCCTGGGAGCCGACCAGTGTGAGGTATCTCATAATTAGAATAGTGAGGGAGGCAGGGATGTGCTTGAAACAGTGAATATGTCAGGTAGTAAGATTGAGATACCACTAACCTGACTCTAGCGACCACAAGGCTAATTACCTTTTCCCCCTAATGGTGTCTCATGCAAGTGAACTGTGCACAGCTCGTACAAAAGACACCATGTAGGGAAAAGGGAAGAAAGGGATGAAATAATAAAGGAAGAGACTGCTGTTGGGGTGTCGGCCAGCGTCGTCCGCTCAAGGAAGGATGACACCGTCCTCTACTCTTTGGGACAGGTAGCCTGGCCAATGTGTTCTGCAGTGAGACAAAAAGATAGAAACACGTATCTGTATGGTGTGCTTTCAACCCAGATTTGTCAGTATGTTCTGATTAATGAACCATGCTTATAATCCTCACACAAGGCAACCAACCACGGCATAGGGAGCAAACTAGTCCTTAGAAAGGAGAGAGTCTCGATAATGAGAGAGTAAATCAGATAAACAGCTTTTCAGGAAAACCAAAGTGTGAAAAGCAGGAGGAAGTCAGTAAACCATATTTAATGAAAAAACAGGCGCCAAATGTACTTAGCTGTGGCGTGGCACACGTTGCAGCTGCGCTTCGTCACTCCCTGTATTCGTCACCAGGCGTAACACGAATGAGGCTCCAAGCGCTAGTTGTACTGTGGAGTACCACCTACCCAGGAGGTAGGGAAACAGTGGAAATATTCTGCTTGTTATGACTCTTGTCGAGCTGATCGTCCACTGCAAGGTTTGCTGGAATTTTTCGCTGAGGAAAGGTATCCAGGCAAGAATACAATCCAGGAAGAGTTTCTCCAAGACTTTATCTACAGTGTAGACGGATACTGCCAGAAGAAGATCCGCTCTCCTGAGCGTTAATGAAGGCCTGTAAAATCAGGAAAGAAAAAGACTCGCGCTCCTGCGCGTTAAGGAAAGGCCCGCAAAATCAGCAAGGGAAAGGCTCGCACACCTGGAAGCAAAAACAGCTGATTACAAACTGAGGAATCGCTCTCCTGAGCGAACACAGGCAATAAAACGGAAACAGGAGAGTCGTGCCCTATGTAAGCGTAAGTTGCTCAGAGAAGGCTTGCTCTCCTGAGCGATTGAAGGGATAAAGATACGGAAGGCTCACTCTCCTGCGAGCGAGAAGGAAAGTCTCGTAATCCAGGAATCAAATGCCAACTCGGATTGTCAAGCACCTGACAATCCGAGGGCGTGGTTTATATAGGCTCGCGCAGGGTTTCGGGCAGCAACTGGCAATACGCCCTGGAGGTTTTCTGGGACTAGTAGTCCCTACTGGAACTAACACAGGAACCATTCATGACGCATTTATACTTCTTTACACAGGCAATCAGATGGTACTGGCACTGTGTTTCAGTGTGTATTCCCCCTCTCGTAGCTTCTGACCAGGGTTGTGACAGAATATAAGTAGAGTGCTGGAGGGGCTTAAACCTCTCCGGCTGTCATTGATGGGCATACTGGCACTGGTGAAGATGATCATCTTACCTCCTTTTCTGTATGTCTTTCAGGGGACCATGTTTGAATCCCCAGAAAGTACTTTGAGGACTTAGACAGATTGATGGGGGAACTGGTTTGGGCCTCGGAGAGGAAGAGGGTGAGCCTGGCCACACTCAAGCGCCCCTGGAAGAAAGGTGGGTAGGAACTGCCATGCCTGGACCTAACCTACTTAGTTGCTCAGTTGGGGCATGTGGTGCATTGGTTTGATGAAGGGTAGAACTGGGAGCCGAGGCTGCTAAGGGGCACATGCGGATGGGTTTCTGTGCCAAAGCTCCCGATGTTAGGAGCCGGGGTACTAGATTTGGTCCAGTCTGTGGTCAGGCAGGTGTTTAGAGCCTGGGAGAGAGCTGTTAGGCGGGTGCTGCGGCACACTCCCTATGCGCCAGACATGTGTGTTTGGACGCGGTTCCCGTTTGCGCAAGTAGCACGATCAATGTTGGTGGAAAGATGGCATGCCAGGGTTGTGACTCATTGCGGGACTTGTATCCCAATGATATATAGCGGCCAGTGCTCGGGGTATATGGCCATCCTTTCCAGACGCTCCAGAGGAATCACTGACACGGGTGACACTGGTTACCACCTGAGTTTATTACTGATCTACTGGAGATTGCCTTAACTACTAATTACTTAAGATGGCCGACATGTGAAATCACTCCCGACGACATCGCCGAAATCCTTAAATTATCTGCGTTACCCACAAACGAAACTTTTAGCAGAGGGGTGTAATCGATGGCGCTTGTCCTAGTCAGCATTACGGTACCTGTTGTTCGTAGATCATTGCACACATGAGGCCTGTGACGTACATTATCCTGCTGCGGAGGTGAGGCCAGCGCGGAGTGGACCGTGGCCTGTGCTACCTGAGGTGCCCTTAGCCGGTGACATTTGGCGGAGACGTAGCGGGCCGCGGTTCGCTGGCAGGATGCCTCTTCCTGCATTGCCGATCCTGTGGGTGGCGTCTCGTAGCTGTGTGGCGTGAAGAGTGTGAGGGCAGCGGTCCTAAAGTGGCTCGGCTTCGCGCCCAGGTGCCGGATCGCTGTGAGTGGGGGAGGGGCCCCGAGCCTTGCTGCAACAGGACCTCGCCTGCACAGGGAGCTGTACCGATGGCGCATCATTGGACTGTGCATCCGATGCGCTTGGGCCCCTTTGGAGGAGAGATCCCCGGGGACGGCTCCACTTGCCAATTGCTAGCGGGAGTACTCGCCCTGTAGCGCAGCCTTGCATTGGATTACGGCCTGGATAGACCACACTGCGGCGCTGATCCCCAGGTCAACCCGCGGCTCCTCTGATGCGAGTTGGTTGCTGTCAGAGCCAGTGATCCCTGCGGGAGGCATTATCTTTAACTTAGCCAGTGCGGCGGGTGCGCTGTATGCAAACCAAGCGGCGTGTGGAGATGCCTGTTGCCCCTGAGGGCGAGTCTGGCTGGGCAATAGTGAACAGACCATATTGCCATTTCGGTGGCTGTGTGGGCTGAGCGTTTCATCGCCACACTCAGTATCACTCCGAAAGAGCCGCCTGAGGCAGCTGTGCAGTCGCTGAAGGTGCCAGGCTGATTCATCCAACTGGGGCTACCTAGGCTGCGGATAACATGCCGGGGGCATTGCGGAAGCTACTTCTCCTATAGGCTCCACAACACAACAGCACAATGGGGAAGCCCGATAAGACTCATTCTAAGTTACAATTTGATCAACGAACGTCCTCCAGGCAACGAGAAGATGGCGCAGGAACCGACCTCAGTGAGCAGGGCGCGGGGGGTTGGAGCCTGGCGGTGACCTTAAAGAGATACTAGCAACTATGCAGCAGAGCCTATCCACAATAGACGGGAAAATAGACTCTCTCTCATACCTCATGGACCGTATGTCCGAGCGGTTGGACAAACATGCTGTGAGAATCGATATGGTAGAGTGGAGAGTTTAGGAAATTGAAGATCAGAACGCAGAGGCATCGGACTCACATAAAAAGTTGGGAGAAATTGTGGAGGCTCTGCAAGCTAAGGCCGAAGATATGGAGGCGCGCTCACGGCGCAGCAACCTACGTATTGGCGGATTGGCGGAATCTGCCCCAACCGGCAATATGGAGCTTTATGTTGATAATCTTCTGGTCACCTTACTGGGTCGTGATACTTTCTCTTCAATATTTGTGGTTGGTGGGGCCCATTGCTCACTGACGTCTAGACCGCCGCCTGGGGCCCCACTGCGTCCTATCAAAGCCCGCATCCTGAACTATAGAGATAGGGACGCTGCACTACTGCACGCCCGAGAACTTGACTATGAGGGCTCTGTGCTGTCCTAATACCCGGACTTTACGCTGCAGGTCCAGGAGGCACGAAAGCGGTTTGTCCCTGTTAAACGCAAGCTCAGAGAACTTAACATCAAATATGCCATGCTGTATCCGGCCTGCTTGAAAGTGACACTAAATGGGAAGGTGCGTGCGGGAGTTTGCAGACCCTGGGAATGTTCGACAGCGCTGAAGAGATACACCAGCTCACGGACCAACAAGCAACCATCAGTTGGTGACACAGATGACAACAGCTCTACGAGCCTCTAGATCAGAATGACTGATAGGCTTTCCACTGAGGACAATATATGTGAACAGTAAGATAAAGTTGTGCGAGCACATTAGGATTTGTACAAGATTACCTTGTTTTAATTGATAGCATAATAGTTAGACCCCATTCCCTTGGAGATAAACGGCGGACATTTCTCTTAGGCCCAATACTCCTTGCGTTAAAGGGTAAGGAGGAGGAGGGGAAAGCTGCTCTTCATATAAGGTATAGTTAGGGTGCTGTAGTTCAATTGTCAGGAAAGGATGTTAGGCCTGTTATCAAATAATCGTACCTGTGAGTTAATATGTGATCTATAAATCTATGTTGCCGCGATGTCTGCGTACTCTACATTCGGTTGGGCACTCATCGCCCTTGAGTGTAATACACATTATTATCTTGGGGGGAGGGGAGGATGGAGGGATAGAGAGGGAAAGGAAATGTCGCTATGTCAATTGTTGGGGGACGTGACGTGGGAGGGGAAGGGGGATCGAACAACCTTGCATTGTGTTATAGTAGTGGCATGGATGTTACTGATTGTTATTGGTTAGTCAGGCATGCAACCGCTATACCATACACTGTAATGTCCCAATATGGGTGAGAGGCTTGACCACACAACCACACAGGGAGACCGCACCATAAACTTCTTGACTTGGAACATCAGGGGCCTAAATGACCAGCGCAAAGTGCGTAAGGTAGTATTATACTTGCATAGACACCACATTGATGTTGCAATATTGCAGGAAACTCACCTGGCGCCTAATACTGCTCTGCTGACACAGAAGAGAATGAAGGGTACTTGCGTTGCGGCAGGCTTCACCTCGCACGCATGCGGACTTTTGATATGGGTTTGCCAGGGGTCCAACATTTAGATACATGAAGTAGAAAAGGACACTGAGGGGAGGTATGTGATAGTGCCCTGCCGCAAAGACCATCTAGATGTACATATAGTGGGAGTATACTGTCCGAATTATGACAATCCTCAATTCTATCACTCCCTACATAACAAACTCAATACACATTCAAGGATGCATACACTGTGGGGAGGTGATTTTAATTGCGTGCAATCTCAAGTGACTGATCGCTCGAGGAGCCCACCGCGGCCCCCATCAGTGGCAGCAAGGGCTATCACGGCAATCGCTGAGGCTGATGGTCTGGTTGATGTATAGCAGCACCGCGCTTGGCTGTAAGGGAATATACACACTACTCATCTGTACATGATATACACACACGCATAGATTACTGGTTAGTGTCCAGAGGTTTAATACCCTTTATATCATTGTGCGAACACCTGGCCCGTACGTATTCGGACCACTCCCCAGTTCAGTTGCAGCTAGATATAGGGGATATACAGCCAAGAGTCCGTACATGGTCATTTCCTGAGTACTCGTTGTTGGATGAGGCATTTAAGGCGTAAATCTCAAAGGAGATTGACCTGTTTCTTTCTACTAACTTAGGCAGCGTTCCCAAGATGGCCACAATATGGGAAACATTTAAAGTCTACATACGGGGGGCTGTCATATCGAAACACGCGGGGGTCCTTCGGTCTATTAGGAGGAGACTGCAGAGGATTGAGACGGAACTGGCGGACCTGGAGAGACGAGCAATCATAAACTCTCCTCCTGATGTATTAGCACACATTGAGGTTAAGATAGAAGAATACAACAAAGAGGCTCAGACGGAGTTAGTGTAACTGGGAAAGTAAGCAATAGCGAAAGTATACGGGAAAGGGAGAGGCCGGGCGCTACGTTGGCTGAGCTGACTCGCCCAGATGATGGTCACGGAGAGGTGCTGGAGCTGCGTGATGAAAATGACAGATAGCTCATACTCCCCAGACCTCTGTTTCTTCACAGAAACTTGGCTAAACCCCTCTAACCACCCTCAGATTAGTTTAGCTATTCCAGACGGATATAAATTCATTCACTCAGACAGGCAGGGGAAAATGGGGGGCGGAATTGCTATTGCTTTTAAAGAGCACCTAAAAGTCCAGTGGACAGCCACCCACTTCTCGGCCACGCTGGAAGTAGGCTTTTTTACGTTGAGCAGATCTCCATCAGATACCTGGAACGGGGCCCTGATCTACTCTCCGACAACAGAAGCCTACTAGCCTACCCGAATCTGAACCTCGCTCCTCCCAATTTCGTAGACCCTGGAATAACCTATCCCTAGAAGCCTTTTCGGCTACCTACGATGCCTTGCCTCCGGCGCCCCCACCGTCAGGCTTAGACACGTTAGAGTTGCTGAAGTCTTTCTCGACCAAACTAACCACAGTCTTTGACTCTCTAATCCCCATAAAAAAGTTTTGCCCCTCCAAACAACGTAAATCTGCCCCATGGTATACAGAAGAACTCAAGTTGGAAAAATCAAGGTGCAAAGCCTTAGAGAGATTCTGGAGAACCAGCCAAACTCCTTCGGACCGAAGGACCTATAAACTCTCTTTGACAAAATATCATCAGAATATAAAATCAGCAAGGAAAGCGTTTATACTAAAACAAATTGACCGAGCTACTAACTCCTCTAAAACCCTTTTTAACATAGTTAAAGACTTTGTTAACCCTCAGGCTTGTAGATTGCCTCAAATAGAGTCACAAGACCTCTGTGACTCTCTAGCAACCCACTTTGAGGATAAAATTAATCGGATCTACGCTAATTTTCCTCCTGTACGAACTTAGACCAATATCCCACCCACAAGCTGTGCCTGACCTAATCTAAAGTCTTTGAGCAAGCTCATTCAATTTGAACCGTTAACCATTACGGAAGTAAACACCTTGCTCTCATCGGCGAAGTCGGGATCGCCTAGTGACCTGTGCCCTCCGAGGGTTATGGCCCTTATTTCACCATGCTGCGCCTCGGAAGTCCGAGCTATATTCAACAGCTCCATAGAGACAGGCACTATCCCTTCCATCTGGAAGGAAGCCTTTGTTCGCCCTATTTTGAAAAAACCAACTGCAGATCCCCTTACGTTCGCTAACTATCGGCCTGTATCTCTGCTTCCCTTGTTGGCAAAATCACTTGAAGCAGCCATAAACAAACAGCTCAGCCATTATCTAGAATCGAACGACCACTTAGATCCTTCGCAATCAGGTTTTAGACCGGGCTTCAGCACTGAAACTGCTATCCTTGCGGTCACAGACTCTCTGAGGCTAGAAATGGATGCGGGAGGTTCAGCCATTCTGGTCCTCTTAGATCTCTCCGCAGCATTCGACACAATATCACACCCTAAGCTGCTAGAGAGGTTGAGCTATTGTGGCATCCAAGATCAAGCCCTGAAATGGCTTCAAAACTTCCTGACAGAGAGAAATCAAACAACTATGCTTGGGCAATTTAGATCAAACAAACATGGACTGGACAAAGGTGTCGCTCAGGGTTCATGCCTCAGCCCTACCTTGTTCAATCATTACATGTCCCCGTTGGCCAAAATAGCTGAGTCCTGCGGGTTTGAGATTATCTCATACACGGACGACACCCAGCATATTTTTAAAATCGACCCAAATGCCACGTCAGAAAACCTACGTTTCGCAGCAGGAATGACCTCAATCTCAAATTGGATGACAGAGAATCTTCTCCAGCTGAATCCGAGCAAGACAGAGATCTTGTTGGTAGGGAAAGCCTCTCTTGCCTGGTCCACAGAATGGTGGCCCAAGGAGCTTGGAACTGCCCCGGCTCAGAAGCAAATAGTGAAGAACCTGGGGTTCAATTTAGATCAGGCCCTCTCAATGAAAGACCATGTTGCTACAATCACCAGCTCCTGTTATTATAGCTTGCGACTTTTGCGGAAGATGCTTCCTTATCTCCCCATTAAGCACCGCAGAACGCTAGTACAGGCAATGGTGATCTGTCGTCTTGACTACAGCAATGCTATGCTCGCCCTTCCCTGCTAAAAAAACTACAGGTCATCCAGAACACTGCTGCCCGAATGATTCTTAACCGTCCGGCTGGCTCGCCTTCAGCCCCCATCCTATCAGAGCTCCACTGGCTCCCAATTGGGAAGCGTTCCTTTTTAAGACCATGCTGTCTTACTTACAAAGCCCTGAACGGTTTAGGTCCCAAATATCTGGCTAACAAACTAATAAAAAAGACCCCCATTCTTAACTTACGGTCCAATGCCATGGAACTTTTGAAGACTCCCAGAATCCGCCGCGCCCGTTCAGGGGATAAGTCCTTCTCTTGCCTCGCGCCGCGTTACTGGAACTCGCTTCCTATTGCCATCCGGAATTCCCCGCCCTCGCCGTTTTTAGGAAAAAACTGAAAACCTTTCTGTTTCTGACTCCCTAATGCTTGACGCAGGTACCCCTTCCCGCCTTCCTCTCTCAGTGAACTAATAAGCAAAGCGCCGAGATGCCCCACGGGTGAGTCGCGTGCTATAGAAATACTCATAACATAACATAGCAGGCAGATTTTGCTCCTACTATACGGAGCTATACACATCACATCCATCCGAGTCGGACGAATCGGATGGAGAATAGCTATCCTTCATAGCCATGAAGTGTCTCTCAAACTCACACAGAAAACACCTGATGGCCCCTCTGCGCCCCACCGAGATCACTTCTGCCCTGAAAACCATGTCCAATAACAAGGCCCCGGGGTCTGATGGGCTCACGGTAGTATTTTACGAGTCCTATCAGGACCAGCTATTGCCACATCTGGTAAATCTATTTGAGAAAATGGCAACAGATGGCATAATGCCTCCAAGTATGAGAGAGGCTACTTTGATAACTTTGCTGAATAAAGACAAACCTCCACTGCAATGTTCTTCCTACAGGCCACTTTCGTTGTTAAACACAGATACCAAATGATTTGCTAAAATACATGCAAATCGGCTCGCCCTCCTGCTCCCTATGGTGGTTACCCCCCAAGCAATCAGGCTTTGTGCCCACTCGCTCATTAAGAGGCAATTTGCGGAACCTGTTTGACACTATTGCTGGTATAGACCCGGAGCTATTGAATGGCGCTTTTTAAGAGCAGTACTTAAGCGAGTGGGAGTAGGCGGGATATTTATTAATTTAGTGGATGTTCTATACGAACAGCCCACTGCGCGCGTCCGCGTAAACGGTCCCCTCTCAGAGCCAATAGTCATTACAAGAGGCATCCGACAGGGGTGCCCTCCTGTCCCCCCTGTTAAATTCATTAGCGGCGGAGTCGCTCGCGTTTGCACTCCGGGAGTACCACGGGTTTCAGGGAATACGTTTCCCACAGTACAATTTAATAATCATGACCTAAGCGGATGACACGCTCCTATATGTTCATGAGCCAGCGCAGAAATTATCACCAATCTTGTGGGAGGTGGAGCAATTTGGCCAACACTCTGGTCTTCGAATCAATTGGAGTAAGTCAGTAGCTTTCCCACTAACCCCCAGTACGCTCCCAGTGATTAGCACTTACCCTATTGAGTGGACATCGGAGCCTACCAGATACCTGGGTGTGCAAATACACACTGACCCTGAGGTGGTGATTCGAGAAAATTACGGCAGGGCGATACAAAAACTTTCAAAATCCTTTGACAAATGGATCCGATTACCGTCGTCACTGTTACAACGAATATCACTCATGAAGATTATAGTACTCACGAGTTTCTTTTTCTTCTTTGTTAACATCCCCATTTTGTTGAAATTTGAACAGAGCACAGCACAACAAAAAGTTCCAACACGTGTCGGCGGTTTATTTGCTACATCTACGTGTCAACATTTTGAAAACTGATCCACCTATGATCAAGATTGTGTTATACTGCTTGTTTCATCCATTGCTCTTTTTTGGAATTAAATCTTTTACTGACTAATGATAGTCAGTTGGAACTTTTTGCTTCTTCTCTATGTACTGAGTAACACTGTGGGTGGCACAATGTTTGCATTGAGCACACCAGAAGACATATTGAGATTTACATTTGTAAACTTAACAGAGGTGCTGGCTGTTTTCTCTGAAACCACTACCATCATTTTGTATATAACATCCCCATTTTGTTGGCGAAGTTGTTTCTTCGCACATTATGATATCTTGTGATCCGACTCGCCTAGGCTGGAAAATAAGCATGTGTGACATGGGATACGTTGACCTGACCATATTCGGAGTATGGTTCCTAGTCACACCAACTTGGGAACCGTTCGCGTCGGTACAAAAGAGATGAACTTGGTATTGAATGCCCCCGACACGGTCGACTACAGTGAGAGACTGTTTACCTTTCTACATGAGCAAGGCCTCTATACTGATGCACAATTATCAAGCGATTGCCGGGCCTAAAATGCGATGGACCCCTATTCATTAGGACCCGCATCTTACAAGCTTTGACGGGCTCATGATTTAGATCAATATAGGAGTTGGTTGCCCCATTTCCGTCCTGAGGAAGATCCGCAAGGCCGAGGCTTTAATTTACCCTCGTGGCCACAAGACGGATCGAAACGTCGACGCCCCTATAACTTGGTCTGGACCACACACGCTTCCTTAAACGTGCAACACAAGAATGCATTTCTGTGTTAATTCAAATTCAAAATTGTGGATTATCTACTATACATGTGGCCAGTCCCGATAGGACGGTGAATCACAACCGGTCCTTCTGTTCAGAAATTATCAATGTCTATCTCTCTTATGCCACTACTTTGAAGTCTTTTCACAATTCTTCTTCACCTGAGCACTTTTCTTTACGCACGTTCTATCTGGAGCAACCTTCTATAATTAACGATCAATGATTAAATTGCTTTTTTCTCTTAAAACGAATATATTAGAATTGTATACCATTGGCATGAAGAATTAAATGCATGGTTAAGTAAACATTGGGTATTGCATTTTTTTTAAATTTTTTTCATTGTTTACATGTGTTGTCTGAATAATGTATCTAATACTCTGAGCGGGTGCGGCTGCACTTGAGAACGCTCATGAAAATTGTTAATTGCTGGAAACCAAAAGAGAATTGACTTATGCTCTTTTAAAGTAGGTCTAGGACCACTGTTTTTTGTATTGCATATTCGGAGTATGGGCTGAGCGCCCCAGACCTCGAATTGTATTATTGCGCTGCGCAGCAGATGCATGCCTATTTCTGGCTGCATGGACCTTAGGATATCCCACAATTACACATAGAAAGGAATGCGGTACATCCTTTGTCTCTTCCGCAACACTTCTGTGGGGCACCGCATAGCCATTATCATATCATAGACCTGGTCTGGAACACAAGGAGCCTACTCTGGTGGGCTGCCCGTAGGCAGGGCATTACCTTACTTTACTCCCCCAAATTACCGCTAGATCTCTGTGGTTGGTTACCAATGCGGTAAAACTATCTGTTAAACGCTAAAACCCCTCAACACATGATTTCGATATTATATACCCTATCCAACACAGGTACAGGTTCTCTGGGCACATGAAAGTTTTACAAGAATGGCGCGCAGAGTTAGAGCAGGACATAACGGATGAGCAGTGGACGTATTGCAGCGCAAGCACTAAGTCTGTCTCCCAAAATGGTCGACATCGCCTGACACATTTTAAGTACTTACAAAGGTTGTACTACACTCCCATCCGCCTACACAAATTTGGCCTTAGAGAGGATGACAGGTTGCGAAAGGTGCTGGACGGAATGTGCAAACTTTACTAATCTCGCCTGGTGCTGCCCGGATATTCACAGGTTCTGGGAGGGTGTACACGCTGCACTACAGGCCATTGTGGGAGTGGGACTCAGGCTCTAATAGCGTTAACTGCTTTTGAACCAAATCCCCTGTCCTCGAGAATACCCCAAAGATAATCCCAGGTTACACGGTCAAAAGCCTTCTCTGCGTCGAGGAGGATCATGGCCATCTCGCCCCCCCTGGCAGCATGAGTGTCAAACAGAGCGATTGCTCTCCGTATGTGGTCTGTAGTGCCCCGCCCAGGCACAAACCCGTGCTGCCAGGGGGATACAAGACCGCCAATAACCCCCCCCAACCTTTTGGCCCAAATTTTAGAATACAGTTTAGTGTCTGCATTAATAAGTGATATAGGCCTATACGAGCCTGGGTTTTCTTTAGGTTTGCCTTTTTTGTGAAAGATGATTACATTTGTCTCTTTCCACGAATCAGGGATAATGCCTGTACACAGAATACCGTTAAACAAATCCAACAAAATAGGAACAATCTCAGATTCGATGCTCTTATAGACTTCTAAGGGAATTCCATCGGGGCCTGCAGCCTTCCCGGCAGCAAGCTCATGCAAGGCATCCTTAATTTCACTTTCAGTGATATCTCTATCCAGTTTTTCTCTGAGTGGTCCATCAAGAACTCGGCCTCCATTATCGGACTCCCATCTTTGATGATCTTGCTGATCAATATGGAAATTCTCACAATCGTACAATTTTTGATAAAAGTTTTTAAAGACTCTAAGGATGTCTTGTGACTCTGAATAATTTTTACCGTCCTCTTGAATATTTGTAATAACGTTCCTCGTTCTATCCTGTCTTATACGTAGGGCAAGAATCCTACCTGCTTGCTCACCTGTCTCATAACGCTTGGCCTTAGAAGCCTGATACTCGCCTACCTCCTTCTGTGTAACTAATCTCTGTATATTAGCTTTAATAATAGCCAAACTTTTTAGACTTTCAGAACCATCTATTCCATTGCCGATATCCCTAACATGGAGCTCCTCTGCCTTAACTAAATCCATCATTAAGCTATCCAGCTCCAGCTTATCTGCTTTCTTTAAATTCACTGAGCAGCTAATTGATTCCCCTCTAAAAGCAGCCTTAAAAGTTTCCCACACAACATTCCTTGAGGTACTATATCGATTGGCATCGAAGAACTCCTTGGTCCATTTTAGAATATGTTCTATAAATCTATAATCAGATAATAATCTTCTTTCGAAGGTCCAATTGGTGCGGGTTCGCCCTACCATATCTACACTACAAGATAGGATTAGAGGATTGTGATCGGATATTGTTCTGGGGAGCTTCTTAATACAAACCTTACTCAGTTCTGACGATGAAATAAAAAAATAATCAAGTCTAATGTACTTTTGAAACGGGTATGAGAAATAAGTGTAGCCCGGGTTCTGTGATTTCCTGATTCCCCAAACATCCTCCAGCCCATGGGATCTAATAAGAGAGGAAAGAGCCCGAAAGACCCTTGGCTTCCGCCCAGAATATATGTATAAAGACCCGGTAGCCAGGGTATCAGTAATGGGTGAGAGTTCCGAGAAAATTATGATTAGGAGAGGCACTCGTCAGGGCTGTCCCTGCTCCCCGATACTCTTTGCGCTATATATAGATCCTTTGATCCACAGAATCTTGAATTGTCCATCGATTAGCCCAGTGATTGTCAATGGGTATAGTAATAAGTTGCTGGCCTACGCCGATGATCTGGCGATTCTTACGACCCATCCACAGCAGGCGATGACGGCACTCGTAGAGTTGGCAAAAGAATTTGGTAGAAGATCCGGGTACCTGCTAAATGAGGGGAAGACCCAGATCATTGGCACTAAGAATATCATTAAGACAGATGATAGATATGTTGATTCTGCAGTTTATCTAGGGGTGAGGATTAACGCAGCAGTAGACAAGATCAATACAGAAAATTATTGTCCGCTTATAGGCTCGATAGAAGCGGAGTTAAAGAGACTAGACGTTTTACACCTATCCTTGGTTGGGAGGGTGAACGTTCTCAAAATGGCAATGTTTCCCAAGATTCTTCATCTGTTTCGTGCTATCCCCCTCCTGTTGGAGGAAAAATTATTGAAGAAGCTGGAATCAGTCTTCAATAGGTTTATATGGCAATATGGGAAAACAAGACGATCTATGATGCTCATGTCACTCCCGTACGATAGAGGCGGAATGGCCCTCCCAAACCTTCGACTATACCATTACTCTTCCCAGTTAGCCCAAATGTCAATCTTATATCAATTAAATGATAATTTACCAGGGATTCAGGGAGACAGTCAGGACCCCCCAACTATATTCGAGCTTCTATTGGGGAAGAAGGCTGCAGGGCTACTTTTGAGGGAAGTCGACCGCAGATATTATACAAAGGTTAGGCTCAAGATTGTGAGCGGGGTATGGGGGATGTGGAAAGCTATTCAAAAGCTGTTAGAGATTCCCAAAATTAATACATATCTGTCTTTATGGAATTCTAATCTGTTTCCATATCTGGATACAGGTATGCACCGTCAATTTTGGAAAGAGCAGGGAATCTGGACCATCGGGGATGTGTGGGAAAGTGGAGCGGTTATTGGGTTTGAGGTAATTCAGCTCAAATACGGGGTACCACCAACTCACTGGCTTCTCTATAGTCAGCTATTTCAGTCGTTAAGGGCAATTAGACCGAGAATCACGGCAATAACGCGCTGTCCGTTATTGGACTACTTAGGGAATGGGGGAAATAAAATTAAACATATCTATAATCATTTTATGGTAGGTATACAGGATGATATGGAAAAAACCGAACATGCATTATCCATTAAGTTAGACGATCCGGATGTGGATCTTGATCTAGCTCTTATATTAAACAAAAGGAGTGGGACTCAGGCTAACCCAATTGGAGGCCTTACTGGGCTATGTTTAAAGAGAACCTGAAGAACTTGCGTAGGTTACTTGCGCTGGGCATTCTGTTGGTAAAGCGTAGGGTAGTGCTGCGGTGGATGAGGGGCCCACCCCCACAATTGAGGAATGGTATGCAGACTTGACATACTTTAACATACAGTAGGAACATTTTATGCTCTCATGCCTATCCGGTGCTAACCTAAAGAAATTTGGGACCCATTCAAGGCATATCTCGCCCGTCACACAATGTTGGAAGAGTCGGAGGAAGAACAGGATAGAACAGGTGTCAGTCGACTCAGTAAGCACATAAATGATCAGAACATACTGCTAATACCTTCCACCATGTAGGGTGTGGGAGATGGAGATGGTCGCCTCTGAGCAGGGGCTATGTGTATTGTGGTTTCCTGTACACAATAGATAAGTACCCAGGTGTGGGAAAAGTCACCTAAGTCTATTAAGCAGAATGTTTGTATCCAAGTTATTAGCAAAAACGAGAGTCACTGTTCCTATGTATGATAAGAAGGGAAGAAATGAAAACACTCTTGTGTCATGTACTACTCTATGTGTGGGGGACAGTGTGTCCTCAGCTTAACGCCCTCACACACCCCGAAGGATGTCATGCTTCATCATTGGGCTGTGCTCCTCATCAGGCTGGCGCTGCAATGCCCTACGGGTCCCCCGAATGGTCTCTTTGTCGGAAATCTTTTGATGAAGCTGTATCGGTGCGTGAGGGTAAGTGGCAGTGAAATCCTAATATGTGCTTTAAAAAATGGCTGGAGGGAGGGTGAGAAATTTTAATAAGGTGATCCCTCTGTCCTTGCTAAAAACAAAGTGAAAGGTGCTGCTATAGGGGATATTATGTCCCTTTTGTAGCTAACTAAATTTTATATTCCTAATGGATATATCTTCCGGTCAACATGTTTCACGCTTGTCTACGGTCTCAGGAGGAGATCCAGAGCGCTTTGTCAGGACCAAATGGATTATGGGTGGAAAAAGTTTCCAATGGCCTAATTTGATCCAGTGCCACTGGGCAGATAGGGAGAGTAGTATCTCCCTTAAAAACTGAGAAATGCCTCATGAGATCGGGTAGAGGTCACTCGAGATTGTTCCTCGATGTCGCTGGGGCAGTTGCACCTGTGCGCCTCTCGCCGTCTCCAGCGATCTAAGTTATGTCTGTTATGCTACTATTGATCTTTTCTGTGGGCTTCTGCACATATTGTAATGATCGCTGAGATTTAAGTTTGTATGTAAATGAAAATAAAATAAAAACATAAAAAAATTCTAATCACTACATGTTCAACTCTAAATACTATCAGCAATGCTCCGGAACATCAATGGGGGCTATTTTTGCTCCCAATCTAGCGAATCTTTATGTTGGCAATTTGGAAACCAAATACATCACTGAGCCTAACAATCCTTTCCATGAGGACATCAAATGTTGGAAACGATATATCGACGACATTTTCATGATATGGGAAGGTACTGAAGACAGATTGAAACTGTTTATGACCTATTTGCATGAATGTCAGTCCTCCCTTACTTTCACGTACAATGTGAATAATGATAAGATTCCGTTCCTTGATCTAGAAATATAGAATAAGAATAATCAATTGATTGTAAGCTTGTCCAGGAAACCAACAGAGCGGAACACGCTTTTTCAGTACAAGAGCTTTCATCCCCGTTCTCTTAAAGATGGACTTCCGTATGGCCAGTTCTTGAGATTGCGGAGAAACTGCACTGAGAAAGAAGATTTCTTTCCGGAAGGGAATATCCTTAGCACCAAATTACGAGACAGAGGATACCCTAAGAGACTGATAAAAATACCAATGAAGAGGGCTTGGTACAGTCCGCGAAGAGGAAATACTTAAATGCAAACAAAAGACCACAATCAAGAAAAACATCTCTGTCACCACATACTGTCCTCACAGTACACAGATTGTGAAAACAATAAAGAGACATTGGCCCACTCTCAACTCCCTAGAGACATGTAAAGAACTACCTATGTTCTCATACAGGACAGGAAAGAGTATAAGAGATCATCTTGTACATTCTGACACTCATATTCCCAGACCAGAAAACACTATTCAAAATATCTGGTCTTTACCACCCATTAAAGGCCATTTCAAGTGCGGGAGTTGTATAGCTTGCCAGTACACCTCAAACACTAAGCAATTCACACATGAGGGAATTACAATGACTTTACATGACCATACCAATTGCGCTACCCCCAATGTCATTTACTGCATATGGTGACCTTGTAACCTCATATACATAGGTCAGATACAACAACCGGTCAAAACATGAATTGGTCAGCATAGAAGCAGGATAAGTTGAAAACGCACCACTGGTTCAACACTACAAAAAAAAAAACACCACTCAGCAGATGAGATACGTTGGGAGGTTATTGCAAAAGCGAGAGTTCTTCCACGAGGAAGCAACATCTCACTGATCCTCCAGCCATTAGAATGTAAATGGATCAACAAATGCAATTCAATAAGGAAAGGGCAGTTTGAATTGATAGCGTACACCGTCCATTCAGTCCTGTAGTTCCTCATTGGTTCTCCTGCCTCTCCTTCCTTTGTACCTCCTATCTCTGATATTCGCAAAAAATAATTGTCACAAAAAAGAAGTGTCCATAACGGTCTTATAAAAAGATTGCGCAGCGTTTGGCAGTAATGAGTTTGAGCGACTGTTCTCAACATACACTGTTCCTGATTACATGTATGATATGTTTCCCTCTGTACGTGTTCTTAGAAAATAAGTTGGATGGCCTTTACATGAACCATGTTTAATTGTTAATGTGGCCAACATACACATGCTATGTGCAGATTGTGTTCTTGTGCACAAGTAATATACTGTACCAACTGCGGACATTGTATGTGAATTTGATGTAATAATTTGAGAGCACTTTATCAGACATATTAAGAATGCTTATTGTATTATCACTATACTGTTTTCTACTTCACAGTGGATTCAAACCATGCAGTAATGCACCCTGTCTTAGGACCATTCGACTGATTCTAACATTAATAATGTGCAGTAGTTGAGTGACTTGATTTTCCTTGGCACAGCCATCTGTCAGCATAGGAATTTACACTTATGAAACCACTACCAAAGATAACACACGTGGTAGCTCCAATCCAGAGTACACAAGTGACACCATGAGTAAAACGTATTACACGTGTCTGTTCCTTCCAGTGGACCGTGGACCTACAGATGGGCTTGTCTCCATCCTTTACATTTCACATTGGGGCTTGTCCCTACATAGCCCCTATCAAGTCTGTCCATGGTCACTCCCTGGCCCATGGCTCATATTGAATACTAACTCATTCAGTTTTTCCACCCTTAGCAATGGCCGCCATATTTACATTCCCGTGAGTCAGACACGCGTGCGCAATCTAACGGAGATCGGCACTCCTCATCCCCTACCCATTTCAGCAATAACAGTTCATTTTAGGTATACTAGGAGCCTGCTGCTCCCACACTGCCGGCTGGGCGGCTCTTGACGGCTTGTCACCAAGCAATAGGGTGCTTCCTGTGTCCTTTTAACAATGGCTGCCGCCACCTCTTGCATTTTCTCTTACGTACACATGCGCGACCCATTAGTACGGGTCCTCCTTGCTTTTTACTACCTCAATAGCGGGCGAGGTGTAGATCGAGGAAATTCACCCACGCTAGCTGCACTGTCGGCTTACACCAGGATTAGGTAAGTCTCTGCCCCCCACCGAATTTTGTATCACTACCCATATGGAAAGGAAATTACTTGAATAGAGATTTACTCGCGGCCATTATTGTCTCTTTAGATACTGGCGAGTGGGATAGATTCCGACACCCACTGCAAGGGATGATTCCTTACCGTATCCCTGAATTTAACTTCTAAACGTATGCGGGCTTGCCAATAACCGGGGTGAGTAAGGATGCAGCCAATACAACCTGCCTCCCCTCAATATAATTACGGTTATACCATGAAGTCCATCATCCTCTAGGAGGCTGACTAATTTTGGACTCCTATTATGTTGTTTTAGATACTTGCTATGAACAGATTCTGTATTCATGTATAGAGGGCAAATTGAATACCCCTTTACCCTTGCAACACTTCTAAACCTACAACAGAAGCAAGTGCATACAATTCTTAATTACATTCATTGTTGGTGAGTAAAAATGTACTCCCTCGCTCCTCCTTCCATTGTGTAATTACCATGGTGAAAACTAACGTTGCTTCACCATTGTTTCAGGAGGTCTAATTAATTCCTATAAAGGACAGCCTTAGATGGCCACTATAGACTGCCCCCATAATTGATTTCTGAAAGTTGGATGACAATACATATTTGAGCTTACGGCATACATCTAGTGCCTTGGGTAAGCTTATGTCATCATTAATTACAGCCCACCCTCATTGCAATAACACTAATTCCTTACCACTCTTCCAGTCCTCAGAATTTCCGCCCTGAAGAGACACCGCTAACAACAGAGGGTCGAAATGTCATCGACTATTTACAAAGAATAGTCCAGAACACTAGAATATTCTCTAGAACACATAATTTATTCTGAAATCGTAATGGACATCCTTTAACTCCAATAACCAATCCCTTGTTTTATAACAATCACTTACTCACCTATTGGTTATGTTCACTCCACTGAGGTCACATGAGTCACAATCTTTTTCTTAAATATATATGTAAATATTGTGAATACAGATCAAAAGTTTATTTTTTGTATAATTGTCTATCTTTCATCAACGTTGTTGCAAATTAAAAAGCACTCGCTTCGGCTGAAGTGAGTGTTGAATAAGTAATTGTGTTGGGCTGTTTCTCTCGAGTCATATGTGATTCTCTGAAGTCATTAATTAAATGTAAATTGAGGAAGCAATTGAGTTTTGAACATATTGACTGTATCAATAAGCTGACTGTTTAAATCACTGCAAGATAGTAGGAACTTGCTAAAAACAAAAAAAAAATTCTGGACTTAAATGAGTTCCTTGTGAACTATTGTGCCTAAGCTGACTGGTTACCATGGCGGTGTTTAAGCGAATGATCCCGCATTCCCGTACAGGGCATTGCGGGAGGACAGCCCGTAGTGCATCTTACCGGGACATAGTAGGTGGCATGAGGTACTGGGTGGATGCACCTCTCTTGGATAAGGAATGGGAGGACGTACATGAGGGGCTGAAGGGGACCTCTACAATGCGAGATTCAAACTCATGAGGGGCTGAAGGGGACCTCTACCAACGCGAGATTCAAACTGATGCAGTACAATATAGTACACGAGGTATACTTCAACCCGAAGACATTGCATGCTATTTACCCCAGATGGGCATCCTCCTGCACGCGCTGTTTCACTAGTGGGGCAGATTGTTTTCACATGTTATGAAGATGCCCGAGCTAAAACAAATACTGGCAGGCAATACTGGACAATTTGAATACAGCCATGGGATGGTCTGTCCCCAGAGATATTAGACACTGCATGTTAGGAATGGTCCCTGTCCGGAAGAAAAACCCCTTAGTAGGAAATGTATACTGTTGGGGCTGCTGCTTGCTCAGCTTAGGGTGGCCATTTGTTGTATGTCCCCTAGCTCCCCAGGAGTGGCCTGTGACTGGGAAGGGCCAAAAACATAGGGATTAAGGGTATAGTACCGCGAGTTCTAAGCGCAACATTCTTTTTAAAAATACGTTTTTAGCTGATTCTGCATTGATGAGCCACACAAGTGAGATATCATTTTACTCGGGGTACCAAGGGGAATGCTAGATGGTAGGACATTTGTGCCGGCACAGTAACCCCACACAAAATTGTGTCGAAAAAGTGAATTTGAGGTTTGCAGGGGATTCTGGGTAGGAAAACATTGGGCGGTCCACGCAAGCCATACCTCACTGGACTCCCCAGGGTGTCTAGTTTTCAGAAATGTGTGGGTTTGGTAGATTTCCCTAGATGGCCGTGAGCCCGGGGCCAAAAACCCAGGTGCCCCGCCTGCAAACCCAGGTCGTTTTGTGATAGGTAATTTTTATGCGTTTTGGGCCCTTGCCTGTTGCGGGTACTTGACCCACCCACACGAGTAAGGTACCATTTTTATCGGGAGACTTTGGAGAATGTGGGTGGGTGGAAGTTTGTGGACCAACGCAGATTCCAGAACTTTCCATTACAGAAATGTGGGGGAAATGTTTTTTTTTTTTTTTTACAAAGTTTGAGGTTTGCCAGGGATTCTGGGCAACAGAACCTGGTGAGAGCCACACAAGTCACCCCATCCTGGATTCCCCTGGGTGTCTAGTTTTAAAACATGTATAGGTTGGCTAGGTTTCCCTAGGGGCCGGCAGAGCTAGGGTTCAAAATCTACAGCTAGGTACTTTGCAAAAAAGGGGTCAGATTTCACTGTAAAAATGTGGTGTGTCCACTTTGCGTTTTGGGCCATTTCCTCTCGCGGACACTAGGTCTACCCACACAAGTGAGGTATCATTTTTATTGGAAGACTTTTGAGAATGCAGCGTGCATGGTATTTTGTGGATACACGCAGATTCCAGAACTTTCCATCAGAGAAACGTGATTAAAATGTTTTATTTTCTTTTACAAAGTTTGAGGTTTGCAAGGGATTCTGGGTAACAGAACCTGGTGAGAGCCAGACAAGTCACCCATCCTGGATTTCCCTGAGTGTCTAGTTTTCAAAAATGTATAGGTTTGCTAGGTTTCCCTAGGTGCTGGCAGAGCTAGGGTTCAAAATCCACAGCTAGGCACTTTGCAAAAAGAGGGTCTGTTTACACTGTAAAAATGTGGAGTATCCACTTTGTGTTTTTGGCCGTTTCCTGCCGCGGGCACTAGGCCTACCCACACAAGGGAATTACCATTTTTATCGGGAGACTTAGAGGAACACAGAATTGCAGAGCAACTGTTATTAACTATTGACTTTCGATGCATTTCTGCCTTCCAAATGTAAGACAATGTGTAAAACAGAAGTCACTTTGAAAAACGTCCTATAATTCCCATGCTAGTATGGGTACCCACAATTTCGTACATGTGCAAATAGCTACTGTTTGTAAACTCTATATTTTGTTACCATTTCAGAAATACATATGTGTCTTTCATACCGATTTTTCACTGTTTATATTTTCCCAAATGAATTGCTATATACCCAGTACACAATAAAAACCATTGCAAGACGCTGTTCAATCATTGGCTCTGGGTTCGTCGGGTTCTTGGTGGACCTACAAGTCGTATATATCCTCACAACCGGAAGGGCCCATCGGATGTAACCGTATATTGCTTTAAAAAATCTGTCATACTTAGAAGAAGTTACAGGTGAAAACGTTGGCACAAATGGGTGTTTTTTTCAACTTATTTTCAATTTTTCCTATTTTCAAGTTAGTTTATATTAAAACAACTTGAAGGATCGACACAAATGACCCCTTTCTAAATACAGAAATGTGTCTACATTTCTGAAATGTATAGCTTTCCAGGAACCATTACTGTTTTCATACCCAACTGGAAGGACGTTGAAAGCACAAAAAATAGTAAAAATAGGCTATGTCCCAGTAGAATGCCAAAACTGTGGAAAACGTTTTTTCTGACAAAAGTCTGTTATTCCCTAAAAGATGGGAAGATGGGGATTTCAGCACCACAAACCCTTTGTTGATAACATTTGCAGGGAAAAAATCAGATGTTTCATCTGCAGCACTTTTTGCCCATTTTCCCCAAAAATTATAATAATTTATCTGTATTTTGGCTAAGTTCTGGATCCCTCCGGGGGAATCAACAAACCCTGGGTACCTTTAAAATCCCCATGATGTTGGAAGAAAAAAACACAAATTTGACATGGATACCGTGGGCCATATGTAGGTAGCTAAATACCGGTCGGTAACGGCCGAAATTCAGTAAATTTCCCGTTACCGACCGGTATTTAGGCAATTGGGATGTAGGAGGCCAAAAAGAAGGATTCGGTAATTATGAATCGGTAAATACCGATTCATCATTACCGAATTCAAAATTACCGAATCGGAATGACCGAATCCTTATTTACCGAATCGGTAAATAAGAAATGGTAAAAACGAGTAAAGAGATGTAGGTAAAATCGGTAATACCAAATTTCACGAAATTCGGTATTTAAGAGTCGGTAATTAACACTGAGTGAAAGCAGGTGGTAATCAGCTACAGTGTATATAAGCAATCCCAAAATGCAAAAGTGTGATCACCATGGCGGCTCTCTATGTGATTGCAAGGCGCCTACGTCTACAGGCAGCAGGTGTGAGGATCTGGAGACGGGAGGAGCGCATTTACAGACAGCGCATCACACTCTTCCAACAGACTGAGGCTGAGATACATGAAAGGTACAGGCTACACCCCCAAACCATCATGGACCTGATAAGGGACTTGCACCCACTCCTGGACCATCCAACAACAAGGGCGCACGCCATACCACCACATGTGCAGGTGCTCTGTAGCCTACATCTACTCGCATCTGGCAGTTACCAGGGGGTGATAGCTGCGGTAGGCGTTGTATCTCAGAGTTGCCTGTCCCGTTTCTTCAGAAAGTTCCTGGATGCCATGATGCAGAGGATGCAACACTACATTAGCTTCCCAAACACACAGGTGGAACTGCTGAAAACCAAGACAGACTTTTACTAGATGGCACAGTTCCTGCATGTCGTAGGCTGTATTGATGGCACACACATTCCAATCTGCCCACCAGCAGCCACTCAGTATATCTACAGGAACAGAAAGTCCACCCACTCCATAAATGTGCAGGTAATCTGCGATGCTGGCAACATAATCACTGACATTGTGGCAAAATTTCCTGGGAACACCCACGACTCATACATCTTCCAGAACAGTGGGATCTACACACGCCTGGCTGCGGGAGAATTTGGAGGATACCTGCTAGGTAAATCACTGTGACACTCCCTTATACTTATTGCAGATGAATGTGTATTGGTGTATGTGACTAATGGCACCCTTTCTCTCACCTGGCGATAGTGCATATGCCGTGCGGTCATTTATCCTCACTCCCTACCTACACCCATCAACCCTGATTGAGAGACGATACAATGTGGCACACAAATCAACACGCAACGTTGTGGAGCGCACGTTTGGACTATTGAAAAGCAGGTTCCACTGCCTCCACAAAAGCGGAGGCGCACGTCAGTACACACCCATCATCTGCTGCAAAATAATTGCAACTTGTGCAATGCTGCACAACCTTGCCACAAAGAAAGGTACAGTATTGGAAATAACTGATTTTGAGGACAATGATGATGAATTTGCACAATCAATCAATCAATCATGGCATTTGTATAGCGCACTACTCACCCGGAGGGTCTCAAGGCGCTTGGGGGAAGGGGGGTCTGCTATTGCTCGAACAGCCAGGTCTTGAGTTGTCTCCTGAAGGCGAGATGGTCCTGGGTCAGCCGGAGGTGGGTGGGGAGGGAGTTCCATGTCTTGGCCGCCAGGTAGAGAAGGATCTTCCTCCGGCGGTGGCTCTTCGGATGCGTGGTACGGCGGCGAGGGCGAGGCTTGTCGAACGTAGCTGGCGGGTGGGCGTGTAGAAGGTCAAGCGGTCGTTAAGGTACTTGGGGCCCAGGTCGTGGAGGGACTTGTGTGCGTGGGTGAGGAGTCTGAACGTGATTCTCTTGCTGACGGGGAGCCAGTGCAGGTCCCTCAGATGTCCGGAGATGTGGCTGCGTCGGGGGATGTCCAGGATGAGTCGGGCGGAGGCGTTCTGGATGCGTTGGAGTCTTTTCTGTAGCTTGGCTGTGGTTCCGGCGTAGAGGGTGTTTCCGTAGTCCAGTCGGCTTGTGACGAGTGCTTGGGTGACCGTCTTCCTGGTTTCGGTCGGGATCCATCGGAAGATCTTACGGAGCGTGCGTAGGGTGTTGAAGCATGATGAGGAGACGGCGTTGACTTGTCTGGTCATCGAGAGGGAGGAGTCCAGTATGAAGCCCAGGTTGCGTGCGTGGTCTGTTGGCTTGGGTGCGCTGCCTAGGGCCGGGGGCCACCAGGAGTCGTCCCAGGCGGAGGGCGATGGTCCCAGGATGAGGACTTCCGTCTTGTCTGAGTTCAGTTTCAGGCGGCTGTTCTTCATCCACTCGGTGACGTCTTTCATCCCTTCGTGTACGCTAGTTCTGGCGGTGGCGGGGTCACTGGTGAGGGAGAGGATTAGTTGGGTGTTGTCGGCGTAGGAGATGATGTTGAGGATGTGTTGGCGTGCGATGGCTGCAAGGGGTCTCATGTAGACGTTGAAGAGGGTGGGGCTGAGTGATGATCCTTGCGGTACGCCGCAGATGACTTCGGTGGCCTCGGATCGAAACGGGGGGAGGCGGACTCTCTGTGTTCTTCCGGCGAGGAACGAGATGATCCATTCCAGTGCCTTCTCTTGGACACCTGTGTTGCTGAGGCGTTGGACTAGGGTGCGGTGGCAGACAGTGTCGAACGCTGTGGAGAGTTCCAGGAGGATGAGGGCCGCTGTTTCCCCGTTGTCGAGCAGGGTTCTGATGTCGTCGGTGGCTGCGATGAGGGCGGTCTCGGTGCTGTGGTTGGCTCGGAAACCGGACTGCGAGGGGTCGAGGGATCCGTTCGTCTCGAGGAAGGCGGCAAGCTGTCTGTTGACGGTCTTCTCGATGACTTTGGCAGGAAAAGGGAGGAGCGAGATGGGGCGAAAGTTCTTGAGGTCGGTGGGGTCCGCTGTTGGTTTCTTCAGTAGGGCGCTGAGTTCGGCGTGCTTCCAGCTCTCCGGAAAGGTGGCAGTGTTGAAGGAGATGTTGATGATGTCCCGCAGTTGGGGTGCGATGATGGAGTCGGCCTTGTTAAAGACGTGGTGGAGGCAGGGATCGGTTGGAGATCCGGAGTGGATCGTGTTCATCGTGCGGGCTGTGTCTTCGGTGGTCACCGTGGTCCAGGTGCGGAGGGTGGCGGTGGGGGGCGTTGGTTCGACGGTAGGGTGCGTGGATGGTGCGCCGAAGCTGTTGTGGATGTCGGCGATCTTGCGGTGGAAGAACGAGGCGAGAGAGTCGCAGAGGTCTTGAGAGGGAGTGATGTCGTTGTTGCCGGTGCTGGGGTTGGAGAACTCCTTGACGATGCTGAAGAGTTCCTTGCTGTCGTGGGCGTTGCTGTCCAGTCGTTCCTTCAGTGTTTTCTTCTTGGTAGTGCGGATGAGCTGGTGGTGCTTGCGGGTGGCTTGTTTGAGGGTGGTCATGTTGTCTGTGGTCTGGTCGAGGAGCCAGGCTTTCTCGAGGGTGCGGCAGTTCTTCTTGGAGTCCTTGAGTTCGTCGGTGAACCAGGTGGCTTTCTTGCTTCTGGGTCTGCTGAGAGGGTTCTTCAGTGGCGCGAGGTCGTCAGCGCAGGCGGTCAGCCACTGTGTGAAGTTGCGGGCTGCTTCGTTGGGGTCCATTGTGCTGGCGGGCGGGTTCTGGCTGAGGGAGGTGGTGAGCTGCTCGGCGGTGATCTTGCTCCAGCTCCTGTGAGGAACCTGTTGCGGGTGGTGGTGGGTCGTTGTTCTTTTGAAGCACAGCCAGAAACCAACACAGCAGGAGTGCCAGCAGCAACAGATGGGAGACAGTGACGGGCAGAGATCACAAGCAACTATTTTTAAGTAAGTAAGGAGACACAGCCAGTTGTTGGATGCAATGACGTAGTTTTAATTTGTGGGCACTACGCCACTACACAAACGGTCAAACTTGGCTATCAAATATGTGACATCCATAGTAGGAAGTCATGGGTTACTTCACCCAACTCTGTCCTGGAAGTGTGGGCTGCATCAGCGTCTGCGGCCACGCACTACAGTGCGGGATGCCAGTGACTGAATGTCCTCAGCGGCTGTGGAACCAGTGGCAGCCCCATGCCGTCTGCTGCTCCTCCGGATGTCTGTTACAGGGGGGGGTAATGCTGCTCCGACTGGTCGTGTCCTCGCTGTCCCCAACATCCACAGCACCAGTAGTGGCAGACTGGCTCGTGAGCAACACCTCAAGAGCAGTGTTCACCTTTACCAGCCCCCTAGAAACATCAGTGCTGCAGTGCGACAGCCCCTCCTGCATGGCCACCGAGCGCCTGCAGAGCAGAGAAGTGGCAGTTGCTAGGCGGTTCACTGCCCTTGTATGGTGCTCCATTTTCTGCCTCTCCCTTCGCCGTGTTGCTCTGTCCTCATCCATTTTACTGCACAGCAGCATCACAGACTGGGACATGTCCCGCATGCCCGCAGCCATCTCCTTCATTCCCTCAGCCATTGAGCTTATGCCCTTGTCAATGTTGCTCATTTTGTCATTGAGGCACTTCATTTGTCACTGTACTGACTGGATTGCCTTGCCTTGTAGGCGCTGCACCTTCACCATGGTTGCCTCCAGCCCTCCGAAGACACCATGGCTCTCACCCTGTGGAGGTGGACTGCTCACACGAGCCCTGCGGCGGCGTCTGGCACCTGTGTGTGCTCCCTCTGACGTGGACAGCAAACCAGCATTGCTACCATCCAGTGGCACAGTGGATGTTTCCTCCTCCCTCGAGTCTTCTGAGGAGGACTCGGACACATGCAGTCTGGCAACAGCACGTCTCCTAGGTCTAGCCACTGCAGGTGGTGTTGATGCTGGTGAGCCTAGCAGTAGTGGTGAGGCTAGCAGTAGTGGCGAGGCTGGCTGTTGTGGCGAGGCTGGCTGTGGTGGCGAGGCTGGCTGTGGTGGCGAGGCTGGCTGTGGTGGCGAGGCTGGCTGTGGTGGTGAGGCTGGCTGTGGTGCTGTTGTGTGCCCTGCACTCATGGTGGCCTTCTCGGTGATGTCCTTCCGGGGTGCCCTCTCTCCCTTCCCCTGGGCAGTCCTGCGCGATGTCTCGCCTGTGGACAGAAATTTTACATTAGCTCAGTGAACCTGCAGCCCTGCATTGCTAACATCATAATACATTTCTGCTACACTATCTCATTGTCCTCTGCCTGCTAATCGCTGATTTGTGTCACATGCCTTGTTGTTCAGTGCAATTCCTGTCATGATAGAGGTTTCACTTACTACATCTCCCATAATGCATTGCTGGTCTGCACAAAAACCTGTACTGGAGTGGGATTCACATGGCCCAATTGGGGATTTGGGATAGGGGAAGTGGGGGCACAATGCTGCGCATGCTTCTTACCTTGTTTGGGAGCAGCTCTGGCAGAGCTGTCTGCATCCCCAATCCCAACGACACTTTCTGGCTCTATTGTGGACTCCACGAGCTGCTCCAGTTCAGTCAGGGCAGGTGCCCTGTTCCTTCCTCCTCCTGTCTGGCTGGCCTGTTTTTTCAGATCAGCCATCTTCCTCTTGGTGATGATCCGGATGTCATACCACCGCTTCTTGAGCACATCAATGTCCCGGGGGGGTCACTCCTATGGCATTTACCTGCGACTGGATTCCAAGCCAGATCCTTCTTTTTTCAGATTCTGCCACTTGCATGGACTGCTTTCCAAAAAGCTTGGTGTGCTGCCTCACTACCTCCTCCACAAGTACCTGCAGTTCCTTCGGACTGAATTTCAGTTTCCTCTTCCTTTCCCCTCCTTCTCTTTCTGTGTCCTGGCTGGCCATTGTGCAAGATTTGTTGTGAAAGTTCAGGCACTGGCTCTGTTGCTCTCCTCTGCACTCCCAGCCTCTCCAGAGGGTTCTGATTGTGTGCACCTGGCTGGGTGTAGCCACTTCCTGGTTGGGAGGGGTGGGGGTTGCACAGGATTGGCTGATTCCTCAATTCCTTTTTTAAAACAAAATCCGATTCGGTATTTATCGAATCGGTATTTACCGATGCGGAATTTACCGATTCGGTATTTACCGATTTCGAAACAACGGTCGGTATTGTGGAATCGGTAAAAATTTACCGATTTTTACAGAATCGGTAAATTTTACCAAAAATTTAGGTACATAGGAAATACCGATTTCTAAATACCGATTCGGTAAAATTCGGTAATTAGGAATCGGTATTTCCAGGTTACCTACATATGGCCCCTTATGTGGTCAGAAAGTTACAGAGCTGTCTCTGCTCATTGGGATTGATACATGTATTCCCTAATGGAAATATTCTGCTATCTATACTAATTTTGGGATTTACCTTGAATGTATTCAGTCTTGACATGATGAGGTTCTTGGCTTATGTGTAAAATCTAATTTTGTTATACATTAAAATTTGCTAAGATGGTATTTGAAATTTGTGTATGAATTTATCTCTGGTCCTTATCCTGTTGTTAGAAAACGAGGCAGCATCTGTGAGGCCTGCACAAATAACATGACTACATTTGTCCTTCACTGGGAACCAAACACCCAATTGTAGCGCCTGACTCTCAGAAGGTAGCGTTGCAGAGCAGTCTGAGGCTTACTCAAGGGAGGTGGTGTGGGCTAGTAATCGCCATTTGCAGGAGCACAAAAATAACACTCAATAATTGATTGTCCAGTCTGTACTTTGCTTTATAAAAGTAAGAGTACATTTATTAAACACACACACCACTCAATACTATGCACCAATTTACAAATATACATAAGCTGTTGGAATTACTTTGTGACATTGCATAACATCTCCACCCCTCCCGCAGGGGGGGTGGGGTCTAGTACCACCACTCCCATGTATGCACATCAACTTGCCCCCAATGCAGTTAGTTGAACATAACCTGGAGCGAGGGCCCTGCGCACTGGCACCATCCCAGTGGCGACCCACCCCATTACCTCAACAAGCATTAAATAGGGGTAAACCTGCCTTGGTGACACATGATCCTGACTGAGCATCTCCTACTGACCATAAAGTATGCACCTCTATATCTTAAGGGCTAGCAGTCTGGGGTCTTCACCTAAGCGCAGCAGCAAGAATCCATGTTTACGCTCACTTTAGAATGACAGTACTCGTCACCTTGGTTGATCATTTGAATGCATTGCAATTACAGCCCCTAAGGGCATCACAGATGAAATCACAGGATTGCGCATATACAGCCAGACACCCTAGCAGGACTGTCTGGCAACATAGCCCCACTTGGCTTATGACATCTCCTTACACATGTGACTTACAGTCCCTTCAAAAGAAGTACTCCTGGCAACTACACTTCTCCTGCAGTGCGCCTCTTCACTTTAAAAGGAATCACAGGTAAAAGCATGGGATTATTTAAATACAGCCAGACCCCCTAGCAGGAAGGTCCAGCAACATAACTCGATTTAGCTTAACATCACCTTACACATGTGACTTACAGTCCCTTCAAAAGAAGTACTCCTGGCAACTACACTTCTCCTGCAGTGCGCCTCTTCACTTTAAAAGGAATCACAGGTAAAAGCATGGGATTACGTAAATACAGCCAGACCCCCTAGCAGGAAGGTCCAGCAACATAACTCCATTTAGGTTAACATCACCTTACACAGGTACTTCACTTTACACATGTGACTTTCAGTCCACCTAAAAATAAATAACCAATAGTAAATGCATTTTGGCGCAATTACGCCACTTCACCTCCAGGGAATGCCCTTCTCCAGACATCCCTAACTCAGCCCTTCACTCCATGATGCACTTCATAGTACACCCTCAGTTGTAGAACATAAGTTCCAGCCTAGAAGGTGTTAAAGGCTAGCTGAGCCCTTGAGGGGTTATTCTTTCAGATGCCCCGTGAAACTTAGGGGTGGACTGTTCTTCTTTATGCTGGGGGAGACTGTGGTGCTCCTGCAGCCCCCCTGCACCCCTTTTCACACATGAGGGTGACCCCCTCCTCTGGGGGCCACAAAGCACCAAAACGGCAGATTTCCAAATGCCTGGCGAGGCATTATGGGGCACTTCATGCTCCTCTTTACCAGCCCCAGCCACTGGGAACACTCTCCTCTGCCCTCTGGGTCTCTGAGAGGGTAGATTCAGCAGTGTGCTGTCTTCACTGGCTCCCTGCGCCAGCCTTTCGCCAGGCTCTCCTTCTGGGCCTCTCTCCCTGCACAGAGGCCCCTGCTTCTGTGCACCAGTCCTGGGCTCTTCTTCTGGTGCTGATAGGGTCCTGGGGGCAGTCAGGGGGTCTCTCCTTCCAACTGCCCATTGCGCCAGGCTCCAGCACCTTCACCCTCAGCAGACCACACCCCAGAGAGACCTTCTCTTCCTGTGCAAGCACTTTTTAAAAGTTGAGTAGGGGGCTGGCAGGAAGTCTCTGTTGGTCCTATCAAACAGCGACACATCACGTCCCTGCCCCTGCTCCCTCCTTCTTGTCCAGCCTCTGAGCTTGTTCAAAATGGCATCGTCCAGGGTTTCTGCCACATGTCTCGGAAGCACCTTCCCCCCAAGCTGCCTTCCTTCCTTGGTGCAGCCTGGTGCCTGGCACCCAGCGACAGCGGTTGATGGATTGGCCTGTAGCCCCACCCATCTTCTCTTCGTGGAGAGGAGGCCCTCGCTTGTGGAAGAAAGGTTATCAATCCATCCAGCTGAGGTCAGCCCTCAGCCTGGGTCTGGTCATGGCTGGCTCAGAGAAATATGACAGTTCTGGATGATCCAAAAGCAGTACAAATATGACTTTGGACTCTGCAGAATACTTATTTTCACATTCGCTACATTGGACTTAAGTGCGTGTCTGGAATCTGTAGGCCTAACGGAAGTTAATCTAGCCATGGGCCCCACATTCCCTTAGGGGAATAATGAGTAAAAACACAGTAAAACACACTGACTTTCCCTGGCATGTTTCTTTCCAGCCTATAAAGCCTATTCCATGTACACACGTGTCTGCATGTAACCAGCCCGGTGTCCCTTACTCCAGCTGCTGCTTAGTGGCCTGGTCAAGCCAGGGGAACACCAGTAAAATCCCCATGCAGTCTCTTACATCCTGAGTTCACTGTGGGTGAGTGCCAATCTATGAGGATCCCGCACAGTAAAAGCTCCACAATTAGGTGCTCAAAAAGCGAAAAATCCGGGCGACCCATAGTGTCAGAACCACCTTCTAACACCTGTGAAAAGTAGAATTCTGCTATATTGATGTTGAAACTGATTGTGGTTTATTACTTATTGTTATACATTTTGGAGTGCCCCACAAGATGGCCGCTGCCTGACCTCAGTGAGAGACGCTGCTGGGTCACTCTCTCTCCCGAGGTTTCTAGGATGTGCGGTTGAATGGAGAGCTATGCCACCATATGCAAATCTGCTGATTAACCTGCTCGATTGCCGCGGCTTGAATAGGCTTTGGAAGTCAGCCCTTGTCATCCGGTTGATAAGCCGATACCTGTGGCGAGCCTGTGTGTTACAGAACTGCTGCAAGTGCCGCAAGTGCTGTCTGAGCCGCAGACAGATAATGGCTCCCAAATACACAAAGGCACTGAAGGAGGTAAATAAAGCGAAAGAAGCAGCCAAGGGCTCTCGGCTGTAGGCTCCAAATGCTTTGAGTGCCCTGAGCGAACACGATTTGGTGGCTGCTCTCCCCCAGCGGGGCACGATTCAGCGGAGCATTGCCGGCGCGGCCGGAGGGACTCGGCTTCGCACTGCTGCTGGCGTAGAGAGCTCACTACGGCAGCCTTCGTCATGGAGGCGTTCCGGGCAGCCCCGGTCTCGGCTCCTGTCGGCAGTGGGAGTCAGAGTGTCACCAATCAACTGGGAGCCGGTACTCCGGGTGCTGGAGGGGCTGCGGTCAGCAGCATAAACTCATCAGAGGAGACAGGTATGGAGTCAGGACTGGAGTATCCCAGCCACGTACGGGAACGGGACCTAACAATGGGGGTTCAACAAATTGTGGAGACATTACTGCGGGTTTCCCATGAGATTTCAGGAGATCCGTGGGAAATAGGCAGCGAGGATAAAAGCCCTGAAGGAAGCTCGGATACTCTGATAGCAATAGGCAACAGCGGTGATAGCGGTAGTAACGATATAGAGGCCACTGAGGAATTTTGGGAATTGCGGGTACGAATAAATTAGATAATCAACATTCCTCAGTGATAGCTGATACTTCACAGCTGGTAATACCAGTGGACTGCGCAATAAATCAAACAGCAATGCCGTTATGGTCGGAAACTGCCCCGGGCTCTCCAGAAGGGGATAAGTTCTATTCATTCAATGATGACTCTGACTCTGACTCACCTGTACTGAGTGAGTTTAATACCTCTGATGAGACAGATACTGTGGGTCCTTCATCATGCAGAGAGCGCCTCGAAGTAAATCCACGGCTGGGAGACGACGGTCAAAATCTAAAACTAGTCCTACGAAATCTGATCTTGCAACTGCCCGTAAACTTGAATGGGACTACTCAGCCACCAGTATGTCGTTTGAAGGCGAAATGCAGTCGGTTGTACAAGTAAGACCCGATTATATGGAATCCTCCGCTCCACCTATGCCCACGATGGAATTACTATACGCTACCCTTAAGCAAATGCAGGAGGAGGCTAGACTGGTGAGCCGGAGATCGCTGCAAGCCACAAAACAATTGCAGGGGGCTATGCGAAAGGTAAACAAGGTGTACTCTGTGACGGCAGCAAGGGTTACCCAGATGGAGGAAAGAACGGTCGTTTTAGAGGAGGACGTTGCCAAGCTACAGGTTTTCAAGGAATCACAGGAAAAACAATCACTGGATATATGCTGGAAGTTGGAAGATTTTGAAAACCGGCAGCATAGAAATAACGTGCGGCTACTAGGCCTTTGTTGTATCCTTGCTAAGGGGTGCCTTTCCGGATCTTGCCCAATGGAACTGGGACATGGAGGTGCAGCGGGCACACCGCTTCCCAATGTTTCAGAAAGCCAATGCTGTCAGACAAGGGGAACGACACAGAGCGATTTTGATATATATAGGAAATGTTCTCCTTAGACAGGCGATAATTGACAGAGCAAGGCCAGATTCTAAACGGTCATATGATGGTCACTCTTTCTTTGCCCGCCTCGATTTCTGCCATGCTACAGTTGAGCGGAGGTGGAGATTATGTCAACTGATAACACCATTTCAGAGGATAGGCTGTGAGGCATTTTTGCTATTCCCTGCTCGGTTGAAGGTCATCTCAGGCGGGAGGGTTCAGATGTTTTTCTCAGAAATCAAGGCACAGGAATACCTCACAGAATTGAAGGACGGCACAGGGAAAGGGGCAGAAGGACGTGCGCTGCGATGGGGTCAACCCGCTGACTGATTGGTGTTTTCTGCTCTTGCATTTCAACACTGTGGTGGGGGTTTGGGTTGCTGATTAACCGAGAACTAACCGAGAACCGGTCTATGTTAAGCTGAGTTAATCGCTTAATTGTTTGCTCTACTTGGTTAAACTCAGATTTATTCTGAGGAAGTTATGTGGTGTGGGATATGGTGGGATAATGTGAAAGGGGGGGACAGAAACAGTAGCGACTCTAGATGTGAGATCAGCTGTCATACATAGGTCTGTCTGACCTATCTGCCTGTAAGGGTTGTGGGGGGTGGGGGTGGTTTTTTACTCGGGTGAGGGTGGGTAAGGGCATAGCACAGTATTGCATAGCACAGCACATGAGGGAATTTTTGGTATTAGGTTATCTAAGAGGGAGGAACATGAGCTCTGACGGATTTAATGTGTTTAAATCAAAGAAATATTCGGGCTGCGGGTTAGGAGGAAATCTGTTTGGATAAATGAATCTCCGAATCGCCTCAATAAATGTTTGCGGGATAAATGATCAGGGCAAAAGGTTACGGGCTGCAGCTTTACTTAAATCATTACGGATAGATATCCTATGCATCCAAGAGACACACATAGAGGGTGCTAGGGGTAAATTAATGGAACAGCTAGGATATCAACTTATGGTTAATACCCAGCATGGGACTCGAATGAGAGGGGTTGCTATTCTTACTCGGAGAAGGGACATCACAATCAAAAGGAAATTGGCTTATAAACAGGGCCGTTGGGCCATCGTAGAATGTTTGATGGGAGGTGAAACCTTTACAGTCTGCTCAGTATATGGGTCTACTGGGGATGACCCGGAGGTGTTGGAATACCTGGATTCGGAGCTAGCAACATGGTCAACCCCAGTAATATTATGCGGGGATTTCAATATTAATGGGCTGGTTGGGCTGGGGGGTAGTGGAGGTGGTGGGTATACAGGACGTAAAAAGAAGGTCAATAAGACTCTAGCTAACCTAACAAGGAATAATGGATTAACTGATATCTGGCCTTATCTAAAACCTAAAGATTGCGGCAGCACCTTCTACTCGGCCCCTCATAAGGCACTTTTTAGATTGGATTATTTTTTTTTGTCACAATGTTTGCTGGCAAGGGTGAGGATAGAGCAATATCCCCGGGTGCTCTCAAATCATAATCCGTTAGTACTTACGGTTGGCTTTACTGGAGGGGCGAGGCCCAGTCGGGTTTAGACGTTCGAAAGGGGGTTGTTACAAGAGCAAGAATATATATCTCATATGAAAGACTGGATCAAGGAATTTTGGGAGTTCAATAGAGATAATGTGTGTGTTGGGATAGTCTGGGACGCGTTTAAAGCGTGGGTCAGAGTCGAGACCTTGAGTTATAGTTTGCGTCGGCAAAAGAGGGAGGCACAGCGAGCGGATGCATTATGTAGAACTCTGATCGGGATTGAGGAGGAGCTGGCAACCGCTATTCTTGAGGGTAATCCAATCGAGGATATACTGTCCCGGCTGGCTCTAGCTAAAGCAGAAATAGGAGGGCTGGCAGCCGACAAAGCGACCGAAAGATTTTGGGTTAAAAAGGCACAGTGCTACGAATTTAGTGAAAGGGTGGGGCACATTCTTGCCGTTAGGTTGAAACAAAAGAGCACGGCAGGGGAAATATTAGAAATAGCAGATGATAGTGGGAAAGTAACTGCTGACCCTTCCAGTATACGGGAAGTGTTGCAACAATTCTATCAGAGTCTATATAGTGATAAATCCAAGGGGGAGCAGAATGCAATCCAAGAATATCTAAGCAGAATCCCTTTACAAGGTATGGATTCTGCAGACAGTGAATCCTTGGAGTACATATTGACTCAGGATGAGATTTATAACGCAGTGAGAAATCTCCCCTCTGGGAAAGCTGCTGGACCAGATCAGGTACTGTTAGAGTTCTATCAAATCTTTTGGGATACGGTTGGATGTGAGTTGACAGAGATCATGTGTCAGGCTCAGGAGGGTGAGGGGGCACCCGAATCGTTGGCTGGGGTGGATATCGTAGTTTAAAAAAAAAAAAGGAAAGGCACCGAGGGAACCTGGGTCTTATCGGCCAATAACATTGATGAATAGCAATGTAAAGATCATCTCCAAAGCCATGGCGACTCGATTAAACTATATTATCGGGAAAACAATCTACCCGTCAGCATGGGTTTATCGCAGGGAGGGGAACAACACAACATATCCAGCGGGTAATTACCCTATTTGATGCAACGGAGGTCTCGGGGGACCCTATGGCGGTGATGCTTTTGGATGCAGAGAAGGCATTCGATAGGGTCTCCTGGGACTATCTTTGGGAAGCTCTCAGATGGGTTGGCATTGGGAGGGGATTTATCAAAGCTATTGGGACCCTTTATAGAGCTCCAACCGCCAGGCTTAGAATAAATGGGAGATATACGGCACCCTTCCTGATTAAACGCAGTACAAGGCAGGGTTGCCCCTCCCCCCCCCTCCTTTTTGCTATATACATCGACCCTCTTTTGCGATTGCTTGAGTCTAACAATAGAATTGAGCCCGTGATTAGTCAAGGGTTGGAAACAAACATTTTGGCATTTGCGAATGACGTTGCCATTATTACCTCTTGTCCGTCTACTGCGCTAGTTGCTGTAGAGAAGGTAAGCCGTGACTTTGGGTGGTTTGCCAGATATACCCTTAACAGGCAAAAGACGCAGATTGTTAAGAACGGAAAGATTGATCTAGAGGATGCCCGGGTGATGAAAACAGCTGTTTAGCTGGGCATAAGTATAACATCTGAGTTGGGAAAGATAGTGGCAATGAATATTGAGCCAGTCATTAGGAAGGCCCAATTAGACTTTGATAGGTTTAAAAATTTACATATGTCTCTGGTGGGGCGGTGTAACGTCGTAAAAATGATGTTACTGCCCAAAATACTTTACCTGTTTCGGGCAATACCCTTACAATTTGAAAAACACTGGTTTGTGGCACTCGAGGGTATAGTTAACAGGTTTATCTGGGCGTATGGCAAAACTAGGAGGGGGTCTAGGTTTATGTCATTGTCCAGGGATAGAGGTGGCTTCGCTATTTCTGATTTTAAAGCTTATTACTTGGCTGCGGCCCTTCAATATATGAACAACCCAATGGGCAGGTGTATAGTGGATTCCCGGGATGAAGCTGGGTTACCAGATGTCTACAAGCTACTGTTAGGCGGCGATGCGGCTAACTGCTTCATGAAAATGAGTGAGCCCAGTTACTATAAGAGAACTAGATTCAAGACTCTGATGGCAGCTTATAAAATCTGGACCGCGCTTAAGAAGAAAATAGGTATAGGGAGATTACATTGCTACACCCCGCTATATAAAAACCCTATGCTCCCTGGAATTTTCTTAGACACAACTATAGCAGAATGGACGAGGCGGGGTGTCAGGATAGTAGGGGATTTAATTCGGCCGTAGGGAATGCGTCAGTTCAGTGAAATCGAGGCCGAATTTGGAATCGAGAGGACAAATTTCTTTAAATATTTGCAGGTGCGAAGCTATCTCTGTGGGAAGGTGGGCGGGACGAGTGGTTTTAGTAAAGTGAAAATTATGGACGCTATCAGAGAAGAGAAGGATTGTACTATAGAGAGATTGTATGCTGAACTGGTAGTATATAAACAGGATGATAGGCAAAAACATGCTAGGAAATGGTGTGAGCGACTGGGTATAGAACCGGAGTGCCTTATGGACTCTTTGGAATTGGGACAGATAGTGGTATGCTGAGCGGGGCTGCAAGCTCAGCATTATAAGACATTGTTCTCACTCTACTATATCCCGGCTAAGATCGCCCAATGGGGAGGGCAGGTGGGAGTCAGATGCCCCCGGTGTGATTCAACTGATGCTGACTTAGTCCATATGTTTGCATCCTGTCCACGTCTAGTGACCTTACTAAATCCCATTCGGACATTTTTTAATCAAACCTTAGAAGTTAAAGCTATACTAACGCCAGCGGTAATACTTTTAGGAGTTGGTAATGATGGAGAGCGAGACACGGATTATCGATTTTTATTCGGTGGTCTGGATATGTATAGCGTCGTCCTGGCTGGACCCTGTAGCCCCAATGTTTCAGCAATGGCTTTCCAGGCTGTTGGCTATGTTTAAATTAGAAAGGGGTATTTATGAGAGGAGGGGCAAAAAGCAGAGATCGGCTGGCAGGCGTATATGGGCTCCTATTCTAAGATGGAAGGAGGCTCTGGCAACTGGCTGTCCTTAATTACCAACTCTGGGGTGTATTCGAAGCCCTGGCTGGGCTGACCAGCTTCGATTCCTATATTAATTAATTTAATATTTACGCCTGCTCTGTTTAAGATGGAATTGTTTACTTTTATAATTCAGTTGGTTTAACCTGAAAATGTATTTTTATGTTCTTCTATATCATTTATGTATATAGCTCAAATGCTCTATTAAAGAAGCATTGGCAAAGCCAATAGGTCTAGCCTTTGGGACCTTATAAGTGTTTAGCCATGCAACAGTTGATGTTGTTGCACCAAGGATATTTTGCTGGATAACTAAACACTTATAAGGTCCCAAAGGCGAGACCTATTGGCTATGCCAATGCTTGTTAGTTTTTACCACATTCTCACCTACCACCAGGTGTCATGGTACACACTGTGTATTGTTTTATTGCTACCCATGTTAGATTTTATTGTTATGTTTTTTACAGATGGAACATAACCTGTGTTGTCTGTTTCTCGTTTTCATTCTTGACGTCAGGGTAATATTTTGACAATTGGGTACCGGTCATTATTATATAATTGAGTTGAATGTTGTAACTTGTGGGTTATTTCCTAAAAGTAATGAAATGTCAACACTGTCCTAATTTAATTGTAACATTTTCAGTCCTCTTAACACTTTATGAATGTGAAAAAATTGTAAATTTTGTGCCTCGTTCTCTACATTTTATTACTTCAAAGATAGAACATCGTTTACCTACTCTGGAGCCTGTTTGCAAAAACTGATGTTAGGTTTTAGTTCTGTGATGTTTCTTAGGAGGACTGAATGTGTATTGCACACATTTCGCGTTGAAATAGGAGCGTAGAACCCCAGATTTATAGATATTGACACAGAGAATGAAGCACATATTTCATTGATTGTTCTATACTGTTCTAAACAGTTTGCCTCAAGGCGCTGGAGCCTTGAGGACAATGCGCAGTCTGTTTCAACATGAGCTGCCATGTCACTGGCAACATGGAAGCGGATTCGTTTCATCCACTTGTTATTTCTCACAGTGGTGTAAAGAGGCCAGGCGCTGGTCACCAGGCGGGCAACTAGAGCAAAATTTCGGGGGGGGGGCTGAAAAAGATTTCGGGGGGGGCTAAGTCTTCCAGCCATAGGCAGAGTGGCTGTAAGAAGGGGTGAACACACAACAAAAGCCTCATTAACGAGTAAATGGTCTTTTAAAGACCTGTTAAGTACTCGGGTGCGGCTGCAATCAGACGGACGCCAGCCCGCGAGGCTATCTCAGCCGGGCTGACGCACATGACGGGGGGGGCTGAAGCCCGGTGAGCCCAATGGGTGTTGCGCGCCTGCTGGTCACAGACAACCATTGTCAAGCTTTAGCCCCCACTCCACCTTCTAACGTTCATACGGGTGAGGTTGCCGCATACCGTGCATTCATCGCTGCATCTCAATTCAATTCACCTCTTAAGAGCATCCCGAACCTCTAAATCCATTGTTTTAGGAACAGGTGTAGTTATTTTTAGCTGCGTGGTGACCGCGATAACAAAATGATTCTGAAAAAAAAGTAATAGCTGCGGAGATCCTATCAAATAAAAGTCGGAAAACACAACTGCAAAGATCCTATCAGAACAAGGAAAAAAGACAAGCATTGGCTCACGGAGAACATCAAAGTGGCGAAAGTGATCGCGATCAAGCGCGGCGCGCGCCCTCGCACATGCACTCAAGCTTAGGCCGGCCATGGTAGCATTTTTTTAAGCTCTCACTAAAAGTCTGGCCAGACCAGTGCATGCGCTGGGTCAGCCGAGACCTAAAAATGATTGATACAGGTGTTTTTTTTAAATATCCCTCTTGTGTTAAAGGTTTGTAAAAGATTTGTTTATTAGAAGTGCTGTTATATAAAAATGCACAATAAAAATATAAACATTTAAAAAAAAAAGAATTTTGGAGTGCCGGGTTCGTTCAATCACACTTCATTTTGTCGTTGAGACCATTCCCATTCCACAATATTACACTAAATAAGGGATACCAATATTAAACATGGCAGCAGCATCTCCTCGGGGACCCATGATTTCAGCCATATGGTCAGAAACTGCTCAGGGCATGCGCCTTCTGGGCCCTCACGGAGCCAAGCGATCCTCACATAATCCTCTAAACAATCTACCATCTTCATTTTCTGCTCGTTTTTCCAGGCTAGTTGTGGTCTCCTCCAATCAATCAATCAGGGAATTGTAAAGCGCGCTACGCACCCGAGAGGGTCTCAAGGCCCTTCACCTGAGTTCTGTTTGGAGAATCCTCAGTTCATCCTCCAGTCTTGATTACAGTCTGCTATCTTCTGATGCACCCGCTGTGCTTTTAGGGGATATTGTGTTGCTCGTGTGAGGGAGCCATTCGTTCACCGACATTCTCCAGAGGGGTTGATGCTGCTGATAGTACCGTGAAGGAGTAGGCTGCAGTTTGGACTCTGCCTTAGTACGGTACAGTTACACATGCGTTTTCCTGCTTACCTCACTGAGAATTTTGTAGACACCAATGCGTGATTCTGCATATTGCCTGAAATGTGAAATTGTCTGAAACTGAACTCTGAAAAAACCGAGGTGCTGCTGTTTCGAAAAGAGACTACCTTCTGGAACGATTCATGGTGGCTGTCAATCTTAGGCACACTGCCAGTTCCGGTTGAGAAATTAAGAAATCTAGCAGTCATCTTTGACACAAAATGATCTTTTTCAGAGCAAATAAATTCAATCACTTCTTCAGGGTTTTACGTGTTGAAGGTCTTAAAAAAAATCTTCCTGTTTATTCCCTTTGAACTGCAAAAAACAGTGATTATGGCTCTCATCTTCTCAAGGCTGGATTACTTTAATGCCCAGTATTTGGGCGCTCACAAATATGTGATAAAGAAACTACAATCTTTACAAAACGCAGCAGCAAGACTGTTGTTGCAAATTCCCAAGTTTGTTACTGTATCCTAATCACTGCAGGGTCTCCACTGGCTCCCAGTGAGAAAAAGGATTGTTTTTAAGGCAATGTGCCTGGTCCATAAGGCCCTTCATCGAACTGGTCCAAAGTATCTTCAGGAACGGTTCTCTTGGTACACTCCGAGCATGAAATCTCAGATCTAGCTCCTCACGAACCGTCTTTATTCCTAGAATAAACAAAGCAAGACGGGGAGGTAGAGCGTTTTCCGTTTGTGCAGAAAAACTGTGGAACTCACTGCCTCCTATTCTGCATTGCCAACCTTCCCTGTTGCAATTTAGGAAGCAGCTGAAGTCTTGGCTGTTTACCGAAGCCGTGGAATAAGCTGCTGTCAGAGTTAGTTGCGCTTTCAGCGACCGGTCGGCTCTGTTGTCCTTCCTCCAGCGCATGGGTACTCACAGACTTTCTCTTGGGGACCAAATTTACAGTGTGGTTTGTGGCCGAGGGCCGCACCGGTGGGGGCGGGGTCAGAGGGGGAGAAGCGGGGCTAAAGCAAAAAAAATTGTGACCATGAGCTTGAACACAGGTCCCTGCAGCAGATGCCTTTGTCCACTGAGCCACCAGACCTGGCATACACACATCTCTCTCTCTCCCTCCCTCTCCGTCCCTCTCCCCCTCCCTCTACCTCCCTCTCCCTCCCTCTCCCCCTCCCTCCCTCTCTCTCTGCCCCTCCCTCCCCCTCCCTCCCTCTCTCTCTCCCCCTGTCTCTCTCTCCCTGTCTCTCTCTCCCTGTCTCTCTCCCCCTGTCTCTCTGCCCCTGTCTCCCTGCCCCTGTCTCTCTCCCTGTCGCCCTCCCTGTCGCCCTCCCTCTGTCGCCCTCCCTCTGTCGCCCTTCCTCCCTCTGTCTCCCTCCTCCCTCTGTCTCCATCCTCCCTCTCTGTCTCCTTCTCTGTCTTTCCCTCTGTCTCCCTCTCTCTGTCTCCCTCCCTGTCTCTCGCCCTCCGTCTCCCTCTGTATTCCTCCCTCTCCCTCCGTCTCTCTCCCTCTCCCTCCATCTCCCTCCCTCCGTCTCCCTCCCTGTTTCCGTCTCCCTCCCTATCTCCATCTCCCTCCCTCCGTCTCCCTCCTTCTGTCTCCCTCCCTGTCTCTCTCCCTCCCTCTGTCTCCCTCCCTCTCCCTCTGTCTCTCTCCTTCTGTCTCCCTCCCTCTCCCTCTGTCTCTCTCCCTCTGTCTCCCTCCCTGTCTCCCTCCCTCTCCCTCTGTCTCTCTCCCTCTGTCTCCCTCCCTGTCTCCCTCCCTCTCCCTCTGTCTCTCTCCCTCTGTCTCTCTCCCTCCCTCCGTCTCTCTCCATCCCTCTCCCTCCCTCTCCCTCTGTCTCCCTCCCTCCCTCTGTCTCCCTCCATCTCCCTCCCTCCATCTCCCTCTCTCCGTCTCCCTCCCTCTGTCTCCCTCCCTCTGTCTCTCTATCTGTCTCCCTCCCTCTATCTCTCCCTGTCTCTCTCCCTGTCTCTCTCCCTCCCTCTGTCTCCCTCCCTCTCCCTCTGTCTCTCTCCCTCTGTCTCCCTCCCTGTCTCCCTCTCCCTCCCTCTGTCTCCCTCCCTCCCTCTGTCTCCCTCCCTGTCTCCCTCCCTCTCCCTCTGTCTCCGTCCGTCTCCCTCCCTCCCTCTGTCTCCCTCCGTCTCCCTCCCTCCATCTCCCTCCCTCCCTCTCCCTCCCTCTCTCTCCCTCCCTCCATCTGCCTCCATCTCCCTCCCTCCCGTCTCCCTCCCTCTGTCTCCCTCCCTCCGTCTCCCTCCCTCTGTCTCTCTCTCTCTGTCTCCCTCCCTCTATCTCTCCCTGTCTCTTTCCCTGTCTCTCTGTCTCCCTCCCTCTGTCTCCCTCTGTCTCTCTCCCTCTGTCTCCCTCTCCCTCCCTCCCTCTGTCACCCTCCGTCTCCCTCCCTCCATCTCCCTCCCTCTGTCTCCCTCCCTCTGCCTCCCTCTCTGCCTCCCTCTGCCTCCCTCCCTCTCCCTCTCTCTTTCCTCCCTCTGTTTCCCCCAGACTGCGCCTCTCTGTCTCCCTCTCTCTGTCACCCTCTGTCAACCTTTGTCTCCCTCCCTCTCCCTCCGTCACCCTCTGTCATCTCACCCCGTGTGTGTGTCAGCCCTCAGCCCGGGCTGAGACAGCTTCCCAGCGTGCACACACAGCCGCACTGAGACAGCTTCCCAGCGCGCACACACAGCCGCACCCGAGTACTTCACAGGTCTTTAAAAGACCATTTACATGTTAATAAAGCTTTGTTGTATTTCACCTCTTAGGCCCCTGCATCTCCAATCACTGGAATCCCCCGGCCCCCACAGAGAAGAGTCTAAGAGTCTGGGCTGCTGCAACCGGCAGTGTTTGCTAACACTATTTATTTTATTTTTTTAAACACAGGTAGGACGTCTGCAAGGTCCGCGGGCCGCCAAGGGCGGCTTGCCGGGCCGCTGGCGGCCCGCGGGCCGTACTATGAGTAACCGTGCTCCAGCGCTAAGACACCCAAGGGTAATTGTGCGCTTTACAAAACTATTTCATTCATTCATTGCGTGTCTGCCATATTGGAAGGAGTACAATCTGGTGAACTCCTTGTCAAGCAAGTATGATGTTGCGTGATTCGAGCCTCTTTTTTACTGGAACGTCTCTTTTATGTGCTTGGCCGTCATTTTGCCTAAGGAATTGGGTTAGTGTAACACAAATTCTGGTGTTGTGGATGCGTATTGTGATTACTTCAAACATTAATCTGGTTGGTAAAAATGGTCACAGCCAGTTTCAGTGTGGATTTTTTATTCAACACAATTTCACAAAACAGCTGTTCATATGTATGAATACATTTTAAGGAAATACAACCTTGTAATGACACTCATCAGGGACTTAGCTCCCTCTTTTAACATACATTTATACTAACTCTCTATAACCCTTTTATCATTATAAGCGTGTGCTACAAACATGGATGGTATCACTGGTCGCACCCCCTTTTTATTGGCTCGCGCACACCCCCATTAGTTAGATTGGCTGCCATGGAAAGACGCCTTTGTGGCATATTTCGATTCCCTTGATGGGGACACCTTAACCAACAAAAAGAAAAAAGGATTACATGTAGATAAATCGGGCTTGAAGGGAGATCCATATTGAAAACGCTACATGTACGTATAGTAAAAACAGAGACAAATCAGGAGCGGGTGCCAGGTGAAATGGTAACAGGAGAAATTGTGGCCAAATATACCTCAGTTCTCAAAACACTTGACAAAAGATTCTCACCAGCCAAGAATGTTGTGTTAGAGAGGCATACGTTCCTACAAAGGTCTCAACAACACAGTGATTTCATTGATGACTTTGAGTCTGCCCTAGGGAAATTAGCAATCACATACAGTTAGCTGTAATTTAAACACATAATTATTCAGGCCAATTAATCAAGAAAACATGCTACATAAAGATTCAGGAACAGTTACTTTCCACAGAAGATCCTGATTTTGAATCAGCCATATCTGAAAGAGACAATTAGTTATATATTCCTTACCTTAGAATTACCCCCAGGCGTCAGACTGGATCCAGAGAATAATTTTTTTTTTCATCAGCTGTACCCCTGTGAGTCGAAAGGTGGCATCCGTCGGCTCTGCGTTCGTTGTTGGCGTTGTGTTTGCCGGGATGACGTCGCGGTAGCTACTTAGATGCCGGCCTTGCGTGCTGACGTCAGTTCTTTCTTTTTCCGCGCCAGCCAGCTCAGATCCGGAGAGAGCGGTACCTCCAGCCACTTTTGACTGACTTTTTTGCGACTTTTGTCGACACCGTTTTTGAGTCTATCGACTCCTGGTGCACGTAGGGATGCCCAGTTTCAAGGCTTGCGGTTTCTGCTGATGTCGGTGACGGATCCGCATCGCATGTACCTGTGGTGCCTGGAGCGCAAATCCGACTCCAAGTCATGCGCCGACTGCCAAACCATGAATCCGAAGTCTTTGCCGGAGCCATCCTGAAAGCTTCTTGAGGCCTGGCACTCCAGCTCCACGCCATTCGAGATCCCGGTCGCGTGGGAGGTCGAGGGACCAGTCGCTGAGTCACCACCACCACTTGTCCTCGAAGCATTCACGCTCCTCAGGTTAGTTGAAGCATAAGAAGAAGTTGAAGAAGCATCGGCGCTCTTCAACTTCTCCCTGTCCATCGGCTGACGTGACGAGAGATGCAGACAGTGCCCGTCCTGTGGCTCCGCGTGCTGAGCCCGAAGGGTCGGCTCTGAGTTTCCCTCCCTTTCCGGGAGCCAGAGCGACCCTTGCCCAGCTTCTAAGCTTTTACGAAGCGATGCATGCCATCTTTGGGCAGCCAGACTCTGATGGTGCGCCATTGGCCCCGCAGACTCGGCTGGGGGCCCTGGGCCTTCGACACTTGCGGCTCCGGCACTGCAGGGTCCCCTTGGATCCAGGCCTGGATCCGGATCAGCGCCGGTCGACCTGATAACACTCCCCCTGGCACCAATTCCACCGGCACCACGTCCGCAGCCAAGGCCGGTTGTGTCCCTAGCCGGCGTCGACCCCGGCCTCCACCATGATCTGGACACGGAGCCGGACAGACGTCGAACGACGCCGGATCCGGCGCCAAAGGGTATTTTTGTACCCCTGTCCTACCCTTGTGTTCCTTTCAGGCCAGATTGGCAACCAGAGGAGGGTGAGGAGGACTGGGAGGGGACTGGAGACCCTTTAACTGACCAGTTGGATGACCTGAACTGGAGAGAGGAGTTGGGGGAAGCCAGTGGTCTGGATACCTCCCCGGACCTTGGCATGTTGTCTCCTCCTACTGTGACTACGAAGGAGGGAGCTTCTTACGCAGTGGTGTTGCATAGGGCGTCCGAGGCTCCCAACCTTAAGCTACCTACGGTCACAGTCAGGACTAACCTCCTGACAGAGGTGCTTCAAACGGCAGCGAGCTCTTCGAAGCCCCTGCTGCCATTCAATGAAGCCCTAACTGACATCCTGGTCCAGGCCCAACACAGGGACTCCTGTGGATAGGATGATTGTCTGACACCACCAACCGGCTCCGGGCGACCCCACTTTCCTCTCCCAACACCCCACCCCTGAGAGCTTGGTGGTCCAAGCCTCAACGTCCAAAGGCACATTCCGTAACGCACCACCTGATAGGGAATCCAAAAAGCTGGGCCATCTTGGGAAGAATATATTTTCTTACTCGAGCTTGGGACTGCGGTGGATAAACACCGCATGTCTGTTGGGCCGTTACACCCACTCCGTGTGGGATACGGTAGTGCAGGTGCTGCCCCAGTGCCCGGAGGAGGCCCGGGCCGTGCTCTCCCGTGCAGTTGCCGCGGGGAGAGACGCAGCCAAGTTTACCATACGATGTGGACTGGACACCGCCGACTCACTAGGCAGGACGATTTCAACGTCGGTAGCCCTTCGACGCTACGCCTGGCTGAGGTCGACTGGTTTTATCCGGGGATGTCCAGGCTACCCTGATGGACATGCCCTTTGATGGCCGTCGACTGTTTGGCAACAAAGCAGAGAGCGCCTTAGAGCCCCTCAAGGACTCTCGGGCTATGGCCAAGTCCTTGGGCCTCTCCACCACCCGCCCTGCGCAGTCTGTTTTTCGTCCCTTTTGTGGCTCCTTGTGTTTGCCCGCCATGTTCCACCCAAAGCCACAGGCCGGTGCAAGCTGCTGAGCACCAGCGTGGCTGGGGACCCACCGTGGTGGGATGGGGGGGCCAGCGAGTGGGCCAGTCCACCAGTGCCCCCTCTGCAGCAGCCTCCAAACCCTCCTAGTCCAACCTTTCAGGGCCACCAATCGCCAGTGGGCGGCAGGATTCGCCATCACCTCCCCCACTGGAGCATAATCACGTAGGACAGGTGGGTTTTGCAGATAGTCCGAAGGGGCTACTCCCTCCCCTTCAAGGCTACCCCCCAGCCATGCCACCTCAGTACCACCGCATGTTGGAGGATCATCTGGCCCTTCTCCAACAGGAAGTTATGGCTCTCTTGGCCAAGGGAGCCATCGAGCAAGTTCCTGCCCCAGAAGTAGGTCGTAGTTGCTATTCACACTAACTTCTGGTGCCCAAGAAGAACAAAGGCCTGAGTCCTATCTTGGATCTCAGGAATGTCAACTGCTTCCTCCGGAAGGAGAAGTTCAAAATATTGACGCTAGCTCAGGTCCTGTCTGCCCTTGACCCTGGAGACTGGATGGTAGAGTTGGACTTGCAGGACGCTTATTTTCACATCCCCGTCCTGCCAGCCCACCGGCGTTACCTGTGGTTCAGGGTAGTCCACGAGCACTTTCAGTTTACCATGCCCCCCCTTTGGCCTTACCAGCGCCCCTCGGGTGTTTACGAAAGAGATGGCGGTGGTCGCAGCTCATCTGCGCAGATCAAGGGGTTCTAGTCTTCTCCTATCTCGACGACTGGTTGTTGAAGGCAGGCTCGCCCCAGGCTGTCATCTCCCACCTCCAGACTACGGCCGACCTCCTGCATTCGCTGGGGTTCACCATCAATGTGTCCCAAAGTCCCACCTGGTTCCCTCTCAGAAGCTCCTTTTCATCGGAGCGGTTCTGGACACGACACAGTTTCGGATTTATCATCCCGAGCAGCGAGTCAGTATTATTCGGGCTATGATTCCGATCTTTCAGCCTCTATCCCGGGTTTCGGTCAATATTACTCTGAGGCTGCTGGGCCTCATGGCCTTCTGCATCCTGCTGGTAGATCATGCCAGGGGGCATATGCGAGCTCTGCAGTGGGACCTGAAGTTCCAGTGGGCGCAGCATCAGGGGAATCTGTCCGATTGCTTTCAGATCTTGGAGGGCATGGCACGACAATTGCAGTGGTGGCTAATGAACCAGGATTGGGTCAACGGCAGATCCCTATCCCTTCCCCAACCAGAGTACACAGTGATGACGGACGCATCAATCCTGGGATGGGGCGGCCACATGGGAGAGGCGGAGTTCAGAGGCCTCTGGTCTCCGTCGGAGTCTGAGCTCCACATTAACTTTCTGGAGCTACGGGTGATCCGTCTTGCACTAAAGGCATTCCTTACCTCTGTCCGGGGAAGAGTAGTGCAGGTGTTCACGGACAACACCACTGCCACTGCAACAAACAAGGCAGGGTGGGGTAATGGACCCTATGTCAAGAGGCTCTCCGTCCCTGCACATGGCTGGAACATCAGGGCATATCCCTGGTGGTTCAACACCTGGCAGGTTCTCTGAACGCCAGGGCGGACAAACTCAGCGGCAGGTGCATGATGGATCACAAATGGTGCCTTTACTCAGAGGTGGTGCAAGGTCTCTTTCTGCAGTGGGTAGAGCCTTGGTTAGATCTATTCGCCACCAAAGAGAACGCGCAATGTCAGCAATTCTGCGCATTGGAATTTCCAAGGCGGCACTCGCTAGGCGTCGCTTTTCATTGCGAGTGGAGTTGCGGTCTTCTTTCCGCCTATACCACTTCTACCCAGAGTGCTGAAGAAGATCAAGCGCAACCGGGCCCAAGTAATCCTTGTGGTTCCGGATTGGGCACGAAGAGTCTGGTATCCCTAGCTTTTACACATGGCCATCGATCCTCCTATCAGACTGCCTCTTCAGGAGGATCTTCTGTCGCAGCAGCAGGGGATGGTCCTCCACCCGAACCTGTCCAGCCTCCACCTCCTTGCTTGGAGATTGAGCAGCAACAGTTGACTGCCTTCGATCTTCCTCCCGAAGTCTGTGATGTTATCTTGGCAGCCAGGCATCCCTCCACTAAGAAGGTATACGCCTGCAGATGGAAAAAATTTGTGGCATGGTGCACAGCAAAGGCTGTGGATCCCCATTCTTACCCTCTTTTCTGAGGTTCTCTTGTTACTTCTGTCTTTGGCCCAGCAGGGCTCTGCTCTGGGCAATCTAAAGGGCTACCTCTCAACCATTTCAGACTTTCTTAGGCTTCCTGATAAGCCTTCTCTTTTCAAGTCCCCTGTTGTAAATCGCTTTCTTAAAGGCATTACTCATCTTTTTCCTCCTGTTCCCTTCATAATGCCTCATTGGGACTTGAACTTGTTCTTACTTATCTTAAGTGCGCTCCCTTTGACCACTTCATAACTGTCCTCTCAGACTTCTCACTTTAAAGACTGCCTTTCTGGGTGCCATCACCTCTGCTCGCAGGGTGAGTGAACTCCAGGCTCTTTCTTCAAAGCCTCCTTTTCTGGCTGTTCATCCGAACAAGGTTGTCCTAAGAACCAGACCTTCTTTTCTTCCCAAAGTAGTTACTTTTTTTTCACATTGGTCAAACCATCACTTTTGCCCACCTTCTTTCCGCCTCCGCATCCTTCTAAGGAGGAAGAGAGGCTCCACCGTCTGGATCCAAAACGTGCGCTTTCATTTTATTTGGATCGCACCAAGCAATTCCGGGTGAATGACCAGCTCTTTATCGGCTACGTGGAGCCAAAAAAGGTCGGGCCGTGCACAAACGGACCATCTCTAGGTGGGTAGTTTTGTGCATAAAAGCTTGCTACTCTTTGGCAAAGAAGGAGCCTCCAGTGAGACTGCGTGCCCATTCCACCAGGGTGACGGCAGCTACCACTGCTTTAGGACGTGGTGTCCCCCTCAATGACATCTGCCAGGCAGCTATGTGGGCATCTCTGCACACGTTCACAAAACACTACTGCCTGGACAGCCAAGTCCAGAGAGACTACTTCTTTGGCCTTTCTGTTCTCCAGGACTTTCTGGTGTGAACTTGGTTTGCAGAACCACCTCCGGGGTTGGTATTGCTGGGGTATCTATTCTAAGACAAGGAATCTATAACTAATTGTCTCTTTCAGATGAACAAGTTACTTACCTTCGGTAACGATATATCTGTAAGAGACATAGATTAGTTATAGATTCCTTACCGCCCCACGCATCCTCCCCGTTCTGCGAACTGATTTCTAGTGTCAGGGACTCCCTTTCAGGGCCCTAGTTTTGTGCACCAGTGGCCAGTGTCTTGCATGGCTCTGCGCTTCTGGCTTGGAATGTCGTGTAAAAGAACTGACGTCAGTGCGCGAGGGCGGCCTCTAAGTTCCTACCGCGATTTCATCCCGGCGACCACGTGCCAACGACGAACGCGGAGCCGACCGATGCCACCTTTCGACGCGCAGGGGTACTGCTGACGAAAAAAATAATAATAATTCTCTGGATCCAGTCTGAGGCTTGGGGGTAATTCTAAGGTATAGAATCCATAACTAATCTATGTCTCTTAGAGATATATCGTTACCGAAGGTAAATAACTTGTTCAACAATTGCAAGAGCATTTGGCAATTTGGATGCATAGTTCAAGAATATGTCAACTCCTGTTGAACTGGGAGCTACTAAAGAAGTGAATGTACTACGGGTAAAAGATTAAAGCAAAGTTGTGAAAAAATGGCACTCACTCAAAACCGAACTTCATGTTGGAGGGAAAAAAGACAAGATTAAGAATAGTGATGTTAATTTGAGTTTTAGATTTGGTAGCCACGTATATGTGGCATCAGCAAAAAAACTGTCCTGCACTTCTTCAAGTGTCTTTCGAGTGTAACTGCAAGGGGTATTTGATCAGAGTGTGTCGTGGTGTACGCAGATCTGCAGTGTCTCAAGTTGAAGTACGCATTGAGATTGATGATATGCTACTGACTTTTGAGGTGGACGATGAGTCATTTGGTGTAGTTGAAGGTACGGTTGACAGTACTAGTATTGCATTGTTGAAATTGTTTAGGACTAAGCCCCATATTGCAGTGTCACGTTCAATGGTGTGGATGTGCGATTAATGGCTGATTGGGGGTCACCTTTTACTTTGATTGGTCCTGACTTTTTAAGATGTTTAAGCCACAAGAACTTAAGGACGCATGCATAATGATGTGTGTATAAGAAGAAAAGGAAATCGAAATAGTTTGAGTTTAAGGGAAAAAAGCTCAGTGTGTTGCTTATGTAGGGAAAGAAGGGTTCAGTCTCGTAGTGTGGAATGACCAAGAGGAGCTGAATATAATTTTAGACCCCAGTCATCCCGAATGTGTGATTTCCAAGTCAAAATGTGAGTGTATGAATGTCACACCCAAGAATCAAAGGGTGCAAAAATGTCCAAATGTATTTGCTGAACGTCTGGGACAGCTGGAGGGTTTCAGTGCAGAATAGTGTTAAAATCAGAGTCTACACTGATTGCAAACGATGTGTGAAGAATGCCATTATCTTTGAGAGCTGATTTTCAGATGGAGTTTGATAAGTTCTGGGCTTTGGATGTGATAGAATCAATGGAAGGATCAGAATGGTTATCTCCTGTAGTTGAGCACATCAGGGGTGCCAACTCTCTGCATCTGTGTGTTGATTTGTGTGACCTGAATCAGAGTATATGGTTTGACAGAGAACCTCTCCTCAGTATAAATGAAATATTGAGTACGCTTGATGGAGAATCAGTATTTGCTACATTTGATATGGCGACTGTGTACCATCTAGTGGTTTTAAGTCAGGAATCTAGACACCTTATCTCCTTGGTGACTCACAAAGAGGCTTTCTGCTATAAGGGTATGACATTTGATTTAGCGTCAGTATTCCAAAAACGAATGGAAGAGATGTTCAAGGATTGTGTGGGTGTTCTGCATTTACCCAAATGACATGCCGTTTTTTGGTAATTATCTGGAGCAACACAATGTGAGATTGAATTAAACTTTGCAAATCCCACAGAATATATGTTTGACACTCAGGCATGATAAGTACAAGTTTGAAGAAAAAAGTGTTGATTACTGGGGACATCACATTTCCAAATGCGGGGTAGATCCAAAATGAAACTATTGAAAGCCATTGAATAAGCCCTGGCACCAGCCAATAAAGACCAATTGAGGTCCTTTATGGGGTTAGCTGAATTTTACTCTAAACTTGTTCCCCATTTTGCTAACAAGACAAATTATTTGAGGAGATTACTGAAAAAAGGTGTAGTGTGTGTATACAGTGTGGAATGTCCGAATGCTTTTGATGGTATGCATAAAGACATAATTTCTGTTAAACCTTTGAAATTGTATGATACACTATTATTGTTACTGATGCTATCAATTTGGTCTAGGTGCTGTTCTGATGCAAAGAAGATATGATGGTAGAGGATGTTGTAGCATTTGCTTTAAGGGCACTTTGGGGGGCTGAACAGACTTGCTGTACCATTGAAAAGGAAGTATTGGCTTAGTGGTGGGGATGCAATATTTCCCCACTTACCTGTGTGGGGTGCCATTTACTCTCTGCTTTGATCACAACCCGTTTAATTTGTTTAGCACTAAAGGTGGAGTCAGGCCACGCCTAGGATTGCTAAGTGGCAATACCGCTTGAAAGGGTTCAACTATAAGACTGAATATGTACTAGGCAAAAAGAACGTATTTGCTGATTTGTTTGTCTAGATTCCATTTGGAAAGTTTAGATGCTGAAGTTTTGGATGATCAGGAGAAAGTTAGCACTACCAATCAAATTAGTAAAGTGATGAACACAGCTCTTGGAGAAAGTGAGTGGAGAGACGAGATGGACAAGAATGCAGTGCTTGAAAATGTCATGTCATGGGTTACACAAGGTCGGCCAAGTGCCAAGCAGATGGAGCAGGATACTGTATCGTATTTTCAAGTGGCCTCAGAACTCACATGCAACAAGGGTTTGTTGTGTAGATTTGGAGAATTGGCTGTGCCATCTTCAATGAGAAGGAAAGTATTGGTGTTAGCACATGAAGATCATATACGAATTCGGGCAAGGAAATGCAAAGTGCATAAAGACTTTTGGTGACCTGGGGCAGATAAAGCTATTGAGGGACTGTGGTCTTTGCATTATGAGTAATAAACCCCAAGTGACTCAGCCGACTTCAGTAAGATCTGTGGATACACCTTCTGCGCCATAGTCTAAGTTGGCATTAGATGTTGCTTGGCCTATAAGTATTTTGCGTGAAGGTTGCAAATTTGCCATTGTTCTAATTGACTAAGTGTAAATGAATTGAGGTCATATATGTAAATAGTCTAAATACATCAGCTGTAATCCAGTTCTTACAAAGGGTGTTCATGAGAGAGGACTACCCTAATGAAATTGTGACGGAGAATGGCACTAGGTAGACCTCAGAGGAGATGAGGGTGTTTTTAGATCACAATGGTATCAAGCATATTAGAACATTTCTGTACCATCATTGGGGCAATGGCACCGTTGAATGCTTCAATCGCATGTTGAAAGATCAATTACATCTTGCGTAGGTCAACAAGTTGAGTTGGAGATATCTTGTTGAGAACATGTTGTGGGCGTACAGTACAAAAACAACAATTGATGGACAGAATGCAGAACAATGTCATACATTCACCCCAGTACAGAGATCTGGGCCTAAATCCATCGTTTTTTTGCTCACCATGCCATTCCAGTTTGAACCCAGCCATATGCAAATCAGTCTTGACCCTGTGCCCCATGGGAACAGTCCAGCCCGAACTGCCAAGCCAGGTCCTCCCTGGACTGGAAACAAGCATCCTAGGACCGGTTTCGGGCTTTCAGCCCTCGTCAGCCAGGATAGCCTGATTCCAGTGGCATGGAGAGCAAGGGACTCACGTCTGAGCATACCCTTCCCACTCGGGGTGACAATTGCAAAAACAACAATTGATGGACAGAATGCAGAACAATGTCATACATTCACCCCAGTACAGAGATCTGGGCCTAAATCCATCGTTTTTTTGCTCACCATGCCATTCCAGTTTGAACCCAGCCATATGCAAATCAGTCTTGACCCTGTGCCCCATGGGAACAGTCCAGCCCGAACTGCAAAGCCAGGTCCTCCCTGGACTGGAAACAAGCATCCTAGGACCGGTTTCGGGCTTTCAGCCCTCGTCAGCCAGGATAGCCTGATTCCAGTGGCATGGAGAGCAAGGGACTCACGTCTGAGCACTGGAGTCAAGCTATCCTGGCTGATGACGGCTGATAGCCAGAAACCGGTCCTAGGATGCTTGATTCCGGTCCAGGGAAGACATGGCTTGGCAGTTCGGGCTGGACTGTTCCCATGAGGCACAGGGTCAAGACTGATTTGCATATGGCCATGTCGAAACTGGGGTGGTGTAGTGGGCAAAAGAACGATGGATTTAACCCAGATCTCTTGACTGGGGGAGAATGTTTGCATTGTCAGCATTCCGTCCATCATTTGTTTGTTGTAACGCTTTTCGCCCTAAGTGGGATGGGTATTCCCAGACGTGGGACCCGTGCTCACTACGCCACTGGAGTCAAGCTATCCTGGCTGATGACGGCTGATAGCCAGAAACCGGTCCTAGGATGCTTGATTCCGGTCCAGGGAAGACATGGCTTGGCAGTTCGGGCTGGACTGTTCCCATGAGGCACAGGGTCAAGACTGATTTGCATATGGCCATGTCGAAACTGGGGTGGTGTAGTGGGCAAAAGAACGATGGATTTAACCCAGATCTCTTGACTGGGGGAGAATGTTTGCATTGTCTGCATTCCGTCCATCATTTGTTTGTTGTAACGCTTTTCGCCCTAAGTGGGATGGGTATTCCCAGACGTGGGACCCGTGCTCACTACGCCACTGGAGTCAAGCTATCCTGGCTGATGACGGCTGATAGCCAGAAACCGGTCCTAGGATGCTTGATTCCGGTCCAGGGAAGACATGGCTTGGCAGTTCGGGCTGGACTGTTCCCATGAGGCACAGGGTCAAGACTGATTTGCATATGGCCATGTCGGAACTGGGGTGGTGTAGTGGGCAAAAGAACGATGGATTTAACCCAGATCTCTTGACTGGGGGAGAATGTTTGCATTGTCAGCATTCCGTCCATCATTTGTTTGTTGTAACGCTTTTCGCCCTAAGTGGGATGGGTATTCCCAGACGTGGGACCCGTGCTCACTACGCCACTGGAGTCAAGCTATCCTGGCTGATGACGGCTGATAGCCAGAAACCGGTCCTAGGATGCTTGATTCCGGTCCAGGGAAGACATGGCTTGGCAGTTCGGGCTGGACTGTTCCCATGAGGCACAGGGTCAAGACTGATTTGCATATGGCCATGTCGAAACTGGGGTGGTGTAGTGGGCAAAAGAACGATGGATTTAACCCAGATCTCTTGACTGGGGGAGAATGTTTGCATTGTCAGCATTCCGTCCATCATTTGTTTGTTGTAACGCTTTTCGCCCTAAGTGGGATGGGTATTCCCAGACGTGGGACCCGTGCTCACTACGCCACTGGAGTCAAGCTATCCTGGCTGATGACGGCTGATAGCCAGAAACCGGTCCTAGGATGCTTGATTCCGGTCCAGGGAAGACATGGCTTGGCAGTTCGGGCTGGACTGTTCCCATGAGGCACAGGGTCAAGACTGATTTGCATATGGCCATGTCGAAACTGGGGTGGTGTAGTGGGCAAAAGAACGATGGATTTAACCCAGATCTCTTGACTGGGGGAGAATGTTTGCATTGTCAGCATTCCGTCCATCATTTGTTTGTTGTAACGCTTTTCGCCCTAAGTGGGATGGGTATTCCCAGACGTGGGACCCGTGCTCACTACGCCACTGGAGTCAAGCTATCCTGGCTGATGACGGCTGATAGCCAGAAACCGGTCCTAGGATGCTTGATTCCGGTCCAGGGAAGACATGGCTTGGCAGTTCGGGCTGGACTGTTCCCATGAGGCACAGGGTCAAGACTGATTTGCATATGGCCATGTCGAAACTGGGGTGGTGCAGTGGGCAAAAGAACGATGGATTTAACCCAGATCTCTTGACTGGGGGAGAATGTTTGCATTGTCAGCATTCCGTCCATCATTTGTTTGTTGTGGGCGTACAGTACGACACCAAATGTGTTGACGGTTGTATCTCCTTTTGTACTTTGGAGAGGACATGTTCCTAGTTACAAACGTAATATAGAGCAGATGGATAGACATTTAATTGATGCACATCCTTGTTTGGTGTAGTTGATTTTAGGAAACAGTGCAAAGCAAATACGAAGATGGTCTCAATAAAAGGCATGTGAGAAACCTGGTTGTTTGCAGTTCAGTCAGAGTTAAAAAAAACAGGTTATGTTGCCATTGATGAATCTAAATGTTCGGCTCCCATTCAGGTCTTTCGGGTAATGCCTAGTGTGGTGCATACCAGGGATGGCAAGATTTTAAATAAAAATACACCTCACAGACCACTGTGCTACCCAGTGCATGCCCAGGTTGCTCAATGATCTATCCTTATGGACCCACCTCCGAGCCAACTGCCCACCAGGCCTTCGTTCTCAAGAGACTGCTACTACTTTCTAGCTTGCAGGCTCACAGTAGTCTCTTCCTCACCAGGTCTCCCGTTAGTGAGGCTAGGTCTCCTCCTCAGCTCCTCCAGTAATTCAGGACATAGTACAGGTTTTTGAGTGGCTGTGAGGTTGGGAGGTGTTTTTGCTGGGCTGCTGCTGCAGATTTCTTCAAAGAACACCTGCCAAAAAGTGCACCAGGAGTTCCAGACATACCTTATCCTACATAACCATGGAGCAACAAGATTTGTAGTTTTGTCATACAGAATTTTGTAACCTTATAGGGGGGTTGCTGAGGATGGTGTAGGGAAGCATGTCTACCTCTGCAGAATCCCCCTCACTGTCCCTCCTCCAGGGCACCCTCTCTGCCTACCACTGATGCTTCTTATTTCAAACAGTGACAGGTTCTCCGCAGTGGTGGAGGAGCGTTGCCCAACTGCCTGGCTCAGAGCCTGCAAATGTAAAATAAAATGATGTTCTTGCATTGTTTTATTTTACTTTGCCGGCTCTTAGCCAGCGGTGTTGGGAGAGGCAGGGCTGAGGCATGGGTGGGGGGGAGGAGCAGTGCTAGTGCACTCCACTCCCTAAGTGCTGATGTGTGTTTGGCCGGCCGTCTCAGGCCGACCAAAACACACATGCGCACTTAGGTTTTCTCCAGCCCAACTGCATTGAGCAGCCGGGTTGGAGAAACCCCACAGACTCCCTGGTCTGAGCAGGACGTCTTTCCTGCCTGCTCCTGCAGTGCGAGGATTGGACAGGGAGTCTGTCCCAGGGGCTGCTGGGACCAGACAGATGCGACACTGGAGGTAGCTGGCGGCAAAAGGTACGTTTTTTTTATATTGTATTTTTCACCCCATCCCGTCCCTCCCCCTTCTTCGCACGTCGCCTCTCGTACGACCCCACCCGCCCCACCACCCTCTGTTTATGGCGGTTGCCGCTGATTTAAAAACTGTTCAGTTCCCAACAAGAGGTCTCTCCAGTCATTTAAATGGGAAGATCTCCAATATAGAGGTAGTAACGGTGGAGATTAAGGTGGTCATTGGGAGTTTTTTTATAGAACAGGAAAACCAGTGTAAATTTGAGGTGACCCTTTAACCAAATAGTTTGTTCTTTCTTGCTTTTCTCACCTGAGTCTGCGGTCTGAAACTTCTTCCCTGCCGCCTATTCCTAATAATACAACTAGGGGCAGTTGCGTCAGATGGCCTGCCCTGTTTATTGCTGATGTGTCAGGGACATTTAGGGGCACACGCATCATTTCTTTATGCAACCGCAATTTTTGCATTTGGGATGCATCATCGCAAATGCACAAATCGCTATTTAAGTAATCTCAAAATTTGCGATTACTTAAATTGCGATTGCATTTAAGCAATCGCAAATTGCGATTCTCTAAAGGCAATGCAACAAAACAAAAATCGCGATTTTGCTATTAAGAAATGCAAATTACCATCAACTTTAAGTTGATGGTAATTTGCGAAAACTTTGAAAAATGCCACAAAAGTGCATTTTTCAAAGTTACATGTTACACACACACATGCCCTTGGGGCATGTGTGTGCGCAACATGGATGTACATAACAATTTCAGGGGTGCAACAGGGTGTCCTTTTGGCACTCTTGCACCCTTGAAATTGCATGCACAATTTGCGAGTACCTATTGGGTACTCGCAAATTGCGCATGCAATTCCGATTGATTCCTATGGGCCTCTATACCCATAGCAATGAATGGGAATCAATTCCTTAATTGCGACTCGCAATTTGCGGGTCGCAATTAAGGAATTTTAAGGAATCACATCTTTTTTTGCGAATCCTTCATGCATTGCATTTTGAGATTTCTAAATAGCGGATCGGTAAAATTCGCTATTTAGAAATCACAAAATGCGGGCTTGATGCATGTGCCCCCAAATGTTTTGGAATTTCAGAAATAAACCCCCACTTTGGGTGTTTGTTATTTAATACAAAACAATAATGCCATTTTATGGGGGCCAGTTGGCATTACATATTTTTCAGTATCACCCTTAAAGGTTTTGGCAAAACAATCGCTGCTAAGTCATGTGTGATGGAGGCCTGATGTCCTCTGCCCTGAAAGATATGCGGACCACCTGCAGAGCACTAAACAAAGTCCTTAATGCCTGTTAACTAAAAATCTGAAAATCAGGTATTCCTGTTGTAGGAAAGTGGGTTTCTGTTGCAGTAACCCCCCCACTTTTTGCCAGACTACTGATGCACTTTTACTTGGTGTGCCCTGGGTCCCTGCCAATCAGATTTCCGGGGCCTGTGTTCTTTCCCCAAAATTAACCCAATTGGCATCTCTGGCCACAGGTCAGTCCCTGGTAAATGGTACCACAGGTACCCAGGGCACCGTGACTAGAGAAGGCCTCTAAGGGCTGCAGCACTTATTGTGTCACCCTTAGAGGTCATGTACCACTACATCCACACACTGCCCTTGCCATGCAAAACAAAGCGAAGAGTCGACATGGCACACATCTCTGTGTGCCCTGCCTACAACCCCCTGCCCTGGCATCGGTCAGTAACCCCTCTAGCTGGGTGCACTATACCACTGGTGAGGGTACAGGTGCATGAGCCCTGTACCCCTACAGTGTTTAAGGCCATTCTTAGACATTGTAAGTGCAGTGCTGCCATTAAGAGTATATGGTGCTGGGAGCTTGTCATTACGAACTCCACAGCACCATAATGGCTACACTGAAAACTGAGAAGTTTGGTATCAAACTTCTCAGCACATTAAACACAAACTGGTGCCAGTGTAGGATTTAATGAAAAATGCACATGGAGGGCATCTTAGAGATGCCCCCTGAAAACTAACCCACCACTAGTGTCCAGGCTGAGTGGCTGCTTTCAGCTGCCACCACCAGACATGTTTCTGGACCCCTGGGTCGAAAGCCTGCTGCTCTCTGGGGCCTGAAACAATGCACATCCTGGGACAAGGTGTCAAGCCTCCTCCCCCAGGATGGGCAGGGTTCATGAAGGGGAAGCTTCAAAGGCTTGCCGCCTTTGTGTGCTTCTCCAGGACAATTGCTGCTTTCAGCAACTGGTCCCCACTGATTCTGACCCCTACTTTGGCAGGAGAACCGGCGGGAAAAACAAGTGAGGAAGAGAGGTGTGCCCACCTCTGCCAACTCCACTCCTCAGGTGGGGGAGGCGAGGTGAAGCACAACTCTCTGTCCACGCCATCTTGAAGATGGGGGGACTCAGCCAACCAGGGACAGGCACATGCCCGCCTCCCACTGGAGGGTGGCATAATAGGGGGTGTACCCACCCCAGGGAAGGGACCCATTGGTCCCTGCCTTTTACCTACCTGTAACGCCCCTAAATCTAGTATTTATGGGACACTCCTGAACCTTGCTTCCTCAGATCCAGACAAGAAACAAGAAGAAAAGAAGAAGAATGACCGAACAGCTGTGCAGCAGCTAACAAGAGGAAGACGCCCACTGACTTGGCCCCAGCCCTACTGGCCTGTCTCCCGCTGGAACCTACTCCTGCGAAATCCAGGTGTGTCCTGCAGCCAGCAACCTCAAAAACCCCGGAGGACCTGCCTGCCTTCACTTCCAAAGACTGCTTCGCAGCAGCCAGAAACCGCGAATCCGCCCCACTCTGCACCCTCCACGGCCCGAGCTCGAGTGGGCAAACACCACGAGGAGGTCACCCCAGCAATCCTGAACTGAGATCTGGCGACCCCTGACCTGCCTCAAGCCTCCAGCTGACGCCTGCAGCCTACATCCAGAAGGACCCCCCCTAACCGTGACCAGGAGCTTGTAAGAAGATCCAACCCAAAAGGCACCCCTGCTCCTGACGCCCCACGGCCTTGTGTACCCAAACCGACGGGGCCCAACCAACCCCTAACTTCCCAACTTATCTCTTGAAGTGGTGGTCGCACCCAGAAGTCCTTTGTCTCCCTGCCTGCAGTGCTTTTGCAATCCGGAGGTTCTCCATTGGAAACAACAGGGAATCCGACCTCGAAACAGCACCGTACACCCGGCCGCCCTAGTGCCTCTGAGGGTGCATCTTTGGGGCTAATTTGTTTCCCCATTTGCCCTGAGCTAAAGTCCAGGAGCTTTGCTCCCACAACCCAGTGGCCTGCTTGCCTGCAGCCACCAACCGGAGGCCCCCTATTCCCGCATTGGATAACATTGGGCCTCAAAACTCTGCACCCGGCTGCCCCAGTGCCGTTGAGGGTGTAACACGAGTGCATCACTGACCCTGGGGGACCCCTGAGTCTAACCCCAGAACCTCAACTCCAAAGACCGATTACTTACCTAAAAACCGATAACCATATTTTCCTCCATAGGATAACATTGACTGTTTGTCCTGAAAAGTTTCAAAGTGTGGCGTTTTGAAACCTAAATAAATTCTTAAAAAATTGTATGATTCAACAATGTGCAAGTGCTGCATCCCGACATACAGCACTGAGTAAGAAAAGTAATCCAAAAGTAACTTCCCTGCTATTTTACTGAAAATTCCATTGAAGTCTATGTACTGTATTTACAAGTGATTGCATTTCTCTGAAACAATACTGTAAGTCAAACCATAGTACATTTACAATTGCAATTGAACTGTTTTACAATAAGCATTTATTACTGTAAAGTATTATTGCTTACCTGTGCCAGGCTTGCTTGGTTCTAGAAATTAAATAGCTAAAAGAATATTTTTGTACAAAAACAATTGGTCTGAAGTTCAGTCTTTGAGTGCGTGAATTCATTTGCTGACTGAGTGTGTACAACAAATGCTTAGCACTGTCCTCTAATACTGCCTTACTGCTCGACCACACTACCACAAATAGAGAGTAAGGTTCTATCTAATTTTACCTCTGCCTACCTTTGGTGTTCTACTGGACTCCGTGCACACTATATCTCACTTTGGTATAGTATATACAGAGCCAGCTTCCTACACCTATCCAGTGCATCTGCATGCATTTTTTAGGAGAATAAAGAGTCCTTTCACTCTAGGTTCACTGTGTGATAAGTGTATAAGACCAAAAATATAAAACCAGAATAGCATTTCAAAAGTGACAAAGAATCCAGGAAGTACAGGTTTTGGAAAGTGAATGAATACTATTGGAAGGTGATTTCATGAATAACAACTTTCTCTTGAAATGGACCCATCAGGAACAAAGGTGAAGAGAGAGCCTGCAATCCAATCACAGACGTTTTTGATGATGACTACTAGGCATTGCTCAAGACCAGGTCTAGGAGGTACACGAATTTATGAAAGAACAGTAAGTCCTGAGCGTTAATGAATAAGACAGAGCAATGATAGAAGCAGATATAATAATGTCACAGGGCCCGTGGGGACACTGTTGTTTTCTCTAAGTTAGCATGAGCTCTGCTGACAGTACGCGGCTTTGCGCACGGTACTACATGGCTTTATTTTTGCAAAAATATTCTTCGTCCTTTTCACATGAGAATTGTCTGTTGTTTGCATTCTCTGCCAGTTCCTGGGATTTAGTCTGAACATTTTGAGCAAGGTCGATAAACAATGCCCCTTGTTATTTTGTTCTGGTCATGCCCTAGCACCTAGACGAAACATACCAATGCAGCTGTTGTTTGGAACTCGTACTTTGGTTTTAGGGGGATACATGCATAGGGGGATAGACACTAGGAGAGGGACCTTTCCAGGGAGAAGAGCGAGACATCACCTATGATGTAGAACTGCCATCTATAATCTGAGGTATGTGGTCTGCAGACAAAACCCAATGATCTTCTAAGATATAATAATATAGCATCTAAGCAAGGGGAAAGAGATTAAGCTATATTGTCTTTTTTATAATGACATCTCCTTTCATGATATATGGCCTAGCTGCAATGCTGACAATATTTGTACTATGCACTTTTCTGCTTGTTGTGGCACGTATACTGCATGTTAGAGCACCTTAGTTGAAATAAATATTTTAAACTGGTTTGTGTCTCTGTCAGATCTTATTGTGGACAAGAACAAGAGTGTGAGCGAAAGGGTGTGTCTTGCAACCACGAGTCCTGAGAGATTCAGGAATGTTGTGTTCTGGGGTGTCTAATCACTTGTTTCTCTGTGAGTGAGTAGGAGGGCAAGTGAGACTCTATAGCTAGTCGGGCCTGGGCTCATGGGTACTAAGGTGATAGGATGACTCAGTCCCTATGCACTAAGGTCCCATAATCCTACGCATAGTCCTGTTCTTGGACAGAATCCCTTCAACAATAAAGGGCTGATTTGTTATGTAGGCAGGAAAAGTGTCTGGACCAAATGGCTTCCTGGTAGAATTATGTAAAATACTGTTTGGCCAGTTGGTAAAACATATGTTAATGATCTGTGAGGTGGTCAGACAAGGAACACAGCTACCCAATGCCTTAAGGTCAGCAATAACAGCACTTACACATAATGAGGGAAAGCTCGTAGATGAATCTGAGTTCTTCTATCCTAAATCCCTGCTTAATGTCAAAACAAAAGTCCTCGCAAAAGTGCTTGTAGGTCATCAAGAATGAACTGACGGAGGTTACACACTGTCACTCGGTGCCAAGAAGGCATTTGACTTGGTTGACTCGGATTTCCTTCAGAGTCTTGGAAGTGATGAACTTTGGCTCACAGTACATGAGATGGATCAAATTCCCATGCACCAACACTGTTGCAACCATGTTTACAGGTAAAGTGAGCGTTCCCACAATTGTTCCACCTAGAAATTGGAATTATGCAGGGATTCCCCTCCTACTGTTCATACTCTTTTCGGAGCCCACATCCATGCTGAATCAGACATAATTGAGTGATAATGGGGTTCTAATGATGCATTGAGTAGAAGATTGTATCTCATTATATGCATTAGACATCTTTTTGTTATGCTGCAGGCCTTTGGTACATAATACTCAGGAAATGTTACACCTTCATGTAATAGGGATTACATCTGGCTTCTAGGTTCATTGAAATAATTGTGTCCTGTTCTCCATTGAGAATTGGGTGGTGGCACCGTTGACAGACTGCTTCCTTAAGATTGCTGGAGAAACCTTGAAATAGAAATAACAGTGATAAGAAGCCGTTTGGGGCGTATGCTATCTGGACTACTACTCCAGTTCTGAGAAGATGTGCATGTCCCATTATCACTGCTTGGCTAGGGCTGCACTATTTTAAATGATTATCCTACCTATATTTTTATACATAAGATAGTGTAGAGAGGCAAATGACTGGGCTTTGATACTTGTTTTGATAAATGAGCAGGTATTCCCTGAATGTAGAGAGATAAGCCATGGGAAATAAGTTGTATATACATTTTCTTTATGGCAGGATAACTTCTTCTAAGCTTGCAGAAGGCTCAAAGGCAGTTATTAGGTCTTGGAAAACATCGACGGTCATGATTAATCGGAAAGATATTTTGATGAAGATCTCCTCCTTTCATGTAAGTGTTATGTATAGAGATGTTACTAGACTCAAGGGATTTACAAATGGAACATGATGGGGTCCCCAATCTTTTCTGTAATGAGAGCTGCTTATGTTCAATGAAAAGCATTGAGAGCTACTAATATTAATAATGTTGTATGATTTAAATTTTGTTATACGTATATTAATTCAACCAAGCAAAAGCTGTCTAATTTAATAAGCTGGGCTGCACACAGGTGTGTTACTCAGAGGTAGCTGGAGAGCTAGAGTAGCTCACGAGCTATTGGTTGGAGACCCCAAGCTTGAAAATGTATGAGGCCACATGGGATGAGATTTATAGTCCGACTCTGAACCACATAAGTGGGTTTTCTCAGATATTTGCAATGTAGCCATACAATACACAGACAGACTGATGAGGTGAAAGTAATACATGAGTACTCAACCCTTTCTTTTAACGGTGCATAAAATGCTTATAAACAACATGCCTGATACTTTGAGATGCCTAAGATCTAGAGCAGGAAAAGACATAGAAAGAGTGGGGGACCAATGCTGGGTAAAAGTCTGGTTACACCCCAGAAAAGAGGATGTTAAAATTAGTATTAGATCAGGGACTTTGCGCAATGATGAGGAAGCCCGATTGCACAGGATGTTAAAAATGGGTTAATGGTATTGACTGGCATACATCTGCAGAAAGAGCGATACATGAAAACAGGCTGTCCTAAGAAGTTTGAAACTTATGAGGCAGTTGGTGATGGGGTTCTTTGGGCTGTATTGTGAGCAAGGAGTGAGACATGGAGACTAAAAGAATCCTGTCTGTTTATTCCACTACTTGACTTCCACCTATCTAATGAACTAGTTAAATTATGTTTAAACGAGGTGTGCTATATTGCACAATGTTTTTGTTTTCTTTAGGATTATTAAGAAAAACCACTGAGGCGTGGCTTGCTGCCGACGGGAATGGCCGCTCAGTAGCGAGGATCTGAAGCGCCACTCCCGTTCTATCCTGATTTTTCCTGCCCTCTGCTCCCGACCCATGCTTTGAGGGGTCCCTGGAGGTCCTGGGGCTCCCGCCGACCCAGCGTTGAAATTTGGGCTCGTTTGGAGCAGGTGCGGAAGCGGGGCTCCGGTCCCTGGGATTTGGCCGCCGGCCGAGCTGAGGGGAGCGCGTCCAGACTGGGCGCAGAGACGACGCGAGACCGCGGATGCGGCCTGTCTTCCTCAGCGGCGGTGGCGTGAGGTGCGGCGCCTATGGTGACAAGAGAGTGCAGTCCGCCTGGCCCTGAAGATCGTCCTGACGCCCGAGATCCCTGGATTACCCGCCGGACGGCTCCGAGCGCCACATTTAAGCCCCGGCCACGCGTGCGTGCTGGACCGAGGCCTGGAGGTGGGAGGTGAGGTGCGGTTGAGCCGCGACTGGTGCCAGCACCCCCCCGGTGGCGTGGGCCGGTCAGGGAGTGTGACTGGATGCAGTGGTGGCCTTCCCCAGCGGGCGAGGACTATCATCGGTGCCGGCTGTGGTGGGGGCCCGGCCTGGGGAGTGAATCCCTACGCTGCTGTTGTGGGGCCAGAGTGCTGGGCGGGCGAGTTCCTCCCGTGTGGCTGCCTGTCCTGTTAGCGAGTAGCAACTGGCACGTCTGGAGACACCTGGAGCGTCGGCCCTAGATGGCTGGGGGGTACCCCCAGTTCTGATTCGGTGCTCAGCCGGGCGAGTGGTGCAGTGGCCTGAGGCGCATCGGCGGACCCTGGTGGGGCGCGGATCTCCCGAGGCCGGCCTGGCTCTGAGCATCCGACTGGTCGGTGAATAACCCAGAGAAGCGGCGAGGCAGGGCGGCGTTGTGGTGGAACGCCCGACGGTGGTGCCTGACTCCCTGGGCTAGTGATAAGACTGGAGTGCCGTGATCTTTGGTGAAGTGTCCGTGCCGGGCAGGGGAGCGAGGACCTCCCCCCGTCGTGGTCCCACTGCTGGGAGTCTGGACCCGGGAGAAGGGTCCCCGTGGCTGAAGCGTATCCAGCGAAAACCGACAGGCCGAGTGGCGTTGGCCACGGCAGGCGGCGGGGAGTAGCGGCTGCGCCCAGAGGTGGGAGAGTGCCGACGGCGAGGGACTATGGCGTCCAGGCGGAGCGGTAAGTCAGCGGCGCAGACGAAACTGGAAAAGTTCGCTTGGAAGCAGCAGCAGAGCGGAGAGCGAAATGTGGCGCTGGACGCAGATGGCAAGGTGGAGCCGACGAACAAAGACCTCTTGGATGCGCTTACTGCAATCAAGGCGTCCTTGGAGACACGAATAGACACTGTGGCCACGGAGGTGGGACTGATCCGAGAGGACGTTAGGAAGATCGCCGACCGGGTGGGTGCAGTGGAGAATATAGCCAAAGATCCTACTAGCGACACCACCCTTCTAAAGCGAGAGGTGGCTGACTTACGTGCTTCCCACGATCTACTCACTCGGCAAATGGATGATTATGAAGGCAGGATGCGTCGCAACAACGTCCGCATTATTGGTGTCCCGGAGCGCGCGGAGGGGCCGGCGGCGGACCACTTTGTCGAGGAGCTGGTCCTCAAGCACCTACAGCCCCGTGGACTTTCCAAATGTTTCTCAATCGAAAGGGCCCATCGGGTGCCGGGTGGCCGCCCGCGGCCGGGGGCGCCGCCGCGTCCACTGCTTGCCCGAGTGTTTAACTTCCGCGACCAAGATGTCATTCTCCAAACCGCAAGGACTGCCCCACCTCTTAAAATTGAGAACAGCAACATCACGTTCTTCCCTGATTATACACAAAGAGTCCAGAAACTGAGACACAGCTTCCTGGAAGTTAAAAAGGCTCTCCGTGATCAAGAGATCAAATATGCAATGTTGTTTCCGGCCAAACTGCGAGTGGAGGCCGACGGAAAATCGTGGTTCTTCACACGCCCAGAGGAGGTTTGGGACTGGCTGGAGGGCTGGCATACTGTGGACAAGGGGGCCAAAAAGGGGCCATCGGCGGCGGACAAGGCCGAGGATTGGCGCCGTCGGAGGCGGCCGTCGTCACACTCAGACTCTGAGGCTCCTGGCCCGACCGGAGACCACTGACTACGTTTGTGAGTAAAGGGGTGTACGGCTGGTGTGGCTTTGCTGGACTCCGGTGCGGCGCTACTGGTGGCGATTCAGTGGGACTCATGCAGTTGAGATGAGGGTGAAGGGCATGTCCCGGGAGGGCGATAATAGTCACCCCTTGCTACATGGACATTACGGACACCTATTGATGATGAATGGGGGGTGATAACCTGGACACTTCCGCTATGGCGTAGCTGTTCATTGAATATAGATTTATTCCTGAGAACGGGTTTTTGCGCAGACATGGCTAATGTAGGGTGGCGGCGGGGGGGCCGTGGTTTGTTTGATTGGATACATCCGGACTGTGCTGGGGACTTTCCTTACTGGGGATGTGTGGGTCAGGGGGGGTGGGATATTGAGTAACGACAGCTTAGATGTAGGGAGTGGAGCGGCACACGTTTCCTCGAATTGTTCAGGGGGGGCGACAGGCGCTCTGCATGTTGGGGGTGGCGGGCGGTTTTAGTCCCGTTGTGCAGGGAGGCAGGGTGGGGGGTAGATTCATATGGTTCTTGCTTAGTTTGATTTGGGTTGTTGGGGGAGGGGATTTTGATTGTTCCTTACCAGCAGGGCTGAATGACAGGCTCTATCATAGGGTCGTGCAGGGTACTTACCCCCAGATTATTGGTCACATTTTCTCCTTCCTCGCGCAGGCCACTAGGACTTCGACCGCTGTTTCTATTGCAATGAATGCAAGGCATCCTTGGGTGGGCAACTCCGTACACTCTATCGTCTCACTGTTAAGGTCTCATGGTAGTGAGTCGGAGACTTAACCTCATGACCTGGAATGTTAACGGGCTGGGGGACAAGCTAAAACGGGGCATAGTAACACAATACATCCACAGGCACCAATTAGACCTGGTGCTGTTCCAAGAAACCCACCTTATTGGTAACTCCTGCAAGACCCTGGACAGAAAGGGATACCGGATGGTGGCACATTCGGGTTTCACTTCGGGGTCCAGGGGAGTGGGGATCCTCCTACGTAAGGGTTGCCCCTATGTGATTCACACTATCTGGACCGAACCACAGAGTAGATAGGTCGCCTGCTCAGGTAGCTGGGAGGGGCGGGTCCTCAATGTGCTCTAAGTGTACGCCCCGCCGGGCCTTCAACGTCAGACTTTGACAGACGTGGGGACGTTCCTGGTGACCTTACCCGAGGGTGTCCTGGTGATGGGCGGGGACTTTAATTTGACGATGGACGGCACCGTGGACCGCGCCCCGCCTCGACGAGACACACCATAGGGGTCACAACTACGTAATTTCACTGACGCCGTGGGGCTGGTGGATGTTTGGAGGTGGTCGCGTCCCCGGGAGACGTTCTACTCTTTCCAGTCCGGGGTTCATGGCAGTCAGTCACGGCTTGACTACCTATTCACCCAGGCACAACACATCCAAAACTTTACTGAGTCAGGGTGTTTAGCGCGGGGAATATCCGACCACTCCCCGGTAACGGCTACTTATGTAGCCCAGGGGACAAGGCAGCCGGGCCCCATTAGGATCCAACCATGGTTATTGAAGATCCCTCATATAAGGGATTCCTTGAGGCAGGATACTGACAATTTTTTTGCAGAAAATACTGGGTCAGTGGCGTCGGCGATCACACTGTGGGGCGCTTGCGGGGCAGTAATTAAGGGAAGGGCGCTCTCCGCGATGGTGGGTCACAGGGCTGAACGCAGGCGTCGAGTTGGCGAGCTCGAGGCTGAAATACTTCACCTTGAGCGCGAAGTTTCGCAGAACATGTCCCCTGATACTCGACACACGCTAAATGTCAAGCGGCTAGACTATAGGCAGCTACTCCTCGAAGACGCTAATCGACGTGCCCTTGCTACCAGACATAGAATTTATGAGTTAGGGGAACGTACGGGGAAACTGTTGGCATGGCTGGAGCGAAAGGAGGCAGCGGCGAGGTGGGTGGGCGCGATTAAGGGGCCAGATGGTGAACTGATCACTGATCCTCGAAACATCGCCGAGACATTTGCAGCGTATTATGAGCAAATCTACGCTACGCCGCAGCAATCACAAGCAAGGTGGGCCCAGACCTCCTGGCTACTATTGATGTCCAGGGTGTCTCTCAGCAGGATAGGGAGGTGTTGGAGGCGGACATCTCGATTGAAGAGATCCAAAAAGCCATACGCGACACCCGGTCCGGTAAGGCAATGGGCCCTAATGGTCTCCCGATAGAACTCCTGAAATCTATGGCCGTGAGGGTTGCACCCCACTTATTGAATTTGTATAGTGAGTGTTATGAGATTGGTACCCTCCCAACAGATATTCGTACCGCCACAATAGTGGTTATCCGTAAGCCTGGTAAACCAGCGGATGAGTGCGCATCGTACCGGCATATCTCCCTTATTACCGTAGAGGCCAAAATATTGGCCAACGTGCTGGCTAATCGTTTGCTTCCGTATCTTCCCGCCTTAATCCACCCAAATCAATCGGGATGCATGCCTGGCCGTAACACGGCACGAAATCTTCGTCGGGTGAATGGGGCACAGGGTCGGGCCGCCACTCTTCAAGAGGAGGTGCTTCTACTAGCGCTCGACGCTAAGATGGCATTTGATACTGTGGCTTGGGAGTATCTCTTCGCGGTCCTGGCCCGGATTGGATTAGGGCCCCGGCTGATCGGCTGGATCAGACTCTTATATAAGCTACCGTTGGCCCATGTCTCTGTTAACAATCACCGATCGGGCTCATTTTCCCTATACCGTGGCATGAGACAGGGTTGTCTGCTGTCGCCGCTTCTCTTTGCTTTGGCCCTGGAGCCCCTCGCGGTCTGGATCAGGGGTGACCCGGAAATTAGAGGCTTCAAATGCGTCGGAACACGAAGATCGTATATCCTTATACGCAGATGATATCTTGCTGTATTTGGCCTCCACGGCCCGCTCTATCCGTCGGGTTCTCCACATCTTCCATATCTTTGGGGCCCACTTCGGTTACCAGATTAACTGGTCCAAATCCCAGATGTACCCGCTCTGGGGCGACCCTCCCAATAGTCCCAGAGGATACACCGTACCGGTGGCGCCACAGGGTTTCCAATACCTCGGCATCCATATAACATTAGACTCCAAATTGTTCTATGATCGCAATCTACTGGGCCCGCACCTGAGATTCAAAGCAGATGTGGTCCACTGGAAGACGCTGCCCCTTACACTATTGGGTCGGGCATCGCTATTTAAGATGCTGGCCCTACCACGCTTTCTCTACGCATTACAAAATACGCCCCACCCGATTCCAGTCGTATTTTTCACAGATCGAAGCTGCCATTAGAGACTTGTTATGGGATGGGGGACAACCTCGGATCGCGACGCAAAAATTGACTATGGGGTGGTATGATTGCGGAATAGGATTGCCGGATTTGCGACTCTACTACCAGACATCGCAATTGGTAGCAATTAACCAGTAGGTGTTCGGGTCCCATGATGATCCCAATTTCCGTACCGATCGATGGCTCCTGGGGAGGGGGGCATACAATAGGGCACTGTATTCAAACTATAAAAAACTCAATCTCACTGGCCCAACTGCCCGGACGGTGGAGATATGGCACAGACTCCAGCGACGCATGGGGTGGTATGGGCGGTTGACTTAGGCTACCCCCCTCTGGGAACCTGATTGTCTAGGACGGCTGAGTACCTGCGCAGGGTTCGACAAATGGGACTTGATCAGTATCGCAACTGTGGGAGATATGTGGATCAAGGGTAGGAAGGCAACATTTGCAGAGCTCCAACTCAAGTACCAGCTCGCCCCGTCGGAGTACTTTTGCTACCTTCAAATTAGTCACGCTATTGACGGCGCCCTTCCTGATGACGCCTCTCTCCCGGCTTATTCTCCTTCAGAGGACAGGCTGCTGTTGGACCCAATGGACCGCAAGGTTATCTCCCTGACATATAAAAAGTTGATCAATAATAGGACCGACCCGTTGCAGAAAGTCAGGACTCGCTGGGAGACGGACCTGGGGGACTTGGCGGACGAGGACTGGACGGAAGCGCTGGCCTCCCCTAGGGAGGTGGCTATGCCAATGCGACTCCGCCTGGTGCAGATTAAAATCTTACATCGTGTATATTTTGACGCAGAATTGCTTTGTAAACTAGGAAGGAGAGTGGATGCGCTCTGCTTGCGGCACTGTCACCAGATAGGTACATTTATACACATTCTATGGGCATGCCCCCACATCCAGCAGTATTGGACTGACGTCACCCGTCAGATGGCGCGGTCCATTGACAAGCCCCTGACCCCCTCTCCCCAGCTCTGCCTCCTCAACATTTGGGACACCACAGACCTGACTCAGGCGGAGCAGGAATGGTCGGCCATGGGGTGGGCCATCGCAAAAAGGAACATTGCCCAGAAGTGGGAAGTGGACACGGTGCCGCAGCTGCGAACCTGGGCCACTGAAATGGATCAGGCCATGGTAGCGGAAAAAAACAGTATATAAAAGTCGAGGGTGCCCCCGGAAGTGGGATCATAAGTGGGGACGCTGGGACAAATATCGGGGGGACATCTGTATTTCTCCTACTGTGGAACTGAGGAGGGAAAGACTGGCTGCATTGAACACAGCTGGGGCAGCCGAGGTGACCTGAGGCCCTTGAGTCACAAGGTATATGCTGTAGAGAGGGGGTTCCCTGATCCCTGTGGCTGCGTGAGTCCATCTATAGGTTGCCGCGCTAATGGGTTTGACAGGAGGTAGACTGCCCCGCATGCGAGGTCTGTAATCCCCAGTGCCCGTTTGTATGCTCTGCCGGGGATGGGATTACCTAATGTGACATTATTGTTGCTCTGCTGTGAGTTTTGTTTTTCTTTCAATAAAAAATTGTTTAAAAAAAAAAAAAAGAAAAACCACAAAAATATGTTTAAAAATGGTGGAACAGCTTTCATTTGAGAAATCTAATTCCCATGGCAACAGCTCTTTGCTTAGCTGACAGGGATTTTTATTACATAAATTACTTGTATCCGAAAGAGAAATCCATAAGTTGAGAACATTTACAATCACCACAAATCAACCTTGAGCTTTATTGAGGCTAAACTAGCCTCCACTCAGACTCTCCATCATCCCATACTTGTCCCGCAAGTGCCTGGTTCCCTGCTTGTACGATAAACCCCAAAAGTTGTTCATATAGAATAAATCTACTACCCAGAAACATACATTCCTATACTCCTTAATGAATTCTCAGAGTTGTTAGGTCTCAGAGCAAGACTCACCACAGGTTGTGGTGTGCTCCCTTGGCCTTGAATCTTTCAAGAGGAAGACAGCCCATCTTTGGTTCTCATGCACAGGAGGATTTTTCTACCGCATTTCCCAGTGAGCATCAGCATGTCTGCGGTAGAAACCACTCAACAGGGAGGTCTGCATGTGATGCGGAGTGCTAGGCAGTGGACAGGACACGGTGACAGGAAAGATGTCAAAAGCGGGATGCTTCTTCTGGCTGCTATTTTTTCCATTCTCCTTGAAAAGTTGGCATGACTAGGCTTTTATCTAGGCCATACTAATATGGTTACCTCTCCGTGTTTGCTTCTTGAAATTCCTAATCGAAGAGGGTGTGATTCTTATTCCTATGATGTCATTTTCTGTCTACAGCATATATAAGAATACTTTTGTCAAGAAGCATTCATTACCACACATTTGTTTTCCTATTTTTTTGTAATTTCATAGCCAATCCAAGTACTTTTTTATCCTTCAGTTTTTTCTCTTTTTTTCTTCATTAGGATTCATTTTGGATACTTTCTTCTGGAGGATATATGCTAAGCTCTTTCTCAACCTGGATTTAGGGTGGTTTTGGTGCCTTACCTTTCTACTTCTGGATTTACTATCGACTACAATCAGCAATTGAAAGTTTTGGCTAGGAGGGTTTTTGTGTCGTTTTGGGATGTTTCCTCTTAACTTAAATGTTAAGGAGGTACTTGACAGCTTTCGTGGGTATACTAAATGCAGGGTGGCACTGTGGCTCATCCGAGGAGATCACTTTTATAGAAATTGTCCTCAAGTATGTAGAGAGTGGCTCAATGTGCAGTGCTGAACCGACTCGTTTTTACACACAACATGATGGTGCTACCACAGATCTACTAAGCTCTCACTTATCTTGCTTGCCTCTCTCGTGTGCTACAACACACAACCTTCGCAGCAGCATTGTTTAGCAAGTCTAAAATTGCAGTGGCTACTTTGAAACTCTCACATGACAAAGTAAGACAGTGAGCTCCTGACTTTAAAATGCTCCACCTGATAGCTTAGCTCAAATTTATTAATGCGTGGTTTGCAGATTACTCAGAACATGTCACATAAGTTGAGATACTGAATGTACCATAAATCCTATGAGCTATGTTAGTAGCCTGTTGTAGAATGGAAGTTGTTAATACCAGGATGTACCCACACTAAACTTAATTGTGTGTAATCAACAGTTTCAGAGTATGTTTTCAGGAGCGAGTAAGACTTCAGTGGGTCTTAAATGACATTGATTGGTAGAAGATCAGCACAACAAGGGTTAAAGAATTGATGTGATGAGCGGGACATCGGAAGAAACTATATCAGTATCTGCCTGATCCTTTCCATCCACAGCTTTGAATGCAGGTTGGCAGAATGGAGTCATCCAATGTTTTCCTGGATTTGTGACACCAGTCATCAAGCTACATAAAGTGGAAAGATGACAAGCCATTTTGTTGGGTCATTTACCTCGAGGTCCAAAACTCTTGGGTTAATAAACTCAGAGCAATAAAAACATAGGTTCAAAAAATTGGAATGTGCACCATTAACTATGTGAGGAGAGATTGTTGTAACAATTACAGCAAAACCTTGAATCTCAAGGAGAGGGGGCTCTTACATCCAAAGGCATGGAGCACCCGTAACCGTAAAGTTAAACATTTTTGTTTCCTTTGGATAAGCAACAACTTCAAATGTTCATACTCTTCTTCTCATTCAACCCAATCACTTCAAGATCCATACAAGTAAAGCACTTATAAATGGCACATTTGATAAATTTATTCTGTAATTTTGTTGAATCAATACATTTCAAGATAAAAATCCCAAATACAATCAAAAATACACTGCTAAATTAAAAACAACTAAAACAATATTACATCAACTCAGGAGAATAATATAGACAAAACAATATGTCATTCCTATGTTACTTGGGTGTAATTTATAGATAGCATATAGCACGAATACACATTTCCTGTCTACAATTTGATGCTGACTTGAAATGTATTGATTCAACAAAATTACAGAATAAATTTATCAAATGTGCCATTTATAAGTGCTTTACTTGTATGGATCTTGAAGTGATTGGGTTGAATGAGAAGAAGAGTATGAACATTTGAAGTTGTTGCTTATCCAAAGGAAACACATTTTTTTAACTTTACAATTACAGCAAATACAGTTTAAATGTGGGGATTAGAGAAAGAATACGTTTAAGGGAATGGGAAGGATGTGAGCCCTCTGTTAAAAATCAGTAGGAAGAAAAATACAAAAAAACAATGGGAGGGTGCATGTAAATTGTAAAAGGATAAATGCGTTTAAGAATAAAGGTAAAAGAAGGAAAGGGAATATGTGAAGGCCTTTCCCCATAAAAAAAAGTAAATTCCAAGACTAACCTAGAAAAATAACCCAAAGGATTATGTACCATAATAACACTCATAACTGCTTTTAAATCTTTTAAGTCAGACCGGGATCTCACAATAAATAACTCCAAATCATTCATTATGCAGGTAGGCCAAACCCCCAAAAAGAATTTTCAATTTAATGTGGGCAATGAAAAGATTCCCATCTCTAGCACATTCTCCTATCTCGGTTTCCTTTTTGACAACAAATTGAATTGGGGCCCGTACATTCTGAAAAAGAAAGGGGACTTTACTAGGGTGAACGCAGCTCTCTTTAATTTTGCCTCGAAACTGGGGAAAAAGCCTACTGGTGCAATGTTGCAATTATATAATGCCAAATCAGTGGCTATGGCATCTTTTGGAAGTGAAATTTGGGGGTATAGCTCAGGTGAGCAGCTACAGATTGTGGAGAATACCTTCCTGAAACGCTTACCGTGTCTCCCACAAGGTACATCTAATTTAGCTGTTCATGAGGAGTTGGGGGAACAGTATATCAATGATATTTTTTCCCTGCGACCATTGATTTGCTGGTTAAAACTATGGTTAAACCCAGATATCCCCCTAACGCACACGATCTTAAAAGATTGCTTGTCTATGGATAACTCATCTGCTGTACCCTGGCTGAATTATATCAGGAAAGGTTTTTTAAGCTTAGGGCGGGGTGAGCTATTCGAAACTACCGAATGTATTATTAAGGGGGATGTGGAGGCAACAAAAATAGCCTTCATGATGGACAGGAAAATGATGAGGGAAGCTAAGGAGGCACAGAAATCAAGCGTCAGGACTTTTCTTATGTTAAAAACAACTCCACACACTGAGCCTTACCTAATGGGATCTCTGTCTTCTCATGAGAAATTTTTATTAACTAGGTTTCAGATGAATTTATTTCATCATTTGCTTGTCAGACCATATATTTCGTTTTTTAATAAAGAAGCAGCATCCTGCGGCTGCGACAGAAAGTCTCCGCAGGACAGGCTGCATTTTATGTTTTTATGTAAATTTTACGAATTTCCCCGCAAACGCTATCTGGTCCCACTTTTAAAGAATCTTGATTTTTATCAGATCAGACCTGCCATGATGTATTTACAACTACTATGTAGTGACAGTATTCTTTTTGTATTAGAGTTTTTAAAGTTGGCTGTTAAATATAGAAAATGCCTGGATTTATAAGTATGTACCGCCTAAAATTCCTGCTAACTCAGCACTGATGTATCCTAATGATGAACTTATTCCCAATATTTACTCTTATTGTGTCGTACTTGTGTGTACTTTTATGGTTTGTTTTAACAAAACCGAAATAAAGTTTTTATTGATTGATTGATGTACCATAATAAGAATATCAGGAGTTTGAGAGTAATAACCTGAGATTAATCTCAAAGTGATTTGGAGTTCGCAAAAACAACTGGAAATTCATTGCCACTGTACATACAGAACAAAGATGTTGTCACAGCGTTTACAGTTGTGAAATGAGAGAACATACCAACATATCACAACAATGTCATGAAACCCTAGATTTAAAGTGACTGCTTGTAAATGTGTGCAGATTGTTAATATCTGCATAAGGAATACCCATGAGAGCACTCCAACTGTTACTATGTGTCAGAGCTACATTTCCATTAAACTAACAGGGTATGACTCATTAAAGTTTCTTTGTATCTAAGCATGTCACAATATCACAAAACCAATAATGGCATATAAACTGTTTACACCAAATGAGCAGATGGTCTAGGACTCTAACTAGACTTGTGAAAGTAGTTTATTACTCATACTGCTGATACAGCTGCCTTTCTAAAAGACCACAAAAGACCCCTAAGGCCACCTCTGCCCACACATCTCGGCTATTTTGCACATCGCCGGTAAGCTTTTAATTTAATTATTTTTAAACTCCTTTTAGACTTTTATTGCTCATTTGCACAGTTGCTTTCAGCAATTTAGCCCTACCTTTCGGGTTCCCCGGTCCGCCGCGGTTTCACGGCGATTGCTGCGGAGGGAAGACCTGTAATCTTGCACCACTTCCAGACATTCAGTTCCGGTCTAGGTCAGCCTTCCAGCTTCCAGTGACACCTATTAAGGTGGATACTGGAGTGGCCGCGCGCAGCGGCCGCTCGCTAAAGGCGCACCAAAGGCAAGCCCGTCTGCGCCCATCCGCGCCTGGACTTGGTCCAGGGCCAGAAATCCTGATGCTGTTCCTGGAGACAACCCTCGGATTCAATTTTCCGGTGAGCGTTTGTGTGCGTTATGCCCTCCTAGACGTCAGTTATGCAATACATTTTCTAGTGAAGACCTGGCAAGATTAGAACATTCACAATGTTCATGTTGTAAGATAAAAATCCCTAGGGCCCCAAATAAGATGCAAAACAACATCAGAGGGCCCCAGGAGACCTGCATGAAACGCAGTGAACTCCAGTTAGCCCTCATTAATGCAAGTTCGCTAATAAAACACAAATATGAAATAGCTGATTTTATTCTTGATAACAAACTTGGTGCACTTTTTGTAACGGAAACATGGGGTGGAGATGCAACTGACCCTGATTTTAACATTGCGGTTCCTCAAGTATACAAAGTTTTTAGACTTGATAGACAACTAAAAAGAGGCGGGGGTCTTGCGTTAATCCACTGGAATGAATTAAATACACACTGTTTAATGATTCCTTCCTCAGAATGTGAAGCTTTTCTTTTCAAAATCACACCTCTTAAAGAGACGTTTAGAGGGTTACTGATCTATCAACCACCATGCCCTAAAAATAATTTTCTGTCTAATTTCCACTCACTACTAGAACTAGGTCTCCAATCTAATTTCTTTACCATTCTAGGAGATGTGAATTTTCACCTAGAAGCAACAACAGATAAAGACACACGGGATCTCCTTGAAATGACATCAGAACTAGGACTTAAACAACTTATACAAGACCCTACACACTTTATATAGCCTTTTTACTAACAATCCCGCTATTTCTAATCCCTCCACTCTTCCTATAGGTTGGTCTGATCATTATGCAATATTATTTAGATATAAGCTGCCTCTATCTAACACTGCAATCACACCTAACACTATGATACTCAGTAGACCCTGGCATAAAATTGATTTAGTATCACTGGCACAACAGCTAGTTCAAAGTCAACCGGACCTTGAAACAGAAGTAGATTCTTCAGCTATAAAGTACACCACACGGCTTGAATCTAACTTTGCAAAACTAGCACCAATTACCATGGTTAATAAATATAGAAAGACACCATCAGCTCCTAGGTTTTCTGAGGCCCTGAGAGTGGAAAATCAAACCTGTAGGAGGCAAGAAAGGAACTGGCGCAAAAATTAAGAAAAAGCTTATTGCTGAGAAGAGTCAATATTATACACTACAGATAGAAAATGCTGGCAATTCTAGGAAAGAATTGTTTCAGACCATAAAGAACCTGACTACAGTCACAAAAAATAACTCTTCTAACTACAACCAAGATTTTTGCAATGCACTAGCCCAGACATTCAAAAGTAAGGTTGATCAAATTTACGATCTGTTTGACAAATTTAAGGTCAACACTAATTCTAAAGAGCAGGAATCAACCAACAAGTCGTCATTTCTAGAATTTACTTCAACATCTCCGATTCAAATAGCCACGCTTCTTTCCGCTGCTAAATCGGGATCCCCAGAGGACCCCTGCCCCCCTAGGATTCTGCAAAATATAAGCCAACACATGAGCCCTTATTTGTCCAGAATGTTTAATCAGATGCTGTCACAAGGACTATTTCCTAGCAACTGGAAACAGGCCTGTATCCTGCTGTTCCTTAATAAGCCAAACCTGAACATAAATGTTCCTGTTAATTATCGTCCTCTCGCAAGACTCCCACTCCCAGCTAAAATTATAGAGAAAATAATAAATGTTGAACTTTCTACTTTCATTTTAGAAAATAATCAACTTCTAGTCAGTTTGGTTTCAAAGCAAATCATAGCACTGAGACTGCCTTGATAAAAACGACGGAAGAAATACTCACTACACTGGATGGCGGAGGGTTGGCAGCTCTTATTCTGCTGGACCTCTCCGCAGCGTTTGACACGGTGGACCATGTTCTTTTTGTCCAATGTTTGAAAACCATAGGGATAGGAGGAGAGGCCCTCTCTCTTTTAACATCATTTTTATCAGGCAGATCCCAAACAGTACATTTAAGTTTAAGTCATCGCCCTTTGTCTTGCCTTGTGGGGTTCCTCAGGGTTCTTCGTTGAGCCCATGCTTTTCAACATATATATCTCTGAACTTGGCCCACTGATCAGAAGTTTTTATTTGACTCCCACTTCCTATGCTGATGATATCCAGCTGGTAATTTAGACAGTACATAAGGATGTTAATCACTCCCTCAAATTACATGATTGTATGATAGCTTTGAGAAGCTGGATGAGTAGGCATTGCTTGAAGCTGAATTCAGGCAAAAATGAAGTGGTATTGTTTGGTAACCTTTTTCCACCTTGGTCTCCAGCTTGGTGGCCAGACAACCTGGGTTCTCCTCCTACACCAGTAGTTAAAGCCAAGAATATTGGTGTTATCTTGGATGAAAATTTTAATTTTGAGACCCAGGTTTCCAAGGTTGTGTCCTCTTCCTATCTTACCATCAAAACCTTAGGAAAATCCTTCCCTTCATTCTAAAAAATACCAGAAAGACGGTTGTGGCCTCGCTAGTTTTGTCCAAATTAGTCTATATATGAAGCTCCAAGTCAGACTACTTAGGAAGTTGCAGGCGGTACAAAATGCCGCCGCTAGATTAGTCCTGGACTGAAGTAAGTACACCACTCTTGTTCCTTTGTATACTTTAATAAGTCACAAGGTAAACTGCATCCTCTGCTTGCTGGCAAACAGTACTCTAGTGAAGACAGCCTCGTCAACATTCCAAGGCTGCCTTCCTGTCAACATTCTAAGCGTTACCAATGTACAGTAGGATCAGGGGGGTGACCGGAATGTACCATGTGGCAACTTATAAGACATCTCCCTCCTTAATGAAGGGTCACTGTAACATGCAGCAACATTGGGGTTAAGTCCTGGGCAGGGGTGTGCATGCCCTTATGTGAACTCCTAACATACAATGCAACCAACAGATATATGATTTACTACTATTCAACCCATTTGGAATTCTTTGTGCCAACTTGGGGGACTGTGGTGCCTTAGTTCCCTTCCCTCTTGAGCCGCTTCTGCTCTGGAACTCTGGACCTGAGACCTGCTGTCTCCCTCTTGGTCTGTTTCCCTCAGATCTATGGCCACCCGGTCCATCCTCCACTTTTTCCCATCTTCCAAGATGACCACATTTCTTTTGACCTCTCTTATTTTCCCTGGGGCGTAGTACCTGTCCTCTTTGCCCCCTAGGGCCACAGGTTTCCTGATAACCACACTTTGTCCCTCGCTGAAAGGTCTTTCCCTCGCCCCCCATTTTCTGTCGTACCACTCTTTATACCTCTTTTGTCTTGTGTCAATTTTCTTACTGATTTCCTCCGTATCGATCACCACCGGGTCCTTGGGGATCATCCAGTTAGGGGATTGTTTAGAACCTGCCTTCCTCCCTCTCAATAGTTCAAATGGCGTATGCCCAGTGGAGAGGCTGGGTGTGGTGTGGTAGGACCAAAGCATGTCTCTCAACGCCACCTCTATAGGAGCCCCTGCTTTCACTGCTAGTTGGATGCACTCTTTCAACATTCGGTTAGCCCTCTCCACTTTTCCATTAGCTTTTGGAAAGTACAATGGGGTGCGTATGTGCATTATGGACATGTCCTTCAGATACTCCCTCATCTCCTCCGACACCAATTGAACTCCATTGTCCGTGATCATGGTGGAGGGTATGCCCTCCCTTGAAAACACTTTGTTCAAAAATTCAATTAACGATCTAGTATTGATGTTGCTTACAAACTTGTGTGTAATCCAGTTTGAGTAGTAATCTATAAGCACTAAGATGTACCATTGCTGTGGTCCCTTTGCCCTTATGGGGCCAGTGATGTCAAATCCTAATTTGTCCCATGGAGGCCGTGGGATCTCCACTGGAATAAGTGGGGAACGCCTGATAGATCTTGCTTTATCGCTTACCCCACACGCGTAACAATCCTTCACCTTCTCCTCCATGTGTACATCCATCCCTGGGAACCAATATTCCGATCTCAACCTCGCTTTGCATAGGCTTCTGCCCAGGTGCCCCTCATGGGTGAGATTGATGATCTGTCCTCTTAACCCTTCTGGGGGAACTATTCTGCCTGACTTGAGAAGGTGCCCACCTACTATAGATAGTTCATTCCGTACATTCCAATACGGCTGAATGTCTTCGGGCAGAGTTTTGTATTTCACTGGCCACCCTTTGATTACCCATGTCTTCACCTTATTGAGTGTGCTGTCCTGTTCCATGTGGTATTCCCACTGACCTTTTGTCATTGCAGGGAGTTTGACCTCCAAAACCCCTTCACTACTTCTGACCTCTTCCTCTTGTCTTGTCACTGGGGACCTTGATAAAAAATCAGCTACCTTGTTCTGTTGGCCCGGGACATATATTGTCTTGCAATTGTAGCCTTGCAATCCCAGGACCCATTTCGCTATGCGTCGAGTCATACTTTCTAAGACCTTATTGCCAAACAAGAAGACTAATGGCTTATGGTCCGTGCACACCTCAAATGGCAAACCCCACACATAGAAACTGAAATGTCTTATTGCCCAGTATACTGCCAAAGCCTCCTTCCCTATAGTAGAGTAATTAGACTCAGCCCCAGACAAAGACCTTGACGCAAAAGCCACCACCTTCACCTCGCTGCCCCTCCTTTGTGAAAGCATGGCACCTATTCCTTTACCACTGGCATCTGTAGTGATAATCGTGTCCTTGTTAACGTCAAAGTTGCTAATGTATGGTGCTGGCACAATCGCTTCTTTTATGTTTTCAAACGCTTGTTCCTGACTTTTCTCCCAAACAAAAGGCATGTCCTTCTTTAAAATTTCTCTTAGTGGATTTGCTAACATTCCAAAGTTCTTAATGAATTTAGCCATGTATTCCGCTAGGCCCAAGAACGATAGAACTTCCTCTTTGCTTGATGGTGTGGGTGCTCTTCTTACTGCCTCTACCAGATCAATTTTGGGCTTAATCCCCTCCTCTGAAATGGTGTGCCCAAGGTAGTCAACTGAGGTTACACCCACTTTACATTTACTCTCTTTCGTGGTAAATCCTACCTCCCTTAACCTCTTGAGTACTCTCTCCACATTCGCATCATGTTCACTGTCAGTTGAACCATAAATCAAAATGTCATCTTGAAAGCACATTGATTTAGGACACTCTCTCAACACATGCTGCATCACCCTTTGAAACGCTGAAGCCGCTGACGCAAGCCCAAAAGGCATATTACAAATGTATAATTGCCAAATGGGGTGGTGAACGCTGTCAGCGGTTGTGAATCAGGATGGAGTTTGATTTGGTGGTAGGCCGATGAAAGGTCAAGCACACTGAAAAACTTTGCGCCTTGCAGTGTGCTCAACATCTCATTTATCCTGGGTAAGGGGTGCCTGTCCACCACTATGTTGGCATTCAATGTCCTGAGATCCACACATAGCCTGATGCTCTTCCCTCCATTCTTGCTAGTTATAACGATGGGCGCCAACCATGCTGCACACTCGATCTCTTGTATGACCCCTTGCTCAACCAATTTCCTCAATTCCAATCTTAAGGGTTCCCTCATCAATAAAGGAATCGAACATGTTTTGTGCACCACTGGTGTGGCTCCCTCCTTCAGCTCAATCTTATGCATGTAGTTTTTTAGTACCCCCAATTTTTCACTGAACACTTCGGGGAATTCTTTTACTAAATGAGATCCTACCACTGGGGGATCAACCAATAGCACTTGCTCCTGGTTATTGGGGTCGAGTTTAATGCCCAATTCCTTCTGGTGTTTCCACCCTAATAAACTCGAGCCCTCCTTGGTTACATAAACCTTCCCTACTGTGTGCCTGTCTTTAAAAGAAATTCTCATCCTTAACATCCCTTCCAACGGTATGGGAACCCTATTGTAACCTGTGGGAGCTATGTCCGCCGCCTCTAGTTTAAGGTTATGTTTTGAAAATTTCTCATAGAACATGCTCTTATCTACTAGGGTGAAAGGAGAGCATGAGTCTACATACACCTTGAACTTTTCACCATCCAGCCCTATCTCACAAGTAGGATACCGTGTCTTTTCATCCTTGCACTCATCCTCAATCTGAAAAATAAAGCTTTTCTCTTCTTCCTCATCCCACTCCTTGTGTTCAACCACATGAACCTTATTATTGCTCACATTGCACACCTTTGAAAAATGTCCTTTCCTGTTGCACTTCCTGCATATAACATTTCTGGCTGGGCAACGCCAATTGTTGGCTAAGTGATTGTGATTTCCACACCCAAAACACTTCAGGCCTTCACCTCTATTGCTAAAGTTGTCTTTGATCCTATTCTCAACTTTACAGACAGCCTCCCCATTCGCCGTGTCTTTCGCACCCACCTTATCTTTGGCTCCCTCAGAAATTTTCTTCTCTCTCATACACTGTGCTGTATGTTCCAGCCCTTTAGCAATACTTATGGCTTCCTCCAAGTCCGGATTTCTAGTGAGTAATTCTTCCTGAACCTTCTCCTCATTAGTACATCTTAGCAATTGGTCTCTAATCAGAGAGTCCGTTAGCGCCCCAAACTCACAGGTGGCTGCCATTTCCCTCAATACAGCCACGTACGATGACACCTTCTTCTCTTTCCTTTGAGCTCTTTTGAAGAATTTGTGCCTTTCCAGCACCACATTTATCTTCACTTTGAAATGTGCTTCCAGCTTACGTAAAGTAAATTCATACACATCAACCCCTTCATCCTCTTCATGTACTTCGTCGTCCACCAGTCTACCTGTTATATCTTCAAAAACCTTCCTACCTTGTATGCCCAAATTATGTAATAAAATATGTTGCTTCCTTATGTTTGAAAAATTCCCGCCCCCTATGGCTATCAGATAGGACTTGAAAATTCCTACCCATCTTTTCCAAGGAATCTCCGGTTCCCCAAGCTCATTGAGAAATGGAGGCGGCTGACTCATCCCTGCACCTGCCATGGTAGGGAGTGTGTAATACAATAAACTGGCAAGTTAGCTGCTATGAATCCAGCTACAGGGCTGTAAATGATATACTGTGATGAGAATGAATGGAACAGCTAAGAATAGAACAATGCTGAATTCTATACACTTTAACCACACTAAGCAGCACTAATACACTCTTCACCATGCAATAACCCCTCAGTAACACTGTATGTGCCTTGAAAACGCTTCCTTTCTATTTCCTTTATATTTTACATCACAAAGTTAGTCCTATTTCACTTTTTAGAGTCAGAGAGGTCAATCTCCCATAGTTCCATTGGGGAGGCTGAGACAAACGCATCCGTGGCAGCACAATAGGCGCTAGTGAACGAGTCTGTGAGGAGATTCCTCTTCGCCACTCCTGAGGAGATCACCTGACCGCAGCTCGGGCAGCCTGACGTGGTTAATTTCTTCGAACTGCTGCACTCCGTAGATCGGGAGCTTCCTGTAGCTACAAGGGCCCCCTCAAGCAGCACGCTCGACGATCACTCCTCACTAGACTGCAAACCCCTCGCGTAGCGGCGGTGGGACGTCGCTTTTACCCCTCCTCACAGGACTACAGCCCCTCGTTCACTCCTCACAAGACTGCAACCCCTCTCGTAGCGCGGCGGAAAGACGTCGCTCTTACCACTCCTCACCGGACTGCAGCCCCTCGCATAGCAGCAGAAAGACGTCGCTGTCCCTTGGCAAAGCAGCGCTACTGCAAAGGCGCTAGTATGGGAGGCTCCGATGCCGGGAGATCTCCACTCCCATTACCACACGGCAACCAGCGCAACAGCAGACGCGCTTCTGACGGAGTATCCACACTCACAGTTACTGTCTCTGTGCCACACGTGAGCCCTCCTCCGTAGCGGTTCTGTAAATTGATGACTCTAGGCGCACAACGCTGCTGCCTATGCGCCCCTCGCAGTTCTCAGTTCATCGCTAACCACGCTACCCTCGAGGCCACGACACCGTCACAGTCCTTAGTAGGCACTTTACCCTTCTGAAGTCAGCGGAACACCACAGCTGGCTATGAATTCCGATTACTTAGTACGGATCGTTCCTGACAAAACCACAGAATTCGCCAGCTGCCTTATGCTTCATACCCCCATGGGCTCAGGGTACTGGGCCTTAGCACCTCACCATCTGCGATGACGCCTTCCCCTTCCTTGGGAGTATGCTTCTTCATCCAGGAACCAATGCGAACACTTCTCCACGCCAGCAAGCCGAAGTTAACACAGGGGAGAATGCAGTGCCGTCCCTGCCACAGCTCCAGTCATCCTCGTCGCCAAACTGAAGTAAGTACACCACTCTTGTTCCTTTGTATACTTTAATAAGTCACAAGGTAAACTGCATCCTCTGCTTGCTGGCAAACAGTACTCTAGTGAAGACAGCCTCGTCAACATTCCAAGGCTGCCTTCCTGTCAACATTCTAAGCGTTACCAATGTACAGTAGGATCAGGGGGGTGACCGGAATGTACCATGTGGCAACTTATAACATTCCTAAATATCAGTCTATTAGGACAGGTATCCAGGACCTTCATTGGCTTCCTGTTTGCCAGCGTATTAAATTTAAGGCACTCTGCATTGCCCACAAGGCACTGCATAGAGAAGGTCCGAAATTTCTCTGGAATATTTTCAGCTGTTACTCTCCCAATAGACCTTTGTGATCGGCTAACGCCAAATTGGTGACCACTGTTAGAATCAAAAAGACGAGCTGGGATGGTAGGAGCTTCAGCTATAATACCATAAAGCAGTTGAACTCCCTCCCATTATACCTCAGGACGATACCTACCCTCCTTGATTTTAGAAAACAACTTAAGACGTGGCTTTTTAGAAACTAGCTTTCTTGGCATATGATGTTGAACTTGAAAGCGCCAAGACACCCACGGGTATAAGTGCGCTATATAAGTTTTAATAACAGAACATGACATAGCAAATAGATTCACAGTCACTTCAAGCTATAACCAAGCCATGAGAACCCTCCCGAAATTAAAAAAAAACATATAATATCAAGTTAATTATTACCTTTGGCAACATCAATAAATAATGCTGGGAGTTAAACTCAGAGTCCACTATTATCTATTTCACCATCTGTAGAATCTGTAACAATAATTTTTCAAACGACTCCTCATCTCCCAGTTATCCAAAAATCGACTATGATGTCATAGTTTCGGCTGGCCTATTTCCCTCGCCTTCATCAGGATTACAGATATATTGACTGGTGTGGCACACGTTTCTAAGAAACACATCAAGTGTAAAATCAACTCAACAAAGTTTACATATAGTCCCTCACCACTTCTTTTCCTTCGCACAGTCATCTCTAATATTGCTAATTTCTCACGTGAAATCAAAATTGTCAATATTAATACGTTTGAAACGCATATTTCACTGTTCATGCTCATAAATAACATTTCATTTATTGAGGTGAATGAAACTCCCACACACCACACTTGTCATACATTAGTTTAATTCACTTTACATTCGCAAACAACATAAGCTAAATACATTTCAATACCTTAAAATGTTTTTTAAAAAACACAATCATGGAGTGATGCAAATCATTGTTTTATGTCCACATCAAAAAAAGAGTTTCTTTTAATTTCTCTACTAGAATTAGCCATACCTCACAAATAGAACCAGGGTAATTGATACTCTAACCAGGTCCTTATGAGTCCTTCAAATAACACACCCCTCTTGTGACAATAGGGCCGATCTTTCTGTAAGTGAAATGACATACATTGTCACCCCGCCACTTGGGGCTACATACTGTCTTTTACTCTATCACTACTAAGTGTCTTCTCTCATCTACAGTCACCTTCAATCACGGAGAGTTACGATTACACCAAGTATCTTAAATCACTCTAATCTGTAGGTTCTCACCTACTTTTACCTCCTGTTACAAAGTATTGCAATCATCCGATTCCCCAGATTTACGGCACTCCGTAAACAAAATGTGATCATAATCTGCTCTCTCCTATTTAAAGTCTCTGCAAATGCACAATTTCACAATCTACTCCACCAACCATTCCCACCTCTAATCGGCATGTGCTTTTCTCCTTAATCGTGCTTATCTATCCCGATCAGGCACTGTTTCTTGGATGATTTATGCTCCGTGTCCCAAAAGTCGCTTGATAACAATATGTACAGCATGATGTATTACAGAGAGGTGTAACAGTATATGAAAAGCCAGTGTAAATCAAAATGATAGACTGTCCCAAAAGTACCCTGTTCCTATATGTAAACGCTGCCACAGGACCCTGTAATTATTCAAAGACCAGAACAATCCATTCTAGCAGCTCCTCACCAGAAAGCAAAATGAGTTTGAAATATGATTTTGACTATCACAAATGCATCTTGAATAAGCTAACAAAATGTACCACTCTCCAAGAGTCAAAACCAGGCATAATGCAAAAACATCAAGACAGTTCTGGCTTTGTGATACTTCAGTCATTGCCCCATTGTGATGCTAGCAGCATTGCCCTTGTCATCTTTCACACTGCTAGAGCTAAGAAACTCAGTGTGCCTGGCAACAACCAAGGGCGAGCTATGTATTAGTTTTGTTGCAGAAGCCTTTGAATAGGCTACATTTTAGAAAAAAATAATGACCATACTACATTCTGACAGGACCAACATTCTGGCATCTTTTCATCTGGCTGCACACAGTGGGTATATCTGATGTAAGAAACACACCATTTTGGCAAGGTCAGTGTACTTTTTGTTCTGTGGGACTTTAGGGCTTGTCGATGGCAATATGGCATCTTCATCTTCTTCTTTTGAGTTTAATACCACCAGACACACACCTTGGGTTTTATGATCCCACAAATGCTCAGCCTAGTTTATCTATAAGAGAGGGGCAGCTATTGCACCTGCACTAGGTAGTGAAATACATCAGAGTCCGAAAGGTCAATTGAACTTCAAACAGTCATCAGTTTCACCCTGTAATTCCTAACTGAACCTAGTGTGTCAGGGCAATCTATCTAAATTTACCTTTGGTCTTCATAGAATTAAGTGCTTATGTGTGTTTTGATAACAGTGAATTAACAATTTTAAATGGAATATCTTCAGAAGGCTTAATGACTGTGAAAGAGTTGAGTGAAGCCCATGATACACTTCTGGCAGAGTTTCCTCTTGTGTTTTATACATGGCCCATAAACAATTTTATCTTTTGGACTTCTAAGCCTTGATAAAGCTGCATGGGAGCAGTGAAACACGAGTTGGTTGGGAACGCTCTCTAAAGGGACTGTATACATTCATGGGAACTAGAATCTTCTGGAGATGTGAACAGCTTTCTCAAACGATTTTGGACTCAAAAAGAGAGGATTGCCGTTTGAAATTTCACAAGTATGTACATTTATCTATGTGAAGGTTTCGTGGATGAATTAAGCCATACCAAACGAATATGATTAGCTAGTGTTATTTAGGATTTGATGAAATAGGTGTACTCCTTGTAAAGACGTTTTTCAGAACCTGGGCTAAAATCTGAGGAAAGTAACACAAACATATTTTTTCTTAAACAATATAAATAGTGCGCCTCCTGTTTAGTCTCTTCTATATTTAAATCTTTTATTTGATATTTCTTTTTATGTCAAGTATTTTTTTATCATGTAATACATAGCTCAAAATTCTGTAATTATATCACAGGTCGCATATTTCCTTTGCCAACATGTGTTTCATGAACTGTAAAGACTTTATCAAGTAATTATTTTCTTCGGACCATTTACTAGCGAGCACATCTCACCCCTGGTAAGAGTCAGTATTATTAAAACTATCTCATTGGGCTTGAAAAACTACATTCGATCTTGAAAAAAGCACCAACATTATACAATAGTTTTTATTTTATTGAACACCCTTATTACTGGAGTATTGAAAGGATCGAGTTTGTTGGTAGCTCTTTAGGGACTGGGGGAAAGGGTGTTAGAAGCATGTGTCAATGGCACCTCAAGGTGCTTGAACCTGGTAAATTAAGGACACCAGCTGAACCCCTAGTAGACAATGGACAACTCTGCAGAATGGATATATTTCAGAATGTTACCGTATCCAGTCTCACAACACCCTTTTCTCGGACTTGTATTTTTTTAAATTTCATAAAAAGATTACTAAGCTCCGATGCTGACAGACTGAAGAGTGAAAGTGAGACTGTTATATAATAGGTAATACTTTACTCAATTCCAGCGTAACACTATAGATAGAATAGAACAATACAATATAACAATATTAATAGAAAGCAATGTGTGGGGGAACTTTGTAATATTGCATACTGTGACTGTATATGTTATAGTTACCTGGTTTCATAAACGTTACTTGTAAGAAAAATATCATACAGTATAGTAGACAGTGTTTTCCTGCTCATTCGGTTTATTTCAGTTAATCTAGAAGGTAGCCAGTGGCAAATAATTCAAATCGAATGTACTAAAGCACGCCAATACAGTGTGTGAAAAAATATTACCAACCCCTCACCCTCCCCTAATAATTTTGGCCTGATTTCACATGGAGAGGGCAATACAATCAAATCAGGTGATCACATGAGGGAAGGAATTGAATTTTATGTAGCCACATTTTGTACTTCCCTGCCACTGTTACTTGTAATGTGTCAGTGATTTCCCATAACTCACTACCCAATTCCCCAGCACCCCTCCCCCATCACAAAACTTACTTAAAAAGGAAACATAATGCATTGATGGCACATCCTGATTAACATCAGAATTGTAGTCCTAATTTCAGTTCTACAGCCTTGTCACTTTTCACCCGGTGAGTTTGCCTTCACGAAGGAGGATTCACGTCATATAAACATAGGTATTGTGGGACATACCTGACTATCCGTGTCTACAAACCTTTTCCTTTAAACAATAAGATTGTCTCATTTGTCAGTCTAATGAGAGGCAAGATGGCGGTCGCCTGAGACCCTAGCAGCGCACAGACCGGTAGAGAGCCCTTAACAGATTCTACATGCTGAAGTAAGGAGATACGTCGAGATGACCCCCGAAATGCGAAGTAAAGAGATACAAGGTCCCCCGAGAGCTGTTGGGAGCTGCGTGCACCTGATTGCAACAATAATTCGGCTGGCGGTTCTGAGGCATATTAACAGACTGATTAGAGTGGTGCCAGAACAACAGTTTGGGGAATCTTACCTGTTAGATACATTGGCTTCCACAATAGTAGAAGATATGGGACCAAAGCCAGCCGGAGGAGCAGTAAAATCAAGGGCTACTCGTCTCGCACCTAAGGGCCATCTGAAGGCAGGAGAAATGAATGTCGAAGCCGCGGCCTTGGCTGCTTTGCCCGCACATACGCCTTGGCAGGGGCGCCGAGGCCAGCAAGTAGAGCTACGCGAGCAACGTGAACAAGCCCTGGAGAAGAGAGGAAGAGGCGGGCCACAGGGAAACTACGCCCAGCCGGCCCTACAGTGGTTGAGTTGATGAGAGGCCCCGTGGGGAAGACGGCTCAGACTCTCGGTGATACAGGTCAATGTAACGGCAGCCCTGTGCAAGGCGTGGAGAAGCTGCGAGAGGTAGTCGTCTCTCCTGCAACAGATGAAGGCAGCCAGGATCCGAACCCTGCAGGGAAGGAAGTTAGGTCAGGAGTGGATAACCCCACTCTCTCACTGACAGCTAACGGGGAGGGGGGAAAGCGGCACATACATATTAAACTCAGATAATCAGGAAGCTGGCCTATTTGGGGCAAGTCTGGGTGGGGGTGAGGGTGCTTTCCTCTAGGCCGATTTAGCTCCCCCATCTCAGGCATTAGCAGATAACAGGCCAGAAGACTTACTACGTTCCACATGTTTAACTTTGACAGAGGGATCGCAGGGGGTTGGCATGGCTGACAAGACAAACTTGGAGAAGGATCTGGATAAGGAGCCAAGTGACTATTTATTTTCTGTGTCAGATAAGCGTGAGTGGTCAGAAGACGGCTCAGCCGCCACTACTGATATTAGTAATAGTGATATGGATGAGGTTGATGGAGCCAAGGCCAAAACTGTGCAGAAGAAAAAAAGAAAGCCGGGAGACAGAGATCTTACCTGGTATTACACCCCTATAAACCAATTTACCGGTTCCCCGCCTAGTGTGCAACCAGTCTCAGATCTGAATGGACCAACTCCTCCAACTCTGGAAGCCATCTTTAAGGCCATATTGCTGCATCCTGATGAGGCACGTCAAGATGGACGTAAGGCCTAGTCAGCTATGCGAAAGGTGCAGGGGGGGGTGGTGAGGAAGCTGACCAAAACCTGCTGTGTCATCGGGAAGCGGCTGACTGATCTTGAGTCTAGGATTGTTACCACAGAATCCGACCTTACAACTACCCAAGTGCTAACTAAGTCTCACAAGGTCCAGTTAGTTAACATACAATGGAAGCTGGAGGAACACGAGAACCGCCAGAGGCGTAACAACTTGCGGGTGCTCGGGGTTCCCGAGGGGGTCGAGGGGGCAGATGTCCGCTCATATGTTGTGGATTTGTCAAGAGATATGTTTCCGGAGTTAACAGACTCAAACTGGGCCCAAGAGGTGCAACGAGCCCATCGGATCCCGTTTGTACAAAAACGGCCAGTGAGGGAAGGTGCATTACCACGGGCCATTCTAGTATACTTCGGTAACTTCCTGCTGCGCCAAGCTATTTTTAAAGGCTAGACCCAAAGCAAGGATTACTAGGAGTGGAGTCTCCTTTTTCGTTCCACCAGATTTCTGCCGCACTACCGTCGAAAGGCAATGGCGGCTGTGGCAATTGATCAAACCGTTCCAGGACAAAAACGCACAAGCCTTCTTGAATAATCCAGCTCGGCTAAAAGTGACCTGGGGGTGGCAAACACGATTTTTTGTGTCAGAAATCAAAGCTAAAGAATATCTGGATGGCCTTACAGAAAGAAAGAAATTGAACACGGGATACTTTATAAAAGTAAAAAAGAAAAAAAGAGTGAGAAAACGTGTGGGGGAATAAGTGGGGGTTTTGCTTTGGATTTAAGGTAGCATGTATTTGGAAACATAAGGGTGAGAATTTTAGGGCTCTCGGTTCTGTGCGTCACATCCATCGTGCACAGACCACAGTCTGAGTGCCTCTCGAGGGTGGTGTTGGGTAGGGAGGAGGGAGGAGGGGAGGATGGGAGGAGGGGAGGGCTGGGGGAAAGGGGGTGGTAGCGGGTTGGGGGTAACTCAAGGAAAAACATACCCAGAGATGAGAAAGAAATGTGTATATGTTATAAAAAAAGGAGAAAAACAGATCATTGTACTAATGGAGGGGAAAGAAATAAACAGAGGAACTCCAAGTGGGCCGGGATTTAAATTCAGATGGGGAGGATAACTATCTGCTCATTGAACGTGGCAGGATTGAATGATAGAGGGAAAAGGTTAAGACTGGCTGAGTTTGTGAGGATGAATGCCTTTGACGTAGTGTGTCTGCAGGAGACCCATATCCCTTGGGGGAAAAAGGGTTTGATGGGGACTGTGGGCTATAATATGCTGGTATGTACGTCTCAAAGCTCAAATATTCGAGGATTGGCAATCTTAGCAAAGACTGTCTTAGGACAGGCTAAACGCAAAGCCGTGGACGCATTGGGGAGGTAGGCAATGATAGAGTTAGAGGCAGGGCTTACAGTGTGTGCGATATATGGATCAAATCAGGATGACCCACAGATCTTTGAAGATCTTGAGTTGGAGCTTGCGGCATGGCTTGGTCCATTAATTTTGTGCGGAGACTTTAATATCTCTCTAGATCCTCGTCATGGGCAGCTAAATCAAGGGGCATACCATGGACGAAAGCCAACAGTATATAGGGCTTTATCATCTCTTTATGAACAGTCATGGTTTGGTTGATATTTGGGCTATGAAAAACCTTAACAACCCAGGGTATATGTATTATTCCTGCCTCCATAGGAAATATGTCAGGATTGATTATTTTCTAGGTACGAGGAATTTACTTAACGGAGTTGGTATTAGGAAATTTCCTAAGGTGATCTCTGATCACAATCTGTTAATTTTGGAGATTGAAGTGAAAAGATTCAAAAGAACTCGAAGCAAAATGGTCCTTTGATAGGAAACTTTTTGTAAATAATGTTTATATTGAGCATATCAAGAAATGGACACAAGAATTCTTTGACATAAACATATATAGTGCCGGTAGGGGGGCTGTGTGGAATTCTTTTAAGGCTGGCTTTAGGGGTGAAACAATTAGCTTTGTTGCCAGGGCAAGGCAACAGTGAGAGGCCAAGAATGAACAAATGATGCGTAGTCTAGCAGAGGCAGAAGAAGAGCATGTTCTACTAATAGCACAGGGTCGCGAGGTGGTTCAAACCCAGCATCGAATAATTGCCCTTAAGGCGGAAATAAATAGCTGGCTCACGCAGAGATCGGCCGAAGAATATCAGTACCAGCATAATAATGCTTACAACAATGGTGAGCTAGTTGGGAGAAGACTAGCCCTTCGCACTCTGCAGAAAACAGCTCTGAATTTAATAACTTCTATTATAACAAATGGTCAAACATATACCGATACAGATGATATTAAGGGTGTTTCAGTATTATTATCAATTGCTGTATCAGGATGATACGGGTACGGCCGGAACACTACAGGATATATCCCGTATGGTAACTAATGCCGACCATGGCGAGGTTGTTGGATAGTTTAACTAAAGATGATCTAGAATATCTCACTAGAGGAGGTTCAGGTAGCACTGCAAGAAATGGCTACAGGGAAGGCTGCTGGCCCTGATAAGATACCCCTGGAAGTGTATAGGATACTGAGAACTCTGATAGTCCCTCTTTTATTTGATCTTTTTAGGGGTGGTCAATATAGTGGAAACCCTCCAGAATCCTGGAAATAGACAGATATCATCATCTTTCTAAAGAAAGGAAAACCAGTAGATAATCCAGCCTCATATCGGCCGATATCTTTAATTAATTTGGATACGAAAATCTATTCGAAGATATTGGCTAATCGGTTAGGGAGGTTTATAGGACATCTGGTCTCCCCTTGGTAACATGGGTTTATCCCAGGGTTTATCCCAGGAAAAGAAACAACAGATCATATTCGGAGGGTTATGTCGCTATTTGACATCATGGCTGGGACAGGGGGCCAGATGGCTATGATCCTCCTCGATGTCAAGAAGGCATTTGATCAGGTATCCTGGAGGTTTCTCTGGGGGATACTGGAGTTAAAAGGTTTTGGACCACAAATTATAAAGGCAATTAAAGCTATGTATTTCCACCCAAGAGCCTGACTGCAATTAATGGGGAAAGAATCAGGTAATATATTACTATCTAGGGGAACCAGGCAAGGGTGCCCCTGTTCCCCCATCTTATTTGCTCTATATATAAACCCCTTAGTGGTAAAGCTACTGCAGAGTCAGGAGATCAAACCTGTAATAACCAGGGGGTACGAGACCAAGGTATTGGCTTATGCCGATGATGTTGCAACTTAACCACAGATCCAACAGAGGCAATTAGGGAGATTATCCAGATAGCTGAGGGATACGGGCTTCTATCAGGGTATGCATTGAATAAAGAGAAGACTGTTGTTATTTGCACAGATAATATAGCTTTTAATGATTCTCGACAAGCAGAATCGGCAGTTTACCTTGGGGCTAGCATTAGTTCCAGAGTGGACGAGATTGTGAAAATTAACTTTGACCCCTGGTAAAGACTATAGCCATGGATTTAAAGAGAGTAAATGGGCTGCATCTATCTATAATCGGGAGAGGGATTTTTTTTAAATGACTATGCTGTAAATCTTGTACTTATTTCGCTCAAATCCGCTTGCGGTGGATGACCACTTATTGAAGACCTTGGAATCTATCTTCTCTAATTTTATCTGGCAATATGGAAAAGTGAGAAGGTCATTAAAGTATTTAACTCTCCCACAGGATAGAAGGGGGCTTTCAATTCCTAATATTACATTATACTACTGGGCGGCTCTTCTCCATCAGATGATCTCCTTGCTTGTAGTAGATAGAGACAAGGAGACTGAATGGGTTGTGAGAATACCTACAGTATATGAGCTTGCCATAGCTCATGGGTTGCTGCTGAGACAAATGGAGCAGAGTTATTTTACAAAGGTTCGCTTCAAGGTAGTATATAGTGCGTGGAGGATATGGAGAAGAGTGTCAAAATTCATGGCAATACATAAGATTTGTCGTTATACTCCCTTGTGGCATTCTTCGCTCTTCCCAAACCTGTTTTACGATGCTATGGGCAAAGTATGGAAAGAGCTAGGTGTGGTTACAATTGGAGAACTCTATGGTGGAGAGCAAGTCTCCCATTTTTCCAGGCTGCAGCAGGAGTTTGGGATTCCAAATAATCAGTATTTTAAATATGTACAGATTAGGATTATCCTTACTACATCCAGACTGGTGGTAAAACTAGATGGGCTAACCAATGATGGAAGTTATTATTAGGAAAACAAGTAAAATTAGGAATATTTATAGCCTATTATTAGATGGATTACCAGATGACTTAGAAAAGACTGGGACAGCCTGGGCAAGGAAGCTGAACAACCCGGATGTGGATATTTATATGACTTTATCTTTAACTGTGAAAATACTTTTATCCACTATCTTAAAGGCATAATTGTATTGTATAAAACTGTATTTAATTTACATTTTACACCTTCTAAATTATTTAATTTGGGAAAAAGGTCAGATGATAACTGCCCTTGATGTGGGGTAGGGCCTGTTACACTGACCCATATCTTTTACGATTGTGATAAATTGTCCCTTTTAAAGAATGGGTTGCTTGGCTTCTGGGAAAGACTGTTTGGCTCTAGGATTAATGTGACCCCTACCCTGATGCTTCTGGGATATGATAGCTCCATGGGGCTTAATACCGCACAGGAATACTGTATATTTGTGGGAACAGCAATATTTAGGATAATGCTAGCTGCTAGATGGAAGGATGTAGAGCCACCTACCTTCCAGATGTGGCTAGCTAGGCTTCCTGGAATATATAATCAAGAGACGGCTCTGTATGCTTGTAGGGGCAGGCATGCCTGAATTCGAGGGGTGTGTGTGAAATCTGGGCATATGTTTCAGAATAGAGCAGAGAAGCCAGGGGATTTCAATAAGGGGGTAGGGGACCAAGAGTGGTGATGGCAGGCTTCTCCATCTATATGCTCCCGTTATGCTGGAAGAATAGGGTTGTAAGGGTCTTATGCCCTATAAGATTGAACTGTAATGTTTTCGTGACTGGTTTTAACCTTCCAGTTACAAACTGTATATGCTACGTTTTAGTAATTGCTTTTATACTGGATCAATTCAATGGAGGTGCTTCTCTCCCTAAACAAGGTATTTGTATTTGTATTTTTGCACAACCCCACTAGAATTAGGCTGTAAGAATGTATTGCAATGTTTTCTGTTTTTTTAAGCTTGGTTTTAATTCTTTAACTCCAAAACTGCATAAATTCCATTTTAGCTAATGTTCCTATTTTGGATTAGTTTATATGTGGTGCTCCTTTTTTGAATTGTAACAATTGTTCTATGATCTGATCTGATGATATTTAATCCTGTATACAATGTTATTTGGGTATGAAATAAAGAAAAGAAAAAAAAAAGGATCTCAGGACCTTCCTCAGTTTCTGGGACTTTACTCCTCTGGTGCCTGCTGCATAGTAATGCAGCTAGAAGACATAAGCCAACGTCAGATGAGGTCAATGAAGAGCCAGGTGATGAGGGCAAAGAGGCACAAATGTGACGATTCAAAAAGCATTAAGATGCAAAGCTGCTGGCACTAGGGACTATCTTGTCAACAATTACTTTTGAATGTATGTACATCTTTACATTACTCAATAAACTGCGCTTGAAAGAAAAGAAAAAAAAAAGATTGTCTCATGCGGTGTCTCATCCATCTTATGTATTACACGAATAAGATAGCTAAATGAATTCATCATGCTCCTTACAGCCTTTTTTTATAATCAACTTGTTGTACTACTTTATACCTTTCAGAGGAGATTGATCCAACGAGGCTCCTGTAGATGGGTACCATTAACATTTGTTGTTTACAGCACAGGGAAGCCCCATTGTTTTACATTTTGATTTATGTGAACATTTCTATCTAGCCTATGGAGAAAGAGTACTGTGGAGTAAGAGAGATATAGAAGGTGCATGGAAACGTCACCGTTGGATTAGGTAACAGATTATGTGAAATATTGTTGTCCTACAGGGTTCCTCTTATCACATCAAGTGTCCCTATATGAGAAAATGAAGCTAATCAAGAACACGAAGTCCATGCCGGCCAGTGCGGCAAGTGATGCTGATCCCCTGACTTTATCTGCCCGGGTGTTCAAGGTAGGCTTTTATTTGTACACATACCATGCCAAGTCTATGCCAAAGTGTCACACAGTGACCTGAAGTAAAACAGAAAATAACCATTAAAATACTATACTTTATGTGCAATGGAATCACTGACAAAGATGTTAGTAATATAAAGAGTTTGAAGTGTCCCTGCTTTTGTATAGGATGGAAAAGAAGACTGACTATTCAGACTTTCTACGTAAGAATATCCTCTTGAGGCTGGGGCGTCCATGTTCAAATATGTTTTTGCTTACTTTCCATAATCAGAATGAATCCAACTCCTACATTGGGGCATGATTGAATAATGCTGCATGATAAGGAAATATGTTGTGGTTCCTCCTAGCAAAGCTCTAAAGACACTGTATTAATTGAACTTCTGTACTCCTTTTTAAGTGATGGGAATTGGGGCCATAAATGTAAAATCTGAAAAAAGATCAACGGAAGGGTCAAAGTACATGAAAGCATAGTAGTGGGTAGACAGAAGACAGGCGATTTATCTAACATATTTGACCACCATCTGGAGGCATTTGAGTACTTTACTTATAAAGCAAAATATACACAGGAATGTGATAGGAGAAGACAGAACATCAGCAGTATGAAATATGAAAGTGATTTTTCAGCCGCTTTAGGTACAAATTAGTGCTTACCATATAACACACATACACAAGACATTTGAGTAAGGAACCAGTGGTTTGGAGCCCAAAACCAAAATATCAGTAAATAATCTATGATAGGGACTAAAACAAACAGGATGTGCCTAATATCTGGCTTACAATCAAACTACTTTACAGGAGATATACGTCCATCAATTCAGAAACAGGAGGAATGGTGTTTTGTTAGATGTTGTCCTAAGCAAAGAAAATGATTTAGGTCTGATATTGAGTTGAAGTGAGTTTCATGTCTTAATTGCAGCTTGTGAGAAGGATGTTTTCTGAGCAAAATATTCTCTGAATATTCTCACTCAATGGAAGTTTGACGCTACGGAGAGCTCTTAGTACACCAGATATGGGATGCAAAGTGGATGGGTAGGGAGAATTGTTTTGATGCATTGCTCTGATGTATTTTCATGTATTAGTCTTGAAATAAACCAATAGAGTCCGACAGGAAGCTGGAGAGCAAGACTAGCCTTGGGCTTTTATGCCCCTAATATCTTCATATTTTGTTTTCATGCCTCCAAATACATCCCCATTTTTTTCCCAAAGATAGAAAATACTACTTGTCAATAAACCATTAGAGTCTGACAGGGAACTGAAGAGCAAGACTAGCCTTGGACTTTTATTCCCCTTTTATCTTCATATTTTGTTTTCATGCCTCCAACTACATCCTCATTTTTTTCCCATCGATAGAAATTACTACATGTCAAAACTCTAAAATGGTAGGTTGTAATCACCCATTCTGTTCAAATGCTGCCTCTTAATCCAACACCCATCGCCAACCTTTTTCCTTATTTTTTAAAGCTCCAACTTGACAGCATCAACTGAAGGCATGTCATAACCTTCATGATGAAGCAGTAACATGGCCCTATGATATCTGCCCACATGCCCAACATTGCTCTGTCTGTAAATTAGACTATTTTCCAGAGTAGGCCATTTTCAAGAGTTAAACTCTACCACCCAGACAATGCTAACTTGGGATATTCCCCACATAAATCCAGAGGTGTCATTTTAAGAGCTTATATTCCAAATGTGAATCAAACTGTGGTTGACGTCCGTGTAGTGAACTACATTTAGATGATTCAACTTTGGCCCTTTTATCTTTCTGGGGGGATTGAGACATATTGGTGAGCTCTCCTAAAGTTACCTTAATCTCACCCCATCCTTCGCTTGAAAGCTCATCAAGCTCTCAACCCTTTACTAAAAGCCAGCCCGTGTTTGGTGTCGCCAAAGAAAAGGATCAGTGGGATACTGCTTGTGTAATTTCAACAAAAGGAAACAGATGAGAAAAGTGGATGTTTCTCAACTCAGATCTCAAGTCATCAGACTTTCCTCTGTGGAAGGTCTGATGACTATCTGTTCTAAACTTGTGTCCAATGAACAAACTAATACACGTGTCTGATAGACACTCCAGTCCCTATGGGAATATTGATTACATCTTCTTCCTACATGCAATACCACATGCCAAATGTTAATATTATGATATTCACTGAAACTTTCAAGTGAAAATAAAAACTGGAGTTTATGAATGGCGGTAGGATAGTTTAAAACAGTGAAACCATACACCACGTTTGGTTGAGGTATACCAAATTATGTTGCATGACCCAGAAACAAAAGATATTCTTTTATTCCATTTTAAGGGGACCCATCTAATTATTTTATCAATGATGACGTCAAAACAGATTAGGTGATACATTAATTGCCGGCTCCTGATTCCCAGAGTTTCAGACTTTTGCCATGCTCAAACATAGGGCCAATCTCTACAGAGATATTAGAAACATTTTTACACCATATTGACATTTCTATGAGGAAGTGTAGGGCAGGATGTGTCAGGAATTTCAAACATGTTTCTCTTTTTATTTTCTTTGTGTTTAGACGTATTTGTAACAACACTGTTTTCTGGATAGAATACAATGTCAGGCGTCTGTAGTATGGATGCCAACACCAACACTAACACCGTGCCTCCCCATGACCCTGAGTACAAGTACTTAATTGTAAACAAAGCAAAAACCAAAGGAAATGATGGACGGAGTGTTGAACATTGCAAGCACTCACCCCCAGTCAACTGATCTGGGTTTAATCCATCACCGTTCTTTAGCCCACTCTGCCACCCCAGTTCAGACATGGCCATATGCAAATCAGTCTGACCCTGTGCCTCATGGGAACAGTCCAGCTCTATGCAGATAAGAGATTATATGACTGGTATGTCGGACTCCTAACACTCCTGATCTAGCAGAGAATAGTGAGAGACACCTGCCAGGTCTCCTTTTCTCCAAAAAGCGTACATATTCTTTTTGGGGCTAAGGGGAATCTGGTGGATGTGACGTCTCCAATAATATTGGGGTGAACCTGTCAACTTAAGCCCCATTTCACAACAGGTATGACCCAAGAAGATGCTGGCAGCCAGCTCCCAATGTTTCTTGTTAAAACGAGCTTGTTCACTTTTTGCGACAAAGTAGAGTACGGCAGTACTAGACAGTTCGCAGATCATTTAGGATGCTGGCCATAAATGTAAACTTTGTATTGCTCTACTGCTTCCGTAACTAGGAGGAATCAAGCAGGCTCAGGGTCTGTTGAATTGGCAGGAAGTGCTCTGTCAACCCTAATCTCAGGGGGGTGAACCAGGAGGTTTGTGCGGGTTCATCTCATTTCTAGGAGGGAAAATGCCTGTTGGACATAACAACCTATTACCTCCAGCTACTGACAGAGCAGGTAATCACGTCAGTACAATCAGTTGATCAGAGGCTTGTGTTCTCTCATTGGATATTCTTCAATAAATAAGGTTGCGGCGTAGCCAAGTTGTCTCACTCTCCAACTTATGTTGTGGACCCTGTTGGCATGCGAATATCCCCTGCATGGTTTTGTGAATGTGCACCTCTGTCCTAAGTTCCCAGCTTCAAGTTCTTTGATTTTTAGGACCCAGCATGTGTGACAATCACGTGTGTATGCAGAGTCTTTCTTTGTGTAAAGTATGGAAGACCAGAGTAGGCCTATGTGGTCTGGTGGTGGGCACTAAGCTTGCCTTCATTTTCTCATTGGACAACTGTCCCTGTAGCGGTTCAGACATGCTTAACGGTGGTGGCTGCTTGCTGTTTTTGAAACTGTAACACCAGACAGGCAATTTTCCTGAACCGGATAGCAAGCAAAAAGCCTTTACAGCCACGCTTTCCGAAATTCCACTGATGTACCATGACTAGCCCCTTTGCTAACATCCTGAGTACATGGTATGTGTGCAAGGAGTGTCAGATGACTTGTATTATGAATCTGTATAACATAAAAGTGTGTTGTTATTAGACCAGTGGGATGCATTGTGGATTTCCCCTGCTAAAGCACTGAATAAGGTGGAAGCCGGGTAAAATGTATTGCTGACATCCCCGAACATTTTGTGAAGCTCCAGCCATTAAGGTTTGGGAGGATGTAGACAGGCCTACCTATAGACTTTTAGTACTGGTCTGCATTGTTCTTTCATGAGAACTTCCATTAGGATAGATGGAGGGTGTGGGATGGTTGAGAAAGTAGTATTCCAAAAGGCCGATGGCCATTAGGTGGGGGGACTTTACTCCTCATTGAGCTCTTATTTTAGGTGCTTTCCCTTGAGAAACCCCTCATCACTTCTGTCTGTCGGACCATCACCTGACGACAAACAAAGTGCCTGCTGTAGAGAGGGGGGGGGGGTACACAAGCAGAGTGAAATGCCTGAAACCGGTATCAGAACAGTGACAGTGAATCAACATCACCTGCCTGGATAAGACCGATAGAAAAAAAGTTGAGGTTTTCTCAAATGGTTCTAAGATTTCTCACTGATTGAAGAGTTGGCACTCGACAGACCCAGAGACCTAGGTTTGCTGTTGCTGACAGCCAGTCTCCTAGTGGTAAAGGGACATTACCTAAAAGTCTGCAACGACTTGATGTAGTAGCGCTGTGTATCTGTCTTGGAATGGACTGTACCTGACCTGCTGAGAGAGGGGAGCAGAGGGCACCCCTGTAGGACGAAGTCTGCCCAGAGAGGTCCAGCTGTGATGACTTGGAAGGGAGAATTGACTAGAAGAGTGGAAGGACTGGAGGGGTGCTGCAGGATCCAACCAGAGTGCTGGAGTGGGCCTCCCTACATCCAGGATCAATGAAGTTTAAACACACAGTGCCGCCAGCATCCTTCCAATTCAAATAAAGGTTTATGTAGAAAGAATATGAATGTCTGATCTATTTCTACTAATCATCTTATTTGAAGTAAAGAACTTATTTAAAGTAAACCTTTTACCAAACGTTGCTAACACACAATTTTCATGTAGGCACTTTTCTGGAGCTGTACATTAGACAGAGTATGTTCAAGTGGAGAAGAAACAATTACATCACAAAATACATTACTGAAATAGTGAAGGAAAAAAGTTAACGTTTTGTGACTGCCACAAGAAGTGAATGTACTCAACTTTTGTTTATAGGAGAAACAACTAAATGGGAATTTAAAAACACCAGTCCTATGAGTTCTAAGGACAGTAGGACCAATATATACTGTCTTCTGGAGGGTACATTGTATTGTTCCAAAAGGCAGAGCTATATATAATTCCCTAGATGTCTTCTGTATCTTAATAGTGTGTCAGTTACTCGTACTTGTTTGTAGTCAACACGTCTCGAACCTCATGGGATTTAAGGGTCTTTTCAGGAGTAGAACATGGTGATATATTCTATAGTGCAGTAGCTCTATATGGTTGGTCCTATGTTCTTATATTTTCCCTAGTGTTGTTGTAGAATTACTTTTCCACACACAATGCAGTGACCACATCATTAAGGGTCATGTTTGAAGTTTGGTGTCTTCATTTGTTAGCAAATAGCAGGGTCCTTTGGAATAATGTATCTGCTGTGTGTGATGTAGCTTTAGTTGGCAATCAGTGTTCATTGACATTTGTTTGTCTGAAAGTTATGCTGCACCGGATCCGTTCTGCTGCCCCTACAGAAACATAGATAGGGTGGTGAATCTTCCCAAAGTGCTGGTGTCTGGTGCCAACAAAGAGAACCATCATTGCCTCACATGGCCTACCTTAGCACCCTAAAAACAATTACTTGTGAATTACATTTTGTATTGATATGTTTGTCCTTTGTGTTTTAGGACTGTTTTGACCTACTTAGAGGTACTAGATTTACCACTATGTGGTTGAGTGATTGGTAATTTCCTCTTGAGAATACACACACAGAGATTCCTATAACTGTGTAGTTAGGGTAGTTTTTAGATCCTGAAGAATTGTCACATGATCATTTTTATACAACAATAGGCGAGAAACATGTTGACCCACTAAACTATCTAGGACCATTATATCCTTCAATAGCATTCACCATTTTAACTAGACAAGTGAGCTTATTCATTAAAAAGTCTTGTCTCTGATGATCACTTAGTCTATTTCAATACACTTTTCCTTTCCACATCATTTTTCAACCAATCCACACACCCTCACTTCATCAAACAGCAATTCTATAAAAAAAAAGATCTCCATTAAAGTGCCCCCTTGTGGGTGCCTGTTGGAAATGGCCCTTTTTTCAGGGTTATCCCTAAACTTTTTACTTTTTCCTCCTATTTTTTCCTGACCTGTGTGTGTTGGTTTTAGGACTCTGGGCACTTCACCACCGCTGATCAGTGCTAAAGTGCATATGCTCTCTGTGTAAACTGTGTTTTGATTGGTGTTTCCATGATTGGCTATTTGATTTATGTGTCAGTCCCTAGTAAAGTGCATTGCGAGTGCCAGGGCCTATAAATCAAATGCTGTTGGTGGGCTGCAGCACTGGATTGTGCCACCCACGCAAACAGCCTGTAAAGTGTGTCTAAGGCCTGCCATTGCAGAGCCTGTGTGCAGCCTGGGGCTGCCATGTCGACTTGGCAAGTGCACACACTTGCAAGTCCCTAAACCTTCCCTTTTCTACATGTTAGTCACCCCTAAGGTAGGCCCAAGGTACCCCTGTGGGCAGGGTGCATTGTATGTGAAAGGTAGGACATGTCCTGGTGTGTGTGGCATGTCCTAATAGTGAATTACAGCCATTTTCGTGTTTCACTATTGCAAGGCTACCTGTTCTCCATAGGCCAGAAGGGGCAGTTTGATTATTACATCGTATAATCCTAACTGACTCAGAGAACATGGTAGAAATTCGAATTTAGTATGCCTGAACTCAGAATGATACAATACATCTTTTAGTAAAGTTGGTTTTAACATTCTGTGTTTGAAAATACCACTTTTAGAAAGTAGGTATTTTCTTGTCTAACTTTCCAAACCTGCCTCTGCTAGGTTGTGTATTCCCTGTCTGGAGTTTGAGTGACAGGGCTGAGGAATTCCAGGAGACAGGGTGAGTCCGCCCAGTGGTGAATAGAGAGCTCTGCATCTAGATGGGAGGGAGGAGTTGCACCTGGGTCCTGAATAGGACTGTGACTGCCCCCCACAGTGCTGGCTCCACACCCTGTGGTGCGTCTGAGGTCTCTGCCCTGCACTGTGAAAGGAGAGAAGGAATCATGTCAACAGAGTGCTCCAGGGCTGTGCCTTTCCTCCACAATGCTGGCTCCACCTCCTGTGGGGCATCTGATGTCTCTGCCCTGCACTCTGAAAGGAAAGAAGGAGTCATGTAAACAAAGTGCTCCAGGACTGACCAGAACTGGTTTGGACTAGGCAAAGGCCCCTCTGCCCTCAAAGGACAAAGGATTTGGGGGTATAAATAGTGGGACCCTGATCCCAAGAATTTAGATTACTTCTGAACTAAGGAACCTGCTAGGAGGAAGGACCGGGAATGCTGGAGGAGGAGTACTGCCCCTATGCTGCATGTTGTGGGGTTGGCCTGCAGTGGTTGCTTCTGTCTTGGATAGGGAAAGGACTGGACTGTACTTTCATCATCCTGCAGTTATGATTTTCTCCAAGGGCTTGAAGTGGCGCTTGCCTCCTGTTGGAAGTCTCAAGGATAGAAAAGACTTCATAGATTTCGCTGGAATCAAGGAACCTCCCAAGACGAAGAGCTGGAAGAGCTGCCAGGAGGAGTACTGCCCCTTTGCTGTGTTGTTGCTTTGTTGGGTTGGCCTGCAGCTGCTGCTTCTGCCTTGGGCAGTGAAAGGACTGGACTGAACTTTCTCTACTTGTGCTGAGTATCTCCAAGAGCCTGAACTGAGCTGGCCTCCTGTTAAGAAGTCTCAGGAACTGCAAAGACTTCACCAACCTCTGGGTACCGCTCCTGGAACTGCAGTTTCAGTTGCCACAGAGAAGAGGGAACCGCGACCAACTCCGTCACTAACTCCGTCGCTGGCCTTGTGTCCTGAAGGCTGCCTGCACCACATCGAGAGACACCGCAACCTGCATCACCTCGCTTCACTTCGCTGGCCTGGGCTCACCGACACGGTCGCTGCTGGCTCGACCCCCGTGACCGACTCGTCACGCACAGCTGTCCGGCTCGGCCAGCGCCAATTCCCGCCAACCGGCTCTGTCGCTTGCATCGCAACTTGCCAGCACCGCATCGAGCACCGTCTCATCCTGCACCGTAAGCCTTGGTCTTACCGACGCCGTCTACACGATCATCACCGAGCTGCTGCTCGTACCGTGGGACACCGCACCTTGCACCGTGACCGCGACGAACGCCACAACCGGCTCTGTCACCTGCACCGCAACCTGCCAGCACCGCATCGAGCACCGACTCACCCTGCACCGCAAGCCTTGGTCTCACCGACGCCGTCTGCACGATCATCACCGAGCCGCTGCTCGCACCGCATCGAGGGACACAGCACCGTGGACCGCTTCCACTTTGCATCGCAACCACGATGGACGCCAAGACCGACTCGCACCGCCGTGTGGGTCACACTAAGAAAGGTACTGTGAACAAATCTGTCCCGCTGTTGCTGGCCCGTACCGACGCGGTCAGCGTGAACTGCGAGACTCTGTTGTTTTCAGCATTGCGGTAGGCTCGGACCGAGCTACCGACTCGTAGGAACTGTGTTTTTCAACGTATTTTGCAACTTAAAGACATTTTGAGAAATAACTATTTTTGAAGTACTGTATGGTGGATTTTCATCGTATTTGGTCTTGTTTATATAAAAATATTGGATATTTTTCTAAAACTGGTGTGGTGTCCGTTTGTAGTGCTTACATTGTATTACTGTTGGTTTTGTGCAAATGCTTTACACACTGCCTCTAAGATAAGCCTGACTGCTCGTGCCAAGCTACCAAGGGGATGAGCGGGGGTTATTTTAGGAGTGTAACTCCCTTGTCCTGACTAGAGTGGCGGTTTCTGCCTGGCTTGGGTGCAAACCTTAGCCAACCAGAAATCCCATTTCTAACAGTGCCCGTCGGGCATTGCAGTGGCGGCCTGACGAGGAGCTTGCTCGATGATGAAGCATGACACCCATATGGGTGTGTCAGGGCACTTGCTCCTATTGGAGCTTATTACTGTTCTAATAAACTGTACCTATACACACGTATTCCACTGTCTTTAAAAGGAACTCCATGCTCTTGTTGGATCACTACCTTGGGTTGGGCCACCAACTACAATTCAGCATTTGTGGGTGCCCCAGGAGTGAGTGTTCAGCAGTGTTTTCTGTATTCTTGTCCTCAGGTGTGTCGGGTTCAGGTGTACTAACCAAGTTTGCACTTCAATTGTTCTGTCTTGATGAAGAGCATTCCCACACCTGAACAGTCATTTAAGCTTTTCTCCTGGCCTGTAAATCTTTTAAAATAAGATATGTTTCTGGTAAGAGTCATGCCATCCTGGTGGCCAGAGATTATAGTCCCTATTTGAGATTAGTGGCTGTGGCAGGAACTTGAACATTGGTTTGAACTCCCTGGATGAAACACGATCACAGAGAACAGTGTCCCTTTGCTAGTTGTCTGGCTATTGCCTGTCTCATCTTACTCATCTAGAGCGAATTGTGTTATTACTGAACAACGTTGATGTAGGAGAAGTCTTTCTGGACATGTGAGAGACAGTTATGTATTTTTCAAGAAACGTGTATATTTCCCATGCTACATTGTCCTTTTCTACTGCAGACTTGTGGAGCACTTTAAGAATTAATGAATGGTTTTTACATAGTGCTCGGCTACTCCAGGAGTGTCCCGGAGCTAGGCATCCAAAACAGCTGTAGGGATGACGGAACCGATAGGCATCCTTAAACCCTAGAGTTTGAAGAGGTACGTTTTTAGTGCTTTTTTGAAAAGTGCTTCCTCAGTAATTGATCTCAGATGGACAGGCATCTGGTTCCACATGCCTGCTGCCATCACCATGAACAAGGAACCCCCTCTTCATCGCTTTTTGAAACGAGGACTGTTAACAAACCAGCATTACTAGAATGCAGCGATCTCTCTGGTCTGTATTCCTTAATCCTCTCATTCAAGTATGAGGGACCCTTGTTGTGGAGGGCTTTGTGGGTTAGTGTTAGGGTTTTAAATAGCCAGTGTAGCTTCTTGTGCAAGTGAGATACCGAAGAGTGTTTGGGTAGCTTGTGAAGTAGTCGGACTGCACTGTTTGGTACCACTTGCAGACGCTGAACTATTTGGTAGGCCCAGGTACAGAACATTTACATAGTCCAGCCGAGATAGGGATATCTTCTACCATCAGCAGACTAGCTTTTGAGTCACAGGTCACAAAACAAACATACTCTTAGGTTTGTGTAACCATCGCTCTTGCCACTTTCCAGAGGTGACATGAAGGATTATCTACTGGATTCCCATCTAAATGCCTGTGATCAGAGCACATACAGAAATGATTTCAGTACTTATGTATACAACATTGTTGGCTTCCCTCACAGAATATCTATGGCCCCCTTTTTAATGTGCTTAGTTTCAGTTAGTGCTTCAGTAGTGTAGGTCATAGGAGCCATTTTGTTGCTGAAAGAGGACAGCTGCTAGCCAGGTGGAGCTAGCATTCACTGATAGTTCAGTGTGGGTTGGTGGGGTCATAGAATGTATCATTGTTTCAGCTGACAACGCATCCATTGCTTCTTGAAAAGCAGTTTCTTGTTCATCTGACCAGACCCATGTGGGGTCTGACTTAATTAGGTAATGCATTGGCTTTGTTAGTAACACCGGAATGGCCCACCACATCACCATCTTCTAAAAAACGTAGGACTTCGGATGTGTTTGAGGGAGTTGATGCTGTTTTTGTATATCAGAACTTCCTTGGATCAAGAGCTACCCCTGAAGAGGTGAAAATGTAATCTCAGATTTGAGGATTTCACACTTGGTACAGTATGTCAGTCCACTCTCAAAGGTTCTCTAACAGTGCTCTGAGGCAATCATGATGTTGCGCAATTGTGATGGGATAGATTGAAATGTCATCACTGACATTTACTACTCCTTGAATTCCTGAGAGCGCTTCTCATATGCAGTTTTGAAACACCTCACTGGTGCTTGATATCCCGAAGTACAGGAGTTTGAATCTTCGGGGGATGTCGTGGGTGAGAAATGTGGTAATGTATTTGGATGCCTTGTGTAGTTGTAGCTGATTTTATATGGCCATGAGACCAACTTTAGAGAACCCTCAGCTCTGTACACCTCCGCTATGAGATCCTCAAGGTGATATGGCGTTCCCTCTTTATTGCTGTGTTTGGCTTTCGCATGTCCACACCAATTCTTATTTCACTAAATTGATTTGGTTTGTGGACAACTACTATCGCTCGTTACCATGCGGGTGGCGCTCCTCCTTTTTAGCCGAGCCTGAGCCAGCGCGCATTCGCTGCTCTGCGAGGCTTCTTGTAAGCACTCTAAACTACTCCGTGTGCATCTGACTCCCCCCACACATAGGATTGGCTTTTGCGTGTTACTGTCACTAATGAAAGCACACAAATGGCTAAAGGCGGGTGCACGTCCCACCTTCTTTTGTAATGTTCACTGCCACAGCGTTTTACCCCCGGAAGCAAGCAGCGGCGCGCAGGATGGCAGCTGCATTCCTTGTGGGTCAGGTTACACACAACGCGCCATGCTTTTGCTTTTGCTTGTTTTATGGGTGTATTACACAGATCATCTTTAGAAATAGAACTCAAACTACGTGGAATAGGAAACAAAAAGGATTGTTTATATGGGCCAGCACTGCTGTGGGTTTTCTGGTCGCACATCCACGTTGAAACTGACACCTCATATCACAAGCTAATTAACTATTGCCTGCAGTGTGGAAACCCAGGCCACTCTGTGGTGACTCCACAAGTGGTGCCAGAGGTATCGGCACGCAATCCTGCGCTTTGAATTAAAGAGTTTGAAAGTCGACCTGGCTGTGGAAAGGGATTGCCTTGAACCAGCCTGTCCTGGCTACCTTTGCCTTCATCTCATCTTCAGTGTAGTGAGATGGCTCGCCAAAATAATAATGATGACACCCATTGTTGATTGATCTACCCGGATATCAACCCCCAGAACTCAATGTTACACACAGATATCACCTGCATGTGCATTCACCGCGTTAACTTTACGTTTTTCTGACAGGAAAGAAATAGACCTGTTATTACCCGTTATTGTTTTTTCACGTACTTCCATTTATTTTTAATTCTGTATTTGGTGCCTGATATGCTTCAAATAATTAACGAATGGTGTGATATTTTTCCAGAATAGGCGTAAGCATCACCACATTATTGTAACACACCGAGTTTGGGATCATTTGCATTGATCTGAATGCACCAGGAAAGGACCTAACGCCTTGATGCTGGAGTGAGAAATTCACTTAATTAATTCAATAGATCAATAGATGTTGGCATTAGTTTAGAAACACACAACATTCGCGCAAACATCAATCAAAATGTAAGAAGTGGCAGAGGTGAGCACCGCGCTTTACCACACAGCATGGCCTCACTCCTTTTTATTTGTGAATGGCGCCGCTTTCAACATGTGCACCTTTGTGAAGGACGCTGCTTTTACTTTTATTAACAACAAATGTTATTGAATTTCCATCGTACCAGAGGGGCGGAGCTCGACAAGCAAAATACAGAGGAAATACATAAAAGAATGTCTCTGGGTACTGAATGAAACCCTACCCTATAGTCTGCAGAACATCAGACCAGGAAAAACACATACCCCCCCCTTAATGCGCACCATACATACTTAGGGAACATTGCATGTAACAACGAAGGAAATTCCCAGCCATGTCTTTTTAACATCGGTACATTAGACAGGTAAATTATTCACTACCAATCGTTCAATAGGATCTCGGGCGGTGGACTGCGACATTGGAGGCAGATCTATACCCCTGTACGTGGCCCACCGAGCTGCTTTTACTTTTAAGTGCGCCGTAATTGTTTGTGAACGGAGCTGCTCTCACTTTAAGAGCGTCTTTACATGTTATCGTGTTATCGATGTCCTGCATGGCCAAATACTTACAAGGTCCCAAAGGCGAGCCCTATTGGCTATGCCAATGCTTGTTTGATCATTCCTACTGCTTCCAGTTTGTTAAGTTATTTCTCTATTTCTTCTTTCACATGGAAAGGCAACTGTATGTGTATTATAGCTATGGGTTAGATTGATAAGTCAATACGTAATTTGAGTGCTCTTTCTTTTGAGGCACATTATTCTGTTGAAAGTCTTCAAGCACGTCTAACACTGTTTTCTTGCAAAAGAACGTGAAAGCTATCAGGTGTAGTTGCTCAGCTGCTTTTCAGTTGACAAACTTGTTGCCGTTTGTGCTGGTACAAAGAATTAAGCTGCAATGGAGTGACTGAGGTAAGAAACTTTTACGACAAAGGTGCCAGCAAAATCGAGTGGTGATGTACTGCCTTGGGCAAATACCTTTGAACTGTAGTTATCACTGTCGGGAGAGGTCGAAGACATATATGTAGTCCTTTCAGGCCATCACACACACTTCAGCACGTGTCTTTAAGACTGACAACCTAACTTCCATGTAGAATTAGTTACACTCTGGTTCTGTTTTATGTTCCCACCCACTAATGCCTCCTGGGCAGAGATCAAATTAAATTGCTGTTTGTCTGCATCTTTATCAGCTTCTGAGTCTACCTTTCAAGATGTTTTAGGCCTGCTTCCCTGTTGCTTGACAGTTTTTGGGGAGTTGGCCTGCATTTACATTCTGTTGGTTTGCTGGGATCATAACATATACATACATTACTGAAGTTATTTGCTTTTACACACACCAAACTCGTCTTTCCTGTAGCTGGTCAAGTGGAGTAATGTGGTTCTGGGTTGCAACTCTACCCACAGGTTTTATTAAGTTTCCTGAGTGAGAGTTTTTGTATAGTGCTGCTGGTTCAGTCATAACAGTGCAGGTTACAATTGAGGCCTACATATGAGATGCCTTTCAAACAACAAGCATTGGCATAGCCAATAGGTCTCGCCTTTGGGACCTTATGTGTTTAGCCAGAACTTTTCGCTATGTTGTAGAGCATTGTGGCTGCTGTGCATCATGTTGAAAAGTTATAATAAAAAGTGTTAAGCATTTTTGTTACCGTTATACAAACCAAGACGACATTATATACAACTGAACAACCTGATTAAAAAAAGATTTTAACATAAAAAATGTCTTCTAGTTTTTTTCTACTTGCACTGCTGGCAACTTCTTCCTGCCTGTTCTCATGCTTGTTATACATTTTTTTGTTATGGGGAGCGGGATATAAATAACGGGGGAGTGGAGGTTGGAAAACAGTAATTTAATTAGAAAACGATCAGCGGACGGACACTAGGGGAGAATCAACATATGCCAGATTCGGAGGGCAGACTGAGGTGATGTTTAGGTGATGCTTAGGTGATGCTTAGGACAGCATGACAACATGGCATGGCAAAATATAAATATACCAATGACACCAAAACATTATAATACCAGCTATAAAAATGCCACACTCCTACAAAAGCTGTCCCTGGGCAGGGCTGTGTCAAAAGACTGTGTGAGCCACTCAAGCACCGGTTAACCCTCTGCAAAGAGATGGGGGATGCAAGGATAAAGCCTGTGCCAGTATATTTGATAGATATTTATTACTGGCAATTGTCAAATCCAGAGAGGTTATCTTTGGAAGCGTGCAAAGAAAAAGATTACTGTGGAACAGTCACTAACTCGGGGAAAGACTAGCAATACGGACAAGTGCTGTTGAGAATGCCTGTGCATATTCAATGACCTAAAAGACCCTAATTGGATTCTTGGCTCGACACAACCTTTCATATGATCGTGGGCAGGTTGTTTCACATCACTATCCCACACTATACTCTGAATATGTTCGTACTTGTAGCCTTTCTAATATGCTGAGAAAACTGATCAACCCGATCTGTAAAGACACAAACCAAGGGAACGAGAATTACGAAAACTCTCCATAATGCAAATATCATACTGTGCCATGCATTTACCATTGAAGCTCGCAAAAGCGCTGCATCACTAACCTTGAAATTGAACAGAACCTCTTGGTACCGATGCGATTCCAATCAATGACTCCAATGTCTGAAATGAACAAAGGCGTCACATAGGAGAGAGGGAAGCATTCACGGTGTAAACCGGGGTGGTGAGGGAGGGCAGGCGGCTAATGTAGAGACAGACAGACCGCTTAGCTGAGAGGGAGCGTCAAACATATTATGCACCAGGAGGGAACTGAGACAGAGCAGGGAAGGAAGGATGGACATCTTACAGGTTGGGCCACTGGAATTATGCGGCAGACGAGGGCCAAATTATTCGGCAGGATTGAGTAACTTTTGCAGCAAGAAAAGGCAAATTATGTGGCACATTTTTTAATAGTATTACTCAGGGCTTCAAGTGGGATGAAAAACCTGGGGGGGGGTCTCTAAAAGGGGCGTGGCCAATGTAATTAAGGGTGTGGCTTAAAACATGTAAGCTAAAAATCTGTGCTTCGCATAATGTGCCGCCCGACTTGTATTTTGCTGTTTCTGTCATTGCATCCAGATATAGGATACAACAAGAAACATCACACCTAAAACAAGTCAAGACTATTTATTGGCTTTGTCAATGGTTGTTAGTTGCATAAGATAGATAAGCAGCAACTATGGCTTGTATATATTGAAAAAGCTTCCACTTAAAGCCCTGATGACACTACGACAATGTTGCTGCTCCTGAGTTTCTAACAGAGAAGGGAAATCCAGAGAAAAAATGACTCTCTTTAAAGGATTTCCCTTCCTCTACAATGCTCACCTGGCATGAGAAGTGAGGCGTGTGAGCACGCACACATCGATGTGCCTGCTGTCACTGCAGTCCGGGGAAAAAACGGACCGCTTGTTCCAGGGCCCAAAACAGAGCCCGATAGAGACCCGTTTCGAGGCCCCCTTTAAAACAATTTTCCGTGCTCAGCACAGGTGAGACCCGCCCCACTTAAAGCCCTGGTATTACTTATGTTGTACTTTTTGCACTTGTTGACACTGTCTGGGCATTGCGCGCACCTCATTAGTACCAGTTTAATACCCAAATATAGCAATAAGCAACAGAAAGGTGACCAGTCAACCTTTGCAAAAGGCCTTCTACCGCATGGCAACACATGCCGCTGCGTTGTTCATATCTTTTGAACCGTTTGAGCTAGAAACTCTTTTTTGTTAAATCTGTAGATTATGCAGCAGATAAAATAGCATAATTCCAGTGGCCCTGTTTATAGGCTAGAGGCTGCATGGATATGAGGTGGGGGAATGAATGGTTCCCGTATTACGTCATATCAATTGAGTCTTCGTCTGTCGGTTCTCTATTTTCAGATACTCAGAGGCATACTTTACTTCCTCTCTGCCCATCCTAGTAGTGTTCTAAAAAGAAAGCAGATTTGTCATTTTCTGTCCCACCTCACCCGTCTTTCCTTATTTTCTCTTCCCAGATGTGGGGAGCACGATTGCCAATATCTCAAAACGACGAGCATACCGTTAGTGGCATCAGGCACTCTTTGACCCTCTAGTGACATCAAGTGGTTCACCTCACGCTCTTCATGCAGTCCCTCAGCAGCCTCGTGTTTGCTAATGCGGAGACTGGGGAAGGGGGAGTGCGCTCTGTTGCAGTTAGCGCTCTAGCGTCCGACGCTAGAGCGCACAAGTTGCCAATGTTATGCGTACGCCGCGACGGTGGCGTACGCAACGTTATAAATAAATGGGGGCGTGCCCCGGTGGGCATTCGCGCCGAGACACGATAACGGCGTGTGGTCTCCGTTTGTTTGCTGCGCATCCGCTGTTAGGCCCGCGCCATGTGCCCCTGTAACACTGGCGACGAGGCGGCCGGACCCGCCGCGTGGACCGCACACAGCGCTGCCTCCTGCTGATCCGATCGCGGCAGTCCCGCGATCGAACGCCAGCTTCGCTCCAGCCTTCCCCGGCCTGTCACACTGCTCGCCTGCGCCTGGGACACCTCGCACATGACGACACGGCTCACCCTGTCGGCGCCTTCGCCCTGCTGCGGCCCCAAACCACACGGTGAGCAAGTGTGCACCAAGCATCTCAATCGGCGCAAAGCGGACGAATATTCCCGAGTGTGATAACACAGCCTTGCCTCATGCCTGCATCCTCGTGCTTCACCTTCTGTGCCGGCCCCTACACAAGCGCTTGACGTCGCCTGGGTGTGCCCCTGCGTGGCCCTCGGTGCCCTTCGCTGTACAGCCCTCACGCACCTGCCCAGCCACCCAGCGCCACTCGTCCACGGCAACACCATGGGGGATGACGACCACCCGGCGCCGATCCACCCGTTCCACCCACCGACCAGTGTCCTACCGCCTTTCAGCGAGACCGCTGACCCCGCCACGGCCGCCCCACGCTGGCAGACGTGGATCGGTCGGCTCAACAACTATTTCATCGGCTCTAGGAAGACGGATGGAGCGGTGAAGCGGTCACTCCTTCTTCACTACGCGGGGGAGGAAGTATACCTGTTGTTCAAGCACCTCCCCAACACCGGTAATGCAGACGACTACGACGCGGCCGCGACGGCCCTCATCACGCACTTTGACCCCCAGATGAATCCGGACTTCGAAAACTTCAAAATGCGTCAGGCAAAGCAGAAGGAGGGGGAGTCAGTGGATGCCTTTCATGCATGGCTGAGGGTGCTCGCAGACACTCATCTGGTCGGCGACCGGGCAAAAGAGGAGATCAGAGCGCAGCTCATCTATGACATCCGAAGCAAGAAGCTGCTGAGCCTCATCCTCCGCCAACCAAACATTCCAATGGCTGATATCCTGGTGCTGGCACGGTCCCACGATCTGTCCGACGCACGTGCGGAAGAGATGGAACAAGCACTCACACGGAGCACGGGGCCAGGAGTGACCGTCAAGACAGAGCGCGCAGACGCAGTGCGGACGCACGAAAAGACGCGCCGACCGGCAGCCAGGAAGTCGCCCCCACCACAATGCGACTACTGTGGGTACGAAGAACACCCGGGCAAGACTTGCCCTGCAAAAGGAAAAACGTGCACCAGCTGTGGCACCCTGAACCACTTTGTCTCCGTCTGCCGGGAGCGCGCCACACGGAAGGATCACCGGGGAAGAGGCCTGCAAAAGGCATGGTGAGACAACTATCCCAGCTGTCCCTCTCCTCACGCACCGACGCTGGGCCCAGACACACGCAAGCCCTGCAGGAGGACGACTCGGAGTCTGACGATGGAGAGGAGACATACGTGGTCTCGTTCACCAGAGCCCTAAAAAGCACAAGACGACCACAACCTCGGTGCAACATCATGGTCGCAGGATCAAAAGTGAACGCCGTGATCGACACTGGGGCATCAGTCACCGTCATGGGGGTGCAGCAATACAACCGACTCCGACCGAAGTCAGAACTCAAGGCATCGAAGGCCCGCATATATGCCTATGGCAGTGATGTCCCCTTACCCCTCCTGGGTAAAATGACAGTACCAGTGGGAACAGAGGACGCCGAAATCACCATTGATGTACACATCATCAATCAAGAGGTAGACACGCTCCTGAGTGGACACGCCGCCGAGGACCTAGGGCTCCTAGTGTTCCTCCGGAAAGATCAAGACAGTCAAACGGCCAACCTGCTGGACCAGTTCCCGGAACTATTCACCGGCCTAGGGAACATCAAACGCCCGTCGGTCAAACTTCACATCGACCACTCCGTCACGCCCACGGCACTGAAGCACAGACAGATTCCCTTTCATCTACGCCCCCTGGTGGAAGAAGAACTCAAGAAACTGGAAGAACAAGGGGTCATAGAAACAGTCACTGGCCCCACCCCATGGGTGTCCCCGATGGTGATCGCGGAAAAGCCCCGTCAACCAGGCAAGATCCGGGTGTGTATTGATATGAGGCTCCCCAACAAAGCCATCAAGAGGGAGAGACACATCACGCCCACCATGGATGACATCATTGCGGACCTCAACGGGGCTCGGTGGTTCTCCAAACTGGACTTAAACGCCGGCTACCACCAGCTGACACTGGCCAGGGAGAGTAGGTACATCACCACCTTCAGTACACACCTTGGGCTGAGAAGATACCGGCGGCTCAACTTTGGGATATCGTCTGCGGCGGAGATCTTCAAGAACACGATCAGGGCCATATTACAAGGCCTGCCTGGAGTCATGAATGTGAGTGATGACATACTGATCCACTCCACAACCGTAGATGAGCACTATCGGCGAGTCAGAGCCACGCTGACACGCCTCACGGACTACGGAGTCACACTCCACAAGGACAAGTGTCAGCTGTTCCAGCAGCGGATCGAATTCTTCGGGTACACATTCACCAACAACGGCATTCAGGTGGACCCCCGAAAATCCCAAGCCATCAAAGACGCCCCAGCACCCGCATCCGCCTCGGAGGTGCGCAGCTTCCTGGGAATGGCCACATACTGTGGGCGGTTCACTCAGAACCTAGCGACGATTGCCGAGCCACTCAGACAGCTCACGAAGAAGGACGCACCGTAGCAGTGGGGGCCCCAGGAAGACACCGCATTCCAAACCGTCAAAACTGCACTCCTCGACCAGGCCACCCTAGTCTATTTTGACCCAGCATGAAAGACGGAGCTGCTAGTCGACGCCAGCCCAGTGGGACTCGGGGCAGTCCTCACACAGGAACAAGAGCCGGGGCGGTGGGCCACACTGGCCTACGCGAGCAAGGCGCTCACAGCGACCGAACAGAGGTATTCACAGATCGAGCGGGAGGCACTGGCCATAAGATGGGGTTGTCGACATTTCCACCTGTACGTCTGTGGACATCCGTTCACGGTCGTGACGGACCATCAGCCACTCGTACCCCTTTTTAAAAGGACAGCACCACACCCCCCTGCCGCGAATAGAACGGTGAGCCATTGGACTACAACAGTACCACATGGACATAACCTACCGGCCTGGCGCAAAGAATCCGGCCGACTTCCTGTCAAGGCACCCAGACAAACGCGAGCCCATCCCGGCAGGGAAAGACGAAGAAGATGATGCTGAAGTCCACCTAGATCTCATCGCCGCCTTAACCTGCCCCCAGGTACTGACACTCCAAGAGATTCTGCAAGCAGCGGAGCGGGACCCCGTCATGACCAAGACTAGGGAGGCCCTCCAACGAGGGTCGTGGACCAACTTCCTACAGTCTGCCAACACGTGGACACAGGAAGAAAGGGCAGACCTGCAACAGATCTGGCGTGTACGGAATGAGCTCAGTGCCACCAGGGACGGGATAGTCCTGAGAGGGGCCAGGATCGTTGTGCCGACAACGCTACGCCACCAGGCCACCCTCCTCGCCCACAAGGGACATCAAGGGACGGAGAGGATGAAGGCCAGAATGAGAGAAAAGGTGTGGTTCCCGGGATTGGACACCTTGGTAGAAGACATCGTAAGGAGTTGCCCGGCGTGTCAGATGACTAGCGGACCTGAACCTCCCGCCCCCATCGTGACTGAAGAGCCAGGGAGACACCCCTGGGACAAGATCAGTGTAGACTTTGGGACCCTCCCCGATGGGAGAGTAACGCTGGTAGTGATGGACAACTTCTCCCAATACCCCCTGGTGGAGGCGCTGCCATCCACCGCCTTCACGTTTGTAGGGCCAGCGCTGGAGAAGATATTCCACATGTTCGGGCGCCCCTCGAAACTAAAAAGCGACAATGGGCCACCATTTCAAGGACACGAGTTTCGTGAATTCCTAGCACTCCAGGGCATACGACACCGGCGGATCACCCCGCAGTGGCCTCAAGCTAACGGTGAGGTCGAACGCTTTATGAGGACACTAAACAAAATCCTACGAATTGCCGGTGCCGAACATCTGGACCCGGAGCGAGAGATTCAACGTTTCCTAGGGGAGTATCGAAGCACACCACACTGCTCCACCAAGCAAGCCCCCTGGGCTCTCATGCTGAAAGGGACACGCCGTGATGCTCTACCCACAGTCCCAGGGTGGGCCCCTCCACCATTTGAGGCAGAGCAAGCGTTGCGACGACGAGCACGCCGGAACCAGCAAGTGAGCCGGGCCAGAGGGAGTCGGGAGCGCGCCCTCGGGCCAGGGGACAATGTCCTCATAAAGAACCGAAGACCCGGGGGGAAGTTCAAGCCACGGTACGAGCCCGGGAGCTGGACGGTGGAACGCCGCCATGGGACCATGGTTACAGCCCAAAGGGGAAGCGAATCAGCCACCCGCAACATCTCATGGTTTAAACGGATCCCCACGGCAACAGAACACCAACAGGAGTCTGTAGGGGCGGATGAGGAGGACGCCGGGGTCCCCGAAAGAGAACTTTCGTCACCTCCAAACCGGCCAGAGTTGACAGCAGGCCCGGACGGGCCCAGCTCCGAAGCGGACAGGGCGGAGCGCGACTGCCCGTCAAACACCAATACCCGAGCGACGACCAGGTATGGGCTGCGAGGGAATCCTCCACCGAGCAGCCGCCTCAAAGACTTTGCCTGCCAAGTAAGTGACTGAGTGGGGACTTAGAGTCCGAGCTTCATCATCCAAGTTGGAGAGGGATGTTGCATTTAGCGCTCTAGCGTCCGACGCTAGAGCGCGCAAGTTGCCAATGTTATGCGTACTCCACGACGGTGGCGTACGCAACGGTATAAATAAATGGGGGCGTGCCCCGTTGGGCATTCGCGCCGAGACACGATAACGGCGTGTGGTCTCCGTTTGTTTGCTGCGCATCCGCTGTTAGGCCCGCGCCATGTGCCCCTGTAACACGCTCTACAGACAGTTAACAGGTCTCTGCAGCCTGATAGCTTTCTCTGGCTGCTGCTGGCTTCATGGCTGCTGAGAACAAGGGAACCGAGTGCCCTGCCAAAGCTACCATAGCACAAGACGAGGTTGGCAGCTAACCCTAACTGGCATCACTTTTGTTACGTGGTATTTAAAGGGGAGTAGAAGCGGGAGGGGGGGAGAGTGAGTTAGTGTGTGTGGTTTTTTTGTGAACTTGCCTACCAGTATGGTCTATACTGTTAATCCATCCCGCCCCAGGGAGAGATGGTCTTGTTATCAATGTCAGACCAATGTTGTGGGGTAGGGCTGAATTGAGTATTATACTGATCTGCTCTCTGTAAGTGCAGTACATACCACTCGGGGTACTGGTTGATTGTCTCGTTCGCTTATATACATTGACAATGTTGGAAATGTTGTAACTCATCGATGGAGAGGCGGATCTTTGTAAGTTTGATACCAGATCTTAGACTATTGTCAGAAAAATGCACAGACGACACATGGATGCAGGATGTAAATGTAATTTTGTTGTCTGATGCTCAATAAAGATATTTAAAAAAAAAAAAAATCAATGTCAGACCAATAGAGACAGTGTCTTACTTGAAGCAACAGGTTACCTTTCGGAACGTAAAAAAAGACAGAGTTTCTAGCGCCTCATGTCTTATCCCTGCTTCCGGCATTAGGCGCTCCGGTCGCCGTGCTTCCCTGACAGACCTCTCTGGTCGTGGCACTCGCAGACCTCTCCCTCACCAAGCAGGTGGTCCCGGGCACACATCGACCCTTGAGCAGCTGCAGGGACACAGCCGGCACCTCCCAGACAATGCTCCTGTGTGCCGCTTCTGAGGCAGTGTCAACAGGGAGTCCCTACCCATCCCCTCGGGTGCGGATAGGTGGCACGGGGGCTCCTGCCATTTAAGGCGCTAGTACCGGTCCTGCCGCAGCCAATGCCAAACCTGGATTGTGAGAAGCATTCCTGCAAACAGGGGTGAACTGACCTTCCGGCCTCGAAGGGGAAGTGGGGGTTAATTTCACAAAGTGTCGGTTGGGCCGGGGTTTTGTCCCTCACACCCAGACCCTGCCATCATCACAGAGTCACTGGGCTGCTTTACTCCTGTAATTCGGACCACGTCGCACCAATGCCGGAGTTCCAATGAGCTTAAAAATTATTCTGCTTACAACCTAACACGTCCCTTCACTAGATAACATCCCAGGACACCTCAGTGCAGGGTATATAAACGCTCAATTCAAGAAAAGCCTTTTCCGTCAGTCACTATGGACTCCTTTCAGTATTTGCTTTACCTTTTGCCAAGTCAAAGCAGTTACATTGCATCTTAAGTATACTTTGCAATGGTTAGCGTGAAAGCATGCATTCTTTGCAATCCTAACAGAGCAGCGTGTTCAACGGTGGCGGAGCTGCTGCTTTACACATTTCACCTCGCTGCAGCAGGAGGAGCAATGCACACGAAGCAGCCATGTCCCTACCCGCGATAGAAAAGGTTTGTAAAGGAAATCCGACTGACCATGACGGGCATAAAGCAAACCGCTGCAGCTGCAGTCCGGCACCCTCACTGTATGACGAATCATTTGAGTGGCATTCTTTATCTTTCCCACCGCGCCGTCCCCAAAATAAACAAGCAAAAGTGCACCAGGGCCAGCGCGACCACCATCTGTTTCCAATTAAGGCGACCGGTCGCGATAATTGGAAACAGATGGCACTGCTGCTCGCTCCCGAGGACCCTAGGCCATGGCACAGAGAAGGCGGGACATGCACCCGCCTTGGGCCAATTGCATGCTATCTTTCTTAGAAAGACGCATGCAAAGGCCAATAGGGGGAGACAAAAAAAAAAGCACAAGCGTGTGTTCAAAGTTTTAAAACCCTTACTAAAGCCTCGCAGAGCAGCGCATGCACGCTGGCTCAGGCGAGACCTAAAAAGGGGAGAAAGAAGAGACCGAATCAGTGGGGCTCATCCTAACCCTCCACAAGAATAAAGAAAACATCAGGTTTTCTGATATAACCCTAACCCACCAGGCTTACCCCTTGGTGGCATACTTCATCATTGGGTCTATCCAGTTCTGCTGAGGAACGAGGCATGCTGCAAACTATGTGTTACGTGGGAGCACTTATTGGTGTGTATTAAATGATGTAAACATGATGAAAAAAGTTCGGGGGGGTCTTATGTGGAAAGTGAGAATAGCAATACCTGCCTAGTAGGTAAAGTGCTATTTATTCAGGCCTCTAGTTGGTATGGTTAAAAAGGGGAAAGGTAGACAGTATAGGTAATGATGTGCCTCCCTTTCTAGAAGTTCATCATGTTTCAAGCAATCTTCAGGACCAATATATATATATATATTTTCACTTAAAAAACCATAGGTTTCACACATGTTATAGTTAGCTGGACATTTCCCTCGTAAAAAACCAATGAGATTCCCCCGTTATAGTTAGTAAAGGGAACTATAACTCACGCGACCGCAATCCACTGCTGATGACGTCAGATATTACATCACTGTATTTATTCACTTATTTACCAATTTTTCTTTCCTTTAACCTTTAGCTATACATATTTAATAAATATTTATTTTACAGAAAGACACATATGTCATCAGTGATGTAATATCTGACGTCATCAGCAGTGGATTGCGGTCGCGTGAGTTATAGTTCCCTTTACTAACTATAACGGGGGAATTTCATTGGTTTTTTACGAGGGAAATGTCCAGCTAACTATAACATGTGTGAAACCTATGGTTTTTTAAGTGAATTTGCAAGGTTTTTTAAATGCTAATTCCTAACTATAACGTGTGTGAAACCTATGGTTTTTTCAGTGAATTTGTACGTTTTTTTAAATGCTAAGTTATGTAATTATTATTATTATTTTTTTTTTTTAAGGTTTTTCACCGTGCGCGCACCGTGCGCGTACCGTGCGAGCACGGTGCGCTTCGCGCACCGTGCGCGCTCTGTGGGCGCGCGGTGCGCTTCGCACACCGCGCGCCCACGTTACGCCGTTCGTGTAATTTTCACGTTTCTACCGTGCGCGTACGGTAAGCGCACTCCGCGATTTTTCGTAAAAATATTAAAAACATTTATGGCCCTTGGGGGTCCTTTGGGGACCCCCTGACAATGGCTAGGGGTCAGGAACTGTCCACCCTGCCCCCTTTTCATGTTCTCCACCTTTATTTTTCACCTCCCTCGGACTGCGAGAGACAAAATGGCGGCCGACACTTCCTGGTTTCGGCCGATTCAAATGTTTACTAAGATCTAACAACCAATCAGAATTGCGCTCGTGCACGGCAGGGTGCGCTTACCGTACGCGCACGGTGCGCGCCTATAGATATATATATGCTTTTAAATGCTATTTTCTCAGAAAATACTGAACAGATTTACACCAGACCTGCAAAAGGCACATCCCTGACCTGAGGACTACCTCTCTGCCAAATTTCAAGGTTTTCTGTTCAGCCATTCGGGCTGTAGCGCGGACTAAAGGTCCTATGGGAAAATGCATGGGGAAAACGCATTTTGGGACCCCCCCTTTTTCTCAGCCCCCGCTTGACAAATCCCCCCAAGACTTTCAGGGAAGGAGCGGAGCGGAGCGCCCCACCTATTTTGAAAATTTCGCGAGGATTCGTCAATCGACGCAAAAGTTATTCCAAATAGAATGTTGCGGATTTCCTATGGAAACACGGTCCTCACTATAACTATCTACTGGCGACCGCCAGTAGATAATATATATATATATATATATATATATCATTGCTCCGTCTGCACCTTCAAACCAGCGCACTCAGTAGACGGGTGCTTTGATACGCGAAGGTGCAATCGCGTTTAAAAATGCGCGCTCACTCCAAGTCACTTTCAGGAACTTGGAAAAGCACTCAGCGGGACACTCCTGCAGTTATTTAATCATTTATTGCATTGCGAGCATGAGAAAACATGACGCGTTTCGGCGATGCCTTAATCAAATGTTTTACAAAATTCGCGCCAGAAAACGGCATATTTAAAGAGGCAGAGCAAGAGTCACATGGTATTTCTTTGCATGGACAGCAAAATGGGACAATCACCTTCAAAGATCGGCCGCCACATTGGGAGAAACAATTGTCAAAGTGTATAAATACAGATTTCGAATTGGTAAACATTTCACCATAAATGGGTTCCCAATGTTAGCCTTCATTTTAAAAAACAATTGCTCTCATAATAACTTGTCAAATATTATGCCGTGTATCAGCTCACGAAGTCCCTCAAACTTGGCCATAATTGAGCCGTATATCGGCTACCATCATTACATGATCGGCAGTAAAACATAAAGAGGATATATTCCTCCATTTCAGAGGACCAGCATGCAACTGTAAATCGGTTGCCATGTATGCAAAAAAGATTTGCTAACATAATGCCGTGTATCGGCCTGAACCTCATTGTAATCACTACCATTCAAGCAAATGTATGACCCATAAACAAAAGCCTCTATCACAATCATTATATAAATTCAAAAAAGATACATTAACAGTCATCACACAGAAACAGTACCACTTAAATAAATGCAACATCTTACGAAATCTTATCTTCCTGATCCCTATAGTTTGACCACATTCTCCTATTCTGTCATTATACCTTTAGTTATTTAATCTCCAAGATGGACCGATAATTCTTCGCCCACATTCATGCCTGCGGGATTTTTTGTTCCCAGATCTATAATATAACGTGAATCAAGCCTGCACAGTTGTTTAATTCTGTCTCCCCCCCTGATACTTATAGGGACTTGGTCCAAACCATAATAGCGTAATAGCTCCCTATTGCTATTATGTTTTTCAGAATAATGTCTCGCGACAGAGTAGGTGATGTCATTCTTAGCTATCGCTCGCATATGCTCCAGGATGCGAATCCTAACACAGTGGATCGTACTGCCCACATATCGTAGGCCGCACGGACATTCCAGGCAATACACTACATAGTTCGTGTTACACGTTATGAACTTCTTGATGGGTCGAGGATTCTTTAGACCAGTAACCTGATAGGTTAATGTCCTTCTACTGCCTACACAGGCTTTACATTTGCCGCATGGGAAGAAACCTCTAAGGTCACTTAGGGTTCCCATCACCTTGGGGCTAGTAGATAGATGACTTTGAACCAAACTGTCCCTTAAAGATCTTGCTTTTCTGAAAGTAACTATCAATGAAGGTAGAGGCTGACTCAGAGGAACCATCCCAGATAATACAAAGATCGTCTATATACCTGTACCAACTGACCACCCTGTTGTAGTCAATCAGTCCGGGTGTTCTGGACACCTGCTCCTCCCACCAGCCCACGAATAAATTCACGTAACTGGGGGCGAAACAGGTGCCCATCGCAGTACCGGACCTTTGATGGTAAAAATCATCACCGAAAACAAAAATATTGTTCTTAAGGCAAAACTCAGTAAATTGAAGGATCATTGCATTATGTTCCATAAATTTCAGAGGTTTTCTCTTCAGAAAATGGGCTACGGCCTCTAAGCCATGTTCATGTCTTATCCTGGTGTACAGGCTAGTAATATCTAGCACAATGAGTTTGAAATCAGGATTCCATTGTTGTTTTTCAATACGCTTTAAAAAGTCTTGTGAATCCTTGATGTACGCCGGTAAGGTTTTTACTAATGGAAAAAGGAAGGAGTCAACAAAAATAGATAAATGTTCGGTTAGACCCCCTTGGGAAGAAACAATAGGTCTGCCCGGGGGGTGATGAATATTCTTATGGACTTTGGGGATATGGTAAAATGTAGGAGCCACCGGATTCAAGCAGCGGAGGACTTATCAAGCCATATCTTAATTATGTCATGATATCTTCTGATGCTGTCCAGATATATATCCTTAGAAATTTTCTGATAGTTCTCTGCATCTGACAATTGTCTAATGGCTTCCATCTCATAATTCGCCCTTGTTTGGAGAACCACGTTCCCCCCTTTATCCGATGGTTTACAGATTACAGTGTGATCATTCCCCAAAGTGTCAATCGCCTTACGTTGTTCTTTAGTTATATTTTGCTTGGTGCCCAAATGTTGAAGTTTTCCTCGAAGGGCCAAAAGATCTTTATTGACTGCCTCCGAGAACACATCAATCGCATCCACAGGTAATTGAGGTAAGAATTGTGAAGTAGGTTTAAAGGTGCTCATGTCTCTCACTTGGTTAAAACCCAAACGTGTGGTTCTTTGTATTGGATCATCATCCACGATGTTATCACCTTGATCTTCTTCTCGGTTATCCATTCGTAGTGATTCCATAATTTCAAGAGCGGCTAAATCTTCACCAGTTAGAGTGTCAATCACTTCAGGTTGGCTGGAAGGTCTTTTGGACGACCGGTAAGCAAGACACCAACGTTTACTCGCTATTTCCTTGAACCATTTCGGCCAGACGAGGGACCCTGCAGTCTTTCATTAACAAGCAATTTCTATGCGAGCATGTTTAATGTATCGGAGCGCCGCGAAGCGGCTCAAGATATGTTTAAGAGGAACACTTTCACAGATACCACACAGAGAGGCAGTAAGGCGTCCCCTGGAGTCACGAACCTGACTACAAAGTTCATGGCACTTGAACAATTATACGAGCGGGAACAACGAAAATGGTGGGAGGCCACCTCCCTGCAAAGTTACATCGACGTGGAACGCATCCCAAGGGGGTTGCGAATCTATACCATCTCGGCTTATGAAAACCCGGATCCAAAGTTACTGAATGAATGGGCCTCACATACAACGGAGTCAAGCAAGGGAATGCTAGTGATACTAGTTAAATTCGCTTGGAGCGACAGGGACAAAGCTTTGCTTGAGATCGAGAAAATGGAGACGGAGATTGACAAGGAGGACGACAAGAAGAAAATAGAAGAATTAAAGGAGCAAATGAAAAAAAGGCTTGTGAAGTATGAAGCTAAAATCAAACAAAGGAAACAAGAAAAGTTTGAACGTGATGAGCGCGATTATGCCCTGGGAAGAGTCCTAACGTTTGCTAAGAAATTTGAGGGTCCACGTAAAGAATTAAGAGCGAGACTGAATGAACCGGTCACTACCAGAATTGAGACCTCTGAATCGGACCTCACGGGCGGTGAGTCCTCAGATGATGCAACAGGACAATCCAGACCTACTGCGACTCCTTTTCAAGAGGAATTTCGGTTAATGAGGCAGACATGGCTAAGAGGTGGAAAGAGCAGACCGCCCGAGGGGGAAAAAGAAAAAGAAAGACAAGACGGGGCGGCTGGAAACGAAGGATCAAAAGTCCCTACCAGAGCTTCACGCAACAGGAGGGGGAGGAAATGGAATTAGACAATCTCACCATTATCAATTTGACACCTAGAACTCTTACATCTGTTGAGCAGCAAGTTCTGAAGTTAGGTTTAACCTTTTGCCCCTCGAATCAAATAGAGTACACACAGACACGAATCGATCTCTTTAAGCTAACAAGAAAATTCAAGCTTCATAAGTATTTCAAAATGAAGCCTAATGCCTTGAAGTCCAAAAGACCTTCCAGCCAACCTGAAGTGATTGACACTCTAACTGGTGAAGATTTAGCCGCTCTTGAAATTATGGAATCACTACGAATGGATAACCGAGAAGAAGATCAAGGTGATAACATCGTGGATGATGATCCAATACAATGAACCACACGTTTGGGTTTTAACCAAGTGAGAGACATGAGCACCTTTAAACCTACTTCACAATTCTTACCTCAATTACCTGTGGATGCGATTGATGTGTTCTCGGAGGCAGTTAATAAATATCTTTTGGCCCTTCGAGGAAAACTTCAACATTTGGGCACCAAGCAAAATATAACTAAAGAACAACGTAAGGCGATTGACACTTTGGGGAATGATCACACTGTAATCTGTAAACCATCGGATAAAGGGGGGAACGTGGTTCTCCAAACAAGGGCGAATTATGAGATGGAAGCCATTAGACAATTGTCAGATGCAGAGAACTATCAGAAAATTTCTAAGGATATATATCTGGACAGCATCAGAAGATATCATGACATGATTAAGATATGGCTTGATAAGTCTATGCTCAGTATGGAAGAGTATCTGTTCCTCCGCTGCTTGAATCCGGTGGCTCCTACATTTTACCATATCCCCAAAGTCCATAAGAATATTCATCACCGCCCGGGCAGACCTATTGTTTCTTCCCAAGGGGGTCTAACCGAACATTTATCTATTTTTGTTGACTCCTTCCTTTTTCCATTAGTAAAAACCTTACCGGCGTACATCAAGGATTCACAAGACTTTTTAAAGCGTATTGAAAAACAACAATGGAATCCTGATTTCAAACTCATTGTGCTAGATATTACTAGCCTGTACACCAGGATAAGACATGAACATGGCTTAGAGGCCGTAGCCCATTTTCTGAAGAGAAAACCTCTGAAATTTATGGAACATAATGCAATGATCCTTCAATTTACTGAGTTTTGCCTTAAGAACAATATTTTTGTTTTCGGTGATGATTTTTACCATCAAAGGTCCGGTACTGCGATGGGCACCTGTTTCGCCCCCAGTTACGCAAATTTATTCGTGGGCTGGTGGGAGGAGCAGGTGTCCAGAACACCCGGACTGATTGACTACAACAGGGTGGTCAGTTGGTACAGGTATATAGACGATCTTTGTATTATCTGGGATGGTTCCTCTGAGTCAGCCTCTACCTTCATTGATAGTTTGAACAAAAATGCTGTCAATTTGGAATTTAGTGGGGAAGTCAGTGCGGAAACTGTTAACTTCCTCGATTTAAAGATCAGAGTAGTGAATAATCAATTATCTGTATCACTGTACCGTAAACCCACAGCCGGGAATTCGACCCTGCATGCTACCAGTAATCATCTCCCTGGGCTAGTAAGAAATATCCCTTATGGTGAATTCTTGCGGCTCAAGCGAAACAGCACCAGGGTGGATGATTTCGAAAATGCAGCTAAAGACAGTATCAGTAGATTTGTAACTAGAGGGTATAATAAAGTATTCCTTGAGAATACTCTCCAGCGAGTAAGGAATATACCCAGGGCCACTCTGTTGATAGAGGACCAGAAAGTGGATACACAGGAAAGGAAAAAGAAAAGTAAGAAAAGTAAAATGGATGAGTTGGATACCAATAAATTTAGAATGGTAACTACCTTTTCAAATGGTGCCAATCAACTGAAAAAAATTTAGAGAAAAAACTGGCACATCTTGAAAACGGATCATGTAATTGGTCCAGACATTCCTTCTGCCCCTCTAGTAACTTTCAGAAAAGCAAGATCTTTAAGGGACAGTTTGGTTCAAAGTCATCTATCTACTAGCCCCAAGGTGATGGGAACCCTAAGGGACCTTAGAGGTTTCTTCCCATGCGGCAAATGTAAAGCCTGTGTAGGCAGTAGAAGGACATTAACCTATCAGGTTACTGGTCTAAAGAATCCTCGACCCATCAAGAAGTTCATAACGTGTAACACGAACTATGTAGTGTATTGCCTGGAATGTCCGTGCGGCCTACGATATGTGGGCAGTACGATCCACTGTGTTAAGATTCGCATCCTGGAGCATATGCGAGCGATAGCTAAGAATGACATCACCTACTCTGTCGCGAGACATTACTCTGAAAAACATAATAGCAATAGGGAGCTATTACACTATTATGGTTTGGACCAAGTCCCTATATGTATCAGGGGGGGAGACAGAATTAAACAACTGCGCAAGCTTGAGTCACGTTATATTATAGATCTGGGAACAAAAAATCCCGCAGGCATGAATGTGGGCGAAGAATTATCGGTCCATCTTGGAGATTAAATAACTAAAGGTATAATGACAGAATAGGGGAGAATGTGGTCAAACTATAGGGATCAGGAAGATAAGATTTCGTAAGATGTTGCATTTATTTAAGTGGTACTGTTTCTGTGTGATGACTGTTAATGTATCTTTTTTGAATTTATATAATGATTGTGATAGAGGCTTTTGTTTATGGGTCATACATTTGCTTGAATGGTAGTGATTACAATGAGGTTCAGGCCGATACATGGCATTATGTTAGCAAATCTTTTTTGCATACATGGCAACCGATTTACAGTTGCATGCTGTTCCTCTGAAATGGAGGAATATATCCTCTTTATGTTTTACTGCCGATCATGTAATGATGGTAGCCGATATACGGCTCAATTATGGCCAAGTTTGAGGGACTTCGTGAGCTGATACACGGCATAATATTTGACAAGTTATTATGAGAGCAATTGATTTTTAAAATGAAGGCTAACATTGGGAACCCATTTATGGTGAAATGTTTACCAATTCGAAATCTGTATTTATACACTTTAACAATTGTTTCTCCCAATGTGGCGGCCGATCTTTGAAGGTGATTGTCCCATTTTGCTGTCCATGCAAAGAAATACCATGTGACTCTTGCTCTGCCTCTTTAAATATGCCGTTTTCTGGCGCGAATTTTGTAAAAGATTTGATTAAGGCATCGCCGAAACGCGTCATGTTTTCTCATGCTCGCAATGCAATAAATGATTAAATAACTGCAGGAGTGTCCCGCTGAGTGCTTTTCCAAGTTCCTGAAAGTGACTGGGAGTGAGCGCGTATATATATATATATATATATATATATATATATATATTCACTGAAAAAACCATAGGTTTCAGGGGTGTTATAGTTAGCTGGACTTTTCACTTGTACAAAACCATTGAAATTCCCCCGTTATAGTTAGTTCAGCTAACTATAACTCGCGCGCCCGCAATGCACTGCTGATGACGTCACATATTACATCACTCATGACATGGTCAGTGACATCACTCATGACATCACTGATGACATCTCAAATGACATCACTGATGACATCACTGATGACATCATCCAGTGAATGTGTGTTATTCTGAAAATTAAATATGTTTTATATATGTATATCTCAAGGTCGATGGAAGAATAAATGGGTATATAAGTGTCTAAATGGATGATTTGTTTTTGAAAAATTGATTGTGTAACTGACTGATTAAGTGTATCATAGTGAATACATGGCTTAGTGAGTAATGTTTAAATATGTACATATCTGTATCAGTCTCTCACTTTGTGTATAAGTGGCTGCATGGGTTGGTGAGTAGCTACATGGGTGTCTATATAGGTTATTAGTTGGTTTTTTGAGTATCAGTCTGAGTGTCTGCATGGTTCGGTGGGGGTATTACGTAGTGCATAGGTGCATGAATGAGTGACTCACTGCTTGTATGTGTTGAACACAGTATGTGTGCAGGACTGTATGGGTGGATGAGTGTGTGTATGGGTGTGTTAGTGAGTGAATGACTGTCTCAATAGTGTCTTTATGAGTAACTACATATGTTTTAAACTAGTATATGTGACTATTGGTGTATATATGTGAGTATATGTGAGAGTGAGAGATTGAAAGAGTTCCTGTATGAATAAGTATGTGTTTCTATAAGTGATTGTTTAAAAGACTAAGTATGTGTAAGTTTCCGTAGAAGTAAGTGTGGTGGTGTGTGTATAACTGTATATGCAAGTAAATGTATGTTTGATTCTTTATTAGCATGAGTGACTATGTGTGTGAGTAACTCTATGGATGAGTGGCATTATGTAACAGGATGTATAGGTGTATGAGTACATATGATGAGTGAGTACATGTATGAGTGACTGTATTGGACTGTTGGTGAATGAGTGGATGTGTATGTGGATCTTAGAATTACTGAAGAGGTTGTTGTAACTGGTATTGGTATGTCCATTGTTTTGAAAATTTTAGTCTCTATTTTTGAATGTGTGTATCAAAGGTTATATTAGGGTGAGAGGACGTCTGCCACTCTATCACAAGGATGATGTCATCAGTGATGTCATCAGTGATGTCATTTGAGATGTCATCAGTGATGTCATGAGTGATGTCACTGACCATGTCATGAGTGATGTAATATGTGACGTCATCAGCAGTGCATTGCGGGCGCGCGAGTTATAGTTAGCTGAACTAACTATAACGGGGGAATTTCAATGGTTTTGTACAAGTGAAAAGTCCAGCTAACTATAACACCCCTGAAACCTATGGTTTTTTCAGTGAATTTCTGAGGTTTTTTAAATGCTAATTCCTAACTATAACGTGCCTGAAACCTATGGTTTTTTCTGTTAATTTCAAAGGTTTTTTAAATGCTAATTTCTAACTATGCCTACAGAGATAGGACATGTGAAGAAAGAAGAAAAAATGCACAGAAAGAAACAAAAGAAGTGCAGAAAGAAGCAACAGAAGTCCTCAAATACGAAGATAAGTGCAGGAAGAAGGATAACGTGCAGAAAGAACAAAAAGAAGAGCAGAAAGAAGCCTTGTTGCAAAATCATCCTGTACCCTCAACTTTTTCAGACGGATACTGGTGGTAACTGAGTCTGACTAACCAGTCCTAGAGCCAGTGCTATGTTAAAAGACACTTAGAATACAGTGAAAACACCTACATACACTAGGGAACATTATGCGTTGGGGTCCCCCTGTGATTAGCCTTACCTCCTCTATAAGCCCCTAGTATATAATAGGGCATGGGGATTAAAACTACCTCTTAAAACAGGCCACAGGGCGTTTTTGCACACGTTAACTCAGGCCCCGTCCCCTCCTTTCACCATTGTGTAAACACGCCCTGTGTCCGTTTTTAGTTGGGAGATTAAGTTCATTTGAGTCCTGAGGGTCCCTAGGGTCCAACTAGCCCACTAGGTACCTCCAGTAAGTGCCACAGAGCTGCGTTGCAGAGAGGTGTAAAAAGTGGCACGGCCTGGACCACCTCTCTGCAATGCAGCTCAGTGGCGCTTACTGGAAGCACTTGGTGGGCTAGTTAGCCCCCAGGGGCCCTCAGTATTGAAGGGAAATTATATCCCCAATTTAAAACGTGCCATGGTGCGTGTTTGCACACGTCACCTCAGGCCCCGTCCCCTCCCTTCACCACTGTGTAAACGCGCCCTGTGGCTGTTCTAAGTTGAGAGATTAAGTCCCCTTGAATCCTAAGGGTCCCTAGGGTCACACTAGACCACTAGGTACCTCCAGTAAGCGCCACAGAGCTGCGTTGCAGAGAGGTGTAAAAAGGGGCTTGGCCTCAGAACACCTGTCTGCAGCGCAGCTCCCTGGCGCATACTGGAGATGCCTGTTGGGGGCGCGTTTGCAGAGTGCTGCATGGAGGGGGCATGGCCTCCGGCACGATGCCAGTCTTTTATTTATTTTATTTTTTTAAGAAGGGGGGCTGTGTGGTTCCCCTTCTTATTCTAATTTATTGGCCCTGATGACCCCATCCCCCAGGGCCTGTCTCCTAATTATATTTTTTTGACCCCAATCCCCAGGGCCGGCCACTGTTTTTTATTATTTTTAAAAAATATATATTTATAGACACACCTAGGACATGCTGGACAAACCGTACGTACCTATCACCATGACGATTTGCGTGATATTCATTAAAAGGCGACGATGCATGCAATTAATCCACGTGGAATGTATTTACACCACTAGTGAAGCTCTGACATGTCTGATGCTCTACCGTGCCTAATCCCGGTAGACACCCTTGTCGTTTATTTATACAAACATGGGTAGCTATTGACGGGCACATTTAATACACATGCACACCAAGCCATTCAAAGGGGATTCGACAAAAATTCGACCAAAACTATGCATGAAACCCCCCTCACAGTTAATAAAACACACATCCACTGCCGGATGTGTAATACTTTTTATTTTACTCTCTGGAAAGGGAACGAACATCACTTGCGAGTCACAGCGCGCTCCTGACAGAGCCCAATGCTGTGTTACACCCACCATTGCCTGCCGAGTGCCACACACCTCTGTATTGTATTCCACTAGCTAGTGCATATGCTATGACACTCTCTAGCCCATGTGCACTGTAACACCACCCCGTGAAAATGTCATGCCACACTTGTCTTCGCACGGGTTATATTGCCCCATCTAACGTGCCTTCCTCGATGCCTATGTTATAACGCACAGTGCTATGCCATACATATTACAATTTGGGATCCATATCTTTGTCACAGTGCATATGCAACGTTACACTCCCCAGCACATATTTTATATTACAACTTTAGAGACTAGTTAGGTTACACAACACTGCCCTGTGCATATTACACTCCAAGGCGCTTATCGCATAGCACGCGCTAGTGCCTGTGCTATCTCGCGCTCTCCAATGAATCTGTCATTGCGCACAATGTATTGCATATTATATTTCACGCCTGGTTCATCTTATATCACACTTTTTGGTGCATAGTTTATACCATACACTATATCTAGTTTTCATTTTCAATCGTGCTCTCAGGACTATGTTCTATATAACACTGTGTTCACCTACCCTTTTCACGGGCATTACATTTTGCGATAGGGGGTGGAGGGTCAGGGGGTGTTTTTGCCAAGTGAGCCCGGAGTCACAGTCACTAACGTCTTCTTCTTCCTGAATAAAAGTGAGATTATGCTGCATACTTGTTCATATTTTAAGTAATTTGCACAGACAAAATGTTTTAAAAACAATAAAGTTTCTAATACCCGCCTTCTCTGAACAGTTAGCTTGCTGCCCCATCCCCCTCCTCCCTATCCTCTGTTGTGTGAATCCATGGACTAGCCTCCTCCCTCCTGCCATGCATGGTCTGATGTGCTGCCACTGCCCTCAATTTAGTATGATGTACCAGTCCACTCCTCCAGCCCTCCATTGCCCAATTCTATGCCCCATCATTGACCTCCTGCTTAAACTCTGTGCTTAGCTTGCTGCCCCTATTCTCCTTCCCCCTGCCCTCCGATGTCTTTGTGCATGCCCCTGCTCCATCCTTTTTGCCCACCATGTCCCATGGACCTGCCACTCCTATCTACTCTGAGTGTTCTGTTGAGCTGCCACTCCCCTCCCACCTGCCTAGCATTGCCAGATGACTGTAACCTGTCCCTGCCACCTCCACCCTGCCTGTCCACATGCCATGCCTCTATCCTCTTCCTCCTGTCCTACATGGCCCATTGTACTGCCACACCCTTCTGCCCTCCCTGGTCTGTTGTGCTGCAACTGCTCCTCCTGCCTGCCCCGTGTGGTCTGTTGTGAGGCCCCTTCCCCTGAACTTTCTTGTCTGTGCACAGGTCCTGACCCTCCCTTCTATCCTCCATCGTCCTTTGTGCATGCCCCTGCACCCTCCTTCTTGCCCATCATAGCCATTGTGCTGCCACTAACCCTCCCACTTGCCATGCATGGTCTTCTGTGCTGCCATGGCCCCTCCCACCTTCCCTGTGTGGTCAGTTAGCTGCCCCTGACCCCCTCCCACCTTCCCTCCATGGTCTGTGTGTATGCCATCACAGTCTCACTGTTGCTCTTCATGTTGTGTCTTTCTTCTAGTGCCCATCCTGCCTGACCTCCATGGCCATCTTGCTGCTCCTGCCCTGCCCCCTTGCCCCCAGCCCTCTGTTTACATGTGCAGACCCCTACTCCCTCCCTCCTGGCTTGTCTGTTCCATTGTAATGCCCCTGATCCGTCCCTCCTGCCCTTTATGGTCTGTTATGCTGCAGCCTTCTCTCCTGTCTGTCCATTATGGTCAGCTAGCTACCATTGCCTCTTGCCCCTCTGTTCTCTGTTGTCCATGTGCATGGTCCTGTCCCCTCCCTCTTGCTTTCTATGGATTGTTGTGCTGCACTCCCGTCCTGCATGCCCTGTGTGGTGTATTGTGCTGCTGCAAACCCTGATGCCTGCCCTGCAGGGTCAGTTTGGTGCACCTCTCCATGTCTCTCCTGTCCTCTGTTATCCAAGTCCATGTCCCTATCCCATTTCCTTCCATGATCCAATGTACCATACTTGCGAACATTTTGAACTTGGTAAGAGGGAGATTTTGAAAAAAAACTGGGGTATTGATTTTTCCCTTTGAGTTACATTGAAAAAGAGGATATTGTAGACAGGAGACTGATCAAATAAAGCCCATTTGAGCTTAAAAACATTGGACGTTTCCTGGCTGAATCGGGTCTGTTGGCATGTATGGTTGTACTACCATTGCCTCTTCCTTCTGCCCACAATGGTCTATTACATTGCCACAGCCTTGAAGGAGGGTAGATTTTGTATCACAGGGGGCCCCTGGCCCGTTCTGTCCACACCTGAAGTATGAGACCCTTGTCCTTGCCCTGCCAGCCGCATTTGTAGGCCGTATTAAATTGACCAGCGGGTCCTGTGTTGCTATATAATTATCCTGAGACATCCTTACCACTCAGCCAGCATAAAACCCCTGTGTAGGCCCTTCTGTTCAATATGTAGGCCTCTTTGTTAAATTGACCATAGCTCTGCAATTTTAGTGTATAGCAGTCTGAAGGCAGGTCTGCGAGGCCTTCTGCTCCAAACTAGTAGCCCCCACCCTACCCGAGTGCTCCGTGCTCGGTATCAAAGTTCAACATCCCCCTGAAGCTGTCGACATACAGTAGGCTGCATCCTGGACTGGTACTAGCTTCCTGGGCAGGTTTCCCGCTTTTAAGGAAGTGGCAACCGCAGAGCGTCAAGTTAGGAGAACTGAGGAGATTTTATACATGAATATATTGAATTCCTGTACAATACCCATTATTTTCTGCTTGCTCTATGGAACTTACGATAAGCGATTGGCCTGAGAGACTGACCTTTTCACCCAGTCCATTGTCAGCATTAAGTGGGTAAATGACGAAATGTCTGGTAAAATCTGCAGACGAAGCTTTTGGGTAGCATACGTAGGTAGATGTAGCGTGCAAAGGAGCCCACAAAATGATATAAAAAGGGAGCACCCACAGATATCGACGGACAACCTCGCCGTCTGTATGTAGGTTAACAGGCTGTGCAGGTTTTCCCCAAGAACTGGGAGCTCTTGTCTTCCTTTGCTTAAAATGTCTTGCTCTGCTTTGCTTGAAGTATCTTATTCTATTTTACCTATATGAAATGTCATGTTATGTTTAACCATTGTTCTCTTTACTTTTGCATTTAAAAGATGTTGTATTGTAATTGCAGGAATGCTTGCTCTAAGAGTAAATGTGAGTGTCCCTAGGTAACATTTTCCTTGGTGTAACTTGTTTCTCATGATGCATTTATAGATGTGTTTTCTCTCTCTCTCTGTCAGTCCATTAATTGAGATACAGAGAATATCATGACAGCTGTATGATTATCTGGATTCTGTATTTTGTACTTTATGTCTCTATTCTGCGGTTTCTTTGAAGTTGCAGCTTCTCATTAAACTGCCATTGTATTCTGCCTCCAATTCCATGTCTCATATGTCTGTTTTCTTCATTTTTGGAGCAAGCGTTCCTAGGCACCCCGGCTCAAATTAAGGTGCCCCTTTTGTCCCTGACTCACTCTCCTGCTCAGTTCTGTGGTGGCTCCCGGGGCTCTGGGGACCGCCCCTAGCTTCCTTGAACCGTAATAGATCTTCCCTCCAACAGCCTCTCTTGCAAGTCCTGTATTGTTGGTTTGTTGCCCCTGCCCCCCTTTCCACTGCCCTCCATAGTCTGTTGTGCTTCCACGGCCCTTCCTGACTGCTCAGTGTGGTTAAATTGTTGCCTTTGCACCCTCCTACCTGCCTTCAATTTTCAGAGTCCGTGCCCCTGGCCTCTGCCTCTCAACAGTATCCTAATGAACAACTAGATTGCTAACATTCTATATTTATTACAAAAGTGTGGAACGCCTGACATCATCTTGATGTAATCAAAACTGTAATACCTAGAGCATTCCTTTAGAAATTACATATATGAGAGGGTCTTATTGGCATCAAAATTATGGTTAGTGCTCTAAAAGACTAAAATAAGGACATATTTTCTGAGTTTTCAAATAGCGACAAAGCACTTTTAAATTATTTGTTATCTTTATGTTTTTTTATCTAGTTGACAACTTGATTAAATGTTGCACTTAGGGGAGAGGATGTGGTGTTACTTCCAGAACTGCAGACTTTGCAACTGGGGAACCAGGTTGAAGTTTCTGCTTCAGCTCGACATTCTGTGATTCTGGTCAAATCACTTAGTCTCCCCATGTCTACAACCAAAATGAATTTGTTCTTGTGTGATGTAACCAATGCTCATGTAAAGCACTCCAATACCTGACAAGTCTGCACTATATAACACTGCAAAAACTCAAAATAATAAGTGTTTTGCACACTTCTGTCATTGGGCTATATTTGGGCTATATCTGGGTGATTTTGGGCTACATTTGGGCTCTTTTGTCTCCGGTGGCCATCTTGGGAGATTTATTTGTTATGAAGTTTCCTAATTTCCTCATGTACTGCAGTCTCCTCAGTCGGAAATGCTTTCAGTTTTTTACTTTGATTCCATCATGAAGGTATTCAGATATGTCACACATTTGCCATGAATTCTGAATGTTAGCACTCTAGTTGCTCATTAGATCACTGTAGTAAAACTACTGTTCACCATGGAAGTCTGCTCCTGGTATTAAAAGTGCATGTTTCAGTCTGCATGTCAGAATTTTTTAATGAAATAGAAGAGGATTTGAGAAGTCACTCAAAATGTGCCCTCATTTTCTTTCTTCAGCATTAATCATAATTTCTATGGCAAAATGAACCCCCTCATTGTGTTCCTTTTTAAATTAAATGTTTTAAGTGTTACCAGTTTATTCCAATCAAGATGGCTTCAGGTGTGCCATACTTTTGTCATAATGAAGACAGTAAGTGCTCTAGTTGTTTTTAAGAACATTCTTGGATATTCTGTCATTGGGCTATACTTGGGCTACATCTGGGTGATATTTGGGCTACATTTGGGCTCTTTTGTCTCTGGTGGCCATCTTGGGAGACTTATTTGTTATGAAGTTTCCTAATTTCCTCATTTACTGCAGTCTCCTCAGTAGGAAATACTTTCAGTTTTTTACTTTGATTCCATCAAGAAGGCATTCAAATGTGTCACACATTTGCCATAAAATCAGAATGTTAGCACTCTTTTTGCTCATTAGATCACTGTAGTAAAGCTACTGCTCACCAGGGAAAACTGCTGCTGGTATTGAAAGTGCATGTTTCAGTCTGCATGCCAGGATTTGAGAAGTCACTCAAAATGTGCCCTAATTTTTCTCTCTGCAGCACTAATCATACTTTTTATGGAAAAATGAACCCCCTCATTTTGTTCCTTTTTAAATTAAATGTTTTAAGAGTTACCACTTTAATCCAAGCAAGATGGCTTCAGGTGTGCCATACATTTATCATAAGTAGGACGGTTAGCGCTCTAGTAGTTCTTTGGAACACTCTGGAAAGCTGCAGTAGAACACAAAGGAATCAACTGACAGTCTCTGCCCTTGTTGGATGTACATGTTTTACTGAGAATGTCAGACTTCATTCTCACATGACTGAGAAAGATAATGTGAATTTACAGAAAATAAGCTCTCAGTTTAGCTTATAGATCACCTTCCAAACCTCTGTGGTAAAAGCATGAGAAAATATTTTTCTCTCAATCATGATATCCCAGCAGAAGGCTTTTTCACATGGTGAAATCACCTTAGAACATACCACAATTCCTAAAATGAGTATGGTACCATCAACAAATGATTTATAATGTAACTAAAGTCTTAAAATCTTCTATTAACTGCAATGCTTTTTAATGAGGTGCTATCATGTATATTGGTCCCAAGATGGCTGCCAACACTTCTTGGATGAAGTGCTGACAGCCAATCAGATCTCAGGATGAGATGTGTGGTTAGGCTCCGCCCACATATATATATTGATTTAAATGCTATTTTCTCAGGAACTACTGAACAGATTTACACCAGACCTACAAAAGGCACTTCCTTGACCTGAGGACTACCTCTCTGCCAAATTTCAAGTAACTCTGTTCAGCCGTTCGGGCTGTAGCTGTGTCTAAAGGTCCTATGGAAAAATGCATGGGAAAAACGCGTTTTGGGACCCCCCTTTTTTCTCAGCCCCCGCTTGACGAATCCCCCCGAGACTTTCAGGGTAGGAGCGGAGCGTAGTGCCCCACCTATTTTGAAAATTTCGCGAGGATTCATCGACCGGCGCCAAAGTTATTCCAAATAGAATGTTGCGGATTTCCTATGGAAACAGGGTCCTAACTATAACTATCTACTGGCGACCGCCAGTAGATAATATATATCTGCTGTCACACTTATCCATCCAGAGTCCATACTAACAGTTGGACTCTTCTTGGTTTTGCTCCATATGAGATGCATTTGTCTCAGAGGGTTTGTGGGAAAGCCCAAGGGTTGGCATAGCATGCAATGTCCTTTTCACTTCTCACAATATTTGTCTCATAAGCTTTGATAAATGGCAGGTCTGGATTATTTGAGCCTTTATTTCCATATCAGGGCCTGCCAGTTTGTACATGCTATTCAAGCCTTGAAGAAATTAATAGAAAGTGTCTATGAGTTCAATGGGGCCTTGATGTGTCTGCCAAAGGATGAACCATTTGTAATAATCGTTCAGTTGTGTTGGAAACTGCCCAGTGAGCGAGGTCTGGGCGGCATTATAATCATTATCTTGGTCCTAGTTTGGTGGAGTCCGAGATAGTTTGTACACTTCTTTTTCTGAGAGGTGGAGCAAAATTTAGTGCTTTTTTATTGACTGTCTTTTTTGTCCTGTTTTCTATTGTGATGCAAGTGACGAAGAGGCAGAGAGCATTTCAAATTGAAGGATGGTTAAAGCCAGGTTTTGCAACATGTTCTAACAGCTTTTGTGGTGACAACTGGCTTCAGGTTGTGGTCACTCTTTAGTTGTCCCCAGTTTATTCTATGCCTTCTTTTGCCTACACGGAATTGCTGTTGACAAGGGGGGGCAAGGCACATGGGTCGTGATATGAGGCTATCAGGGCAATGCTGTTGGCAGTTTGGCTTACCTGACGCTGTTGCGGCCATTGAAACAAAAAAAGGCGTTGACTTGGGGTGGGGGCGTCATTTTTGCAAATGTGTATTATCATTTTAAAAACACTGCTGCCTCGTTCCTGGCCTCCAGCAACTTTCATACATCAATTAAAATGTCAAGAGAAGTCCAGTGATTAATCGTCTTCTTGGAAAGGGACCGAAGGCTTATCTTGTGGAAGTTTTGACTCATCCTAAGGTAGCGCAGAGGGTTAAAATGCCTGCTGCTAAAAACGTGTACCATGCAGATAAGGGAGTGCATATAACGTAAATAGGTCAGTGGGTTACTGCTTCTGTAAGAGAGCTCCTTTTGTTACTTTTCGTTTATAAGTTAAAATCCTAATATAGAACATTGAGCTATTAACTGTCATCAAAGAGCTGCATGCAAACTGCAAGGCATATGTTGGAGCTATATGTTTTTTGCCCAGTCTTTCCTCATCCTAATCTTGTGAAAAGGCTTCATTTGGGTGGAAAAGAATACTTATTATGAAAGAGAACCATTAACAATGATGTTACGTTTTAAATTCTGAACTTGTGCTTTTCCTTAATAAGAACTTAAACTATATTGCCTACCAGTATCGATGACATGTCATTCCTACACTACACCTTGTAGCACTGTATACACTGATTTACACACATATGATTGTCTTCGTGCAATGTGTTGTGTGGTGGTAAGTGCTCTGACACCTTACACTGGTATGAGTGGTGCTATAAAACTAAATGAGTCTGAGAGACAGTGGTTATTGAGACTTGAGAGGCACTGTTAAAGGGTGCTAGTGATAGAATCCGTAGGAGAGGTGGTCATGGGGGGGGGGGGGGGGCAACAGACATTGTCGCACAGGTCACCACCAGCACTAAAGCCAGGCCCTGACAGAAACTCCATCCCAATGCTACGGACTGAAGACGTAGGCCCCAAGCTTTGTTGGAGCATAAGCCTGGGAGCAGGCCACACAGCGCCAACTGGGGCCCTGGGTTCGACTCTCGCTGGGACGCTGAACATCCTGTGATTCTGGGCAATTCACTTAATCTCCCCGTGCCTAACAAAATGGATGTGTCCTTCTGTAACTCAACTGGTGCCCATATAAGATGAACTGTTGTCACTAGGACTGAACTAACACACCTGGGATTTAAGGCGATTTGTGTCTATCAACGTGACACGCCTCCTTACTCTTGTCTACGGCCATAACACAGGCCCGCAGGCAAAGAAGGAGCCGCCTCGTGACCCTGGGAACCGGGGCAGTACACTAACATGCATCGCATCAACAAGCAGTGGCAAGCGCGAGCTGCGGCCGGGAGAATCATTTTCCCACTGATTTCTTTTTTAACAGTGTAAACGGATTAGAGGTCACTGTTTCTGCAACCGGCACTACAAACTCCTGTCCTTTGCGCACTAATATTCACTTTTGTCACAAACCACTTGCACTGCGCCGTTTCTCTTTGGATGGAGCACCTATATGGACATTTATGTATGTACGTCAGTATGTCCTAAGCGTGGCGCATCCATATGCTTTTGGACTGTGAGCAGGTGTAGAGATATTGGGAGGTGATTGTCGCGATATGAAGACGGGTGCCCACTGTGTCGATCACCGCCACAGCAAAGCAGTGTGTACTGGGACCATTGTCGTGGCCCGGTAGAGACAAAATCCCCCGCAGGTTCGCAGCCCTGGGACTGGTACTGGAGAAGAGATGCATAGCAATCCACTGGATCTCCCTGAGATCACCCACATCCGAGGCTTGGCTTAAAGATATGATGGAGTGGGCACTGGCAGAAGAAAGACTCCTTAGCAGGACACAAGTCCTAAACAAGCATTGGCATAGCCAATAGGTCTCGCCTTTGGGGCCTTATACGTATTTAGTTATGCAGCACAATATCCTTCCTGCAACAACATCAACTGTTGCATGGTTAAACACTTATAAGGCCCAAAGGCGAGACCTATTGGCTATGCCAATGCTTGTTTACCATGTGAACCTCAGTTATTCCATGTGGCATAATTTTTCAGAATTTCAGCATAAAACGTGTAATGTGAAATGCCAGAGATTATGCCAATCGCGCCGACGTAATTGAAAATGTTCAAGGCTTTAGGTATTATAATGCAGTAAGGGGCCTGGCAAAGGCAGGAAGCCTTTGCAGGGGACAGAGAGCAAGTTTCGAAAGTTTCTGGTGCCTTATATACCCAGAGGACGCTTCATCATGCACTACGGAAATACTCTTCTGACGTCTAGTGCGTGTCCCAACAGATGCCAAGACGTGATCAATATCACTGCCGTAAAACTTTGTGTATAAAACCATACTGCACTTTTTATGTGCCCATCATTGCTTTGGAAGTAATTCATAAACCAACTCAGCTCTGTTAATGGTTTGTGAAGCGGAGCTTTTGACCGAAAGAACGTGGTGCCACATCTGTAGCTCTAACATACGGCAGACCCCGAGGCAATTTGGGAATGCTCGCAGAACAGCCTACGCCTTCACGAGGAGGCAGCTGTTCAGAAGACAGAATGTCCAAGTCAGTAGTAAACCTGGGGGAAAGGACGGAGAGCTCAAAATAAATGATGTCAACCCCCAAAACGGATGCATTTCAGCCATTGGGACAAGGGGATGCCAAAAAGAAAAGCCCTGAAAACATGAACTGGGAGCAGGGCTCGTGTTATGAAACTTGAAAATTGCGATGAAATAGTGATGGCTTGTTCATTCCTGCAAAAAGTTTGCAGGGGGCCTATCTGCACGTCCGTCGGAGATGTGCTTCGAAGGATGACTGCCCCAAAGAAAGAGCTTTCTGCAATTCACAAAGCCACACAAATCCCGATTTACGTGGCGTAGCATAGCTTTGTATAACAAGCGTGCGCGCGTCGTGCTGCAAATTAAAAAAAAAAAAGGAGGCACATCTGGCGAGTGGTGTGCGCGCACCATGACGAGAGAGGAAAGCCAGATGGCTCCTCTGCTCGTCACTGTGCGTGTAACCGCATGTTCTGTGCCACACAAAAAGCTGTAGTCGGCTTTTTAAAGCCTACTCACTAAATGTCTCGCCAGAGTAGCGCATGCGCTGGCTCAGGCGAGACCTAAAAAAGAAGTGGGGGGGACTAAACTAGTTAATCAGTAGGCAAGTGGCATCCCAGCGCGTGACATCACAGGAACTGGCAACACAAGAAGTGACGTCAGATCTTAAGCCCTCACATATATGTTTAGCAGGTGTATCATGAGTACATTTGAGCACATTTCGAGTATACTTGCAAACCTTCCTGATTTAGGCAGAAGATTCACACTTTTGTATGCTACACTTAAAACAATGTTGCCTTTTGTCAGTGTAAAACTTCCTCTAGCCATAGTGCTTTAAAAGAAAAAATAGTGATATTTAAATTATTACAACACCTCCTCAGGGGTAGGAAGTGCAAATACTGGGAAAGATCAACACATCTAACGTTCTTACAGTGCATGCACATCTAAACAGAGCCCGAACAAAGTGAAAAGCTGCCTCTCTTAAGTATGTGTGAAGCGCTAACAAGGTGTGAGCCTTTGTTTCCCCTCTGCTGCATTTGCATCAGGTGTGAGGCTCCTGACTGCTGCCAGGAGACTCCCACAAAAGGAGGCCTGATGATCCCTGAGATTTGGCCTTTGTTATGGGCCCAGCAGAAGTAAAAAACAAGCATTTACAATGCAATGGTCTCGGCATTGTTAAAGTTAAAGCTATTGGCATTGCTCATGACATTATTTTTGTTTATGTTTTTGTTTTTAAAACATTTAAAGAAACGGCATTGTTATTTACAATGTCAATAGCTTAATCACTCTCAAATGCGAGACTTATTGCATTTGCACCCACACACAGAGCCACACACCCAAAGCCACCCACACACAAAGAGCCACCCACACAGAGCCACTCACATAGAGCAACCCACACACAAATAGAGCCACCCATAGAGCCACCCACAGAGCCACCTACACACACATACAGTTACCCACACCGCGATTGGCCTTTGCGTGCGTCTTTACATGAAAGACTGCATGCAATTGGCCAAAGGCGGGCGCATTGCTCCGCCCATGGCCTATTGGGGTCTATTACGCGCTTGGTGCACGTAATAGACACCAATAGGCCATGTGGTTTCAATTATCGTGCCCAGACACGGGCGCGATAATTGAAACCACGTGTGTGGCTGTGGCAGGCGCGCCACTTGTTTGAGCTGTTTTTGTACCTGCAGAGGGAGTTACAGGTATAAGATCTGCAGAAAATTTCCAAAATCTACTCAAAATGGAGACATCTGCATTTCTGCAGGTACATCTTACTGCGTATTTAGATTGTCTCTGTGAGTGTGGTTCCCTAGAGAGGAAGGTATCTGGTTTGCCCTCTTTCCGATGTAAACATGGAGCCCCTGAGCCCTGGCAGGGTCCCCTCAGACAGGCTTGTGGCCCGCGCACTGCTGGGACTTGTAGGTCTTCACATTTGAAAGTTGTAAATGTTTGATGCCCAACGTGACAAACGCCGCTGCTTCCGGTGCCAGGCCGGGATAAAAGCGCCCTGTTGGCAGGGGGCCTGCTGGAAGCTCACATCCAGCTCTGCCCCCTCGAGCTGTACATTCCTTTCTGTAGAACACGCATACCTCGTGGCATTGAACATTACAAGGCGCTCTCCCGCAGAGGGGCGTCAGGCCTCTCAAGGCGGCTTCTTAGAGTAAGAGAGGGTGGTGCTCCATGTAGTGGGTGTGTTATTCAGCGACCCCTTCAGAGCGCAGGAGTGGGACCAATGCCGGTTTCACAAACTCAGCCGTCCGTGGATCTCCTCCACCCCGCTCTCACCACCCGAAAACGAAGAGCTGTGCGGTTGTGTGCACAAGGCGCGAAGGATGGGGGAATGGGGTGATAAGGGAGATACCTGGAAGAGTCCAGACATCACAGGATGGCAAAGGAGCTTGAATGGAGGTAAAACAGGAAGAGGGTGTGGCCTAACAGCTAGTGCGGCCGCCCTCGTAGCTGGAGAACCTGACTCGAGTCTCGGCAAGTACGCTCAACATCCTGCGGCTGTGACTCTGGGCAAATCATTTCACCTACTCGTGCCTAATAAAAATGAAAGTGTCCGTCTGCAATGCAACTGTTCATGTAAAGCGTGCAGATTCCTTCGGGTGGTCGATTTCTACTAGTGCTTTAAATAGACAGGTACACAGTAACTGCGCTTCTTTTATTTGGAAGGGGTAGTACCGGCATCGCTCCAGTACTTTTAATGGAAGAATAGAACTTAGCAGCAGACGGATGCTCTGGGATAAGGAGTACCTGCACTTACATATTTCCACGTCAAGTACGGGCACCGATGCATCTATTAAGGATATTTATTAAATGCAAACCAAGAACACTACAGAATGTTTAGAAATAGTGTTTAGATCACCTTCCATAAACTCTTAGATCGCCCAAAGTTTACACTCAAACACAGGCGATTGGGAGTAAAGGGAGCCGATTATACAGAGGCGTTTTGCCCCCTCATAAACAGCGGAGGTCTGCCCGGCCATCCCCGTCCCAGCATTCGGAGGCGGAGGGAGCGACAATCAAAACATTCTTTTCTTTTTTTTTGCAGACTGCGCCGCCTGGAGCGCAGTTTTTAGTTTAACATGGTTTACGTGAAGATGAAGGTGTGTAACAAAGTCAAGCGACTTCGATGGTTATCATATGAAACAGTCCGAACTGCTTTAAATGTAAGGCTTCCGTGTCGAAGTGCAAAGATTACTGTGTGACATGCGAGCCGTTGGAAATATACCACACAACTCCACTGGCAACTAGTAGCTATTGCGCGGGCAAAGTAGCTCAGTGGGTTAAGCACCCGCTGCAAGGTCCATGCTGAACTTGCTTCCAGGGGGAGAGGACGCCATTAACACCACCGCCTTTCTCCGAGGTCAAGCAGAAATGCCTCGGAGAAACGCAGTGGCGTTTTCGGATTCGGGGGCGTGTTTTTCTTTCTCTCCTCTTGCCATTGGCTGGAATGTTTACATTCCAGAGGAGAGAAAGAATCGAAAAAACACGCCCCGAATCCGCAAAGGACGGGGCTTGTTTGGAGAGACAAACCTCTTCTCCAATGGCTGACCAGCATTTAAGAGGCCAGCCAATGGAGAAGAGGTCAAAAAAGGGGCGGGTTAAAGCCCCACTCCTAAACATTAAATCTCGGAGCGAGTCTTCGAGCCGAGACCTAAAAATGTGGCGTTAATGAGGGGGGGCAGCAGGGGTCGCTGTGTCGGGGCATGCATCCCTTGACCCAAGAGAGCAGGAGTGCCCATTCAAAGCGTGTTTATTTATTTTTTTGTTGCATATTTATATAGCGCGAACTCGACCCTAAGGTATTGGAGCGCTTTACATGAGCACCGTATTTACATTACACATTCAGGCACGGGGAGATTAAGTGATTTGCCCAGAAACACAGGATGTGGACGCGACCCCGAGGCTCGAACCCTGGTTTCCAGCACCAAAGTCGTCAGTCTAGCCAACGGACCACATCCTTAGAGATTTGTGCTGCTCAGGGGCAAGATTGTAAAGCAGCTCAGTGGGTTGTGCGCCTCAGCCGCCGTAGACTCGTGTGTACCCTGCCTTTCCACCTCCTCTGGGAGTAGCAGAAGAGATGGGGGCGCATTACTCAGGGGCGAGCAGGTCATTTCAGGGTCATTGTGCTTGTGTGTTACTTTCAACACTAACATAGCACCTTCTGGCTGCTTCTTGGCGCTTTGACTGCTAACGTCAGCAGCCACGGATTTGAGTCTTGATCGTGCCAACTAGGTCGCTACACCGAGTGTCATTAAATTGGGTGCTAGTTACACCTATTCTTAACAGCGCTGTAGAATGGCACACAGGGAGTAGGCGCTATACTCCGAAACTCATTACTATCAAGACAATGCTGAGGTTTAGTGGACACCCCACGAGTGACACAGCAGAGATGGGGGCGCGTCATTGGAGAAACCCGGGACCGAGAGTAAAATATTCAGCTGGTGAGAAAGGGGCGAGGAGGGAGGGGCAGCTGAAGAGGGGGCCAGGGGTTGGGGAGAGGAGCATTGCTGTGCATTAAGCAGGGCCTCGGGGACGTGCACTGCTCGTGTCAGCGGGTGTTTAACTGGCAGTAGCTGGGAGGTGCCCCTCCCCCCACCCCCGGGGTCTGTGTCGGGATAATCCCGAATTATTGAGGGTGAATGGACAGAGGTGGGAGGCTGCGGGCCTGAACCCGTGGGAAAACCGGGAGCGGCAACTGGTGTGTACGGAACAAGAGGGTATCTGGAGGCCGGCGGGGTTGGGGTGGAGGCCAGGGCATGCTTGGGGTGCCTACTGCCCTGAGCCAGCGTTGGTGTTTTACCTCACCGGCCCCTCCCTACCACCTGGTATGTCTCTCTATGCCAGCACCAATTTACTGGGAGACCATGTCCTCCTTTCCTGTGCGTTTCCAGACACAGTTCTTTTGTAAACTGTCCTGAAAAATACCCCGGGCTGAGCATTTTAATGAGCATATCGGATACCTCATATTTAACCCAGTCACGTCCGCCAACCTGTCCCTCAAAGCGGGTCATCCGAGGCCGCGATTTACAACTGCGGGCAGGCTGCCGCAGCAGGCGCAGTGCCCCGCTGAGCTATTCCGCCTTCCAAGACAAGGGATGCGCTGGGGTTATGGCAGACATAAAGCGCTGTGTGCCTGGGACAGGGGCTCTGTACCTCCGCGATTCTGTGAGCTCTCAGGAACAACTCCTGGGAGGCGAGTAGTGGTGGTGCGGGGGAGGAGGGGGGTCGTTGACATGAACCGCCTGAGCTACCTTCTGACGTCTGTGCGTCACTGGCTGAATCCGAAATACTGTATATTGAAATCTGTGGCCTTTATTTTAGTCCCGCATTAATCAATTAGTTAAAAAGACACCATTATACGCGTAACCTTACTTCCACCAATTCATTTGACAGTAATAAGACAATAAGTATATTTAAACAACAGGTACATTTAGCCCTACGTATGCCCCAAACGTCAACAGAATTAACCTCACAGTATCTGATATACGTCACCATAATGTATCCGATACAGTTACTGGAGCCGATGACACACGGGGGCATTAAAGGAAAAAAAGGTTCAGTTCTAAAGCCTGTTATTCAGACGCTCACAGCGCCGCGGGGGCAAGGTCCATGCTGGATTTGCTTCCAGGGGGAGAGGACGCCATTAACACCACCGCCTTTCTCCGAGGCAAAGCAGAAATGCCTCGGAGAAACGCAGTGGCGTTTTCGGATTAGGGGGCGTGTTTCTTTTTCTCTCCTCGTGCCATTGGCTGGAGGAGAGAAAAACACGCCCAGCGAAATGCAACGAAAAAACACGCCCCCGAATCCGAATCCGAAAAGGACGGGGCCTGTTTTGCGAGACAAGCCTCTTCTCCAATGGCTGGCCAGCATTCAAGAGGCCAGCCAATGGAGAAGAGGAGAGAAGAGGGGCGGGTTCAAGCCCCTCTTCTCCAAATCATTAAATCTCGGAGCGAGACTGCACAAGCGCAGCCTTCGAGCCGAGACTTAATAAGAGAGCCCCGTCCCCGCCTGCACGTTGTTGTAGATTGAAAGCAGATAACAACGTGCAGGCACTGCTGAAAGTGTTCCGGTGTTTGGAAATTACACCGGGACGAATTCAGAATCTTTTTCAGTGGGGCCCAACTTCTTGGCAGGGTGGACGGTGTCCAGCCTGTGAAAAAAGTGGGGGGACGCCGTCCACCCGCGTGTATCCCCGACTCGTGCCCTGCTCCTTAGAGAAGTCAGGACAGACAATAATGCTCCAGATGATATTGAAAAGTGGGTAGAAATTATACATAAGCTTTCCCAAACCACACACGACTTGTCCGGCGAGTGGGGTCGGGGATCAGATGAGAACAGTTCACTGCACAACACACCACATACACTGCTTCAACTACAGTGATGAGAGAGTGTAAGACTCCTCCTGCCTAAATGCTTCCCCCTAGAACGAGACATACACACTAACAGACATGGTAACAGATGAGATACCCTTGTTTTCATCCCTACTCCCCTCACGGTGGATTCATGAATTGTTGTAAACATGTGCGGTCTCTGTGACTCGCTGTTACAATGGTTCTACAGAAAGTCGTCGCAGAGTTTAACTGTCTTGTCCATACCATACCAACCAGATGGGATTTCATCATGTATCAGTTTACAAATAAATAAACACTTTAAAAAAATGTACGTACGACAGCAACGAATTGAACACACAACGGATTGTATATGTGATATCTCCTTTTTAAGAAATTGCCAAGGGAGTATAGGATATAAGCTCTCTCTGAGGGAGCCTTCTCCTTGTATTGTTTTATAACACAGGACCATCAGTTCTAGCGTCTTAGTTCAGTTTTTACCCACTAATTCTGGGTCACCTTGCTGTTGTTTTAAAGGATATGACATTCTCTTTATTGATTTTGTAGTCACTACATTATCTGTCTTAAGATCCCAGGGACAGTCCTAAGAATACATTAGCAAAAATCAGTTGCAAATTGTGCACAAACGTTTTGCAAATTGAGCCTGATTTTATGAACCAACCAATTAATGCACTTTCAGGTCAGTTTGCAAAAATCTCATTTGGAGTGGGTCGCAATCCAACTTACCTCATGATTATTAATGAAGTAGGTCGCAATTTGCAACTCACTCTGAATGGAGGCCACAACAGATGTTGCCCTGCTAGTGTCAGCAGACCAGCATGTCTGTGATTGTGATTGCCTTTAGATAAAGTAAAAACATTTTTAAACACAGGCCATTTTCCTTACAGGAAACAGCTGCAGCCGTGCATAAAAAGAAGAGTTTTTTATGATGTTATCCATCTTTATAGAAGGTTCGAGATATTTATGTAATTTCATGATTGAGCCTTGATGATCTATATAAGCACAGGGAGAATTACACAAAATAATATTGTTCCTTGACTGTTAAAGTTGCCTATAATCTGACAAAGTTTTAAACCTGCTAGCATATTGTTTCAATCGGCAATCTCGTTCACTTTTACCCTAGGAATTCACATTGCTAGATCCAACAATTAGGATTTTGGGAAGCAAATTGGATAACTTCAAAAAAACACTAGGTCTGCCCAATTGACTTTAGAAAAAACACTCATTTTTGCTACATTGGTTGCCGGCATTAAGGGCAAATGTCTGGAGTACATTGGGCACAAACTTATTTTTCTACTTTGCTTATCAATGTTTATACACATAATTTGAAAATATTCATTATTTATAAAAGTTTATGGCATTCTTTCTCCGAAAGGGTATGCATGTTCCATATTTCTACTTCTTTGTCTTCTTTGTCCCAGTCAGCTGCTTTTCTCCATCTTTAGTTACACTTCTCAGTCTTTCCCTATGTTGCTTTTTGCACTTTCCTGAGTTTTCATGCACTCTGAGATAGAACCAAGGCATGGCGTTGGCCAGTTGCACCCATAACTTTCTAGTGCATTGCCTGAACGTTCCTTTATTTGTCATTTGGCAGCTAGCTACTTATATAGTGCGTGCTTCTTATTATTACAAAGGAGTGTGGTGATCTATTCCTTAGGTTCATAATAAATCCTTTATTAAATATTTACTTGGATCACTATGCCATCAGTAAGCCTAAGGTGCCCAATGGGAAATCAGGTATTTTTTCAGCATGATGACAGATGGTTTTTGTTTTCATGCTGAGTTTCTATGCCCTCTCAGCGCTGTCAATCATTACTACTTTAAGGGCTGGAGCTGTCCTCGTCTAATGCTATGAGGGCAAATTAGGATTTTTCATTTTTGGTACTCCTGAATCGAACAGACCTCTTTTTTCCGCATGCTTTTTCTCCGCAGGGAATTACAACGTTGTTGTTACAACGATCGCGTTGTAACAATGCATACCATTACCCTGCAAGTCGTAACAACGACTCACGGAGGGGGGGCGCTGGATTTTGGAATAGGATCATTTACCATTCCAACTCCAATATGTGCAACAGTAGGGAAGGTGTTGGATTTTAAATCCAACACCTTCTGCCCCCTCTGCAAGTTGTCGTTCTGACTTGCGGAGTAATGGTATGTGTTGTTATAACGTGGTCGTTGTAACGACCGCGTTCTAATTCCCTGCGGGGAAAAGTATTCGTGGTAAAGGATGTTTACCTCCTGAATCATTTGTAGACCAATTTTTCCCGGTATATTTTGAAAAGTACGATTTACATACATTTGCTCAACAGATTTTTTGTCATTCAGTTTGGCAAATAAGATCTTAACCAATAAATTATTATTTACACCTCATAGTATCTGACAGTTATTGAAGTCCTCTGTGTTCAAAACAACATGTACTTTATAAATGTTTGAAACTGGTGGCTTCTGTTCAGTGAGGGGTATATCCTTTAGATCGGCGTCCATTTCCACTGAAGCACTATTCCACTAACTCGGCCAGTGAGAACACCACTGATTTTCCTTTGTTGATCTGTAGTTCTGAGACATCTCCAAATGTCTGTAACTCAGCCAACAACCCTAAGATCAGTAATCAGAGACCAGTGGCTTTCGTAGATAGACATGAGCATCGTCGGCATACAGTGAGATTGCATGGACTGTGTCTTCCAACGGAATACCCCATTCCCACTATGTTGTTTGTAGAGGAATGGCCAGTGATTTGAGTGCTATTGCCAACAAGGGAGGGGTGAGAGAGCCACCCTACCTAGTATCCCTATCTATATCCTACCTATCCGCAATGTAGCCCCAGGTCTGATCTTTGCCTTGGGTTCTGAGTACAGCAGGGAGATCCAACCCAGCAGGTGGAGTCCAAAATCCATTTTTTTTAAGGTTCGTCCACATGTAGCCCAAGTCTTTGGTGTCAGAAGCTTTTTTGATATCTAAAGTCACTAGCACTCCTTCCATGTTTGGACCCTTTTTGGTGTACATAACATGCTGAAGATGCCAAATATTCATAAGGGTTCTTCTTGTCAGTATGCAACTGCATTGGTCCTCATGAACCAGAGTACAAACCACCCTTTGTAGTCTATTAGCAATTGTTTTACATAACATCTTGGCATCCACATTGATTATGGATAAGAGCCAGTAAGATGCCAGCTATAAGTGATCTTTGTCAGGTTTCAGAATTATCACTATGATTGCCTCTTTCATAGTTTGTGGTAATCTACCCATGTGTTTATGTTTAGCCTTGTGATATACTTCCAACAGATGATCAGGGATTAGCTCCATATACATCCGGAAAAATTCCGGCGGGAGCTAATCCATCCCTTGTGCCTTGTTTCAAGGCATCCCAGGCATAGCCGCTATAAATTCCTACTTCAAAATATCATCTTCCAGACTTACCACTTGATCTGTGATCTGTACTCTGACTCGGGATATCTATTTGTCTCAGGAGGACGTTTTTGATTAGTTTATCTCAATTTAGCATAGGTTTTGAATATGATTCCGCCAGGTGATATCTGCTTATGTCACCACCATCGAACCGTCCCTCCCTTCCAATGCCATTTTTATGGGGGTGGGTGCCTCATGCTTTAGAAGTCAGGCAAGAGATTTCCTGGCCTAACTCCTTCCTTGTTTAATTTTTGCAGATAATCTTGAAGGGTAAATTTGTCAAGTATATCCCACCGGTCCCTTATTCTGTGCCTAGTTTTGAATGTGTCCCTGTCTATTTGTTGATCTCCTCTGTCATGCCTCTGTAGGTGCGCTAAATGTTCCTTGCAGTTTTTATACCACACATCCTGTTAAAGCACTCACCACCAGAACTAACTTAAGTGTGTCTCACTCAATGGGCGTAGTTGCCTTTCCCCAGTTTTCTTTCAAATAACCTTCAATACCAGATTCAACATCTGCTCCGAACATAGTGTCCCAGAGAGGCTCTGGGTTAAGGCGTCAAGTGAGGGTTGCTGGAGTACAGCAGTTCCAGGCGTTTGTAACCAGTAGTGGGGCATGGTCTGGGAGGAACCTGCTGGGGTGATCCTCTGCGTGTATGTTCACTCCCAGTGACCACAGGCCCTGCAATGTGCTCCGTGCATTGGGGTGAAATATGTGAACTCTTTTTGTGTGGGATGTAATGACCTCCAAACATCTATGCAGTCAAATCTAGCCTTTACCCCTGTGGGGAATCCCTATGTATGATGTAAGGATCTCCATCACCGTCCAAAGAAACAGTTTATCATCAATATTGGGTGCATAGATATTCACCAGACAGATTTCAGCCCCATCTAAAAGACCATACACTAAGATATGTCTACTCCAACATACACATATGGTGCGCTGTGTTGGAATGACACCCCATTTGCGTATGTCATGCTATGTTTGTAGATTTGAGGGGTCCAGCTTATCACCCTTGAGGGTATCCAGGTACTAGGAGGTTGTTATCTGAGTCTGGGTGAGGATGATGGAGGAACTAGAGTACTAGTTGAAGAGCCAGGACTTCAGCTTCTTTTTGAATTCCAGCCGTGACATGGAGGTCCTGATGTGGAGTGGGAGGTTATTCCGGGCCTTTCCTGCCAGGTGGGAGAAGGATTGGCCTCCAGCTCTGCTTCAATGTATTCGAGTTCATGAGAGAGTGAGAGAGAGGCAGAGCAAAAGTGCCTGGAGGATTGGTGAAAGTGTAGGCGGTGGTTGAGGTAGGAGGGTCTGGTATTGTGCAGTGCCTTGAATGTGTGTGTGAGGAGCTTAAATTGTCATTGTTTCTGGACCGGGAGCCAGTGAAGCTGCCTGAGGTGGGGGTTTATATGGGTGCAAAGATGGAGGTCATGGATGAGTCTGGTGGGGGCGTTCTGGATGGTCTGGAGTCTTTAGAGGAGGTGGGCTGGTATTCCTACATAGAGTGCATTACCGTAATCCAGTATGCTTGTGATGAGAGCCTGAGTGATGGTGCGCCTTGAGCCCTGGGGGAGCCACTTGAAGATCTTGTATAGCATGCACAGGATGAAGAAGCAGGAGGATGTGACAGCATTGATTTGTGATACCATGGAGAGTTTGCTGTTGACTATGATTCTGAGGTTTCTGGTGCACTCAGTCGGGGTCGGTGTGGGGCTGAGCTCTGAGGGCCATCATGAGGAGTCCCATGGGGAGTTAGTGCCTCCAAAGATCAGCACCTCCGTCTTGTCAGTGTTGAGCTTCAGGAAGTTCTCCTTCATGCAGTCTGCGAAGCTGGTCATGCAGCTGTGGAAGTTGTTCCTGATGTTGATGGGGACTTCAGAGAGGTAGAGGATGATTTGCATGTCGTCATCTTAGAAGATGATGTTGACTCTGCGGGATCTGATTATGTTAGCTAGTGGAGTCGTGTAGGTGTTTTAATTAGGGTAGGGCTGAGAGACAATCCCTGTGGGGCTCCGCAGATGATTTCCTTGGGTTGGGAGGTGAAAGGAGGGAGGCGTATTCTTTGTGTTCTTCATGTGATAAAGGAGGTGATCCACTTGAATGCTGTTCCCCAGATTCCAGCGTGGTGGAGTCGCACTAAAAGAGTGTGGTGTGAGATGGTGTTGAATGCTACAGAGAGGTCAAGGAGGATGAGTGCAGCGGTCTCGCTTCGGTTGACTATTACTAGGATGTTGTCGGTGGCTGTGATGAGGCCGTTTGGGTGCTGTGGTTGCTGCAAAACCTGGTTTGGGTCTGTCAATGAGTAGGTGGTGTTCCAGGTGTTTGGCGAGTTGCTGTTTAATGGCTTTCTCCATGACATTAGCCGGGAAGGTAGTAGTGAGATGGGTCAGTAGATTTTGAGGTTGTTGGGTTTGGCCGATGGTTTCTTTAGGAATACTGCATGTTTACAGTTTTCTGGGACGGTAGCAGTGGCGATTGAGGCAGTTATTATTTTTTGTAAGTTCGAAGCTGATCTTGAGTCCACCTAGGTTGAAGATGTGGTGGGGACAGGGGTCGATGAGGGCCCCCCTGAGTAAACTATCTTTATGATGGCGGATGTGGGTGGCCAACATGGCGGCCGAGTAGGATGTGCCTGCTCGCCGCTCCCGTCCACCTGGGCCCAGCTCTACAGCTCGGGTCAGCAGACCCTGGAAGGTGCAGAAACACCGGCAACAACCCCGGTGATCGACCCTGCGACAGTCCAGGCCTGGAGGGGGCGTAGCATGGGCTCTGGAGGTCCGTGCCTGCCGCTCCTGCATCACTGAGCTCTCGGATCACCCGGCCGAGAGCAGGCGTGGGCAGCCTGCCCAGAGCCGACACAGGCTTGAATACACTGCCTGGGAGTGGAGGATAGCGGTGGTCCCGACAGCTGTGCACCGGGGTCCCGGAGCGGCGAAGCTGTCTCTCCGTTGGTACCAGCCAGATCGGCAGAAGGAAGCCGTCCCCATCGGGTCTTTGGGCCTTGGAGCTTATCGGGAGGCCCGTGGAGGTGTGCAGCCTACAGCGGGTGAGCCCAACCAAGGGCCTTATCTTCCCTCAACGACCCGGCCCCCTATCTGCATAACTGCGACTGCTGGCCAAGGTGCCCGAGGTGGATGCGTACAGTAGAGGGAGATGGCACTCAGGGCGGGTGCCCAATACTGCAGGCGTGGAGTGGCATAGAGGCCCATGCCCCGGAGTGCACTGCTGGGCTAGGCTGAGCAGCAGCGACGTGACACTGCCGCGGGCTTTGCAACGCAAAGCGGCCAGGAAGGCCCGGAACATTGGCTGCCGGCCCCTGGGGCATGAACTACTCTGAGCCCCCAAATACGACTGAAGACATTGCAGAGGACGGCCTTGAGAGTCGCGGAGTGAGCGACCGGGACAGAGAGGGCTCATGACCGAGAGCAGTACCTGGGAGCAGCTAGACCGGTGCAGCAAGCCTAGGGATAGGCCGAGGCGGGCCTCGTGGGCTCACCGGGGCTAATTGTTGGGCAAGGCCAGGAGGCCAGAACGAGTAGTAGGGCTGACCCACAGAGATTGTCCTCCCCCTATAGGAGAGACAAAATTACACGGTGAGAAGGGAGACCGTATGGACAGGCCTTGAGACTCAGTGGCCTGGTTTTGAAAAGGTCAAAAGTTGCACGGTGCAACAACAGATTGCTCGGAGGACATTTGAGGGAATGTGGTCCTCCCGTGCCCCCACTTATCTGTTTAGTGGCTCTTAACCACCGGCTCTAAATCATAGCCCGGAACTTAGACACAAGGGGGGAAGCAGTTACTCACAGCCATGGTGGCCAATAAAACTAAGAAAGAGTGATCAGTTAAAGATCTCCTCCTTAAAACCAGCGCTGGAGGGCCAAAGCGGCTCTGTCCTCGAGTGGGCACTGAATAGAACACGAACAGGGCGACGTTGAGGGACCAGTCACACGTGGTTTCCTTGAATCCTTATTTGCCTCACCGAAAGGGGAATTCCATACCATGAAGAAGGAAATATCCCTGGAAGTTCGGGAACTGCGAAGGGACATAGACTCAGTTAGCGATAGAGTGTACACACTGGAGATACAGGCTTCAACGAGGGATGAGGAGATCGACCAGCTTCAGCAGGACGTCCTCTGCCTTCAAGATGAGCAACTGGACCTTCAAGCCCATGCGGAGGATCTCGAGAATTGCTCCCGACGGAACAACATAAGAATCCGGGCAGTTCCTCAGGGAGTGGAAGGGCAGGACATAGCAGTGTTTGTGGAGTAACTCTTCCGTTTCATACTGGGTGTCCCCCCCGGAACAACAGATCAAACTGGACCGGACCCATCGCGTTGGGCCTAAGAGACCAGCGACAGCCCCCCCCGCACATTTTAACGTGTGTCCACGACTTTCAGCTAAAAGAACGGATTCTTCGGGAAGCACAAGACAAGCACCCTATAGACTTTCGTTCGTCCAGACCCCTCTTGTTTCAAGACTTAGTTGCTTCCACTCTGCAAAAAAGAAGGGAGTTTAGGCCAGTCACAGCATTCCTGCGCTCGAAAGACATTTCATATTCCTGGGGGCACCCCTTCAGGATAATTTTTAAGTGGGATGGCAGGCTCCGTCAAATCCGCTCTTTGCAGGAAGCCAAATCGCTAATCAATATGCCGAAAGACAACGGGGGGCCCCACCTCACGAGGACACCAGAGGATGGAACTGAAAGATGGCAACGGGTGGGAAGGTATCCACTGCAACTTCGCCCTGATCCTGAGACGATAGTCAAAGAAAGGAAAGCAGTCATCACAACATTGAAAGTGGACTCAGCTGCCGCAGATTGAAGAATGCAACGACCTGACGCCAGGGGGACGAGTTGAAAAGGAGCAGCACCTACGGGCCTTTGAACTTGGGGCTCGGTGGGATGGGGGTGGTATAGGGGTTCCTGCTGAACATCTCACGCCTCACCATGTGGTTTGCAACCCAGGACATTCACGGACTTTATAAATTGTCATTACATTTCGTTTGTTCTGTTATTGGGGTAACAGGGCTGTTTCCTCCTCCTTCTAAATATGGACTAACTTTCACTCGTATATGCTAGGGCGACCACTGGGTACTCCGGACAGGTATGAACACTTTTGTTAGCTTTGTATATGGAGCCCATGGCTCAGCGGGTACGGGACGACCCCTTAATCTCAGGGGTGCAATTCGAGGGCAAAGAGCATAAAATTAGTCTCTATGCCAATGACGTGGTGGCCACATTGGAGAAGCCTAGGGAGTCCCTCCCAGCCTTACTGGCGGAGTTGGAACATTTTGCTGAAGCGTCAGGCTTCAAGATCAAGGTGCATAAATCACAAGCCCTCAATCTATTTCTCGGCCCTGACACCTTGGGAGCACTTCAGCGATCTTACCGTATTCATTGGGCTCAGGACGCAATTCCTTACCTAGGCCTACAGCTCACTGCCAGTATTCAGGAAACTAACTCGCGGAACTACACAACACTGCTACAGCACGTGAGGGAATGCCTTCGTAAGTGGAGGCCTCACTCGCTGTCGTGGTTGGGCCGGATAGCGGCCATAAAAATGACCATACTTCCTAAGATAATCTACGTATTCCAGACACTCCCACTAGTTCCCCCTTCGGGTGTATTACACTCACTACAAAGGGACTTAGAGCGCTTCATATGGCCAGACCAGAGGCCGCGACTGCGTAGGGAGGTAAGCTATAGGGACCCAGGGTGGGAGGACTGGGAGTCCCCAATTTGCAAGCCTATTGGTGGGCAGTTCAGATGAGACCACTGGTTGAGTGTTCTCATCCAGAGACTGAGAAACACTGGCTGTTTATGGATAGGTCCCTTGCCAGACAGCCACTCTGGGGAGTCCCCTTTCTTACGAAAGCTGCCAGACCTTGGAGCTTATACCTTTCTAAGGTGACTCACCCCACCCTCCTAGCTTGGGATAGGGTAGCCGGCTCCCAGGGACTTACGACAATCACACCTATAATGAACAACCCAGATTTTGCACCAGGACTTGACACGTTGGGGCTCACATATTGGACTAAAGAAGGCCAGCGCTCCATAGGACATCTCTTTGACACGACAGGCCCTCTGACATTTTCTGACTTTCGCAGGGGACATGACCTCCCAGAGATGGACCGCTACCGCTATTTACAGATCCGACATTGGGTGATGCACCCAGAGGTGCGGGAAGATGCAGAACGACACCTCACACCTTTCAAAAAGTGGCTACTCATGAGGCACACAGATGCCCGCCTTACATCAGACTTGTATAAATTCATCAAGTGCGTCCCTGACACTGGGAAATCTCCTGGTCAGTTGCATTGGGAAGCGGAACATAGCAGATCACTGACACAGAAAGAATGGTCAGAGCTCGACACAGCGCGAAACATGGCAAGCATTGAAACGGCCACGAAAATTGCCACCTATTGGGACTTAACTCTCCCCCAGCTCCATAAGGGCAACCCATCAGGAAACCCTCAAAGTTGGAGGGCATGTGGTTTGCTGGGCACTCTGACTCACCTGTAATGGGACTCTCCTCATCTGGTGGATTATTGGAAACAGATAATAGATGACATCGATTCCCATTTCGACACCCAAATTCCCCGTTTCCCAGCTTACACTCTTTTGGGTCTCCCTAATCCTATCACCTTCCCACTCAGGGTGCGAAGAGGCAGACAAATGGCATTAGCACTGGGGGCAGCCCTACAAAACATCCTCTCCCACTGGAGCACTACAACTATCCTAACTCGTCTGGGATGGCTCCATAGGTTGTGGGGCATACATGGGATGGAGAAAATGTCATTATCACTCACAAAACCAGGTGCCTCCTTCCACGACCTGTGGAAACCCTTCTTAAAACTGTTGGCTTCGGAGTTTACAGAACTTACCTGCCCTAAATACTTGAGATTACTACAACTGGTGGATCCACCTCTAAAGGCGAATTTGTACAAGCATGCACAACACTAAGCCCAATCCACTAGGGACGATTGACCGTTGAAGATTCTGGAAGAACATTGTGCCGGCTTAAGCCTTTGAGAGGAGGAGAGGGAGGGGGTGGGGGGCTGGGGGGGGGGTTATCTTCTTGTTTTTTTTTTTATTTCTTATTTACGGCAGTCCCACGGGTGGGCTATTCCATGATATGTACAGCACATATTTGTTCTTTGTTTGTTGTTTTACTGATTTGAAATCAATAAAAGAAATCTAAACATGATGGCGGATGTGTTCTGGTGGGTAAGTTGGCTCCATTTGGTCAGCTGAGTGTCCATCATGTCGGTGGTGGTGGTAGGAGGGAGGTTGATGAAGTCAGATGGCTTGGGTTGAGGCACAAGATTTGGTAGATCTTGGCTATTTTGTTGTTGAAGAAATCAGCTTATTGCAAAGTTCTAGCAAAGGGGTGACATTGTTTGCTGCAGCTAAGGGGTTGGAGAATTCCGTGACGTTCCTTGTTGGCTTTAAAATTGGTTTCGATTCTTGCTGTGAGGGCTTTTATCCCTGTTTTCTGTAATTGGTGGTGTCAGGTATGTGGAAGAAAAGATCTGTCTCCTCCATTTTTCCTCAGCTTATTCCACTCTATGTCGATTAAATGTGAATTGCAGGAAAGACAACCCCACCCCATAACGCTCGAGGTAGGTATACACTGTGTAACACTTGGTGTAATCGTATGGGCCCCTGACCATCCTGGAGAATACTATTACATTGCCCCCCTGAATTTTGATCAATATTTTTTTGTGAATCTTTCTTTTTTTTTTTTTTTTTTGAAAAAAGTTTTTATTGAACAATAATTCGGTTACAAGTATGGGCCTACAACCACCCGGGCCGGCCGCTAGGTACATAAGGAAATATACACATATCAAAGCTGCAATCCGTTCCCCGGGCACTGCCCCGCAGTGGCTCAAGATAGTCCTCGAGGAACAGCAAGCGTCAGTCCAACAATAACAGAAACAAAAAGAAAAACAATAAAAACAAAAGGCGAGTTACGAGGGATACCAGTGCGGTTCAGGCTGCCCCCGGGAGACTCCAGTCAGAACATTTGAGCAATCCGCTAAAGAGAGGAGTACCGGGAGGCCGGGGACGGAGGGGGGGGGGGAGGGGGTCAAGGGAGATGAACGTCCGTATGTGGTTGTTACAAAAAGCGCCAGGAGCCGTCAAGGGTCAGGGGGACATGGCGATATCAGTGTCTACCAGGGGGGGCGTACAGATGCCTCCGCGATACGCATTCCATTGACCCCAAATTCTACCCCATGCCCCCGGCTTGCCACGGGCCACATACACTGTCTTCTCCCGAAACATACACCAGTCCATATTCTCCTTCCATACAGACACGGTGGGCGGCCGTTGAGCGCCCCAATGTTGCGCTATATCCCTCTTGGCAATCATGTTCCCTAGGGCCGCCCACCGAGTCTGAGCCGCGTTGTAGTCATTGGGCTCCCACACATTCAGGACACAGCGACGCACCTCCGGCAGCAGCACAACCCCGGTGACCTGTCCCATAACCGTGTGGACCCGGCGCCAGTAGTCCGCCACCTCGCGACACTCCCAAAGGATATGAAGAAAGGTGGCGCTGAGCCCGCAGCCTCGCTTACAGAGTCCGTCGTCGGAGAATCCCATCGCGACCAAGCGCGGACCCGTAACATACACCCGGTGGAGAATCTTGAGCTGTACCAACCGGAGACGAGCCGGAATGGCAACCTCCTTGGGGGACGACAGTGCAGACTGCCAGTCTTCGTCGTCCAATTCAACCCCATCCCCAGTCCAAGCCCCCCGAAGGCGCACCAGGAGATCCGCCCGGTGATTAATCAATTTTTTATAAATTAAAGAAATAGTACTATCAGGGACATGTCCGTCAAGTACGCGGTCCTCGAGGGGCGAGGAAACAGGGATCTTGGTCCCCTCCCCGAAGACCGAGAGCAGGGCGTGTCGAACCTGGGCGTAGCGGAAGAACTCCCTGTCGGTCAGCTCGTATTCGGCCTGGAGCACCGCGAAAGTCTTGACCGCGCCCTTGTGCCACAGGTCCCCCACTTTGCTGATACCAATCGTGTCCCACTGGTCAAACCCCTTGGTGGTCCACAAGCTGCCCAGGCGGTCGGAGGCAAACAAGGGAGTAGCACATGTCATTCGCTCACTCCAGCCCGTGGCCGCAGTGGCAGCCCTCCAGGTCCGCACAGCAATCTTAGTAGGACCCGTAAGGGTCCGGTCAGCCAGGCGGGAATAAAGTGCCCTGTTGTAGTTCCCGCCGGGAAGCAGGAACTTGTCCATCTCATACGCCGGATTCAAGCCGGGCGCATACGTGGCGTGGTTAATGGCAGATAGCTGCGAGGCCCAATAGTACCTGCGAATGTCAGGAAGCGCGATGCCCCCGTCATACCAGGGGAGAGTGAGCTTGGCAAGAGCAATACGCGCCCGGCCGTTCCACACCAGTCTCCTCTGCAGGCTCTCCACCTCCCGAAAGTAAGCCACTGGGATAACGTCAAAGGAGTTCTGGAGTGCATAGAGGAACCTGGGAAGGGACATCATTTTAAACAGCGCGGCCCGACCCAGCGGGGACAGGGGCAGCCTGCACCACCGGGCCGTGTCCTCCCGCAGCCGCCGAAGTGGACGCAGAAGATTCTGCTCGTAGCGAGCCACCGGGTCCAGCGAAACGTATATCCCCAGGTACTTAAAGCCGCTCAGAGATATTTGAATCGGGAGCCGAGGCGGCAGGAGAGGAGGACCACCAGCGATGGGATAAACGCAGGATTTAGACCAATTGATCGTGAGACCCGAATTGTTCCCAAAGGAGGTCAGAACGTCAAAAAGGACGTTGAGTGACTGCCGCGGTGAGGTGAGGTACAGGAGAATGTCGTCCGCATACAGCGAGACCCGATCTTCAAAGCCCGGGCCCCACCGGATCCCTCTAAGCGAGGGCTCCCAACGGAGCCAGGCAGCGAGTGGCTCCAGGGCGAGAGCAAAAAGCAACGGGGACAACGGGCACCCCTGCCTCGTGCCCCTGCCAAGGGCAAAGGGCCGAGAGACCCGCCCATTCACCACCACTTGAGCCATGGGTCCCGTGTAAAGGAGCCTCACCCAGCCAATAAATCCCTCTCCAAAGCCGAATTTATCCAAGACGGCCCAGAGGAATGGCCACTCAATAGTGTCAAATGCCATCGTGGCATCCAAAGAAACCAGCACGGCCGGTTCGGAGAGAAACTCCGCCCTGGCGAGGACCCCGTGCAGACGCCGCAAGTTAAGAGCGGTGTTGCGGTGCGGGATAAAGCCGCATTGGTCCGGATGAATAAGGTCGCACACTACACTCAACAATCGATTGGCCAGGACTTTCGCCAGGATTTTAGGCTCCGCATTGAGCAGTGAAATAGGCCGGTAGGAGGTACAGCGGTCACGAGGCTTGCCCTCCTTGGGAATAACGACTATAGTGGCCAAGCGCTGGTCGGCAGGAAGGGAACCCGCCGCAAGAGAGTCGCGGAACATGCGGCCGAGGAAGGGCGCAAGCTTATCAGGACGCAATTTGTATAGTTCAATGGGCAGACCGTTAGGACCCATAGCCTTGCCCGAGCGAAGGGAACGAATCGCGGTCGCTATTTCATCCGACGATAAGGGGGCGTCCAACCGCTCCCGGTCCTCAACGGACAGGCCGGGCAGAGCAATATCTCTCAGTAGGAGGCGAGAGTCATCCTCGTCCCTGTCAGTCACCGGGGAGTACACCGCCCGGAGGTGATCAGCGAAGCATTCCACAATCTCATCCGGCTCAGTCACACACACACCATCCGTAGCACGCAACTCGGGGACCACACGATTCACTCTCTCTTTTTTGTCCAGCCACGCAATCAACTTACCCGCCTTGTCCCCCGCGTCATACAATCGGCCCTGCCGCTCCCTATACATAGTTTTGGCCGCGTCAGTGACCAGGGACCTATATTCGAACTGTTTCAGGCTAAGGGCATGTAGTCCGTCCGGAGTAACATTCGCCTCCAGGGCCGACTCCAGCCCCGAGATGTCAGTCTCCAGCTTTACCACCGCCTCGCTCCTAACCTTCTTGGCCACCACTATCTGGGCGAGGGCGTGTCCGCGTAGCACAGTTTTAAAGGCTTCCCAAAGGGACAACGCAGACGACACCGACCCCTCGTTTTCACTAAAGTATTGGTCCATGGCCTTAACCAGGCTGTCCCGAGTCACAGGGTCCCGCAGGTACCAGGGGTTAATGGGAGCTATCCGACCTGCGGACCGCGACCCGGTGTCAAAGAGAAGCCACAGCGGAGAATGGTCGGAGATACCACGCGCCAGGTGTCTGACCTCTCGAATCCGACCAGTCTGCGCCGCGGGCATGAGAAAGTAGTCTAACCTGGAGAGACTCCCATGCGCCCCTGAATGAAAGGTGAACTGGCACTGGGTCGGATGCAATAGTCTCCAACTATCCACCAAGCCGAAGGTCTCCAACATCCCACCCAGCCATGACTGGGCAGCGGGGAGGGTCCTAGGTGGGTGACGATCCAGTTCACCCGAAACCACAGAATTAAAGTCCCCGCCCATGAGCAGGAGGCCGTCCGGAAGGTCAAGCAGCATTCGACCCAAGTCAGTGAAGGTGGAGTTCTGGAGGCCCGGGGGGACGTAGACTGAAACCAGGGTAAGGGGCTGCCCCTCCCACCTCCCAGTCAAACACACATAGCGCCCCCTGTCATCAGAGACTATCCTCGTGATCTCCACCGGAAGGGAGGTTCGCAGGAGAATGCCCACCCCCCTGGAGCCAGTTGTGAAACCAGAATGGGCTACGAGGCGGTATCCCCCCCTGTTCATCGCATGGCAGACATTGCCGACCAAATGCGTCTCCTGGAGAAGCACCACATCAGGAGTCAAACGACGCAAATATTGCAGTACAACACCCCGCTTAATACGGTCCCCCAACCCATTGACGTTCCATGACATAATCCTCAACCCGTCTCCCCCCATCCCATCCAATAGCTCAAGAAGCCCCCAGCCCGCAGCACCGCTCCCAAATATGGATAAAAATCAATACCTCGCCCTGTAAACAAAAAACACACAACTAAACAACCCCTCTTCCCCCCCAACCCCACCCCAAGTCCAACGCCCCCCACCCTGCACCCCTGCGGGCCAAAGACCCCCCCCAACTTGCAGTGTGCCTGTCGCCCCATTAACCCCATTCTACAAAAAGACCCCGGAGGAGGAAAGGGACCCGTACCCGCCCGCACCCCTCACGGGTCCTGGTAAAGCACAGTATGCAAAAGAAGTGAGACCCAACTGTACAGTGCCAAGCCGCAGAAAGTAAAGACCAAAAGTCAGTCTAAGGGGACCCGTCACCTGCGGTGCCCCCAGAGGGCCCGGGCCGGCCACCCCCGTCCGGCAGCGAGTCCAGCCAGTTACTTGCGGCCACAGGAGAGTCAAAAAAGGCTGTCCGCTCTCCATGCTCCACTCGAAGTTTCGCCGGGTAGATCATTGAGTACTTCAGGCCTAGCTCGCGGAGACGGCGCTTCACCCCTTGGAATCCCATCCGCTGTTTCTGGACCAGTTGCGTGAAGTCCGGATAAAAGTTGATGGTCGAGTTCTCGTAGCGGACCGGGCCACGGGTCCGTGAAGCCTGCAGAATAGCATCGCGGTCCCTGTAGTGGAACAGTTTAGCCACGATAGGCCTCGGGGGGGCCCCCGGCCGCGGCCGGCCGCCCGGAACTCGATGGGCCCGCTCCACAGCGAAGAATTTGCTTAGGCCAACCGGGGACAGCTGTTGCAGGATAAGTTCCTCGACCACGAGGTCCACCGGGCGGCTGTCGGAGGACTCCGGTACCCCAATGATGCGGATATTGTTGCGTCGGGCCCGTCCCTCGCAGTCCTCAAGTCGCCGGGCCATATGGTCATTGACCACTCTAATGTCCCCAAGCGCGGCCCGCAGATCCGACACCTCCGCACCCAGGGTGGAGGTCCGTGCATCAAGGGCCTGGACCTTCTCGTTGGTTTTAGAGAGGTCGGCCCGAATCAAGGTGACGTCGATCGCGACAGTGTCGATCTTACGGGCCAGGGCCTCATATTGCGTCGCGATAGTTTCCCTGATGCCCTCGATGGCGCCCATAATGTCCTGCAGGGAAGGTTCCGCAGCAACGGTCGTGCCTCCCCCTGCAGCATCCGGGGAGAGGCCAGCAGCGCCAGGGGACCTCCTGCCCTGGGTATAGCGGTCCATGTTGTTGCTCTGGACCGCTCCCCCGCGCAGTGAAGCCTTGGTCTTGCGCCCCTCCGGACCCCCCTTGCCCGCCATATGAGCACAGTCACTTAATGGGACCTCCGATCAAGGGGTGCGCGGGTGCCAGCGAAAGGACCACAAACCGTCGGTGTAGGGGCCGGAGGCGTCAGACCCGCCAGTAGCAGATGAAAGCAAACCTCGGGCAGAGGCCCAGGAGGCACCTCGCCACCTTGAGCACGCACGCCAGCTGATCTCCTGAAGGCCAAAACCGAAACCGAAAGTGCTGAATCGGTAACTGGCACCGCGCTGAGGCCGCTGTTGTTCAATTGCAGCCCGGCCCCACGGGTCACCTTCACCCCGGCCACCTCCGTCGGGTGGGTCCCAAAAGTTCCGGCGACAATAACTCAGGAGCCCCAGGACCGATTAGAGTTTTGAAAAGAGATATATGATCAGCTGGTCTTCATCTCCCAGATTCCATACACCAAATCAGGATAGTCTCAGGATATATTCCGAGGAGCAGAAAGGGTCCGGGGAGCCCTGTGCTCACGCGACCATCTTGGATGCGCGCTAAGCTCCTCCTCCCTGTGAATCTTTCTTGAAGGGTGTACTGAAAATATTTGGTTGAACATTTCACTAAGCATCTTGCCCTACCTGATCCCTCTACAGTAGGTCATAGCATTATGTGAACCGTCGCTGTGTTGACATCCTCCTGCCTCTACTCGTGATCAAGAAAAAAACAACACCCATAAAACTGTCTCCTCTCCCCCTGATAAACACCCCAACCATTGTGACTTTACGTTTCCCCATGCAATCGATAACTGATATGTACGTCTCCCACCCACTCAACATTTCATAACCTTAACCCCAAGTCTGTAGAACTACAGGCCCGATTTAAAGAAGTAATCTGAGACAAAATCCTAAACTTACTACTTTTGGTATTCACAGAAGGCATTTAGTAGTAGTAAAGTTAGGATTTTGTCTTAAGTCTGTCTTAAGTCAGTCCTAAGTTTGTCTTAAGTTTGTCTTAAGTCTGTCTTAAGTTAAACTTAAGACAAAAGCCTAACTTTACTACTACTAAATGCCTTCTCTGAATACCAAAAGTAGTAAGTTTAGGATTTTGTCTCAGATTAGTTCTCTGAATCGGCCCCTACCTTTTTTTAAAAACTATTTATTGGGGATTTTTCTTTCAATAACGAACACAGTGTTACAAGACCATTCTGGCATTCAGAGACATTATACAACCCCATCTCAGAGACTTGCCAAGCAGGAACATGTGTGCTGAAGAGGGGAGTAAGTGAGTGCGGTAACTGTCAAGACATCTCAGTGGAAGATGACTGGTAATGTACGGACAGGATATGAGCTGGGCTGGGAAACGGACCTGGCATGTAGAGGCTCTGGCCTGACCAGCTGATCAGATCGGGATTAAGGTGGACGCCAAGTGTGCCATCGATCATGGTAAAACAGCCTTAAAGTGGTTAGCGAGTATCAACTCTGAGCCTCCCGTTGGGAGGGGGGGCCCGAGGGGAATGGTAGAATTAAAAGACAGGGGGTGGCAGGGGAGATGCACGTGCGCATAGCTGACAGCTCTGACGGGTTCACGGGGGTTAGTTGTGTCAGTGCGAGTGAGTTGCTGGAAGTGATCGAGGAAGGTGTTCCAAGCCGCTGAAATAGTCTGTTTCCGAAGATGACAACCGTCTTCATAGTGCAGGGCCTCACCTTCTGCCCGCCCCCTTTCCGCAGCGCATCATGGCAAACAGTAATCGGAGGGTCTGTGCAGCCCTCCACTGCAGGGTCAGAGTTCTCTTGGCCACTAGGAGGGCCAAGCTGGCGAACCGCTCCCGCACCGTGTGTTGTCTCCTGCGCTTGAAGATGACGAGGGCACAGGCTTCCCATGATTCGAGATGGTTGAGCTCGGTTATCTCTATTAACACATCGTAAACCGAGCACCAGTAGGAGGAGAGGGCTGGGCAGGACCGCAAAGTATGCTGTAGGTCGGCTGACGTCGAGCTGCAGTGTGGGCAGCATAGATGCGGTGTAGGAAAACCAGTTAAATTGCTCAGTTGTCAGATAGACCTGGTGCAGGATGGTGAAATGAATGTTTTTGAAGCGGGCCTTTCTGGACACCCGACGGGGAATTCCAGAGCCTGCTCCCATTCCGAATCGTGATGTACTTGTGTGATATTGTCCTCCAACCTGCACTGCAAGACGATAAGCGGAATCCCAGTATGTCCCCTGATGGCCCTGTAGATCCACGTTATCAGGTGGTTTCCTGCCACCATGAGTAGGAGAGACTATATGAAGGGGTGTGTTTGAGGTTCCTTGTCGCGTGTGGACCAGAGGACGCGTCAGTATGACGCAGATGCCGGTAGGTAAGAAATTGACCACGGGGGAGAGCATGGTTGGAGATAATTTGATCAAAGGTAAGAAAGTGGCCTGCAGCAAAGAGGTCGCGGATTTGGTCAGGGACTGCTTGTGCCAGTTCTTCAGTTCAGCAGGTGAGTAGGAACCAGGGAATCACAGGACGCCCTGCAGGAGGGGTGCCAGAGCATATGGCAGGACATGGCACGTAAGATGAGAGGTTCTGGCCATACATCTACGGGCAATCATGACCTGCAATGACCATGTGGACTGGGGCTTTGCTCTGGGGAGCAGGACGTTCCAGATCATGGACAGCCGGAGGAGACCGGAGCAGTTGCATGTCACCGCAATGTGTCGCCCCATCAACCATCGCGAGACACACTGCAACTGCACCACCAAGTAGTAGGCCTCAAATGATGGAGCACCATCCCTGCTCTATTCACTGGTAGCTGTAGGTCTTTCAGCACGTCTCTGTAGCACTTGCCTCCCCATACAAGTTCTCCCAATAGAGTGTCTAATTCCTGGAAAAAAATGCCATGGAGAGGTAATAGGAAAGTTTACAAAACAGTAAAGCAGCCTTGATAAAATTATCATTTTGGACAAGGCATTGTTCCAGGTCGTGGCTAGGGGAGGTTCCTCCCGAACTGCACCTGGGGTTTAGGGTGTAGAGGGCTTTCCTCAGGTTGCCCTCGCACTGGTCATCTGTGGAGTGGTAAAGGTGAATGCCAAGATATCGGACTGTGACTGTCTTCCAAGTCAGAAGGGTGCCTCAGAGATTCAGTTCATGTGAAGGAATGTCAGGGCTGAGCCGGTACACACAGGATTTGGCCCTGTTGACCTGGAGGCCTGCCGCCTGGGAAAACGTGGTAAGTGTGTCATGTACGGGGAGAAATCCAAACGGAAGTTGTCTGCGTACAGAGACACTGCTTGGGTTGTATCATCCAAGGGAATACCCCAGGTTCCCCCTGCTCCACTGGCAAAGTCGGATGGCAGGGACTCAATAGTGATGGCAAACAGCAGGGAAGACATTGGGCAGCCCTGTCGGGTGCCCCTGCCTACAGGGAAGTATGGCGAGATAAGCCGACCCAGGCAGGTTCTAGAGGTAGGGTTAGTATACAATAGTTTAATGTATGCCAATAGGCGTTCCCCCATCCTAGCCAGCACTTAAAAAGAGATAATTCCAGGTGAGGGTGTCAGAGGCTTTTTATAAATCCAGGATTAAACAGGGCTGCCTGACCCATGACGTGAAAGAGACGGATGTTCTGAGACATGCTATGTCCCGGGACAAAGCGGTTTTGGTCTGGGTAAATTAACTTGTTTAAGATCTGAGTGTCTAAATACACAGCAAAAGACCTGGTAATGTATAGGCACTTCTTGTAAATAGATGGGATAAACAGAAGGGTAATGTAAACAACTATTACTCCTACAGCAGTAGTTCCCGTCATGAACTATCATTCCATCCCTCGTGCCAACAAACTTAGTATTTTTTTAAAAAATTCCAAAAAATGAACACCAAAAACAACCATGTGCAACGTGTTGAACCACAAAAAATGTGAGAAAGTTTTGAAAAAGTTGTGAAAAAATGAGAAAGTATCTCTTTCTCATGTATAAACGATAACGTGTCCCAATTACAAAACAAGGAAAAAGAGGGAAGCAGGGAAGTTTTTTAAGGCAGCCCAAAACCAAAAGAAGGAAAAAGAAAGATCCGTGAAATCTTTATAGGTAAAATTAGGTCTGGCTCACGTCTATATTCCAATTAGTTTATTCCATTCCGTGAGTCATCCCAAGGTTAAAAACACGGTCATGTTATATAACCACATTAAGGAATGGCCAACATGTTTCATTGCCTACTTATCTTTGCGGCAAATTCATCAGGGCGTCAAGGGTCTGCACTCGCTTCCCTGGATTTTTCTATTTGAAAAAGAAGAAAAAACCTGCACACATGCAGAAGACACAACGTTTTTTTAACGGGTATGAACGGTTGTTGTCTACAAAGGCTACATTGAGTACTTGATTTTATATTTGTTTCTTCAGATGAAGGTGTAAACAACGAAGGTGTTTTTACCTGGGACAACAAAGTGCGAGTTGCATTGATTCCCTAAGCTAATTGAGAGCCGGTATGCGGGCCCGTGGCTCCTATTAGGTAACTTGCAGTGATGATTGTACAGTTGTCGCTCAGGATATATGCCTTGAAAATTAAAGTGGGGTGTATTTGGTTTCCTTGTTACACTCATCAACCATGTGTGTTCATTGTGTCTTCTGCATGTGTGCAGGTTTTTTCTTCTTTTTCAAATAGAAAAATCCAGGGAAGCGAGTGCAGACCCTTGACGCCCTGATGAATTTGCCGCAAAGATAAGTAGGCAATGAAACATGTTGGCCATTCCTTAATGTGGTTATATAACATGACCGTGTTTTTAACCTTGGGATGACTCACGGAATGGAATAAACTAATTGGAATATAGACGTGAGCCAGACCTAATTTTACCTATAAAGATTTCACGGATCTTTCTTTTTCCTTCTTTTGGTTTTGAGCTGCCTTAAAAAACTTCCCTGCTTCCCTCTTTTTCCTTGTTTTGTAATTGGGACACGTTATCGTTTATACATGAGAAAGATATCGATGATGAGAAAATTGTGAGCAAACTGGTGAGAACCTACCAGCAGCTCCCCTGGTGTTGCGCACGTGAGATACTTTCTAATTTTTCCACAACTTTTTCAAAACTTTCTCACATTTTTTGTGGTTCAACACGTTGCACATGGTTGTTTTTGGTGTTCATTTTTTGGAATTTTTTAAAAAAAATACTAAGTTTGTTGGCACGAGGGATGGAATGATAGTTCATGACGGGAACTACTGCTGTAGGAGTAATAGTTGTTTACATTACCCTTCTGTTTATCCCATCTATTTACAAGAAGTGCCTATACATTACCAGGTCTTTTGCTGTGTATTTAGTGACTGAGTGGAGGGTGACCTGGTTTTTTCCCTCTTTGACTCCTTTTTGATTATAAGATCTGAGTGTATCTGTCGGCCAGGATCTTCCCTAGGATCTTGTAGTCAGTGCCTAGGAAGGTGATTGGCCTATAAGAAGAGAGATGGGTGGCGTCTCTGTCAGGCTTCGGGAGGGACACCAAGAAGGACTCCCGGAGGGTCAGGGGCAATTCTCCAAGTCGGCCTGTGGAACTAGTTGACTCCTAATGTACAGGGTGGGGTCTTGCAACACCCAGGTCCCGTGTGCTTGGTAAGGCCCAACCATGGTTGTAGACAACTGTTCTCCCCAGCTTCCCTAGCTTGTTACTTCCCCCTATCTGGTCTTTGAAATTTGGGTGAGTACCCCTATTCCTTTTAGATCCAAATAGTCATATGATGTTAAAATATTCCCTTTGTGTCCCCTATATGTTGTGTATTAATATCATGTATATCCCCCCTTATATACCCAGGAATTATGTTGTGCCATCCATATTCTCAAATGCACCCTTGTCTTGTGTTTTGTGGTCTCTCTTCCCAGTCCCCTAGTGATATGAAGACCCTGCATTTAGACCTGTATAACATTTACTCTGTCCATTGTCTTATCTCCATCAAGGCCCAGGTGATCTTCACATCTTTATGTCCTCCGGTGTCCCATCTGGGCTGGGACAGTTGGCGGCCTCCAGCGAGGCGGATTCCTGACATCCTGCCACTTACAGCATATCATACTGTTGCACCTTGATTTAGGGGCTCCCCTACTCCGTCATCATGCTTCATTTCCTTTGTTCAGCCACTTGGCCTGTTTTGGTCCTGCTCCAACTCCTGGAGTTCATTGGCTCTGTTTCTGCTTTCCAACCAGTGTGGTATTGGGATGCATAAAGAAATGGGTCTGCCCCCTGCACCCCTCACACATCTGCATGGAATAAGAGCATATGTTGGATGCTCATTTTTCTTAATTTCTAGGTCACTGCTATGAAAGATTATCTCTTAGTCTGCAATTTCCTTATGTAGTCTGGGAATATTCTAATTGCATTCCCTTGAAACCTTGGGAAACACTGTCTCGAGCCCCACCTCAGAATATCACCTCTTTCCCTGTAGTTGAGTATTTTTGTGATAAGGGCTCTCTATGGCAAAACCGGTGTACTCTTTCAGTGGCAAAAATCGTGGACAAATCATCAAGCCCATAATGTCCTTAAGCTAGTTTTCGGAAAACAGATTTGTGGCATCTCCTTCTTCTTGATCTGGAAATCCCACAAAGCAAAGATTACACCCCCTCACTCTAACCTCTGCATCGTCTATACTCTCATAATTATATTATGCCCGATCCGTGAAAGTGCAGATCATGGTCCTTCCACCTTATTGGTTGAAGTGGTTACATTCTTTGCAGTCGCTTGTACAACGTTTATTAACTTTGCAGAGATTGATTCTCAGAAGGTTTACCTCTGTGAAGATAGTGCCCCTTTGGAGTCTAGCCCTTGCTTAGAGGGTCTGATTGCCACCAGGATTTGTCTTACGGAGGGTTTTGATGTTATGGAGGAGGAGTTGATCTCCTCTGTTATTCGTCTGTCGTTTATGCCATCGACCAGCCCATCTTACTGATCCATCTTCATTTGTTGGGAGGCTTCGGAAGATCTTTTGTGCCCCACATTGTTGTCAGCCTCTGTATGCTGGGGTGTGAGTGTATGACTACTAATTCTAGGATCTTTGTAGTCTGTCCACTAAGCTGAGGGGACACTTTGGTTATAAGTGTGACTTAGGCTCTCCTTAGGATCTCCAAATCCTGTAGGGCTTCTGTACCCCAGGGCCTACAAGGTCACTGCTTCCCTGAGACAGCCAGGATGTTATTATCCAGACATGAGCCCATTCCGCCCACTAAAAAAAGGTCTGTATATATCTTTTTGGCTCTAATTGTTTCCTAGTAAGCAATTCACAACAAAGGCCAGAGTGACTGGGTCCAGCAACCCTAGTTCAGACCACCTGCGAGTAGGTGGAGGCCCACAGGTCACACATTGTTTTACATTTCCCCTCCCCACTGTCCGCCATCATGTGGAATAACTCATCAGTCTTTGGTAGCTCCAAAGTGCATTATGCCTAGGCCCATCTCTTGTCTTGAGCCTTCATGGCCCTTAAAGTCCTCTGCTTGTCATTATTTTATATATGCCAGTTTCATCCTTTGCCCGATACCACCTTCCAAGGATCACCAAAGGGGCATCAGGGACTCAGCATATGTCAGGGTGCACAAAGAGGAGGGAGAAATGTGGGAGCAAGGGAGAGAGAAGCCCCCACTCATCACACCGGCTAGCACCATCTCTCCATCTCTCCATTTATAAATAAAATCGCCCTCAGCTAATGTTATCATGCTGGATGCCGTTCTTATATTCTGCCTGCCTCCTCTACATCGGAAGGTCTAGCCCTGGAGGGCTGGATCCCAGGTTCTCTTTTAGGTGGTTGTGTGCAGGGTTCAGCATGTCATGGCAGTCTCTTAGGCCACATGCCCACATCATGGGCTTCCATTTGGGTCTACTGCAGGCCTTCTTTGTTCTGAGGCTCAGGGCTGCATCAAAGCTGAGACTATCAGACTGCTCAGACTATCACCTCACCTCCATATCCTTGTCAAACCTGTCTCTTTTTCTAGCTCCATTCATGGGCCAACACTGCCATGATCCCCTCCGCACACATAAGAGGTGGCTCGGATGCTTCCTGGGACCCTGGCGGTGGCTCTGTGTCACAGCAAAGGTTCAGATGTCTCAGTCCACTTTCAGCGTGGTCCAGTTTCCATAATTAGAGGGGAGCCCACGACCAAACCTCACCACCAGACAGACTCCTACTAAGGTTGATTCTGCTCTCTCTTCACACCACAATACATCCATTGGCTGCTCCTCTATGACTCTGTTCTACTGCGAGCACTGCATCACACAAGGGATCATAAAATGCTGGAGGATAGTTCAGAAAGAACAATTGATGGACAGAATGCAGAACAATGTCATACATTCACCCCAGTACAGAGATCTGGACCTAAATCCTTTGTTTTTTTGCTCACCATGCCATTCCAGTTTGTACCCAGCCATATGCAAATCAGTCTTGACCCTGTGCCCAATGGGAACAGTCCAGCCCGAACTGCCAGGCCAGGTCCTCCCTGGACTGGAAACAAGCATCCTAGGACCGGTTTCGGGCTTTCAGCCCTCATCAGCCAGGATAGCTTGGCTCCAGTGGCATGGAGAGCACGGGACCCACGTCTGGGCATACCCGTCCCACCCGGGGTAAAAATTGCAAAAAGAACAATTGATGGACAGAATGCAGAACAATGTCATACATTCACCCCAGTACAGAGATCTGGGCCTAAATCCATTGTTTTTTTGCTCACCATGCCATTCCAGTTTGGACCCAGCCATATGCAAATCAGTCTTGATCTGTTTGGCTAAGATCTCCTCGCATGCTCAGAATAGTTTAGAAGCTGCTCACTTGTTCTCTGCTGCTAATTTTTTAAAAACAGAATTGTATTTGCTGTTTAAAATTTAAATTGATTCTCTCACCCGCACGCTTCTTTCCGGCCCAGCTGCTGCTGGCTGTCACACCCTCTAGTCAGCCTATCAGCGCGAAGGGGGGCGGAGCCAAGGCTGCCACCGGCTACTTCATGCCGGTCGCAGCGTGTCTGTGCCCGTCCGCGCCCTTACGGGACCGGGGGCCTGTCACTATGCTCGGGGAATCAGCTATACTCTTGGCGAACTGTTGGCACTCCATACAATCTGCCAATTTCAAGCTCAATCCCCTCACACATTCCAGCATCCTGGAGCAGGGAATCCTGGAACCTAGGACTACTTTCCCTGAAATCTGTGGTGCCAACATGATTGGCCCACCTACAACTCAACACGGCCAGGACCATAATGCCCGCAAGATCTCGGTTATATATCTAAACACTCGTTCACTGGTTAAACACCAGATGGGTATTTTTTTGTTGCTCAAATGTGAGCAGCCTGCCCTTCTTCTGCTTTCTGAAGCCTGGCTGTCTCAAGAGTCATCTCCTGATATTCTTGCGGCATTACCCTATGATTACCATATCACCCAGGCTAATCGTCCCCAGGGGAAAGTGGGTGGAGGAGTAGCTATAATCACCCGTCACGACTATAATTGCAAGACTCTCACCCCGCTTGACTTACCCCTAGTGGATAACCTGGTGATGAAATTTGAGTTTGAACCTGGCGCTGCGCCATTAGTATGCGTCCTGCTTTATAGACCTCCTCAAAGGATGCCCCACTTTCCCTACTCTTTGGGTGAACAGATAGCCCATTTGGTAACGAACTATGGGAGGGTTATGCTGATTGGCGATTTCAACTATTGGGCCAATGACACCCTCGGTGGCCCCCAACCGGCTGAGCTGACCGAGCTACTCACCGAATTAAACTTAACCCAACAGGTACCCATGGCCACTCATATTAAGGGACATATCCTTGACCAGGTCTGGACTGTGAACATCACTTTGTCTCCTGTCTCAGTCTCACCCTGCACCTGGTCTGACCACCATTTAATCCACTTTACCATTCAAGATAATGTCATGAATAAAAACCCTAGTTTAGCTAGTTAAAAACCCTAGTTTAGCTAGTTGCACTCGGAGAAACTGGAACAAGATTGACAAATCATTATTTCTTGATTCCCTCATAAATTCGGCTTCCCCGGACAATCCCCTACTTGACCTGGCTGACGTCCAGCTTACTAACTGGTTATTGGCCGCCAGTGATAAGTTTGCTCCCCTCAGGAAGATCCACGCTCCCCGTCGCCATGATGCTCAAAAATGGTTTTCAAGTGAATTAAAACACCAAAAATTAGCCCTTAGATAATTGGAAAGAAAGTGGCGAGGCAATTACAAATCTCAAGACAAACAGTCCTATTTAAACTTTTTGAAAACCTATAAAAAAATCTATTTCAACGGCCAAAGCGGCACATTTTTCTTCTAAAATTTTGTCAGCCACCAACCGCTCGAAGGAGATTTTTCACATTGTAGATGAGCTATCCAACCCTGAAAGAACCTTGTGTAGGCCCCCCCTTCCCAATCCTTTTGTAATGCCTTAAATTTCTTTTTTATCCATAAAATTAAAAAAATCAAGTGCAGTATCCCAGTCAGTCATAGACTGTCCCCTAGTCCCCCTCTCATCACCAATAACAGCTCTCTCTCGCATTTCCCCATAATATGTGAGCGCACCTTTCTTAAACTTCTTTCCAAAGTCAAATCTGGATCACCCACCCACTGCTGCCCTCCTAGCATTCCGAAGGAAAGTTTTACTGCATTTCCTGGTCCCGCTCTAAATCTCTTAAATGAATCTTTATTTCAAGGCACCGTTCCTGCTACTTTTAAAGAGGCCATTGTTGTCCCCCTCTTGAAGAAGATGGGATCCGACCCGCTAGTCTTGACCAACTACCGCCCCATCTCTCTTCTTCCCTTTCTGGCCAAGATATTGGAAGCTTATGTCACCGGCTGTCTCGCTGATTTTTTAGAGAAATCAGAATTCCTTGATCCTCACCAAGCAGGCTTTCGCTCGGCACATTCGACAGAGGCGGTTATTCTTACTGTGTTAGATACCCTCCGTAGTGAGGCTGATAGTGGCTCTCCACAGGTCCTCGTCCTGCTTGATCTCTCCGCTGCCTTCGACACGGTCGACCACTCTCTTTTGGTCGACCGTGTCCGGGATGCTGGAATTTCGGGTCCAGCCCTAAGCTGGATCAACTCTTTTCTGGAAAATCGCTCTCAGGCAGTTCGCACTGCTCAGTTCACTGCCCCTAGCGTCAAAATCTCTTGCGGAGTCCCTCAGGGCTCCACCCTCTCTCCCTTGTTGTTTAATCTTTACCTTCTCCCACTTGTGCGAGCCCTGAAGGAGCGCAAAGTCTGCACTTTTAATTATGCCGATGATTTTCGACTTATTTTTTCCATTAGTAATTCACCTGAGTCGATCTATGCTTTTCAATTCCTCATGCTGTTCATCAGTCAATGGATGAACGAGAACCATCTGAAACTTAATCCGGACAAAACGGAGCTTATTCTACCTGGTGGTATTGACAAAAATCCCTGGGGACCCCACTTTTGGCCCGGAGAACTGGGTTAGTCTCCTGTCCCCTCCAGCTCGGCTAAAAGCCTTGGGGTGGTCATCAGTCAAGATCTTACTCTGAAGCCTCAGATTAGTTCTGTGATCTCCACCTGTTTTTTTCAACTTCAAAAAACTAAAGAAGATCTGTAAATTTCTTACTCATGATGCTCGGATCCAGGTTTTCACTGCCATGGTCATGTCGCATGTCGACTACGCCAATTCTTTATATTTTGGCACCCCTCTCTATCTCTCAAAACGGTTGCAGTTGATACAAAACCAGGCAGCGCGTCTGATTATTCATCTGCCTCGGCATCATCCCATTACCCCCCTCCTGAAGCAACTTCATTGGATGCCGGTTGCTCAGCGGTGTGCCTTCAAGATTGGATGTCTCATTTTCAAATCACTCAACGGTAACAGCCCGAAATTTGTTAATATTATGATTAATAAATATGCTCTCACACGCAACCTCCGCTCAGCACACAAAAACATTCTTCTCACCCCCCCCCCCCCTTTTAGACTCAAGCGCACCGGTGGCGCCAGGTTTTCAACCTTGGCCCCCTATTTTTGGAACTCCCTGCCATCTGAAATCCGTCTCTCCACCAATCTTCTTGGCTTCAGACGTCTTTTAAAAACATGGCTCTTTCGACAGGCTTTCTAATTCTTTCTCAGGGACCTGGACTTCTACCAAACTAGCGCCATGAAACCTCCCCGGTGTACGTGCGCTCTACAAATTCCTATTGACATGATATGACCCTGCGCCCAATGGGAACAGTCCAGCCCAAACTGCTAGGCCAGGTCCTCTCTGGACTGGAAACAAGCATCCTAGGACCGGTTTCGGGCTAGTAGCCAGGATAGCTTGGCTCCAGTGACATGGAGAGCACGGGACCCACGTCTGGGCACACCCGTCCCACTCGGGGTGACAAATGCAAAAAGAACAATTGATGGACAGAATGCAGACAATGTCATACATTCACCCTCGTACAGAGAGCTGGGCCTAAATCCATTGTTTTTTTGCTCACCATGCCATTCCAGTTTGGACCCAGCCATATGCAAATCAGTCTTGACCCTGCGCTCCATCCATCAACATAATTAAAGAATAATTATTCCACATATCATGTGTTTATAAAATATTATTGAATACCTCACTGGATCGATTGGGGCCTTAGGGAGAAACGGAATGTTGATATTTGCACCTTGGAAAAGGAAACATTGGATCAGGCCAGGATGTGTCAGTCTAACTTCAGACTGATCCAGCTAAAAATACTCCATGGAGCATACAACATCAGAACTAAGTTTAAAAAACAAAATCTATTTATTAAATATTTTTTGAAAAACATGTTGACGGACTCCATTTACACAAATGCATTTCCGTCATAAAGAAGTTGCCACCATACATATGTACATAAAAACATAATACAATGCAAAGATATTATTTTCACCCAAGGGACGGAGTGTCGCCTTGCCAAATATCTCAGTGAATATCTTTCAATGTTCGTGCGATCTTTGTCCATATCTAACAACAATATATAGTCATTTATTACATCGCTCCTACTCTTCGTGCCGTAAATGTGCACTCATTTCGAGCACCATATTTAAAGTGCAAGCCCAAGCCCAGTCACAAATAAACAATAGCCAGCCTATTGGGACTACTAGTTGACCTTTCGGACTGCAGGATAAGGACAGTCTCACTGGCTCTCCCGAGTGTAAGAGGCCATACATTATAATTGTTGAAGAAACAAACAAAAGAAAGAAAAGGCATACTCCAAACCCAAAGATTCCTTCTGCTCGCTAACATGAAAGAAAACTTAACCAAAACGACAAAAAAATCAATAACTGCCAGGAGTCTATGTGGTTCAACTGTGAAAAAGGAGTTAAGTGTCAACAATGTAGTGGGGGGGGGCAGGGAGGGGGTCAGTCCAGTCCACAGCTCAGAGCAAGTGGGGCAAAGCATTTGGGGCAGCCTCCATGCGTGCACCTACTCTCCAGTCTCAGTCCCGTCTCCCTGGGGGTCCTGTTCCAATGCATGACGTGTTTCCCACGACCTGGCACTATCACCCCATGGCTTCGCGTAAGGTTTACACCGATTAGTGATCTTATCCTCAGAAATTAGAACCCGTTCCTCCGCTCGGACCCAACAGGTAACATCTGCTTCCCATGTGGTAACCAGAGGCGGAGTCTTTGCTTTCCAATGGAGCGCGATCCTCCTCTTGGCCAGGAGGAAGGCCTGATCTATAAACCTGTGCCCCCAACTTGCGGGATTTGGGTCTCGGAAAGAGGCCCAAAAGACAGACCTCAGGGCTGCACGGCAAAGTGCGAGACAACACTTTATTAACCAGGTCTACAATCTTGTTCCAAAAATTAGAGAGCATCGGACAGGACCAGATCATATGGTCAAAATCCACGTTCCCCAATAAACACCTAGCGCAGGACTGATTGTCTCTATTGTAAACCACATTCAACCGATGCGGTGCGAGGTAGATTCTATGGAGGATGTTGAATTGGAGGGCCTTAAAGGTAGTATTCCTTGAGACCTTTTTTGGGCTTGCTAGGACTTTCTGCCATTCCTTATCTGTCAATGGTCGTGTCAACAGTCTTTCCCATCTTTCCTGTAAACCCGGCAACGTCCTAGGCGCCAGCTCTCTTATGGCTAGGAAAAGCCAGCGTATCAGGTGTCCCGCGGAACCCTGAGTCACCATCGCTTCCATGGCCGGGTGTGTATCCGGCTCGCCAGTGGCAGCACCCCAAAGTTCCGACACTGCCCCTCGGAGCTTATGGTAGTTTAAGAATTGACCCGGGGGAAGTTCATGGTATGTAAGGAAATCAGCCAACGGGAGCCACTCTTTATCTCTGTAACAGTCACCCACCGTACGTACTCCTGCCTCCTCCCAACCCATCAAATATCGCTGCGTGAGGGGGGGGCCCAGCCCTGCCTGGGGAATGCCCACAAGTCGAAGGTTCGGGCGTAAAGCTGTCTCACCCGGGATCGGGCCACACACCTGTCCTAGCACTTCACCGCTACAGAAAGCAGCGTTCCCATATTTTGGTATTTTCTGGCGACGGTTTAAGAATCCTGGGAAGTAACCTTATATACAATGCCCCGGTGGGAAGTGAGAACGTATTCAAATCTCTGCCATCTAACCATCGTGCCAACCATTGGAGTTGTGCCGCCAAATAGTACGCCTCGAAATCTGGGGCCCCTAAACCTCCTTCCGTAAGTGGGAGGTGTAGGGTCTGTAGTGACACTCTATTACGGCCGCCATCCCATAGGAGACCTCTAAGAAGCCCATCCAACGTCCTAAACCACGATTTCGGTATCAATACTGGAAGATTAACAAAATAATACAATAGGCGGGGGAGAACAATCATTTTCGATAATGCCAGCCGAGTCATAAGTGGCAACTTGAGAGCGCGCCAGAAGGCCACCAGCAATCGCAAAGCCCTCAGGATGCCTCCATGGTTTCCATCGAACAAGTCTGCCTGCGTATGGTAGATCTGTATCCCCAGATATTTAACAGACACAGGTGCCCATGCCAGGGTAGCCAGTAGGCTCAGTGGCCTAGGCATGGTATGGTGCAACAGGAACACAAATATTTTTTCCCATTCACCCGAAGGCCTGATAGAACTGCAAACTCCAGGATATCCAGCACTTGACGGACTCCTGAAGTCCCGTCCCGTAAATAGATCAGCACATCATCCGCGTAAAGCGAAATGATATGGGGAGTCCCGTCAAGCGTCACCCCCAACACCTCGCATTCCCTCCTCATTCTCGCCGCCAAAGGCTCCATGGCAAGAGTGAAAATCAGCGGCGACAAGGGGCACCCCTGTGGGGTCCCCTTATAAATGGGATAGGACGCCGAGATCGTGGTCCCCGTTTGCACATGTGCCGTAGGATTTCCATAGAGCAGTCAGATCCACTGCAACCACCCATCTCCCAGCTGCAAAACGCCCTTTACCGCAAATAAAAAGTCCCAGCGTAAGATATCGCAGGCTTTTTCCAGATCAATTGCCACTACCACTACATCAGGATAATCTCGCAGGTCCGGATGAAACATAACATGATATAATCTTCAAAGATTACTGGACGTGGACCGTGATGGGATAAAACCGCTCTGATCTGCATGTACCAGCACATGTGGGGTAGGAGTCTCAGGGCTAATGCTTTACTTAAAATTTTGAGATCCATATTTAACATGGATAGTGGTCGGAATTCCGTCAATCTATTATGGGCCAATTTAGATTTGGGCAGTGGAATCACTAACGCTTCCCGGAGTGAGGGCGGTAGGCGCATGTCACGGAGCGCGGCGGTATACATATGTTCCAACTGCGGGGCCAGAATGTCCATATAGGTACTATAAAATTCGGCAGGGAGGCCATCCGGCCCAGGTGTTTTCCCTCTAGCCATTTCGCTAATAGCTGCCCTGATCTCGCCTGCCTTGATAGGTGAGGCCAACTGGTCCCGGGCATCTTGGTCCAACTGTACCAGTCGTTGCTCGTCTAAATATGCCTGCAATTCTTCCCCCTGGGACGGCCCTGGAGGATCGTACAGGGACTCGTAGTAGTCCTTAAACGTGTCATTGATTAACCTCTGGGAGGAGAGAACATGACCCCGAAAATCCGTGACACTCACTATGGGTGAACCTCTACTCTAGGGTCTGTTTAACCAAGCCAGGAGTCTCCCAGCCCTGCCCCCCCCCTCTTTGTGCTGCGTGGTCTGATACTGTTTAAAATCTAGAGCTCTCAGTCTGTCCCAAGTGGCACTGTAAAGGCTTTTCACTTCTGCTAATTTCTCCAGGTTCTGGACCGTCCCCATGGTTACCCTATCTAGGGTCAGGATTTGGGCCTCTAAGTCTGTCAATTCCTGCGTGACCAGTTGTCGATTGCCAACAGTCTTGCCCAGACAATGCCCCGTGTCACCACTTTAAATGCCTCCCATTCTACTAGCGGGGAGCTGGCGGTTTCCTGATTGACGGAAAAATAATCAGTTAAGGTCTCGGAAAGACCCTGACGGAACCCATCGTCATCCAGCAGCGACGGATCCAGCCGCCAACGTGGAATCAGGGCTCTCTCCAAGACCAGGACGAACCCCATGAGTAAAGGGCTATGGTCAGAAAGGGACCTTCCGAGATATTCAGCACCGGTCATCATGGGTGACAAAGTGGCAGAACAAAAGAACATGTCCAAGCGTGTGTGTAGGTCATAAAGATGGGAATAATAGGAATATTCTCTGCACCCATCGATATGTAATCACCAAACCTCATGAAGGTCCCAACCCGTGGCCCATGCCCTTAGTCCCTTAGCGGTGGCAGCCACCGTGGTACACAGCAGAAGAGGGGTGGATCTATCCCGCTGAATATCAAAAACACAGGTAATAGCCATTGGCGGCGTGGATACGCTGGAACCCGGATATACGGGGACTTAGATGGTCGCCCGAACACGAGGACCGCATTTCGCTATATGCTGATGACATCCTGTTGTATCTTGCCTCGCCCAAGAAATCACTGATAGTGGTCTGTGACGTTCTTACATCTTTCAGTAGGAATTCGGGTCTCGTCATCAACTGGAGTAAATCGTATTTATATGTTCTGAGTGGCGAGGTTCCACCGATCCCGCGAACTTGTTCAATCCAGATCGCTCAGCAGGGCTTCGTGTATTTGGGGATCTTTATCTCCACAGACTCCGCTTTGCGGTATGAGAGGAACCTGCTCCCTCCCTTGGCGCGACTGCGGCGGGATGTAGAGGGCTGGCGGAGGCTGCCGCTCTCCCTCGTTGGGCGCGCTGCCCTGTTCAAAATGATGTCTCTTCCCCGGTTCCTCTACGCATTGCAGAATACTTTAGATTGGGTACCGGCCAAATACTTTCGGGAGATTGAAAGCCTCCAACGAACGTTGTTGTGGGACGGGTGGCCCCGAATAGCAATTGCTAAGTTGACGCTACCATGGTATGATGGGGGTATTGCGCTTCCAGACATCCGACGCTACTATTGGGCCACCCAGCTGAGCGCAATTAATCATGGTCTTTATGGCCCTTCCCTCAGCCCTGGTTATGCCATGGATAGGTGGTTGCTGCGGGGTGGTAACTATCACAGGGCGTTGTACTCGCGGTCTCTGGACTCGTCCCTCACGGGGCCTACTGGGGTGGCGGTGCGTGTGTGGAGGATGGCAACTGACTCGCTGGGCTGGAAGGATAGGCTCACCCTCGCTACCCCGTTGTTTGAATCTGAAAGATTGGGCAGGCTTTGGCATACGAAAGGTTTTGACAAATGGGACCTGATCGGCATCTCCAGGGTTGGAGATGTGCTGATTAAGGGGAGGGTGAAGTCCTTTGAAGAGTTGCAGAAGGAGTATGAGCTGGGGGCTTCCGAGTTTTTCCGCTATGTTCAGGTGCGTCATGCCCTCCGGTCAGTCCTCGTGGAGGGTGAGAAGGTGCCTGAGTTTTCTCCTTTGGAGGACCGGATCCTTGATGGCCATATGCCTGAGAGCACGATCTCGCTCATCTACAAGAAATTGATAAACGTCCGGGCGGATGCGCTTCTGGGGCTGCGGGACCAGTGGACTAGGGATGGACTCGAGTTGGATGATGAGGATTGGCAGTCTGCTGTTTCCTCTCCCAAGGAGGTCGCGATCCCGTCGCGTCTGAGGTTGGTGCAGCTCAAAATACTGCATCGAGTGTATGTGACGGGGCCAAGACTGGTTCACATGGGTTTCTCTGAGGAAGGCCTATGTAGGAGGGGATGCGGTATGGTGGGTACCTTCCTGCATATCATCTGGGAATGTGGTGTCATCGCGGAATTCTGGAGGAGAGTCCATGCAGTGATGGGGGAGGTGACGGGCATTGCTATGCAGCCGGAAGCGCGGTGTTGTCTCCTGAATGTCTGGGGCCCCACTGATCACAATGCGGCGCAGACCCAATGGGTCACTCTGGGTAACATGGTCGCTAAGAGAGATATAGCGCGATTGTGGGGATCCGTGGGGCCCCCCACATTGACCGCGTGGAAAGAAAATATGGATTGGAGTATGCTCAGGGAGAAGACAGTGTATTGCGCTAGAGGCCGCCCTCGGAAGTGGCACGCCATCTGGGGGAGGTGGAATCAATATAGGGGGGGAATATGTCTTGCCCCTGATTTGGATCCCCCCGAGGAACAACTTTCTTCTTGATATTCTTTCCAGCTCAGTATATAAGATGTGATGATTAATTGACTGCTTGGGCCTCTGCTGTCCCCCTTCTTTCTCTTCTCATAGAACTGTGACTGTTAGATGATTGGGGTCTGACCTCCCCTGGGGGGCTTTCACCATGGGCACTCAGTGTTTTTGCCTTGCTGGGGTTTGTTGTGTGTTTGTGTTTATTTTAAAAATGGAATCTTTTCACTGCTCCTTTAATGCAATGTGGACGCTTCTTTGTCCTTCTCTGTCGAAGCTGCCGAACCTCCGGGTTGTCGGCTGAATAGCTGTGTCCAGACTCTTGACGAAATAAAGGTTTTAAAAAAAAAAAAAACACTGGTAAAGTCACCTCCCAATAGTAAGGTCTTGTGGGGAAACCCCGCTAACACCCCAGACAGCCGATCCAGGAAGGGAAGTTGCTCTCGGTTAGGGCCATACACACTGCCCAATGTGATCTCCCTGCCCTTCAGAGGGCCCGTGACCACCACATACCTCCCCTTAGGGTCTAGTACTTTCCGAGTAAGCTGGAAGGGCACCCTTGACCTAATCCATATCAGCACTCCCCGGGAGAATGCCGAGTATGTCGTAGCAAAGAGTTGACCCCGCCATCTGCGCCTCAGGCAAGAAACCTCCTCTTCAGTGAGATGGGTCTCCTGCAGCAAAATCACTTGCGCCCCCCGTCTCTTGATATAATTGAAAACATTGTAACGCTTAGCTGGTGACCCCCTGCCCCTAATGTTCCAGGTCATAACCCTAATCTCTTCAGGGCTACCCGCGGATGCAGCCATCAGATCTACTAGTAAACCCCCCCCCCATTCCCCCCATCCCCCACCCACACAGAAACCGCCCTCCTGGCATAGACCAACAAATCCCCTCAAAACAACTCCCCATCCCAAGAGCTGACTGACAACAGTCAGCTGCCCAAACACACAAGCAAATCGCATAGTGAAAACTCACACCAGGTCGGAAAGATCCAAGGCGAACTGCACTAGGGCCTGCGAGGGGCGCAGCATGTCAGAGAACCAACAAATCATCAGAAAAACGATCTGTACATAGGAGTAGCCGTAATAGGCCGTTCCAACCTGCACCCAGGAGCGCCACCCAGAAAGCCCCCCCTCCCTATACCACCCTCAACATCTAGCAATAACCTGAGTGCTCTCAAGAAGTAATCCCGCCCAGATGGATTGTAAAGGATATAAAACGACAATACAAACAGGAAGGAGAGAGGAAGAAAGGAGAAAACCTTCCCTCATTCTCCAAAACTCCCAGTCCTACATGTCATTTGAAAGCTGCAGAGTCACTATGGGCATGGTGCCGCCAGTGGTCCGGGAGGCATCCAAATCAATTCCTTCCTCGCCATACTTTGCTTCTGAGTCTGTCTCTGCAGAGAAGGCCCCAGATTGCACCATGAGGGAGACAGCTTCCAGCGCCGCAGCTCTCTCCATCGCCGTCTGGGATAGACTCGGCGTCTTGAATTCTGTTTTCTTTCGGCGTTTTTGCAGCCGTCTCCCCAGGCGTTCCGCCTCAGACAGTCGCCACTCCGGTCGAGGCTATGAACGATCCCCCGCGTGGTAGGACTCAACCCAGTCCCAGGCAGCTTTCGGGTCATCGCAGAAATGGGTTGCCCCAACGAGCATAATCTTGAGCCGGGCCGGGAACATCAGCGAGTATTGTACCCCCTCTTCCCTTCTTTTAACTTCTAGGAAGGAGGAGTGGCACCGCTGGACTTCCAACGTGTAATCTGGGAACAGCGTGACTCTACTGTTCTCTACGAGAAAAGGACCAGCCTCCCGAGCCCTCCTGAGTAGCAAATCTCTGTCCCGGAAATGGAGGAGCCTGGCCACCACAGCACGCGGCGGCCGGCCAGGCACCGGTACTTGGGCAGGCACACGGTGGGCCCTTTCCAGAGTGTAGAATGGAGAAAGGCCCTGAGGCGCTACAACGTCCCTCAGCCATGTTTCCAGGTAATTGACCATGTCCTGTCCTTCTACTCCTTCCGGAAGGCCCACCACTCGCACGTTGTTTCGTCGATTGTGCCCTTCTGCATCCTCCACCCGTTTCTCCAGTTGACTGACCTTGTTGGCCATCTCGCCCACATGGGCCGACAGAGCCTGCTGGGCCGGCGCTAGCACCTCCAGGGATGATTCCGTCTGTTTCACCCGCTCAGACAGCTTAGCATGTTCGGCGCGCAACACACCAAGGCCTACTGCCACTGTGCTAATGTCCTGATGTAGGGTCGCTTTAGTGTTCACTATAGCCTCGAGGATTTTGGCCAGTTGTTGATGAACCGGCACCTCCACCTGCTCATCTCCAATGTCCTTTGCAGCAGAGTCCATCTTGCCGTCCTCCAGATCCGGGGGGGGACTGATCTGCTTCCCCCCGCGGCTTCCCCATGGCTGGAACCACTCTTTCCTCCGCCCTTGCCCTGGTTTGGCGGGTCTTGGGTGTGCAGGAAACTGTTGTTTGCCCGGCTGGCACCCACCACTCCAGGGTCGCACACCGTCCAGCGGGTCTCCCTGGCGCCCTCCCGTAATCCGCGGTGTAGGCCAGAGCCCAGTATACTGTTCAGGGCCAACAATGATGGGGACAGGCCACCTTCAGTCACTGCTGGGAGGTTCACTCGGTTTTCACACCAGGGCCTTCCCCCGCATCCTCGGCGACTTTCTCCAGCATCAAAGGGGGACCCGCCCGCATCAGCCCTCAATCACCTGAGCCGGCGCCACCTTTTCATGCAGTGCGGGCCGTACACCGGGGTCCCAGGACCTCCCCAGGGCCGTCTGCCAACTCAGTCCGTCTTCAGGTGGGTGCTTACCACAAGCCGTCTCACCTAAAGACTAGGCCAACGCAGGAGCCGCCGTGCCCAGCCAGAGAACCAGCACTGATCCATGGGTGCTCCAGCAGCTCGCCAGCGACCCCCAAAGATTCCACAGAGGCGTCCGCTCTTCAGCTCCTATCTGTGTCCCTTTTTCGGGGTCCCGCCGGCAGCTCCCTCCTTCGCAGCATAGCAGCACCTGGAGCTCTGCGTCGTCCGCCGCACAGGGAGTGCCACGCACCAGTACGGAGGCCAGCTCACAGAGCCTGCCCATCCACCTCAGACGCCTCACAGTGGGGTTTTCTGGTTCGCAGGCCGTTCTCCTGCCGTCAGCGACGTCCCACCTCCGCCCGGGGTAACGACCCCTGACTCAGGGCTTCGTCCGCATACAAGCCACTAAGCTACGCATCAGTAGCAGCAGCTGCCATCTTGGGGCCAACCCACCCGTCCGCTTCTTCGCCACAGCGGTCGTTCGGCGACACCACAGGGACGTCCCAGAGGGAAGTTCAGGAGACCCACGGTCTCGCAGGGGCAGGTCTTCCTCGTGCGCCCCCGGGACTGGTCGGGATCACCTTTTAAGTCGGATAAATGGCTAGGCTAGCGCGGAGCTCAAGGCTCACGCATCTGCCATCTCCGGCTCCCAAGCCACGCCCAACATCAGAACTAAGTTTGTGAGAATGTGATTGAAAGTTGTTAAGTCCTGTCTCAGATGTTGTGGGAAGTGCAGTATTCTCTTTCATACCATTTGCCCATGTCCAGAGATTTGAGTGTGCGGTTTGTCAAAGGCATTCTGCTGGTAAAGCAGAACTGTGACTTGGGATGACAGGACGTCAAAATATAGGGACTAAGTGTCTCTACAACATCAGTATCTGTCAGCCCAAATCCTGGCTAGATCACAGTGCCTCACCTGACCTCCTAACCTTCCCAGAGTAGCAGGTGATTATGGCAACCTAGAACATGACTCTCTAGTCCCCAAGGGAGCAGCAGAAACAGATTATCACTTTTCGTCTCTCACTCATGCATGCCTGTGGTAAGCATAAGAAAGTTGCAAAGAAAGTTTCCAACACAGTTATTGAAACTATTGTAGTCTATTTTGAAGCACATGTGTGCGATCACTTGGCAGATGAAACTAAACAAAGTAATTAGCATTACTATCAGGCTGTATAAAAGAAACATCCCAACCATGGCAAATTATCAATCTGTCTAGGCCTATCCTTACTGTGTGAGCACATGGATATAGGATTGATCCGTGGGATTGGCAACAGACCCCATACCTGATGTATGTAGTTAGGTGGTCTGCATCAGGAGTTTACACTCAGTTTGCTCAAGGCTGCATGTCAGGCTCTGCAGGCGCTCGTTCCAGGACCAGTTTCTCTCCGGAATTCTCCTCTCTGTCCCCAGGGCAACGAGACACCGTTTGTATGATAAGAACTACTGTGTTGGAAAGCTGCAGCTGTTCTGCTGTGTTATGTCTGAAACGTTAGGCGTTGTTGCTGACCGGGCAAAGAAAACAGTACACCATGTTATGTAGTCTAGGCAACCTTGGAAAAATGTGCATACTGAATCCAGAGAAGAATCACTGAATAACAAACATGTACAGCGTTTTTCTAAAATAATTTCACAATAAATATGTTTTATGTGTGGCTGTGCAAAGCAGAGGCAGCCTAAAAAATCTAATATGCAAAACTAATGGATAAAGTGTTCCCAGAAGGGAAATCCTTACAGGTTGGGGGAGGGTTATCATTTGGTTGAATATTTCTATGGGAACCTCTACATAAACGATAGACACAATTGTGTTTTTGGGTGTATATAGGGAGATATGGCTCCCCAGAAGTTCTTCTGAGATACTTGGTTGGTTATGGCCAGGAGGGATGTGTTGCCACTGTGGAGCAGTCACCTCTGTCCCATTGTGAAAGCATGGACTTCCAACATGGACTGGAGTGTCTCAGCCGAGTGTGTGGAGTACCATAGGATCTTCTTATAAATTATGCAGATATGGGGCAACTGGAATACATATTATGGTATTGGATAGGTGGGATACCCAGGAGATCATATCTGTACTCCCTTGTCTGAATTTACCTCTCTATTAATGTGCTGATGCAATTTACATATTCAGTTGTATGTTTTTTGGAGGAAAACTTGGTTGTATACTCCATGGGTAAGAATATTTGTGGGGGGTGGGTGGTTGATGTCTCCTGATACTTCATGTATTTTCTCTTTGGTAATTAAATTGACCAGCTGTTTTTTTGTTTTCTTTGTTTCAAGAAACCTGTAAAAAGTATATATATTTTTTAAAATCATCTCTTTGGACATCTGTATGCCTCCTGATGCAGCCCTGTGCCCCTGCAAGTGTCAGTTTGGGCTATTCGGTATTTGAGCACATTTTAGCCTATTAGGAAAACTAACTTTGGAAGTTGGTGTCCTTCCACAGTAGTATTTCGTAACCAGTACAACCTGAAAGTTCTAGACCTACTAATGAGTTATGTGCAATTATTGAGAGTTATTGGTGACAGTATTGTATCTACCAGATATATTCTTATAATGTAACGATTGTGATGAGGAAGAGAAATGCTTTTCAATATGTACATGAAGTCATTACCGGCAATGATCAATGAATTTCAACTCACATGCTAGAACTATGCAGATGACACACAAATACCTCTTTAACTGGAAAGCCCCAAAGACATTGAAAACTCAAAAGTCTTCAGTTGCCTCGGAGCCGTTGATCAGTGGATGACATGAAGCTATCTCAAATTGAATGCATCCATAACTGAAATACTCACATGTGGCGATTGGAAAAACTATGGCCCGCTCTGTACCTGTCCTCACGATCTAGGACCACCTCCTAAAGCACGGGTACTCATAGTACAGCCCGCGGGCCGCCAGTGGCCCGGCAAGCCTTCCTTGGCGGCCCGCGGACCTTGCAGACATTGTACCTGTGTTTTTTTTTTTTTTAATTAAAGAGTGTCAGCAAACACCGCCGCAGCAGCGCGGCCTCCTAGACACTCTGCTCTATGGGGGACCGGCGATTCTAGCAGAGTAGAGATGCAGGGGCGCTAAGAGGTGAAATACAACAAAGCCTCATTAACAACTAAATGGTCTTTTAAAGACCTGTGAAGTACTCTGGTGTGGCTGTGTGTGTGCCTGGGAAGCTGACTCAGCCTGGGCTGCCACACACGCGGGGTAAGGTGACAGACAGAGGGAGACAGAGGGAGGGAGAGGGAGGGAGGGAGACACAGAGAGAGGAAAACAGAGAGCGGGAGACAGAGGGAGGGAGTCAGGGGGAGACAGAGAGAGACAGACAGAGGGAGACGGAGGGAGACAGACAGAGGGAGGGAGACAGACAGAGGGAGACAGTCAGAGGGAGGAGGGCAACGGAGGGAGGGAGACAGAGGGGGAGACAGACAGAGGGAGACAGACGGAGGGAGGGAGACAGAGGGAGGGAGACAGAGGGAGGGAGACAGAGGGAGGGAGACAGAGGGAGGGAGACAGAGGGAGGGAGACAGAGGGAGGGAGACAGAGGGAGGGAGACAGAGGGAGGGAGACAGAGGGAGGGAGACAGAGGGAGGGAGACAGACAGAGGGAGGGAGACAGACAGAGGGAGGGAGAGAGACAGAGGGAGGGAGAGAGACAGAGGGAGGGAGAGAGACAGAGGGAGGGAGACAGAGGGAGGGAGACAGAGGGAGGGAGACAGAGGGAGACAGAGGGAGGGAGAGGGAGACAGAGGGAGGGAGAGGGAGGGAGAGGAAGGGAGAGGAAGGGAGGGAGACAGAGAGAGAGGGAGACAGAGAGAGAGGGAGACAGAGAGAGAGGGAGACAGAGAGAGAGGGAGACAGAGAGAGAGGAAAACAGAGGGAGGGAGTCGGGGGGAGACAGAGGCAGACAGAGGGAGTCAGGGAGAGACAGAGGGAGGGAGAGACAGAGGGAGACAGACAGAGTCAGGGAGAGACAGATGGAGGGAGAGACAGAGGGAGGGAGACAGAGGGAGGGAGACAGAGAGAGGGAGACAGACAGAGGGGGAGACAGGTGGAGACAGACAGACAGAGGGAGACAGAGGGAGGGAGACAGAGGGAGGGAAACAGACAGAGGGAGAGAGAGGGATAGGGAGACAGAGGGAGGGAGACAGAGGGAGGGAGACCGAGAGGGAGACAGACAGAGGGAGGGAGACAGACAGAGGGAGACAGACAGAGGGGGAGACACACGGAGACAGACAGACAGAGGGAGGGGGACAGAGGGAGGGAGACAGAGGGAGGGAGACAGAGAGAGAGGGAGACAGAGAGAGAGGAAAACAGAGGGAGGGAGTCGGGGGGAGACAGAGGGAGACAGAGGGAGTCAGGGAGAGACAGAGGGAGGGAGAGACAGAGGGAGACAGACAGAGTCAGGGAGAGACAGAGGGAGGGAGAGACAGAGGGAGGGAGACAGAGGGAGGGAGACAGAGAGAGGGAGACAGAGGGAGGGAGACAGAGAGAGGGAGACAGGTGGAGACAAACAGACAGAGGGAGACAGAGGGAGGGAGACAGACAGATAGAGGGAGACAGTCAGAGGGAGGAGGGTGACAGAGGGAGGGAGACAGAGGGGGAGACAGAGGGCGATATAGGGAGGGAAACAGAGGGAGGGAAACAGAGGGAGGGAGACAGACGGAGGGAGGGAGACAGAGGGAGGGAGACAGAGGGAGGGAGACAGAGGGAGGGAGACAGAGGGAGGGAGACAGAGGGAGGGAGACAGAGGGAGAGGGAGACAGAGAGAGGGAGACAGAGAGAGGGAGACAGAGAGAGGGAGACAGAGAGAGAGACAGAGAGAGAGACAGAGAGAGAGACAGAGAGAGAGACAGAGAGAGAGACAGAGAGAGAGACAGAGAGAGGGAGACAGAGAGAGAGGGAGACAGAGAGAGAGGGAGACAGAGGGGGATACAGAGAGAGAGGAAAACAGAGGGAGGGAGACAGAGGGAGGGAGTCAGAGAGAGACGGAGGGAGACAGACAGGGAGGGAGACAGACAGAGGGAGACAGTCAGAGGGAGGAGGGCGACAGAGGGAGGGAGACCGAGGGGGAGACAGACAGAGGGAGACAGACAATGGGAGGGAGACAGAGGGAGAGGGAGACAGAGAGAGGGAGACAGAGAGAGAGGAAAACAGAGGGAGGGAGACAGAGGGCGAGAGACAGAGGGAGGGAGACAGACGAAGGGAGACAGACGGAGGGAGGGAGACAGAGGGAGGGAGACAGAGGGAGGGAGGGAGACAGAGGGAGGGAGACAGAGGGAGGGAGACAGAGGGAGGGAGACAGAGGGAGGGAGACAGAGGGAGGGAGACAGAGGGAGGGAGACAGAGGGAGGGAGACAGAGGGAGGGAGACAGAGGGAGGGAGACAGAGGGAGGGAGACAGAGGGAGGGAGACAGAGGGAGGGAGACAGAGGGAGGGAGACAGAGGGAGAGGGAGACAGAGGGAGAGGGAGACAGAGAGAGAGGGAGACAGAGAGAGAGGAAGACAGAGAGAGAGGGAGACAGAGAGAGAGGGAGACAGAGAGAGAGGGAGACAGAGGGAGACAGAGAGAGGGAGACAGAGAGAGAGGGAGACAGAGGGAGGGAGTCAGGGGGAGAGAGAGAGGGATACAGAGAGAGAGAGGAAAACAGAGGGAGGGAGACAGAGGGAGGGAGTCAGGGGGAGACAGAGACAGAGGGAGACGGAGGGAGACAGACAGAGGGAGGGAGACAGTCAGAGGGAGGAGGGCGACAGAGGGAGGGAGACCGAGGGGGAGACAGACAGAGGGAGACAGACGGAGACAGACAATGGGAGGGAGACAGAGGGAGAGGGAGACAGACAGAGGGAGACAGAGAGAGAGGAAAACAGAGGGAGAGGAAAACAGAGGGAGGGAGACAGAGGGCGAGAGACAGACAGAGGGAGACAGACAGAGGGAGACAGACAGAGGGAGGGAGACAGACAGAGGGAGGGAGACAGACAGAGGGAGGGAGACAGACAGAGGGAGGGAGACAGACAGAGGGAGGGAGACAGACAGAGGGAGGGAGACAGACAGAGGGAGGGAGACAGACAGAGGGAGGGAGATAAACAGAGGGAGGGAGATAAACAGAGGGAGGGAGACAGACAGAGGGAGACAGTCAGAGGGAGGAGGGCGACAGAGGCCGACAGTCACAGGGAGGAGGGCGACAGAGGGAGGGAGTCAGGGGGAGACAGAGAGAGACAGACAGAGGGAGGGAGACAGAGGGAGGGACACAGAGGGAGGGAGACAGAGGGAGGGAGACAGACAGAGGGAGAGAGAGGGAGAGGGAGACAGAGGGAGGGAGACAGAGAGGGAGACAGAGAGGGAGACAGACAGAGGGAGGGAGACAGAGGGAGGGAGACAGACAGAGGGAGGGAGGGAGACAGACAGAGGGGGAGACACACGGAGACAGACAGACAGAGGGAGACAGACGGAGACAGACAGAGGGAGGGAGACAGAGGGAGGGAGACAGAGGGAGGGAGACAGAGGGTGGGAGACAGAGGGTGGGAGACAGAGGGTGGGAGACAGAGGGTGGGAGACAGAGGGGGACAGAGGGAGGGAGACAGACAGAGGGAGCCAGACAGAGGGAGACAGAGGTAGGGAGACAGACAGAGAGACAGAGGGAGGGAGGGAGACAGACAGACAGAGGGAGGGAGACAGAGGGAGGGAGACAGAGGGAGGGAGACAGAGGGGGACAGACAGAGGGAGGGAGACAGACGGAGACAGAGGGAGGGAGAGAGAGGGAGAGGGAGACAGAGGGAGGGAGACAGAGAGGGAGACAGAGAGGGAGACAGACAGAGGGAGACAGACAGAGGGAGGGAGACAGAGGGAGGGAGACAGACAGAGGGAGGGAGACAGACAGAGGGAGGGAGACACACGGAGACAGACAGACAGAGGGAGACAGACGGAGACAGACAGAGGGAGGGAGACAGAGGGAGGGAGACAGAGGGAGGGATACAGAGGGAGGGATACAGAGGGTGGGAGACAGAGGGTGGGAGACAGAGGGGGACAGAGGGAGGGAGACAGACAGAGGGAGCCAGACAGAGGGAGACAGAGGTAGGGAGACAGACAGAGAGACAGAGGGAGGGAGGGAGACAGACAGACAGAGGGAGGGAGACAGAGGGGGACAGACAGAGGGAGGGAGACAGAGGGAGACAGACGGAGACAGACAGAGGGAGACAGACGAGGGAGACAGACGGAGGGAGACAGACGGAGGCAGACAGACGGAGGGGGACAGAGGGAGGGAGACAGACAGAGAGAGACAGTCAGAGGGAGGAGGGTGACAGAGGGAGACAGTCAGAGGGAGGAGGGCGACAGAGGGAGACAGTCAGAGGGAGGAGGGCGACAGAGAGGGCGACAGAGGGAGACAGTCAGAGGGAAGAGGGCGACAGAGGGAGGGCGACAGAGGGAGACAGCCAGAGGGAGGAGGGCGACAGAGGGAGGGAGACAGAGGGGGAGACAGACAGACGGAGACAGACAGAGGGAGAGAGACAGACAGAGGGGGGGAGAGAGAGAGAGAGAGAGAGAGAGAGAGAGAGAGAGAGAGAGAGAGCGAGAGAGCGAGAGAGATGTGTGTATGCCAGGAATGGTGGCTCAGTGGATGAAGGCGTCCGCTGCAGGGGCCTGTGTTCAACCTCATGGTAACAGTTTTTTTTTTGCTCAAGCACCGCCCCCTCCCCCACTGACCCCGCCCCTACCGGTGCAGCCCTCGGACACAAACCACACTGTAAATTTGGCCCCCCGAGAGAAAGTTTGTGAGTACCCATGTCCTAAAATATCCAAGGAAATAAGAAACCTTGGAATTACCATGGACTCCAAAACTATCAATAAATGCCCAAGAGGATAAGGTAGCAAGATCAAGCTTCACTACTATAAAAACTCTGCGATGCATCTTCTCCCACCTAGTATTTCTACACAAGGTCCAAGCTACTAACTCTCTAGTACTATATAAACCCGATTACGCCAATGGTCTCTACCTCGAGACACCGTTATCAACTATGAAAAGACTACAACAAATTTAGAAGAAAGGACCTCAAGACCTGGCTCTTTGACTGAACTCCAGACGGACCCGCAGACCTCCCCCTCAGCGCCTTGAGACCCTCACAGGTGCGTAGCCATGCTTGACAAACCCCTGATTGATTAATTGAGAACTCTGCTGTCAGACTACTCCTACATGTAAAGCCACAAGCCCACATATCCCCTGCCTTCAGTGCCCTGCATTGGCTACCGGTTGCCAGAAGATCCACATTCAAGCTGCTTTTTATCACTCAAAAAGTAATACATGGAACAGGACCACTTGTTTATCAGGAATAAAATCACCAGATACATACAAACATGGAACTTCCACTCCGGATTGGCACTTCGCCTCAAAACCCCAGCATACCAGAAAAAAAACATGGGTGGTACATCTTTTTCTGTCCAAGCACCCAAACTATGGAATTCATTACCCCCAAACATAAGATCCACAGATAACTATCTTCTCTTCAGAAGACTACTCAAGAGTTGGTTCTTTCCCACCTAACCACCATACTCAAAACACAAATGTACAGCATATGCCTGTGTATGATAAACATGTATAGTTTGATTATGTATCTAGATTGGTCGATTTCTTTGTATACATATATGTGGACTAATTTTAATCATGTTTGAAAACCAATACAAACAAAAAAAGAAGACTTGCTCCGATTTAGTCTGCTGTACTTGCTTTCTTTCACGCTGATTAACTTGTAAATAAATACTTGCCCGTTTTCAACGGGGGATTGCATGCAAAGTTCAGGAGGGCACTTGCAGACTGCACTGATTTAGTCTGATGTACTAGTAAGATTAAACAGTTCTGCATGTGAATGAAATACATTTTTGGAAGTTTTGCTGAGATTTTTTTCATAGTTAACACATTTGTTGCAAAATTCGGTTTTCTATGGTGAGTCCATTTAATTTGTGATACTACCTTTTTGAGGACAAAGTACAAAGCCTCATTTCAGTCTCAATGTCCGCCTAACCTATAGTGATCTTGTGCAATTTACACTATTAATGGCCCATTTCCTGTCAAGCACAGGGTAATATTTTTTCACAGAAAAGAGCAACATTGTAACACAATTTAACAATGCTTGGTTTTCACTTTGATATGTATAGCATATGCCTTATTTATGACATCTGTGGTAACTATTTTTGGAGAGTGTGATAACTCTAATTGCACTTTTTTTAAAGCTTTTGTGTTTAGGTTTAGCTGCATAATAAGTATGTATTCCATCTCCAACTGTGCCTTTTTCTGAACAAATACATTACTGGATATAAACAATTTCCTCATTTGTCCCTGCAGGCACTAGGTTCATGATTTGAATGGTGTAGCAGGTGGTGTTGCACGGGTCAAAAGGTGTAGGAAACTCATGGAGCGCTTATTATTGCTATATTTTACTACTAAACAAGCAGTCACAAGTGCAGTTACCTTGCAGGCACTAGGTTCATGATTTGAATGGTGTAGCAGGTGCAGTGGCACGGGCCAAAAGGTTTAGGAAACCCACGGAGCGCTTATTATTGCTATATTTTACTACTAAACGAGGCAGTTACAAGTGCAGTTACCTTGCAGGTACTAGGGTCATGATTTGAATGCTGCAGCAGGTGCAGAGGCACTGGGGCCAATAGGTCTAGGAAACCCAATGAACACAGATTATCGCTATATTTTACTACTAAACAAGAAGTCACAAGTGCAGTTACCTTGCAGGCACTAGGGTCATGATTTGAATGGTGGAGCAGGTGCAGTGTCACAGGGGTCAAAAGGTGCAGCAGGTGCAGTGGCACATGGGCCAAAGGCTCAAGGAACCCACTGAACACTAATTATCGCTATATTTCACAACTAAACAATCAGTCACAAGTGCAATTACTTTACAGGCACTAGGGTAATGATTTGAATTTTGCAGCAGGTGCAGTGGCACAGTGGCAAAAAGGTCTATGAAACCCCCTGAACACTGATTATTGCTATATTTTACTACTAAACAAGCAGTCACAAGTGCCATTACCTTGCAGGCACTAGGGTCATGATTTGAATAGTTCAGCAGGTGCAGTGGCACAGGGGCCAAAACCTCTAGGAAACCCACTGAACACCGATTATTGCTATATTTTTCAACTAAACAAGCAGTCACAAGTGCAGTTACCTTGCAGGCACTGGGGTCATGATTTTAAAGGTGCAGCGGTACAGGGGCCAAACGTTCTGTGAAACCCACTGAACACAGATTATTGCTATATTTTACTACAAAACAAGCCGTCACAAATGCAGTTACCTTGCAGGCACTAGATAACGATTTGAATGCTGCAGCAGGAACAGCGGCACAGGGGTCAAAAGGTCAAGGGAACCCACTGAACACAGATTATTGCTATATTTTACTACTAAACAAGCAATCACAAGTACAGTTACCTTGTAGGCAGTAGGGTAACAATTTGAATGGTGCAGCAGGTGCATTGACACAGGGGTCAAAATCTCTAGGGTAACCACTGGACACCGATTATTGATATATTTCACCACTAAAAAAGCAGTCACAAGTGTGATTACCTTGTAGGTACTCGGGTCATGATTTGAATGGTGCACAAGGTGCAGTTGCACGGTACCAAAAGTTCTAAGAAAACCACTGAATGACGATTATTGCTATATTTTACTTGATCTCAAACTCAGAATCAGCTCCATGCTCCCTACCGACCGTCTGCCATCTCAGTGTGAGCGTCGTGTCCTCCACTGCCGCCGCAATGCTTCCTGACCCTTCCTCTATCCCCTCACAGGCTTGCTCCCTCGCAGACTTCCTCTCTTGCAGGCTTCTTCTTCTCCTCACCTTGGACACTGGCAGAACTTAAAATTGTATGGATCTCAGAGAGAACTGTATCACCCCTTTGGATTTGGAAGGCAAGCATGATGCTTGTTATTGATTTTCCATGTACTGCTAAACAACTGTATACGAATGTGGTAATGTATAATGTGGTATACTGCTTTACTGTAATAAACAGAAGTTTAAAAAAAAAATATGTAAGTGTATGGATCACTTTTTCACAGTATGGCCAGCTTTTATAAAAAGCACTTAAAAGTTCTATGAAGAATTTCGACGCTTTATAAGAGTGCCAGTTATTTTGCACAAAGACACTTATTATGGAACTGGGGATATTACATGATTTGGATAGGATCACAGGATGTTGAGCCAATGCAGAGACTTGAACCCGGTTCCCCAGGTAGGCAGCTCTTTCTGTTATTTCACATCTGTAATATAGTCATCTGCAACATGTACAAAAAACAGACAAAAACAATAGATTTCACGTAGGCGAAACCTATTGGCTTTGTTAATGCTTTTTATTTATTATTACATATAATACGATCTTGAAATACATACTTTCAGGATTTGCGCTATTTGAAAATGTCTCCAACATTTGATTTTACTTAAATGTTGTCCATGTAGAATAGCAACCCACGCCATCCAAAAGGTGCACATAACTGACTTGCCTCTTAGTTCACTATTAGCATTGTCAGGGTGGGTGGAAGCATGAGCATTTTCAAATTCAGGTTTGAAAACTATTATTTAAAAAAATACTTGCACTGATTTAGTCTAACGTACTACTACTACTACTGCGATGAAATAGTTCTGAAAGTGACTAAAATACATCTTTGAAATTTTTCTAGAGACTTTTCATATTTTACACATTTGTTGCAGGATGCCTTTAAAAATGAAGATGGCCCAAAAGTTAACTGTGCAGGACACCCTAGTTACTTGCTTTCTTTCACCTCGATTAACTTGTAAAGAAATGCTTGCCTGTTTTGAACAGGGTTACGCATCCAAAGGTCAGGAGTGCACCTATGGCCCCCAGACTATAGATCTACATGGATGGTATAGTATAGGTTATACAACAGCTCTGGCTTCAGTGCAGCATAGTTGCAAGTCAAAAAATAAAAATGCTATAACGCAGTCCACACTGGCTTTGTCATAAAGCTTTTTTTCCTTACTTTCAGCCATTTGCAACATGGCTAAAAAACATTGGCAAAGCAAACAGTTCTCACATAGGCAAGACCTATTGGCTTTGCCAGTGCTTGTTACACTGGTTAACACTGTCTGGGAGCAGGTTGCACCTTATTGGTACCAATTTAAAACCTACATATGGAAATAAGCAACATATGGAAATAAGCAACTTTCCAAAGAGCCTTCCACTGCGCTGCAACACGTGTCCTCGCTTTTTAGAACATTTCGGACCTTTTGAGCTAGAAACAATTTTTTTGTTAATCCGATTATGCTGCATATTATGGATTATGTGGCAAATGAAGAAAATCCATAATTATGCAAAAAAATCCGCGGCCGCATAATTCCAGTAGGCCGGATTATTTATTTCCCCATCATCTCCCACTACTCACTGTTTGGTTAACATACGCCCCACTCTCCGCCCCCTCTAATGAATGTTTGTAGAGGACTATTATACATATCAGAAGTACGCTGAATCATCGCAAATTAAATGCTTCGTCACCCGGACGCATTACATACACAAAGCAATGTATTTTGTTCTTCCATTGCAGCAATCTTTTAAAATGTTTTAGTAACTATTCAAAACGGAAAACATATGGGTTGGCTTTGCAAATGCTTATTCTGTATGCACCGTTAACCGCAATGAACGATATTGAAAGGGAAAAATATGCATGCTTCCTGGTTCTGCACCGTCAGACTATCACGACCTTCAGGGTGCAATGTGCATGCAGTTCTCCTGAACGCCGTTTGGCACATACTATGGTGCAGCCCTGGGAGGGGCCTACCCATCTGCGGGAGCAGAGACGTAGCAGGGGTGGAACGGTGCTTGCCAGTTTTCCACATCGATTTATTTTCCAAGATTGCTTGCATTGGCCGTGGAACGACAGCTGGAGTCCCTAAGGAGTGCGACAACGTCTCCCTCCGCCATGACAGCCTGGGATGAACCCGTTCCACCACATCCCTGAGCTCTACTCTGAGGACGGAGAGTAAGAGGAGGGGCGGCGTCGGGGATCTCCCCTCCGAATGACGGTAAGAGCCGAAGCACACCGAATTGTCCCGGCCGCCGTGCTCCTAGGGCTGCCCCTCAGCTGCTGACTGACTGCACTGCCTGGGCGGCAACAAACGCGGGCCGCGGCTAGGCCTGAGGAAGTTCCGGGAAGCATGCCCAACGAAACCGGAGATTGGGATGGGGTGCGTTTTGCAGTCTCACACGAGATCGCAGCCGCGGATATGCAAATTCACGCAAGAAAGAGGAAACTTTGAAAATCATTGCAAGCATCGCGCTGTTAGTGAGCTCGGACTTATATTGTTTTTTTTATTTCAACGAAGAACAAAGAAAACAATATACACGATTTGCCTAATTGTAGAATTCGGAATTGGTCTTCTTATTTGTGTTAATTGGTTACAGTATTCTCCGTTTGTGTAGGTGCTACCGGTCAAAGTCCTGCTTCTCCGGGTAACCAGTGTACCTCCCCCTACAGTCGATTATAATTGTATTTTTGTATGTTTGTGTCACATTTCTGGGTATGTTGTAAAAGAAAGTCAGTGTATGCATATGTTGTTTGCATTAGAAGAAACTGCATTGTTTTGTAGTATTGTTAAACTTTTTGGTCTGAGTGTAACGCCACTTATTGCTGACGGACAGACATCAGGCTATGGCAAATTCACTTTTTAGGTCTCGCCTGAGCAAGCGCTTTAGCGCTGTTTTCGCGAGAGCTTTTGTAAAAGGGGGATTTGGAAGTGCAAACCAGTGCTTTCAGGCCGCCAACTACAGTGCATGTGCGCCGGGCGCGCGCACCATTTGGCAGCCTGCGTGATCATTTTGCGGCCTCTTTGATGTTCTCAGTGAGCCGCGCGGCCACTGAGAACATCAAAGCGGCCGCGAAAGTGCACACCATTTGCCACCCCCTCCCTTATCCCACTTCCTGCTTGTTGATCATGCTTCACAGGGGGTAATCCTTAAGATCCATGTGCCCTCCCTTGTTACTACAAGACAATGAGAAAATACGGAATCAATAAAGGCATGCTTCACTAATCAGTATACCCACGGCTGTTATCGCAAGTGCAACTGATATCATAGAGCCGGAAATGTGAACGAAGTGATATCAAAGAGAGATTCCAAGGACAGTATAGCATTTTGTTGCCGATTTACATCATGACCACATAGCAATAATGGATTCCGATTACTGTACCGAAAACTCCATGCCGTTTTGAAACACTGCTTCGTCACCTTGTAATCAAAAGTAGATCACTCAAGTGCAGTTTCTAAACATTGCTTCGGCATTTAGAATATTGCCCTAAGCAGAATTCCTAGCACCGTTACTGTCACACACACAAACGCACAAATCACAGAATGCCGTTTCTGTCACGGCATCTCAAATTATGAAGAAATAAATGCTGGAGCGCGGGCTGTTATCAAGAGGGCCGCGCGAGCTGCATGAATGCGAGCAAACTGTACTCCAAAGTGTCAAGAATTAGTATTGTAGTTTCAGCAGTGAAGTTATCACCCCGAACCAAAGGTCTGTAAAATGGTAACTTAAACACTGGTGCCAGGGTACCCTTACCACACCACCAAGGAACCACAGAGAAATGTCTGTCTACACCTGAATGCAGGAAGAATAACCGGCATCGGTCCTCTGCCCGGCTTCTCTAAATTCACGTCCCGCTGCCGGAAACACGTCATGTTCACCGTTGAGCCTCCGTATAACAATATCATGCAACACATAAAGATGGTGTAAGGCTCTCATACCGGTTTCGTACCTATTTTTATTAAAAACATTGGATTGGCTTTTCACTGTTAAAAGTGTATCACCTCTCTCTGTCGACACAACAGTTCAGTCAATTGTGGGTTACCCAATGGTGAAATGTGTAAGTACCTAGGTTACACACACAACAACCCTATTAGCATGCATGTCACTTAGCCTTAGTTATTCTGACTTATCATGACTTGGGATCCCTGTCACTTGCTAGACATGAGAAGGAGGGCACTTCCGGTAGTCCGACACTTGAGAAAGTAGAGTATTATTGAAATTGTAATGATATCATTTTTAATGCATAGATTTCATGATGCTCATTGACTAAGTACCACTCAGATGTTCATGGAAAGAACAAAGGATACATAGGCATGCAAGACATTCAGTTGGGCAATATTTGTGATGCCCTGGTCACGTCTCATTCCTTGTTTGGATCCTGTTTTTTTCATACCATTCCTCCCAAGCGATTTGCACATGTACCTTAACTAGTTTAATCACAATATTTATCATGATGTTTTAACCGCACACCCTCACTACCTTTTTTTGTTTTTTCCGATTTCGTTTTCCGTTTCAAATTGAAATGGTCATGCCCCCATATACAAGGGTCAGATTAACACTTGCTATTATGCATACAGGTATTTCATTCATTAAAACAGAAATGAACAGCTGGAATTTAGGCTTTCCCCACAGTTCCGTTACTCTGCACTTCAAGAGATGGGTGCTACCGTAATGCCACAATGAACGGGCCTGCAGTTTTTGGTGAAGTACTGGGCCATTACCCAGCCCCTCCGTGCGACTGAGGGAGCTTTCCACTGACGTCATAAACAACGTTGACGTCCTTTCCCTGGTAGTGCTAAGAAATGTAATAATATGCATTTGTTTTGTGCCGATTCTCTGTTTGTCGTCTTTATTTTGCTTTCATTCATTTAAAGTAGCTCTTGTATTGCCTGCCTTCAAATGGTGTATATAACACCTTACTAATATTAAGCATTTGCAATGCAATAGGTCTCGCAGTTACACAAGTTAAAGCTATTGGCATTGTAAATGACAATGCCAATAGGCATTGTTATTTGCAATGTCAATAGCTCAAACTCGCGTAAATGCGAGACCTAATGCATTGCAAATGCTTGTTCAGTGTACGTGTAATGTAATGGTGGCCATGGTCTTCGTGCACGCAGCGTCTGCTCTTTGTGTTGACATATGTGCTCTATGGCTGTGTGTGCTTCTACTGTGAGAATGCCGGCCCGATTGTTTTTGTATGTGGTTCACCGAGGTGCCCCTAGTGTATATTTGCCTAGGTGGATGTAGGGTGACTCCCTGCCATAGGGCATATTATGAACAGGGGCTGTCAACATTCAGGACAAATGGTCAATTTTCTCGACTACATCTGTGTAAGTCAAACATTAACAGTAAATAAAACTACCCAGAGATTCCTGTCCACCTTCTGTTGCCCGTGTGCACCACCCCCCTCCATTCGTTGTCCAGGCACTCCCCCCTGCTCCTCCCTCACACCATTGTCTGTTGTCAGCTTTGCTGCTTGAACCCCACCCTTCATTGGCAGCTTGGTGTCCCATACTCTCCTGCCCACCCTCCGTTGTCAACTTGCTGAACCATCCCACCCACCTTCCATTGTGAGCTCGCTGAAGCATCCCCTCACACACACTGTTGTCAGCCTGCTCTCCCAGCCCCTCCTGACCACCCCCTTATCTGCTCTCTTCCCCCTGCCCTCCCACCCATCTTCTGTTGTCAACTTGCTGCCCGTCCCCTACCACCCACCCTCTATTGTCAGCTTGCTGCCCCAATCCTCTCCCTCCCGCCCTCTGTTGTCTGCTTGCTGACCTATCCCCTCCCGCCCACCCTCTGTTGTCAGCTTGCCGACCTATCCCCTCCTGCCCACCCTCTGTTGCCAGCTTGCCGACCTATCCCGTTCCGCCCACCCTCTGTTGTCAGCTTGCCGACCTATCCCTTCCCGCCCACCCTCTGTTGTCAGCTTGCCGACCTATCCCCTCCCGCCCACCCTCTGTTGTCAGCTTGCCGACCTATCCCCTCCCGCCCACCCTCTGTTGTCAGCTTGCCGACCTATCCCCTCCCGCCCACCCTCTGTTGTCAGCTTGCCGACCTATCCCCTCCCGCCCACCCTCTGTTGTCAGCTTGCCGACCTATCCCCTCCCGCCCACCCTCTGTTGTCAGCTTGTCGACCTATCCCCTCCCGCCCACCCTCTTGTCAGCTTGCCGACCTATCCCCTCCCGCCCACCCTCTGTTGTCAGCTTGCCGACCTATCCCCTCCCACCCACCCTTTGTTCCGCCCACCCTCTGTTGTCAGCTTGCCGATCTATCCCCTCCCGCCCATCCTCTGTTGTCAGCTTGCTGACCTATCCCCTCCCGCCCACCCTCTGTTGTCAGCTTGCTGACCTACCCCTCCCGCCCACCCTCTGTTGTCAGCTTGCTGACCTATCCCCTCCCGCCCACCCTCTGTTTTTAGCTTGCCGTCCTATTCCCTCCCGCCCACCTTCCATTGTCCGATTGCTTCCCCAGCCCATCCTGCCCACCCTCCATTCGCCTCACCAACCCCTTCCACCATCCCTACGTTGTCCCTGTGCTTCCCCACTGTCTCTTACGTGTCCTCTTCCCACTGCAACCTTCTCCACTGCCTTTGCTCCCTCCCTGTTGACTCCTCCCCCAACCCACTACCTTTTGTTTGTTTTAAGAAAAATAAAATAAGTGCGTGATCCCTGGCCGCATCATAACTCTTTTTCTTATAAATTATTTTTAGCCATGCTGCACAGTAGTGGCACTTCTATGCAGCATGGATAAAAATCATTGCTAAAGGCAGTATCTCTCCGAGGTGAGATCTGTTGCCTTTGCCAATACTTGTTTTCTTGCAGGCAGTCTGCTTTAAAGAGTCCGCAGGGGGAGTGGACAGAGATAACATTTCAAATGCAAATGTGATCTTCTCACTGCTAATACCCTGTCATTAACACTCCCTGAAAAAGTAACAGTTTTTCTTTACCAGAGCAATGCACAGGGGCGGCTCTGCCTGCATGGCGGAGAAGCTTCACCCTGCCTGCTGCATGCGCAGCAGGCACACACTAATAAATAAAATGGCATAAAAATGCCATTTTATTTGTTTGTCACCAGCTTGTGCTGTGTACAGCTCAAGCGTGAGGGAGGGGGCAGGGCTGAGTCTTCCTGTTGCAGGAATACTGCTGCCCCTTTCAGTGTGCATGTCGGGTTGTCTGGCTGTCTACCTACGGCCAGCCTGACATGCACATTGCACACCTAGCAGTCCCTGGGCTGTGAAACAGCCAGTGGAATGCTGGCACAGGCCCCCAGCCTCAAAATGAGCGCTGGGTTAGCCTGCTCCCACCAATCCTGTGGCTGTTCTCATGCTGAGAGCAGCTCTAGGATTGGTTAAGAGTCACATGTCGCCTGGCAGGTAAGGAAGACCGTCCCTATCCTGCTCATGGACATCAGACCCTGGACAGTCGCGCTGGGCGGGAATATCATTAAGGTGAGTTGGGCACATGGCGCCCTCTATATTTTTGTATTGCCAGCCGCCGCTGTCAATGCAAGCAGTAACAGCTGAATTAGTCAAAACACACTGAAATAAATAATGTGCTGGCATCCCTCATGCCGATCCCATTCTCGGTCTAGAGGTTGGTGTAAAATTACGCACAAAAGTTGTCTGTAATGTACCACTTATGCCTTCATAGTAACCCTGGGCGTAGTTCGCGAAGTAGCGCTTCGCGAAGCTACGCAAAGTGCACATCGCACTACGCGAGCTACGCGTAGCACTTCGCAAACTGAGTAGTACCTTGTTCGCACTGTGCAAGATGTCGTTTTCAATGATTGCACAGTGCGGACAAGCAACCGGCACCGGCACTGTGCAATCATTGAAAATGGCATCTTGCACAGTGCGAGCTGTAGTTTTCTGCTGCTCGAGTAGATTTTTACTCGAGCGGCAGCTTTCTCAACGCGAACTGGTAGCTTCTCATCGCGAGCGGTCGCGAGTATACGCAACCACTCGCAATGAGAAACCTGACCTCCTCGCGTTGGGAATCTCGCCAGGAGGTTTATTTTCCATGCTCGCGATCGCCAACATGATGTTGCTGATCGCGAACAAGGAAAAAGTCTCGCCGGGATGTCATTTTGCTTGCTCGCGGTCGCCAACTTGACGTTGAGGACCGCGAGCAAGCAAAAAATGACCGCAGCACTACGCAACACTACGCCACGCGTGTTTGCACTGTGCTACGTGCAATTCGCGTAGTGCGAAGTAGCGCGAACTTCGCAAACTACGCGAGTAGACAAGGCACACACATTCAGGACAGCCTATGGGAAATATGGACAGGTGGTCACCCTAGCCTGGAGGCCTATGGGCGGTTCTAGGATTTTGGGGCCCCACACAGAAATGTGCGAGGCCCCTAAAATGTGCATGCAATGTGACATCAGAGCAAATGATAGCACAGTCAGTCTAATCAATTGACTATTAGTCTTCTGGCATCATTAAAGCGACATTCTATTAGCAACACAGAGTGAAAAACGTTTGCCTGATCTCTGTAAAACTTTTATATCTTTAATCAAATGTTAATGAATTGTTTCCAGAGGAATGCAATATTATGCATGTATGTATTTGGTAATAACGGTATTTGCAGAGAGCTACTGGAAGTGATGAGCTTGTCATCCAAGAGGGCTGTGGTGTCAGCCATCAGAAAGTGGTACGGGTTGGCAAACTGAGCCGGTTTTGTTCCATGAGGATGTAGTGATGAGATCTTATTTTTTCAGGCCCTAATTAGGTGTGCTGCAGCATGTAGGGTGCCTTTAAGGGGGAACAATATGAATTAAAATTCCCAGATGGTTTTCCAGAAACTCGGTGGAAGATAAGGTGTGTGGCACAAACGATTTTTGAGTGAGAAAGATATGAAAGCAAACAGAAAATAGCTTGATATCTATTAAAGGTATCACTATCTGGTAACTATAAAATACCAAAAACTACAGAATACATTGACATGTAGGCTAGAAGGGTTTGATGGAAAGTGCCTTGAACCATCGCTACAAAGCACCTATCCACACAATCTGCAGCCTTTAAAAGTTACTAAATAGGGGTATAGTCTAAGGTGGTTCCAGGCTTCATTTCCGTTTTAGGTTGAAGCCTGTACTGTCTGGTTTGCTAATGGCATCTTGGGGACATTTGAAAAGCTTCCCTGGGAATGCATTCCCCCATTGTGTACCATTGGGTTTGTGATTTGTAAGTCGCATTTGCTCGGTTTCTATTTGCTGGCTCTGTTTGTTTTAGGTTGTCCAGTTTGAGTTCGTCCTGTCCGTTGCCTCAATTCAAATTTACAAAGGTTGTAGTTTTTAGGTCTCGCCTAGCGTTGCAGCATGCATGCGCTGTTCGCTCTGCGAGGCATATTGTCATAGAGGACATTTTAGAAGTGGAGTTGAAGCCCCGCCATCTTTTTTTTGGCTGGCGTCATCGTTTATGGTAAACGCTGGCTTGTGATTAAAAATGAGGCTTCTTTGTTACTGCCCTGTCTCCTTTTTGGATGGCCCATCCAGACTCGATCGTTACACGGTCAGCGTTCTTGTAGTCGGTGAGCTTCCCCTTTTGCACCCATGACATCGCAGAAACTTTAATGTATTTATTTACTTTGGAGCGCGGTCCGCTTCAACTATAGCGACCACACTTATTTATTTATTTTACGGCGGTGTCCGCTTTCAAGCGGCTACGCGCCTCTATTTTCTGCTGAACTTGCTCCAACAGCAGAGCTCCTTTATGGTCAGTCGTGCAGCACATCAAAAACATTGCACACATGATCACAACAAATACGGCATTCTGGCAATCACACAATCCCTGGGCATGCAGCACGCTGCCCGCCCGTAAATTTGCTCCGGCTTCCTATAACGGTGTACGAATGCTGAAATATAATTATATCTGTAATGCAATCAAAATTTTGGCACAGTTGTCACTTGTAAGCTGTTCCATGTGAAGCCAAGCAAAGGAAGTAGGTATGTAAATATTTAGCAACTGCGTTGCTTTTTAGCACACATCACAAACAGAATTGCTTCTAGGCGCTTAAATAACACGTCACTATTACCACACTAGGTGGAACTCATTTGATTTCTTGCAGATGGATGAGAGGCCAGTGCTGTCTGGGCTTCTGGGCTACAGAGGACTCACAGATGTTTGCAGCAGGCACCCAACCGACTGAGGTCTCTCAGTGACGTGCATCTCCTATTAAACTGGGGCCAGTAACTCAGGCAGCGCCAACGAAAATGAATTGCGCTCTAGCCGTGGGAAAATCACGTCCTTAAAGCAAGAAAAACAAAAACAGAAATCTCCTTCTTAACCTTTCACAAGCGAGAACTCCCTTACATGAGTGGCCTGGTTTCTAACTACTGTGGCGTTCCTGCTGGAACTCGGCAAAAAATGAAAAAATAATGGATCACCTTTTAATTTTCTAAACAGGTCTGCGCATTCGCACTACAAAATGTGCTTCAAAAAGGACATTTCATAAAACCAGACACAGACCCCATTTTATATATTCAATCGCTTTCGTTCGTAAACTGTAAATGGAAAGACTGGGGTAAAAGTTACAACGCTAGCAAAAGGCGGCAGGTTCCCAAAGGTCTTGTCTTTCCGTAGAAATGCTCTCATTTGAAAGGTAGTGTTCAACTTTTACTTTACTGTTTTTAAATATGTTTTTATTTTTCTGTTTTACTTTTCTGCATCGTTATTTATTACTCTTGTCAAGGGAAACAGTCAAAACCTGTTAAAGTCCCACCTTTCTGCCTGCTGCTCGTCGGAGATTTGAGAACATGAATTCCGCTTTTTAGCTTTTTTATTGTAAACCTCTAATTATATGAATAATTCTATTCAGGGGACACGGGTCCTCGTGACTTCTGTTGTCTTCCTCTGAGAAGGTGCCAGTCGGTCCTGGCACGGCGTGTATTGCACAGCATCGCGCATGCTGCCAACTTATTACAGTTCTAATGAATGATTTCAATGTTTCTGTAAACGTCCTCCCGGGTTCACTATAACACAGGGTGGCATATGGGGATGGATCAGAAGAAAGACTGGGGCGGAGAAGACGACATTTGGGGGGCAGAGCTGCAGTGGCGACTGGTGAGGTTTGTGAGTGGTGAGGCTGGGCTTGTTTGGGGGGGGAAGATGCACATTGGCTGCTCCACTGTCATGTCAATTAAAAGAAGTTTCCCATGCTATAAGGAATGTAAAATGATTTCATTGATAATAAAGAGCACGTTTAGATTTACCAGTGCAATTACTACACAGATCCATATAACGTATAACCGTGCATTCCAATGATTATCTATGCCAAGCGCTATATAATTGCCAACGGTTGATGTGGCACAGAGCATCTCCTTCAGTTCCAGGGCAGAAGTGGTATAACAGCCTGCTCTGAAACCATATAACAATGTTTCAGTACCGGCATCTACTGCATGTATTGTGATCTTGGGCAGTCTGCTTAAGTCTCCCTGGAAATAGATTCATTAAAATATTTTTTTTTTAAATCCCCAATGCCTCCAAAGGTTATTTTTTCCAGGCATTTCACTGTTGGTTGTCCAGGGGGAGAACAGAGCGACATCAACTCAATGCTGAATGACGCCTGCCAGGGGTTACCGTGACCACGGATCCTAAGATTATGTAAATGGCACAATAAAACTGCTTGTGGCTTGCTAGTCTTGCTAAGTCCCGGGCCAGAGAGCGTGACTCAGTCGGAGGCCAGAGGCCTGCTCAAAGAGACTCAATGCTCGAAGACACTGGGGTCTCGACTGCGCTGGCTAGGCCAGAAAGAGCAGAACGTCATCTGCATAGAGAGCGATTTTGTCTTCTCCCAGCCCAGGCCATTTCCATCCCCTAATATGTTTGTCCGACCGTATGAGGCAAGTGAAGGGCTCCATTGCCAAGGCAAAAGGAGGGGCAAGAGGGGGCATCCCTGCCTCGTGTCTCTCCTGATGAGGAATGGCTGTGACAGTGCTCCATTGACCAGCACATATGCCTGTGGCCTACTGTATAGATGCTTTACCAGATTGCGGAAGTTTTCCCCAAAGCCCAGTTCCGTCAACACCTCCTTGAGGTACCGCCAATCCACGGAATCGAAAGCTTTCTCAAAGTCAACGAGAAGGAGCGACAAGTATGGGGTCAATCGCTGGTGATTCGCTAGGGCGAGGTGGAAACGTCCGAGACAGTGCCTGGTGCCCCATGAGGGCATGAAGCCGCACTGGTTGGGATGGACCAGCTTGGTCAAATACGGTCGCATGCAGTTGGCTAAGACGGAGGCAAACACTTTGAGCTTCGAGTTAATGAGAGAGATGGGTTGGTAGTCGGAGCAGTGCTTTGTGGGGGGCTGAGGCTTAGGCATCACCACGATGATGGCAATATCAATTTCCTTGCAGAAGGAGCCTCTGCCAGCCGTCTCGGCGTACAGCTCCAGAAGGTGAGGTACTAGCGTGTCTTGGTAGGCCGCATAAAACTCCTGCGGGAGTCCATCCGGTCCCGGGGTCTTACCATAGGCCATGTGAGATATGGCTTCATTGACCTCCTCCAGAGTGATCGGGAGGTCCAGCGCCTCAGGCTCCATGAGCCGCGGAAGAGAGATCTGCTCCCAATGAAGCAGCTTTGAGAGTGAAAGATTGGGAGGCCGAGCGGAATAGAGGGCAGCGTAGTATGTGGCATTACAGTGAGCCACCATCCCCGGGGAGCGATGGATCGTGCCATCCTGAGCTATCGCTTCCAGAATTATGCGGTTGGCCATTGGGTACGTGGCCAGTCGATGCAGGAGCTTCCCATTTTTGTCTCCCCAGCCGTAGACTCTTGCTACAGAGGTCCTCCACAGCAGTTTGGCGGCCTCCAAGGAAATCTGCCTAATCTCGTCTCTCAGAAGTGCCAATCTCCTAACTTGGGCCTTGAATCTCCCCTCAGGCGACTGGCTTTCAATAAGGGTGGCCGGGAGTCTTGCGCAATCAGTTTGCGGTTTGAGCTGGCCCTTAGCGAAGCCACGAATGGCGGCCTTACCAGCTTCCAATAGGGTACCAGGGGAGGAGTCAGAGCCTCGGTTGGTGTCGAAGTAGTGTTGGAGCTCGTCGCCCACCGATTTCCTAAATTCCTTATCCTGAAGAAACCAAGCATTCAGTCTCCAAATCAGGCGTAGAGAGTCCAGGAGGTCGCCTATCTCCATCGCTAAGGGTGAGTGGTCGGATATACCTCTAGGGAGGATGCTAATGTCTTTAATTACCTGACAGTCAATGGCCGGCATGAAAATGTAATCAATTTGTGCGTGTGTGTGGTGGGATGCCAAGTGTGCTTGTACTGTTGGGCCAGTGGATGCCAAAGTCTCCAGGCGTAGCAAATCCCCAGGGTGGCTGTCCAGTTCGTCAAACGATTAGCGTGGGTGATTCTAGTAGTCAAGGTCAGGGTTCATGACTGCATTGAAATCCCCCCCAATGATGGTCATTCCCGGGGGCTAGGCGGCAACCAGGTCTGCAATTCGCTTAAGGGTGGAGGCCATCTGCGATGTCAGGGAGTATATGGACAGCAAATTCAGGGCCCGATCCCCTATGGTCCCTTCCAAGGCTACAAAGCTACCCAATGGGTCAGTAGTGACTTTGCGTAGCACAAATGGGAGGGCGCGGCGCACAAGAATAGCTACGCCTCTCGACCCTCGATTAAAGCCGGAATGCCAGACCCCGCCATAGCTGTATCTCGCCAGGAAGGGGTAGTTGTTTCCTGCAAGGTGGGTTTCTTGGAGCAGCAGTATGTCGACTGCGTGGCGTTGTGCATATCTCAGGACCGCTGTTAGCTTGACTGTCTAACAGCCCATTAACATTCCAGGACATTATATGAAGCGTTGCCCTCCCACTATAATTGTCAGTCATGGAGGCTAGATGCGTGCAATGAGACTCATGGAACGGGTGCCAGATGCGGGTGCCGTACTCCGCCTGCGTGAATTAATGGGTGCATTATTGTAATGAGAGTTATGTATGCATTCGCCGTGCTGCTGGTCAGAGATGCTGGCGTAATGAACAAAGTGTGTCAATGAAAAACTGGGCCAACGGTCCCTTTTCCCTACCCTACCCCCTCCCTAATCTTCGGGAACGGAAGCATCTGTCGACCCTAACAGAGAAGAAATGGAAGAGAACCAAACTGAAACGCTTGAGAATGGGGATTTGTGGAGGACCCCTCCTCATTGTAGGATGTTCTGTGTCAGTGTCCATCGAGAGAGATAAGTGGTGGAAAGCTTGATTGCTGTAACATGAGCCGCGGAGCAGATTGCAGCCAGCAGTCTATTACGGGCTCAGGGTAGAACCTTGAGGAGGGCCGGACTCCGGGAGAGATCAGAGTCCGTTTGGTCAAATTGGAACGGAAGGGGCGGAGTTCCTCCCCAGTCCAAGTGGTCCGAGTGTGGCGTAAAGTTATGAGGTCACTTGGGTGTGCTCTGGACGCTGACAGGGACCCAACGGTGATTCTGATCTGGCGCGCCGCAGGCCCCGTCTCCTGCGCTAGCGGGTGCGTTTAGGGCGTAGTTCAGGTAGATTTCCTTGGGCGCCCTCAGTGCGGCTCTTGGGGGACTTACTCCGGGCACTGAGTTTTAAAGGGCGTTCCTCCGTTAGCCACGTCCAGGTTTCCTTAGGGGATTCGAAGAAGAGGGTTCTGTTTTGGAACACCACTCGGAGGCAGGCCGGAAAGAGAAGCCTGTACTGGACGTCTAAGGCACAAAGCTTTTGCTTGACTTCTCCGAAGGAGCGTCTTTGACCCTGGACCTCCCGGGTTTAGTCGAGAAAAATCATGGTCCCCGGTCTCTCCCAATGGTCCCGCTCAGCAGGTGTGGCTGGTACTCCAGGCACTTCCAGCTCGGGCAAGGGGGAAACAGGGAGTGATTGGCTCTCTTGCAGCTCCAGGTGATGGAAGGGTTCACAAGCAGCAGGCAAACGCCCCGGTCCGAAGCCCAGGGACAGCTTCAATAGGCCCCACCAAGCCAGGTCACCGCGCGGTTCCACAGTCGATCCCCCAGGCGTCTGTAGAAGGACCCGTCGGAAGGGTGCGGGCTGGGAGGGGGGGACCAGTCAGCCAGCACCCAGATCATGCTGCACCTCACCGCCGCCGAACCAGGAGGGAACCCAAGGATCAGGGATGTTTCCGTGGCAGAACCAGCATCTGAATGTGCTCTGTGGGCACCAGCCCTCAGGAGCAGGTGAGGGGAAAGGGTTGCTGGCAGCCAGAAGGGCAGGTGGTCTGTCTGTGTGGCCGCCGCCCTCCTCAGCAGACAACAGTGGGACCACGTGAGTAGTCTGGGAGGTCCGATAGGAGTACCTCACTTGTCAGGCGGTCAGTCCCTAGCCGCAGGGTGGGAGGAGGGGGGGCCCCGGAACGAGGAACCCCTACTGTCCGAAAGACAGCTGATCTGCTCCGCTCCGACTTGACCAGCTCCTCTCAGGGGGCACCCACCAAAGCAGCCATAACGCCACAGCGCCGTGATGTTTGTGCGCCTCGTGTCTGCGGGAGGTACGCCAGGATGGATCGACGAGCCTGTATGCAGTCCCTGAGGCGTGAATGCAGTTCGGTTCCTGGAGGGTCATGCAGGGCAGTTGGAAGAGGGGAACACATCCAAGCAAGCTGCACCTCCGCTGCCCAGAGTGGCCACCGGCTCCTCTGCTCGCCCACCACCGCTGCAGGGCTCCAGGTGAGGAGGGCGTCAATCAGGCAGAAGAATGGGAGGGAACGAGAGGCCCCTGAGACCTAGAAGCGTTGCCCGCCACAGCAATATGGAAAGGGGGGGTAGGAGAATGGATCTGCAGGCCCCCGCTGACCGAAATGTCAGCCGATACCCCCTCCAGCACCCCCACGCCACATCGCCGGCCAGACCAATGCCAAAACGTGCAGGACAAGCTCGTCCACGGGTACACGCATAGGGCCCAGAAGCAAGGCCCAATTCCTAACTAGGCCGAAGGATGCAGGGTCCGGGTCCGCTGAGGCCGAGCGCAGCCGACAAGGTACGGCAGAGCTGAGAGGGCGCAGGGGGAGCAGAAACACAGTTCAGCAGCTCCTCGCTGCTCGTGCTGACAGCCGAAGCCCCCCGATGCTGTGTCGCCGCATGCCCACCAGGTCCGGGAAGAATGTAGATGACACTTGCAGCGGGCTCCGGGTCAGTCTCAAGGCGTGGATCCCGCTACTCTTTCAGGGCGAAGGGCTCCGCACCAGCGGGCTGTGTCATGGCCCAGACCACCGGGGGAGGGAGGAGGATCCCAATCTCCCCGTTGCCTTAAATGATGGTCGGACTCTCCTGCAGCCCGCACGTCCACCTCGCAGCCTGCGGCCGAGCACGACCGCCGGGTCCCGGTTCGGACATCTCTGGTGCCGCTCACCTGTGCGTTGAAGGGAGCCGCAGGTGCACCGGCAGCCCTCTAGTCTGGGCCTCAGACAATTCAAACCGCTCCGCAGGGCCCTTTTGGTTCCAGTAGCTGACGAGGCTTCAACTCTAACGTCAGCGTAGTAAGTAGACCTTTCACTGTTCAAATTCCCTAGAACAACTTTTTGGTGAGCATAGAGGGGATGGGCACTGTAATCCGCCCTTTATTGTTCAGAAGGATCACTCTCTCGATCCATCTACTTAAGAGGGACATGGATTACTTCAGCCCATGCCAGGATGTATCAAAGTAAAAAAAAAAAATCCAGATCCTCCTGGTAGACTGCTTAGCCATCAAGTTAAACCTTCCTGGTCTTCTTCACATATAGCCGAGGCTATCTTGATTCTACCGCTGAACTGAATCTAGCCAGAAGGTGCACAACACAATTTCCTGTTTCCTGTGAAAGTGGATATTACCCTCGAGAGAAAAAAGGATACCAAACTGAGTACTAGCTTATATGGAACATATCTCAAATCTGAAGGTTTCACAGCCTTCAAAATTCTGCAAACAAAACAACCTTCAAAGTTATAGATTTGACAGAGCCCTCCAAAAGACTTCAGGAAGGTGGTTCCTGGAGAAAAGTGAAAATCAGAGGCAGATCCCACGATGGAGGTAGGGGGTCTAACTGAAGGGTTTACGGAGAGATGCCACTTCAATAAGCAGCTGTTCCGTTCATCTACTGTCTTGAGGCCCCTTACCACACCCTAGTAGTTCCTGAAGACATGTGACATACATCACAAGTAGTGAAATTGAAACTCCTTTAAAACAGAAAATTGGAGAGTCCAAAAAAATATGACCATAGCCTACAAGGGTCCGAAGCATCTGCCTCTATGGTAGACAAATACAAGGAACAGGGGTTGGTTGGTATCTTTAAGACCTCCGTACGGAGAAGAGAAGGTCCTGGGGGGTAAATAGAGAAGCTGAAAATATTTTGGCTTGGGGCAATTGGTGTTTACCAGGTGAAGTGGGCATACCTCAAAATAGGTTGAGGAAGTGATCAGGAACACCTGCAAATGATAAAGGCAAACTATAATAAGTTTATTTGCACAAGCCTAAAATTAAAAGGACAATGCAATAGCACATGTATATCATATAAGTGCCCCAGGTGTATTGAAGCACTGCCTCTATGCCAAGATTTGTAGTTCGGTAATACATATTGTACTAAAGTGAACGTAGTCTCCAAAGTGGAGCTTAATTGGATTGCATGATGTAATATAGAGGTTTGGTGCATTTGATAAGATAAAACTAACCTATTTTTCCTCGATCTCTGTAATCCCACTTTGTGTGGTGTTGCTTATCAAAGAGCACAAGCCCTACCATACAGGATACCATTACAGATGGTTAGTAGTGATTGAATGGAGTGATGGACACAGGCTGTTTTACTTGTGCCTACAAGAAGAAACTGTTGCACCAAATCTCTTTCCATTCAGTCTCCTATAACTGTAGTCCTTAACGTGTGTGTGTGTGTGTGTGTGTGTGTGTGTGTGTGTGTCTGTATAGTTGTGTGTGTGTGTGTGTATAGTTGTGTGTGTGTGTATAGTTGTGTGTGTGTGTGTTTTCTTTTTTTCGTTCATTGCTTTTGGGCTTAGAGCTGGTGTATGTGGTATGAATATTATACACTCTGAAGACGTTGAATGCTGCACCAGATGGGTCCTTGCAAAGGGAAGAGTATTCCAGCTTGCTGTCCCTGGAGCAGCCACTGGATATCCGAGAGCCCACAGACATTTCAGCCTGATGTAGTTTCGGGTTGCAGTTTACATACAACTCAGAGCCCTGTGTGTACTTAAAATGCTAATAGAACCAGTTTGGTAACTTGGGCAACTCTTCCCCAGAGCTGCCTCGTATCGAACCATCCATGCACGGACAGCCTACACTTGGCATAACTCAAATCCTGAAGCCATCCGTAGTGTCTCATTTTGTTGTCTGTAAAGGAATGTGTGGATGCTTTTAAAGTCCTCACTCAAAGTCTGTCTTAGTTTTCTTGGTATAAATAAAAAAATTCCTGATTAAGAAATGCCCATCCTTTCTATTATGAGCAGCCCAAGAAGAATGCTACAGAAGAGGTTCTCTACTTTGGCTGGAGTTATGACTTTTGAGCTTGGCAAACTACATTATTTGCCTTGGCTTTTCAGTATACCTCTCAGGTCAAGATAAATGTCGGATTCCTTAAGGCTGTGGGTTGTAGTTTGTATGAATTTATTAAGAATCTCTTTTGAGACTCCCTAAGATGCTGTTCGCCTTAATATTAGCAGCAAACCTAGGGCACTGGAACAAGCTCCATCCCTGTCCCCTGATGCAAAGATCGGAATTGCATTCCCCAGCTGGGGGTAAACTGCCTTACTTTGAAGATCTGTATGGAAGATATTTCGACGAGAAGATCTCTTTAGCTGTAGGACTGTGAGCGACGACTTGCATATGACACCGTACCTGACTTTGTGGATCCTGTATCTCCATATTCAAAGTCTGAAAGGGACACTGGTTATTTTCTTTATTCATTAGACCTTTGTGTAGGCTTGAGAAGGGTCTGACAACTCTTTAACCCTAATAACAAAGGATGTTCCTATAGTTCCTCAGAGATAGAGTGTTATCAACACGAAGGTTGTGGTGGATTAATGCACCATATAGACCTTAAAGAAAATCCATATGTCGGATTTGAATGCCCTCACACACCCTTGCAGGTGTCATGCTTCATCATATGGGCTGCTCCTCGCCGGGCCGGCGGTGCAATGCCTAGCGGGCTCCCTAAAAAGGGGCACTTTAGCGGAGATCTTTTATCCGACTGCCGTATAGGTGAAGTGCGGGTGTGGGGCCAGGTAAATGTAGATATAAAACAGTGAGATTAAAATAAGATTAGGAGTGCCTGGTGAAAATGAGATTTATTCTGATGGCCACCTATCTTAATTAAAAACGTGTGTACATGGCACTTATACGAGTGTAATGGCTCTTATTAAGGTGGCATGTAATTAACAGAAGTTGGTCAACATGTTTCTCGCTAGGAGCAAGTACGCTCGCGATTCTTCAGGACCTTAATGAAAGAAAGACTATCTACATTCAAAAACCTACTTTGGTTAGGGTTATATGTCAATCTACGTCTTTGCATCCAGATTCAATACCTGTTAGTGTCAGGAGCTACCTGAAATGAAGAAAAGGTATTGTCAAACAAGTAAACAGGTGCTCGTGATAAAAACAATTGGTAAAACCTTCAATGTGATACACACTCTATAACTTGAATCAAAAAGTGGAGCGGTGTCGCAACGTTCGTCACAATTGTGAAGGAGCCGCAGCGGTGTATCCCTTGGTGAGCTAAAGTGACTACTCACCAATGTGGAACATCTATAGAACACAGCACACATCCGAGCCACAGTAACTCACCCTAGTCAGTCACTATCCTGGCATCAACAGTACTCGGTGGGCTTATACACGAGTCGGACTTCCTCAAATTAATAGGACTGTATCCAACGAGATATATATCAGTCAAGACATCTGATATGGTTGTCTTAACACACAAAAGATACAAAAAATATACACATCTGAGAAGCAATCTATAAACTCTGAATTCTAGTATAATAGGCATTGGTCATAAAAAATGCACACAATGTCAGTGCCCCATGTTGTGTCATAATTCTTGACCCTTTATTGTGCCCGTTATTTTTGGCGCTGCAAAAGAGTATGTAATAAAAACAGGGTTTTGGGGGAGAAAAGTAGTAAGAGTGTGCTCCTTATCGTGGCATGAGTTTATTAAAGTATGGTGCATTGTCACCCCAAATTAGTAACAAATAAAGTTAACAACAAGGTTAATTTTATTAAGCACCCACGTCAGGGTAAGATCTATTGATGTTGGCATAGGGATTAGATTGGATTCTACAAACCCAACGTTTGTCATGGCACACGGAGGAGATTTCTATGGAGGATTCAAGCCTAATGCATTTGTCAATGGGAGAGCTGAATGCCTACTTAGTACAGTGTGAGAGTGTCGGTATGAATTCGTAACATGAACCGTGTTCAAAAGCCTCGATTTCCATTACGGCTTTAACGTTGATAAAAGCGGCTTCCTCACATTTACCAGCAACGATTCTGTAAACCCAGCGTTAGTTAAAACAACCAAAAGGGATTGTATGCGCGGTTTTAACTTAATGCATTGGTCATAGTACGAGCGTGATGTCTGCTTTTAATCATGTGAGAGGGTTATTATCGCCAGAGGTGAAGTCCATTGTGCTGCCACGAGTTTCCAATCCGGATGTTATGTTAATAAAAAAATGTGTCCGTCTCGTATATTATCAAAGATTTTGGTACTAGTCATGGCAGGCTTATGTTATATAAAGAGTTACAAATGCTAAAAAAATGCTAGGCTTGTTTCAGTACTTACACGTCTTCTCCCCGTGTATCGTCAATCGACCTACCCTCTCCACCGAGTCCGGAAGGTATCGTGGTGGAGAGGGAGGTAGGACTTATGTCTGTGGGTTTTGTCACATGACACGCAGTTTGGTCATGTGATGCGTTACGAGGTCTGGAGGAGGTTTATTTGAGCCGCCATATTGGAATGGGGTCCAACCATCGCCGTTAACATAGCAAAACAAGGAAAGCTGCTGTCATTTGTACACTTTACAAAGTTCTTAGCATGATATAAACATATAAACCTTGTCAGCTAGGGTGTGTGGTTAGGCTCTTAGATTGGAGGTAATTTTAGGAGCAGTTAGTCAGATGGTGGCAATAATAAGGGCAAAATATAAGTCCGATGAGTACAAAGGACACGACACCTTACTATCGAATGTGTAAGGACTAGGTTATCTTATTAGTAGGAGTGCAAGACTTAATTCGATGGTTAGGAATATATAAGTATATTTGTATCAAATCGGTTTCTGACATGTGGGACAAAAAAGTCACAAACCAGCAAGGTCAGTGAAGGACATATACAGGACATTTTTTAGGAATATTCGTGTCATGTTTTGTTTAGATCTTGATTGTGCCCCAGGGAATGTCATCGTTAAGCCCGTTAGTACTCGTTGATAAGCGGTGTATCCATCGCTGTTCCTTCGCATAGAGGCTCTGTTTGGTTATATTTGGAAAAGCTTCCAAAATTAGCCACCTCACTGAGTCAGGTGAATGTTTGTATTCAAGGAAATGAGTGCTTATTTTGGTGTTGTTCTTCAGGCAGCGAAAATTGCTGCGGTGTTCTGTGATGCGTAGTTTGATAGGGCGGGTTGTCATCCCTATATAGTAGAGGTTACAGGGGCACGTGAGAAGATAGATACAGTTTGTAGTATTGCAATTGGTATGTGCTCTCATTTCCCAGATGAAGGAGGGGTTGAGGGTTATTGTCTTGTGTTTCGTTGTGTAAGCGCATACACTGCAAGCACCACATGGATAGTGTCCTGTAACCCTCGGAAGATGCCACAGTGTTTGTTGGGAATTTTTCGTCGTTTTAGGTTTTGGTCTTGTCCTAATAAGCACGTCTTTGATGTTTCTCAAGCGCCTGTAAGCGAATCTGGGTGGAGTTATATTCATCGAGCCTGTATTGAGTATACTCCAATGTTTCTTCAGTACCTTTGTCACCTGATTTGATATTGGTGTGAAGGTGGTGACGCATGTCAGTAACTCAGATTTATTTTTGGTTTTGTGTTCAGTAGGGCCTCTCGGTGGTTGTTCCGTGCCCGTTTTTTAGACAATGCAATACTCCTATGAGGATAGGCTCTCTCGGTCAGATTTTGTTCTAGGATAGTTGCCTCACTTTTATAGTCCTCTAGTGTACTGCAGTTTCTCCTGATTCTCAGGAACTGACCAAAGGGCAGATTATCCTTGAGGGCTTTGGGGTGGTGGCTATTGTAATGAAGGAGACTGTTGCGGTCAGTGGGTTTTTTTTTTTAACATGGTAGTACTGAGATTCCCCTGTGCGATCTGAATCGTTAGATCCAAAAACGCTATGCGTGAACAAGACGCTGTGATGGTGAAATTAAGCTAAGGATTAAGATTGTTGATCCATTCGAAAAATTCACCATAGCTGTCCTGATCTCCTGTCCAGAAGATCAGGATATCGTCAATGAACCGTTTCCACAAAAGGATATGGTTGCCATAAGGGTTGGTTTCATTGAGAATGTGGGTTGTTTCAAATGCTGCCATATAAAGACAGGCCACACTAGGAGCAAAGGTACTCCCCATGGAAGTACCTTGTGTCTGATGGTAAAGTTGGCCCTTGAATTCGAAAAAGTTCTCGGTCAGTGCCAAGGTGGCGCATTCCATAATGAATGATGGTGGAGTGAATGACCCCTCAAGGGATGAATTTAATACGTCTTCGATCACTTCTAGGGTGGTCCTCTGTGGGATGTTAGTGTAGAGGGCCACAACATCTAGAGTGATGAGGAAGGTGATGTCATTGGTATTCTGGAACTGATCCAGTAACCGTAATACATCTGTGGTGTCTTGGATGTATGAAGGTATCAGTTTCACTAGAGGTTGGAGAAAGTGGTCACAGAATTGTGACAAGGGTTCAAGAATCGAGTCTATCCCTGATACTATCGGGCGGCCAGGTATAGTTGTGATGTCTTTGTGGATCTTTGGTAAGATATAGAAGTATGGGGTCCTGGGTTCTCTCTTGATAAGAAAGCAGGCCTCTTTCTTACTTATCCACCCCTGGCTTTCTGCTGAATCACCCGCACTTCACCTATACGGCAGTCGGATAAAAGATCTCCGCTAAAGTGCCCCTTTTTAGGGAACCCGCTAGGCATTGCACCGCCGGCCCGGCGAGGAGCAGCCCATATGATGAAGCATGACACCTGCAAGGGTGTGTGAGGGCATTCAAATCCGACATATGGATTTTCTTTAAGGTCTATATGGTGCATTAATCCACCACAACCTTCGTGTTGATAACACTCTATCTCTGAGGAACTATGGGAACATCCTTTGTTATTATTGTACTAGGGGCCCTTGTTCCTACTGGACCTCCCATTCCTTTGTGAGTGGAAAACGGCCTCGTCAGTCCCTCCTTTTGTCTCTTCAACTCTTTAACCCTACCACTTCCAGTTGCTCATTTCCTTTTTAGGTCTCGCCTATGCAGCGCGCATGCGCTGCTTAGGAGGACCTTTAGCCGTCGCTCTGGTCATTTTCAAGCACACACTCGTGCTTGTGGTGGCATCCACCTTGCGGGAGCGCGCAGCAGCGCGCAGCAGCGCGCCACAAGCACGAGTGCAGTGCTTGAAAATGAGCAGCCGCACCACTCCCGGACTCACTTCCTGCTCCCCCTCTCTCTCACGCGCATTTCTGGTTGTATAATTCCACGCCGTACTCTCCGCTGCCTTCCATTGTCAGGTTCCAGATATGTAAAGAGCCATTTTGACCGTTTATAGACACTCTTTCTTTGAACTGTTTCTCTCTCTCTTTTAATTGATCGGGACGTATTAATTGAGCTAAAGTATTGCTTTTGAAGAGCCATGTAATATCTCATAGTTTGCAAGTTTCTGCCCAATTTTTCTCAAGAGATTTTGTAATAAATGGTTTTGCAAACGTTCTCCTACCTGATCTTAACGAGCCCTTCTAACATATTGTTCTGATCTACACGCAGACACACGTTTGACGTATTTTAGATGATACTGAGTTGTGACAGAGTAAGTGACGCCCATCTGCTCACAAAATTGCTGTCTGTAAACAATTTTTTCAACCCACTGTCCCTACAAGGTGGTGCATGTTGACTGTTTGCAGAGCTTTGTTTGTCTCCGCGGGGTCTGTTGAGTCAGCCTTTTAAAGTGACCCGGCTGTTTTAATCATGCCACAGAGATCTTTATGTCGTACTGCGATCAGCAAGTCTAAAATCTACCTTTCAGATCTCGCCTTGATATTCTCCAAGGTGTTTGATTTAAAGCGGGAGGTGAGAATTGACTTAAGCCACGTCCACTCCTCTGTGATACCGTCCTCTGGCCCGGTAGCAAACTCAGTTGTTTGTTTTTCACTTAATTGGCTCAAAGCAGTTTCTCTATGGCAACCACTGGGCTACTCTAAATGCCAGCTGTACGTTAGCGGAATGTAACAGAATACTCCAGCAGGAGCTCCTCTGAATGTAATTTGAGCAGAAGGTCAGCTGTAGCGGAAGTGACATCATGTACCCTTTTACCTCCTTCGTGACATCACCTGATTGATCCCTTGTGCCACCATTTCTCGCTTCCTATTTGCTGCTGTTGGGCTGAGAAAGAGCAATAAGCATTGGCATAGCCAATAGGTCCCGCCTTTGGGACCTTATAAGTGTTTAACCATGCAACAGTTAATGTTGGTGCACCAAGGATATTGTGCTGCATAACTAAATACTTATAAGGTCCCAAAAGCGAGACCTATTGGCTATGCCAATGCTTGTTTTTTTTAATATCTTTTTTATTTTTGTATCTCAGGAAAGCAAAAAATAGAGTAAGCCATAAAACAAGGAGTAGTTAAAGCAGCAAATCAACTCATACATATAAAATGGGGATCAGGAAGATCCAGCTAATCTATTATTCAGTGAGCGGGCTCCATACTTGTACTTTCTTCGACCTAAGGGCTTTGCATTTATATAGCCCCATCTCAAAATTAAATACATAAAACAGTTTAGCATACCAGGCTTGAAAGGTAGGAGGGTCCACATCCTTCCATTTTGTTGCAATCAGTATACGGAGTATTGCAGTGACCATAAAACAGAAACAAACATAAGTAGGTTTCAGATGTAAAGTTTCATCGCAGCCTAGTAACATCAAGGTTGAAGATAATGGGACTGGCCGTGAAATAGTTTTATGCAGAAATAATTCAACCCCCTGTTTTAATTCATTAAGTTTAGTGCATTCAAAGAACTTGTGCACAATATCTGCAGGTCCTTTTGCGCACATTGGGCAATGGTCATTATCCTGTTTCCCCCAGGCAAATCATTTTGCAGGAGTAAAACATAAACTGAAAACTGTTTTAAAATGTTGTGCTTTTAGGTTAGCTGATAAGAACACCGTTTTAGACAACCAAAGTGATCTACTTAGGTCTGCATCAGAGTTGCCGAGTTTATCTGCCCATACAGATTTGATTCTCAGAATGTCATCCGCATTGGCCACAAGCATGATGTAATATATATCCTTAATGGACGACGGTTTAAAAACCAGGTGCTCCAATAACTGTATTCTTCCCTTGTTTATAACCTGTGGTACTAAGGGTCGAATTGTCTCCCTTATTTGGACATATTTAAAGAAAGAACTAGCTTCCACCCCATATCTCTCCTGAAGTTCTGTCATATCAAGCATATCACCTATGCTGTTGATTCCTGCCTGTTCCCATCTTTTTCCCAATACATCATATAATGGAACAGGGAAACTTGATGAATGCCACAAGTACATGTATCTTTGTACCTTTGGGATTTCTAAGTGTTTGCACACTCCGTGCCAAACGTTCCAGGTGGCTCTAAGCGGCTTAAACCGAGTTTATTTTAAAGTAGCTCCCCTCCAACTGTCTCAAAAGGATCCCAGGTGCTGCACCACCAATGGCCAATTCGAAGACAGATGGAGGGGTTTCCTCCTGCCCTCGCAGGGTAGGTTCTACCTTGTGTTTAAACAATATGCCCGTTTGCTGCAACATTAAGGCCCAATAATAGTATAAAAGATTAGGAACAGCCAACCCCCTTCTATCTTGCGGTAATGTCATGTATGTCATTGATCTCCTGATTTTTCTATAATTCCAAATAAATTGTGAAAACATCCCATTTATATTCTTGAAAAGGGTATTTGCTGGTTCCAGTGGAATACAACGGAGTAAGTATAGAACCTTGGGAAACATTGTCATTTTCATCATGTTACTTCTTCCTATAATAGAAAGGTGTAAATTATCTAATCTCCTTAGATCTCTACCTATCTTGTCTATAAGAGGTGCTGCATTTATATCCCGTATGGAGTTAACCTCAGCGGAAATAGCTATCCCAAGGTGAGTAGCGGTCTCGGTTTTGCGTGGATCCTGGCAGGCCATGTTTTTAGTACACACTATCAAGGTCTTATCTGTGTTCAAGCCATACCCAGAGTCCCTGCCAAATTCTTGTGCCAACTCCTCAATCCTTGCTAATGCATCTATTGGGTCAGGGGTGATGACAGCTATATCGTCAGCATACGCTAACACCTTGGTTTTAAACCCCCTGACCACAAATGGTTTGATATCTTGATCTTGTAAGATTGCATTTATAAGGGGATCGATCTATAATGCGAAGAGGCTAGGGGAGTACGGGCAGCTCTGTCTTGTTCCCCGGGCTATCGGAATCTTTAGTTTCCCTACCCATCAATTGAATCCTTGCAGAAGATTGAATGTGCATGGCTTTTATAGCTGTTAATATACGTTGACCAAAACCCTATTTCGAAGATTGCCCCAAAGATATTTCCATTAAACCTGATCGAAAGCTTTTTGTGCGTCGAGTAGTATAAGGGACATCTGCTTCCCTGATGCTTCTGCTATGTCAAACAATGATATTACCCGGCAAATCTGAGGTCCCTCTCCCTGGTATAAAGCCGTGCTGCCACGGACTTACCAGAGGTGTGATAATTCTAGCCAGTCTACACGCGATAATTTTGGAATATAGCTTTTCATCAGCATTTATCAGGGTTATTGGTCTATATGAGGATGGGTCATCTGCCATTTTCCCTTTCATTAGAAAGAGGACGATATTAGTCTCTTGTTAAGACTGCGTCGGGATTCCCCTCAGCTGAATCGCGATAAATAAATCCAAATGAGGGGGGCAAGCTCCGTTTGTAAAGCCTTATAGATTTCCATAGGGATGCCATCTGGACCTGCTGCCTTTCCTGAAGCCATCCCTTGAAGAACTTCTTTGACTTCCCCTATTGTCATATCTGCCTCGAATTCCTGCATGACGAGAGAGGGGGTTTACCTCAAATTCTAGCTGTGTGCCGGCCGAAATATTATGACTAGATTGATACAGCTCCCTGTAGAAATCTGCAAACATTTCAAGCACTTCTTGCGGTTCTGTAGCCACGATCCCGTTCTTCCCTTTGAGTCTCGCAATATTATTTGCCGCTGCCATTTGTCTAAGACGTAATGCCAGATGTCTTCCTGTGGCCTCGCCATACTTGTAGTTATCTCGGGCGTAAGTTTGATATATTTCGGCCACGGAATTACTGAAAAAAACATTAACTTTAGCCTTAATCCTTAAAGCTTCAAGTCCCAATTGGGTTATTCGCTCCTCTTGTTTTTGCGCGATTGCTGCAGCATGCTCTTCCTCACATTTAGACAGTTCTTCCATTAATTGCTGGATTTCTAACCTCTGCTGCCTCCTATGGAAACCTACAAAACTAACAATCTCTCCCCTTAACCCAGCCTTAAAAGCGTCCCATACCAATTCCCTCAACGTGCTATACCTATTCATTTCAAAGCACTGGCGGGTCCCACCCCCTAATATGTTCTATGAACCCTTCGGTAACCAACAGTTTCCTATCGAATATCCATTTGGTGAATAGCTGATCGACTCCCTGTATTTGTATTTCCAACATTAAAGGATTATGGTCCGACAATACTTTTGGAAATCTCCTGATGTTAGCGCCCTCTATAAGACTAGCGGAGATAAAACAAAAAAAGAGTCCAATCTAACGTATTTTTTATGGGGGCAGGAATAATATGTATAACCTGCCTCCCCAGGCTTTCGATGAGACCACCTATCGACTAGCCCATGGCTTGTCACCAGAGCCTCTAGTGCCTTGAAGACTTGTGGCTTCCTTCCTTGGTATTTTTTCGTAAATTGCTTTTCTCCATCTAGATGGATATTGAAATCCCCGCAGATGACAAGGGGGGATGGCCAAGACGCTAGTTCTAGCTCAAGCTCTTACAATACGTCGGGGTCATCGAAATTGGATCCATAGATCGTACAGTGTGTTAGTCCCATTGCTATTGACCCGATAGCCCACCGTCGCCATTTATCAGAAAGTGTACGCTCGACTTGTGGCATTCGATTAGAAACATGAATTGAGACCCTTGTAGTTTTGGTGGTCTGAGATAAGCAGATCACCTGCGTGTACCCTTGAATCACGTTAAGCCCTCTTTTTTGCCATGTAATGTGGGTCTCCTGTTGGCAAATTATATCCGACCCCATAGTTCGTAATAACTGATTTGACCTATCTCTCTTCCCCCTGTCATTCAAGCCCCCAATATTTATTGAGCAAATAAACAGGCTACTCATCCCAAAGATTCTTGAAACAGCTGACTTGATTGCTGAACCTTTTTCTCCTGGTCCTTCCTGTCTTGCTTCTTAAGTTGCTCTGACTTATTGCCTTCCTGAGATTTTTCCCCCCAACCCCCCTGCAAGCTCCCCTCCCCTACTCCCACTTGAACAAGCCCACCCCCAGCGATTCCCGACCCCTCCACCCCACACTACGAAGCAACAGACCTGTCTCGGTGTGTGTTGGATGAATGGTGGTGCTCCCTGCAGTGGCATATACTTTCCTTATTGGTGACTATATTCTCTCCTTATTGGTGACTATATTGTCGCACTTCCCTCCATGTGAAGCCTATTAACCCACCCTTTTTCTTTTCTCTCCCTCCCCTCCTTCCCCTCTCCCTTCCTTCCCCTTGGGAATAAACAGACAAAAACACAATACATAAGGGGAAACAGCATTCCTCTCCCCCCCCCCCCCTCTCCACACCCCTCCAATAAAATCCAGACCTTCACACTCCCCTATACACACCTTCACTCTGGTGACCCTTGTCACACCTAATAGAATAAAAAGATACTTCCAAAAAATAGAAAGAGCGATAATATAAAAGTATAAGGAAGAATGTAAGATGATGTGGGAAAAGAGGCAAATAGGAAAGATAAAAAATAAAAAAAGTTAAGAGAGAGAGAAACAAGAGAGGGGGAAAAGAACCATCCAATCCGGCCCTGGAAGCCTATTATAGTTGAATCCCCCAACCTCCAAAAAGGTGAAATAAGTGCAAACATTCAATCCGTGTCAAAATCTAGCGAAAACTTTCCAGTGCTAGGTCATCTTTGAGTCAAGTCAGGATACTCAAAGTCTCGGGATCAAACCCCTCCTGCGTTTAGGCACTCTTTGACTTTGATTTCTGAAGTGAAAAATGTAGTCCGGTCGTTCCAGATAACTTTCAGCCGTGCTGGATTTGGGAGGAAGGCTTGAGCCCCTTTCTCCTGAAAGGGTTTGATCAATTGGAACAAGCGCCAGCGACGCTCGTCTGTATAGTGACAGAAATCCGGTCTTGTAAGAAATGAGAATCCCTTGGCAGCACGTTGGGCTTCTGGTCTGGTTTTTCCAAACACCATTTCTCTCAGTAAGAAATTACCAAAGTAAACCAGAAACGCCCGGGGCTTGGCATTAGAGCTAACTGGCTGGCGGATTGTAAACGGGACTCTGTATGCCCTTTGAATTTCATGAGGCCAGTCCCAGCCCTCCAATTCAGGAAATGATTTTTGCAAAAGTTGTACCATAAACACTCGTGGGTCCGACCCCTCTTTCCCTTCGGGAGTTCCCAAAAATGCAGATTATTTTGCCACTGGCGATTTTCGCTCTCCTCTAGATTCCTTTGGATGTCTGCTAGTTGATTTTCATGGCTTTCCACCTGACCCTTAGAACCTGCCCTGTCCATTTCCAGGGAGGCTGTTCTGGTCTCAAGATCCGACATCTGATCAAAAATGGTATTACAGGTTTTTGGTATTTTCCTAATTGCTCCCTGTAGTTTACGCGCTGCAGCCTTTAATCTCCTACTTTCCTGTCGGGCTTCCTCGCGATGCGCCACTACACTTGCAAAATGGTTACCAGTGACGGGGCCGATGATGGTTGGTCATCACCAGCAGTTTTAGTGGTATGCCCAAGCAATTGACCTCCCATAGAGTAGGCCCACTTCAATTCCCTCTGCTTTTGTTTATCCATTCTCCCTGCTCTAGAATTCTTCCTGGCTGTAGCGATTGGCTCTGTGCCACAGGTATCCAATTTCCACCATAATGATGGACAGGACCTGGGAACCAGCACAGACAGCAGCTTTGTTCAGATTTTCCTCCCAAGGCTCTCCCATCCTTTCCTCCTGACTGAAAAGGTGGTTAGTTAGTAAAAGGAGATTATGACCTATGAACTCTAATCACTTATCACAGTACATCTCCCTACTGAAGTCATACAGGCACTATTAAGAGTTGGTTGAATACTGTAGGCCCGACTCACTAATTCGCATTAGCATATAAATCCAGCCATTATGAGTTATACTTCACAGAATGGAGAATAACTGCAGATCTAGTGACACTGGGGGCAACTCTGCATGATTGCCTCTATTCAGGGGACTATTCTGCTGACATTTTATCACCTGCTCTGAGAAGATATTAATGTCAGCTGGGTCGCTGGTGTTAGTTAAGGAGGGGGCCAGAGTAGCAAGGGAATCTGTGGCCTTACCAAGCTGTGCACTGGCTCAGAGGAAACCTTGCCTGCTCCCCGATGGTACTACGGAGAGTTGGATGAGGGCAGGTCTGTGCCTGTTTGTGTAACCTCTGACCCTATTCTGTTGTTTTATCCAGTACGTATCTACTTCAGATGGAACCATTTCTTGTATTTTTAAACCTGGTAATCCAAGGTCTGCAAAAACTAGAAAATTCATGATATGGTAAAGTGGTAACCCGCTAAGGGGTGAGTCGCATAGTCACATAATAAACTTTTTATGACCTTCATTTAGGGTCCAACCCTCGAAGGAGCCAGAATCCACCTAGGTTGGCGTTAGATGGCAGTCCCTCTTCATGCTTGATGGAGATTAATGGCCTCCTCTAATCCTGCTTGATCTTTCAGAAGCACACAACACCATAAAACTGTAACAGTGTTGGCCAGACCGATAGGTTGATCAGTACATCTAGGATTGGCCTAAGCTGAAGCAGGGTATCCCTGTATGATCACAGCTAACAAGTGTATATCAGAGCCTCAGAATCCTCATTTTGTGAGTCAATTGTGTAGCATCACCCAAGGATTATTCATCTCTCTCTGCTGTTGTCCAGCAACTCACTGTTATCCCTTTCATAGCTATACAGTATCAGTTCAGTATCCTATATATTCTACATGGGCAACAATACCAGTGTTCATAGCTGCATGGAGATGTATCCAGGGAGAGAATCCAACATCACCCACTGCCTAGACTCTGTTCATCATTGGATGAGAGAAATCTTAATTCAAATGAATGGAGCTAAAACTGATATCCTAACACTAGGGGTACCAGATTCTGTGTTCATTTGTCTGCCCCTCCTATCTAGAGTACGCCCCACCACCTCTTAGAAAAGGAAAGATTCTAGGAACTATCTTTGGCTCACATCTCTGTCACCCCTCAAATAAAGGTTGTGGTCCAGGGTGTTAATGTGCAACTGTCCATGTTCCAGAAAACTTTTCTGCTTTTGCAAATTTCTCTATAGATTTCCAAGATACTACTGCACTGTGCTTTAAACAGGCCTTCTAAAGAACTTTCTAGATCTGGGATATACAACGTAGGTCTAGGACGGCCATTGCAATTAACAATGTAAAGGTTTTCCTTTAACTCCTGTTGCATGTTCAGCTAGAACTCTAGAAACAATACAGCTACTTCAGAGTCGGGCCACAGGTGTACCTGAACCTCCGGGGATATGACCATGTCTAATTAGCACTAAAAGCACTCATCTGGTCCTGGTAGTACCTAGAATGAAATTTAGGACACTTTGTATCATCGGTAAGGCCTAATAGAACTAGAATCTGTCTTGCCTGGGAAGGTTGGCCACCACTAGGTCCCATCTGTAGCCTCTGAATAGCATACATACACCTGATTTCTCAACACTCCTTCATGTAGCTGAAACACAGTACCTGTCACCAGAATGCAAGGCTCAACATTCTGAAATGCTCTCATTCTCCTCCAAAACTGAAAACAAAACTCTCTCTTATTCAGGAAACATCTTAAAACTCAGCCTTTCAAGAATCTGTTTACTGACATCTTTCTCCTCGGCTTATGATCTAAGAATGTTAGATTGGGGTTCTCTTCTCATCCGTTTGGATTCTGATGACCACTAGTTATTCTTTTTAGGGTCGAGCCTGCTAGTGCTTGCGTCTCGCTTACGAGACACTGTTGTTAACAAAAGGGCTTGGAGCCCGCCAATTGCTAACCATTTGCTGGCTTGCCTGGCCCTCTTCTTTACAGTCTCGTAATTCATTAAGGCAGGCCTAATATCATATTTGTTCCTCTCTATGGAGCAGGGACCAAGCACTGATTGATTCCGTGCCCGTCTGCTGCTCCCAACATGATTGAGCTACTATTTTGTTCTTTTGAACTTTTAGTGCCCTGCAAACAGAAGGCGTGTGACTGGCACGAAACGTGCCCAGCAGGACAACAATAATTGCAAAGATGTATTTTCTATAGTTAAATGTCTTTTTTTTTTTGCCAAGTCTTCTTTTCTGCACTCACATTTTAGTTTTGTTTTTGCTCATGGGCACTGTTCCTAAAAGATGAGGATTATTTTATTGCAAAGCAACATTGTTTCTTTCTTATGTAAAATGTTTGAATTTGATTCTTTAGCACATAATCTTGCAGTACACCCTGATCCATCCTAGTCTAATCTACCCCTCTCCAATCCACATCAATCCACCCCACCTTACCTCACATCAATCCGCCCCACTGAATACAAACCACCACAGACCAATCCAATCCTCCCCACTCCAACGCAGACCACTCACCCCAATTAAATCCACTACACTCCAATCCTCCGAACCCACCCCCTCTAATCTGCCCCACTTCAATTTGTCCCACTCCAAAATAATCTCCCCCACTCCAATTCAAAACAATTTGCTCCACTGCAATCTAAAACAATCTTCCCCACTTCACTCTGCCCCACTGCAATCCAAAACGATCTGGCCTACTCAATCCAAAACGATCTGGCCTACTCAATTCAAAACGATCCACTCCAGTACAACACAAGCTGCCCCACTCCAATCCGAAACAATATGCCTCACTCCAATCTACCACACTCCAAGCTAAAACAATCTGCCCACTCCAGTCGGCCCCATTCCACCTCACTCCAATCCAAAACAATCGGCCCCACTTTAATCCAATCCACCTCACCCCAATCCACCCACTCAATCCCAATTCAACCCACTCTACCTCAATCCAGCCCAATCCAACCTACCTCACCCCAATACAATCCGCGCCCTCCCTCTCCATTCCTCCCCACTCCAATCCAAATCAATTTCCGCCACTCAATCCAAAACAATCTCCACCACTCAATCCAAAAGAATCTGCCCCACTACAACCCAAAACAATCTGCCCCACTACAACTCAAAACAATCTGCCCCACTACAACTCAAAACAATCTGCCCCACTCCAATCCAAAACAATCTGCTCTACTCCAGTCTGCCCCACTCCAACCAAAAACCATCTGTCCTACTCCAATCCAAAACAGTCAACCTCACTCCAATCGAAAAAAAAAAAAATCGGCTCCAATCCACCCCACCTCACCCCAGTCCACCCCACTCCAATCCAGTCCACCCCATTTCAATCCACCCCACACCAATCCAGTCCAGCCAAATCTAATCTACCACACTCCAATCCACCCACCCCACCCCAATGCAGTTCACCCCACCCGGATCCAGTCCACCCCCCTCAATCCAATCCACCCAGTCCAGTCCATCCCCCTCCACTCTAATTCATCCAACTCGAAACCACCCTACTCTTATCCAATTCACCCCAATCCAATCCAAACCAACCTAATCTAGCCCACTCCAGGCTACCCCAATCCAATTCACCTCGCCCCATTTCAATCCACCCCACCCACTCCAGTTCACCCCTCTCAATCCAATCTGCCCTACCCCAATCTACTCCAATCCAACCCACTCCACCCTATTCCACCACACTCTACTCTATGACACTTTCTACCACTGAATCACTGAAGTCTACTTCCCTCTACTCAACTCTGTGACACTCTACACCACTCTACTCCATCAAATCCAGTCTGCGACACTCTACTTCCCCCACTCCACTCTAGGACACTCCATGCCACTAACTTTTAGCCACACCGGTGTACAACATGGCAAAAACACATTGCCAAAGCCAATAGCTCTTGTATAGGCGAGACCTATTGGCTTTTCCAGTGCTTGTTACGGTTTGTTGCATATCAGGACACCACAGTTATCTAAAGGTGACAACCAGTGCATAACACCCACGTATATCTAAATGTTGATCAGGCTCGCCCGAAATCCTGATTCTAAATTGGGTAGTCTGACTCTTATCAGGAAGTGGCCCTGGCTGGGTCCAGTCACTTTAAAACAGTGGTGCTGTGGCAGAGCCCTCAGTAGTGAATCCTTTTCCTTAGTTAAGAGCCGTAGCTGAAGGAGTGGCTAATTCTCGGGAACTTGTCCTCCTACCACCATGCTGAAAAGGCTAATAGTTGTTAAAAGCATTGGTCTGCCTGTAGTACATGGGAGAAATATCAGACACTAAAAGAATAACTGACAACCCCCACGCCCTCTTCAATGCTAGACAACCGGAGAATAACAATGATTCACAATTTATTGTGCAGTTAAAAGAAAATGCCCGTTCACTAACAATATTAGAACCCTTATAATGTCCCATGGACAGGACCAGTCTTTGTCAGACCGAATAGCTTTTCAGGATTTTAGTTTTGTTGAAGTACATTTTAAGAGAATACATGAGTGATAAAGATCAAAATAAAACAAGCATTGGCATAGCCAATAGGTATCGCTTTTGGGACCTTATAAGTATTTAGTTATGCAGCACAATATCCTTGGTGCAACAACATCAACTGTTGGTGGCTAAAAACTTATTAGGTCCCAAAGGCGAGACCTTTTGGCTATGCCAATGCTTGTTGTATATAATATTTAATTCAATCTGCATAGGCATCCAAATGCATTTGATATGCTACGAACTTCTACATTTATTCTTCAAACACCAATGCCATCAACATATGCCTATCACCTTATAGCCATTCACAAACTCCATAATAGGTTATTTATAATTATCTTCAAGTTAAATGAAAGATTAATTAATAATCAAGTTAACCTAAATCCAAACTTAACTTACAAAAATTAGCCACATTTTCACATATCTTTCATTTTTTAAATTAAACCAATAATATTTAGGGAAATATGCAAATTATTGCTTAGCCGGAATTGGGTAACACATTGCTGATACTAAGCTAAATATATACGATAGATGTATTCAACGTGTGATGCCCTTGGTCGGGACAGGGATACAATTATATGCATCTTTAGGACACTAAAGCCCATGCCACTATGTCAGCCAATAAAATACATATTTGGATATTTAGCAGGATGCAAAGTAGCCAGAAGGCCCTTGCAATTTTCAAACATGAATATTAAAACAAAATTTTTAAAGTGGAGTTCCCTCAAATGTTACAAATAAACTTGTTAAAAATCGACTGACAAAAAAAAGAGTCATACATTTACACAGGTAGGCTTACTCCTATTCGCATGTGTAAATGTACGGCCTTTAGTAGTATACTAACATTCCGAGTAGGAATCCTGGAAAGCTAAACTTCTCTCAATTTTCCTGGCATGATCATTGGAATGTCATGTGACATGTGCGATTTCCCCAGTGTGGAGAAATCAGAAAGGTATAATTTTGCATTCTGGAAAAGCAGTTCTCTGGGCCAAGTACACATCCTCCAGCCCAAGAGAAACTTCTTCCCCTGCCCCGCCACAAACTCTGGAGATACACTATTCCTTTTGCCGTCCACTAAGTAAATTTCCGACATTTCCAGAGTGGGACTGGATTGGAGTGCATTTTGTGAGAGCCAACCAACTAATGAGAATGTGGGCTTTGGCAAACGCTCAAGGAAAAACACGTCTTGATTGTCCACTCCCCGCCCCTGGAGATGGATTACCGCACCATAAGGGTAGACCGATATGCTGTATAATTACACAGTAGTAAAATCATTAACACCTGCCACATATCTTTTTGTGGAGCAGTTTTAAGCTACACATTTCAGTCTAGACTTAGCTTTCAACAGCACTAAAATCTAGATGTATCTTTATTGACAACTGGAAAAGTAGCGTGTGATGTTCCATGTTATAGCACCATACCCAAGTTTTTTCTGTGGTAGGAACGTTTCGCTAAACCACATATATACTGCAGATGCAGGTTACAGACTCTGGTCTCTCTTACCACCAAGTCCCGAAAGGGGCAGGAAGATTCAATCAATGACATGATTTACATAGCTGCCAAGGTTTCAGATTGCTGTGAGTGACGTTTTCATAATTTCAGTGAAATTATGAGTGACATTTCAACAACTATGAGTGACACTTTCGTGCAAGTACAATCAAGCAATGAAGACAAGGGTAACAAATAGCAGAAATTGCATCCATTTGAGCAACAAGAAACTCTAAGAAGCACTTAAAACCGCCGAAAAGCACCAGAAATGGAAGGGCACTGCCTGAGGACAGACTGCTGATATAAGGTAAAGAGGGCAGGCTGGCACTGCAGCTGGTCTGAATATGATCTAAATAATCTGATCATTCATGACGGTGCATCAGACCATCCTTCCTTTAAGCCAGCCTGCGGCAACTGGGCCCCCTGGCTCCTACCCTGGCACTGCCAATCAATATTAATGGCATGAAAATGCATTACAGCACTTTGAACTCCAGGCCGCTCTCTGACAATCGAGTCTCCACTCCAAGCCGATGTTAAAGGCCCCAACTACACAGAAATCATGAAAATGTCACACAGCAATCTGAAACCTTGGTAGCTATGAACACGGTCTGATCTCATCATCAGTTGCTGTCTAATTAGAGTCAGTCCAACATTAAGCATCAGAGAGAGTCAGTGCCGACGAGGTTAAGACAGACTGATCCACACCGTCACTAAGTTACATTATAGGTCACAGCCAGGCGACCTCAGGCTAGCTATATTTAAAATACTCCGAAGTTGTTTCCTGTTTTACAGGCTCACAGCTGCACGGCTCAGTCAGTCAGCCAGACACAGAGCCCCGGCCGTAACTGCACCAGATCACACAAGCTGCAGGCACAGTGCCGCCAGCAGCCACTCGCTCACCTCTGCTAAAGTTTACTGACGGGTGCAAATTAATGCATTAGCAAACTGATACTAAAAGTCGTTGACACTCGCGAGCCACATACTTCTTAGCAGCAAGGTGAGACTAGCGGAGCAATTTGGTGAGGCCAGCGCGACTTTCATTAAAGTTACAGCTCGGACTAGAACCACCAGCCGGCCGGGGAGACATGAATGGAAATGCCCGGCCATTCATGATATTGGGCGGCTGGTCATGTGTCCTCAGCTCTGAGGGTCACGGCAGCGCCGGCTGCCTTTTCCCGACGGCCTGCTCAAAATCGTCACGTTTAAAAAAATAAAGAATAAAAAAAACACCAGCAAAACACAGGCAGTGCAGCATGGCCACAACAGAAACGGCAATCTTCGCCTATAATTAACTGGATTCTCTGCAAGCAAGCAGTTGGAGGTGCGTGGTCTGCCTAGAATGAGCTGTGAAACAGGCCCGTAATTAAAGAGGAATGTATCGCGTCACACAGGCTCTGCGTGCTAGCACATTGGACCGCAAAACTCTAAAATCATGATACCTGGGCAACGCTGGGCACTTCCTGCATGGAGGGCCGGCGAAAGGTAGTGCTGGCCGGCCTCCAGCAGCCCAACTCACTCGGACCCCGCCCGCAGCATTGAGCAACGGCGGCCACAGGGCATGCTTGAGGGTCGTGTCTCCGGCTCAGCTACATAGCTGCATAGCTGCATGTTAACATTTCTATTCCATGCAGGCTTGCAGACTCAACGGTCTTGAAATGGAGATTCCTGGTGAAGGAGTGCGCTTGGGGCACTGCCGCAGATGTCGCAGTGAGCCTCGGGTGGAAGGACAACCGGCAGCGAGTGAGGGGGTGCTGCGTAAGCTCCCAGAGATGTGCATAGGTGAAGGAGCCCAAAAGTAATCGACTGGCGATCAACCGCATGGCAGCCGACGAGGCCCAGTGAGTCTGGGACTGCTCCAGCTAAATGTAATTAGAGCGCCCTGGATGCGGGGACTGACCGGCCGCTGCGGCGACCCAACAGCGCTGCAGGAGGGAGCAGATTGGCGAGTGGCGCAAGGAAAGTGTTTTTAAAACAAGCATTGAAAGCGTGTGTCATCGCGATCGCTCTGAAAGCGAAAGTGATCCCGATGGCACACGAGTTTTAAAAGTGCTGCTGAAGGCTAGTGGTTCGCGCGTGCACGGTCGCGTGAACGCAAGTGCTAGGCCAGCCAGCAGCACTTTGAAAACGTACTTACAAAATGTCTCTCCGAGCCAGCGCATGCGCTGGGCTCAGCGAGACCTAAAAACTGGATACATTTAACAAAGTTCCTATTATAATAAAATAGAAATGCCAATATCGGCACCAGATCGTTAATGCTAATAAGTTAAAAAAAAGTAGGATTCCCTGAAAGCTACTGTGATCTACAGTTGGGGAAAGATTTTAGTTATTAGAACAGTACCGAACATCAAAAAAACTAATTACTCTTATTTGTTCTGAATGGGTGATATTCTCTGAAAGCAAGCGTCTGCGGACTTTGTTTTGTGCTGCCTTCCTACACACTTTGTTGATAGTCATATAAGTATCGTGTTCTCTGCTATTAAAGGCGCTCTGATTTCATAAGAGCCCCCCAGACAATGTAGTCCAAGTCAGACTCAAATGAATACCTAAAGACTGAGGATGTATGCTTCAGCTGCCCCCTACATGCAATGTATCTGTGAAAAGCCAAATATATTTTAATTTCACTTTTTTCTACGGACCCTTAACGTAATCCACATATGGATTTCATATCAGTAGATTAAAAAACCCAGTGAATCATCAGTGTGTTAAACAAGATCTTTAATGGTGTATTTCTTTTAAATATAACCAGTTTACCTGTTTGTTTACCCATCCAGGTGAAAGGAAGAGTACGTCTTCTAAAAAGACCGGAAGCAATCCCCGCCATAAGAGAGGTAAGACTTCACTCATTGACATTTCAGAGAAAATTCGTATTTTTCTATTTTCAGGCTACAACAATAAAGATTAATGAAACACATATACAGGTTGCTAGGAATATCTTGTATAAGACATTTGGCTGTTTGCACTAATCTCCTCAACCTTCACTCTGAAAACTAATAACATACACATTAACATCTTGTAAAGGAACTACTGATATTTCTTATTAAGTTAAGGTGAAAGAAAGTTGTCCATATTAATGGCCGTCACACTCGGCCTATGATATTGGAATTAGAATAAACTATTCCAGAAGCGAAGACATAATGTGACTAATGACATGGATGTGGGCTATGTGGACCCTTTCTTCCTGAATTGTTGGTGCAGTGTTTGTAATATGATTGAGTGAACTTTTGTCAGACTTGAGACTATTTAGTTAAGGTGCAATAATTCAATTAGTTTATCTGTAGAGATATCCTTTAAACTATCCAGTGTCTCCACTCCTTTGTATCAAAGCTATTCTGATGTGTCAGAGGAGACCAACACAATGACAATTAGAGAGACATCACAAGTGTATTGAGCAGTCTGTGAGAATTTGAGTTCAACAACCAGATTTGAAACACAGATCTGATGGCTCTCCCCACAGAATCTTTACAACCGATATTTACAAGTGAAATTGGACAGTATGATTAGACCGTGAATACTGCGTAAAGATCGTTTTTAACTTCCTTTTTATGTATACTTCACATGTGCACAAAACAGAATATATAAGTAAATGTTCTTTAGCCTGCTAAGCATGTTATATAGAAGGGGCCGAAGAAGTGAAAAGGCCACACTTCTGATTTTGGTTCTCTTGCATATGCTGATACATATGTTACTGTTAGCTTAAGTGCACTACAGCTACTTTCATGGTCTCCTATACTAATTTGAATTCCTTATGTACAACAGGCTTGCAGGCTTAGTGTGTAAAAATCTATTCATTTATGACTCAGCTTTGTTACTTCCCATCAAAGTTCTGACAAATTGTAAATAGAATAGTTTTGATGTAGCAGACATGACAGTTTTACACGGTTAAATGCATCAACTGTAACAGGAATGTGTTCTTTTCAGTCATTTGCAAATACATTTATACTTTGGAGAGAATGACGTTTCGCACAAAATTGTTAGAAAGATGATATAATTTTGGTGGCTCTAACTTGCGTCTTTTGGAGTATAGAGTATAGCATCAGATGAATTAGTGGAAGTTGGAAAATCCCTAAGGCTTTCACCACACGATAAGGTTTACTTACAATGGATACCGACAATCCACATGTAATATTTTTGGATATCAGAGTGTAGAAACACTTATTTCATTAAACTGCCTCTTCACATTAAAGAAGGTGACAAAAGCGACTCATTATGCCCAGAGTTTTCGCCCAAGAAGTATAAATGAGTTTACCCTTCAGTCAACATATTTTAGAACTTGAAAAATAGCTGTTTATGGTAGCATTTATGAACAGTTAAATTCTGAGGTCTACAACTTTTCTACCTCAAGACTTCACCCATTAATACTGAGGAAAGTAAAAGAAAGGATGAATTTTTTTTCAAACAACCCATTAAAGAGATGAAACAGAATGAATGCCATGCATAATCCCTTATATGAGACAGTCTAATGAAATAAAAAAAACTCCTTGGAATATTATTGAAAAATATTTTATGTTCGTACAGATAATCAGAAAGAAAATGTGTTCTCACACAATGAAAATGTAAAGGATAAAATGATCTGAGCGGTAATTGAAAGAGTATTCACACAAATATTCCTAGTTCATCAACCTTTAGACACACTTCCTTACCTCCAAGGCAACAATTGCCTTAATTTCACTAAACTTGTCTGGAAGAAAAAATGTGTAACAGTATGATGCATGTTAAATGGAGAAATTGGTATATGTGTTAAAACGTCCACGTGCGAGGGTCTAGCTACATGGTACAGCTAGCTAGAAAAAAGAAAATCACATTAAATAACCATAAGTCAGACATAGGGACCGAAATGTAAAATACAGAGTTGCGAGGTACATTGATGAACAAAAACACAAGTTGTGAAATTAACTCCATGAACTGGCATCGTAAAAAGCTAGTACAACAAAATAAATCACGGTGGTTTGATTTAGCTAAAGTCAATCAAGAAGGTCTAAATACACTTCAGAATTTTCCAAGTTTATTTGTACTAAATAAAGAAACTGGAGCCATGCGGCAGGAAATGAGTGTGAAAGCCAAAGTTCAGTTTTGAAGCAGAAAAGAAGTAAACATGAACTTTTGCTCATGCAAACTCATCCTACTGAATAAGCATAATCTGTCCATGAAATGGGAATACTTTGACTGAAGTAAGCAAGCTTTAAGAGACACTTGTGATTTCTTTCTGTTGCGTACAATGGTATTTTGGGAAAGGTTTGAAAAACAATATTAACAACAATGGAATTAGACCTGTTTTGCGCTACAAACAGGTCTGAAAGTCTCAACTGTACAATTTTAGTGGTGATATGTCTTTCAAAGTACCCCGAGCGATTGCCAGTGGTTAGACCTATTGCAAGCATTCCTCCCATCATCCTTTGTATGTGTGATTCTTCGACTTTCTCAAAGAAGTATTTGGAGGTACTTGTGAAACTGGGTTGGGGACAGCTTATACATAGCTGAAGGACTTGGAAGCAGCGCATGTGAGATCCACACCATACATCTCCCAACAAGGTAATGCCGATTGTGTCCCGTCTACCGCATCGTTCCAGGGTGGACACATCGGCCAGCCATCTACTGTGCCACAGGGGGGGTTTGTTGTGTCAATGTAGCAGCCTAGCCCGTGAAAGTGAACGCCGCCCTCGACCCATGGAACACCATAAATGTCACTTCTGGCATGGTGATGGAGCATGAGACCCAAAATGACATAGCCGTAAAACTTTTTCTATACTTTTCATTCAGATTAATGTCCTGAAGAAAGCAACAAATGTTATCGTTTTGGAGGTCACAATTTTCATAAAGAGCATGAGACCCGGGTTACAAGGTCAATTACTCTGAAAGAACTTGGTGTAAATACTTGTATACCTAAAAAGCATCAAACTAAAGACGGTGATGCAGGAGAGCCCTGCAAATAAATTAAACTTCTGTGTTCACCAGCATTGGATGTTTCACAGTTTCACATGCTTGAACTATTCTGGTTTGGCTAATAATCTCCTGTGTTTTTCTAACTTAGTAGCATTTAAACAAACCAGTAAGAATCCCGCTATGCAACAGACACAAGCAGTCGATGTTTGAGAGGAAGCTATTTAACTCGCATATTACTTTAAGATGCTATCATTTTGGTGACTGCGGCATCATGTGATGGTGTTCACCGATGCATATTTTTTAAGCTGGGGAGCACACCTTAGTGAACTGTTGGTGAACAGCCGATGGGCAGAACTGGTAAAAAACTGGACTATAGTTATCTCAAAATTTAGAAGGTGCTCCAGTCTTTTCAGGGATATTCAAGCATGGGTGTAAGAACTGATTTAGCTAAAGTGTTAAGTTGCAGCACATAATTACAGAGCAGATTGAAATAATATTCAGGCTTTTATTTCATCGGTTTACCATGACCAAAATATACTCCGATTTCTTCATCTGAGGTACAAGGAATCAAAATGGAGAAGCAATTTTAGTTCTCCTGATTTCACGGTTGGTCAATGGGAGCAAATGGATTCCATGTGCAATTGACTTACCTGCACCAGCTTCAACCTTGAAGAAAATCCTATAGTGATAGGGGAAAGTAGCATGGATTGAGACCGGGAGATGCCAATTGTGGGCCAGATTCTGAAGTCTGTCCTTCCCTGATTGTGAGTTTCACTGCCTAGAGGACTAGAGGAACAAGGAATGTATATAGAGGAAACAAGGAGAAATGTCATTAGTTGGGGGAGATGGGGGAAGGATACTTAGGACAACATACCCACTACAACAGTATAAGAGTTATTAAGCTAAAGTATGACAATTCCAGGAACAGCAAGCCGTCTTTAATGTTGATAGCTGAGGAGCGGAGCTCTGTTCAAGGACTTGTACTTATGTCATACAGCTTTTTCCTAAGGACAAGACCTTACTTGTTGGCATAGATACCTAACCCTTAATTTTCACATGGCTTGTCTCTGTAAGCTCCTAGCCCTACACCCGCTCACCAGGAGCGCAACCTAGCAGTATTGTTCAACTATGATCTCTTTTTCATTCCCCAGATCAACAGTTACCAAGAATCCAATATGATAATTGTATGGAATCCTCCCTTTGTTGAACTTGCTCAAAGAAGTGCCTTGCTTCTCACTTTGGTTACCTCACAGCTGGACTACGCAGTGTTCTATTCACAGGACCCCAAAATGGAACTCACTAAACTTCAAAGGGCCCAAACTGGGCAGCCTGACTAATACTTACAGAATCAGAATACGCTTTATTCGATTTAAGAAGTATTAAACCATAAAAGCACAATACATTTAAAAACCTAAATTACATCAAGGTAATTTAAGTAATATGAAAAAAATCACAATTAATTTAAAAGCGAGAGGGGCCATCCATTGTCATCCTATGCTTAACCACCCCTTACAGATATTTGGCTATATGATCAGTCACAGTTGCATCATTTAAATATTGCAACTTTAAAAAAGCAGGTCGACATTGTCTCACGTCGTAAACTTTTAAAATAGGCAAAATCAATTTTTTCCTAGGCAAAGTATAAAACTTACAAAAGAACATGAAATGAATTGTGGATTGTGCAGACGTATTATCACAGGGACATAAGCATAAAGAGCGAGACCAGTCGTTTATATTTGGAATAGTGACCTTGATATGAAAAATTCCTAGACGTAAACGGGTCAATAACAACCTGTCATAAATTCCTTGGGTATTTGTCAGATAGGGTTGCATTCCTGGTTGGGTCAAAAGTAATTGATGTGCTCTTACTGATGGTTTCATAATATTTGTGGTCAATCTAATGGTTTCCAAGTGATCAGTGCATAGCAGCTTTAGTTCATTTCTGGTAACCTTATTCAAACTGTTAGGATTAGCAAAGTACTCGGGATGTCCTAAATCTTTTACTCATTTTTTAACAGTTGTAATCCAGGGAATACAGTCTACTCCGTAAAGAGACTGACAGTCATTAATCAGACCTTATGCCATAGCAGGATAGGCTGCGTTTTAATCTGGTCGGACAAATATGACAAACCCAACTCGGCATGGCAAATAAATGTAGCTGTGCTTTTCAGTACCGCTTAAAGATATCTTAAAAATCTATTTTCTACTAGCTGCAGAGACTCAATATTAGAATAGCCGCAGATGCCAGCTCCATACATAGCAATCGGTATGCATTTAATTGTATGGAATCCTCCCTTTGTTGAACTTGCTCAAAGAAGTGCCTTGCTTCTCAATTTGGTTGCTTCACAGCTGGACTATGCAGTGTTATATTCACAGGACCCCAAAATTGAGCTCACTAAACTTCAAACGGCCCAAACTGGTCAGCCTGACTAATACGTAACCTTAGGTACTTTGTTCATATCAGGCCTGCCCTTGAGGCCTCCTTGACTGGCCCCCTGTGCAATAGAGGTTTCATTTTAAAGTATTGCACCTTGTACACAAAGCGCTGTGTTGCTGCACAGCAGGATACCTCAGTATCTTTGCAATTATTCACCCGTTTGCTGCCTCTCAACTTTAATGATGCAAAAGCTTCCACAGAAGAATGATTCATATGTAAGACGGCACGTTTTGGAATATCCTTTCATTAAAACTCCACTTGTCCAGTATCTCAAAGACTCTAGAAGCATCCTTGTCTGGTCAGTTTATAATTGTATAATAATTTCCTTCTTGTCCAACGATGCTTTGCTTATGTAATAATCACATAGATAGCAACATAAATATGTACAGTTTAAAAGCTCTGTTAAACAGTGATTCTCTGTACAATCCAAGTTTGAGATTAGTCCGATGGTACCTTCCCTCTGTGACTATCACACAGGTGGTTTACAAGAAAAGAACCCCTTAAAAGCAATTTAAAAGTGGCACAGTTGATAAAAAATGATTGCTTGGGGTCACATGCTAGTCCAGGATCAAATGAAATAGGTGACCTATGTAGTGATCTTCTCTTCACTCCCCTGCCATTTTGCTTTCACAGGAATATCCCTTGACTTGAAAAACTGTATTCTATAGTCACGAGCGACCTCCTCCTCTGAGTACCAAAATGATCACAATAAAAGTACAGCCTTTGTTGATGGCCAACAGATCTGCCACACAAGCAAAAAATTCTCAAATGTATTACAAAACATTCGGTCATTGGCCACTCGTGCACAGAAAAATGGATACATATATGACATTTGTAATGGGCTGCACGTTATAGGGCAAGGGACCAGTACATCAATGTAATGTGCTGGAGGACATTTGTATTCCGAGTGGCTCACTGTAGGGAGGGCATGAAAACTCAATCTTACACAGCTTTAGGAAAAGAAGTAAGATTATCACAAACAGTGCACTTAGTGTAATACACCTTTAAGGATCTGGTGGGAGGCAGCACAATGTAAAGCAAAGTGTAAGAAGCAAGGAAATCTGGTGCCATGGTGGTTCAAGAAAACTCACTGGAATTCAGGAAACTTGTAGAGCAAGAACAGATTTTAGAAAACACAGATAAACTGGAGGGAATGGTCATCACATGCTAATTCATGTGGATTATAAAACTCAGTTGCAAAAGTCTATGGGAATAGCACAAGCTCATAAATGTGAGATATCAATTAAATGTGGGGAAGGCATAGAATTCCTATTTGGTCAAAAGGGAACATAACCTTAAGGCATTTGATAGAGACATCTAGCCGCAGATTCCTTATTTTAGAATCCTCCCCATGCGCCAGGCTGGATCTGGAAATGTTTCCAGCAGTACCTCTGCGCGTCGGTAGAGGGCGTTGAGCGATTTCTTAGCGACGTCTCCAGAATGTGACATCAAAGGAATCCATATATGGCCTTCCCGACATGTTGATATGAGTCCCTTTTTTTCCGCGCTAGCAACGCGGATCCAAACTGCCATTCCTCTGGCCGTTCTTTGGCCTACCTGATGCATTTTTGGCAACGGAGCACTCTGTCCCCTTTTCCTACCCTTCTTTAGTGTTCTCAGGGTACAAATGTCCGCCATGGACCCTCATTTGGTTTGCATGTGGTGCCTGGGTGAGCACCATGACTCCGAAGATTGCAACCCCTGTCGCCAGCTCCGACCGAAAGTACGGAGGGAACATCGCTTGAAGCTTCTTGCGGCAGGGATGTCACAGTCATCAAGGTCTTCTCGTCGACCTCAGTCTCCCACACGCTCTATGGACTGACCGCGCAAGATTTTTCTTAGCAGTACCCCTGCACTCCGGTAGGTGGCATTGGTCGACTCCGCGTGACGGCGTCAGCGCCGTGTTCGACTAGATGTGCGTGCCGTCAATATAACCCCCACTCCAGCATGCTGATGGTGGTTCTTTTCTTTCCGCGCCAGCCAGCGCCGATCCGTTGAAGAAAGGTACCCTCTGTCATTTTTTGATAGTCTTTTTTCGACATTTTGTCAACTTCTTTTGGTGTGTAGGAATGTCAAGTAAGAAGACCTCGGGGTTCAAGCTGTGTGGCGCTTGTCACAGTGCCATGTCCGTCACGGACCCCCACTCAGTGTGTCTTTGGTGTTTGGAGCTCGACCACGACTCGAAATCGTGCTCCGCCTGCCGGGCCATGGTGCCAAAAGCTTTGAGGGAGCGGTCCCTAAAGCTGCTTGCGCACCGGCATACGGCACTGCGGAGGTCACCTCGTCGGTCTCGGTCGTGAGGAAGGTCTGAGCACCGGTCTGGTGAATTGAAGTCCGGTAAGAGGCACCACAAAAAACACAAGAAGTCGCAGCATGCTTCAACTTCACCCTGCCCGTCTCGTGACGCGCCGGAGGAACCTTGGCATTTGAGGCCCGCTCCGCGGAATGGGTGCCTGGGTTGACTCAGCGTTTGCCTGCCTTTCCAAATCAGGGAGCGACCCCCGCCCAGCTGAAGGAATTCTATGACGCCATGTGCGCCATATTTGGGCAGCTTGACCCTGCCAGCACGACTTTGGGCCCCACAGGCTCAGATGATGGAGGGGTCCCAGTGGGTCCCACGCCGCCGGCTCCATCCACGGCCTCCAATTGGCCTGGTTCCCAGGTCTTGGCCGATGCCGGTCACACCTCCATAGCGAACGTCCCCGAGGTCCTCGGCATCACCGGCACACCCCGCCGGTGCCTCCTCCATCCTTATTCCCGACAACACGGAGCCGGTCGGGCGTCCTCCGACGCCGATGGAGCGGTACAGCTCCATGGCGTGCAACTTGCCCCATTCTGAAGGGTTAGGGATGGATGAAAAGGATTGAGAGGGGGAGCAGGATTCCTTAGAAATCTTGCACCCACAAGATATGAATGGGTACGAGGAACTGGGGGATGCCAGTGGTTTGAACACTTCCACAGACTTTGGTATGCTGTCTCCACCTACCCTGGCTACGAAGAAGGGGGCATCATTCGCTATGGTGGTACGTAGGGCTGCGGGGGTCCTGGACCTGCAGCTCCCTATGGTGGCGGTCAAGACTAACGTCATGACAGAGGTCCTGCAGCCTGGGGTCTCCAGCTCGGAATCCTTACTGCCCTTTAATGAGGACTTAACAGACGTTCTTCTGGGCACCTGGTCCAAACCCAGCACAGGGGCTCCTGTAAATAGGACGATTGCCCTTTGCCATCGCCCTGCACCACGCAACCCAGTTTTCCTCACGGCCCACCCCACACCACAAAGCTTGGTGGGCTAGGCTTCCACTTCCCATGGCGCATTCTTTTCTGCACCCCCGGACAGGAAATCCAAAAGACTGGAGAGTTTTGGAAAGAATTTTTTTTCTTCCACGAGGCTGGCATTGCGGTCGGTGAACACTGCATGCCTTTTGGGCCTTTATTCCCATTCAATATGGGACACGGTTACGCAAGTGCTGCCTAGGGCCTCGGAGGAGGACCGGGTTCTACTCTCCCAAGCTATTTCAGACCAGAGAGATGCAGCAGAGTTCGCCATCAGATGTGGCTTGGACACGACGGACTGGTAGGGCAGAGCGATTTCCATGAGTGGCCGTTCGTCGCCATGCCTGGCTGAGGACGTCTGTATTTTCAGGGGGTGTCCCAGCTAACCTCATGGACATGCCCTTCGATGGCTCCCGTCTCTTCGGAGACAATGCAGATGCCGCCCTTGAGCGTTTCAAGGACTCGCTGGCCACGGCCAAATCCTTGGGCCTCACCACAACTCCCCCGGCAGGCGTCTGCTTTTCACTCCTTTCGTGGCTACGGAAGGGGCTACCAACCACGCCAACCCTGTTGCGGGGCCGTGGGCGTATTTCACCCGACCTCGTGGGTCAGGAGGCCACAAGTCGAGCCAAGCCACGATCCCTTGTACCACCGCAAAACTTTCCTAGTCCGATTCCACAGGATCATTTACGGATAGTCTGTGGCAGAGTACGCCATCATCTCCAAAACTGGCAAAACATCACTTCGGATAGGTGGGTGTTGCAAATAGTATGAAGTGGCTACTCCCTCCCCTTCGATACTACCCCTCCATCTATGCCTCCAGTGTACGACCGGCTAACGGAGGATCACCTTGCACTTCTCTTTGAGGAAGTCAAGACTCTCTTGTCCAAGGGAGCTATAGAGAGGTTTCCGGGCCAGAAATAGGCTGTGGTTGTTATTCCTGCTATTTTCTGGGCCCCAAAAAGGACGGAGGCCTCCGTCCTATCCTAATCCGCAGAGCCCTCAACTACTTCCTCAAAAAGGAGAAGTTCATGATGCTCCCTCTGGCTCAGGTCCTCTCTGCCCTTGACCCAGGAGACTGGATTGTAGCGTTGGACTTGCAGATGCCTATTTTCATACCCCCGTCCAGCCTGCCCATCGTCGCTACCTGTGTTTTACGGTGGGCTCCAAGCACTTTCAATTTGCAGTGTTCCCCTTTGGCCTCACTAGCGCCTCTCGGGTTTTCACAAAAGTAATGGCGGTGGTCGTAGCCCATCTACGGAGATCAGGGGTTCCAGTCTGCCCCTATCTCAGTTCTGGGCACGGTGCAGTTTCGAGCTTATCCTCCCAAACAGCAAATCGAGGATATTCAGGCCATGATATGATACCGATGTTTCAGCCTCTATGGATTTCAGTGAGAATGACTCTGAGGCTGTTGGGCCTCATGGCCTCCTGCATCCTGCTAGTGAACCATTCACGGTGGCACATGCGGGCTCTGCAGTGGGACCTGAAGTTCCAATAGGCACAGCATTGAGGAAATCTCACCGATTTGGTTCAGATTTCGGAGGGCACTGTGAAAGACCTGCAGTGGTGGCTAACAGACCGTGTTTGGATCAAGGACAGACTCCTCTCCCTTCCTCTCCCAGATCTCGCAGTAGTGACGGAAGTGTTCCTTCTGGGATGGGGCGGCCATCTGGGGGAGGTGGAGATCAGAGGACTCTGGTCTCAAGCGGAGGCTCGACTCCATATAAATCTGTTGGAGCTTCGAGCAATCCGGCTGGCACTAAAAGCCTTCTTGCTGTCATTCAAGGAGAGGCTAGTTCACTTGTTCACTGACACCACAACTGCCATGTGGTACTGCAAAAAGCAAAGCGGAGTGCGGTCGTGGACCCTGTGTCAAGAGGCCCTTCGTCTCTGTACTTTGCTGGAACAACAGGGCATTTCCCTGGTGGTTCAACACCTGGCCAGTTCTCTGACCTCTAGGGTGAACGAGCTCAGCCGAAGGTGCCTTGCGCATCACAAGTGTTTTCTCCATCTGGAGGTGGAACAAGGTCTCTTTCTGCAGTGGGGAGAGCCTTGGTTTGATGTGTTCTCCTCCAAAGAGAACGCGCAATGTCAGAAGTTCTGCGTGTTGGAGTTTCCAAGGCACCTCTCGCTCGGTGACACTTTTCGTTGCGAGTGGAGCTCAGACCTCCTATACACCTTTCCGCCCATTCCACTCCTGCCCAGAGTGCTCAAGAAGATCAGGAGCGACTGGGCACAAGTCATTCTGTTGGCTCTGGACTGGGCACGGAGAGTTTGGTATCCCGAGCTTCTAGACATGAGCATGGATCCTCCGATCAGGTTGCCCCTTCGGGAGCATCTTCTGTTGCAGCAGCAGGGGAGGGTTCTCCACCCGAACCTGTCCACTTTCCGCCTCCATACTTGGAGATAGAGCGGCAACAGTTGACAGCTTTTGACCTTCCTCCCGAAAGTCTGCAAAGTTATTCTGGCAGCCAGGCATCCCTCTATGAAATCAGTCTATGCCTGCTGATGGAACAAATTTTGAAACTATTTTACAGAAAGGTCTATTGACCTCATGTCTGCCTCTCTGGTGGATATCCTCCTGTTAATGAATTCTTTGGCACAGCACGGCTCTGCCTTGGCCACTTTAAAGGGCTACCTTTCAGCCCTCTCTGCTTTTCTTCGGCTTCCAGATCAGCCATCACTTTTTAAGTCCCCTCTGATGCAGAGGTTTCTGAATGGGTTAATCTATTTGATTCCCCTTTTACTATGCCACAATGGGACCTTAACTTGGTTCTCACCTTCTTTTTTTTTTTTTTTTTTGAAACCGTTTATTACAAGTCTCAAGAGTATACAAGTATGGGCCTACAACCTTCCGGCCGGCCGCTAGCAATGATAGGAACATACGACATACATTTATGGAACACGTGGTGTTACGGAGGAGCATGCTCAGGAGGTAACAAACGCCAAAAGCCACATCATCCAGACCCCATTATACAGTTTCATTTTAAATTAAGAACAACAAGAAAACCACACCCACAAGGCAACCCACAATCGGAAATAGCAGCACGTGCTCCCCTAGAGGGGGGATCCCAACTATCCACAGAAGTCTAAAGAGGGGGAAGAAAACAGAGCGAGGACTGGGGGAACCCAATGCCCGGCAGCGGGGGAATGAGTCGGCTAAGGGGATGGGGCTGGCGAGGTATCGGGCAGCAGCGGTGGTGCACAGATACCCCCGCGGTAGGCGTTCCAGGGGCCCCATACTTTCACCCATGTCCCAGGCTTACCCCTCGCCACATACACCACCTTTTCTCGAAACATGCACCAGTCCATGTGTTCTTTCCAGGCCGAGACCGTCGGGGGCCTCTGGGATCCCCACAGTTGAGCAATATCACGCTTGGCTATCATATATCCCAGAGTCACCCACCACGTCTGCGGCGCCGAGTAATCAGTCGGTTCCCACACATTCAACAGGCATCTCCTCGCTTCAGGCAACAGCGCCACATGCGTAACCAGTCGCAGCACCTCATGTACACCACGCCAGAACCCTTCCACCTCCGGGCACTCCCACAAAATATGCAGAAAGGTCCCCAAAGCACCACACCCACGCTTACACAACCCATCTCCAGCATAGCCCATACGCAGAAGCTTTGGCCCCGTCATGTAGACCCGGTGGAGTATCTTGAGCTGGACGAAGCGAAGGCGAGCCGGTATGGCCACCTCCTTCGGGGAGGCCACCGCGGAGGTCCAGTCCTCGTCGTCCAACTCCAGCCCGTCGGCAACCCAAGCCGCACGAAGGGCAGTCAACAGGCCCGAGCGGTCGTTTATCAGCTTTTTGTATATCAGTGATATCGTGCTGTCCGGGACGTGCCCATCCAGCATTCTATCCTCCAGGGGGGAATATTCCGGGATGGAGGCAACGTCCGAGAAGACGGAGCCCAGCGCATGACGGACCTGCAAATACCGAAAGTATTCACTGCCCTGCAACTGAAATTCCGTCTGCAGCATATCGAACGTTTTAAATCCTCCCCTCGTCCAGAGATCCCCCACTTTACTGATACCTATTATGTCCCACTTCTCAAAGCCCTTAGAGGTCCACAGGGAGCCTAACCGCTCAGACGCGTATAGTGGTGACGCCCGGGTCAAACGGTCCTTCCACCCCATAGCTGCATTGGCCGCGTGCCACACTTGCACCATGACACGCGTGGGGCCCGTCAGACGAGCGTCGGGCGCGCTAGAGTAGAGCGCTCGATTGTAGTCGCCACCTGGCAGGAGCATCTTGTCCATTTCGAATGCCGGGTTTAAGGCGGGCCCGTATAGGCCATGGTTAATTGCAGCGAGCTGGGAGGCCCAATAGTACCGTTTAATATCCGGGAGGGCAATCCCCCCGTCATACCATGGGAGCGTCAACTTCGCCAGGGCAATACGCGGCCTCCCGTCCCAGAACAGGCGGCGTTGCAGACTCTCCACCTCACGGAAGTAGCGCGCCGGGACTAAGTCCATAGTGTTCTGCAAAGCGTACAGGAAACGCGGCAGAGACATCATCTTGAACAATGCCGCCCGGCCGAGCGGCGAAAGCGGCAGGCGCCGCCAGCGTGCGACATCTACCTGCAGGCGCTGGAGGGGGGGAAGCAGGTTCCGTTCATACCGGGCCTCCGGGTCCAGAGTAATGAAGACACCCAGGTACCGAAATCCCTGCGGGGCGATCTGGATCGGACAGCCCCGCGGGAGAATAGGAGCCTCCCCAGAGAGAACATACACGCACGATTTAGCCCAGTTGATGACGAGACCGGAGTTACGACCAAATGAATGTAAAACATCAACCAGCACTATAAGTGATTTACGTGGGGAGGCTAGGTACAGAAGGATGTCATCAGCGTATAGGGATACGCGGTCCTCATACTCGGGGGTCCAACGGAGACCACGGATGGAAGGCTCCCACCGCAGCCACTCCGCCAGGGGCTCCAAGGCAAGCGCAAAAAGAAGCGGCGACAAGGGACAGCCCTGTCGCGTGCCCCGGCCCAGCTCAAACGGGGCCGATACTCTTCCGTTCACCACCACCTGCGCCAATGGGCCCGAATACAACAATTTGACCCAACTGATGAATCCTGGGCCAAATCCAAACTTCGCAAGCATCGCCCAGATGTATGGCCACTCAAGCTTATCAAACGCCATGGTGGCGTCCAAGGACGCCAAAATGGCCGGTTCCCGTATAAATGGGACGCGCGCGAGCACCCCATGCAAACGCCGCAGGTTAAGGGCTGTGTTGCGATGGGGAATAAAGCCGGACTGGTCCTGATGAACCAGATCTCCCACCACACCGACCAGCCGATTGGCCAGTACCTTGGCGAGAATTTTGGGCTCCGCATTCAGTAGTGAGATAGGCCGATAAGAAGTAACCCGGTCCCGAGGTCTCCCTTCCTTGTGGATCACCACGATTGTAGCCAGACGCTGGTCAAGCGGGAGGGAGCCCAGCGAGTGGGCCGCCAGGAACATTGCGCGGAGGTGGGGCGCCAGTGTATCCGGTCGCAACTTATACAACTCGATAGGGATACCATTCGGGCCCATGGCCTTGCCAGAAGCGACCGAGCGTATGGCGAGGGCGATTTCGTCGGAGGTGGGAGCGGCGTCCAGCGACACCCTGTCCTCCCCGGAAAGGGACGGCAGCGCGATATCCCTGAGCAGGGCACGGGAATCCTCTTCAGAGCAAGAAGAGACCGGGGAATACACCTCGCGGAAATAATCCGCGAAACAGGAGACAATTTCTTCTGGCTCAGTTACACACACACCATTCGTTTTCTCAATCAGCGGGACCACTCGATTCGCTCTCTCCTTTTTATCCAACCACGCTATCAGTTTACCAGCCTTATCACCCACATCATACAGTCGCCCCTGTTGCTCTCTACTAAGGCCCCTGGCCGCCTCCGTGACGAGGGCCCTATAAGCCGCTTGTTTGAGTTGGAGGACATGTAGTGCAGCATCCATCACCCCATCTTCTAGATTACCCTCCAACTCAGCTATTTCAGCCTCCACCCGGGTCACCTCCTCCCGCTCGCGCCTCCGGGCGTGGGAAATAAGGGATAGGGCCTCCCCTCTGAGTACTGTTTTGAAGGCCTCCCACAGGGAGATAGCCGAAGGCACTGACCCCACATTCTCATCAAAATATCGCTGGAGGGATTTAATCAAGTCAGCGCGAATGGTGGGGTCGCGCAGGTACCAGGAATTGATTGGGACCACCCTGCCCTCACCCCTCGGAAAGACATCGAAATGTAACAGGAGCGGGGAGTGGTCCGAGATACCCCGTGCCAAATGGCGCACCTCCCCCACCCTCCCGACATAGGCCGCCGGGACAAGGACATAATCAAGCCGTGAGAGACTACCGTGGGCCCCCGAGTGGAAAGTGTACTGCAGCTGCGTGGGATGTTTTAAGCGCCAGCAGTCCACCAATCCCAGTGTATCCAAGAGGCCGGATAGCCACGCCTGTGCCCGGGGGAGGTCCCTAAGGGGGTGACGATCCACAGTCCCAGAAACCACCGCATTGAAATCCCCCCCCACCACCAGAAGCCCCCCCGGAAGGCCAAGGAGGAGGCGCCCCAGGTCTGCAAAGGTGGTCGACTGCAGCCCCGGTGGGACGTACACTGACACAAAGACAACCACTTTGCCCTCCATTCTCCCCACCAAGACAGTGTAACGTCCCCTATCATCGTGGAGCACCTCATCAATTTCTAACGGGAGCGAGTTCTTTACCATAATACCCACAACCCTTGAGCCTGACGTGAAGCCCGAGTGGGCCACGAGGCGGTAGCCACGCCGATTCATGGCACAGAAGGAATTGCCAATAAGGTGTGTCTCCTGCAGAAAGACTACATCGGGCGAGAGTCGCTTCAGAAACTGCAGGACCACACCTCGTTTGATCCGGTCCCCCAGTCCATTAACGTTCCAAGACAACAAAGTTAATTCCCTACCCCCCATCATACACAGAAACCATCATTCGTCCCCCCGAGAGCACATTAGAACCAACACAAAAATAAGTTTGCCTTGTGATAATAACGAACAACACCCCATCCCTGCCCACCCACCCCAACAGAACTCCCCCCTCCCTGCACCCCTGCATGAGCCCAAACAGCCCCCCCAACGTGCAGTGTGCCTGTCGCCCCATAGATAGTTAAACTAACTAGACCCCCAGAGGAGGAGGGAGAACCCCCAAGAGACCCCACACAACCTCCATAGGAGGGGAACTTAAGCGAACAGATGTATGGTCAAAAGTGGCATCATTTTTGTCCCGAGCGAAGGCCTAATATTAGTCCCTCAGTCCTGATCCGGCGAGCCCTCTCCCCCCGCCGCTCCCCCCCCGCCACCCCGATCCCGATCCCCAGACAGAGTATCCAGCCAGTCCCCGGCCGCTTCGGGACGATCAAAAAAGTGCGTGCGACCATCCACCTCCACTCGCAGCTTAGCTGGGAAAAGCATGGCGTATTTGAGGTTTAGGTCCCGAAGACGGCGTTTGACACCGAGGAAGCTCAGTCTCTGCTTCTGGACCGCTGGGGTGAAATCAGGATAAAAATTAATGTCCATATTGTCAAGTCTAATCGGTCCCTGTTGTCTGGAGGATTGCAGGATGGCGTCTCTGTCCCGAAAATTAAAAATCCGGGCAATGAGAGGTCTCGGAGTGGCTCCGACCTTAGGCCTTCCCCCGAGAACCCTGTGGGCCCTCTCCACAGCAAAGAATTTACTCAGCCCCCGTGGCTGGAGATGGGTAACAATCAGGTCTTCCACGAAAAGGTCCGCCGCCGCCTCCTCACGTCCCTCAGGCACCCCGATGATATGGATGTTGTTCCTCCGGGCCCGACTCTCGGAGTCCTCCAGGCGGCGATCCATCAGCGCACTCGCCCGAGCAAGCCGGCGCACCTCCGTTTGTAGGGCCGCCACATCTGTCGTAAGGCCCGATGCGGTGTGGGCCAAAGAATCGACTCGGTCGTTGGTCTTGGAGAGATCGGCCCTTACCAGGCCAACATCCACGAGGACCGAGTCGATCTTCTGCGCCAGTGTATCGAAACGCTGGCCCACCGAGGCCTTCATCTCGGCGATGGCGCCCATGACATCCCGCAGAGTCAGATCCGTGGGCAGATCGGGGGCATCAGTAGGGCCCTCAGGGGACCTGCGTGGCACCTCGGGAGATCCCTTCTGGAGGGTATATCGGTCCATGCTGTTGGACTGATGGGCTACGCCACGCCGGGTCGATTTTATCTTTGCCCGGTCACCATCTTGTTTCGTGGCCATGGTCCCAGTCTCCCGGTCGCACCAGCCACGTCGTGAAGGGCAGGCAAGCCGGTCCACGGGCTCCGGGGGGGAGCCACCTCAGATCTGCGGGGCGGATCACAGCCGGCGGGCAGGCAGGGTCCCCCGGCGAGGCCACACCAACACACAAAGCCCCGCGACCCAACCTCGCAGAGACAGCAAGGGGGGTGCGAAAGCGAAAGTGAAAGTGCGGGGTACGCGAGTCACCAAGCCCTGCCCGCCGCTGTTGTTCACTTTGTCGCTGGATCGCCCCACAGCGCAAATCCGGGGTTCGGCTAGGAGAAGGCCGCAAACCTCGATCGGTGCTCAAGCCGGTGTCCGAGGTCCGATTTGGAAGCGGAAAACGGGTGCCACCTCAGCTCAGGCTCACCAACACAGTCCCCTCATCTGGAACAGGATATGTTCAGGATAGTCATAGGAGGTCGCGGAGGTCCTCGGGAGCCTCGCACCTACGCGGCCATCTTGGTTGCGCGCTAGGCTCCTCCCCCGGTTCTCACCTTCTTAATGTGTGCACCATTTGAGCCGATGCACAACTGCCCTCTGCGGTTGCTCGTCATCAAGACGGCATTCTTGGTGGCAATTAAATCTGCTAGGAGGGTGAGTGAACTGCAGGCACTGTCATCACAGCCTCCTTACCTGACAGGTTTTCCGGCAGAAGTGGTACTGCGAACTAGGGCATACTTTTTGCCCAAGGTTGTAACTCCCTTTCATCTGCAACAGTCACTTTTCCCACTTTCGATGCATCCTTCCAAGGAAGAGGAGCGTTTCCACTGTGTGGACCCAAAAAGAGCATTTTAATTTTACCTTGATTGTACTAAAGAGTTCCGGGTGGATGATCAACTCTTTATAGAAGAAGGGGCGAGTTGTTCAAAAGAGGACCATCTCTCTTTGGGTCATCCTCTATATTAACATCTGTTACGCCTTGGCAAACATACAGCCTCCTGAAGGCCTTGGGGCCTATTCCACAGGGCGAAGGCAGCCACCACAACCCTCCAGCGTGGGGTTCCGATTTCTGATATATGCCAGGCTGCCACGTGGGCATCTCTGCACACGTTTGCCAGACACTATTGCATGGATTCTCAGGGTCGCAGGAAGGGCCTGTTTGGCTGCTCTGTTCTGCAGGATTTACTGGTCTAAAACTTTTCCGCAGTCCCTCCTCCGGGGAAGGTATTGCCTGGGTATCTGTTCGAAGGTAAGGAATCTGCGGATAGCTGTCTCTATCAGATGGACAAGTTACTTACCTTCAGTAACGCCTTATCTGGTAGAGACATGATCTAGCCGCAGATTCGTTACCGACCCACCCATCCTCCCCACACTTCGGAAATGTTTAGTGTCAGGGCCCTAGCTGTTTTTTGTAACACACCATGGTCAGTCACTTCATGACTCCTCGCTTCTGGTGTGGAAAGTAGTGAAAAGTACTGACGTCAGCGCACCAGAGTGGCGGTTATATTGACGACGGGGATGTCACAATGACGACGAACACCACGCTGACGATGTCACATGGAGTCGACCGATGCCACCTACCGGCACGCAGGGGTATCTTCCAGATCCAGCCTGATGCCTGAAAGTTAAAAGGTAAGGAATTTGCAGCTAGATCATGTTTCTACCAGATAAGGTGTTACCAAAGGTAAGTAACTTGTTCATCAAAAATGATAATGACTGACATAGGGGCTATTGAGGATATGTCAGAACCAACAATGAATGATGCTAAAAAAAAGAAGCATACTCAATCAAGGACAACTCTAGGCTGTTGATGTGCCCCTTTCCTCTTAAGGGTTCACCTGTGAATTCTTGGTCTAAATTCCTGCGGCTATCCAGGTGAGTCCTGCCCTTTGACCCCTAGTTAACAAATCTTCCTCAGAACAGACTGGCAAGGTAGGAGCAGCGGAGTATGTCTATATATAGCATTTGTATAGCTCAGCAAACACCCTGAAGCGTGCTGAGGATAAGCATTCAGCAAAAGTGAAAGGCTTATAAAATAGACTTGTTTTTACTTTTTTTCTAAAGTAATGAAATTGGTATTAGAATGCATATGCATAGAATTTGGAGAAGTAATCCAGTACTTTTTAGTCAGAAAGGCAGTAGCTGCTCATGTGTATGGGTGTGTGGTGAGGCCCCACCATTTATGGAGAGTGGTGGAGGACAGGTATGGAAAAACATAAGCAGATGGCTAGCTTCATATTAAAATTGGCTTAAGGTTGTGTAGTGTTTTTTTGTGTATTTTGGGGGGGATGAGGGTGCAATTGGGTGTGTGCTGGGCGAGGTCTTCCCTCGCCCTTGAGGCTCTAGCCAGAGCAGTTCCATCAGGTGTGGGTGTGGTATTTGTTTCTATAGTGTTATTAATTGGGGCTTGCTGCCCAGGGCGGAGTCTGATCCTTTTTGCCCTTGCTGTCTACAGGCAATGCCTGAGACATGCTACGCTAAAATTTCATATTAGCAGCTCCACTCTGTGGTGAATAGTAACACAGTGACGTTTGTACCCTGGCAACGCACTCATGTCTCTTTCCTGCGGCACTGTGCTCTCAGTTGTGGGGTGTAAATAGCTTACCATTGCCCTCTCGGTCTCCTGGCTGCTTGGTGAGTGTCACCTGAAACATGGGATTACAATTCGAGGCACCTCGGACCTTATCACATGGCAGGCTCTGTAGCTCTTATTCACAAAGGTTAGACAAACCTCAGTGTGAAAGAAAAGAATGTAGCAGTAAAATATAAATAGACACCTCACAGCTCCCAAACACTGAGGAATGAGATACCCATCTCAGAAGTTTAAAGTTTGAGTTTCTCAATATACCTTTGTGCAAGAATGCACATAAAAAACAGGACCACTCTTAGAGAGCAAAACGGCACTTTATTAGGAGATGTCTGTAGCTAGATTCTAAACACATTACTATCAAAGCAAAACCCCACCTCACTAATACACTGGCAATACCTATCCCTCTCCCACCCTTAAACCCCTTCCTCAACTATGAACTCAACCATTCAAACCAACCCCAACATCTGATACCATCTAAACATCCTTTCAACCGGACCTAAATGTTAACCTTCATAGTGCCACCTCTTCCAATGCCCCCTGGCAATTCACAAGCCTTCCATTTTAGTGCCTTAGGCCTGTGTTTCCCTGCAACCTGTCTTAACAGCTGAACCTGGAAAACAAACCTCAGCAAAGTGACGGAGGCTAATAAAGGCATACCCTACACCAAAAGACAATTAAAAACCGGGGAATGGGTGGGGGGGGGGTGTCAACAAAACCACCCTAACCAAGACTACAGGATCAGGGGAAAGGGGGCAAGATGTCATTGGCGCCTGCTACTAACTATCACCTAATCCCCGGGCCGCCCAAGACACTCTAATGTATCCTTATACATTTTGTCCTGGAATGTGCCACTTACCCAAAAAAAAAAAAACAGCGGAGAGATGTCCTCGAGTCCTCTCCCCCCCCCCGTGTCCCTCATGGGGTAAGATGGCACATAAAAAACCAGGACCACACTTACAAACCATAAGCCTGCTTTATTAGGAAAGGTCTGCAGCTAGATTCCAAAAACATTACAAGCAAGGCAAAACCCCACCTCATTATTACATTAACACAATCTGTTCCTTCCCACCGATATATGTCCCCCCCAACTATGAACTCACCCAATCAATCAATCAGCATTAGTATAGAGCAGCACTGTCACTCCTAGGAGTATCTGGGCACTGAGGGTGCCATGTCTCTGTCGAAAAGCCAGGTCTTGAGTTTCTTTCTGAAGCCTGCGGGGGGGGGGGGGGATCGGAGGTGGAGGGACAGGTCGTTTCAGGTCTTGGCAGCGATGTAGGAGAAAGAGCGGCCGCCACAGCGGTTGCGACGTGTGTGCAAGGGCAAGAGAAGAGGAGCACAGGTGTCTTGCGGGCAGTTGATGTAGGACGCTCTTTGATCATGTAGAGCTTTGTAGGCGTTCATGAAGATCTTGAACTGGCATCTCTTCTGGATTGGGAGCCAGTAGACATTTCTGAGATCGTGGGTGATGTGGGTCCACCTGGAGAGGTTCGGCAGCTGTGTTCTGTATGGTCTGGAGTCTTCTTAGGAGCTGGGAGGAAATTCCTGGGTAGAGAGCATTGCCGTAGTCGAGGCGGCTGGTGATGAGGCCCTGCATGACGGTCTTGCTGGTGTTGATTGGTATCCATCTGAAGATCCTGCGGAGGGTGTGGAAGCAGGAGGAGGCTGCTATGTTGACTTTTGTTTTTATGGCCAGTTGGCTGTCGGGATGATGTCAAGGTTGCATGCATGGTCTGTTGGTGTGAGTGTTAGTCCAAGTTCTGCTGTCCACCAGCTGTGTTCCCATACGGAGGGTTTGTTCCCGAAGGAAGATCATTATTTCTATTTTGTCAGAGTTGAGTTTGAGGCAGTTGTCTCTCATCAATTTTGCTACGTTGGTCACAGTGTTGCAGGAGTTGGTTTTAGCATTGGAGGGGTCCTCAGTGAGTGAGAGGATTCGTTGAGTGCGTAAGAGATTATGTTGAGTCCGTGGGATCTGAGGCGTCAGCGATGGTGGGTCGGTCTCAGTGCTGTGGTTAGCACAGAATCCTGCTTGTAATGTAATGTAATGTAAGTATGCATTTATAAAGCGCAAACTGTCACTCCGCAAGGAGCCTCCTGGTGCTAAGGGAACGAGGTGAGGAAAGCTGGGAAGGAATTTCAAGATGGAAGAAAATTTAGATTAGCGCAAAGCAGTGGTCATCTGGGATATTGTATATCCAAGTTTTTAATGCCTTCCTAAAGAGGGATTCAGTTTCCTAAAGTCGTAGGCTGATAGGGAGTGCGTTCCACGCTTTAGAACCAAGGTATGCGACCGTTTTGCCTCCCTTAGTAATGAGTTTAAAATGGGGTGGTTTTAGGTGATTAGCTGAGGAAGATCTAAGAGTCCTGATGGTGGTGTAGGGGTAGAAACGTGCTGAAAGGTACCTGGGCCCTGACCTGCAAGTGGCTTTATGGGTGATCAAGAGAATATTAAAGAGGATTCTTTGATGGATGGGAAGCCAATGCAGGGTTTTGAGCGCCGAGGATGCCGAAGATCTGCGTGGGAGCCTTAAAACCAGACGGGCTGCAGCGTTTTGAGCCACTTGCAATCTTCTTATTGTGGATTTATTAGTACCCGCTAGCAGGCTGTTGCAGTAGTCCAAGCGCGAGAGGATTAGGGCGACTGTCACTGATTTCTTGGCTGCCAGTGGAATGAGATCGAAGAATTTCTTCAGAGATCTCATTAAGCTAAAGCAGGTTCCTGCCGTGGTTAGAATATGAGGGAGAAAAGATAGGGCGGAGTCAAACTTGACCCCTAAGTTTCTGGCTACTTTAACCATCTCTGATGGAGGGGAGGTGCCTTCTGGCCACCAACTATCAGGGATGAAGGTAACATTAGTGCCAATGGGTAGGATTTCAGTTTTGTCGGTGCTGCATTGTAGATGGTTGTTCTTCATCCATTGTATGACTTGAGAAAGACACGTTTTGAAGTTCGTTTCGGCATCGGTATTATTCTTGTCCAGGGAGACGATCATTTGGGTGTCAGCACAGGAAGTGACTTCGATTCCAAAGGATTTTATAAGGAAGATAAGAGGGGCAATATAAATGTTAAATAACAGAGGGCTCAAGGAGGAGCCCTGAGGGACACCTGTTGTTATGTTCTTCTACGTAAAGAGAAAGGGGCCTAGAGAAACAGTTTGTCTACGGTTGGTAAGAAAAGATCTGATCCATGCCAGAGCGGTACCCGTGATGCCGCCACGTTCGAGTCTTGCGAGAAGGATGTCATGGGAGATAGTATCGAACGCGGCGGAAAGATCCAGGAGGATCAGGACGGCTTTTTTACCCGAGTCTGAGAGGGTTTTTAGCGCCTCTGTGATCTCTAGGAGGGCAGACTCCGTTGAGTGTCTGGGACGGAAGCCAGATTGTTGAGGATGAAGAGTGTTATTAGATTCAATGAAGTTTGAGAGTTCTTTGAGCACGAACCTCTCCGTAATTTTGCCTAGCGCCGGGAGCAGCGAAATGGGCCGTAGGTTAGAGAGGACCGATGCGTCCACATTTTGTTTCTTTTTGAGGGGTTTGACCAGGGCAAGTTTCCAGTCGTCTGGGACAATGCTTGTACTTAATGAGGAATTGACCATTTGATTTATTACCGGGTTGATTATGTCAATAAGTTTGTGTAGGATCATGGGGGGACAGGCATCCAATGGGGATCCTGATTTACAGGTCATTATGACCTTGGAGGTAGATTCCAGTGAAACCGGTTTAAAGGTTGAAATACCCAAGGTGGCCTGACCCGGATTGGGGGCTTCAGTCTCTATGTTAGAAGTGGTAAGGGGGAAGTTTTTTTGTATTTTGGAAATCTTGTCTTCAAAGTAATTAGAGATGTTGTTGCACAGAGTTTGTGAGGGGGGTAGGTCTTTCTGTAGTCCTTTAGGATTCGTGAAGGAGTTGATAATTTTAAAAATTGATTTTTGATCGAGTTTTGACTCCAGTATAGCTTTTGAATAATATACTTTTTTGGTGGTTTTAATATGAACATGGTAAAGTCTTCTACATGCTTTGTAGGCTAGCCTATCATCAGTAGTGTAGGACTTTCTCCATTTACGTTCTTGTTGCTTGCAATGATATTGTTCTTTGGCTAACTCAGGAGTGAACCAGGGTGGTCTCGGAGTTTTTGGTTTCCTCTTTCCTTTCCTGTCGTGAAACTCTAGGGGCGCTAAATCATTGCATATGGTGGAGAGCCAAGTATGGAAGTAGCATGAGTCTTGGTTCGGGTTGCCTGTGAGAATTGGTCTGCGTGCCTGGGCAAGGGGCATAAGCTTAGGGTTATTCATGAGTTTGGACCATTGACGACTGGGTTTAGAGTTGAGGGAGGTGGGGTCAGGGCTCCCTATTGTTGAATACACTAAGGTAAGTGGGATCATGTGATGGTCTGTCCAGATTAATGGGATGGGGGGGTTCACCGTAAGTGCAGTGAAGTTGGAACAGATCCCATCTAGGGTGTGGCCAGCCTGGTGGGTGGGGTGCTCAACCAGTTGTTTTAGAGTGAGGAGTTCAATTATTCTAAGGAAATTGTCCGTACCAGGAGATCCTTTGGATTCCAAATGGAGATTGAAATCCTCGAGCATTGTAAAATTAGCGTATTTGAGAAGTGGCTGGCTTAAAGCGTCTTCTAGCGAGTCTATGAAGGTGGCGCTTTGTCCAGGCGGTCGGTAGATTAGGTCCCCTGAAAATGACGATGAGGCATCCAGGGAAATACAGAAGCCTAGGCTTTCTGTGCCTTTGAAGGAGACTAGGTCTAGAGTGGAGCAGGAAAGAGAGTCACGAATGATGATGGCCAGTCCACCTCCTCTGCCATCTGACCTGTCCTTTCTGTAAATATTATAGTTAGGAGGAAGTGCAATGGCTATGTCCGGGTTGCACCATTCTTTCAACCAAGATTCCGTAATGAATAAGAAATCGAGCTGCATGTCCAGTATTAGGTCCCTGATATCTTGACAGTGTTTTCTGAGTGATCTCGCATTGATAAGTCCTCCTTGCAACTTGGATTTACAAGTTGAAATGGGAGGGCTCGTCTTATTGATCACTGTGGTGGGGCTATAAAGAAACGCCTGTCTGCACTTATAACATGTGTAAGCTCCCCATAATTTTTCCGGGGCAACTTGGTGGTTGCATTCACTCTTATCGTTGAGTGACCTTAAAGCCTCGGAACTGTATTTTAGTTTAGGCACTTAAAGCCTCGGAACTGTATTTTAGTTTAGGCACTGTTTGGACAGCATTTCCTGCCTTAGGCACGTCCTTAGTGCGGACGGGCGCAGACAGGCTTGCATTTGGCGCGCCTTCGGCGCACCGGCGGCGCGCCCGCTGCGCGCGTCCGGCCCAGCATGAGTAAAAATAGCTGGCCGGGCGCGGGAGGGGCTTGGATCCGGTCACGAAACCGGAAGTGCAGGGTCTTATGGATGATTGGCTGACAGAAAAAGGTGTGTCCGCTTCTCTCCAATCAAACGGCACAAGGCCGGCGTTGGACCGGGGAAGCGGAGACTGCACACAAGAACGAGCAGGTGAGTCTGGGCACAAACAATTTCTTATCGTGGAGATGCAATCACCCTCACTCTGCACTAGCGTACCACCCCAGCAAAAAATGACATAAAACTGAGTCCGCTTTCCAAGATTTAAAAAGCACAGTAATAATGGTAAAATTAATAAAATGAGGGCAAGCCCACAGTTAAAAGCGATAATCTCTAGGGAAATCCATCGGCGCTACAATGTGGATCTCGCAGCCGCTTCCCTTCGTATTCTTGTGAGACGTCGAGTAGCTAGTTTTGTTCCAGGTGTTAGGTGAGTTGTTGGTTTATGGCTTTTTTGAGTACTTTGGCCGAGTAGAGGAGCAGGGAGATCAGTCGATAATTTTTGAGATCGCTGGGTCTTCCAAGGGTTTCTTTAGGAAGGGTTTGACCTCTGCATGTTTCCATCTATCCGGGAATGTTGCTGTGGAGATGGAGGTGTTGAGAATGATGGTGATCAAAAAAAAACAACATCTCTGAAACATCCTTCCAGCCATCGTCGTTTCAATCTGATTCCAATATTGGCTGCAATGTGTAAATCGTCCGATGCCATGCGGCAACCCCACCCCCCACAAATCTTCTGACTGATAATCCAGACAAGGCAAAAAGTGGTTTGAGTCCCTCCCAGGCTGTCGCTCAAACAGATACATAATTGTCACAAAAATCTCTCCTTTGAAACCACCTCACCCCTCCCACTCCCGGTTGTCTCTCTAACCCTCTAAAAGCAAGTCCTACCTTCTTTTCAACACCACAACTGCATTGCTAACTTCTTTCCCAACATGCTTTTAATTTCGAGTAAATGGTGCTTGTTACCTGAGAAAGTCAGGTGCACTCCATGTTGCCTGAAAAGCGAAAAATCATCTTGAACTGTATTGCTGTGTTGCAACAAACATATGCCTATGTCTTTACAAAAAAACACTGCATCTCCCTTTATACCTTTCACCTACGTTTTTCAGTGGCATTGTGCATCACAGGCCCTCGCCAAACTCTCAAGGGCACTAGCTCTGTCTATAGGACATAAGTACCCGACTACGCCCTCGCTATCCTGTCCAAATCTTTTTTCATCACTTTCAATAAAGACAAACCGAACAGCCAAACTAGATAATTTTCACCTAAGTGAATCAGCAACACATCCTGACAAGCTTGCTACTAACCAAGACCGCAATTGTCCCAACTTCATACCACTCTTAGTCCTCCACTCAACAACAAAAGAATCTGTCCACAAGCCTAATCATTGCCTAAAGGAGCACTTCTGCTCCTGTTTTACGTCCATTCTAGCAAATGAATGGCCAATGATCCATATCATAAACAAAGCTGACAATGGCCCGGCAGCACACCCTGCAAGAAACAAAATTCCAACATTAGCAAAAGACTGACTTAACATTGCTCATTAAGTTGGTGAATGCATGGTGTTCAGCAATTAGGCCTGTTTGTTCACCCTCTTAATGTCTCGCATCTTAAACCCCAATTTATTTGTTTCCGACACCAGTCCGAAAAGAATGAGTTCCATATTAACTCTGGTTGTCACCCAGCATTAAAAAACTTTGCGTAACTCAGCCAACTGCTGCATGACAGAAAACCTCACTCCACCTTCCCCCAACAACTTCCCGAAATCATTGTCCTGCCTCCACCGGGCACAGTTCATCAGTGATCCTCCTCAGAATTGAACATTTCTTTCTTCTTTGTGTCTTTGAGTGTTGTAACTACAAAAAACGACAACTCCCCTCGCAACTCAACCTCCTGCACCACAATCCTTTTAAATTTCGAATTTCCCAATAACTGGAACTCTCAAAACCTCCAAAAACAACCGCAACAAACTCCTGGTGCCAGTTTACGGAATTTGCCACTGTGAACGAAAGTGGAAGCATTTTATCATTCACACATGGCACATGCCTTGCCCTGAAAACAATGTTGTACCTCAAGCAGCAATCTGAGCAACCTCGTGTTTTTTGCCTATGTCTATTTACCAAGGCAACATGTGGTTATTCACATGAAGCGTAATTTTTGGTTTACCAACCCTCTTTACCACAATGCCAATGGAATCAGCAGAGGAAAGAACTCCAGAACTATGCATTAGCCTTCGTCTCCCCATTTTCCGAGCCAACCACACCTTCAAATCTGCCCTAGTTGATATTGAAATTCAGTTTTGCTTCTGACATCACAAATGTCAGGGTGCGACCTCCAAGCCGCAGATAACCGAATCCTCGGGAGCGAAGAAGTATCTCTACTCTCCCTCAGGGTACCACCAGATTCGAATACAACCAGAAACCAGTTGACTACCCTGATGGGAGAGAAGAGACAGCTCGGGACCACCAGAGCGAAAGAGAGACACGATAGGTTCAAGTCTTTTCAGGGATGCAATTCAAAGTTGAGGATTTCCTAATAAAAGGAAAAAAAGATACCAGATAAACAATGTCTGCCCCTAGCTAGTCACACTATCCAGTACTCAATGTGTTTCCCCCCCCAGCCCGATACCCCTCCCTGGGTGTGTGCTCTCCCAGACTCACCGTCAGGGTTTAAAGGTGCTGCCTCAAAGCTGATCAGGAAATCAGTCCAGAATTCGTTAGTGGTGGAGCAGTGAAAGGTTAACCATGTTATGAACAATCTGTGATGCAGGAGGAAGTCCAAAAGGCAGCTTCTCAAGGAGGAGAATAATCCAAATAGTCAGACAGAGTAGAGTTCTGAAACGCGCGAGTGGGGCAACAACCGGAAGGTGAAATGAGGCTGCTCACAGGGGAGAATACGAGCAAATCAGCAAAAGGGACGAAGCATCCTCATGGAAAGGCAAAAAAAGGAACGGCCGCTAACATTGCGATCACGCCATAACTCGGCGTTAATTAAAAAAAGAAAAGTGCGCGCGCGTCTCACGTAAAGGACGATAGAGGTGCAGTCTCTTCCAATTAAGGGCAGAGCAGGAAGCCGAGGGCGCGCGCCACAAGCGAAAGTCCCAATTATATAATCCAGAAGTCGTCAAGCAAGCGAAGACCTGGACAGTAGAAACAGAATAGCGAGAGAATATCACGCTACACTGGGATTCCAAACTGAGCCAAACAAAGGATCCACAGCTGAAGGGAGGCGTGGTCCATCCAAAAGGAAGGTTGTCAAGCACCTGTGCTTGATAGTTGGACGCTTATTTCCGCCTCCAAGGACACGTGATAATCTGCGAGGGCACACAACCACCTCCCCCATATGCTGCATTCTGGGTAATGTAGTATGCTTAGGAGAGGGACCGTGTCAAAGATCTAAAGTGCAACAACAAAACTGAGGAGCCCACAAAAAGACCGCCCAACCTATATTAATATGAAAGCAAAACTCTGTTGGCCCCGTAATTTGTGACCCTTCCTTAACTCCCAACGTTTTGGCAACCACTGCTTCTACCAGCAAAGCAACCAGCTCTGCTACTTTACTGTCCAGCAACCTCGCTTCCATGGCCATTGTATCTAGCTCGATTCCCAGAAAGTAAAAGGGTTGTATTTGGCCCTACTGTTTTCTCAGGGGACAATGGCACCACCAGCTCCTCCGCCACAGCTTCAAAAACCTCCAGCACCTTACTACATGCTCCAGCCAGTTTCTCGCCTGTGAACAAAAAATTAATCTAGGTAGTGCATGACCATATCATGATCTGAACCGTAGACAAAAAACACACTGTAAATAGGAGCTGAAGGTTTCAAACAATTTGCAAGTTATTGCATAGCCAATTGGCTATACCTTGGCAACCAACACAAATCAAATTACACAACAAATGGTAGAGGGTCAAAGGGAGGAATTTTTAAGACCGGCGCAGACCTAGTCCCCAAATCAATACTGTATAAACCACTGAGGGTCGCGGGTCTGAGGTGTTACTAACAGGAACTAGTCAAAAAGCACAACAAATACTAACCTAAATCCAGTGAAATTAAGTCCTATTTAAGAGGACGGAATCCCATCACCCACCAAGGTGGCATGCTTCATCATCTGGGATCTCCTCTTAGTTGCAAATCCTGGTGCAACCAAGGGCTGCAACCCTCTCACTGTGAGGGGGGAGCTCACGGATGTTTTAACAAGAGGGACAGTGCATCTGATCTCCTAAGATCTCTGAAGCATGTATAAAATTATATGGGGTGCAACAATTGCAGTGCCAGAAAAAATTATTTGAAGTGATTTAAAATTGGCTACCTTGTGAAAAAATATTTAATGGTTACCGCTCGGTGTCAATCAATAAAAACAGTGTATACGCGGTCTGAATAAATTTGCGATCGCGTAGGTCTAAAAAGAGGGTCTACATGTTTCGGCCATCACGATCGTACTCCGATCTTGGCCTTCCTCAGGACCAGAATACAAATGCTACTGCAAAATTAATGTGTGTGCATTATATAGCAAAGCAAATGGCTTTAACTTGGTGGCCTCTGTGCTTTATGGATTTTAGGTAAAGCATAAAAATAAGGCATCACCGGGTGTGGAGTGGCAAGAAAACTGGCTTCTTTTGCAGTCACCCATCCTTCTGTCTTGGCTTCTTATATAAGTTCACCAATATCCTTGCTTAATCTGTCTGTTGGATCAATTGTCAGTTGTCGATAAAACCGGACTTCTGTAAGTTGTCTAAGGCACTCGGTGCGATAGTCAGAGTTGTTCATGATGCCCATCGCACCGCCCTTATCAGCTGGTTTAATGATTATGGACGCATTCTTTGTAAGAGTTTCAAGTGCTTGCTTCTCCCTCTTTGGACGGTTGGGTGTTGTATTAAGCGTTGAGATGTCACGTTTCACTGCCTCCTCAAAAGTCAGTGCTTGGTCTGGAACCAAGTGACCAGGTGGGCTAAAGGTCGATTTCAATTTGAGACCACTGTTAGAATCATCAATGTCAAGAGTACTGCTGTCTCTATCTTTATCTTTAAAAAATAAATGGAGACGAATCTTTCTAAAAACGGTGCCAGCTCACATTGGATCAAGAAAGGGTCTCCAATGTTGGTAGGCACGAATCCTAATCCTCTATTGAGTACAGTTTGTTCGTCACAGGTCAAAGGATGGTCACTTAAGTTCACCACTAAGTTGCCCTCTCTGTACTGGTCCCTGGTTGTTGCTGTTGACCTTTCTCCGCACTGCGCATGCTCCGAGGTGATGGAGGTGGACTCCAATGTACCTGCGCCTGCTGATCTATCCTTCGTCCGCGAGACCGTCCTCGGCCCTGGCCTAACAAAGGCTGATTAGGGTAGAATTGAGGCTGTGGATTGTATGGTAACAACTGTGGATGGAACGGCATATTCTGAAAATTCCATGGGGCCGGTGGCCACCACTGGGGCTGTTGTTGACCTCTTGGTGTGTTCGTCCATTGTCGTCTGTTATTGCGACCTTGACCTCTATTTTGTGGCCCACTCTGGTCTGCTGAGTCTGAGTCACTGGCCAACCATCTGAGCCGGAGGAAGAGTAGTTGGAACCATACCGTTTGCCGCTTTTGTTGTATTCAGGCGGCACATAGTTCCCATTTGTATAGGGATATACCCTTTCTAAAGAAAAACGTTCCAGATCTTTCTTACATTTTTTGACCTTTGTCAAAAGAATACTGTCCTTGAAATCCTTGTTAGTTTTGTTGTTTTCCTCAAGGTTCTTCTTGAATACACTAGTTGACAAGGTTGTTTTAATCTGCCCTTCTAGTGTTTGGATCTCGATTAAAATAGTATTGGCTACGCGTTTGGCTGTGCTGATGATTAAAATTAACCAATCACTCGTACACCGCCTAGCTATCAATGAGCAGTCCTTTAAGAAGATTTTATCTTGCAAAAAAAGTCTAGGAGCATTCGTGACAATTAGTCCGGTAGGAGCACAGTTGCCTCGAAGATACTCGGTCATGATAGCTCTGTGAATCAAAACCAAGAGTTTGGACCAATCATCCCCATTATTAATGTTAGGGTTTTGTACCGAGTCAATAATGCTAGGGGTATTGGTTAGTATAGTGCAAGCTATATCATCATCATCAAATGCTAGGCCTCCCAAATCGGCCATTATCAATTGCTTAATGTTTCGATTTCTCAATTTATCTGGAGAATTGTGATTTGATTGAGCTAAATGAACACGTTAACGGATAACGTGTCAAATGTTAAAAGACCCGCAGCCATGGCTGCTCAAGAACAAATAACACAACAAATGGTAGAAGTCAAACAGGAAGAAGTCAAAAAGCACAAGTACTAACCTAAATCCAGTGAAATAAAGTCCTATTTAAGAGGACGGAATCTCATCACCCACTGCAATTGTTTCACCCCATATAATTTTATACATGCTTCAGAGATCTTAGGAGATCAGATTCACTGTCCCTCTTGTTAAAACATCCATTAGCTCCCCCCTTACAGTGAGAGGGTTGCAGCCCTTGGTTGCACCAGGATTTGCAACTAAGAGGAGATCCCAGATGATGAAGTATGCCACCTTGGTGGGTGATGGGATTCCGTCCTCTTAAATAGGACTTCATTTCACTGGATTTAGGTTAGTACTTGTTGTGCTTTTTGACTTGTTCCTGTTAGGAACACCTCAGACCCGCGACCCTCATAGGTTTATACAGTAACCAACACAGATCACCTTCAACATTAATGACAAACCGTGAAAAGTCAGCTTGGTGAACTTATAACAACCTGAATCCTGACTTATTGTCAGATTTAGCCCTTCCTCCACATTTTCGAATCAAGCTAAAAGACCCATCCACCGAAGCAAATTGAACCATTGCATCTTCTTTGGAAATGTAATCATTAACCGGCAGGCCATTTGGCCGAGATAAGTGCTGAATCATTCTAAATTAATTTGTATTTATTTAGGCACGACGCTTAATGCAGAAACCATTAAGTCTTCAATAGGCCAAAATGTTAAAAGGACCAGCCATTCTGCCCTATTCAACCTAACCACTTTTTGTAGCTTCTCCCTGATATGTGGCATTTCTCCAATAGATTTAAGGTTGTCAGAGATTCTCCAAATCCTGGCATCTTGATATCCCAGACTAAAGCTCTCTCTAAAACCTCACTCCAATCTCACTGCAGCCTCTCTGTCTGGGTAATAAGCCAGCTTCTCTTCCAATTTTTGGACCTCAGTTGGTGTAAAAGCTTTTATTGTCAAAGTGAGGTTGCAAGTTCCTTCCTTTCCCGTGTTGAGTTTGTGTCAAGAATTCCTGTCATGCGAGGGGAGGAAAACAGGAGAGCTGTTACATAACTCAAGGAAAACACGCCCTTATGTAAACAGGAGAGCTGTTACATAACTCAAGGAAAACACGCCCTTATGTAAACAGGAGAGCTGTTACATAACTCAAGGAAAACAACGCCCTATAAAGGGAGGAACCGGGAGGTACAACGCTGTCGGGTATTGTGTTTACACTGACGTACCTGCTTAGTGAAGAGCAGTGTTCCGGAGTGGTGCTCCAGTAAGGCAAGAACGGAGGTAGGTCGAGTCGTTACTCCCTGGGCCGTGTCTTGCCCCATCGTCACCTGTGAAGGACCCGGAAGCTCTACCGGATAACCATTGAGCTTCGCTTTTTGACTCGGCTGAGTCAAAGCGCAGTGGCGCTTTTGCTGGTTGGAGTCGTAACTCCCAACCCGACCAGAGATACAGGGACTGCCAGCTGTAACGCACACCAGGAGGTGTTTGCCGCGTTACAGACTCGGAAGTCCACAGGATCGATCGAGCGGCTGCTCTCGGTTCAGTCTTCTTTGCTTGTGATTGGGGTATCGGTGACGCATCACCAGGAGGTGACTCCGTGTCCCGGTGCAGTCTGAGGAAGAGGTTGAGCGGCTGCTCCCTTCAGGTAGAGACCCCGGCTGGGTGTTTCCCTGACTCCTCGATTCTCCCCAACACTCTTCGTGCCCCTCACAGCCTACCGATTGGCATTGTCGGCCATTTCATTTCTGCCCTCTGTTGGCATACGCCGGGATCGGCGTATATGCAGAGGACGGTTAGGACCATCCGTGCTGTGGGCTGGTAACGTACTTAGCCTGGAGGATTCCAGTGACTATAACCTTTGTTTATTCCTTGTATTATTTTTGCCTTCATTAAAATAACTAAACCTTCACAAGTGGTTGCGTTCTCATTATCGTGTCTGTTAAACGATCCTGAGACGTTCAGGGCGTTACAGTTTGTACATGCACTGGTGACTCCACCAAACATCGCATGACAGAATGCTTACCTCCACATTTAAAGTACTCAAGCTTCACCTGCATGGGTTCTTGTTACAGAAACCTCTGTTAAAACCCCAACATGGGTCTTGCTGCAGATGGCCTGAGATGCACGCGTTGGGAGCTCCGGCCGGCCGCTGCCTTCTCTAGCCTCTAAAGCGGTGCTGGGGCAACATTGCCGACCCTGCTTCACCGGCCTGGACGTCGAAACCTACGGGGCACTCCCTGGCACGTAGACGCCTCTCTGGGCTGTTCCGCTGCGGGGCTGGTCCCGGCCTCTCTTCGCTGCGGCGGTCGTATCCTGGCAGCCGCCATCTTGTCCGCACCAGGCCCCAACCCTCATTTGCCACCGGAGGCTGCTGAGGCTCCTGTTCCTCGGCTCTACCCGCTGGTCTTCACTTCTGGGGCTTTGGTCTGCAGAGCAGACGGCCGGGACGCCCGGGGTGTTGCTGCTGGATGGAGGACGTTTGCGGCCCTGACTCCGGCGCCCGCCATTTTGGTCCTCCTGCCCGCGACCTGTGGACTTGGGGCTGTTGGCGGCCCTTGTTGCTGCGGCGGCCTGCCTGAGACGCTTGGCCCCCTCTTGGCTGGAGGAGGCCCTGGGTGGCTTGTGGCACCCCCCTCTCCACGACCGGAGACACTCTCTGCTAGATGAGACCAGCTGATGCTTGGCTGCGATGAGGCCTGAACCTGTGGGCGTCCCTGACCTGGTGAGTCCCCCGTTGAGCGGGGCCCCTCTCTCCTTCCTCCTTGCATTGTCTGGGTGCGCTTCGCTCTTTCCTGGGCTGGGGGAGCCCGCCATTGGCCTGAGTCTCCACAACGCAATCCTCCGTTGGCCGACCCGCATGGTGGTGGTGTGCATCAGGCTCTGGCACCTTGTGGGAGTGTCTGCTGGGGTCTCTCGGCGCCCCCTGGCATCCACTGTGGCGATCCTACCCCCCCCCAACCCGCCATCCTCCTGTTGAACATTCCCGCCGTACGCTGGTGCCGTCCTGTCCTTGGTGTGTGTGGAGGGCCTGCGCACCCTTGCTCCTTTGGCAGTGGTGTGGGGCACAAACTGTGCCTGCTTCCCGCTCCTGCACCCTACATTGTGGGAGACTCTTGCATCTTGCCTGGGCCCCCGAACCTTATTTTGCTCACCGCGGCGCTGGACCTCACTGCTTTTTGACCTGTGGATTTGGTCCTTGGTAGGGGGCATCTTACCTCCATCTTCTTCAGCCGCATTCTCCCACATGGACTTGGGCTTCTCCTCTCGGGGGGAGCTCTTGCTGGCTGCTAAGGTGAGCCCGTGGGGGCATTGGATTCTGGGAGGACGGTTTCTGCACCTGGGGTGTGGCGGCTTGTTGAGCGGCCTCCCATTGACCTAGTTGCACCCTGCCGGCCATCGCCCCCCGCTTGTTCGCTCCAGTTAGTCTCCTCTTGCGAGCATATCCCGGGGCGCCCCCGCCACATCCTAGAGGCCCGTGAATCCTCTGGTTGCTTATTGCTTCCTCATTGCCTTTCTGATCTGGGCTCTGAGGCAAGGGGACCCGTGAGGCGATGACTCGCACGAAAGCTGTAAAGGACAATGCGATACCCCCTAAAGACAACCCTGTTGTGGCACTTTGGAACAAGCCTGGCCCTACATGCTCTGGCGACATGTCGTCCTCGACAGGGGGGGCGGGGGGCTCTGAACCCGTCACTCAAGCCTTCATGGCTTGCTTCATGCAGGAACTGAAATCTGAAATAGGCTCGCTCCGCTCTGAAGTTCACTCCTGTGTCCGGGAACTTAGGAAAGGGTTACGGCGATCGGCGAAAGGGTTGATGATCTCGAGAAAACTTTGGATGCCCGTACGGAAGATCAGGAACAGCTTTGGCAATGTCTGGCCACCCTAGAGGAGCAACACATTGACCTCCAACTCAAGTAGGAGGACCTGGAAAATCGGGGGCGTCGCAACAACCTACGCCTCCAAGGGGTGCCGATCGGGGCTGAGGGAATGGACATCATGACTTTTGTTGCTGACCTTCTACAGGACATACGGGGCGATGATGATCTCTCTCCCCCCCCACCCCCCCCCCCCCAGCTCGTGATCGTGCACATCACGTCTTGGGCCCCCCTGGCCGCCCTGGTCTAGTCCCCGACATCTTCACCCGGGTCAATTTTTTCACTGAAAAAGAAGTAATCCTCAAAGCTGCATGCTCTAAACCTGAACTTAAATGCAACGACGTCCCGATTCAGCTCTTTCTGGACCTTGCACCCACTACGCTACGGCATCGCAGGGACTTTAAGCCCGTCACGGACAAGTTGAGAAGTCTGGGCATCCAGTATCAGTGGGTTTATCCCTTTGCCCTTATTTTCCAATGAGAATCCAAGCGCAGGGTGGTACGATCTCTCCAGGAGGCTGCGCAACTGCTCCGTCTCCCTCACGCCACCACATAGCCCTACCATATTGCCTCCCCTGAAAAAGGAACCAGCATGTTTTCTTCTGATGATTCTGCTTCTCTTTCTCTTTCTGTCGGGAGGGTGGCACCTTGTGGCATGGGATCATGCCTCTATGCACTAGGATGACCTCTCTCTTTATTCTCCTCCCCGGCCTCATGTTGTCTCTCCCGCTGCTGCATGCGCCTGACCACACCTCTCACTAGTCATGACCAAAACACCCTGCTTGAAATTCCTGTCCCTTAATGGGAAGGGGCTTAACTCCCCTAATAAGCGGCGTCAGGTTTGGCGCTATCTCCTACAGCTGAATCCTGATATAATTTTTCTTAAGGAGACTCACCTGGTCAAGGCGGATGTAGCCCGCATGGCCCACCCTCGCTTTCCGCTCCAATTCTGGGCGTCTGCCCCTTCTAAAGTTGCTGGAGTGGCAATCCTGTGTTGAGCTGGCATTAAACAGGGGGAACCCAAAGTACTTTGCACCCCTGATGGCAGGTTTCTCAAAGTGGCAGTCAGAATGGTCGTAGGACCATCACTCTCTGTAATGTTTACGCTCCTAATCAGGCTCAAGACCTTTACCTCCGGGAGACGCTGCAGGAACGAGTGTCGTGTACGGACTCCGCTCTCATCATAGAGGGTGATTTTAACTTGGTGTGGGACGCTAACGTGGACCGTAGTGATAGCTCCTTTCAGGGGGCGGGGGCTACGTCTTCCACCCTTAAAAAAACAATTGACGGATTTAGGCTTAATTGATGCCTGGCGCTACCACTCTCCTGACATGCGCGATTATTCGTATTACTCCCATGTTCATCGCTCCTATTCGCGCATCGATTATTTGTTCATCTCACATTCTCTAATCAGAGAGACGCTCTCGGCCTCTATGTCGGACATCGCGATCTCTGATCACGCTCACATTGAACTTCTCTTAAAAGATCTGTCTACTCATACTGGCCACTCGCTGCATTGGTGGCTCCCTCCTCACATCCTTCGGGACCCGGTTAATGTTGGGGAACTTAGAGCCGCCTTTATCTCTTACTTCGAGACAAATGATTTGCCCGAGACTCCCTTCCCCGTGGTCTGGGATGCCTTCAAGGCCATTATCCGTGAGCTCATCACGTCCATAGCGAGCACCCGGGCGCGGGAGTCGCGCCTTTTTGAATCCACTCTCTCCCGCGACATAAAGGCGCTTGAGAAGCTTGATCAGGATCAGCCATGGGTTACTTACAAACGGCACTTGGCCATGCTCCGAGGTCAGCTCCGTGCCCACCGCACCAACAATGCTGAGCGGGCTCTTTTAGCTCTTAAGCAGTGCTATTATGAAGGCGGGGACAAAGTGGGCACAGTTCTAGCTCGGCGATTACGGGTGCGAGCGGCCAAAGCACACATAGCCAATATTAGGTGCCCTGATGTCACTCAAGCCACCACTGAGGCGGCTAAACTTGAAGCTTTCCATGCATATTACTCATCTCTGTACGCTAAGGAGACACCCCTCCCGGAGCAGATTCAGACTTTCCTAGACAACTGCCCCTGGTCTCCGATAACTCCATACCATGCGAAGCTACTGGAGGATCCACTCTTTCAGAGCAAACTTGCTGGTGCTCTGAAGGATCTTCCTCTTGGAAAATCGCCAAGTCCGGACGGATTGCCACTTTCCTTCTAACGTGTCTTTCTTCCGCAGCTTCAACCCCATCTTCTTTGACTTTTTAACTCTTTCACGGACACGATAGGTCCCTTTTCATTTATGGGACTGGCCGAAATAGCCCTACTCCCTAAGCCAGGCAAAGACCCCACACTCCGCTCCTCTTTTCGCCCTATTGCACTTCTCAACACGGTTCTCAAAATATATACTAAATTCCTAGCCAAACGCATAGACCCCCATCTCCCAGGCCTTATTGACTCGATCAGGTCGGCTTTATTCTGCAGCGACAGGGGGCAGACAATGTACGACTAGTTGCGCATCTTGTCGGAAAAGCCCATCATTGGATTATACCTGCTTGCCTATTATCCCTTGATGCGGAGAAAGCGTTCGACTTCGTGGACTGGACCTTTCTCCAAGCAGTTCTATGCAAAATAATGCTAGGCCCTTTGATAGTGTCCCGCATCATGGCTCCCTATCTTTCCCCTACGATTCGGGTCCGGGTTAACGGTCAGCTCACCAACCCCATCTCAATATAAAGAGGCACACTACAGGGTTGCTCCCTCTCCCCCCTCTTGTTTGCCCTTGTGGTGGAGCCTCTCGCCATTATGATTTCGCCAGGCGCCAGACATACATGGCATCCCCCTTGGAGGCCACCAACACAAGGTAGCCGTGTTCGCGGACGACCTCCTCCTTACGTTATCCCAACCACACGCATGCCTGCCCGCCCTCTTATCATCTTTTGTGCTTATTCGAGCAAGCATCTGGCCTTAAGGTTAACCATGAAAAATCTTGGGCCCTGAATCTCACAATTCCGGTAGAGGAGCTCCTGACGCTCCAGGCGCTTGTCTCCTACAGGTGGGCCCCTCACTCCATTAGATATCTTGGGCTTAATCTGACTCCTACCCTTACCACCTGCTCGCAAGTTAACTGGCAGGAATGCAGACGGTCAGTGCTAGAGGACTTGCGAACTTGGAATCCTCTTTCTCTCTCGTGGCTAGGCCGTCTCCATGCCCTTAAAATGTCCATCTTGCCGAAAATGTTGTATGTATTTCAATCACTCCCCACTCCTATCGCTCAACACCAGATCCAAAGCATGCAGCGTGAATTCACCAGGTTTATCTGGGGGGTCGCAGACCACGCTTTTCTAATAAAATCCTCATGTTGCCTCAGGATAGGGGAGGCCTGGCTTGCCCCAACCTGATAGAATTCTACTGGGCATCGCACTTATGCTTCATTTCCGAATGGATGGCATGGGAAAGCGAGAAGGTGTGGTTCCATATGGACAGGGGGTGACTGGGCGATCTATATGGGACCTACCATGGCAAAACCGGGCCTCTCTTTCCCGCAGTGCGTACATAGCCATTCCTACCAAGACTGTTCTTGACATCTGGGACAAGGTAGCCGTGTCCAAAGGCCTCACTACCTTTCCATCCCCCCACACTCCCATTGCTGGCAACTCCCTCTTCCCACCTTCCCTACATCCTCCCGTTTTCGCTGAATGGCTGGATGGTGGGTGTAGACTGATTAGGGACCTTTACGTAGGGACCATCTTCAAGACTTTTGAACAATGTAAACAGGAGTTCCAACTCTCCGAAGGGGCTCGTCTACAATATTTGCAACTTCGACACTGGCTACACACCGAATCTCTGACGCAGGCAGCCACACGTGCCCTTACTCCCTTCGAGCGGCTGGTTCGCTCGTTTGATAACTTCAGGGGCCTTATCTCTCGTACGTATCACATTTTTCAGCACCCCCCACGGATAGCCCTGCATCCCTATCAATCTCGATGGCAATCCGACCTATCTACAGACCTCACACCCGCACAATGGGATCGCCTTTGGCGTGACATTCCAAAGGTCTACTGTTACATCTCCCAGCGGGAAACTGCTTATAAGGTGATTACTCAGTGGTACTACACCCCTCACAGGCTACATAAAATGTTCCCTACATCTTCTCCTCTTTGCTAGCGATGCTCGAATTCTCCCGGAGATTTCCTTCACATTTGGTGGACTTGTCCACTTCTGGCCACCTACTGGAAAGAGATCCTCAGTCACATCAAATTGGTTCTTGGTTTCCCCCGCCTCAAACTCCAGCTACTGTTCTCTTGGGTATCAAGCCTGACAATCTGCGCGCACTGACACGTAGAGACTGGCACATCTGTCTTCATATGTTGGGCGCGGCTAAACAACTCATAGCCCTATATTGGAAAAAAGCGGAGACTTCCCCAGTCGCTATTTGGTTCACTCGCTTGTGGCATACCATGGCGATTGAATTACTCACTGCGCGCTTACAGTCCCGAGACACCCACTTCACCAAACTTTGGCAACCATTAATAGATCATTTCTGTAGGATAGAACATGCCCGTCTTTAGCCCCCAAAACTCTGGGCTTTACGCCTTTTTGAAGACGCAATACACCTTTCTATCTCCGACACACTCCCTTGACTCCATCAACACTCGGTAATTTGTCCTCCCGGCCAAGCTCTCTGCAATAACTACCTCTCGTGCCCCACCCTCCCATTCTCTTCTCTTTCTCTTCGACTCTCTTTTTTCTCTGTTTATTTTATTTTTTCTCACTCTATATCCTCTAAGAGTCTCGGGGGGCTCATCCCCTCCTCTCACTTCTCCTCTTCTTTTGTTTGCATATTGCTTTATGTTTGAGTCCATTTGGTTGTTATGGTTCTTCCCATTTGGAGAAGCCCTAAAACTTGCACCTACCGCATTTGATTGTCATGCTACGCGGCCGGCCCTGCTTGGGTTGTAGACGACTTGCTGTGTAATCCAATTTCCATGCATAGCCTCACATTGTCACACCCTTGCTCACTGCTTGTTTACCTCATCACGCGGCCGGCCCGCCAAAGGTTTGTATGCGACATGCTGTGTACATTTTGATTCTTCTTCTCTTCCTTAATAAAACAGATTTATATCAAAAACCCCAACATGCAACTGAAATGAAACCTTGGTCTCAAACCAAAACTTCACCCCCCCACCGAGGTTGGAACACCTTCAAGAAAGCTGCATATATGGAACCGGTAAGCCACTGGCTGTTTTCATTGCGGGCGCCGACCTCTTAGGGACCGTCTATTGAAACCATCGCTCATTGTCAACTTCCCCTGATGGTTTCTGTTGCGTAGTGCTCAAGCTGGCCCAGAATTCCTCATCACAACACAGCCAGGCTGAAACGCCAAAATCTGGTTGGGCCTTTCCTAATTTGTCAATACACACTGGCAAATACAAGGAAGGCCTATGTCCCCATATCAATATTCATAGGCATCCTTGGTCTCCTGGCTTATCAAAATGTACAGGCACTAAAAAATTGCTGCTTTCCAGTAAATTAGAAAGTTGTTTATTTACTGCTGTCTCGAAGTCTTTAGACGGTAAAGGCAAACAAAAGATGGGCCTGTAATTGCAGAGGATGTTTGAGTCTGCCGAACACCTTCTTGATCATGGGGATGACATTCATGTTTCGTGGAATTTGGTACAGAGCAGGTCCTCAAACAAAGATTGAAGAAAACCTTTAAGACTGAGTGTAAGATGTGTGCCCTGAAGAGAAATGCAGACTGAGCACGGGTCCAGTAGATGGACTTGACCAGACCCTTTTTGTCTTAAAATGATAGGTCAGTAAAATAATCTACTCATGGGCTGATTGGGGGTTCTGGTACAGAGTCTAAAGAAGGAATGAATAAGAGTGTAAAGAGGAAATGTCCCATGGATTGTAGAAATGGTTTTCAAAAAGAAAGATGTGAGCTTGTAGCAATCTTCATGGAATGGAATTTGTGGAGGCTTCAGGTTAAATATGTATTTTTAATATCAAAAATTGTTGAGATGAGTTTTAAAATGAGTTAATTTTCTGTGTTATAGACATAATGTTCATAGTCAGTATCTGGCATTGATCATTCTTTATGGCTGTTATATAAATAGTTTTAGAGTTTTCATCATATGATTTCTTTCTACTCTTGCTCTGTGTTTGCAGTTGCATGTAGGTCCTCATTATACGACTGGGTCAGAGGGGTGCGCTGGTGTCCTTTACCGCTTATTATAGAGTGGGATGAATAGGTCAACTGCTTTAGAAATTCAGTCATTAAATGACTAGACCAAGCACATTTTTGTAGCCAAGAGAAACGGTGGTTGCTACGGCAGGAAAAGCAAACTTGAATCCTTACTGGAGACTATAGTAAAGTTTTATCCACATGTGAATACTTAGGCTCTCCAGGTGGAGGTGATATGACTTCAGGGACCAAATGGGTGTCGGAAAGTAGCTCTACATTAATAAATAACATGGATAATAAATTAGTAGATGCACTTAAAGCACAGCTCTTGGTCTGGATTAATTCACAGAGGTAAAGAGATGATGGTCCTTATGATTAAAGAGTAACAGAAAGCTTGGGATTATGGGTGTAAAAGAAAAGCTTGAGTTATAGACCCAGACCAGGGTATTAGCCCTTTTACAAACATTTCATTTTACTATAACTGCTGACTTGGCCAACCCAGCTGGTTCCTGCTTCTGGTCTCTCTTTTTTGCCCTTACCTTCAGTTTCATTCTGTTCTCCTCCTGGGCATAGAACATAGGTGGGACTACTTGGAGACTACCAGATGTAACATACAACTCTGCCAATACTTTAGCAGGTGCAATGGCCCTACTGCATGCCTATAATCAGCCTGCCTCCATCAAACTTTCATAGTAGTGCTTGTGAGATCTTTATAAGCTTCGGCAAGTGCTTCACGGAAAGCATGTCCTCCGGATGATTTAAAACATAATGAGGAGCTAATACCCAGGAAACAGTCTTGTTAAGAGACACGGAAGGAGCACACACTCTGCAGTGCCTGTATTCCCTCCTGTATGGCAATAGCCATTTGACGAGCCAAGCAGTCCTATGCAGTTCCATGGACAAAGTGCAAACGGGAAGTCTGAGGGTAAGATGGGCCAGGGAAAGTCGACAATGCTCCTTCAGCCGCCTCTATGCAAAATCCTCACTCCCACCACACTAATCCCCCTTGAGGAAGAATCATTCTATATCAGTTGAAATAAACTAAAGCTCATTACATGTTATGCCCTGATCCAAACTTATATTGTGTAAATTAATTCTTACACTTACCAGTTTCTGCTCAGACTTAATTTGTAAATGTTGTAGAGACTATCAAAAAATTATGAAACCCACTTAGAAAAAAATCAACATTGCCAAAGATGTACTTAAAATGTTTTTGTAAGTAGATGCAAGTTTTCAACAAGGAGATAAATTAGAAGTTCTTAAGTGATTTTCACATAACTGACCAAATATGTCCACTAAATTTAATTTGAAAAAAATAAAAAAATGACCACTTGCTCTAAGGTTTTGAACAAAGGGATAATTTCATCAACAGAATAAGGGAGCACGCTGGAAGAAAGGAAACTTCTTGTATCCAACAAATCACACCTCACCCAGCGCTAATCCTAATGTTGATCACAAACAGTGGGTATTTCATTCTTTTCATGATTTTAATTGCAGCCAATGGTAGATTTATGCTGTAACTGAGTGATCCCATTGGATATATATCTCCACTAAGTAACATATTTATCTTCCACAACATAGGAAACAGACCACAACAGTACTTCTTGAAAACTCTGGGAGGGTCAGTAGTGTCATGTGGCTAGAATAGGCCTGGTAAGAAACAGCACCATTTACCTTCTCACGTTTGTTAATTTGCTCTCTCTCTTTTACCCAATGACTTTTGACATACATTTGCATGCATAACAATGCATTATAACATTCTCTGAATCTGCATTGCTTATTTCCACTTTGTAGGCACTCTATCACGACACCTTGAACATTCAGCACAAGGGATAAAGTTCACTGCACAAATGTAATTATTGTTATTGACCGGTAGGCGACAATGCTCTCCAACTAGAATAAACAATTGCTACCTGACACGGGTTGCAACATGGCCACATGGGTGCTGTGTATTATATAAACAAAACAACTACCTTGTCTGGGGAGAGGCGTACTCAGCTGTTACTGTGAGGTTACTACATGCCGAACTTCCAGTTGAGCTGATTCCTGTTTACCAACACTAGGGATGTCCTGCTCTACACCGAGACGGACTGCCTGATATCACTTACCCCCAGGTAATGGGGAGTTAGACAACCTGGGCAGAGATTTGGCAGATCACCCACCCTAGGCAAGACTAAGTTAGGGAGCGCTAGGTAGGATTACACTATATACACATTATTTATATGCCCACATATATTCACTGTCTTAGCACAATGGTGGCATTGTTCATCCTTCTCACTATTCTCATAATGCTTATTACACTAATCTGTTTCATTATTTTAATTGTCGCAGCACACCTATCTTATACAAGAATCACAATGCCTCAATAAATATTGCAATGCCTTGCTGAACACGTATTTGTTTGGGTATGCAGGAGAATCCAAACAAAAGGGTTCTAGATTTGTTAACACAATTTCCTTGGGGGATCAGGGTTGTAATGTTCTAAGGTTGCACACACATTTGTTACCCTGTAAGTTTAGGGGTCCAGATAGTGCACTGTAGGCTAGCAGGGATATAAGCCAACATATCCTGAGGGTGTGCATGAAATCAGTCTTTCACAATCCCAATGTTTATGTTGTCCAACAAACGCAGTTTTACCGGGGAGGTACAAGCCATTCACAATGGCGCCACCAACTCTCTAGGTTGGGCTCGTATTTAGTGGATTGCCCGAGAGGTTTACTTTTGTATAGCCAAAGACCCCTACTCATCTCTTAACAGGAGACGTCCTGGTTGTTAGGGAAAAATCCTCCTCAACTGAGTAAGTAACCTATGTATTGGCTGTAGGTTGTTCAAACTTGAACCTTTCAAAGGATCTCACCATAGGGTACCCTCTCTGAATTTTAACATATACTTATGGCTGAACTGACAGCATTAAACATACCTGACAACTGTAGACGTAGTTACTCAGAAGCTGCTACAATACGACATGATCTCACACTTGCGGGTGGGGATGTTACCTTCGTGGATGAGACTCACAAAGGATTTGAGACAGAGGTAGTCTAATCATGGGTTACATTCCCAGCAGTGAGCAATCAATTAAGATAGTTTTACACTTACACTGCCACTGACGTTCCAAATAACTTTGCAGTTTATGAAGCCTCAGAAATACCATTAACATACCAAGAACATTAAAATTAGTTTGAAGGCACCCTGCCACACTCTATAGAAGAAGTTAGACTAGGTCCCTTTAGCAATGAGGGAGCAACATGGCCAGTCTTAGCTGGTTGCACACCACATCCAAACATAGCAAATATGACAGCACCACAATTACGCAGATTATATAACCGTCTAGTCAGAATATATAAAAGTCTGATACACTTCATTATGCGAACAATGACAGTAAATCCTGTGAGGACTGCTCAAGCTGCACAACCACAATTGGCTACACCAGGCACTAGTCCACAGACTATTAATGCTGTTATGGGTAAAATTCCCACCAGATGGGAGGAAATTCTGTTCTGGATTGCGCAAAAAACAAGTCTGCTTAAAGCAGTGTTTCCCCATACGGGACCCCAGGAATAACACAGAATACTTACAATATACTTTTAAAAGGGTATGGCTCCCCCTGTGGAGGACTGCGCCACTTGGGGCACAGTCTTACCAGGATACATGGTACACCCTCATTAGCTGTTTTGCCAGAGGTGCTTAAAGAGATCCAAAATGAGTATGGAGCAGCCTCTGCCCTGGATTTGGGGATGAAACTGATGGGCAGTTTTGCTGCAGTGACCGCCATTATATTAAGTAACATTAAAGGGGAAGCAGCAGCGTTGGTAGTAGGTGAACGACTCACAAACTTAACTCAGAGCAAGAGTTATCTCAAATGAGTAAAGCTTCCTATGCATCTGTAGGCAGAGATCATTTGGGAGCCAGACCTACAAAATCTCAAAGTAAGAGTAATTCTGAAAAAGATAGCTCAAAGCAAGCATCCGACTCTTCTAACAGGAAGTGGGATAATAAGAAACACAAAGAAAAGATTAAGTCGCTGGTGGATCTCCTCAACAGGAGGCCACTGAAAAGTGCTATAACTTGCAAAACCATGCTAATATTAAGACTCCTGACAGGTATCAGGGTACTAATGCACGTTCATCTCGTTCCTTTCAGGATACATCTGAAAAGCGATCGGTGAGAGGTGGACAGTCAGACTGTAGATCAGACGAGTACGTGAAACCAAAGGAGGAGTCACAACGCTCATGAGACTACATAATAGTAAAGGAAGACAAACCTAAACAGTCAAAACCTCCATTCAAAAAGAAGAAAGTAGCTAGACTCAAAGTCAAGCACGCCATGGATATTGAGGACACTGCTTCTGAGCAGGGAGTGGGTGCTGACCATGCTGGACAGTGCGGCAGCAGTCACAATAGGTCACCTGAACTTGTTGGATTGTCTGGTGGCAGTAGCGTTGAGTGACGTTATCTAGGTGGAAACACCAGATACTAGGGTAAGTGTCCCGCATTGTTTGTACGAGATACAACTCCAGTTGCAGGTGGATGTACCAAGATACATTAATGTTCACTTTTGGGAGAACTTGTCATTCGACTATGATATTCTCTTGGCTGAAAAGGATTAGCCACCTGAATTTGGGATGGATTGTCCAGAGGGAGAAACCGTAATTGTACCTTCATATGCCAAGGAGTGGCCGTTAGCTTTGGCTCCTGCGTTATACTGCAACCATGTGGGAAGGGATGATGGTTCCACTTATCATGCAATGCCTGTGAAGTTGACCCCATAACCTCAAAGACAATACCCCATTGGAGATTATGCTAAAAAACAAGTTAGAGAGATACTCACACAATTTAAATAGCAAGGCGCAATAGAAAGTTGTACCGCTCCATGAATAATCCTTTGTTTCCATTCATATCATCTAGTATTAAATTACAGACATTTAAACACAGCTACATGTACATTCGCTGTACACAACTCGCACAGCGCAGCACTAATGAATACCATAGTGCGTAAAAAATACAAAACAACATTAGATATCTCAAATGGATTTTTCGGACAAAATATAGCACCTAAAAGCAGGTATTGGCAGCGGCAAGTCGATGTGGTGCACTGGGGTTTGGTCCTAGCGGTTCCAACGAGGGATACTCCCTCAAAATTGCAGAGGGCAGGTCATGCCTCGAGGGAGTTGCAGAACCACCACCTGTATTGCTGAGCCTTTTGAAGTCTGTGGGACTTCAGGAGCAGCAGACCTGTCAGCTTCGTCGCAGTGCCTGCAGATGCAGGGGAGTGACTCCTTCACTCTAAGCGAGATTACTACAGGTGTCATTAATGCCCACAGGTCTGGTGAAGATCCTGGGTTATGCACAGACACAGACGAAGAAGACGACTTGTAGAACAGCGAGACCAGGAGCAGCAGGAGGCTTCCGTGATGCAGTCACGGTTCCATGCGAAGTCCAAGTGTCCAGACGGTTGAAGAGTGATGTGGTTTCCGGCTTGAGTCTTTTCCCACGATGAATCCACCCACAGAGAAGCCCTTTCATAACCTAAGAAAGAGGCTAGGACGACTCGAGGCTCCCTCCCAGAGGAGGGGCTGGACAGAGGGGAGGGTGCTCCCATGTTCTTTGTCCAGTTTCACGCCAGAGCGGGAGCCAAGGGCTCCCTGAACTGGCTCAAACCGTATTATACAAGGAGGGAACAAATATGTCCTTCAAAGCTGTCTGGTGGTTCTGGCAAGTGCCCCCACCCCGGCCCAATACAGTAAGTACCATCTGGGGGGGGGGGGGGGCATCAGGAAACCAATTGTTCTACCTTCCGTGCTCGAGCTCACATCAACAGTAGAAGGGCAGAATTGTGTCTGCAGCAGCACTAGCTTGCTAGCAGACCCTGAAAGGCTGTTACCGCGAGTACTAGGGGCTTCCCGGTGGAGCCCCCCATTGGCTGGAATCATACCTCCACCACAGGTAACGCTGTTGGGATAGGATTCAATCATGTTTAATACCAAACATGCCCACGTTCGGCACAGCCTATATATAGTTAGCCATCCTGTAATGACACATGGCCTATATATGTTTCAAAATGGCTGACCACACTTACAAAGCCTGAAGAATCAACTCCGGGGTTTGTAGGGGGTATCCTGCTCATGCAGGATGCTAGGTCGCACTTATAACCTAGCACCCCACCTTCAGGATTGAAAGGCCTGCCTTAGGGGTGACTTACAGGTTTTGAGTGTAGTGACCTCAGATATAAGGAAACTTATACCTGTTGTAAGGGGAGCTAGCACCAGCTTACAAAGGCTGCAAAAGCAGGCCTGTAGTCACAGTTTGAGTGGTCTCATGGGTGGCATAATACATGCTGCAGACCAGGGCGACCCCTGGTGTACCTATGCCCTGGGTACCTTAGTACCGTATACTAGGGACTTACATGGGTACACCAGTAGCCAATTGTGGAGGTACTAAAGGGGTAGGTGGAGCTAAAGATAGCATTATCATCTAGATATGCTGCGCTATAGGTTTGCAGACCTGTGAGAACTTTGTTCACCAACCTCTGAAATGTGGCAGGTGCATTCTTCAAACCGAAAGGCATCAAAATAAATTGATAATGCCCACCTGCGGTTGAAAATTATGTTTTTGGCTTGGCATCCTCGGAGATTCTGATTTGCCAGCAGTCAGGTCAAATGTACTGAGATACTTGGCTGAGGCCAGAGTATCAGTCAGCTTACCTGCTCTTGGAATTGGATGGGCATTAGTCCTAGTGACTGCATTAAGACTTCAATAGTGTGTATATATATATATATATATATATATATATATATATATATATATATATATATATGATCAAGGCCGCATGTCTGGGGGCCGAAACGCGTCATTTGGACACTTGATGCTTGAATAAATTATCATTTAACGCTCAACTTTGCCTTTGGAGTCTGTTTCCTGTGTATATATATATATATATATATATATATATATATATATATATATATCTCAAGGGCTGTGTGAAGGTTCAATGACCCCCAACTCCAGTATCTTTTGGACCGCCGTCCTGATGCAGTCTCTGACATGGTAAGGCTGTCTGTAGATTTTACTCTTGATAGGCAGACTGTCACCTGTGTCCACTTCATGGGTACACCAGGTAGTTTGACTTGAAATCAGAGAGAACAAGTGTGGAAACTGATTAAGGACTTGCCTACAATCAGCTTGTTGCTGGTCAGTGAGGCTGCCTGCCAAGGCTATTCCATCAACTGACCAACAGTCCTGAGGGAGGAGATCAGGGAGAGGATCACTCTCTTCCTCCTGCCCTTCATCAGTTGCCATGAGTAAGTTCATGTCGACCCTGTCAGCAAAAGGCGGTTCACATAAAGAACTCTGTGGGGACTTCTGGGAGGACCTTTGTCCACCAAGTAGGTGACCTCTCCTTTTTTTTTCTTTTTCTCAAGGATGGTGTAGGGGCAACTCCTCTTGTCTTGGAGAGCTTCTGGGGCAACAGGCTCCATCACCCACACTTTCTGTCCTGGCTGCTAAAGTCAGTACAGCCTTTTGGTCATGCCCAGCTTTTTTCTCGGCCCACACTACATGAAACACCCTAAAACTATCCAGACTCCATCTGAAGTGCCGGACAGATATTTAGGGAAAATTTCATGGAGATTCAGCAAGCTGCGCCAAAGATATAGGCACCTAAAAATTACCTCTTCCTATGAACTTTCAGCCCAACCTTTAAAGGGAGGGGCCGTAGGCCGTTTATTGATTTTATCTTTGTCTCTGCCCCACTACATTGGTTTATTTCCCATTTTAACATAATTTTTAGTCTTTTTAGTGATCATAATCCTTTCTCCGTGACCCTGGATGTAACTAAGGTCCCCCCCCCCCGGTCGCAGCACAGGGGGGCTTTAACGAGGCTTTCCACTTTGGACCTGGGTAGAAGTTTGAAATGGTCCTAGATGGGCATGGGCCTCCAGCGTCTCCAGGCGGCACTTTTTGCACTTAGTATCTGTGAGATCATTCTGTCATGACAGTAATGCTGGGGATGGGCAGGTCCTGGAAGCCTTTAAAGCTATTGCTGCAGGGAATCTTAAAATTATGACAGTCACAGTTTCTAGTAGCAAGGCGTTGCATGTCCCCAAATGGTTTGACAGGGACTGTTCGAGTACCCTGCATCATCTTAAGGCAGCTCTGAAGCAGTCACCAATGGACGAGCAACTGGTGAAAGATTGTGAGCGGGCTTACAAGCAGGCCCAAATTACCTGTAAACATAATTTACTGGAATTAGCCTGTGTGGAGCTTTGTGAGATGAGGGATAGCCCTCTTTTTTTGGTGATTGGTCAACAGGCCTTGTTTTGCGGAGGCCTCGTGCTGCTTATAATGCCATAATATTTCAGAGCAACAGTGGGTTGGTCCAGATAAGTTGGTGTTTCTGGGATGTGGGAGGGCAGGTTCATTACCTTTATATCTGTCTATGTTCCCCCAAGCTTGCAGGGCACGATGTTCGCAGACCTAGGTGCGGTCCTACTCACCATTCCAGATGGGCTCTTAGTACTAGGAGGGGACTTTAATGCAGTGGTCTCGGGTACATTGGACTTTAATGCAGTGGTCTCGGGTACATTGGATAGATATCCCCCTCGGGAAGTGAGACCACCTGCCCGTTGGTTACCAGATTTCCTTTAGGCGATGGAACTGGCTGATGGCTGGAGAGTATTCCATCCGGACCAAGTACAGCACACCTTTCACTCTGAGGCACACAACAGTCTCTCCCGTTTAGACTATTGTATTGTGCCAGCTGCACAAGCTACCTATATAAACGAAATTAAACACTTAGCCAGAGGTATCTCCGATCACTCGCCCGTTTGGGTTCACCTGCTCGTAAGTGTGGGTGGAGTGGGAAGGTTGGCCCCAATTAACATACCTTCGTAACCCCAAGATCCATCCGTAAGAATCTTATTAACGCTATCGACGCATATGTTTCCGACAATGTGGGATCAGTGTCCTCTTCCCAGACCCTGTGGGAAGCATTTAAAACTGTAATTCGGGGACAAGCCCTGTCGTTGATATCTGGCTCCAAGAGAGACAAACAAAAAGAAGTCTTTGAGCTTGAGGCAGATATATATAGACTGGAGAGTGAACTGGAGTCTGGGGTGACGCCGTAGAAGCTCCATCTGCTGAGTCTGAAGCAGCATGACTACAAAGCACTAGTCTCAGACAGAGCCAAGGCCCTGAGCAGGGAGCAGCAGGGTAGGCTTTATGATCTGGGAGATGAGGCCGGGAAGCTCATAGCGTGGCTGGACAAAAGGGAATGGGTGAGTCGGCTAGTCCCGAAGCTTAAAGTACAGGGAGGCGTCTCGATCACGGAGCCGCAGGAAATAGTAGACAGGTTCGCTGACCATTTTCAAACAGTCTATACGACAGTAACCTCCCACACAGAAGCGGACTCTCAGGGGCTACTGCGTGATATTAAGCTTCCCTGTCTCTCCCTTGAAGATCGGAAATATATGGATAGCCCTCTTACAACTGATGAGATTGCGCAAGCTATCCGCTCCTTAAAGTCTGGGAAGGCTTTGGGCTCAAATGGACTCCCCATGGAGCTCTACAAGCTGAGACCAGATAAACTAGCCCCCTATTTAAAATCTATGTTTTAAGAATCTAGGGAAGTGGGAAAGCTGCCCCGGGAACAGAGAATAGCCACTCTTCTCACCATCCACAAAGAAGGAAAGACCAAAACAGACTGCCTCATACAGGCCCATCTCTCTTTTAAACGCTGAACCTAAGATTCTGGCCAAACTCTTAGCCAACCGCTTGGTGAAAGTGATCAGTGGCTTCGTACACCCAGATCAATCCGGTTTTATGCCCCATAGAAAAACAGCCCTAAACCTACGCAGAGTCCATGGGGTGATAGATAGAGCCCACACCCTTCGAGAGCCAGCTGTGATTGTGTCGTTGGACGCGACCATGGCCTTCGATACTATTTATTTATTTTTATTTTTTTTTTTTTTTTAAAAACCTTTATTCGTGCATCTTAACAGAACAAATACGGGCCTACAACCATCAGGCCGGCCACGTTACAGTGAAGCACTAATACCCACATTACAGCCCCCGTGCGTCAACGGTCAGGATTAACAGCGAGTTAGGAGTCACATACTGGAAATAGCTTTGACACCCGGGGAAGGAGCGGTGAAGGTTAATTTTAAGTTTTTAAGATAATTTTATCAAAGAAAAAAAAGTCAGTGAAGGATAAGAACAAAGGAGATTCGAGTCCGCAAAATAGCTTCACCACGCGGGAGAGCAGCAACATCAGTAAAAACATCAATGGAAGTAAAATCTCAAGCAGTGAGGCGGTGCAGAGATATAACAGGATAGTCACATGAGCAAGTACGCACCCCTCCAAGGTCGCCCCCACTCGATCCACCCCACACCCGGACCCCGAATCGGAGAAAGTAGAGCGCAGAGACATAGAAGAAGAAAGGCCCATAGAACTAATTAAGAACAGAGAGTATTACCCCCCCACCCTACACCAATGCGGAGGCTACGGCCTACCCCCCCCCCCCAGCATAGTGCCTGTCGCCCAAGGAACCCGAAATATAGAGAAGAGAGAAAGTAGGAATAGAGTAAAGAAATGAAGAAAACAGAAAAGAAGGCGGGGAGGAGCCCACGGGACACCAGAGCGCCCCGAACCATCAGCCAGTTATGGCCTCCACACACTGAGAGCCCACTACGCCAAAAAACGGCATGCGAAGATACCATGGCACCACTGTTTAAGCAAAGGGACACAAGTCGCGACGAGCGCGCACAAAACATACATACAGTTCCAGTCCCAGGCCAGCCCGTCCATGAACCATGGCGATAGAAGTCAGTCTAGCCCTGGCCCGATCGCGGGCTTGGGATTAAACCAGCCCCTACATGAAGGCCCCGTGTCCCGAGCAGACAAAGACAAGATGGCCGCTTGTGAGAGGATGGTGAAGTAGGATCACGAAATGGCCGCCGACCATCGATTGAGGTCCCTCTTTGCACCACATAACATCCAAACCTGGCAAGTGAAGTACAGGAGATCCACAACAAGGAAGCAGTAGGCCACCGCGAACGGTTCCTCGAAGCCGTTAGGTATCGCTCAGCAGGATATTCTTGCGGATGCGGTGAGGCAGGCAACAATGAAGCAGGCAGCCATGACCAGGGGGACAAAGTATCCGCAGTTGAGGTGGAGAGCGGTAGACCCCGGGTGCCGGGAACGCCAGATGAAGGCACCAGTGTAGCACAATCATACACCGCCGTTGCGTCCCCGCAAGAGGACAAAAGCACCGGGAGACCCACGCCCTGTGAATGACAAACAGAGCGCTCACGACCCGCCGCCGACAGTATGGGGTCAAACCGCTCACTCAGCGCCTGCAGGCCAGCGCACATCTATAGTTGAAAGTCCCGCAGGACAGCCAGAACGGAGCCGCATGTCAGCGGAAGCTGGGCCCCCACATCGGCAGCGATCCGGGACGGCACTGCGGAGCTGGTGTCCGGGAGAGGGAGGGCGAAGTGGGCGGCGGGCGAGACCGGAGTATCACCCCCCAGCCGCGAGCAGGCACTCAACACCATGTTTCGCCGCTGTACGTTGCAATGGCCCGGGGGGGGGGTCGCGGCAAGGAGTAAATTCCCCTCAGGTCTACGGCACAACAGGAAAGGCCAACAGTCGCTTCTCTTCCCGCAGGTTACCCTTCGCCGCCGGCTAGGCAATAGGTGAAGAGGGCAGCAGCCTCTCACAGCGCGGCCCTCAGAGCGGGGCAGGAGACCCGCCGCACCGGGGCCCACCCCACGGCTCCAGCCCCTCAGGCACAGGGTGCAGAAGGTGTCCAGCCGGCCCTCCCCGGGCTCATCCGGCAACGATCTGTGGTGCGGGGTGAGATCGGGACCGCGGGGCCCCGGTTAGCGCTAGCTGGTCCGGTGACTGCGGAGCTTCCAGGGGGCCGGCAAAGGCCAGAATGGCGCCGGGTTCAGTGCAGAGGACAAAAGCACCCAGAACTCGGGCATCCGGGCGGGCTGAGACTCCGGGAAAGCGACAGCGCGGTCAGCGCGTCTTCGCACACGTCGCGCCTCGAGAATCGGCGAGGATGGGCATCAGGATAGTAGTCCGAGGCCACGGGCCGACGGAGCCGGGCGCTCAAGCGTCTGCTCCGGTCGCCATCTTAGCTCCTCCCCCGGCCTTCGATACTATTGAATGGCCCTACTTATGGGCAGTTTTGGTGAAACTGGGATTTGGCCCGGAGTACATTCAGTGGGTGGTAAATAACAAGGTATCAGCCTCATTTTTACTCAGTCGAGGAACTCGTCAGGGTTGCCCACTGTCCCCCTTCTTTGTTCCCTGGCCTTGGAACCCCTTGCCACTTGGATACGTTGGGATCCAATGATAAGGGGTTTGCGGTGGTCCCCCGGAGGGGAGGACCGCATATCCTTGTACGCGGATGACATTTTACTCTATTTGGCCTCCCCTAGGAAATCTCTTATAGTAGTGCTGGACATTCTTACAGTCTTCGGTAGAGTCTCTGGACTTTCCATCAATTGGGGAAAATCCTTATTATTTGTTTTGAGGGGGGACCCTCCCGTCCCACCCCCGGAACTGCCCAATATAATTCAACTTGGTTGGATTTAAATATTTGGGGATTTTTGTCTCACTGGACCCCTCGGTTCGCTATGCCCAAAATCTTCTTCCCCTCTTCGAAAACTCAAAAATGATATTGCCAGCTGGAAGACACTCCCTATTTCACTCTTAGGCAGAGCCGCTCTGTTCAAAATTATAGCTTTACCACGATTCCTCTATGCCCTACAAAACACCTTAGATTTAGTTCCAGCACATTATTTCAAGGAGATTGAGGCCTGCAGAGGGACCTACTATGGGACGGCAAACCTCGAATTGCCCTGAACAAACTAACGCTGCACTGGTATGATGGAGGCATCAGCCTCCCCGATATCAAGAAATACTATTGGGCTTCCCAACTGGCGGCCATCAATCAGGGCATGTATGGTCGTGCGGACGGCCCGGGTTACGCCATGGACAGGTGGCTTCTTCCGGGTGGCAATTATGGCAGAGCATTGTACTCCCGACCTAAATGATTCAAGCTTACAGGCCCCACGAAACACTCCGTTCAAATTTGGCACGACGCTACTAACTCTCTTGGTTGGAGACACAAATTTACATTGGCCACCCGTCTTTGGGATTCAGAGAAATTGGGCAACTTGTGGAAAACGAAGGGCTTCGACAGGTGGGACCTTATTGGTATTTCAGCTATCAAGGATATTTGGGGAAGAGGGGGGATCAAGTCCTTCAGTACGCTTCAAAGTGAATATGAATTGGCAGCCACAGAATACTTTCGTTACATACAGGCCCTACACTCACTCCGGTCTTCATTGCCTAGAGGAGCCGATCCCCCTGAGGCTCCTCCCCTGGAGGACAGAATCTTAGATGGTCACCTCCCTGAAAAAACAATATCATTAATATGCAAAAAGCTAATCAAGCACATGACAAACCCTCTCCTGGCACTGCGAGATAAGTGGGTACATGATGGGATAGAGCTAGATGATGAGGATTGACAATCAGCAGTGTCCTCCCCTAAAGAGGTGGCTATCCCAGCACGCTTGCGACTGGTTCAGCTTAGAACCTTCATAGGATATACATAACGGGGCCCAGGTTAGGGCACATGGGATCGTCTGACACAGGAGAATGCAGAAGGCGCTGCGGCTTACCGGAACGTTTATGCACACTATCTGGGAATGCACGCATATCAGCTCTTATTGGCTTCAAATACACGACACGATCAACGAGGTGTTGCATGTCTCCCTCCGTCCCGAGGCGAGACGATGCCTCCTAAATGTCTGTAAGCCCACGGATTTAAACACTCCTCAGACGCAATGGGCCACTCTAGGGTTCACGTTGGCAAAAATAAATATCGCTCAACTGTGAGGGGCAGCACATCCACCCACATTAGAAGCCTGGGAAAGAAACCTTGATTGGTGTATGTTTAGAGAAAAGACAGTATATTTGGCAAGGGGGTGCCCTAAGAAGTGGTCCAGTATCTGGAACCCATGGAATATTTATAGAGGAGAGATCTGTACACCACCTCGAACTGCAGAGCACGATGATCCTATCTCACCGTGATGTTCCTCTCATATGTGCTGTCTGTATATCCTTCCACCCATGCATATTGTGAAGTATCAACTGCCTGGTCCTCTGTAATGTACCATTCACCGATGTTTGTTTAATAAAAAGATTTATTAAAAAACAGTGGGTTGGTCATTTTGAGCGTGTATGCAACCAGGGGGTTTGTGGGGGTAATAAAACTCCTGCTGGATCCATTACAGCCTGTGACCCAGTGGTCTGGACCTTAGATAAAGTTACACAAGGTATTCTTTTATTATCCAGTAACAAGGCCCCAGGTCCTGATAGTATCCCGCCAGATCTATTTAAACCTAATATTGAGGTCTGTGCTCCAATTTTAACATGCTCTGAATGCGGCCGCTCGGGTAGGGATGTTGCCTTCTTGGTCCACTGCCCTGATTGTTCCCATTTATAAGAAGGGGGACAAAGACAATCCACAATGTTATAGACCAATATTGTTACTGGACTCTACCGTCAAGATACTTGGGAGGGTGATTTTAAATAGGCTGAGTGATGCGAGCAGAACAGAGCAACATATTGAGCAAAGTCCAGTATGGTTTTAAAGCAAGTAGGTCCACTTCAGACCAATGCCTGAAACTCCATCCAATTATTAATAAATATACGGTGGCTTGATCTGAATCCCTACATTTAACCTTTATGAATCTGGCATCCGCCTGCGACAGGCTCAACCGAGCAAAACTTTGAACCCTACTTAACGAGATAGGGATTGATCCCGGTATTGTGGCCCTTCTAGCTAGCCTTCACTCTGCCTCAGTATGTTTTTCTCAGGACGCCACCTGTACTCGCCCATTCCTGACAAGCTCGGGTGTGCGTCAAGGATGCATACTTGCTCCTTTTCTGTTTACCCTGTATGTGAATGGGCTTGAGTCCACGATGTTATCTGTTGTGGGGGGCTGACCCAAGGACGGTGACAGATTTCTCCCTGTTTTATTATATGCGGATGATGCCGTCCTTATGGCTCGGACCTCACAGGGGGTTGACTTACTCCTGGCCAGTTATGTGTCTTTTATGTGAAATCTTGATCGAACGATACATTTTTCGATGTCATACGTGATGGTAGTAGGCCCTAAATCAACTAGGAACAAGACGTTTAAGGTGGCTTATTTTACCCTGGGCAAAGTGAAGGCGTTCGCTTAGCTGGGTTTCTATTTGATGTTGACAAAAGTTGGAAACCTCTGGTGGAGGCACAAAGGTCAGAGTTTTGCTCAGAGGGTTGGTTCTAGGGTGCTGAGAGACCTGTTAAAAATGTATCAGACTAAATGTATTTCTCAGCTACGATACAGCAGTGAGGTATGGGGGTATGCCAAGTTGGTTCAGATTCAATCGGTCAAAGATAATTTTCTTCGTAGAATGGTACGGGCACCACATTCTACCCCAGCTTTTTCTGTGCAGGCAGAGCTTGGGCTTGCACAAATGTCGGCTCTGATATCCCTTAGTCCGCTCCTGTGTTGGATTAAGATTTGGAGTAGGGCGGAATTGTTGTTAAACCAGTTAATCCTAGCGGATTGCCTGGTTCTTGACCAGGCACACAGAATACCATGACTAGCCTATGTCAAGGCAGCTTTTACCTACATAGGTAGGTCAGATATTTTTGATGACCCCACCTCTCTCTCTCTATGTGCATGAGCTGGGGTGTGTCAAAAGGTTGTTCTTATAACACTGTCACTTGGAGAGAGAGTGTTTAGAGCTTCAGGAAACATCAGTTCGGAGTCACATTCTGCTAAAAGCTGCACAGGGGTTGGATCCGTATTTTGCCAAGGTTCGCTCACAGCATGATAGGGTTTTGTTGGCCAGATTTAGGTTCAACCAGCTGAATCTTTTTTTGGCTTCTCCTTCGGGTGGGTACGATCTGAGGCAAGGGGGGAACCCTGTGGCTGCGACAATACATCTCTGCGGGGAACAACCTTTACAACGCAACTTTTACAACGCACTACCATTACAACGCATTTTTTACAACGCATAATCCATTACAACGCATGATATTACAACGCATGACACTACAACGCATTTTTAAAAACTACCTTTACAACGCATTCCATTACAACGCATACTACCATTACAACGCATACCATTACAACGCATAATATTACACTATACTATCCAACACTTACCCTACTGATGCACCCCCTGGAGTTAGAATAGTAATTTTTACCCCTATACTATCCAACACTTACCCTACTGATGCACCCCCTGGAGTTAGAATAGTAATTTTTACCCCTATACTATCCAACACTTACCCTACTGATGCACCCCCTGGAGTTAGAATAGTAATTTTTACCCCTATACTATCCAACACTTACCCTACTGATGCACCCCCTGGAGTTAGAATAGTAATTTTTACCCCTATACTATCCAACACTTACCCTACTGATGCACCCCCTGGAGTTAGAATAGTAGTTTTTACCCCTATACTATCCAACACTTACCCTACTGATTCACCCCCTGGAGTTAGAATAGTAATTTTTACCCCTATACTATCCAACACTTACCCTACTGATGCACCCCCTGGAGTTAGATTAGTAATTTTTACCCCTATACTATCCAACACTTACCCTACTGATGCACCCCCTGGAGTTAGAATAGTAATTTTTACCCCTATACTATCCAACACTTACCCTACTGTTGCACCCCCTGGAGTTAGAATAGTAATTTTTACCCCTATACTATCCAACACTTTCCCTACTGTTGCACCCCCTGGAGTTAGAATAGTAATTTTTACCCCTACACTATCCAACACTTACCCTACTGTTGCACCCCCTGGAGTTAGAATAGTCATTTTTACCCCTGCACTATCCAACACTTACCCTACTGTTGCACCCCCTGGAGTTAGAATAGTAATTTTTACCCCTATACTATCTAATACTTACCTTAAATGTAATTTAATATTATGCGTTGTAATGGTATGCGTTGTAAAGGTAGTATGCGTTGTAATGGTAGTGCGTTGTAAAGGTATTTTTTAAAAATGCGTTGTAGTGTCATGCGTTGTAATGTCATGTGTTGTAATGGATTATGCGTTGTAAAAAATGCGTTGTAAGTGCATGCGTTGTAAAAGTGTGCGTTGTAACGTCATACATCCCATTTTATAATGTTTTATAATGTTTTGCTCTTTTTATAGCTAGTTGAGGAAGCAATTTTTAATCCCCCTGTTGAAATCTCTGGATTTTAATCAAGTTATGCCAGCTTTCATGTATCTTCAGATGCTTTCCACTGATCAGGTTATTTTTACTATTTTATCTTTTTTACGAGCAGCCTTGGTGTCCAGAAGAACGAGACTTGATGAATTGCCCCATTACTTATTTTTGTATGTGCAATTATATATTATGTATATGTCTATTCTCATTTATCCAGTTTACATGAATTTCTTTTATTTTTAGGTCTAGATTACAGCCAGCTTGCGCTCTCCTTCTCTTCTCATTTCCCATGATATACCCACCCTCCTGCACTCTCTGTTCCTACTTCTACCTCCTTCCACCTCTGTTGGTCCATTGGACTGCCGCCTCTTTGTTTTTTAGTTTTTTTAAGTTGTACTTTTTGTTTTTTGAGACAAAGGGAGAGGGCCTTGCAGCAGGACTCAGAATGAGATCTCAGACTGGTACCACCATACACGTCAGCTTGACCACATAACTAAGGAGAACACCAACTCGAGATCCTAAGAGCAGAGATGAGCAGGAACCCTGTGGTGTAGAAGTTGCAGCAGAGGCTGTTGTTCCCTTTTGGGCACCTCTACCAATAATGTAGGCCAGCCCTCATTGATCATGACTACCATCGAAGGGTGACGCAAAACAAACCAAAAGGACATGCTCCAGCAAGGGACAGTCAAAAACATAGCGGACACTGCCTTCCAAGCAAGGCACACAGATCAAGAAATCACGGACAAAACAGAACTAGTTAAAAATGAAACAAAACTGTCCTTAAAGGTTTCAAGAAGCAAATTTTTCACAACATAAATGCTGATTTTTAGGTCCATGTATGAAAGCAAGAAGCGAGATCTAAAAACATATGGGGGAAAGATGTAGCAAAGCTGGGGGAAATAGTCCATGCCATCAAAGAGACCATGGACGAAAATATGACTCTAGAATAGAGAGCCCAAACCCATCCTCCCAGGAAAAGAGGAAAACTTAGAAAAACGATCCAGGAAAGACAATGAGAGAAAAGTGTCAAAGCATATGTTTGGGACCTCTTTGACACATTCTTATATTGGAAGACACGCCCATTTCAATAAACAGAACCCACAGAACATCTGGATGGCAGGCAGGGAGGTGAAGACCCCACGTCTTCTTGGTGTAACTCCACCTCATCCAAGACAAGGAACTGATCATGGACAAAACTATGAAAATATTTTGCTCTACGAAATTGAGCTCGAGGTATACCAGGACCTTTTCTTGATCATGCTACAGAAGAGGGGAGCTTTGAGATCAGTGACCATATTCCTGAAGAGCAAAGAGATCCGTTATCGTAGGGGTCGCTTGTTCTGCATCTTTCACCTGGTTGGAAAAGCTTTGGAGAACAATATCCCATCAGATACTGACACTACACATAGCACCCCAGTTAGAGAATTGCCAGTAACTAACGTATCTGAGTGGCGAAAAGTAGGCAGATGCCAACATGCTGTGCACCAAAAGTGAACAAAATCATAGCAGTTTACAGGGAATGGATTGAACACCTGCAGGTCAGTGTGCCGGGCACCCAAGATAAGCCTACCGCCATCATGCCTGATTTACAATTCCCTTGGCTGGACAGAGACAAGAGGCACACTGCCAATGTGAGGAGGGAACCTGGAGGGAACGCAGGTAGCCATAATAACCCATTAAATGATCCCTGCAGTAGGAATGAGTAGAATTGCTTTCCAAACATAGAGTCCTCCATTTTTCTAATAGACATTCGGCTTTAATAACCAAAGGCCATCTTACGTGTGAGACTATCAGGAGAGATGTTGTTGAAGAACATTTTTTGAGAGAAAATTACAGGTTGGGTAGAGGGGTATTCTGGGAAAGGGAGTTAAACTGCAGAGGCCAGACCTGGCACTAGGGGCCAGGGGCTGACTGGGCCTTTAAGATAGACGTCCTAGAATAAATGGGCTTCCGTTAGGGTCTCCTGGGCTAGGTATTTGTGGACTAATACACTCTGAGAGCCTGAACTAGATTGACCTTGAGCGAGGAACAAGACAGGCCTTCGTCCTTGTTAGAAATAGGGGTCTCCAGTTGGCAAGGGTTTGCACCTTTGTCCAAAAAGGGACCCTTCTTCCTAGTCAGGATAAGGGAGTTACACTCCTAAAATAACCTCCCCTTGGTAGCTTGGCACAAGCAGTCAGGCTTATCTTAGAGGCAGTGTGTAAAGCATTTGCACGTAACCAACAGTAATACAGTGTAAGCACTACAAAAGGACACCACACCAGTTTGGAAAAATATCCAATATTTTTATATACTTAAGACAAGACCAAAAACGATAAAAACCTCCAATACAGTACTTAAAAATCTTCAGTTATCAAAATATGGTTGAAAAACAGTTCCTTGATGTCGATAACTCCGTCCCGGGCTATCACGGCGTCGTGAGCAGACAAAGCCAAAATAGTTCTGTCTGACCGCGGCATCACGGGCCAGCTACGGTGTTGGGAAGACCCGCAAACAGTACCTGTTAGAAATGCAGGGTGTCGGCGACCTCTTGTTGAGCTTCTGAAAGCATGGCGTCCGCAGGCGTCTATTCCGGAGATTGGTGCAGGAGTCGTCAGGGCCCCCGAAGTCACACGTGTTGCAGATCGAACTCCTCTCTGTTGAAGTCAGGAGCGCTGGCGTCAGCAGGCGTCGGGTGCTGCGGTGCGAAGGGCAGTGGTGCGGCGTGCAGTGCCCTCAGGTCGCCGTACGAGCAGCGGCTCGGTGGCAGCGTCAGATGGCGTCGTCGGTGAGGCCAGTGCTCGTCGCTGTGCTGGCAGCTCACAGTGCAAGCAGCGTCATCGTCGTTGCTGAAGCGCTGTCGTTGGCTGATGTACTGGAGTCTATGGCGCCGGCGTCGGTAGGCCAAGGCTGCGGTGCGGGATGAGAGCATGTGTCATGTAACTTTACCAGCAGTGCCCTCGAACCACGGTGCAAGCAGCAGCGTCGAGTTCGGCGTGGGGCGTCGTCGTCCGCGATACCAAGGCGTCGTGGCGAAGCGGTGCGGAGTGCGCGGCTCACAGGTCGCGGTGCGAGTAGCGACTCTGTGGCAGCATCAGCAGGCGTTGTCAGTGAGATCAGAATCGCGGTGCGACGTTGCCCTCTGCGGTGCGTTCAGGACACGAAGTCGGCAGCGCCGTCGTAGACGGTGTCGGGTTGCTTTTTCTTCTGTTGCAGCACATAACGCACAGTTCCCAGTGCTGAGGGCAGAAGAGCTTGAAGTCTTTGCTGTCCCTGAGACTTCGTGAACAGGGGGCAAGCTCTACCTCAAGCCCTTGGAGAAAGTCACAAAAGTAGATTGCAGAAAGTACAGTCCAGTCCAGTCCTTTCACTGCCCAAGACAGAAGCAGCCACTGCAGGCCAACACAGCATATCACACAGCAATGTGGCAGTTCCTTCTCACAGCTTCTCCAGCTCTTCTTCTTGGCAGTCTTCTTGGTCCAAAAGAGTTCTAAAGTTCAGGGGTCTAGGCCCCAATATTTATATCCCAAAATCCTTTGATCTCTTAGGCAGAGAGTGTCTGTGCCCAGCCAAAACCAGTTCTGCCCTCTCTGAGTGGCTTCCTGGCAGGAGGTGGAGACGGCATTGTCAGAGGCAGACCAGGCCCATTCAGGTGCAAGGAAATCTCCTCCCCCTACTCTAAATGCAGCCCAGGTCTATTCAGCCCTTTTCTGACCCACCTAGACTATCTGGAGCCACTCCTGCTCCCCAGCCCCTGTCATCCAAAACCCAGACAGTCAATCCACAAACTCAGCAGAGCCACACCGGATGGTTAGGCAAGAAAATACCTACTTTCTAAAAGTGGTATTTTCAAACACAGAATGTAAAAATCACCTTACTAAAAGATGCATCTATAGATTCTGAGTTCAGGCATACTAAACTTAATTTTCCTACCTAGTTCCCAGGGCCAGTTATGTTTATAAGATTTTATAAACAAACTCCCCAGTCTGTTCAATGTGGAACAGGTAGACTTGCAATAGTGAAAAACGAAATTGGCAGTAATTCACTATCAGGACTTGCCACACACACCAGGGCATGTCCTACCTTTCAGATACACTGCACCCTGCCCTCAGGGGTACCTTGGGCCTACCTTAGGGGTGGCTGACATGTAAGAAAAGGGAAAGTTAGGGCCTGGCAAGTGGGTACACTTGCCGAGTTGACTTGGCAGTACCAGACCGCACACAGGCTCTGCAGTGCAGGCAGTGCACTTTACTAGGGACTGACACAAATCAAACAGGCCAATCATGGAAACACCAATCCACAACACATTTTACCACAGGAGCACTTGCACTTTACCACTGATCAGCAGTGAGCAAAGTGCGCTGAAATACTAAGCCAGCACAAACGGAGTCAAAACCGGGAGGTCAGAAAGCAAAACTCAGGGGAAACACGCCAAAGGATGCCAAGTCTAACACATATCCCCTCCAGCTGAAAGTAGGGAGAACTACCCACCCTCCTTGGAGTTCTCTTCACTAAGTCTGTCCACCATCTGCATTGGCTTGTTCTGTAGCAGGACCTTGTAGGGAGATGGACCACCTCAGCAGTTTTGGATTCTCACCCCACATTTTCATTAACCATCTGAGGGGTCTGTGGTCTGTCTGAACCCAAACAGGTAGGGCCTCAGCTTCTTCAGTGCCCAGACCACAGCGAAAGCTTCCCTTTCTATGACGCTCCACCTCTGTTCCCTGGGGAGTAGTCTCCTGCTAAGAAAGACTACAGGCTGGTCTAGGCCCTCTTCATTCAGATGTGAGAGCACCGCTCCCACACCATGCTCTGAAGCGTCAGTCTGCACAACGAATTCCTTGGAGAAGTCTGGTGCCTTGAGCACGGGGTCCATGCACACGGCGGCCTTCAGGGCATCAAAAGCCTTCTGGCAGGACTCAGTCCAGATCACCTTCCTGGGCTGCTTCTTGGAAGTCAGCTCTGTTAAGGGGACAACAATGGTGCCGTAGGCCTTAACAAACCTCCTGTAGTACCCGGTGAGACCTAAGAAGGCTCTCACCTCTGTCTGGGTCATGGGGGGCTCCCAAGCCAGAATGGTGTCAATCTTGGGTTGTAGGGGCGCCACCTGGCCTCTTCCTACCCGGTGTCCCAAGTACACCACAGAACCCCGCCCGATCTGGCACTTGCTGGTCTTGATCGTGAAGCCTGCCCTCTGCAGAGCCCTCAACACTTCACCGAGTAGCTGCAAGTGTTCTTCCCAGCTGGAACTGAACACTGCGATGTCATCCAGGTAGGGGGCACTGAAATCCTCCCGCCCAACCAACACCTGGCTGACCAACCTCTGAAAGGTGAGAGTGGCAATCTTCAACCCAGAGGGCATCACCCGGAACGGGTATGTCCTTCTGGGGTTGAGACTGCTGACCTCTCCTTGGCCCCATCGGTTAAGGTAATCCCAGACGTTAAATCAAACGTGCTGAGGAACTCCCAACCGATCAATGAGCTCTTCAGCTCTGGGGATGGGGTGCGCGTCAGTCCTGGTGACGGTGTTGAGCCCACGGTAGTCCACACAAAACCACAGTTCTGATGTGGCACCGGGTGCAGAAGCCTTTGGGACCAAGTCCACTGGTCTGGCCCAAGGACTGTTGGAGGGCTCGATCACCCCTAATGCCAACATCTTAGAGACCTCCTCTTTGATGCTGGCCCTGACCCGGTCAGTCGACCTGTAAATTTTGTGCTTCACAGGATGGCTGTCACCGGTGTCCATGTCATGGGTACACCAGTGAGTAACACCTGGGGTCAGAGAGAACAGTGGGGCAAACTGTCCCAACAGCTGGCGATAGTCGCTCTGCTGCTCTGGTGTCAGTGTAGGGGAGAGGATCACACCTTTCACTGACCCATCATGCTCCTTGGTAGACAGGAGGTCAGGGAGAGGTTCACTCTCCTCTTCCACCCCATCATCTGTCGCCAATAACATGCTCACTTCGGACCTCTTGAGGTGGGGTTTGAGGCGGTTCACGTGCAGGACCCTTAAAGGGTTCCTTGGAGTCTGCAAATCCACCAGGTAGGTGACCTCACTTTTGAGCTCCACCACCTCAAATGGCTCAGTCCACTTGTCCTGCAAGGCACAAGGTTCCATTGGGGCCATGACCCACACTTTTTGCCCAGGTTGAAATTCGACCAGAGTGGCATTCTGGTCATACCACTTCTTCATTTCTTCCTGGCTTGCTTCTAGTTCGCCTGAGCGAGCAGTCTGGTTTCTGAAGGCCAGCATGCAACTAAACACGTCCTGTTTTCCGGGGAGCTGCCTCCCAGCCTTCCTTTACCTAACTCAGAGGTCCTCTCACAGGGTGACCATACAGAAGCTCAAAAGGACTGAACCCAAGAGACTTCTGTGGCACCTCCCTGTATGCAAAGAGAAGGCATGGCAAGAGGACGTCCCACTTACGCCTCATGGGTTCTGTTAGACCCTTAATCATGCCCTTCAAGGTCTGGTTGAATCTCCACCAGACCGTTAACTTGTGTGTAGTAAGGGGCGGTGAACTTGTAGGTTACACCACACTCCTTCCACTAGGCCGGGGCGGTAAATTTTGATCCGCTCGCGGAATTTGAGATATTTTGACATCTTCGCATTCTGCAGAGAGCGTGAAAATGTCAAAACTTTCGCGATCTGCCGCGAAACTGAAGTATTTTTCTTCTTTGCGCTTTAAAGATGCGTGCGCGCGCGGTCGCGACTTACCGGGTCCCTGCATTCGCCGACGAGTTTTCCTATCCGTTCGCGTGCACCACGAGATGTTGGATTTTTGGTAGCCAGTCGCGATATCCCGCGAGAGTTTGCGATCGCGAACACGTCATTCGACCCGGGACAGGAAATAAGCATCGCGAGCAAGATGGCTGCGCCCATTAGCGACCGCATGGGCAAGTTGGAGATATATTTCCCCGCGAGCACGCAAAAACACATCGCGAACGGGCGGGTAAAGCAATCTTCGCGAAAGTTCCGCGTGCTCGCTGAGATTTTGAGCAATTTCGCGATAATTTGCGAAAGTCAATTTCGCAAATTCCGCTCACCCCTACCTTCCACAAGGATGTCATATATTTGGATATGAAATTGGTCTCCCTGTCAGAAACCACCACTGTGGGGAACCCCACACGGGATAAGATCCCCATTAACGCCCGGCCCACCACTGGGGTCGTTGTAGTCCTGAGAGGGTTTGCCTCCGAGTACCGGGTGGCATGGTCCACCAAGACCAGGATGTACCTGTTGCCCATGGCTGTCTTGGGATACAGTGGCCTCACCCATCCCTACCCTTTCAAAGGGTGTTCCAACAACTGGCAAAGGTTGGAGAGGAGGTTTGACCTTCCTCCCACTCTTACCACTTGCCTTGCAAGTTTGCCAAGACCTGCAATGTCCATTTGACTGCCTTCGCATTTGGGGCCAGAAGAAGTGGGTGACAAGCTTGTCAAAAGTCTTGTCCTGCCCCAAATGTCCTGCCAAAGGCACGTCATGAGCTAAACCCTGTAGGAAGGTCCTGAAGCGCTGCGGTACCACCAGCACACAGGCTGACCCAGGCTCAGCGACCTTAGGCTCACTGTACAGGAGACCATTCTCCCAGTAGATCCAGTGTGATCTGGACTGATCACCAGCTACCTGGTCTGCAGCCTGCCGCCGCAGACACTCTAGAGAAAGACAGAATTCCTCCCTGGTGGGACCCCCTTCTTGCTGCCAATGGGTCAGCTCAGAGATGTCTCCCAGTTCAGCTACCTTCTCCCCTGTAGGCCCCGGGGCATCCCCCTCAAGGTCTGCCTCCTCCTGGTCCGTGGGAACATCAGGGGCCTGTTTCCTGCGCCCCTTGCCCTTTCTCTTGGCAGGGAGTTGGGTCACTGTTTCAGGCTCCAAGTCCTCTTGATCACCCTTTCTGGCCGCCATTGACCGAGTGGACACGCATGCCCACTCTGGCAACCCAAGCATCTCCAAGTGAGACCTGAGCTCAACATCCTTCCACAAGGACTGCTCCAGGTCGTTACCTAGCAGACAATCTACAGGCATGGTAGGGCGCACAACCACCCTCAAGGGACCTGAGACCCGTCCCCCCACTCAAAGGGAGTCTGCTCCACCATACACTGGCGCTCTGAATTGTCCACAGCAATTACTTGGTGAAATGCCCCTGGGACTACCTGCTCCTCAGAGACCAGGTGACACCGGACTGAGGTCACACTGGCTCCAGTATCTCTGAGAGCCTCTACCCTTTTCCCATTGATGGTCACCCAAGTGCTCTATTTCTTTGCGTTAGGGGACACTTGGTTTTCTGGGACCATCTCACTGTCCCCTAGTGAGACAAGGGTCATTTCTGCGGGATACCTTACGGGGGCCGGTCTCAACAGGCTTTTCTGAAGAGACCCCTTGTTTCTCATCTCCAGGGGGATGGGAACCTTTACCCTGGGTGTTAATTTGAGGCCCTTTAGAGAACTCCTGTCCCCCCCCACCCCCACTTTTCTGCTGGGGAGCCAGCCCACCTTTGGCTAAGTCCCCCACAAACGCTTTCTTGTGGACCCTGGTACTCACCCAAGCTTCCTGGGGTCAGTCAGCTTACTATCGACTAGGTGCTGGCAGAGATCTGCAATACATAGACTAGACAAGTGCTCCCATGCAATCAAATTGTGGAGCCCCTGAAAATCTCTCACATTACTGCCCTTCACCCAGCCATCCAGTGACCTGCAAAACATATCTACACATTCCAACCAAGTGTTGGCATCAGACTTCTTACTGGACCTGAACTGATCCCTGTACTTTTTAGGAGTGAGACCATACTTAGTGAGAAGGGCCTCCTTCATGTCAGCATAGGTGAGGTCATACCCCTTACCCAAAGCTATTAAAGTATCCCTTGCTTCTTCTGGAAACAGAGGCCACAATCCTGCTCCCCAATTCTTCTCAGGGACCCCATTCATGTGTATCGCTGCCTCGTAACCCTGAAACCACCTTAGTATGTCATCCCCTTTCTTGAATTCCTTGCCCACATTTTTAGGGATGTGCACAATCCAGTCTGTCTGTCCTGACTGATTGCAGCCACCATCTGAGCTGGCTCTACTATTCTACTCCTCTGATCCAGCTCCTTTATCCTGATCTCATGACCTAACATCATCCTTTTCTCCTCCATGGCTAACTTAAGCTTCTCCAGTTCTACTGCAACTCTCATTGCTTCCCACCTGTCCTCCAGCTCCTCTGGGGACAGGCCACTGCTGCCTGGCCTGGAGGGTTCCCCCCTCCCAAAAGCACATCCACCCTAGGAGCAGGCTCCTCCTCCTCTCCACTGAAATCGCCAGACTGCTCGCTGGCATGTCTGGCTGCTACCCAGGCCCTCAGTGCCTTTTGTACCTCCTCCTTCCTAGTGAGGCCTCTGACTCGGACTTTTAGGCTTTTGCAAATCGCTTTCAATTCCCTAACACTGTAGGATTCCAACCTATCCTCCTCAAAGGCAACTACCAGGGATGCAATAGATGATGCTCTTGATTCCGGCATGATGAGGTAGCAAGTTCAAACTGGCAAGATCAAACATAGGCCAAAAAGAACCAGTATATGGCACGTAATGGTCTGTGATATGGTAGTAGTGCACAGTAATCACTGTAAGTCAAGTGCAAATGTAAGTCCTATCCTCACCGATGACAACCAGTGTTAGAAATGGGAGTCTCTAGTTGGCAAGGGTTTGCACCTTTGTCCAAATAGGGACCCTTCTTCCTAGTAAGGATAAGGGAGTTACACTCCTAAAATAACCCTTGCTCACCCCTTGGTAGCTTGGCACGAGCAGTCAGGCTTATCATAGAGGCAGTGAGTAAAGCATTTGCACATAACCAACAGTAATACAGTGTAAGCACTACAAAAGGACACCACAACAGTTTGGAAAAATATCCAATATTTTTATATACTTAAGAAAAGACCAAAAACTATAAAAACCCACAATACAGTACTTAAAAATCTTCAGTTATCAAAATATGCTTGAAAAACAGTTCCTTGATGTCGATAGCTCCGTCCGGGGCTATCACGGCATCGTGAGCAAACAAATCCAAACAGTTCTGACTGACCACGGCGTTGCGGGCCAGCTATGGTGTCGGGAAGACCCGCAAACAGTACCTTTTAGAAATGCACGGCGTCACCGACCTCTCGTTGAGCTTCCGAAAGTACGCCGTCCTCAGGGGTTGGTTCCGGAGGTTGGTGCAGGAGTCGTCGGGGACCTCAAGGCGCACACGTTGCAGATCGAACTCCTTTCTGTTAAAGTCAGGAGTGCTGGCGTCGAGTGCTGTGGTGCGAAGTGCGGCATGCGGTGCCCTCAGGTTGCAGTGCATGCAGCAGCTCGGTGGCGGCCTCAGATGGCAGCATCTCTGAGACCAGGATTGCGGTGCAAAGTGAATGCGGTGCTCTACGCCGTGATTGCCAGTCGCGGTGCAAGCAGTGGCGTCGTCGTTGCTGAAGCGCTGTCGTTGGCTGACGAACTGGAGTCGATGGCGTCGGTAGGCCAAGGCTGCGGTGCGGGATGAGGATGGTGCGTCATGAACTTTACGAGCGGTGCCCTCGAACCACGGTGCAAGCAGCGGCATCAATTTCGGCATGGAGCTGCGTCGGGGATACCAAGGCGTCGTGGTGAAGCGAGGCGGCACGGAGTGCGGGGCTCACAGTTCGCGGTGAGAGCAGCGGCTCGGTGGCTGTGTCAGCAGGCGTTGTCAGTGAAACCATGGCCATGTTGCGGTGGCACCCTCTGCGGTTCCTTCAGGACACGAAGTCGGCAGCGGCGTCGTAGATGGCGTTGGGTTGCTTTTTCTTCTGTTGCAGCACAAAACACACAGTTCCCAGTGCTGAGGGCTGGAGAGTTTGAAGTCTTTGCTGTTCCTGAGACTTCTTGAACAGGGGGCAAGCTCTACCTCAAGCCCTTGGAGAAACTCACAAAAGTAGATTGCAGAAAGTGTAGTCCAGTCCTTTCACTGCCCAAGACAGAAGCAGCCACTGCAGGCCAACACAGCAAAGCACACAGCTTCTCCAGCTCTTCTTGGCAGTCTACTTGGTCCAAAAGATTTCTAAAGTTCAGGGGTCTGGGCCTCGATATTTATATCCCGAAATCCTTTGATCTCTTAGGCAGAGAATGTCTGTGCCCAGCCAGAACCAGTTCTGCCCTCTCTGAGTGGCTTCCTGGCAGAAAGTGGAGACTGCATTGTTAAAGGCAGACCAGGCCCATTTAGGAGCAAGTAAATCTCCTCCCCCTACTCTAAATGCAGCCCAGGTCTATTCAGCCCTTTTCTGACCCACCTAGACTATCCGGAGCCACTCCTGCTTCCCAGCCGCTGTCATCCAAAACCCAGATAGTCAATCCACAAACCCAGCAGAGGCACACTGGATGGTTTTTTACTTTCTAAAAATGGTATTTTCAAACACAGAATGTAAAATTCACCTTCACTAAAAGATGCATCATTAGATTCTGAGTTCAGGCATACTAAACTTCATTTTCCTACCTAGTTCCCGGGGTCAGTTATGTTTATAAGATATTATAAACAAACTCCCCATTCTGTCCTATGGGGAATAGACAGCCTTGCAATAGTGAAAAACGCCATTGGCAGTAATTCACTATCAGGACATGTGACACACACCAGGGCATGTCCTACCTTTCACATTCATAGCACCCTGCCCACAGGTGTACCTTGGGCCTACCTTAGGGGTGGATGACATGTAAGAAAAGGGAAGGTTAGGGCAAGTCGACATGGCAGTACCAGACCGCACAGAGGCTCTGCAATGGAGTTGCATTTACGGGCTGTTTGGGTGGGTGGCACACTCCAGTGCTGCAGCCCACCAACAGCATTTGATTTACAGGTCCTGGCACACGCAGTGTACTTTACTAGGGACTGACACATAAATCAAACAGGCCAATCATGGAAACACCAATCCACAACACATTTTACCACAGGAGCACTTGCACTTTACCGCTGATCAGCAGTGAGAAAAGTGCGCAGAAACACTAAGCCAGCACTAACAGAGTCGAAACCGGGAGGTCAGAAAGCAAAACTCAGGGGAAACACTCCAAAAGATGCCAAGTATAACAATCCTAGAGCCTCTGGTGCAGCAAATCAGAACTAATGCATAGATTAAAAGCAGCGATTTAGGAGAAGAAGAGTTTAAAATAATGTTGTTTGCACATGACATATTGCTACCAATGACCCAGCCGAGGATCTTGCAGCCAGAGGACCTGAAACAGCTGGAGCTGTACTGGCGAGTATCAGAGTTCAAAATAAAAACAAAGGGTTTTAACCTCTTGCTAGGTCAAGAAACATTGCAGACACTAGAGGGAATGACCCTGTTATGGTGGTCAAGGTTCATTGTCAGATACCTAGAAGCTAACGTAGGGGACCTGCATGAATCAATAAAAGCAAAACTAGCAAATTAGAAATACAAACCCCTATCCTGTTTGTGTTTCATAGAATTGCTCGAAACGACCATCCTCCCTGCAGTCATTATGCCTATCAAGCTCTACAAATACAGATAGAGAAAGGGTACCTAGGTGGCTTTCAGAAGCTGGTCCCTCACTTCACATGGAGAAGAAAGCAGGCCCGAATGGGAGAAAGGCAGTGCATATCACCTCCCTGAGATGGAAGTTCGGGAGTCCAAAACATAACTGTTATTAGGCAACCCATCCACGCTACCTAGTTGAATGGACCAGGATGGTCTTACATAGACACTCTAACCTGTATGTCTCCACTGTGACAAGAGTTGCACTCCAAATCTGGGACTCTACATGGGTTAAAAGCAGGCTCACTACTTTCCCTTCACCATTCGTATGTCTCCATTGTGACATGAGTTGCACTCAAAATCTGGGACTCTACATGGGTTAAAAGCAGCCTCACTACTTTCCCTTCACCATTCACCCCGGTGTCGAACAATACAGCTTTCAATTCTGGATGTTTAAGAGACTTTTGGAGCATAGAACTCAGGCGGGTGCTGTACAATTAAACAATCTGGATGGGGTGGGATGTGGGAATTAAAATATTTTGCTTGGCTTGTTGAAGGGATTCTGCTCTGGAACAGAACTATGCTTGGGACCATAGAACATCAGTATGCAGAGACTGAGTCACCATATTGCCTCAGTAACTAGGAGCCCGAGTCCGACTAGCTATAGTGCCTCACTTGCCCTCCTAACCATACCAGAGGAACAAATGAATTGGCACACCAGAACACAACACAACACTCCCGAACCTCTCAGGGATTGTGGTAACAGGACCGACCCTTTCGCTCTCTCACTCGTACTTATCCTCAATGAGATAACCAGGAGACACAGAGAAAGTTTAGAATATTTATTCAAACTATTGAGCTCTGAAATGCAATATACATGCCACAATTAGAAAACAAATGCATAATAAAAATACTGTTAGCAGTGTTAGTAATACCATGAAAATCACTGTCATTTCATAAGTCAGAGTAACCTAACCCCCTCCCCTGCTACTAAAGCTAAATGATTATATGAAAGATTTCTGGGATTACTAGCAGACCCCATACCTTAGCATACACAGATGGATGCTCTACATCTTAGCCGATGCAGTGCTCTTGTCTTAAAACTCTTGTTCCATGTGTCCGTTTGTGGCTCATTTATATGATAGAACATGTGCGCACATAAACAACAGCTGCATTCTTGTGTTATGTCTAGGTGCTAGTGCCTGGCCAGAAAGGGACATGGTTGTTTGACCGTGTCGGTGGTGTTCAGACTAAATATCAGGAAAAGAACAGTACGCGAAAACATATGCAGGTTCCGTGTAAAAGAACAATGTGGCACAAAGGCAAGTGTGTCTATATAGTAATGTATGCAAAGAAAAAATGAGGCCTACAACGTGTATAGTTAGGCTAACATAGATAAAACTACAATGGGCCATGCAGAAAACACATGACGGGCTATGGGAGACTTTGGGCTACCAGAAAAAGAGAGGCCTATAGGTTGGACACTTGCAGGGTCAGACTGGAACAAAAACTAGGCCCCAAAATAAAAGCGGCTCCCATTAGTGAATTAGATAGCTAAAGAAGTGGCCCATGTTTCCAAATTAGGCTAGTTTTGAACTTGTAAAGACATGCTGTATAAATGTTTTGCAAGGTATGGAAAACTGCTGGATTTGAGCTTGCTGTAGGCAATGTTTATTTTAATATCCGGGAAATCAACACTAAAACCAGCCCGCCAGACCACAAAACAGGCCCACAAAAACGGCCCATACAGTGACTTGTCAGACCAGCCCATCGGGCACTGCCTGATCGCCCTACAGGCCAGTCCTACCCTCGACACTTGGGGCATTATTTAGAGTTTGACAGCCAGGTTACTCTGTCAGTATCCCTCATAGTGACATCTAGTTTCTCTATTCCATTATTATGGTGTTCTCCCTACCGAAGTCTTTTTGTCAGTTGTAGTTTTTGCCTCTTTGTTTTTGCAAATTTATATCGAATTTTCAAACTCCAACTTAAATGACTGGATAGTGTTACATTATGATTATTACTGAAGTCCTGAATTGTAAACAAGATCATTACTGAGTTCCCTTAAATGAGTTGGTGGCATCATAGTGATGCGGTCAAAGGCTGTTCGCTACAGCGATCAGAAACGAATCTGCAAAATGGCACTTAGATATGTGCTTTGGATAATATCTTTCTTTACTCTGCCAGCCAGAGATGGTATCTGACTCTTCACTAAAGTACGTTGCAAAAACTGTTGTTGTTTAAATGTATTAGTGACCTGGGATGAAAAACAGGACCTTTAGGCGGTATTACTCTTTCCCAGAGATTGACCATGCGATAACCAGTTGTATGTAATTTTGTCAGGGATCGATTAGGAGTCCAATAGTGGAAATTTTTTGTTTTCGTGATGGAGCAATTAAAAAAAAATCAACTTCTTATTTGCCATTTAAGTGATGCACCCGAGGATGCAAATTTGATGGAGTAAGTGAATTAATTACCATGTTCTGCAGCTCTACTATATAATTTCATGAAAAGTGCTTCACAGGTTTACGTGAGGCATTGTTTTGGTGACTTACTATTTTCTTAGTGGCTTAGTAGAATCACTGTCACCCTTTCTGAAGCACACTGAATACTTCGAAAAGTTTATTGTTATAACAACTAATAGCCTACTTGGCTTTGTGTACCGTAGATGGTTCTTTTACATCCACTCATGTCTTTGTTTTGTTTATTTGCAGAATGTGATGGAGCTTCTAGAGGAAGATCTGACCTGTCCTATCTGTTGCAGCTTATTCGAAGACCCACGTGTGTTGCCATGCACTCATAACTTTTGCAAAAAGTGTTTGGACGAACTCATTGATGGGGGTGGTAGAAACATAATGTGGAGACCATTGCCTTTTAAGTGCCCCACCTGTCGTAAGGAAACCAATGTGGCAGGGGCCAATAGCTTGCAGGTCAATTATTCACTTATGGGAATTGTGGAGAAATACAACAAAATTAAAACCAACCCTAAGATGCCTGTGTGCAAGCTACATAGCGGTCAACCTCTCAATATTTTCTGCTCAACTGATCTGAGGCTCATTTGTGGATATTGCGCTACCAGAGGCGACCACTCGGAACATGCATTCTGCTCTATCGAGGATGCATACTCTCAAGAAAAGTGCGCTTTTGAGACTCTCTTCCATGGTGTTGAGACTTGGAGCTGTGGGGATATTCTTTCTCGACTTGACACCTTGGAAACGAGCAAGAAAAAAGAACTGCAGCTGCTTGCAAAGGACGCAGATCGGGTCAAAGTTTACTTCGAAAAGCATCAGCAAATCCTTGATCAGAAGAAAAATGAGCTCCTCTCGGATTTTGAGACCATGAAGCTTGCTGTGATGCAAGCTTATGACCCCCAGATCAATAAACTGAATCTCATTCTGCATGAGCAGAAAAGAGCCTTTAAAATTGCAGAGGACTTCAAGGATGTGTCCGATCCAATTGTGTTTTTGCAGCAGATGCAGGAGTTCAGGGAGAAAGTTAGACTGATCAAGGAAACCACTTTGCCATCCAGTACACCTACATTGATCAGTCTTTCGATCAGGAATATTGACACCACCCAGTGGGATCAAGTGAAGCTGATGGATGTGGACAAACTTTCCTTGCCCCAGCAATCAGAAACACCGAACTGGAGGAATCGTTTAACCTTTGCACGCACATTTGTGACTCTCATCTGCTCGTTTCTGCTTGCCATGATGTTTGCAGGAGTATCTGCACTGAGTAATCTTGATACTTTGAAAAGCCAGATGGCATCGGTATTCTCAGCTGATATGGTGGATACAGGGGAAATATCAAAATACATGGTGATCTTCTGGGAGCAGACTAGAGCTGGACTGGACCTTCTGAAAGAAAAGTGCCAAGACTACACACTGATGCTTCTGGAGCACGTGGCAGAGTTTGTGTGTAGATATAAACTATTATAGAATGTGTTGCAAACTCATCCCAAGTGAGAGATTCTTATTATTGTTCTAATTGAAGTTAATAAATATTTTAGGAATGGGTTGGATTAATAATATGGAATAAGCTAGGGCATGAATCATCATTTTAGATGAAGTTTGAGTCTGAATCATGATTTACCCGCCGTTAGCGAATGTCTTATTGACAATTCGAGTGTTCCTTTTACAATATATTAGGGAATAGGCTCAGATATACCTGTAAGTCTAGGTTCTACAGAAAGAATTTTGTTAGAAAGAAGCTCTGTGTGATTGTAATGACTACAATATTGACACCTTGGAAATGAGCGCGACAAAAGAAGTGCAGATGCTTGCAAAAGATGCAGTATTGCTGGCATATCCTTTCTAGTTTATAAAAGGTAACTAGTTAGAGTGTACTATATTTAAATAAGATATTGGCTTGACTTCATTGCTGCTTCCACAACTTAACACCAAAGAAAATGTCTGGGTGCTGTGGATCGTTTTTCTAAATGAACAAAACAGCATAATCAAAATAAATGTGAAAATGTTAATGCATAAAATATTGCAATAAACAAACACCCAACATAAATCAAAGTAGCTGCATGACAGAATTCTGAAAACAGAACAAGTTCATTATATGCACTTTCAATTCATGGTAATACTATCCAAATGTACCCATTTATTTGATTGATATGGATAGATGGCCCCAAATGATTAGCTTGTTTTGCAGGAGGTTGGTTTCAGTACTTGGAGCATAGAGCTGGACCCTTTTTCTGGTGACTTGTCTGCGTTTTCCCCATCGAAAATACCAAGCTGACTTTACAAATTAAATGTAAAGATAAATCAACTTTACAGTTTATACAAAGTGAGCCAAAGCTTCTGTGAGTTTCCAAGATGTAGTTCCACTGACTATGCTGATTTCTGGATTTTGAGGTTTCGTTATTATCTTTTGTTGTAATCTGAGATAAGCATGGCATACGGTGTTGTAGTATAACAGTTTAACTAGAAATCCTTCTTTTTTGTCTGTAGGAGGGCGCCTCGAATAAGAGCTTAGGAACCAAATGGCTCCCATAGTCTGCTGGTGTAGGAGTTATTCCTAATGACCCAGGCCACTCAAATTGGAAATGCTTCTAATTGGTATTCTCCCCCTCCCCCTACCCAATTTAAATGCTATACAAAATATTTAACTTGCTTTGTTAAGTGGTACTCGCGGTACTATAAATCCTATTACTTCTGAAATAGACAGGCTTGTTGTTTTCTGGACATCCTGGCAGTGAAATCTATGTATCATTCTGAACTGAAAGTGTGTGATAGTTCAGATCTTGCTCTTTGAAGACCTGCTCACAAATATCACATTTTGACATACCTTAGCTAATATGTTGGCTCTTTCATCCCTTACATCTTTTGGTGGATCAAAGTGCCAAACAGCTGCTTCTGTATCATTTATCAGAACGGAAGTTCAGCAATTAAGTGTTGTGCTGTTAAATTTGTGGTTTTACTTTACAAAAGTTGCAATATTACTTCAGCCTCAATAAAAAGAGAAGTCCAGTTGCACATGCGTCTGTTTATAACTTTGTTTACTGTTAATCAATTTGTTATGTTTCATAACTGTACTTTTGATTGTGGAGCTTTGTCTGGCATAGAGGCTCACCAAAAGGAGAACGTTATGCCATTGAGCAGGTGGTCCATGATTATATGACATTAAATATGCCTGCAGTGCCTAAGTCCCATTCATGCAGTTCGTGCATTTCCTTATCCTCGATTTTTCCACATCTACCTTGTTAGAGTTGTTCATTGACCTGCAAGACTATCTTCTAGTGTGGAAGTTGTCAGGTAAAGTAACCTTTCTTTTTATGTCTGGTTAAATGCCACATGTGTCTTTCATGCCAAATCTTTTGGTGATATGAGGGGATTATGTGAAATTAAAGGGTTTTTGATGGAAACAGTAAGAGTAAAATACATAACGAATAAGACCTAAGGAATGTGATTTAGCTGCTACCTCGTGTTAATGAATTGTGCGCTTTTTGCTTGATGCTTCTAAAAACTGTGTCTTGAAATAATCCATTTTGGAATTGGACATTTGCTGCGATAGTTGTATGTGTGTCACTGCATTGCCTCAATTAGACACTAACTGCAAAGTTAATCAACAGGTGTTATTACCTTAGGTCCTGTTAAACTGTTTTTTTTTATAAGAAACCTTTCACATCAGTAGTAAAATGTAAACATTACCGAGCCAATTATCATAAAAAAAATAAAAAGTGCACAAACACGTTGTGAGCGCTCTTATTTTGTTTACTATTTATTGAATGTTCTGATTACACAGCCAAAGGTTGATTCCAAAAATACAAGAAAATATAATACAAAGAAAGAATTAAAAGCATAAAGCAAATCACTGCATAACAGTAAATGCAGTTAAAGTTAAACACATTACACACTCATTCATACATTTCTAAAATCTGATTAAAGAATTTGAAAATTCTATAATGATTAGTTATCAACTGTAGATCCTTTATAAACCGTAGGATGCCATGTGCACTATTTATACAGTTTCCTATGAACATATGTCTCTCGAAAAATAGGAACATGAGTTTTCATTTGTGTGGAGATACAAACAACATGTGAGAGGCCTTGTTTTGTGTGATGACACTCAATGCAATTTGGATCATATTCTTTTGGGCACTACCATTTTGCAAGATCACAATTTATTCGAAGACCTGTGGTGTGAAGGTTTAGAAACAATTGCTGCATCTGATGCTTTACAAAGTGAGTCATATAAAATTGCATTTGACCCTGCTTTGGAAAGTTTACTACTAAAGTTTACTACGTAGTGAACACCAGAAATGGGTATAAAATGAATGTTATTCTATGTAAAATGTAAGTCATTTGCAGACAAACATAACGTTTATAGGAAGTCTGCCTTTTCTGCATGGTCATCAGATTTTTCGCCTTTGGTGGGACTCCATGTTTTTGCTGGCTTAAGAATTCTGCACACTTTAACCCTGCTAACCACTAGTAAAGTGCCTGTGCTTTCCCTTCAAACATAGTGGGATTGTCATGCTCCTAATTGTTATGTTTAACTTGCCTATAAATCCCTAGTAATGTACCCTGTGGCCTGGAAGTTAAATATCACTAGTGGATTACAGTACCTATTGTGCCATCCGCTATTGTGGTAGCACAACATGGCTTTGGGCCTACCACTGTAGCTTGACAACCATGCACTGCAAACTGTCAAAATAAACCCTTTTTGACAGGTAAGACCTCTCCTCCCTTTAAAATATTAGTAAGTCACTCCAGTGTAAGTCTTGTAAACCACAAGCTAGGGTGCATGGTATTTAAAAGCAAGACATGTAGAAAGTTAATGTTACCATGTGTGTACAGTGACAAGACCCTAAATGCTACTTTCATGGTGGCAGGCCTAGCTATCCTATGTAGAAAACCCGAGTACAGAATAAAATACTAATACTGTATCTCGGGGGGAGGAGCCTAGCGCGCAACCAAGATGGCCGCGTAGGCACAGGGCTCCCGAGGGCCTCCGCAACCTCTCACGTCTATCCTGAATATATCCTGATTCTATCGACGGGCTTCAACAGGCGAACATAAGCGGAAGTGATACCCGTTGTCCAAACTTAAATCGGACTTCAGGAACCAGGATAGCATCGACTTCAAGTTGGCGGCCTACTCCTGGCCTTGCCCCGGACTCGAGTTGGCCTGGTGCCCGGGCAGAAAGTGAACAACAACGGGATGCAGGACCCGGGCTGGTGCATACCCCGCACTTTCACTTTCGGTTTCGGGTCTCCTCGCTGAAACTGGCTGAGGGACCCTGGCTTGTCAGCGACACGTCGATAGTGGGAAGATTGGGAATCCTGACTGGATTTCGTGATCGCCGAGGCTCATTAGATCGGATGTCCGGGGATTACTAATCGTGTTGGTGGACGACAACCTTGGTGGCCCTCAGACAATGGCGGCTAGATAGAACGGAGATAAACAAAAATCCAAGACGACTAGGCGGGGAGGTTATACCCAAGCTAATAACATGGACCGCTATGCTCAGTCAAAAGGATCCCCTAGTGGACTGCATAAGTCACCGGAGAGATCCAAGGATGGCCCGGGATTGTCCACAGAATTAACATTGCAGAACGTCATGGGTGCCATCGACGAGATGAAAGCTGCGGTTGGTCAGCAATTCGACACCTTGGCCCATAAATTGGACACGGTTTTGATCGACGTTAATCTAGTCAGAGCGGACCTTTCAAAAACGAATGAAAAGGTCAAATCCTTGGATCTGAAAACATCGAGCCTGACAACGGACGTGTCCGACCTTCAAACCGAGGTCCGTAATCAGCAGACATCCAGTGATTTATTTGTCCGTCGGCTGGAGGACTTTGAAAGTAGGGCTTGGCGGAATAATGTGCGCATAATAGGGGTGCCGGAGAAATCGGAGGTTCCTGCGGCCGACCTCTTCGTGGAAGACCTCGTGATCAACCATCTTGCACCCAAAGGGTTGAGTAAATTTTTTGCGGTCGAGCGGGCCCATAGAGTTCCAGGTGGTAAGCCGAAAACGGGCGCTCCCCCACGGCCTATCATTGCCAGAATTTTCAATTTTAGGGACAGGGACGCTATCCTGCAGGCCTCGAGGGTGAGTGGGCCGACGAAGTTTGAGAACACTAATATAAGCTTCTACCCGGACTTCACACAATCGGTCCAAAAGCAGAGACAGGGGTTCATGGGTGTTAAACGGCGACTGAGAGACATGGAGCTGAAATATGCGATGCTCTTTCCGGCCAGGTTGCGTGTTGAGTTTGAGGATCGGTCACATTTCTTCGATCGGCCGGAGGTGGTTGGAGATTGGCTTGATACTTTGCCCCAGCGACGAAGTCGAGAGGAACAGACTGAGGAGAACGGAGAGGGCTTGGCGGGGCAGGAGTAGACTATTGGTTCCCGGTGACTGAACATTGCGATGACACTTCAATACTTTGGTTCGATGTTTCTATTCAGTGCCTTATTCTTAAATGCCCGGGGGTTGTGGGGTGCTTAGTGAGGCTCTTTCCTCCTCGGGGGTTTCTTTTTGTAGATTAGTTACTGCTAGGGCGACAGGCACACTGCAAGTTGGGGGGCTATATGGGCTCACGCAGGGGTGCAGGGAGGGGGGAGTTGTAACGGGAATGTTGGTGGGGGGGTTGGGGAATGTTTGAATGTTTCACAAGGCAACGTAACGCTATACGACTGGTGGTTGGGGTCGTGTTCTTTGGGGGGAGGGGGTTGTGCACGAGGTTGGGATGGGGGTAGGGGATTGAAAGTACTCTCATGGAATGTGAATGGATTGGGGGACAGGATTAAACGTGGGGTAGTGCTGCAGTTTTTGAAACGACTTTCGCCAGACATTGTCTTGTGCAGGAAACGCATCTAATTGGGAATTCTTGCCATGCTATGAATAGGCGGGGATATCATCTCGCTGTTCACTCCGGTTTCACTTCTGGCTCGAGGGGGGTGGGCATCTTGGTTAGAGCCTCTCTCCCGCTGGAGGTGGACGATATAATTCATGATGACAGAGGGCGGTATGCTGCACTCGTAGGACGATGGGAGGGCAGAACTGTCTTGCTAGTTTCTGTTTATGTCCCACCAGGATTGCAGACTGTAACATTTGCTGATTTGGGGCGAATGGTCTTGGGACTCCCGGGGGGGGGGGGTTCTGGTGATGGGCGGCAATTTTAATTCTGTTGTATCCGGTAGAGCGGATCGTCACCCTCCCAGGGATCTCCCTGGGGCACAGACCTGGCTGAGTGGGTTTATAGATACCCTCGGACTGATAGACTGCTGGAGATTAATGCACCCGGGACAGGCGCAATACACTTTCCACTCAGGGGCTCATGGAAGTCTATCGAGACTTGATTATGTCCTTATGCCGGCGGCCCAAGCTGTGATGGTTAGGGAAGTAAGACATCTGGCCTGGGGTATTTCTGACCACTCCCCACTACTGTTGCACATGGGGGTCACCCCCGGGGCTGAGGGGAGGGTAGCACCGATTAACCCTTGGTACCTGCGTAATCCTAAAATCCGGGCGGAACTGGTCAAGTCTCTCGAACACTATTTCAATGAAAATGTGGGGTCAGTATCATCTGCTGTCTCGTTGTGGGAAGCCTTCAAAACAGTGATCCGTGGGCAAGCCCTTTCTTTAATTTCCCACACCAAGAAAAGCAAGATTGAGGAGGTGGTTCGCCTTGAAAATGGAATAGTCGAGTTGGAGGGGGACCTGGAGCTGGGTGTTACGAATGATAAGTTGCACGTTCTCAGTCTCAAGCAGCTTGACTATAGAGCGTTGGTCACCGATGGCGCCAAAGTGATGAGTAGAGAGCAACAAGGGCGCTTATACGATGTGGGGGATAAGGCTGGAAAGTTGAATGCATGGTTGGACAAGAAAGAGAGAGCGAGTCGAGTGGTACCGGTCATTGAGAGAGCGGATGGCGTGCGTGTGACTGACCCTGTGGAAATTGTTGAATGTTTCGCGGATTATTTCCGCGAAGTATATTCTCCAGTCTCGGATCGCCCTGAGGATGACTCTCATCTACTGCTGAGAGATATTGCGTTGCCGTCTTTGTCGGAGGAGGATAGGATACTGATGGATGCGACGTTGTCGCCTGATGAGATTGCTTTGGCCATTCGCTCGGTCGCTTCCGGCAAGGCCATGGGTCCTAATGGCCTTCCCATCGAATTATATAAACTGCGCCCGGACAAGATGGCGCCTCATCTACGCGAAATGTTTCTTGAAGCACGAGAAGTGGGCTCCCTCCCCTATGATCAGCGTCTTGCCACAATAGTCGTGATTCACAAGGAGGGGAAGTCGCGGGATCGATGTATCTCTTATAGACCCATCTCACTGTTAAACGCTGAGCCCAAAATTCTGGCTAAGGTTTTAGCTAATCGTCTGGTTAGGGTCGTTGGCAACTTGATCCATCCGGATCAGTCTGGTTTCATACCTCACGTAACACGGCTCTGAACCTGAGGCGTCTTCATGGAGTGCTCGCCAGAGCGGCGTACATACGTGAGCCGGCCATATTGGCGTCTCTGGATGCAACAATGGCGTTTGATACTCTAGAATGGCCGTATCTTTGGGCGGCGCTCGCGAAATTTGGTTTTGGCCCCGGGTTTATCGGTTGGGTAAAGTTGTTGTATGATGAACCATTGGCTCAGGTGGTAGTGAATGGCAGAGTGTCGACACCCTTTGTGTTGGGAAGAGGCACGCGGCAGGGTTGTCCGTTGTCGCCCCTCCTCTTCGCACTTGCTTTGGAACCTCTGGCTGCCTGGCTACGATGGGAGCCCTCATTGCGGGGCATCAGGTGGACGCCTGAATTTGAGGACCGCATCTCTCTTTATGCGGATGACATTCTCCTGTACCTCACATCTCCCCGGCAGTCTTTACTTGTATTAGTTGATGTTCTAAACTCATTTGGTCGTAACTCCGGCTTGGTCATTAACTGGACTAAGTCATGCGTCTACGTTCTTTCAGGTGATGCTCCTCTCCTTCCGCGTGGCTGCCCTATCCAGATTTCGCAGTCGGGGTTTAAATACTTGTGAGTCTTCATAACATTAGACCCTGTGGCCCGTTATGAGTGGAACTTACTCCCCCCACTTCAACGACTAAAGGCCGACGTTTCGGGTTGGCGACGGCTTCCGCTTTCGCCGCTCGGACGTGCGGCGTTGTTTAAAATGATGTCGCTACCACGATTCCTGTATGCACTACAAAACACGCTTGACGTTCTACCGGCCCGCTATTTCCGTGAGGTGGAAAGTTTGCAGAGGCAATTGTTCTGGGACGGGCAATCGCGAATCGCTCTCACAAAATTGACACTCGCTTGGTATGATAGGGGTATTGCACTCCCCGATATCAAGCGATATTATTGGGCGTCCCAATTGGCGGCGGTGAATCACGGGATGTACGGACTGGCCCTGAACCCGGCGTTTGAGATGGATAAAATATTATTGCCTGGTGTTGATTACAATAGGGCACTTTATTCGAAGTCTCCCGGTGTGCAGTTGACAGGACCAACAAAGATAGCAGTACGTGTGTGGCATGCTGCGAATGCTGCGATGGGATGGAAGGACCGCCTGACTCGAGCGACTCCGCTGTATGCTTCAGAAAGGCTGGGCTGTTTGTGGAAAACAAAAGGATTTGAGAAATGGGATATGATTGGCATATGTAAGGTGAGTGATTTTTGCGTGAAAGGGAAGTTTAAAACGTTTGAAATGCTGAAAGTGGAATATAAGCTGAATGATAGGGAGTACTTCCGGTATGCTCAGGTCCGCCATGTGTTGTGTTCGGTTTTCCCTGATGTTACTGCTATCCCGGAATATTCCCCACTGGAGGACAGGGTGCTAGATGGTTACGTGCCTGACAGCACAATCTCCTTGATTTATAAAAAGCTTATAAACGTACGGGCGGACCTGTTGGCCCACCTGAGGGAGGTCTGGGTAGCTGACGGTTTGGAATTAGATGATGAGGACTGGGTATCGGCAGTAGCCTCCCCGAGGGAGGTGGCAATTCCGGCCCGCCTTCGGCTTGTACAATTGAAGATACTCCATAGAGTGTATGTCACTGGACCCCGCCTGATGCGCATGGGTTTTTCCGTGGATGGACTGTGTAAGCGTGGCTGTGGTTTGCTGGGTACTTTCCTTCACGTCATATGGGAATGTCCTGAGGTGGCTCGCTTTTGGAATCGGGTGCATGCGGTAATGGAAGAGGTCACACATGTCGCTCTGTTACCAGAAGCTAGAAGGTGTGCTGAACGTGTGGGAGCCAAATGATTATGATGTGGCACAGACGCAGTGGGTGACTTTGGGGAATATGGTGGCTAAACGCGACATCGCACAGTTATGGGGTTCCCAGAGGTCACCCACGGTCTCGGTATGGAAGGAGAATATGGACTGGTGCATGTTTAGAGAAAAGACGGTGTATGTGGCGAGAGGCAAGCCTAGGAAATGGACTAAGGTGTGGGGTCCGTGGAATTCCTATCGCGGAGACATCTGCGCCCCTCCTCTGGCAATAGTATTGGATGTTCCTTTGTCCCCCTAGCTGAACATTCCTAATTTGCTATGTTATGAGTATGATACCGTTTGAATTTTTCTCTGCTCCCGGCCCCCCCTCCCTCCTCTGTCACAGACCATTCATGATTATTATATAAAGTGGAATTTCCTACCCCGGGGAGCACGTACTGATACTTACAATTCATATTGCCTTGTTTGTGTGAAATGTTTATAAGTTTTAAATTGAAAGATGAAACCGTCTTAATACTGTTATTCGAATACAATCGCGGCCTTCACTCAGAGTGCGGATGGACTAACGGGATCTTTTGATTGACATGTCTGTATAACGGTGAACTAACACTTCTCGTACTAATTAGCAGCCGACCCAAGTGGGTGTAGGCCCATGTCTGTAACTCTTTGAAGTCAAATAAAGGTTTCTTTAAAAAAAAAAAAAAATACTGTTTCTCTTTATCTCAGGAATACAGCCAGCTATAAAACAAATAATTAAAGTACTATTTTAATTGTTATTAAAAATCCAATTCAATGATGTAGTATTTCTTGTAGTAAATATTAATGAAAAGTAACTTTCAGAAAGTTACTTTTTCCCTGTTTGAAGTTCCTGGAGGCTAGTTCGCATGGGCTCTCCAGCAATATCCCAGCCAGTGATTACCCTTGCATAAGTGTGAAAGAGGTGTAAAATGCCCCCTAGGAGCAAACAATAGACTGAGCTGAATGGGCAGAGCTGACTCCTCTGAACTCCACCGAACATACAGGTTGGGGCTGTGAGCATCCTTCCTGACACTACAGTGTGTAATCTTGCTTGACAGGTCTGTTGAGCCACATGTTACACTTGGGGCACATTTGAAAGGGAGATAACAAAATGCCGAGACAATTCTTAATCAATATTTTATGACAAAATAACCACTATTCAGTTGCTGAATGATTTAGCTTTTGTATTACCAGACTTCTCTCGCTGGGTTTGTTGTGGGTACAGAACCTGCCCCAATCTGGATTTTAGTGTTCTATGTGGGAGGCGAATAAGATTACTTTTACGCACACCCCACACACCCCACTCAACCAACACCATCATCCAACACACCACACCCCACACACCATCATCCAACACCACCACCGGGTAAGGGATTTGAGGGAGGGTACATCAGGGAAGAGGTCTGGGCTAACTGAACATTAATCTGTTCCTCTTTGGCATGTGACAGTATATTTCGATTATTTGTGGCTGTTCAGTGAGAATCTTCCTTGATGCAAACTAGTTAGCGGCACCGGTGATTATTTTTTTTTATTCAGTAACAACTATAAACAAATGCAAGTAATAATATATCCAGTTACTAAATCCTCGTTTTATAAATGTTTCCCTAGAAAAGTTATTCACTCATTTTTGGATCCTCATTTGAAGAACTCGCCAATCTCACCTCTTTCTCTTAGGAGAGCCCCCCTGTACTTGCAGGAAAGACCACAGTGCCAAAGAAATCCTAAAGATGCAAACAGTCGCTCCTTACCAGCTGGTATACGAAATCAGCTGGACTGAGAACTTCTTTAGAAGCATGATAACAGGGAAACTACTCTGTATCCAAAATCTGGTTCTTTGGATGTGTAACTACAACAACACAACTCTAAAGGCAGAACACCAAGAGCGACTTCCGCACCCAATCACTTGCCAGGAACAACTGAAACAACAAATATGTTTGGGTTTGGTTGTTTTATAAACGCTTTAAAATTACTAGCCTTTTCAAGATGGCCACAAGGATTTAAACAGGTTTTTTGAGAATTGCATTTTCCTGCTCGAGAGATCAAAAGAAGAAACACTTGTGTGGTGTGAAGCAAACAATCAACCTTGCGCACCTCTACAACAATTTAGTTTCCAGTAATTTGTACTTGCACACAAACGTGTCCCCTTTTCACATGTTTTAAAGCACTCCATAAATTGTCACTGTGAACACGACTGCTTGCGCGGTATGACAGTCCTTTGCACTCCTGGATAGGAATTCTCCCACTGAGACTCCGCAGCCTTGCATCAACTCTTGGAAGGTTCATTAACTTGCACGAGACAGCTTGTCCAACTCTCATACTCCGTAGTTAACCATTTAATTTTGGAAGCCCTCGTCCTCCATCCACCCTCCACCCAGCCCCCACTCAAGAGTCAATGCATCAATAAAACTCCAGGCGCAAATAGAGATTTACAATGCTTCCTTTGGAGACATTTCTCCTAGCAACTCTTAACCACCCCAAGCAGATCAAATAGACTTTTCTGCATTCATACTTTTTTTTTTTTTTATAAATTATTTTATTGATAATATAACATTAGTCATTTACAGATCTTTGTGATATACAGTTTGTAGATTGAAAGAGAGAAATGCTGTATTATATGCAACAAGACAATCCGGTATTACATTGTTGTGATTCTTCTTTGTGACATTTCAAGTTCTACAGTTGGCGAAATGCATAGTTCCCTCCGATAGGCATTCCAGGCCCCCCATTTTTTGTCCCACTTCTTAGGGCATCCTCTAGTTTTGTAGACTTCTTTTTCGGCTACCATACATTTGTCCATTTCTGCCACCTAACCAATCAGCAACGGCTTGTCTGCGGCCCCCCATTTCATAGCAATGGCTCTCTTAACCAGGGTGTATCCCAGGGTGGTGAATTGTTGTTCTATGTCTGTGAGATCATTTTCCTCCCAAACGTTCAGGATTCCCAGTGGGGGTGTCAGCACGAGCGGTTTTCCCAGTGCCTCTTGCATCTTATTCGTAGCTTGTTCCCAGATGTGCCGTATGTAGGGGCAATCCGATAATATATGATAAAATGTGGCAACTTGGTTACAGCCACGCAAGCAAAACGCATCTTGTCGAGTCCCTATCTTGGCCAGTCACCCCAGTGAAGTATGTCCTATGTAGGACCTTCAGTTGAATCAATCGAAAGCGGTGGTTAATAGCAGCTTCTCTAGGGGACATCAGGGCGGTCTGCCAGTCCTCATCATCAAGTTGTCCTAGATCTAATTGGCATCTATCTCTAAGAGTAAGGAAGGGGCCTGGTAGGTTATTACACAGCTTACGATATGTAAGGGAAATGGCCTTAGTAGGGAGGGGCGCCGACAGAAGTTGGTCTTCCAGAGGGGACGAGTTTGGGATAGTCGTCCGGTCTATTAATGCTGTATTAAGCGCATGTCGGATTTGTAAGTATCGGAAAATCTCTTTGGGTGTCAGTTCGTGTTTCACTTGTAGTTCTTTAAATGTGAATAATTTCCCTTTTATAGAAGGTCCCCAACAGTGGAGATCCCTATTGTATCCCACTTGTCGAACCCTACTTGATAGCATAATAATCCCAGTTGTTGAGAGGACCATAGAGGCATAGCCTTTGTCAACCTCCCCTGCCAACCCAAGCGTTTGTTAGCTAACTGCCAAACGGAGATCGTATGAGCCATTGGATCCATATATCTCCCCTTGCGGGTTTTGGTATATAGGGCTCCTAGATATCCCTCCCGTCCAGTCTGATATCTCTCTAGGTGTTATGCCGGGTTCCATGGGGGACTGTACAACCAGTGGTTAGTCGCCACTAATTGTGACGCCCAATAATAAAGGCGTAAGTCTGGGAGTGCGATGCCTCCGTCGTACCAGCTCTTTGTCAATTTCCTTAGGGCGATACGTGCCGTCCCTCCATCCCACAACAATGTCCGAACCTCCGCTTCCACACTAACAAAATATGAGTCAGGGATAGGGTATGGGCAATTATGGAGTGAATAGAGGAACCTTGGTTGTGCTAGCATTTTAAAAAGGGCCGCACGACCCAATAACGACAATGGCAACGATCTCCAATATCTTTGCAATCTTTGCAAGGGGCGGCGAGGTTTTTGTCATAAAAGGTTTTGGGGTCTGGGGTGATGAAGATCCCTAAGTATTTAAAGCCATCCCAGTTCACTTCTACATTACATCCTTTGGGTAGTCTAGGCCTGGGGCCATGGAGAACATAAAGTATTGATTTTGCCCAATTAATGGCATAGCCGGAGTATCTTCCGAAGTTAGTGAAAATATTGAGTAGATTGTGGATCGAGTCGTATGGGGAAGATACATAGATTAGGATATCGTCTGCGTATAATCATATTCTGTCCTCAGTGTCCTCGTCCCATTTTAGACCTCTTAAAGTTATGTCTCGGCTTACCCATGCCGCCAGCGGCTCAAGAACAAGCGCGAACAGCAGAGGGGATAGGGGGCAGCCCTGCCTAGTTCCCCGGCGTATCTTTAATTCCCTCAAAGTATGATTATTCACCCGCACCTGTCCCCTTAGGTCAGTATAAAGCAAGCGAACCCAGGCTATAAACGTGGGGCCAAACCCAAAGCGTGCGAGCACTTCGAAAAGGTATGGCCATTCTATTGAATCAAATGCCATGGAGGCATCCAAGGACATAATCACTGCGTCTTCTTCTACGTAGGGTTGCCTCGCAAGCATATTATTCACCCTGCGGATATTCAACACTGTGTTTCGGCTGGGCACGAAACCAGATTGGTCTGCATGGACCATCTGCATTCATTCTTGAACCAGCAAAAAAGCCATGATCTCTTTGAGGCGAAACTCTGCCATCACCGAGCTTTTCTTTACCAGAGGTGAGTCTGCAAACGATATGCCACTGTGCAACTGTGCGGCAAAATGGTAGTCAGATAGTCCAAAAACCCATGCCCTCCTTCTGAACAGGGGACCTGTGCACCTGCAACACTACTATTTCCAGACCAAAACTAACAAGAACCCGTCCAACAACTAGTAGTAGTAGTGGAAAGGGCAAAACAGTGAAATAATACAAAAGGGCAGCATGATCACCACCTTCGATAGCTCCTTCTTCCCTGTTATTGTGTTGAGGAGTGTTCTTCAAAAGGTAAAACACAGCCTTTAATTGTCTTGTCCACATTGTCCTCAAAGTTATCCGTCATATCGAAATAAATCTGAATACCCAGATATCTAAATGTCTGCAACTCCCACTTGAGGGCATGTTCAAATGTTAGATTGTGTGCACCTACATCTTGATGCTTATTGAGGAGGATCTATTAACTCGACATGAGTTCAAACTATGGGTAGTCCAGTGGGGGCGTCCCACAAGTACATCAACATGTCATCTACTTAAAAAGAAACCATATCCGTGACCCCTAAGATTTTTATGCCCACATCCTTCCCATTGCCTTAGAATCTGTGCTAGAGGTTCCATAACCAAGGCAAATATCAATGAGGATAGTGGGCAGCCCTGCATGTCTCCTGCTTATGTTATCGAATCATCTATAACTCGCCTCATTCAAACTCGTGCCTCTGAGGAAACATATAATGTCCTGATCCATCCTAGCATCTGGCTCAGGTGCCCATCCTATGCAGGACCTCAAACATACACTTCCAACTGACTGCATCAAAGGTTTTCTCCAAGTCTACTGTGAGGATTGCAGGAGCACATGGAATAGCCATCTCAACATTAGACCGGGTACAGATCCACTCTGATCTGGGTAATCCGTGTTGGCAGTACTTTCAGCATTCAGTTCACTACCTCTTACTGAGCACCTTATAATCAGTATTTAACATTGGCAGTGGTCTGAATGCTGGTTTGTCGCTTGTGGGGTGCGACCAGATTTAGGAAGCAATACAATCAAAGCTCCTCTCATTGCATGTGGTAATACCCCTTTAGGAAGGCCATCTCATATAAGGACAGCAGTTTGGCTACAAAGTTTTTATAGAATTCTGCGTGCAATCAGTCAGTCCCTTTGCTTCTAAGTCCTTGTCTTCAGTTAGGGCTGCTGGGTTCTCTTGCCTTCCAGATAAAACCCAGCAGCCACGATTTTAAGTTGGCCGTATCCAAATAACACATCAACTGTTCATCCTGCTTTATGGTCTCCACATATAGCTCTGTGTAGTACTATAGGAAAATCAGAGTTATGCCTGATTGAGATAATACAGGATGCAGCATATATTAACAAAGTTCAGTTATTGGAATCACTTTGAATTCCGATTTGACCTACCATGAGAAGATTCTCCTGGCTTCATCACCCTCAGTATGCATAGGTTGTTCTAATGCAGTGACCTTGCATCATCACTGGTGTGTCGGAGGCCATCTCTGCATTTTCTCTAACTTAATTCGCTGTCTTGTTCTTAATCATTTGTTTGAAAATGGGATCCTCCGGTGCTAGTGGCTGTAGCTCCCAAGAGGGGATCACTGTTCTGCATCTTCTCCACTGAATATATAGAAGCAATAGGTTATGATCACACAGCTTCTATGTAGTTACTCGGCATGCATCACTGATGTTTGTAGATCGTCTGTACGGTAAACCTTAAAATCTGAACGTACACGTTATTGCAAAAAGGAGGAACATTCCATAGCCACTGGATTAATTGCCTATGTATCTACCAGGTTTTAGTGTGACTGCCATTCTGTCAACGCCTTTGCTACCTGTGTCACTACCGAGGTGGGCAAAGGATGGTGGAATTATCTTAGTTCACTGCCTGAATGCTATGAAAATCCCCTCCCAAAAACCTTGGTAGGGTTTTATACTCTGCCAGGCTGTCCTACTCTAAAGACAGGAACTTGGTGTGGTCCACATTAGGCAGGTAAATACTTTCCAGTAATACCTCCTATCCCTCTAACCCATCTGCTGCCAATGCAAACATCCCATCCTGATTTGTCTTCACTATGTGCAGCGAAAGCAACTCGCCCTTATCAATCCTCTTGCCTATGCAGAGTACGCTGTGTGATAAAATAGGCCTTTTCAGCTTTTCTTCAGTTTGATACCTTGCTCCCTTGATAAATTAGTTTCTTGTATCATGGCCATCACTACTCTTTTACTCAATAAATATGTATAAAAACCATATGTATTCTAGCAGCATTACCCTTACCTCTGACATTCCAGGTTAGTATAGTGCACTTATTGTGAGGTCATCACAAGACTCCTTGCATATCATTCCTCCACCAACACTGCCACATCAGCAACCACAGACGCTTTCCCTATAAACATTAGTCCAGCTTCTCAAAAGCAAACTCCCCTCCCTAAGACAGTGGAGCAACTTCTCTCGTCTGCACCAAGAATATATATCAGGATAAAGGTCCCATATTACAACAATGGGGAGGAGGAACCCGAGTGTGACATAGTTAAAAATTCTGCACTGGCCATTACCAACTTAAGCCTGGTGCAAAAAGCAGCCATCACCCACCTCACACCATATATACTTCAGAATTGCAGTAGTCCTGCAGTGTGTTTTGTCCTCCAGCTCAGTCAAGCAAGATAAGGCAATCTACTCTGCCCTGTGTCATTTTAGGCAAATCTGACTTGGACCCAAGAAGGCTGGCTGCCTTTGAGTTGGAGCCTATAGAGCTCAAGGTCATGCTGGAGTAGTCTCTGGACCGGTGTCTAGTAAACCTCTCACTGGTCTTGATCAGAGTAGCCTTGCTCCCTTTTGTGCCTGTGCAGAGGTGGTATGCCCCCTCTAGCCAAGCCTTGATCATTGCCTTTTCGGGCGTGCCTCCTGGGGCCTATCAAAGCCTCCTTGGGATCATCAAAGGTTACTATCAGTCTTTATCTTTAACACCAAATGTATGTTAGCTTTAGAACAGGAAGCTTAAAGTTCATACATGCAGACTTCAGTTTAACTAGGGTTGCTAGATCGCTTAATATTTTCCAAAAGGCATAGCTCCAGACCTAGACTTTTAAATAAATCAGTGCATCTGAGAGTTGGGAGTTTTCATTTGCTCAAATTGAAGCAATCTGAACTAACACATATGATTGCAGTGATTTTATGTGTTGTCTGCACTTGTAGATTATTAGTGGAAATAATAGATTGTATAATATAGTCGGGTCCTCAATCCTCAACATGACTAGATGTATTCCCCTATAATGAGTAGTTCAGTCAAATGTTTGATAAGAAAATTCCAGGTCAATAGTAGTAGCCTGCTTTTAGCATGATATTCACCTGGGTTGACAGTAAGGACAATGAGGTCCATCTCTTGGACATTGGGATGGAAGTCTCTCCATGCCTTCATTGTACACCAGATATGAAAAGTTTGTTTTGATTATGAAACATTGCAAAATGATCTTGCTTTCCAAAGTTACTTAAGGGACTAGCTTCTTCATATATTGTTTTTGTACACTGTTTTGGTGTTTTAATATCCCTTAACACTCCTAACTTCAAATAAGTGAAAGATTTTCTTTTTCTTCTGTTCCAGTTTCTACGCAGTATCAGAAACTTTTTTGTCCACGTTAAAAACAACATTTTAACCTAAAGTGGTTGCCTGTTCCACCAAGACCATTTTCTTTGCGCGTCCATTTATTTGCTCCTGCACCTGTGTCCATTGACCTTCATGCCATCACCAGATTTATCAATGTTAACCCTCGATATAGGTGGTAATAACGCATCCCTGCCACCATTTCATCTGTCGCTGTCATGCTATTTGGATCTTCTGTCACATGGTTGTTAAATATTGTGGTGATTCTGATGCAAAGGTGGATGGGAAGCTTGACAAGACTTTCATTTGGAAAATTATTCTTTTCTCATATTGTTTATACCTCTGTGGGAGTCGTTCGGGATGATGGAACCTAGCTGTAATGCTCATCTGTAGATTATTTAACAGTGCATTTCAGATTCCAATTGGTTTCACTAGATTTAACATGTTTTGGCAAACATATCTGACCTACCAGTTTGATTAAATAAGTTCAAATTTAGCACAAATAACCGGAAAAGTAGTTGTCAGATTTAGCATGGTATTCTGGTGCATCTATATTGTCATACTTTTGCTTATGTCACTGCAAAGTCACAATGTTCTATTTTATGCTGGGCTGCTGCCACTGGTAGACACTAGCTGGAAGGGAAAGCTATAGGTTGATCAGCTTAAGTTATTGTCATTTCTTTATGTTGCATCTGCACCACATTTGGTGATAAATTTGGTGATATTACTCTTTACCTACAGCAGAAATGCTATGTTAAGTCAAATGAAGATAGACAAAAAATAAACTGAGAGGAAATCAGATGTAATTATTATACGAATAGGAAAGGAGTTCCCATATTTGTTGCAACACCTATGAACAAGGGGATTCAAGTTTTATAATCTCACTAATTCCAGGTACAGCCAGTTTTTGTTCCTTAAGCCTTGTTGTCCACCAATGAGCCTGAGATGGCTGGCTAAGTAAGGTGGACTGTTAGGGTGGATACATTTTAAAGTTAGACAACATATTTTGACCATGACTCTGGCATCAATAGATAGCCAAAGTAAGCCTTTCATGTTTGGGGAGATTTGATCAAATTTTACTGTGAAGGATATGTGTATTGCAGTAGAGAGTAGAACAGCTTTAAGAAGATTGTGGTACATCAGCCAGAAGTGCATTTCCAATGCCCAAGTAAGATATGATTTAGGCATGAGAAGCTGTTCTCAGTTGGTATGGGGAGAGTAGGCGATTGATCTTTTTGAGCAAATAAATGTAAAGTTGACACTGAGCAAATCAGTTGATGTGCAGAGTGAATGAAGGGTGGTGTCCAGTATAAAGCCCAGTGATGTTAGAGTCAAATGATTAAAAAGGTTTCAGGTGGACCATACCAAAGTGTGCCATTAAAGCCGAGCATTGGGTGCGGGTCTAATCCCACTTTATTTGCTTGCTTCTTATTAAATGGCTTTCCTTCCTCTTTTTGAGTTTGTTCCTTTCAGAGTGTAGCCTTTTTACAATCCTTTTGATTGGGTAAATGTTATTCTTCCTTTCACCGCTAACATGAAGAAAATATTTTTGTTTCTTTTTCTTTAAGTACTCCATGAGACTAAATGTGTTATCCAGCTCTCTACCTCAAGTGCTGCATGCCTCCCAGATAACCAGGCTTTGTGTGTCGCTCCCTGTATCCCACACCTTTCTTTCCACTCATTTGCTGCTTTTCCTGTTTGGACACCTGCTCCTACCCCATTCACACCATGTTGCTCCCTTCTTCCCCCATCTCACCCTTTAAAAAAATATATATATTTGATCCCTCCACATCCGTTGCTTCCACGCTCACTTCCTGTAGCTTTTCCCACCTGCTCCTTGTTGCTGCCCTCTGGTTCTTAAAATACTTAACTTTACATTTTTGGATGACCCAACAGCTCCCATTTGCTGCTGACCGGCGCGGCCGGTCCATTGGGTCTGAGGGGCCACGCCTTTCCAACCTTTGCCCTTCATGAACAGTGTCTGTCAGGCTGAAAAAGGTCAGCCTGACCGTCACTGTTCATTTGCAGGTCAGGCTGCCAGGAGCCAGACATGCGCTAAATGCGCAGGCTCCTGGCTGCCTTAGCTGCACTTTGCTGGGCTGAGGAAGTCACAGTACCTGTGGGTGTGACGTGCTCAGCAAAGGTCCCTGAGGCCCTCCCCTCCCCTCCTTGACGAGGGGTAGTGTCACTGATTGCCTTTCACCTGGCCGCTTCAGTTTTAAGCTCTGAAACGCCCATGGTCGAGTGTCAATCAGTGACACTTCATCATAGAGTGGGGTGGGGTCTGCAGTCTCACTGAACCTATCCCACTCTGTGATGACGTTGGGACTGCTGCCTTCCCTCCTTGGCTGACCTTAGGTAAGCTAATGAGGGAAGGCAGCAGTCCCAAGCCTCCTGGAACCTCCGAGGCAGAGCTGGCTGCAGGTAAGTGTGTGCTTTTCTTTTAAATTAATGTTTGGTACATGCATGCATGTATGTATGAATGTTTGGTGTAGAGTGTTGTGAATGGATGTGTTTGTGTGTGTGTGTGTGCATGCGTGTGTGAATGCATTACTGTGAGTGTTGTGTGCATGTTGGCGTGTGAGTGTCCCGTCTGCCCACCTCCCTCCAAAACGTACCGGCCAACACTGGCTGCTGAGTCACTTCACTTTCATAAATGTTTTCTCAGCAGAAATTGTTTTTCATTCATTGCTACAATCTACCATCTTAGATCAGAAAATAAAAAATGAATAAAATTGCTCTTGCATCATTCAGTAGGCTTGTGCATGCATTGTGGTGCTTGTGAGGGAAATGTGTCATGAGGCATGCATGTGCCTACAAAATGACTTGACTGCATGAAATCATGAAGCATACATTCTCATGTGTGTCTTTTCCGTTTAAATAGTTTTATTGGCATTTTTATATTTGTACAGGTGGCACTCTCTGTATTGGAACAGTATTATATATTTCTTCAGCCACTTAGTTTCTACTAAATTATTTAATGTTACAGTTTTAGTTTAGCTGTGACTTCCTATTACATTGTTTTATGAACCAGGTGTTCTTTGTTTATGCGTGTCGTTTCATGCATGTTAGACCTGGCATCTTTTGGCGTGTTTCCCGACTTTTTGCTTTCTTGCCTCCTGTTTTTATGGTACGTTGGACTTTGTTTTATTGGTTTAGTGCCTCTGCGCACTTTCTCACTGCTGTTCAGTGTGCAAGTGCCCCTACTGTAAATTGTGTTTATGGATTGGTGTTTCCATGTTTGGCTTACTTGATGTACTACTAAGTCACTAGTACAATGCACTGTGTGTGCCTAGGTCCTGTAAATCAAATGCTGCTATTGGGCCTGCAGCTCTGATTGTGCCACCCACACAAGTAGCCTTTCACAGGTGTCTCAGACCTGCAACTGCAGTGTCTGCGTGCAGTTTTTACTGCCATGTCGACCTGACAAGTGCCCCCACTTGCCAGGCCTTAACCTTCCCCTGTCTTACATGTAAGGCACCCCTCAGGTATGCCCAAGGTACCCCTGTGGGCAGGGGGCAGGGTATGGGAAAGGTAGGAAATGTCCTGGTGTGTGTGACATGTCCTGATAATGAAATACTGCCAATTTAGTTTTTCACTATTGAAGTGCTATCTGTCCCATAAGCTAACATGAGTTGCTTTGTTATATCTTACAAGTATAACTTTCCATTTGGACAAGATAAAGAAATGGAGTTTAGACTCTCTGAACTCAGAATTTAATAACACATCTTTTTAGGGAGATAGGGCCAAATTCACAAAAGTAATCAGACAAAATCCTAACTTTACGACTTTCGGTATTCACAAAAAGCATTTAGGAGTAGTAAAGTTAGAATTTTGTCTCAGTTTAGGAGTAGTAAAGTTAGGAATCCTAACTTTACTACTCCTAAATGCCTTTTGTCAATACCGAAAGTCGTAAAGTTAGGATTTTGTCTCAGATTACTTTTGTGAATCGGGCCCATGGTTTTTAAATTGTATGTTTGAAAAAGCCACTGTTTTGTTTTGGAGTGACAGGACCTGTGGATGTGCATTCTCTGTAGACAGCCACGATGGGGGTTAAGGTGTGTACTGCCTTTCCTGGGTGACTCATAGTTGGGCTGAATAGGCCTGGTCTGCATTTAGAGTGGTGGGAGGAGTTTTCACTAGCACCTGAATAAGCAGTGTCTCCTCTGCACAATGCTGTCTCCACCTCATGTAGTGATATATATATATATATATATATATATATATATATATATATATATATATATACATATATATATATATATATATATATATATATATATATATATAATCTACTGGCGGTCGCCAGTAGATAGTTATAGTTAGGACCGTGTTTCCATAGGAAATCCGCAACATTCTATTTAGAATAACTTTGGCGCCGATTGACGAATCCTCGCGAAATCTTCAAAATAGGTGGGGCGCTCCGCTCCGCTCCTTTCCTGAAAGTCTCGGGGGGATTCATCAAGCGGGGGCTGAGAAAAAGGGGGGGTCCCAAAACACGTTTTCCCCATGCATTTTTCCATAGGACCTTTAGTCCAAGCTACAGCCCGAACGGCTGAACAGAATTACTTGAAATTTGGCAGAGAGGTAGTCCTCAGGTCAGGGATGTGCCTTTTGCAGGTCTGGTGTAAATCTGTTCAGTATTTCCTGAGAAAATAGCATTTAAATCAATATATATATCTGTAAGCGCGCACCGTGCGCGTACGGTAAAACTTACCGTACGCGCACGCTGCCGTGCGCGAGCGCGATTCCGATTGGTTGTTAGATCTTAGTAAACATTCGAATCGGTCGAAACCAGGAAGTGTCGGCTGCCATTTTGTCTCTCGCAGTCTGAGGGGGTGAAAAACAAAGTTGGAGAACGTGAAAAGGGGGCAGGGTGGACAGTTCCTGACCCCCTAGCCTTAGTCAGGGGGTCCCAGAAGGACCCCCAAGGGCCAAAATTTCCTTTAATTTTTTTGTGAAAAATCGCGGAGTACGCGTAGCGTGCGCGTACGGTTGAAACGGAAAAATTCCGCGAACTGCGTAACGTGGACGCGCGGTGCGTAAAGCGCACCGTGCGCCCACAGCGCGCGCACGGTGCGCGAAGTGCACCATGCGCGTACGGTACGCGCACGGTTAAAAAAAGAAATAAATAAATACATAACTTAGCATTTAAAAAACCGTACAAATTCACTGAAAAAACCATAGTTTTCACACACGTTATAGTTAGGAATTAGCATTAAAAAACCTTGCAAATTCACTTAAAAAACCATAGGTTTCACACATGTTATAGTTAGCTGGACATTTCACTCGTGAAAAACCATTGAAATTCCCCCGTTATAGTTAGTGCAGGCAACTATAACTCACGCGACCGTAATCCTCTGCTGATGACGTCAGATATTACATCACTGATGACATATGTGTCTTTCTGAAAAAAAAATATTTGTATAGCTAGAAATTAATGGAAGAAGACATGGGTAAATAAGTGTCTAAATACAGTGAATATATCTATATATATATATATATATATATATATATAATCGCTCCACTGCACCAAAAGAAAACGGATCACTCGCTGGCGGGTGCTGTTTGCACGGTGGTGCTCCGTGTAAGATATGCAGCTCACAGGGTCCCTTGCTCCCATCCGGAGAAAAAGGCAACAGCACTCGCGGTTTCAGTTTTTTAGGGCCAGTTTAATTCCTTAGCGCTTCACAGACGCGTTTCGGGGTTTCCCTCCGTCAGTGTGTTAACGATCTATAGAGCGCGGCGCCATTTTTATATACAGGTTTACATATTTCCGAAAGTTGCGAGCAAGGAAGGACTTGCACACCCCTGTGTATAACTTGGGCGCCATCTTTGAATGTGCAGGACGCAACGTTAAACATACATTATTACATTCAGTTGATATATATCAATGTCATATTGTTTAACAATTATTCTTTCGCATAAATATACATCCTTAATATTGCCATCCTGGACATTGTTGATGTAAATCTCGCCGTGGATCGGCTTTCTGGCGGTTACGCAGAACCGCCCAATGTCCCTCCTTTTGCTCATTAATACAGCCGTGTATCGGCACGGAAAAACCCATCTATATACATTTTCGTTTAAGAATCTTTACACATTTACAGTACCATATTTCATATAAAATTCATTTCTAGTCATCTTTTTTAGCTAAATTCCCAAATGCACTATAAGCTCTTCTCCACTGTTCATGCCGTTAGGATTTTTTGTTTGCAAATCAATGATGTACCTAGACTCCAGTCTTCTCAACCTAAGCACTCTATCCCCTCCTCTGATGTGGGGTGGTACATGGTCTAACCCGAAGAATTGGAGTAGGTTCCTATCACTGTTGTGTTTTATGGCAAAATGCCTTGCCACTGGGTAGCTCATGTCTCTGTTTGTAATTGCACGCATGTGCTCTAGAATTCGTATTTTTACATTGTGGATGGTGCTACCGATGTATCTCAACTTACACGGACATGTCAGACAGTAAACCACATGAGTGGTATGGCATGTTATGAATTTGTTGATTGTTTTGCGTGTTCTCATTCCCTGGATTTCATAGTTTAATACTCTTCTGCTGAATGCACAGGCCTTGCATTTGCCGCAGGGGTAAAAACCCTTCATTTCACTCAATGTACCTTGTTTAGCTATGGGATTATCTAGGTGACTGTGAACTAATTTATCTCTGAGTGACCTAGCTTTTTTAAAGGTCATCAGTGGCATCGGTGGAATGTCTTTACCAATGATGGTGTCTGTTTTCAGGACGTGCCAGTTTTTTCGAAAGATGTTTCTTATAGAGTCAACATCTTCAGAGTAAGTAGTGATAAGGCGAAATTTGCCCTCCTCTTTCTTTCTTTCATTCTCATTAGCCTTTATTAGTTTTTCCCTCGGTATCTTGCTTACTCTCCTCAATGTATTCTCTAATAGTGTAAAATCATAACCTCTAGCTACAAATCTCTTAAGATTTTCCTTAGCTGTAGCCTGAAAGTCACATTCCCTCGAGCAGTTACGTTTCAGACGTAAAAATTCCCCATATGGGATGCTGTTTTTCAATTTTATTGGATGACTGCTCGTCGCATGCAACGTACTGTTGCCTGCTGTTGGCTTCCGATATAGGGCAGTTGTTATTCTCTCGTCTTGTATTTTCGCTTCCAGATCGAGATAGTTCACTGCCACTGAACTTATCTCGCCTGTGAAGTGCAAATTGAGATTGTTCTGATTTAGATGGTTGATGTATTCTTTGGCACTGTCGACCGACCCCCTCCAAACTAGGAAGAGGTCGTCAATGTATCTGTGCCAGGTTATGATGTTGCTTGTCCATACAGCATTAAGGGGTGACCAGGCCACCTGCTCCTCCCACCAGCCCACAAATAAATTTGCGTAACTGGGGGCGAAGCAGGTGCCCATCGTGGTCCCCGAGACCTGCCTATAGAGATCCCCCTGAAATAGGAATATGTTATTGGATAGACAGAATCTTAAACACTCAATCAGCATTTTGTTATGTTCCATCATTTTTAGTGGCCTCTTATTCAAAAAATATTCCACCGCCCTTAATCCGTGTTCATGATTTATACAAGTGTACAGACTTGTGATGTCCAGGACTATGAGAACAAAATATGACTCCCACTGTAATTTCTCAATGTGGGAAATGAAGTCCTTCGTGTCTCTAATATACGAAGATAGTTGTATTACAGCTTGGAATAAAAAATGATCTACAAAAACAGACGGAAAACTTGTCTGTTTTTGTAGATCATTTTTTATTTTACACTTGTATAAATCATGAACACGGATTAAGGGCGGTGGAATATTTTTTGAATAAGAGGCCACTAAAAATGATGGAACATAACAAAATGCTGATTGAGTGTTTAAGATTCTGTCTATCCAATAACATATTCCTATTTCAGGGGGATCTCTATAGGCAGGTCTCGGGGACCGCGATGGGCACCTGCTTCGCCCCCAGTTACGCAAATTTATTTGTGGGCTGGTGGGAGGAGCAAGTGGCCTGGTCACCCCTTAATGCTGTATGGACAAGCAACATCATAACCTGGCACAGATACATTGACGACCTCTTCCTAGTTTGGAGGGGGTCGGTCGACAGTGCCAAAGAATACATCAACCATCTAAATCAGAACAATCTCAATTTGCACTTCACAGGCGAGATAAGTTCAGTGGCAGTGAACTATCTCGATCTGGAAGTGAAAATACAAGACGAGAGAATAACAACTGCCCTATATCGGAAGCCAACAGCAGGCAACAGTACGTTGCATGCGACGAGCAGTCATCCAATAAAATTGAAAAACAGCATCCCATATGGGGAATTTTTACGTCTGAAACGTAACTGCTCGAGGGAATGTGACTTTCAGGCTACAGCTAAGGAAAGTCTTAAGAGATTTGTAGCTAGCGGTTATGATTTAACACTATTAGAGAATACATTGAGGAGAGTAAGCAAGATACCGAGGGAAAAACTAATAAAGGCTAATGAGAATGGAAGAAAGAAAGAGGAGGGCAAATTTCGCCTTATCACTACTTACTCTGAAGATGTTGACTCTATAAGAAACATCTTTCGAAAAAACTGGCACGTCCTGAAAACAGACACCATCATTGGTAAAGACATTCCACCGATGCCACTGATGACCTTTAAAAAAGCTAGGTCACTCAGAGATAAATTAGTTCACAGTCACCTAGATAATCCCATAACTAAACAAGGTACATTGAGTGAAATGAAGGGTTTTTACCCCTGCGGCAAATGCAAGGCCTGTGCATTCAGCAGAAGAGTATTAAACTATGAAATCCAGGGAATGAGAACACGCAAAACAATCAACAAATTCATAACATGCCATACCACTCATGTGGTTTACTGTCTGACATGTCCGTGTAAGTTGAGATACATCGGTAGCACCATCCACAATGTAAAAATACGAATTCTAGAGCACATGCGTGCAATTACAAACAGAGACATGAGCTACCCAGTGGCAAGGCATTTTGCCATAAAACACAACAGTGATAGGAACCTACTCCAATTCTTCGGGTTAGACCATGTACCACCCCACATCAGAGGAGGGGATAGAGTGCTTAGGTTGAGAAGACTGGAGTCTAGGTACATCATTGATTTGCAAACAAAAAATCCTAACGGCATGAACAGTGGAGAAGAGCTTATAGTGCATTTGGGAATTTAGCTAAAAAAGATGACTAGAAATGAATTTTATATGAAATATGGTACTGTAAATGTGTAAAAATTCTTAAACGAAAATGTATATAGATGGGTTTTTCCGTGCCGATACACGGCTGTATTAATGAGCAAAAGGAGGGACATTGGGCGGTTCTGCGTAACCGCCAGAAAGCCGATCCACGGCGAGATTTACATCAACAATGTCCAGGATGGCAATATTAAGGATGTATATTTATGCGAAAGAATAATTGTTAAACAATATGACATTGATATATATCAACTGAATGTAATAATGTATGTTTAACGTTGCGTCCTGCACATTCAAAGATGGCGCCCAAGTTATACACAGGGGTGTGCAAGTCCTTCCTTGCTCGCAACTTTCGGAAATATGTAAACCTGTATATAAAAATGGCGCCGCGCTCTATAGATCGTTAACACACTGACGAAGGGAAACCCCGAAACGCGTCTGTGAAGCGCTAAGGAATTAAACTGGCCCTAAAAAACTGAAACCGCGAGTGCTCTGCCTTTTTCTCCGGATGGGAGCAAGGGACCCTGCGAGCTGCATATATATATATATATATATATATTCACTGAAAAAACCATAGGTTTCACACATGTTATAGTTAGCGGAAATTTTACTGATAAAAAACCAATGAAATTCCCCCGTTATAGTTAGTGCAGGCAACTATAACTCACGCGACCGCAATCCTCTGCTGATGCTAATACTGTATTTAGACACTTATTTGCCCATGTCTTCTTCCATAAATTTTTAGCTATACATATATTACAAATATTTTTTTTTCATAAAGACACATATGTCATCAGCAGAAGATTGCGGTCGCGTGAGTTATAGTTGCCTGCACTAACTATAACGGGGGAATTTCATTGGTTTTTTATCAGTAAAATTTCCGCTAACTATAACATGTGTGAAACCTATGGTGTTTTTCAGTGAATTTGCAAGGTTTTTTAAATGCTAATTCCTAACTATAACGTGTGTGAAACCTATGGTTTTTTCAGTGAATTTGTACGGTTTTTTAAATGCTAAGTTACTTTACGCCATTCGTGGCGTGCGCGCCCACTTAACGCAGTTCGTTCCGTGTGCGCACGGTGCGCTTCGCGCACCGTGCGCGCACAGTGAGCACGCGGTGCGCCTCGCGCACCGCTCGCCCACTTTACGCAGTTAGTGCCGTGCACGCACGGTGGGCACGCGGTGCGCTACGCGCACTGCGTGCCCACGTTACGCTAGATGGGCCATGTACGCACGATGCGCTTCGCGGCGTGCGCGCCCATTCGTGGCGTGCGCGCCCACTTAACGCAGTTCGTACCGTGCGCGCACAGTGAGCACGTGGTGCGCTTCGCGCACCGCGCGCCCACTTTACGCAGTTAGTGCCGTGCACGCACGGTGGGCACGCGGTGCGCTACGCGCACCGCGTGCCCACGTTACGCTAGATGGGCCATGTACGCACGATGCGCTTCGCGCACCGTGCGCACATGGAGGACATATGATGCGCTTCGTTGTGAAAGGTAATATTTTAATTTTTCACAGCTGTTATATGCCATGCACAAATGGTGCCCTTCGGGCACCATTTGCACATGGGGTGGGGAGAGTATGGATAATTTTGTTTAAACATTTTTTTTTACCGTACGCGTACGGTAAGCGTAATCGGCGAAATTATCGAAAAAATTAAAATTCAGTTTTTGGCCTTGGGGGATCTTTGGGGACTCCCCCAACATGGCTAGGTGCTTAGGAGCTGTCTAAACAGCCCCTTTACATGTTTTGGTCCTTTGTTTTTTAATCCCCACTCAGAGTGCGAGAGAGAAAATGGCAGCCACCGCTTCCTGGTTTCGACCGATTCAAATGTTTACTAAGATCTAACAGCCAATCAGAATCGCGCTCGCGCACGTCACCGTACGCGTACGGTAAGCGCACCGTAAGCGCACCGTAAGCTGGCTCAGATATATATATTGATTTAAAGGCTATTTTCTCAGAATCTACTGAACAGATTTACACCAAACCTACAAAAGGCACTTCCTTGACCTGTAGACTACCTCTCTGCCAAATTTCAAGGAACTCTGTTCAGCCGTTCGGGCTGTAGATGTGTCTAAAGGTCCTATGGAAAAATGCATGGGAAAAACGCGTTTTGGGACCCCCCTTTTATCTCAGCCCCCGCTTGACGAATCCCCCCGAGACTTTCAGGGTAGGAGCGGAGCGCAGCGCCCCACCTATTTTGAAAATTTCGCGAGGATCCGTCGACTGGCGCCAAAGTTATTCAAAATAGAATGTTGCGGTTTTCCTATGGAAACAGGGTCCTAACTATAACTACCTACTGGCGACCGCCAGTAGGTAATATATATATATATATATATATATGTATCCATCCATCCATCCATCCATCCATCCACACCCCAGAAGTTTAGAACTCTTTTTGGAACAAGCAAAGAAGAGCTGGAAAAGCTGTGAGAAGGAACTACCACATTGCTATGTGCTTTGTTGTGTTGCCTGCAGTGGCTGCTTTTGTCTTGTGTAGAGAAAGGACTGGACTGAACTTTCTGCAACTTCTTTGTTTGAGTTTCTCCAAGGGCTTGAGGTAGAGCTTGTCCCCTGTTCAAGACGTCTCAGGAACAGCAAAGACTTCAAGTTGGTCTGCTGCCAGCGCTGGGACCAGTGTGTTTTGTGCTGCAACAGAAGAAAAAGCAACCCAACACTGTAAATGACGCCGCTGCCTGCTCTGTGTCCTGAAGGCACCGCAGAGGGCACCGCTGCACTTTGCACCGCAACTCTGGTCTCACCGACGATGCCCGCCTCTTTTCACACTGCCGCCCTGTTATCCCCGACACCACCACACAACGCCAACGTTGTTGGCGCTGCTTGCACCGTGGTTTGAGGGCAATGCCCATAAGTTACGCGACACACCGCCTCCTCCCACACCATAGCCTTGGCCTGCCGGTGCCATCGACTCTGGTTCGTTAGCCGATGACAGTGCTTCAGCAAGGATGATGATGCTGCTTGCACTGTGACCTACTAGCACTGTAAAGGGCACCGCTCCACTTCGCACCGCAGCCCTGGGCTCATGAATGCATGGACACCGTCACCGAACCGCTGCCTGCACCGTGACCCGAGGGCACAGCACGCTGCACTTCGTACTGCAGCCCCGATGCTCTCTGACCCCTGACACTCCTGACTTCAACTGCACAAAGTTCAATCTGCAACGCGTGTGACTTTAAGGGCCCAACGACTCCTGCACCAACCTCCGGAACCGATGCCTGCCGACGCCAGCTCTTCGAGGCTCATCGCGAGGTCACCAAGCCATGCATTTCTAAAGGTACTGTTTGTGGGTCTTCCCGACACAGTAGTTGGTCTGCAATGCCGCGGTCATTCAGAACTGTTTGGATTTGTTCTTTTTCACGAGGCTCTAATGTGCCCGGATGGATTTATTGACTTCAAGGAGCTGTATTTTTAAATCTATTTTTGCTTATTGATATGTCTAAGAAATGTATGATAGATTTTTATTGTTTTTGGTCTTGTTTGGCACAGATAAAATATTGCATATTTTTCTAAAACTGGTGTGGTGTACTTTTGTAGTGTTTTCACTGTATTACTGCTGGTTATGTGCAAATGCTTTTCACGCTGCCTCTGACTGGCCTTGCCAAGTTACTGAGGGGGTGAGCAGGGGTTATTTTAGAAGTGTATCCCCCTTACCCTGACTGGGAAGAAGGGTCCCTACTTGTACAGTGTTAACAACCTGCATTTATAGCAATAACTGTTTAAACTTTTTACTCCTCCTGTCCCCCTAACTCAAGTTTACCCCTGAAGAGGGGACTTATTCGCATCTTGCTAGTCCATTTAGATGGACGTAGGTTGTGGAGCTTTGTGGGTGCGGCCATTTCCCCGCTGGCAATTGTTTGCCATTTGGGGAATTAAATTTATGACTGACTTTTATGTATTTCATGTTCACTAGCCAATTAATTGAAGGCAATTCCTGTCTGCACTGGTTTTTCAGTAATTTAGCGCTGTGAATGCTCAGGGAAGCCTATCATCTTTTCTTCCTAGGCATGCCGTGTTGTGATGTCTTTTTGTTGTTGCTAATACTGCCTGGCATTGGCAAAAAACATATAGCTTTTTGCTAGTGCTGCACAGCATCAACAAAAAGCATTGGTAAAGCAAACCAGTCACAGAGGCTTTGTTCAGGGAGTTGTCTACAGCCACATTTGGAGTTTCAGGAGTGTGAAGCAGTCAGTAGTGACATGATTTATAGATGATGTTGTTAGGTTTAGTTGTATATCATCCGAATATTGGTGAATAGAAATCCAGGCCCCTCAGGTAGCAAACGCAGCAGCGCAATGTCTAGGTTAAACTGCATATGTGCAAATATGAAGCCCCAGGGCATACTGTACTTTATTGGAACCCTTCCAGACGTGCTTTCCTAACTTCACCAATTGATAACGATTGTTTAAGAAAGAAGAAAATAATTTCAAAACATGACCACAAAAACCCATGTGATATTCCACAGTAGGAAGTATCGAATCATGGTTAACTGTGTCAACTTTAATAAGACGTTAGTGCGGTCACAGCACATAGATACTTTAAAATCACATGAACATTCATACATAGAAGATTTTAAAAAATGTAAAAGATTTTGGAGGTCCAACCTAACAACCATTTCTTGCTGCAAAGCTTGTAAAGCAACAAGTGGGGTGGAAATACAAGGCATGCTTGGATACTTAGACTGGGAAAAGGTGGAACGACAATGTTTGAAAAATTTGTCATCACTGTTGGGCTTGAAATATTTAGAGGTCTTCCTCACAGATAGGCAGGACATGGCGAGGGCTTGCAATCTGGACATGGTCCACACCAAGGTTAAAAACAGAACTGAAATCCTGGACGGGCCTACCCCTCTCCCTATACGGACACTCGGCATTATTTAAAATGATCTCTCTCCCCAGGCTCCTATATCAGCTTCAGAATCACATCTATCCCATTTCACAAACGTGTTTCAGACAGATAAATTCCATGATAAATGGGTTTCTTTTGGGTGGAGGGGCAATCAGGCTAGCGCTCCGCACCTGTTTTCTTTCCACCTACTGTGGTGGCATTGCAACTGCTGATAAACAGTCATATTAGGTTCCTCCCAGCTACAGATTCTCAATGACTGGTGGTATTGCCCAAGAGGAACATGCATATAATGTTGAGAGATGGCTTTTTGGAGATCCATTGGTACATAAATTCCTATATGGTCACGCCAATACACAGGCTCTCCCTCCGACCACAGGGGTTGGGCTGGCAGTGTTGCTGTATCGGCTGGCTAAATAGGCTCACAGGCAGGGCCCCACTGTGGTGTAACCGCCTCCTCCCACAACTACAATGCTTTCGAGGTTGGGACAGGATTGGGATTTCTACACTGGGAGACGTTCTTCAAGGCACCACTCTTAAATCCTTCTCAGACCTACAGGGGGAATATTCCATGCCACACACCCAATTTTATAAATATTTACAGTTTCGCCACGCACTCTCTCCTTATCTTAAGAATCTTACAGACCTTCCTGAATTCAGTCCACTTGAGGGCGAACTTCTTATGGGGGACCTACCGGACCATAAACTTTACAAAATATATCAAACCTTGGTTACCCCCAGCGCATCATCATTAGAGTCCCTTAGAGTGGTTTGGCAGGCAGATATTGGCCCTATTGATGATGATGACTAGAGAGAGGCTCTGGAGTCCCCCCGGGGAGCTGCCATCTCCTTGCTACTCCGGTTGATATAGGTACAGTATCTGCACAGCATATACTGTGCATGCAAGCGGCTTCACAGAGTCGGGCTCATTGAGTCCCCTATGTGCCTACGCTGTGGGGCGGAAGAGGCCACCTTCATACATACGGTATGGACATGTTCAGCTCTTGGCAGGTTCTGGGGGGTTCATAGATGCTTAGCTGAGGTGCTGGATCGGACCTTGCGCAGTACACGATGACTAGCCCTACTTCATATTGCAGAAGATATTAGGGGCAATAAGTATAAGCACCATTTTTTTTTTTTTTTAGGATTAACCTTGGACAAACGAGACATCACAGGAGTAAAGCACCCTCTCCACAGCTATTAGGGGTCTGGAAGCGGGATCTAGTCTTTTGCATGGGGTTAGAAGAACCCGTCTTCAAGGCCCAAAGTTGTCCTCAGAAGCACACGTATATGGCAGCGTTGGTCGGACTGTAGAGGAATTGTATTGACCCCTCCGACCCCACCACCTACTTTACTGGAGTTGGAGGTGCTACCCCATTCATAACCTTGTTTTCATATGTACAGTCACTGAATTTCTGATTGAGTTGGCAAACCGAGACAATTTCCAGGGACTAGATCATTCGGCAATGATATTATTCCATTCTACCTTGATCGCAGCTGGTTGTGTTTTCTTTTTGATTTTGGTTACATTCTTAAACTATGCAAGTGCAATCCTTGCTTATACACGTCAACATTAATTCTGGTCGATGAATGTATAATGTGGCTCTTGGAGCATGTTGTTGGCAAACAAAACTCAATAAAGTATGTTTATAAAGAAAAAGAAATTGTCATCACTGCAGAAGTGCTCTATGGCACAAGCAGTCAGAGTTCAAACTGACATGCTGTCATGGACTTCCACACCTCACTTCCAAATCTTGCAATTTTGGAATAAATTGTTACCTTCGACCAGCCAAAAGTTGCCTGCTTTTGTAAAGATTTAATGACCTCCAGTGAGCATTGTTGGGCTAAAGCACTAAAGAAACATTTGATTGCAATCTCAAAACACTTTAATGTTAAGAATTTTAAAATCGATCTTCCAACTGGATTATCCAAAAGGAGAACTGAAGTGCTAGGGCTTGAGGACTCAAAAGAAAGACATTTGCGGTATTTTGCCTCAAAAGGATTCAACAATATATTTGAGAGTGTCATGGGAGGGTTTTACAACATTCCTATATTTATACTCTCTACTAAATCATTGTATGCGTATTTTAATATTAAAATTGGGATTTGGGGGGGTCATGGCTTGGCAAGCCAGCATGGCGAACGTGTGCTGAGTGAGCTCCGTCCAGCCCGCCACAAAATCCTTCAATATCCTTACCCTTCGATGCCAAACTGAGCACTAAACCAACTCTGCAGTCCCGTGGAGCAAGCAACATCGCCCTGAGCAGTATTGGAGCTCCGCCGGGGTCGGAAAGGGTGCAACGGAGCGTTGGCTGAGACGGGGCCGCAAGGGGGTGAGGCCCGGCCGGCTGAGACGCCGCGCTGAGTGGTGTTGGATCCCATCGCTGGAGAGATTGCGGAGGCCTCAGCATCGTCCAGTGCTGAGGGAGTGGAAGGGAGTGCCCCGGAGGTCAGTGGTTGGACGGAGGCAGCATACAGGGAGCTGAATATCGCTCCGTAGCGCAACCTGGAGCAGCGAACGGTGGCGCGGCAGCTGGATTGGGCCGCGGAGGTGTGGTCTAGTGCGGGGGTACGGGAGTCACAGAGCCTGGCCGGCAAATAGTAACCCCTGGGAGTGCTCGTGCCCCGTGTGACTATATCCGGGACCCCTTGGGCTGCGGGGGGGGTCCGGTGTGTGCCGGGCCTGGCTAGGTGGGCCTGCTGCTCAAGACCCCTCCCCCTTTGGGCCTCGACTCAACGGGAGATTAGCAGCATTGATGTGCCGTGGGAGCAGAGTCGTCCCGGTGGCGGAGGGCAGAAACGATCTCTTGAGAGCCCCTGGATCAATCTGGGCCCAACTGGGGGTCGACTCTTTTTTTTCTTGCGTAGGTGTCCCCCCACTCCCCCGGGCCACGGAGGACACTCCTACCGGCTGGACCTTCCTGATCAGCGCCGGAGGGGTGTGCAGACGTGCATCGAACTGGCGACAGCTCTAAGGTGAACAGGTGATTGGGAGCCCCTCATCGGGGTTCCGGGCAGTGCTGGTGCTGCTGAGGGCCTTGACTGGGTCCGGAGTGCAGTGGACCCCTGCACTCTTCGCTGGCCCAGGCCCGGGGGTGGCCTGGCATAGGCTCCCCGTCAGCTAGCGCCAACTGTTGGATAATCCTTCTGCCCGCACCCTCCCTTGATCTTCCTGGGTTGGCGTGGGGAGTCCGGGGGGTGGCCATGACGCGAGACAAAGGTGGTGGTGGCCAGGCCAAGCAAGGCCCAATAGACAAATATACCGGCGCTGGGGCGGCGGCTGGGACAGCCGGAGGACAACAGGGGTCAATGCCCGACAACGCAGCACTTATGGCGGCCATCACCCAATCCAGGGATATGCTGGATGCGAAGATTGGAGCGGTTGGAGCTGATGTCATGCTGTTGAGGCAAGATTTGCGCAATGCGGTGACACGAATTACTGAGGCTGAAACCCGTATCTCAGGAGTAGAAGACGATGTCACCACCCTAAAAAAAAAGTGTCTGCCATGGAAAATGTGCAGAAGGGGCTTGCGCTATGAGTGGAAGATGCAGAAGGACGGGCCCGACACAACAACCTTCGATTTGTTGGGTTTCTGGAGGGCTGTGAGGGGGGCAATATGGAACGCTTCATCACACAGTGGCTGGAGAGCTGGCTCCCCCCAGAGGCCCTGTCCCGCTGCTTTGTTGTGGAGTGGGCCCACAGGACACTCGCGCAGAAGCCCATACCGGGAGCCTGCCCGCGGCCAGTCATTGCAAAACTATTGAACTATCTAGATCGTGATACCATATTGAAGCAGGCCAGAGTCAAAGAGCCCCTGCTATATGACAACGCGCTCATCCTAATTTTCCCTGACTACACGAGGCTGGTGCAGCAGCAGCGACAATCATTTATGGCAGCGAAGGCTCACCTCAGAGACCTCAAGCTTCCCTATGCTCTCCTGTATCCTGCCTGCCTACGGGTGGTTTACCGCTCCCGCACGTACTTCTTCGATACTCCGGAGGAGGTATTCAAATGGACTGATGAGACGGTGCAGGTGAGGGTGCGCACACCGCCTGGCAGGGCATCCGATTCTTCATCGAGCGAGATGACCAGGAGAGGTCCCCGAGGACAGCTAAAGGGTAACAGACGGTCACGGTCTGGGCGACGTTCCCAATCCTGTGGCACCTCCTCGCGGGGAGGTTCTGTATCTGGACGGCAGGCTTCGGCGGATTGATGAATGGGTCCACGGGGAGCTGCGGAGCTCTGGACTATTGACCTCTAATCAAAGGGACTATGACATGGGCTGGATTCCTTGCCAGGCCCTTGCTGGTGGGGGGCATGCCCAGGGGCTATGGGCAGTAAGGTGGGGATCCATTGGCTGTGGCGGCACCCATTCCCCCATTGAGGTTCGGGGCCTAGCCCCGCCGCAACAGATACTTCAGCGTTTTTGAAGTGTAGGGTGGGGGGTTTGTTGGGTGGGGTTTGTTCATGTTTACAGTTCGCACACTCGCTGATGGTCCACTGTTCTTCCCACATGTATCGAAAGGTCCCCATTGTGGTTATTGTGTTAGATGTCCGCCCAGATGGCAGATGCAACCCGTAGGGGATGGGAGGTCCCGGGTACCCTCCGCATAGTCAGTTGGAATGTCCGTGGCGCCCTGGATAAAATTAAACGCGAGGCCATACTTCACCAAGCAAAGCGGGCTGGGGCCGTCATACTTTAGTTACAGGAGACACACCTCATGGGTACGAAGGCCCTCTGCCACCAGAGATATTAGTTCCATCAGGTCTTTCACTCGGGCTTCACGAGGGGCTCATGTGGGGGTAGCTATACTAATACATCGCAGGGTCCTCTATACTCACGATAAACAATGGACAGACACACAGGGGCACTACCTGTTTATTCGGAGTAAGATTGGGGCGGATCCCCTGGTGCTGGGTAGTGTCTATGCTCCCCCTCCTCTGCAATGGAATCTAGTAGAGCGGCTTATGACCTTGTGGACGGACATGCCAGATACACTCTCAGTAGTTGGTGGGGATTGGAATAACGTCATGTAGCTGGCCAGAGACCGATGGCGGGCTGAGGGAGGTCCGAAGAGGGGTCGCCCCACGAAATTGCACTCACTAGTGACGGGGCTTGATTGGGTTGATATATGGCGGCACCTTCACGGTGATAGCCAGGAATTCACCTTCTTATCTGCGGTTCATGATTCCTACTCCAGAATTGACTATCTCTTTGTTCCCAGGGTGGCGGTGGGCAGAGTGGTGTCAGCGGAGATTCTGCCCAGAGGCCTGTCAGATCACTCTCCGGTGGCCCTCACGCTCCAGATGGGTCACGGGCGCCAGCTATTTAGATGGCGCCCCTCCGTATGGAATTTGCAGAAGGAGGCCTACTTAGAATGTATGAGTGAGGCAATCGATCATTACTTAGTGGCCTGTGCGGGGTCTGTCACTAGCGCCAAGACTTTGTGGGAGGCACTGAAACCCACGCTGAGGGGGGTGGATATTTCCTGGTGTGTGGCAGCCCGTAGGGAGCGAAGGGAGGAGCTGCTGCGAGCGGAGGCAGAAATAGTAGCGCTTGAACATCGGAGCCGGGAGGCAGAGGTAAGTCAGCCTAAGAGGCACTTATTGATGGCTCAACAGAGCTATGCGGCTCTTTTGATGGACGAGGCCCACCAAGCCTGATTGGCGACGCGTAGCAGGGTGTACCATCCGGGGGACAAGTCCAGCAGGATGCTGCATTGCCTCTGTCAGGGAACGTTTCATTCTCAGGCCCTCCCGAGCGTTCTAGGTCCGGTGGGTGATCCACTTGTGGAACCCCTGGCCATTGCGGACAGCTTTGCCGCATATTACGCAGACCCAGTGACTTCTTTAGGTATTACTTTGTGCAGTTGGCCCCCCCACTTTCGACCTGTGGTAGAGCAGGCTCGGGAACGGGGCTCGCTCCCCCCAGATTGGAGGCATGCGGAGGTCGTGGTGTTTCATAAGCCGGGTAGGCCCCCGGAGCAACATGCCTCGTATCGACCTATTTACCTTTTAAACATGGAGGCCAAGGTGCTGGCCAAGGCCTTGGCCAATCGCCTCTTACCTCACATTTCCACTCTGGTACACCCTGACCAGGCTGGGTTCATGCCCCGGAGGGCGACCAGACATAACATCAGGCATGCGCATGTGGCACTGGCGGCTATTCGGCGGTTGGGGGAACCAGCGGCGCTCTTATTGGTCGATATGGACAGGGCGTTTGACTCCCTGAGTTGGGTGAATCTCTTTGCCTTGTTATGCAGACTCAATTTTGGACCACGTTTTCTTTCCTATCTAACGCTCCTTTATACAGACCTGACAGTGTTGGTGCGGATCGCTGGGACGGTATCGTCCACATTTCCCATCAGGCGGGGCACGCGGCAGGGCTGCCCCCTGTCCCCATATTTATTTGTGCTAGCTATGGAACCCTTAGCCGCATGGGTGCATATAGATGCGCAGATTCGGGGATTCGAGTGGGCGCTGGGTTTACCTGATAGGATCGCATTATATGCGGATGATGTCCTTTTCTTCCTTACCGCTGTAGACAGGACGGGGCCGCAGCTACTGCGCATCATGCAAACTTTTGGGGAGACGTCGGGACTTTACATGAATCCCAGTAAGTCCACGTTATGGATCTTGGGGGATCAGACGGGAATGGGTGCGTGGACATCATCGGTTCAGTTGGGGGGCTGAAATACCTGGGTGTGTTCTTAACAGATTTCTTCAATCTCCTAGGAACATAATCTGGTCCCGGTGTGGGAATGAACCCGGGAAGATCTTAAAACCTGGTCCTGTATGCCCCTCTCACTCTATAGTAGATCAGCAATTTTTAAGATGGTGGCGCTTCCCCGGCTCCTCTACCAGTTGCAAAATCATCCATATCAGATCCTGCCCCGATGGTTCCGACAGGTGAATGCAGCGCTTGGGCAGTTTCTGTGGGAGGGAGGTAAGGTGCGTGTAGCTCTGCGCACATGCTTCTTGTCCACCTATTGCAGGGGGCTAGCATCCTCAGATGTTTTCTCGTACTACCAAGCCTCGCATTTGCTGATTCTTAACGAGTGGTGGTATGGGGATAGGGGAGACCCGGTATATGCAGTCGAGCGGCTGCTCATGGGACACCATTCACTACATACAATCCTATATTCAGCGCCCCTGCGGGGCTCACTGCCACCGGCCACACGGGTGGTGTTCCTAATTTGGAGACAGGCGTTGTGGCGGATGGGATGGTGGAACACTCTGACTCGGGAGATCTCCCTTTGGGGTAATGGGCGCCTACCCCAGTTGGCGGCTCTACAGGGGTTCCCGGGGTGGGACAACATAGGCATCTCTGTCCTGGGCGATGTTATGAGAGGTCGGATGCTCAAATCCTTCCAGGACCTTCAGAAAGAATTTCATATGCCACGGTTCCAGTTTTATCGTTACCTCCAGTCTAGACATGCCCTGTCCCCTAGCTTAGAGGGCCTGGAGTCGCTTCCGTAATTCAGCCCTCTGGAGGCAAAGGTTTTTACGGGAGATTTAAATGATCTGAAAATCTCACGGATTTATCAATCCCTAGTCACTCACTGCTCCCCCACATTGCAGAAGCTTCGAGGGGACTGGGTAGAGGATGTGGGCACACTGGAAGAGGAGGACTGGACTGAGGCCCTGGCAGCCCCGCGTGGGGGAGGCCATAGCGATGCGACTATGCCTGGTCCAGTTTAAATACCTTCACAGGGTATATTTTACCTGGGTGCGTCTGTGGACGGCAAGGCTGATCGCCTCTCCCGTTTGTTTCCGCTGCAATTGTGAAGAAGGTACATTCATCCACACAGTTTGGCACTGTATTTCCCTGGACCGCTTTTGGAGGGGGGTGTTTGCATGCCTCTCGGCCTTGCTACACGTCATGGATGGAATAGAAGGCAATATTTATAAGCGACACCTCATGCAACTAGGTTTTACTCTAGCGAAACGAGACATTGCCAAGGCATGGAAGGTGCCACGGGCTCCATCGGTGGCCACATAGAAGACTGGAGCAACCTATCTTTGTCGCTAGGGGGTGTCCGCGCAAACATTATAAGATCTGGAATTGGTGGGTGGACTACCGGGGACTGTTGTTGGATCTGCCATCAGAAGTAGAAGCTCATCCATTGGGATAATTTATATGTTTATCTTCAGACTGGGGGGGTGCATTTAGGGGGGGGGGGCGGCGGGGTTCACCCTTCCTGCTATATCTACAGGCTGTGGACATGATTATGCGGATTTTGTGCGATCAGAGGGGTGGGGGAGGGTGGGTGGGAGTTGGGGTATCCTTTTCAAGTGTTGCTTTTATACGTTTGGATGCTATTTGAAAAAGTCAGGGTCATCATATCTGTATGGTTCGATTATGTAGTCATCTCTGGGATGCAGAGATCTGCAATTTGTATGCACCTTGACAAATAAAATTTGTTTAAAAAAAAAAATGGGATTTGGGCTACACCCACTGTATGTCCATCCGTTAGACATAAAATCTTTTAGGAATCCAAATGGGAACAATAGTCGTGGTTTGGGAATGCGATGCATTAATGTTCATACTGTCACAGATTGCCTACATTTTTTATCCTTGACGCATGTTTTTTTTTGTAACAACACTTTATTAAGTTTATAAGGCACAGATTGATATCAAAAAGTTTTGCCCCACGTAAGGGGTTCCAGTAGTTGGAGCTGTAGCCCCCACACGCTTTAATGAGTATAGGTGAAGTTCACAATCTGTAATACGACCACCCTTTCCCCATGCCTTCTGGTGTTTCTTGGGACATCCACAGGCAACATAAATAGGTTCCTCCAATTTTGCTGAACGGTCCATGCCAGACCTCCATTCCCTCACTGGTGGGGCCTTCTTTGATTTCCAGTATTTGGCTACGTCTCTCTTAGCTAATAATGTGCTTGACACATGTTTTAAAGCAAATCTTAGTAAATAAAGTATTACATAACACCAAGGATAGCAGCTGTACATTTTTTATTCTCAGTGCAATTTCTTGATGTAAACTGCATTGGCAAGATTTTTAATGGCTTTAAAGGGTTTTAAATTCTAATGTGTATTTGGTAGAAAGTATTTTAATGAATTTCTGTATTTATTAGGATACTTTTGTGTTATGCCAATTTCTGAACTTAGTTACCTATGATAAACACTTCATAGAAATCCAATACCAGGAGTAGGCAGGAGTCACCCTCATCCAGTATGTGATGAATGTTGCTTGGAAATTTTAGAGTAGCTGCTTGAGTGCTGCAGTGAGGTTGGTAGTATGCAAGCAGATGGTTGTCAATGATGTAAGAGACCAATTGGTTGACTATGTATCTCTGAATTGCTTTTCTCAGTCATGACAGATTAATAACCGGTCTATAGTTAGGATCACAGTTTGTTTTTTCAAGAGAGGTAATTTGTCTGATTTTTTCAGTAGATCAAGAAGATTCCTTGGATAATTAAAGAATCTAATAAAGAACACCAAAACGTGTTCAAAGAGCTGGAAGTTAGATGTTATGATGTTTGCAGGAAGGAAGTCATTGTAGTAGATTGTGGGTTTTCAAGTTCTGTTATCTGTGTGAAGAGATCTCATTCCCAGGAAATGGGAGAGAAAGTGCTAAAGGTGGTCTTGGCTTAGGTGGAGATTAGTCAACGGGAATCAAGATGGGTGTGATTTTCTTCTTTGATTGACCTTTTTTGTAAAGGTTAAAAAAAAGTGAGATTCATTGCACATGGAAACTTAGTGTTAATGGAATACTGAAGTATGGAACTGTTATGCTTTGGATAAACTGGAATTGGGATATTGCAGGAGCCGAATCGTTGGCCATTTGCTCTTGTATGTGTATACCTTTGGCATAGAGTGTGGCATGGTTGTATTATTTACTTTAAGCTGTAAACCTGCTGAGAATTATAGCTGAAATGGATTTCAGCCAAGCATTTTCACCGTCATCGATTACTATTCTTTTTTGTAAAATTCTTTCAACTGGGCCTGGCTGGGTTTTGTGTGCAGACATTTATGTTGCAGTTACACAGATATGTTGAATACAGCTAATTTGATGATCGTTTATTCTTTTAGAACAATACTGATCTGCATGAGGGTCAAAATGACTGAGTTGTAATGGAATGAGCTCTTCGAGAGAGACTGCCACAACATAGGTCATTGGAAGTATTTAGGTTTGCATCAGTATTTTTATGCAGTGTTTGTTGAAAGTAATGTGAAAGGGAACAGGAAAGTGGTTGGCCCAGTCAATTTCAAATGAAGTTAGGCATTTGTCCTAAAATATTCAATCATAAGATATAGAGTTCTACGTAAGTGGAGGGTGACGAGTGTGGAGAACTGATGCACATTGTGTAAATGGAGGAGGGAATGTTTGCCTTGGACCCTACTGAGGCGCAGCCAGGAGTAGAAGGAGACAGAACTATTCACTGTTTTTAAAACTTAAAATACTGTATTTTTGTCATCTGAGAGCCAATTCTAATCTTACCTCATTCCGGAAACAGCTCAAGAGTCTTCTCTTCAACTCCCCACAATAATTCTGGTAACTATCCCCGCCTCTGCCTATACATCTGTCGGTCCCTCAGCGCTTGGACGCCCCCGGGCATCAATCGCGCTTAATAAATCCACATACAAATACAAAAATACAAATACAAATTACCCCAATCCGTGTTGAAATCCCTTTACCATATTTTATTGGGTAAAATAATTTGGTTAAGATTTACATTCAGTAAAGTGCTGAATGAAGTTGCAGTTAAGCTTGATGGGTTGGAAAATGTTGCAAAGGTAAATGGTGTTAGATGTTAAAAGTAAGATGGAAATTTTAAGGCTCTCAAATGTCGATGATTGGAAAATGGGGACTGCTTTACACTTCTGAGAGTCCTTGAAAACGATGGTAATATCTTTTCCTTCTTTGAGATACCCATCTTCGCATAGGATGAGATAACCTTGAGAGACCAAGTGAATCCATAATTGATTGTTAGTGAGTGTTAAGTCAGGACTCATGATACGCAACAAATCATTCATATTTCGTGTGACAGAAAATGCTCAGACAGAAGGATCCACTAAATGTTGAAATATATTTTAAAAATTATGAAAATGATTTGAACCATATATACATTTTAAATCACTTCGCCCATGGCAGAGCGAAAGTAAACCTTTAGACCATTTGACCTACACTGAGCTTCTTGTTCCATCCACGAATGGAGTACCAACCATCATGATCTGTCACTGTTTCCTGGACTGACCTTTTTAACTTGAGTAAGTAGTAGATAGACGGAAATAGTGATACCATAATTGAAGAAAATACATAATTTATTGTTTCATTATTCTTTTGGCTTTCACAATGCCTTGGAGATCTCACATTTGAAGGGCATAAAATAATCTTGCTCAAATTGTGGCTCACCAATGCGTCAGTCTCAATTAAATACCCAAATATGACTAAGAGCCTAAAAGCAACCCAGTTCTAAATTAAATTTTGCATCGGACTTACCGGCAGACTTATACAATTAATTGTGAATGTATACTCAAGATATCATCAGACTATGCATCTCTACTAGGCGTTACTTGATAGGCATGCTTATTTGGGGTGTTTGATCTTCAGCAACATCACTGTGCAACTGTTTTGTGCTGGGCATAACATCTCTAGTCAAAAGTATCTCGTGGCTTTCTAGAGGGTTCTCTGCTTTTGGCCTGAATGATAGAGCAGATTCCCATGTTTTTGTCCTAAGTGAAGCCAGGCTTCCTAACAGCTGCCACCTGTTTCGTTTTGCTGGCCTTTGAAGGTGCAGACACCTCTCAGTTGCGCCTTGGTAAAGCTCTAGTCAATCTAAGGGTTATTTGTGGCAGTTGTGGCCTCCTGCTATATGCTCTGGCGTCTGGTGAGGTAGTTAAAGAGGCTGGCAGGCATTGTGTGCAGAGCCTCTTGGAGACACTGTTTTCCTTAGCAGTATTTTTCTACAAAGTTCTGTTTGTTGTGTGCCTGAATTGCATAATATTAAATGCAATGCCTCCTGTTAAAATAAAAAAATTATTTACATATTTTTAAAATCATTTTGGCATAAAGAAGCACCGATTTAACCCAAATCTAGGTTGGGCAGAGGAAAAGTAAGATGGAAAATAATAAATACACTTTTTCAGTTTCTTTGCTATAGATATTCTAGCACGAATCCCTGCTTCAAGCATTTTGAAAGTCTCCTTGTTTTGCATGTGCCGATCGATATGTTTGAACAACTTTGGATGGCAGAGAAACGTTTACAACAAAATGTGAAAAATATCCCCTATATATGAACTGAATGTATATGTTGGTCTGAGAAATATGAGGAAAAAAAGTTATTGAAGAACTGGAAAAAGTACATACACATATATACAGTGCTTAAGCTCCAGACACATTTCAAAACAGTGCACCACATTTACATTACACCTAAATAGTATTACTAATGGAATTTTTTGGTCTGTAACGTTTGCTGAACATGTGTGTTGCTCCACCGTGTACCAATTAGTTCTGCTTCTTCAGAGAACGTTGATGAACAGGTCAGGCCAATCAGCAACCTGAATCTCTAGTCTTAACAGTTGAGGCATGAATCCCAAATTGTCCACCTAAACACAGGGCAGTGACTTAGCTTAGAGGTTCCATTATGGTTAAGAAATCCTTTTGTGTATATATACAGTGAGTCGCCTTAATCATGGGTGGCAATATTTATAGCCAGACATAAGTGAAAAGCGAGACTTATTCTGCTGGCAAATGCAAACGGGGATACACTGGAGTGGGTGGCTGCTGAGAGAAGGTAAGAAGGAGATCCCCAGGCAATGGAACAGCAACTGAAACTGTATGGTAAGTCAAGCAAAGAAGTGGAGGAGAGATTACACAAGACCCATAGGAAAAACATAACGGATGTGCATGGAGAAGGCAGAGTGTGAACTTGTACGGTAATGAGCCACCTTAGGAATAAGCCACATTGCCAGTAGTCATACTGTATGATACTATACTGATGCACCAGGAAATGAACCATAGCAGCCTGGAAATACTTGTTGGAGCCATCCTCTCTGCAAGCAGATCTGTTTGCCAAATAAGCCAGAAAATCTTCCCTGCCTGATTCCGTTTCCTGTACCGTTGTTTTTGCCCTTTAGGTGAGTGTATGTGTCAAAGAATGCTTTGAGTACTAATCTTAAAGGTACTTAGTTACGGGGAAATGATAGTTATTCCCAAAAATGCTTTGGATTCCTCTCACCGGTTGCTGCCTATTCACGTCCTCAGCTAGTTTTATGACACTTGTGAACCCACCAGCAGGGAAAAGGGGATCTGGATAAAATAGAGAGACTCTGGATACAGGAGTCTTCTAAATTTCGTCAACCGGACCGGATTCTGGCTCTCAAGGACCTTCTGAAATGATATTGCATCTGCTAGATAAAGAAAAATCAGCTAGGAAGTTTTCAGTATTAATTCCCACTTTTTATGATTTTCTCTATGATCAACTATTCACCTGGTTGGATTAGTGAAGGGACTTGAATAATGTGTTTTCCCCACGATCCAATCTTGTCCCTGACGTAAGAAAAGGTAATATTACCTTTTCTTACGCCAGGGACAAGATTAGATCATTCAACTGAACTATCTGAATTCATGGCAGCTTGGTTATTATATTATCCATTTCTTCCAACAATTAGTCCTGTGAGCAAACTGAAAAAAAAATAATTACTAATGTAAATCATATACACTTAAGAAATAAATACAAGCTTTAAATTTCACATGCTCAGTCATTACTATTTTCTAGAATATTTGCTGGCCTTCGTTTCAGCCTTTTGAAAATATGATAATTTCTATTTTGATACAATGGTAATCAACAAATGTATTTTTAAGGTCACTCTCTAAAAGACAAGTTTTTCGTGGGAATTGGTACTAATTCATCATTGTCCCCAAAGTTACGTCAAGGTAAATTCCAGTATTAAAAAAGAAGTATTTTTCTACACTTGAGTACTGGAAGAAACTGATCCTCTGAGTAGAGTTATTCAGGTCGATTCCAAATATTGAATTTCAAGTTGCTGATCAAGTAGACTCTGGTACGCAACGCTCTTGCAAGACAAGCAAACAAATCCTGGCTAAAAGTATGCACACCTGGTATCGCAGCCCTTATTACGTGTCCCTCTTTTGCTATTTCCGTTTTCCTGCAGGACATGAGGTCCTCGATGTCCCTGTAGAGGAATCCAGTTCAAAGAGGGTTTCAGCTGGGACACTTTCAGTGATACTACTTTCTGTCTCCATTCACAGTAGTCTATTATATTTAAGGCTAAACAAACCTTCCATGACTTGCAAATACTGGCAGTGTGTGAATCTTTCTGTCTCCTAGACATGTCCCTTTCGACCACATAAGTTATGTGTGCCTGGAATCTTACTTGTCTTGTTGGCCCTATAAATCATTCTCCTGACAGATCTGATTAAATTTTTATAGGAAAAAGTGGGTAAAATGATTGAGACTGAGCTTTAGCAGCTATAAGTAATATTAATAAGGCTCCTGACCCACCAGTGCACCACGACCCACACACAGTTTCGGAAAGAGTAATTTAAGCTATGCTTTTTTCTTTTTACAATGTTTATATGGTTTGTTTAAAATGTATTATTAAACTAAAAAATAAACACATGAATACGTATCTGCAAATGCAGTAATTCTATCCTCAAATATCCCCTTGTTAGTTTATGAAAATATGCAAAGTTTTCTATTAAATAAAATATTTTGATTTGAAGTGCCAAAGTCCCCACTAGGACAAGCTGTTAAGATATTCTTGGTCCTCTCGCTCAAATTCTTTAGCTAACTGAGAATGTTACTGGGCAGCCAGGTAATCTCCCCGTGCTCCGGGGTGGAGCAAGCAAACTGTATGCCTGCTGGGCAATGCTAATGTCACTCTTTCCTCTGAACTCAGAACACTCCTGGTGTGAAGTGATGCAAAAGTAATGGAAATGGCCAGCCATTAAGGCCCTTTTGTTTGAGGAGTGATAAATCTTTCCTGGCGAGCACAGGGGGCGGTTCCCTCAGCTTCTGGAGTTGCCAGTGTTTGTCCTTAGGTGGATACTGGAGTTTCCACAATTTCTTTTAGGTCCATAGGCAATATGCGCAAGTTGGTACTTCTGGGACACCTGCGATTGATGGCAGGGATGATTTCAGGGCAGCCTGGGGAGTCCCAGGCCTTTTGGGGGAGGCTGTCAGAGATCAAAGATTACTCAACTCAATCCTTTCAATCAGGATATAGATATGCTTCAGTATCAGATTGACTAGTGTCCTCAATGACTACTTTTTTCATTTGTGCAGCCTCAGTTGAGGGGATCAATGCTTTGATTGATCTTTTAGGAGAAAGTACAGCATACATAACTATTAATGCTTACAGATTGGCATTCACACCTGGCCATGAACTGGTGCTCGAAGAACTAATTGATCAACATTTGTTGTTTTGTAAAGTCTTTCGATTTTAGGATGAAACTTACTCTGGGGCACAAGCATACAAAGTTGTGGGATGTTACTTTCGTTCTTAACTTAAAAGCGGTAATATCAAGCTCTTTTTGAAATAGCTACTAAGTTACTATGTTACTGTCTCTAATTTGTTTCGTAGTATGTTAGATCTGACTGCACTTGAAGTGGATAGCAGGATTTTTAATACATGTGTAATTATATATTTTGTCTTCAGGCGTACTGAAACGATATCAACTATTATGTATTCTTACTTCCCATATAACTTTCAATTACATTTTGGAAAAAAACTGAAATGTCACAAATGATCGCTGCTTCATCCTTGCAGACCTCTTACAATCTTCCAACTTCTTTCTTACATAAGTGTGTGCCTTCCAGTTTCTGCTCTCACGCATACTTGCTGGGTTGGTTAGGCAATAAAGGAGGACGGTAAAGGCATTTCCATATTTAGCAATCTTCTTGAGGGGCCTTGACTTCCTGTGCTCTTGTTTTACCTGGTAGTCTAGATATCAGAAAAGCATTGAAATGGTTTTATTAATCAAAGCTTTGTACTTTCTGACATAAGCCAAGTCTTCGTGTGGCGCAGTCCTTTATTGACATACTGTAAACTTTCATAACAATTGCCGCATTTTGCATCAAAATGTAAAATACCCCTTGCAAGTGTGAGCAGGGATTTAGGTTCTATTAGACACAGAGGTAGAAATTATACATCCTTTAATATCTTTTATGAGCCCAGTTTTACTTTTTGTATCGAGTTTGCCTTATTGATTTTTGGTCTGCCCTGGATCAGAATGCTGCTTTAAATGAGTTGGGCTGATTCAGTAGTCAGTTCAGTGGTGTAACATGGGCCCCTGCAGTGCAGGGGGCCCCAAGCTCCAGGGGGCCCCCTCAGCACTGTACTCTGGCTGGGGAGCCCCCGATTGAGTCCGGAGGGGGCCCCTCCAAGTACCTTGCAGGGGGCCCCACTTAAGTTTCGTTACGCCAGGGAGTCAGTTCCTGCCGGCGCGGATCAGAGGGGCGGGTAAGTGGGTTTAAAAAAGGAAAAAAAGCGTACCTGATTGCCGCGTCCCTCCTCCACAGTCTCTCCCCTGAGGCCGAAACAGGAGGCACCCAGGCTCTCCTGTGCCAATCACAATGCTGCTATGCAGCGTTGTGATTTGTCTGAGCACCCTGGTTTGGCCGTCAGCCAGAGAATGGGAGCCGGGGCATTTTCTTCACGCTGGCTGACATGCAGCCTGCGTGGAGAACATGCAAAGTGCGCATGACGGTTTGTCCGGCCCAAGAGGGCCGGCCAAACATTCATACTCACTTGGAGTGGGCATACCACTCCGTGCCCTGCTCCTCTGTCATCGGAACAGCCCTGTCCCCCCACAAACCTGCCACAGCAGGATAACATAAAAATGATAATAACCTCAATATATTTTCATTTTATGTTTCCTTTATTTCACTGCTGCACAAACAAGTAGGGTGACGCTCCTCCACCTCAGTAGAGGAGCCGCCACTGTCAGTGCTAGAAATTGATTGAGGATTGGGACATATTCTGTTTCTATGGAGCTTGAAAGGTGTGGTCTTCTGGTAATAATGCAAGGAAGAGGAGGTGACCTAGTGAAAATGGGTGTGGCAATGCATACGTTATACATTTATAAACCCAACTTTCATAAGAAGAGGGAGTAAAACCCCTTTGTTAAAATGCAGAACTGATAGTGCCTTTTGCGAACGTTGCCAGATTAAGGCCCTCAATAGGAATAGCCAGTCTGATGGGTGGAGACACCACTGGTAAGTGCCATTGCACCCTGAGATTTTCACACTTCCTTCCACATGCGTAGACTCTTGGTGGAAAACAGAAGGAAATCATACAGCTATCGGACCAGTAAATCTGATTTCCACATAGTTATTCCCAAAATCTTGCAACCCCCCCTCGCCCCCCCCCCTCCAGTTACTAGGGCCCCATGTATTGGTAAATCCTGGGGCGGGGAAGGCTTCAAAAGGGATTTACTGGTCATTTGTGAAGGCCTGAGCGGCGCTTTCATACCAGCTGAAAGTGAAGAGAGCAGATAAATCCACTCACTTTAAATACTGCAATGCTCTTAAATACAGGGACATCTTAAGGATTTTGGGGGCCCTTGTGTGGATCAACTTTGAATTTATTATCCATTTTGGCCAGATCACATACAGTGCACAGATACAGTGGTTCAAATTCTAAATGTGTTTATTGTTAATATTCAGGGACAGTGGTTTATGTTTTCAATATTGTAACACAGTAGAAGCTCACTAATACTACTGCAAATAAACTCTGTGACACCCTCCCATTTCTCATTTTTGAGAACCTGTTTGGATCTAAAAGTAACATATTTTATGGATGTTGCATGAAACAAAAAACACAAGATTTGTCTGCAAAATGTCTGTAATCGACTTTCACTCATTACCCCGGCTAAAAATAAAGGAAAACACTATTTGCAACAATCTGTTTAAGAATTGCTCAACGTCATCAAGGCAAGACTCTCTGCAGAACCGAGCTGGCTCTGTCAGGGGGGCCCTGAAAAAAGGCGGGGGCCCAGGGACCACTTTGCTGAAATGAAGTATGGAGCAGTATCAATATTCAAGTTACGTTTATTAATTAAAAGAACAGGCGAGCGCCAGGCTAGACAGTTTCCTCTCCAGGACATCAGCCAGTATCTGACGTTCTGGATTGGAAACTGTCCAGAACCCACACAGACATTCTACGCCACGCTCTACATATACAAGGTTAAGGGAAAACAACAAAGCTTAAAGGCATACACTACACATCCCCCTCTCTTGGAAAACAACAACAAAAATGTAGAATCACATCACTATAAATAAACATACCCAACAATAAAACGAAATGATATTAAGCATGGGTAAGATAGGGGAACGGGGACATATCACTATAAGCAAAACAAATTTAAACCAACTATACCACATACACATTACCTGACATATTCCTTAAGCCATGCAGGTAAAACTCTTTTCCTTTTCCCACTGTCTCCACCTGGATCACCACCCTTCACAGTTCCCATATCGATACTGGATCCGCTAGGACCCACTTCCCCCTTCTTCACCCTGGAAAAATTTGCCGGAAGAATGGAGCTCTCCCCATGTGAATCCGCACTGACATGGGGCTCAGCCAAAGTCCTATCTTGTTGTGATTCTCCATTATCCGAATAACTTTTACTACCCAAATCAGCTTGAACTTCACTACCATTAAAATAATCCTCCACCCAATCAAAATCATTTGTGTGCTCTACATTAGGTGTATTCTCAGAATGCACCTGATCAAAATCAATTGCGACATTTTTCATGTTCCACACCCTGCCATCTTCAAGTTTAACAGCATTGCGGAGGATCTCCGCCACTCGCTGTGCTGCTTCAAACCTACTCTCTCCTTTAGGGACTTTAATGGGTCTTTTAATTTTTACCCAGTCACCCACTCTTATACTTACATCCTTGGCTCCATGCTGTGCATCATAGTATTCTTTACTCTTACTATGTGCTATCTCTAAATTATTCTTTACTTCCTCCGGTGACCACTGTTCAATCCCACCTTCGACTAACCAGTTGGGGCAAAACTTAGATCTGGGTCTTCTACCTCTCATCATGACAAAAGGTGATAATCTTGTTGTGGAATGCTCAGTCACCCTATATGCCCAAACTGCCTTTTGCAATTCTAACTTCCAGTCCAAGTGTTTACTCATTGCAATTTGGATTACACCTTTGATTACTCGATTAAAACGCTCCACTGTACCATTCCCGCTAGGATTATAGAGCGAAGTAGTTTTATGTTGAATGCCACATTTCTGGAAATATTCTTTTGCGATATTTGAAGTAAATTGTACCCCATTATCACTCAAAACACACACAGGCAGACCTTCCAAGACAAATATTCCATCCAAGAATTCTAAAACCGTTTGTGTGTCCACCTTGTTTACAATTCTGACCACCGGCCACTTAGTAAATAAATCAACCACCACAATGCCATACTCCCTCAAGTCCCCTACAGGTCCAAATATATCAATAGCAATTACTTCCCAAGGAAGACTGGGAATTAACCCTTCACTCATAGGAGGTCTCAAAGTCTTCAAGGATTTATCCGCAGAGGAACAAATCGGGCATACTCTAACAAACTTCTCCACCTCCATGTCTACTCCTGGCCACCAGAACACACCTTTAACCACAATTTTAGTTCGGACTACTCCAAAATGTCCCTCGTGGCATAATTCTAAAACTCTCTTCCGCAGACTTCTCGGAGGAATGATTCTATCACCTCTCAGTAACAACCCTTTATCCAGAGACAGTTCAGTTCTCACATCCCAATAATTTTTCTCTTCCGAAGTGATTTTTAGTTTCTTTGGCCACCCCTTGCATATGTAATTATAGATTGACGCTAAAACATCATCCTTGGACTGCTCCTCAAGCCACTCCGTTTTGGTGATGACTGGGGTGCCTGAGTCTTGGATAAGAGCAATACTAAAATTGCTCCAATGGTCCTCTTCACATTCCTCTAAAGGAGCAGGAAGTCTAGAAAGACAATCTGCAACTACGTTGTCTTTCCCAGGTACATAGATGATTTTATAAATGTACTCCTTCATTCTCATGGAAATCCTTGCCAACCTAGCCGAAGCTCCTACACTACCCTCACTAGTCAAGATCTTAACCAAAGGTCGGTGGTCAGTGCGGATGATAATGGGTTTGCCCCACACAAAAGCTCTAAAATGCTCTAATGCCCAGGCACATGCTAACGCTTCTCTCTCAATGATAGGATACCTGGTTTCAGCAGGGGATAAGGCTCTTGAAGCAAACAGAATTATATTTTCATGACCGTCCTTACTCTTCTGTGACAAGACTGCACCCAGTCCCTTGTCACTTGCATCTGTTGTCAAGAAACATTCTAAGTTCGGATCAAAACTACTTAAAGCATTCACATTGTCCAAATATGTTTTGATCATTGAAAATTCCTTCTCACACTCCTTTGTCCATTCAAATTTCACATTTTTCTTTAAAAGTGAACGTATGTTATACAACACGCTAGCAAAATTAGGTATGAATTTTGAACAATACTCACTCATTCCTAGAAATGATCTGACCTCCTCCTTGGTGCAAGGAGCCGGTGATCTCATGATTGCATTGATAAGTGAGGGTTTTGGTTTTACTCCCTCGCCACTAATGATGTGTCCTAAATAGGATACTTCCTTTTCCCCAAATTTACATTTACTGAGCTCTACACTTAACCCAGCATTCTGCAAAATCCCCAAGACCTTGTTAAGTAAATTATCATGTTCTCCTTTACTTGCAGCAGCTATCAAAATGTCATCTTGGAAGAAACTTACACCTTTCACTGCCCCCAAAAGCTTGTGCATCAGTCGCTGGAAAACCGCAGCGGCTGAGGCAAGCCCAAAAGGCATACGCTTAAACTGATAACACCCAAAGGGTGTAATAAAAGCAGTAAGCCTCCTTGATTCTGGTGCTAGCATAATTTGGTGGTAGGCTGCTGACAAGTCAATAGTTGAGAACCAACTAGCACCTCTGAGTGAGGAAACCATTTCATTTATCTTTGGCAGTGGGAATTTATCTATTACAATGTTATTATTCAAGTGGCGTAAGTCAATACATAGACGGATTTTTCCGTTTCCCTTCCTTGCGACGACAACCGGAGAAATCCATTCTGAGCTTTCTACCTCTTCAATTACATCTTTAGCTAACAATTCTTGTAGCTCTTTATTTACTTCATCCCTTATCAGAATAGGAACCGGTCTCACCTTATGGACCTTGGGTACATTTGCTTCCTTAAGTACAATTTTGTGCTCAAACCCCTTGAGAGTTCCTAAACCTTTCCCAAAAACACTCGGAAATTTTCCAGCCAATGACTCACCCATTTTGTAAGTTTCATCCATTATTAAAACCTTCTCCTCACTATTGGGGTCTAAAATGATGTGTAAATTCTTTTGGTCAAACCAACCCAAAACAGATGGTCCATGTTCTGCTACATATAATTTGCCTCTTGCCGCTCTTCCTTTGAACCAGAACGTGAGCCATCTGAACCCTAGCATGTTAATCTTTTCCCCCGTGAAACTTACTGGGTTCACATCAGTAGGGTATAAGTCTTGACCCATTTTATCTATGAACTTTTCTTTCCAGATAGACTGGTTTACGATAGTATAAGGTGAACCAGAATCTGCATACACATTAACCTTGATACCCCCAAATGACACTTCACATATAGGTTTTCCTTTGACTGATTCATCAGAGACATTCAAAACATAGTTCCCCATTAAGCTTTTGACACAACTGTCATCAGTGTCCCCTGTGGTTTCCACATTCTCATCACCATCACACACATATTTCACATTCCCTCTCCTGCGGCACATTTTGCTAAAATGACCCATCAGTCCACAAATGCCACATTTCTTCTTTAACGCTGGGCAATATTTGCTGAAAGCCAAATGTTCCTTGCTGTCACAACGGTAACATCTCCTCTCTTCGTTTTTCCATTCCTTCTGTGCCGACTTCTGAACTTGGATAGGCCAACGCAGTCCTTGATTTTTGTTTGCGTTTTGTACTTTAAAAACGCCACCCGGTTCTTTGCCAGATTCTTTAACTACAGTGGCGCATCTTCCAGACATCTCCGATTTCCTTATTATTGCCAATACATCATCTAAAGGTGCATCCCCATTAACCCATAATCTGTCTTGTAATCCAGAATTGTTGTTATGCATGACTAGTTGGTCCCTAATGAGGTCGTCGTGCAAGTTGTCAAATTTGCAATCTATCGCCAATCTCTTTAGGTCATCTAACCATTCATCCACAGGTTCCTCTTTGTTCTGTTTCCTTTGGAAAAATCTATGCCTTACTACACCGATGCACACCTTAGGAGCGAAATACCTATCCAGGTCGTTAAGCGCTGCTGCAAACACGTTCCCTTCACTATTTGCGGTTTTCTGCATTCGCATGTATGTCTTTAAACCCACAGGACCCAATGAGTGAAGTAGTAGTCTTTTCTTTTGTTCTGGTTTCATCTTACCCTCCTCATCAATGGCCTCAATATAATTCACAAAGTACTCTTTCCATTCCATCCATTTAATAATGGGTTGTGCTCCACTTACCCAAAATGCATGTGGGGAGCTTATGGAGAAATTTTGTTGAGCCATAACGTGTATTTCTGTTTGGGACGCTTGGTCTCCTTGATCCATGTGCAGTATATTAATATACTTCAAAATCAGCTTCCTTCAACATGTATAGAATGACTCCTTTAGTCTCCAATACCAATGTTTGAATTTAAAGACTCTTTGTATTATTTTTTTTTTTAGGAGAAACTGATTCCCCCGACTCTCTCACCTGTTCTTCTTATTATGTACATTGTTTCTTCCCATCCTCTATATTTTGTCCTTGTTTATGTTGTTTACTGCCCCCAATATAATTTTTATAACTTGTGCTTGTAGTCCTTATGTTTTTTTTTTTTTTTATATCATAAGGTTCCACGTTGTGGAAGACTTCCTTCACTTTGTCCACTTCACACACAGCTGTCCCCAAGATGGCCGCTGCTTTTTTGCCGAGGTCGCACTGTGTATCTCTGCGCGCTAGCTCTTTATCGTTCCTCACGCATGCCCAGCTCGCACCGCTGCTTTCGCCGAGGTCGCTCTATCGTCCCTCGCGCATGCCCAGCTCGCACTATTCAACGATGGCGGTGCGCGCTGAAATCGAATGCTGGCAGCAGTCGAAAAATGCGCACGATGGCCCCTCAACCACTTTCCCCAAAAGTAAGTAGCTTGCTTACTTGAATGTTTTGGCTCCGCTCACGCGTTGGATCGCAGCGAGTTGGAGAAAGCGGTGATAGAAGAAGGGAGGAAAAAAAAAAACATCCAATTTCACGATCTGTCCCTCGACGGAAATTCACCTCGTAGTTAACTAGAATCCCTAGTTAAGGTGTTGAAGTCTTCATTGTTCAATCCCTCGTCGTCGCCAATTGAAATGAAGTATGGAGCAGTATCAATATTCAAGTTACGTTTATTAATTAAAAGAACAGGCGAGCGCCAGGCTAGACAGTTTCCTCTCCAGGACATCAGCCAGTATCTGACGTTCTGGATTGGAAACTGTCCAGAACCCACACAGACATTCTACGCCACGCTCTACATATACAAGGTTAAGGGAAAACAACAAAGCTTAAAGGCATACACTACATTTGCCCATGTCTTAAAACGTCTCTGCTTATATACCATGTAAAAAAAGTTTACATTTTTAGTGTACCGTTTTTTGGGAACAACATAAGGAAATTACATTATTAATGTAACTTCCAAACCGGTCAATCAGGAATCTCTTCTGGCAGTTCAATGAAGAGTTGAAAAGTTCCCAAGCAACAGCGTGGCTGCTTATAAACAGCTCGTGTTGTATTTGCCTTTGGCCGTTGCCTGGAAGGGCTTGGCATTTGCTGTGGCGTCGCTCCTACGCGCCCAGAGTGGTGACGGTGGCCAGCAGTACGATGACCAACAGCGGCGGGTCGGAGCAGCCCGTCACCCTGAACGTGGGCGGCCAGCGCTTCAGCACCCTGCCCTCCACTCTGCGCCGGGTCCCGGACTCCCGCTTGGCGCGCATGCTGGATGGCGCAGCCGACAGCGACCTGAGGCCGCTGGGCAGCGGCCAGTTCTTCGTGGACCGCGACGGAGCGCTCTTCGCCCTGGTGCTGGACTACTTGCGCGCTGGCAGCCAGCTCTGCCTCCCCGCCGACTTTCGAGACTACGAGCGGCTGAGGAGGGAGGCCGACTTCTACGGGCTTCCCGCGCTGTCCGAGCTGCTGGCGCCAGAGGGCGCGCTGCGCCCGAGGCCAGAGCTGCTGGAGCTCCGCTTCGTGCTACAGGAAGGTCGCGGCTTCTTTCGAATTTTCTGCTCTAACGGTGGCACTGTAGAGGCGTTGGCAGCCCGAGTCTCCCTTTATGTTTCAGAGCAGCCCCCACTGGCCGGAGGAGTGACTTGGGGCGCCCCCCAGCGACCATTGGTGCCCATGCCACTGCAGAGGCCCTCACACCACGACTTGATCTTCCAGTGCGGCACCGACTTTTCATCACCCGGGGATCAGTTTGGGGCAAGGTAGGGCCAAGTGCGGTAAGGTATATTCCCTCTCTGTACTGCTGAAACTGAACAAAGAGCGATTAAAATGCATATGGTGACAAGTACAAAACCTAGGCTACCTGTTTTATTTTTATATTTATTATATAATCTGTGTTTTGAATCGGCTCTTTTTAACATATGCTTTTTGATTTTTCAGAACACCACACCATTAGTCTCGGGTGCAAGATGATATTAAAATTCATAGATTTGTGGGAAGAGTTTACATGTCAGGCATGATGACCACCGAGGTGCGGTTAACGTGTAATAGATGGATGAAGCACACATGCCAACAGGCACGATAGGGGCCGTGAGACCACCGATCTTTGATGGAAAAATAGCTTTATCTGTCTCCCCCGTGAAACTACTTCTGCTACAATAGAAGTGTATAGTTTTCCCGTACTGTGTTGATTTGAACAGCTGTCTTTTTACTGTAGGGCTTTACAAGGGCATTGGAGTGGGGCCAGATAGTTATCAAATCGGGCAGTAACTGAAAATCGACTTTGATTGAGGTTTATCTAAGGAGGGCTCTATATTTATGTTCTTCTTTTCACTGTCTTTAGGACAATAATCACAGAAGTAAGTACATTACTAGACATGCATTGTACTAAGGAATCTGTTAATGCTTATACAACTGAGTGATTCCAAGAAGAACTGCTGAGCCCTCGAGAAAGCATGGAGAAGAGACCCAACGCCGGACAACATGACTACCCTCAAGCTCGCCACCCGAAGGCACCATCAACTGATCCACGCCACCAAGAAAACAGCATTCAAGGACCGGTTGGACAACAACGCACACAACAGCAAGGAACTCTTCAACATCGTCAGAGAGCTCTCCAACCCTAACGCCGGAACCAACGACATCACCCCATCGCAAGACCTCTGCAACTCCCTCGCCTCCTACTTCCACAACAAGATCGCTGACATACACAACAGCTTCAGAACACAACCAACGCTCCCCACGACCAAACCAACGCCCCCCACCACCACCCTCAACGCCTGGACACCGATCAACCTCGAAGACACCATCAGCACGATGAACTCCATCCACTCCGGTTCCCCAACCGACCCCTGCCCTCACCACATCTTCAACAAGGCCGACGCTGTCATCGCACCCCACCTGCGGGACATCATCAACACCTCCCTCAACACCGCCACCTTCCCTGAGAGCTGGAAGCACGCCGAACTCAGCGCTCTACTAAAGAAACCAACGGCGGACCCCACCGAACTCAAGAACTACCGCCCCATCTCGCTTCTCCCGTTTCCAGCCAAAGTCATCGAGAAGACCATCAACAAGCAACTGGCAGCCTTCCTCGAGACGACTGGTTCCCTCGACCCTTCCCAGTCAGGCTTCCGGGCCAACCACAGCACCGAGACCGCCCTCATCGCTGCCACAGACGACATCCGAACCCTGCTGGACAACGGAGAAACAGCGGCCCTCATCCTCCTGGACCTCTCCGCGGCATTCGACACTGTCTGCCACCGCACCCTAGTGCAGCGCCTCAGCAACGTCGGGATCAAGGAGAAGGCACTGGAATGGATCATCTCCTTCCTCACCGGAAGGACACAGAGAGTCCGCCTGCCCCCGTTCAGATCAGAAGCCACGGAAGTCTCCTGCGGCGTCCCTCAGGGCTCCTCGCTCAGCCCCACCCTCTTCAATGTCTACATGAGCCCCCTTGCGGCCATCGCACGCCAACACAACCTGAACATCATCTCCTACGCCGATGACACCCAGCTGATCCTCTCCCTGACCAACGACCCCGCCACCGCCAGAGCCAACCTACACGAAGGGATGAAAAACGTGGCCGAGTGGATGACGACCAGCCGCCTGAAACTGAACACAGACAAGACGGAAGTCCTCATCCTGGGCTCCTCACCCTCCGCCTGGGACGACTCCTGGTGGCCCCCCGCCCTGGGCAACGCACCCAAACCGACAGACCACGCACGCAACCTGGGCTTCATCCTGGACTCCTCCCTCTCCATGACCAGACAAGTCAACGCCGTCTCCTCGTCCTGTTTCAACATCCTGCGCATGCTACGTAAGATCTTCCGGTGGATCCCCACCGAGACCAGGAAAACAGTCACCCAGGCCCTCGTCACCAGTCGACTGGACCACGGCAACGCCCTCTACGCCGGTACCACCGCCAAGCTCCAGAAGAGACTCCAGCGGATCCAGAACGCCTCGGCGAGACTCATCCTCGACGTCCCCAGACGAACTCACATCTCCAGACACCTGAGAGACCTGCACTGGCTCCCGATCAACAAAAGAATCACCTTCCGGCTCCTCACCCACGCACACAAAGCCCTACACAACCAAGGCCCGACCTACCTCAACAGCCGCCTCAACTTCTACGCTCCCAAACGCCACCTCCGCTCGACCAGTCTCGCCCTCGCAGCCGTCCCCCGCATCCACAGAGCGACAACAGGAGGTAGATCCTTCTCCCACCTGGCCGCCAAGACTTGGAACGCCCTCCCCACCGAACTACGCCTGACCCAAGACCACCTCTCCTTCAGGAAGAAGCTCAAGACCTGGTTGTTCGAGCAGTAGCGGACCCCCCCCCCCCCCCCCCCCCCCCTAGCGCCTTGAGACCCTCCGGGTGAGTAGTGCGCTTTATAAATGCCGATGATTGATTGATTGATTGATTGAATAAAAAGGCATTTGTAGAGCACACGCATACTCCAATGAGTATCCCAGAGCTAAAGAGAAAGGTCACCTACAGCCTAAAGGAGTTAACGTTTACTCCACTTGCTGGAAAAGTCAGGTTTTTAGCCTCTTCCTGAAAACCAAAAGTTCAGGGATAACCCCAATTCCACCCACAGATCCGACCGACCAGACACCTCTGCTCGCAACCTCAAACAGTGGATCAACGATTGCGCCAACACCCTCGCCCCCTTCAAGAAGCCCTCCAACACCCACACTTGCAAGAAAGCCAGCTGGTTCACTGAAGACCTCCAGGCCTCCAAGCGAACCTGCCGAAAACTTGAAAAAACCTGGATCCGTGAACGAACACCGGAAAGCTACACCGCCCACAAGAACGCCACCCGCAGACACCACCACCTCATCAGATCCGCCAAAAGGACCGCCTTCAAAGACCGCCTAGACAACAACGTACACAACATTAAAGAACTCTTCAACAGTGTGAAGGAACTCTACAACCCCAGCTCCAACACTAACAACATCCCACCCTCACAAGACCTGTGCGACTCGCTGGTCACCTTCTTCCATCGCAAGATCGCAGACATCCATGACAGCTTCAACACCGTCACCACCCCGGCAACCACTGAGACCCCCGCTCCCATGACCACCACCCGCACCAACCGCCTGATCTCCTGGACCAACATCAACGACGACGACAACATCAAGATCATGAACACCGTCCACTCCGGATCCCCGGAAGACCCCTGCCCACTCCACATCTTCAACAAAGCCAGCAGCACCATCGCACCCCATCTCCGGAAAAACATCAACATCTCCTTCGAGACAGCGACCTTCCCGGAGAGCTGGAAGCACGCAGAGATCAACGCCTTACTCAAGAAACCCAAGGCAGACCCCAAGGACCTCAAGAACTTCCGACCCATCTCCCTGCTCCCGTTCCCGGCGAAGAGCATCGAAAAAGCCGTCAACAAACAACTGACCAGCTTCCTCGAGGAGAACAGCATCCTGGACCCGTCCCAGTCTGGGTTCCGCAGCAACCACAGCACCGAAACTGCCCTCATCGCTGCCACCGATGATATCAGCTCCCTGCTAGACAGCGGAGAAACCGCGGCCCTCATCCTCCTGGACCTGTCAGCCGCCTTTCGACACGGTCTGCCACTGCACACTACGAACACGCCTCTACTACGCTGTAATCCAAGAGAAAGCCCTGGACTGGACCTCCTCCTTCCTCTCCGGCAGAACACAGAGCGTCCGCCTCCCCCCTTTCCACTCCGAAGCCACCGAGATCATCTGCGGCGTACCCCAAGGTTCATCCCTCAGCCCAACGTTGTTCAACGTCTACATGGCACCACTCGCCCACATCGCACGACGGCACGACCTCAACATCATCTCCTACGCCGACGACACCCAGCTGATCCTCTCCCTCACCAAGGACCCCCACACCGCCAAAACCAACCTTCACGAAGGAATGAAGGCCGTCGCCGACTGGATGAGGAACAGCCGACTGAAGCTAAACTCGGACAAGACGGAGGTCCTCATCCTCGGATCCACCCCCTCGGCCTGGGCCGACTCCTGGTTGCCGACTGCTCCAGGAACACCCCCAACACCCACCGACCACGCACGCAACCTGGGGGTCATCCTCGACTCTACCCTCTCCATGACGAAGCAGGTCAACGCCGTCTCCTCCTCCTGCTTCAACACCCTCCGCATGCTACGCAGGATCTTCAAGTGGCTCTCCACCAAAACAAGAATGACGGTCACCCAGGCCCTCGTCAGCAGTAGACTGGACTACGGAAACTCACTCTATGCAGGAGCCCTGGCCAAACTCCTGAAATGGCTTTAACGCATCCAGAATGCCTCCGCACGCCTGATCCTCGACATCCCTCGCCGCAGCCACATCACACCCCACCTGAGAGACCTACACTGGCTCCCTGTCAACAAGAGGATAACCTTCAAACTCCTCACCCATGCACACAAGGCACTCCACAACACCGGACCAACGTACCTCAACAGCCGCCTCAGCCTCTACACCCCCACCCGCTAGCTCTGCTCCGCAGACCCCGCCCTCGCCACCGTCCCCCGCAGCCGAAGAGTGACCGCCGGCGGAAGATCATTCTCCCACCTCGCCGCCAAGACATGGAACACCCTCCCCATCCGCCTGCGGCAGACCGAAGACCCTCTGACTTTCAGAAGACTTCTCAAGACCTGGCTCTTCGAACAGTAGCAGCTTCCCCCTTCCCCTCCCTAGCGCCTTGAGACCCTCGCGGGTATGTAGTGCACTTTACAAATGCCATGATTGATTGATTGATTGATTGATTTCAGTACTGCAGCTGACTTTAAAACCCGATTGACTTGGATGTAGAAGATTGTTACTTTCAAGGCAAACCTGAAATGAGAGAATTAGCATGTTTTTCTAATACTTTTAAGAAAGCCGGAAGAAGAGAGATCAGCCTGTAGTTGGCATGGACCTAAGGGTCAGCCGGCGGATTTTTGAGTAGCAGCTGAATTTTGGCATGTTTCCATTTGGAAGGCACCTTTCTGGAAGCCAGAGATGCATTCAAGACTTTGTTTACAATAGGGTTACTAGCCTGGGCCACTTTGACAAGTAGCCTGGGCAGACAGGGATCAGATGGGGACCCAGCCTTCAAACATGTGATGGCCAATAAAGATTTGTTTATAGAAATAGGAGGAAAATTGAGGAAGATAGGCTCCTCGGAGAAAGACATGCTGGAGTGGGGCACCTCACTAGCACAGTCCGCTTGAGACACACTCAACAGGCTAGCTTGAAAAGTGGTTATTTTATCATGAAAGTACACAGCCAGCTGGTCAACCCATCGGCGTCAGGTTGTTGGCATCTAGTAACTGCATCTGAGTTCAGAAACATTTTAACAATTTTGAAAATGTCTTTAGATTTTTTGTCTGATTTTGTCAAATTTCTTTTCAAACAAAGATTTTTCCTCTAGATTGACCTTATAGTAATAGTCTTTTAGTGCTGCCCTTTAGGTGCATTTGTCTTCTAGATTGTAGTTTTTCTGCCTTTTCCTTTCCAGGCGTTTACAATGTTTTTTACATGTCCTTAGATTCTCAATAAACCAAGGGCCAACTGTTTAGTTCTGAGGGATCGTAGCGCAGAGAGTGGAGCTAGGTCATTTATGCTTCTAAGAATCCAATCCATACGCGTGGCGTCTACTTCAGGAACCCCAGACTGAGAAGGGGGATCTGTTTCCAAGACGTGGCTAAGGTCTGACGGAAGAACTCTTTGTAAGGCTCTAGCCATGATCTTAATTTCTTCGAAGAGAAGCTGATTGTGAATAAGTTTCGACTAATTAAACCTAATTAAATGATGATCTGACTATACTAATGGTAAAGGGTTGAGTGACACAGTCTTTACGTTGGAGAAAATTTGGTCTAAGATATGACCGGCCTGATGGATGGGCTTGAACACCTGTAGGACCATGCAGAGTGCTGACATAGTGTCTATAAAGGAGGCTATCTCCACTTCCAAAGACTTGTCCGTATGGAGGTTAAAGTCACCTAACACAAAAATGTGTATATTTGAGGGACCAAGGTGCCAGGATATTATTTAGTGATCTCAAGAAAGGGCCGGCATGGCCAGGGGGTCTGTAGATCAAAGCCCCTGTCACAGACTGTTGAGATGACAGTGTGCAATGGAAACCCAAACTTTAAGCTCTATCTAGTCCCCCACCCCCCCCGGCGATAGAAACGCAGTCGTGCTCGCTTTTACAAATTATGGCCGCCGCTCTACCTCTGCCTTTCAGGCTGAACCTCTTGAGAATGTTATATCCCAGAGGAAAGGCTGTTTCTAAGGTGGGGTTGGAGAAGTCTGTAAGCCAAGTTTCTGTTAGAAATAGAAGATCTGTTTTTTCATCATGTAATCGCTCATGAACATGCGTTTCATGCTTCTGCAGAAAGCGAACATTCAACAGAATCACTGAGAACTCCCTTGCAACTGACCTAGTTTTATGGATATGGGTGGTAAAATTGCTCTTACCGTAGACTTTAGGAATCCATTGGCAATGTAGACAACAGAAATCAGTATTCAATACATTGGATGAAGAGTGTGGTGTGCAATGTGACTCAGAGGTAAAGCTACGTGAGGTAGCACTATCGTAGGCGATCCTAAGCTTGCCACCTGCTTTAAAACTCGCAGAATGGCTGGCGCTGGCCGCTTCCGGGATGCTGACGGGCGCAGATGGGCTTGCCTTAGGCGTGTCTTCGGTACACCAGTAGCGCATCCACGCCACGCCTCTCTTTAAATACTTTATGGCCAGGGACTAGAGCAAATGGCACTGCTAATTGTCCCATAGAAGGAAAAATGGCCGAATCCCGGACAAGTACTCTCCAAAGATTTTAGCTGCTCCCTCCTCCCTGAAAGCCCTTCAAATTCAGACAGGTGTGCAAATAAGTAAAGTGCCCAGGGTTACAACAGGTATTTTAAACACGATATAAACAAATTAAAAAACAAGCATAAGAATGATCAGCAGTTTGTGCTAAGTGAGCAGAGAGGCTTTACAGGGCCTGTGCCGCTCTTTAAATACATATGGCCAGGGACTAGAGCACGCACTGATTCAAAATGCTGTCTCTGATTGTCCTAAAGGAGGTAAAATGTCCGAATACCGAACAAGTACTCCCCAAAGATTTTACCTGCTCCCTCCTCCCTGAAAACCCTTAAAATTCAAACAGATTTGCTAATAAGCAAAGTGCCCTGCATTACAAAAGGTATTTTAAACATGTTTAAAGCAAGTTAAAAAACGAGCATAAGAACGTTCAGCAGTTCCTGCTAAGTAAGCAGAGACACAACTCAAACTTTCCATTACCAATACATTGATAAGAAGACCGTTTTGGATGTTCATCACTTTTTAGTAAAAACTATTAAAAAAATCAGTTACTACCGATAAGCCTCATCCTCAAAGTAAACCACACTTGTAGTTTATTGCATTCTACATTTATTCTTATATAATTGACATTCATACATTGCTAAAACTTGAATTGTGGTAGCGCTCATTGTACTCTCAGGTGTTTGTTTGTCTTCAGTAAAAGCCCATAGCATGATAAATGTAATTCTTGCATCTTTCATTTAATTTTCAGTCTTCTTTCAACAGTAAAATGCTGACCAATATTCAGTGAACTAATCTCCTTTGATTAAGCAAATCAGTTTTCCCTAAAATACTTTCCTGACATCATGATTTTTTATGTTCAGTAAAGCACTTCAGACGAACTCGACCTTGTTATATGGTGCTGATTTCAAGTTGAACAGAACCATTCAAATGGTAAAATACCCACACATCTATCTCTTCAAGTAAGGAAGTAACTCCTTGACGTGGACCAGAGGCTGTGTAGTGTAGGGTTGGCTACCTTGAGTGGGTGGGGGTTTTGCCACAGGAACTGGCCGCAGACCAGGCCATGTGGCCAACTTCTTACCGCAGTGTGGGGTTGGCTGTGTTTATGTATTGTAGTTAAATATCACTTAACGTTAAAAAAAACCTAGAAATTCACTGAAAAAAAAGGTTAAAGTTATGGTTAGGCGTGCTAAAAAGATTTGTTGTTTTTTATTTATTAAACCTTTGAAATGCACTGAAAAAAACCAAAGGGTAAAGTAACATTATAGGTAGGTCAAATTAGCAGCGACAACATTAACATTTTGAACTAAAAAAAAAGCTGAAATTTACCACACAGTGTTCAAACTGTATACATCTTTTCTGGGAAAACACAGTTCTTCAAGATACTCAAGCCCTTTACCATAACCAATGCCCTACTACGAACACTCTTTACCGGTATCAAACACCTGACAGTCACTGAAGCTACATTGAGAAATGAAGTGGATATGATTAGAAAGTGGGTACTACTAACACTCTATGGAGAGTTTACTCTGTACCACGTTGTTTGCAGACAGTGAAACTCTCATAGAAATACACCACAGGTTATTAAAAAGTATCTACTAAGCACAGTGTACAGTCTATGCAAAACCTGTCCAAAGAGTGACTATTCATTTAAAATAACCTAGGTCTCAAGGCTCTAAAGATCATACTACCTGCAACGTTCATACTGTGGTGAAAACTTTACAGATAGCCCACCTTCTGAAGCAAAACAAGCACATGCACATAGGTCCGTACCTGGCGCACACATTCTTCTATTTTAAGTAGAAATAGTCATGCTGAGACAATTCTGTCTAATAACTCAAGGCTGCTTACAATACTTAGGGCCTTATTTACAAGGCCATTGCCCGGCCGGTGCATCTCTTTTTTTGACACACCGGCATTGCAGTGTGCCTGCGGGACTTTTCATGGTCTTGTAAATATGGGCCCCATTCAAGCATTACTCTGTGTGAAGGGGGTGTTCCATGAGTGTTGCTGTGGGTGTTCCCACACAACAACTATGGAACCTGACACATTCCCAGAGTTATTACGTTTTGTAAGGCTGGGAATGAGTCAGAATCCTACGCCTCCACACGAGAGACGGAGGAGTGGTGCAACGAGGAGAAATACTTTTATTTCTGCTTGTTTTGACCTCTTTCTATGCGTGCTGCATAAAAAAGGAAAAAGCCATCAATGATTGTTTTTGTGGCGGAAGGTGTCCCTTCCTGCACAAAAACAATGATCCCCCACAATGCAGGCACCCTTGCAACAAGACGCAAGGGTGCCAGTGCTGGCGCATGGCAGCCAACTGTACGCCGGTGAAGGAGAAAGCACACAGATTTGTTGTATTGTTGTTAATACAACGCATCCTTGTGTTTTTAAAATGTAGTATGTAGAATCTTTGCCCTGTTGGAAACTTTTTCTGCAATACCAAAAACTTGTGTGGAACATGCTGTCACCTGCACCCAGAGTTACTCTTCAACAGAAAGATTTATAATGTGTTCAGTACCTCTACACACCTAAGATGCACTAGGAGCAAATGTGTTTTGTAAACACTTACACCCATTAGCTTGACACAGGCTGTACAAAATTTGGTAGAAAAGTAATATGGTAGTTACACACCACTATGTAAACTATTAACCCCTTCGCTGCTAGGCCTTTCCCCAATGTGCTAAGCCTTTTTTTTTGCTATTTGGGGTAGTTCGCGCTCAGGCCCCTGTAACTTTTTGACCACATAAGGTATCCACGCCAAATTTGCGTCCTTTTCTTCCAACATCATGGGGATTCAAAGGTACCCAGGGTGTGTGGTTTCCCTTGGAGGGGACCCAGACATTAGCCAAAATACAGCTACATTTTGTGTTTATGGGGGAAAAATGGGAAAAAGTGCTCCAAATGAAAGCGTCTGGTTTTTCCCTGCAAATGTAATCAACAAAGGGTTTGTGGGGCTGAAATCACAATTTTCCCAGCTTTTAGGGACTGACAGACTTTTGTCAGAAAACCAACATTTTTTACACAGTTTTGGAATATTAAAGGGATTTAGCCTATTTTTGCTATTTTTTGTGCTTTTAACCTTCTTCCAGTAAATGGTAGAAATGGGTATGAAAGCAATAATGGATCCTAGAAAGCTATACATTTTAGAAATGTAGACAACATTCTGAATACAGCAAGGGGTCATTTGTGTAGATCCTTCAAGGTTTCTTTATAGAAACTAACAGTTAAATATAGGAAAAATTGAAAATTAGTTGAAAAAAACAGCCATTTGTGCCAACGTTTTCACCTGTAACTTCTTCTATTTGTGACAGCTGTTTGAAAGCAATATACCGTTACATCCGCTGGACCTTTCTGGTTGTGGGGATATATAGGACTTGTAGGTTCACCAAGAACCCAACAAACCCAGAGCCAATAAACTGAGCAGCGTCTTGCAATGGTTTTTCATTATGTACCGGGTATATAGCAATTAATTTGGGAAAATATATTCACGGAAAAATCGGTATGAAAGACACCTTTGTATTTCTGAAATTGGAACAAAATATAGAGTTTAGAAACAGTAGATATTTGCACATTTCCGAAATTGTGAGTACCCATACTAGCATGAAAATTATAGGTCATTTTTCAAAATGACTACTTTTTTACACACTGTCTTTCATTTGGAAGGCAGAAATGCATCGAAAGTCAATAGGTAATAACAGTTGCTCTACAATTCGGTGTTACCCTAAGTTTCCCGAAAAAAATGGTACCTCACTTGTATGGGTAGGGCTAAGGCCCGCAACAGGAAACGGCCCAAAACGGAACGTGGACACACTTTATTTTTACAGTATAAACTGACCCTTTTTTTGCAAAGTGCCTAGTTGTAGATTTTGAACCCTAGCTCTGCCGGCACTGAGGGAAACCTAGCAAACCTAAACATTTTTGAAAACTAGACACCCAGGGGAATCCAGGATGGGGTGACGTGACTGGCTCTCACTAGGTTCTGGTACCCAGAATTCCTTGCAAACCTAAACATTTGACCAAAAAAACACATTTTCCTCACATTTCTGTGGTGGAAAGTTCTGGAATCTGCGTGGATCCACAAAATTCCACCCACCCCGCGTTCCCCAAAGTCTTCAGAGAAAAATGGTTCCTCACTTATGTGGGTAGGCCTAGTGGTCGCGACAGAAAACGGCCTAAAATGCAACATGCACACACCACATTTTCACAGTGAAAACTGACCCTTTTTTTGCAAAGTGTCTAGCTGTAGATTTGGAACCCTAGCTCTGCTGGCACCTAGGGAAACCTAGCAAACCTATACATGTTTTAAAACTAGACACCCAGGGTAATCCAGGATGGGGTGACTTGACTGGCTCTCACCAGGTTCTGGTACCCAGAATTCCTTGCAAACCTAAACATTTGACCAAAAAAACACATTTTCCTCACATTTCTGTGGTGGAAAGTTCTGGAATCTGCGTGGATCCACAAAATTCCACCCTCCCCGCGTTCCCCAAAGTCTTACGAGAAAAACGGTACCTCACTTGTGTGGGTGGGTCAAGTACCCGCGACAGGCAAGGGCCTAAAACCTATTGAGGCGACATCAAAACTACCTTTCACAAAACAACCTGGTTTTGCAAGGGGGGTCCCATGAGTTTTAGGCCCGGGCTTGGCAGCCATCTAGGGAACCTATCAAACCCAAACATTTCTGAAAACTAGACACCTGGGGGAGTCCAGCGAAGTATGGCTTGCGTGGGTCCCTCAACATTTTCCTACCCAGAATCCCCTGCAACCTCAAATTTAGCTGAATTTTTTTTCGGTGTGGGAAAGTTCTGGAATCTGCTTGGATCCACAAATTTCCTCCCCCCCAGCGTTCCCCCCAGTCTCCCGATAAAAATGGTACCTCCCTCGCGTGGGTGGGTCAAGGACCCGTGACAGGCAAGGGCCCAAAACCTATTCAGGCGACATCAAAATTATCTATCACAAAACAACCTGGTTTTGCAATGGGGGTCAATGAGTTTTTGGCCCCGGGCTCGGCGGCCATCTAGGGAAACCTACCAAACCCACACATTTCTGAAAACTAGACACCCGGGGGAGTCCTGCGAGGTATGGCTTGCGTGGGTCCCCCAACATTTTCCTACCCAGAATCCCCAGCAAACCTCAAATCTAGCTGAAAAATCACTTTTTTCTCAAATTTCTGTGTGGGAAAGTTCTGGAATCTGCGTGGATTTACAAATTTCTTATCACCCAGCGTTCCCACAGGTCTAAATAAAAATGGTACCTCACTTTAGTGGGTGGGCATAGTAGCTGAAACAGCAAATGGCCCAAATCGTACTGTGGAGACTTCAAAATTACCTATAACAAAACTACCTGGTTTTGGGGGGGGGGGCACCTGTTTTTTTGGCCCTGGGCTCGCCACCATCAAGGGAAACCTACCAAACCCACACATTTCTGAAAACTAGACACCCTGGGGAGTCCAATGAGGTATGCTTGCGTATCATTTAAATCGGGAGAACAAGGGGAACGCTGGGTGGTAGGACATTTGTGCCGGCACTGTGATCCCACGCAAAAATGTAAGGAAAAAGTGATTTTTTCAGCTAAATCTGAGGTTTGCAGGGGATTCTGGGTAGGGAAAGGTTAGGGGATCCACACAAGCCATACCTCATTGGACCCCCAGGGTGTCTAGTTTTCAGAAATGTGTGAGTTTGGTAGTTTCCAGAGATGGCCGCAGAGCCCGGGGCCAGCCAGTGGACCCCCCCCCCCTTGCAAAACTAGGTTGTTTCGTGATAGGTAATTTTGATGTCGCCTCAATAGGTTTTGGGCCCTTGCCTGTCGCGGGTACTTGACCCACCCACACGAGTGAGGTACCATTTATATCGGGAGACCTGGGGGGAATGCTACGTGGTAGGAAAATTGTGATTTTTCTGACAACAGAATATTATGACACTGTAATGCAAGGAAAATGCGTGACTATAGTCACATTTTGAGTTTTGCATGGCATTGTGAGTAAGAAACCTTGTTGGGATCCATGAGAAGCACACCACCCAGCACTCCCCATTTTTTTAAAATTTACAGAAATATCTAAAGTTGTTAAATTTTCCCTAGAGGCAGAATACACCTTAGCACAAAAAGATAAATGAGACAAATATGACTGCCTATACACCAGTTCCTCAAGTGCACACACATACTGGTTGGATTTGGCACGAGGGTGAGTGAAAGGTTCAAAATGTATATTTTATTAACAAGAGATTTCACGAAAAGGAAATGCACTGTTAATAATTAAAAGGTTAAAAACCTGAGCCAATGACTCACAGCTCATGAGCTGTAAAGCCACGACAAGGCACCAACCTCTTTACAGGTCATTCACACACCTTTCATACTTGACACACACTTTCACACCACCAGCTGCTGCTCCAGCACATTACAACACTCACATCCACAGACAATGTAGAGACAATGTACACCCTGGCAGAGAGAGACAGAAAAGACAAATATTCCTTCAAAATGAACAATTCCTTAAGTACTCACACATACTGGTTGGATTTGGCACGAGGGTGAGTGAAGGTTCAGAGCGTAAAATTCTATTCACAAAAGATTTCACAAAAAGGAAATGCACTGTTAATATTTAAAAAGTAAAAAACCTGAACCAATGACTCACAGCTTGTGAGCTGTAAAGCCACGGCAATGCACCAACCTCTTTACAGGCCATTCACACACCTTTCAAACGTGACACACGACCATTCACACCGCCAGCCGCGGGCCTAGCACATTACAATATTCACATCAACAGACAGCGCCATTCAAGGGCCCATCACCTTCATACGCCCACATGACTGACACAGCAATCACACCGGCTGGTGGTTGACATAGTGTCTGCAGTGGCGTTTGACTAGCAGAGTGTGTAATGACTAGCTGCAAGTCACTACTCACGCACTGCCAGCCAAATGCCAGCCCACGCACACCGACAGCCAAGCACCATCCCATCCCCACTGCCAGCCAAGCGCCAGTCCACGCACACCAACAGCCAAGCACCAGTCCACGCACACCGCCAGCCAAGTGGCAATTCACACACACCACCAGCCAAGCGCCAGTCCACGCACACCACCAGCCAAGCGCCAATCCACGCACACCGCCAGCCAAGCGCCAGTCCACGCACACCACCAGCCAAGTGCCAATCCACGCACACCGGCAGCCAAGCGCCAGTCCATGCACACTGCCAGCCAAGCGCCAGCCTATGCACACCGTCAGCCAAGAGCCAGTCCACGCACAGCGTCATTAATTTTTTTTAACAAGAAAGCAAACACAAACCAATTGCAACTAGATACAAAACTATAACTACAAAAACAAGAGCAGTAACTAAAGACATCATTCTAATGCCAAACGTAAAACTGAACAACTATAAAAAACCATACAGACCAGGCAGTACACTATTAGAATCACGGTTGCTCCCAAAAACTCTTTTGAGTGTGATAACATCGGAAACGTGGGCACACACAGCCCAGGATTAGAAGGACAATTGGCACAGTGCATACGACTCTCCTTCTGCATACCTCTTCGCAAGCAGACTCTACATCTCTTAAAGGGATTGTTTTTTGGGGCGTGGGAGGAATTAAATCAGGAAAGTGGCGATCTTTCAATCTAGCCACATCCTCCACCACTCCAACTCTAGGAACACTTGCCTGTTCCACAACAACAAGGCTGCCTATCACAGACTCCTGAACATGAACAAAAGTCATCTTTGACGCAAGAGAACACTCCTTGAACACAACAAAAGCATTGAAAGTTGTTAAATTGAAGAGATGGATGGCCAACTTCTTATACCAAATGTAAGCCTTACGAACAGCAGTGTAAGGTTTCAACCTCTGATCTACTCTATCGACACCACACATGTGCTTATTGTACTCTACAATGCACACAGGTTTGCGTACTTCAGCAGCCTGACCCCAAACAGTCACAGGTGAAGTACTCTCATCATGAATGGTAGTCGGCAAGTACACATTCCGCCTGTCCAGAAATTTCACAGCTAGCAGTTCCTCAGTACGCAAGGCACTGCACCCTCTGAAGATTTTTGCAAACAAGCTCTTTTGGGTAACCCTTACGGTTAGAGCGGATTGTACCACAAGCAAAAGTGTCCACTTTAAACAATTCCTTAAACAATTGCACAGCAGTGTAGAAGTTATTAAGGTACCAATGGTGGCCACTGTTAAACAGTCCTCTAGCAAGATCCCACACAATTTTCTTTGAAACTACAAAAGTGGACGGACAACCAGGGGGGTCAATAGTGGAATCCCTACCAGTTTTCACCCGGAAATTATAGACATATCCTGTCCTACTCTCAGACATATACATCTTAATTCCATAACGTGCCCTCTTGCTAGGAATGTACTGCTTAAAAACCAAACGGCCCTTGAACAGGACCAAAGACTCATCAACAGCTATTTCTTTCCCTGGAGTATAGATCTCTTAAAATCGATCCATAAAGTGATCAAGAACAGGCTGAATCTTAAAAAGACAGTCACTGTCAGGGTGATCTTGTGGCAACGTCAAAGCATAATCAACAAAATGCGGCATCCGAAGCAAAAGTAAATACTGATCACAACTAATAATTGCAGGAAATATGGCCGTTGCCATCAAGGGACTGGTAGACCAATATGAAGCCATGGACGGATTCCTTATCAAGCCCATCAAAAAAGTCAAACCCAAAAACTTCTTCATCTCATCCAGATTTGTGGGAGTCCACCAGGTAGCACTAGAGCGGGGCCTATGTCTGGCACTGTTGTCCCTCAAAAACTGTTCAGCATACAAATTAGTCTGCTCAACAATCTCATCCAAAAATACATCATCCATGAACAGCTGAAAAAACTGTATAGGCAAAAAAAATTCACAATCCACTCTACACCCTGCATCGGCACTAGAGGCAGGCAACACTGGCTGCACCATGTTTGGATCAACCCAGAATCCAGCATTTCCAGTAGGAATCCTTGCAGCCTCAGGCTGCAATACCGATGTCTCTTGCTGCACCATCGACACATCAGTGTCCTCCTCTAAAACAGGCACTTTATCCGCACTGAGAGTAACTTCATCTGCACTGAGAGTACCTTCATCATCAGATGATTCCTCGTGGACAGAAAACTCACTGCGAGAATCTTGCACTACCTCCTCTCCCTCAGACGCACTATCAGTCTCATAATCCTGCTCAGAGGAAGATTCAAAAAGCATACCAACCACCTGCTGAGCAGTAATTCTACGGCTAGTCATAATCCTTACTAATAAAGGTAACTTGTCAAGCAACTTTGTAAATCAAGCAATAAACAAAATGTGTCTTTATCACAAAGACCTATATATTCCAAAACTATTCCACTCACTTGCCAGAAGCAGCTAGACTCACCACCACCTACTCTGCACAGACACAGTAAGGATTAACAATATCCCACTAAAAAATAAAAATAAAAAATAAAATTACCTTTAAGACAATGGAAAACCCATCGCAAATAATTTCATTGTCAAAACACTAACTAAATATGCTGCCATTATGACACCACTTACAAAAAATTAAATCATACATGACAATAATACTCATTTGGAGTAAACACAACAAAAATGTTTTTCTTACCAAATAAATGCAATTACGCAAAACTGCAGAACAACCACTGCCAAAACCGCAAACAAGAATCAAAAGCTTTACACTAGAATAAAAAGGAGAAAAAAACATTACAATCACATAGGCAAATAAGGCACCAGTCCACACACAATCCACCAACCAAGCTAATGGGTAGGTGGACCTAAGAGTATAAATAAAATATTCACTCCTGTAAAAGGGGAGCAACCCTTTCCCAAGAGGCCCCTCCCCAACACCAAAATTAAAAAATCCTGGTGTTTAGTGGCCTCTGCCCCCCATGGGGGCAGATTGGCCTAAAAACATACTGCTGATCTGCCACCCAAAGAGGGCAGAGATGGCCACAATCATCCTCCCATAAACGGGAGCGACCCTTGTCAAAGGGGCTGCTCCCCAACATAAAAAAAAAAAATCCCTGGTGGCCTAGTGGCCATATAAAAAAAATCAGCTGATCTGCCCCCCAGGGGGGCAGAAACTGCCAAATTAATGCTCCCCAGAGGGGAGAGACCCTTTCCCAAGGGGCCACTCCCCACAAATAAATCCCTGGTGGTCTAGTGAGCCCGATTTTTTAAAAAAAATAGCGAGATGGGGGCCGACAGCCAAAAACATTGCCGCCAAGGGGGAGCGACCCTTGCCCAAGGGGACACTCCCCACAATTTTTCTTATTTTTTGCAGAGTGTTATATAGCGCGAACTTGACCCGAATCCAATCAGGTATCAGAGCGCTTTACATAGCACCAGTTACGTTACATTAGGACACACATTCATTCTTTGTTAGGCACGGGGAGATTAAGTGATTTGCCCAGAATCACAGGATGTTCAGCGTCATTAATGAGACTCGAACCCAGTTCCCCAGGTCCGAAGTCGAGCGCCCTACAAATGAATCCCTGGTGGTCTAGTGGGCCCCTAGGGGGGAGCAGACAGCCAAAAACCTTGTCCCCAAGGGGGAGCGACCTTTGCCCAAGGGGCGACTCCCCACAAATGAATCCCTGGTGGTCTAGTGGGCACCTAAATAAATAAAAAATGGCGAGATCTGCTCCCCTGGGGGGGCGCAGACAGCCAAAAACATTGCCCCCAAGGGGAGCGACCCTTGCCCAAAGGGCCACAACCCCACACATTAATCCATGGTGGTCTAGTGGGCCACTAAATAAAAAAAAAGGCCCGAACTGCCCCCTAGGGGGGCAGACACAGCCAAAACATATTGTCCCAAAAGGGGAGCTACCCTTGCCTAAGGTGTCGCTCTCCGCAAACAGTTAAACACATTTTTAATGAGGAAAAAAAATCCCTGCTGTCTAGTGGGCATTCCTGCTGCACGATCGCCTGATTGTGCAGCAGGAATGCCCAAAAGAGGCATCAGGGCCTCTTTTGTTTAAATACCCCCTCCCCTGAGGAGAAACTTACCTCCACTCTTCCCGACGCGCTGGATGCAAATGGCTTCCAGCGCGTTGGGAATCCTCGTTGGGAATCCTCTAATGACGTCATTAGATGACGTGGAGGGGGGGCAGGGTTAGTCAGGGGAAGGGCTTCCCCTGCCGCACCCGGTGGGGGCACCTTAAACGGCGGCCCACGGGGGAGCGCCAGCGCTTCCCCCATGGGTGGGTGCAAGGACGGCCGGGAGCCGTCCAACGCCCACGCCCACCGTGACGTCGGGTTAAACAAATTAACACACTCATTGGATGATGTCATCAGGGATATCATCAGTGATGTCATCAATAATGTCATAGAACATGTCATGGGCAATGTCATATGTGAGGTCATAAGTATGGCATGGCAGGGGCGCAATTTAAAGTTAGCTCCTCCAGCTATAACTGGTGAATATCTGTGGTTCTTTTAAGTTAAAAGTGTAAATGTTGTCACTGACTGTCAAAATTTCCTAACTATAATGTTACTTTAACCTTGTTTTTTCAGTGAATATGTGTGTGTGTGCGCGTGTGTATATATACACCATGATTGTTTTTAACATTTTTCCTCATCTCTTTTTATAGATTTTAAAAATACTAGAACCTGTATTTTTATGAAACATGTCTTATCTATATATGCATTTTTGTATATATAATATATATGTGTATTTAATTATTTATATATGTATTTGTATAAATGAATTACCACTTGCACTATTTTGCACAACTGACTGTAGATAAACATATGCTAAATTCATCTACACCTTCAATATTGTGAATGAAATGAAAATGAAGGTGGAATTATTGTAATGGTATTTATACCGACATGTAACAAACTCTACATATGAGCAATTAAGTAATGCGACTATTTTTGAGCATTGTCACTTTAACATTCACGGTGGAAAAAAGAAGGAAAAAAACACAAACTAATAAATTGTATTTAAACAGTCATGTGACTTCAAAGGGTATCATGTGATCAAGGCTCTACGGAGTTGATACGCGTTATGGCTGACTTACCTCTAGAAAATAAATTTGATTGAATGCACCGAGATGTGGTCCGTGCTCCTTTCTTCTACATATTGAAGTGCCAAGCAGCAGCGGAGTGTTTTTTGATATTCTAAACCGGTTTTTCGCCTTCCCCGGTTGTACACGGACCCCCCCTCGACGTAGGCTGACAGTGCACAAGGAAGACGCTGTCTGGCAACAGACACCTTTGTTTGAATCCAGGAGGATTATTGCATGTTCAGCCCCTCAGCCAACGCGGAAAACGGATGCTGTGACCCACAGAAGCAAAGCCAAGCAGGACGGACCCGGGTCGAAGGACTCGGAAAGTGCTGACGACGGCGGCTGGAGGTAGGAGCAGCAAAACAAGCGAACTGGCTGGGTAGAGGGGAGTGCTACAGACGTGAGTTAGAGATTGCCGATTAAAATTATTTTAGGTGCAAAAGACTCTATAAACTCTACAGTCTATTTAACACTAGAAACACATATCAAAATCTTGAGGTAATGTCAGCCGATGCGCTTAGAGATCGTGAGGCGGCTGCCATGGCAATGTTTGATGATTTAAACACACCAAGCACAAACTACGTAGCCCAGAATGCACCAACTGTGGCAAAGAATGCAAGTCTCCGTGACAAATACCGGAACTTGGAAAAGTTAATGAAAAACGAGTAGGGCAAATGGTGGGAGGGTGGCTCCCTCCAGCGATATTTAGATGTAGGAAGGATTCCACGTGGTTTGCGCATACTAATTGCCCCGAGTTTCGAGACGCCAGACCCACAGATGATGAAGGAGTGGGCTGAGACGAATCTAGAATCATCAAAGAGACTCGTAATTTTGTTAGTAAAATATGCTGAGTCGGATCGTCTCAAGTTACAAGAACAGATAGACACTCTAACTGAGGAAATAGAAACCATGGGGCAGGGTGAAGAAACTAAAAGAGCAGATGACAGCGCCTAAAGAAAGATGAAGACAAAATAAGGGAGCGCAAAACAAATAAGTACCATTGGCACAAAGCCGATTATGAGTGTGGACGTATTTTTACCTTTGCCAAAAAATATGAAAATATCCAAATATAGTGGCAATCTACAGATGTTATCCAAGGGTAAAAATAGTTCCAAACAAGCCACCTCGTCCACTTCTGATCTAAGTTCGGCAATTGAAAGTGAAACCGAAGTTGAAAACAGAGACAAGAGAGTCCCAGTTGCCATTTCTCTTGCTGAAGAACTTGATTTTTTAGTTGAGGAAAGAAAACAAACGCTTCGACCAAAAAGGCAAAAACAAACAACAAAAAAACAATCAAACGAAGAGAAAGGAGAAGGGCAAAACAAAGGAGAACAAACCAGACGGTACCAAACACGTCGATGGAACCGAAAATTAAGGAAACACAGGGCAATGCAAACAACATCACTGTGACCAACTTATCAGCGATGACTCCGAATTCAGCAGAATTACAATTGCTCTCATTTGGGCTCTCCTTTTGCCCGGAAAGTTCATTTAACTATGCTGCAACTAGGGTAGACGTTTTCAAGGCCATAAGAAAACTAAAGCTCCAAAAATATCATCTTATTAAAGCGGCATACGCTCTCTTGTGAGATCTTTTGTTTTTTCAACAGTGGGTTTAGAGCCCAACCATTACTTACCATTATTTGGCTTCATTGTCACTCTCGTTTGCTTGCTGAAGTTTCACGTCTCTTCGGTGTTTGTCCCTTCCATTGAGCATGGACTTGCTACTTGTGTGCTTCACTGCTCATTTTTTTTTACAGGCTTCTTGTTTCTTTGTGTTTAACCACTCTTTTAGAGTGCGTGTTTTTCAGATATCTCCCTCATATACTTATTCCCCTTCCTGTTCCTCCTGCCTGTCAACCTTCTGCTGTCGATCTGTTTGCTCGTGCACCTCCCATCTACCCTTTTGTTTGTCTGCTTGCCCCAGCACCCTCTCTCCCACCCTCCATTGTTCGAGTGGGTGCTCCCCCTCCCTTCAACCCTCCATTTACTGTGTGCTTGCTCCCAGCCCCTCCATCCTAACCTCTGCTGTCCGTCTGCTTACCTTTTGCCCCTCCAGGCCACCCTCCATTGTCTGTTGCCTCAAGACTCACCCTCACATTGTGGTCCATGTTGCTCACCACCGCCCTCCCTCTGTTGTTTGTCTTGTCCCCCACCCTCCCTCCCTTCCTCATTTGTCCATGTTGTCCACCCACCTGCCCTCCCTTTATAGTTCATGTTGCCCGACCTTCCGTAACATGCTGGCCCCCTTCCCACCTTAACAGAAAAAAAGCAATATGTCGTGGCACTGTCATAGTGCTTGTTTACCTACACCCTCAGTTATCTGAGTTGAACTCCCACCCGCCGTTCGTGTTGCCTCCCACCATACAATTAAAAAAGTGATACGACGCAGACATCGCTTGCTACATCATAGCGCTTTTTCACAACACACTGAGTTCTCCGTGTTGCTCCCCACACACCCTCCCTGCCTCTGTGTTGGCTCCTGCTAGCAAAGAGAGGCATTGGATTACCATAAAAATCTGCCTGTTACTCTTTTGGCCAGAGTGGGCATAAGCGTAGGACCTGTAAGAAGTTATGCTGTTATGATCTGACTTGGAAGAAGGCGACTTCTCATGTGGAAAGACCTTGCCCCTGCCAAGGAGGATAAAGAGCAGGGTCATAGCTCTGAAGCCTTCTTGAAGTGATCCGGCAAAAGCCACAAAGGTTTTCTTTCTACAGCCTAGACTTTAGGGTAGTGTCTCCCATTGGCAGTGGTAGTCTGTTTGTTTCTTGAACAATTTGAATTTTCTGTTTAGCCCTTACAAATACCGATCTATAGTGGGTTGAAGTTATAGTTTGAGATTAACCCTAAAGCACAGTTGCCTACTTCCACATGGTGGATTAGTAGGTGCCATAATTCCCAAGAATGTAACATCCTGACTAAAAGCAGATTCAGACTAACAAAGCCCCTGTGACTCATTCTGAGCAAGCTGCAAATTGCACTGCCTCCTGGGGACAAAGTGTACTTTGGTATTGACCAGGTGTGTAATTTGCACCACATTCTGGTTTATGTACCCAGAATGGGCGGCATCTAAACAGGGCATGTGCACCGTTTACCTGCACAATTTTTGTTAGGTTTTACCCCGAGGAAGTCATAGTCAAAACGCCCTGCTGAGCACAGTTTGTAAATTGCAACAGTCGTTCTCAAGGAATTTTTTCTGAATGAGAACTGATCGTCTATACAAGCAATACCAAGTGTACACCTCTGTGGTGTTAGAAAAGGACTATACCTCCAAGAATCTTTGATTTGCTAACATAAAATTCAGGCATGCATTTGATATATCATCTGACATAGTCAAATCATCAAATCAAAGCATTAAATAGTCTTCATTAAATTCGAGAATATATCATAATTTCCAAAGTAGGTGTAACATCAAGCTAGACAGTGCTGACGGTGTATTGCCCAGTGGCTGGTGAGTTAAAACACACACAAACCAACAAACCGATATAGACTACAAGTATTGTCAGGGGTGAGTCTGTGTTCTAGTGGAACAATAGTTACCAGTATCCATATTGGTTCTGAATGTTGATGTTTCGACCCTAAGCAGGCAATATGTCCAAGGGTCTTTTCTGGACAGAAGGAGATTTCAGTCACTCAAAACCTACAAAAATGGAGAAAGTCCAATTAGACCATGGTCGGTGAACGAGGGTAGTAGATATGAGAGAGAGAGAACAAAAATGACTACTCAGATGCTTGGGAAACCTAAAATAGAACATGCTGTGTAAACAATAAAACAGAACACGAGTGCAACCACCTGTAATTGGAAAGTCCAGTATATAGGATCCACAGGCGAACAGAACATCTGTGCCTTACCTATAACGTGAAAAAGATAACAAATTATTCATGAAATGGAGAGTCCTGGATTATTTGCTAGGTAAGTGGCCTAAAGAAATACTAAAAGCGAGGTGACTCTAAAATCTTGTGATTGAGAGATGGAAGAGGGCCACAAAATATAGGTAACTCACCCCAGGGAATGAAAGAATATCTGTAAAAGCTACTTCTACTTCATATCAGAAGTAAGACATCAGACTTCAATAGCTAAAAGATAGAGAGCCAGGACTGGCTTACCATAAAATGCACACTGAATAATCAACGATGTGATCTTCTGTGAGACTGGAGCGCACATACAAAATGGCATATGGCCAAACAAAGCATGCCTTATGAAAGATAGCAGCATATGTGTGGACACAAGGGCCGCCTTCTATGTGTACAATATTAGCACCAAAACTTAGCCGTAGAATCACAATGAGACTGTGTTGGAAATACTCCACTCCCACACCGGAAAGGGTGGTGGTAACGGGGTCTCTCCAGACATACACAGTGGTAGCTTGGCTCGAGTGGTCAGGGGTCAGGCACCGTGTTAAGAATACGCAATACCCATACAATAACCATGCGTGCATCCGTTCCAAAAACCACACTACACCTTAAAAATTATACTGAAAATATATCTCTTTATCTTCTTTTCTCTTAGTTGCTGATTGAATAAATAATAATACAATCACAGAACACAAGGCTTCTCCTTAAAAAGTGCAGGTCAAATAAATAGTAACACTTTACAGGTGCAATAAATAGGTTCAGGTCAAATAAATACTGTGAGGGAATAAAAACTGTGCAGGAATAACTTAGCTCAGGACAATAAATACATTACAGGAATAATTTAGATAAATACAATAAATACAGTACCCTCAATAAATAATATCAGCCAACAATGACATTTGTAATATCAGATCACATTTTAAATACTATGGGCTGATTTGGCCCAGTCACAGCTTGTGGTTAGGTGGATGGCCTGAGGGTGTCTCACCTAGCTTGGGTAAGGCTGAGGCTAAAACTGAGGTAGATCAAGGGTAATCTAGGAATCTGGCTCTCCCAAACTACACCACCCCTCACACAGGTCACTGTATCAGTCTCAGTCCACCCGTGGCACTTCCAGGCTGGTTCTAACACCTCTTTATCCCTTAGGATGGTCTCTTAGAGCTCCACAGGGCCTTAGGCGCCCTCTATTCCACTTACTGCCCTTTTTATGAAGCTCCGACGCCGCTGGAGTCGTGTCGACGCCGTGAGGCGGTTCCGGTTCGATGTCGGCGGCCTCGGCACAATGTCAGTTCTTGACGACGCCGGTAGGCGGTTCCGGTTCGATGACGGCGGCCTCGGCTCGATGTCGACCTCCGGTTCGATGACGTCGGGCTGTCTTGGCTCGATGTCGACTTCGGGCGGCTCCGGTCCGATGGCGACCTCAGGTTCGATGACGTCGGCCGGCCTTGGCTCGATGTCGACTTCCGGCGGCTCCGGAGTGCGATCCCCACTCCCGACCTCCGGTGCTCCTCTCCTCAGGTTCCGGCGACTCCGGAGTGCGACCTCACTCCCGACCTCCGGTGCTCCTCTCCTCAGGTTCCGGCGACTCCGGAGTGCGACCTCCACTCCCGACCTCCGGCACGCTTCACCTCGGTCTCCGGCGACTCCGGAGGGCGGACCTCACTCCCCCGTCGACGCCGCTCACTCGACCTCGGGTGACTTCCTCCTCGACCTCTGGTACTCTCTACGACCTCCGTCGGCGCCCTCTCTCGACCTCTGGCGGCTCCGGGTACGACGTCTGCTTTTCCAGTCAGCGCCGCTTCTCCACCTCGGGCTCCGGGTCTCTAGGCTTCTCGACGTCGGACTCCAGGAAAACCAATAATCAGGTCAGGACTTTGCTGTTCTTTGCTTCTAAGGCCTGTTCCTGCTGTCCAGGTCCTTAAGATGGTTTTTCTTGCTTCTTCCCACACAGGGCTCCAGGCTGGGCTCAGTCAGTAGGGACTAGTATCAAGGGTGGGTTTATGGACCCCACTCCAGGCACAAGTTTCCACCCCTGCTGCCTCACTCCTTCCTCCTTCAGGTTTCTGCTGCTCTCTCTTCACCAGTCAGGTGCCAACTGCCAGCTCCAACTGCCAACTCTCTGTCTTAGCTTCCCAACATTCTAAACCGCCTCCAACTGTCACAGGGCTCCAGAATGTTGCAGAAGGTTCTAGTAGGTTCCAGTGGGTTCTGATGATGTCACAGGTGGCCACCATTTTGTGCTCCAGGCCCTCAGACAGAAGTTCCAGGGGTAGATAAAATGGCTCCCTGAATCTGCATCAATACTAAAAAGTCTGGTGGTTCCCAAAAAGGAAAAATACTAACAGGGCTTGAGGCAAAAGTGGGACAAAATAAATAATGGAGAGGAGGGACCACCCAAAGGGCTGACAGGTCTAACACGCGTCCCCCCCAGCTGAAAGTGGGGAGAGCTACCCAACCCCTTGGGAGTTCTCTTCACTAAGGCTGAAATACCTTGAGAGACCGTCTGCATTGGCGTGGTCCACTCCAGGCCGATGTTCCACCTGAAAGTCCATTCCCTGTAGGGAAATAGACCACCTCAACAACTTGGGATTCTCCCCCTTCATCTGCATCAGCCAACGAAGGGGTCTGTGGTCGGTCTGAACCAGGAAGTGCGAGCCAAACAGGTATGGCCGCAACTTCTTCAGAGCCCATACCACTGCAAAGGCTTCACGCTCTATTGCACTCCACTTCTGTTCCCTGGGAAGTAGTCTCCAGGATAGGAAGACCACGGGTTGATCCAGACCCTCTTCATTGAGTTGCGATAACACTGCCCCAATGCCATGTTCTGATGCATCCGTCTGGACAATGAACTCCTTGGAAAAGTCTGGGGCCCTTAAGACCGGGGCCTCGCACATGGCTTTCTTCAGTCTCACAAAGGCCTGCTGACAAGCCTCCGTCCAGACTACCCGTCGAGGTTGTTTCTTGGACGTAAGCTCCGTGAGGGGGGCTACAATGGTACCGTACCCCTTCACGAAGCGGCGGTAATATCCCGCGAGGCCCAGAAAAGCTCGGACCTCAGTCTGTGTCTTGGGGGGTTCCCAGGCCATGATGGCCTCGATCTTCGCCTGGAGGGGTTGCACCGCTCCCCTACCCACCAAGTGTCCAAGGTACACTACCGACCCCTGCCCGATCTGGCACTTGCTGGCCTTGATCGTCAATCCAGCTTGTCTCAGGGCCTGGAGAACAGCTTGCAGGTGACGCAAGTGATCCTCCCAGCTGTTACTGAAGACGGCTATGTCATCCAGATAAGCAGCAGAGAAACTCTCCATTCCGGTGAGGATCTGGTTTACCAGGCGCTGAAACGTGGCAGGTGCGTTCTTGAGCCCAAAGGGCATCACACAGAACTGGTAGTGGCCATGGGGCGTGGAGAAGGCTGACCTTTCCCTTGCTCCATCAGTCAAAGAGATCTGCCAGTACCCAGAGGTAAGGTCAAAGGTACTTAGATATTGGGCAGCTCCCAGCCGGTCAATTAATTCATCCGCCCTAGGGATCGGATGGGCATCAGTTTTGGTCACTGAATTCCGTCCCCGGTAGTCCACACAGAACCTCAGTTCCGGTTGGGCACCCGGTGGTGCAGCTTTTGGTACTAGTACCACCGGACTGGACCAGGGGCTGCTAGAAGGTTCGATCACTCCTAGCTCCAGCATCTTAGTGACTTCACTGTGAATGCTGGCCTTCACCTTGTCTGACATCCGGTAGATCTTGGACTTCACAGGTGGGCTGTCTCCGGTGTCCACGTCATGGACGCACAGGTGAGTCCTACCCGGGACAAGGGAGAACAACGAAGAGTACTGTCCCAGGACCTGGCGGCAGTCCTCCTGCTGTTCAGGAGTTAGAGATGGGGAGAGAATCACTCCCTCCACCGACCCATCCTTCTCTTGAGACGCAAACAAATCGGGGAGAGGCTCGCTTTCCACGTCCTCTGCTCCGTCAGTCACCATCATCAAGATGACTTCGGGCCTCTCGTGGTGGGGTTTGAGGCGGTTGGCGTGCAGCACCCGTAGGGGCTGACGAGGGGTCTTCAGGTCCACCAAGTAGGTAGCCTTACCCTTCTTCTCCAACACCTCATAGGGTCCTGACCAGCGATCCTGGAGGGCACTAAGCTCTCCTGGTTCGATCACCCACACCTTCTGGCCAGGCTCCAACTCCACCGGGTGAGCATTGTGGTCATACCACGCCTTCATCACTGCTTGGCTGGCTTCCAAGTTGTCAGAAGCTTGCTTCCACAACTTAGCCATTTGGCTCCGGAAGGCCAGCATGTAGCTCACCACATCCTGGGGAAGCTTTCTGGGAGTTCTTTCCCATCCGTCTCTCACCAGGTTGAGAGGTCCACGTACAGGGTGCCCGTACAAAAGCTCGAAGGGGCTGAAGCCCACTCCCTTCTGTGGCACTTCCCTGTAGGAAAAGAGTAGACAGGGTAGGAGGACGTCCCATTTCCTCCGCAGGCTTTCAGGCAGACTTCTGATCATGCCTTTCAAGGTTTTGTTAAACCTCTCCACCAGACCATTGGTCTGGGGGTGGTAAGGAGTTGTGAACCGGTAGGTCACTCCACACTCCTTCCACATCGCCCGCATGTACGCTGACATGAAGTTGGTCCCCCTGTCGGACACAACTTCCTTGGGAAAACCCACTCGGGTAAAGATTCCCATCAGGGCCCTAGCCACAACAGGTGCTGTTATGGTCCTCAGAGGTATTGCCTCTGGGTACCGTGTGGCATGATCCACCAAAACCAGGATAAACCTGTGACCAGCTGACTTAGGCGGATCTAACGGACCCACAATGTCGATGCCCACCCTTTCAAAGGGGGTGCTAACGACAGGAAGTGGTTCCAGGGGAGCTTTCAGCTTCACCCCTGTTTTCCCACTGGCTTGGCAAGACACACATGTCCGGCAGTAGGTATCGGACGACACTTTCATTTGAGGCCAATAAAAGTGTGGGACAAGACGGGCGAAGGTCTTGTCTTGCCCCAGGTGTCCTGCCAATGGGATCTCGTGAGCCAACTCCAGAAGGAAGGCTCGATAACGTTGAGGGACTACCAAGGCTCGTGACGATCCGTGTAGGGGTGCCTTGGGTTCACTGTAGAGGAGGCCATCCTCCCAGTAAACACTGTAGTTCCCTTCAACGTTCCCTGCTGCCTGGGCTTGGGCCTGACGCCTTAGCCCCTCAAGGGTAGGGCACTCCCTCTGGCCCTGGCAGAATTCCTCCCTGGACGGGCCTCCCTCCACGTGCCACTCGGCCGGGATGGGTAGGTCCTCCAGTTTGGTAACGTCCCCCACCGCGAACTCCTGGTCCACCACCTCCGGTGGCCTATCCGTCCTACGGGGTGTGGACGCCGAGGCAGGCTCCTCCTGTCCTCGGTTCTTCCCTTGACTGGCAGCTGGCTGGGCCTTTGTTCCAGGCTCCAGCCGAAACGAACTCCCTCTCCGGGTAGTCGCGGACCTTGTGCTCACACAGGCCCAGTCAGGTGTACCCAGCATCTCAGTATGAGTCCGGTATTCCACCTCCTTCCAAGCATTGTGCTCCATGTCATTCCCCAGTAGACAATCGACTGGCACGGCAGGGCTTACGGCAACTCGAAGTGAACCTGCAACCCCCCCCCATTCAAAGGGAACCTCGGCCACCGGATAGTGGCCTGTTCTGCCGTCAGCCATCGCGGCTGGGTGGAGTACATCGGGAATTACCTGCTCTGGAGACACCAGTTGGCTACGTACCATAGTCATACTGGCTCCTGTGTCTCTCAGAGCCTCCCCTCTTTGGCCGTTGATGGTGACCCACTGCCCATACTTTACGGTATTTGCGGGCACCTGGATCTTAGGAACCATCTCCCGTTCTCCCAGGGACACTAAAGTGACACCCGCCCACTCCCTTCCCTTAATTAAAGGCATCTCCTCCCCGAGCACTACACTAGCTACTCCGGGGGTCTTTCCTCCAATGGGAGGGGGTGGTCGTTTCGGGCACTTCGCGTCTCCCTTGTAGTGTCCAACGCCACCGCACTCGTAGCAATGGACAACCCTTGGCTGCTGACTCTGGCCAGGATTAGGGTTTCTGGGTGGGTTAGCCCTAGGGGTGAATCCTGTTCCCTTTCCTTGGAAATTATTTTGGGGGCCTTTGGAGAACTCCTTTTTCTTTTCCCCTCCCTCTTTCTTCTGGGGGGCGCCCTGTCCGGCCTTTTGAGTATCCCCTCCAGTCCCCCTTGTGGACACCCGGGTACTAGCCCAAATGTCCGCCTCCTCAGCAAGCTTCCGGGGACTGGTCAGCTTGCTATCCACCAGGTGTTGACGCAGTTCAGGGAAACATTTCTCGAGCAGGTGTTCCTTCAGTACTAGATCAAACAACCCCTCGTAGTTCCTCACTTCACTGCCCTGAATCCAACCCTCTAGTGCCTTCTTTGCATAGTCCAGGAAGTCCACCCAATTCTGTGTGCCCAGTTTGTGACTACCCCTGAACTTCTGTCTGTACTTTTCGGGTGTTAGTCCAAACTTTCTTATGAGCGCCAGTTTCATGGTGGGGTAGTGGGTCTGCTCATCCTCCTCGAGGGCCAATAATGCATCCCTACCAGCTGGAGGCATGTACTTGTACAATCCCCCTCCCCAGTACTTCTCTGGAACCCCATGGGCCCTTAACGAGACCTCATAGGCCGCTAGCCACTTGGCGATATCGTCACCCACCCCATAGCTAGCTACTATGTCCTTTGGCAGGTAGGGTTTGGGTTCCCTGGTGTCTTCGCTGCCACCGTTAGGTACAGGGTGTGCCCCGATTCTCAGGATCTGAAGATCTATCTCTTTCAGCCTTATCTCATGAGCCATCTTCTGTTCCTCCTTCTCTTTCTCCAGCCTTGCTAAGTCCCATGTGAGCTGTCTTTTCTCCCTCCGGTCTGTTAACTCCACTTCAGACAAGCCACCGCTAGAGGCACTGCTGCCCTTCCTGGAAAGTGTCCTGGGCCCCGCTAACAGGTTCCCCACCTCAGGTTGGTACAAACCAGCTCCCTCACTGTCGGGCTCTCTATCCCTGTCCTCCTCCTCAGCCTTGCTTTCTCGGCGTGCCTCCCCCCAAGCCCTTAAGCTGGTTTGGAGTGCACCCTTCTTTGCTCCTGGGGGACAATACACCCCCTCCCGCTGACAAAACTCCCTGAGTTGGGCCACAGTGTACGTTTCTAAATTCTCCAGTACAAACTCCATCTTGCCCACTCAGGTCAGAGGACAGTTATTTGCAGTAACTATGCAGGGGGGTACCTTATATAATACCTCCTCCCACCACCAGAGTAAATTTGGAAAAACAAAAACTCACAATTAGGAAGGCCGCTTTGAGAAAACTCCCGGTGTAGGCCTATGGACTACCCACAGTTATTGTTGAGTATACGTAGGCACAGCTCAATCCCACCACTGAACACCAATTATGTTGGAAATACTCCACTCCCACACCAGAAAGGGTGGTGGTAACGGGGTCTCTCCAGACATACACAGTGGTAGCTTGGCTCGAGTGGTCAGGGGTCAGGCACCGTGTTAAGCATACGCAATACCCATACAATAACCATGCGTGCATCCGTTCCAAAAACGACACTACACCTTAAAAATTATACTGAAAATATATCTCTTTATCTTCTTTTCTCTTAGTTGCTGATTGAATAAATAATAATACAATCACAGAACACAAGGCTTCTCCTTAAAAAGTGCAGGTCAAATAAATAGTAACACTTTACAGGTGCAATAAATAGGTTCAGGTCAAATAAATACTGTGAGGGAATAAATACTGTGCAGGAATAACTTAGCTCAGGACAATAAATACATTACAGGAATAATTTAGATAAATACATTAAATACAGTACCCTCAATAAATAATATCAGCCAACAATGACATTTGTAAAATCAGATCACATTTTAAATACTATGGGCTGATTTGGCCCAGTCACAGCTTGTGGTTAGGTGGATGGCCTGAGGGTGTCTCACCTAGCTTGGGTAAGGCTGAGGCTAAAACTGAGGTAGATCAAGGGTAATCTAGGAATCTGGCTCTCCCAAACTACACCACCCCTCACACAGGTCACTGTATCAGTCTCAGTCCACCCCTGGCACTTCCAGGCTGGTTCTAACACCTCTTTATCCCTTAGGATGGTCTCTTAGAGCTCCACAGGGCCTTAGGCGCCCTCTATTCCACTTACTGCCCTTTTTATGAAGCTCCGACGCCGCTGGAGTCGTGTCGACGCCGTGAGGCGGTTCCGGTTCGATGTCGGCGGCCTCTGCACAATGTCAGTTCTTGACGACGCCGGTAGGCGGTTCCGGTTCGATGACGGCGGCCTCGGCTCGATGTCGACCTCCGGTTCGATGACGTCGGGCTGTCTTGGCTCGATGTCGACTTCGGGCGGCTCCGGTCCGATGGCGACCTCAGGTTCGATGACGTCGGCCGGCCTTGGCTCGATGTCGACTTCCGGCGGCTCCGGAGTGCGATCCCCACTCCCGACCTCCGGTGCTCCTCTCCTCAGGTTCCGGCGACTCCGGAGTGCGACCTCACTCCCGACCTCCGGTGCTCCTCTCCTCAGGTTCCGGCGACTCCGGAGTGCGACCTCCACTCCCGACCTCCGGCACGCTTCACCTCGGTCTCCGGCGACTCCGGAGGGCGGACTACACTCCCCCGTCGACGCCGCTCACTCGACCTCGGGTGACTTCCTCCTCGACCTCTGGTACTCTCTACGACCTCCGTCGGCGCCCTCTCTCGACCTCTGGCGGCTCCGGGTACGACGTTTGCTTTTCCAGTCAGCGCCGCTTCTCCACCTCGGGCTCCGGGTCTCTAGGCTTCTCGACGTCGGACTCCAGGAAAACCAATAATCAGGTCAGGACTTTGCTGTTCTTTGCTTCTAAGGCCTGTTCCTGCTGTCCAGGTCCTTAAGATGGTTTTTCTTGCTTCTTCCCACACAGGGCTCCAGGCTGGGCTCAGTCAGTAGGGACTAGTATCAAGGGTGGGTTTATGGACCCCACTCCAGGCACAAGTTTCCACCCCTGCTGCCTCACTCCTTCCTCCTTCAGGTTTCTGCTGCTCTCTCTTCACCAGTCAGGTGCCAACTGCCAGCTCCAACTGCCAACTCTCTGTCTTAGCTTCCCAACATTCTAAACCGCCTCCAACTGTCACAGGGCTCCAGAATGTTGCAGAAGGTTCTAGTAGGTTCCAGTGGGTTCTGATGATGTCACAGGTGGCCACCATTTTGTGCTCCAGGCCCTCAGACAGAAGTTCCAGGGGTAGATAAAATGGCTCCCTGAATCTGCATCAATACTAAAAAGTCTGGTGGTTCCCAAAAAGGAAAAATACTAACAGGGCTTGAGGCAAAAGTGGGACAAAATAAATAATGGAGAGGAGGGACCACCCAAAGGGCTGACAGGTCTAACAGACTGACAATCAGACTTTCACAAAAAATTGATACATTGACTTAACCTCATAAACAATACATACAATAATAATAATGTTACAGCAGACATGGTAGTAGTCAAAATAGATATCCTATTATCATGTATCAAGGAGTATATAACAGAAGGAAGTAACAAGAACAAACGGCTTGATAAATGAGCGCCATGTTGTACATATCGAAAGTCTTATATAGTAGCACATCTTCTATAGGTCTATAAACGAGAGACTGTTTACTCATGGTCGCAATGCTACGCATTTCAGAAGCCTTAATTAAACCATTTTCATTAGTCTTTAAATGCTAAATTCAACAACATTATCTGATAGCAAGAGATTTGCATGTACGGATACTTTGGTGGTATAGAATAACATCAGTGAGATTTGTTATGCATGGGACTAAGCATGCACACATAGCAAGACATTTTTGCTGTAGCTTGTAGGCTTTTTGTTTTTAAATTTCTATGTATTCACTCATTTTATAGAACTGACAGTCAACCAGAAAACAAATATCCCCCAACATTCTGCTGCCTTGGCTGCTGTAGACCAGCACAATGTTTTGATATTCCAATAACAGAAGAAGAAATAATATCAAACAGTTGAATACCAATGTTGCATACTGGTACCACACATTGATATTACAATATAACAGTTGTGGAATGAAAACAAGCCCACCACCCAGCCTATATTTTATTATGTTTTTGGGGACACCCTCTTTAGTTTTTTTTTTAAACCAGAAATATTTGTTTTTGAGGGGAGTTTGGGCAATTTGAACTATGAATTTAGTAGGCACACTGGTGGTGGTGATCCTGTTCGGAAGGACTTTAAGTACACATTGTAATGCAGAATCCAGGGGAATGTTTGAATACAGATTCCACATCCAGTGTTAACAAGATGCCTTGTTTGATTTCAAACTCCAGATCATCAGTCTAGCTAATGAAGTCCACACTATCTTGGAAAATTTAGGGGATTGATGATACCAGTGTTTTAATTAAAGAAATCAATATATAAAAAGATTTGTTCGCCTATTGTCCCACACCCTAATACTGTTAGGTGTCCTGATGCAGTCACAGAATCTTTGTGGATCTTTGGTAAAGTATATATTACTTGTGTTGGGAAATGGGGTCTATTCACGAACTGGTGTTCTTTAACACTAATCCAGTGAAGCGTAGGCGCCATATTACTACAGGTCTGTATTAGCTCCTATATGTCATGTAGTGTGTTCTTACTCAGTTTCAGATAAGATAATGGTCAGGAAGTTCTTTTTGGTCTAGAATCTCCTCCTCATTTTTCAAAGTGTCTTGAATGGCAATTGGGTCCCCAACCGTCTGCAAGTTTTATAGTAATCATGCAGTTGTAGTACCTGTCTTGATCATTTTGGAGATATTATTGTATATAATGGTTCTGATTCTGAACTAGGTCAATTTGGTTGAGAACCATGTTCTCAAAATGCCAGAATTTCTGCAGGCATTTTATGAGCTGGAGGATTGAAGTTGGATGGTAGCCTTAATTCAGTGGTATCCGTATCAATCATTTGAGGTTGGAGTCTGATTGTATGGAGAAAATAAATATGACATTCTGCTTTAATAGAAAGAAGTCTGGCTTTTCTGTTGTGACAAAGTCCAATCCCCTACTCAGTATCATCTACGTATCATGGATGAGTGAGTATGAACAGATGTTGAATATAGAAGTTTTGAGGCTCTCGTTGGTGTTAGGTACCAACTCTAGTGTTGGTTCTCCCACCTGTCATTCTCCAGGTTTGGTACTGATCTGTGTACCATTCTCTTCCATGTCTCTTCCCCCTCTTTCTGCCTCTTCCACTCTTTCTTACCTGCCCTAAAAAAGGCTGAGCTGGTGATTGATTGAGCAGAATAGATGTGTTTAGGTCACGGTTTTTGTTTCTGCCTCTGTTCTAGGGCTCAAGCTGCATGGCTGTGTTTTCTCATGTGTTCAATAGTCTTCTCTTAAAAATGAATATACAGCTGTAGTTTGTTAATGTAATGGAACTCCTGTATTATATGTTGTAAATTGTCTAGGATTGCTTTAGTGTTGCTAATTGTATTGCTATGTGTTCAGCTTCATCTGTTTCCTTCCTTATTTTAGGTAGTTATATCAATTTCAAGTACCATTTGGTAGCTGTAACAGTTGTTGGTGATAAAATTAAAGTTTCTTCTAAATTTGGTGTTAGCTGGTTTGTTCCTACTAGGTAGGCCCAGGAGGGTAATATCTGCCTTAAGATATTCTGTTAAGAGTTTCCAATGTAGTTCTGTAGGAAACATTTTCTTTGTGCAGTTTGCATACAAGTTGTAATCTTGATTTGGGCACAAATGGGAACTTATGCTCATTTTTTAATTTGGAGGCCCCTCATGCGCCTTAGCACTTTTTGGAGACGTCTCTTGGCACCCTAAGATCCTCTTTCTGACTTGGTGGGATCCCCTCTTAATTTTAGGAGGTGGGATTTTAGGTAACATAAAAGTTCCTGATTTTTGACCAATTAACAGCCGTCTAGACTCAAACACAGAGAGCTGTCATTCCTTGAACCCAGGGCCACCAAGGAACTAGGGTGAAGCACAGATGCAGAATTGAGCACTTTATATATCGTAGCATTATTTCTGGCACTTCTCCCAAGTGACTCAGGCTTGCAAACACTGTAATAATAAAAGAGTTAATACTGGAGGATTCCTGGACTCCGTCGAGAATTTCCATTGCTTCCCTCAATAAGGAATAGATATAGCTCTAACTGTCCATTAGGTTTGAGTATTTACTACTGCAATGGAATATCTGAGGTCAAAACCATGTACCACAAATGTGATGTTACTGTTCAGTTACATCAGTGTCACTGCCTTGACAGACACCAAATATATATATATATTTGTGTGTTCTACTATAGCCTGAGACTTTTACGAGCAAGGAGATTTATGTATGCTGATCACATAATGTTGAAATATTGAACTATCTATTTGTGCTTACAAAAGCAGCTGTCCAATAGCAAACAACCAGGATGCATTTAAAAACTCGGTCATGTGTTTTCAATTGATGTAACCAACATTGAAAAAAGCGAGTGTGCCCAAAAGTGTCTGTTGGCCTCAATAAATCAAGAAAGATAGACGCGTGAGTGCTCCTATCTTTGCTTTAAAAAAAAATAATATATCCATATATTTTTTAACTGTATCTTATTGATTTTAATCAAACAACAAAACATACAGTGCGTGTTGACAGTGCCAGTCATAAACCACAGTCGAGTATATAACATAATCAAATAATACACAATATCCATGAGTGGGATTGTTTATATCCAATGTCTCTTCGAGGTAACTATACTGAGAACCAAGGCAACAAGCAAAACATCGTACAAGGGAGCATCAATACACACTTATTAATCAGGAGAAGAACAGATGCAATAACTTTATTTTCACTCAATACTCCGCTTCAGACCCATCCTCAGAGGACCAATCGTGGTCTTCCCCAAACATACCCAGCAATTTGGCCCACAACATTACAGCCTCATCCGCCCCCTTATCAGTGCGTTATATTCTCACGTGTAGTTCTTCCGCCACCCTCCATTCTAACAGGTCTCGTAGCTAGTGAGACAACAGCTGCACCCTCATGCCCATCCACACAATGGCCACCCGTCTTTTCGCCAGTAATAATGCTAGCTGGGCCAGTTTATAAGGGATCTTGCGTCCCCTGGGGGACACCACCACTCCCAGGAGACAGGTGAGCTGCGACAGTGAAACACGAATCCCGGTGGCCAGCTCTACTCATGGCACTACCTGCGCCCAGTAGGGTTGGACCGGAGCGCAGCTCCACACCAAATGTAAGTAGGGGGCCCCAACCTCCCCACACAGTGCACAAGCAGCTCACCTGGCAGGGTCTATATTATTGAGGTTATATGAAGTGATATATGTACGATGCAGGAAATGAAAGTGCAGAAGTTTAAGCATGTTGTTACAGGACACGGTACGGACAAGGCCCAACACACTCTCCCAGTATGAATCCGAGATGGGTGTACCTAAATCTCTCTCCCTTGCCTCACGCGCAGTAAATTGTCGCGGTTGCATATCATTCCTTAGGGCTTTGTAAAAGAGGGTGATTAAGTGGCGACCCTCACCCCATCCGATAAGACCATCTAAGACCACAGATGAACGGGGAGAAAAGAGGAAATCCACCCAGGGCCCCTTCGCCACACTATCCAATTTAGCGTAATGTAAAAAATGGGCTGGGCCTATCCCAAAAGTGTCCTGTGCCTCCTGAAATGAGATGGTGTCCCCTGGATAAATATCCCCTGTTTCCAGACACCCCCGCCTCTGCTCCATAGACATAGTGGTGTCAATGTTCCTAAAAGGCACCAGATTCCACATGTTTAACTCCCTCAGAAAAGGGCTCTACGGATTACTTTCTGGACCACTTTGTCCCATATTTCCGCTGTATGTGTAACCAAGTATAGAACTGAGAGATCCGATTTGCCCCCTCGCATTAACAACTGGGGCAGAGTATCACCCCTGAACTTGGTCATCAGAAGTTGTTTCTTTCAATTATCTGACTCTGCGAGTCACTGAGCTGCATGCTGCAAGTGTGCAGTGAAATAGTAGATCTGCACATCAGGGACCACCAATCACCTATCCTCTAAGTCCTTCTTAAGTGCGGCAATCCCACCCACCCACAGGAGAGTCACCAAGAGGCTATCCAGCCTGCGGCAGAACCGATCCCTCAGCGGGAACAGAGAGTTCTGCACGAGATACAGGCAGCGGTGGAGGAAGACCATTTTTGCAAAAGTTGCCCTACCCATCACTAATAGAGGAAGCCTATTCCTGAACTTAATGGAGTTCTCCAGGCCCGTCAGTACCCTATCTTCGTTCTGGAACTGGTGCTGGGTTTCAGTATGTGTGACCCAAATCCCTAAGTATCGAAATCCATCCAATTCCCAATGGAGTCCCACAGCTGGCAACTGGTTCCGCGTCTTCCCAATCAAAGTTCCCCAGAGGGAACAGTAATGTGTTGTGTACATTAATCTTAAAACCTGAGACCGCATCAAAGTCATCCAGGAGCCGCATCAGGATCGGAACAGACTCGCTGGGCAAGAACACATATACCAATGCATCATCCGCATATAAAGAAACAATGTGGGTGACGTCCCCCACCTTGATTCCCCGGGGCCCTAGGTTGGCGTTCAATAGCAGCGCAAGAGGCTCAGTTGCCAAGGCAAACAGTAGGGGTAAGAAGGGGCATCCCTGGCGAGTATCCCGCCCTACCAGCCAGGCTTCAGGAAGTTCATCCCCCACTCTAATGCATATAGACGGGTCAGTGTACAGTAGTTGTATCCAAGCACAGAAGTTGGGTCCATGTCCTGTAGTACCGCCATTAAAAAGGCCCGCTCCACTGTATCAAATGCCTTTTCGGGATTTAGTGAAAGCAAGGCCTTCTTCCCTTCCAACACGTCATGCATAACATGGGCCAGCCTATGGAGGTTGTACGTGGTGCTATGTGCCGACATAAAGCCATATTTGTCCTCATGGGCCAGGTCTCGGACCACTCCAATGAGCCTCGTCACCAATATTTTACATAACACTTTAAGATCAGTATTGAACATAGTGAGGGGTCTATTTGCGGAAGGCTCCACCGGGTCCTCTCCAGGTTTCAGCATGAAACACACCATCCCCTCAGCCACTAAATAGTTATGGTACATTTAAAATGTATTTACAAATACTTTAAACTCACTATTTCAACCGTATATCTACAGCTGTCTTTCCTAATTAAAGTAAAATTAATGCGAGTATTTTATGTTTCATTTATTTTTTAATTAACCATATCTTAATTTCAATTGTAATTTTAATTCTAAATAAAATACAATTAAATGCTTTTCCTAAGCTTAACATAAATTTTATACCAATCCTACCCCTAGTTAATTTATATTAAATTACATTAACTGATTATCCTTAACCTAGCCCTAATACTATTCCTGTTTTTCCATGATTTATTTTCATTTTAGTTTATTTAAGTATAAGGTAACCTGACTGTAATCATAACCACAACCCTTAATTAATTATAGATCACATTAAATCATATTACATCATTAACACTCATTTATTTCAGTTGAGATTAGATCAAATAAGTAACACCAACCCTTAATTAATTTTAAATGATTTAATTTTAAATGAGTCAGTTAACCTTAATTCTTATATAATTTCAATTGTATTAAATTAATCAAGTAACCTAACCTTACGGTTTACTCAAACCCTTAATTAATTAATTTAAACTAAATACAATTAAATTATTTCCCTTAGCCCGATGCTTTATTTAAATAAAAAAAATCAGCCTACCCCTTAATTAAATTAAAGTACATTAATAGTAAATTAAATGTTATTGAAGAGTACACTGCTATGGTGGAGTCCTCTGTAGTGGTTTTAGTGGTGGGAATGTACTGTCCTGTCAATGTAGCGTCAATGTGTGTAGAAAGGGTTCCCCCTGCCAAGGTCTGGGGTTCATAATGGTAGTGGCCACTGCGAATACTGCGCATTAACCACTTACAACCTCAAGGAGAAAAAGCCTCAAGATACTGTAGCTCTGGGGAAATCATTAGTTGAAATTATCACATTGGTAAGTGCTGTAGGGTAGGCTTTTTCATAAGAGATATTCCTGTAGCTTCTGCAATACATTTCACCCTTCTCTAGGATGCACACCTTTTACCAAGAGACATTTTGGACAATGGGTATAAAAAGGATAGACAATGAAGCACTGAAGCATGCTACCTCATGTTGGTAAGGGTCCAGCGCCCCTTTAAAAGGAGATCTCAGACCAGTAGTGCACATACAGGCTCTTAAAATTAGTATTACAGACAGAAACATATTCAGTGCCTGTCACAGACCAGCAGTATCCTATAGCACTATCACTTACAATTTCTAGGAGGCGATATTGTGGACCTTAATGACCTCCTCCCTTTTTGGAGTTGGTCCTTTGAAGCCAGATGTGGATATCTTTAGGAATTGAGCCGCCAAACGCTATGATCACCCTGCATACCATTAGAAAGTAGTTGCCCAAAAAAGAGAATTGTGCACCATCTATGAAATGCTTGGTAACCACCAGGAACCCTTACATGACCTTATTTAGACCCAGATGGACAAGCAGTATCCTCACCTTCAATCCCGATCTTGGGGTTGTGTCCCATCAGCTGTGCATGGTCACCTTGATTCTGCAGCCATTAGAGTTGAGTGGCTACCCATTGCAGTTCTGGAGTTATTGACATTTAAAGTTGTGGGTGACTCCTAATCTTAAATTGCAGTTTCATGCTCTAACTAGTAGAAACTTTGGGAACAGCAGGTATGTCCAGTCCCATGCCCACACCAATCAAAGTTCACAACTCCAGTCACCTATTTTAGGAGCTAAGCCTCTGAAATTTAGCTCACTTGGATTTCCAGCCTTGTAGTTCATCATCACACTCTGGCACCTTGTCCTGCTTTGAAACTCTGAGACCAGTGGACTGAGAATGCCAGATTTTGTCCAACCCAGTCTAATCTATTACAGTTCTATCTTCCCGTAATCTGCATCAGTTTGACACAAAGAAGAGTGATGGAATTCCCAACTGTGACTCCATGGGGGCTTACTTCCTGTACCTCAGCTAGAAATGTTCAAAAATTGTCAGATAGCTCACTGATACTGTACCGATTCAAAACCCTCTTGGCCCGGTTACAACAAAGGTGTGCTTATTTGGGCGTGTGTCCTATATGACTAAAAATAAGAGGGAAACTGCCTTTACAACGAGGTTTTTACCACGTTGTACCTTTACCATACATTTTTGACCGCATTTTTCATGCCGCATTGTTTTAGAACACATATGCTTTTACAATGTATGCCTTCACCACAAATTTAAGGTAAGTTCAGGGGGTGAGAGGTCTCCCTCCACAAATACATTGTTTATATATTTATATATATATATATATATATATATATATATATATATATATATATATATATATATATATATATATATAATCTACTGGCGGTCGCCAGTAGATAGTTATAGTTAGGACCGTGTTTCCATAGGAAATCCGCAACATTCTATTTGGAATAACTTTGGCGCCGGTTGACGAATCCTCGCGAATTTTTCAAAACTAATGGGGCGTTACGCTCCGCTCCTACCCTGAAAGTCTCGGGGGGGTTCGTCAAGCGGGGGCTGAGAAAAAAGGGGGGTCCCAAAACGCGTTTTCCCCATGCATTTTCCCATAGGACCTTTAGTCCGAGCTACAGCCCGAACGGCTGAACAGAATTACTTGAAATTGGGCAGAGAGGTAGTCCTCAGGTCAGGGATGTGCCTTTTGCAGGTCTGGTGTAAATCTGTTCAGTAGGTCCTGAGAAAATAGCATTTAAATCAATATATATATCTATAGGCGCGCTCCGTGCGCTTACGGTAAGCTTACCGTACGCGTACGGTGCCGTGCGCGAGCTCAATTCTGATTGGTGGTTACATGACTGTAAACATTCGAATCGGTCGAAATCAGAAAGTATCGGCCGCCATTTTCTGTCTCTCGCACTGAAAAACAAAGGTTGATAACATGAAAAGGGGGCAACGAAGAGAGTTGCAGACCCCCTAGCGTTCGTCAGGGGGTTCACGAAGGACCAAAAAGTATAAAAAATAAATTTAATAATTTTTTTAAAAAATCGCGGAGTGCGCGTACGGTAAAAAAAAATACAAAAAAAAAAAGAATTAACAATCACATTTGATATATAAATCTAAGGACCCCCAAGGGAGAAAAAAACAATTGATATTTTGTAAAAAATGGAGAGGTGTGCACGGTACGAAATGCGCAACGTGGGCGCTCGGACCGAGTGCCCACAGCGCGCGCACGGTGTGAGAAGCGCACCGTGCGCCAAAAATAAATACATAACTTAGCATTTAAAAAACCGTACAAATTCACTGAAAAAACCATAGGTTTCACACACGTTATAGTTAGAAATTAGCATTTAAAAAACCTTGCAAATTCACTTAAAAAACCATAGGTTTCACACAAGTTATAGTTAGCTGTACATTTCACTCGTAAAAAACCAATGAAATTCCACGTTATAGTTAGATCAGGTAACTATAACTTGCGCGACCGCAATGCACAATGTGTCATTTCAGATGTCATCATTGATGTCATGAGTGATGTCACTGACCATGTCATAAGTGATGTAATATGTGACGTCATCAGCAGTTTATTGTGGGCGCGCAAGTTATAGTTACCTGATCTAACTACCTGATCTAACTATAACGTGGAATTTCATTGGTTTTTTACGAGTGAAATGTACAGCTAACTATAACTTGTGTGAAACCTATGGTTTTTTAAGTGAATATATATATATATATATATATATATATATATATATATATATATATATTACCTACTGGCGGTCGCCAGTAGGTAGTTATAGTTAGGACCACGTTTCCATAGGAAATCCGCAACATTCTATTTTGAATAACTTTGGCGCCGGTCGACGAATCCTCGCGAATTTTTCAAAATAGGTGGGGCGCTACGCTCCGCTCCTACCCTGAAAGTCTCGGGGGGATTCGTCAAGCGGGGGCTGAGATAAAAGGGGGGTCCCAAAACGCGTTTTTCCCATGCATTTTTCCATAGGACCTTTAGACAGGGCTACAGCCCGAACGGCTGAACAGAATTACTAGAAATTTGGCAGAGAGGTAGTCCTCAGGTCAAGGAAGTGCCTTTTGTAGGTTTGGTGTAAATCAGTTCAGTAGATTCTGAGAAAATAGCCTTTAAATCAATATATATATCTGAGCCAGCTTACGGTGCGCTTACGGTACGCTTACCGTACGCGTACGGTGGCGTGCGCGAGCGCGATTCTGATTGGCTCTTAGATCTTAGTAAACATTCGAATCGGCCGAAACCAGGAAGCGGCAGCCGCCATTTTCTCTCTCGCACTGATAGTCATGTTAAAAAAACAAAGCACAAAAACATGTAAAGGGGCTGTTTAGACAGCTCCCACACACATAGCCATGTTGAGGGAGTCCCCAAAGGTCCCCCAAGGCCAAAAACGGAATTTTTATTTTTTCGCTAATTTCGCCGATTACGCTTACCGTACGCGTACGGTAAAAAATTATATAAAAAAAAAAATTATCCACATTCTCCCCACCCCGTGTGCAATTGGTGCCCGAAGGGCACCAATTGTGCATGGCTTATTTGAGATGACATAAACTGAAATAATAAAAAAAAAAATAATAAAAAAAAAAATATCCACACACTCTCCACCCCGTGTGCAAATAGTGCCCGAAGGGCACCATTTGTGCATGGCTTATAACAATAACATTTCCGAAAAATTAAAATATTACCTTTCGAAACGAAGTGCATCATATGTCCTCCATGTGCGCACGGTGCGCGAAGCGCATCGTGCGTACATGGCCCATCTAGCGTAACGTGGGCACGCGGTGCGCGTAGCGCACCGCGTGCCCACCGTGCGTGCACGGCACTAACTGCGTAAAGTGGGCGCGCGGTGCGCGAAGCGCACCGCGTGCTCACTGTGTGCGCACGGTGCGCGAAGCGCACCGTGCGCGCACTGAACGAACTGCGTTAAGTGGGCGCGCACGCCACGAATGGCGTAAAGTAACTTAGCATTTAAAAAACCGTACAAATTCACTGAAAAAACCATAGGTTTCACACATGTTATAGTTAGGAATTAGCATTTAAAAAACCTTGCAAATTCACTGAAAAAACCATAGGTTTCACACATGTTATAGTTAGCGGAAATTTTACTGATAAAAAACCAATGAAATTCCCCCGTTATAGTTAGTGCAGGCAACTATAACTCACGCGACCGCAATCTTCTGCTGATGACATATGTGTCTTTATGAAAAAAAAATATTTGTAATATATGTATAGCTAAAAATGTATGGAAGAAGACATGGGCAAATAAGTGTCTAAATACAGTATTAGCATCAGCAGAGGATTGCGGTCGCGTGAGTTATAGTTGCCTGCACTAACTATAACGGGGGAATTTCATTGGTTTTTTATCAGTAAAATTTCCGCTAACTATAACATGTGTGAAACCTATGGTTTTTTCAGTGAATATATATATATATATATATATATACAATGCATGGTAAAGGCATGCATTGTAAACGCATATGTGTACTAAAACAATGCGGCGTGAAAAATCTGCGGTAAAGGCATGCAGAGTATTTTTCTTGCGTTGTTCCGTCATACAACCAAAATAAGATGCATAAGAAGTAAGGGTAAATAATCTTACAGTTGACAAAAATGAGAACTATGATACATTGGATTGACACTGTGGCCTCATGATTTAATGACTGGATGAGAGATGTGACAAATGGATTAAGGTGGAAGAAATACATATAAGAATGTCACAAACAGAAAGGATTAAGTGGGCTGTCAAATGTATGCATAGGATTTATCAAATCACCAAGATAGTTTATCACCCTGGAAAAATTATGTTATGATGGAGAGGAATGTTACTTCCACTGCACCAAGGGACACCTTGTAAGTTCTTCAACAAATACTTTTTCACCTCTTTAGCAGTGTACAAATAGAATGTTAATCTGTGTCATTCAATATGGATTTGGAACCTTTCTGTAACAATTTCCACACTATTTGTACCTACGGATTGCTATGTGTGCACTTTCGAAATGCCGCGACTCTACTATCTTTGAGTTACTGAATGACTGCCTTCTTATTAAAGTGAACATGTTTGCCAAGTTAATACGTGTAATTTTTCATTGTTTATTGATATAATGTAAATTAATTTAAAAAATGTCATTAATAACAATAAAAAGGAAATAATGTGCAGAACACAAAATACAATATAAAATATAAAAAGAAAATGGAGAGAAAATGAGTTATTCAGGATTGAGGACTGTATAGTTTTTACCCTACATTCCTCAAACTGCTGTACCCTTTTTATATTTGAGCCTTTCCATATTTCCAAGTGCATTTGTAAGCCTAGAATTGTTGCCTTGTAAAATATTCTGTTTGTAAGGGATATCATTCTTGCTACACTGTTTCGTTCATCAGCTGTCGATCATGGACTAATTATTTTACATTTAACTCAGTCTGTGTGTTTCGGGTCAATTTTCAACGTAAGCTGTAGGACTGCACATGAAAGGCATGGTTACTTTATATCTTACTTATTGGTGTGTACGTTTAAAGAATTTTTAATACCAAGTTCTAGTTTCCTGATGTATTCCTACACTTAGACATTTACAGGGATCAGTTTAGGTATTGTTATTTACACACTTATAAACTTTGACACATCAGGCTCTTTGAACACTCTACACCGTTACATTTTCTCACCGAGGTTAGCACTTCTAAGTTGTGTATGTTTTTTGCATACAAGTGATGACTGGAAGAACATACTCCCTCTGACTGGATGTGTTGGAACTCTCTTAATCTTTCAAGTTTTTATGCTACCCCTTTATTTGGATACAGTGTTTTATGGGGTAATAGGAGAGAGGTTTTGGTTAAAAAAAAATAACGTACTACAAAACTACAATAATACCTTTGTTTTACTCTAGGTATGTTTCGATAAAACCGGATGAGAGAAAACTGATTAATGGGACAAATGTACTGGGGCTTATAACTGATATTCTACTAAAAGAAGGATTCCATTTGGTAAGTACCAGGACTGTATCGTCGGAAGAGAAAGTTGAATGCTACATGTTTGAAAGGATTAAAAGCTCTGACTTTTTTATTGTCACGGAAAATGACAAAATTGAGAAAAATGTCGTGACACAGTTCAAACAAACACGGGCCACCAGAAGGAGATAAGAGAAGGAGATTCATCTGAAACTTTCTAGAATTGTGTAAGCACAACAGCATCTTAGGCTGTTCTCTTGGCTCAGTGCTGCCTCCCGTTGAGGTTCAAGTTTTGTTCAACATCTGGACCCCAGAACCTATGAACCACTATCTGCTTGGACTAAGTTCCACACGGTCAACAAACTGAGGGTATTTCATCAACACTGCTGGACTACAACTCCTTCACACCATTTAGGATTTGGGACCACCTGCTAGAAATGCAGAAGCCCCTAAGTGGTTGAAGGTTCCACACCTTAAGCAAAACTGAAGAATTGATTATTGTTTTCCTTTAACTGTCACTGTCTCTTATCTTACCCTAAAATATGCTTATTATTTTTACTTACTCTTACCAGTAAGTTATACCAGTACTCCTAAGGGTGCTAACTTCTGGACTTGCAAAATAATGTTGATGACAATGAATGTGTGCACATAAGGATAGACAAATGTGGTCTCAAAATATACTTGTAATGAAATTTACTAATTGAGAAATTGTGTAGACTTTATAATCTGTTAAGGCATGTTTTGAGTGAATGAGATACATCTATTCAATTCAAATGTGACAGGTCCCATTTGAGCTGTTTATAAAAGCAGTAGACACATAACTTGTCTTGTGCATCAGAAACTTGTTTTCTTGAAATCTAAACATATAAAAACATCTGCCCCCTCATACTCCATCATCTATTCCAAATTATTGAATATATTTTCATTGTACAAAGCAAGCTCCTTTTCTAATCTGTTTTGTCTTGATTATTTAGAAGGTTTAATGGTGTCAGTCCAACACCTTTACAATGCTTGTCAGAGAAAGTATGTAATGCTTTCTGTCATGACATACCTAAAGGTCCTACACTGCATTTACACTGGAGATCATACAGTTTCAAAGAAATACACCATACTAATTTATTCTTTAATTTACCAAGCCCACCACTTTTGTATCATTCACATTTTTTTAATATGAAGAGAATGCGATTCACTGTTTGTCTGTAAATCTTCACCACTGGGAAGGATTCATTTCACAAAGGGCTTCCATTCTAAATAATGACAATTTTAATAGTTTGTCACCTGAAAATGTAAATTATTATTTATGTTCCATGCAAGAAATATCCCTGAATCTTTTGAATTTAATTTACTCCACAAAAAAGGAGCATGTATAACAGGGGCCTCCAATAGATAGCTCATGAGCTATTGGTTGTCTGCTCTCGGTAAGTAGCTCTTGGACACTGAACCCATCTAGTGTCATCTGTGGCACAATGCCACCTATTGCTGTCATAGTGGGGGCCACCCATATTTATAATGGTGATCGTCTTGAAGTATTGTCTGTATATTTGGGTTCATTTGTCTGCTACTGGCATAGTGATGGGCATCCTTGATGTACTGTGCACATCCTTAGCCTAACCCTGGCTACATCTGGCTTAATGGTGACCATAATAACTCTAATCACACTGAGGGAGTGAGATGTTTTTTAGGGAGTCTGCTCACCTTCCCAAAATAAAACAAATAAAATCTATCAGAGAGGACCCTCTTATGCTCGTCCCCAGTCCCTTTTACATCCGCAAGGTAAAGCAGCCCTGGGGGTTTCTTAGGACTCTCTCACACTAGAGTTACTAGTGGTATCCTGCATCATGGAGCCCATGTCCAGGTACCTAGAGTATCTGGATGGGCTCAACCATCAGCATCAAAGGAGCTCTTCGATATTCAGAGGGATTCTAAATTTTAAATTGGATAAGGTGTCCTGATCTTAGTTTATTAGTGTAACACCTTGACAACTTTAAAAAACATATGGACACACTATAGAGTTATTATCTGTAGTGTCCTTGGGTCAAAGTGTTTCAGCCAATACACCTATGCCTCAACTGGTCTCTTGGCTTTCATCAGGACCTCTTAAGGATTCTACAGTAATTACTCTATTTGAGTAAATTACCCACTCTTTGTGGGTATATTGTGAACTTGTAACACAACCTTTCAAGCATGACATACGTACAGACCTGTTTTGGTCTTTTCTACTTGGTCCATCTGTTGGTATGAGAGATGTTAAGTTTTTTTGTAAATGATTTTTTATTAATTTTGACATAATGATATCACCAACATCTGCATGACAGCATAATCCAACTTTGACATTGCAGTGGCAATAAGTTGAGTGACTTAGGCGGAATGCCAGGAGAATCCAGTTCAGTGAAAAATAGAGTCTACTTTGTCATCTGTGCTGCCGCGCATTTCCGTGACATGGTACAGTTACATGAGTCATAATATGAGAGATGTTAAGTTCATCAAGATACTCTAGGTATCAGACTCTATGATGAAGCATGCCACTAGTAACCCTAGTGGGTGAGAGTCCTAAGAAACCCTAGGGCTGCTTTACAATGTGGATGTAACAAAGACAAGGAACTAACATAAGTGGATGTTGATTTTTCATTTAATGGTGACAACACCTGGCATAAAGATGGCCATTTTTGACAGTTTGTGTGCATCATTGCCATGATGTTGTTGGCCCTCACAAAATGGTGGCCTTGAAATAATGGATACCATTCTTCACGTATTGTGGATGTCCTTGGCCTTACTATGGACTCTCCAGGTATAGTTGAGACCTTCCTTGGTATATTGCATCTGAGAGGATGTAAGACTATAATGTAGATTCAGATGATAAATATATAAATATACACACACACACACACATATATATGTATGTATTTATATATATTTTTTTTCACTGAAAAAAACATAGGTTTTAGGGACGTTATAGTTAGAAATTAGCGTTTTAAAAAACCATAGAAATTAACTGAAAAAACCATAGGTTTTAGCAACGTTATAGTTAGTTGGACATTTCACTCGTACAAAACCATAGAAATTCCGGCGTTAAAGTTAGTTCAGCTAACTATAACTCGCGCCCCCGCAATGCACTGCTGATGACATGACATATTACATCATTCATGACATGGTCAGTGACATCACTGATGACATCTCAAATGACATCTCAAATGACATCATCCAGTGACTGTGTGTTTCTGTAAAGTTTAATTTTGTTTTATATATATGCGTTTTATATATATGCCAAGCTGTATTGAGGAATGAGTGGGTGTATACGTGTCTGTATGGAGGATTTAGCAGGTACGTGACAGACTGTATAAGTGAGTGATTAAATGTGTCTTACTGAATGCATGGGTTAGTGACTAAACTGTGTGAAAGTCTGTATCAGTGTGTCTGTTGTGTAAGCTGCTGCATGGGTTGGTGAGTAGCTGCATGAGTGTCTATATGGGTTATTGATTGCTTGCCTGAGTATTTGTATGGCTGCCTGAGTGTGTGTGTGGGTAGGTGGGAGGTGTGTGACTGTGCATAGATGTGTGCGTGGTTGATTCACTGGGTGTATGGGTTCAAGAGTGCATGTGGAAACAGCTGTATGGGTGTGTGTATGGGTGTGTTGGTGAGTAAATGGATGTCTCAGTGGTACATGTGCAAGTAACTACATATGTAAAAGGCAGTATATGTGAGTGATGGTGTATATAAAAAACTATATGTGAGAGTCAGTAATTGTGAGAGTGGCTGCATGGATGAGTGTGTATTTGTATCAGTCATTCTATAAGAGTAATTATGTGTTAGTATCTGTATGAACAAGTGAGGTTGTGTCTGTATAACTGTATAGGTGAGTAAATGGAAGTATGATTGATTCTTTGCATGACTGACTAAGTGTGTGAGTAACTCTGGATATGTGGCAGTGTGTGAGTGTCTGTATAGGTGTATGAGTGCATATGATAGTGTTGTATTGATGAGTGACTGCATGTATGAGTGACTGTATGGGTGAATGAGTGGATGTGTGTGTAGACCTAGGAATCAGTCAGTGCGTATTTAGTAACTGGTATTGATGTGTCTATTTTTCAAAAATGGTAGTCTGTATTTTAGAGTGGGTGTATCAAAGGTTATATTCAGGTGTGAGGAGGTGCATCAGATTTTCACGTGGATGATGTCATCAATAATGTCATTTGAGATGTCATCAGTGATGTCACTGACCATGTCATGAATGATGTAATATGTGACGTCATCAGCAGTGCATTGCTGGGGCGCCAGTTATAGTTAGCTGAACTAACTATAACGCCAGAATTTCTATGGTTTTGTACGAGTGAAATGTCCAACTAACTACAACGTTCCTGAAACCTATGGTTTTTTCAGTTAATTTCTATGGGTTTTTTAAATGCTAATTTCTAACTATAACGTGCCTGAAACCTATGGTTTTTTCAGTGAATTGCTATGTTTTTCTAAATGCTAATTTCTAACTATAACGTGCCTGAAACCTATGGTTTTTCCACTGAATTTCAAAGGTTTTTTAAATGAAAATGTGTAAGTCTAATGTACCTCAATCCTATGTTTTTTTATTTTATATATATGTATATATATATGTATATATGTATATATATATGTATATATATTTATATTTAATAAAATTGTGAGTAATTTTTAGTTAGGAAAACTATATTCATTCTTTAAAAAAAAAATATTATACATAAGTCGCACACCCTTTGCGCACCCTACACGATGGCTGTGCGCATTCCGGTAGCCACTTTGAAAAGTCGCGCTGGGGTCGCGACTTCGGCGTAATTTGTAAAGTATGAAATATCTTTAAATTAATTATAAATAAAGGTTTTCCTTTAAGTGTTTGTCTAAATGTATTAATAAAAGTATTTTTAAAGTATTATTTTCAATATAATTTCGACTAAAAATGATTCGATTATTATTGGATTCGGAGGTTAGGAGGGATGGCCATTTTGCTCGAATTGTTTTGCAAGATTTTTTGGTCTAGTCAGGTGGACACCCTCCTCCAGGTGAGGTACGGCTTGAGGATTCTATTCAAAAGGTGAGGAATCAACAGGCAGAAGTATCCATCAGAAGAGCAAGTTACTTACCTTCGGTAATGCTTTTTCTGGTGGATACATCATCTGCCTGTGGATTCCTCACTGTCCCACCCGCCTCCCCGTTGTCCACCTATTTCTACCAAAAAGATGCTTTTACTGTTTGGCATGAATGTTTTTATTATATCTTAATCATGCTTATGTTTTAATAGTGAGAAATGCTTGATCTGTTGCTATTTCTTTATGCCTTTATTGGTTATGCATTTGTATATATATATATATATATATATTTAGTATACTATGTATACATGTGAAAATGTGTCGGTCCACCTGTTTACCTCGGTGGCACGGAAAAAATGGATGGAACTGACGTCAGCACGCCGACGAGGTCCTCTTATGGCTCCTATGACGTTATACGGTGTCACGAGTGGAGCCGTGCTATTATGACATCGTCGTCGACGTGGGAGAGCTAGGAAAGAATTTCCGCGGAATGCTGGTGCAGGGGATATTCACCTAAGTGTTCAGGCTAGTCCTTTGGGAGCAACTGTTTATGTTGCCACTCCAGAAACGGAAACCAGTGATCCGAGGGCAGAGGCCATGCAGATGGCACATGAGGTGGGGAGCCCAGTCGTGTGCACCGGCGGGGCAGCGAAGTGACAAGCACCACTACCCACAGAAAAGGTAACAAGGTCACTGAATAACACAGGATCTTCTCTTTGTATCTGACAGGAACAACAAGGTTAAAAGGCCCTAGTTCCAAAATGTAGAATTAGTGCTACAACGGTCTTCAAGAGGACCTGCGATGGATGCCGCTTCTGCCTTCCGTACACTGGAGGCGGCACATGGGTCAAACGGTACGGTCATACTGCGGTGGGACGCACATTCATTGACCTCTCATGGCACTGCTCCACACTTCGGGGACAACGCTTTCCACTAGCTGTGTTTTCTGATGACGTGTCGCGCCGGCCCCATCTAACAGCAGAACTTCTTTAGATCCAAACAGACTATTCCACTCTCTCACCGGAAGTGAAACCAGGCCACGTGGACACTTACACAATACAACAGCCGGGAATGCACTTTTCAGTTAAATAAACACCTTTCTTCCTCCTAATTTATCAAATGAGCGACTCACTGAAGAACAGGAGCCAGCTTCGATCGGTAAACAGCCGTTACAACATCTTTTTTACTTCGCGATACCATTACAACGCATGCATTACCACGTATGCATTGTACATCGCGAAGTCATTACTACGCATTTTTTCAGAACGCATGGTCATTTACCACGCATGCCTTTACAACAAATTTTGTTGTAAAGGTATGTATGGTAAATGACCATGAGTTCTAAAAAAATGTAGACGATCCACGTCGTTGTAAGGAAACAGAGGCTGTTCCGTTTCCTCTCAACGACGTGCACCGCCCCTCAGAGACGACATGAAGCAGGAACCACAAGGAGAGAGAAACCACGAGGAGTGAGAGGTAAGGGGGATTGGGTGTTTACTTTTCTAGTGTTTAGGGTAGTGCAGTGGTGCTGGGTAGTGTAGGGTGTCGTGCTGAGCGTAGTGTTTTAGGCTTTAGGGTAGTGCAGTGATGTTTGTGTAGTGTAGGGAGTCGTGCTTGGGGTAGATTTAGGATTTAGGGTAGTATAGTGGTGTTTGGATAGTGTAGGGGGTTGTGCTGTGGGTAGTGTTTTAGGGTTTAGGATAGTGCAGTGGTGTTGGTGTAGTGTAGGGGGTTGTGCTGGGGGTAGTGTTCTAGGGTTTAGGGTAGTGCAGTGGTGTTTGGGTTGTGTAGGGGTCGTGCTGGGGGTAGATTTAGGGTTTAGGGTAGTGCAGTGGTGTTTGGGTAGTGTAGGGGTTCGTGCTGGGGTAGATTTAGGGTTTAGGGTAGTGCAGTGGTGTTTTGGTCGTGTAGGGAGGTGTCCTGGGGGGAGTGTTTTAGGGTTTAGGGTAGTGCAGTGGTGTTTGGGTAGTGTAGGGGGTCGTGCTGGGGGTAGTATTTTAGGGTTTAGGGTAGTGCAATGGTGTTTGGGTAGTGTAGGGGATCGTGCTGGGGTAGTGGTTTAGGGTATAGGGTAGTGCAGTGGTGTTTGGGTAGTGTAGGGGGTACTGCTGGGGGTAGGGTTTTAGGGTTTAGGGTAGTTCAATGGTGTTTGGGTAGTGTAGGGGTACTGCTGGGGTAGTGTTTTAGGGTTTAGGGTAGTGCAGTGGTGTTTGGGTAGTGTAGGGGGTCGTGTTTTAGGCTTTAGGGTAGTGCAGTGGTTTTTGGGTAGTGTAGGGGGTCGTGCGGGTGCAGTGTTTTACGGTTTCGGGTAGTGCAGTGGTCTTTGGGTAGTGTAGGGGGTCATGCAAGGGTAGTGTTTTAGGGTTTAGGGTAGTGCAGTGGTCTTTGGGTAGTGCAGGGGGTCGTGCTGGGGGTAGTGTTTTAGGGTTTAGGGTAGTGCAGTGGTCTTTGCGTAGTGTAGGGGGTCATGCGGGGGGTAGTGGTTTAGGGGTTAGGGTAGTGCAGTGGTCTTTGGGTAGTGTAGGGGGTCGTGCTGGGGTAGTGTTTTAGGGTTTAGGGTAGTGCAGTGGTGTTTGGGAAGTGCAGGGGGTCGTGCTGTGGGTAGTGTTTTAGGGTTTAGGCAGTGCAGTGGTGCTTTTGTAGTGTAGGGGGTCATGCTGTGGGTGGTGTTTTAGGGTTTAGGACAGTGCAGTGGTGTTTGGGCAGTGTAGGGGGTCGTGCTGGGGCTGGTGTTTCAGAGTTTAGGGCAGTGCAGTGGTGTTCGGGCAGTGTAGGGGGTCTTGCTGGGGCTGGTTTTTGAGGATTTAGGGCAGTGCAGTGGTGTTCGGGCAGTGTAGGGGGTCGTGCTGGGGCTGGTGTTTCATGGTTTAGGGCAGCGCAGTGGTGTTCGGGCAGTGTAGGGGATCGTGCTGGTGTTTCAGGGTTTAGGCAGTGCAGTGGTGTTCAGGCAGTGCAGGGGGTCGTGCTGGGGCTGCTGTTTCAGGGTTTTGGGCAGAGCAGTGGTGTTCGGGCAGTGTATGGGGTCGTGCTGGGCTGGTGTTTCAGGGTTTGGGGCAGTGCAGTGGTGTTCGTGCAGTGTAGGGGGTCCTGCTAGTGGTGGTGTTTCAGGGTTTAGGGCAGTGGTGTTCTGCCAGTGTAAGGGGTCTTGCTGGGGGTGGTGTTTCAGGGTTTAGGGCAGTGAAGTGGTGTTCAGGCAGTGTAGGGGGTCGTGCTGGGGGTGGTGTTTTAGGGTTTAGGGTAGTGCAGTGGTGTTTGGGTTGTGTAGGGGTCGTGCTGGGGGTAGATTTTGGGTTTAGGGTAGTGCAGTGGTGTTTGGGTAGTGTAGGGGTTCGTGCTGGGGTAGATTTAGGGTTTAGGGTAGTGCAGTGGTGTTTTGGTCATGTAGGGAGGCGTCCTGGGGGGAGTCTTTTAGGGTTTAGGGTGGTGCAGTGGTGTTTGGGTAGTGTAGGGGGTCGTGCTGGGGGTAGTATTTTAGGGTTTAGGGTAGTGCAATTGTGTTTGGGTAGTGTAGGGGATCGTGCTGGGGTAGTGGTTTAGGGTTTAGGGTAGTGCAGTGGTGTTTGGGTAGTGTAGGGGGTACTGCTGGGGGTAAGGTTTAGGGTAGTGCAATGGTGTTTGGGTAGAGTACGGGTACTGCTGGGGTAGTGTTTTAGGGTTTAGGGTAGTGCAGTGGTGTTTGGGTAGTGTAGGGGGTCGTGTTTTAGGCTTTAGGGTAGTGCAGTGGTTTTTGGGTAGTGTAGGGGGTCGTGCGGGTGTAGTGTTTTAGGGTTTAGGGTAGTGCAGTGGTCTTTGGGTAGTGTAGGGGGTCATGCAAGGGTAGTGTTTTAGGGTTTAGGGTAGTGCAGTGGTCTTTGGGTAGTGTAGGGGGTCGTGCTGGGGGTAGTGTTTTAGGGTTTAGGGTAGTGCAGTGGTGTTTGGGAAGTGTAGGGGGTCGTGCTGTGGGTAGTGTTTTAGGGTTTAGGGCAGTGCAGTGGTGCTTTTGTAGTGTAGGGGGTCATGCTGTGGGTGGTGTTTTAGGGTTTAGGACAGTGCAGTGGTGTTCGGGTAGTGTAGGGGATCGTGCTGTGTGTGGTGTTTTAGGGTTTAGGGCAGTGCAGTGGTGTTCAGGCAGTGTAAGGGGTCGTGCTGTGGGTGGTGTTTTAGGGTTTAGGGCAGTGCTATGGAGTTTGGGCAGTGTAAGGGGTTGTGCTGTGGGTGGTGTTTTAGGGTTTAGGGCAGTGCAGTGGTGTTCGGGCAGTGTAGGGGGTTGTGCTGGGGGTAGAGTTTCAGGGCTTAGGGCAGTGCAGTGGTGTTCAGGCAGTGTGGGGGGTCGTGCTGGGAGTGGTGTTTCAGGGTTTAGGGCAGTGCAGTGGTGTTCGGGCAGTGTAGGGGGTCGTGCGGGGGTGGTGTTTCAGGGTTTAGGGCAGTGCAGTGGTGCTTGGGCAGTATATGGGTCGTGCAGAGGGTGGTGTTTCAGGGTTTAGGGCAGTCGTGTTCGGGCAGTGTATGGGGTCTTGCTGGGGGTGGTGTTTCAGGGTTTAGGGCAGTGGTGTTCGGGCAGTGTAGGGGGTCTTGCTGGGGCTGGCGTTTCAGGGTTTAGGGCAGTGCAGTGGTGTTCGGGCAGTGTAGGGGGTGTTGCTGGGGCTGGTGTTTCAGGATTTATGGCAGTGCAGTGGTGTTCGGGCAGTGTAGGGGGTCGTGCTGGGGCTGGTGTTTCAGGGTTTAGGGCAGTGCAGTGGTGTTCGGGCAGTGTAGGGGGTCGTGCTGGGGCTGGTGTTTCAGGGTTTAGGGCAGTGCAGTGGTGTTCGGGCAGTGTAGGGGGTCGTGCTGGGCTGGTGTGTCAGGGTTTAGGGCAGTGCAGTGGTGTTAGTGCAGTGTAGGGGGTCCTGCTAGGGGTGGTGTTTCAGGGTTTAGGGCAGTGGTGTTCTGCCAGTGTAGGGGGTCTTGCTGGGGGTGGTGTTTCAGGGTTTAGGGCAGTGCAGTGGTGTTCAGGTAGTGTAGGGGGTCGTGCTGGCGGTAGTGTTTTAGGGTTTAGGGCAGTGCTGTGGTGCTTTTGTAGTGTAGGGGGTCATGCTGTGGGTGGTGTTTTAGGGTTTAGGACAGTGCAGTGGTGTTCGGGCAGTGTAGGGGATCGTGCTGTGTGTGGTGTTTCAGGTTTTAGGGCAGTGCAGTGGTGTTCGGGCAGTGTAAGGGGTCGTGCTGTGGGTGGTGTTTTAGGGTTTAGGGCAGTGCTATGGATTTTGGGCAGTGTAAGGGGTTGTGCTGTGGGTGGTGTTTTAGGGTTTAGGGCAGTGCAGTGGTGTTCGGGCAGTGTAGGGGGTTGTGCTGGGGGTGGAGTTTCAGGGCTTAAGGCAGTGCAGTGGTGTTCGGGCAGTGTGGGGGGTCGTGCTGGGGGTGGTATTTCAGGGTTTAGGGCAGTGCAGTGGTGTTCGGGCAGTGTAGGGGGTCGTGCGGGGGTGGAGTTTCAGGGCTTAAGGCAGTGCAGTGGTGTTCGGGCAGTGTGGGGGGTCGTGCTGGGGGTGGTATTTCAGGGTTTAGGGCAGTGCAGTGGTGTTCGGGCAGTGTAGGGGGTCGTGCGGGGGTGGTGTTTCAGGGTTTAGGGCAGTGCAGTGGTACTCGAGCAGTGTAGGGGTCGTGCAGAGGGTGGTGTTTCAGGATTTAGGGCAGTGGTGTTCGGGCAGTGTAGGGGGTCTTGCTGGGGGTGGTGGTTCAGGGTTTACGGCAGTGGTGTTCGGGCAGTGTAGGGGGTCTTGCTGGGGCTGGCGTTTCAGGGTTTAGGGCAGTGCACTGGTGTTCGGGCAGTGTAGGGGGTCTTGCTGGGGCTGGTGTTTCAGGAACTAGGGCAGTGCAGTGGTGTTCGGGCAGTGTAGGGGGTCGTGCTGGGGCTGGTGTTTCAGGGTTTAGGGCAGTGCAGTGGTGTTCGGGCAGTGTAGGGGGTCGTGCTGGGGCTGGTGTTTCAGAGTTTAGGGCAGTGCAGTGGTGTTCGGGCAGTGTAGGGGGTCTTGCTGGGGCTGGTTTTTGAGGATTTAGGGCAGTGCAGTGGTGTTCGGGCAGCATAGGGGGTCGTGCTGGGGCTGGTGTTTCAGGGTTTAGGGCAGTGCAGTGGTGTTCGGGCAGTGTAGGGGATCGTGCTGGTGTTTCAGGGTTTAGGCAGTGCAGTGGTGTTCGGGCAGTGTAGGGGGTCGTGCTGGGGTTGCTGTTTCAGGGTTTTGGGCAGAGCAGTGGTGTTCGGGCAGTGTATGGGGTCATGCTGGGCTGGTGTTTCAGGGTTTAGGGCAGTGCAGTGGTGTTCAGGCAGTGTAGGGGGTCGTGCTAGTGGTGGTGTTTCAGGGTTTAGGGCAGTGGTGTTCTGCCAGTGTAAGGGGTCTTGCTGGGGGTGGTGTTTCAGGGTTTAGGGCAGTGCAGTGGTGTTCAGGCAGTGTAGGGGGTCTTGCTGGGGGTGGCGTTTCAGGGTTTAGGGCAGTGCAGTGGTGTTCAGGCAGTGTAGGGGGTCATGCTGGGGGTGGTGTTTCAGGGTTTAGGGCAGTGCAGTTGTGTTCGGGCAGTGCAGGGGGTCATGCTGGGGTGGTGTTTCAGGGTTTAGGGCAGTGCAGTGGTGTTCGGGCAGTGCAGGGGGTAGTGCTGGGGTGGTGTTTCAAGGTTTAGGGCAGTGCAGTGGTGTTCGGGCAGTGTAGGGGGTCTTGCTGGGGGTGGTGTTTCAGGGTTTAGGGCAGTGGTGTTCGGGCAGTGTAGGGGGTCTTGCTGAGGGTGGTGTTTCAGGGTTTAGGGCAGTGCAGTGGTGTTCGGGCAGTGTAGGGGTCGTGCTGGGGGTGGTGTTTCAGGGTTTAGGGCAGTGCAGTGGTGTTCGGGCAGTGTAGGGGGTCGTGCTGGGGGTGGTGTTTCAGAGTTTAGGGCAGTGCAGTGGTGTTCGGGCAGTGTAGGGGGTCGAGCGGGGGTGGTGTTTCAGGGATTAGGGCAGTGCAGTGGTACTTGGGCAGTGTAGGGGGTGGTGTTTCAGGGTTTAGGGCAGTGCAGTGGTGCTTGGGCAGTGTAGAGGGTCGTGCAGGGGGTGGTTTTTCAGGGATTAGGGCAGTGGTGTTCGGACAGTGTAGGGGGTCTTGCTGGGGGTGGTGTTTCTGGGTTTAGGGCAGTGGTGTTCGGGCAGTGTAGGGGGACTTGCTGGGGTGGTGTTTCAGGGTTTAGGGCAGTGCAGTGGTGTTTGGGCAGTGTAGGGGGTCGTGCTGGGGGTTGTGTTTCAGGGTTTAGGGCAGTGCAGTGGTGTTCGGGCAGTGTAGGGGGTCGTGCTGGGGTGGTGCTTCAGGGTTTAGGGCAGTGCAGTGGTGTTTGGGCAGTGTAGGGGATCGTGCTGGTGTTTCAGGGTTTAGGCAGTGCAGTGGTGTTCGGGCAGTGTAGGGGGTCGTGCTGGGGCTGCTATTTCAGGGTTTTGGGCAGAGCAGTGGTGTTCGGGCAGTGTATGGGGTCGTGCTGGGCTGGTGTTTCAGGGTTTAGGGCAGTGCAGTGGTGTTCGTGCAGTGTAGGGGGTCCTGCTAGTGGTGGTGTTTCGGGTTTAGGGCAGTGCTATGGAGTTTGGGCAGTGTAAGGGGTTATGCTGTGGGTGGTGTTTTAGGGTTTAGGGCAGTGCAGTGGTGTTCGGGCAGTGTGGGGGGTTGTGCTGGGGGTGGAGTTTCAGGGCTTAGGGCAGTGCAGTGGTGTTCAGGCTGTGTGGGGGGTCGTGCTGGGGATGGTGTTTCAGGGTTTAGGGCAGTGCAGTGGTGTTCGGGCAGTGTAGGGGGTCGTGCGGGGTGGTGTTTCAGGGTTTAGGGCAGAGCAGTGGTGCTTGGGCAGTGTAGGGGTCGTGCAGGGGGTGGTGTTTCAGGGTTTAGGGCAGTCGTGTTCGGGCAGTGAAGGGGGTCTTGCTGGGGGTGGTGTTTCAGGGTTAGGGCAGTGGTGTTCGGGCAGTGTAGGGGGTCTTGCTGGGGCTCGCGTTTCAGGGTTTAGGGCAGTGCAGTGGTGTTCGGGCAGTGTAGGGGGTCTTGCTGGGGCTGGTGTTTCAGGATTTATGGCAGTGCAGGGGTGTTCAGGCAGTGTAGCGGGTCGTGCTGGGGGTGGCGTTTCAGGGTTTAGGGCAGTGGTGTTTGGGCAGTGTAGGGGGCCGTGCTGGGGCTGGTGTTTCAGGGTTTAGGGCAGTGGTGTTCGGGCAGTGTAAGGGGTCTTGCTTGGGGGGTGTTTCAGGGTTTAGGGCAGTGCAGTAGTGTTCGGGCAGTGTAGGGGGTCGTGCTGGGGGTGGTGTTTCAGGGTTTTGGGCAGTGCAGTGGTGTTCGGGCAGTGTAGGGGGTCATGCTGGGGGTGGTGTTTCAGAGTTTAGGGAAATGCAGTGGTGTTCGGGCAGTGTAGGGGGTCGAGCGGGGGTGGTGTTTCAGGGATTAGGGCAGTGCAGTGGTGCTTTGGCAGTGTAGGGAGTGGTGCGGGGTGGTGTTTCAGGGTTTAGGGCAGTGGTGTTCGGGCAGTGTAGGGGGTCATGCTGGGGGTGGTGTTTCAGGGTTTAGGGCAGTGCAGTGGTGTTCGGGCAGTGTAGGGGGTCGTGCTGGTGGTGGTGTTTCAGGGTGTACGGCAGTGCAGGGGTGTTCGGGCAGTGTAGGGGGTCGTGCTGGGGTAGTGTTTCAGGGTTTAGGGCAGGGGGCATCTAGTTTTCGAGATATTAAAATTTCGCGAAGATTTGTCAACTGGCGCCAAAGTTTTTTGGAAAAGAAAAAACGCTTTTCCTATGGAAACTAGGTCCTAACTATAACTATGCAGTGGTGCTTGGGCAGTGAAGGGGGTGGTGCGGGGGGTGGTGTTTCAGGGATTAGGGCAGTGCAGTTGTGCTTGGGCAGTGTAGAGGGTTGTGCAGGAGGTGGTGTTTCAGGGTTTAGGGCAGTGGTGTTCGGGCAGTGTAGGGGGTCTTGCTGGGGGTAGTGTTTCAGGGTTTAGGGCAGTGCAGTGGTGTTCGGGCAGTGTAGGGGGTTGTGCTGGTGTTTCAGGGTTTAGGGCAGTGCAGTGGTGTTCGGGCAGTGTAGGGGGTCGTGCTGGGGCTGGTGTTTCAGGGTTTTGGGCAGAGCAGTGTTGTTCTTGCAGTGTAGGGGGTCGTGCTGGGCTGGTGTTTCAGGGTTTAGGGCAGTGCAGTGGTGTTCGGGCAGTGTAGGGGGTCTTGCTGGGGGTGGTGTTTCAGGTTTAGGGCAGTGGTGTTCGGGCAGTGTATGGGGTCTTGCTGGGGGTGGTGTTTCAGGGTTTGGGGCAGTGCAGTGGTGTTCGGTCAGTGTAGCGGGTCGTGCTGGGGGTGGTGTTTCAGGGTGTAGGGCAGTGCAGTGGTGTTCGGGCAGTGTAGGGGGTCTTGCTGGGGGTGGTGTTTCAGGGTTTAGGGTAGTGCAGTGGTGTTCGGGCAGTGTAGGGGGTCGTGCTGGGGGTGGTGTTTCAGGGTTTAGGGCAGTGCAGTGGTGCTCAGGCAGTGTAGGGGGTCTTGCTGGGGGTGGTGTTTCAGGGTTTAGGGCAGTGCAGTGCAGTGGTGTTCGGGCAGTGTAGGGGGTCTTGCTGGGGGTGGTGTTTCAGGGTTTAGGGCAGTGTAGGGGGTCATGCTGGGGGTGGTGTTTCATGGTTTTGGGCATTGCAGTGGTGTTCGGGCAGAGTAGGGGGTCGTGCTGGGGGTGGTGTTTCAGGGTTTAGGGCAGTGCAGTGGTGTTCGGGCAATGTAGGGGGTCGTGCTTGGGTGGTGTTTCGGGGTTTAGGGCAGTGCAGTGGTGATCGGGCAGTGTAGGGGGTCGTGCTGGGGGTGGTGTTTCAGGGTTTTGGGCAGTGCAGTGGTGTTCCGGCAGTGTAGGGGGTCGTGCTGGGGGTTGTGTTTCAGGGTTTAGGGCAGTGCAGTGGAGTTCGGGCAGTGTAGGGGGTCATGCTGGGGGTAGTGTTTCAGGGTTTAGGCCAGTGCAGTGGTGTTCGGGCATTGTAGGGGGTCGTGCTGGGGTAGTGTTTTAGGGTGTAGGGCAGTGCAGTGGTGTTTGTGTAGTGGGCAGCGCATGCGCTGCGTCCCTAGGCGAGACCGAAAAAGCATTGCACCAAGATGGCTGCCAACACTGCCTGAATTGAAGTGTTGGCAGCCAATTAGAGCCAAGCTCGTGCTTGTGTAGTTTGGTCCCGCCCAGATATATAAAGATTTTTTTCCTTTAATATCTCAAAAACTACTGAACGGATTTACACCATTTAAAAAAAAGGTCGCTTTATGAACCAAGCACTACATTGTTGCCAAATTTGGTGTAATTCCGTTCAGCAGTTTCAGCTGTAACCGTGTCTAAAGTTTCCTATGGGAAATTGATTTTTTTACCTATATTTTTTGAATCTCTTAGGAACTACTGAACGGATTTACACCATTTTAAAAAAAAGAGGTCTCTTTCTGAACCAAGGGCTACCTTTTTGCCAAATTTGGTGTAATTCCGTTCAGCAGTTCGGGCTGTAGTCGTGTCTAAAGTTTCCTATGGGAAATAACATGGAGAAAACTCGTTTTGGGACCCCCCCTTTTACTCAGCCCCCACTTGGCGAATCACCCCGAAATTTTCAGGATAGGAGCTGACCGGAGCGGGCCACAAGTTTTGAAAATTTTGCGAAGATTCGTCAACTGGCGCCAAAGTTATTTGGAAAAGAAAAAACGCTTTTCCTATGGAAACTGGGTCCTAACTATAACTATCTACTGGCGACCGCCAGTAGATTATATATATATATATATATATATATATATATATATATATATATATATATATATATATATATATATATATATATATATATATATATATATATATATATATATATATTACCTACTGGCGGTCGCCAGTAGGTAGTTATAGTTAGGACCCCTTTTCCATAGGAAAACCTCAACATTCTATTTTGAATAACTTTGGCGCCGGTCGATGAATCCTCGCGAATTTCTCAAAATAGGTGGGGTGCTACGCTCCGCTCCTACCCTGAAAGTCTCGGGGGGATTCGTCAAGCGGGGGCTGAGATAAAAGGGGGGTCCCAAAACGCGTTTTTCCCATGCATTTTTCCATAGGACCTTTAGAACGAGCTACAGCCCGAACGGCTGAACAGAATTACTAGAAATTTGGCAGAGAGGTAGTCCCTAGGTCAAGGAAGTGCCTTTTGTAGGTTTGGTGTAAATCTGTTCAGTAGATTCTGAGAAAATAGCCTTTAAATCAATATATATATCTGAGCCCGCTTACGGTACGCTTACCGTACGCTTACCGTAAGCGTACGGTGGCGTGCGCGAGCGCGATTCTGATTGGCTCTTAGATCTTAGTAAACATTCGAATCGGCCGAAACCAGGAAGCGGCGGCCGCCATTTTGTCTCTCGCACTGAGTGTTGTTTATCAAACAAGATGGCCAAAAACATGTTACGGGGCTGTTTTGACAACTCCCTCCCACATAGTCATGTTGAGGGAGTCCCCAAACATCCCCCAAGAGCAAAAACGGTTTTATTTTTTTTTCGGCAATTTCGCCGAGTACGCTTACCGTACGCTTACCGTAAGCGTACAGTAAAAAAAAAAAAAAAAAAAAAACACTATCCACACTTACCCCACCCCCTGTGCTTTTGGTGGCCGTAGGCCACCAAATGTACAGGGCTTATTAATAGGTAAAAAAAACTAAATTTTGGCAACATGAAATTATAAAATCGAAATAAAAAAACCACTATCCACATTGACCCCACCCCCTATGCTTTTGGTGGCCGAAGGCCACCAAATGTACAGGGCTTATTAAAGTTGATAAAAACCGTGCACAGAACGAACTGCGTTAAGTGGGCGCGCACGCCTCGAATGGCGTAAAGTAACTTAGCATTTAAAAAACCGTACAAATTCACTGAAAAAACCATAGGTTTCACACACGTTATAGTTAGGAATTAGCATTTAAAAAACCTTGCAAATTCACTGAAAAAACCATAGGTTTCACACATGTTATAGTTAGCGGAAATTTTACTGATAAAAAACCAGTGAAATTGCCCCGTTATAGTTAGTGCTGGCAACTATAACTCACGCGACCGCAATCTTCTGCTGATGACATATGTGTCTTTATGAAAAAAAAATATTTGTAATATATGTATAGCTAAAAATGTATGGAAGAAGACATGGGCAAATAAGTGTCTAAATACAGTATTAGCATCAGCAGAGGATTGCGGTCGCGTGAGTTATAGTTGCCAGCACTAACTATAACGGGGCAATTTCACTGGTTTTTTATCAGTAAAATTTCCGCTAACTATAACATGTGTGAAACCTATGGTTTTTTCAGTGAATATATATATATATATATATATATACACACGCACACACACCATCTGAATCATCAAATTAGGTGAAACAGGGAAATGAGATTAAGGTAACTCATAGTAGATTCAGTAGATGATGTTCTTTCTTCCAAAAAATAATGAGATCTATTACTTCATAGCTATCTGGTACAATACCTTGGAGTGTGGGCATCTAGTCCATGTGTCAAACTTCCTTTTCCTACCCACCTGGAGCCTTGGTTCCTTCAGTCTCCCATCTTTTGCCCTGTTCTCCTCTTCTATCTAGCTTATTCTTCTCTCCCCTCACTCACCCACTGTGTTCATTTGTCCTCTCACTCCTTAATGATGTCTTTCAGTCCCCACTGTCACCCAGTCTTATGGTCTGCTCTTTTTATTCACCCATATTGTTCTTTTGGCCCGTCTCCCATAGTTGTTGTGAACTGGTCTCCTCTCTCATTGATTGTGTGCCTTAGTCTATTCTCACTCACAGTGTGCCTTATCCCTTCACTTGGCTGACACACTTCTTTTACCCACCCACCTTGCGCCTCAGTCCCCTTTTTCATGAGCACCTGTTACATTACAGACGGACACATTCATTTTTGTTAGGCACAGGGAGATTAAGTGATTTGCCCAGAATCTCAGAATGTTAAGCGTCCCTGCAGAGACTCGAACCTGGTTCCCCAACCCAGAGGTCGACCACCCTAGCTGTTAGGCCACATTCTCCTTCACACTCCTGTCTCATCCTTTTGAAACATTGCTCCCTTTGCTCATCCTATTGTTTCTTTCCATCGCTCACCCTATTTATGCTTTGTTCCACTCTCTTTCATGTTGTGTCACAGTCTCCTCTCATCGAAGTATTGTCAGTCCCTTCATTCATCAGAATTGCCTCTCTCATATTCTGTTTTTCTTTGGTACACACACTCATCTGTTTTGTATCACTTTCTCTTCACTCACTTATATGTTGCACCATTTCCTTTTCCTAGTATTCTTGTTTCTTGGTCTCTTCTTGCATCCTTTGAGTGCTGTAGTATTGTATGTAGTCTCACTCTTTGTACCTACTCAGTCTGTGTCTTGTCCCCTCTCTGACTCACCTTGTGCCTCAGTCCCCTCATTCATCCACAAACCAGAAACCTAGCAGTGAAGACCTACACAATGACAAAACAGCAATGCCACAGTCAATATGTGATAGCAGAGGTAGCTGGTTTGTGGACTGTTACTGCATCTTGGAATATTTCTGGAATTATAAATGATTGTTTCAGACAAGTGATTAAAGCAACATAAAACCAATGTTTTGAAAGGTTTTCAAGAGAGCGGCGCAACTACAACAATTTCTTTTTAATTAATGATTGTGTCATTCAACAATCAGATAAGGCAGTTAAAGCCAAAAGCCATAATTCCAAAAAGAGAGGTAAAGTTCACACTATTAAGAATATAACATTTTAAGTGGAAGAAGTGACACTTTATTCTTATGTGTATATAAAAATATATGCAAACAAAGTCTTTGATGACAATCCAAATAAAGAACGGGTCGGCACTCCAGGTATTCAATCACCGATTAGTTTAATCTGCTGGAGGTATTCAATCACCCATTAGATTAATCCGCTGGCTGACGAGTTTCAACCATATGGTCTTTGTCAAAGCCACATCCTGTGTGGCTTTGACTAAGACTGTACGGTGGAAATGTGTCAGCCAGCGGAGCTAACTATAAGTTGTGCCCCTGCAAATCTCTGCTTATTACCTCATATTTTAAATCACTCATGACATATTCTATGACATTAATTTATGACATCTCAAATTACATCATTGATGACATCACTGATGACATCATCCAATAAGTGTATTTGTTTTATAGTTTACATAGTGGCATGTAACTACCATATTACTTTTATACCTAATTTTGTACAGCCTGTGTCCAGCTAATGGGTGTAAGTGTTTTCAAAACACATGTACTCTTAATGCATCATAGGTGTGTAGAGGTATTAAAAACATTATAAAACTTTGTATTAAAGACTAACTCTGGGTGCAGGTGAGCGCAGGTTCCACACAAGTTTTTCGGTACTGCAGAAAAAGTTTCCAACAGAGCAAAGATTCTACTTACTACATACTAATTATTGTAATCGGCCTTGAGTTATTAGACAGACTCGGCTCAGCATGACAGTTTCTACTTAACATAGAAGACTGTGTGCACCATGAACTAACCTCTGCGCATGGCCTTTTGCCAACCCTTGCAGGTGGCCAGCCCCCCTGCAGACAGCCAACCCCATGTGGTGCACGGCTTTCAGGGTTAGCCTTTGGTCAAGCCCTGTGGCCAAACCACCTGATGGCAGCCAAACCCCCTGCAGGCTGCCCACCCCACACTACACACAGCCTTTTGTGATGTGGTGTTGGATTGGCCTTCAAGCTCCAGGTACCCCCACCCGTTGGGGTCAAAACATGTAAATGTAAGAGGAGGTGGGCATGCAGCCCCACTCCCCAAGTCTTCATAGGCCCAGGGGAAAAATTCAACAAAAAGAGGTAGGGGGCATACAGCCCCCATCCCAAGCCATTTATCGGCCAATTTGTAAGCGAAGGGGGGCCCCCTCCACCAGTCTTATCAGGCCCTGTGGCCCCTGAGGCTGAATTGCAGTAAAAATAGGGAAACTGTGCTGCCCCCTCCCGAAGATCCCATTCCCCTGGAGCGAAAGCTGACAAAAACGTGGTGGGGGGTCACGCAGCCCACTCCCAGACCCTTTCTAGGTCCTGGGGCCCCGAACTCGTGGGGCCATATTTTATTAACAAGCATTGGCATAGCTAATAGGTCTCGCATTTGGGACCTTAAATGTATTTAATTATACAGCACAATATCCTTGGTGCATGGCTAAACACTTATAATGTCCCAAAGGCGAGACCTATTGGCTATGCGAATGCTTGTTTTTTATTGTATTAATCTTTGTTAATCGCTTTCCTACCCATTACCAGACCCAAAGCGCACTCTGTGTGGCCGCGTAAGTAACTCTTTCGTCAGTTATGCATGGTTGGTTGGGTGTTGTTTTTAGAACGATCTTTGTGAGAAGATTTTTGAGGATCGGACGTCTGCTCCAAATCTGCTGAGGCGAACTTTTAAACGGGTCCTCATCCATAGGGCACCCATTAGTATTCAGCACAGCCATAAAGCAGAAGGAACCGCCCCACATGCATCATTACTAATGTAAATTACTCTGGACCTGAATGGGAATGGCCAGAGGACAATTTGAAAAGGTGTGTTTTGAGAGATCAAAGGTCAATTGTTTAATTGCTATTCTCCACACTTGTAACACGATATTCCACAGCCCGGAGCAAGAAGAGAGAAAACGGAGGTTGTCCTAGAATGCAATTAGTCACTCACAAGGGTCAACTGGGAGAAAAAGAAACAGGTTTCTCCAGATACCGTCCATGCACGCGGAGCATTGAGATCTGTGTGCACTGAACCAAGAGAAGAGTTCTCAGCAAGCCAATCCCTCGCGAGATGCAGTGACAGGATATGTGATGACCCTAACCCTTACCGCAAGCCTACAGAAATTCAAATATAACTAGAAATATAGATACAGTTCTGGGTAAGTCTTATAGATTCCATTTGTGTCGGTTGATTATATTATTAGCAAATAATCAGTACAGGAATAGCTGTTTAAATGCTCCGATTAATACAAACAGGAGAAGAAGTTGGCAAAATGCTTGCCAAGGACAAGCATATTATCTGTGGAACGAGGTGGGATGCTAGTCATGTGACCAGTGTACTGGCACGAGATGGTGCAATGAGGGGCACAAAAAACTGCAAAGGGGACGTTGGCACAAGGCTAAGAGAAACAGCTGAAGCCAAAAGGAGGTGTAGGCTTCCCAGAATGGAAGGAAAGCCAATACTAGACGGCTGCCACAGCTCCACTGGGAGGGGAAACACATGCCTCAACCAATGAGAACAAGGGTCCCTATAACCAAGGAAAGGAGGCGATAACATTCATTCTGCTTCTGACGTCAGCCTCACCAACAGTCAAAAAGATAGAACGTGGAAAAAGGATCAACTAGCGACAGCGGAGAGGATTGTGGGATAAGCAAAGTAGAACAAGTAAAAAGCATTAGGCTCACCCCAGACACACACACACACACACACGTGCACACACCTGAAATGCAATGAAACCCGCATATGAAAGACAATACACACACTTAAGAGCAGGGAAGAAATTAAATAACACACCAATCAAGTGCGGTTAATTAACAACATGCATACATACAAAGTGCAGGCAAATTTGTGCCATGGCGGAGCGGGGAGACCCCCGAAGGTGGAGGGAGGAGGTCGGGCAGAGCAGCAAATACTGGGGAGGAGGAGACAGTATTGAAGAGGCGTTGCCGCCTCATTCAGGGAAAGGTTCCGTTTGTGCAAAGTGGGAGGGGCACACCACCGCGTGCAAAACTAAAGAAAGGTAGCACCTCTTTCATGTCCAGGTAATACCGCCAAGCATAAGCCACACCTAAGAGCCATCTCTCTCACAGGCATGGAGCACGCCATGGCGTGCATAAGAAAAGAAAGGCGGCGCATGCTTTATGCCTGGTTATACCGCAAGCCCGGGAGTTGTGTGTGCGCGCACCAAAAGGAAATTTAAAAAAAAACACGCAAGTGGTGAGCAAGTTGTGTGTGCGCGCGCGAAAAAAGGAAATTTTTTAAAAAGCACGTGAGTGGTGCGTGCACAGCAGCTGCAAAAGTGAAAGTGATCGCGCTCCAGATGGCGCCTCAGACGCTGAAAGCTGGCGGCTGCGCGCGTAACCACGCGTGTAACCGCAAGCGCTAGGCCAGCAAAGCGTGTGGTAGCACTTTTAAAAGGCCACTTACTAAATGTCTTGCAGAACAGCGCATGCGGTGGCTCAGGCGAGACCTAAAAAGGAGAAGGGGGCTGTGTGGCTTCCTCCCCTACTCTTATTAGAGTCTGTGGACCCCAGCCTGGGGCTGTATGTTATTAACAACGGGAGGGGGCACACAACTCCGTCTCCAAGCCTTTATAGGTCCCAGGAACCCCATACTCTGAAGCCTTATGTTATATTAAAGGCGAGGGCCCCCTCTCTTCCAGGCTAATATGGACCACATCCCCTAGGGCCTGCCATACTTTTAGGTGGGTGCTCTGGTGCCCACCCTGGGCACCCACCAAGTACCACATTGGGGGTGGTATTGCTTACACATAAAGTGAGCAGCTGCTTTTTGCTTGCTCCCTCAGTGCAGTAGCTATATGTGTTCTGTATCCCTACCTGCATCAGTGTGGGAAGGAAAACAGAACACAGGTCTGCAGACAGAGCATTTTTAAATCTCCCGCCAGCTGGAAGCAGACTTATGCGTTTGCTACTGCGGGCAGGGAAATGACGGTGTCCCGGGGGTGGGTTCTCTGGTACACAGTCACAGAGCTGGCCCTGGGGGATGGGGTCTCCAGGGCCTCTTTAAGGCTCCGTAGTGAGGTCGCATGGCCCCCTATCCCTTTATTCACATTTAGGCCCTGGAGAATGAGTTCCCCTGGACCTAATTAGGCTCAGAGGTGTGTGCACCCCCCCTCCCATCATTAATTACTCGGCCCAGGGTGATGGGGTCCCCGCGGACTTTTTAGGCTCATGGAGGGGAGCCGCTTGGTCCACTCCTGTTTATTAAAATGGTGGCCCGGGGAATGGGGTCTCCGGGGGCTTATCAGACTCAGGAGGGGAGGCCACGCCCCCCAGGCCCTGGCCCACCACAGGGGCTATTTGTTTGAAAGGCGCAGGAACCAATGCTTTTGTTTTTCATTTTGCCATGAATTAAAGGCAACATTTTTAAAAAAATGTTTTGGTCCAGACTGGGTCCCTCTGGACTCCACCACCAGGCCTAGGGGGTCAGGGTATTTGCCCTCTCCCCATGTCTTGTTTTTAGTATTTTTTGTAGGACTCTGGACTGAGTCCTAGTCCTTAGATGACTGACACCACTTCCTAGTCGATGTGGTGGCAGCCAATCAGATCTCAGTAGGAGATCTGTTCGCTCCGCGCATTCTCTACTGCATGAAATATACAATTCTTTTTTAGCATTAATTGCTCAAAAACTACTGAACGGATGTACACAAAATCACAAAAGCACTCTTTGTGGACCAAGATCTAGCTTTTTTACCAAATTTAGTGTAAACCTGTTTAGCGGTTTGAGCTGTAACTGTGTCTAAGGTTCTTGTGGAAAAATTAATAGGGGAAAACGCATTTGGGACCCCCTTTTTTCCTGACTCCCGCTTAAAGTGTCACCCCGAAACTTTCCAAGCGCAATCTAGTCAAAAAAAGTGCAGCATTTTTGGAATGGTTCATGGAGATTCGTCAAATGGCGGTAAAGTTATTAGCAACAAAAAAAAGGCATTTCCTATGAAAACACAATCCTAACTATAACTTCCCAGTGGCGACACCCACTGGGTAATGTTTATATATATATTCACTGAAAAAACCATAGGTTTCACACATGTTATAGTTAGCGGAAATTTTACTGATAAAAAACCAATGAAATTCCCCCGTTATAGTTAGTGCAGGCAACTATAACTCACGCGACCGCAATCCTCTGCTGATGCTAATACTGTATTTAGACACTTATTTGCCCATGTCTTCTTCCATACATTTTTAGCTATACATATATTACAAATATTTTTTTTTCATAAAGACACATATGTCATCAGCAGAAGATTGCGGTCGCGTGAGTTATAGTTGCCTGCACTAACTATAACGGGGGAATTTCATTGGTTTTTTTATCAGTAAAATTTCCGCTAACTATAACATGTGTGAAACCTATGGTTTTTTCAGTGAATTTGCAAGGTTTTTTAAATGCTAATTCCTAACTATAACGTGTGTGAAACCTATGGTTTTTTCAGTGAATTTGTACGGTTTTTTAAATGCTAAGTTACTTTACGCCATTCGTGGCGTGCGCGCCCACTTAACGCAGTTCGTTCCGTGCGCGCACGGTGCGCTTCGCGCACCGTGCGCGCACAGTGAGCACGCGGTGCGCTTCGCGCACCGCGCGCCCACTTTACGCAGTTAGTGCCGTGCACGCACGGTGGGCACGCGGTGCGATGACAAAGCAAGAAAGCACGTCAACAAATCTGTTTCTGCTTTCCTCCGTGACTATGGTATGGGTGCCATTTACCACAACAACTTGCGTTATGACATTTATAGAGGAGATGGTGTGCACTTCAATGATGAAGGGAACAGAGTCTTCCTCTTGAACCTTAGACTCTGCATCGGTACTTACTTGTAGGTACCACTAAAAAATCATTTCATAAACACAACGGCTCTTTTTAGAGCCCCCTAATATCTAAACACTTAAATCTGATTTTCATTTTTTTTTTTTTTTTTTTTCTACCGTACGCTTACCGTAAGCTTACCGTACGCGTACCCCGTGATTTTTTTTAAAATCAATAAATGTTTTCTTTGTACTTTACAGTCCTTCTTTGACCCCCTCACAAATGTAAGGGGGTCTGTAACTCTCCTCATTGCCCCCTTTCCTTGTTTTCACTCTTTTTTTTCAGAGTGAAATACACAAAATGGCGGCCGCCGCTTCCTGGTTTCGGCCGATTCGAATGTTTACTAAGATCTAAGAGCCAATCAGAATTGCGCTCGCGCACGCCACCGTACGCTTACCGTAAGCGTACGGTAAGCGTACCGTAAGCGGGCTCAGATATATATATTGATTTAAAGGCTATTTTCTCAGAATCTCCTGAACAGATTTACACCAAACCTACAAAAGGCACTTCCTTGACCTAGGGACTACCTCTCTGCCAAATTTTGAGTAATTCTGTTCAGCCGTTCGGGCTGTAGCTCGTTCTAAAGGTCCTATGGAAAAATGCATGGGAAAAACGCGTTTTGGGACCCCCCTTTTATCTCAGCCCCCGCTTGACGGATCCCCCCGAGACTTTCAGGGTAGGAGCGGAGCGTAGCGCCCCACCTATTTTGAGAAATTCGCGAGGATTCATCAACCGGCGCCAAAGTTATTCAAAATAGAATGTTGAGGTTTTCCTATGGAAACGTGGTCCTAACAATAACTACCTACTGGCGACCGCCAGTAGGTAATATAGAGAGAGAGATATATATATAGATATAGATAGATAGATATATTTCAGGGTCATACTCATTTTGCACTCATCACACCAAGGTGCAGTGGGTCAGGCCAATTTATCCATTAGCTATTGGCTATTTAATTTGCACCATTTTGCCTGTGCATATGTGCACAGTCTCCTAAAAGAGTCCATTTTAGTGCATAGCTCGATAGATGATGCCACTTTTATTTTATTCTTTTCTACTTACATTCTTTTCTTTTTAATGTATTTACGTGTGTGAGAACTTAGCAGCTCCCCAGACACTGCTTCCCAGCCCTTGCAGTATGCCGCATCCCACGTGGCCACTGCTAGTGATGGTCATCTTGGGAACGACCTTTCACAGCCTAAGACCGCTGTGTAAAAACATCGGCAGCCATCATTGACTGTTTATCGTTATCCTTTTATGAAAACAATCAAAGATGACCACGGGTGGAAGGCACATGCATGCACACGCATGACCTTTGTGGATCTTTATTCTCTCACTTAAGTAAAAAGCATGTAAAAGAAGCAAGCACTGACAAATGCAATTGCTTAGCAGCCTTAGACATACATATTGGGCTTGCCTTTTCTTGTTATTGTTCATATTGGCCTTGTCTATGCATAATATTGTTCATCTATCTCCTTCATATCTTTGCTTTATTTTTTGTTTCTTGTGAGATTCTCCACTGCCCTGTGGCTCACCTGGACTGAGCAACATATTTCTGGAATCCTTCACTTTCCTTGGTATGAGTGTGCGCTCAAGTGTGTGTACACGCCTGGGCTGGGGCTTCCCCAATGAAGATGTAGCCATGCTGAGACAGGTTAGGTAGAGGGATTGCTGACTATCCTATCAAGCTGCGTGGCCTTGTACAGCCGTCTCTCCCCTCTCTACATAGGCCATTGTACCCTGGTTGTTGTGTGTCTGATTTTTTGTGCTTACCCTACTGGTTCAGACGAGTTGGGGCAATTCATCCTATGGCCTGGAAAGAGGCCATACCATTAAAAAGACTAGGGGCATGGCCAGATCAACTCTTGAACAAAAAGATGTGCTAATGCACATTCCCACTCACACTCCCTGTGCTCAACTGTGGTATAAGAGGGCTGAGACCCGGCAGTACGTACCTGTGCAGCTGAAAGATTAAGATGCAACCACTAACCGTAGCAATATTTTAGGATACCTGCCATCACGCTGGGACTTTATGGACATTATGTGATGTTCATTTCTAAGATATTGAACTTGTTGAGCAGAGGAAGATGGCTGAAAGGGCGTGAATCTCATCAGCTCCGCCTGGCCTGAAAAAGAATCTTGCTGAAATCCTGAACCATCGCCCGCATCTGCTCCTAATGCCTGTGGCCCAATATCAGTAGATGATCCTTGAGATCCTTTATCTGCTCTGAAACAGTTGCGCCATGCCTGATGACACGATGGCAGCCCTGGCTTTGTTGGGCACGTGCCTGCGATCATAGGAGTGCTGACACTGCCTGGCTGTCAGGAGTTGTGTCAGGGGCGAAGAGCTACAGGCGGCACTCAAACAGAGGAGGGAACAAAGTCCCTGCTTGGTATGCCTCTGGTGAGGACTGGCGGTCCTGCAGACTACCTCCACCCTTGTTGTGGCCCACCTCTGTAGGCCTAGTGTTGCTCCTTCCTGCTAAAGGAAGCTGTGTGGTGGCAGCTCTGATTCATGGAGTCAGATGGGCATGCTGATCACCTAGCACCTTGCAACTTCAGGGACCGCGGTGCCCCAAGGTGCAAGGGACTACCCTCCAGTGCGCATTGATTGCAGCTAGTAGGCTGAGGCTGCTTGCCTGCAGGAGACTGGACTGGCAGCATATTTGTAGACTGAGACTTGCACCGAAAAGTATGATTCTTGTCAGTGGCATGCAGGAGATGGGGGCTCTGAAATGAGAGAACACGAATATCCACGTAGCACAGGGAGGTCAGTCCACTGGAGGGACTGCTGGGGGCTTTTGTTACTCTCCAGTGATTTATGGCTGAGCCCCCTCTCAACTGAGTTCGGAAAGCTGTGACTTGCTTTGAACAGTGTTGATAGGAGGTGAGGAGAAGCAGCGCACTTTATAAACTGCTTCCCTGCCTGCCACCAAATGTAATTGAAAGGGGGAAGACAGGCACTTCAGCAGACCTCAGGGCAACTATTATTGTGGGAGATAGAAGGATGCACTGCATGTTACAAGGATGGGTATAGAAAAGAACAAGGACGGTGGCGCATCATTGTGGAGCACGTTTGCGGCCCCTAGTTGACCAGTAAAATAACTCAGAACTAGCTCCTGAGCTGGGAACTCCTGTATGATGTACCGATTAGAGCTCGTCCCTTTAAATCACGATTGACTCTGTCTGTTGTAATCTGTATTATGTTATTACCATGATATGTTGTATTCTTAATTACTTATATATTTTACGTCTACACCGCAGTTGTGTCACACCATATATCACCTAGTTTCTCCATGTCATCCCTGGACGTTGGTACATTCGATTATAGTTGTTCACAGTTGATATCTGAAGTAATTGTAGAGAGTTCTGAAGTGGCTATGGGTTGTCCTGTTCTGTGGACATTCTGGAAATAAAAAGGACTCAGCTTCACCTAAGCTGTGATAGTCAGTTCTTCATAACACTGGCAACAAGGATGGAATACAGGCTGCACATTGTGTTGTAGCCGTGATTGGAAGTGCTAGCACATTTGACTAGCAACCAGTAAACTAGGTGAGTTTACTCTCCTTAGGAAGGCCACATGTGGAATTAAGCCTCTGCCAACTGTGGGACAGATTTACAAGCCCCTTGCGCCACTTGTGCGTCACCTTTCCCATGTTAAAAGTGACGCAAAAGTGGTGCAAGGGGCTTTTAAATCTGCCCCTGTTTGCTTAAAAGGGGTTAGAAAATGTATTCCTCTAGAAATTTCACATTATTCAGGATGACAGCAGCAAGCATGACCCAACCCCCCACACCTCTTGAACGAAGTCAGTGACCTAGTTCTACCTTAAAATGAGTGAATGAAGTTGTTCGAGTCCTGCTTGATAGCGATTGGGGGGAAACAATTTCCCCATTAAGGAAACAACATATACTTTTGCACAATTTGGGAGTTCATGGGAGAACAGAATTTGAGAGCTTGACATGCTGAATTAAATGAAGAAGGAGAGCTCAAATAAACATTTATCAACTGACGTATCGCAAAAAGGAAGAACACTATGGTCAAAAAGTAAACATAGTCCTAAAAAGACATATCTTATTTTGTAGGACCCAAGGGAAGAAATGAAAAGTGACAAGTTATGTTTAGGGCTCCCGGTTTTATGGTATTTCTTTTTTTTAATTTCCATCTGTATTTTTCCATATTTACTTTTTTGCCCATTTTATTGGTATTTGTCCATATTTATTTTATGTTTTGAGAATAAATGGAGTCATAAAATGGTATATTTCCACCTTTATTTAACTGATAAACATGCACTAATACTTTAATGCCTGTCACATTTTGGCAAATTAAGCAGCCAAATATAACAAAACAATACACCAACGGGTAAATATTAGCATTATAAACAAATGTATGTTAACATATGCCTGTATTTAAGGGAATTGCATCCTGTTTTTAAATCCCCATAGTGTCTATCTGCTTAGTAGTTGGTCTAGAATTCATGAAGGACGACAAGGAGTATCACTCACAACAAGCACAATTTTCTGTATTTTTCCACTTTTAAATATAAATACAGAAAGAAAATAGATTGTTTTATGCCTGTATTTATCTGTAAAAATCAGTAAAACCAGAAAACTGGAAGTCTTAGTTATGTTACACGTTTGAGGGTCATGTCCAACACTTGCTAAGTCGGATCTTTGTGTGATTCATTGATTATGGGCCAATTGGTTCGGTGCACCAACAATCCCAGGATACAAGAGAAGTTATTGGCACACAATCCAGATTTAAAATAGGCTATTGATATAGCAAAAGGTGTAGAGTGCACAGCTGATTGCATTAAGAAATTAGGAGAATACTACGTCTGACATAGCACATGTAATAAAGGATCACTAATCGCATGAAGAACCTGGAAAAAACAGAGTTTGAGCAAAAAGTATATGAGGTGCACACCTGAATGAAACAGGACAATGAGAGGGAGAGTGCTAAAAGCTAGTATTATGGATGTGGTAACAACAACCATCTAGCGAAAAGCCCCAGGTGTCCTGCCCGCTCAAGCCTCTCATCTGGCTCCATCTGGTCCTTGCCCTAATTACGTAGCCTCCTCCCTATCCTCTTCGTTCACTCCCTGTATTACAGACTTACTCAACCTATCTTAAGACACAGCTAAAATGCCACAGGTTGGGAAATCAGTCAGGTCATCCCTATTTAAAAAAAATCTAATCTACATTCTTCAAACCTTGCGATTTACAGGCCCATCTCACTTTTGCCTTTTCTTGGCAAAAGTTTGGAAGGCCTTGTCAATAAACAACATTTTAAATATTTCGAGGATGGGCGTGGCCTGAGGCGTCAAGATGGCGGTTGCACTCTAAGAGTGCTCTGGACCCTCGCCGTCATCCGCCTCTAATCAACCTGTCTGCTGCTGTCATCCGTAGCTCACCGCCACCCTCCGGGGTTCTCGGTCCCATTGGCTGTTTTTTGGTGCTTTTGGTGGGGGTGGCGGGGTCTCCGCCGTCCTGTTCTGCGCCTTACCTGCTGCGGCCTGGAACTCTCAAAATGGCGGCCTCCTTGCAGCGGCGCTTGTGAGCTGGGGCCTGCGTCTGGTTGGATCGCGGCCGGGCTCCCTAAGGTGCTGCAGGGGCCCTGCGGAGCTAGACTGGACTGCTCCCCCCCTCTTCATCCTCCTCGCTGGTGCCTCGCTGTTCAGCCTTGCGGTGGGGCTGTGGCCATGTGGACTCACCCCCGCGTAGTCGGACCCGCGGGGGCAGGGGTTGGGCTGTCTCTTCCTCAACCTGTAGACCGGCCCGGTGCTCCGTGAGGCCCGAATGGAGAGGATCCCTCCAGCGTCGGCCCGGTGAATGTGGGGCTGCGGTGATCGGCTGCTGGGAGCGGGCAGCAGCGTGGGGGGTGTGCGCGTCCCCCCTGCAGTGGCGGCTTTCCCTCTCACCTTGGCTCCGACTTGCTCGGAGGGAGGGGGGCACTGATGCTCCGGGGCAGCGGCTACCTGTCTCTGCCCCCGGACCTTCTGCTTGGGACTGGGTCGCCCCGACGGTGAACTTGTCGAGGTTTTCAGAGGTGCAGTGGGACTTGGCTGCCGCAGTCGGGCAGCGGCGTAGAGGGGCCGTTCCGGGCCGATCCTTCCCTCATCCTGCTTGGAGCCCTGGAGGTGGGGCCGGCGGGTGGACTTGTGTGTGGGGGGCATGGGTGCTCCAGTGCTGCGTCCCTGATCGGCTGCTATTGTCGGGCAGCAGTGGAGGAGCGCTGCGGCTGGCCAGGCACTCTTTCCTTTTACTTGTTCTTCGGCGGAGTTTCCTAACCTATCCTGCCTACCTGAGGACGCTTCGCCCACGGGGACTTGTACTGGCATAACTGAACCGTTGCCCTCTCAAGGGTCCCCTGGGGTCATCTAGGGGCCCCCTGTCACCGCTTGTTGAGGCGCTGGTTCCTGTGCCCCCCTGCCAACCCCGCTCTGTGGTGACGCGGAGGCTTGGTCTTCCTCCCGGGGCTGCCAGGGTGGGGGTGATCTTGGTGCACTCGCCCCTCTTTAGCTCTCGTTGTTCTTCCCCCCGGCCACAAACTACGACTTTCACCGAGGGGTCCGCGTCTGGGGGTGCCGGCCTGGGGCTGGGCGGTGAAGGTTGGCCCTCTCTGCTCCGACCGGCCTGAGTTGGTTGCTGAGTCTCTTTGCGGGGTGAGTGTCCCCCGAGACCTATACTGGTCCATAGGTACTCGCTTGGAGTCGGGGCTGTTCCACCGTGTGTGGAGCTCGTGTTGCCACACGACTTGATCTGGCTGCCTTCCCTTGGAGTGCTCCCCTCTCTGCAGTGATACCGGGGGGTGGAACGCAGCACCCGGGTCTGAGTATTGACGATCTGGGTGTCCGGCCCCCCTCGCCCTTCCTTTTTGGGACTGCTGTTCAGCCTCCTGCCCGGGCGGTGACCAAGCCCCGTCTTTGGTGGTGATGGGCAGTACTCGCGCCCCTGGGCTGCCAACCCAGACGAAAATGGACCAGTTTACTACGTCGGGCCGCGATCCCGGAGGAGGGGCTCCTGATGCGCCGGCCCTCGCGGGGGCGATCTTTCCATGATCCTTCGGCCGATAGGCGCGTCACAGGCCTCAGTCGAGAACAAGATGGGCGAGGTGAGGGTGGAGATGGCCCTTATTCGCCAGGACCTGCGCAACGCTACGGAGCGCATTAAGGAGGCTGAATCCTGTATCTCCTCGGCTGAAGACGACATTGGCTTCCTATGAGCTTAAGTCCCAGGTGGCCCGCCTCCAGACTCAGACCTCGGAGCTCCACCGACGAGCCGAAGATGCTGAAAACCGATCGAGAAGAAACAATCTACGCCTGATCGGCTTTCCTGAAGGGGCTGAGCAGGCTCACGCGAACACGTTCGTGGAAAGCTGGGTGCGTTCATGGATGCCTCACGAGTCCCTTTCGCCCTGGTTCGCTATAGAGCGTGCTCATCGCTCCTTGGCCCCCAGACCTCCTCCCGGGGCTCCCTATTATTTTGAGGATCCTCAACTTCCGGGACAGAGATGCCATTCTCAGGGCGGCTAGGACGCAGGGTCCACTGTTGTTCCAAAACCATAGGATCATGGTCTTCCCGGATTACACCAGGGAGGTGCAGGCCCAATGTCGGACATACGCAGATGTCAAACAGAAGCTTTGCAACTTAGGCCTGCGCTACGGTCTCCTATTCCCGGCCCGTCTCAGGGTTGTCTTCCAAGACAAGACATTCTTCTTTGATAACCCCCAGGCGGCATGGACCTGGCTCACGGAGGAGCGGCACCTCTTGAGTCGGCCGGCCCCCTCTCTTGCAGGGCAGGACCCTGCGCAGTCCCGCCCGACCATGCCGAGGCCCCAGAGACGCAGGACCAGGTCCCGCAGGAAGAGTGACCGTCGAGGGGGGCTTCCCGCTCGCTGGGGGCGCCGGCCCAGCACGCTCCCTCTCGTGCATCAACTCAGAGGTCAGCTTCTCCCAGCCCGACTACCTCCCGGAATGATTTGAGCCCGCTCCCGGATCTTTCCATGGCTCTGCACCCGGCCATATGTGACTCCGACCTGTCTAAGAGCCCCGTGCTCCGTGGCACCGGGGACGATGAGGGGACTTGAACACAGGACTGCAGCATGGTTTTCTACTCAGCCTCTTACATGACTCCTGTACCCGTGACTGTTATTCTGTCTCTGTATTGGGAGCGATTTATCCTTGATATACTCCTGTTATGCAAACTGCTTCCTATTTCAGAGTTGGGTTCCACTGGAGTTTCCCTGTTGCTGGAATGTTCTCATGATAATTGCAGCTGATGACGTTTATCTATCCGACTCAATGGAGGGCGGTCCATCTCCGCTTTGTCCATGTTCAGCTAACCGTTTTAGCTTAGCAGTTAGACTCATTGGTGGGATTTTGTTGCATGTGGTTTTTCCTTCTAGGGCGACAGATGCTTCCTCTTCAGAAGTGTAGGTTGGGAGGTGTTGGGGGCAAGGGAGGGGGGGGTGGACCGTTGTCTCCCGCTTGTTTGTTGTTTTCCGTCGCCTACGGGCCGCTGTTTTTAGTTTTTCCTGGCAGAGATCAATGCACGTTCACTTACGATGATAACCTGGGCTTTACTGAATCGCACCACTTTCACCCACTGACACCGATCATGGTCCGCTGCCTCCCTTGGGATCCGGGTCAACGTGCGCTTACGGTCCCTCCACCACACATTATCCGCTCAGATGGTGTCCGCCGTAAATAGACCCCTCCATGTTCTGTCATGGAATGTCAACGGCCTCCTGGATCGCATAAAACACACTGCCGTCTTCATAGCGCTCAGCGACATGCGCCTGATATCCTGTTCCTCCAAGAGACGCACCTTCTGGGTTCCCAATGCAATTTCCTTGCCCGGTATGGGTTTGATAGGGTCTGGCACTCTGGTTTCACATGGGTTTCCCGGGGGGTGGCCATACTGCTTCGGAAGGGTCTTCCTTTTACCCTGGCGCAGGCGGAGATAGACGCCCACGGTCGGTATGTGGCCCTGCAGTGTAAGGTCGAGGGACACCCCTTTAACCTCCTTTGTGTGTATGTTCCTCCCGTCGCCATGGTCGCTGCCCTTCGCCGTCTCACACTTGTCATTTCCTCGTTTCCCCAAGGTCTGACGGTCATTGGAGGCGACTTCAACGCTGTTCTGCAACCCTCCCGCGACGCGTCGGGTACTCCTTCAGCACCACGCACTGCCTCTGCTAGGCGCTTGTCTGATTGGTCGTCTGCCCTGGGTCTATGTGACGCTTGGAGGGTGTGGAACCCCCATCGTGAACAATACACTCACACTTCGGCGGCCCATCACACCCACTCCCGAATCGATTTATTTTTGCTACCAGCCCCAGACTGCCAATTGATGGCCGGGGCTACCATCCTTCCCCGAGGCATTTCAGATCACTCCCCCGTCTCCCTCCGTCTCGGGAACTCTCCTGATAGCCCCCTCACGGTGTGGCGGATGAATGCGTGGTTCTTGCAAGATCCCGAATTTGTCGAGGCCCTCAGGCAGGAACTGGGGCACTATTTCTCAAATAACAAAGGTTCGGTTCCCTCGCCGGGTAAGCTATGGGAGGCCGGTAAGGCTACTAGACGGGGAGTGGCTAGAGGCCTGGTCCATGCGAAACGCGCAGAGTGGACCGCCCGACTGGTGCAACTCGAGGCTTACGCAGCACAGCTGGAAGGGGCCCAGGCTCGCTCCGACAGCGCGGTGTCTGCTCGGCAACTTGCACTGATCCGGGATGAGATTTGTCAGATCTCGCTGGATTCAGCTCAAATGCTATGGCGGTCTTCCGTGGCACACGTATACGGGTGGGGGGATAAAAACGGTAAATTACTCCATAACTTGGTGGCCTACCCCAAAGCCAACCGCATTATTCCTGAGATCTGTGATGTGACCAGTGGTCATCACGTCACCTCTCGGGCGATCGCCCAAACCTTTGCAGACTACTACGCTGCTCTTTACTCGGCCTGACTCCCCAGTGCCTCTCTCGCTGTCCTGCTGTCCGAGACCGGGACCTGGCTGCCCCGCCTCACTCAGGCGGTCGCGGAGACTTTGGATCTTCCCTTCACTCCGGAGGAGATACAGGGGGCTATTTCACTTTTAAATCCAGGCAAGACGCCAGGGACGGACGACTATCCCCAAGAATACTATGCCACCTATCGCGACACTTTTGTTCCCCCCTTACTGGACTTGTTCAACCATGTGGTGGACACGGGGTCCTTCCCCTCCGAGACGGATGTGGCCACCATTGTGGTCCTCCCGAAGACACAGCCACCCTCTCTGGCATGTGCGGACTACCGCCCCATCTCCCTCATCAATACCGAGGTAAAAATCTTTGCCACTGCCATCGCCCAGAGACTCCGCCCCCACTTGCATGATTTGGTCCACCCAGACCAGTGTGGATTTATGCCGGCCCGAGGTACCAGGCACTGCATACGCCGACTGCACCTCACCCTAGCACATCGTCATCAGCTCACCCCGTATCTGGCCCTGCTTCTCATTGACTTTGAAAAAGCCTTTGATACGGTCGACTGGAGCTATCTGGGGGATGTGTTGGAGGTGATGGGGTTTGGGCTCCCATTTCGGCGCCTTGTCCGGGTGCTGTACTCCAGTCCCAGGGCGAGGGTCATGATTAATGGCGTGCTTTCTGAGACATTTCCTATTGACAGGGGCACCCGCCAGAGCTGTCCGCTTTCGCCGTTCTTATTTGCGTTAGCAATGGAGCCGCTGACCTCCCTTATCCGTCAGGACCCCGGTATCCGTGGCTGGGCTTGGGACCCCTACCAGATTGACAAGATCGCCTTATATGCGGACGATGCCCTCCTTTTTCTGGCGGACCCCGTGAGCTCGGGCCCACGTTGCCTGGCCGCCCTTTCAGCCTTCGAACGAGTCTGTGGGCTCCGGCTCAACCCGGCGAAATCTACACTGGTACCTCTACACCCATCCCGAGATTGTTTTGACTGGCAGACGTCCATTCCCCTGCGCAGGCAGTCGTTCAAATATTTGGGGGTGTGGGTCGCTCTCCTTTCGGAACTTGAATGGGCCCTGAATATTACACCTCTGGTAACCAAAGCCAAAGCAGACCTCTGCAATCCCTTCCCCTCAACCCCCTTGGCAGAAGTGCCGTCTACAAAATGATGGTCTTACCCCGTTTTTTGTACCTTTTGCAGAACATTGCCCTTTATCTCCCAGGGAGTTGCTTCCGGGAGTTAGACAGTACCCTCTCCCGGTTTTTGTGGGGGGGGGGGCAGACGGCCGCGACTCTCTCTGGCACATTGTCGCATACCTACATATGACGGTGGTATGGGGGTCACCTATATTACCTGGCCACGAGGCTTCTTGTGATCCATGACTGGTTTGCGGGCGGCTGGTCCGACCCAGCATACTGGGTGGAACTCCGGTCAATGGATTTTCCATAGCTCCAAGCCTACCTGTACAGGGTCTCCATACCACACACCCTCACCTCCGTCACTCGAACGGTGTTCATGGCCTGGCGTGCGGCCTTACGCCACACACGCTGGGACGGGACACTTACCAGGCAGACGCCCTTGTGGATTGGTGCTTGGCTGAAGGAAACTTCATCCCTTCAAGGCTTCAGTCGATGGGACCGCATCGGGATTTCGCTCCTCGGAGATGTTTGGGTAGGGGACCACATTAGATCGTTTGCGGATCTCCAGCAAAGATACTCACTCCACTCCTCTCAATTTGATAAATATTTACAATTAAGGCATGCCCTACGGATGCATATTCCGTCCCCCACCTCCTTCCCGGAATTCAGCCCTCTCGAAGCCCAGGTGATGATGGGGAACCTGGGCAGAGGGGGGGTATCGCGGATTTACCATTCCCTCGTCAACAATGGCCCCGCATCCCTAGACTTGCTGCGCGCCCGTTGGGAGGGGTGGCTGGGTCCCCTAGAAGACGCTGATTGGAGGGATGCCCTTATGGCTCCCAAGACCTTGACAACCTCCTCCAAGCTGCGTCTGATCCAACTCTATTATCTCCATGCAGCATACCTCACCCCAGCGCGCCTTTACAGGGCTCATTTGCGGCCCTCTCCATCCTGCACGCGTTGCAGTCATGCCCCTGCGGATTTTTACCACATGGTCTGGCAGTGTCCTGTCCTGGAGCCCTTTTGGGCGGGGTTGGAACTGGAACTCACGCAGACCCTGGGATGGGAGGTTCCTCATGACCCGCTGCACCTGATCCTGGGGGTGTTCGACGGTCTTGATGGCTACCGGGCCGATAAGCGCTTCCTGGGCACTGCGTTGGCGGTGGCGAAAAGGGATATAGCGGTGCTCTGGTCCCAGGCCAAGCCACCGACTTGGCGGAAGTGGAGAAGGGGGGTGGACTGGTGCGGTACCCAAGAGGAGGCCCTCTTTGAAGCCTGGGGTTGTTCTGAGCTTTTTGACAAGGTATGGGGCAAGTGGTTCAACCTGCGGCCTTAGGGGGTGCAACCGTTTTTGTCAAGATTGATAGTGGGTGCATGTGTTGTTATTTTCTTTGTGGACACTCTGCCCTTTTCCTTCCCTTTGTGTCTCTTCAATCATGTACATGTTCTTACTGCCAGAGATGTTCTTTGTGATCTGTTATTAAAACCAATACATTTGATTATCAAAAAAACAAATATTTGGAAGATAATTGCATACAGGACTCCTCACATTTATGTTTTAGGGCCTCTCATAGCATCGAGACCGCCTTTATGGCAGTAATGGATTCCACCATATTACTGCTTGACGAAGGCACCCCAGCCATGCTGGTTTTACTTGATTTGTCAGCTGCCTTCAATACTGTCTCACATTCCAATCTTACTCAGAGACTGTTTGAGAGAGGCTTTGATGGGAAGGCATTAGACTGGCTAAAAGATTTTCTGTCCGACAGAAGCCAAGTGGTCTTGTTGCACCCTTTCAATTCTTAAACTATGATCATAGGCAAAGAGGTTCCTCAGGGTTCTTCCCTTGGCCCTACCCTCTTTAATATTTATGTGGCCCCACTTGACAAGATTGTTTGTGCTTGCTGTTTTGAAATCATATTGTATGCCAACAACACCCAATTTATCATTTTCGTGTAAAGTAAGATTCATCGACTTCATGCAAAAGGTGGCCGCATGGATGACCCTTAACTGAATTCAGTGGATGAAAGACTAAAATTTCCCTGTTTGACAAGGTGCAGGCACTTTGGTCAGATGATTGGTGGCATACAAAAGTAGGGCTGGTTCCTTGCCCCAAGAGGGTAGTAAAAAACCTGGGCATCTTGATGGATAACAATTTATCCATGAAAGAACAGGTTACATCTATTTGCGGTACCTGTTTCAATATGCTGTGTCTGCTAAAAAAAAGTATTCTCATGACTTCCGATGAGCTCTAGAATCGCATTGGTCTAGGCTCTCATCACTAGTTATATGGATAATGGGAATACACTTCTTGTAGCAGCCAATGAGACGCTTCTCTCTAAACTTCAAGTGGTTCAAAACACCGCTGCCCGCCTAGTCTGTAGATTCCTGCTGGTGCCCCTTCGATACCCACACTTCGAGCTTTACAATGGCTACCTCTCAGGAAGCGCACCCTGTTTAAATTCCTATGTCTCACTCACAAATCCGTCATGGGGACTGTTCTTTCTTACCTATGAGCCCGGCTTTCTTGGTATCATCCCAACAGAAATCTGAGGTCTATGGATAAAGCCTTCTTAAGGCAGCATCACATTCACCCCTCCAGGTATGGTGGTCGCTCTTTCCCTTAGCTAGCCCTGCACCACTGGAATAGCCTTTCACAGCACATTCGTTCCTGCACTGATTTTGGAAGTTTAAAAAAACATTTGAAAATCTGGCTCTTCTGAAGAGCTGTCTTTCCTTCTGGTTTCTGCCTAGTGCCAAGATGCTCCTTCGGGAGTGAGTCGTTTTGTTCTATATAAATACTGTTAATATGACATTACAAGTGTGTGTATAAGGTGTCACAGAAGAGGTCATTATGCTAGGGTCTGTAGAAATGCTAAATTGAACCATAAGCAAGTACATGTGGTGGAAAGTGTGGATGACAGTGTGCAAAATCTTGTATTTCAAGCGAGAGCAAAAGGAGGGGAAATTGGAGATAATTATCCCACATGTGATATATCTCTACATGGTGAAAAGATGACAGTGTTTGCTGATTCTTGCTCATTGTATACTTTCATAGACCATAAAATATTCCAAGAAAAATTCAAGGATAGAGGCTATATTCTACAACAGACATACAACAATCCGGGAGAGTATAACAGAGACCCCATTCCTTTGATGGGCATTTGGACCATGCGCATTTGCTTTGAGAATCGTTCTACTGTAGGCAAGGGTTATGTAGCCAAGAAAGGCTCCTGCCTGCTAGGCATCAAAAGATTACATTACATCCTAACAATGTTAAGCAAATTGTGGTGGAAAGATCTTTCACAGGTGAGGACATGTTTAAGGAATGCCCTCAACTGTTTGTAGATAGGTTGGGTCACCTGTTAAATTTTCAACATAAAATTAAACTGAAAAACAAAGCAGCACCGGTGGTGCCTCAAGCAAGACCCATTGACTGTTTGATACAAGAACCCTGAAAGAAGAAATTAAAAAACTGGCAAAGTAAGGGGTCAGAGAACCAATTGAAAACTCAGTATGGCCTGCTCCTATAGTAGTTACAAAAACATCTGCTGGAATAGGAATACGTTTATGTGTGGACCTAAGATAACTAAATGCCAATATATGCGTTGACAGGTTCCCCTTACCCAGAATAAGTGAAATGATAAGTTTGAATGGGGAAGCCATTTGTTTTAGTGTTATTGACCTTTTGTCAGCATACTATCAGGTAGAGTTACATCTAGATTCAAAATCCCTTACACCCTTTCTCATCCCTTTTGGTGCATTCAGGATTTCTAGGATGCCTTTCGGCCTAGAATCTGCGGCTGCAGTTTTTCAAAGGACAATGCTGGCCCTGGAAGGTATTGAGATTGTGTTGTGCTTCCAAGACAACATCCTTTTGTATGGGGCCTCTAATGGAGAACACAACAACTCATTGAGATACCGTACCCCACATCGGACTACTAAGAAGACTCAAGGAGGGAGGTATTGGAGGTACGGTACTTAGATGGTTCAACTCCTTCTTAAACAACTGTCGGCAAACTACCTGGTCCCCTCCTTTCTCTGCTTCCACCCCCCCATGAATGTTGGGGTTCCACAGGGCTCAATCCTCAGCCCAACGCTGTTCAACCTATATATGGCCCCTCTTGCGCTCCTCGCTGAGAAATACGGTGCTAAAATAGCGTTGTATGCTGATGACACGCAATTGCTGTTCACTTGTGAGAAGGGCGCCGAGTTCAATGGCAATGTGATTAACACCTGTCTGTCAGAGGTGTTCTCCTGGCTCAGGCAAAATCAATTGAAGTGCTACTCTGAAAAGTCAGAGATTATTTTCTTCGGCTCCCATCCCTGTGCAGCATGGCACCAATGGTGACTGCAGGACATGTCCCCCCCGCCGCTTCAGTCATCATCGTTAAAAATCTTGGGTCAAATTGGACGATTCCCTTTCTATGAAGGCTCAAATTCAATCAGTGGCCGGGACCTCTTTTGGTCACTGAGAATGCTGAGGAACTTTCTCCCCCTGCTTCCAGTCTCTCACAGGAAGACTGTAGTTGAGGCCTTGGTGGTATCGAGACTGGACTATGTAAATGCCCTGTACTTAGGCCTTACTGAATATTTACTTGGCCGCCTAGTGGTAATCCAGAATGTGGTGGCCAGAGCTATTCTCCTGGCAGGGCCGAGATCACGAACGACCCCTCTTCTGTCTTCCTTACACTGGCTTCTGGTTCGGAGGAGGATTCATTTAAAGCGTTAGTGTTTGTATTTAAAGCCTTCGATTAGATAGAGGCCCCATATCTTGGGGAAAGGCTGCAGCACAATACGCCACAATGAACCCTTAGGTCTTCTGCCCAGTTTCTGACCACTAACCCTAGGTTCCTGCACTCCTGGATAGGGGGCAGATCTTTTCAAGTGGTGGCCTCACGCCTTTGGATTAGCCTGCCCCACTCTCTCAGACAGGTGCAGGAGCTCCTTACCTTCAGGAGGAAACTAAAAACATGGCTTTTTCAACAGTAGATTTGGCTGGATTCTGGGTTGGTGCACTCTGTCTTGTGTTACGTTGTCTTTCATAGCGCCGGGACACTCCCTGGAGTAGCCATGCGCTCTATAAATACCTGCTAACATAACATAACAAAGGAGGAGGTTTAACAATTTAACATGAGAAATGTCAGACAGGTGAGTGTTCTTTGGATTGTTTAGGTCACCCCATCCGTAAGTACAGTGTTTCACCCAAGATTGACTTAGTGATAGCTGTCATGGAAGCACCACCACTTACATCCAAGGAGGAACTGAAGTCCTTCCTAGGCTTAGCCGAATGCATGACGGAGTTTGTGAAAAACTTGCAGACCATACTGCACCTATGAGAAATTTACTCAAGAAAGGGGTTCATTTTGAATGGGATCTGAATTTCCAAAAATCAATTGACTTAGTTAAGCAAGTCATCCTAAAAGCAGGAAATTTTGAAGCATAACGAAAGACAATTCTGTCCACGGATGCTAGTGAAAAAGGAATAGGGGCCTTTCTAGCGCAAGTGGTAGATGAGAAGGAAAAGATTGTGGCCTTCGCTTCCAGGTATCTGAAAGACTCCGAGTGTAACTATTCCACCATAGAAAGAGAGGCATTGGCCTGTTATTTGGCCATATCACGTTTTAGAATTTTCCTGTGGGGTTTGCCTTTCACATTACGCACAGATCAAAAACCCCGTCACCTATATTTTCACCCCTAAATGAAGGGATCATGCTACCCCTCCCATAGCCAAATGGGTCTTGGATTTAGAAGGAAACAATTTAAAATCAAATATGAGCCAGATAACAAAAATCTTGTTGCAGACTGCCTATATAGACTACCCTGGAAAGGGAAAGAAGGAGAGGAAGCCAGTACTGAAGATCCCGTTGTATTAGTCACTATTTCGGGCATTTCATGAGAGGAGTAGGAAAAAAAGCCCAAAGAATGATTTGACACTGAAATTTGTAAAAGAAAAAAATTGTCCATGGTTGATCAGCGAAGCCTAGCAAATTGCAGATAGAGATCAAAACCTTCTTGGGGATATAGCATGAGTGGAGTTTAAATGAGGACATTGTAATGACAGGTTATAGAGTGATACCCCCCCCAAATGAGTTATGGGATAGGAAAACAGAATCAGCCCACGAGGGACATTTGGGTAGAAGCATCATGAAATCCAAGGTCTGGGCAACCTACTGGTTCACAGGTATGGACAATATAGTGGAAAACAATGTCAAGAGTGATAAGACCCAAAATACAAGAAGGGCACCGTTGTCCCCAGGGGAAGTACCCCTCAAGCCGTGGGACAATCTTGCCTTTAGTATACTTGGTCCATTCAAACGCTCCATGTGGGCAGAAAACTTTATGATAGTACTGGTGGATTATTACTCTTATTAGACTGACACCAAGGTAGTAAACCAAATCACTAGGAATGATCTCATTAAATCCCGGACTGACACATTCATGATGGAAGGTATACCCAGCACCCTTATAACAGAGTACAATTTACATCAGATGAAATGAAAGAGTTTCTTACCAAGATGTCCATTTAACCTTATAAGACAGCCTTGTATTGTCCTAGGTTGAGTGAGTTAGTGGAGCGAGTAAACAGAATGATCAAAGAATGTGTTAAGCTTGCATAAATCTGTGGCGATCTAGCAGACTAGGCCCCTGAAAAAATGTTATGGTCGTACCATACTGCTCCCAATTTAGTCACTGGCTTATTTCCTTTTCTATCACTCAAAGGTAGACCTCCGGGCACAAAGTTAACACCTAATTGTTTTTTAAATTAGAGAGAGCCAAGATGGATGCGAAGAGAGAAAGTTTGTGAACATGTTCGCCGTCATTAAAATAAATACAAAAGAAGCTATGATTTGAAGCACAGTACCAAAAGCAGGAAATGGAACCTAGGTGACTGGGTATTGATTACATTCCTTGACTCACGCAGAGTGGGAAACAGTATTTTCCCAAACCCTTAAAAGAGATCAAGTTGAATAAAAATGTTGTGACCTTGGAAGATGGAAGAGTATGGAGCATGGACAAATTATCTAAGTGCAACTCGCCCAAATTGCAGAAATCTCAAGTTCACAAAATATTACTCCATTGGAAATAGATGCCAGAGGAACCTTCCGATCTTTAAGGAACAAAAGAATGCTCTCCAGGCACGAAGACAATGTATAATTTAAATAATGTTAACAGATTAATAAACTGGATATAATTAAAGAAGCAAAATGTAATGACAATTTTTAAACGTTCTGTGAATGTGAAGGGATTTGAAATTGGTGGCTGAAAATAAAAAAAAGTTAGTATCCTCAGACTGATTAGTGGGAAAAGAGCAAGTGCATCAAACAGAATGTAGCATAGATGATGAGTGGCCTCAATTGAATTTAGAAAAGCCTTAACCTTCCCATTAAGTTTTTTAAATATATATATATATATATATTTATATAAATATTTGTGAATTAAATGCAATATTTCAACTTTTGTGTGTTTGATGAATGTTTGTTTCTGTATTTTTTGTGTATTGTTTTGCAGTTCAAATCATTTAAATGCTTACGCTGGGTCTCCGTCTTTCAGTATTGACTAAGTGGGCGTCCCCAGATTCCAATAATGATTCAGAGGGGGTCCCCTGGTTCCAGCTATGATTACGTGGTGTCCACAGAAGTCAGAAGGTTAAGAACCACCGATCTAAACCACAATTGTGTTCCTACTGTACCTTTTTTCCCCCTCACCCAGGTTCCCCCAGACCATCCCGGGCATTGGTACATTCCATTTGAGTGTTTGAAAGTTGATCCCTGAGGTAATTGTAGAGAGTTCTTAAGTGGTTGCTGTGCTCTATGGACTTTCTGGAAATAGAAAGGACTCAGCTGTGAGAGTCAGTTATTTATAACAGAACCCTATAGAGGGGAGTCTCAGTGAGGCATACCAGTGAGCGTCTGTTGGCGCAGCATGAATTTAGGGAAGGATAAGGTTGTCCAGCCCACACAAGCCAACACAATATTTCAATATGCAATGCCACATGGCTACCATGGCATTGACGCACAGACTGTGGTTGACATCTAAATGCTGGCAAAACCAAAGTCAGCAGATCTCCTTAGGGCAATCAACGACTCTTGGCAAGTCATAGACAATAAAATTGATACAATGGTGCTAGAAATTACTTTACTTATATTAGATATTACACAGAACATACTGTACCCCTGGGAAACACTCCAGATTAGGGCTCTTGGGTTCAGACAAATGGAATTGCCATAACTCACCAGGCACCCTCACCCACATGCTATTCTACTGCTGAAAGCTTCACCATTTCTCGAATAAGATCTAAAAAGTAATAAAGGCTATTTTCAACATTAAGGTTTCCCTGAATTTCCACACAGTGACCTTAGGACCTTGGTTACACACTCCCACCTTGAAACTAAACCAATCAGACATGTCTCATCGCCCCCTACTAACGATAGAAATAAAAACACCCTTTGTGAATGGAAATCATTCCAAAACCTATTACACCACACATGGTGGGTGTGGGTCTGTTTTACAAGAAGCACAGACAACTACACAACTACAACTGCCAGACATCTCAGAAGATATGGAATAAACTAGACTTATATATCCAAAAATTCAAGTCTATTGAGAGCACCACACTTCCCCACTTCCAATGTTGGGGCTAATCCACCTCTCTTTTTGAATAATAATACCTACCATCACATTACTGCCAGTGCACTACCCTTGACATCACTCTCTCCTCCTTTCCCTCTCTTTCACCTATCCCTTTCTCTTTCTGGGGCACCCTTATGTCTTCTCCCCCTCCCCCCCACTTTTCCCGACCTTCCCATTTGGGGTTTACAGCCATTAATACCTCAGATCACATCTGTGACATAGGGGAAACGTCTTTTAGGACGAAGCGAGAATCACGCTGTGCCTTCACAGCGCCGGCAGTAGAACAAATACGTCTTTAGCACGAAATCGTTCTGCACTCAAGTCGCTACAACAACTTGCTTTAGGGGGGCGCAATGGGGGAGTGATGTTGGAATTAAAGTCCAACACCTTCCCTACCGTTGCGCACATTGGAGTTGGAATAGTAAATTAAACTATTCCAATATCCAGCGCCCCCCACCCCCCCCAGGCAAGTTGTTAAAACAACTTGCGTGTAGAACAAATGCGTGCTAAAGACGCATTCTTTCAAATGACAGAGTTCCTAAGGCTTGCGTTAAAAACGCATGCGGAATTCCGTCGTACATTTGTGATCTAGATTGGTATCAATCTAATTGTATTTTGCTCTACTCTTGGATGTATTCATAGACTACAGCACTCCCCTCACTATGAATGTTCATTACCCCTTTTATCATCCCCCCTTTTCTTTATTTCTTTATGGTGAAAGAAATTGTTTTCTGAGAGCAGACCTAGGAAAACTCTGACTGCACCAAGGTGACAAAAGTATCAAAATCCAAGAAACTACAAGGGTACTAGACAGGGCACAAGTCCTAAAAAAATAAGTGCGGGGACTAACCTAGTTATGCAGTATGCAAGCAACATCACGGTGCGCGGCATCACGGAGCGAGACATCGCGGCGTGCGCCATCACACATGGCATCACAGGAATTGACATCATAGAAAGTGGCATCACTAACCAAGACTTTACAGGAAGTGGCATCACAAGAAGTGACATCAGATCTAAAGCCCTCACATATATGTTTAGCAGGTCTATGATGTAGCGTTTGAGCGCATTGCGAGGATAATAGCACAGTCAGCTATGGAAGATATGTGACTTCTACACCTTGCAGTCCCCTAGTTTTATGTAACACATCCTGTACATTCATTTACAAACTTATATAATATACTGTACATGTAACATGCGCGTGTTGATGTAAAGCGCTCTGACACCCTGCATTGGAATGAGTAGGGCTATAGAAGAAAAAATAGTGGTTCTTAAATTATTTCAACGCCTCCTCCGATGTAGTAAGCTCTATATAAATGCAATTTGCTGTGTGTAAATACTGGGAAAGACCAACATATGTGACATTCTTACAGTGTATGCATAGCTCCTAAACAGGGACTGAACAAAGTGGAAACAAGCTGAAAAACTGCCTCTCTTAGGTATGTGTGAAGTGCTAACAAGGTATGAGCCTTTGTTTTCCCTCCGCTTCATTTGCATCTAGGTTTGAGGCTTCTGACTGCTCCCAGCCAAGGAACTCACAAAAGGAGGCCTGATGACCCCTCAAATTCGGCCTTTGTTATGGGCCCAGCGGAGTCTTAAATTCGAAAGCCCTGTCCACGCCTGAACCTTGTTGCTTGTTGCAGATGGAAAGCAGACAAAGTGCGGGCACTGCTGAAAGTGTCCCGGTGTTTGGTAATTACACCGGGACGAGTTCAGCACATTATTCAGAGGGGGCCCAATTCTTGGCAGGGTGGACGGCGTTCACACTGTGAAAATAGTGGGTGGACGCTGTGTACCCCCGACTCGTGCCCTGGTACTAGAGAAGGGTTCTGCTTGATGGGCTTACCAGAGAGAGCCAAGGGCCTGTCAGTTGAACTCTTCCTTGAGGCCTGCACAACACAATGAAGCCCAAAGGTCTATCAAACCTCTTCTCAACAGAGCAGGCCTGCTGGACACTGCCCCCCTCGGAAAGCAATTGTGATCCCGGTCTTAAATTACCAAAAGGACGGCATCCTTCAAGGGGCATGCAGGAGGGGGTCGGCACATCATGAGGGATTAACAATCCAGACTACACACGCCGAGTTCAGCAAGACCAAATCCTTACAGCTGGTAAGGAAACAAAACTGCGTGAAGAGGGCTTGAAGGACGCGCTGCCATTCCCCTCTAAACTGAAAGTTATTAAGAAAAATAAAACCTTTTTCCCATCAACTGAGATGGCATGGGGCAAGCTTGAGCCCACCCTAAAGCAACAGGGACCGCATTGCAACGGACACTCGCTAGGAGGTGGAACTGGACACACAAGAGACGGTACGGAGAGGACACCTGCCCCAATGGAGCGAGAAGAGGTAAACTCGGATTCAACACTGAGCACGGAATGATCGCTGATAATAGCAGCATGTACAGATATTCATATACTCGGTCCCTTGAAAGAAAGCACTTATGTGGTGGTTTAGTTTTATGTTTTTATCTAAACATGGACACGGAGCGTGATGGAGCACGAATATGGGCTAATGAGCCACACTAGTATTGCATAATACTGCTGGACACGGTGCCCACTCAAAAGGGTTTGCACTGAATGTGTAGCGCTGACAAAGGCCACGAATTTTGCCCAGCACTGTATTTGAGAGCTTTTTTATTTGTAACTGATTATGTTGCAGTTGCAGCTGTTCTGTAATGAGGTTATCATTGGTGGTTGGTGGGGAGGGAGAACCACAGACCACGGAACAACTACTGCAGTGTGTTGTGTTGCAAATAGATTAGCAGAATCGGCACATACTCGACTGTTAGGTGAATTCCTTACACAGTCCCACATTGCTATTTTTAATCACATTTAAGGTGCTCTGGGGAGTACGAGGGTGAGTGTTATATTTAAGAACAAAGGGACAGTAACTGATATGCTACATACAGTGTGCAGAAGGGAATAGCAGGGCCGTCTTGGTTGAGAGCAGGTCGGGTGAGTGTGGGGTATGGAAATGCAGGACAGGCCCAGCGGGCTAGGGTGGTGCCTTGGGTGACACATAATCATGAAGTCACTTAGGATAAATACCTGCACTGTGAGGGGGTTTAAAAGTGTTGCGACATTGTACAAAGTATTATATCATGTATAAAACAACAAATTGTCAGAATAGCGTTCCTTCAGGAAACACACTTAACGCAACAAGAACATTTAAAGTTTGTGAAGGGGCAGCAACATTCGGCCACCTAGTTGTACTCGAGGAGTGTCCATATTGACCATACACTAGGACCCGGGGGGAGGGGGTTACATACTAATTACTGTCTCGTTGAATGGAAGGAAAGTGGTGCTACTGAATGTTTGTGCTCCCAAAATAGAGGACATGTCCTTTTCCCTCCAATTTATTGGGGTTAATGATCCCACAGCTGGGAACCCAATTATCTGGGCTGGGGATTTTAACTGTGTGATGTTATCTGAGAAGAATAGCTATTCCCCACGCCGAGGCGCCCAAGCAAGACTCATATTGCAATTAAAAGACACATTGGGCCAGCATCAGATGATTCATCTGGGGCATATTCACAATCTAAACGAGCAGGTTTACTCCTTTTATTCACCCTGTCATGGATACTACAGTAGACTAGACTATTTTGTGGTCAGCCATGACATATATAAACACTATAGAGATATGGAATATATGGGTAGGCTCCTCTCAGACCAGTCTCCATTGTTTTTTTTTTTTTTTTTTTTTTTTTGAAACCGTTTATTACAAAACTCAAAAAAATATACAAAGATGGGCCTACAACCTTCCGGCCGGCCGCTAGTAGACAAAAGGAGCATATGATACACATTGTAGAGCGTGCGTTGCGGCTGAGGAAGATGCACAGGAGTTAGCAGCGTTGATAGCCACACCATCCGGACCCCACTGTACGGTTTCATTTTAAACTGAAAAAACAACCAGAAAAACAGACCCACAAGGCAATCCACAATCCGAAATAGCAGCATGTGCTCCCCTGAGAGGGGACCCTACCAGTCCATAGGAGTATCAAGAAGGGGAAGAGATCAGGACTAGGGCTGGGTAAACTCAATGCCCGGAACAAGGAAGATGGGTCGGCTAAGGGGATGGGGCAGGCGACGGATCGGGCAATAACGGCGGAGCACAAATTCCCCCGCGGTAGGCGTTCCAGGGGCCCCATACTTTCACCCATGCCCCAGGCTTACCTCTCGCCACATACACCACCTTTTCCCGAAACTTGCACCAATCCATATGTTCCTTCCAGGCCGAGACAGTCGGGGACCTCTGGGATCCCCACAGTTGAGCAATATCACGCTTGGCCACCATATATCCCAGAGTCACCCACCACGTCTGTGGCGCCGAGTAGTCGGTAGGTTCCCACACATTCAACAGGCATCTCCTCGCTTCGGGTAGCAGCACCACATGCGTAACTACACGCAGGACCTCATGCACACCACGCCAGAATCGCTCCACCTCCGGGCATTCCCACAGTATATGTAGAAAGGTCCCCAAAGCGCCACACCCACGCTTACACAACCCCAGTCTCCATTGTTAATGACAATAGTCAAATACGTGGGAGGCCCCTTATCTCCACTCGGCAGATGAAGCCAGAGGCAATCAAGCACTTGGATTTTTTAATGAACATCTGCACATCATTAATTGATTACTTAGATGCAAACCCCCTTTTGTACCGCTTTGTTCGCCATAAGTTGGCAGGGTATGCTCAGACGTGAGTCCCTTGCTCACTTTGCCACTGGATTCAAGCAAGCCTGGCTGAAGACAGCTGAAATGCCAGAAACCGGTCCTAGGAAGCTTGTTTCTGGTCCAGGGAAGGCATGGCTTGGCAGTTCGGGCTGGACTGTTCCCATGAGGCACAGGGTCAGACTGATTTGCATATGGCCATGTCTGAACTGGGGTGGCAGAGTGGGCTAAAGAACGGTGATGGATCAAACCCAGATCTGTTGACTGGGTGTGAGTGTTTGATTGGTTCTTATGCTCCGTCCATCACCACCCCCTTTTGTACCGCTTTGTTCGCCATAAGTTGGCAGGGTATGCTCAGACGTGAGTCCCTTGCTCACTTTGCCACTGGATTCAAGCAAGCCTGGCTGAAGACGGCTGAAATGCCAGAAACCGGTCCTAGGAAGCTTGTTTCTGGTCCAGGGAAGGCATGGCTTGGCAGTTCGGGCTGGACTGTTCCCATGAGGCACAGGGTCAGACTGATTTGCATATGGCCATGTCTGAACTGGGGTGGCAGAGTGGGCTAAAGAACGGTGATGGATCAAACCCAGATCTGTTGACTGGGTGTGAGTGTTTGATTGGTTCTTATGCTCCGTCCATCACCACCCCCTTTTGTACCGCTTTGTTCGCCATAAGTTGGCAGGGTATGCTCAGACGTGAGTCCCTTGCTCACTTTGCCACTGGATGCAAGCAAGCCTGGCTGAAGACGGCTGAAATGCCAGAAACCGGTTCTAGGAAGCTTGTTTCTGGTCCAGGGAAGGCATGGCTTGGCAGTTCGGGCTGGACTGTTCCCATGAGGCACAGGGTCAGACTGATTTGCATATGGCCATGTCTGAACTGGGGTGGCAGAGTGGGCTAAAGAACGGTGATGTATCAAACCCAGATCTGTTGACTGGGTGTGAGTGTTTGATTGGTTCTTATGCTCCGTCCATCACCACCCCCTTTTGTACCGCTTTGTTCGCCATAAGTTGGCAGGGTATGCTCAGACGTGAGTCCCTTGCTCACTTTGCCACTGGATTCAAGCAAGCCTGGCTGAAGACGGCTGAAATGCCAGAAACCGGTCCTAGGAAGCTTGTTTCTGGTCCAGGGAAGGCATGGCTTGGCAGTTCGGGCTGGACTGTTCCCATGAGGCACAGGGTCAGACTGATTTGCATATGGCCATGTCTGAACTGGGGTGGCAGAGTGGGCTAAAGAACGGTGATGGATCAAACCCAGATCTGTTGACTGGGTGTGAGTGTTTGATTGGTTCTTATGCTCCGTCCATCACCACCCCCTTTTGTACCGCTTTGTTCGCCATAAGTTGGCAGGGTATGCTCAGACGTGAGTCCCTTGCTCACTTTGCCACTGGATTCAAGCAGGCCTGGCTGAAGACGGCTGAAATGCCAGAAACCGGTCCTAGGAAGCTTGTTTCTGGTCCAGGGAAGGCATGGCTTGGCAGTTCGGGCTGGACTGTTCCCATGAGGCACAGGGTCAGACTGATTTGCATATGGCCATGTCTGAACTGGGGTGGCAGAGTGGGCTAAAGAACGGTGATGGATCAAACCCAGATCTGTTGACTGGGTGTGAGTGTTTGATTGGTTCTTATGCTCCGTCCATCACCACCCCCTTTTGTACCGCTTTGTTCGCCATAAGTTGGCAGGGTATGCTCAGACGTGAGTCCCTTGCTCACTTTGCCACTGGATTCAAGCAAGCCTGGCTGAAGACGGCTGAAATGCCAGAAACCGGTCCTAGGAAGCTTGTTTCTGGTCCAGGGAAGGCATGGCTTGGCAGTTCGGGCTGGACTGTTCCCATGAGGCACAGGGTCAGACTGATTTGCATATGGCCATGTCTGAACTGGGGTGGCAGAGTGGGCTAAAGAACGGGGATGGATCAAACCCAGATCTGTTGACTGGGTGTGAGTGTTTGATTGGTTCTTATGCTCCGTCCATCACCACCCCCTTTTGTACCGCGTAGATGCAAACGCAAGCACAACACAAATGAGAGAATCAAAAGGAACTAGTTCCACGGTCGAGGGGGATATATGTATGTAGATATGAAGAAACAGAATAGTCTCTTTAGTCAAGGGAAACCATTTAGGTTTTTAAGAAAGGCCTCACCCACCAACCTAGTTGGTGGCATGCTTCATCATCGGCCCCCACTAGGGGTACCGAATGTACCCCAAGTGTGCTGCGTCACCTGCAATTGCAGCGGAGCTGGTTTATTGTCAAGGTGAGTGTGCAGTGATAGTGTAGTGCGTGTATATTTAAAAGCTGTCCCTCTGGTCCCAAAAACCAATTAGAATTATTTAATAATGGGCCATGGGCAGCATTAAAAGGGGGCAGGGGATGGCTAAGGAGGTAACAATGGCCGCCACCATCTAGTGGGGTCAACATGTTTCAGCCAGTGCCTGGAAACTGGGGCTGGCTTTCATCAGGACCAAGAAAGTGGAAGGTGAGAGGACAGGTCTAACAGAGTGTGTATAGCCGTCTATGTGCAGCGCACGCTAAGGCGCCTTAACTGGCAGAGGGGGTATTCCTCTTATTTCCAATCCTGTGGGAGGGAAAAGACAAACATACACAAAACAAACCACATATAATGTTAGCCTAAAGCAATATCAGGTAACATGAGTGACATGGTATACCGCGGTGGAGGTGCAGAGCGGTACGGCACGTGAGGCAGCGTCAAAAGCGTGCTATAAGTGACGGTGCACGTTAAAAATACGCAGTAATGTGTCGAGTGGCTCAAGGACACGGTAAAAACATGGTGAACAAAAAAACTAGAATGAACCCATGAATGCTTACACCAAAGATTAAAGGGACAGGCTCCATGAGTCAGGAGTAGGGGTATTCTGTCACAGCTACCATCTAGACAGGGTAAAAAAAGAGAGAGAAAGGGACCAAAAGAGGGGGAAGTAAATAAACTTAACCGGCAAAGGAGTCAAAGCCGGTCAGAGATTAGATCCCACTTACTTGTAGCTGACAGAGCTCATACCGCAATCCTGTGTGGCCTCTCTCCGACTCCGTGGTTGGAAATGAGCAGAGGAAGCTGAGGCTTAAATAGCACACCCGCCAAGATAGCGCTCAGGTGTGGGGAGCAGCTGCAGGCAATTAACAGGCAGGTGTCTGTAAAAAAAGAAGGAAACAGAAGACAGACACACAGGGACCGGTAAAATACCGGGCAAAAAGAAAAGAAAGACTAAAAGGACTAATAAGACCAGTGCGTCACACAGAAGGTGTGTAACCGCGCATCGGCAGTAAAGTGCAGCTCGCACATGCCAAGCAATGTGGCGAGTGTATTGTGCGCATAAGCAGAGAGGTCAATAGCCGGGGGTAAATCGCGCACATGACCGACAAAGGGGCATGTATGTGTGGTTCATGGGCAGTGCCTCCAGAGTGGGTAAGGAGTAGCGCAAAGTTACTTATGTCAACTGCAAATCACAGAAGAAGTCAAAAGTGAAACCAAATATAATGAAAAAAATAAAATAAAATAAAAGCAAAAATAAAACAGAAGAAGTGCAAGTGTGGGGGGACGATCTCAATTATTCAGGGTATTCCAAGGTATCAGGTCATTGAGACCTTCCATATGGGTGGACAGGCGGTATACCCAGCGTTGCTCCTTGTCAAGAAGAAACTTCGCCATGTTATCATGGGTAGGGTTAAATTGTTCAATCACCGTCCAGTACATGTCATTGGGGGTATGACCCCGTTCAGCGTAGTGGCTGGTCAATTTGCTCATTGTTTTTTTGCAACGAATTGTGCTTCGGTGTTCCACAATCCTTAGCCTCCCTCTCCGAGTAGTCATGCCAATGTACCTGAGGTTGCAGGGACATTGAATCAGGTATACCACATGTGTGGAGTTGCAGTTAGTGTGTTTTTGTTGGCACCACACCTTGCCTGGTTCCAAGTCCAGGTTTTTGGATGGTCTAGTCAGATGACAGATGCTGCAATCCCCACAAGGGTAGTGGCCAGTGACTTTGGGGAGGCCCCAACTGTCGCAGATAGTGTTGCGGATAGGTTCTTTGAGTTTAGGTCGTGTAGAGACCAGGCGATCTTGAGCACTAAAAACAACCCTGAACCCTTAAAAAAACTTGACCCCCCAAGCCCTAAAACAACCCGAGCCCTGAAAACAACCCCAACCCCCAGCCCAAAAAACTACCCTCCAACCCTAAACACTACCCCCCAAAATCTGGCCCAAGCCCCACTTACCAGACAACGTCCACCGATTCTTCCTCTTCCTGTGCCCACCCATCCGTACATCTAGACCGCGCACTGCCTTAACCACGCCTATGCGTGGTTAAGGCATATGTGTGGTTAAGGCAAGCATGGTTCCGATTGTGGGGAAACAGCACTTGTGACTCAATCTGCGTCGTAAAGGCCGTTTCCCTCAGTTGACATACCTCTAACTTAGACAGCAACACAAATACAGACTACAAACGACAGGAAGGAACAAGCAGGAAACCAATAGACAAACTATCATGAATGAGAGTTTGTATGCTCCTTGGAAAATTATCTCTCGGTGAGGTAAGAAGATCTTATAATAAGGCAAGGATCAGTTAATCTCACAGACCTTTAGATAGACACTTTGCTTCTCTTATGGCGGAAGAGCACTGAGTGTGGTAACAATGTTTAAGGTTTTAACACAGACACGAGAAAGGAATAAAGAGAACAAAGCAGGAAACACTGAAAGCAGAACTGGGCTCAAAGAAAAGGAGAATCAGAGAACAGGACTAGACAACAAATAACCTCATAGATCTATGAACTTTGAGAACAAGACTAGGAAATAAGCACACTAACAAGGAAAGGACAGAAGTATGCCGACAGGCCAGAAAACACCAGAATGCAAGGCAAGGAGCCTGCCTACAAGGAGAGGTCAGGAAGTGTGTAGGCTGAGCTAGAAACTATGGCAACCACAGAGACAAAAATAACAAGGAACAGAGACAGATGAGACTAGTAGAAAAAAATAGGAACAAGTAATAAGAGAAACAGAATCAAAGGGCAAGCCTTTAAGCAGCACAGCAGGAATATGACAGAGCACAAAGAGCCTCAGCAGTAAGGACTGTTGAGAACCACTACGTCCCGAGCTCACAAGCCTGAAATAGCTTGAATCTTAGGCAATGAGCACAGGTGGAAAGAGAGAACCAGGCGGTAGGAATAAACCAGGTGCTAGGTGTCGTATCTCTCGTCCCAGGCACACACAGGAGTCAGGTAAGAGGGTTTACATATACTTTATTGATTTGCTCTCTGCTGCTGCGCTGACCACACGTCCAGTCGCTTCCTTCTCCCCTCGTGGTCTGCCTTCCTCCCCACTCCCCTGACCGGAAGTGGTGTCCGGTTCTCACCCCCTCCCCACCAGTGGGTACAGGGTCCTTGTGCCCTTGTACCCAGGTCACGACATCTCCCCTTTCGTTGCAGGTAAATGACAGAAGAGGGTGGTGATTGATAAAGAGCTGTAGAGAGAGATAGAGAGAGAAAAAGAGAAAGAGAAAAGAGAGAGAGAGATGTGTACAAAGACATGTCGTCTTCATCGTTACATTTCTTCAATCAGTCTTTTTGGTCTTTTGTATTCTCTTCTTTGATATGTCTCTCCCTTGTCTTTCTGCCAGTCCTCATCCGGTCTCTCGTCTGTGCCTTTGTCTCCTGTGAGGTTCTGAAATTTGTCGTTTCTCGATCATACCCAGACTCCATCTTGTGTTCTCCGCCATCTTAGGTTGCCCTCACTCAGGCAGCTGGTAAACGAGATGTTTTTGTCATTTCTGCCCTTGCGTGTCAGGTAGCTTTTCGTCCTGTGTTTATTAACTAGTGTCAGGGTCTGGCCGAATACACTAATTCATGTCTGAGCTGGATAATCCCCGCCCGAACTATCTGTTAGCTCACACCATTCTTTCCTCTCGCTTATCTTATCTACTGCCCTTCGCTACACATCTCATGCATTCTCTGGTCTCACGACTGTCCTATAGAGCATACAACCGTGTTTTCTTTCCTTGTAAACTGTATCATGTGGATTCTCTTTGCAATTTGCTTAAAGGGGCCAGCAACAAACATCACCTGGAACTCGAGTCAGTTTTTAGCTTAAACCATTGTTGGTAACATTTGCCGATGTCTCAAATTCTATATGTGTTTGGGTTACCCATTGTATCCATTGTATTTCACTGTATAAAAGCTTGTCCGCCACGGAGGTCAGGAGCAGTCTCTTGTGAACCCATCCCTGTGTGACATCACGGACAACTGTACTAGCTGCAGCTAATAAAACTCGATCTTTTACACCAGACGGAGTGTCCAGTGTCTCTGTAGTGCAAGGCAGGAGAACTAGAGGAATTCAGGCGTACTCTGCGCCGCTTGGCCCTTAAAGGTCCGGTTCCTCAAATGGCGACCACGAAGGGACGGCTTTAGTGGTAGCGGTGCAGCCAGAGGATCGTGAGGGGCCCCGCAAGGAAAATCCGGAGGAGGCGCCCCACGTGATTGACCCCTGTATGTCGGAAGTGGACCGAAGGATTTTGCGGCGTGGCTTCTCCTTTCAGACGGCTGCTGCGACTGCTGCCCTGACTGCCGTCCTGCCTTGGCCCCGGTTTTTGTGATGATTTGGTAGAACAAGACGATAGATGGACCTCCGGTTGGCGTAAGAGGATACTTAGTTAAGTATTTGATTGGTGGGTCGCTCCCACAAAATTTTGTTTTTGGGTCTTTGAGTTTCCTTTTTGTATTTCAATTGTTGCAATAATTGAAGCCAAAGGGTGAGTACGTTTGTGCTGTTTTGTTAAGAATTGACACACCCCCCTTTTTGAAGTTTGTAGAATAGTCCAGAGAAATAACGATGCCTGGTCTAAGTAAGTTTCATCGATTTTGTTGCTTAGGTTGTACTAGGGACTCCCAGCTCGATGACTCTTGTCCGATTCCTCCGGTTGGAACTCCCACTTATGAGCTCTATTCAAAACATGGTATTGGTCCCATTACTTTTAACAAAACATGGGTTCGATATACCAGAAGAGATGGTGTTTTGCAGTGGCCACAAAATGGCAGTTTTGAGCCCAATATATTAGAAAATTTAGAAACCACTTTGTTTAGAAGAAAAGCCCGGCCGGCAACGTTTGACTTGTTCCGCCTTTGGCGAAAGGAAGCCAAACAGAAAGAAATAAAACAAGCAAGAAGAGATCAAAAAGATAAAAATATGTCGATTTTACAGGCTGCCCAGCAGTTAAGAAATAACGAAGTAGACTCTGCTAGAGTGGTATCAGAAAGACAACATCGCATAGCAATAGATAGATGCTATCCGGTGTTGCCTACTTTCCCTTCAGAGAAGAGAAAAGATATAGAGGAAGACCCTTTAATGTCTTGTTTGTTGAATTCTCCTCCACCCTATGTGCAAACTCCTAATGCACCTCCTATGGTTCAGCCAGCAGCCGCTCAGCAACCTGCTCAGCCAAATAATACTTCTCTTCTTCCTCAGCCTTTGTTTTCTCCTCCTCCTGTTATTCCATCTCCTTTAAATTCCTCTCTATCCCCTGTTCTGGTGAGACATTCTCCAGGCACACCGAAGAGACTCACAAATGCTGTCACAAGTTTCTTTTCTCCCTTAATTGGAGCCCTGAATCTGTCTCCGTCTTTTTCTAGACGACAATCTCGTTGTCAGCTTCCTGTTATGGAAGAAAAGGTAGTATTAGGTTCCCTCGCCCGTAAATGGATCAAGAAAGGTCCATTATATAGTGCACAGGATATTATGAGCACCTTTTGTCAATGGACAGAGCCCATTCAAAGATACGTTTTTGACGTAATGTGCGATACTCTCATTAAGGGTTGGGACGATATGGAATTAGACACGGCTCCTATGGAACTGATGAAGCTCCAAGCCGATTTTGATAAGGGGTTTATAGTAGGAGCAGATATTGAGAAAGCGGTGATTATGCTGATTGAATTTAGGACTTCATTTCTCTCTCTAAAACTCCCCGAAACTGATCTTATTGACAAAACTAAACATTACCCAATGCGTGAAGTTCCCCCAGTATGGAGAGAGGCGGTAGGTGGTGCTCAGCCGGTGGCTGCTCATTTCCAGCGTATATGGGTACATGAACCTTGGAAAAGAGCCGAAGTTTTAGCCCTTAAACAAACACTTCCAGACCCACGTAAAAATCCTGCTGGCTATTAAAAGGAGCTATCCCAGACAGTTGAGGCTTGCGTTATGAACTGAGCTGATATCGATATGTTGTTTGGGAATGTTGTCCCACAAGCAATATGGGCGAAAATTCGTAGGGAGGATCATGCTTTCCTAACTAGGTGGTGTTTGGGCAGCTATTAGAGCTGCTGACACAGCACAAGTTGGCGGCGCAAAGCCTGACGATCTGATTACAGCACTTCCTGGTAGAATCATTGATCTAATGAAGACTCTTATGCCTGCAGTACGAGTAAATTGGGATAAGTTAACCGCCTGTAAGCAAAAGAAAGACGAGAGCGTCTCCGATTTCTTCACTCGTTTTGAGGAGACCTTCCTGGATCATAGTGGTCAGGATATGAGCACGGAAGGTGGACAACGCTTATTTGTGGACAAGTTCGTATTTAACTTGCTTCCCGAATTATCGAATAAATTAAAAAGTTCAGAGAGTGCATGGGCTGTTTCTTCTACTGCTAAAATATTGGCTACAGCACAATATTATGAAAACAGAGACAAGGAAGAGAAAGATAAGCAGGAGAAGAAAAATAAAGATTTAAAAACAAAGGTTCTTTTACAGCAGGCTTATCCTCCACGTCCTGCTCAGCACCAGTCTTCTCAGCCCCCACAGTTTCAGAAAGTGTTTCAGAAGCCCGAACCTTATGTACCCCGATCTATGCTAGGTCCAAACCAATGTGCTTACTGTAAGGAAGAGGGACATTTTAAGAGTAATTGTCCAGTTTTGCTCCAACGTAACAATGGAGTGTTTGCCCCACGAGGCTGTGGTAATTTCCAGTCAGTCTCCAGGGGTAGAGGTAGAGGTATGTCCCTCCAAGAGAAGCGTTCCTTTCCCTCTCCTAACGCTGTGAATTCTTTTGACCAACAGAGAGTCCAGTCTACACAATATTATAGTGACTATTATGTTGAAGGTGGCGACGAAAGTTTCCAAAATGAATAGGACAGCCATAGACAAAGTAAGGGAGTAGTATCAATTCCAGTAGATCAGAATGGTCCTTATGTCACTGTCAATGCAATGGGTATTTCAGAGCCATTTCTTTTGGATACTGGTGCAATGAGAAGTTCTATTATTCATTCTAAACTCCCTGGGGCACCTTTGTCTGGCTTAATAAACACGTCTGTAGGATTTTCCGGCGCCCCAGTTCATAACCCAGTCTCTTGCCCTTTACCTGTTTCGATTGGTCCATTTGACCTGGAAGCATCACTTATCCTTACAACTGGTTGTGGTGAGAATCTATTGGGTTTGGATCTGTTGAAAAAGTTACATGCCACATTACACTGCTCCCCTTCTGGTGTGTATTTTACGCTAGGTAAGAAACTAACATCGTCAATGCATTTGTCTAGAGATAAGTTTCCACCTGAATTACTATCTCTTCCTGAAAGTCTTTGGGCTACGGATCCGAATGATGTGGGTCGTCTTGCGATTCCACCATATGTTGTCACTCTCAAGCCTAATGTTAAACTGCCCCGTATAGCTCAGTATAAGATTTCCAATGAGGGTGAAAAAGCATTATTGGCTATTGTTCAAGATTTGGTCCAGAAGGGTGTGGTGGAAGAAACGAGAGGAAATGTGTGTAACAGCCCTATTCTTCCGATTCTTAAGCGAACGGATCCTTCTCAACCACCCGTCTATAGATTTGTGATTGATCTTCGAGAGGTGAACAAAATTGTTTCACCACAGTTCCCTGTTGTCCCAGATATTACAGCCTTACTGATGATGATACCAGCTTCAGCAACTTGGTTCACCGTGATTGACTTAAAGAACGCTTTCTTCAGCATTCCTATCGCTGAAGAGAGCAGAGATATTTTTGGATTTTGTTTAGGAGGCCGAAGCTTCTGATTCAAGAGAGCACCACAAGGCTATTGTGAAAGTCCATCCATTTATAGTCAAGCTCTTAAGTCACAGCTTGATACATTCCCTTTGCCTCCAGGAGCCACTCTTATTCAGTATGTGGATGATTTGTTGATCGCGACTGATTCAAAGGATGTGTGTAAAGATGTGACTGTGGCATTGTTGCGGCATTTGTCTGATCTCAATCATAAGGTATCACCTTCTAAATTACAGTACGTGTGCCAAGAAGTTACATACTTAGGTCATCTCTTATCAAAGGAGGGAAGGCGACTAACCCCCGAACGCATTGAAGCAATTACGCACATGTCGGTACCATCAACCCAGAGAGAAGTACGTGCTTTCTTGGGCATTACTTCCTACTGCAGACAATGGATACCTAGTTTTTCTTTATTGGCCAAACCTTTATTAGCACTTACACAGAAAGACACGCCCCATCCACTCCCATGGACTGATGAATGTCAGAAGAGTTTTTCTGACTTACGATCAGCCCTGTGTTCTGCCCCTGTGTTAGGTACCCCTGATTACAGTAAATGTTTCACGCTCTATGTCCATGAGAGAGAAGGTTGTGCATTGTCAGTTTTGACACAACAATTTGGAGACAAACAGAGGCCATGTGCCTACTTTTCTGCTACGTTAGACCCGGTAGCTAAGGCGTTACCTAGCTTCCTCAGAGCTACGGCTGCGACAGCAATCTCTATTCGTCAATCAGCTGGAGTAGTATTGGACCACACTCTCACTGTCATGGTACCACATGCTGTGGACACTTTATTGAATAGAACTAAAACACAACATCTCACGAGTGCTCGGTTGTCTGGTTACGAGTTGACTCTCTTGGCAAGCCACATACGTATAAAGCGATATAACACCTTGAATCCAGCTACTTTGTTACCACTCCCAGATGAAAGAGATCCTCAGGATCATCATGATTGTTTTCTTCGCACAGAAGAAGAAACAAAAGGAAGAATATATTTAAAGGATACTGCGCTCGAGGATCCGGATGGAACCTTGTGGGTTGACGGTTCCTGTTTCAAATTACCCAATGGCGAGACTACCTCAGCTTATGCAGTCACCACATTACATACAGTAGTGGAGACAGCATGTATCCGATACAATTCAGCCCAGGCTGTAGAATTGATAGCCTTGACTAGAGCATGTGTGCTGTCGAAAGGGAAAAGAGTGAATGTTTACACAGACAGCCAATATGCCTTTGGCGTGGCACACAGTTTTGGTCGTTTATGGAAGGAAAGAGGATTCTTTACTTCCCATGGAACGAAGATTCAGCATGGCCAGTTGGTCACCGATCTTCTTGACTCTCTCACATTACCTACCCAAATTGCCATCATCAAGTGTAGTGCACATAAAAGAGTCACAGATGACATTGGTCGCGGGAATGCTTTCGCAGACGAGGTAGCGAAAAACACAGCTAGGGACATCACAAGTCACATGTATGTTGCAGGCCCTGAAAATCAGATCTTAGAAAGAGGAATGTGTGAGGACACAATTGAGAGCGTAAGAACGATTCAGGAAGAGGCTACAGAGAAAGAATTGAGTAAGTGGAAAGAAAGTACGGGAATGTTGGATTCGAATGGATGTTGGACAGAATTGTCAGAGTATCAACGGTGGATGTTGCCAGATGCATATGTATTACCTGTAGTGACTATGGCTCATGGACCAGCTCACATTAGTGCTAAGGCATATGCAAACTCCTGGCTCCAGTTTGGCAAAATGAAGGAATTCCGAAATGTGCAGTCAATGTGGTAAAACATTGCATTATATGCTTAATGCATAACCCAGGGAAGGGTACTCCAACTCCTGCAGGCCATTTCTCTCCCCCACGTACCCCTTTGAAGTATTACAGATTGATTATATACACATGGATCGATGCAACAATCTCAAGTATGTTCTGGTGGTAGTGTGTGCATTCTCCAGATGGATAGAGGCTTACCCCTTAAAAGATAACACAGCTGTATCCACTGCTAAAGTATTACTGAAAGAGTTTTTTCCTAGATTTGGTTTGCCGCGAATTGTCTGGAGTGACAATGGAAGTGAATTTGTAGGCAAAATCACGCAGAAAGTATGTACGGGTCTTGGTATTAGGCAAAAATTCAATGCGGCAAACCATCCACAGTCAGCGGGTTTGGTAGAGTGCTACAATGGCACTCTCAAACTCAAATTGGCAAAGATTCAGGCCAGCACAGGTCTTGCCTGGCCTGACGCTTTACCATTGGCCTTACTATCCACCAGAACTACTGTACACTCTCGTATGGGACTTAGTCCATATGAAGTGATATTCGGACGCCCCGCCAATATTTGGGGAGTTCCTCTTCCTAGGAAGTACTCAGACATACCGTACCCTATGCTTATTGATTACCTTCATGACTTGACTGCTAAATTAAGTGTTCTTCGCCAACAGGTTCAAAGTGCTCTGTCAGAGGCTTCAACAGACCCAGGCCATTCTATCAAACCGGGTGACTGGGCCTGCACCAAGAACTTTCAACGAAAGAAAAATCTTGATCCTCGCTGGTCACCTCCTCGCCAGGTTCTGCTGGCTACGCGGACAGCAGTAAGGATAGAAGGCAAGAAAAACTGGGTCCACGCCGTGCATTGCAAAAAGGTACCCTTGCCTTTTGACCAGCGGGTCCGCGGGAGCATAGGTGAGTCTGAAGGAGACAAGACTCCCCGGTTCGTACCATTTAGTAACGCACGGCTGGAAGACACCCAGACTGAGGAAGAAAGTGATGAGACTCTTCGAAGAACCATTCCATTACATCTGCAAGTGAACACTACTAATCCGGAAATAATCTTTCAGGACCAAACGATCCCAACAAAGAAACGATACAACCTGAGGACCAGGCCTGAAGCAAAGACTTGAACATTTGTTACTTTTGCCACCAATGAACTATTTTTCCTTTTTAGATAGTATTTGTGCCATCTGTCCCCATCGCAGGGTCTCGGTAGGAGTCTTGGACTGAACCTGGTTTATGGTCAAGATCCGCTAGGTTCAGGATTATCAAATAGCCAAGTGATTGAGGAAGGTTGCCGCAAGCGACACATTTTTCTAGCCAGGATGGATGGTACATCATGTCAGGTAGATAGGAGACAGAATATGAAAACCAAATATTGTAAATCATTACGTAGTCGTTTTGGCATAACCTTGTGTGTGTTGCTGATTCTATGTGTTTTATTAGCATGTATAGGTTGGATTGTCCATGTGTTGCAACTAAAAACTGTTCCCTTATCTACTTATGTACCTTCTCGTCCCACTAAATTTCAACACAAGATAAGTGCCCTTTCCTCATATGAACAAATAAGAAGGATGGAGTATCAAAATAATTCGTTTATCCAGCTGTTACACCAACACCAATTAGTTGTCAACACATCTGACCGTTGGGTGTGTGGACTCATGCCTCACACTGCCCATAAAGGAATGCCCTATCTAGTATTGCCTTTCTCATATGAAGGTTCAGCATGGGCTTACCTGACCATGTTTTCGGCTGCCTACCACAACAGACTTCGATATCCGATAGGTACATTTGAGACTGGAATGGATTTTAGCCACGGTACTTTGATAAAGGGTATAGTGGCCATGGCTAAAATCCTAGGGAAGAGTAAGATTCCTTTGGATGAAAAGAAAGCCTACGAAGGTTGGAATGTAACTCATTACATTTCCAGTCTTAAAAACAAGACCAAACAAGAGAAGTCTTCCCCAGCATGGACTGTACCCCACCAAGGCAACTTTTGCCTCCGAATCAATAGCAAGGAGAATGACACGCAACAAAACTGTTCCCAGATATATGTATTCACGTCTCAAAATAACCCTCCATTGATCCCATCACAAGGAACCTATTTTGTCTGCTATGACAAAGCATATACATGGCTCCCCTCTGACTTTTCGGGAACATGTTACATAGCATTCTTGCTTCCCCCAACGTATACTGCACCCTCAGACCCTCACAGACACAGATATGGTAGAGGTGTATTTGATGCCAAAGACACAGCTGGCCAGGAGGGAGGAGATTTCTTCAAAGGATTCATTCCCTTCTGGGGACCAGTGATTAACAGCGGAAACATTAGGCGATTAGTTCGCGTGGTTGAGACAACCATCGATGTTACTGCAGGTGCCTTAAGTAACATTACTGCAGAACTCCGAGCGGACCGTCTCATGACGTTACAAAACAGAATTGCGCTAGATGTGATCCTAGCAGACCGAGGAGGAGTCTGTAAATTGATTGGATCAAGCTGCTGTATATACATTCCTGATGACGCCTCGACTGTATATCAGGCCATCTCAAAATTACATACCATCTCCACATCGATCCATCAGGACGAAGGAGATTGGTCCCTCATGGGATGGTTATGGGGATTATTATCTACCTGGGGATGGAAGATACTAACATTCCTTGGAGCAATTCTGGCCATCATATTCTCTTGTTGCTTGTGCATACACTGTGGTCCTGCTATCTGTGGTCTGTTCGCTACCTTATGTGTATCAAAGCCTGTAACCCAACAACCAGAGAATATTAAGATGATGGTCCAGCAACAGTTAAACGACCTTATGGCAATTGATATTGACTCCGACTAACATGAGCCCAGTCATTGTGTTATTGCCTGAGTAATGGCAAAAGGAGGGTGTGAGGTTCTGAAATTTGTCGTTTCTCGATCGTACCCAGACTCCATCTTGTGTTCTCCGCCATCTTAGGTTGCCCTCACTCAGGCAGCTGGTAAACAAGATGTTTTTGTCATTTCTGCCCTTGCGTGTCAGGTAGCTTTTCGTCCCGTGTTTATTAACTAGTGTCAGGGTCTGGCCGAATACACTAATTCATGTCTGAGCTGGATAATCCCCGCCCGAACTATCTGTTAGCTCACACCATTCTTTCCTCTCGCTTATCTTATCTACTGCCCTTCGCTACACATCTCATGCATTCTCTGGTCTCACGACTGTCCTTCTAGAGCATACAACCATGTTTTCTTTCCGTGTAAACTGTATCATGTGGATTCTCTTTGCAATTTGCTTAAAGGGGCCAGCAACAAACATCACCTGGAACTCGAGTCAGTTTTTAGCTTAAACCATTGTTGGTAACATTTGTCGATGTCTCAAATTCTATATGTGTTTGGGTTACCCATTTTATCCATTGTATTTCACTGTATAAAAGCTTGTCCGCCACGGAGGTCAGGAGCAGTCTCTTGTGAACCCATCCCTGTGTGACTTCACGGACAACTGTACTAGCTGCAGCTAATAAAACTCGATCTTTTACGCCAGACGGAGTGTCCAGTGTCTCTGTAGTGGAAGGCAGGAGAACTAGAGGATTTCAGGCGTACTCTGCGCCGCTTGGCCCTTAAAGGTCAGGTTCTTCACCTGCTGCTGTGTTTCCTCCATCTTCCTCCATGTTCTTTAGCTCCTTGAAGTGAGAGCTGTTCCATGATATCCGGTAAGGGCCTGCTGTTATCATGGGCCCTTTCACCTGTGTCACCGTTAATGGTTCCTTTGAGAATGGTCTGTCCAATTTTCTCAGCTGCCGCTGGCGTACCACCACGACAACCCCTTGCTTGAGGTACGCGGGAGTGGCATGTCTCCTGGCGTTGGCCTACGCCTTCATTTTCTCCTTGGCTTCTTGGTCTCTGACAGCAATGCTGCTGTGCTCTGGTGTTGCTGTTGCTGTTGCTTCCAGCTGTGGTAGCCTTGTCCTGCCCAGCACCAGCTCAGCGGGGCACCGTCCCGTGGAGCTGTGAGGGGTGTTGCACTTGCTGATGTTGACGAGACTTGTCGCAGGATGGGAAATCTTGAGTATTCATCAATGATCACGAGCAAGTAGTTGCCCGTTTCTAGAGGTCCGTAGAAGTCTGCTGCCAGTTCCGTCCACACTGCCCGCAGGAGCTCTGACATTTGTAGTGGTTCTGGTTTTGCTGGCTGCCCTGTCGTTTGGCAGATGTGGCAATTTGTGATGGTGGTCTCCACCATATTGTCCAAACCAGGAAACCACACTTTCTCCCGTAGCAGTTTCTTTTTTTTTTTTTTTTTCAAAATTTTATTGAAACAATAAATCAGATACAAGCATGGGCCTACAACCACCAGGGCCGGCCGCTAGAGTCAGAAATGATCGTACATTAGTTAAAGCAGTAGGCGACACCTGGGGCCCAGCCCCGTAAATGGCTCAGGATAGCTCGAAAGAAGCAGGAGACATACATTTAACATAAATAACAACAAAAAACAAAAGGCGAGGCATACAAGCAGAAAACGTGGGTCAGGCTACATCCGGGGGACTTTACTCCAAGACTTCAATTAGCTATCATCAGGAGGGAGTATTGAAAGATCGGGGGGGGGGTAACGGGAAAGGAACATCCATATATGCGATTATACAGTCAGTTACGAGGAACCATCAAGGGTCAGGGGGACAAAGCAATATCGGTGTCCACTAGGGGGGGCGTACAGATACCCCCACGATATACGTTCCATTGCCCCCAAATTCTACCCCATGCCCCGGGTTTACCGCGGGCCACATATACAGTCTTCTCCCTGAACATACACCAGTCCATGTTTTCCTTCCATACTGACACGGTGGGTGGCCGCTGGGAGCCCCAAAGCTGCGCTATATCCCTCTTGGCAATCATGTATCCCAGGGCCGCCCACCGAGTCTGCGCCGCGTTATAATCATTGGGCTCCCACACATTCAAGACACAGCGACGCACCTCCGGCAGCAGCTCCACCCCGGTGACTTGCCCCATGACCCTATGAACCCGACGCCAGTATTCCGCCACCTCCCGGCACTCCCAAAGGATATGGAGAAAGGTGGCACTGAGCCCACACCCCCGCCTGCAGAGCCCATCCTCCGAGAATCCCATCGAGACAAGACGGGGGCCCGTAACATACACCCGGTGGAGGATCTTTAGCTGAACCAGGCGGAGGCGGGCTGGAATGGCAACTTCCTTGGGGGACGATAGTGCGGACTGCCAGTCCTCGTCGTCTAATTCCACCCCGTCCCCCGTCCACGTCTCCCGAAGGCGCACCAATAGGTCGGCCCGATTGTTAATGAGTTTTTTATAAATTAAGGAGATAGTACTGTCGGGAACATGACCATCAAGTATGCGGTCCTCGAGGGGCGAAGAGGCAGGGATCTTGGTCCCCCCCCCAAAGACAGAGAGCAGGGCGTGCCGAACCTGGGCGTATCGGAAAAACTCCTTTTCCGTGAGTTCGTATTCGCTCTGGAGCGCCGCGAAGGTCTTCACCGCGCCCTTCATCCATAAGTCTCCCACTCTACTGATGCCAATCGTGTCCCAACGGTCAAACCCCTTCGTTGTCCAGAGGCTTCCCAGTCGGTCGGAGGCAAATAAAGGAGTAGCGCATGTTAGTCGCTCACTCCAGCCCATGGCTACATTGGCCGCCTTCCAAATCCGTACCGCGATCTTAGTGGGGCCCGTCAGGGTCCGTCCAGCCGAGCGGGAGTAAAGCGCCCTGTTATAGTTACCGCCGGGAAGCAGGAATTTATCCATCTCATACGCCGGATTCAAGCCAGGCGCATACGTGGCGTGGTTAATGGCTGATAGCTGCGAGGCCCAATAATACCTGCGAATGTCGGGAAGCGCGATGCCCCCGTCATACCAGGGGAGAGTAAGTTTGGCCAGGGCAATACGCGCCCGCCCGTCCCACACCAGTCTCCTCTGCAGACTCTCTACTTCCCGAAAGTAGGCTACTGGAATGATGTCGAAGGAGTTCTGAAGTGCATAGAGGAACCTGGGAAGGGACATCATTTTAAACAATGCGGCCCGACCCAGTGGGGACAGGGGCAGCCTACACCACCGGGCCGTGTCTTCCCTCAAACGTCGAAGTGGAAGCAGGAGATTGTGCTCATAGCGAGCTACCGGGTCCAACGAGATGTGTATCCCCAGGTATTTAAAGCCGGACAGAGATATTTGGATCGGAAGCCGAAGCGGCAGGAGAGGGGGGCCACCGGAGATAGGATAGACACAGGATTTAGACCAGTTAATCGTGAGACCCGAATTTCTCCCGTAGGAAGTCAGAACATCGAAGAGAACGTTAAGCGACTGCCGCGGCGAGGTAAGATACAGGAGGATATCGTCAGCATATAACGAGACCCGATCCTCAAAGCCCGGGGCCCACCGGATCCCCCTGATCGAGGGCTCCCAGCGGAGCCAAGCGGCGAGTGGCTCCAGGGCGAGAGCAAAGAGCAGAGGGGACAACGGGCACCCCTGCCTCGTACCCCTACCAAGAACGAAGGGCCGAGAGACCCGCCCATTAACCACCACCTGAGCCATGGGTCCCGTGTAGAGAAGCTTCACCCAGCCAAGAAATCCCTCCCCAAAGCCGAATTTGGTCAAAACAGCCCAGAGGAATGGCCACTCGATGGTGTCAAAGGCCATAGTGGCATCTAAAGAAACCAGCACGGCCGGTTCAGAGAGGTACTCCGCCCTGGCGAGGGCGCCATGGAGACGCCTCAAGTTGAGGGCGGTGTTGCGATGTGGGATGAATCCGCATTGATCAGGATGAATCAGATCGCAAATGACGCTCAACAAACGATTGGCAAGGACTTTAGCCAGGATTTTAGGCTCTGCATTTAGCAGTGAGATAGGCCTGTAGGAGGCACAGCGGTCCCGTGGCTTACCGTCCTTGGGGATCACGACTATCGTGGCCAGTCGCTGGTCGACCGGAAGGGAACCGGCCTCAAGGGACTCCTGAAACATACGACGGAGGAAGGGCGCTAGTTTATCCGGGCGCAACTTATATAATTCGATAGGTAGACCGTTGGGGCCCATGGCCTTGCCCGAGCGAAGGGACCGAATCGCAGTCGCGATTTCATCTACCGTCAAGGGAGCGTCCAGCTGCTCACGGTCCTCGGCAGAAAGGCCAGGCAAAGCAATGTCCCTCAGGAGAAGGCGAGAATCTTTCTCATCTCTATCAGTCACCGGGGAGTACACAGTCCGGAGGTGGTCGGCAAAACATTCCACAATCTCACCAGGCTCCGTCACACACACTCCATCCGAGACACGCAACTCCGGGACCACACGATTCACTCTCTCCTTCTTATCCAGCCACGCAATCAGCTTTCCCGCCTTGTCCCCGGCATCATACAACCGACCCTGCTGCTCCCTATACATAGTTTTGGCGGCGTCGGTGACAAGAGATCTGTATTCAAACTGTTTCAGATTAAGGGCATGGAGCCCGTCCGGAGTGACACCCGCCTCCAAGGCCGACTCCAGCCCCAAGATGTCAGTCTCCAGCTTCACCACCGCCTCACTCCTGAGCTTCTTAGCCACCACTATCTGGGAGAGGGCGTGTCCGCGGATTACAGTTTTAAAGGCTTCCCACAGGGACCTTGCAGACAACACAGACCCCTCGTTTTCAAGAAAGTATTGGTCCATAGCCTTAACCAGACTCTCGCGGGTCGTGGGGTCTCGCAGGGACCACGGGTTAATGGGAGCGATCCGCCCTGCAGACCGCGACTCGGTGTCAAAGAGAAGCCACAGCGGGGAATGATCGGAGATACCCCTCGCTAGGTGCCTGACCTCTCGAATTCGACCCGCCTGCGTCGCGGGCATAAGGAAATAGTCTAACCTAGAAAGACTCCCATGTGCCCCAGAGTGAAAGGTGTATTGACATTGGGTCGGATGCATTAATCGCCAACTATCCACCAGGCCGAAGGTCTCCAACAGACCACCTAGCCAAGCCTGGGCAGCGGGGAGGGCCCTGGGTGGGTGACGATCCAGGTCACCCGAGACCACCGAATTAAAATCCCCGCCCATAAGCAAAAGGCCGTCCGGAAGTTCAAGCAGCATTCGACCCAAGTCCGCGAAGGTGGAGTTCTGGAGGCCCGGTGGGACGTAAATTGAGACCAGGGCAAGGGGATACCCCTCCCACCTCCCAGTCAGACAAACATAACGCCCTCTGTCATCTGAGACCACCCTCGTGATCTCCAACGAAAGTGAGGATCGCAGGAGAATGCCCACCCCCCTGGAGCCAGTTGTGTAACCAGAGTGAGCCACGAGGCGGTATCCCCCCCTGTTCATTGCATGGCAGACATTACCAACCAAATGCGTCTCCTGGAGAAACACCACATCAGGAGTCAGACGACGCAGATACTGCAGAACTACACCCCGTTTGATACGGTCCCCCAACCCATTGACGTTCCAAGACATCAGCTTCAACCCGTCCCCCCCATCCCCTCCAATAGATCAGAGGTCCCCCCGCAAGCAGCACAAGTCCCAAAAGTGGAAGAAAATCAATACCTCGCCCTGCAAACAAAAACCACACTACAAAACAACCCCTCCTTCCCCCCCACCCCCCCCAACACCCAACTCCCCCCACCCTGCACCCCTGCGGGCCAAAAAACCCCCCAAAATTGCAGTGTGCCTGTCGCCCAACTAACCCCAGTCTACAAAAAGACCCCGGAGGAGGAAAGGGACCCGGCCCCGCCCGCCCCCCATACACATACTAGCAAAACACACTGAACCAAAGAAGTACAACCCAGCTGAGCAGTGCAAATTGGCAAAATCAAGGACCTAAAGTCACTCCAAAGGGGACCCGCCACCGTTGGCACCCGCAGAGGGCCCGGGACGGCCACCTCTGTCAGGTAGCGAGTCCAACCAGTCACTCACGGCCACAGGAGAGTCAAAGAAGGCAGTCCGATCATCATGTTCCACTCGGAGTTTGGCAGGGTAGAGCATAGAGTACTTTAGGCCCAGTTCACGAAGACGACGTTTCACCCCCTGGAATCCCATCCGCTGCTTCTGGACAAGTTGAGTAAAGTCCGGATAAAAGTTAATGGATGAGTTCTCATAGCGAACCGGGCCATGGACCCGCGAGGCCTGTAGAATCGCATCCCGGTCTCTGTAGTAAAACAATTTGGCCACGATAGGCCTCGGGGGGGCCCCCGGCCGTGGCCGCCCGCCCGGAACTCGATGAGCCCGTTCAACGGCAAAAAATTTACTCAAGCCCGCAGGGGTCAGCTGTTGGAGGATGAGTTCCTCGACCAGGAGGTCAACCGGGCGGTCGTCGGTGGACTCCGGTACGCCGATGACACGGATGTTGTTGCGTCGGGCCCGTCCCTCGAAGTCCTCCAGCCGCCGGGCCATCTGCTCGTTGACCACCTTTATGTCGCCAAGCGCGGCCTGCAGGCCCGACACATCCGCACCCAGGGTGGAGGTCCGTGCATCGAGAGTTTGAACCCTCTCGTTTGTTTTGGAGAGGTCCGCCCGTATTAAGGTGACATCAATCGCCACCGTATCGATCTTGCGGGCCAGGGCCTCATATTGCGTGGCGATGGTCTCCCTGATGCCATCAATGGCGCCCATGATGTCCTGTAGGGAAAGTTCCGAAGAGACGGATGTGCCACCACCGGCGACGTCTGAGGGGGGACCGGCCGTTCCAGGAGAGCCTCTGCCCTGAGTGTAGCGGTCCATGTTGTTGGTCTGGACCGATCCTCCACGGAGGGAGGATTTAGTCTTACGCCCCTCGGGGCCCCCCTTGCCCCCCATGCGGCCACGGACTCCGAGGGGGACCGCCGATCAAGAGTGGTTGGGATACCGGCCCTGGAAACCAAAGCCTCACCCGAGGCCACAATATGGCGGTGCGGGGGGACCCAGGGCGATAAGCACTCTAGTGGCAGATGGAGACAAAGCTTTGTGCAGAGTTTAGGGAAACACCCCGCCACCTCGATCGCTCCACCGGCCAGCCCCCTGAGGTCTGAAAGTGAAACCGAAAGTGGCCAAGCGGCCCCTGGCACCGCGCCACAGCCGCTGTTGTTCAACTGCGACACGGCCCCACGGCTCACCTTGCCCCGGGCACCTCCGTCGGGTGGGTCCCAAAAGTTCAAACAACGATATTTCAGGATTCCCGGGTCCGATTGAATTCCTGAAAAGAGATACGTGCTCAGCTGGTCGTCCTCTCCCAGATTCCATAAACCAAATCAGGATATTGTCAGGATAAATTCCGAGGAGCAGCGAGGGTCCGGGGAGCCCTGTGCTCACGCGACCATCTTGGATGCGCGCTAGGCTCCTCCTCCCCCGTAGCAGTTTCTTTGTCGCAACCATGCCTCTGTGTGATTCGTGTGCCAAGTTTACAGTCTGTTACAAAAAACAGTGGTCCTGAACCTATACTTAGAATGAATTAATCAAAATATTTTGTATTTTATGATTCAGTTAACCATATCATTAAATGAATTAAACAGCAAAAAAGAGAGAGAACGACCTGGAAAAGAATTCATCATATGTTTATTCAATGATGATTTGGATAAAAGCCATACATGTTATATTAATCACATGAATCAATCAAAAGAGGTTGCACCAGAGGAAGATGTGCAGTGAAAAGGAGAGGGTGCTCAAGTGTAAGGAAATCAAAAAAGAGAATACTTCAACATATTATCTGGAATTTAATATGTCAGGGCAGGGAAGAGCGGTTACAAGTCACCGTCTTAGCTAGTCTGTCCCAATGGCATTCATATAAACTTGACTTTTGTTTATTCACAGAAATCAATTCCAATGCAGCACATTGAAAAGGGTATTTCGGGTACAGACTAAATACAAAAGGGCGTCGACGTTTCGATCCGACTTGCGACCATAAGGGAAATTTAGACAGCCTCGGTCTTGCGGATCTTCATCAGGACTTGGCCTGGGCAACCTAAAAGGCAATTGGCGCCGATTAGTAGGTCGTTGCATTAAAAGGGGGTTAAAATCAATAAAAGGTTTACAGGGGCTCACCTATCAATTATAGGTGATTAGCGAAATCCACGGTTCATACATGGAGTCCAATAGAATGAATTCTATAGTCAACCTTGAAAGACAAATGTAATCAATGTAGGATCAGCTAAAGTAATAAACTTCTAACTACTACAAAGGGATACAATGAATTTATTACCTTGACAGTGAATGTCCAAAAGTAAACCACCAGAGGCTTCAGGGGACGATTACAGCCAACTATGTAAACAAAGAGGGAGGCTACGATTTAATTGCGTTACTCAGTGGAAATACAGTAATACCCATGGAATCACACTGCCACAGTAAAACGGACCATCAATTATATTAGCAACGGGGTCAGATGGATAATAAAAGCTTAAAAGCTTAAAGGCTTCTATTGGAAGACCGTGTAACTCATAGCGCTCGACACTGGGTGTAAACAGCGCCCAGAAGGCGACTGAATGCCAATTGGAAACGGTATACTAAGTCCCAAAGCGGGGGAAGTGTATCGGTTACATGTCATGCAAGAAGCCGGCATGTTCAAGCTAAGCGCATTAATTACGAAGGTCCTACGCGTCACGGCCGCGTCTATAACAAAACATCGTAGTGATCCAAGGGGTGGGGGTTTTTTTAACTTACTGTTCCAATTCAAAAATAGGCGGACAACTGGGGTTCCTTAGATTATTTAGTTTGAGCGCGCCTAGCCAGTACGCGGTCATCACCGTGGAGTCAGGCACAAATGAAGCAGGAGGTGGACGAAGTTCACGTTAGTTATAACGTTACCGGTAGCGTCAGGCAGTACGTGACCGGTATGAGAATAGGAAGGGAGGAAAGACTCCCGAAATGATAGCGAGTGACAGAGCAAATTCAAAATATTTACAATTACATACAAACTTAATAATAGCGATATTACAACAGAACATACCATGTTATAATTATGAGAAACATGAGCATGGAAAATTAGATAGACATCATAATAAGGGTGATGCGACAAACCACACAGTCTTACAAATACATGAAAGCCATAAGCCTGGAGTATTTTCAACAGACAATGAATCAATCAGTGGTTGACACCAGAGCCCTAATGTCTAAACCGGCCAGATGTAGTACAAGAATGATACAATACAGTTAAATTAGTAATTTGGGAGTATTGAGACCTGTCTGCTGATCTCTTCAAATTCGTTAAGGCCTCGGGTTACTGTATTAAGAGAGTGTATCCATTTGCACTCGCGTTTATTGAGGGTTATGCTGAAGTCTCCCCCTCTGGGGTTGGGGCTAACCTTTTCTATGACCCACCATTGAAGACTGTTGGCCGCATGGTCGAATAGCGTAAAATGCTCCACTAAGGGGGCACCCTGTACCCTACAGCGAATACGGCTACAGTGTTGTAGTATACGGCACTTGACTTTCTGTATGGTTTGCCCAACATAGATGAATCCGCAAGGGCATTGGATTGCATAAATCACGCCGCTCGTATTACAATTACTGTGTTCCTTTAAGCTGTACGTGCACCCATTGTATGTAAAATCAGTCATTTCTTTGGACATAGAGCAGGCCTTACAAGTACCACACTTATGATGACCATTAATAGGTGGGAGACCCCATAGAGTTGTCTGTGCATCGATCCTAGGAGTGTCTAACATAGATTTAACCACATTGTCCCTAATATTTTTGGCTTTTTTGAAAGCATGTAGGGGGAGTGGTATATTTTTTAACTCATCGGAAACTAGGTGCCAATGTTTGTTGATTACCTTCTTAATAGCGTTACTCTTTGTATTAAAGGTAGTAACACAAACCAGGCGCTCGTCATTATTCTCCATTCTGACCTTTGGGCTCAGCAGAAGGTCCCTAGGGTTGTGCCATGCCCGTTTGCGTGCCTTTTTAAGCAATCTAACGGGGTAACCTCGTTCACTTAGTCTCGCGAGGAGACCCGCCGACTCCTCAAGGAAGTCCTCCTTTTTAGAGTAGTTTCTCCTAAGCCTAAGGAACTGGCCAAAAGGCAGATTGTCTCTCAAATTACGTGGGTGGTGACTTGTGTATCTCAACAAAGTCACCACCCACGTAATTTACCCCGTTAGATTGCTTAAAAAGGCACGCAAACGGGCATGGCACAACCCTAGGGACCTTCTGCTGAGCCCAAAGGTCAGAATGGAGAATAATGACGAGCGCCTGGTTTGTGTTACTACCTTTAATACAAAGAGTAACGCTATTAAGAAGGTAATCAACAAACATTGGCACCTAGTTTCCGATGAGTTAAAAAATATACCACTCCCCCTACATGCTTTCAAAAAAGCCAAAAATATTAGGGACAATGTGGTTAAATCTATGTTAGACACTCCTAGGATCGATGCACAGACAACTCTATGGGGTCTCCCACCTATTAATGGTCATCATAAGTGTGGTACTTGTAAGGCCTGCTCTATGTCCAAAGAAATGACTGATTTTACATACAATGGGTGCACGTACAGCTTAAAGGAACACAGTAATTGTAATACGAGCGGCGTGATTTATGCAATCCAATGCCCTTGCGGATTCATCTATGTTGGGCAAACCATACAGAAAGTCAAGTGCCGTATACTACAACACTGTAGCCGTATTCGCTGTAGGGTACAGGGTGCCCCCTTAGTGGAGCATTTTACGCTATTCGACCATGCGGCCAACAGTCTTCAATGGTGGGTCATAGAAAAGGTTAGCCCCAACCCCAGAGGGGGAGACTTCAGCATAACCCTCAATAAACGCGAGTGCAAATGGATACACTCTCTTAATACAGTAACCCGAGGCCTTAACGAATTTGAAGAGATCAGCAGACAGGTCTCAATACTCCCAAATTACTAATTTAACTGTATTGTATCATTCTTGTACTACATCTGGCCGGTTTAGACATTAGGGCTCTGGTGTCAACCACTGATTGATTCATTGTCTGTTGAAAATACTCCAGGCTTATGGCTTTCATGTATTTGTAAGACTGTGTGGTTTGTCGCATCACCCTTATTATGATGTCTATCTAATTTTCCATGCTCATGTTTCTCATAATTATAACATGGTATGTTCTGTTGTGATATCGCTATTATTAAGTTTGTATGTAATTGTAAATATTTTGAATTTGCTCTGTCACTCGCTATCATTTCGGGAGTCTTTCCTCCCTTCCTATTCTCATACCGGTCACGTACTGCCTGACGCTACCGGTAACGTTATAACTAACGTGAACTTCGTCCACCTCCTGCTTCATTTGTGCCTGACTCCACGGTGATGACCGCGTACTGGCTAGGCGCGCTCAAACTAAATAATCTAAGGAACCCCAGTTGTCCGCCTATTTTTGAATTGGAACAGTAAGTTAAAAAACCCCCCACCCCTTGGATCACTACGATGTTTTGTTATAGACGCGGCCGAGACGCGTAGGACCTTCGTAATTAATGCGCTTAGCTTGAACATGCCGGCTTCTTGCATGACATGTAACCGATACACTTCCCCCGCTTTGGGACTTAGTATACCGTTTCCAATTGGCATTCAGTCGCCTTCTGGGCGCTGTTTACACCCAGTGTCGAGCGCTATGAGTTACACGGTCTTCCAATAGAAGCCTTTAAGCTTTTAAGCTTTTATTATCCATCTGACCCCGTTGCTAATATAATTGATGGTCCGTTTTACTGTGGCAGTGTGATTCCATGGGTATTACTGTATTTCCACTGAGTAACGCAATTAAATCGTAGCCTCCCTCTTTGTTTACACAGTTGGCTGTAATCGTCCCCTGAAGCCTCTGGTGGTTTACTTTTGGACATTCACTGTCAAGGTAATAAATTCATTGTATCCCTTTGTAGTAGTTAGAAGTTTATTACTTTAGCTGATCCTACATTGATTACATTTGTCTTTCAAGGTTGACTATAGAATTCATTCTATTGGACTCCATGTATGAACCGTGGATTTCGCTAATCACCTATAATTGATAGGTGAGCCCCTGTAAACCTTTTATTGATTTTAACCCCCTTTTAATGCAACGACCTACTAATCGGCGCCAATTGCCTTTTAGGTTGCCCAGGCCAAGTCCTGATGAAGATCCGCAAGACCGAGGCTGTCTAAATTTCCCTTATGGTCGCAAGTCGGATCGAAACGTCGACGCCCTTTTGTATTTAGTCTGTACCCGAAATACCCTTTTCAATGTGCTGCATCGGAATTGATTTCTGTGAATAAACAAAAGTCAAGTTTATATGAATGCCATTGGGACAGACTAGCTAAGACGGTGACTTGTAACCGCTCTTCCCTGCCCTGACATATTAAATTCCAGATAATATGTTGAAGTATTCTCTTTTTTGATTTCCTTACACTTGAGCACCCTCTCCTTTTCACTGCACATCTTCCTCTGGTGCAACCTCTTTTGATTGATTCATGTGATTAATATAACATGTATGGCTTTTATCCAAATCATCATTGAATAAACATATGATGAATTCTTTTCCAGGTCGTTCTCTCTCTTTTTTGCTGTTTAATTCATTTAATGATATGGTTAACTGAATCATAAAATACAAAATATTTTGATTAATTCATTCTAAGTATAGGTTCAGGACCACTGTTTTTTGTAACATACATTACCCAGGTCCTTGACCAGATTGGGTTACCCCGTCTTTTGTAATGATCAAGTTTACAGTCTGTCTGCGCAAGACCCTTGGCATCACTATTCTTGTTCCTCTCATTATTATTCCATTCACGTTCTCTGATAGTTCTTCATGAACTTTTTTGAACGCCAGCATTTCCTCCTTGTTCACTCCTTCCATTATGCTGTTGTTGTTGACATGTCTCCATCTTTGCTGTCTTGTTACCATTTTTACCGCCTGCATTGTGGCATCCCTCTCTGTTTCTTGCTCCAGTTCTGCTATAGTTATCGATGCCGGAGTGTTTTGTTCCAGTACAAAGTTCAGATATTCCTCCGCTATTGATGTGTCCTGAGGTCTCCGTGGTAGAGGATGCCGCGACATGTAGTCCGCCGGGTTATGTTCTTTCCCTGGTTTGTGCACGATCTTGAAGTTATAGTCCATCAGTCTTATGCCCCAGCGCTCGATGCGAGGTGGTATTTTCGCATATGGATTTCCATAGATTGTCACTAGGGCCTGATGGTCTGTTACGATAGTGAATGGTTTCCCGTAGATGAACATGTGATAGTGCTCACACGCCCATACTACTGCGAGGCTTTCTTTTTCTGTCTGCGAGTATGCCCTCTCAATGTCAGACAGGCTTTTGCTTGCATATGCCACGATCTTTCTTGGAGAATCTTTGCCTGGCTTGTGTTGTGCTAAGATCGCTCCTTGCCCTACCGGGCTGGCGTCCACCATCAGTTCCGTGCACAGCAGTGGATCGAAGTAGGCAAGATGGTCTACTGCTATCACAGCATGTCTGATGGCCTCAAACGCCTTGTTGCATTCTTGTGTCCACATGAAGGTCTGGCCTTGCTTCGTTAATTCCCTAAGTGGTGTGCTCACTGTGGCAAAGTCTTTTATGTATCTAGCGCAGTAACTGGCAAGCCCAAGGAATGACCTCACTTCTGCAACGTCAGCTGGAGGGCTTGCTTTTTACAGCGTCTCCACTTTGCTGTGGTCTGGTCGCATCCCTTTTTTTGAGAAGATGTGTCCAAAAAATACCCGTTAATTTCTCCGTATTTCGCACTTGTCTTCATTTAGCGTTAGACCTGCTTGTTCCAGATGTGCATATACGTCCCGCAACGCTCTGTCATGCTCTTCATCTGATCGACCAAACACCAGAATGTAATCACTGTAATTGAGGCTGTTCTTTACTGGCCTTATGACCTGCCGTATTGTTTCTTGAAATATCTCTGCGACCGATGAGATGCCAAAATTCAGTCGCTTGTAGCGAAATAGACCCATATGCGTGAAGAATGTGGTAATGTACCTTGATTGTGGGTCAAGCTCCAGCTGATGATACCCTTTGCACAAGTCCAGCTTTAAAAATCGGCAGGCGCCAGTGAGGCAGTTGATCATGTCATTTAGGTGCGGTCCAGGGTGTCTTTCCCTTTCAATTGCTGTGTTTGGTATCCTCATGTCGACACATATGCAAATCTTGGATGTGTTCTTCTTTGGGACTGCCACTATTGGTGACACCCATGGGGTCGGCCCGTCTGCAGGCTCTATAATGTCGTGGCTCAACAGGCTTGGTATTTCCTCCTCTACCTGTGGCTGCAGGTGTATTGGCACTCATCGCTGATGTTGAGCTACGGGTTTTACTGCTTCATTGATGTACAGTGTTATTTGCCGTCCTTTTAGTTTTCCTAGTCCTTGTAGTATTCCTGGATAGTCTCGCAGGATGTTCTTTTTCTCTGACATGTGGTATGTCATTGCGAGGAGACCTATCACCTGCGCCGTGACGTTGCTCAGTAGACATGGTACTGGAATGTCACCCGTCAGTACATGTATGTCTTCCTAAATTGATTGGTCTTTGTATATCAGTGTCTCTGTAAACTTCCCCATGTTGAGCACTGGTTTCTTTGACCCCCAGGTGAATACGTCAACAGTGGATGGCACTAGCGTTTGTTTTGTTTTCATCTTTTCATATTCTGATACACACATTATGTTGCATGTGGCGCCGCTATCTAGCACGAATTGTGTGTTGTGTTTTCCCACATCTATGTCTACGGTCGCCGTTTTTTTTACTTGATGTTTCTCTATTAGATGAATGCTCTCTCGCTCTTCTGCTTCTTCTGCAGGAGTGACGTCAGACATCAGGTATAGTCGTTCCACGTTCTCTTGTACTACTTCTCCGTCCAACTCAGCTGAAAAGCTGCGATTTGCCGTTTCCATGTGCCTGGCATATCTGTTTGTTATCATCCATGGTCTTCCAAGTCGTCCTCTCTCACTTTTGAATTGTGTGCCCATGCAGGCGCTTGCAAAATGGTTGTTCCTGTTGCATTTTCTGCATGTCTGACCCATTGCCGGGCAGGCACCAACGTGTGGAAACTCGAGCCCGCATCTGTAGCATGTTCTTTCATGTGGTTGTCTTGGCAGTTGCTCATTGTTTTCTTTCTTCCGGGTGTTCATGCGATTGCTTCTGACCATGCGGTCGGCTTGTTCTATTCATCTGTCTTTTCCCAGTTCCATCTGTTTTGCGTGCGTGGTTGCTCTCGCTTCTGCCCGGGCCATGGTCAGAATTTTCTCTAGCGAGGTCGGTTCTTTCAGAATTCGTGTGTGGAACTCCACTGACTGACATCCTTCAATGATGCGCAGTTGAATTGCCTGTTCGTTGTCGAACTTATCGAACTTGCAGTGTGTGACCAATTTGCGCAGTCGTGTTGCAAAGTCGTCAAGGGACTCCTCTGCTTGCTGGTATGCGATGGTGAAGGTGTATCTCTCAAAATCAATGTTTCTTTGCGGGTCAAACTTGTCTGAAAGGCACTTGATTAGTCCCTTGTATGTTGCCGTTTGGTCTTCAGGGAATGTCACCAGCAGGTCTTGTACTTCATCCCCTATGAGGTTTAAGAATAGATTCATCTGCTTGGTGTCCGCCACATCTGTGGCGCGTATGTACCTTTCGAACTTGCGCATCCATCGTTCCCATCTGATACCTTGCTGTGGTTCAGATAAGTTGAATGGAAGGGGTCTGCGGAATATTGTTTGCGTGCTGTTTTTGTCATTTGCGTGATCAGCCATTGTTGGCGTGCAGCACTGGCGCTATGGCGTACTTCTTTTCCTTGGTACCACCGTGCTAGTTTCTATTCCTTGTCTATTTGTCCCTTTTGTTTTGTTTTGTTTTCTTCTTTTCTTCTATCTTATTTCTTTTCTTTCTTTTACTGTGTTCCTTGTCAGTTTGTCCCTTTTGTTTTTCATTCTTAATTTCTACTGTTTAATTGCTTTTATTTTCCTTTATTATCTTTCCTTGCCTTCTCTTTATCTTCTTTATTCCTTTTATCTTTGTTATTTTCTTTAATTTCTTCTTTTGCGCAGCTTTTCTGTTATTTTCTCTTTGTTTCCTGACTTTAAAATTGCCGACGGGCCTCTCGCGCTTCTTATTGGCTTATTTTGCCTGATTCTAAAATGGCCACCCAAATCTCGCGAGATCGCGGGTACTTTTGTGCCTCCGCCTGACTTCAAAATGTCTGCCGGGCCTTCTGCGACACTGATTGGCTGCTTTTGCCTGTCCTTAAGATGGCTGCTGTCCTCGCGCGAGACTTCGTTTAATTTGCTCGTGCGCAGACTTTGTGTTGCGGGCAGCTTGTTGATCAGTATCGGGCAGGTCAGGGGGCCTCTTACTGCCTTTCTGGTGCGGCCGGGGTGGGCTCCCGCACCGTTTCTTCTTCGGCCGGGGTGGGCTCCCGCGCCATTTCTTCTTCTCCCTCACTCAGACCAGGGTGGGCTCCTGGCTCCGTTTCTCACTCCTGAGGGACCTGGACAGACGCGTCGTCGTCTATGTCGCACCTTCGTCACCAGTTGTCGTATCTCTCGTCCCAGGCACACACAGGAGTCAGGTAAGAGGGTTTAAATATACTTTATTGATTTGCTCTCTGCTGCTGTGTTTCCTCCTTCAGGGAACCACAAATAAAGGAAAGGCTGAACCGGGACATGGAAAAGGAAGCACCAGAAAGACCAGAGGGCGCAAGAAGGAAACAGAAATGTCTCGTACGGAATATGGATCAGAGACAAGTGAGAGAAAGGTCCAGATTGCATTTATGAAAGGGCTAGAATAACTGTAGGATACAGGGACCAAGATACAGAACAAAGATCCACCACCAGGAGCCGATCTAGGCAGGGTTTGACATCAGACAGGACTACAAAGACCATGATACATCACGGTGGTGTAGAAACCTGGGCTGGAATGTGAAGCAGAGCTAGGAATGCAAGGTGTAGAAAAGTGCACTGACATGCACTGGTGTATGGAACCCATAGAGGCCTTGTCAGTGCCACCTTATGGAAAAATCCTTACAGATTAATTTCTCAAAAACTGCTGCATAGATTCACACAAAACAAGCAAAGCCACTTCCTTGAGTGAAGTTCTACTTGATGCCAAGGTTGGTGTCATTGCATTCAGCCTTTTTTCTGTATTCAAGAGCAAACATTGGAATGGGAATTACAATTCTAAAAATCTCTATTTTGACACCTCTTTTTTGCACCCCGTGGATCTTCTTGAAACATGAATGCTGAAACCACACTCTGGTGATAAATCGGTGATCAAGGTACGCAGATGTGGAGTTAAGAGTAGTAAATCTCCACTTACCTACATATATTTATTTCCATGTCAATATAGTGGTGGGCGATATTCTGCAGTCAAAAGTCCTTATTTATTTATTTATTTTTAACATATTTTAATAATTTTAAGTGTCAAGATACACATATATAACACATTGTATGAATGTTTCCGCAATTACATACTAGTTGTACATTTGTAATTATCATTGCACATTTTGCTAACATTCTATAATCCAAGCATGGTCCTTGACACTTGTAACGCAACTACTTAAATAACCCCCCCTCCCTCCACATGTACCATTATGGAATTGTAGATGGCTTGTATAAAGATACAACATATTCAAGCAAATTTTGGTCCAGCAGCAACCTCCTTGCATAAGAAATATCCCTTACATGTGTCATTATCACGTCTTGGACACCTCTTACATATTCTTCTGTATATAATTGTAGGACCTTATAGCATCCAGGCACCTGCTAGGTCTCCTTTACAATACTTTTGTTATAAAGTCTTCCAATATCGTGTTCCATTCTAGGGATATAGGCTTTTTGCGTAAACCTCTATTTTCTTCCCTCTTAAGCTCAGCACTCTCTGCTTTGCCCCACCTCACCACCTCGCTATATCACTCCGCCACTGGCGGCGTCGTAGCTGCTTTCCAGCGTTTAGTTATTGCACATTTGGCCAGAATTAGCGCTAGGTTGACAAATCTGATTGTGGGGTTGCCACTTCTGTGTTTCATACCCAGTCCCAGTAGGGAGTGCTCTGCCAATACACCCCACCTCCCCGGTGCAACCTCCCGTAGGACCTTGTGCACTTCTACCTAGTAGTAGTAGTGTTGTAAGCATGGACATGTCCATAGCATATGCAACAGGCCGGCTCCAGGGCTCTTGCATCGTGGGCATAGATCCGATGTGTTCGGGAACATTGCGTGCAGCCTGCGGGGGGTCAAGTACACTCGATGCACAATCATAAGTTGAATAAATTTAAATTTTGTGTTGCGCGACACCTTCCTCGGGTATTCCAAAATAGTATCCCATTCCTTATCAGTAAATACCCTGTTCAGGTACCACTTATCTCGGAGCGCCTGTAGTGGTACTCCAGCGTGTGACCGAATACCCTGGTATAGCCATCTAGTCAAATGGCTACCGTTCCCCATTAAGTATTGTAAGTGTACCAGTGCGTGTGTTGGGGGTTCATCACCAGTAGGAGCCCATGTGTTTCTGATATAGCGTGTTATGGTTGCATGCAAGAGGAACAGGGTGTTCAGTACCCCTCTCTCTGCAACGAAGGTATCATGATTCATCAGCGTGTTGTCTACAAACAGCATTCCAATACGCTGAACATGTAGTCCCACCGGAGACAGTCAAAAGCCCGACGCATATCTAATGAGATACATCCCTGTTGTTGGGGGTGCATTTTGGAGTGCGACATAAGTTGATGCAGCCGCCTGATGTTATGTGCTGTGCTTCGGCCCGGTACGAATCCACACTGATCTGTGTGTATGTGGTGCTGAAGTCTATTGGCTAATAATTTACTTAAAATGTTATAATCGGTATTGAGTAATGAAAGGGGTCGATAACCTGCATTATCTCTACTGTCTCTGCCCGGTTTGGGCAAGGAGACCACCAGCGCTTGAAGTGTAGTAGTTGGCAAGGAGCCAAGTTCCAATGACTCCTGATACATCTTTCGCAAGTGTGGGACCAGTAAGGGCATATAAGTCACATAAAATTCAACCGGTAGCCCATCTAACCCCGGGGTCCTATTTCTGGGCAGGGCCTTAATAGCTATTCTGATCTCTGCTTCCGTCACTGGGGCTTCCAGTTCCCTCCTGTGTTCATCTGATATCTGAGGGAGGGGGAGCTCCGCAAAAAAGAGTCAAACTCACGCTGGTCATGTTCTGTCGGGGCTGCATATAATGACTCATAATATGTTTGAAATGCCCTATTTATTTCTAGTTGTGTGGTGGCGGGTATACCCTCCTGTGTATTAATTTCAAGAATCGGAGCCGTCTGTGGGGCGTTACTTATTATCCTGGCTAACTATGGCCCCGTCTTATCAGCCTCTGCATGCTGCTTTTGTGTATATGAGGTATAATCTAGTACTCGTAAGTCTTCCAGCAGTTCTGCATGTTGAATATTTGCTTCCTGCAATTCCTCTTTCTTTGGAGCACTCTGTACAGCCTCCTGTTCCAATTCACTTAATTTATTCTCAACAGTTTTGAGACGGTTAAGTATAGCGGAGCGTGCCCCCACCTGTGTACTAATTGCAACTCCCCTCAACACTGTCTTAAAAGCATCCCATTCAAGTCGACGCGTGCTGGCCGTGTGTGCATTCTCTCCAAAGTAATTAGGTATCGCTGTGGATAGCGCATCCCGGAACACAGAATCCTCTATTAGTATTGGCTGCAGTTTCCATGTCGGGACGGGTGTAGGCACCTTTCCCCATTTCACAGCAACTTCCAGTGGGCTATGATCTGATAAGGTTTTACCTAAGTATGTAGTATCTAGCACATTAGCTACCAGTGACAACGAGCAAAGAATCCTGTCAATACGAGTGTGAAGGCCGTGTGGTGGTGAATAGAAGGAATACTCTTTATCTACTGGGTGTTTCATTCGCCATACATCACTCACTCCCCATCCATCCACCTATCTACGCAGAGCCTCAGCTTGTTTCTTGCTTCCTGTATTTTGCAATGGTGGATGTGACCTGTCCATATCTATATCAAGCATTGCATTACAATCGCCACCTATCACCCAAGGGTAGGAATCCCACCCCGCCATTGCCGTGGATAACAGGTCCAGGAATTTATCCTGCTCCGGGTTTGGGGCATATATACTTCCCAGTACCACATGTCTCCCATCCAGAGTACCCAGCAGAAGCACATATCTGCCATTCACATCAACTCGCTGTTCTAACAATGCAAAGGAGGTGCCATTCCGTATCCAAATTGCATCTCCTCTAGCAAATGCCGAATATGATGTATAGAAAAACTGCCCCCTCCATTTTGTTTTGCATTTTAATAGCTTCAACCTTCGAGAGGTGAGATTCTTGTAGCAAGGCGATATGGACCTTCCTACGGTTAAGCTGTGCAAGGATTCTTTGTCATTTGTGTATGGCACCTAGCCCTCTTACGTTCCAAGACGTGATCGTGTATGTGTTAGATTGTGCCATCTATTCCTATATTATGGTTAAGGATATGTCTCATCGTCTCTGCCCTTGATTGAGTTTGTTGCATACCTATAATAGGGTACATGTCAAAACTTCCCAATTCTAGGTTCCCCTGTAAAACAGTAGGGGACCAAACCAATAACCATAAACAATACCATAGTGCATTTGCCTTAGGGGGAGCGGCAACCACCATAAAGTTCCATACAGTAGCCCGCATGCAATTACATTATTTTCAGCGCTCCATCTCATGCCCCATCAACGTAGAATAATCTTAAAGAACGGGACCTGCAAGTGACATTATGTACATTGGAACACAGTAAGCAGCACTTTATACGATACCAGCTTCCAGATGGACCACCATACCACTTCAACATTCGTTCATAGTCTGTGGAGTAACTGATGGAAATAACGTTAGACTATTCTCAGAGTCCGACTGAACTGTATCGTCATCCGTTGAGTGAACAGTCTTATCTCGGGATTGGGCGTCATGATCCGTCAGAGCTGCCGCCGTCAGGAGAGCGTCCCTTTGACTGTCCGAGATCTGTTCTGGAGATGGGCTCAAACCGGTTCCATTTCCACGTCCTCTGTTCTCTTCCGAGTTTGTTGTTCCCTCAAGTCGCACCAAGGATTTTGCAGAGCGACTCGGTGATGTCCCGGTCTGCGAGACAGTCAGAGTAAACGTAATCTCCAGCCAGTCCTCCACTTCTTCAGGATTATCAAAAAATATAGTTTTGGCACCAAAGATGACCTTCAAGTGGGCCGGAAAGAGTAGGGCGTATTTCAGATTGCGTTGTTTCAATTTCTTTTTGGCATTTTGAAAAGTAGCTCTCGCTTTCTGAACTGCGACCGTAAAATCCGGGTACAGGGAAATTATTTTATTCTCAAAACGGATGGAGGAGTTCTCCCTAGCAGCCCGCAGAATCGTGTCCCGGTCTTTATAGTTCAGAATTCTAGCTATTATTGGTCTAGGCGGTGCCCCCACGGGGGGAGGTTTGGACGGCACCCTATGCGCCCTTTACACACACAATAAAGCTCCGTTAGGCCCTCCTTCGCCACGTGGTCTCGTAGCTATGTTTCCACAAATTGGGTGGGATTACGTCCTTCACTCCGTTCCGGTATTCCCAATAGGCGAACATTGTTACGGCGGGAGCGCCCTTCGGCCTCGTCCACCTTGTCCTGTAGTCCCCGTAGTTGACGTTGGAATTGCTCCATTTGGGAGATATGGATAGTTTGTTGGGGTATCAGATCATCCAGTGCAAGTTTGTTTGATTTCACCTTTTCAGCCAGTTTCTTGTGGTCAGCTTGCAGTAGGTTTAAGCCAGTAGAGATGTCCCAATTTGCGTTTCGAGTGCCATGCGCAAATCCCTTATCTCTTTTAATATTAGGTCCAACTTGTCCTTGTGTTGGTCAGCCCCGTGGGTGGCACCACCACTGTGTCCGATCCCTGCGCCCCATCATCGCGCGTTACATTATGTATGTCACCAGATGCAGGAGGATCCAGTTGTTTGGCCCTGGGACGGCCCATTGGTGCAAGTAACAATGATTACACTCCGCAGAATTTGTTAAGAAACACACTCAGGAGAACCCACCTTCTCTCCACTTACTGTGTACTGTATTCAGGCTGTACCCTCAACCAGCCAGGTCCGTCGTCCCCTGGATGCACGCGTACAGGGGGGGCTTCTCCCACCAATATACCCTAGGCCATCTGGGAGTGTTGAGTATCTTATAGCAGTGCACGGGGGATCTCACCAGGAACCCACAAGCACGCTTATGCATCAGGGATATGCTCGCCTCTTAGCTGGTATACTGCAGTATACACTTCAGTGCAAGACAGAACGCAGGGCATCAACGCAACGCCGGTACCATTTCCAGCCACTATCTGTGAGGCCCGTTAATTAGATCCTGCCTTCTCCTCCCGGCCGTGTGCCTCGCGGTCTTCAGTTGTACAGCCTGTCTCTATATCTCCATAACAGCATTTCCAGCTCCTCCGCAAGCGGTACAGCCGCGCAGCGGTCCCGCCTATATGTACTCTCCACCTCTCCACAGTTATCAGCAAGTGGATATGAGCACACTACCAGTGGAGCCGCTCCCGTGCCATGCGCGCTATTCCGTGACGCAGTATCTATCAACACCAGGCCCCAGCCTCTCCGATCAGTTGCTGCCAAGAGGCCCCCCAGAAGCGGGTTACCGTAAGTGTTCTTGCAGTCCTGCCAGCCTGTGCGTGGGTCCCCTCATTACACCAGCGGGCTCTCAGTACACAGTAGCGAGCCGCCGCTGCCCTCGATCCGCGGCGCCATCTTGCGTCTTCCTGGCCAGTCGATCGGTGTCTTCTCCAGCCCGATACACGGTACGCACCAGTCCACTCTACCACAGACCCCGTGAGTGTTCGAAGGTCCGCCAGCTGCAGCCTCCGAGTTAGTGCATTCCTGTCCTTGGTAACTCCAGTCACATCCGCCGCTTCGTCCAGCCGCACCCCGCCGGGTCACGGCTCCTAGGCGAGTCGGCACGGATATGCCCTCAAACCTATATCTGGTCCCTCCTCAGCCAGGCTGCCGGTGCCACATATGTTCTGCCGCACTCTGCAACCCTTCGGCTCCGTAACTGCCCCTGTTCTAACAGGATACTGTGCAAAGTGTCGGGCTCGATGCGGAGCTCCTTCAGACAGCGTCCGCCATGCTAAGCAGTTGGCCACGCCCCCCAAAAGTCCTTATATATAACCTTGATATTTTGACATACGAACCAGTGCAGGTCATCATGGTCCCTGGTATCGGCTTCTTCATCATGCCTGTCTCCCGCAGGTTGGCACTATTGTGGGAAGTAGCCTAGCAGATATATTTGAGTAAGCAATATGCCCTTCAGCAGGTGCTTTTGAGACTGAAGATTGCAGTGCGTGCTGAATCATGGGGACGTTGGTGTTGGGTATTGGTGCCATGGGCATATCCTCAAGCCTTAATTTCTGCTGTGCACCAAGAGTTGATTCAGACCCTAAGGCATTTGGCTGTGTACTTAGCACATCCAGGAAGGAGTCTGAGGCAAGGATAGAGGTGTGGCATCTTCCCGCTGTTTCTGTCCAAAAGTACAGAAGAGTCCGGGCTGTCCACAACTGAACCTTCAACCCCTAAGGAAAAGAGAGCTGCTAGTGACTGTGTACTGAAGAATTGGACTGTCAGTACTCCTCAGAGCCCAATTCTTTAGCCAAAACCCTGCTCCTTAGGGAAGTGGATTGGCAAAAGGGGTGGTGGGTTCACATACTCCTTGGTACAATGAACCTCCGCTGCAGTGACCACCCGGTAGGACTGGAGTGGTGGGCTTCCAAATGGGGTAGCCAAGCAGTGACCTGTACTTCCTGTGATATTTGCTTTTACTTTTTGCCATACTTTCCAACTCTTAGCTGAGAGCAGTCTTCTCTCAAAATTCTTCATCTTCCTAGGCGACTTTAATTTGTACCTGGAGGCCTTGGATGATAAACATACAGCCAATCTCCTTGACATTAGCGATTCTTTAGGACTAGAACAGCTAGTAAAGAAGCTTACTCATCTAACTGGTCATACTGTAGACAGCCTCTTCTCTAACGATCCTTCTATAAAAATCATAAGTATCCTTCCAGTGATCTGGTCTGATCACTCAGTCATCAGGTTTTCCACTGACTGCCCTAGTGCTCGGCTGCCTAGGCAGACCACACCAGTCTCCATCAGCTATAAAAACTGGAGCAAGATAAACTCTGCTACTTTGGAACAATCCTTAGCTGAGCACTACCCTCCCCTACCTGCAGAAGCCGAGTCAGCAGCTACATCCTATACTAACTGGTTATCTGACACCTTCAATGAGTTAGTGCCCACCAAAATCCAGCACTCCTTTAGGAAGGAACCTACGGCCCCCTGGTTTTCAGAAGCCTTGAGGCTTGAGAAACAAGCCTGCAGATGGCAAGAAAGGATCTGGAGAAAAAACTATAATAATCACAAGAGATTGTTTACCAGAAGGCCTTAACATCATACAAGGATCTTATAAAAAAGGAGAAGAGTGCCTTTTTTGCCCAGGCAATAGACAGGGCCTCTAACACATCGAAACAGCTTTTCCAAGTCGTCGAAAGACTCATGACCGTCTTAAACAAAACCAATCCCGCTGATAACCAATCCTTTTGTGATGCCCTAGCTACAGCCTTCAAAGAGAGAGTAAAAGCTATCTTCCAGGACTTCAACAAGGAAGACCCTCATCCTCCTGTAGCCCCTACCTTGAATACAATAGCTGACTGTTCTCTCACACAATTTTCTGCCACCTCACCACATCAAGTAAGTTCCCTACTTCTACAATCCAAATCAGGTTCTCCTTATGATCCTTGCCCAGTTAAAATCCTGAAGCTGGTCCTTGATGTTATCGCTAGGAACCTAGCACAGAGCTTTAATATCATGTTCGCCACAGGGGTATTTCCCTCGACCTGGAAACAGGCCTTTATCCTTCCTCTCCTAAAAAAGCCCAATTTAAAGGTTAACAACAGTGCCAACTATCGACCTATTGCCCGACTACCCCTGACTGCTAAAATCTGTGAGAAGATTATGAACCTGGAACAGTCTAAATATATTTTGGGACAATCAGCTCCAAGACTCCTCCCAGTATGGTTTCCGACCAGGGCACAGCACAGAGACTGCCCCGGTCAAGGCAACAGAGAAAGTGAGGAAGGCAGTCGATGTCGGAGGCTCAGCAGTTATGATTCTACTGGACTTATCTGCTGCCTTCGAAACTGTGGATCATACCACTCTTATAGGGTGTCTAAAGAAAATAGGAGTGGGGGGGGCGTGGCCAAGATGGTGGAGAGATAGGACGTGAGTCTCTATCCCTCCGGGGCCGTCATTTCTTAGCCTTGCAATATCTTCCCTTTTGGCGCCCATCCATGCTTACCGGAGGGTGCCTTGGTAGACTGTAGCTGTCCTGGAGCTGGTAGCGACTCCCGTTCCGTTCTACAGTACCGGTGACTGCTCCTGCGGTGTGAGTCCCTCCCGGCCCCGGCATCGCTGCGGCCCGGAGGGAGGTGAGCGGTTGAGTAGCCGATCTGCATTCCTGGTGTGACCGGCATCGGGGGTGCTTGGTGGTGGGAACAAGCACCCCACTGTTTGGAGCCCCGATTGGCTGGCGGCGGACCCTGAGTGAGCCTGATGCGGCCGCGTCCGAGGGCGATCTGCGGCTGGCGCCATTTTGAGTGCGGCTGTGTCTGCCTAGTCGGGGTCCGTGGAAGATGGCGGCCGAAGCTGCGGGACTGTGACGGAGCCGGGATGTAGCTACGGCCACGCTCCCTGCTTGGACCGCTGGCAATAGTGTGGGTTCCGTGAGCGGTGGCGGTGCGGCTGTGCCCCGGTGGTGCCTGCTGCAGCAGCGTTTACCCCTGAAGACCCGCATGTGAGGAGGATCGGCCGGGGAGCGAGGGGCGCTGCCGGTACCAGCGTGACACGGTCCACTGATCGGCAGACGGAGCTGCGCCCGACGGTGAAGACCGCAGGTGCGTGTGGCAGAGTTCTGGGAGAGGACGTGCTGCCCTGCTCAGAAGGCTGGTGGGGCGAGAAAGGCAAGCAAGGACAGCGGAGTTGCCGGCCTCAGTCCTGGGCCCAGTGAGGGGGAGGAGAAACTTGGAAGGCCCGCGCTGTGAGCTGGAGGAAAGGCCTATCTGGCAGTGTCTGCAAGGCCTTGCTTGTTGCGGCCTGAGTGATTAGCCCATTAAGCAGTGGCTGGTGTATCTGGGGCTGCACGCGTGGCTGTCGCTGACCTGCCAGATCGCGTGCTGAAGGCAGACGGAGTCTACAGGCAAAGATTTCTCCCCGACCAAGCGGATATGGGGCAGACCATGGAAGAGTGATCTTGAGTCTGAGGTGCCCTGATGTCCTACCGGTGCTGATCTCTACTGTGAGCTGAAAAGGGGTGGCCATGCGTGTTGACCTGGCTTTCCCTGGGCCTGCTAGTTTTATTGTGCTCTGGAGCCCGCTGCCCTGCTGGTACCCGATGAGGTCGGAGGTGAGCCTCAGTTGATACATAGGTGGATATAAGGCTGAAAGGAAGCGATGTTGGGAGCGGACAGTGCGGTTCTCCCTTCGTCCCAGCGGAGTGCTGGCTTGCTTGACCGGCCCTGACAGTAAGGTCCAGGCGGTGTTGGGAGGTCGGGCGCACTGCGACGGTTTTGTGAGCAACCGCAGAGGCAGAGGAGCTCGCCCGGAGCTAAGATGTCGACATCCAGAGGGCGGAGAGAGAAATCTCTGAAGGACCGTATACAGAAGACGTCAGGTCACTCTCCCTCACAGCCTGCAGCCGGGGCACCGCCGGTGGGCGAGGAGGACGCACCAGCGACTAAAGCCTTTATGCTCGAGCTCTTCTCTGCTATCAAGGAGGACATCCAGGACCTTCGGTCGCAACTCTCTGCAGACTTGCGCGAGGTGCGGCGTGATGTGGATGGCATTGGGGAAAGGGTGGCGATGCTGGAGGAACATGATCTGAGCAGGGAGGACGATTTCCATCAGCTGCAGCAGGAGATGTTACGTCTGCGAGACCAGAACGTGGACCTGCAGGTGCACGTGGAAGATTTGGAGAACCACTCCAGACGTAATAACATTCGGATTCTTGCGGTTCCTTGGAAGGGTGAAGGCAACGATCTTTGGGTCTACGTCAGTGCTTTATTCCTTCAGATTCTCAGGGATGAGGAGATAACGGAGATTCAGATGGACTGTGTTCATCGAGTGGGCCTGCCGTGTGGTGCCAAAGCTCCCCCCCCCCAAAGCTATCCTTGTCTGCGTCCATGACTTTCAATTGAAGGAACACATCCTGCGTAGGGCGCGAGATATGAACCCGGTGCAGTTCCGTGGTCACCAGCCCATGCTTTTCCAGGATTTGGCCGCTTCCACTCTGAGCAAGCTCAGAGACTTTAAGCCCATTACTAACCACCTCCACGAGCAAAAGAGCACAAAGGCACGTTGCCTCAACTCCGGTCTCGGGAGGAAGCGTATGTCTTGTTGCGCATTGAGAAGCTTTCCGATGGGGCGGGGGCTGGGGGGTCGCCCCCTCGCAGGTGCCGTCTCTCCTCGGGGTGGCAGCGAGTGGGGAAATCGCTAACGAGCCCCGCCCCTGACATGGCTGCTAGCAAGCTGGAACAGGAGGCGGCACTCTCCTCGGTAACGCAAGCAACAGAAAGCCCGGCGACACCTTGAGATACTAACTACGGCGGCCACTTGGGTGCTTTATCTGGCGCCGGAGGGGGGAGACGTTTCGACTGTGTGCGGTTTCCCTGCGACCTGGTCATTGAGTTGGCAGCTGCGTACATCCTGTTGCGGACTGGGCCTGTGCCACGTTCCCCCGGACTGTGACCACTGAGACGAATGTTTGTCATGTTTCCTTGTTTGCTCACTGTTTTGTTTTTTTCAGGGGGTTTTTCTGGGTTCAGTACAGGGTATTCTTGGGTATTATTTTGGGACTCCGCATCAATTCACGGGCTAGAGTGGCAGGTCACTGGTTTGAGTAAGTTGGTCCTCACTACCTCTGAGGCGGGCGGTCTGGAGCGGATGAATAGCCCTGCGCCTCCCCACTACTGCGATGGGTAAGGACCTGAAAATTGTTAGCTTGGATGTACAGGGGCTGAATAATCCTGTAAAGCAATCTGCAATCCTCTCCCTTTTAGAGAATGCTGGGGGTGATGTCTGTTTGCTCCAAGAAATCCACCTGCTAGCTAAGGATACAAATGCATGAGGGATAGACACTTCCCGCAGCAGTTATGGTCCTCGGGACCATCTAAGAAAAGCGGGGTGGCGATTCTCTTTAGTGCAAAGTCGCAATGCAAAATAATTTCCATGGTGGCGGACGTAAGGGGCAGGCTGATGGCTGTCAGTATACAATGGGGGGATGCATGTTTGACAGTCGGGTCCTTATATGGCCCGAATGAGCGTCAAGAGTCCTTTCTACGCCTTGCCTTGTCCGAGTGTGGGACCGACTGGCAGGTCCGAGAGTTTGGACGGAGTCTACAGGCAAAGATTTCTCCCCGACCAAGCGGATATGGGGCAGACCATGGAAGAGTGATCTTGAGTCTGAGGTGCCCTGATGTCCTACCGGTGCTGATCTCTACTGTGAGCTGAAAAGGGGTGGCCATGCGTGTTGACCTGGCTTTCCCTGGGCCTGCTAGTTTTATTGTGCTCTGGAGCCCGCTGCCCTGCTGGTACCCGATGAGGTCGGAGGTGAGCCTCAGTTGATACATAGGTGGATATAAGGCTGAAAGGAAGCGATGTTGGGAGCGGACAGTGCGGTTCTCCCTTCGTCCCAGCGGAGTGCTGGCTTGCTTGACCGGCCCTGACAGTAAGGTCCAGGCGGTGTTGGGAGGTCGGGCGCACTGCGACGGTTTTGTGAGCAACCGCAGAGGCAGAGGAGCTCGCCCGGAGCTAAGATGTCGACATCCAGAGGGCGGAGAGAGAAATCTCTGAAGGACCGTATACAGAAGACGTCAGGTCACTCTCCCTCACAGCCTGCAGCCGGGGCACCGCCGGTGGGCGAGGAGGACGCACCAGCGACTAAAGCCTTTATGCTCGAGCTCTTCTCTGCTATCAAGGAGGACATCCAGGACCTTCGGTCGCAACTCTCTGCAGACTTGCGCGAGGTGCGGCGTGATGTGGATGGCATTGGGGAAAGGGTGGCGATGCTGGAGGAACATGATCTGAGCAGGGAGGACGATTTCCATCAGCTGCAGCAGGAGATGCTACGTCTGCGAGACCAGAACGTGGACCTGCAGGTGCACGTGGAAGATTTGGAGAACCACTCCAGACGTAATAACATTCGGATTCTTGCGGTTCCTTGGAAGGGTGAAGGCAACGATCTTTGGGTCTACGTCAGTGCTTTATTCCTTCAGATTCTCAGGGATGAGGAGATAACGGAGATTCAGATGGACTGTGTTCATCGAGTGGGCCTGCCGTGTGGTGCCAAAGCTCCCCCCCCCCGATATCCTTGTCTGCGTCCATGACTTTCAATTGAAGGAACACATCCTGCGTAGGGCGCGAGATATGAACCCGGTGCAGTTCCGTGGTCACCAGCCCATGCTTTTCCAGGATTTGGCCGCTTCCACTCTGAGCAAGCTCAGAGACTTTAAGCCCATTACTAACCACCTCCACGAGCAAAAGAGCACAAAGGCACGTTGCCTCAACTCCGGTCTCGGGAGGAAGCGTATGTCTTGTTGCGCATTGAGAAGCTTTCCGATGGGGCGGGGGCTGGGGGGTCGCCCCCTCGCAGGTGCCGTCTCTCCTCGGGGTGGCGGCGAGTGGGGAAATCGCTAACGAGCCCCGCCCCTGACATGGCTGCTAGCAAGCTGGAACAGGAGGCGGCACTCTCCTCGGTAACGCAAGCAACAGAAAGCCCGGCGACACCTTGAGATACTAACTACGGCGGCCACTTGGGTGCTTTATCTGGCGTCGGAGGGGGGAGACGTTTCGACTGTGTGCGGTTTCCCTGCGACCTGGTCATCGAGTTGGCAGCTGCGTACATCCTGTTGCGGACTGGGCCTGTGCCACGTTCCCCCGGACTGTGACCACTGAGACGAATGTTTGTCATGTTTCCTTGTTTGCTCACTGTTTTGTTTTTTTCAGGGGGTTTTTCTGGGTTCAGTACAGGGTATTCTTGGGTATTATTTTGGGACTCCGCATCAATTCACGGGCTAGAGTGGCAGGTCACTGGTTTGAGTAAGTTGGTCCTCACTACCTCTGAGGCGGGCGGTCTGGAGCGGATGAATAGCCCTGCGCCTCCCCACTACTGCGATGGGTAAGGACCTGAAAATTGTTAGCTTGGATGTACAGGGGCTGAATAATCCTGTAAAGCAATCTGCAATCCTCTCCCTTTTAGAGAATGCTGGGGGTGATGTCTGTTTGCTCCAAGAAATCCACCTGCTAGCTAAGGATACAAATGCATGAGGGATAGACACTTCCCGCAGCAGTTATGGTCCTCGGGACCATCTAAGAAAAGCGGGGTGGCGATTCTCTTTAGTGCAAAGTCGCAATGCAAAATAATTTCCATGGTGGCGGACGTAAGGGGCAGGCTGATGGCTGTCAGTATACAATGGGGGGATGCATGTTTGACAGTCGGGTCCTTATATGGCCCGAATGAGCGTCAAGAGTCCTTTCTACGCCTTGCCTTGTCCGAGGTGCTTGCTTCCCCGGATACGGCACTTTTGATCGGAGGGGATCTCAACATGATAATGGACCCAGTATTAGATAGGTCGGAGCAGAGGTCTAATCAGACTGGGGCACTGTCGCAGGCTGGGAAACGGTGGTTGTACGACTGTGGACTATGTGATGTGTGGCGAGTTCAGCACCCTAATGTGCGTGATTACACTTACTTCTCGGCGGCACACAAAACATATGCGCGTCTCGATCACTTTTTAGCCTCCTCGTCTCTTCTCCCTCTTCTGCGCACGGCGGATATTAACCCCCTGCTCCCTCTCAGATCATGCTCTTATTTCAGTCCTACTCCCTGCCCGATGTGCGCGTTCAACACCCCCAGGCTGGCGTCTCCGCGATTCCCTTCTTCACTCTGATGATGTCACTAAGCGGGTCCGAGATACTATTGTGCATTACCTCTCTGAGAATGATCAGGAGGGTACACCCCTAGCGTCGGTATGGGAAACTTTGAAACTAGTGGTGCGGGGGGAATTTATTGCGATTGCAGCATCCTATATGAAGCTACGCAAAGAAAAGCGCGCAGAGCTGGAGAGGGAGGTGGGACAATTAGAAGCAGTTCATAAACGGACCGGAGCGCCAAGAGTGTGGAGGGAGTTGGAGACGCGGCGGCGCATGCTAAAACATCTGGACGTGGATAGGGCTGAGCATGCTCTCCTGCGACTACGCCACAAATTCTACCTCAGTGGGGATAAATGTGGGAGGATACTTGCGCATAGGCTGCGGGCGCAAACGCAGATGTCTGCAATCCACTCCATCCAAGACCAGAATGCGGTGGAGCATACCACAGATGCCCTTATTGTCGAGACCTTTCGACAGTTTTACCAGCGCCTTTATGCGAAAGACGATGCTCTCATGCAAGACCCAAAGGAATACTTGCATGCTTGCGATATTACTCCTTTAATTGAGTTGTCGGCAGCCAAGCTGGACTCCGCCATTCGCGTAGAAGAGGTCGTCTCGGCGATAACACGATTAAAAACTGCCAAATCTCCGGGTTCGGATGGCTTCCCGGCCTTGTTTTATAAAACGTTTTGCGTGGAGCTGGCTCCCCTTTTAACAGGGCTTTTTAACTCCTTCCTAAACTCCGGGGAAGTGACGCCCTCCATGTCTGAGGCGGCGATCTCTGTAATCCTCAAACCTGGAAAAGAACCCGCAGAGTGTGGGTCGTACCGGCCAATCTCGCTCCTTAACATTGATGCGAAGCTCTTCGCGGGAGTTTTGGCCGCTCGACTTAGCCCCCTTATGGATGATATTATAGACTATTTTATTCCGACACGGCAAGGAGGGGATAATACTAAGGGCATACTGCACCTCATTGATCTTGTACACTGATCGCGCACGCAGGCCTTCCTGCTCTCGTTCGACGCGGAGAAGGCTTTTGACCGCGTTGATTGGGAGTACTTATTTGCGGTATTGCGCACCTTCGGGTTTGGAGATAACTTTATTCGGTGGGTCCATTGCTTATATGCCTCCCCCACAGCTGCGGTGTGGGTGAATGGTTGTAAGTCGTCCCTTTTCCCCATTGCCCGGGGCACGAGGCAAGGCTGTCCCCTATGCCCACTCTTATTTGCGCTCTATATGGAGCCTTTCGCCCAGCGTATTCGGTCAAACCCTGACATTGTGGGCCTTAAATTCAGTGCTGACATACACAAAATTACCATGTATGCCGATGATGTCATCCTCTCTCTTACACAGCTTCGGTCAACTCTACGGTATCTGACCAAGGAGCTAACTGCCTTTGGGAATGTCGCGGGGTTTAAAGTCAACTTCACAAAATCGCAAATCCTTTATATTTCCATGCCGGCAACTGAGGTGCAGGATCTACAACAAGACTTTGCTTTCCAATGGATGCACACGGACATCATGTACCTGGGCATTCGTCTGACGGCGTCCATAGCTAAGACAGCCGCTCTCAATTATGCCTCGTTAATGGAGCAGACGGCCAAGGCACTGGCGGCCTGGTCACGGCTCAAGCTGGCGTGGTACGGAAGGATGGCGGCAGTGAAGATGACGGTGCTTCCACGCATCTTGTACATCTTCTAAATGCTCTCCTTGAGCCCGCCGCCGGGGGTGCTTCGAAAACTGCAAGGACTTCTGAATAGTTTCCTATGGGATAATAAGAAGCCGCGTCTCGCATTTGCGCTTGTATCCTCCCCGAAGGCGCAGGGAGGGTTAGGCTTCCCACTGGTGGGCGCTTACTACCAAGTGGCGTGCCTCCGCTACATCATAGAATGGAACCGACCTCTATCCAGCAAACACTGGAATTTCATGGACCAAACAGTGGCCGGTCGAAATATATGGCGGGAACTGTGGCTGCCTGGCTGTACTCCTCACTGATCACCTCCCCGACCCTCAGAGTGTGGGACCGACTGGCAGGTCCGAGAGTTTGGACCACATTTTCTTCCCCTATGTCCCCCATCATGGATAATCCCGATTTCCAGCCAGGCTGTGTGTTCCCGATTTTCCAGCGTTGGAGGGAGGAGGGTTCAAACGAGTAGGTTCCCTTTTCGATCTTGAGGGCGTGGTCCCCTTTTCCCAACTGCCGAATATTTTGACCTTCCAGCTTCAGATGCCTTCCACTACTCGCAGGTTGCACATTGGGTTACGTGTGCGGAGAATTTTGCTCTCATGTCTCGCCCCCTCATGACCTTTGAGAAGTGGCTGGTGTGTAAAAAGGGGGACCGTAAGCTCATATCTGAACTTTATTCCATGATTACCACGCACTCGAAGACACATCGCACGAAAGCGCAAATGAGATGGGAAACTGAGCTGGGGAGGCCCTTAACACACAAAGAGTGGGAACACATTTTTTTATCGGGCCCATCACACTGCTTCCAACACGGCAGGGGCAGAATCTGCATATAAAGTGGTTACTTATTGGTATCATGCCCCAGTACGCATTAAGAGTTGGGACAGATCCAGATCAGACCTCTGCTGTCGGGGGTGTGGTCTACCTGGTACCCTGGTGCATTTGCTATGGCACTGCCCGAAGCTGGTGCGCTATTGGACAGCAATCATTGACAATGTTGATGCAGCATTTCAGATTACATTACCACGCGCTCCTGAATACACGCTACTGGGTCTTCCCCATTCCAAGTTCTTCCTGCTGAAATCATTGCGGGGTAAGCAGATAGCCATGGCATTACATGCAGCAAGGCAGGTGCTCTTAGTGCAATGGGGGTCCCTGGTAACACCGGATCCACGTGATTGGATCCTTAGACTCTGGCAGCTGTTGGCAATGGAACGTCTATCGCTTAGTGCAGATGGGAAAGGCAAGGAATTTGCTAAACTGTGGGCTCAGTTCTTGCAGATTCTTACCAGAGACATGAGGGAAGTAACATGCCCGAAATACTTGCAAATCTTGCAGCTCATACCCTTAGAGCCACCTGGAGTATCTAGTGCTGGAGTGGCTAGATGATGGACCATTGCTTGGAGGCTGTGGTGTGATGGGTGGCCATGCTCGAACTGATGCAGAGGGAGGGTGGGTTGGGGGAGGTGGGGCTGTTTCTTTGTTTTCATGTTTTATAAAAGTGGTTTCTTCGCTAGGTGCCTTCACGCTTTACAATTGCTTGAGCTTAACGCGGGGTCATCCTCCGGGATGTAGACCTAAAAGCTGTGTCATTTTCATCACTTATCGCTCTGCCGGCAACCTGATGTAGGCAGCTAAACTGTGTACAAGTGATCTTGCAACCACGCAATAAAAAAGATTGATTCTAAAGAAAATAGGAGTTAAAGGGTCGCACTCGAGCTCCTCTCCTCCTTTCTCAGAGACATAGATCAAACCGTAATGTTAGGGAACTTCAACTCTCCACCCTACACACTGCCTTGTGGAGTCCCCCAGGGGTCCTCACTCAGCCCCACACTTTTTAATGTCAAAGTAGCTAAACTCGCCCTGCTCATGAGAAGCTTCAATCTGGAGGTTACCTCATATGCTGATGACACCCAGCATATAATTACAACAGCTCATAATGACACATCAGGCCCCCTAAGATGCTGTAACTGCATTAATGCGATCAGTGGCTGGATGAGTGGGCACAGCCCTAAGCTTAATGCAGGGAAGACAGAGATTATGGTGTTTGGCACTCCCTCCCCAGCTTGGTCCACCGTCTGGTGGCCTGATAACTTGCCTCAAGCTTCTCGCCCAGTCACCAAAGTGAACAATTTGGGAATCATCATTGATAACAACCTCAGCATGGGTGCGCAAATATCATCAGTTACATCCGCAACTTATTATATCATTAAAATGATAAGAACAATTCTTCCTTTTATTCCAGACAGTCAAAGTAAAACTCTAATAACGCTGCTTGTACTTCCCAGACTGGAGTATTGTAATATATTTTATCTAACCATTCTAGAAATACATATGAGGCCTCGGGACATCAGGCAAAAGATGGCGGCCGGTCTCTCGGCCGGTTGAGCTGGTGTGAGGCCCCCGTTCCGTCCGGCCCACAGTACACATGGTGCTAATGCTAACACGCTCCTAGAAAGCCCGAGATACGCGAAAGGTATTGAATGGTTTAAACGGACCTACCGGGACATTTCCAGTGCTCTTCGGAACGTCTGAGATGCTGTGGCGGCATATTTTGCAGCTGAATTCTGTGTTGGTTAACAGGATTTTGTCCTACCGCTGCGGTCGGGCGGCTCGTAAATCCTGGCTCAGCTGCGCTTCTCATCTGTGTACCGGTTCTTTCCTGCCCCTGATTGAAATGCCGCTGAGGAGTGCAGGAGGTCGGCCCCAGGCGAAGAGTGCTTCAACTTCGAGAGCAGCGGCGGGTCGAGGCTCAACCCGCTCCGGTGGTCCTTCCAGGGCGGCTAGTGAGCCGGACTCCAGTCTGTTAGGTCCCACATCGCTGATTGCTGTCCCAGATGCCGATGCTATTGGAGATCAGCCGAGTAGAGTTAAAGGCAAAGGCAGAACTTCGCAGACGGTGCCATTAATGTTTCGCAGGCCATTGGAGGAGGCTGGTTCCCCGCAACCGGTCAAAGGTAAAAATGAACGTGCAGAGGCTGTTGCTGAGACGGCGCTTATCACTAATCCAGTCACTACGGCTGGTGACAACTTATTGACAGAATTATTGACAGAATCTAGCGCTAGCCCTGCAGTTTCTGAAACTAATGCACAACCGGATCAACTGCTACAGCCTTGCAATATCCAACAGCATTGTGGCATTCTGGGAGATGTAGTTTTGGGGGATATGTCTAAATCTATGCGGAATGAAGCCGAGGGAGGCGATAAATTCTTTTCTTTGTCAGACCATACAGTGTCCTCAGAGGAAGAATTGGAGAGTGCGAAAGAGTGGTCAGATGACAGTGAGACTGGAGAGTGGGGGAGCTCTGAGAGGCCAGGTATTGGAACAGTCCGAAAACCTTTACATAATTCTGACTTAGCACATCCTGATGTTGGATCTCTGGCTTGGGATTACTCTTTTTCAGGGCAGCCTGCTCCTAAGGCCCCCCCTAGCGATTCTGGGGCAAATCAATCTGCTATTGACTCCGCATCCCTGGGCCCTCCTACAGGTGAAATGACGTTGGCAGTGATTTACCAAACAATTATGGCTCTTCGTGAAGAGACTCGGCAGGAGAGCGCTCGCACCCAAGGGGCTAGTCGGCGAATGCAGAACTCCATACGGAGGGTCGCTAAGACCTGTTCGAACATTGCCTCTAGAATGGGAGTGGTCGAGGAGTGAATTTCCACGTTGGAGGACGATATGGCCATACAAAGGGATATCACCGAGAGTCTCAAGGCACAAAGGGAGGACATTGTCTGGAAATTGACGGATCTTGAAAATAGATCACGCCGGAACAACCTTCGAGTTCTGGGTGTTCCGGATGGGATGGAAGGGCCAGACGTCAGGTTGTTTATCATTGGGCTGTTTACGGAAGCTTTTCCGGAGGTTAAACAGTGGGACTGGCAGAGCGAGGTTCAACGCGCCCACCGCTTTCCATTCAAGCAGAAGTCCGGTCTAACCGAAGGCAAGCCTTGTGCCATTCTCATATGTTTGAATAATTTTTTAGCCAGAGAAAAGATTTATGATTTGGCTAGACCGGATAGGAAGCGATCGGCAAAAGGTTGTCAATTCTTTGTTCGGGCTGATTTATGCCCCGCCACGGTTGAACAGAGGTGGCAGCTTCGCCAACTAATCGCTCCGTTTCAGTCAAAGGGGGTTCAGGCTTTCTTGCTCTACCCTTCCAAACTTAAGATAATTCATCAGGGGCAAGTGAAGTTTTTTACGTCGGAAATCAAAGCAAAAGACTACTTGAATTCACTCTGAGAGAATTATGATATCGATTTAGATCCAGTCAGTTGGCCAGCAATTTAATTGCCTATGATTGATTGATTGATTATTTCTCGTAAGGAACGTACAAAGTGTTGTAAAGTGTTTGCAAAGGGACGTTGCAATATGGTGTTTTCTTGTGAGGTGGTGGGCTTGCCTGGGTGAGTGGGCGGGGGGGTTAATCTTCAACTTTCTGTTGCATTTAGTTTATAAAAAAGTTAATCCCCTTTGTACATCCCGGGAGGTCCCCAAAACTTGGCTACCTAGGCAGGGGTTGTGTCGGAGGAAGGGGGCCTAGACCAGCTCTGCTATCATAGGACCATGGTCCTGTTGCCTTTAGTGGGGGGTGGTTGGGTTGGGGGTAGTTCAGGGGATGGGTTTTGGGGGGGGGTTTGCGGGGGGGTGGGAGGGGCTTGGGGTGGGGGGGCGGCACAAAAGGTTATAAAAAAAAAGCTTGTGGTCAGTTTGCAATGGTGGCACTTTTGTTAAGTCTGGTCTCAATCCGGACAATTGGCACTTTACAATTTTTTTTTTTTCTCCCAAACAAGGAATTCAAAATTATACAGCCAAATCTTAAGAACTTACCAGCAAGCTAATGGCGCAATTTAAGGTTCGAATAGTATCTTGGAATATTTGTGGGTTGAATGACGGGAAAAAGAGGGCGCTATTTTTCAAGATAGTTCAGGCTTTGCACATAGATATGATCTGCTTACAAGAAACGCATGTTGCATGGAATGACCGAGGTTTTTTGTGTATTCCAGGATGTGATCTAGTGGGTTGTTCTCACCAATCATTTAAGACTAGGGGGGTTGCTATTCTGCTGCGGCGCGGGGTTGGCTTATGTAGGAGGACTAGCCAGGATAATGCGGGAAGGTGGGCTATTTCAGAGATGGTAATAAATGGCAAGCCTTTCACAATCTGTACGGTTTACGGCCCTAATTCAGACGACCCTGAAGTATTGCATTATTTGAATGTAGAGCTAGCATTATATTCTCACCCTTTGCTGCTGTGTGGGGATTTGAATATTAATTTGTCTGCTAGCTTTGATCTGACTGCGGCTCAATCATATGTGGGTAAGAAGCCTAGAGTTCTCAGGGCAGTAAGGGCTCTGGTCCAGGAACATTTTTTGATTGATTCTTCGTTTCACCATAACCGTTTGCAGGATGGCTTTACATATTATTCGGCACCTCATAATAAAATGGCTCGCCTTGATTATTTTTTTCTGTCTGAGCAGTTGATAGGAGTATCTTCTATCTTAGTCCACCCCAGGATACTTTCTGATCACAACCCTTTGGTCATAGAATGTTTTATCCCAAATTCGTCCCCGAGCTCAAGGGCGTGGACATTTGAGCGGAAACTTTTGTTAGAACAACCCTATGTTGATCATATCAGGATATGGTTGGAGGAATTTTTTTATTTCAATGTTGGGTCAGCCTCAGATTTGGTGGTTTGGGACACTTTTAAGGCTGCTTTGAGAGGTGAAACAAAGAGTTTTTCATCTCATCGGCGTAAATCTGCTCACCAGCAAGTAATCCGACGTTTGGCTGAACTCAGTGAAGCTGAATTCTCATTAATAGATGCGATTAAGGAGGGACAGGACACTAACTACAGCCAGGCAATGATTGCCAAAATTAGGTCATCCCTGCTGGAGTTTTTCAGTCAAGATCTAGCGGCTACATTTTTGCAATATCGCTCTGAGATGTTTGAGTTGGGGGAACAATCGGGCAGGGTTTTGGCCAAGCGGCTTCAACAGAAGAGTCTGGCTAACCGTGTCTTGAGGGTGAACAACGCCCAGGGACAGGTTATGGAAACACATGAAGGAGTTTTAGGGGTGTTTCATCAATTTTATAGAGACCTCTATAATGGTGATGCTATAGGTGAACCAGGCTTGTCCCAGCAGATGGCTCTATATTTGTCAGGAATCCCATCGACTCAACTTTCGGTTCGGCAGAATGAAATTCTTGCTGCCCCTATAGAATGGGAGGAGGTTGACCTTGCAATCAAGTCCTTGGCCAATGGCAAAGCAGCTGGCTTGGACGCCATCCCGCTGGAATTCTATAAAAAATTCTCGCACGAGATTCGTCAGTTTTTTTTATCTGTACTTAGAGCAGCACAAGAGAGCTCTATACCTGAATCATGGTGCTATACCAATATTATTTTCTTTAAAAAAAAGATAAATCAGAGCTAGACCCGTCTTCATACCGGCCAATTTCACTTATTAATTCAGATAATAAAATATTTTCAAAAATACTAGCCTCCAGACTGTCAGCTGTAATTGCCCCTTTGGTATCACTACGCCAGCATGGATTTATACCCGGGAGGGACACGGCTAATCATATTTCTCGCGTAGTGGCACTTTTGGACTAGGCCCAGGCCACTGAGTCATCTGTTGGGGCGATCCTGTTGGACGCCGAGAAAGCGTTTGACAGGGTCTCCTGGGCCTTTTTGTGGAGGGTAATGAAGTGGAAGGGATTTAGTCCGGAATATATTTCAGCAGTGCAATCTTTATATATTTTCCCCAAAGCAGTAGTGTCAGTGGCTGGGCTGTCCTCAAAGGCATTCGGTATAAGCAAGGGTACCCGCCAAGGCTGTCCATGCTCCCCCTTGCTGTTCGCTTTGTATATTGAACCTTTTATAAGCTTAATAGAGAGAGCCCAAGACATATTGCCAGTTACGGTCAATCTTATTGATTATAAGGTGTTGGCCTATGCTGACGACATTGTTGTTTTGACTGCGGAGGTGGCGTCAGCATTCCCTGCTATAATAGCCTTATCAGATCAATTCGGGAAGCTCTCTGGCTATAAACTTAACACATCCAAAACCCAGGTAATTCAATCCACAACAATGCCTATCTCAGCCGCCCCAATAGTACAGGCTGCTACTTATTTAGGGATTAAAATCACCCCACAGGTAGATCTTATACCGGAATTGAATATCTTACCCATGATTAGTTCAGTTAATTTATTGTTAACTCGTTTGGATAATTTACATCTGTCATTATATGGCAGGTGCAATGTTCTTAAAATGCTAATCCTTCCCAAATTTCTATATCTGTTCCGCACTATCCCTTTGGAATTTGCTCAACAAAGCTTAGTCAAAGCAGATTCAATATGCAATAGGTTTTTGTGGGGCTATCGTCGTCCACGTAGGGCGGCAAAGTGGATGTGCTTACCCCGGCAAAGGGGAGGTTGGGCAGTGCCCAATCTTTTATATTATTTTTGGTCCTCCATAATACAGCATTTTGGACTACCACTGTTTGGGGATGTTGCCGGGCCACCATTGTCGTGAAGGCCCTCAATCTTCGAAATAGGATTAAGTGAAAATGCAAGGGGGATTTTATTGCAAGTACTGGAACCTAGCTATTACAAGAAAACTAAGTTCAAGGTGGCATGGTCTATGTTTTCAGTATGGCGGAAGGTTCGTCGAAAGTGGGCGATTTCTAACCTGAATTATTATACCCCTTTTTCAGCTTGGTCTTTACCCCCAGTATTTCGGGATCAGGTTACTTTTAAATAGACTGAAAGAGGATTGGCAAAGCTGGGTGATTTGGGACAGGACGGCTGTTTGGCATCTTTTTCCTGGCTTAAGGATAGGTATCAGCTTAGCACCCAAGATTTCTTTAAATATTTGCAACTCCGGAGTTTCATAGATAAATTGAAGGTCATTTCAAAGGTGCTATTCGACAAGATTACATTGCTGGAGATAATCTCTAGACGTTCGAAAATAGGGGTAATTTATCAACATCTACTTTTTGGCCTACCAGATGATATTGCAGCGCACACGTGTAAATTAGAGGCCAAGTTGGGGGTAACAGGTCTGGATTTACCAGAAGCTCTTGCACTGGCCGGGAGCGTCTTAATTTCTGGGAGTTTGCGGTCTCAGTGTTATATGGCCATGTATGACTTATATTACACTCCGGCCAAGATTTCTAAGTGGGGGGGTAACAGCCTAAACGGTTGCCCCAGATGTGGGCTTTTGGCTGCAAATGATGTCCACATGTTTTTTGAATGCATAAAACTCCAGCCTTTTTTGGGTGAGGTTGAGCAATTTATCAACCTAAGGCTTCAGATACCTGTTACTCTCTCCCCTGAATTAGTGATTTGTGGGCTTGAAAGCAGTATGCTTTACGAAAGATCTCAACATACCTCAGCTTTAGCGTTAATCGCAATGGCTATGGTTCGCCTTTGTATAACCTCGGACTGGATTAGTCCTGAGGCTCCCACATTCTTTAATTGGAGGGCAAGGATGCTGTCCTTGCATAACATAGAGACTGCCGTGTGGGAAAGATGGGGTAAACGTAGACTCGACTATGGTAAAAAGATTTGGACCCCTTTTGAAGATTGGTTAGCCCAATAGGGGCTTAGCACTGTTATTGATTTAATGTAAAAAAAGAAATTGTAACTGCCTGACTTATACTTTAATGTTTGATTTACAAAGACACCATGTTAATTGTACATTCATATGTTACATATATGCGAGCAAGCTTTATTAATAAAAAAATAAAAAAAAAAAAAGAAATACATGTGAGGCGTTTACAATTAGTCCGAAATGCTGCAGCAAGACTGATTTTTAATCTCTCTAAATTTCATTCCATCAAGCAGGGACTTTGTGAGCTGCACTGGCCTCACATGCGGGCCAAATTTAAAGTCCTCTGCTTGGCTCACAAAGGATTACATAACTTAGGCCCTGAATGTTTCAAAACAGCGTTCAAAAGATACAAGCCCAACAGAGAACTCAGAATGGCCAATGCCAATGTATTAGCTGTTCCAACATTAAAAAAGATGCAATGGGGTAGTAGAGGTATAATACTAAACACTATCAAACTCTGGAACAGCCTCCCACCCCACCTCAGAGCTATTTCTTCATTAACAACGTTAAGGGAGGAGATAAAAACCTGGCTATTTAACATCTAAAGCTTCTACTCACCAGCCTCTTCTGACAGCGCCAAGACACCTTTGGTATTCGCGCGCTTTAAAAATTTCCTAACATAACATAACTAGGTGGAACTATCTTTCTCAATAGGCAGTTGCTCAGTGAATGAGGTATATTCCGCAACGGGGTGGACAGAGTCAGGTAAGAGGTCTATAGGGTCAGCTTGTGCAGCTACCACTCAGATGATGAACTAGGTTTGCCTCCCCAGTGAAAGTGTCTGGAGTAAACAACGTGACAGAAGACTATGGCCCTGACCCACTACCGGGGAGGGAGGTAGACTCGATCTTTCAGTACAACATTCCTGCAGCACTTCGCCCATTGTAATGGCGGTTTCAGGTCTCCGAATTAATCAAGTTCCAAGGTAGTGGATCACGCTGCCAGGTGCTGTCACATTCCCTGGGGTTTCTAGCACCACTTGCATAGGGCCAGTATCTGTGGCTTACCTTCCAGTAATGCATGGGGCATGCAAGTGCAATGTTCCAAACTCACTTATGCTTAGTTTATTCTGAGGAAGGAAAGGTGGATGGCCATGTCACCCGCAGGGGGACACTAGAGGGGACGGCCCCTTAGTGTTTCCTCACTGCCCTGAATAGTATTGTTTCTATGACCACCTGGCCTTGAAGAAGGCCACTGAGTGTGAGATGTCGCCTCCCCCATGACCCCTGGCATGATGTCATTTCCGAGAGGTCAGCGGGGTATTTAGGGAGGAGCCACACCTGGATATTCATCTTTTGGTGGCCAGCCACAGCCCCAATGCAAAATATACAGCACCGGATCAATAATAAGATGGCCATGGAATGCCCAGTAGCTAGTGACTGTTTCAGGATGGGTGTCAGCAGTAATCCTAAACGGCGCTACACTCGTATGATCACCCATACGTTAACCCTACCTGTGTACTGCATAACACAATATGAATAAACTTGCAACAGTTTTCCCACAAAAAAGTGTGTGGTCTGTTTTGGTGATGATGCAATTGTTTTTTTGTCGCAAAAGTATGTGTGTAGACATGTCAGGTGACAGAAGGGCTAGGGGTAGAAATGCTAGGCAGGCTGTGGTCCCGGAGTTACTATGCCGCTTGGCTAAAGTCTTTGTGCCTCTGGAAAACACACTGCCACCCAGTGCCCAAATGCAAACTACACTTTCCATGAGTCAGCTGAACGTTCCTGTTTTTTTTTGGAAATGGAGGTAGTCATCTTGAACTCATCAGGTGTAAGTTTACTTGTCATTTACAGAGACCTTGCTAGATAAACAAGATAAACTGTTCCTACAGCCAAGACCTTGGTGTCGGACCCCACAGAAGCCCTGGAGTCTGTCTTTCCATGAAAGCTAGTTGAAAACGGAGACTGGATACAGAGAAGTATTCTACTGATTTGAACCATGGTTTGCAATGAATGGGTTATTGATTTGTTGTCTGAGTATCTGTATGGGTGCCTGAGTGTCTGTGTGAGTGGGTGCGAGGGGTGTGTGACTCTGTGCATACATGTCTGAGTGGGTGATTCACTGGTTGTATGGATTAAAAAGTGCATCTGGGAAGGGCTATATGGAGGAGTTAGTGTGTGTATGGGTGTGTTGGTGAGTGAATGAATGTCTCACTGGTATACATGTGAGTAACTACATATGTTTTAAGGCAGTATATGTGAGTGTTGGAGTATATAAATGACTATACGTGAGAGTAAGTTATTTGAAGAGTGGATGTAAAAAAGAGTGTCTGCTTGTATCAATGATTGTATAAGACAGTAAGTATGTGTTAGTATCTGCATAAATAAGTGATGTGGTGTGTGTATAAATAACAGTTGGTGTGTATAACTATATACATGAGTAAATGCCCATGTGATTGATTCTTTGCATGACTGACTAGCTGTGTGAGTAACTCTATGGATGAGTGTCTGTCGGACTGTGACTGTATGTATAAGTGTATGAGTGCATATTATAATACTGTCTTGATGTGTAACTGCATGTTTAAGTGAGTAGATGTGAGTGTGGACCTAGGAAATAGTGGATGGTATGTAGTATCTGGCATTGTTGTGTGTATGGTTTAAACAAATAGTAGTCTGTATTTTAGAGTGCGTGTATCAAAGTTTATATTAGGCCATCAGTATGTGCATCAGATTATCACGTGGATGATGTCATCAGTGATGTCATTTGAGATGTCATCAGTGATGTCATCAGTGATGTCACTGACCATGTCATGAGTGATGTAATATGTGACATCATCATCAGTGCATTGCGGGTGCGCGAGTTATAGTTAGCTCAACTAACTATAACGGGTGAATTTCTCTGGTTTTATATGAGTCAAATGTCCAACTAACTATAACGTCCCTGAAACCTATGGTTTTTTCAGTGAATTTCTAAGGTTTTTTAAATGCTAATTCCTAACTATAACGTCTGTAAAACCTATGTTTTTTTCAGTGAATTTCAAAGGTTTTTTAAATGTTAATTTCATATTTTAATTTTTATAAAACCTATATTTTTTCTATTTTTTGTGTGTAATATTTTGCAACCTTATTATACTTCTTTTTTTTTACTTTAAAAATTAAGTAATGTTTTATATCTTCCCCCAAAAATATGTATATCTTTTTTTTTTCTTTTGAGAAAACTGTACTCCCATACCGGTAGTGTACCAAGCTCCATCACCACGCAAATCCTATCCGCCATATTGCTAAACTCGTAAAGGATGCGCATTTAGAATCCGATGGATTCATGGCACCGTGTCCCGCGTAACATCATATACGTATGAGTTCGCGCCAGCTGCTACATAGGTATCTGACGCGTTACGTCATGTACATATGAGGTCACGCCCGCTGCGCGTTGCGTATGCGACGAGTGCACGCTGCCAGGCCCTGTGTTACATCATAGATGTATGGTGTCGCGCCGGGTACGCCATTCCCTCGTTTTTTTTTTACAACTAAAAACTATATCTAAATAACTTTAAACTGTATATGAGAGCAAGCGATAATCTAAAATATTTTAAACATTTATATATTTCTAACTGTGATAAACTTATATTATGATAAATATATTTTCTCAAAATCTTGTCGGGTGCGGCCTCCTTGCACCCTTGATCCGCGATTGCCATGTCACCTTAAAAAAAGCATTTGATTAGTTCATAACATTTCCCATTGTAACAGTTGGAGGACCCCACCCATTTTAGTCATTCTCTCTACAGCGTTTGATGAGACACACCCCTTCTGCTTAGAGAGCTTTTTTGAAAGGTTTTTTGCTGTGTACACATATCTTCTACACACAACATGCAACGATCATCTTGATCAATATTCATGGTCTGTACATTAGCCTTCCACTTGTGATCGCTGTGCATCTCAAACGTTACATCAAAAATCAAATGTGTGTTAAAATACGATGCCCCTGGTGTGTGTGCGCATTATTGTGCTGCCTTTCGGCCTGGGTATTGCTGGCCCGAAGGTGTATCATCAGCCACGGGCAGAGTGCACATCCTAGATCACATGTGACAAACAGTAAATAGTAATGTATACATTTGTATTGCTGTATTCTCTGTTGTCAGGCTTTACCAGTATAGTAGTGTGTCATATCTGAGACTTTCAGATTCACGTTTGGCATGCATTGCTTAACTATAATGAACGTTATCACTATTTATGACGTAGCATCACTGCTGATCCTCCCTCCATCCAAGCACATTCACATGTGTGCGCTTCGCGATAGCAACACTTTCAATAATACCGCACACCATTCACATGAGTGTCTGCGCATATCCACAACCTTGACAACGACATGTGATGTTGGCCATTCAATGTTTTTCGAACAGCATCTCATTAGCGATAGTTGCCGCCCTCCCGGTACATGCTACATTAATGTAAATTGCGCACTCTGCAACGTCAAAACTGCAACAGAAACACACATAAGTACACTTCCTGGCCAGGCAGGAACTGAACAACGCTCAGGTCCCCGGAACTATTATTCACACTCCTGCGCATGCATGGTGTACGCAAGCCCAGCCCACTTTGCGTATGTATAAATAGGATAACGACAACGCCACATGTCCCAGTTCTTCTACACTGCCTCAGGTGATATGGCCGCATCCACCTCGCATATCACAATGCGCAATAAAAAAAAGGGATCCATGAGGCGTACACCATTGTCGCAGTCAACACTGCACCTGAATTGTGAACACTGTTGCCCGTCGTGTTTGGACACACAACAATGACAGCAGGTGAGCAGTGGGGCCTGGGTGCACATGGGCTGCAATTGAGCGCGATGCTGCGGGAGGGGTGCATCAGCATGGGTGCGCAGGTACAAACAAGCGATATTGCCCTCCTTAATAATGTGTTCTCTGACCTCATTCAGTGACATATCTGTCTCAGTTTAAGGACCTGCTGGACCGTACTGTAGGCCTGAGCCAGCGGGCAGCGCGGCCCTACAGACACGTGTTGAGCGCAGTGCTGCGGGAGGGGTGGGGTGCATCAGCCTGTGTGCAAAGGTGCGAACAACCGATGTTACCCTGCGTACCGATGTGATCTCTGACCTCATTCAGTTACATCTCTGTCTCATTTTAAGGACCTGCTGAACCGTACTGTAGGCCTGAGCCAGCGGGCAGCGCTGCCCTATAGACACGTGGCGTTGGCTTTTGGGGCACTGCAGTGAGCTGATTACTAAGTGTACATGCACACAGGCTTGCGCCACTGCATTACACACGCACATTATACTTCTAGCATGCGCTCTGTTCCTTTGTATGTGAACGTTGGCATAACATATTATTATTTAATCTTGTGTATTCTCGTGCACTCCAACTCCTCTTTGAACCACGATTACCACTAACAGTTTGAAGATTGTACTTCAAGAAGGAAAGATGCACTCAACTGGTCTTTTCTATTAACGTTGAAAGAGACCTTCATTTACCTCAAGACGTTTCCAACATTATATTTTTTCCCACTTTTCAGACACTGGGTTAGTGCAGCCAAAATGGGCGGAGCGGGTGCTCACCCTGTGATGATGCCCTGGGCATTCTGATGCCTTCCACCATGGTATCAAGCCACCGTCCCCGACCGGAGACCTGCTGGGCCACCCTGATAGCGGCACCCCGGAGCTCGCACCGGCCTGTCCTTGGACACACCGGCTTGTGGCACGTAAGCAGTCAAGCCTCGGCGCGTAGGAGCTGCAATTGAGCACAGTGCGGGGGAAGGGGTTGGGGTGCAGCAGCCTGGGTGCACAGGTGCAGGCAAGCAATGTTGCCATAGAAAATAATGTAATCTCTGGCCTCATTCATATCTCTGTTTCATTTTAAGGACTTGCTGGACCGCACTCTTTCTCGCAAACACCAGCGTCCCAGACACACGGGTGACGGGAGGTGAACAGTGAGGGCTGGGTGCAGTAGGCCGGGGCTCTGTCTCCTTCTCCCTCTGTTCTTTTCACTATCCCTCCCCTTCTCCCTTCCACCCACTCACTCTCTGTCCCATTCTCACTTTCCTCCGTTCATTCTCACTACCTTTCTTTTTCTCTTAGACATGGCACACATACGTATGTTTTTTTTTGTCTTGCAGGTTTTGTACGCTGCTTCCGGAGGAGTCCCACCCACTTCTTTCATGTTTTACTGTTGTTCTAATAAAGTTACATTTCCATTTATTTGTGTTGTGCTAATAAAAGTTATTTTTTTTACCAATAAATAACTGAGTCTATGGCTCTTCTTTTTCTGACAACACTTGTCTGTAGTTTATTGTGAAAATCGGCGGTTGATAGTAGGTTATAAGGGAAATTTTGTTAATTTTGCGGTGCACCTACCAAATATAAACCAACACACTATCACACAAATGAAGCCTGGGTAATTGTACAACCGCAAGAGTTCTATGAGTGTATCACTTTATAACACCATGAGTACTGCCCGTGTGATTTCAGAATCAATAAGGCACTGCCTAAGACCACCGAGGCTTCAAGGACTGGCGAGGCCCACCCTCCATATTTAAATAAAGCCCCGGAGGTTGCCGATCCCCGGTCTTGAGTTGGCCTCGAAGCCCCCCGAACAATTCGTAAACAATACCCGGGGAGGTGTCGATCTCCTACTCTGCAAAACGTCTCTGTGCCCTCCCGCGCCTAATTTACATGTGAGATTAAGATCCCCAGTGCTGCAGAGACCCCGCAATGTAATAATAGGATTGGCCCCAGAACATTACCCACCAGTGTGCTCATATAAATGAACGGGTGAGACCCCGCTTCATTTATTTTTCTCCATTTTTACCATCCGGTTCCGCTTTATTGAAACGATACGAGGTGTTCCTCCTCTCGCTTCAACGAGGCAAACAAGAATTTACTATCACAGGGTGCAAGCAATGCTCCTGCCCTGTCATAGCAAACATAAATGTCCCGCGCTTGCACACCCCGGGACATTGGATGACCTGCGCCTGGGAGGTGGCGCTCCATGGGACCATGATGCTTTGTTTAATGCATAACTACAGAATTAGTATAAATGCATACTAACACTACTTGCACACGTGTGGTACAGCAACCAGAGTATAGTGAAGAGGCAGAGGAAGCCCAAAATCAAAAAAATATAAATCCTACCACAGGTAGGATCACATAGTTCGATCAGCCGAGGACCCTGGGATGAGTAGAAACAGATTCACCAAGAAAACGGGTCTTCAGCACAACGCAAGCAAGTGCAAAATCTTAGTCAGTGCTGCCTTCTTCTCACCTTCTCCCACTCGTCGCCAAATTTATGTAGTGAAGACAGCAGTGGATCCGATAAGTAGATTTATTGCAGGAAAAGAAGACAGCTTGAACAGCCACCAACAGGACCAGACACCAAGGCATCCGTCTTCTCCAGCACCGTGTACAAACTCCCCAAGATTCCCCTCATGACAGCCCTACATTCTAACATTACATACTTACATTATAGTATCATTACATACTAACATTGTACTATGACTTACATTGAAATAGTACACAGAGTACATCACTTTACAGCAATGAGTTCACGGTTTAATCCCCAAGTCTTCAGACCAGTAGGGGTGAGTAGTTCGCTTCCCACTCCCTGTATAGTATAAACGCATACTAACACTACTTACAGTTATACTACAGCAGCCAGTATGCTACAGCGCCCACAGCCCATCACTTTAACAATCAGCTTGGTTCGATCCCCGAGTCTTCACACTGGTAGGTGTAGTACTTTGCTTCCCACTTCCGGTGTAGTATAAACGCACAGTAGAGCTCAGTAGTTCACTTCCCACTCCCTGTATGGTATAAACGCCTACTAACACTACTTCCACAGGTATCCTACAAACACCATAGCACATCACTTTACAGCAATGACCTCCCGGTTTAGGCTCTAGGTTTCATACCAGACTGTAGCACCATCTCATCTCAGCACCATGTCACTCTGAGCAACACCGCACTTTCAGACCGGTAGGTGTGACTACTTCGCTTCGCACTCCCCCACTGAGGTTACAGTGTTCCAATCCTCCTGTTTCCTACTCTTTTCACCCTTTTTCCCCCTTACTCGCTTCGACGGAATCACAAAATGGCGGCCAACACTTCCTAGTTGCAACCGCTCGCAGCCAATAAGCAGCAAGCTCATGCTCGTAACGCCTCAGCCAGTCAGATGGCAGAATTACCAAATATCGATATCTGTAAATTTCAATATTTCTCAAAAACTACTGAATGGATTTACACCAAATAAACAAAAGCGTGCTTTCTAGACCAAGACCCTTATCCCTGCCAAATTTGGGGTAATTCCGTTCACCCGTACGACCTGTAGCCTTGTCTAAAGTTTCCTATGGAAATTAACATGGAGAAAACATGTTTTGGGACCCCCCTTTTTTCTCCACCACACCCCCCCCCCCTGACGAATCAACCCCAAACTTTCCACAAAGGAGCTGATAGGAACAAAGAATTAGTTTGGAAACTTTCATGAAGATTCATCAAACGACGCCAAAGTTATAAGCAAAACAAAAAATGCTCTTCCTATGGAAACTTGGTCCTAACATAACTGATTCATGCGCACCATTCCCTCTTTTTGATAACGTGAAATGACTCCTCAAGGAGGTTTTAAATTCAACTGGTTTCCTGGGGACCTATAAGGTGTTTCAAAAGGTGGTTTTAGTGTGATTAGGAAGTTCAGTTTAATTGGTCCCAGATTCCTGGTGGGGGTGTAGCTAGTCAAAATAGTCAGTGACAACTTTCCATACAAGAGACAGTAGCGTGTAGAGTGCCCTATTTCTGGTGTCAGCACCTGGCTTTGTGTCAGAAGCAATGGGTGTCTGCTTGAGGAGGTTTAATAAAGTGCTAGTACCAGAGTTTAGAACATTGGGTAACGGAGAGAAGCCCATAAGCAGATTTTTCGCAGTATTTTAATCTATGAAGTACTATTGAATTAATTAGTGGTTTAGTAGCATAAAATGGGATGCAAGGGCATATTTTTCATGTGCTTGGATTAGAATACGCCAGGCGCGCAACACCCATTGGGCAGAACGGGCTTCAGCCAGCCCCCCCCCCCAGCTGCCGTCAGCTGGGCTGCCTGGGCTGGGGTTGGTGCCAGCCAGCCTGAACTTCAAGCAGGGTGACCAACTGTCCGTAAATTTCACAGACTGTCCCTGATTTGGATCTCATGTCCATTGTCCCTGATAATCCCTTTTACAGACTCCTTTGGTCCACAATTTTGGCCATTTTTATGAAGCCTCAACTCCCTCATGGGGCCGCCTCGCACTCTTCCTCTAACACGAGCAGCCCCACCCCGCCCATTGTCATTCTGTCTGCCGGTTGATTGTCACATACAAAATGGCAATAGGCCAGTCTCGGCTGTTAAGGTGTGTGGTGGGCTTCCTCCTGCCTCGGTCTAGGTCAGGGCATTCTGTTTTAACAGTACATAAAGAAAATTGTTGCACCTCATGAAATGAAAGAAATGTACAGAATCCATTTCATGTATAGAAGTCAGCAAAATAAGTTAAAAAGAAGGGGTCTCATCATTTTTTAACTGAAGCATTTTCAATATTATACACCAAGAAGCCATTGTTGCTGCTTTTTTATTTTATGCAACTAACAACCATTGACAAAGCCAACAGTCCTGGCTTGTTGTAGATGTGATGTATCATATATCTGGATGCAATAACAGAAGCAGCAGAATAACAGTCGGGCAGCACACTATGCTGAGCACAGATTTGTAGCTACCCTATTTTAATCCATACCCTTAATTACATCGTACATGCCCTTTGGAGAGACCCCAACGTTTTTTCAACCCATATAAAGCCCTGGAAAGAACACCATGTCATAGTCACCTCAGGTCCCAGCACTGGGCACCATGCATGACTCATGACTTCCAAGCTTTCAGATTGCCTATGTGCAGGGGTATAGTGAACACTCCCCCCACAGCCTTGCTTTGGGAACAACAGCAAGGGTGAAGTTCTTGATGGGACTCTTCTGGCTGCAACTCTCCAGACAAAGGCTCAGTTCATAACTATTGTGAAAAGGTGGGTCAGCAAGTAAGTAAAGGAAGGATGGATTAGTGAAGGTATAAGTGGATGAGTGAAAGGGTGAATGCATGGATAATGAGAGAAATGATGGATGGATTAGTGAGTGCAAGGATGCATGAGAGAAAGGGTTAATACATAGATGTATGGGTAGAATGGTGGATGTATGGGTACAAGGGTGGATGGATAGGCAAAAGAGTGAATGGATGGGTAAAAGGGTGGATGGATGGGTAAAAGGTGGATGGAAGAGTGAAAGGATGGCTAGATGAGTGAAAGGGTGGATAATGGCCGAGTCAAATGATGGATTGATTGATGAATTGATAAGTGAACGGGTAAATGGATGGATGAATGAGTGTGAGGGTGAATGTAAGGATGGGTGAGTGAGTGAAAGGGAGGGTAGATGGGAAAAAGGGTGGATGGATGAGAGAAAGGATGGATGAGTGATAGAGTCAATGGGTGGATGAATGGATGGATTGTTGGGAGGATGGATGGGTGGGTGAAAGGATGGCTAAGTGAAAGGGAGATAGAGAGAGAAAGGGAGGATGGATGGATGAGTGAAAGTATGATTGATTGATTGATTGGGGTACTTATAGAGCGCAACTATCACCCTACGGGCATCTTGGCGCTTGCATTGGGAACCCGTCCTGGTTTTTCCCTGTAAGATAACCCGTATTGGGCATCCCCAAGGTGAAAGCCAGGCATCCCGCCGCGGGGGGCCGTTGTGGAGATTAAGCAGGCTTGTTGCCCAGAGCTGCATAGTGTGAACTCGTGCTTAGAGTGGGCACCGAAGCGAGAATTATCGAGTCCGTGGACAATTGGGTTCTGGACCCTGCCGCGTCGGGAATCGAACCCAGGTCCCGGGCCTGATCTCTGCTTCAGGGTATGCCTCCTCTAACCAGTGAGCTACACTTCTCTAAGTATGGATGGATGATTGACAGGATGTATGGGCGAATGGGTGTATGAATGAGTGAAAAGAAGGATGTAAGGATGGATGAGTGAAAGAATGCATAGATGAGTGAAAGTGCGGGTAAAGAGCTGGATGAAAGGATGGATGGATGAGTGAAATGGTGAATGAATGGACAAATGGACGGATGAGTGGCTCAGTGAATATATGGATGGATAAGTAAGTGAAAGGATGGCTGGATGGTTGAGACGGTAAATTGTTGGATGGATGAGTGAATGGATAGATGTGTGAAAGGATGGATAGAGGATGGATACTTGAGTGAAAGGGTAAATGGAGCGATGGTTGAGTGAAATGATGGATGGAAGGATAGATGATGGCTAGGTTTGGAAATGGTTGAATAGGTTTGGATATGAATGGGTACCCAGATGGAAAGACAAAATGAATGGTGAAAGACTGAGTAATGGATGAAAGAATGAATGGATACCACACCCTCGGATGACTCAAACAGACACATGACTTAAGGCAGCAAGTGCGGAACTCGAGCTTGAAATGCTCCCTCTGCCTGCCAAAAACTAGAAACAAATTCCTTGTACGGCGCCGTGGGACCATAAGAGATGTCCACTGTTGAACCACTGGGTGGCGCTACTCTCATGCAAACGGGAAACCGCGCGAGCAGCTCCCACCTGCCCCGAGACCATGAGGGCACAGCTCTGTGCAGCCCTTCTGCGGGGAAAGGCGGGCAAGACAACATATCCTGCACTTGCAGCCAACAGCACCGAAGTGACTCGAGTCACTTCTACCACAAATGTTTTTTTCTTTTAAAATTTTGCACCCCTAATAATATTTCGCCTGGGGCAACCACCCCTGTGTCCCCGCCCATGCTACCCCACTGCCTACCAGTATGGATGACATCTGACTCTTACACCTTGTAGCCCTCAATGTCTTAAGTAATATTTCCTAGACATTGACTTTCACATTTATGAATCATTGTCTCTATATACTATGTGTGTGATGTAACACACTCTGACATCCTGCCGTACATATTTTGGATGAGTAGCTCTCATTTCAATTTAGATGCCAGGCAAAGCCACCTTGCATGGCTTTGAGTGGCCTCATAAATCATGACTAAGGCGATGCAGCGCAAATCGCTGGCTCACTTTACTCTGCACCCCGGAGGCGTTCTATGGGTGTTGCAGTGGGTTTTCCCATGCAACATCAAGGGAATTTGACGCTGCCTCCGAGTTACAAAGTCATGTAAACCTGGGGAAGCGCCAAATCTGTACGCTTCACACAGTGACACATAACAAGGAGAAATATGTTAATTTCTCTTCATTGTTTCCTCTTTCTATGTGTGCTGCATTCTGCAGCACACTTAGAAAATGGAAAGCACCTATTAGCATAGTTTTTGTGCATAATGTTCCCCTTCCTGCACAAAAACAATCCTGCATGCAACGGAGACACCTTTGCACCATGGTACAAGGGTGCCTGCGTTGGCGCTAGGCTGCAGAAACAATACCAGCACAGGGTGTAAGGACAGGAATGCACCATATTGCAAAAATATGATGCATTCCTGCCCTTGCACTTTGGCATAGGGCAGCACAGCAAGGTGTCTTGTTGCACTGCCCTTTGCCAAAATCCCATAAATAAGCCACTAAGAGGCAAGACAGTTGTCATGTGCACCCTAAATGTGGCTTAGAATCTTATTATACATGTAGAAGCATTATAGCTTATTAAAACAAATGCAAGATGATTTTATACAGTGCTCACATATTTTAAGGAGCTGCCATGTGCAATAATGAAAGGAGGTATGGTGAAATTAAATATTGCCTAGGATCCCACCATTTAGTCAAGCAAGTAAGCTGGAATTGAAATTAGTTTTTCTGGTTTCTCATCGTGCATTTCAGACACTAGATGACTATTACTTTCTCCTGTTTTTTTTTTTTACGCCTGCTGTAAATCTACCAGCAATAATCTTAGTAGCTGGTTGGTTGCCTAAACATTCCAAACACTTATGCAATGACCCTGGAACATGGCGACTTTTAAAACCCACCTTTTTCAGTCTTGGAATTAGAAAGTGTGGAGAAAAAGTAATTACTTGTATCAAAGGGGAGGACCTGCAAGAAATAAGTTGTGTTGTGATGTTTATAGATCTTCCTACTAAAGATTTGTGTGTATGCTTTTTAACTGAGTTTTTAGAAAATGTTCCCGTGATAAACAATTATTTCAAATTTCTTTTGGCTAGCCAAACATGTGCCTGTCTAATTTCAAAAGAAGTTACTACATTTTGTATTCACTGTTCTGTTACTTTTATATTTCAGTGATGGTTTTAAATAGCTACACAATAAAGATTTGTACTGAACTAGCACCAGCTGGGAGCATTATCAGGAAAAGGCAAATCACCTTAGAGTTCGATGCCCTTCCAAAAACAGTTGGCCAGTATCTATGTGCTTCAATCTGATTATAAAATAGCTAGATGATTTGCAATATTCCTAGAGTATACAGTTGGGGTTAGTACATATTCTCATAAAAATAGTCTCGTTATACTCTAGTTGTGTCATCAGAATTCACCTGCAATAAGAAAATGACATATCCATATCTACTCAGTGATATAATAATAAACTAATTTTAACATATGTTTGCAACAAAATGATGGCTTGCATATGTTGTGTATAATTTTCTATTATACATTCTTTGTCTATTCTACATTTCAATTACCATACATTTTCTTTCATATGATAGAACAGGAAACCTGGGATTTAAATTTTTGGAGGAAGGGTAATTTTGAGACTATGAATTATAAGGAATAAAATACACTTTGTCATACATTAAAAGGAAATTGCAGTCACCTCAGAGTTCTGCGTAACTTGGCTTCATTCTCATATATGATCACAGAACTCCTCTGTGAACAGTACTATGCTTATATTGTGATAAAGAGGTAACTATATCACAAACTCTCTGACAAAAACAAAATGTAAAGGGATGCCATAGTTAGGTATTGAAATTAAATAAGAACTAATATTTAAAAACCAAACAATCACCAGTTATAGTTTACTGAGTTAACAATAGCTTGTGCCCCTGCCATGCACTGCCTGTGACCTCAAATATTACATTACTCATTACTTGTTCAATGACACCATTTATGGCATCACAGATTCATTGTAAAAGTGTCCTATAAGCTTTATTGACTTTTTTTTTGTCCTCTTTCCCCATCAGATACATTTGAGCTTGTTTTGTTAACTTCTGTGGCCCCCCTTCGAGCTGGCACCAACCGGAGAGCTCCATATCTAGATGGAAATGCTTTACACAGAGCTTCTCTAGATATTGTCTCTATATCTCTCGGAACGACCCACAAGAGCCAAAGAGAGTTAGTAAAATTGTGTAAGGCTTAATCATTGGACTAGAATGAACTATTTAGTGTATTAACTTAATGTGTCCAATTGGCTATATTTAAAATTCATATTAAAAGAAAATAATATAGGAAAAAATATTTGTAGGGCAATTTCATTGATATATAAATCACCGTCGGCCAGAATTTTGATAAATGGTAACCTACCTGTCTTAGTTAAAATTCAAAGAGGCACTCGGCAGGGCTGTCCCCTATCCCTTATGCTTTTTAATTTATATATAGAACCGTTAGCTGAAAAGTTTAGAACACATGACAAAATACCCGCTTTCATATTTAGAGAATGGGGCAAAAAGGTGGCATTATATGCGGACGATCTTATGATATATACGACGAATTTAAATACCACCCTCCCGTTAATATATTAGGAAACACAAAATTTCGGAAAGATTTCAGGCTATGAAATAAATGAAGCCAAAATTGAATGCATGACTTGGAATTTGGGAGACTCCACCCCTCCAACAAAAAAAACCAATAAGGTATTTAGGAATATTGATTACACAAGACATTGAAAAAATTACAGAAATAAACACACACAAAATTGGAACAGAAATACAAAACTCTATAACTGGATGGACATATCTCCCGTTAACACTGATCGGAAGAATAAACCTAATAAAAATGATGTTGCTGCCAAAAATAATTTTTTTATTACAAAATATACAGTCTGCATTTAAGGAGAAATCTTTAAAGTCTCTACAGGCAAAATTGAACACATTCATTTGGGCTCCAAAAGGAGCACGTACTACATGGAAGAAATTACCAAGGAAAAAGAACAAAGGAGGCTTGTGTCTCCCAGATTTAGTTACGTATGCAAGAACTTTTTCCCTAAAAGCAGGAAAATGCTAATGAATACACCAGATGGGTCGGACATTGGCATAATGTTTAAAGAGATGCTCCTGGATGTGGAGAATGGAAACCAAGGTTTTCTATATAAATTCGGAGACCCAAAATTTTACAAAAAAGTCAGTTTAAAGATACTACATGGTCTAGCTACTAACTGGGCCAAAGTTAAAAAAGCTCTAAGAATCACCTACTTCAGTGCCCTCGCCCCCATTTGGAATACACCAGGTCCACCAGAATGGACTAAAGATGTCCTCGCAACCCCTCCAATTATAGCAGGAATTCATCAATGGGGACAGTTAGCCCCGAATTAGATTTTACTATCCTGGAAAGAGATGAATTTATTGGCGAACAGTGAACTATCTAAATTTAAATACTGGCAAATAAGTAGTTGGCATCATTCAGTTGGCTCAGAGGTAGGATTTTTGAACAAACTGGAATCAACATTAACCAAGAACATGGCAAAGAAAAAAGAAGTGGCAACCCTTTACTGGCTAGTAATGGATATGGAGGACGGCGAAATAAAGCGACCAACGGAATTATGGGGAGATAACTTGCCTGGCTGCAATATCAAAGAATTATGGCAAGTATCTCTTGATATTCTACACACAACAGTATAGCCTGCAAATTTAAAAAGAAAACATCTTTTTTGTATTCACAGGGTTTACTGGACCCCATTTAAACTTGCAAAATATTCTAAGGGTCCGACCCCAAAATGCTCAAAGTGCCTCCAGATAAAGGTGGATGACATTCACATGTTTCTAACCTGCCCAAAGCTAAGTCAGTACTGGGAGGAGATAAACAGAGGTATGGAAAGCATATTTGGTGTAACCATACAGGTAAGTATAAATCTAGTCTTTTTCGGGTTGCCAACCCAATATAAGTTAATGTCAAAGGGGGAAAACAAATTATGTTTATATTTGACTTTAATCGCACAAAAATAAGTATGTAAAAAATGGGTTAAAGATAACCCTCCAACGTTCCTAGATTGGGTGACCTCTATTAGATATACAATGAAGATGGATAGAGCCAGATCAGACAAAGGGAATAATAACAGAAATAAGAAAGATATCTGGGCCCCATGCGAAAGTTGGTTGGATACATTAAGTTAATACACTTTCTCCTGTTTTTCATCACAGATCAATGCTTTATTTTTAATTCTTGTTGCATGAGATTAGAGTGTGAGTGGCAGTGAAAAGCCTCAAGCAAACTTGGCTCTTTTTGGTCTTAAGGGTCTTAAGGGTCTAAGAGGACCTCAAAGTCAACCAGAGCAAGGCATCTGTCTTGAGCCTGGCTTGAATCTTCAGTCACTCAACCAACTCTAAAGCTTGCCGAACATGGATTTGAATTCCAACAACGGCATCTTACCTTTTCATCCTTCCGGGATCGATAAAATAGCTGACCCAATCCTGCTAACCTATCAAATATCCTTTAGGTTGTGTAATGTTGAACACAAATTTATATATTGAACTTAAACAGTTTTCAAGCAATGCTAAGTTTACAATGTGTTGTATACTAGAACCCCTAAGATAAAAAATCTAGAAAAGCATCAGTTATGATGTTGTTGTTTTTTTTAATCACAGCACGTGCAGACAGCTTTAAAAGCACAATCAATGATGCTTTTCCAAAATGTTTGAGATACATTTTATAACTGTTGTAGTTTGGAATGCCCAGCTTTGTATCATGCTTAAAACTTTGTGTTATAGAAACTTATATGGTTAAAGCCACCGATTATGTTTGGCCTAGTTAATTTCGACATGTATTGTAGCTCCTGGTACAGCACATATCCACATCGCAAACCCCACAACCCCAAAATTTTTCCCAGGTAAATTTCAACATGTTTCCCTTGTGGAAATGTACATGAGAAAAACTTTATTGGGGAATAAGTGCCTTGTAAATAACAGAGCATGCAGGTTTTGGTGCAGAGAACACTAACATATGTATCGTATGTACCATTTTCAGACAATTTATCACACTGGATAAATTGAGACCGCCTCTTAGTAACTAACTTAACATGTGTAACTCCTTCCCTGCGTTCTTACTTCAAAGTAATACCACAGGTACTCTGCTTACAAGACGCTCAAGACATGTCTGCCTCTTTGTCAGTAATGGATTCAGGGGCTGTGGGAATACCTGTTCCCATCATTCCCATCATTCCGGACGTCATGGATGTTCCGATTTCAGTTCCAGACTCCACTCCTGCCCCTTGTCCTGCCTCTTGTCCCCCCTTAGGAGGAGATTCAGGGGCACTGTCCACTTCTGTGAATGTCTCATCTACGGGGGAGTTCGTTATATCTAGGGGTGATCCATTGTCCAGAGGCTTGTCTGGCCCGTTAATACGTGAACCCCTGGGGAATGGAACCCAATTGGAATCTGTTGATGATGACTCAATTAGAGCAGGGTTTGATGTTCCCCTATATTTGGCTCAGCAACAAGCCTCCGCCTCTAACCCTGAGACAGAGGGCACAGTTTCTGCGGCCTCCTTACTAGCAATGTTTTCCTCCCTCTCTCGAGATATCAAAAAAGGGTTTGAAGAATCCTCTGCTAACCAGATGGACATCCGCAACCATTGTGAGTCCCTAGACAAAAAGATCGATGGGTTAACTTCCAGGACTGGAGAGTTAGAAGAGACAGTCGCTGTGATGTCTATGCACCTTGATAAAGCTGAGGAGGAGATTGTCAAGTTGCGGAAGGTTGATCAGGCCCTATTAGACAGGATGGAGGTGTTAGAGAATAATGCCAGAAGATCTAATATCCGTATACTTAATGTACCGGAGGGCTCCGAAGGTTCTGATGTTAAAACTTATGTGGTGCAGTTACTGAAGGAGTCGTTGTGTCTAGATCAATCTTCAGAAGAACTGGCCATTGACATTCAAAGGGTCCATAGGGACCCATTTAGGAGGAACCAACAAAGACCTAAGCCTCGCAAAATCCTTGTCAACTTCCACACCTACGCCCTTAAAGAGCGGATTCTTAATTTAGCCTTGAAACAAAAATCTCTTCCTGGAAAGGGATTTACTTTTCTTATTAGGTCCGATCTATCCAGGGTTACGTTAGAAAAACAGTGGGAGTTTGGAAGGCGGCTTGAGGCATTTAGAAAGTTGGGAGCCACCGCCCAGTTGGTTTTCCCTGCTGCCTTGAGGGTGATGTTTAACAACAAGATGTCTAATATAAGTACGGTGCAAGCTGCTGATGAGCTCCTTTTAGAATTGGGCAATAAGACAGCGGGTTAATAGTTAAAAAGAAAAAAAAAAGGATTTTTTTTTTTTTTTTTTTTTTGCCTGTCTTGTAATTTACAGTTAAGGAAGAAAAGATTCTGAGGGCTAGGTATAATCCCTCGACTGCTGATATTTGAGAAAAAAAAAAAAAAAAAAAAGGGGAGAGAGGTGGTAGGAAAGTAAAAAAAAGGGTAAATAAGAAATTTCTTTATATACTTTCCTTTACTTAACTACCTTCCGTAAATATAAACGGTTACTCTGAACATTTTTGGAGCGTAACTCGGTTCAGGGATTGGGGGAGAGCACGGGAGCTTGAGATAGGGGTGCCATCTGCTGGATTTGATCCAGTTAGACACACCACGGGTTCTCCATGGGTGGGAGGGTGGGGTGAGGAAGGGGAGGAAGGGGGGGTTGGTAGGGTCACGGGGTAAAATGATTATAAAATTCCTCTTGTGCCATCTTAGTGTTCTATTGTATTTTGCTTTGAATATGATAACCTTAGATATGTTGTTGTCTGTTATAAGGTCAGGTCAGACAAATGAGGTCCTGGGCATCTACGCAAGGTTTTGTATTCCTAGGGTCAGTCATCTAATTTCATGGCTTTGGCTAGTTTAAAGATAATATCGTGGAATGTGAACGGCCCGCGTACCAAAGCCAGGGCTAGGAAAATACTACAATACCTTAGAGACTCAGAGGCACAGGTCATTATATTGCAGGAGACGCACTTGACTCAGGATGAAATGGATGCGTTAGTCAAAAGTAATAAGTGGATCGACTTTGCAATTTCTACTTCACAGTCTTTGACCTGTAGAGGAGTATCGCTTATTTTCAAAAAATATCTCAGAGCTAGGGTGTTAGATTTCAAAGTCGATCCTGCAGGTAGATGGGTAATTGCTGCTCTCTCCATTTCGGGTACTCAGATAACTCTTGTGGGGTACTATGGTCCCAATCAGGACGACCCGTCTTCATTAGAGGTAATTCTATCTCACCTCTTGTCCTTTCCAGAACCTGTAATTTTTGCTGGTGATTTTAATATTGTCCTAAATCCCTCACTGGACAAATCTCACAATAGTCGATCCCTAACTCCATCTAAATCAAGGTTCGTTTTGTTAAATGCAATGAAGCAGTTTGGATATGTTGATATCTGGAGGTTAAGGGCAGGTGAACAACAGGGAGTCTCCTATAGAAATTATAAATACCACCATCAGTCCAGAATTGACTTTATACTAATTAGCCATTCCTTAGTAGATCTTGTTAAAGATATTAAATACCTTCCAATACATTTGTCTGACCACTCGGCCGTAGTTTTGGATCTTATATCATTATTAAGGGCGCCGGCGAGGAGTTGGTCCTTTGATCGTTCCTTACTCTCCCACCCAGAAGATGTTCTTTTTCTCAAGTCTGAGGTGAGCCACTTTTTAAGGGTAAATGTTGGCTCGGCAGGCATCGGAATAGTATGGGACTCTCTGAAAGCATTTCTGAGAGGTCTCATTACAAATAAAATGGCGTTCAGGAGGAAGGCATATAGGGAGGCCGTTACATCAGCAGAAGCTAATATTGCTAAGATTCAGACCCAATTAGATCTAGTGGATGACTATAATACAGAAGCGGTTCGTTCTTCCTTGTCTGAGAGTTTACTTTCCTTAAAGGGCCATCTAGCTTCGATTCTAAATCAGCGAATTCAAGAAAGGTGGGAGGCCAGCAAACTTGCACATTTTCAATATGGAGAAGGAGCGGGGAAGCTATTGGCATGGAAAACCAAAACGGACCAAGTACGGAATAACATCGAGGTGATTAGAGTCAATAGCTCCCCACTCTCCCGTGATGATGATATTAGATCTGCCTTTAGAGATTTTTTTCAAAATATTTACTGTGAAGACAAGAATATTAGTTTAAATACCATTAAAGATTGGCTTAGCAAGATCACCCTTCCAGCACTTTCTGCTGAGCAAAGCGAAATGTTGGATGGTGAAATTTCGGAGGAGGAAGTTATCAAGGCCTTACATAATGCCAAAAAGGGGAAGGCGTCTGGTACAGATGGATGGCCTCCTGGCTGAATTATATAAAATACTTGAGCGGGAACTTGTCTCTTTCCTGGTTCTACTATTTAACAACATCGTACTGGCTGGTGGGTCTCCCCCGAAGTCCTGGGACAGTGCGTCCATTACTGTAATTCTAAAACCGGGGAAATCACCCACGGCATGTAGTTCATATAGGCCTATTTCCATACTGAATGTAGACTATAAACTATTTGCTTCAATTTTGGCCAATAGATTAGCTCTTGTAGCCCCTAAAATCTTGCACCCTGATCAGAAAGGGTTTGTCAAGGGGTGCCAGTTATATGAACTGACATTTGACTTAATTGGGGCAATAGATCTGGCAGTTTTGGAGCTTGCCCCCTTGGCGGTCCTTACCTTGGACGCCGCCAAGGCCTTCAACAGAGTGAATTGGTTGTATCTGTCGGAGGCCCTGGCGAAGTTCGGGGTGGGATCAGGGTTTCGTCGGACAATTGGTCTTTTATATCAGAACCCAAGTGCATGTGTACTGGTGAATGGAAGTTTATCTGATCCCTTTAACATCTCGAGGGGTACACGGCAGGGTTGCCCCCTCTCTCCGCTCCTATTTGATCTGTATGTCGAACCTTTTGCCCAAAGCCTGAGGGATAATGCTAACATCAAGGAGTTTGCGTGCAGGGGCTGGGAGAGAAAAGTGGCCCTGTACGCAGATGACATCCTTATTTTTACGTCTGATGCCCATATGGCTCTTCCAGAAATATTCAAGCTAGCCTCTGCATTTGGGGAAGTATCTGGATATGAGATCAATGCCACAAAAACCGAGATGATGACCTGGGGTATGGACCAGAGTTTGAGTATTGCTGGTATTCGGCCAGGAAAGAAGTTGAGATACCTGGGCCTTGATATTGTTGAAGATTTGGACCAGATTGTCAATATCAATTTTTCCAAGATAGTTAAGGACTGTCGTAAGCTACTTCAGTCCTGGTCTTGTCTCCCTCTCTCGTTACTGGGAAGGTCTAATCTGGTCAAGATGTCGGTTCTGCCAAAGCTTTCCTTTTTATTTAACACTATTCCCTTATATTTCGATCCAATCCTTATTAAAACATTTCAGGCCGAGATTAATACATTCATTTGGAATAAACACCTTCCAAGAATCTCGTGGAAAAAGATAAGGAGTCGTAGGGAAAAGGGGGGCTTGGCTGCTCCGGACATCCAGTTGTATGCATGGGCGTTCCAGCTTTCCCATGCCAGAATGCTGTTAAAGAAGCCATTAGAGTATGGGGTGGGAATTTTATACACCACTTTGCTTGATGGAGAGGGGGTTAGTCAGTTTGGATTCCTTTTGAAATTTGGAGATCCGAAGTACTTTAAAAAGATTAAACTGAAGATCCTATTGGGGATGGCAAGGACTTGGGCCCAGGTTCTAAAAGCCATTAAAATAGGGTATTATGGCAGTAGGATTCCCTTATGGGATCTCCCCGATCCCCCGACCTGGTTGTGTGATTCGCTTGCATTACCCATCAGGGAGGCAGGGTTGGAGTTTTGGGGAGACCTATTTGTTGAGGGCGAATTGCTTTCTTGGGAGTGCTTGAGTGGGAAGATCGGCTCTGGCCTATCTAGGCTAAAATATCTGCAGATGTCCAGTTGGTATAGATCTTATATAGCACTGCCCTCTCGGAGAAGTAAGCCCCCACTAGGTGGTTATAGTATTCTCATAAATTTGTTGATCGACAAACCCCCTGCCAAGAAAGAGATCTCGTCATGGTACAATTTGATTTTGGAGGAGTTGGACGGGGAATTTTTGTTACCTGTTGAGCTTTGGGGGCCAGATATAAGCAATACCAATTTGCAAGAGTTATGGGGAAAATCATGCAGTATGATGTGGGATGTCGTGAAACCGGCATGGTTGCGCAGGAACCACCTTTATACTATTCATAGAGCATACTACTCTCCCCTTCGCCTCTCTAAATTTACTCAGGGGAATATGGTGAAGTGTGCTAGATGTGGACTCTTGGCTGCCTCGGATATCCACATGTTTTACGAGTGCCCTTTTTTGTCGCAGTTCTGGGAAGCTATTTGTAAGATTCTGTCAACCTCAGTCGACTTCAACATAGTATTGGATTCTCAGTTAGTGATCTTCGGAATTCTAGAGGGGGTCTCCAAAATGGCGAAAAAGTTAGTCTTCTATGCTATACTGCTTGCTAGAAGGGAGATATGCAAGAAGTGGAAGGACTGTTCACCTCCCTCTGTTATTGAATGGTTTGCTTCTGCCCTGCAAGTCTCTAAGCTGGACTTGATCAGAATAGGGAATCCTGAGAAAATATCTTTTTGGCGCCTCCTGAGATGGGATCATTGAGAGTCTGGGTTTTTTTTTTTTCCCCAGGTCCAATGATTAAGCCATCTATCCCATGTTTGGGTATAAGTAATGCCTTGATACTCTTGTTCAGTATTCTGGCGGATTTTCAAAATCCTCTGCAAGGTTACGCTATGTTGATCGTTGGTATGTCAAGCTCTACTGCTATGGGACGAGGTTCTCGCTCATTGTTTGGTCCCCTCCAGATGTCGTGTACTGAGGTAGCATTTTGCTTGCTAACCTATCGATCACGCACATAGAACCTTGGTGGCGTATGAGGACAAAAAAAAAAAAAATAATAAACTGCTGTGTTCTTCATAGTCATTTGAACGTTCTCACACACTGGTAAATGTCTTTGAGGACAGCACTGCTGCTATATGTGACACTCTGGTCCATAGAACTGATGATATCACATCAGAGATGGGAACTGTGATGCGTCTCCTCACCTCATTATTAGCACTACTGAGTCTGGGCGTCAGCTGAGATTAGGTTGACCCTGATGGTTGAGCAACTCTTAGGAGTTATCCCAAGCATGGGACGTTTGGGCCAGCTGTCAATGGTGCAGTTAAAAAAAATTACTGGTACCATTAGGTCTGGCTGTCCCTGAGATCCACTTCCTCCCGGTATTTGGAAAGAGGTCTCTTTTGAGTTAGCCAAGACACCTTTAGTGATGTGTAACAGCTCCCTAATTAATATCTGTGTTACTGAGGAATGGAAAAAGGTCTGATAATAACACTAGTAAAAAAAAACATCTGACGAGATCTATCTGTCTTTTCAAATTTTAGACCAATTTCCCTACTATCATTTTCAATCAAAATCTTGGAAAATGTGTTAGTGGTCTAATCTCTGGTTTTCGGAAGTAACACCAGATCTTTGAATCATGCAATTTAATTTCCAACCAGGAGATAGTAAAAAAAAAAAAAAAAAAAAAAAAATAAATAAATAAATAAATACATGTGTAATAGATATCAGACTCTCCTTCAAGGCATTTGTAATCAGGGCCTAAGTAGAATTACGTAGTTCACAGTAAAAAATTGTGCACTCCTAATGAGCATAATTTTCAATGTGTTTTTGGGAAAAGATATATGCATGCAATATTGTTAAGCTTGGAATGGAGTCAAGAGGAGTGAGAGATGCAAATACCTACCACCAGAACATATGTGACTGACTCAGCTTTGTGGGGTTGTTAGGATTTGGGACTGCTTTGCAGAAGGGGTGTCACCTTTTACGGAATAGCCAGGTCTTTACTGCATCGCTGAATCTGAGGTGTTTTGGGATGTTTTCTATCTTTGCAAGGAGTGAGTTTTAAAATGTTGCTTTGTGGACGGAGAAGGAGGTTCCAGTAGTGTGTAGCTTGCTCAGGGAAATGAATGAGGGCTCGGATGCCATTTTTGAGGCCAGAGTTCTAGTCTGTGTGTATTAGTGAAGCTTTCTTTAGACTCCCCTGTTGGTAATGAAAAGTGCTTTTAAAGAGGAACATCTGACCAAGTGTTTTGAAAGATGGAGATACTAGGGCAGGCCAAGAAGAACCCCTTGGAAGCAGGAGCTGCCCACCTTCTACAAAGGGCCTCAAGGCAGACCTCTCTTGATCCTCGCTATAATAGTTACATTTAGCTGAGTAGACAGCAGGAGGGAATGTGGAAGGGAGAGATGACTTCTTTGAGGACAGAGGCCAGCATGGTTGTCTTGTCTTCTGCAATAGTTTATAGGGCAGAAGGCTATGTTAGCAGGAGGGGCAGTGCTTAGAATGGATAATACTTTGTGAAGGTATTTTCTCTCCCTGCAGTAATTGCTTCCGCTCAGATGACCCAATATGTTAACTCAAATGAGGTTGAGATTAGGGGGTCGATTCCGATCCTGTATTTTTTTTTTCCGTACGACTCGTATCCGTATTTTTTTCCGTACGAATCGTACTTCACGGGTCAGACATGACTGGTACGATTCGGGAAAAAGTACATACGGATCGGCCCGATCCGTACGAATCGTAGCGGGAAAAGTTGTACGAGACGGACCCGGACACTTTTCCGTACAAATCGTAAAAATACAGTCCGAGCGTACAAGTACGATCCGGACCGGCTTTCCGATTTACGATTTGTACGGAAAACGTCCCGTACACGGGGAATGATTTGTACATATGCAATGTCGGTGTACGCACCGTACATACGCAATGTTGTCGAACGCACCAATGTTGTATTACGCACCGTACATACGCAATGGCGGTGTACGCACCGTACATACGCAATGACGGTGTACGCACCGTACATAGCAATGGCGGTGTACGCACCGTACATAGCAATGGCGGTGTACGCACCGTACACAGCAATGGCGGTGTACGCACCGTACATACGCAATGGCGGTGTACGCACCATACATATGCAATGGCGGTGTACGCACCGTATATATGCAATGGCGGTGTACGCACCGTACATACGCATTGGCGGTGTACGCACCGTACATACGCAATGGCGGTATACGCACCGTACATACGCAATGGCTGTGTACGCACCGTACATAGCAATGTCCGTGTATGCACCGTACATACACAACGCATGGGGGTATGTGCCTGAACGACTCGTACCCCTGTACTGTACTGAACCACGGACACTGTAAAACAGCACAAGGAGGGTCTATTCGACTCGCACAACACCACAAAACACGTCTACAGTGCACAAAAAATGGAAATGACTGACCTGGACACATCCAAACAGGCAAACAGAGGGGCAAACTCACAACCACCCCTTATAACACACCCACCAAAAATTCTAACTGAGGCCCACCCACAAATGGACCAATAAAAAGGGCCCACACACAAACCATGAGCCTTTGCAACAGACTCACTGCAGCTAGAGAGCACACACAACAACTGCACCCATCCACCTTAACATATACACCTTCACACAACCTCCTTCACACATACCCCCTCTTCACATTCAGACCCACACCGTCACATTCAGACCCACACACCCACAACCATCCACACCCTCACCCCACACCATGCCCGCAGACAAGAATCCAAAGTTCACAAGGGAGGAGCTGGAGATCCTTGTCAATGAAGTCATCAGGGTCGAGCCACAGCTGTTTGGAAGATTGGTCAGACAGACCAGCATAGCTGAAAAAAATCACGCCTGTGGCAGAGGATCGTCGATAGGGTGAATGCTGTTGCACCCATCAGAAGGACCAGGAATGAATGCCAAGCCAGGTGGTACGATCTGCGGAGGGCGGTAAAGTGCAAAATGAATGATGACTACGCCCAGAGCAACATCACTGTAGGTGGTGGGCCCCGCAGACCAGTACATTTCCATCCCTGGGAGGAGTAGGTGATGGCCCTGCTTCCGCCGGTGGGAGTACATGGACTGCAAGGAGTTCCAGAGCCTGGTGAGTACACAAACAACTTAGGTAACATGGGGGTAATGGCATCCACACGCCAACTACACCAAATGCGCGCAACTACCCCCAAGCCCTTACCGGCCAGAACCACAGTCAAAAATAACGCTAATGCCACTAACATGTGTATGCTCCATTGAGAAAGCAAGGCCATGCTATGTCCCATGCTACACGAAGCAGCAACCCAAAAATGGATGTCCGGTATGCTGGGAGGGTGGGTGGTACAAAACACATTGTTGAACTCCAAATCAGACACAATTGCCCTCATCCCATATGGCCCAGGTACATACCCATGCGCCATGCGCAATGCACAGGGATTGGGAAAGTACTGAAAAGATAGCTCACACTCGGCCCGGGTGTAGGCAGCACAAGGCCCTCCTGTGACCAGTGCAAACGCAAACACCAAGACAACAAGGTCAGATATCTAGGACAGGAACTCACACTCACTGTCATGGCAGCATGCTCCATGGGGGGACAGCTACATCACCTGGGAGCCCCAGTGCTAAATCACACTACACCCCCCAGCTGGCCCTGTCACACACACCCCTTACACAAGCAGACACCCCCGGGACAGGCAATGGATTTACCCACTGTCACAATGGACATGTAACACAACCACACCAATACATAGCTGAAGAAGCATCCAAGCCAAAAATCTACATGTCAAAGACTCAGGAGAACATATCAATCTGTCCCCCGCAACATACCCATCCACAAGTGAACATTGAGGAGAATGCTAGGCACATACAACTACCTGGAGGAACAGTGCCAACTTGAATGTGTATGATACATGCATGTTTCATGAAACAGCATTAACATTGTCTGTCTCTCACACACAGGGCAACGTGATGAATCTACCCCCAACAATGGGGGTGAAGATTCACAGTCCCTGGCCCGGGAGGAACCTGATCCCACAGGCAGCGACGCATCTCAACACTCTGCGGATGACCCCGACCGACCTGGACCCTCTGGTGTCCAAGCCCATGCAGAACCTGGTTCAGGACCATCTGTGCCAACCACCCCCCCATTCCTGCCACATCCCAGGAGACACCCGCAGTGAACAACTGAGCCAGTCTGACCAGGAGGGACATGGAGCGCCGGGCACCCAGGAGGAGGCAGACAACACCGCCACTGCCATCCCTCAGGGGTCCCGTAGACCCGATGTGCCCACAACTGCAGGTCAGGCTCGTGTGGGCAGGGGTGGTGGGAGTGGAGGCAGGCGGAGGCGAGAACCTGACCAGCCAGCTGAAGGGACCGGTATGTCACACATACACATCATGGAGGCATACCGGTGTGACACCAGGGAGTTCAGCCAGGTAGTGGTGACCCTCACAGAGATCAAGAACCAGCAGGCCGAGCAACACGCCAGTCAACAAGAACACCAAGGACGTATGGAGGCAAGACTGGTTGAGCTCCTGGCAGTGCAAAGGGACATAAGCCATTCACTCCGTCGGATCGCCGACCACATGGGCAACCCTCCCTGTGCCACCAGGCGAAGACCACCACCAGCCACAAGGAGGGAGGACGAGGAGGATTCGTCCGACGGAGCGTCCCAAGCATTGTCAAGGCCTGCATCTGAGGGTCCCCCGAGGAAGGTGGGTCGTCCACGGAAAAGACCGTGAGAGGCAGTGGCACATCCACATCTCCCAGGTCACCTGGCCTTCATGTGCGACAGCATCACCTCATTGACTGACATCATCTGCCACATGGACCTGCTGGTCACAGTCTGACTAATGATGCCAAACACTGTGGTCTGGACTCTGATGACTTCAAATGGCAAGGATCCCATCTCCCCCTGTGAACTTTGGATTCTATGGTCCCTGCATTGCACCTTTTTCAGTGCACAAATCACGCCACAGAGCTATAATTAAATAATTAATACGTGAAATTTTATGTTGCAGTCATTTAGCATGAGTCCACAACATACGTGTGGGGATATGTCAAAGTATGCCTGAGTGTGGAACTAACTCCAGCCATCCATACACTTGGATCTGAGTCCGGTCGAGGACACACATGTGTCTCAATGTATCACCAAATACAGACATGGAGCACAATACTCACCCGTGATGGCCTCAAGCTGCTGAGGGGGGGCTTGCAATACTGCTCAGGCAGACTAATTTGGAAGAGTATCATGAAGGTGTAGAGGTCATGGGTCATGTTGATGTGCCCGGGGAGGGAGTTCCATGTCTGTTTGGCGAGGTGGGAGAACTATCTCCTGCATGCAGTTTTTATGTGGATGTGATGAATGGTGGGCAGGGCAAGGTGGGCTGCATGGAGTTGGGCCAACGGGGTGTTGGATGACAGACGTCCAAGGTTTGTTTTGGGTCTGGGGTTGTGAACTGCCTCCTGAGTGTGGTTGAGGAGTCTGAAGGTGATCCTGCAGCAGACAGTGAGCCATTCTAGCTATATCAGGTGGACGGTGATGTGGCTGGGGCTGGGGATGTTGAAAATGAGGTGTGCAGATGCACCCTGGATGTGGACAAGTTCTCCTGCAGTTTTGCTGTTGTTCTACGTAGAGGACGGTGCTGTAGTTGAGCCGGCTGGTGTCGTGGACCTGGGGGACGGTCTGTCTTGCCTTGTAGTGGATCTATCTGTGGATCATTTGCCGCATGCGGAGGGTGTTGCAGCATGAGGTACAGATGGTCGTGAGTTGCATGGTAATTGTGAGCGATGGGTCCATGATGAACACCAGCTTGCGTGCGTGGCCACTGGGTGCTGGTGCGGTGCCCAGACCAGTGGGACACAAGGAGTTGACCCAGCCATAAGGGGACAATCCTCAGATGATGACCTCAGTCCTGTCCAAGTCCAGCCTCAGGTGGCTGATGTTCAGCCATTCGTCAACGGATCTCATGCCTTCTTGAAGTTTGGATCTGGCAATGGCTGGCTCTTTGGTGAGTTTGAGGAGCAGCTGGGTGTCAATGGCATACGGATGATGATGAGGTCGTGGGCGCATGTGATGGTGGAGAGAGGGCTCATGGAGACATTGAAGATCGTCACGCTGAGAGAAGAGCCCTGGGGCATGTGCCACATGACCCCAGTGTACTACATGCTGCAGGGTGGAGGCCGACTCCCTGGGCCTTGCTGGTGAGCTACTTTCTGATTTAATCCTGGGCCCTCCTCTGGATACCAGTGTTGGAGATGTGTGAGCTGACAGTGTGTTAGCACATGGTGTACAATGCCGTTGAGAGGTCAAGGGGGGTGGGCTCACCATTGTTGAGCAGGGCAAAGTTGTCGGTGGTGGCAATGATGACGGTTGCAGTGGTGTGATTACTGTGGAATATGGTCTGGTGCTGGTTGCCTGGAGTTGGTTGCGTGGAGGAAATTTTTCAGTTGCTTGTTGAGTGTCTTTCGGATGACATTTGCTGGGTAAGGAAGCAGGGTGATGTACCAGTAGATCCTGCGGTACTGCCGTCCGTTGTTTAAGAAGGGCCTTGGTCTCTGCATGCCTCCAGCACCCATGGAATGTTGCTACTTCAAAGGAGACATTCATGACGCGCTGGACGTGGGCTTCAAGGATGGGGAATGATGTGGTTGAGATGTTGTGTGGGAAGGGGCCTGATGGAGAGCCAGAGTGGATGGTGCACATGAGCCAGGTGGTGTACTTGCTGCTGACGGGAGCCCAGAACCTGAGGGGGGTTTGTCCTGCAGATAATAGTGCTGTCTGCCTCTGTGTGCCAAGGCTGTTGTGTATGGCCATGAGCTAGCAGTGGTACAAAGTTGCAAGGGATGTGATCTGCCTTGCAAGGGTGGGGTGTCTTGGATGGAGATCTGCTGTCAGTTCACTCACAATGCTGATGAGCTCCTTGATGTCGTGTGTTTTGGTGTCTCAGCACTATCTAAAGGATCTCCACTTGTCCTTGCTGATGATATGGTGATGTCTGTGTGTGGTCTTTTCCAGGTCTGTAAGGTAAATGATGGCTCTTTGTGTTGCAAGGTTTGCACAAGAGTCCGGCTAGGTCTGTAGGAGTCCAGTAGGTCTGCCTTGTCCCAGGTGCCTTAACTGTTGTTGTGCTTCACAGGAAAGTCCGTAAATGCGGCAAGATTGTTGGATAAGTTGCTGATCCATTGCGTAAGGTTTCAGGGTGTTGCGTTGGTGTTGTTTTGAGTGTCCCACACAGCTTGTCTGTGGTGACTATCATCAAGCATCTTTGGGGGATCGTTAGCGGGGTGTGGGGTAGTGTGTTGCTTGTTGGAGACGTCGATTAAAATGTTGATGGACCAATGATGAATGGTGGTGTGGTTCTCCTCCAGCCAGAAGTTACTGGCCCCCAGCCACATGTAGCCTGTGGAGGTGAGGGCGTGCGTGCAGCTGTACGTGTTGATGGCTTAGCGCAATTGTGGATGTAGGCCTGGAGATCTGTAGATGAGTGTTACTCTGAGGGTTGCCAGGGAGTTGCTGCAAACACGGATTTGTGACTCTGAGGGTGTACTTGTGAATAAATTGCAATTCATCCTCCGGGATTGTTGGTGCCGTCCCTGCGGGTGATCTTGTATCCGTCTGAGATGGCAATGAAGAAGTTGTGTGCTGAGGATGCTTATGTCCAGGTTACTGTCATGAAGGTGATGTGTGGGGCTGTTGTGTTGAGGAGGTAACAGAGTCCAATGGCGTGCTGGTGGACGGAGCGGGTGTGGAGTAGGAGGCACATGACCTGGTTGTTCTGACAGAGTCTGGTAGGCTGGGCAGTGCTGTGTAGGCAGTTGGAGTTGCACACTCAGCATGCGAAGGTGTCGTGTGTGCGCTTAGGGGTTGCCTGATAGCAGGCGGATGATTGTCTGGAGGACATTGCTTGGAGTTTGGCTGCAGCATTAGCCTGTTGTGTGACATGGGTCATGCAAAGACCAGAGGCTCGTGCACTGTGCACGTTGCAGGCGCAGACGGTCCTGCCTTTGGCACGGCGTTGGCACAGACAACTGCTGGCTGCATTAAGAATGGGTGGAGGGGGGAAGGGAGGAGCATTTTGGAGGCGTGTGGGTTGCATAATCAGGGCACTTGGCGGGGCGCTGCCGCAGGTGAGGCAGCAGCAGGCGGAAGGGGTGAGAAACTAGGCAAATAGTAGCACACAAAGACAAGGAGGTTAGAAAGCGACAGTGCAACAGGTGTATGTAAAGGAAGGAGTGTCAGGTTACTCATGGGTCACTACGAGAAAATGTATGACCAATCACCAAAAATGACGGCCACAGGGTCAGGCAACAAAATGCGGAGCTGTGCACAGGAGACACACCATCAGCATGTGTTCACGTCCCGTTGTGGGGAGCAACCTGCACAAATACATACACAACCAGGGACTTCATGCACAATAGATATTATTAGCCATGAAGAACTGCATGCATGTTGCCGAAGTACACATACACATATGCTCAATATTTGACAAGTATGCCATAGATGACGCATGCAAACTGGCAAGAGAGCCGCAGTGACAGAGATGAGGCACTTTGGATTGTGCTGAACACCTTTATTCCACATACACACACAAAGGGAAATGCATCCATGTGAACAGACTCACAGGTCAGTTGACAGAACATGTGGGACATACGCTGGACCGCCCCTTCACGACACGGATGATGTCAATCCCAATGAACTGGCACACAAGTTAAGGGGATGAGCCAAACACATCCTGCTGCACACGGAGAGGCTGCAATTCCCCATAGAGCCTGGTGTTGTGATGTCCCACACTATGTCCACCCGTAGCATCCGCAATGTTTCAGAGGCAAGGTTTACACACATTGATGCCTTCATCAGACGCCACACTCCACTACAGATGACTGTCAAGAAGGGTGACTATCATGTCATGGGAGTGATGCTACATGTTATATGCTCCATGGTGAGAAGACATATATGACTGGTACCACAACATGCACAGAAGCAGGCCCACACATTCCCAACCCGTACCACCACCAAAAAGCATTGCTGCAATCCTTACCCAAACTGACATTTCCACATGTCCATGCATGTAACGCTGATTCAGCACACGTTGCAATCCTCATGAGGAATGGCAGGAGGACAACGATGACACGAGCAGACAACATGCGCAAAAACCTGGGAATGACAGACACACAAGAAGTCACCTAAAACAATTCTCGCCGCACACATGGACATTTACAAAACATGAACAATGTTGGATACATGTAAATTTCAAAGAAAGTCTCTCCGCAAAACTGTGTGTCATGACATCATCACTAGAGTGACACATCAGAACACACATCAAAGTCACTTTGCATTCAGTCAGCTGGACACACACATTGCAACACATGCCACTCAATGCTACAAGCTTGCACACTCATACCCAGTGACTCACCATTATGAGAAGAAGTTGCGTATGAGCTGGCTCCGGATATCATCATCCTCCTCCTCTTCATCACTAGCCTCGTGAGCAAGCCCTTGATCCACCACGGGTGGATGTTCCTGCTCATCCGGATCCAGGATGAGTGGCACTGCCTTCTCAACTGCCATGTTGTGCAGCATGCAGCACACGAGGAAGATTCAGCAGACCTTCTCCGGGGCATAAGGGAGGGACCCGCCTGTCCAGGCACCGGAATCGGCTCTTCAGGAGTCCAAACGTCCTCTCAATCACTCGCCTGGTCTGCCCGTGTGCATTGTTGTACCGGTGATCTGCAGCTGTTCTTGGGTTGCGGAGAGGTGTCAGCAGCCATGGCATGTTGGGATAGCCAGAGTCCCCTACATGGAAACATCATGTAAAAAAGTGGGTCAGGAAATGCCGTAAGAGCCAAAGATACCTCAACACACAGGACAAACAGAGTATACCCACCAACAAGACATGCTCGTTCGTTGTGCAGCCGCAGCATCATTTGTGGCACCCTGCTACGCCTCATGATGTAGGCATCGTGTGCTGATCCTGGAAAACGTGCACAGACATGGCAAATCAGCATGTTAGCAAGACACACCACAAGGGCATTTATCGAGTGGTAATGATTACTATTGCGATAGGATTGTTCCTGTGCCTGTGGTGGTACCAAAGCCACATGTGTACCATCAATGGACCCAATTACATGGGGCATCCCTCAGGGCATAGAAATCACCCTTGACATCTGTCAACTCCTCAGGAGTAGGAAATTGGATGAATTCATCAAGGTGCTCCAACATGGCTGCTAAAACATCACGCAGGACACGGCTGAACATTGTCTGTGACATGCCACCAACATCAGCTATGGTGAATTGAAACGTACCTGTGGCAAAAAAATGTAGGGCTGCCATCACCTTCATCTTGGGGGTCAGTGCAGTAGGATACCTGTGTCACGGTTGCAGGTGTGGTGCCAGCTTGTCTGTCAAGTCCTCAATCAACTTGCGAGTGAATCTGTAACGGCGGATGCAGGCACGTTCCCTCATGGCACCCAAGTCTGGCATTGTTCTTGGGACAGGCTGTGCTCTGCAAGACATTGTTTGTAAAAATGAAGATTGAGAGTCTGCCAATATCAATGTCAATGAACCTAGCACATGCTACACTGCTAATACACATCAGGTAACTATGGAGTCGGGTGTGTGCAATACATACAGGACACATATGCCAGCTTGCTGGCACTCCTACGAAAAGCCAGATACACCTGTTGATTGTCAAGTCTACATGACATGCCCTGAAATGAGTTGGTGGCCAGTCTGAGTGAAGAGCCACAGATATCACCCGAGTGACACACAACCACATAACTGCATTGGAAGTATGTCATCTCATCCACACAGCTGACTGCAAGGCACACGCACAGGTCACATGGAATGTCAAATGTACATATCAAACACATTGTGATGAAGGGGTACATGTGACAAGATAAAGACACAGCCATTGAGACAACGCAGACATGTATGACTGGGAAAATATGATGTCCGATGCACACAGACCCTACAGCGGTGGGAATCCACATGTGGCATGGTGTGCGTAGATGTGTTCCATGCCCATCTCCACACAGACCCATGTTGGATGCACCAACAGCAGATGCAGTTGACGGAACACTGACATCAAGCTCATGGGAACACATGACACACACCTGACATAGTCACAAAGGGGCACGTTGATCGTGACATGTCAGTTGATAGAGTGTCCCTGTCCCTGGCATCAGGAGACAGGTGCGGGTGTTGATGACTGTGCCATCCCACTGCTGCTGTGCATGATACAGTTGGACTACAGACACACATGTGGCAAGTGTCATAGTGATGTGTACCACATAGTGCCCCATCACACATGGCATGTGTCCACAGGTCATCACACAGCAATTGTGCAACTAGATGAGATGACCTGTGCAATATCACTGGCTGCCACACCTAGGGCCTGCACATGACAACTACTTGATGGACATCCTTGTGCGACTCGTAGCCCTCCATTCCTGGCATGTGTGCGCCTGTATTACCATTGTAAGCGTGTGAAATGCATAGCCGTACGTGTGAACTAGCGCGTACCCGTACGTGTCAAATGCACTTTACTACTAGTGCGTACCCGTACGTGTCAAACGCACTGTACTACTAGTGCCTACCCGTACGTGTGAACTAGTGCGTACCCATACGTGTCACACGCACTGTACTACTAGTGCGTACCCGTACGTGTCAAACGCACTGTACTACTAGTGTGTACCCGTACGTGTGAACTAGTGCGTACCCGTACGTGTCAAACGCACTGTACTACTAGTGCGTACCCGTATGTGTCAAACGCACTGTACTACTAGTGCGTACCCATACGTGTGTACTAGTGCATACCCGTACGTGTCAAACGCACTTTACTACTAGTGCGTACCCGTAAGTGTCAAACGCACTTTACTACTAGTGCGTACCCGTACGTTTGAACTAGTGCGTACCCGTACGTGTCAAACGCACTTTACTACTAGTGCGTACCCGTACGTGTGAACTAGTGCGTACCCGTACGTGTCAAACGCACTGTACTACTAGTGTGTACCCGTACGTGTCAAACGCTCTGCACGCACACGTCATATTGCAGGCCACTGCTGGGAGTCATATGCACCCACCCCTCATATTGCAGGCCACTGCTGGGAGTCATATGCACCCACCCCTCATATTGCAGGCCACTGCTGGGAGTCATATGCACCCACCCCTCATATTGCAGGCCACTGCTGGGAGTCATATGCACCCACCCCTCGTATTGCAGGCCACTGCTGGAAGTCATATGCACCCACCCCTCATATTGCAGACCACTGCTGGTAGTTATAAGCAGCCACCCCTCATATTGCAGGCCACTGCTGGGAGTCATATGCACCCACCCCTCATATGTCTGGACACTGCTGGGAGTCCTCTGCACCCACCCCTCATATCTCTGTCCACTGCTGGGAGTCCTCTGCACCCACCCACGCACCCCCTTGGAGCAGTACACTGCGGGCCTGGACCTACACACACACCAATATGAAGGTAACATGCTGGGCCAGTCCTCTAAGCCCACATTCCTAGTGTGTGTACGCCTTGTATCCCAAATGTACTGGTGCCGTAACGGGGTACGTGTGACACGCACCGTACCCATGCATTAATTGCGCGTGTACGGTCCGTATCACAGTTCTACTGTGCCGTAGGGGTACGTGTGGTACGCACCGTACCCACACATTCATTGCGTGTGTACGGTCCGCATCACTGTGTGGTATGCACCGTACCCACGCATTCATTGCGTGTGTATGGTCCGTATCACAGTTCTACTGTGCCGTAGGGGTACTTGTGGTACGCACCGTACCCACGCATTCATTGCGTGTGTACGGTCCGTATCACTGTTCTACTGTGCTGTAGGGGTACGTGTGGTACGCACCGTACCCACGCATTCATTGCACGTGTGGTACGCACCGTACCCACGCATTCATTGCATGTGTACGGTCCGTATCACTGTTCTAATGGTGCCGTAGGGGTACGTGTGCAACGCACCGTACACGTCCACTTCTGTTGTTGCGGTACGCAGGGGTTGCTGGCCATGCCCCCCCCAGTGACCAGACCAGGTGGTAATGCATGGCCTCCATATTATAGGTTTGGCTTTGAGTATGGGGTTTGTTTCCTGCCCCTCACCCCCACCCTGGCCCCTGGGTGTTGTTCTCACCTTCTGCGACGTGTTCGTCGGGTGCGGTGCACCAGGTCGTAGGCCAAGAGGACCGGGATGACACGTACGATGGGGTTCATGGCGTGTACGTCACGTACCGGGGCTCCGTTGCGTAGCGGTTCGCGTCTGACTCTGCTTTTCCGGCTGTCTTTGACTCCCGTAAAGAATAGAGCCGTACGGAGTGACGTAGGGACGAATCGTACTTGCTGGGCTGGAAACCGCTGCCTGAATACGTCCGGACGTCGGGTACAGGCTGTTCCGGATCAGAATCGTAGGTTTTTTTTACCCGTACGGTCTTTTGTACGATTCGTACGGAAATAGGCTTTCTGTACGAATCGTACTTCCTAGGTTGTAGGGACAGTTTACCGGGTACGAGTCGTACGGAGAAAACGCTCCGTACGACGATTCGTACGGTCTTTTTCCGGGATTGGAATCGGCCCCTAGGTTTGCAGGGCCTACCGATTGTGCCTAATTTCATGCCTGCCACAACAAAGCAGAGACTAGTTTGTCTGCAGTCCAGTCTTTTTCTCATACTATGCTTACTCCAAAATGTTATGAATTTGTTCTAATTTAGCCCCATCATTCTTATTAGACGACAGACCCATGCATCTAAAGTTCTTTCTGGTATTACTTCGTCATACTGCTACTAAGCTTCCACCCCAAGAAGTCCTATTTCATACGTCATTTGCTTCAAACAAGAATTCAAAAGAAATCTGCAAACATTGGTATCAGTAAATACATTCTCATTCTTTGAGCACTGCTACAAATTATTTTCGCGAACGTTATTCCTATGTAATAATCTGTTCCCAATTGTGTTCAGGGGTACGTTGCAGGTTTGAATGTCCGCCCTGAGCTGCCATGGCATTTATTCACTAAAATGGCAGCAATAGCTGTAGTGGCATCAAAGGTAGATCCCTTTACCCAAGATTACCTCCACAAAAGCTACTTATTTGCTGCCCATTGACTAGGTAGAGGGACTGGAATGTAGAAAATACATGACTTTTAAAGGTCTTTTTATTTTCTGATCCTTTCACTTAGACAAGAGGTACTCAGTGCAGTGCGATGAGAGCCAAATGGAAAATTAGGTTAACATCTCTTACCCTTGGTAATCCCAGATTGAAACCCATTGTGATGTGGGGGTATCATCTATAATCAAGCTTGTGTGCTCAGTTTCTATCCTTAATGTATGTTATTAGAGCAAACCTTATCAAACATGGGTTGTGTTTCTTGCTAAATGACTATCCAAGCATTTCAAATTCCAAAATATGTGGTGGGAGTTGTCACAAAGTACCAAATAATACATATTCAACATTCTTTGTGCTATAGCGCTAGGATATGTGGCAGCTTCCCCCAAACATCTACAAAGCTGTTTACTATACTAATATCATATTCAGAAAATAACATAACAGTATTGTGTGCAGGTAAATGAAGCATGAACAGAGCAGTAACCAAATAAATGTGCTTAAACTGCATTATTTGCTTCCAATTTTCAAAACCTTCATTTTGTGGAAGGATTCCTGAAATATCTTGTAAAATATTTTTTTAAGACTAGTTAGGTTGACACAACTGGCCCAGAGTGTTTGGAGTGCAGGATTTGTCCAAGATTGTGATATAAAATAGAATCTGGTGTTTCACAATGCACCTGGTTTACTGGCCAAATGCGTATTAAAATAGAACATTTGTCATTCACTGTGCTAAAATTCCTTGAGAGCCCCAAAATCATGTTATGCTGAGAATAATGTTACTGACCTTGTGTGCTTTAAAATGCATTATTCGCCACATGTAGTCTCAAAGAATGACTCTGTGTTTTACGCACTACATCAGAAAAGCGAAGGGAGCCCCCCACAAGTAATGTTGATTAGGCTCCTATTTATTTATTTTATTTATTTTTTAGTTTAATGGAGGGCGAACCAGACCCATGAGGGTATCAGAGCGCTTTACAGGATTAAGGGTGGTATACAAAGCGTTAGGAAGGGAGGGATCAATTGGGTAAAATAGGGGATACATTATACAAGAAAAGCACGCAGTCTAAAGTCCCAGCTACATGTGGGATAAAACTTCAAACAGGTAGATACATTATACAAGAAGGCACGCAGTCTCAACTCTTGGGGGGATGCCCAGGAGTGCAGGAATGGGTATCATCCGTAGAAGCCGTGGATAATGCCGAGGTAGAGGGTGGAACATGTCGCTGAGGTGATTGTAATGTATTCATTAGACGAGGTATTTGCCCATTAAGAAGGTTTTGGTCTCCTTCTTAAATTGTGCCAAGGACGGAAGTCTTCTGATGGCGGGTGGGAGAGAGCTCCAAATTCTTCGCGTTGCCCCAGAGAAGGCCCGATTGTAGGTTTTTTTCTTCCGGAAGCTTGCTGGTTGCAGCAACAGGTCTTTGGCAGATAGGGAGTTTCTGGGTGCGAGAAATGTAGGGGAATTGTAGTAAAGAGCTTAGTGAATAATGCAGGCCAGTTTAAATTGGAATTTGGCCTCTAGGGGAAGCCAGTTCAAAACTTTGAGGTGGGGAGAGATGTGGTCGAATTTCTTTGAGCCAGTTAGGAGTCTGGCGGCGGTGTTGAGGCAGGCTTTCAATGGGACCAGATAGTTCTTGGGTAGCCCTGCAAGAGTAGAGCATCCATATTCTAGCCTGGAAATGACTAGTGCCTGGATTGGCGTTTTAAGGTTGGACACATCGAGGAAGGGTTTTAGGATTCTTAGGTAACTCAGGTGGAATCTAGCCGTTTTGGCCATCGAGTCTATATGGCCACGCATGTTCAGGCTGCCGTCAAGGGATTTCGCAGAGTCGACAATGGTAGGAGGGCAGTTTAGTGCTGTGATGGTCTTGATCCATTCCTGGATGTCTGGATTGGGTGGGGAGATCAGAAGAAATTCAGTTTTATTTGAGTTGAATTTAAGCTGGTTGGCGGTGAGCCAATGGACTGTCAGCTTCAGGGCCTCGTTCAGGGAGAAAATGTCCTCAGGGGAAGAGATTTTTATGTAAATTTGTGTATCGTCGGCGTACATAAGGTAGGAGATATTGGCGGCACATAGCACCTCGACGGCACGAGCGGTATTAGGACGAGAGGTCTACGGAGCTGAGCTGGGTGGGGGGTGCAGGCGGGGGAAAGGCAAAATATTACGTTAAAGAATTGGGAAAGTTTGATATGAGTAATCATTGTTGTATAAGCTAACCCCCGACAGGAGGGGTAGAATGATGTACTGCGAGTTTTTCCGGTACATAAATATGTATAGAACGATAATGTAATCCTAAAATTTGATGAGAACTAAATAATGATCTTATTACTTGTGCAAAAACCCAATAAAACATAGGTGAAGGTTGAAGAGGGTAGGGGAGAGGGTTGATCCTTGGGGGGACTCCAACCGTAACCGGAGAGGGGGCGGATAGATTACCGTTGATAAGTGTAGTGTCCATGCATGGACACGTTCTAGTGTTCTAACCTGCTGTACTACACTGTACACCCACCCACCACAGACGTCACTGTGTCAGGTGACGCTGGCAATAAAAGGGGCCGAGCGCACGTGCTCGTGGCCATTCCCACTATCCCCAACTATGTGTGCAGTGTCCTTCTTCACCTAGCATGTGGGCCTAGGGCCCATCATTACACTGGCGACGAGGGTGGATCTGCAGAGGTGAGCAGGCCGGACTATTCGAAACACCCACCTTTGGGGTCACACGGACACTGGACAACGCCAGCCGTGGTGACCCAGGGGCAGAGGCCTCAGGGATGCCAGTGAGAGAGCGTCCCCGCGACGAGAGATGGTCATCAGCCGCCCTCCAGCAAAGGTCCCAGGAGGATGAAGACATTGTGTGCAAAGACAGGAGCCAACAGCTACCCTCCAGGCACGACTGCAGAACCCGAGGTGAGACTTGTCGTCTCCTCTGCACCCACACGGATCGGCGTGCGAGTAACACGACACAGTACACCCAGCTCAGGACGAGTCAGAGGGCCTCAGGGACATCCCGTGGCAGGGGAACACCTGCGAGAGAGGCATCATGGTGAGAGGGGTGTCTTGCAACCAATCCGTTTTGCAAAACAGAACACACGCCACAGATAAAGAAAAGGACTGGACCAAAAGACGAACGGCAACATCTAGCGGTAAACCACAAGAACTCAACTGCGTTTGTCGCCAAGAAAGTAAAGCGAAGAAAAGACTGTGAGAACAACTTCAAGGCAGAGCCGTCAAACAGACTAGATCCATCGAGCACCCATGACTGGTGCCACAGTGAACTGGTGATCGTCTGCGACAGGAAGAACATCTTCTGCGACTCCAAGCAGCTGAAGCGTGAGCGATTCTGCAGAAGTTTGGTCACTGTATTACAACTGTGTATATCTTTCTTTCTCCCCCCAGGTTGAACTTTGACTTTGGGTTTTGTTATTAAAAATTGGGAGGGATGTAGTGTCCATGCATGGACACGTTCTAGTGTTCTAACCTGCTGTACTACACTGTACACCCACCCACCACAGACGTCACTGTGTCAGGTGACGCTGGCAATAAAAGGGGCCGAGCGCACGTGCTCGTGGCCATTCCCACTATCCCCAACTATGTGTGCAGTGTCCTTCTTCACCTAGCATGTGGGCCTAGGGCCCATCATTACAATAAGGACTCTGTGAGCGGTTTTGGAGGAAGGATCTAAACCATTCAAGGACGGTGCCATCCAACCCCATCCAGAGTTTGAGGCATTCAAGGAGAAATTCGTGGTTATCCGTATCGAAGGCAGAGGAAAGGTCTAGGAGGATTAGGAGACAGGATTTGCATTGGTCGAGGGCTTGGAGGGCGTCATCCACAATGTGGAGGAGGGTGGTTTCCATGCTGTGTCCAGGTCTGAACCTGGATTGGAAGTCATCTAGCAGGTGAAAATTGTTGATGTGTAGGCACACATTTTTCCAGAACTTTGGCTAGTAGTGGAATGTTGGATATGGGTCTATAGTTCTCAGCGGAAGCAGGGTCCAGCGTGGGTTTTTTTAGGATGGGGACAACTTGGCCAACCTTGAGCGAATCAGGAATTGAGCCCTGTAGGTGGGAGGAGTTGATTATTGAGGTCCAGGAAGGGATGATAGCCTGAGAGGCGTATGATGTCTCTGCCTCCAATAATCCTTGTATTAGCCTCCTCCGAAGTTTGAGCCTAGTTGCACCCCTGAAATACGCTATGTATGAAGTGTGCATGGTCATCCTGTACTAGTGCACAGTTGTTAGTTGTAAAAAGCTATAGAAGCAGTTTTTGGTCCTGCTATGAGGGGCTATGGATACTCCGAGGCTGAGAATCGAAAAGAGCCAGGACGTAGAGTAAGAATTGTGCTCTTTTCCTTCGGAAACGTGTGGCAGTTGTCATTAAGTCTTCTTAAGTTGTGATTGAGGTCTGCAATGACACCTACTTCATGCATCCATAACCCACTCAAACCATTAAACGGTTGACCAATTTTCTTGCTGCCAGTGGCAACTAAAGTCATTTAGCAGATGGTACCACAGGATGTCAGGAATTTAGGTAAGTGGATATCTGTATAGCTTTCAAGTATGCTTTCTTGAGGAACTGAGCTGGTTTATGTTTGTTTTGGTAAAAATCTGGTTGGCTTCTAATGTTATAAACACAAGGAGAGGGGAGATCCAGTTATTTTTGACTGTGTCTGTCTTGCTTGTATCCGAGACAAGTGAGTGTAATGCACCCAGGTAAATCGGTGCTTGCTTCAAAATTTCTCAGACAGTAAACTTTCTCTGAGATGGTGTGAAAAATGAAACTATTTATATATATATATATATATATATTATCCACTGGCGGTCGCCAGTAGATAGTTATAGTTAGGACCGTGTTTCCATAGGAAATACGCAACATTCTATTTGGAATAACTTTGGCGCCGGTCGACGAATCCTCGCGAAAGTTTCAAAACTAATTGGGCGCTACGCTCCGCTCCTACCCTGAAAGTCTCATGGGGATTCGTCAAGCGGGGGCTGAGAAAAAAGGGGGGTCCCAAAACGCGTTTTCCCCATGCATTTTCCCATAGGACCTTTAGTCCGAGCTACAGCCCAAACGGCTGAACAGAATTACTTGAAATTTGGCAGAGAGGTAGTCCTCAGGTCAAGGATGTGCCTTTTGTAGGTCTGGTGTAAATCTGTTCAGTAGGTCCTGAGAAAATAGCATCTAAATCAATATATATATCTGTAAGCGCGCTCCGTGCGCTTACCGTAAGCTTACCGTACGCGTACGGTGCCGTGCGCGAGCTCAATTCTGATTGGTGGTTACATGACTGTAAACATTCGAATCGGTCGAAATCAGGAAGTGTCGGCCGCCATTTTCGGTCTGTTGCACTGAGAAACAAAGGTGGGGAACGTGAAAAGGGGGCAACGAAGAGAGTTGCAGACCCCCTAGTGTTTGTCAGGGGGTCCAAGAAGGACCCAAAAGTACGAAAAATACATTTAATAATTTTTTTTAAAAATCGCGGAGTGCGCGTACGGTAAGCTTACGGTACGCGCACGGGGAAAAAAAAAAAAAAAGTAAAGAAGTAACAATCACATTTATTAAATAAATTAAAGGACCCACAAGGGAGAAAAAAATAAATGTTACTGTGTAAAAAAAGGGGAGGCGCGCACGGCAAGGACTGCGCAACGTGGGTGCTCGGTGCGCGAAGCGCACAGAGCGCACAGAGCGCCCACAGCGCGCGCACGGTGTGCGAAGCGCACCGTGCGCGGAGGGTGTGCGCACAGTGAAAAACCAGAAAAAAAAATAAAAAATAAATACATAACTTAGCATTTAAAAAACCGTACAAATTCACTGAAAAAACCATAGGTTTCACACACGTTATAGTTAGGAATTATCATTTACAAAACCTTGCAAATTCACTTAAAAAACCATAGGTTTCACACATGTTATAGTTAGCTGTACATTTCACTCGTAAAAAACCAATGAAATTCCACGTTATAGTTAGATCAGGTAACTATAACTTGCGCGACCGCAATCCACAATGTGAAATTTCAGATGTCATCAGTGATGTCATGAGTGATGTCACTGACCATGTCATGAGTGATGTAATATGTGACGTCATCAGCAGTTTATTGTGGGCGCGCAAGTTATAGTTACCTGATCTAACTATAACGTGGAATTTCATTGGTTTTTTACGAGTGAAATGTACAGCTAACTATAACATGTGTGAAACCTATGGTTTTTTAACCCCTTCGCTGCTGCGGACATTCCGCTGCAGCGCTGGGGGGGGCAGGGGGGCAGCGCGGTGGGCCTGTGCTCATGACGGAGCCGCTCCGTCATGAGCCACAGTTGAGCTGTGCTCATGACGGAACGGTTCCGTCATGACTCCGCCCATTTGCGTTGTCCCCCCGCACAGGCGGGGAAACAGCGCCGCGCAGGCGGAGCGGCCGCCAACAGGATTGTCATGACGGAACCGTTCCGTCATGAGCACACGCCAACCGTGGCTCATGACGGAACGGTTCCGTCATGAGCAGGGAAGGGGTTAAGTGAATTTGCAAGGTTTTGTAAATGATAATTCCTAACTATAACGTGTGTGAAACCTATGGTTTTTTCAGTGAATATATATATATATATATATATATATATATATATTACCTACTGGCGGTCGCCAGTAGGTAGATATAGTTAGGGCCTATTTTCCATAGGAAATCCGCAACATTCTATTTGGAATAACGTTGGCGCCGATTGACGAATCTTCGCGAAATTTTCCAAACTTTTGGCCAGCTCCGGTCCGCTCCTATCCTGAAATTTCACAGCGATTCGTCAAGCGGGGGCCGAGAAAACAGGGGGTCCCAAAACGCGTTTTTCCCATGCATTTTCCCATAGGACCTGTTGACGCAGCTACAGCCCGAACTGCTGAACGGAATTACACCAAATTTGGCAAAGAGGTAGTCCTCAGTTCAGACTTGTGCCTTTTGCTTAAATGGTGTAAATCTGTTCAGTAGTTCCTGAGAAAATTAGAGTTAAAAAGATAGATATATCTGTGGCCTCGGAGGATCCGCGCACCCTCCCCGCACCCAGCCCGCACCCTGCCGTGCACGAGCTGTATTCTAATTGGCTGTCAACACTCAAGATCAGGAAGTGATGGCAGCCATCTTGTGCCTCGGTAGAACCGAGGCACAAGAAACCTAAAAAACAAACCTGAAAAACACAACAAGGGGGCAGGGTAGAAACACCCTGACCCCCTAGGCCTGCTCAGAGGGCCCCACAAGGACCCCCAGGGCCCAAAAAAGATTTTTTTTAGAAAAAAAAGCAGCGAAATTTGCGCACCCATCGCGAATTTCGGCCGAAAATAAAACAAAAATTCAACGCGGGCTCCCGCGCTGAATATTCTATTTTGCCCCCGGGGGCCAAATCCCGTGGGCATAATTAAAAACAAAAGTGTGAGGGGGTCCCAATCCCCCCTCACACTGCCCCGGGGACCGCCACCCCCCAGGGCTCCAAGATTGTATATGTGGGGGAGCTCACGGCCCCCCCGCAGCCCCGGGGACCGCCACCCCCGGGGCTTCATTACCATAGGTGGGGGGCTCGCAGCCCCCTCAGCCCCGGGGCTTAAAACGATTTGATGTGGGGGGGCTCTGAGGCCACCCCAGCCCCGGGGACCGCCACCCCCGGGGCAACTTGTACACGTTGGAGGGGGGCCATGTGGCCCCCCTCCTGGAGCCTTGTATTGGCCCTGCCCACCCCCGGGACACTGCTGTTTGCAATGGCAGGGCGGGAGCCTCATGGCTCCCACCCTGCCATTGCAAACTGCTTTGCTTCATTGAAGCGAGAGCAGGGAAACCTGCTCTCGCTTCAATGAAGCAAAGCAGATTGCTTTTCCACATGGGGAGCAGCATGTTAGCTGCTCCCCATGTGGAAAAGCAATGCCGGCTCCCACAGGAGGCGTGGAGCCGGCTGGGACCGTGGGGGGATTGGGGACCCCCCCACGGTCTCCAGCGAGAGGCCAGGCCCCGGGGGATGGGGTCCCCGGGGCCAGAAGTGGCCCAGGAGGGGGGCCACGCGGCCCCCCTCCCCCATTAAATAAAAAATAAAATAAAAAACAATGGCCGGCCCCCGGGGATGGGGTTCCTGGGGCCTTAAAGAGGCCAGAGGACGGGGGCTACGCAGCCATCCTCCATACATTTTTTTTTTTAAAAAGGCCCATGCCCGTTGGATTGGGTCCCCGGGGCAAATTATGGCCTCGGGAGGGGGGCCACACAGCCCCCTTCCTGATTTTTTTTTTAAATATAAAAATTGGGGTCAAAAATAGAAAAAGAAGGGGGGCTACACAGCACCCCTTAAAAAAAAAAGAACGGGATCAGGCCAGAGGCCACGCCCGCTCCTTACACCACTCTGCAAACGCACCCACTGGCGCGTTTGCAGAGGGGGAACTAATTCCCCTTGAATACTGGGGGTCCCTGGGGGCCAACCAGCCCACCAGGAACCTCCAATATGCGCCAGGAGGCTGCGTTGCAGAGAGGTGTAATGAGGCCACGCTCCTTTTTACACCTCACTGCAATGCAGCTCCGTGGTGCTTACTGGAGGTACCTGGTGGCCTAGTTGGCCGCTAGGAGACCTCAGGATTCAAGGGTCTTAATCCCCCAACTTAAAACGCGCCACGGGACGCGTTTGCACAGTGGTGAAGATATGGGGCGGGGCCTGAGGTGATACTGTGCAAACACGCCCAGTGGCGCGTTTTAAGTTGGGGAATTCATTCCTCTTCAATCGGGAGGTCCCCTAGGGGCCAACTAGCCCACCAGGTACCTCCAGTAAGCGCCACGGAGCTGAGTTGCAGAGTGTTGTAAAAAGGGGCGTGGCCTCTGAACACCTCTCTGCAACGCAGCTCCCTGACACATACTGGAGGTACCTGGTGGGCTAGTTGGCCCCCAGGGGACCGCAGGATTGAAGAGGAATTAATTCCTCAACTTAAAACGCGCCACAGGGTGTGTTTGTACACGTCACCTCAGGCCCCACCCCCTTCCTTTGCCATTGTACAAATATTCCTCTAAAATCAGCCGAACTACGAATTCCGATTTACTCACCTGTTATCAGGAGAACCCAGGGCTGCATCTTTTAGATCAGCACTGACCCTGAAAAGTAATTCTAAGCGTACTTACCAGTAACTTGTATTTCCTTCCATAGGAATCCATTGTGTGGTTTTCAGCAGAAAAGTTTCTAAGTGTCCATTTTTGAAACGTACAAATATTCCTCTAAAATCAGCCGAACTACGAATTCCGATTTACTCACCTGTTATCAGGAGAGAACCCAGTGCTGCATCTTTTAGACCAGCACTGACCCTGAAAAGTAATTCTAAGCGTACTTACCAGTAACTTGTATTTCCTTCCATTGGAATCCATTGTGTGCTTTTAAGTAGAAAAGTTTCAAATTGTCTATTTTTACAAACTAAAAATATTCCTTAAAAATCGTCTGTATGACTTAAACACATTCTTTCAACTGTTTACAGGAGATTCACCTGTGCTGGATCCAGGATCCACCACTGAGTAAGAAAAAGTAACGATAACAGTACTTACCTGCTAAGTGAATTTTCTGCCATAGGATAACATTCGTGATTCTATGTGAAAAATTTTCTAAGTGTCAACTTTTAAAATACAATAATACTCCTTAAAAATCACTACTGTAACCAAAACGCTTTTACTCAACTGTTTACAGGAGATGTCCAAGGACTGAATCTAGCATCCAGTCCTGTGGTTAGAAAAGTAATCCGTAAAGTAACTAATTGCGTTTGACTAGAAATTCACATTGAGCTCAATGTTGCTTTGTGTTTGAAATTGTGTTGCCCATTGCAACAACTGTAACTACTGTACTTAAAAGTCTAGAGAAAGTATATTTTGTATTGTAATGTATAATGTAATTAAAAAAATAAAATATCTAAAAATAAACAGTTTAAACAATGTAGTAAATCAGTATAAAAAAAATCAGTATAACAATTAATACATTAAAAATTGTCATTTACAAAACCTTTGAAATTCACTGAAAAAACCATAGGTGTCAGGCCTGATATAGTTATGAATTAGCATTTAAAAAACCTGCGAAATTCACTGAAAAGAACATAGGTTTCAGGCCTGATATAGTTAGGAATTCGCATTTAAAAAACTTTAGAAATTCACTGAAAAAACAATAGGTTTTAGGGGTGTTATAGTTAGCTGGACATTTCACTCGAACAAAACCATTGAACTTCCTCCGATATAGTTAGTTGTCCTAACTACATCTCTGCTGATGATGTCACATATTACATCATTCTTGACATAGTCAGTGACATCACTGATGACATCTGAAATGACAACACTGATGACATCACTGATGACATGATCCACGTGACAATCAGATACACCTCATCATACACTAGTATAACCTTTCATCACTCACTGTAAAATAGAGAGTGCCAGATTTAAAACCATTGACACACCAATACAAGTTTCTATACACCCACTCAGTGATTCCTAGATCTATACACACATCTAATCACTTACCTATAGATTCACACATACATGCTGTCAATGATCAATAGAACACTATCAAATATACTTATACACCTATATCGACATTACACACCAGCACACATCCTAATCACTTATGAAGTCATCCTACTCACTTATGCAAACAATGGATCATACTTACTTTTACTTAGCTATACACTTATAAAAACACCACTTCATCTATTCATATAAATAATAGCTCATACTTAGTGTGTTTTAAAATCACTATAACAACTATACAGTTATCCATACAGTCACTCATACAATCACCGTGTCTTATGTATACTTATTTATATACAACAACTGACACATACACTGGCTTTTATTTTTCTAGTTTGTTGGACATGTACCATTGAGACATATATTTGCTCATCGCCACACCCATAAAGATATTCACTCACCCAAACAACTGTTATAAAATGTAGTTTTAACTTCATATACCTACTGAATCAACTATTCACACATCTTTGGGCAGTCACACAACCCCCAACGAACCACACACACATTCAATCTCCCATACAAATAGCCAGTTAACTAATCAATAAATAATATAGACTTTCACGCAGCTAGTAACCAACTAGTGCAGCAGTTTACACAACAACTGACAAAGTGATACAGATATTCACACAGTTTAGTCACTATCCAATATATTTAGTGAGACACTATAAATTAGTCAAGTAAATAGTCAATCACACTGCTACTAAATCCTCCATCCAGATATTTATATTTATATATCCACTCATTCTTCAATGCAAATTGCTATATATATAATACATATTTAAATAACGAACCTAACCACATTCTCTGGATGATGTCATCAGTGATGTCATCAGTGATGTCATTTGAGATGTCATCAGTGATGTCACTGACCATGTCATGAATGATGTAATATGTGACATCATCAGCAGTGGATTGTGGGCGCGCGAGATGAAGTTAGTACAACTAACTATATCGGAGGAATTTCAATGGTTTTGTTTGAGTGAAATGTCCAGCTAACTATAACACCCCTAAAACCTATTGTTTTTTCAGTGAATTTCTAAGGTTTGTTAAATGCTAATTCCTAACTATATCAGGCCTGAAACCTATGGTTTTTTCAGTGAATATATATATATATATATATATATATATATATATATATATATATATATATATATATATATATATATATATATTATCTACTGGCGGTTGCCAGTAGATAGTTATAGTTAGGACCGTGTTTTCATAGGAAATCCGCAACATTCTATTTGGAATAACTTTGGCGCCGATTGACGAATCCTCGCAAACTTTTCAAAATAGGTGGGGCGCTCTGCTCCGCTCCTTCCCTGAAAGTCTCAGGGGGATTCGTCAAGCGGGGGCTGAGAAAAAGGGAGGGTCCCAAAACGCGTTTTCCCCATGCATTTTTCCATAGGACCTTTAGTCCAAGCTACAGCCCGAACGGCTGAACAGAATTACTTAAAATTTGGCAGAGAGGTAGTCCTCAGTTCAGGGATGTGCCTTTTGCAGGTCTGGTGTAAATCTGTTCATTAGTTCCTGAGAAAATTGCAGTTAAAAGCATATATATATCTATAAGCGCGCACCGTGCGCGTACGGTAAGCATACCGTACGCGCACGGTGACGTGCGCGAGCGCAATTCTGATTGGTTGTTATAGATGTCAGTAAACATTCGAATCGGTCGAAATCAGGAAGTGTCGGCCGCCATTTTGTCTCTCGCAGTCTGAGGCAATGAAAAACAAAGGGGGAAAACGTGAGAAGGGGGCAGGATGGACAGGTCCTGACCCCCTAGCCTTTGTCAGGGGGTCACTGAAGGACCCCCAAGGGTAAAAAAAAAAATATTTTTTTTTGCGAAGAATCGCGGGGTGCGTGCACCGTACGCGCACGGCACGAACAACGCATCATGGGGGCTTGGTGCGCGAAGCGCACCAAGCGCCCACAGCGTGCGCACGGTGCGCGAAGCACACCGAGCGCGTACGGTACGGGCACGGTGAAAAAACGTTAAAAAAATAAATAAATACATAACTTAGCATTTAAAAAACCGTACAAATTCACTGAAAAAACCATAGGTTTCACACACGTTATAGTTAGGAATTAGCATTTAAAAAACCTTGCAAATTCACTTAAAAAACCATAGGTTTCACACATGTTATAGTTAGCTGGACATTTCACTTGTGAAAAACCATTGAAATTCCCCCGTTATAGTTAGTGCAGGCAACTATAACTCACGCAACCGCAATCCTCTGCTGATGACGTCAGATATTACATCACTGATGACATATGTGTCTTTCTGAAAAAAAATATTTGTAATATATGTATAGCTAAAAATTAATGGAAGAAGACATGGGTAAATAAGTGTCTAAATACAGTGATGTAATATCTGACGTCATCAGCAGAGGATTGCGGTCGCGTGAGTTATAGTTGCCTGCACTAATTATAACGGGGAAATTTCAATGGTTTTTCACGAGTGAAATGTCCAGCTAACTATAACATGTGTGAAACCTATGGTTTTTTAAGTGAATATATATATATATATATATATATATATATATATATATATATATATATATATATATATATATATATATATATATGTATATATATATATATATGCAAAAAAGAGAGAAAAAAGAAGCAGAGAACTCAAGTTTAGGTGGAAAGCAGCTCCAGTATAGAGCACTCTCAACACCAGTGACACTCTAAGGGGCATATTAACAAGGGCTTTATCTCCGCTTTTTTGGCTTTAAAAGCCAAAGAAGCGATGATAAAAATATCACCCTATCAACAACAGGGTGCTAACATGCAAAATCGCATGTTAGCACCCTTTTTCACTGCGCTTCCGTTTGCATCTCTAATGAGATGAAAAGTGGGCATTCCATAGCAAAATAATAGGAGAAATGTCGCTAAGCGACATTTCTCCTACTATCAAGCATCACACTAACCCTGTTAGAGAAAAAAAAGCAGCGCTAACCACGGTTAACGCTGCTTTTTTACGTCTGCTAATTTTCAGACTTAGCCATGTAATCCAATGGGAGGTGGATTACATGGCTAAGTCCACCATGGGCTATCAACAAGGATATCCCTATCCTTGTAGTTTTATCGCTGCATTACCAGCGATAACCTCCCAAAATGCCGCTATTGGTGGATTTTTTATCGCCTAGGCGGTTAGCTTTGTTAATAACGCGATAACCAGGCGATATTATCCAGCGATAGCGGGCGTTAAAAATTAATGCTAAGGGCCCTTAGCGTTAATTTTCTCTGTTCCTTGTTAATATGCTCCTAAATTTGCTCACCTCAAATGTCTGCTTTTCTATCAAAGTCTTTAAGCGCATAGGATTAGCACAGTGCCATTCACTCCGAGATCGAAAGGGACAAAGTCTTTTCCCATTTCTACAGCAAAGTCTTTAAGCATAGGATTAGCGCATTGCTTTTATGACACCCCTCAGGCTCGCATATGTATGGGAGGGCTAATATCACGAGTCTTTACACTGCAGTGGGGCACTCGACAGGGGTGCCCCTTGTCGCTGCTACTTTTTGCAGTGGCCATGGAACCGCTGGCAGAATCTCTGCAAAAACAGATGGATAACTGGGGAATAAAATTAGGTGACACAAACCACTTGGTCTCTATGTACGCAGATGATACTCTAATATTCCTCCGACAACCCACCCAAGCGATTCCCAAACTGTTGGAAATACTGAGTAAGTTTGGTGAACTTTCTGGACTAAAAACAAACTCTAATAAATCACTATTATTGCCGATAGGCCGGCTGGCCAGGAGGCCAAGGGAATCATTGCCAATAACTGGTTAACAATGGGTAGAAACTGACCCCAAATACCTGGGAATGAGGATGGCAAATACACCAGAGAGATATTTGAAATTAAACATATGGAGAGTAGTGGACAGGGTGAAGGGTTCAGTACGCTTCTGGCAGGGGCTACTATTGTCGCTCATGGGTAAAATCGCAATTTCAAAAATGATCGTTCTGCCGAGATGTCTCTATATGATTCAACATTCATTTTAGGAGATTCCTAATCACTTCTTTAAAGCACTAGATGAAATACTGATAGAGCTGTTGTGGGGATCAAAACGCAAGAGAGTGAGATTAAAGACTATGCAAACAACAGGGCATGATAGGGGGCTAGAAGTTCCTAATACTGAACTATATTACAAGGCCGTGCAGCTTCAACATGCAATTCAATGGCTATATCATAATGATAATTGGGAAAAGAGACTGTTGGCCGGAACATACGATGGTGACTCACTGGCGGGACACTTAATGAGAAGGGCTTGGGTATCGCGAGCCTGCCCATACATAATCCAACACGTGGCATGAGTATGGGAACGAGTAGTCAAAAAAGTGATAGGCCATGCCCCTTATGCGCCAGGCATGCCACGGTGGGTGATAAAACCCTACGCGAAAATAGCGGACAATATGTCCATCCATAAATGGAAAGAAGGCGGATGCCTGACAAGGGAAGACTTATTTTCAAATAAGCAATTCATCTCCTGCGAGGAGGCGGAGGAAGTATACAAGTTAGGACGGGGGCAATTTTTGCAATACAGAAGTGACTAGTGAGCTATGGGCGTCATTCTCGGAGGAACCACCAATTACAAAAGTGCTCCAGGCAATGCTCTTTATGGCACAGGGTGGCTGCCTAATCTCACATATGTATCGAGCACTTAGGGAGGACTTGAAAGCCCCAACCTTATCGATCCAGGCACGCTGGGAGGAATCCCTGGGAGGGCCCCTATCAGAACGAGAATGGATCAAAGTACACAAGGGAGTTAAGTAAGTGAACTCCAACCCGAGATTCAAATTGGTTCAATATAAATATATACATCAAATATCCCTCTTCCCCAAAACACTAAGTAAAATCTTTCCAACCCGGCCACCTGACTGCCCTAGATATAACGAAGGAGAGGTGGACTTTCTGCATGTGGTGTGGCACTCTCCGGTTATAGCATCCTATTGGACTGAAGTCATAGATAAGCTGGAAAAGGCCACAGGATGGACTATTTCTAAATAAATTAAAATAGTATTGCTGGGACTACTACCGGCCCTCAAAAACAAAAAGTTAAGCAGGAGATTAGTAATGTTGGGGCATATACTGGCAAAAAGACGAATTGCGATATCTTGGAAAAGCCCACACCCACCACGCATAAAAATGTGGCTAGGAGACATTTGCAAGTGGGCGACAGCACAAGCAATACATATGAAAAAGGTCAGACACGACGAAAAGCTGGAAGATGACCTAAGTGCATGGACGGTAATGCTGGCAGACATTTAGAGTATGTAAGCAACAACATCAACACCTACCGAGAATTCCCCATAACAATAATAAATAGAGATGGAAGGAAACTAGAAAACAAAATAAGATAGGAAAACTGGTGACACTATGGAGATTTAAATAAGACACGAGTGGTATTAGGACGAGAGGTCTACGGAGCTGAGCTGGGTGGGGGGGCGGGGAAAAGACAAAATATTACGTTAAAGAATTGGGAAAGTTTGATATGAATAATCATTGTTGTATAAGCTAACCCCCGACAGGAGGGGTAGAATGATGTACTGTGAGTTACTCTGGTACATAAATATGTATAGAACGATAATGTAATCCTAGAATTTGATGAGAACTAAATAATGATCTCTATTACTTGTGCAAAAACTCAATTAAAAATATTTTTTTTAAAGAATTAGCGCATTGCTATCCATGCTGAGCTGTAAAATGGTCAGAGCCTATCACCACTCCAGGCACAGTATTACAGCTTTGGATTGGTAAAATACCATCCAAGCCAACCCTTGATTCCTAAGAGCTTCAAACTGATCTATTTAAACCTAGCCCTAGATCCCTGAATAATAAATTTGTCACAAAGGATTTAAAGGCTATTTTTACACACTCACTCAACCCTGTCTTCACTCACTGCTACCACTCATAGAGCTCCACTTACAAACATGTCGAGCCCACCCATTCATGTTCAGTGTCTGAGTGAGGGTCCAATGATGAAGCATGCCACAGGTGGTACCTGTGGGTGAGGACCCTATATATATAGATATATATATATATTTCATTTTTCACACCATCTCAGAGAAAGTTTCCTATCTGAGAAATTGTGAAGCAAGCACCGATTTGCATAGGTGCATTACGCTCACTTGTCTCGGATACAGGCAAGACAGACTCACTAATAACTGGGTCTCCCTTCTCCTTGTGTTTATTGCATAGTAAAATAGGGAAGCCAAGGGTATACCCTTATCATATACTTCTCACTCCTCTTCAGTGTATAAATAAGGCTTCTAATGTTGCCAGTTCCTCAGCCCCGCTGTTTCTCATGCCTTACACACAGCCCTCTTTCCATAAATGTAGCTTCAAATCCAGAATATCTTTGAAGCTAGTCAGGTGGCTGGGGTAGATGCGGAAGCTGGTAGAATCCTGGCAGCAGACAGAACCAGTATAGAGAAGACAGACTTGCCTCTTATAGCAGGCCTGTGGCACAGCATGGCGGTGTCAGCATCTGTGTGGAATATCAGTGTCTCTGATGCCTATGGTACCAAGGCTACAGTGACTTAGGTATGCCCGGCACGGCAGAAGCTTGGGGCAGTAACTCTAGTGTTCATAGTACTACCTCGAGAGTCTTTATTAGACATGAAAAGTGAAACAAGCAGATGTTCCGTGTTCGGCTAAATCAACACCAACACCCCTCAAGAGTTGCCTCTCCGTTCAGTGCCAGAATAAGATTAGGTTTTGCTGGTACTCTAAGCTGTTCTCTTCGAATGGACAATTCTGGCTATGCACTGGCTCTAGCTTCGTTTTTCAAGACACCTGCTGGGGCCCTATCACAGATACAGCACATTTTCCTTGTTTGCACCAGGCCCACCTTTTAAAAGGTGCCCCCGGCACAAACAAGGAAAATGTGCTGCATTCGGATGAATTTGATGCTCCCAGGGCAGCTGCGAACTTGCATGTGAAAAACAGAGCGGCTGCTTTAAAGCCGCTCTATATTTCACAGTGCAGAGAGCATCCAGCCGTCACTTTGGAGGGGAATTAGAGATCCCCTTGCAGGAGGGTGCAGTAAGTGACCGCATTCGCCTGCAAGGAGATGTCTGTGGTGGTCCATGGGACCCTTTTTTCACCCTTCAGAAGAGTACCATCAGGTGGAGCACTGACAGTGTGCCACCATTTAGCTGGTGCATTGTCAGTCTGTCTCCTAACAGCTTCGTTGCTTCTGCGCCCACGTCTATAATATGGCACAGGTGCAGAGACAAAGGGATTCCTTTATTTGCATGGGGTCACGCCCCCATGCAAATGAGGAAACACCCTCTGATGATGTGTGCCGGTGCTATCTGTATTACAGAAGGAGAAGCGTCCCCGGGGCACTTCCGTAATACAGCCTCTTGCAGCAGATAACATTGGGCATTCGTTAATCAGGTGAAGTTCATTTTACAGAGACTTTATCATAAGAGTAAGCCCTTCCTTTTAATAGTAGATCACATTATCGACAAGCTGTTTCTGGTAGGAAAAACGGTATCACCAAAAAATTACCGATTGGAACAATTAATCTGCTATCAGCCATCCTCTGTTATGTTATGTTAACAGTGTTTCTATAGTGCACTAATCACCGTGGGGGTATCCAGGTGCTCCATAGCTGGTGTGTGAGGGCAGCCATAGAGTGCTTACTCGAAAAGTGAGGTTTCAGCTTCTTGCGAAAGTCAAGATGAGAGGAGGAGGCTCTAATGTGTTGCTGGAGGTCGTTCCAAGCTTTAGGAGGCAGGTATGAGAAGGCACGCCCCTTGCTCTGTTTTTGTGTGTGTGCAGTGTTTTCAAATGAGAGACCAGCAGAGCGGAGGTGTCTGGAAGGGTGGTGGAAGTGAAGGCTGTGTTCAGGTAGGCTGGGCCTGTGTTGTGGAGAGCTTTGTAGGTGTGGGAGAGGAGTGTGAAGTGTGCGTGCTTGTATATTGGGAGCCAGTGGAATTCTTTAAAGTGTGGTGTGATGTGGGCTTGGTGTGGGAGATTGGAGACTGGTCTAGCTGCTGCGTTTTGGATGGTCTGCAGTCTCCTTGTGAGCTAGTTGGTTATCCCTATGTACAGGGTGCTCCCATAGTCTAGTCTGCTGGTGATGAGGCCTTGGGTGCTTTACAAGTACAGATACTGAGACACACAAAAAGTAGTCCATACAGTATGCAGATTAGTAACCATAAAAGTAATTAAAGGTAGTCCAATTTGAGTTTTCTTTCTTTTATTCTCCGGTCTTGTCTTATCAGTTCGGTAAATCACACTGGCCACCGACACGTGTTTCGTCCTACAGACTTTTCAAGGCTGCAAACAACATATATACATATATAAACAAGCTAAAACCCTAAAATCGGACACGGCATACACATATACAACCATGCTTATACTCATAAAAATTGTCTGTGTATAACGACAATCTTCTATTTTTGTTAGATAGCAAAAGGGTCCAAAACCGTGCTGGACCATAGACAGGGACAAACCACCAAGCACATTCACTGTGAAAATAAGTACCACTGTCCGAGTGTAGAGTGTGCATGCTCAAAGTGCAGACCCGAAGACAGGCAGAAGAGGAAAATTGTCACTAGTGCATTCAAACGATTAATTTCATTTAAATCGAGTGTGAATATAGAGTGGCAAGTATACCCATCTCCATTTTGCTACCGTGATGTGCCATGCATACATACAGAAGGAAGCATGAGTCAGAAACCCTGACACAGTATATGATTCCTTACCTAAATGAATGGGAATAAAAAACGAGCCAGAAGTATCAAAAACACCGAGTCGCAGGCACAACTAAAACTTCGTACCATGTAGTTCGGAAGATAATCTATAAGGAACAATAGTACAAAAACAAGATTGTGTAAACAATCCTCCTTCGATTCCTCTGCCGTATTCAAGTTAAATCATACATTCTAATCACTATGGGACAATGGATTATTGAGGAAAAGACACAGCTAAACAGCGAGTTAACTTATTTTACCTTTAGAGACACTAACAAACACCACAGGTAACACAAACACTTCTGGTGAGAAAGTATCACCACCACTCCATATCTACAGGCACCATATTGTATCTGATAAGCAAACTAGTACCTTATTTGCTAGCTCACTGAGTACCCATCCCTTCCAATAACGGAATCCATGGCATATACGTAAAACGTTCGTAACCAAGGCAGTATTGAGGGTCGAAGCAAACGCTGGAGCTGGGACACGACCTATGCGTGGCCTGATAAGCCTAGAAAAAACATGTAATGAGCGATGTACACTAAGCTGTTAAACATAATACCTAAGGTGTCTGAACCTACAATTTAAGAACGCCATTCGAAACTGACCTGTAATTAGCCTGGATGCGAGAGCAAGTTCTTCCCCTACTACCAGGAACTGAAAGCAGCGTGTGCATTCACCCGATGATCAAGTACGTGTTTTACGAAGAATGGAAAAAGAAACAGGACTGAACAAAGTAGACGCAGGTGTTACCACCAACAAAGAGACCGCCATGTTGGTATAGAGAACCTCAAACACATTGAACTCCTGAAAGATGGCCACCGATCTGTGGCATATGCTATGATAGGTAATCACTACAAATAGAAGTGTGTGTATAGATGTTAATCCAGCCTATTAGGAACGCATGCAATATTATGGGAAGATAAGTTAGTAGCAAAGAACCCAGACATGGTTACCAGACAAGGTTATGTCCACAGTTATAAATGCTCGATAAGAATAGTTCCACCATTGTGATTAAATCAAAAACATGGTGTGTTCTCATATTTACAAAATATCAAAGGGGAATGGATCATTTGTACCTGAGTAACCAGGGTTCAATGTCCTTGCCGTCTTCCAATAAAAAACCCTCATTCCCGTACAAAGGCCGTGAGGCGGTATATCTTGCTTCTCCGCCTTGTTAAAAATGTGACAGCATCATCATTGGGTTTCTTTTTCTCGTATGCTCTCCTCCACCAGGAGGAGAAACCACTGGTTATTGCAGTAGTGATCAGTGATGAAAAGTGGAAGTGGTCAAGTGAAGTGAGTTAAAAAAGGGACCTCGCATTACCTAAACTGTACCTTTATTCAGTTCGGAATGGAGGAAGGTAAAAACAATATTGTGCGTGGGAAGACAAATTATTAGTCTAACACACTGGATTGTCCATGTGAACGGTCCACATGTTTCAGCCCCATAAAATTGCCCGGACGAGTCGGGGGGGCCTTCTTCAGGACCTAAAAATGTGGAGGCTGCGCGTTGTCACAGCCCAGGTGAGTGCGGCATTAGTTCACCAAATTAAACATAGGTCATAAAGTACCTAAGCTGTAAAAAAGAAACAGAAAGAGTTGATTTAATAATGTCTCATTTTGCATTAAAAATACTCTAACAGTAATGTGTGCTGTCGCAATGCTCATGTTATCGAAATAAAGAAGCAATTCTGATGCGAAGTGTGCACTTGAAGAGAATGATAAGCAGCTGAAAAAATGGCAATTCTCTATCCCTGTTTGGTACTAAAAATGCTAGGGGTGCCACGGATTCAACATCACTGCATATGGAGTAGGACAGACTCAAACCTTTGTATGTAGTTTAGTTATGATAAAACATAATTGTTAGCATATATCAAGGTAAATAGTTCAAGGAGGGGCGTGGCTTGATGCTGACGTAAGGAGCAGCGGACCTCGGAGCTCCTTCGTGGCCTTCCTCCACAGCAAGTTATCATGAGCAGCTGAGGGGGCCCCTGGCCTCATAGCTGGCAGCGGAAGTCCTTGTGTCCACCTGGGTGCAATTTTGAAGCGCTGCGGAGCCGGAGCATGCAGAAACTGGCGATTTTTCTCCCTGTTCGCGCTCCGGCAGAGCGGCGAACAAAATGGCGGCCGCACCTCGCCACAGCAGCCTTCGCGACTAAGGGTGCCCAAACGAGTCGAGAGAGCAGCGGGGTGAAGCCTGAGTTTAAGAGGACAGCGAGCGGTTAGCTGTGAGGGCAGCCGTAATTGACATAGAGGCAAGGTGAGGCTTGAGACGCGCTCAGCGGAGGACGCCTGACCCTAAAATGGCGGCGCAAGATACTTCAGGCGGGTCACGATGGTGAACACGGCCGCCGAGTGAGAGTGAGAGCAGCGATTGAGGTATCCCGAGCAGACAATTGTAACCTGCTCCTAGCGCCTGTCTTGGATATAACTTTTGGTGCTTGGGAGCGGAGCAGGTGAGGAGCCTTCAAACTGGCTGGTGCACACGACTCTGCGGCGAATGCCTAGGGGGAGGAATACGTGGAGGCCAGCGTTCACCACAGTGGACGCGGAATCCTGAAATTAAAGGGGGCTGGAAAGCATGTCGGCACAACTATAGCGCAAGCTGCATACCGCCTCGAGAGCTGGGAACTGCTACTCTGGATGTTTGGGGTTGCTGTGTAGCTCCAGACCCAGGCGCTGCCATAGGGAACAACGAGGAGGATGGTGCCGCTGGTGCCTGATCACTGAACCCTGAATGGGAGCTGGAACTGTACTGCTGCCCTACTTGGAGCTGCAGATGCGCTGAGTATCTGCTGATTGTTCTTGTGTGCCCGGGGCGACTGCCTGCATGAGGCTGTGACGGTCGAGAGGAGCGAGGCCAGTCCACCTCTACACGGGAGAGCCAGAGGATCTTGGGAGTGCGCACCCTACAATCTGGGGGGGAGACGACCACCCGGTTCCCCTTCTGAGCTGGCGAACCTGAATAGTACTCTCTACTGTGTAGCACCAAGTTAACGGCCTACTACGCCGGGGTATACCTCCTAAACTTTCCGGTACGCACTGCCTATACTGACTTTTCCTGACTCCCCTGTGCTCCCCCGCTGGAAGTTCTGTGTGCCCCACCGCAACCAGTCCGAATGGGCCGAACATCTCGCCGGAAGGGCTTCACTGCCTTACATGTGGAAACCACGGGGCAACAATCAGATGAAGAGGAGGATAGCTTTGGAGACCAAGATGGACGCCATAGGGGTGGATCTCAACCTCCTGAAGGATGACCTCAAGGAGCGGGTGAAAGCTACTGAGACGACTTTGGTAGAGGTTCCGGACGCATTCTCTACCCTGCAGCGCTCTCTGAAATTGGTAGAAGATAGGGTCAGGATCTTGGAGGTGAGAGTGGAGGACAGCGAGGGGCGCTCTCGCAGGAACAATCTGCGCATAGTGGGGGTCCCGGAACGAGAGGAAGGAGATGACGCTGTTCGGTATTTGGAGAATTGGCTTCGGACCGAGGTGGCCCCGGAGGGGCTCTCCCCCTTCTTCGGCCTTGAACGCGCACACAGGGTCCCAGCCAGACCTCCAAAGCCAGGCACACCCCCGCGTCCGATGGTCGTGCGATTGCTCCACTACCGCGACAGAGACCACATCTTGCAACAGGCGCGAGGAAAGCAGAACCTCCAAATCGCGAACGCTAGGGTGATGATCTTCCCGGATTTCACCAGGGAGGTGCAGAGACAGCGCACTTCCTTTCTTGCACTAAAGCGGAAACTCTGACATTGCAATTACCATACACCATGTTATTCCCCGCACGCCTCAGAGTAGTGGATGGGGCGGCTACTCATTTTTTCACCACACCACAAGATGCATGGCATTGGCTGGAGGCGTGAAAACCGGGAACGGGGGGTGATTCCCCGGCAGGCACAGAGGAACGCAGATCACCTGAGCCTTTGCGGTCACAGAGATCCATAACGCCGCCGGGACTCCAGCTTGAAAGGGACAGGGCTGTGAGGGCGGTTGCAGAGATCAGCCGAAGTGCAACTAGCCCGTGCTTCACTGTTGCTAGCCGTGACATGCGCAGACTTGAGACTTCTCCTGCCGGTAGCACAAGCGGGGACTCTGAACCTGAACTCCCTGTGGTTACACCCCAGACGGCGGACTTCCTCATGTGAAATGGATCCATGATGTTGGGTGAGAGAGGCCCGAGCTGGCGCTAGGGAGCAACTCCTGGTCGGGCTGAACTCTGGAGGCTGAGGTGTGGAGACCCCTACCATGAACGATAGCTAGGTGCCCTTCTGCTTGATATGGGTGGGGGGGATGACCAGGGGGGCTCTGGGTCCTATTGGGTCAGCACATGCCTCACCACGCTTAGTGACCAGTTGATTGTTGCATTAGTTTGGCTGGGAGCTAGTTCGAATGTACCTGTCCTGGGGAATGGGTGTTGGGGAGTTTCATGGGGTTGGGGGGTTACACAGGGGGTAGGCATGTCGCTGAGGTGGGGCAGGAGGGAAGACCGCTGAGGTTCAAGATATGGGTTCCACCGTAGGATTTAAATGTATGTCATGGAATGTCAGGGGCATGCACACTATGACACACCGGCACAAGATTCATGCATAATTGGTGAGGAGGGGGGTACAGATTGCTATGCTGCAGGAAATGCATTTAACACAGACGGGGTGGCACTACAGCATAGATGGAGGGGGCAGTTGTTCTACACCTCATACTCGGCCTTTGCCAGGGGAACATTGATCTGGATACGAGCGGGGGTCCCGTTTCAGAGCGCTAGGCAGCTGATTGACCCAGATGGTAGATACGTGGTAGCGGGACAGCTGGACAGTAGGGATATAGTGTTAGAGAGCCTCTACGCCCCAAATGTTGCTCAAGCTGGATTCTTTGAGCACCTTTCAGGGAAGCTGGTTCCCCTGTTGACGGGTTCAGTGCTGCTTGGGGGGGACTTTAATTGTGTTGCTGACGTGGACCTGGATCGCTCTCATCCACCTCTTCCAGATGCTCCCATGCAGACTTGCAGTGACTAGGTGGGCGTGGCAGTGCCAGTGGGGACTGATAGATACTTGGAGGGCCCACCACCCGGGGGATAGGGACTACTCATACTTCTCTGGGTTGCATGAGTTGCATGTTAGTCTGGACTCGTTCGTTTGCTCCCCAGAGGTGCACGGAGGGATTACCCATAGTGAATATTTGAACAGAACGATTTCTGATCAAAACCCGTTGCTACTATCGCTAGATTGGATACGGGCAAAGCCCGCTATTCCTACTTGGTGGTTGAGACTGGAGGCGCTAGAAGATCCGGTGTTTAAGACCTCGATTGGATCTGCGATTGACGTCTATTTCCTAGATAATGCTGGGTCTGCATTTAGCCTACTTATTGAATGGGACGTGTTCAAAACAGTAATCAGACAGAGGGCGTTGCATTGGGGAGGTGGTGGGAGTCCAAAAGGTGCTGACACAAGATGTGCTGAGGGCAGATAATAGGCTCCGAGACCTGGAAAAGGAGAGACCGAAACGACCTGATAGGCAGGAGGACCTGCTTGCGGCAAGCGAGGAGGTGGCGATGCAGGTGGAAAGGCTGCGCTCCTTTGTTTATACCAATCGGGCCCAAGCGGAACGGGACAAATCTGGGGCGCTGCTGGCGTGGTTGGCAATCCCGGCGCGTAGAGGCACGCCGATCCTGGAGATTAGGGACCAGGAGGGTGAGGCGTATTACATTCAACAAGCCATCAACACACACTTTCTGGACTATTATACCACTCTTTATCAGAGTAGGCTTGATCCTGGGGCTGCTAATGGAGTGGGGCTATTAGAGGGGATAGAACTCCCCCAGATTGATATCGAAGCGGCGGAGGAACTTCGTAAAGATGTTGAGGTGGGAGAAGTGCGCAGTGCTATCAAGCATATGGCTGGGAACAAGACGCCGGGGACGGATGGCCTTCTGGTGGAATTTTATTCTGCATTTGTAGATACCCTGGCCCCAAAGTTGGTCGCAGTATATAACAAAGTGCGGCTGGAGGGTTGTCTTCCTGCTTCCACAAGGGAGGCAATCATCGTGCCTCACTTTAAACCAGGTAGGCCGCCCTGGGACCGGACTGCATACAGACCGCTTGCCATGCTTAACCTGGACTATAAGATACTAAGTTGAATCCTGGCTAGTCGGCTGATGGCCCACATGTCGACGTCAGTTCACGTGGACCAGGCAGGATTTATCCCGGCTAGGAACACGGCGATGAACATAAGGAGGTTACTGCGTGTCCTGCGGGCGGACACCTATTGCAGGGAGGAGGCTTGTATTTTTGCGGTTGACATCGAGAAGGCCTTCGATAGTCTAGAGTGGCCATATCTTTTCGCGTTCCTTGAGCGCGTTTGGCCTGGGAGACTGCTTCGTGGGATGGACAGCGATCTTGTATAACAACTCCACTGCCAGGGTCTGAACAGGAGGGCTGATCTCTGCTGCTTGCAATGTGGGTAGGGGGACGAGGCAGGGTTGCCCGCTGTTGCCCCTGCTCTTTGCGCTGGCAATAGAGCGAATGGCTGTTCAGGCCCGATCGGGACGTCACTACCAGGGGTTATTAGTGGAGGGACACTTACAACACATAGCCCTGTATGCTGACGATCTACTATTATTTCTGGCTGACTCGGGGGAGGCCCTCCGGGGAAACAAGGGACTGCTGCATTCTCTGGGGGAGGCCGCAGGGCTTTGTGTGAACTGGTCCAAGTCCTGTCTTTTTCCGACACATCCAGGCAGGGATGGTACGCAGCCGGCGGAGGGGGGTCCCGTGGGAAACTAGCTGCTTGCCTTACCTTGGAACCCAGATCTATCACAACCCTAATGACATGTTGGAGGGCAATATAGGGCGGGCCGTACGTAAGGTAAAGACCTGTTTTGAGTTTTGGGGGAAGCTCCCGTTATCGGTAGCGGGCTGGGTTGCCTTGGTGAAAATGGTCACACTACCCAGGCTTCTCTATTTTTTTGGGACGCTTCCGATCTGGATCCCAACCCAGGTGTTCGTGCAGCTCAACACATTGCTCACAAGATTCTTGTAGGGTGTGGGGCACTGGAGGGTGGCCCTGGTCACCATGCAGCGACCCAGGGCCGAGGGAGGATTTGCCTTGCCGGATCTAGAGGCATATTACCATGCAGCGCAGTTACAATGGTTAACTAAATGGGTGGCTGGCCGAACTAGGGACCGGGAGGAGCCTGATGGGCCAGACCCTCCCTTGGCGCTGCTATCCCGGGTGCTGCTGCGCTTGCCCATAAGGAATGGGGTGCTCCCGACTGACTTGCAGGTGGTGCGCAAGTGTTGGAACCGATTGGCCAGGCGTGCGTGCACGTGCACCCCCTATGCTCCGGAGATCCCGCTGACGATATATGAAGCCTTACCACACGGAGGTGATTGGGTTAGATTACGGGACTGGGAGGAGGTGGGGATACTTAGTATAGGGGATCTATTTGAAGATGGCAACCTCCTACCTTTTAATGACCTGGTGGAGCGCCATGACCTACCACGCGGGGACTTCCTGCTGCACTGACAGCAGCCATTAGGAAACACTGGCGGGAGGGGATGGTGGAACCTCAGACCTCGTTGGCCTGCCAATATGTAGTAATGGCGGCGGGAACGTTCAAGGCGGTCACGTGTCTCTACAGGCGAATTACCCACAGCTTGCGAAAGGCCTTGTCGGCCCTATTTCTCAAATGGGAAGAGGATTTGGGGAACCCATTGGGGAGAAGCCATGGGGGGAATTGGTAGAACGGGCCTGGAAGTGTTCCAGGAACGCCCGCTTCCAGCTAATCCACTGTGCTGCATAGGGCTTACCTTACCCCGGGTAAGGTGAATGAATACTTCGGGGTTTCAACAGCGTGTTCACGGTGTAACCTGGAGGGGGCGGGGTTCCTCCACATGTTTTGGGACTGTCCACTTCTGGGAGAGTACTGGAGGGGAGTGACGTCTGAGTTGGCGGCGGCAACAGAAAGAGGGGTAGCGCTGACACCGAGCCGTTGTTTGTTGCATTGGTTTCCACATACTGCCAAGGCCAAAGTCACTAGCAAGTTTATAGACCTGGGGCTGGTCTTGGCCCAGAGGGAGATCACCAGCCACTGGAAGGCAAGGACTGGCCCCAACTTAGCGCGATGGACTAGGGAGTTAGTGAAATGGGCAGAAGCGGAGGGGAGCTGTAGATTGCGCATGGCCACCCGAACTGGGAGTAACAAATCTCTGGAAATGGCGCGTGCGTGGGTTGCACTGGTGGAGCTGGTAAAACACCCACCTGGCGATATTTCGGGCTCTCCTGACCGGGGGGAGCCAGCAGCAGATGACTGAGGTTGGGAGGCACTGATTGCTTAGAGGGCAGGGCGCAGATACGGCGGGGTGATCCTGGGTGAACACTTGTCCCTAACACTGACACTTGCGGTTTGGAATGCATGGACCACGGAGCATCACTGACCTGCCCACGGATCCAGCACCAAACCTTTTCTTAACTCAGCGACATGCCGGGGGGGTGGGAGGAGAGGGAAGAGGGGATAGTTGGGAGAGGGGAGGGGGGTTGTTAGAGTTGCAGGCTATAGATGGTGGCGGAGAGATAACAACTAATAGATCTCGCTGACTTATATTACAAGACGGAGGATGGGGTACCGGGGATTATCCCCCATTCAGATCACATTTCCCCATGTTAGGAGAGGGTTCCTTTTCTCCTTTTGCTTGCAGATGATTGCTGCTGTACTATGGAACTGTAATATCCTGCTAAGTACTCATTTTGTATTCAATCTGTCCACTTGCAGCCTTATTCAGGTACGTTCTTGTGCCTATATTTTTTTGATAACTCAATCAATCAATCAAGCTTTATTCGACAGTTGAGTCATAAAAACACATTACAATCATAACATAAAACAGTTAATAAATTATCTAAAAATTTAAAATTACAAATAAATCTCTCGACAACCATCGAATGCAATACTTAAGAAGCTATTAAGCCAATCTAAAACCAATCCATTTTACTTTTATATCAACATGGCGCAATTCAAGGGTCATACTGTTTTAATTACCAACCAAGATTAACTACATCTAATAGATGCTACAGAATGTGGGTGTATTAAAAACAATTTGCATTATACTCAGGGCTTTTGACCGTATACCCCAAGCCCACCCCAAAAACTTAGCCACAGCTATACAAATGGGGGGAGCAGAATCTGTGCGCAAGATACGCAGAGCTATAGCGTATCTCCTAATGCCCAAAAGTCTACAAATGGGCTTTATCCAGATTTTTCGAGGTACTGCATACATGGGACAAAAAAATAGTACATGCCCTACTGATTCACATACCTCTACACATCTATAGCACTTATCATTTTTGTTGTGTTGGCCCACCCATCTGGAGGTAAATTCAGCAACGGGTAAAGTACCCACCCGTAGCTGAAACTACAACTTACGATCGAGGGTTTTTTCGATTATATCCCAATACCTCTCTAGGGATGGACAAACTTTTAGATCAAGGAAACGACATGTTAGATGGGTAGAAAGTCCTTGTGTAGTTTCTACCCTGAATACCCATTCCCAGTATATTGTTTTCAACTTTTCCTTTGAAGGGAAAACAGCATTTAGTGGGTCATTCCAGAGATCGATCAGGCCCATGCTACCCAGAAGAGATTTGATCCCACGCAGCCAATGTATTTTGTTAAACAAATCAGATTTTATTACATCCATAAAGCCACTCCTATAGTGGATAAGTTCTCCTGTGCACCAAAGCCGGCGCCAATAAAGTATTGGGCGAAGCTTCACAAGATATTCAAGTGGCTTTTTACCAAGGTCCAATGATAGAGGTCGCAGTGGCGTGCTTGAAGGAAGATTTGTAATCTTGCGTAAAAACGCATTCTCAAGTACCATCAGGCTGTTCAAATTACCAAATCCCCAGAGCTCAGCCCCATATAAGCATGAGCTCAGAACCATCATCTCATAGACTTCTAATACTGGGGAGATCGGTTTTGTAAATGAGGCTTCAAATCTGGAGAGAAGAACACCTGATTTTTGTTTATGTATTAGTGCGGCACGATCTAATTGGCAGCCCCAGCGCATGTCTTTCTGCAATGTAATACCCAAATATGTAAATGAAGTAACCTGCTCCAGGGGTAAATTATTCATATAAAATCCTTCCCTTATATGATTTATGTTCATTAAAAGACATGAACTTGGTTTTTTCAGTGTTAACTTCCAGGCCCCTCACTTTGCAGAACTCTTCAAAGCACCCGAGTGCCTTTTGTAGACCACTTGGGGTCTTGGAGATAATCAACGTATCATCCGCAAACATGAGGATGGGGACACGTGACCCTGCCAATACCGGCGCGTCGGTGGGGGTCAGCAAGAGGAAGTCGGCCACCCCGTTGACAAAGAGCGAGAACAGGGTCGGCGCCAAGATGCACCCCTGCCGCACGCCCCTACCAACCGGAAAGTCCTCCGTCACCTCTCCCACACCCCCCCAACGGACCCGAGCGACATTACCCTCATGTAAGCGGATGACTACGGAAAGGAGTTCAGGTGCAATTCCCATTTCTCTCAAGACCTGCCAGAGCTTTCTACGTGGGACCAAATCAAAAGCCGCTTTTAGGTCCACAAACACTGCATATAAGGCACCCTTTCCTAGGACCACCGTCCTCCAATATAAAGTAACAAAACTGAAAACTTGGTCAATTGTACTTGTCCGACGTCGGAATCCAGCCTGCATTGGGCTTAGGATTTCCCGGTCTTCTATCCATGTTAAGATCTCGTATAGAAACATACGACCAATGATCTTCTGTATCGAGTCTATTAAGCTGATTGGCCTGTAGTTACCAGCTACAGACGTATCCCCCTTTTTGAATACCGGGACAATTTCAGCTCCCTTCCATGAGGAGGGGATATCAGCTCCCTGGGCGATTGCATTAGCAAGACGTGTAATATAACTACACCAGAGGTGTCTATCACTAATAAACACATCTGCTGGGATTCCGTCCATGCCAGGTGCTCTACACCCAGTCACTGTATCTAGGGCCCTTCCTACATCTATTGGTAAAAATATTGCCTTATCATAATAAACATGGCTAAAAGTATCACTAGAATTTTCTTCACAGGTTGCTGCATACTGTGGTTTAAAGTGGTCAACCCACGCATTCTGGGCCACGTTATTCTGTGGACGCTCTGGAATGCCACCCCTATCCCATTTGTATATATCCCAGATTAGCTTACCATTCTTACGCCTACAAGCATCAAGGAGATCCTTCCACTTTTCATTGTCCCACATTTCCTTTGCTTCTTTCAATGTCTTCCTATAATATAGCCTGGCAGACCTTACCAGTATTGAATCTTTCGTCTTAAGGGCACTGCCAAGTTTAACCTGGGCTTTCCTGCAGTCAAAATTGTACCATCCCCCGTTATTGTGATGCTTGGAGTTTCTTTTTGAGATAGGTTTAACAAAATATTCTCTCAAACCCTCAAAAAGCCTGTTATGAACTTCCACCACAGTCTGGCAGGAGTTCCAACCATCTACAGCTATACCAGGTACTTGTAATGCACCAGTTACTTCTTCTTTAATCGGTGTCGTAATTTTTGGGTCTCCCACAAACCTGCCCCATTTTAGATGGCGCATGTTATTAGACACAATTTATTCGGGCTCAAAATTGCCTTGCTGGGATACTAAATTACCAGATAAGGACAAATTAAATAGCGAGGCAAGTGGGTGGTGATCACTATCGGTTCGATTGATGACCATCATATCTCTAAGATGGGACCAAAGCTTCACGTGAACAAGCAAATAGTCTATTCGACTCGCCCTGCAGCCATTATCAAAGGTGTTCTTTCCGAGTTTATCTGACATACTTCTACCATTGGCTGCCCTCAAATGATTGCCTATGCACAATCCTTTTAACTGGATTGCTGCCTCTGTCCACCTTTTCACAGGAGCAATCTCGAGGGCTGGAATACCCCATCTAGCGTCCTCCTCTGTTGTAAACTGTGATATATCATGGCCCAAAGACTCAAAGGAGGTATTAAAATCGCCTGCTACTAGGGGTAAAGTGTTCAAGGGCAAAGAGTCTAATAAGTCTTCCAGTTCCTTTACGACCAGAGACTTTTTACCCCCCGGTAGGCCTCGTGCATACACATTAAACATTTCCAATTTAATCCTAGACTTAGAGATAATCCTTATTGATAATATATCATCACTAGTTCTTAAACCTTGGTTTACTTGCCACCCCAAATCCTGCCTTATCCATATAGTTAATCCGCCAGACGGGCGGCCTCTTATACTTTTTAATGCAGGGACATAAAAGTTGAGGAAGCCATTACAAAACACAGGATCTATTTTAGGGCCTAAGCCTGCAATGTTCCAGGATATTATAGACAGTGGTCCATTCTCTCTATGTTTTCCCTTATTGATGTCTAGACTCACTAATGGAGCACTTAGACCATCCCTCTCTGGGTGAGCCAATTTATCCTTAAAAATAGTGCCCATATTGGATTTGGTGCCATGCTCGTTATCTCCTCCTGCACCGCTTGGAGGGTGTAACGGACACCCCACCTCTTTCACCAAAATTAATGGGCTTGCCACTCCTGTCTGATTCAGGTCAGTTGTTATTGACCCAGCTAACGGATTTGGTTCACTACCAGGTCTAGCGACCACAGCTATATTTAATTGGTCTTCACCTTTCTTGAGGAGGGTTTGGGTTGGTTCAATTGTTATGTTCCTATCACCAAAATGGGCTGGCCGTCAGTCACAATCTTCCAGCCCAGAGGACCTAGCCATCCCATTATGTACATTAGACCCTCTGTTATTCCTGGCACAATTATCAAAACCTCTATGTCCTTGGTCGTCTGGGATGGGCTGTTGATGTACACAATAAAAAAAGGACAAAGGCAAAGAAAGAATGGGCGTACACGAATTTGACTTCTGCCAATTACAAATGTGTTCCACTGCCTTCTTGTCTCTAAAATTGATTATTATGCAATCTCCCACTATTGATTTGCTCTTGGGACCAACCCAATCAACTCGTCTTGCAAACAGAATTTCGGCTGAAACGTGCTGGGGTAAGGGGCGATTTAAATTAAGCCAAAAAACGCACTTATTCTTCAATTCCCTATAGTCCTCCCTTTTATCTGAGCCCAATGGTTTGACCCCTGCCAGTATCACCACATAAGGTGTGGACTCAGGTGGGAGGTGTATGCTTAGGGATTTTCTTGCTACTGAAGTGCTGGATACTTCCCTCCCCGATTGCACTGCTAATGAACTTTCATTAGCTGTTACCCTCCCTGCACTCACTGTGTTACATGCAAAACTCTTTTTAGTGACCCGGGTTTCCTGCCCCAATATTGGGGAGCTGACTTCGACTACAGTGGAAGTGGAAGTTGGAGCAACATTAGCAGTAGTAATGCATTTATCAGACAGCGTGCCAGACGATATAACAGACGCCTGACAGTTACTAGCATTCTTTAAACGAGTCTGTACTGATGCATGTGACAGCTCCAAGCATACCAATCTGTTTTCTATTGCATCCAATCTATCATAGATTGGAAGGCATGTTTTATAGAAGATTGATTCTATCTTTCCCCAAAAGTCATCTCCTAGGTCTTGCGACAGCTCTTTAGATGGAATCAGAAGAGGGGATGTTGTTCCGTCTCCAGGGCCAGGAATGGGTTTTCCCACAGGGGCAGGAATCATCTCCAATGCATTTTCAGGATTAGTTCTCCTTGCCTTTGCGTTTTGCCCTCCATTAGCCATATCCCCACGCTTCCTTTTAGGTCTCTGGCTGTGCATGTTCCCACTATTATTTGAGTTTAAGGTTTTCTCCTTGACATTAGTAGCAGAACGTGTCTTGACACTCTGAGACGCAACGTCGGTTTGGATGGGGTTTGTTTGTCTCGCTCTTAATCTAGTATTGAGATTAATTCCTTCGGATTCAGGAAGGCAGTGAGAGGGCCCTTCATGAAAAGGAGAACTGTTTGCTACCTCTCGTACCACAAGACTTACATCGTTATCAATTCTCTGTGTTTTATGGTGCGCCGGGGAACGAACATAAGCCAGTTGACCCAGAGAAGAACGTTTCTCTACCAGGGATCCCAAGGACAAACGTTTCTCTGTTTGATCAATTTCCTTTTCCAAAATAGACGAAACTCTCACCAAAAATTGATCTAATGTCCCAGCTATGGATTTTCGACCTCTGTCTGAAGCTGACGTCATTGTACTGCCGGAAATAATGACCGATTCAAGTCCTTTGTATTAACCGTATACAGTACTGGTGATTTTTAGTGCACCAGGGAGCAGCTATAATATTACTAACCTTGTCTGTTAATGTATGGGAGATGTCCCGTCCTGTCCTCGATCGGCCTCTAACGGGCTCAAACGGGCTTGCCCATGGCCCGGGCTTCGCCCGGCGCACGTCCGCGCTGCGGAAGTGAGGATAGGCTTTATAGTAGCGAGGTGAAATCCGCTACAGGTGTGGAACGCCAAGCCCCCTGGGACACGTAGTCCTGGTCCCGCTGCACTCTCCACAAAACAACAATGCGGATCCCGCGCCAGCGGGAGCGGCGAGGTCTCTTGTAGTAGCGAGGTGGAATACGCTACAGGTGTGGAACGCCAAGCCCCCTGGGACACGTAGTCCTGGTCCCGCTGCACTCTCCACAAAACAACGATGCGGCTCCAGCGCCAGCGGGAGCGGCGAGGTCTCTTGTAGTAGCGAGGTGGAATCCGCTACAGGTGTGGAACGCCAAGCCCCCTGGGACACGTAGTCCTGGTCCCGCTGCACTCTCCACAAAATAACTCAATAAAATGTGTTTAAAAAAAAAATCAAGGTAAATAGTTCAAGTGAAAACATGTACACAATACATCAGGGGAACGCTGATTCTTCATAATTAATAGGCCGTGTGTCATTTATTGTCCCCAGATGAGTCTCGGCATTTTCAGGATACTTGCAACATTAAAGTATGTACATGGATAAAAATAGCGCGCATAGTTGTATGCCCCTGACGAGTGCAGAGTTAGTGTCCCATGGTAGAGAGTAAGGTACTCTCAAAGGTTAATGACTGAAAATGGAGAGTGCACACACCGTTGCTTAAATACGGGCACTCAAGTGTATGTAGCATCTCTGTGTTTCAATGTACAATTAATACATATGGGGAGCGCACGATATTTACAGAAAGTCGGCTGCGCGTTTACATTTTTTCAATATATGGAGCAATATATTCTATATTCTTTTATTGTGAAAACTCTGCAGAGTTCATGAATTAGTATATTCTTTCATTCTAAAAAAATACATAGCGGAGGTCATGAATTAGTATGTTCTTGTATTTTAAAAGGCACTGCCCTTGTATTCAGTGTGTTTTCCTCTGCAGAGTTTTCATAATAAAATAATATATTAATTCATGACCTCCGTAATGGTGATAACATCATACCAGCATGAGGAGTCACACCCATGGACACTTAAAAGACTATCATCAGTCCTGTAATTGTATTAGGCACAACATCGATCTGACTTTACATAAGAACCCCTCCTCACTTGCACTTACCACCAGGCCATGAGGCCAGCACTATTCACGTCACGCCTTGTTGTGCGGAGTTGCGGACAGCCCCGAGCACCTTTGCCGCTTTGCGCAGTTACTATATTGCGCAGTAACATCTTTTACACGAAGGCATTCATGTGGGAATTGTGTGCCTTCTTATTAATTGAAAAACAAGGATTGTAAATGAAATTTTTGAAAATGGCTGGCTGAACCCCGATGTTTCCTCACTTCACTCATGGTCAGCGGTCAAATTGCATCCAAATGCCCGCTAAATTGATATTTTTGTGTGCAGGTTTTTTCTTCCTCATATTGAAAAGTTGATGTATGGAGCGCGCGGGAGTGTGCCAAAACTCCATGGCGCTGAAAAGGGTATTTATTTGTCAACCAGTTTTTCCTTCCTCTGGGTCGGGGGGGCTGGGAGCGGCTGAGTATGTGTGTCTCAGTCTGAGACACATCAGTGCTGAAACCAATCTTGGCATTTCCGAGGGAGCCCCTATAATCACGGGTTGCAACTTGTCATGATTCTATAGTATTACAAATGGAAAGAAATTGGCAGGGGAGGTGTATGCAGTGATCTTAAAAAATATATAGATGCCACAGGCGATAAATGCATTAGCCGTATTTGAAAATCATGGAAACTCGCCCGTTAAGTAATGCACGTACTTTGCCGGAAACTTGACAGCTCTTGTGCCAAGCAGCTATAAATAAGTCAGAAGGGTCTTTTTTAGTCGGCGAATTTGCCTCCTCGTGTTTATGTTTCGTAAACGTATCACTTTTAATCAGTTTTTTTTAATTGCCACGAGGGAGTGGGTCCCTCCCCCCTTAAAATAGTCTGGTCCCGGTCCGTCTAGTGCTGGTGCCCCGAGAGGGGTATTTTATTTCTCGTGATGTGGACGTACATGCTCACTGCGGCCTCGTGGTCTGTTTGACGTATGCTGCCCACAGCTCAGCTTCCAATCAGAACATGATGTGCACAAGGCCGCGGTTCGCACACAGGCGAGGCCAAGCCACGAGCTACTGAGACGACTTTAAAAACTGCAAATATATATGAGCTTTCCTTCGCTTTGCCGCGTTCAAAGAGTAATTAAAATAACAGCATCCTACATGTTATTGTTATTATTTTAAATATGAATTGCCTCTTGCGTTTGGCTATGTGTGTCACACAATGCATGTGTGATGGAAATCCTTAGTTTCTGGCATGTAAGGGGGGTGCGTTGCAGCACATTTCATGATTTCACAGTAGAGATAAAAAAGGATGTAGAAAGGAATGGTGAAGGGGGGCAAAAGAAGAGACAGGGGAGAGAAAAGAGCGTATGAAGTGCAAAGGTGAGAGACTACAAGACAGAGAGGGGTGAGATGGGGTAGGACAAGGTCAATAAGATGAAGAGGAAGAGGAAGGAAGAAAGCAATTACGAGGGAGTAGAATGTGGAGCACGCGAGAGGAAGAGAGAAGAGAGGTGAAGAAAGGGAAATGTTGCTATACATGTAATGTAAATGCAGAGATGAGAGGAAGTGTGAACGAGTGGTCTATTTATTTTATTCCTTGCCCCTTTCCTTCCTCACAGTGAGGAAGGAAAGGGGCAAGGAATAAAATAAATAGAGAAGGAGGGGAGACAAGAAAATGGAAATACAATGGAACGGAGGGAATTTCTCAACAATTTAATTTCAAGCCTATGGTCAGCATTTTTTGCATGTTTAAGCGGGAACCTGTTTTAATTTTTTTCTTCTCAAGTGTTGTATGCTAAAACACTGCTTCAGCGAAGTTCTTCCCAGTGGACCACCTTATTTATTTGATAAGATAACGCAGGCTGAATCGCACACCACACACCAGAGTCTTAGATTCCCTCATGAATGCTGCCTGTGCAGTGCCACCCTTCTGTCTACAGTACAGTCTACTGTCTGATGTTGTTGCACCAAGGATATTGCTAATGTTTTTCCTAGAGAGAGAGATCAGAGTTTTGTGTAATGGAAGTTTTGACTCATGGAAAGGTAGCGCAGAACTTCAGAAGGTTAATGTGCCTGCAGCTGCAAAGAACATGTACGTGATGCAGATCACAAAATGCACATGATGTAAATAGGTCAGTGAGTCACTGCATTTGTCAGAGAGATCATTTTGTTACTTGAAGTTTGTAAGTTGTTATCCTAACATACAACAGTGAGCTATTATTAACTGTCATCTAAGAGCTGCATGCAAACTGCAAGCAGGTAAAAATTGTAGCGTTATGTTTCCCCCCCCCCCAGTCTTTGTTTGAATCCTTCCCTCAGCATGCTCTGCATGAGGCTGTGGAAGCTTATCCCATGCTCAACCAAGAGGACCTCAAAAGTGAGCTGACTGTACTGTACTCAATGCCTGTGTACCGAAATGCCAGAGATGCCAGGGCTTTGCTGACTTTAATTCATAAACTTAATATGGAAAAGACATTTACAGAGACAGTGACTTTACTTAAAATTGTCATAACCACTCCTATGACAACAGCAGAGGCAGAACGATCTTTTTCCGCCTTAAAGAGGATTAAGACATTCCTAAGAAACACCATGCTTCAGGAAAGACTGAATGCTTTGGCAATGCTCTCTATAGAGAGCAAGTTAGTTCAAAATATCTCTGATTTTAACGTTCAAGTAATTGAAAACTTTGCTGCTCTTAAAGACAGACGTGCTGAGTTTAGATACAAAAAGTAAACATATGTATGTTCAATGCTGCTAGTTTCCGACCACCTGTTTAGTTGTTTGTTAAATAAAAAACACCTGTGAGGTACTCAGAAATGCATTATATCTCAAAGTCTGTTATGAAGCTCTGTGGTTATACTGAATAAGCAGCTACCTATGTTATATGACATGATCTCTTTATTACTGTAATAACTGCACTTTCTTCATTGCTTTATTAACCTTTCTGCTTTCTCAAATTTGCTTGAAAATGCACCATTTTTCCACTCTTTTTTCAAAATTTTCTCGGGGGGAAAACACCCCCGAACCCCCCTTAGGTTGTTCGGGCTCGCTCGCTACGCTCGCTCGCTATGCTGAAGTATGCCAAACATTTTACGCCCCACCACTTTCAAATGTCACCGTCCGCCACTGATACATATACTAACAGTACATCTGTCTATGTGGTCACTCCTGGGCGAGTACATTATGATCGCTCCTAACGTGCCTGTCTCACCTGGGGCACCGTAAGGAGAGCGAGCACAAGTCGTGCTGAGTAACCACGCCAGGTCAATACACCCGCCGGCAACCTGAGGGAAACCGTAATTAGGGACTCACAGGTATGCTGCATACAAAAGCGCTCACATTTGAGTCACGGCTTGTCCTTTATCAGCCGTACACCTTGAGGGCACTTCACTTTTTAACTCTGCTTCAAACGCGCTCTTTATCTTCTATGCAAAACACGCACTCCATATATTGAAAAAAGGTAAACGCGCAGCTGATTTTCTATAAATAACGTGCGCTCCCCATATGTATTAATTGTACATTGAAAGACAGAGATGCTACATACACTTGAGCGCCCGTATTTAAGCAACGGTGTGTGCGCTCTCCATTTTCAGTCATTAACCTTTGAGAGTACCTTACTCTCTACCATGAGACACTAACTTTGCACTCCTCAGGGGCATACAACTACGTGCGCTATTACCATCTGTGTACATACTTCAATGTTGCAAGTATCCTGAAAATGCAGAGACTCATCTGGGGACAATAAATGACACACAGCCTATTAATTATGAAGAATCAGCGTTCCCCTGATGTATTGTGTACATGTTTTCACTTGAACTATATACCTTGATATATGCTAACAATTATGTTTTATCATAACTAAACTACATACAAAGGTTTGAGTCTGTCCTGACACATGACACCTACTCCATATGTAGGGATGTTGACTCCGTGGCACCCCTAGCATTTTTAGTACTAAACAGGGATAGAGTATTGCCATTTTTCCTGCTGCTTATCATTCTCTTCAAGTGCACACTTCGCAGCAGAATAGCTTCTCTATTTAGATAACATGAGCATTGAGACAGCACACGTTACAGTGAGAGTATTTTAATGCAAAATGAGACATTATCAAATCAACTCTCTTTCTGTTTCGTTTTTACAGCTGAGGTACTTTAAGACCTATGTTTAAATTTGGTGAGGTAATACCGCACTCACCTGGGCTGTGACAACTCGCAGCCTCCACATATTTAGGTCCTTAAGAAGGCCCCCCGACCCGTCCGGGCAATTTTATGGGGCTGAAACATGTCAACCGTTCACATGGACAATCCAGTGCGTTAGACTGATAATTTGCCTTCCCACGCACAACACGGTTTGTACCTTCCTCCATTCCGAACTAAATCAAGCTACAGTTTAGGTAATGCGAGGTCCATTTTTTAACTCACTTCGCTTGAATACTTCCACTTTTCATCACTGATCACTACTGCAATAACCAGTGGTTTCTCCTCCTGGTGGAGGATAGCATACGAGAAAAAGAAACCAAATGATGATGCCGTCACATTTTCAACAAGGCGGAGAACCAAGATATACCGCCTCACGGCCTTTGTACGTGAATGAGGGTTTTTTATTGGAAGACGGCAAGGACATTCAAGCCTGGTTACTCAGGTACAAGTGATCCATTCCCCTTTGATATTTTGTATTACGACAAGGAAACCGAATGGATCGCAGCTTCTTCCTCTCCCCTTTTTTGATTAGATATGTGTTCTCATATTTACCAGAATTAAGCTAATTAAAAAAAATTGAAGAATACAAAAAATATAAAAACCACCCCTGGCCCGATAGGTGGTGTGTTTCTGCACACCCACCTTCAACTTGTACAGGCTTCAAATAATTTTTCTTGAGGAGGTTGATAGGCTAGGAACACCAATCACGATCTCCATATTGCGTCTGTGTTGTCAATAGATATCAAAGCATTCTTCCTGTGAATTATATTATGAATAATAGGTGGCTTGTTCCAGACCTCATGATATTTTGATTTTTGCCTATGCGACACAATAATGTGTATACAGCTAGATATACATATCAAACCATTTCAAAATGATACGTTTTTTTTTTTAATTGAATTTTATTAATAACAAAAGAAACAAAACATAGACATTCTGTTGATAAATTAATAAGCATAACAAACAATATAACAATCCATCATACATTTTGGTACCAGTGGATATCGCATACCATTACAGCACGCTGCAGCTAGCGTTATTAAATTGTACATGTTTATATTACAAATTTGACAATCCCCATATGTTGGCTCAGAGAAAGAAAAAGGGAACATCAATACAGAGTGTATATTATCCAAATACAATGCATCCATCATTTATCATGGTTTCATATTGAATAATCCATCTCACATGTCACCTTTTAGAACCCTATATGTGCACATGTTATAGAGGCCAATGGAATATTACGTAACATGCGATACTAGACAAGATTGTCATACATGGTCCATCGTTCTATCTGGTAGATATTACAAACCAGGTAGTTATAAATGGCCAATCAAAGTATGTAAACACACAGCAAAGTTGAGATCAGGAAGGAATGAAGTTCTCTGTCCAAATTTAGGCCCATATCTACAGCCCTCAATTGTATTAGCCACCGGCTTTCCAGTTGTTTGAGTAGCAAGGTTTTATTGCCACCTCGACTTCTGGGACCTAGTGTGTCAATTCCATGGAATTAAATTCCGAGATTTTCTTTCAGACCATGTGCATTGGTATAGTGTGCAGCAAACAGATATTCCGACTTGTTATTTTTAATAGGACACACGTGCTCTTGAATGCGATCCTTTAAAGGTCTTATTGTACTTCCCACATATATGAGACCATGCACACAAACCATGCAGTATACAACATATTTTGGGTTGCAATTTGTAAACCTGGTAATACTGTATGTCTTACAGGTATTGTATTGAAATTCAAGCATCCTGTTGTTGGCAAAGCAACACGTTACAACGTCCACATGTATAGAACCTAGGTGGCATCTTTGGCAAGGAGTAGTTTCTTTTCTGTAACTCCAGTTCTGTAGTAGGGGTATCTCTGTGATAGTCATAATCTAGTGAATAGTCCCGCCCATGTGCGGGGACCCTGGAGCAATAAAAAATAATCTCTTAAGGTGTCAAATTATGCAGACCTGCATCCACCCTTAAGAGAGAATTTAATTTAAAGACAGATAATGCAGCCTATACCCACAGGCTACACTGTCCAGTACTTCAACTAGAAAATTCAACCAACATCCACAAACAGCACTGCCTGTCCAGCTTTTCTCTACAAGGAAAAACCCTGCCTCTACCAGCAAAAGCCTCTGGAATGATAGAGAGGAAGGAATGGACAGACAAGCCCCATAGGCTGCCATTATGTGGCTCAGAACAGGATACTGTGCCTTTAAGAAAACTTTCCAGAACTTTCCCAGTATCCCAGAATGCACAGCAGGTCCCTTTTACTTTCAGTTCTTTTTGAAGGCGTAGCACGCCAGACCTGTAGCATTCCTTACATGAATAATCATCTCTCCACCGGGGAGGAGGGCGGGCGCTTATGACTATCACAGAGATACCCCTACTACAGAACTGGAGTTACAGAAAAGAAACTAATCCTTCTGTAGAAGGGGATCTCTGTGTATAGTCATAATCTAGTGAATAGAATGGCAAGCCCATCCCCACACCAAAACGGCGGTGGAGAAGAATATACAACACAACCACTACTGTGCGAACAAATTCCGCAGCGAGGCCTGCCCAACGTGAGCATCTGCCCTGGCATCCGTGTCCAGACAATAATGCTTAGCAAAGGTATGGACCGACCTCCAAGTGGCCGCCTTGCAGATTTCTGCAATCGGAACATTACGTAACAAAGCAGACGTGGCAGCTTTGCCCCTGGTGGAATGAGCCTCAGGTTTACCCCCTAAGGTCTTATTAGCCTTTTGATAACACAATTGCATGCAGGACACAATCCACCGAGAGATGGACTGCTTAGAGGTCGCGAGACCGGTCCTGACTGATCCATAATTAATAAAAAATCGGTCTGACCTACGAATATCCTTGGTCTTATCAAGATAAAACTTCAACACCCTCCGAACATCCAGGGAATGGAGAGACCTTTCCGCTGGCGAAGAGGGATTCTGAAAGAACGTAGGTAAAGTTATGGTCTGGTTGACATGAAAATCAGATATAACCTTAGGAAGAAATTTAGGGTGAGTACGCATAACAACCTTAGCAGCGTGAAATACAGTATAAGGTTCTTGACAACATAATGCCTGAAGTTCACTCACCCTGCGGGCCGATGTAATGGCCACTAGGAACGCCGCCTTCCAGGATAGGTGCTGCAACGAAGCCTTGTGAATGGGTTCAAAAGGCTCCTTCATCAGTCTGGACAGCACCACATTTAATTCCCAGGAAGGCGAGGGAAGTATGACAGGAGGAAACACTTTCTTCAAGCCTTCCAAAAAATCCTTGACCACAGGGATCTGAAAGAAGTAAGTCTATGAAGGGCATTTCCTGTAAGCAGTCAAAGCAGCCAGATGAACCTTAATGGAATGGAAATTAAGGCCGGACTGCGCCAAATGTAAAAGATATGGAAGGATGACATCTTCCTTACATGTCGTAGGGTCAAAGCTCTTGGACTTGCACCAGATACAGAACCTCTTCCACTTGTAGGCATAGGACGTCCTAGTGGAAGGCCGTTTAGACTCCTTCAGTATGTCCATACAATCTTCTGGTAGATTCAAATGGCCATATTGCACTATCTCAGGAGCCATGCCGCCAAACTCAAAGACGAGAGGTTGGGGTGCACCATCTGCCCCCCGAACTTCGTGAGAAGGTCCGGCCTGCATGGCAGCCGTATGTGAGGAAGGAGAGACCGGTGAAGTAGGTCCGTGAACCACCACTGTCTGGGCCATTCCGGAGCAATCAGGATCATCCGCGCCCCTGACTGGTACAGTTTGATGAGCACCGCCGGAATCAGGGGAATGGGTGGAAAAGCGTACAGAAAGCTGTTCGACCAGTCGATCCATAGCGCATTCCCCAGCGTCCCCCGCTGGTAGTACCTGGATGCGAAGTCTCGGCATTTGCTGTTTCGGCGGTGGCGAACAGATCTACGTCTGGAGTCCCCCACCTTGCGAAGACTTCTCCTAGTACCTCGTCGTTTATGACCCACTCGTGGCTTTCCTGAATCAGTGGGTCCGCCTGAACATTCTGCACCCCTGGCAGATGCGTGGCCGTAATCGTCAGTCCTCGGGCCAGAAGCCAGTGCCAGATCGCCTGCGCCTCCTGCGACAGAGTGCGCGATCTCGACCCCCCCTGCTTGTTGAGGTAATACATAGTGGTTGTATTGTCCGTCTGTATCAGCAGCGAGGTGGTCTGGAAGGACGGAAGGAAGGCCTTCAACGCCAGGAAGACAGCTCTGAGTTCCAGGAAATTGATGTGGTACGTCGACTCCAACGGGGACCACTTTCCTTGAATCTGCAATTCCCCGGAATGCGCTCCCCAACCTTGGAGAGACGCATCCGTCTCGATACTCGTCTCGGGAATGTCCTTGTGGAAGGGAACCCCCCTGAGGAGGTTCTCCGCCGAACACCACCACTTCAGAGACTGAAGAGCATGCAGAGACAGCCGTATCTTGTCGTCCCAAGAACCTGTCCTCTGATCCCACTGGTCCTCCAAGCACTCCTGCAGTGGTCTCATGTGCAGCCGTGCGTGAGGCGTGAGGAAGATACAGGAGGCCATCGATCCGTCGTCGATGGAGCAGTCCTGAGGTCCTGAGCTTTCCGAAGGAGTGATAACCGTCTCTCCTCCGAAGGAGATACGCTTGCTGACCGCGTATCGATGGAGGCTCCCAAGTACTGTATGCACTGGACCGGAGTCGGGACCGATTTGGACATGTTGACGTGTAACCCCAGCTTGTTCAAGAGAACGCACGTCCACCGGAAGTGTTCTTGCGCTTCCGAGAAGGATGAGGCCTTGATCAACCAATCGTCCAGGTACGGGTAGACAAACACCTTGTTCCTCCGCAGGTGTGCCGCCACCACCGCCATGCACTTCAAGAAGGTCCTGGGTGCAGACTTTAGCCCGAATGGCAGTACTGTGTATTGATAGTGATTGGCGCCGACTTGGAATCGCAGGAACTTCCTGTGTTTCCGTGCAATGGGCACATAGAAGTACGCATCCTGTGGATCTATGGCACAGAGCCAGTCTCCCCGTTGCAGCTGAGGGTAAATCTGATGCAACGATAGCATGCGAAACTTCTCTCTGCGAATCCATTTGTTTGCCTGCCGCAAATCCAGAATGGGCCTGAACTCGTTCTTGTCCTTCTTGCGAACGAGGAAGAACCGAGAGTACAGACCTCTTCCCCTTTGAGACAGAGGTACCTCTTCTACCGCCTTTTTTCTCAACAAGATGTCTGCCTCCGCCTGGAGCTCTCGCAGCTGAAACTGAGAGCTTACCGGCGGAATCGCTGGAGGCGGGCTGATAAACCGAAGACTGTATCCATTGCAAACAATATTCAGCACCCACTTGTCTTGAGTAATTTTTCTCCACTCTGCCGGAAAAAATTGAATGCTTCCCCCCACTGGAGTGGGTAACGGTTGCAGGGGAAGTAGTCGCTCAGGGTCGACACCCGGCCGGGCCCTTGGTAGTAGTAGTGGCCTGCTGGCCTCCTCTACCCTTCTGGCGTTTCTGGAAGGGTTTCCGGAACTGCTGCTGTTGGTGCTGCTGCTGTCCCGAACCCTGCCCACGCCCTCTGCCCGTAGACCCGAACCGTCTCTGGAACGGGCGCTTCTTCTTCTCGGCCTTCTCCAACCCGACAGCCGTCAGGGTCTCCGCCTCCGTCTTCATGCGGGCCATCTCATCATTCGCATGTTTACCAAACAGGGTTTCCCCCGAGAAGGGCAGATTGGCTACTCTGTGCTGAGCCTCTGGCTTGAGTGACGTCAGGCGCAGCCAAGAGTGACGCCTTTGGTGGACACCATGACAGTAGGCGTGCGCCGCCAACAAGGAGAAATCCGCTGCCGCACTGATGACCTGGTTCGAAACCAGCATACCCTCTTGCACCGTTTCCAGGAAGTCCTCCTTCCTGTCCCGAGGCAGCAGGTCCGCATACTGTTGGAGGGACTCCCACAGGGCCCGGTCGTAATGCCCCAACAGCGTCCCCGCACTCGCCGCCTTCATGGTGGTAGATGCGGTCCCACACACCTTCCTGCCCGCCGAGTCCAGCCAGCGGCTGTCCTTGTCAGGCGGAACCGTCGATGAAGGCGCGGTCGCATGCTGTTTCCTCGCCGCCGTCACGATGACAGAGTCCGGCTTCGGGTCCATCCTTAAAAAAGCAGGGTCCGAGTCCGGGGCCCGATACTTCTTCAGGAGCCGTGAGGGGGCGGATTTCGTCACCGCGGGAGTGAGGAACAACTCCAACGTGGGTTCCACCAGTCCCGGCACTAGAGGCAGCAGGGGGCAAGACAGGTGTTTTTTGTGTAGAGTCTCGAATATCACGGACGTCGTGGGTGTCGGTACCGTCACCGTGATTCCCAACTTGGCTGCACCCCTCAGCAGCACCTCCTGGAAGGAGACTAGATCATCCACAGGAGACACCCTAGTCCCCGGTGAGTCCGACAGCGTCGGTGAGAAATCCCTGGCCGAGGACCGTGTGCGCGACCTGGACCTGTGCCTCCTATGGCACCGTCCTGATGTTGACGACGACGACCGCCCACGGCTCCGCGACCTTCTCCTCCTGACGGAGTGGGAGCGCGACCTCCTCGGCTTCGGCCTGTCCGCCGGTCTAGCCGGGCCCGGCGACCGTGGGTGTCGTGGCCTCGGCGTCCCCTGCGGTGGAGTCGGATACCTGGGCAGGGAGACCGACTGTAGCGGAACTGCAGGTGGCCCCAACGGAGGGGGAGGTGGTATAGACCGAGGAGGGGGAGGTGGAGGTGGTGACGCAGGCGGTGGTGGTGGAGGCGGTGGAGGAGGAGGAGGAGGAGTTGGTGGTGGTGGTGGCGGAGGTGGCGATGGCGTAGGGATCCGAGGAGGTGTATACACCACGGAGTACACCGATCCCGGCGACTCCGTTCCCCTATTACTCCTGGCGTCAGGGCTCCCCCTGCGCCGTCTCGACGACGAACCCCTCCTCGACGTCGATCGCCTCCTCGACGTCGGTCTCCTCGACGGTGACCGCCTCGACGTCGATCTTCGTGACGTCGATCTCCTCGACGTCGATCTCCTCGACGGCGACCGCCTCCACAGCGACCGCCGCCTCGACACCGGGTGTCGGCTGGCTCGCGACGTCGAGGAGCCCCTCGACGGCGACCTTCTTCTCTTCGCCGACGGCGATCGTCAATCTCCCCTCGACGGCGAGCGCCGACGCAGGGCCTGATCTCGACGCCGATGGCTTGATGGCGACGTCGACGGCGTCGTTGCAGAAGATGCCGATGTCGTCACGGTGGCCTGTTCAGCTCCTTCGACGTCGATCGTCGACGCCGCTTCTCCCCAGAGCCCTGGGGAGATGGCGAACAGACCGTAGTCATCCCCCTCGACGCTGCCGTCGACGCCCTCGACGGGGAGTGGGGACGCTTGCTGGTCTTCCTGCCCCTGGGGAGCCCCCCAGAGGCCTCAGCATGGGCAGAATCAGCCCCTCCAGACCCACCTCGTGCCTTCAGCCTTCTGTCCGCCAGGACCTGAAGCCTGATCTTCATCCTCTCTCTCAGGGTCCTGGCTGAAAAAGAGCGGCAAATCTCACACTCCTCCGGCACGTGGGACTGGGGAAGGCAGACGATGCACACCCTGTGTGGGTCTGACTTAGCCTTTTTCCTTTCACAATCAGGACACTTGTCGAACAAGCCAGGCATGCTGACAACACCAGAAGGAAAGGACTTTACTAACACTAAATCAAAAGTAACAAATAAACCCTTGAAAAGGGAGAGCTCAGTGCTTCAGGGTCCTGCTAGCAGGAGCCGGAAAAAAGAACTGAAAGTAAAAGGGACCTGCTGTGCATTCTGGGATACTGGGAAAGTTCTGGAAAGTTTTCTTAAAGGCACAGTATCCTGTTCTGAGCCACATAATGGCAGCCTATGGGGCTTGTCTGTCCATTCCTTCCTCTCTATCATTCCAGAGGCTTATGCTGGTAGAGGCAGGGTTTTTCCTTGTAGAGAAAAGCTGGACAGGCAGTGCTGTTTGTGGATGTTGGTGGAATTTTCTAGTTGAAGTACTGGACAGTGTAGCCTGTGGGTATAGGCTGCATTATCTGTCTTTAAATTAAATTCTCTCTTAAGGGTGGATGCAGGTCTGCATGATTTGACACCTTAAGAGATTATTTTTTATTGGTCCGGGGTCCCCGCACATGGACGGGACTATTCACTAGATTATGACTATACACAGAGATCCCCTACTACAGAACCAAGTGTTAGCTTCAGAGGATATAAGGTAACTGTGGCAAAGGGTCTGTCGAATGGTTCTACCCCTGCTATATATGACGTTGGGCTTGTTAGTAATCAATCCCTTCTGATTCCATCCATCTGCAGAATTTGCCAGTGTTTGGACATCATCCTGTATAGATCAGTACTCAATCCACTAAATGGTGTGACCATAGCGTTTTATTTTTACCAGATCATTGGTGGTAGGTTTCTTAGCTTCATTGGCTGTCCTATTACGTAACAAATCTTCACATTGTATCTTTCGAATCTTATTTTTAGCCTCCTCAAGGACCTCAGTAGAATAAACCCTGTTTCTGAACCTGTTTTCTAGCTTTTGAAGTTCTAATTGAAAGCATGCATCAGAGCTATAATTTTGCCAAATTCTAACCATTACACCAAAGGGGATAACTTTTATTTGCGTTTGGGGATGGGCACTAGAAGCATGCAAAACCCCATTGCAAGCAGTTTGTTTTCTGTAAAGTTTAGATCTAATGTGTTTGCCCTCCACAAACAATGTAGTGTCCAAATAATCAATCCTTTTAGTGCTGTATTGGTATGTAAACTAGATGTTGAAACTGTTCAGTGTAATAGCATCCCCCGACCAAAACAGTAGAACATCATCCATGTATCGGAGCCATAAGATGATGTGTTTGGTGAAATCAGAAGCGCAAAGTGTCAAATGTGCGTTTTTTCATAGAGGCCCATGTACAGATTGGCAAAGGAAGGTTTTGCCAATCTGTACATGGGCCTCTATGATGCTGATACCAATCTCCATTGTGCATAATAAACTTATTGTCAAGAACCAGTGTAATGATGTCCATAAGCATCTCATTATGATCCACCATGGTAGCACTTCTGGTGTCAAGGAAATGTTGAACAGCAGCTAACCCACTAGATTTCGCAATACAAGTGTAGAGAGAATTAACATCTAGTGTGGCCAATATATGTCCTTCTGTCCATTCAAAGTCAGCATCTTTGCTCAATAAATCCTTTGTTTCTTTTAGATATGGGGGGAGATTGCACATCAGGGGCTGTAAAAACAAATTTATATACTCAGCTTTTCTGTTGGTGACCCAATGCTGAAAATAATGGGTCTGCCCGGTGGAAAGGCCCCAGTTTTATGCACCTTCGGTAGAATGTAAATGCAAGGAGCTGTGGGCGTAGAATTAAACAAATACCTTTACTCCTTATCTGTCATTAGTCCCTGAGCCCTCAATGTCTTAATCTAGTCTCTGTGCGACTCCTGGTGTCCTTGAGTGGATTGCGAGTTGTTTTTTTGTATGCTGAGGCATCCGATAGTTGTTGGTCTATTTCCTGAATATAGTCGTTATTATTCATCACAACTATATTGCCCCCTTTAACTGCCTCTTTTATGATGATATTGGTGTTCTTGGCCAAAGTCTGTAAGGCCCCCTCTTTCACCCTTAGTGATGTTATGTCTAAAGTTTTTATGACCAGAATTATATTCTTCTTCTAATCTGTAAAGATCTTTAATCATGGTAAAAGATGTCAATCACATTATCCGCAGGTAGGTTCGGAGTAAATCTAGACCTTTGTTTTAGTCCACTGTTTAAATCAGTGTTGGAATTGATGTTTAGGTCTTGAAGGATTTGTGCAAATGCCGGTGTGTTTACATCTCCTTGCTCCAATGACAATAGTAACTGCACATCCTGTATGTCCTCTATGGTCATGTTACATTCTGTTTCTACACTGGTGGACAGAGCATCGGAAACAGCCTTGTTGGAAAATTATTTTTTCAATTTGAGAGTACGTATGAATTTAAAAAGATTGATATGCATATTTGTGGAATAAGGAAGATACGCGGACAAAAAGGCATTCGCAAAGGGCGTAGCCACTGGTCTTTGTTTGCTTTGTGTCAATAATTAGGGCTTGGGTGATTGTTTTCCTGGTGTTGTCTGGTAGATACTAGAAGATTTTCTTCAGCATCCTTAGGGGGTTGAAGCATGACAAGACCACTGAACTGACTTGGGTGGTCATGTCCAGTTTGTTGTCTAGGATGAGTCAGAAGTTTCTCGTTTGTAAGCAAGGCGTGGTGGTGGGTTTAAGGTCTGTGGGCCACCAGGTGGAGTCCCATGGCGAGGCGTCTTTCCCGAAGTCCACCATCTTGGTCTTTCCAAATTAAGTTTGAGGCAATTGGATTTCATCCAGGTGGCCACTTTGGTCATGCATGTGATGAACTTGTTCCTGGTGTTAGGTGTTTTGTTCAAGAGGAAAAGTATCAATTGTGTGTCGTCGGCTTAAGTGAGAATGTTTATGTAGTCGGTTCGTATGACATTGGCCAGAGGAGTCAAGTGGATGTTGAAGAGACTCGGGCTGAGCGAGGAGCCCTGCAGGACTCCGTAGATTAGATCTTGTGCTTCGAAGCATAGCGCTGCGGAGGACACACTGGGTCTCCATAAGATCCTAATTGCAGAAAACTGGGACACAATACAATGAGAACTCCTGAGCAGTGATGAGGCCCTAGAGCCCGATGCTGACCCTACAGCGGGTGAATAGAAACGGAGCCCCCTCACATGTAACATGTAGCTAAACATACTTAGCGATACGTGTGTTGGTGATGCGCTGCGCCTACACAGACACATGCCGATTTAACTAGAGTGTGGTGCCCCCGCACCCTCTCCGTGACACGCAAGCCACTCCTCAGGCACTGGTGTAGTGGCATAATCTACACTCCAGCAGCCCATGAGCATTCTGCCCGCCCATGCCCCCCACCCAGTTAATCATAGTTACCCCGATACCCCCACCGCATTACACCCCCAGCAGTACCGGCATAAGGAAGCAGCGAGAAAGCACTTCACGGGGAGATGACTCCTCCGGCACGCAGCCTAGCTTGAGCTGCACCTGCCAGAACGATACATACAGTGACTGAGTGCCACAACATGCCGGGGGAGACATGCCCCAATGGTTTGATTGTTTACTGCCATCAATGTCCTCACAATTTGTCTAAAATGTCAACTGTTCACTTTCTGAAATTAAAAGGCTGGTTCTCCAGATGTATTATGATACCTCAACAGCCGGCGGGTATCCCACATTTGTACTGTTGCCTTATCATCCAGATTACAAAGTGTTGTACTCTCCTCCATTAACAGGTACTGTGAATGTTTGGGTTCAGGCATTGCGAAACGTTGTGGATTGTAATAAAATGTTGCCTCATGAAAATACAATAAACAGATTAAAAAAAAACAAAAAGATTAGATCTTGTACTTCAGAGGAGTAGGAATGCATGTTGACCGTTTGGGTTCTTTCAGTGAGGAAGGAGCAGATCCATTTAAGGGCGTGTCCCTGGATGCTTGCTTTGTGGAGTTGTCAAATTAGGATGGGATGAAAGATGGTGTTAAAGGCTGCTGATAGGTCTGGAAAGATTAGGGCTGCAGCTTCCCCACTGTCGAGGATCATCTGGATGTCATTCACTGCTGCTATTAGGGTAGTTCCTGTACTGTGGTTGGATCTAAATCCTGATTGTGTGATCAAGAAGCTGATGTTTGGCTAGATGGTCGGAGAGGCGCTTGTTATTGGCTTTTTTAAAGACTTTGGCTGGGTACGGAAGGAGGTATATTGGTCAGTAATTGGTGAGTTTGGTCAGGTCGGCTGAGGGTTTCTTTAGGTCGTTGATGGCGGCATGTTAACATGGTTCCAGAAATGTGGCTGTACTGATGGAGGTGTTGAGGATGGGATGAAGGTCTCGCTAATAGGGATCACTCCTTTTAGAGAGGCCCTTTTTGTGGGGGGCAGGGGACCGTCAGGCGCCAGAGTGAATGGTCTTCATGATTGTTGTGGTTTCTTCTGTTCTATTGGGGTCCCATGTGGTGATTGTGTTGTATTTGTTCATTACTGGGAGACATATGGAGAGGGTCAGCGGGTCCAGCTGTGGGGATAAGTTGCTGTATAAGGTTGTGATTTTGTTGCAAAAGAAATTTGAGAAGTTGTTACACAGATCTTGTGAGGACCGGATGCTGCCGGTGGCAGCTGTGGGTGTGGTGAAGTCATTGACTATTGTGAGCATTTCTTTGCTGCTGTTGAAGCTGGCATTTATTTGTTTGACTAGGGCCTTTCTCTTGGTGTCTCTGATTAGCTGGTGGTACCTTCTCTGGGCAGCGTTGAAAGCATCTTTTTCTGCTTCCCCTTTGCTGGTTCTCCATTGCCGTGCCAGTTGTTTATAGAGTTGTGTGGTCATTGTGAGGTCTTCTGTGTACCACCTGGTTGTGTTCTAAATATTGCTGCGTGGCTTTGTTTTATGGGGGAAAGAGGGACAAGTCCCAACAGGAAACTTGGACACGACGTGCACAACTATCAAGCAATATATTGACAACTCAACAATGACACACTTGGCAATTGTTGAACGATTAATCACTTTTATTCAAACCAGTGATTCACATATTCATTGAAATGATTTGGATTTTTGGACGCGCTAATCCTACCTTTTCACTCGCCGTGAGGGGAACGGCTGCCATTCACCTCCCGCCTGCCTGCCTGCCTCCAACGTCGCATCATTTCCAGCCGTGAGGGGAATGGCTCTGCGGTGGGACTGCCCATCCCAGGGGGCATTGCGCCGAGGACGCGCCGGACGTCACCAGAGATCGCCGGAGGCCCTCAAAAGCACTGAGCGCCTCCCGCAGTGCGGGACGCGCTAATCCTACCTTTTCACTCGCCGTGAGGGGGACGGCTGCCATTCACCTCCCGCCTGCCTGCCTGCCTCCAACGTCACATCATTTCCAGCCGTGAGGGGAACGGCTCTGCGGTGGGACTGCCCATCCCAGGGGGCATTGCGCCGAGGACGAGTCGGACGTCACCAGAGGGCGCCGGAGGCCATCAAAAACACTGAGCGCCTCCCGCAGCGCGGAACGCGCTAATCCTACCTTTTCACTCGCCGTGAGGGGAACGGCTGCCATTCACCTCCCGCCTGCCTGCCTGCCTCCAACGTCGCATCATTTCCAGCCGTGAGGGGAACGGCTCTGCGGTGGGACTGCCCATCCCAGGGGGCATTGCGCCGAGGACGCGCCGGACGTCACCAGAGGGCGCCGGAGGCCCTCAAAAGCACTGAGCGCCTCCCGCAGCGCGGGACGCGCGCGGGCTCGCCCGGGCCAAGGGCGGGCCCGTCCGTGCCCGTCAGGGGCCGAGGGAGGCCGGGCTGGGCCACCTCTCTTCCCTTTCATATATTGTTTTCCCGTACCCGTATTTGTAAGTACTCCTAAGAGCACTATACATTAACAATATTATGGCCCTGAGGAATAGCAGAAGTAAAATGGGTACCGGGACCTTAACCGGTACCCTTGATAACTTTATCATTAGGGCCAACTAAGTTATTGACCAAGGGATTACGCTGATGGAGCGGCGGGTTTCCCAAGACTTAGCCATTGCTAGAAGATCCTCTTTGGGGTATTTTGCTAATGTGCGGTCTCCCAATTCCCATGGTCAGTCTAGTGGTAATACTGTTCCGGTGATTTCTGAATCTATGCACGCAATATCGACTGACCGAGATTTGGATTGCATTAGACCGGGGGAGCAATCAAGGGTCTCGGTTTCACCAGCTCTATCACCTCCTATAGTGGCTAGCCCTGTCAAGACTCCTAATACCAGGCTTTTACGGGAGAGACGCCAAGGGGCAACTACAAAGCGCAAACAAGGCCAGGTTTGCGCCAATAAAGACAAGAGAGGGAAGTCGATAAAAAATAAATTGCCTATCACTGTACCTGTACTTAATGCTAGGAAGCAGGCCATTACTAACCCTCCGGACACCCTTGCCGCATCAGTAGAACATTCAATAACTATGGGAACGATACCACAGGTTAAGGATAAGGATAATTGTGAGGGGGTGAGGGCGCTGATTGAGGACGCCATTTTAGCCAAACTGAGTGATCTATTTAGCCTTCTCCTCCGCCCAGTTGAAGCCAGATTAACTAAGATTGAACAGCAGCTTAATAAGATTGGACTTGTTTCCTCGGAAATTCTAGATTTCCAAAAAAAAGAATTTATGCCTAGAGACTTTGTACCTTTCAATGACCATGGGGGAGGAATTAATGTTATAGAACCTGCACGCCCCGCAACTGCTACTCTAGTTTTACCAGTCTCAGTTGCTTCATCACCGAAGATATCAATGGCAGATGTGACCACGAACCCACGGGTTATGAAACCGGTTCAGTCTAAAGAGGGAGTGGGGGCTTTTACAACTCAGGCCCCTTCGGGCAATATTATTATTGATTTGCCCCCGGAAGTGAGTCCCTATCTGGTGGTTTTAACAGGGGTCCCGGAACTGTGTAAATCTGGTCAAGAATCGTTAATGAGTTTAAAGAACAAAGTTGTTAACTGGTTAAATAAATTTAGGCCATTGCCCCCCCACTTCTCTAGTAAAATACTTATGGTCCGTAGGGTGTCTTGGGTGGGACATTTGACCAAGGATATTAGGGGTGATTGTGTTCTTGTTAATTTTAGGGATCCAAGAACCGTGGAATATATTTGTAATTGGAAAACCCATTCTCCAGGAGCTACAATCCAATCCTTTCCATTGTCTTATTTCTATCCCCCCAATCATTTCCCTACACAACATGATGAGTGGACACTAGTTAAACGGAAAGCGAAGAGAATGACCACTAGGGGTTGGCAAGTGTACCCGCCCGTTTTGAGTGAGATTCCCGTACAAAACAGGTTCAGTGGACTGGAGACTGTCGATTGACAAAAGGTGAATGGGGGAGCTCCCTTGGGTACTTTCTCCCCCTTGAGCGGTAACAGTACAAGCCAGGGAGGAGTAGCCCAGTATTTATGTCCTGAACCTCCAACTATTGTTTCTGTGAATGAGGGGGGGTAACACTGTGATAGAATATGGCCCCGCAGTGGCTTTGACCAAGAGGGACGCGGATCAGTGGAGGATGAATCAGGGAGGATGGAGGTGGGTTTCTCAAATCTAAGGCCCCAAAAAGGTCATGAGTACCCACCCTGTTCTATTGTTAGCTGGAATATTGCTGGCATAGCTGCCAAAGATGGTTACCCTGGTTGGGCCGAGTTTCTTAGCTCTTTTGACATTGTTTGCTTTCAAGAAACCTGGTGCAAAGAAAGTGTCAGCTTTTCTGGCAATGTTTCATTTAATCTGCCAGCTCTGGAATCTCCATCTGGCAGACCGAAGGGGGGGCTCCTGGTTTTGGTTTCTGTTAAAATTCCAATTGAGGTAAAAAGATACCGGACCGTTGGGGCCCACTCACAGATCCTATGGCTTTCAGACAACCAGGGTTCTAATATTATTTTAATTAATTTTTATAACAACGTCCTCGATAGCTCAAGGTACAGTGTTGTGAATGAGTTAGAGGTTGCCCTAGAAAATTTAACATCTGGGGCCAATATCGATTTTAACTATATTTGGGTAGGGGATTTTAATATATCCACTTGTATTTTTTCTAACATGGGGGTTTGTGGGGTTAAGAACCATTTTGAGGAAGATGATCTGCACTTCCCGCATAATCTCTACGGGTAGGCCCTGAATAAATTAGTGGCTTCCCTTGATTTGGTAATTCTAGAAAACGCAAAGAACGATCAGGGTGATACTATCCCCACATTTACGGGCAGGAATGCAAACACAGTGATTGATCACATTTGTGTATCATCCCACATTACTCCACTGTGTAAACCACCCAAGGTCCCGATTATATGATGAGTGATCATAATTGCATTATTACTATCATCTTTTTATGGAAGTATAGAGCTTTTCCCCCCGAACGCTCTGTGGCGAATATAGAAGCTCACAGACCCAATGGCGTAAGAATTAGATGGAAAGGAGAAAAAGCGGAAGGAGCCATTGAATCTATAGTTAAGGATTGCCGAGAAAAAATTATTGCTATCCTAGAGTGTGATTGTGAGGCCAATGACATTGTAAAGGATTTTATTTTCATTAATAAAGTCATTGAAAATAAATTTACTAAAAATGTCTCTGGGAAACTAGCCCCCAGGAAAGGTTGGTTTGACATGGTTGTACTACTAAATTATCAGAGCTTAAGTAGGGCTTGGCCATTAGGCCTAGAGATAAGACTATGGTCAACAAACTTAGGCAGAACTACAAGACCGAGGTAATGCGGCGCAAGAAGGAGCTACAGCAAGAGGCCTGGGACAAATTGACTCAGGCTGCAGAGACGCATAACTGTGCTCTATTTTGGGCAACAGTCAATTGCCCCTTTCTCAAAGACGATATGGTACCTGAACTTACCTCAAACGTGAACAATGTTACATGGGTAACCCACTATTTTTAATTCCAATTTATTGTCCAAGGACAATTGTGGCGGTTCATGGCCCTCTATCCCGCTGAATGTTACCGTCTTAGAGGTCATATCGAGTATTGAAGCGAGTAAGGGGGGCAAGGCACAGGGCCCTGATGGGGTCCCTATTGATGTCTATAAAGCTTTGCCAGACATGTGGGGACCACTGTTAGCCACGGTTTTTAATGCTGCCGTATGCTATGGGGTCCCACCAACCTGGGAAGAATCAATTATTATCCCAATCTATAAAAAAGGTGACAGAGGGGATGTTAAGAACTACCGCCCTATCTCTCTCCTAGATTCCTCGGTCAAAATAATGAGTAGGGTTTTATTGGCGAGGTTGGAACAATGGGCTGAAGACAATGGGATTTTGGCTAGTACCCAGTATGGTTTTAGGAAGGGGCGTGGAACCGTGGATCAGTGTTTAAATTTGAATCTCCTTAGTGGGAAGTATACGCAGGCCAAAACGGGTTCCCTCTATCTCTGCTTCGCTGATCTGAGCAGTGCCTTCGATATGGTGGATCATTCGATTTTCTGGTCCAAACTGTTAGAAATGGGAGCTCCAGAAAGTATTGTCTTCTCTCTTGCCCAATTATACTCTAATCTTCGAACGAGTATTTGTTATGGCTCTACAGGGGAGTGTACGACAAAGTTCAGGGTACGCCGGGGAATTAGACAAGGATGTGTTCTTGCTCCACTTCTTTTTACGCTTTTTATAAACGAGGTAGATGCTGTTTTAAAGGGGGTGAGCGCGGATGTCCCCAAGATCAATGGCCTAGATGTACCGGTACTGTTATATGCTGACGATGCCGTGTTACTTGCTAGGACTCCATTAGGGCTTCAACGCCTGATGGATAGTTTTTCTGCTTTTATTGAGAATAGAAAACTACTCATCAATAAAACCAAAACTTTTATTATGACCTGCGGGGACTAAAATGGCGAAAAGTGCCCATGGTATTTTTAAATTTGCTGCTAAGCTTGGGGAAGGACGTATTTGGGATATGCTACAAATTTATAAAGCTCGTAGCGGGTCTATTGCCCTCTATGGTGCGGGGGTCTGGGGATTTACATCCAACAGCATCTTACAATTAGAGGAAAATCTTTTTCTCAAAAGGTTACTGTGCCTGCCCAAATCAGCCCCAAACGAATTAACCCATAGAGAGCTAGGGATTCATCATTTATCCGACTTGATTTCCCTAAAACCACTGATGTTGTGGCGTTCTGCTTGGCTGAAGGAAGAGACTTCCCTTAATAGGGCTGTTATAACTGATTGTCTTTCCCTTGATAATTATCTTAACATTCCATGGTTAAAATATGTTGTATGTAGTTTTAGAGATATTTATGGAATAGATGTTACTGTGGATTGTTATGCTGCTTCAGTTTTGTTACAACACATCATCTATGCCACTAAATGAATGGTCCGTTAAACACTTCTAATTGTGCAATAACCCGACCGTCTTCCAATAGAGATTGTGTAAGTTAGAATTGCGTCGACGCGTTTCGATGGGTCATTCCAATTTATTCCAATTTATTCCATCTTCTTCAAGACAAATGATATGGTTTTCTCAACAAACTGTATTCTTAGTCTGCACATTCCTATATAAAATTAGATAAATTATCGAATTATTCTCAATATCCCTACATATCAGCATCTTCTAACATCCTAAATTAAGGTTGCCACAATAATATATTCTGCACATAATAACAGATATACAACCCTCATTTTCTTCTGGATCAGTATCTCTATTCATGTATTAATAAAAACAGTCTGTATCATTTTTGGATTAATTCTAGTACTTTATATTTTCTTGTTTTTCTACCTATGTTGCTGTGACAATCCTGTGTTGGAATAGGTTCCAAGTATTCCAATTGTTCATATCTCATTATTAACTCCTGTATGTTTGGCTATCGCTTATCAACACAACAAACTTTATACATTGAGTTTTGATCTTGTCCCTATGTCACTGTGATGATACATTTCATCTGCGTGTTACATGTTGTTCAATTGCCGTTTCCCTAAATGCCTCTTGTCTATTTATCTCCACGGTCTCATTTATACATACTGTTCTAAAACCAACATCTACTCTTTTAACTTTAAAAAAGAATTACAATTTTTTCGACTACTGATTTTCACTTACTTCCTATCTGTGTCGTCTGCATAGGTATGGATATATTCGTACCTTATTACTTGATTTACGTGCGTGTCCAACGATCTATTTCTGACGTATTTCTGTGGGTATTTTGTCTCTTTCCCACCACTTCGAAATAAAGCCCTCTGTATAAACAATAGTAAGGACATAATGGATGCCATCAGTTTCCTCTATTCTTATAGATGTCATAATAAGTACTAAAACCCTGTATGTTAAATAAGGTAGCGTACCTTATGAGGTTCTATAGATATCTCTCCTCATAGGACTTTTTATGATGGCCCGCTCGAGGGATATATGAGTCGTTGACCTCACCGGCGTGCTGTTTGGAGCAGAATATCCAAAATTAATCTCTCGCATAATTCATTTGCTCATCTTTAGTTCTAATCTGCTTTATACTTTATTATTTCAACCAGCACTGATATTATTACCTGTGTTGTGCCGCGATTCTAAGTTAGTTCACCTATCTCCAAGTTCCTCCCATACCAGCATCGGCGGGGTAACTAAAGTTTACGCCTTGCCGCAAGCTTCTCAAAAAGAAGCTTAACCACCCTGCATTAATTGATGGAAGCCGCCCTTAAACTTGCAACGGTTGCAGAACACTACAGTTATTACCGGGCTCTACATATTACAATCTTAAAACTCATTTCTGCATTTCTTTGACTTGTATAATTACCGCCAGTTAACTTTCAACTCACCTCTGTATTTTAGCCGCCTGCGTTCTACCCGTCTGTTGTCATTAAGGAATTTTCCCGACAAACCCCAATCCCATTTACCGGGGTTTAAATACGAGCTTGTCGTCGCCTTATTGGTTGTTCCTTAATTGTTGTTCCTCACGTAGGAGTCATGTGCTGACCCTACCTATTTTAACCTTGCCGTGGAACGTAATTCCAAGATAGAAAGTAATCTTGTACTGGCCCTACCTCTTTTCCCCTGGTAGTACAACGCGGTAAATACGATTGGAACCTTCGTTTCTAATGGAACATTTTTTCATATATTTAATTTATTCATGTCCGCAACTAAGCACGCTTCACATGAACAAATGATCCTAACTTTATTCCCTTTTGCCGATCTATTCTGATTTCGTTTATTATCACGGCCATACTCCTCGCAGTCCGCTCACACTGCCCCAAGTACACCGGAAGTATTACGTTTTATGTATACGTGGAGCGTATAGCCTGCATCGAAGTATTAAATGTATCCTTCTCCTGGGATAATACGTCATACATACACATTAATGGGGGATCTATATCCATACACTGCCCCATTGGTTGTCCTAATTAGATATTTTGCTAGGACATTTTAAATTGAGTCCATATTTATGTCCATGCGCAAAATATCAATATTGCTCGTCATCATTGTATAGTTAAATGCCATACTCTGCTTATATGACACAAGTACATCCAGCACACATGACTATGTGGAAGTCATATTCTAATCTGCAATTACAGGTGTCTCATCACAGTGAGTCACCATGTTCAAATAGCTGCATAGGACCCAACAGGTTATCACCGTGTACGGTGTCTTATTTCCATATTACTTCGATATTATCCTCATCCAGTCTTCCCTACTGTTCAGGCCTGTCTCCACTGTATTGAGATGGCAAATATACCATTGCTCTCTCGGTTTCCTTTTGGTTTCGATATCTCCACCCCTTCTATTGACGTTTATTTTTTCTAAAATGAACCATTGGAATTGCTCACAATTATGTCCCAGTTTTATAAAATGTTCAGTTAGAGGGGCATTCTCCTTACTGATCCTGATAGCTGATTTGTGTTCTAGTAGGCGTGTGCGTAATTCTCGACCCGTCTCACCGACGTATTCGAGCCCACAGGGACATACCAACAGATAAATTACCTTTTTACTGCGACAGTTGTTTAAAGTCGTCGCTGTAATAGTTTTCCCTGACATTTCTACACTTTTTGATTCTATACAATGTGGACATATGGAGCATGATCCACATTTGTAATTGCCAATAGCTTTTTTACCATCTAGTGTATATTGAGTTTCTGTTTTTGTTGGATAAGTTTTAACTAAAGTATTCCTGATTGTCTTATTTCTCCTAAATGAAAAGAGAGGTTTCTGTAATTGGACTGTTGCTCCCTGATTTAAAACTTTCCAATTCTTATTGACTATATTTTTGATTATATTGCTAACCCCTGAAAATTGGCTAACAAATACCACTCTATCTAGATCCTGCTTCTTTTTTTCTTTATTGATATCTAACCAACAATCTCTGTTGTAGAAGCGAGCTCTCTTCCACGCTTGTTTTATGAGTTTGTTTGGATATCCTCTATTTTTTAATTTGATCTTCATAACCTCTGAGTGTTTGTAATAGTCAGATAGTGTGGTACAGTGGCGCCTAAGTATTAAAAATTCTCCAAAAGGAATATTATCCTTTTGTGAACGGGGATGATTGCTAGTATCCCCGAATCCTGGAAAGGGGCTGAAATTGTAACAATTTTTAAGAAAGGGGATCGTTATGATCCGGCCAATTACCGCCCTATAAGTTTAATAGATCTTTTACAAAAAATGTTTGCCAGACACATTTTAAATAGACTTTTAATATGGACAGAGGGGGCACAGATTTTGTCTAAATACCAAGCAGGGTTTAGGTTAAAAACCAGCACGGTTGACCAGGTATTTAGATTTATGTGCATTTGCTGGAAATATATCAATATAAGGAAGGGCAGTTTGTATGTAGCATTTATTGATCTGAGGGCCGCTTTTGACCTTGTACCCCGCAAACTATTGTGGTCCACTCTTGAAAACATGGCAGTTCCTAGTGAGTTACTTAAGGAATTAATTAGATTACACACAGGGAATTACGCAAGAGTGAGATGGGGCAAGGGAGGAGAAATTTCAAAAGCTATCCCTGTGGGTCGGGGTGTACGTCAAGGTTGTGTGTTGGCGCCCACACTCTTTTCTTTATATGTTAACGATATACGCACCTACTTAAGAGACTGCAAACATGACTCCCCGAAATTAGGAGATGAAGCGATCACCGCATTACTTTTTGCTGATGATACAATCCTCATCTCACAAACCCCACAGGGTCTACAAAATCTAGTAAATACTTTTAATAATTACTGTGTGGAGAAGGGGTTAGAAATAAATTCATCCAAAACAAAATATATGTCTGGCCTTAAATAATCAAAAATTGGAGTATGTGGAGAGCTTTAATTATTTGGGCATTACGCTGGATAGCATGCTCTTATGGAAGGGACAGTTGGAAAAAAGTAAATTAACTTTGAAACAAAATGTATTGCCTATTCTGAAGGTGCACGGCAGTAGTCAATCTAAAGCGATTACGCCGGCACTAGAATTATTTAAAGCAAAGGCTCAATCGGCGGCATTATATGGCGCTGAGGTATGAGGCCACTCCTGCAACAACACTTTTAAGAAGGAAGAAAATCTCTTCATACGCAGGTTGCTTAAAATACCAACAAGAACCCCGATAATTTTTATGTTTATGGATATCAACCTTCTAAAGGACTGATCACCAAGCCACACTAAGGCCATTACTTTACTGGGTTAGACTATGGACAACCCCTGAGTTGAGTGATTATAAGAATGGACTGATGGAAATAATTAGAATTGATGAGTACAAAAATATTACATGGTTAAACACACATTTCCCAGTGGTTTATAAGGCTAGGGTTGTCCCATTTTTGGGAAGAACCCCAGAATATGTCATCATCTTCTAGAAAACCTTTGAAATTAGCTTTTTGGACATATATTAAGGATGAAGTACTTACTAGTTCCTTATTAGGCCCATTGACGCAGAGATTTTTGATTATTAAGGATACTCCTGCACTTGAACAATTTATGGACGAGATAAGACCCCCCTTAGCAAAAACATTATATTTACAATTTAGATATGGGGTCTTGCAGACTTCTGTAAATACTAGTAGCTGGAGTGGCAATGATGCTAGAGGATTGTGTACTCTTTGTTCCCAAAAAGCAAAAGAAGATGACGCCCATCTACTGTTTTTCTGTCCGGTTTATAAAAAACCAAGGGACCGATGGATTAAACCCTTATGTAAAAATATGGGGTTCAGGTTCTTTAAAGAGGCAGAACGCACATTTAAGTCAAATACTTCGCAACCTATAGTGTTTAGTATAAGTAGATTCCTATTTAACGTGTATCTTATAAGGAATCAGATAGGTTGCAAGTTGTAACATACACAGGCTGGTTATACCATTACCAGGCCTGGTTAGACATTATGAACTTTACCTATTCCCTCTTTTTAATATGTATTTGGGAATTGTTTTAAAATATTATCTGGCAATTTTAACTAATTTATAATGTACGTTTTGATTTTAGCATAGCTGCGGATATAATTTATTGTGGTCTGACCTTCGTATGTATTACTTGGAATCTGGATTGTGTATTTGTACATGATATTGATAATGTTTATGTATGTTGCTTTTATGATGATATAAGTCGACATAAAGCTTGAAATTGAATTGAATTGATTGCTAGTATAGTGTAGTAAAGTATTTTTATCTGTCGGCTTAGTGTAAAGTTCCACCCGGAGTTCTTTGTCAAAGCATTTTACACAAATATCTAAAAATTCTCTCTTTCCTTGTCGTAGTGGGCGGTAAATTTAAGGTTAGGATCCCCTAAATTTAACCACTCTAGGAAGGACTCAAGTTCATCACTGGCTCCATCCCAGATGAAAATAATATCGTCACTAAAACGGTACCAGTGTTTGATGTTTTCATAGTAGGGTGTCATTTCATTGTATATATAGCGCTGTTCAAATGCATTAACATACAAGCAGGCCAGGCTCGGCGCACAGGTAGCCCCCATGCTAGTCCCCTTTACCTGCTTGTACAATTGGTCCTTGAATAAAAAATATTATTTTTAAGTACCATCGTGATACATCCCAGTATAAAATCCTTATTTGCCCCATTCAAATCTTTCTGTTCCAGGACATCTGCCATTACCCGGATGGTGTCATCCTGTGGAATGTTCGTGTATAGAGCTTCAATATCAAGGGTGACCCAAATTTGGGTCACCCTATTGAAGCTCTGTCCCTCAAATACAGCGATGGCATGTGCTGTATCCTTCAGGTATGACCTTTGTTTGTGGACTATAGGCTTTAAAAAATGGTCCACGTATTTACTAAGTGGCTCCAAAATAGAACCTATGCTGCTGACTATTGGACGCATGGGGGGATTAGATGCATTTTTATGCACTTTTGGTAATCCATAAATGGCAGGAATGACTGGGTTATTATTAAGTAAAAAATTTAAATTCATTTTCACAAATCCAACCATGGTCTCTTCCTAAGGTTAAAAGATTACTAACTTCCCTTTTCAGATCGCCCATAGCTGTAAATCTAACTCTCGTATAATGTTCCTTTACATTCAGCAACTCCCTCATCCTTCTCTCATAGTCTTCAGCATCAAGAACCACTATCCCGCCCCCCTTATCAGCGGGTTTGATAATTTATTGATCATTGTTTTGTAGAGATTTCAAAGCTTCTCTTTGGTTAAGGGGGAGATTGTTGTTAAATCTATCTCTCTTGTTGTTTATATTTTTAATTTCAATCTCTACTATTCTTTCATATAATTCCACATTCTTATCTAATTGGGCTAAACTGGGGGTGAAAGTTGATTGTGGTTTAAACCCAGATACATTATGTTCAGGTTCATAAGTTTTGTTCTCAGAAAATCGTTTAAGTCTTATCTTTCTAAAGAAACTCTTTAGATCATTCTCCATACCAAAACTGTTAGATGGGGCTGTTGGGGCAAAACTGAATCCTCTCATTAAAACTTCTTCTTCTACTTGGGTTAAACACTTTTGGGATAGATTAATGATTGGAAGTTGTTCTATTTCCAATATCGTTTGTTCCTGGTTGCTAGGTAGTCTTGTCCTCCGAAATTCTGAGGTTGAGGGTTCCTCGAGGATCCCTGATTTCTCAAGGTTTCTTCCCTTTGGAAGTTCCGATACCTGTTCTGTCCTCGGTTCTGGCGTCTGCCTAAAAAAGGCTCTCGTTCAAAAGAGGGGCCTAGCCTCCCCCCCACATCATTAGTATGTTCCTCTTCGCTACTTGATCCCGAGGTTTCTGAGAAGGTAATGCGTTTATTTCCTCCACTCGAGTACATTGGTCACTGATGTTGGGGTTGTTCCCATCTCTGATCGTTCTTGTTAGTGTATTAGTCTTTCCCCAAGTATGGATATACTCCCTCTGCACTAAACTTTTCTACATCTTTCCTCAGTTTTCTCAACTTCTTATTAGATAGGTACTCCCGATACCCACTAGCTTCTATTTCTACCTCTTCTAATTTTTTCTTTGCCTCATCCAATATCGAATTTTGTTTAAAGTGATTTTCCATGTCTTCTATTTGTTGTTTCTCTATATTGATAAGTTCCTGCGCAGTTTCAATTATTAAAATAAGCCAATCACGGCTACAGCGGTTGGCAATATGTGTCCATGTTTCTAAAAATGTTTCATTCTCAATGAACAGACCTGGCTCATTTCTAACTTGGAGCCCAATTGGAATAACCCCGGCTTTAAGATATTCGATCAAAAATTCCGAGTGTAATTCTGTTCTAATCAGTTTCTTTTTTGAATTCAAAATCTTAATCAGTTGTTCATGACTCGTATTACTCAACACATTGGTCGTAGTATTTCTGGGATTCTGGCTTATCAATCTTTTAAACTGATCTTCAGTAAAACCAAATGTTCTTAATTTATCCATTTAGTATCTGTCGATTGAATACAATAAACTATAAATTCAACCCCACATATATAGCCAACAGTAAATACTGTCTCTTAGTAGACTCTCCAACCAACTGGTTGTGCAAAATATTGTAAGTAAAAGAGAGAGACCCCTTACAGAACCAAAGGGATAGAGTACTCTAAACAAGTAAAATATAGATTCCCTCTGGAATGATCATTAAGCACAATTTTCACCATTCACGCACAGTATGAAAACATCGTTTTTCCACACCTATGGTCGATATTTAACACAACAAATAAGAAATTTTTTATATTAAAAATGTATTTCTTTAATTAAAATTGCATAAAAATTAATCAATTCACACCTATACAATTTTTGCTTTCTACATACACTTAGTTCATAACATATTAATCATATTGACATACAAAACAAATTACTTTCAAATACACGAATATCCAAGCATAAACACAAAAGAGAAAATAAAAGAGAAAACAAAAACACAGACTACTATCGTTGGTCTTTGTTACAACACATCATCTATGCCAGTGAATGAATGGTCCGTTAAACACTTCTAATTGTGCAATAACCCGACCGTCTTCCAATAGAGATTGTGTAAATTAGAATTGCGTCGACGCGGTTCGATGGGTCATTCCAATTTATTCCATCTTCTTCAAGACAAATGATATGGTTTTCTCAACAAACTGTATTCTTAGTCTGCACATTCCTATATAAAATTAGATAAATTATCGAATTATTCTCAATATCCCTACATATCAGCATCTTCTAACATCCTAAATTAAGGTTACCACAATAATATATTCTGCACATAATAACAGATATACAACCCTTATTTTCTTCTGGATCAGTATCTCTATTCATGTATTAATAAAAACAGTCTGTATCATTTTTGGATTAATTCTAGTACTTTATACTTTCTTGTTTTCCTACCTATGTTGCTGTGACAATCCTGTGTTGGAATAGGTTCCAAGTATTCCAATTTTCATATCTCATTATTAACTCCTGTATGTCTGGCTATCGCTTATCAACACAACAAACTTTATACATTCAGTTTTGATCTTGTCCCTATATTACTGTGATGATACATTTCATCGGCGTGTTACATGTTGTTCAATTGCCATTTCCCTAAATGCCTCTTATCTATTTATCTCCACTGTCTCATTTATACATACTGTTCTAAGACCAACATCTACTCTTTTAACTTTAAAAAAGAATTACAATTTTTTCGACTACTGATTTTCACTTACTTCCTATCTGTGTCGTCTGCATAGGTATGGATATATTCGTACCTTATTACTTGATTTACGTGCGTGTCCAACGATCTATTTCTGACGTATTTCTGTGGGTATTTTGTCTCTTGCCCACCACTTCGAAATAAAGCCCTCTGTATAAACAATAGTAAGGACATAATGGATGCCATCAGATTCCTCTATTCTTATAGATGTCATAATAAGTACTAAAACCCTGTATGTTAAATAAGGTAGCGTACCTTGGGAGGTTCTATAGATATCTCTCCTCATAGGACTTTTTATGATGGCCCGCTCGAGGGATATATGAGTCGTTGACCTCACCTTGCTGCACCCGTCATTGAATCAGGTTCTCACTCTGATCAGGATATAGTTAGTTCTATCATGCTCTAAGGTTTGTAGCTGCCCTCTTATGATATGTTTTCTCAAGAGCTTTCTAGATTGATTAATCTTATAACTGCTTTCTAGCTCCTCAAGTTCAGTGTCAGTTTACCCAATGCTGTCTTCCTCATGTGTGTGTCTACCTGCCCCTCACATCAATACACCTCTAAGCACTAATTTCGTCCTTCAGAGCACCCCACTCTATTTCTAGGCTCCTTTTCCCAGTGTTGTTGAGTGCGAGGTACTTCCTGATCTATTCTCAAATCTCATGCAGCACAACCAGATCTTTTATCTGGGAATCATTGAGGCACCATACACTTCTGGAGCGTGAGGTGCCATTTGCCTACCAATGAAATGTCATTTGTGTTAGGCCATGGTTGGATATAGCCTGGGGTCTGTGCATGACAATCTCCACCAGTGCTGGTTGAGTAATAAGCAGCCTAATTATGAATAGGTTTGCTACATAGCTACAAAGCTTGAATAGTCCTACAACAATTAGGGGTGGTGACACAAGACACTTCTGCTGGTGTCTCTCTTCCGCTTCTCCGGCAGTCCTGGAACCAGGAAGCATCCAGGCTCCCCATAGCCAATCACAACGCTGCAATGCAGCGTTGTGATTGGTCTGAGTGCCATGGATTGGCGCTCAAATGGGTACTGAGCATATTCCCCACCAGTCTGTTTATTGCAGCCTGGTGGGGAACATGTAAAGTGCACATGACTGTTTGGCTGGGCCAAGACGACCAGCCAAACAGTCATGTGCACTTGGAGTGTACAAACCACTCCTACCGCTGTGCCTCCAGCCCCGCTCTGCCCTAAAGCCAGCCTCGAACCTGTGAAAAATAAAATAATAATAACTATATTATTATCATTATATTTTTCCTACTTGAAGAGCAATTGGGCGACTCTCCTCCGCCTTAGCAGAGGAGCCGCCCCTGCCAGGCAACTATAAGGCAGAGGTCTCTCAGCCAGGTCTTCCCTTCAACCAGCAGTTCAGGTGTCCTTTCTATTCCCTGCTTGGCTCAAACTTTTTTTTTTTTAAACTTCTTTATTGAGTTTTTGTAAATGTATTGCAGACCATGAAACATACAGCACAATATCTGCAAAAATGCAAAACAATAACATGCTCCCTCTCTCTATCCCCATCACGATATCACAAAAGCGCTAGAATTCACCTTTTACTGGAACCTACTCCTTACGATTATGACACATAGCAATAGGAATTGTGACCAGGCCATCGTTAGGGCTTACACCAGTGTATCCTTTCTTTTCTCGCGATTGTCAATCTTCCCTACACAGTGTAGCCTCCGAGACCTCCCATTATTCCCCGATCACCAAATACAGTCCTACAGCTCCTCTCAATCTACCGTCCCTTATTTGGGCTCTCCTGCGATGTATTATTCTCTTCCCCATTCACATTCTCCTGTTCCGAGAGCATACTGAGTATGTCTCATCACAACATTAAATCCCCTGATACTTTGTCATCAGTGTGCACCTCCCTCATGTACCTTTCCTCTGCTAAGGCCCGCTTCCTCATGCCCTTCAACCCAGCCGCATAATTGGGAGCACTTGGCGATGGACACTTTATCTCCAGTCTGCGTTTACCCAGCACCAAACCCAGGAAGGAACATTTACACAGAATTTTCCCTTTTTGGGTATGGTATAAGACCCAACAGGCAATGCCCTGTTGTGGCCTCGATGTTTATGTCGTATGCCCATCTTAAATTTGTCACCACCATCTCCCAATAAGTTAGCACGGGACCACATGCCCATGTCATGTATTGGAATGTGGCACTGGTAACAGCACATCTTGCGCAAGCTGGTCATCTTTCTGGATTTTCTGGGAATGGTTTCTGGTGTAAGCATGTGATATGTAAGAAGTGAAAATGTAGAGATTTGAATCATTCATTACTTGCTATGAGGTGCAACAATCCGCACAGTTTCTCACTACTGATCCACAAATTCCCTGTCCTGCATCAGAGGACCCGACCTCCCGCTCACAGCAGCCCTCCCCTGAGAGTTTAGTAATGCAGGCTTCAGCCAATCCACACCACGGAGTCAAAATGCTTTTACACCTTAGAACAGGGGTTTCTCCTCTCCAAGTCTTGCCTTGTGTTACATTAATATCTCATGCTTGCTCAATCACTACAGCCACATCTGATGACACTCATTGAGGCAGGTCTTACCCACATTTTTGGAGGAGGCTCACACCATTATTTTTCACGCCATGTGAGATGGCAAGGACACAGCCACATTTTCCATACACTGTGGTCTGGATACCATGAAATCTTTGACCCAAGACATTGTGACCAGTTTTGGCATACAATTACAAGATTGGATGAGCTCCACTGGCTTTTTGAGGGATGTCCATTAGACCCTGATGGACATGCCCTTTGATGGGTCCTTTATTTTCGGGCACAAGATTGACTTGGTGCTGGAGCGCTTTAAGGACAGCAGAGCTATGGCCCTCTCCCTTGGTCTCTCTACTACTCTGTGCCCACTGGTTCCCTAGTTTCATCTTTTGCGTGGATTTTGCAGAGGGTTTAAACACTGCCAATAGACACTGTTGGACAATCAGCCATCCAAGCCTCTTTGCTGCCATGACAGGGGACTTCCTAGGTCATGGCGACAGTAGGGTCAGCGAGCAGCACAGTCCACCCCCCCCCCCCCGACTTCTTCACCAAGCTTTTCTTGCCGGGGTGGCAGTCCACCACCTCAGATGAGTGGATGTTACAAATTGTCCAGCGGGGCTAAGCCCTCCTGGTTCTAGAGACTCTGTTGTCTATAGAACTATCCCAGGAATGGATGACATTCTGTCCTTGTTGCGTGAGGAAGTGCAGGCCCTTTTGTTCAATGGGGCCATAGATAGGGTGCCAACGACAGAAGTAGGTTGTGGTTGCTATTCCTGCAACTTCTGGGTGCCACTGGGGCACTTTGGTATTACAGAAGGGAATGCAGACGCTTGTGCATCTCCTGTAATAGCGATAGCGCACATAAAGCACCAGCCCTACCATCAGAGGGCGTTTCCTCATTTGCATGGGGGCTTGGCCCCATGCAAATAAGGGTATCCCTTTGCCTCTGCGCCCAGGCTGTATTATAGATGCTGCTCACATGAACAGCCACATTATTTTCTACGAACATTCCAGACACCTCTGCTCTGCCGGATACTCACTAGCACACACCTCGCATACACAAAAGAAGGGCAGGGGATCGTGCCTTCTCATACTTGGCCCCTAAATCCTGGAACGACCTCACAACCAATCCGAGCTTCCTCCTCTCGTCTTGACTTCTGCAAGAAGCTGAAGATCTGGCTTTTTGAGTAAACTCACCAACCTGGTTCCAGCACCATCCTAAGCACAGAGTCTCTATTGCAGTAATTCAGGATTCGGGCAATGATGGGACGTGCCGCTGCCCCAGGCAGCCATCTTGGGCCCAGTGTCCTGTGCGCTCTCTCCACTAAGAATACTGTAGACAACGCTGTTCCAAACAATGTTTTAAGCATTTCCTCAACATAGTCCTCAATACGGTTCATGGTGTTAGACTCCGGTACACCGATCAATCTAATTCTGATATTATTCCTTCTAGATCTGGCCTCCAAATCTTTGTTTTTGTTACGTATGAGCTCTAGCACTTTCTCCATGCAAAGCAATTTTTCTTTTGCTGCATTCTCTGCTGCTGAGGTATGTTGCTCCAGTTGACCTATCCATTTGTCATGGTTCGAGGCCTTTTCCTTGAGGCGATCAAATCTGTCTGGCAGCGAGTCTATTTTGCAGTCAATCGCCATAAGGAATAGTTTCAGATTCTAAACATTGCTCTGATATACGGCTCCTGTGGGGGGCCACCGCCATCGGCAGGATCAGTAGTTGATTCCTCCAACCAGAGCCCAGGGCCACCCTAAAGCCTGCATTGCTCAAAGGGCAGCTTGGATTGTTGCGTGCCCACCTTTCCCATTATTGATGATACCAGGGACACACCGTTCAGATGGCAGCAAACCCAGTAAGTGGCCAATCACACAGGCAAGGCACAGGCAACGCTCCCTTTCTTCCGCACAGGCCTCAATATGTGGGCAGTCAGGCTCTCCCAAGACAACAGCCATACCTGTGATACCCAACTACACTCACTCCTTCCTCTCGTGCTGCCACAGGTCCAGTCCCTCAAATGCAAGTGGAGAAATGCAGTGCCCCAAAGGGCAATTCACTTACTTGTGGGCAGAAGTCGGTCCAAGCTCCATCCGGCACTCAATGTGCTTCCGCAGTGCCTGTGCGGCAGCAGCAACCCCCCCAGCTAGGCCCCAAGCACCCTCGGCAATGGTGCCGGCTGTCCACGGCCCATGCGCGCCCCCAAGAGAATTCCCAGTCAATCCAGGGGGAGGACTCGCCCATGCAAGGCAGCTGCCCTATGGGCCAAGTCCGCAGACACTCCTGCGGCCTCTCAGTGGTAGAGAGCCAGTCCCAAGGCCATCTCCCCAGCCAGAGCAGCACATCAGTCTCAGGCAGCTCAGATCTGGTTGATGGTGCCACCTCCTCCTCGTGGTTTCTACTTCAGTCGGCCACCACAGCTGCTGTGCACAATTCGCTCCACGCGTGGCAAAGTTCACAGATGCCGGCAACTCTCCGCCACTCGGTCGGTGCTCCACAACAGTTCCGCTGCCTGGTTCATCTTGTTGCGGACTGGAGGGGTCAGTATCAAGGCCGCAGTTCTCTGCGCTGCTACAATTCACCTCCGCACAGCCCAGTCAGCTAAACAAGTGGACTCCCCAGATTCCTATGCGGTAGGAGGCACCTCGCCTGAACGGCGGCCTCCGATGAAACCTAGAGCAGCAGATACATGTTGGGCAATTACTCCGGGTGGCAGAGCCTCCAAAGAGTAGCAGCCATCTTTCAACTGGGCTCTCTAGTGCCCCCGAACTAAATCATCTTTGATTACAGACTGTCTGCATCGAGAATCTAACCAAACTGTGACTTATTTATGATTGATTTGTAAACTCACATAATAACTTGGTCCCATTTCTTGAGTGAACTATATGGATTAATGTACATCGTTTATCTTCATGGGTTCCTCTTCTATCTTCTTACTTCTAAAGAACCAGGCAATGTGACCCCATTCCCTGTATTCATAACACTGGTGGCCCAGGGGATGTGAAGTTTCTAGCTTGCTTGATCGGGGTTTGGTGAATCTTGACCTAGGTTCAGTGGCTTCTTTGAGCTTTCATACTTTTAAGTTTTTGGCAAAATTAGTTTCAGGTGTTGCTTTACCCACCTTTGCGTGGGTACTGGTAAGGCGTCTACATATTTCTCCAAGTACATTTTAGACATAATCTCCTCCTTGGTTGCTTTTTGGGGTTTGAGTCACCAGTCAGAGGCATCCTTCATTTTAAAGAAGAGGGTCCTTGAGGTAACATCAGGTAAGCCTTGTTCTTTCTAAACCACTGATGTTGGCGGCTTGGTAAGCGGCCTGTGCTTCTCTGAAGGAGCCAGATAATGCACCCACCTCTCCACTGGCCACAGACTGGCTTGAGCTGCCTTCTTGAAATTGAGACTCTGTGCAATTCTGATTACAAGTTGCAGTTGACCCTGAGACACTTTTTGTAACTGTTTTCTGCTTAGGTTTTCAAGAAGTCTCTAAAGATGCTGCTTTCAGTGTCTGAGGTTTTAATGTAACTCTCCAGGGCCCTGGCTAACTGCTTCTGTCCATCGGGCTAGTTGATGAATGACATTCTCTATCTTGTAGCAGATGACAGAGATCCCACTTCTGATACCATGTGTCCCGGAGGTGTGGAATAGATATCAACGTAGGACACAGAACTCCTTTATAGTATTGTTAGTCTGTTGGTTTATTTACACATCTGTATCACTTTTTACCATAATGATGTCTCTTTTCTCCCTGTATTAGTGTTCTCCCAAAGTTCGTCTGGAAGAAGTCTCTGGATTACTCTTTTATTCACTTTCCTCCTGGTCTTCCCTTTCCAGTTGGAGGTATCTTGTCCGGAGTCCCTGAGAGAGAAAAAAATAAAGCACAGGTGAGTACTCTATTCTGGTGTGATTTTACTTACCCTTTCTACCTTCCCTCTTAACTCTAGCTGTGCCTTCTCTTTGCTTCGTTTTGTTCTCGATTGATCAACTCTTCTATGTCCCGGTTATTTCTGGGTTTCAATTGTATCCTTATCTCCTTACTGATCCTGGCTACAAGAAGCACGTTTATTCCCTTCCACTATGTAAGACTTTCACAATTTGGTGGGCAAGAAGGAGAACGTACATAAAGAACTTTCAAACCCAAAAATATTCACAACTGAAATCGTCCTGACCATTTTTCCCTTTATTTATACCTTTAATTGGTTCTGTTTCTCTTGACGTACCCCACGTTATCCTTTAGTCACAGGGTTTCTGATACTATTTCTCACTCTCTCCCTGTCAAACTTCCCTTGCTAGCTCTGTTTGTAGGATTTACCCCCCCCCCTCTCATTTTTGCGATTAATTATCCCAGCTATTTTCCCCCCTGGCTATACCCTCCACCTTTGTACCCTTTCACGCACCTGGGTAAACCATGCTTCTGTAGGAGCAAGGTGGGACTGAGGCCTGCTCCGGAGGGGTCGGTCTTCAGGAGACCCTTTAGTGAGCGCAGCGTTCCCCTGCTCGTCTATCCATCTCCTCGTTGGCACTGTAGCTTCCTCGTCCACACAGACCTTCGGAGTCTCCCTTACGTCTTTGGATCCTCCACTTCTCCTGGCTCCTCCACCTTTTGTAGTCCTTCCTCTTGTACCCTATCTCCGTCTTGTTCATTTTGAGAGTAGAGTCCTTTCTTTGTGTCTGGGAATTTTTGTATTTCCTGCCTGTGTCCTTTTTTTGTCTCACTTATTTTTTCTTCTGTTGGTATTACAGGGCGGGAATCTGGCGCAGAGCATCAAGGCAGATCAGGTTGGTCACTTTTTCCTATTGTACTACCACGGGATGCTCACAAGGTTCCTTCCTGTTGTTTTGGAATGGTTAGATGTTTGGGAGGTGAACGAACCCTGAATCACTTCTCATTCCCTCCTTCTTGGAATATAGAATATTTAACCACAGATTTCAAACTTAATGAATATCCCCAGTCACAGACTGGAGCCAGAAACCTTTCATAGCTCTCCCATGCCAGTGTCCTGGTGACCCCAGAGGAGCCATAAAGCACCCAACCATGGCTATCCGACATCTGTTCCCATCTGTAACATAACGCTGCAGTTCAACAAATTCTTGGAACCTCATTAAGGTGACTGGGGGCAGGACAACAACATTGAGATGTTATGAAATGGCCCATGGCCATCCTTCAAGACAGTGATGAGGGTGGGACAGGTGAGGAATCTGCAGATGGTGTACCCACCAGAAATATCATTACCGATGGTAAGTAACTTTTTCTTCTGATGCATACTTCTACCTGCAACTTCCTCACATTTTGAATAATTTCTCATGCACTATATCACTTGAAGGAGGAACTTAAAGTGATGGCCAGAAAAACTATTTCTGTAGTACAGACTGGGCAAAATGGCTGTCTCTTTGGAATTCAGAGACCAGGCTGGAGTGCTTAGCAATTGTATGACGGGATGCCCATGTTGCCGAGCTGCAGATTTCAGTCAAAGGAATCTCCCTAGAAAAGCGCCAAGGTGGAAAACTTGGCCCTGGTAGCATAAGCTCTGATGCCCCCCAGCTGGATCTTTATGGGCCACAGCACCGCACATTTTAATGCACAGAATGATCCACAGAGATAAGATTCTCTTCTCTGTAGTTTATTACCTCTATACCCTATAAAGAGCTGGTCATCAGTTCTGAATTGAATAGTGAGCTCACTGTAAAAACTGACTGCCATTTTGGATCCATCCTGTGTAGCCTCTCCTCCTTGGTGGAATGTAGGGGGAGGGAGATAAAAGGAAGAGTGATGGACTGACCCAGATTGAATGGGGTCATGACTTTGAGTAGGAAACCAGTACTGGTTCGAAGGACCAAGATGTCAGAGAAAAGAATAAATGAAAGGAGGAAGGATATTTTGCAACTACAACTCGCTGACCCATCTTGCTGAAGTTATGGCAACTGTTAAACTATTTTACTAGTCAAAAGCTGCAATTGGCAGCTGTTAAGGGGCTCAAATGGCAACCTCATCAAAAAAGTAAAAACAATAGTAAGATCCCATTGAGGAATGACAAATGGAGAAGGAGGGAACATTTGTTAAACCTTTCAGAAGATACAACATAATGGATGACTTGAACACTGGTAGCTGGTTCAGAAGGCAGATGAATATCCATTGACAGTCCAACCTGTTCCACCTTCCGGAGTACACCATCTTGGTTGAATGACGGTATGCAGACATAATAACATCTACCACCTCTGCAGGTGGCTGGGAAGAAGTTAGATACCCCCGCTCAATTCAAGACATGAAGATGAAGATGAAGGATCTGAATGTTGGGGTGTAGAACCCCATCATCCAAATAAGAGACAAGGTCTGCCATCAGCGGAAGACAAGTGTGAGGCAGAGGTGCAGAAGGTCTGTGCATCATTCATGCCTTCTAGGCCAATCCAGTGTGATCAGAATGACTTCGGCCTAGTCTTGGTGAATGTTTCTCAGAACATGAGGAATCGAGGGTCTGGGAGGAAATGAGTTGTCAAAAGAAACATTCTAATTCAACTGAAATACGTCTCACAAGTCTCCTTACAATAGATTGAGTGGGTTTCAGGACCTTGCACTTCTCCTAGCTAAAAGAGAAATAGCCCGGAACTGGAAGGGACAAAGGGGGCCTGGCCCCGAAAGCTGGAAAAGGGAGCTACTACGCTGGTCGGACTATGAAAGGGCAGTTAGAATTAGAAATGCTAAGAGGGAAGGGCTCACTTGAGTCGCCCAGAGACAGATGGAGCTGGCCACAAGTTAGAAACCCCGGAGGACAATAGTTGAAGAAACGTGCCTCCAGAGTGAATCTAGTGGGGGCTTACGACAACATGGTGAGTGGGTATGAGCCTCCCTATAGATGGGGGCGAGAAGATTAGCAACCCTAAATTAGCTTACTGACTTGAATGGATAAATGACCTGTTGGGAACAGATGTTGAAAATGGGGATGGGGAACCAGACCTCCATCCGTTATTGTTACAAAACTGGCCCACCATGACACGCCTAGGGGTGAAGAGGGAGGGCGGAGGGAGAGGGGAGGGAATGTTGTTTATAGTATTTAACAAGACACTTGGTGACTGAAGCTATCGATCCAGCCCAGTCAAGTTGATGGTTAAATGACTGTCATTAGTCCTGTTGTAAGCTGTAATCGAGATGGCTTAGCTGGTAGTCCTTTTAATAGGAAGGACATTAATCTAGAATAATAGACTGAATCCTGTAAACTATATAGCCCAAGATTCTTCATTGTAAGTGTTATATAGATATATGTATAAACCAATAAAAATATATTTTAAAAAAAAGTCTCCTTGCAACAGATACTGGACAGCATAGAAACTGTAGGCAATAAATGTTCCTGAGGGTGGCAAACGGGTCCACCTGAGGCTGTCAGCTTTAGTGTTCAGAGAGCCCACCAGATGGTTTTCAAACAAATGTGCTGGTGACCCCAAAACCAGAGCCTCATTGTTTCCCAACAGAGAAGGTGAGATATCAGTCCTCTCTGTTTGCTGTCGTACCACATTGCGGTTGTGAATAGACAGTCTCTGAAGGGATGAAAGAAATGCCTTGAGCGCCAACTGAATCATCCTCAGTTTGTGCCGACTGATATGCAAAAGCTGCTCTTCTGGAAACCAGGTATCTGTGATCTCATGCATAGGTGACCAGGTGGATGCAGGAAGCTATAGACTTAACAGATGTAGAACCATCAGGACTGGAATTCAAGCATCCTCCCAAACATCAGAATCATACCCCAAATTTCCTGGGTCCTCCAAGTAAGGGTAAAGGCTTGGAATGATGTTGTGTCCAATATTGCCCCAGTAAACAGGAGCTGTTGAGAGGGCTTCAGGAAAGATATGGACACAGTGATGAATAAGCTAAGGTTAAACAGCAGTTGACTACAGGTGGCGGAACACCAAATCTGGTGATTCAGCTTTCAGCATCCAGGTATGGTAACATTGGGTTTCAGGCCGTAGAACGATTTAACCCTTCTGCGCAATATGGAATGTAAGTTCTGCCAAAATATAGGAATCCTAATATGGATTGTAACCTCTTGAACGTTGTTGCAGGCTGTAGAAGCACACACTTCTCCAAGAAATGTGTCGCCAGGCTTCTGCCTTTATTTGACAACTTGTATCTCCAGAAACAGGACATTGAGGTGGACAATTCTTGATTAAAGTTACATTTGTAGCCCATGTGAGCAAATTCCAAAATTATGCGATCTACTCTTCTCAAGTGTACAGAAATGTCATTATCCATCAGATATATGTCATCAACATAGGACAATGCCTGGTCAACAAAACTTTCTGGAATTTCTGTTGCCCTGGCTTTTTTTGTCCAACAAACATTGGGCGCCATGTCGTACAGTTTCCACTTTTAGTAGAAACTGTTTTGTTGGACAACATAAATATTGGGATGGTGCTAGACTGATTCCATGCACCTCCTCAGGGTATGTTGGCCTATAGACCTGCTAGCACACAGTGCCACCATAAGTACCCCTAAACCTAGCAAGGTGACCAATGATTTGGGCAACCTCAGAACATGACAACCCTGACTCCCATGGTAATCATGGTAACAGATCTAGAACCTTTTCGCTCAGTCACTCTTGCTCACACAGAGAGATACACAAGCAATACACAAAGGGGCGTTTTCAATATTTATTGAACCATTTTGATTCTTGTATAAAATATATGCGCTGCAATGATGAAGACAGAAGCAAATAAAAGTGATTAGCAATATAAGGAAAGTGAAAAGAATTAATGATTTTATCTTCTTGCTAAAACAGTGTCTATATGCTGGAATATATATACTGGGTATAGTGTAATCTGACTATTTATTTTATGGAGTTTTATATAGCGCAAATTAGACCCGAGAAATAGAGTATCGGATCGCTTTACATGAGCACCAGTTTCTTTACAGATGGACACATTCATGTTAAAAAAAAAAGTTAGACACAGGGAGATTAAGTGATTTGCTCGGAATCACAGGATGTTGAGCGTCGTTGCCGAGACTCGAACCCAGTTCCCCAGCTTTGAGGTCGACCGCTCTAGCCATGAGGCTACATCCTCTCCTCAAGACTATGCATTCTCTAACCTAGTTGCCTAGGGCAGGTGCTCTGCTAAGAATCCCCTACTGGATGATCTAAGTACCCATTACCTGAAGGCAAGGTATGTAGGTCCTGTCTTGGTCACAAGTTGGGCAGAGGGTAAACAGGAATCGGCTGAGCTGAGACTCCGACAATCGCAACAACCGCGGAATTACAGCAGAGTGCTCTTCTAATTTGAGCATGGAAATACATGTGTATTTAAAACAACAGTATCCATGCTTACGTGTCGAGGCTTCAGCCAAGATGACTTTGTTTATTGCCTCTGTGATAGCTCAGTCGCCTCATGGACAAATAATAAACAAGAATTTTGCACAATGTGTGTTAAGGCCTTGGAAAAAATGTTCAAGGAGTCGTTATAGTGTACTTATGAAGTAGAATTGTAAGCAATGGGGTTTCAGAGAAACAAAGCCTGCACTGTCACACAAGCATGTGTGTGTCAAAAGACGAAGTGTGGAAAAGAAGGCAACTTTAGAAACGCGTACATAAAAAAATGGCAGTGTTTCTTCCTGGGCCTAACCTAGCCACATGACAAACCCTTCTGAGAAGAGCTGCAGTCACCACTACCACCACTTTTGTAAAGGTCCTACCACAAATCAAAGTTACCCTGTGTGCGACTGTTGGATCAGTATATGGAAACAGGTGTCCTGCAAGGCCAGAGATAGAATCCTATCATCTGCTGCCAGCACCAAAAGTAACTGAGCCAGGAACAGCATCTTGAATGTCTCCTTGCAAAGAAAGAGATTCAAGACTCTGATCAACAAGATACTTACCTTTGGGAAAACCTTATCTGGTATAGACTCCATCTAGCCGCAGATTCCTGACCTTAAAATATTTTCCAGGCGTTAGACTGGATCTAGAGGATTTTGAATAGTACCCTTGTGTACTGGTAGGGGTGTTGTTCATCAGCGTTGTCTGCACTGGAAATGATGTGCGTGGTACCTATGTAGGTGCCACCCCGCTCGCTGACATCAGTTACTTGTGCACAGAGCCATGATGAGAACTGAAAATTGGTGTGAAATACTAAGCCCCTGAGAAGGATGACCCTACTGAATCAGTTTTTAGAGCTGGGGGGGTCGGCAAGGAATCTGCGGCTAGATAGAGCGTCTACCACATAAGGCATTACCAAAGGTAAGTAACTTGTCCATCTGATAGACTTCTAGCCACTTAGATTAGATGCCCAACAATGCCTGCCCGGAGGTGGGTCTGTGAAGCCAATTTAAACCAGAATGTCCTGCAGGACTGAGCATGTGAAGTGCCCGGTGGAATGGACCTAACTAACCAGACAGTAGTACTTGGTAAATGTGTGCAAAGATGCATGTGTTCCCGCCTGACAAATATCCAGGACAGGGACTGTGGGCTAACGTGGTGGTTGCGGCCTTGGCTATGGTGGAATGAACATGCAGTCTTTCAGCGGGTTGCTTCTTGGCCAATGATTAACAGATCTTGATGCAGAGTACTATCCATCTTGTGATGGTCCATTTCTGCACAGCTTTCCCTTTTCTTGGCTCTTATGTACCCTACGAAGAGTTAATCATCCACCTGGAACTCTTGTGCGATCAAAATAGAACCACAATGCTCTAATTGAGTCCATATGGTGATGTCTCTCCTCTTCTTTTAAGGGGTGAGGCAGAGCAAAGAAGGTAGGCAAGCTGATGTTCTGGCCTACATGAAAGGGAGTTACAACCTTTGGAAGGAAGGAGGCAAGTGTCCAGAGAACCAGCTTGTCCAAAAAGAAAGTGGTGTAGGGAGGGTTCGCCGAGAGTGCCTGCAATTTGCTGAACCCTATGGCCGATGTAGTGGCCACTAGGAATTTTGCAGAGGCTCAAAAGGCGCACGCATTAAGAAAGTTAGAACAAGATTTAAATACCACTAGGGCATGATGAATGGCCTGGGAAGAAACATAAGATTCATGCCTTTTAGAAACCTAGCCACAACAGGTGACTTGAATAAAGTAGGTTGGTCAGGCAAGTTCAGAAATGCTGTAATGGCCGATAAATAACCTTAAACTGTGCCCAGATCAAAGCCCTGCTGGGCCAAAGATAGAGCAAACAGAATGACCTTGGAAAGAGGTGAAGAACGAGGACTGATGTTTCAAGAAGCACACATAGCCATAAATGTATCCCAGTGGCAGGCGTATACTGACTTGGTGGAGGGATACCTGGCTGCCAGAATAACGTCACAGACTTCGGGAAGACGTTTGAAAAGTGTCAACTGATGCAGCTCAATCTTCATACAACAAGGGGAAGGGTGTGCAGTTGTGTGCAGGACCATCCCCTCTTGCTGTGACAGAAGATCCTCTCAAAAGAGCAGCCTGATCGAAGAACCAATGCTCCTGCTCAACAGCTCGGGATACCAGACTCTCTGTGCCTAATCCGTAACCACAAGACTAACTTGTGCCCGTTCATTCCTAATCTTCTTGAGAACTCTGAGCAGGAGTGGTGAAGGCGTAAAGGTGTATAGGAGGCCGACGCTCCCCTTAAGACAAAAAGTGTCTCCAATTGAGAGTTGCCTTGGAAAATCCAGCATGGAGAACTGCTGAAATTACGTGTTGTTGGCAGTTGCGAACAGATCTAACCAAGGCCCTCCCTACTGTTGAAAGAGACCTTGCATCTCCTTAGGTCCCTGAACTGGTTGTCTATGAAGAAAAGAGCAATTTTCAAACTACACTGTATGATCTTTAAAGCGAGCTCAGGAAGGGGTCCCCGTAATCTGCAGGGCAGACTAGTTCCCTATTGCCCTAACAAAAAAACTTAGATCCAGCAATCAGCTTCTGTAAATAAATGTAAATCCATATTTGTAAAGCATGAACTACTCACCCTTACGGGTCTCAAGGCGCTGGGGGCCCGTCATGGAAATTAAGTGAGCTATTGCCCAGAGTCACATGGTGCTGAGCTGCCGCAGGAGCCAGGGATCAGACCGTGAACCCTGTGTTCCGAAGTCAGCTGCCCTGGCCGCTGCACCACACCTCTCCACCTTCTGCTTCAACCACAACGTATTCGAACTTTAAAATACGGTAGTTGCTCCTTTTCATACCTCCCCCCATTACACTGGAACCAGCTACCCTTTTATATTAGGGACTGCACCGAATTTTCAAGTTTAAAAAAACACATCTGAAGACCTGCCTCTTTTAATGGCACAGAATGGCTGTTTGGCTATCAAGCGCTGAGATGCCCTTCCGAGGAGTAGTCGTGCGCAATACTAAATTCCAAACATAATATAACCACCTCCAGATGGAGACACCATTCGTGATCCACTAGGCACCTTTGCCTGAGTTCTTCTGCCCTGGCATTCAGAGACTGATTTGCATATGGCTGTGTCCAAACTGGAATGGCATGGTGAGCGAAAAAACGATGAATGTAGGCCCAGATCTCTGTACTGGGGTGAATGTATGACATTGTTCTGCATTTCGTTCATCAATTGTTCTTTTTGCATTTGTCACCCCGAGTGGGAGGGGTATGCCCAGACCTGGGTCCAGTGCTCTCCATGTCACTGGAGTCAAGCTATCCGGGCTGATGAGGGGTGAAACATCAAAAACGGTTCTAGGATGCTTGAGTTCCAGTCCAGTGAGGACCTGGCCTGAGTCCAAAGTGAAATATCATGGTGAGCAAAACAAACTATGGATTTAGGCCCAGATCTCTGAACTGGGGTGAAGGTATAACATTTTTCTGCATTTTGTCCATCAATTGTTCCTTTTGCACTCCGAGAGCCTACCAGGTGCTGAACCACCAGGGAAATGCCCTGGCATTCTAGCCATGTCCAGTGTCAGGTTCGTCTCTGAAGGGACTTCTCGTTCTGTTTTCAGTGCAAAGAAATGGTCCCTGGCTCTGGGTTTTGAAGGTTCTTGTCTACCCGAGGTAGGGGGCCAACCTTTCCAGAAGCCACGGTGCTGATTACAATGAAACACCAAAGCAGACAGTGCCTTGCAGAAGGAGTCCCCAAGAGGAAAAACCCAAAAGGGAAAAAAACTCAAGTTGAAGCAGAGACTCCACGAGCGGAATGAGGTCAACAAAAATCTAAGGAGCCGAGTTCAGGGGTGAACGCAAAGGATCAGAAGGAAGGGAGATCAGAACAGAAAATTGGAAACAGAATCACAGGAAGGGGGTGCAAAGAACCAACAGAGATTCTGAGAAGGAGAGCAGAAACACCAACAGGTGCAAGGACACACCAACAGGAGAGAGGACACATCAGCTGGAGAGAGGACACATCAGCAGGAGCGAGGAGTATTGAAACTCAAGGAGATGGAAGATTCAGCCTCTTATATATCCATAGACAGGAAGTGATGTGAAAGGAAAGGAGCAGTCACCATCTTGATTTGGTAAACAGTAATGAAAAAGACAGGAAAGGCGCCATGTTAGAGTGGTGAAACAAAATTCTTCCTGCGACATTCTAAGAACACGACAGTGGCATTCTGGGGACAAGATAAGCGCAAAGATGGAACCCAGGAAAAGAATGTCTGCCAGAAAAACCAGGGAGATTGATATCCTGGCACTCCAGGTACTAGGTAAGTGCAGGACACTGCAAGGGGAACCACGGTTTTAAGGCTGGAACCGCAGTGCAAACGAGATGCCACAAGAGCAGCCACGGGCCGCTGTACGGTACCGTGGCACGCCCAAGAAGCAAATGGAAGTGTCATGGGTCAAATGACAGCCCACAGCGTATTAATCCAGAGACATGTCTTGACAAACTGCCTACGACCCCGCCCTGTTCGTTGTAGTACCACATGGCAGTGGTGAACACCTGCACCAGCCTTCCCTTGATCGAAGGAAGAAAGGCTTTTAATACGAATCGCCCGAAGCTCCAACAGATTGATGTGGGGCCCGGACTCTGCCGGCACCAGTGTTCTGATAGCCACCTCTCCCAGATGGCAGCCTCATCCGAGAAGTGACACATCTGTCACTACAGTCAGTTCTGGTCGGGGAAGGGTGAGGGGTCTTCCACAGACCCAATCACAGTTCGTCAGCCACCACTGCAGATCTTTTGCAGTTTGCTCCGAGATCTAGACCATGTTGGAGAGATTTCCCTGATGCTGTGAAGCCTGGACTTCAGGTTCCATTGCAGAGCCTGCATATGCCAATGGGCATAGGTTACAAGCATGATGCAGGAAACCATGTGGCCCAACAACCTCAGGATTATTCGTACCGTATTCCCGGATAGAGGCTAAAACATCAGTATCATAGCTTGAATATCCTAGACTCGCCGCTTGGCAGGATAGGCCTGAAACTGCAGTATGTACAGGACAGCTCAGATGAAAGGAAACGTCTGAGAGGGAGTCAGGTGTGACTTTGGCATGTTGGCAGTGAATCTCAACTAGTGCAGAAGATTCACCGTATTCTGGAGGTGGAAGACCACTGCCTGGGGCGATTCAACCTATAAATGTGAAGTGCACCACAAGCACCAATTTCCACAGACAATAGTCCATTTCACCCAAAATGTATCCAAGGTAATCTTTATTGCTCACAGGAATGACATAAAAACAGCCAACGTGTTTCGTTCACTGCCTGTGGACTTCCTCATGGCTGTAAAAACATGCAATGTATAATACAACATATATATATATATACACAACTTTACAATACAACACGTTTAAAATGAAACTAAATGAATGCTGGTTAGTCTACACGATTCATGTGTGTCCAAATAAGGAGGGATAAATACTATTGCATTCATTAATGTGCGCAATTCCGTCCAACAGTAAAAGCCCTGTGTGTTTAGTAATGTAATGATTAACACTTCCCATAAAAAACTATTAAGACATACCGTGATCTTTTATGTTAGATGGAATTGATGCCTAGAGCCTACCAAAGAATGTGTCATCACCTCTGGCCATTTAATATTCCAATAGTTGGTATGTCCCTATCCTCATCGTGCTGCATAAATCCAGGGCAGAGGGAAATTCTTCACAAATGTTTAATCCATAATGTAATTTCACCTATAAGTAATCACAGGTATCATTTAGAAGGGGAGTATCTTTAGCTCCTAGTTCGATAGTTTTTCATTTTAATTGTGTGATTCCGAAAGCTGACATGTTCTCTAATAATCTGGAACTTGCCTTTTATGAACCCTGACATAGTAGCTGTAGCCCTGGGCAACTCTCAAATTGACCATGTCCTATATATCTGGCCTGCTCAGGTTCCTGTATATTAGTTGCCCTTCCTCATGGGCATATACATTTTTGCCTAGAACATAAAATATAACTGTCCTTTCGTAGCCAACTGCTATGAAAGCTGACATGAAGCATTAGAAATTGCCTATGTAGTAAATGCCAGTTCTCATGTAATAAAGCTGGAGTAACAATCGAGCCATCTTGGCCTCACCCGCCAAGTTATCTCCTTCTAAGCTGGACAATAAGCAAGTGGCCAAAAGCGAGTAATTGCCTCTAATTTATCGATTAACGCGGCTAACACACGGTTCTTTCCCTCATAGAGGGTCTTACCTTGATAAGTGCTGTATAGACTTCTACCTTTGGCGTCTCTCCGTGGGGTCGTTTACCGGCTGCCTCGAGCTTTGATGTTTAAATACATGGCATGCATCTACGTAACGCATGTCCTACTACTTAAATGTGTATTGCCCACAAAGTTTGTAAATAACTTAAGTTTGCCTATGGAGTGTTTCAAGAATTTAATAAAGGTCATACTGTAATTGAAGAAGCGAAAAATAGCTTGATTCTATGGTTACACATGAACACGCTTTGAGCAGGGAAACACCATCCTTTTTCCTAGACATGCTATTACGCTTTCGAATATAAATTGATCAACATCATAAATAAGATCAAGAACATTCTAACTTCCCCTTATTGTTTAAATTGAATATTTGATTTTTTTAATTTTGAACTAAGTTTAAAGTGTTTCTTGCCCAATTTAAACAGTATTGAAGTTTCTATAGGGGGAGCTCCCTTCCCCTACAGATGGTAATGGAGTATAAGAAATCAAGTTACTTACCTGTAACTACAGTTATCCAGTATTGGTATCTTTCATAGATTCACATGCCTGAATCATTCCCCGTCGCCGAGGCGGGAGTCCCCGGTAAATAAAAAAGTAGTGCCAAAATGTTAGTAGTAGGCCCAAAGAAAAGGCCAAAAGCCTATATCTTAGCAGCCTATCTACCTCCTTATGCAAAAGGAACCAAGAATTTGGCAACAACCAATCAGACACCAGCACCCTTCTAGAACCCTCTCAGCAGAGCCAGTTCTCCTCAGATTTTCGTAGCACAAGTGGGAAGTGAACGTCCCAAATTATATAGAACTGACTCTACAGGGAGGCGGGTGGGAGCATGTGAATCTATGAAAGATACCAATACTGGATAACTGTAGTTACAGGTAAGTAACTTGTTTTCTTATCCAGTATTGGGGTATCTTTCATAGATTCACATGCCTGAATCAGAATAGCGAGCAGTATACCAAGTATACAGTCGTTTGCGGATGGTGGGAGACTAGTGCTGATACTCCCAAGTTGCATCCACAGCTTATTAATAAGAGGTACAAGAAAGAATCTTCAAATTCGAAACATGCAAGCCATAAAGAGGAAACAGCATGTAATGCAATAACATTGAAAATGAAAGCAAATCATTATTGTAACACATTGCATTGTTATACCAAAGATATCCACATCTTACATATTAAAATATGAATAGGGTACCTGAAGATATCTCAAAGAAACAGATGTCGTAGTACAGCTTGCCCAACTGCTGCATCATCACGATGCGTAGATTGGAGGCAGTAATGTCTTGTAAAAGTGTGGACATTTTTCCATGTCGCAGCACGGCAGATATTTTCTAGAGTCACACCAGCAAACAATGCTGTAGACGCTGCTACTGTTCTCGTGGAATGGGCCTTGGGTTTCCTCAACAAAGGCCTGCGAGCCTTGTCATGGCAGAAAAGTATTGTAGATGCTATACATCTGGCAATGGTGGACTTTGTAACCGCCTTTCCCAGGGTAGTCTGGCCATAAGCCACGAACAATTGATCGGACTTTCTAAGGTTCTTTGTTTTTAGAAGATAGAATTTAAGACATCTCTTGATATCGAGAGACTGTAAGGCTCGTTCCACTGGAGTAGATGGATTAGGAAAGAAAGTTTTTAACGTCACTGGTTCATTAAGATGAAACTGTGAAGGCACCTTAGGGATAAATGTTGGATTAGTTCGGAGGTGCACGTAGTCTTGAGTGAAGTGTAGAAAAGGTTCCTTTACAGTAAACGCCTGAATTTCACTCACTCGTTGAGCTGATGTTAAAGCCAGAAGTAAAGCAACCTTCCAGGTAAGGAATTTGAGGTCAGCCTTGTGAATGGGTTTGATTGGATGCTTCATTAATTGCATTAAGACTGTGTTGAGTTTCCATTCCGGTGGCGGAAGTCTGACCGGAGGAAACTCTTGGAATAGTCCTTCCATAAACTGCTTAATTAAAGAGGATGAACAAAGAGAAGGGCCATGAGCACCCCTTCTGAATCTGGAAAGTGCAGCTAAGTGGACTTTGAGTGAAGGGAAAGAAAGTCCAGATCTTGCCAGGTGTAACAAATAAGGGAGGATCTGTTCTGCAGGAGCGTCCACCGGGTGCACCTGGTTTGCTTCACACCAGCAGCAAAACCGTTTCCATTTTAGACGGTAAGTTTTTATCGTGCTGTGGGCTCGTGATTTCGTTAATATATCCCTACAGTCTTGAGGGTAATCCAAGTCCTTAAACTCTAAGAAGTCAGGAGCCATGCGTGTAAATGTAGGGACTGAGGGTCCGGGTGGAGAACCTGACCTCTGCTCCTTGACAGCATTGTGGGCGTCGGGAGAAGACGGATCGGCTGGTCCTGTGATAGCAATAGGAGCTCCTGAAACCAGTATTGGCGTGGCCATCTGGGTGCAATCAAGATGAGACGACAGCCCTCCAACTTCATCTTGCGTATGACCTTCGGTATTAGGGGTATCGGGGGAAAAGCGTAAGCACAAATTCCTGACCATCGCATGGACAGGGCATTCCCCCTTGAGCCCTGTTGAGGGTATCTGCTGGCATAGAAGCGGCATTTCTTGTTCTCCTTTGTGGCGAACAAATCCAGCGGTGGTGTTCCCCAAGCTCTGAATACCCTGAGCACTTGAGCCTGCTCTAGCTCCTATTCGTGGCAATCTGATTGGGATCTGCTGAGCGTGTCCGCTAATGTATTGCAGAGACCTCTGACATGTTCTGCTCTGAGGGTTATGTTGTGGAGTGTGACCCATTTCCACAACTCCTGAGCTTCCGTGGACAGAGTTGCTGATCTTGTTCCTCCTTGTTTGTTCACGTAGAACATGCTGGTGGTATTGTCGGTTCGAATCAGAACCGAAGAACCTGCAATCCTTGGAAGGAAAGCTTGCAGAGACAGGAAAATTGCTCGCAATTCCAGACTGTTGATGTGTTTGTTTTTGTACTCTGGAGACCACTTCCCCTGTATCTGTAACTCTTGGAGATGACCTCCCCATCCTTCCATGGAAGCATCGGTAGTGAGGACAAAGCCTGGAATCTTCTGAATGAAAGTGAGCCCTTCTGATAAGTTGGGAATGTGGGACCACCAACTTAGAGCGCTCTTCATGCCTGAAGTGACTCTGATGATGTCGTCGAAAGAGCCCATCGCCTGCTGCCACTGAAGGTGTAACTCCTCCTGCAAGGGTCGCATCCAGAGCCGCGCCAGAGGGACGAGGTGTATTGCAGAGGAGCACATTACTAGGAGCGACGCGAACATCCAGACAGAAACTGACTTTCTTTTGGAAATCCGGATTGCTAAGTTTTGCAGACGAACCTGCCGTTCGTGAGAGAAGAATGCCTTGCAGCGGACGGTATCTAACAGAGCTCCCAGAAAAGGAAGGATCTGCCTTGGGTGTAATTGAGATTTGCTCCTGTTGATCGTAAGCCCCAGAGAGTGGAACAGACGAAGAGATGTTGTCACGGCAGCCTTGACTGATCTTTCCGAAGGACCCTTTATTAACCAGTCGTCTAAATACGGGAAGACTTGGATTCCTTGGGATCGCAACACTGCTGCCACTGGAGCTAGGCACTTCGTAAAGATCCTTGGGGCAGATTTTAACCCAAACGGGAGCACTTTGAACTGGTAATGGGAGCCAGCCACTGTGAAGCGAAGATACTTGCGATGCTTCGGATGTGAAAGTAAGCGTCTTCCATATCTAAAAGCTAGAAAATCTCCCTCGTTGAGGCAACCTAGAATTTCTGCCAGAGTGACCATGCGAAACCCCTGCTTCGTGAGGAATCTGTTCAGATTGCGAAGGTCTAAGATTGGGCGCCACTCCCCTGATTTCTTCTTGATGAGAAAGAAGTGGGAATAGAAACCCGTCCCCTTTTGAAGTGCAGGAACCTTCTCGATTGAGTTCTTAAGGAGCATCATTAAAGCTTCTTTGAACAGTAAGTGAAGATGAGGGGGAGGGGGTCCCTTGGGTGGTGTGTTGGGTGGCTTGGTGACAAACTCTAAGGTATGACCGTTGTGAACCAGGTCCAGAACCCACTGGTCCGACGTAATTTCTTGCCACTTGCTCACAAAAGTTGAAATTTTCGCACCCACAGGGAGGGGAATAGGAGTGGAAGGCGCCCTGCAGAAATCATTGCTTCCGTGAGGTGTCTCTTCCCTGATTCTGCGATCTTTTTCGTCCACCTTGACGAGAGAAACCAGTCGTGTTGGTCTGTCTGTAGGAAGACTGATAAGATTGTCGATACTGAGGCTGGTACCTATTCTGTTGGGTATGATAATTCCCTCTGGATGAAAATCCACGGCCTCTTGCTCCCCTGAAGGTACCTCTTTTGTATTGCAAGGAGCCCAATGATCTGGCAGTATCGGTTTTAATTGCTTGGAGTGCGTCATCTATATGTTTTCCAAACAATGATTCGCCATCATAGGCCATGTCCAATATTTTTGTCTGGACTTCTGGTCTGAACGTGGTAGCCTTAACCCAACCCTGGCGCCTGAGAACCGCAGCCCCAGCCAACTGGCGAAAGTTAGTATTCACAATATCCAGAGCGCAGTCGAGTCTCTGAGGCTGCACGCTCACCCTCCAACAAAATCTTTCGAGCATCTTGTCTGTTGTCCTCTGGGATGAGGTCGATAAAGCTTGCTATTTCTGACCACATTTGGCGGTCATAACGCCCTATTATCGCTAGGGAGTTGGCTGCCCTGATGGAAGCAGCTGCCATAGTTGAAAATTTTTTCCCCAATTAGATCCAGTCGGCGTCCTTCCCTATCCGGTGGTGTAGTGACCGGTGCTGCCGGATTCTTAGACTTGTTGGGCTGCCTGAGATATAACAGAGTCTGGACGCGGTTGGCCAATGAGACAGGAGGGACTGTTGGCTGGAGCACGGTATTTTTTGTCAATCCGTGGAAGCACCGCTTGCACTGATGCTGGGTTTTTCATGATTTTAACTCCTTCCTTCCAAATATAGTCAATGATAGGGATAGCTCTCGTAACCTTTCTGGACTCTTCTTTAAAGTCATGCAGAAAACAGTCAGACTGCTCAATGGTTACCGGCAAGTGGAACCTGGTCGCAGCGCGCTGCATAAGGTTATGGAACCCCCCTATATCTTCCGGGGGCGAATCAGATGGTAGAGGGGTAGGCGGCGAAGGCATAGGGATTATATAAGAATCCCAAGGGTCTGCTGGGTCTGGCAGCTCGCCCTCTTCGAATTCCTCCTCCGAGGTTGAATCTTGACCTTGACGCGGGTCCTGTGGAGGATCAGGCAGTTGAGGCATTGGGGCTGGATCCTCAGGCAAAGGCATTGGGTCCGGCTGTGGCACAGTCTGCGGAACCTGTGGAACGATTGGCTGCGGTGGAAAACGCTGCTTATAATCTGCAAGCATGGCTTGCAGGTCTTGAATTAACGTAGGAGGCAGATGTGACATCTCGCTCAGACGAGGTTGTTTGTAGCAAGGTCTATGATGCGGAACGACTATGTCTTCCTGATAATTATCTTCTTCCTCATCATCATCGTCCTCCTGACATTTGATGTGCAGTTCCGAAGGATGGCGAGCAATCCCAAAGGGCCCCTCGTCCTCGTCATCCTCATAATCTTCATCCTCACACTGCACATATGTTTCCAGGAGATGCGAGGGAGTAAGCGGTGATAGGTCACTACATTCCTGCCTCTGAAAAGACTTTAGTTGAAAAGTCCTGGTGGAAATTGGAGTGGAATGAGCGGGCGCCATTTCCTTTGATGTGATTAGGCTTGTAGAGTCCATCGTCGACGGGGCTGTGGTCGACGAGCTCGACGTCGGAATCTTCGTCGACGGGATCTTTGACGATGGAATCTTCATCGACAAGCTCTTCGTCGACGAGCTCGACAGGCTTTTAAGTGGCGGAATCGTCGTCGACGGTACTGCTGCCTTCGTCGACGAGGACTTCGTCGACGACACCTCAACGACGGGCTTTTTTGTGAGGATAGTAATCCTCATAGACAGAATAGGAGAGGTAATTGCCGTCGTCGTGATGGTGTCCGTCATTGAAGAAGCAGACGAGGTGACAGAAACCGAAGATTGAGAGAAAGCCAGAGATTTTGAAAGGCTTTTACTCACAGTTTGTGTCGTAGCCTTGACTGCAGAATCCTGAGGAGAGTGCACTTCAGAAGTAGAATGATGAGATTTCTGATGCTTCTTCCCCTCACTGGAAGAGCTGTCCTGCGATCTAGCTCTCTTGCTAGAAGTAGAGGCTCTGTCATCCTCCTCAGCCGAAGAGGATTTAAGCCACAAAAGCACTCTCGCCTCCCTATCCCTAAGAGTTTTTGTAGGGAAGGTGCGGCAAATCTTGCAATCTCTTGCCTCATGTTTAGGGTAGAGGCAGTAGATGCAGTCCACATGTTGATCATCAACATGGACTCTCTTCTTGGCGCAGGTCTTGCAGGACTTAAACAAAGCATTCTTGTCTGACATGCTGAAGCAAGTTGAAACAAAACTGAGTGGCACTCAGGGAGACTCCCTTCCACACGACGTGCAGTGAAAATCTGAGGAGAACTGGCTCTGCTGAGAGGGTTCTAGAAGGGTGCTGGTGTCTGATTGGTTGTTACCAAATTCTTAGTTCCTTTTGCATAAGGAGGTAGATAGGCTGCTAAGATATAGGCTTTTGGCCTTTTCTTTGGGCCTACTACTACTACTAACATTTTGGCACTACTTTTTTATTTACCGGGGACTCCCGCCTCGGCGACGGGGAAGGATTCAGGCATGTGAATCTATGAAAGATACCCCAATACTGGATAACGTCACTACAGTGAGAAATCATGGTATGTCCAGACCAATAAATCTTACCATTCTCATCTGAATAAGAGCGTATATCTTTTAAACATAAGTGGGAACGCTATATTAGGTGCATCTGTATCCCATATAAAGACAAGAAAGCCTCTATAAAGGGAACTCCCTATCCTTGTATAAAATAGTGGGGTTCATCATCAGTATTATGAACCATCTTGATACACCATAGTCGACAAATCCAACCAGCCTCATTTTGTCGAAGTGCCAATTATCACCTCCCCTAGTCCTAGGTGGAATATAGTCTATACCATGGAACCAGATGTCAGGTTTGCCTGCATGGCAATCTGTTATATGCACAATCATAGGATGTCTAATGTCCTGTTGTTTAATTGCCCTTACGTGTTCTTGGAATCAGATTTTTAATGGCCTTACTGTGCTGCCCACGTATATGATGTCACAACTAACCCAATTATATATACATCACAAACTGCGTTTTGCAACTGATGGCATGACGGATTGTAAAGGTGTGTTCAATGTTATATTTAAACTGTTTGGTTCTGTTTTTGCCATATTTGCACACATTACAGTCTTGATAAGTGAAGAATCATTGTACCGGTTTTGGCAACCAGTTTTTTGAGCCTGTATTGAGATGTAACATAGCTGGGACACAACATATCTCTAATAGTCCAACCTGTCCGATATGTCACTTTAGGTTTGTGTGCAATGCTTTGCTTAATGCTGGGGGCATCCTTTAACAGAGGCCAATACTTCAGTAAAATCTTGTATACCTCATTGCTGTGTTTGGTAAATTTGGTAACAAAGGGGACTTGGTTCTGATTATTCTTCTGCCTGCTATCAACCCCCTTTTTAACAGTATGCTCTTTCTGGGGATTAGACAAATCTTATTCTCAGAATGCTACTGCACCTTGTTATTATAACCTTGTTTAATTAAACGATACTTGACCTCCTCTAGATTTGACTGTGAAGGTGTCTGTCTCACTACAATTCCTCCTCACCCTTACCATTTCCCCATAGGATGTTATTGATGGTGAATCTTGGGTGGGCACTAGTTGCATAGAGAGTGCTGTTGCAGGTAGTGGGTTTGCGGTATAGGGTACTGTGCATGCGTCCTTTAGCATAGAAAGAAATATCAAGAAAGTCTATTTTCTTATCATGATGTGTCTTTGTTAAACGTACATTGTACGGATTGTCATTTAAAAATTCATGATATTCAGTGAGTTGATTTACAGTGCCATTCTAGACCATGATAATGTCGTCTATATACCTCCCGCAAAAAATGATGTTCCGCAACACAGACACAAAAAGTGATCTGTAGGAATAAATCCAAATAATTTTTGTAGGGAAAACAATGAATTAGTCCCTACATGTGGGCACCAGTCCCCAACAGATTACTTAATTCATTGAACACTCACAATTCTGCCCCAAGTTGGCTTTCAAACCAGTTTTATATTTTCTGAAACATGCATAAGACACATCAAACAAATCACAATCATTTTCCCCACAAAAATGATTTGGATTATTTCCCGCACATCTCTTTTTGAGCCTGTTCTTATGTTTTTGCTCAGATGTGTTGGGGTGATTAGGGCAAACATCTGCAGTTTATTTCTTCCCCAACCAGGGGGAGTCATATGGTCCCCAAGGCATGTTCTTTCTCCCACTGGCCCATAAAGAGTCCTGCGTACAAGGGAGGAAATTTTGAACCCATTGTAGTCCCCTGCTTTTGATGGTACCAACGTCCGCCGTGTAAGAAAAAGGTCAGACAAAATTAAGTCAATAATATCCACCAACATCTCATTATGTTCAAGCCAGTCAGCCGTCTTGGTTTTAAGAAATGATTCTATGGCCAGCAATTCAAAATGTTTTTTAATGCAGGTGTAAAGACTGGTGACAAATTGTGTAACAAAAAAAGAGGCCCTCCGACCATAGGACATCCCTGAATTTGTTTAGCATGTCTTTACTGTCCTGAATGTATGCCGGAAGATTCCAGAAAAGTTTGGAGAAATTTGTCCACATATTTTGACAGACGTTCAGTGGGTGAGTCTACCCCAGAGGTGATAAGCCTCCCCGGGGGAAAAGCCCCCCTTTGTGTACCTTAGGGAGAATGTATATGCAGGGGAAACAGGAACCCTTTACATTTAGATAACGGAATTCCTCATCTGATATTAGACCTTTCTCTCGCCAATCACCCAATCGCATGTCAATAAATATTGTCAATTCTTTCATAGGGTTGCAAGAAACATGTTCATAACACTCAGTGCCCATAAGCTGTCTATATATTTCTCCCATATAATCAAACTTGTTCTTCAGGACGATGTTCCCTCCCTTATCTGCTTCCCGTATCACAAGGGTATCATTCACCCATAATGTATCCAAAGCCAACCTTTCATCTTTGGTCAAAATAAAGTGACTAGTGTTTCCCGATGAAACAATTATATAAGTCAACCGACACCAAGTCTTTAAACAAATCAATGTCCTGATGGGTTGTGTGTGGCATAAATTTGGATTCGGGTTTAAGACCCCTTGCTATATCCGTCTGTCTACAATCTCCAAATCATCAGTCAATTGTTCTAGAGATGGGGTGTCTTCACCTGAAATAGACATAAGTAGTTGTATGTTCTGAAGCTCAGGGGGAAAGAAAATGTTGTGGCAAGCCTGCCTTCAACAGCCAGTCGTCTGGGTAGGGAAAGACTGGACCCCCCCCTAACCTTCGCAGATGAGCTGCTACCACTGCCATCTCTTTGTTGAACACCCGAAGGGGCATTGGTAAAGCCAAAGGGAAACACTGCAAACTGAAAGTGCTCTTGGCCCACCGTGAACACAGGTAACGTCTGTGGGCAGGCAGGAGGGGGATATGGAAATATGTGCCCTGTAGGTCCAGTGCTACCATCCAGTCTCCTGGGTCAGGGCAGGCAGAACCTGTACGAGCGTGAGCATTTTGAATGTCTCCTTTTTCAGGAAGACATTCAAAAGGTGCATGTCTGGGATAGGACAAAGGCGTCCGTTCTTCTTGGGAACCCAAAAGTAGCTGGAATAGCAACGATGACCTACTTCTGATGATGGCACCCTCTTGATGGTTCCCTTGGCCAAGAGAGCCAACACTTCCTGACGGAGCAAGGAGAGGTGGTCCTGTGTCAGCTAGCTGTATGTGGGTGCATGGAAACTCACAAAGGGAATGCAATAGCCCCTTTAGATGATTTGCAAAACCCAGCGATTTTAGGTTATTGACCTCCAGTGTTGCAAGTGATGGTGTATCCTGCCCCCCTACTGGATACCCATGATGGTGGGAGGGCAAAGTAAAGGAGTTTGGTGGCTATGTCTGCTGTGGTGTCTGGTGGACTGGCTCGAACTCTGGTTACCTGTTCCCATATCACGTAGTCTATGGGACCCGCGTGCTCAGCCATGAAAAGGCTGGGAAGCCTGTCGGCCGTGGTAGCTGGGAGTATATGGACGCAGTTGGAAACTCCTTCTGTGGCCACGAAAGGGGCAGAAGGTGTACTGGGGTTGACTAGGGGCCATAGATAAGCCCAAGGACCTAGCCATTACTCTGCTGTCCTTAAAGTACTGCAAAATGACGAGATCCATCAAAGGGCATGTCCATAAGCAAGACTTGGACATCCCCTGAAAAGCCAGCGGTTCTTAGCCAGGTGTGGCACCACAGGCCCACCGACAATAAAATCAGTCTACCCTGCTAGTCGATCTTGGTCAGTCCACATCATGTGGTGAACTTTGCTGTGCTTCTACTGTCAGCAATAGCTTGGGAGTACGGCTTGGGCCTCTTCCGATACCATAGGCAGCACTTGTGCAACTGAATCCCAGATCATGTGGGAATATCGGCCTAAAAGGCACATTGTGTTCACCGACTGCAGTACAAGGCCAGTGAAAAAGAACATCCTCTTGCCAAAAGTATCCAGCCTCTTGGATTCACCATCCAGTGGTGTGGTAGGGAACATGCGAGGGTTGAATGTAGAGGTTGGCGCTTAGACCATCAAGCTCTCCGGGTGGGGTGTGGGTAAGGAAACTGGGGTCACCAGGAGCAGGGAAATGGCGACAGACAATTGTCCTTTGCACAGGAGGCCGTGCAGGGCTTTGACCAGGCCCAGAGTAGGACGTTGGTAAGGGCTTCATCAAAAGGGAGTAGGGGTTCGGAAGGGGTGACTCCCGGCTGAAGAATCTGTCAAGATGTTTATCTTGACTGCCACTGAGGGCAACTGAAGGTCCTAGACCTCAGCCGCCCAACGCAACACTATAGCGAAAAAAGGCTCCCTTCTCCATAGACACGGTAGGAGGAGATGCGAAGCAAGTATCCGGTGAGGTGTCTAACCCACTGGCCTCCACCAGTTCCTCATACCAGTTGTCATCAGTCTTATCTACGAGATCCTGGTATCCATAAGGGTTCTCACACCCCTCCCATTTGCCTCCCTCTCTAAGTCTGTCAAAAGCAAAAGGCACTGTCCCTGATCTGGAGGGTATGGGCCTGGTCAGCGCTGGAACTGGCTTCGGATGATGCCTGTCCAGCCTGTTGGTTTGGGGATGATGCTGTCATAGGGGGTTGGTACTGCTGCGGGAGTCAGCAGTGGAGCAGGCGCTGAGGAATGTCTCAGTCTCGCCAGCAGCTCTGCTCCGGATCCAGCACTGGATCCAAGGGGCCTGAATGGCACCAAGGGTGAACCCGCTGGCGAGAATCCACTGTGGGCCCTCCTGAGCCCATGGGGCGCGTAGGTACTCCAGAGGAACCAGGCTGTCAAATAAAAGGTACCTGGCCTCACAAAATTGTTTGATTTAAGTAGGGTTCACTCTGGCTTCAGGCAAGTCAAAGAAGAGTAGAGAGGACCTTGACTCATGCTCTACCAAGACCTGGAGTGCCTATGCTCCTGGGCTTTGTCAGAATACTTCGACAGGCACAGAAAAGGTGAAGACCTCTTCGAAGTATTCGACTTCTTCCGCTTTTGGTACTTACCAAACGACTTTGAGCGGGATGCTGATTGCTGGGTGCGGCTCCGCGAACAGTCTCGGGACCTTAAGCATGACCTTGGTCTTGAGCATCGTGGGGCAGGCTGACATCAAGCAGCGAGCAACTTGATTGAATGCTCCCTCAGCACCTTCATGTGCATGGCGCAGCAGCCCTCACAGGTCTTGAAGTCATGGTCCCTCTCCAAGCACCACAGACAAAACAAATGCAGGTCTTTCACAGACAGCTGCCACCACATGGTTTGAAACCAGCTGGTGTCGTTGGGGACATCCTGTCACACTAGAAGAGGAAATCTCACAAACGGTTTGACAAAAGTCTATAAAAAGCTAGTCAAAAAATAACTGAGGGTAGTTGGGGTTGTGCCTATATAGCGAGCTCACTCGCCATTTTCGATGCTGAGCCGATCCTGCCTTCCAGATCCTGTCAGCGGCCAGAAGTCTCTATCAGATGTCCAGGATCGAACAAAACCAGCTGTCATTCTTGGGAACCAGGAACATAAAGACATCAATAGACCACTGGGAAGACCCATTGTTGCCTCAATAAACAGTCTTTTGGAAAACCAGTCTGTACACTTGAATTAATAATGAACAAGGTATTGTTACTGTGAAACGGTTTCTGAACAACCTCTTAAATTGCAGAAACACAATGCCATGCTCCTCAATATGGTTAAATTCTGTCTTGAGAATAATATTTTCATTTTCTCAGGCCAACTGTACAGACAACGCGGGACCGCAATGGGCACGTGCTTTGCCCCTAGCTATGCGTATCTTTTCGTAAGTGGGAGAAACACATGGCCTGGAGAGAGGTACCCGAGAAATGGTTTGATAATGTCACGTTACGGGCCAGATACATTGATGACTTGATAATCGTGTGGAAGGGCAGTCGCTCTTCGACTGAAGATTACATAGCCTACCTTATTACCAATGATCTTAATCTCGCATTTAGCGGACACATCAGTGACACTAATGTATTTTATCTTGATTTGGAGGTCTATGCGAAGACTCTAAAAATTCTTACACGACTGTACAGGAAACCCACAGCTGGGAATTCGGTCTTGCACGCCAGAAGCTTCCATCCAAGAAGCATGATTAGTAACATCCCCTATGGAGAGCTCCTGCATATCAAACACAACTGTGCCTCACAGAAGGAGTACCAAAAAGCTAGGGAGGATGCCTAGTATCGGTTCAGAGCAAGGAGATATTCCAACAATGTCCTTTACGAAGCAGAAAAAAGGGCAGAAAGGATAACCAGACTGGAACTCCCAGTACCTACAACATCTGATGAGAGGAATGAGACTAGTAAGGTGGAAACCGCAAGAATGATAACCCCGCTATAATGTAAAGTCTTACAGGTAGCCCAAATGTTTAGAAAAAACTGGCACATTCTTCAGACTGACTACATTTTGGGAAATACCATTCCTACCCAGCCATTACATACAAACAGCAATTATCGTTCAACTCCTCCGAAAAACAGAAAGTGTTACAGGCTTTTTTCCTTGCAGGAAATGCAAAGCTTTCAAATTTAGTTGGAAAGTGACTAACTACAGTACTCCAGAGAAGGGACCGTTATCAGTCAGGAGCATCAATAGGCTATTAAACTGTAACTCTGAATTTACAGTTTATTGCCTTAAATGTTTATGTCCGAAACGCTATGTCGGCAGTACCATTCATCCTGCTATGAAATGCATACTCTATCATATGCGTGCATTTTCTAAAAAAGATACCACTTACCCAGTAGCCATTCATTTTGAAAGTGTCCATAATAGTAACCATGACCTTGCACAATTGTTTTGCATTGATCAGATCCCCAAAAATGAGAGCGGTGGAGATAGGGTCAGGAGTTTACGAGCACTTGAATCCAAGTACATCATGGACCTACAAACACAGTTCCAGTGGGTTTGAACAACAAGGAGCTATGATTCACCTAGTGAACACTGGTTACATCAGATCATAACATTTCTTGATCCTATCTCATCCTTGACCACGCTGTGATACCAGGCCACTTGCTCATTGTAAAGCATATTGGGGCGAAATAAAGTATTGATCGTAATTCTAAAGTTTGGTTTTCCATTATACTACAACTACATAGCTCATTCAGGGCATTATCGTTAGTGGTATATGGAACGATATTGTATACATCAAAGATCAACTATGCTAATGTATTACAGATTATTCTTACGCCTCCTCCCATTTGTCCATGACTTTATTTGTGGATTGCCCATTCAGGGCTATACCGCACGTGAACCCGTAAGTTTGTAAAAAAATCTGGTAAACATCATTATTTTATGTTATGTGGATGAGAGGCCGTGACGAATATTTTGTTAATTAGCATGAATTATTCCACTATAAGATCATGGTGCCTGCAACATTTGATTTTGCTTCCCATGGGTTCACGAAAATTCAGCTTGAAATGATCTTTCACAAATAAATTGTATTAGTAATTATAAGCCAGAAACATGTTATACGATGGCTGCCAAGAATGACACATTAGTGGAGCACGATTTTCGAGCCATCTTTGCGGTCAATGAAATTATTCTACGTAAGGCACTTTTTTATGGGGTTTCAAATGTTCACTTACTGACATCGAAAAAGGCGTAGTGCTGAAAAGCGTCTGTCAGTGCTGGGAGGTTCTGCACATTAAAAGCACTTTTTTTTTTTACAAATTCCCACAAGTGCTCTCCTTGTTGGCGGACATTGAACTGGTTCGCCGCTGTGGTGTTATATATATATAAAAAAAAAAGTGGTTGCCAATAGGTAGTTATAGTTAGGACCATAAATGCAAATCGCCGCCTGCAGCTACCTCCCTTGGACAGAAAATGACAAAGAGCGGACCCAGAAGATGGTGGCAATAAAAGTGCTTTATTTACTCGCCCAGGCAGACCGCCATTACGCGTTTCGACCCCCACTCGGGTCTTGATCACAGGACCATGTTTCCATAGGAAAAGCGTTTTTTTGACTTGCCTAATTGTTTGGCGCTGTTTGACAAATGTTCCTGAAATTTTCCCAAAAATGGTGCTGGCACTTCTTGAGTGGAAAGTTTCGGGGTGAACCGTCAAGTGGTGCCTAAGAAAACAGAGAGGGGGGGGGGGGGGGCTCGGAAATCAAAAAAGTGTTTTTCCCATGTTGACTTCCATAGAAATTGTAGGCCCGACCGCCGAATGGAGTTACACCAACTTTGGCATATGGGTAGCTCTTGGTCCAAAAAGAACCCTTTTTGTTTTTTTGTGTAAATCGGTATATTAGTTTTTGACTTTAAAAAAATCCAAATTTGTGTATATAGGGACGCGGATCAGACAGGCCAGCGCTGAAATGTTCTTGGCCGCCAATACTTCAACCCGGAAGTGTTGGCAGCCATCTTAGGACTCGGCTAAAATGTTTTCAAAAAAGAAAAGGGGGCACAGTAGGATTAACCTGACCCCTTAGCTCTGCTCATGGGGATCCCATAGGTACTCAACCAGGTCAAAAAAAGCTTTTTTTTTTTTTATTTAAACAAATGCTCCCACTGAAGCGTGATGGAGCTGTGAATCCCAACCAAAACTTAAAAAATTAAATAAACAAGTGTGGACTCCCACACTTGTTTTGAATAGAGCCCCCTGGGTGAGCCATGGTCCTGTGGAATTCTTTTTTTTTTTTAAAAAGGACGGGGCGCACAGGCTCTATAAGCCCGGGGACTACTACATCTCTGGGGCTAAAGATACATTGTTGGGGGAGCGTACAGATCTCCCTGAGCCCACCACCTCCAAGGGGTTAAAGAACACATAATGGGGGGGCACAAACCCCACCAGGCCCTAGGGACCACAACCTTCCCAAGGAAAATTATTCTCAAACGAATGGGAGGGGGCCCACACAGGGCCCCAGGAACCACAACCTCCCGGGGGCTGGCTGTGAGAAGTAATTGCTGTTTGCTCTAACTTGTTTTTATCATGTGTAGCAGCTCCCCATCTTTGAGAGCACTGCCGGCTCCCGCAGGAGGCAGGGTGCCAGCAGGGATTGCAGGGTCTTGAGTCTCCCCCCGCAGGCCCCAACTGTGGTGACTGGGTGAACTCCAGGGCACCCATAATGAAGAGGATGGGGTCTCCAGGCCAAACTTTGCCCAGGTAGGGGGGCCATGGGCCCTCCTCCCCCATTGATTTATGGCCAGGCCCTGAGGGATGGTGTCCCATCTTAAAGAAAGTATTTGACCCTGGGCAGGTGGTGGCCACTGCGCCAGACGGGGCCAAGCTTCCCCCACATAATATTTTGAAGTTAGCCCCGGTAAGGTGGTGGTCACCGGGGCATATGAAAGCACCAGACCCGGGAGTCTGTGCTCCTCCCCCCGGTTAAAAAACAATCCCAGGGAGCTGGCAGTCCACGGAGCTCTTCGATCTAAATGTGGGAGGTCCCCGCAGCCCCCTTTTATGATATCAGTAAAGCCCCGGGGAGGTGGCAGTCCCCGGGGCTTTTAAATAGGAAAACAGAGGGCAGAAAAAATGAGCAGGAAAGACAAAACAGATGGCAGAAAAAGGCAAACCAGGTAAAACAGAAAGCATAAGCAGAAAACTGACCAGGAGAGGCAAAACAGAGGGCAAAAAAACTCACAGAAAAGGCAGAACAGAGAGCAGAAAAAGGCAAAACAGAAAAAAGAAAACAGGCAGATCAGAAGAACTAGCAGGAAAGGAAAATCTAAGGGTAGAAAAACAAGCAGGAAAGGCAAAACAGAGCAGAAGAAAGCAAAACAGAGCACTCACAAACCCACTCAAAAGACTTGCGCATCTACTCAGAGATCCAATGAGACACTCAATCAACCACGCACAAACACTCACAAGACTCGTATACTCACTCACAGACCCACACATTCCCAGACTCATGCACCCACACAGACTCACACATCAACTCAGACCCAATGAGTCTCATACACCCACGCACAAACCCACTTACGTACCCAGACTCACAGACCCACTTACTCATGCACGCACTCACAGACCTATTCAGACTTATGCACCCACTTACAGACCCACTCAAAAACCCATGCACCAGTCCGATTCACCCAGAGAATCACACTCACAGACCAACTCAAGACTCATGCAGATACTCACTCGCGCTTCCTCTCACAAACCCACTCAGACTCTCATTCACTAAGAGACCCACTCAGACACCCACACACCGAGTGAGACACTTATGCAGGCACTCCCAGGCCCACTCAGACACTCATTCACACACCCATTGATACACTCACTCTCAAAGGTTACACTTAGGAAATAAAAAATGAAAACATTAGTAATTCACTTAAAAAAAATCAAAGGTTACAGGGATGTTATAGTTAGGAAATAGAATTAAAAAAAAAACAAATTCACTGAAGAAAACAAAGGTTCCAAGAACATTACAGTTAGGCTCAGATTTCACTAGTACAGAACCAGTGAAATTCAGCAGTTAAAATAACATGAGCCAACTATAATGTATGCCCCCGCAAAGCACTGCTTATAACCTCACATATTACTGGTTGGTGTCCTCCGTACAGATTATTATTATTTTTTTTAAAAGGTTGGGGCGGCAAGTCACCAGAGGCCCTGCCCCCTTTTTCCACCACTCTGTAAATGCGCCTCCTAGTGCACTACTGGTTGGGGGATGTGTACCCATGGGTCTAGAGGATCCTTGGGGGCCAACAAGCCCTCCTGTTACCTCCATTAAGTCCCACACAGTGGGATTGCTGAGAGGTCTTTAGATACCACACCCCCTTTCTCTACCACTCTGCAAATGCACCTCCTGGCACAATACTGGTTGGGGAATGAAGTCCCCTTGACTGCTGAGGCTCCTTGGGGGCTGACACGCCCTCCTGTTACCTCCATTAAGTCCCACAGCGCCTGGCTGCTGTGAAGAATTCAGAGGCCACATCCTCTTTCACAACCACTTGCAAATGCACGTCCTGGCGCACTGCTGGTTGGGGGATGAAGTTCCCTTGGATGTTGAGAGCCCTTGGGGGCCAACAAGCCCTCCTGTTACCTCTAGTAAGCCCCACAGTGTGCCTGCTTAGAGGACTTCAGAGGCCACACCCCCTTTCTCCATCACTCTGAAAACACACCTTCTGGTGCAGTGCTGGTTGGAAGTTGAATTCCTCTTGGATTCGGAGGGGCCCAGAAACCCTCCTGTTACCTCCAGGAGGCCCAGCCCCCTTTCTCTGCAAAGTCAAAGGTTTTAGGGATGTTATAGTTCGGTAATAGAACCCTGTCAAAGCAATTGTGCTCCGCTTTGAGCAAGCGAGAGCAAAATACTCAAAGTGGAGACGTTTGTTATGGCTTGGCGGGAGCGGTGAAGCTCCCGCCAAGTCATAAGCTATAGCAAACAGCTATGTCACCTGGGGTGGCCATCGTGGGACATAGTAGGAGCCGGCCCTGGGGTGTGGCGGTCCCAAGGGCTATGTATGGCTCCAGGAGAGACCCTCTGCATTCAATTTTACTTGAGGCCCAGGGAGATGGCGGCCCCCGCATTTATGTCATATTGTGCCCCACATACATTCTAATTGTTTATTGCCCTAAAGAGGTGGCAGTCCCAAGGCTGCAGGGAGCCACACGGGTCCCCCCCTCATTCAATAATTCAGTGCCCTGGTTAAGTGGCAGTTCCCAAGGCGGTGGGAGGGCCAATCAGGCCCCTGGCATTTCTGTAGTTGGGGAGGTGGTGGTTCCCTGGGGAGGGGGGGTGCCCCTCCTGGAATATTATTTCATATGCCCCCGTGACTTGGCCCACCCAGGGCCTTTTTTTAAACACAAGTGCTTGTTTCTTTTAAATTTTTACTGCAAATTGGTCACAACCTCACAAATAAAAACAAAATTAAAAAGTGCAGTATGGTCCCAGAGAGACCCCAAGACCATGGCTTCGGGGTCAGGGTGTTCCTACCCAGCCCCATTTTCTTTTTTTCCACTTTTTTTTGGGGGGGGGGGGGGGGGGGGGGGACACCCCTCAAACATATATATATATATATTTACTTTAGGTGGGTTTTCTAAATAATCTAAAAAATATATACATAACATACTTAAATTATTTAAATCAATATTAAGCTATTAGTAATATAGGTATCTATTGTTTTTCTACATTTAAAATAAATATATAAAACTAATTTATATTCACATCTTACTTTATTGTAAGTGCAACACGGTCATCCCTAGGGATAGCTTGACGCTGTCTCAGTCAAAGAGCCAGATCTTGAGTCTGTTTCTGAAGGCTGCCAGTAAGTGGGCTGTACGGAGCTGGAGGGGGAAGGTTGTTCCAGGTCTTGGCAGCGATGGAAGAAAAAGAGCGGCCACGGCTGTGGGGGGAGTATGTTAGGGCTAGTGAAGAGGAGCGCAGGTGTCTAGCGGGTTGGTGGAAGTTTAGTCGATAGTTGAAGTAGGCAGGTCCTAGGTTGTGGAGGGCTTTGTGTGCGAGGATCTTAAACTGTCATCTTTTCTGGATGGGGAGCCAGGTGCAGAACGATGTGGGTTCGTTTGGGGAACTCCAGGATGAGTCTAGCTGCAGCGCTCTATATGGCCCAGAATCTTGAGGAGCTGGGTGGAGGTGCCGGCAGAGAGGGCATTGCTGTAGTCAAGGCGACTGGTGACGTGGGCCAGAGTGACGGTCTTTCTGGTGTTGGTTGGGATCCCGCTGAAGATTCTGTGGACCATGAAGTGTGTGGAATCAGGAGGAGGCGACTGCATTAACTTGGTGGCTCACATCAGTTGGCTGTTGAGGATGATGCTGAGGTTGCGCGAGTGGTCGATTGGTGTGGGTCAGAGTTTTGCAGGCCACCAGCTGTGGTCCCATGCGGAGGTGTTCTTCCCAAAGATCAGTACTTCAGTTTGCTGGAGTTGAGCTGGAGGCAGTTGTCTTTCATCCATTTGGCTACATTGGTCATAGCGTTGCAGAAGTTGTTATGGCATTGGAGGGGTCCTCGTGGGTGAGTATCTGTTGAGTATCGTCTGCATAGGAGATTATGTCGAGTCCATGGGATCTGATGACGTCTGCGAGGGGAGTCGTAGATTTTGACCATGGTAGAGCGGGGGGATGATCCTTGTGGTACGCCGCATACGAGGTCTTTGGTTGCAGAGGTGAAGGGAGGCAGTCGGATGGTCTGTGTGTGGCCAATAAGGAAGGAGGTGATACACTTGAGGGCATCTTGCTGTATATCTATGTTGTAGAGTCTGTTGTCGGAGACTGTTGAATGCCGCGGAGATTGAGGAGGATCAGGGCCAGCGTTTCATCACGGTCAAGGAGTGTTTTGATGTCGTCTGTGGCGGCAATCAGCACAATCTGCTGTGGTTGGTATGGAATCCTGATTGACAGGCGTCCAGTAGGTGGTGTTGTTCCAGGAATTCAGTAAGCTGCTGGTTGATGGCTTTCTCGAGATCTCTGGCCAGGTAGGGAAACAGTGAGATTAGATAAGTTTTGAGATGGATGAGGTCAGTAGAGGCTTTCTCTAGGAGGGGTCTGATGTCTACATGTCTCTGTCCGGGAGGTTGCAATTTGAGATGGAGGTGTTGAGGATGCTGGTGAGTAGCGTGCTGATTGGGTTCATTGTGAAGTTGTAGAGGTGGTGGGGGCAGGGATCAGGGGAGCCCCAGAGTGGCTGGAAGACACGATGACTGAGGTGGTCAAGGCAGTGAGAGGTGACCAGGTGGTGATGGCTTGGCTGGTGCTTGTGAGGTCGTCAGGGTTAAGGATGGCAGGTTGGATGTTGAAATTGTTGTAGATGTTGGTGATCTTGCTGCGGAAGAAGTCTGAAAGGGTGTCAGAGTTCTTGAGAGGGGTGGATGTTGTTCTCTATGGCTATCAGGTTGGAGAATTGTTTGACTATTTTGAAGATTTCCTTTGCTTCTTTGATGTGGCAGTGATAATTGCTGAAGGATATTTTGAGCTGCTCTGTTGGCTGGGTTCTTGGTGGCATGCCATCGTTTCTCCAGTTGGTGGCAGTTGCGCTTGGTGATCGAGTGCTGGGGTGTACCAGCTAGCATGTTTGGGGCACTTGTTAGATTTTGTAGGTTTCAGTGGGGTGACTGTTGCCGCTGTCGGTGATGCAGCCGCTGGTGTCATACGTTCAGTACAGATCCTTTGTGCTGGCTTGAAACCAATGAAAAAGACCTTGAATTGGTAATGGCAACTAGTGACTTCAAATAGTAAGAACCTGCAATGCTTTGGACGAATTGGGAAATGTAAGTAGGCATCGTTGAGGCTTAACATCATGAATTTCATTCCCATAACAGTCAGCATACAGAACTACTGTTTTCATAGGACGAAACTGAAAACTGGTGTAGGATGGCTGGCCAGTCTCCTGACTTATTTTGTACAAAAAAAGAACCAGGAGTAGAAGCCTAGATTACAGTGATTCTCAGAGAGAGCTTCTATGGCACCTTTCTGAAGCATGGGAGAGATTTTGGTTTGGAGCAAAGAGAGGCATTGATAGTTAACTTCAGATGCATGCATCCTGAGGACGCTGAATGTGAGGATGGCAGAAGTGGCTCATATGCAGAACCCACTCATCTGATATTATATTAGCCCAGTCTTGCCAGAAAGCTCCCTCATTGAACTCCGGGCACAAGAAGGAATGGTAGTGGGCAGTATCTTGGAGGAGTCAGTGTCGTAAGCTGGAATCTTGGCATTTCAACATGCTTCCTCTTCTACGTAAAGGTTGCTATAAGTAACTGATGGTGGGGCTCGGTAAGCCTGGTCATCGGTAGTGGGGCAATTGAGTGAAACACATTAAAATTATGTTTATTATATATCTGGTAGGTCTGTACAGCTGATGTGCAAAGTCTACTAGGGAGACTCCACCACACTTCTTTGCTACTCTGTTGAACAGGGCTTTGAAGTGTGTTGGGATAGCTTTGTCAGGTGTAGTTACTGCAACTGTCACTAAGCGGTCTTCCGCCCTACACCAGACATATGTGTTCTGATAAGAGCTCATGTGTATTCAGGATGTGTTTGTGAGCAGAATGTGTCGATGAGAGCTACTTTCCAAACTGGAGTAGTCATTCGATGATAAAGAGATATGGGGAACAACAGTGAAAAGGGTTGGTTCTCTGAGCGCTTGTTGTTGAAGCTTATTCGGTCTGGGTGTTGAAGGCGACCTCTCCAATTAGCATTCGGTGTAGGACAAGATCTTGATTGAGGGCACGAGTTGGAATGTTCCTTCATGACAGCTGATGTGTTAAAGTTCAGGACTCTGATTGTAGTGAAGTTCAGCTGACATCATGTTATACCAAGATATTAGATCTATTGGAGTCACTAGAATGCAGTTCTGGTAATCTACTCTGGGGAGGCTGTGGTCATAGTCGGCCCCCTATTGATGTTGGCATTTATGGAGTGCTAGAACTCAGAGTTTTGTATTAATGGTTATTATTAACAATGAAGATGCCTTAACGGAGTAGCAAATAATTAATTTATGATAAAGAAAAATACACATTGGATAATTTAGTCAGTGTTACAAAATTCAACTAGAGAACAGGAAGGATATGTTGCCCCAAGCTGCTCTTGATCTGTTTCACAACATGAGACCGTAATTAAAGCCTTTCAAAGGTTGACAATAAAATGAACTCTCAGAAAACCCGGGTAAGACGCGTTTTTCTATTTTCAGAACATGTCTTTAACTAGAGCAAAGCAACCTATTTTATTTAACTTGTTCACCAATAGCCGTTTCTTGGTGATCTTCCTCAGCATTTTCTTGGCAGGGGATGGTCAGTTGCACGTAATCCTGCACAATTTATACTCTTACCAGCTTTAGCTGCCTTCTTTTTACACCATGTTTTTGTTTTTTAATTACGTACGTTGCTTTTTAGCAGTACTTACAAATATTTGTCTTTTGAAATGTTTTTTTCTAATATTGTTCGTGGCTTACTGAGGTTAAAGTCTATTCCTGTTTCTATATTAGACTACAGAAATTAATTTAGATTTCTAGTTTTATAAATGAGCTTTGGTTTTCTCTCCTGTTCCATTATCATTGTACATCCATTACATATGAAGCCAAAAAAAAAGGGTAGAAACAGTTCATGCAACCTCTCCCATGATTTTTAGTTAAGGGAAATAAATACATCAAGTGCAATCATCTGTCTCACAGGTAGGGCACAGTCTTACCATTTTCTTATAGGTCACTAACAACATTGATAAAATCCATACATCTGGAGGTCAAAAGTGCTGATAATTTATTAATTATATCATAAATGATTCTAATTACAAGAGAAGCAAATGCATGGAAAGTGAATCATCTGTTCCTACAGGTAGGGAATAATCTTAGTTTCTTTTTCTTGTCATTCTACCTCGTTCTTGAAGTGCCTGTGCGTTTTACAAATAGTCCTAATTATTTTCTGGGGGATTTAGGATGAAATAACCTGGTTACCGACCCCAGTTGCGTGTATCCCCAAGATGATTCTTATTCCCAGACAGGCTCGGGCTATTGACGTTCCACTCAGCCAAGTGATGACAGCTAGCCTGCAGGTACAGATGTGGAGTTTTAAAAACAATGGTTTAAGAAACTTGTGTGTGATAGAGCTGCGGGACAGGTGGAAATAAATATGTGGGTGATTGATTCTGTTTTGTACCCACATAGACATCTTGGATGTGGAAGGCTGCCCTTCAATGTTGAATTAGATCTTTTAGATATACATCTGATGGATGATGACCTCCTGGAATACTTGACAAGAGTGGACCGCATAATTCTGGTGTTTGAACACATGGGTTACACATTTAATTATAAAAATAAAAATCAAGATTTGCCCACCTTTAAGTCATTTTTCTGGGATAGGAATTGTCAGACTGCTGTGGTGAGAGAGTGAGCCCGGGCTTAGGGTAAATACATTATTTCGTAGCGCTGGTACAGACCTTCAAGGCCATCACCAGAGCAATCGCTCCAACCGCTAAATCATTACATTCAGGTTGGATTCAATGGGTTAACTCACTCACCGCAACAGATGTAGATTACAGATTTGATTCTACACTACAGACAAGCCTTTTTTACAGTTTGGACAAGAATATCCTCTGCCTAATGAAATAAAGCCTCTAGAACAATACGATTACATCATATACACTGATGGTTCTGCCCAGCCTGCCGGAGGGACTAAGCACCAATACTCAGCAGTGTGCACAGTTGTGAAAGGGCTCATGCACGATGGAGAATTCCATCCTGAGAAAACCTACACGCTGTCACTTGGTTGGCTGAAATAAAGGCTCCAAGACAAGAGCTTTGGCATTGGTGAATATGGATCTTAGATTCCCCACACTCATAGTGTGCAATTCGTATTATTGTGTCCAGACTTACAATGAAGATCTACACTACTGAAGCAAGAATAGATTCAGGGATTCAAGGGTTGCACAATAAAGCACAAAATGCTTTGGGAACAGGTGGCAAAGCTGAAAGACTGCTTGTCACAGACTCATGTAATGCACACAGTGAGTCATCAATGTACTGGCGTTCATGTTGCATGGAATTTTATGGTTGATGAAGCTGTGAAAGCTAGTTTGCACTGCTGCAATTACTCATTCAAGTATGAGGATAGACAGAGACATCATGGTAGCTGTCAACGCTGCTCGCAATGATGCCCACCTGCCGAAAGGCTTTCCAATCAAGTACTCCCACAAGTTAGATAGACAAAATATTCCATATGCTCTCAATCCTGGAGTGGAGGTTAGAGTAATACCAAACACCGATTGCAGGATGGGTTTAATAATGGCTGTGCATGAGGGTCTAGCATCTGCTCATGCAGGGGTGGCTGCTACAATTTCACTACTGCAGCAACGCTACTGGTGGCCAGGTCTTCCCAAACAGACCAAGGACTTTCTCCTTAAATGCAACAGATGAAGGGTTTCACAGTGGCACATCCACCCCAGACACTTCCACTAATTTCAAACTATCTGGCTTGTGTTTATTTGGACCATTGCGGCCCTATGTTCTCAGATGGGACTTACAAGTATATCTTGGTAGCAGTGGATTCCTGCTCAATTCCTGTAGAGGCATGGCCACAGCAGTCGGCTGGCGGCATAACTGTTATAAAGGATCTGCAAGTCTTCATCAGGACATATGCAGCAGGCACATTACATTCCGACCAAGGTCTGGCATTTAGCTCTAGGGCTTACAAAGAGGCCATGGGAAGTTTGGGTGTGACCATGCGTTTCACTTCTCCATACCATCCTCAGGGAAATTCGGTGGTGGAGAGGAAAGACCATGACTTAAAGCAGTGTTAAACAGCTGGGTATTAGGCTCAGGTAACAGTTGGGTCCATCACTTCTAGGGGTTCGGAGAGCACTCGATAACCCTGCCTAGAAATTCTCTGGGTGGTCAGACTCCGTATGAAATCCTGTTTGGGATGAAGATGTGGATCCTAGACAATCCCAGCACAGTAGCGGTGGAAACATCATTTGATATCAATGTTTTGAAGGATCAATAAGACTTCAGGGATGGGTATAGCAATGTACAAGTAAAATGCACCACCACTGGGGAAGTGAAGGAAGTTCCAGCAAGACCTGCCTGGGTCCCGAAGGTGGTGGTGGTGGGTAGGGGGATCTGTTCAGGGAGAAAATTATGGAGAAGAAAGAATTTGGGCAATCCCTAGGCACCTGTACTTGTCCTGGTTGTTGAAGGTGCCAGAACTGTACTACTACCAACACTTGCCAATTGCAAAGACAATACATTTGTCTTCATTGATCTGATCAAACCACACTATGTGGCCGATTCTCAACAGTAAGCCACATAGGCTCCTAGGTAGCTACCTGCATCCTCTTACTATCTCACTAAAGTTCAGATGGAAGCTTTAATAACTAATGAAGCACCCTCTCCAAGAGACAACAATCATCAACGGAGTAGGCCGTCTACCTGTTGCTATAACTGCATTTGTACAGTCAACTTGTATAGAAACATAGATTTCAATTCAAAAACCTGAAAAGAACAGTCTATGTCAATCTATCACAGATCAAGGTTACTCCCAGTTCTACAGAAGCTGCTGAGCTGTCAAATAGATAAGACTGCCTCTGGCTACTTCATTGACTTTGAAGACGTCTCTTTGGATTCATCTGATGCACAACCACCACCTCCTCTACCGTTTAGGCTGAAAGTGCAGGTCTTCCATCTTTGGCTGAAAAGGACATATTTTGTAACTCCATGGCTAGGACTCTGGATTACAATTTCGTTACTTTTCCTGGTCCTCTGGATTAGTTTTGGGAGTCTTTTTCCTAATTCTGAATGGGCATGATCTCCCAGAACGTTCCGCAGTACAACTGGTGAACTTGGTTCTAAAATCCCATTCGTCGTCATACCGAGAATGAAGAGATTTTACCCAAGTGAACATTTCAGCTGCTCCAGTTCCTGACAGGATTGTCTGGGATAGGGTATCGTATGATGTGTATGGCCCCCACTGAACTTTTACAAATTCCATACCTGTTGATGTCCTTACCCCTAGTACGGTTTCTGACAATTAGGACATTGAGATCCGAGAAGATCTACAGCATTCTACTGTGTTCTCTTCTAATAAATTGTATGAAGATACATCTAATTATGATAAATGTTTTGTTTTCAACATTACGGTTATCATTTTCTGCATAAAGCAAGTCTTCTACGTGCTATATTCAACTACACACACTAGGAGCATTGCTTCCACACCATAATGGGGGGGAGTTAAAAAACATTCACAGAAGTTTCTTTATTTTTCTGGGTATGATAATCTGACCCTGCCTCTTGCATGTAATATACAATGAAATATGGAAAGTTTCTCAGTAGGAAGCTGCCGCAAGACAGGCCCACATTGACAGGCCAATTTAGAAAAAGCTCTAGTAGATGTGGACGACGGTATGACCACCTTGTCCCCAGGAATCTATTCCTCGGGAAACAGCGTAATCCACAATAGACATTGTTCCACAAGACATGTCCACATCACAACATGGGTAGTCACAGGTTAGGTCTATTCTATTATTGAGCTGGACACTTCAAACACTAAGTTCTGGCTATGTGCGTCCTATCAATGCCACAAGTCAGTTTTACCCCCAGCTTACAAAACAGCAGATTCTCATGGCATGCAAAAATGACACATACACTATGTTACACATAGAAAACTAGAGAAGTTACCTTTTACCACTACTGAAACACCATCCGCAGATTGAATAATCCATGGGCACATCAGCCTGCCGATTTTGACATTTAATTTTCAGTACTGTCTGCAATACCACCACGTGGAGTGTCGGGGGAATGGCTTGCACACAAGTATAGGGAACTACCTTTCAGATTTCGGTATCGGAATAGGGAAACTGAAGTGTTTTTCAGCGGTTCAGATTGGGAGAATACTTTAAGTGGATCCTTAGTATGCAAGGATATTTTGCTTCACAGGGCCTGTAATGCCTTGGTGGCAAATTTAAGATTCTGTACTGTTTCCACGATCCCGGAGTGCTCAGGGTTGTCATGTTCAGTGGTTGCCAGAAACTGTTCGCTCCCTGGTAGGTTAGGGGGCTTATGGTGGCACAGTGAGTTAGCTGGTCTATAGGCCAACATATCCTGTCCGGAATCAGTCGCCACCAAGCCCTTAGTTTATGCTGTCCAAACAAAGTGCAGATCCTACGGATTAGTAGAAACTACACGACACAACAGCATCAACCAAACAACCACAGATTCAAGCATTAGTATTTGACATGAACCTTTGATAGCTGGGGTGTGTATGGAGCTATAGTCATGCAAAATGTGGTTTTACCCCAGGCACAGACCGCCTAATAAAGATCATATCATACAAAATAAAAAAACATAAATACAAAAAAGCACAGCAAGGAATCAGCTTTCCCTCGTGGAAAAAATGTTTAACTACCTGAAAACAACTTCAGAATGACAGTGCAAGTCCAAGGCCTCTCACTATGATGGGAGCTACAGTGCTGTTCAATGCACTGCCCTAAAAATTACTCTGGCACCCTTACAAGGCATCATCCGTGCTGTATGTCTAAAAGGCATGAATACGTTCAACCACATCCCCAAACACAAAAGGAACTACACTCTCCCCCTCTCAAAGTCCACATTATAAGCTCCACTACCTAAAAGGCAATCAGAAATGGCACCCCAATATACCTGGTAGAGAAAGCCACTTCATGGGGTCAGTCAAGCCAGGACATCACTAGGCTGCAGATGAAAAAAAGCATGAAGGAAAAGACCAGAAGCAAGGCATTCCCCAACTAAACTCCCACAACCTCAAACAACCCCAGCTCGCCATATTCTGTTCAAAAAGGAACTGAATAGCCCCATCTTAAAAAGTACTGCTTCCTCACACAACAGGACTTTACATTCAGCCTATCTCTTTGTAAGCAATGATAAATCATATACCAGAGATCACACCCTCTATATTTAGCACTCCACTCTCAAGCCAAGTTCTCTTATACAAAAATCTCAACAAACATGCATACCTAAAAACAAGACTTGCCAGTACACATTATCAGGTACCAGGAGTAAAACGGTTATGGATTCTGGTGGCTTTATCCACCTATGGGTTACTAGCATATGCTGCATTGGTGTGAAGGTAACTTGCTTCTCCACTCAGAGGGATTTGGTACCAGTGCCTTCAGTAGCTATGGGGTCACTAAAGTATACTCTTGGTTCATGAAAGTGACTTTTAAAGGGGATGGTGAAATAGGTGCACAGTATTAGGTCGATTCCGAAGCCCTGTACTTTGATTTTTCTTCAAGACAAAGTCTGGCCTTCTACTGCATGAACTCTCCAAAGTGATTAGATTGTAAATGTGTGCAATAGCTCAATTGGCAGGACACAGAGATGCAGATCATTTGATTTAAACCACTCGTGACACTATGCACAAAGCAAACATGGAGTACAGCTGCCTAGCCTGCACAAGTTGAAATAGTGAAAAACTGCTTGAAATAAGGCAGGAAAATGTGAGCAAGGATAAGGCAGGAAAATGAAAGCAAGGAAAAGGGACGCAATTGCATTTAGAAAGCCACAAACGCAGGACTGGCACAGGTTGTGCACAGGTCCGATTGTACAGCTCGTGGCAGTGATTTTCGTCCAACCACAAATTACAGGGGGCAGTCACGGCGGGAAAAGGAAATCCAGGACAGAGAAGTAGACAATTTGTATTTGGTCTTTTTTGCAACAAATCTACGTTCTAGACAATTAATTTTCTCACTTTACTTTAAAAAAAAAAAAAAAACATTTATTGATTTTGAGGTGCTGCGTATGAAATGGTCATACAAACAAATTGTATATTTCAGTCCATAAATATACAAGACATATCAGTTAACTCAACGCTCCTTTCATGCCTAGTCCTGTAATCATTCCGAGATATACAATGCTGTGAGTTAACATTAGCGATAATGTCACGGCAGCAAAAGGTCCGCAGACAAGTGCAAATTGGTGGAGTAAGGTAATAAAAAAAACAGAAGATGATGTATGGAAGCACCCTACAAGACAACACAATCACTTTAATTACAAAAACCGAATGGTGTGGTTGTTTGATTCCAGATTGATTACTTCAACTACATTAAACCAAAATGACAGAATTAACTACATTAAACCAAAGTGACAGAATTAACGTACAAGTTTCTCTATCAGGTCTACTTCAAAAGGAAATCAAAAGAAAGCAGAAATGTATATATATATATATATATATAAAAATCTAACGTTTTTTTCAGATCATTTACTGATCAAGTTGTAACAGCATTGCTTTAACATAGCTTCTCACAAAATTATATGTAGAAATAGGGCAACCTTGCGACAGCAGCACAGTCAATATTGGAGGAATTTAAGGTAGAACTCCAATATTTACGTGCTGCTAAAGCACTGTTGTCAAAATTAACGAGCGGACAATTCATCAGCAACCTTCAGAAAGAGGTAATCCTTGTATTTTTGAGGCAGTACAGTATGGCCTGTGCTTTTATATAACACACCACAAACCATTACGTGCTGCTACTTTACACCAAGGTATCTACAGATAAAGTTTGACACAAAAAATCTCGCAACTAAAAACATTTAAATTCCCCAAAAAATTGTCCAAATCATAAGTGAATTTCAGTTTGAGGCCATCTTTAATAGAGGTAGTTTTCTTTTAAGATCAACAAATTGAAGCAAATTGATTAGCATCATTTCAGAATCCATTACCTGCGTTTATGTCCCATGCAAAAACCTCTCTTTAATGACAAACGCAAAAACTGTTTGTTGAATTACCTCTTAAACTGCATCAAACTTATTTGGATACACTGAGATACTCGAATCCACAAACCAGCTTGGTATTAAATAAAATCTGAATCTGAAATGTGTGGTAATAAAAACGTTTGCCGGATCATGAACAAATGTTAACTCAGCTGTGTTAATCTGTTGGGGGGTCTCTGTCAGCTCAAGTAGTATTGTATCTAGATTTGTATTGGGTCGGTGGTAAAAGCCATCATCTGTATTTAATCTCTCTGCAGTAAATTGTGCCGCACTCAATGCTAACACAATATAATGTACTTTTTATTATTGCTAGTGTTACTTCATTAAAAACATTGTGGGGCATTTATAAGATGGTGCTTAGTTCCATGAACTGGAGCACATTACATTTGGTCAGTGTTAGCTTATTGAATACAGTAGTCAGTATTAGCACAGATACCAATTATTTGAAGGGTCTGCACACCGGCCCCACCCCTCACCCCCAGTCAGTCTTATGCCTCCTTTTGCATCATGCAATACTGGTATTCGCGGGAGAGCAGCTTATTAGATCTTCTCCAAGACAGTTTGTGTTTTCTCACCCAAAAACAAATGGGAAAGAAAGCAATGAGGGGATGGGGAAGAAGCACAAAGGCAAAGCATCAGGAAGGGGCATGGGGAAAAGCAAACAGGTAGGAGAGCACCAAAGAGGAAAAGAAGGACACTGGACCACTGGAAAACACGTGCACTGTCATAGACTGCTTAAGACAAAAGAAAACCAGTAGTTCCCTAAACGTGAGCAATGGACCGACACACGTAAATTGGCCACTCTTCAATGAAGGGACAGAAACAAGATAGACAAGACAAGCCATCAAATAAGAATCAGGCTATGGCAAATGAGTGATCATAAAACAAACCAACGGTAAGCAAAGGGCAGACTGCAAGCCCCTCTGTTTTTTGCAGATTTATATAGCGCAAACTCGACCTGAAGGTATTGGTGCGCTTTACATGAGCACCAGTTACGTTACACAAGGACACGTTCATTTCTTTTGGTAGGCACAGGACGATTAAGCGATTTGCCTAGAACCACAGGATGTGGAGTCGACCCCAAGGCCTTTGTTTCCCAGCTCCAAAGTCGGCAGTCTAGCCGTAAGACCACATCCTCTCCCCATGTTTTGGTAATCCCACAAAAGGTCTTTCATAACCAGGCAGCTGCAGTGTGTGATAGGATTGACCTAATGAGTAATATCCCTTTTTTAGGTCTCGCCTACGCAGCGCGCATGCACTGCATAGGAAAGACCTTTAGCCGTCGGCACAGCTTTATGAGGGCAAAAACAGGCACGCGTTGCATTGCTTCCAACGGTAACGCGTGCACGTCTGGAGATTCCCTTGCGGGAGCGAGCTGCGCCATTTGGTCGCAATCAACGCGCCTTGCTGCTCAATCCCCCAAGGGAATCACGTAGGCCCCCTCCCCCTGCTGCCACGCGAGGCGTGCGCTTGTGCTGGTTAGCACATGTCAATACTGCCGGAGCAAAGGGTTCAAATCACTAGTGGCAGTTAACACCGCAATGAAACCCTAGCAAATTCTAGGTGACGAGAGAACCTTTGCAAGGGACGTTACACTGCATGGCAACATCAGTAACAGTGTTTTTAATAAACTTTGATCTGTTTGAGTTAGAAAGAATTTTTGTTATTAAAAATCTAAAAAAAAATATTCTGCAAATGAAGGATTATGTGGCAAGTGCTGCAAATCCATAATGCTTAAGCGCTGCAGCCGCTGAATTGTATAAATCCAGTGTTCCTGGTAATGTTAAGCATTTAATTTTCATGTTTTAGCTGGTCACTGGTATATTGTGTAATGTTTTAGAGCTGACGCTAGACATTACATAGATTTCCCCCTCACTCAGGGGCCAGAGCGGGTGCTTACTTTCAACTCCACTTCCTTCCAGTAAACCACAATTCCCTGCGCATAGTGATCGGAAAAATAGCAGCTCTTGCACCCCAAGCACTGCAAACTCACACAGGAGCTGCATGCGCAGATAATGATTGCTGCCCTGTAGGGAGCCAGATGGGCTTGGGCAGAACATTTGAAACCATACTAAAAGTTCTCGATGTCAGGCTATGGAAAAAATACAGGGTTAGGAGAAAAGTCAAGTTAAACATCTTAAAATTACAATTTCATTTTAGTATAAAACTCCCAAATAATAAAAAAAATCATCATAAAACATTCAAATATATCATATTTAAGCATTCTAGAACATTTTCAAATGATTAGTGCAAATAAATGTGAAAACGAGTAATAAATGAATATTAAGAACCCACATGGCTTTTTTATGTTCGATACATATTACTAGTCGGATTTCTGTACCTTTGTTGGTATTGAAACTAATGTGATTGGTCCTTTTTTAAAAAAAAAAAAAATTCTTGACTAAGTGCTCCTCCCCAAGTTTCAATGTATTCCTGAATCGCACAGCATGATCAATTGTGTGGTAATTGTAGAACTTCTAAATTCCTGGTGTCACAGCACCCAGGATATTGTGCTGCATGGCTAATTGCTTATAAGGTCCCAAAAGCGAGACCTATTAGCTATGCCAATGCTTGTTGTAACTTGTAAACCCCTCGTTTGTCTGGGTCCCCTGTCCTTTTTTAATTTGAAGCAAGACTCATGTGCGGTATAACTGTAGTACATCAGTTTATGCTGTGAATTTCTTTTGTCTTTTTCCAGTTTCCTGACTTCCTGCAACAAACACCTACACAAATTAGAAGAAAATAAAAACAATTAATGCGAAACATACCATGCCCACTTTACCACTGAATTGAAATTCAAATTTTAAGAAGCAGATAGGCTACAAAAACAAACAAGTAGTACAAAAGTGCAAAATAATACAGTACATTCACAAAAACCGAGGAACATTTTACAACTGTGCAAATTCAATACCACTAGCAAAAATGAAAAATCCAATTAATACATTATTGGATATGATGCAATCAAACACTGCACAATTTATAATACACAAATTCAAATATTACCAATATGAAATGAATAAAGAGATCAGAAGCTGGGTTAAAAAGGTCAAAGTATGTACCTGTCTGGAGCTACACCAAAACGTCTGCTCTAAGATATTCACATGAGTCAGCCTGTTGTGAAATTCAAGCAATAAAACTGGAATTATGAAATTTAACTTTCACCAGTTAACTACTTTTATTTTAATTGGGTCACAGGTTAAAATCTTATGGAGAAAGCACTTTTTCTTTTGGGCCTGCCTGTTAATAGCCCTCTAGTTCAGAAGGATGGAATTATGACCCACAAATTACAGAAAGGTTTACAGCAGGTGTATCAGCCCACTGTGCTAGTCCAAATAGCAAAATATGGCCTGCTAGTTACAGACACACCAACACATCAGCAGCCAACTAAATCTAATTTATTATCTTGGAGGTGGTGGCGTTAGCCCAGACCGTTCTATTTTATAAAAATTATATATATAAAATTGACTTTCTGTTGTGCCAATCTCATTTTGCTTCCTCCCACTACAGCATCTTAAACGGAGCAGGTCAGCCCACATACGCAATTAGCCAACAGCACTGAGTGACGCCATTCTTCTCTTTCATAAGTTGCACATCCGCACACAAAATCGTTCCTTTCAGTGCCAGGGACTACTATGGCAATATGTGCTTCCTAGGAGCAAAATGTTTTTGTGGTTTTTTAGCCAATTACTTTGGTTATACTGTAGAGAGCCCTAGTGGTCCTCCAACAAGTTTGACAAAATACATACAAGTGTTAAAGTCAAAAGGCTTTAAGCTAACTCTGAATCTATTGACTTGGTCATGCTGGTTTTCTCTGCATTTCAGTACATGTAGTCCTGCTTTCCTAGCTGGATAATTAAAACTATAAGAATTAGAATACAATATAATGACCAAGAAACAACGGAATGATTAACCTATGCCCAATTTGCGACTTATTTCCATAAAGTATTTAAAAGGTGCTCCTTCTACCACCAAGGACTCCATACCCTGCAGAACCCCGATTCCTGCCAAAGAAAGATGAACTCGTAGATTACTACAACGTTTCTTGTGCTCTAGCCTGCAACTAGTACCTTTTTTTACTCTCCTCCTGGTATTACACAGAATCCAAAGGGGTGACAGGCAGCGTTTTCTAAAACTCTAGAATATTTTTTTCCCCACAGACACTGCCGATTTACCTGGAGTCATTCTTCAAGGTGCAACCACGTGAAGAACTATTTTCAAAATTTCATGATTCAAGGTCCCAGTAGAACTCTGCTTAGGAGTCTGACGAACATCAATGAGTCAGTTTTGAAAAAGATGGTCAACCTCTACTCCATCGTGCATGCATCACAAATTGTGAAAGAAAAAAGTATTTACACTATTTATTTTTACAGCAGTACACACGTTGCATTAAATGGCCATATGCCCAATACCTGGTTGATCTGGAGATACGATGTGGAACAGACAGGACCAGATATTTATACCATCTATCTTCCAGGATTAACCAAACTAACCTTTTACGACCTATACGTCTAGTTTGGATAATGCATTTAGCCAACAACTGAAGAGTAGACTAGGATGTGCCGCAGTACAGCAAGTCTCAGGACAGCTTCATTTTCTATTGAGACATGCTTGCCAAGGCTCAGCAGACAGACACCTAGAGTCCTCGTTGACGTGAGTAGTCAACAAGGAGGCATAGCAATTTAGGGCCACAAATGCAAACCACAGCACACTTTAAATACTTTGGCACTGACATGCTATAAGAAGGCATCATTAGATTGACATCTTTCTCCTGCAGTTCTCAAAGCATTTATCCTCTTTGCCCCCGTGGGAGCAAAAGGCCTTGGGCCACTACCAAGTCAACAGACTGAGGGCCTCATGTACTAAGCTATTTTACGGTAAGGCTCCGATTCATAAAATCCGAGCCTTTCTGATCTCAAAATGCCATTGTTGAATGCACCGAACTCAGTTTGTGATTTGTAACGATAAGACTGCTATCTGCTCCTAAAAAAGGTTTATGTAGTTTTTCCATCCATTAGCCCACCTACCACCCCCTGCACCCAGTCTTCCTTTAAAGAAAACAGGCTGTGTTAACAAAACAACAAAAAAACGACTGCTTTATTTGAAAGCAATCACAGACATAGGGGGGGAGGGGGGGGAGGGGGGGGGGGTCTCCTCACCCCAGCAGGCCACCATGCCTGTGAATGTAAGCAATCGAGGAGGGGGTCGCAATTTATGATCTACCTCATGCATAATAATCAGGTAGGTCAAATTGCGACCCACTAGGATTTTGTAAACTAACCTATTAGCACATAGGTCGGTTTGCAAAATACAAATGCATTCTGTAGAAGTTGTTTGCGGTTACCAAATCCATTTTACATACAAATTGCTAAATGTTGCAATTTAGGATTTCTTAATGAGAATCTTTGTACATGAGGGCCTACGTTCCCAGTAGAAACAAAGTAGTCACTCTTGGAAGCCATACCTTTATTCTGAAAAGCTTTGAGACAGTAGTCTTTGCTGTTACAAGATAATTTACTTGTCAATTCTTCAGCAAGATGGATTGAGTTTGACAGCTTACACAGCACCTCTGCCAAGGCTGAATAGGCTGGGATGGCAGTCATCTGCCTGACTAGTACCATCAACATTGTGATCTTGGTGATGGCTCTCGAGCATTTATTTTTATTGAGGAGATGGATTTGGTGGGTGGTCAAGGAATTACTGAAGAACAAAGGACATGCTGGTTTTAGGACTGATTATAGATACTTGTAGGCAAACTCAGTCGCTCTCAGACTGGCACTCAAAACAGACATGAAATAATTTGACAATAAACAAAAACAAACAAAAAAAACAATATTGGGTAAATTCACCTCTTGGAGGGGTTAAATTACATACTTTCAGTTCAGTTTTTGTTCTGACTGACCAGACTTCCTTCTTGCTTTTAACCCTCAATGAGAGATGAACTACCAATGAGGTGGGCAGTTCTGATGGGATCAGGCAGCAATGGGGGTAGAGGCTATCTTGGCATGCTCAACATCTTAGTACAATCATCTAGTGTCAATCTTGAAAGGGCATGCTAGCTGACCCCCACAGTTCAATTTCTGTGCCCAACACAACCAGCCAATAAGGCAGACTCAACTTGACGAGATCTTTGGAGCAATCGAAGTCTTGGCCCTACAGGACCTTTGCTTTTCATTGGTGAGGCTGGATCTGGCCGCAACAAACAAGTGGCAGGGCAAGCTGGTTGTTCAACCTGATGCTTGCACTCCTGTGGGGTCAAAAATAACCACCACATTTTACCTGTAAGGGTTATCGCCACATGGGAGGCAACAGTGATACGCTTCGCCACTGGCTATAAATGACGGATAGGCAGTTTTGAGCTTGTACACTTACCTCGAGCCTGCTTATACAAAATCAAATACAATGTTGCATGTGGCAGAAGATTGTCCTGGTTCTAAATAAGCAATACGAGGTTCAGACACCAGTTTGCAATGTAAGTAGACAGACCTGAAGAGTGCACTTGATACTTACAACCAGACAAGATATGCATTATGAATACTGGTGAGCAGCTGAAAAATACCTGCAACATAAGAATCAGAGCTTGAAACATGAGGCTTAAAGATCAGACAAGAATAGAGTAAAACAGCTGAAGCAAAGCAGACTGAGGTATAAAGGTATGGAAAAAATGAGCTGGAGAGAAGATGCCAGTCCTCAAGATCTGCCCAAATGTGTTTTGTATTTAAGGGAAGGGCACACTCCTGCACTGGGCTGAAACGCCATGCATATACTGCAAGTATGCAAGGTGCCAGCAATGAAGGGTTTTAATTTGGAGTTGTGAAAAGCAGTTTACAGTCCAACAACGTAGTGAGAGAGTATACAAGGGCTGTTAATAAGAGAGCAGGTGAGCCCCATTTTTGCTTAAACACATGGTAGAAATTGAGATTTTTATGTACATGAAGTGTGGTGAAGAAAGACAGCTGCTGCATCAGCCAAGTGTAAAAACAGGGGGGCTGAGGGCATTAGGTGCTGGTCTGCCTCTACTAAACAATCTCACTCACCCACCTCTGAAGGCACCTTGAAGAAACACCAAGCAACCTCCTTAGACTTGCAAGCTTTACCTTGTCCACCAAGACCCCGATTACTCTCATGGATCCTAGTTTTTATCTGAACAGCTTATATCTTAATGTAGCAAACATTATAGCTATTGCTGTCAGGCTGGCAAGGCAGCATATAGGTCAACACGGATGACTCCTACAAGAAACAAATCAAAGAAACGTTTGAAAAACATTTAGTTTGTCAGAAAGTTCTAGATCCTTTCGTCTGATAACCACTCAATAGCACAAAAAAAAAAAAAATGATTGGATTGCCCCTTTTTAAAAGGTAAAAGAAAGTCTTGTTGCACTGGCTAAAATACATTCTTAAAATAAAGTTTAAAAAGGCTTGTATACAAATAATTGTTAAGACTGCACATTTAGAATAGTTTTAAGGTATATGCAAAATGCTAATAGGAGACAAAACGAAAAAGCGTACATAGAAGCAACTGTTTGGGTACCACAAACTGCTTTAGCTTTCATGGTGCCTTTAATAGTAGCAAAAAAAAGTGTTTTGTTGACTTCCAATGGAATGCAAATCACGTGATAATACCCCCAACATCAAAATGTGTTAAAAGGTAAACCATCGTACCATAATAAAGGGATACAACGTTATCCAGAGTCTCAAGTCCTGGAGAATCTATATATGCCATAAGAGAATAAGTGAGTTAAAAATTAAAACTTAAGTAGAAATTCAGAAGCATGTGGAAAAAAAGTAAAATGGAGAAAATAAATAACACTGCACCCGGAAAACTAGGTTTTATTGATATCCTGAAGTGTTGCTCCGATTTCTCATGGATGGTGTCTTAGCCAGAGTCTTCAACTGTGTTTAGCGAAGGAACTGAACAGTGTCAGTGTTACCTGATTGAATGAAGCAGAAAAAAAAAAAAAAAAAGTTACAAAAAATAGTAAACTTCCAATACAGAATATTCAGAACTGGGCTATTTTTTTAAAGCATGCATCAAGAAAGTTTAAGTGAAGCAAATAGAACATGTGCATTTCAGACATTCAAGTTTTCATTAATAAAAAGTCCACCAGTCCTGTATAGGGTATGTTACACTTCCAGTCGCTACTTGTCCTTAAGCAATACACAGGCATTCTCAGAGTCAATCGGGTGCTGTCGAAAGAGTTATGGTCAATGGGATGCTGTCGTAAGCGTTCAGTCTTGGTGGTGGGGGTGGGGAAAACCAGGCAGGGCTCCCCTTTGCCCTACCCTCGTTTGCTCTGACCTTGGGGTTCCCTGCCTGCTGGGTAAGAAAGGACACGCAGATTCAGGATCTGCCTTGGGAGCCAGGCAGAGATGGTATGAGCTCTATATGCAGATGTGCGATTGCCCTAAAACCTATAGAATATTGTCTACCCCGTAAAATAGGACAACGCAAGCACAAAGAAAATGTTATATGAAGAAATATCTAATTTAACTGAACAAAGAGCAGATACATTCAGTTATTCCGAGGAAGATACACAGCGCATGTATTCACTTATTGAAGAACCTGAAAGTGCCAGTGCTGGTACCGGATCAACACAAACTAATATAAAACAGCTACTATACATATCGAAAAGGATAGTAAATCAACATTTACATGCGAGTCAACATTATGCAAAAAGAATCCACGCTTTACAGACAAATGGTATACAATACTAAATAAGTGTTCCTTAGACCTCATTCTACTTCTCATTGAAGAGCTGGCAAAATTAATAGAAGATCTTAACAAAGAAACGTATCAACTCAAACAAGAACTTAATCAAGCCAAGAACAAAGAAGAATTGGATGAAATGTTAGATGACAATAATAAACGGTTAGATACATACCCAAAGGAGATTAATGAATGCAAAGTCAGAAAATTCAAAAGAGACACGCTTGATTATAAGTTGGGAGAAGTCTACAATCGGGCCGACATTTATGCACGACGTCAACAGCAAAGACCAAAGACTGGAAAATCAACGGATGATACCTAATCATCTGATGATTTGCAATATAGAAGAAAACCACCCACTGTAAGAAAAGATGTCAGCAAAGAGGATGAAATACCATCAACATCAAGTGCTTTTTCATCAGAAGCAACCACAAGTGTTCCTTTTTTTTTTTTAGAAACCGGCCCAAACCCTCCAGGAGGGGGCAGTCAAAAAACAAAATCACAACCAGACACCATGGCAAAGAACACGAGAAGCCAGAGAAACTCGTAATTAACGTTTCTAAACAAATAACTGACTTTCAATACAACGTTTTAAAAAAAGGGCACATCCTATGTGTCTACTGATCATTCTAATTTACTGGAAGCACAAGTGTGTGTGTATAAATTTCTTCGATCGCTAAGACTAAGACACTTCTTCACTAACATGATAGAAAAAAACAAGGAGCCATCACAAGATACTTTTTTAGGATTGCGGAATAAAAGCAAAATTTATACCACCCATTAGTCATAAAGTACTGGATGCATTTGAAAAGTTTGTTTCTAAAGACGTAGAAAAAGTTTTCAAACACCCAAAGTCCAAAACTACCAATCTCACTCAAAAGGAACAACAAGCTTTAAAACAACTTGCTAACAATCCACACATAACAATCCGTCAGGCGGATAAGGGAGACGCAATGTTAATCATGGACACCGAATTTTATTTGGAAAACGTAAATGAACACATCAATGACACCAGTATTTATACGAAAATCAAAACAGATCCAACCAAGGAATTTGTTAAGATCTTAAACACCATCATAGAGAAAGCTATAGCAAGAGGTACTATTGGAAGTAAAGAAAAAGAATTCTTAATCAAAAACAACCCAGCATTGCTATATATATGTATATACATACATACATACACACACACACACACGATCCTGAAGATTCACAAGCATCCCACCAGACCACCGTGTAGACCGATAGTTTCTACTATTAATTCAATACACTAACCCATTGGAAAATATTTGGACAGACAAGCTATTGTTCAAACCATCTCTACATGCATTAAAGATACAACTGACTTCTTTAACATCTTAGAAGAATTCAAACCCAACTACATGAAAGATGGAGTAGTTTCTTTTCTGTAACTCCAGTTCTGTAGTAGGGGTATCTCTGTTATAGTCATAATCTAGTGAATAGTCCCGCCCATGTGCGTGGACCCCGGAGCAATAAAAAATAATCTCTAAAAGGTGACAAATCATGCAGACCTGCATACACCTTTAAGAGAGAATTTAATTTAAAGACAGATAATGCAGCCTATACCCACAGGCTACACTGTCCAGTACTTCAACTAGAATTCCACCAACATCCACAAACAGCACTGCCTGTCTAGTTTTTCTCCACATAGGAAAAAACCCTGCCTCTACCAGCAAAAGCCTCTGGAATGATAGAGAGGAAGGAGTGGACAGACAAGCCCCATAGGCTGCCATTATGTGGCTTGGAACAGGATACTGTGCCTTTAAGAAAACTTTCCAGTTTTCCAGAACTTTCACCAGTATCCCAGAATGCCCAGCAGGTCCCATTTACTTTCAGTTCTTTTTGAAGGCGTAGCACGCCAGACCTGTAGCATTCTACATATGAATAAGTATCTCTCCACCGGGGAGGAGGGCGGGCGCTTATGACTATAACAGAGATACCCCTACTACAGAACTGGAGTTACAGAAAAGAAACTACTCCTTCTGTAGTAGGGGATCTCTGTGTATAGTCATAATCTAGTGAATAGAATGGCAAGCCCATCCCCACACAACAAAAGCGGTGGAGAACACACAAGACACTACCACTACTGTGCGAACAAATTTCGCAGCGAAGCCTGCCCAACCTGAGCATCTGCCCTGGCATCCGTGTCCAGACAGTAATGCGCAGCAAAGGTATGGACCGACTTCCAAGTGGCCGCCTTACAGATTTCCGCAATCGGAACATTACGCAGCAAAGCCGTCGTGGCAGCTTTGCCCCTGGTGGAATGAGCCTTAGGTTTACCCCCTAAGGTCTTATTAGCCTTTTGATAACACAACTGTATGCAGGACACAATCCACCGAGAGATGGACTGCTTAGAGGTCGCAAGACCAGTCCTGACTGAGCCATAATTAACAAACAATTGGTCAGACCTACGAATATCCTTGGTCTTATCCAGATAAAATTTCAACACCCTTCGGACATCCAGGGAATGGAGAGCCCTTTCCGCTGGTGAAGAGGGATTCTGAAAGAACGTAGGTAAAGTTATGGTCTGATTGACATGAAAGTCAGAGATAACCTTAGGAAGGAACTTAGGGTGAGTACGCATCACAACCTTAGCAGCATGAAACACAGTATAAGGTTCTTGACAACATAATGCCTGAAGTTCACTCACCCTGCGGGCCGATGTAATGGCCACTAGGAACGCCGCCTTCCAGGATAGGTGCTGCAATGAAGCCTTGTGAATAGGTTCAAAAGGCTCTCTCATCAGTCTGGACAGCACCACATTCAAGTCCCAAGAAGGCGAGGGAAGTCTGACAGGAGGGAACACCTTCAAGCCTACCAAAAAATCCTTGACCACAGGAATCTGAAAGAAGGACGTCTGTGAAGGGCATTTCCTGTAAGCAGTCAAAGCAGCCAGATGAACCTTAATGGAATGGAAATTAAGGCCAGACTGCGCCAGATGCAAAAGGTATGGAAGGATGACATCTTCCTTACATGTTGTCGGATCAAAGTTCTTGGACTTACACCAGATACAGAACCTCTTCCACTTGTAAGCATAGGATGTCCTAGTGGAAGGTCGCTTAGACTCCTTCAGAATGTCCATACAATCGTCTGGTAGATTCAGATGACCATATTGTACTATTTCAGGAGCCATGCCGCCAAACTCAAAGACGAGAGGTTGGGGTGCACCATCCGCCCCCCGAACTTCGTGAGAAGGTCCGGCCTGCACGGCAATCGCATGTGAGGAAGGAGAGACCGGTGAAGAAGGTCCGTGAACCACCACTGCCTGGGCCACTCCGGGGCGATCAGGATCATCTGCGCCCTGGACTGGGACAGCTTGATGAGCACCGCCGGAATCAGGGGAATGGGTGGAAAAGCGTACAGAAAGCTGTTCGACCAATCGATCCATAGCGCATTCCCCAGCGTCCCCCGCTGGTAGTACCTGGATGCGAAGTCTCGGCATTTGCTGTTTTCGGCGGTGGCGAACAGATCTACGTCTGGAGTCCCCCACCTTGCGAAGACTTCTCCTAGTACTTCGTCGTTTATGACCCATTCGTGGTTTTCCTGAATCAGCCTGCTCAAGGCGTCCGCCTGAGCATTCTGCACCCCTGGCAGATGCGTGGCTGTAATCGTCAGTCCTCGGGCCAGCAGCCAGCGCCAGATCGCCTGCGACAGAGTGCGCGATCTCGACCCCCCCCTGCTTGTTGAGGTAATACATCGTGGTTGTATTGTCCGTCTGTATCAGCAGCGAGTTGGTCTGGAAGGACGGAAGGAAAGCCTTCAGTGCCAGGAAGACAGCTCTGAGTTCCAGGAAATTGATGTGGTACGTCGATTCCAAAGGAGACCACTTCCCTTGAATCTGCAGGTCCCCGGAATGCGCACCCCAGCCCTGGAGAGAAGCATCCGTCACCACATTCGTCGTGGGAATGTCCTTGTGGAAGGGAACCCCCTTGAGGAGGTTTTCCGCCGAACACCACCACTTCAGAGACTGACGAGCATGTAGAGACAGTCGGATCTTGTCGTCCCAAGAGCCTGTCCTCTGATCCCACTGATCCTCCAAGCACTCCTGCAGTGGTCGCATGTGTAGACGTGCGTGCGGAGTGAGGAAGATACAGGAGGCCATCGATCCCAGTAGAGACGACACCTTCCTCACAGTCGTCGATGGAGCAGTCCTGAGGTCCTGAGCCTTCCGAAGGAGTGATAACCGTCTCTCCTCCGAAGGAGACACGCTTGCTGACCGCGTATCTATGGAGGCCCCCAGGTACTGTATGCACTGTACCGGAGAAGAGACCGATTTGGACATGTTGACGTGTAACCCCAGCTTGTTCAAGAGCTCGCACGTCCATCGGCAGTGTTCTTGCGCTTCCTCGAAGGATGACGCCTTGATCAGCCAATCGTCCAGATACGGGTAGACAAACACCTTGTTCCTCCGCAGGTGTGCCGCCACCACCGCCATGCACTTCGAAAAAGTCCTGGGAGCAGACTTTAGCCCGAATGGCAGTACTGTGTATTGATAGTGATTGGCGCCGACTTGGAATCGCAGGAACTTCCTGTGCTTCCGTGCTATGGGCACATGGAAGTACGCATCCTGTAGATCTATGGCACAGAGCCAGTCTCCCCGTTGCAGCGGAGGGTAAATCTGGTGCAACGATAGCATGCGAAACTTCTCTCTGCGAATCCACTTGTTTGCTTGTCACAAATCCAGAATGGGCCTGAACTCGTTCTTGTCCTTCTTGCGAACGAGGAAGAACCGAGAGTACAGACCTCTTCCCCTTTGAGACAAAGGTACTTCTTCTACCGCCTTTTTTCTCAACAAGATGTCTGCCTCCGCCTGGAGCTCCCTCAGCTGGAAGCGAGAGCTGACCGGCGGAATCGCTGGAGGCGGGCTGATGAACCGAAGACTGTATCCATTGCAAACAATATTCAGCACCCACTTGTCCGGAGTAATTTTTCTCCACTCTGCCGGAAAAAATTGAATGCTTCCCCCCACTGGAGTGGGTAACGGTTGAGGGGGGGAAGTAACAGCTCAGGGCCGAGACCCGGCCGGGCCCTTGTTTGTGGTAGTAGCCTGCTGGCCTCCTCTACCCCTCTGGCGCTTCTGGAAGGGCTTGCGGAACTGCTGCTGTTGTGGCTGCTGCTGTCCAGAGCCCTGCCCACGCCCTCGGCCCGACGACCCGAACCTCCTCTGGAACGGTCGTTTCTTTTTCTCGGCCTTCTCTAACCCGACGGCCGTCAGGGTTTCCGCCTCAGCCTTCATGCGGGCCATTTCATCGTCCGCATGCTTCCCGAACAGGGTTTCCCCCGAGAAGGGCAGGTTGGCCACTCTTTGCTGCGCCTCCGGCTTGAGGGACGTCAGGCGCAACCAGGAATGGCGCCGCTGGTGGACGCCATGACAGTAGGCGTGGGCGACCAATAGCGATACATCCGCCGCTGCGCTGATCGTTTGGTTAGAAACCAGCATGCCTTCGCGCACCGTCTCCAAGAAGTCCTCCTTCTTGTCTCGTGGCAGGAGGTCCGCATATTGCTGCAGGGATTCCCACAGGGCCCAGTCGTAACGGCCCAACAACGCCCCTGCACTCGCCGCCTTCATCGTGGTGGCGGCGGTACCACACACCTTCCTGCCCGCAGAGTCCAGCCAGCGGCTTTCCTTGTCCGGTGGAACCGTGGAGGCCGGGGCGGTCGCATGTTTTCTCGCCGCCGTCACGATAACCGAATCCGGCTTCGGGTCCCCTCTCAAAAAGGACGGATCCGACTCCGGGGCCCTATACTTCTTCATGAGCCTGGACGGAGCGGCCTTCGCCGTTGCGGGAGTGAGGAACAGTTTCAAGGCTGGTTCCACCAGTCCAGGCACGAGAGGCAGGAGGGGGCGAGACAAGTGTCTTTTATGAAGCGTCTCAAATATCACGGACGTCGTGGGTGTTGGAACCGTCACCGCGATATTCAGCTTCGCAGCCCCTCGCAACAGCACCTCCTGGAACGAGACCAAGTCGTCCACCGGCGACACCCTAGTCCCCGGGGAGTCCGACAGCGTCGGGGAAAGGTCCCTGTCCGAGGAGCGCGACCTGGACCTATACCTCCTGCGGCGTCGTCTTGAGTCTGACGAGGATCGCCCTCGGCTCCGTGATAGTCGCCTCCTGTGAGAGCGGGAGCGCGACCTCTTCGGCTTAGGCCTGTCCGCCGGTCTCGCTGGTCCAGGCGACCGTGGGCGTCGTGGCTTCGGGGTCCCCTGCGGCGGAGTCGGGTACCGTGGAAGGGAAACCGACCTCGGGGGGACCTGCGGCGGTCCCGCAGGAGTGCGTGGCAGCAACAGAGGCTGGGGTGGCGGAGACAGCGTCCGCGGCGGAGGCGGTGGCGGAGGTGGAGGAGGTGGCGGCGGTAGAGGTGGGAGAGGAGGAGGCGACGGAGGCATCCGAGGCGGGGTATACACCACCGAGTACACCGATCCCGGCGACTCTCTCTTCCTCGACGGCGACCTTCGCCTCGACGGCGACCTTCGCCTCGACGGCGATCTCCTTCTCTTCGACGGCGAGCTGCGATCCCTCGACGCCGAACGCCGACGCCGGGTCTTCACTCGACGTCGACCGCTGGACGAAGCCGAAGACGGCGTCGTCGTCGCCGACGCCGATGTAGTCGACGGCAGCCTATTCAGGTCCCTCGACGGCGATCGTCGACGCCGCTTCTCCCCAGAGCCCTGGGGAGACGGCGAACAGACGGTGGTCATCCTCCTCGACGTCGCCGTCGACGCCCTCGACGTCGACGGGGAGCGGGAGCGCTTACTGGTCTTCCTGCCCCTGGGGAGCCCCCCAGAGGCCTCAGTATGGGCCAAATCAGCCCCTCCAGACCCACCTGGTGCCTTCAGTCTTCGCTCCTCCAGAGCTTGAAGCCGGCTCTTCATCCTGTCCCTCAGGGTCCTGGCTGAAAACGAGTGGCAGATGGTACAGCTTTCAGGCACGTGGGACTGGGGAAGGCAAGCTATGCACACCTCGTGTGGGTCAGTTTTAGCCTTCTTTCGACCACATTCCGGGCACTTGTCGAACAAGCCAGGCATGTTGACAGTACCAGCTACTAAACACAAGAAAAAGTGACAAAAATTGCCAAAATCTCAATGAAAACCTTGAAAAAGGGAGAGCTCAATGCTCCAGGGTCCTGCTAGCAGGAGCCGGAAAAAAGAACTGAAAGTAAATGGGATCTGCTGGGCATTCTGGGATACTGGGGAAAGTTCTGGAAAACTGGAAAGTTTTCTTAAAGGCACAGTATCCTGTTCCAAGCCACATAATGGCAGCCTATGGGGCTTGTCTGTCCACTCCTCCTTCTCTATCATTCCAGAGGCTTTTGCTGGTAGAGGCAGGGTTTTTTCCTATGTGGAGAAAAACTAAACAGGCAGTGCTGTTTGTGGATATTGGTGGAATTCTAGTTGAAGTACTGGACAGTGTAGCCTGTGGGTATAGGCTGCATTATCTGTCTTTAAATTAAATTCTCTCTTAAAGGTGTATGCAGGTCTGCATGATTTGTCACCTTTTAGAGATTATTTTTTATTGCTCCGGGGTCCACGCACATGGGCGGGACTATTCACTAGATTATGACTATACACAGAGATCCCCTACTACAGAAATGATCTTATGTACGATCGACGTGAAGTCATTATATACGTCAATTCCCCATGACCTTGGATTAGAAGCAGTAGATTCTTTCTTGATGTTGGCTGATAAGGATGACGATTTAAAAATCTTTTTGATGGAACTCCTTCACCTTACATTGTATCATAGTTATTTTAAGTGGCAGAATTAATATTTTATTCAAGCTTCGGGCACTTCAATGGGAAACTGTGCAGCTCCTGCATATGCTAACATTTTCATGTACAGATTTGAACCAGATAACATGGACAGTAGTAACCTTATTTACATGCTAAAATGTCCATGTGGACAAGCCTACGTAGGCAAAACTGAGCGCAAACAATCCGTCTAACTGAACACAAGAGAAACATTCGTACAAAAAAAGTCCAAATCTACAATAGCCACGCACTTCAACTCGTACATTCATAATCCGAGCAAGTTACAATTTTTGATATTGGAACAAACACAAATTCTTCCGGGAAGAGATAATACACAACATTTACTGAGGAGAGAAATACACTGGATTAATTTTTTTGAATACGGTACACCCAAAGGGACTCAATGAACGTGTTGATTTTAATCGTTTTCTTTGAATTGATGCCCCAAAGAATTTGATATGGACAGCAAGATACTAAGACAATCGATAAAGAACTATTACTTATGATTAATGACATGTCTATATACCGGACAATAAATTTTTGTTTTCCTATCTTCTTATTTTGATCTCTGAGATGTATAGTAGCTCATAGAACTGGTCTACAGATCATATTTCATTGAAAAATATGGTGTTACCAAAATGTTCACACACGAGAACACATATACACCGAAGTTCACTAGTAATTGGCATCACACCGCGTGTGTACCTGGGTGATCATACCACCATTCACAATATTTTTATTACTATTGCTGGTTTTGCGTTTTTCACTTTTTTTTTTTTTTATATACAGTACGATTCTCCCATATTCCAAACATCGTGGTTTATTTGAACTCCATTTATATGGAGTCTTTCTTTTTTTGACCGGCACCTCGCCTCGTTTTGGAACGAGAGTCTTTTCACTTTAAGATCACATGGCACTTTAGGGCGGGCCCATAGAGGTTTAAACCAAAGTTTGGTAGTTGTGGATTACCTTCTATGCGGATACAGAGGAGATTCATCTTTTCAACTCTGGGTAAGCGCATTAACTTTTTGGATGCTTCTCGTCTCTTGGTGTACTTATCGGGTAAAAATGCAACGTTCACCGTTATTACGTTGTTTTACATCCTGTGGTAAATATTTCATTACCGGTACTATTTTTTATGCGGTAAAGTCTAGTAAGAATAACTCAGTAAATATAAGAGGCAGAATCCGTGGTATTAGAGGTTCTAAAAGGCTTTATTCCTCTACAAAGGAATTACAGTTCGAACTGTAGGCTTCAAATTCCATCACCACGAAGGTTCAGGAAGGGAAGGCAATACATTGACAAGTAATGATATTTATATGAAAAGTATTACATTAAGACAGATGCAAGAGGCGTAACAGCTGATAATACAGATAATGATACACATACGTAATGAAAAAAGGCGTAAACATAGGCGTAACTAAATACGTCATTAAACATGATGTCACAAGTGGGTGGATCCATAAGAGAATCCTGCAATGTCAGCAGAAATATTTGGCAAAGATGCGCGCGCAGCCGCATGACGTGTGATTGACGTGCAACTAGAGGGTGAAGGGGACTTGTCATTTAGCTCTACATGTGGAGACAGAAGTCTGAGGGGTCATGTCAACCTAATCCCAAATCATATCTAATATCTTATGTTTAAAGAACTGTATTATCCAAAAGGAAAGGTCTCTCGGATGGAATCTATTCTATACTGACTGTTAGTGTGTGTACAAGCGTCTAAGTGTCTACATGAGATGCGAGGGGGCAGGAATCTTCCATGGTAACAGGGCTATGAATTACTTGCATGAGGACAGTGAGGCCTGGCCCTTTGCTCGGTAGCTGGAAGAATGTTTACCTAAACTACTAGACAGGAATGCATCGGATGAGGAGCGGAGCAGATAATCTTGAAGGTGAAATACAGTTTTTGGCAGGCAACAGGCTGGATCAGGCACCGTTAGCCGCGCAGGGAGTAGGACAAAGTTCATGGACACAGATGCGGGCTCGGACTGGAGCTTTCAGAGGCAGAAGGCAGGAAAAGGCTTGATGGCAGAATTCAGGGCCTACTCGCCTGAATCTGTAAAATGTGGAAAGTGAACCACATAAAGTCGGTGGCCTTTCATACTTAGGAATGGAATATCTGACCCATTCATGGCGGATCTGAAAGAGGATATGTTGACGGTGGACGCACATGTATTCGCGTCTTCATAACTGGAACTGGAGGGAACATACATGTACTTATAGCACGCACATGGAGCCGTTGGGGTCTACGATAGGGGACATAACTGATCACAAAATTCATATTTCCTCATTCCCTCCTTGTCCCCTACGGACCCTCAGGAGATATCGATCTTCATCAATCGATCAATCAATCTGTTCATATAGCATCATTTGTTCTTCTTTCTTCTTCCGGGATCTTGAACGAAAACTTGGATGCGGGATACACGATGTGGCACACAGACCACAAATCGCTGGCCCACATTGCAGACATAAGCAGCAACTGAATAGTATGAGAAAGCCAATACCTAGGAAGGATAGGATCCTCCATCCCCAGGCTGACAACACGCTCCAGAACCAACCGGACCAAGTCCAGGTGCCTGGACTCTGGTGTATCTGGCTTATAATCTTATGAAGGCGAGTTATGGCTTTATATACTGACGGCGAGTTTTCTGGTATGAAAACACAGCAACTTGATCCGATGACCCTACAAGCTCCGCCCCCATCGGCCAGGATGACGTCAAGGACAAGACGATTTTGAAGCACAACAATCCGCATAGCAGACTGCTCTTCTGTTAAATTGCCTAAGGCGGAAGTAGTCTCGTTCACTACTGCTTCAAGGGTTCTAGTTAATCTACGTATCAGCTTACTATTAGTGACTGTACCTATATAGGGAAAGAAACCTTTATTGAAATCTGTGTATTGCTCCCATGCCGTTTCAGTGTAATCGACAATCGGGAGATCTCTCTGCTGTCTATTGTGTACTAAATGGGTATTTCTGTGATAGTCAGGAGGGGCTAGGAAAACAGGTGGCAGAAGGAATGCTATGTAACAGGTACCATCCCAATCTAGAGGTAGACGTATATATGCGGTCTGGCCACATATGAAGTAGGAATGACGGGAAGCTCTAAATGTAGATTTGCCTTGATCACCGAATTTTATTACAGTGGTGCATTTACTATGGCCCATGTGTATGGAACCATTCTTTCTTACACATAATTCCCCTTTAACTGGGAATACTGACATAGCGGATAAGATTGGCGTAGCTTCGGATTCAACATTCAGAATCAGGAGGTTAAGTGTAAAATTACCTAATCCATATACTTCATTTTCTAGATCAGTTCCTGTTCTTTTGGGAAGTCCCTCCTTGTTAGGGTAGCAGACTTTAAGCAAAACTAGGTTCAGGTTTCCCCATACCCAGTTGTCTTGATAAACTACTGAATTTAAATCTAGGGAATTAATTAAACTAAACCATGCTCCACAGGAGCCATTGTGTGTGAACGGATACGGAAAGAGGGGAAAAACTCCCTTATAGTTCTGATAGGGAGGGAGTCGGCCACATATCCAACTATTTGTAGCATTGCTGGTCTGATGGGAGTGATGTAACATACTAATAAAAGTGTTGTTGCGCAGCGCAAATCTATAAGACAACTCATGCGGAGGTAATTCGCTAAAAGAATGTTCAGCAGTAACATTGTAAGCATGCTTAGAAATAGGGTAGTACATATGTAACAATACACTAGAAATGATGATCAAAAGACTTAGAAAAAACAAAATTAATAATGTAACTGTGCAGTGACTACGAAGCGATTTACAGTACGCATGTTTAAGCTTTATCTGTCTATTTCTCTCTCTATTTCGGTCTAGAGGATACATGTCAGAGACAAATTCAACCGATTCACCTTGGAGAGGACTTAAACAATCAAATTGTCTGACTTGCTAGACCTTAGTTTCAGTTTATAGAGTTCGTGTTTTGTCTGTTCAACCAAGGGGAGCTTTGAGTCTGTCTGTGAGGGAATGCAGGGCTGAGTGTTCACATCGCACGGTAGTCCATAAAATTTCTTGATATGACTCGAGTGCAACCACCCTTTACGTCCCTCAACCTTCACGGCTGTCCTTGTTGTCAGCAAGATGAGTTTGGGCGACTTCCACCTGGGCTCCAGCTGGGTCTTCCGGTCGAAGTTCCTCACAAGAACCAGATCACCTGGAACCACGTCATGGGGCTTCACCTCAGTGTTATCGGGAAAAGCTGCAGCTACCTGTGAACGACAAGATTGTAGTGCAGACATCAAGGAAGCCAGGTAATCTGTCAGCATATTACAGTCAATATCAGGGATTTTGCGAGGTATAGGCGTCCCCCACATATTTGGTGGTCTACCGAAGATCACCTCATACGGGGATAGCCCTGTTCGAGAATGTGCTACCATTCTCATGTAAAAGAGCGCAACTGGTAAGGCTACTATCCAATCGACACCTTTTTCTCTACATATTTTGGACTATCTGATTTTCAGAGTTTGATTATGGCGTTCCACAAGACCTGCTGCCTCGGGATGTCGAACACATTGGAATTTCCATTGGTAACCTAACAGAAGTGAAACGTGTTTCATTAGTTCGGATGAGAATGGCTGGCCGTTATCTGAGTACACGACACGTGGTAAACCGAATCGTGGGAAGAATTCTCGAACTAACTGTTTGGCAGTAGTCGGGGCAGTATAATCTGAAACCGGGTAGGCTTCTGTCCAACGGGAAAGAGCACAGACAACTACGAGAACATATTTGAATCCTCGACATCGTTCCATCTGGATATAATCCATCTGGAGGACTTCAAAAGCATGATCGGGAGGTTGAAATCCACCCTGCTCTACGGGGATGCTTTTACCTGGATTGAACTGACAACATATCATACAGGTACGTACTTTCTGTTTGGCTGCTGCTCGCAAGTGTTTGTTGAACCAAATGTGTTGAATACTGTCTAGCATAGCTTTTTCTCCTAGGTGCGCTGGACTATGTATTGTGTTAATGATGACTTGAACCATGGAGTCGGGAAGAAACCATATAGATTTTTCCTTCGTCATCCATCCTTGATCCGTTTGGATCCCTCCTAATTCAGTCCATTTCTTTATTTCTTCTGGTGTAGCATGTGTCTGTATGTCAATTACATAAAGGGCGGGATCCTTAACTGTCATGCAATGTGTTGGTATCTGAACTATTGTCTTTGTCGTGTCAGTTGTACGAGTCTGATTCTGAGCAGTCTGTTTAGCTGTTCTGTCAGCTAGGTCATTACCCTGAGAAATGATATCGGTAACTTTTGTATGAGCTTTGCATTTCATGATCGATATTGCAGTAGGTAGATGAATCGCGTCTAATAGAGCTTGAATGAGGGGTCCGTGTTGGATGTGGGCACCGTGAGAAGTTAAATAACCTCTCTCTCGCCACAGTACGCCGAAGTCATGGACGACTCCGAATGCATAACGTGAATCTGTGTATATGTTGACTTTCTTATTTTTGCCTTGAATACAGGCTTGTGTCAGAGCGATGAGCTCTGCTGCTTGAGCTGACAAAGTGTTAATACAATTTGTTTCAACGACTTCAGTGTCTGTTGTGACTGCGTAAGCGGCCACTAACTCTCCTGTACTTGTTCTCATACATGAACCATCTACATACAATGTCAAGTCTGGATCTGATAAAGGGATATCTGTCAAGTCTTGTCTGGGTTTCGTCGTGATAGTAATGACTTCAATACAATCATGTGCTAATGGATCTGTTCCGTTTACTGGCAAAAGTGTGGCAGGATTTAACGTATTACAACGTCTGATTTCTATATGTGGCTGAAACAATGTTAATTCATAACCTGTGAGTCTTGCTATAGTCAAGTGTTGTGTTTGTGTGCGGTTCAAGAGAACCTCTACTGCGTGTGGTACTTGTACTGTCAATTGATGTCCTAACACTATGGCATCGCTTTGTCTGATTGCTAAAGCTGTTGCTGCCACTGATTTCAGGCACGCAGGAAGAGCCTGAGCTACTGGATCTAATGTACTAGAGAAATAAGCACATGGTTTGTGTGATCCTGCTTGTTCCTGAGTGAGTACTGACAAGGCAGTACCTTCGCGTTCTGTAACAAAGAGTGTAAAAGGCTTACTGTAACATGGTGTTGCTAAAACAGGTGCTTGGCATAAAGCTTTCTTTAAGCTTTCAAAGGCATGTGTATGTTCTTGAGTCCAAGGGAGGACAGTCGATGTGGCTGCCTCCTGTGTTGTCAACTGGATGAGTGGTTTTGCTAGAAATGCATATTGAGGGATCCACTGCCTACAGTATGAAGTGAGACCGATAAAAGCACGCACCTCCTTTTGTGTCTTGGGTGGTGACATGTTAGCAATTAACTGGATGCGATCAGGTGTAAGCTGTCTTCCCTCCTTGGACAGCGAGTGCCCAAGGTAAACAACTTGCTGGACACAGAATTGCAGCTTAGAAGGGGACACCTTGTGCCCCTTGTCGGCCAGAAATTTTAAAACAGTCAGTGACGCTGTTTCACATTCAGGTTCGCTTCGGGCGGTGATCAGCAGATCGACATATTGAAGCAAGGCAGTGTTAACTGGCATGTGGATACTGTCAAGTTCTCGTTTCAGTGCTTGGCTATAGATGCTGGGGCTTTCTGTGAATCCTTGAGGAGCGCGTGTGAATTTAAAAGTTCGTCCATTTAAACTGAATCCGAACAAATATGACTTTCCGGATCTATTGGGACGCTAAAGAAAGCATTCTTGAGATCAATTACAGTGAAGAACGTTGCTTCTGAGTCAATAGCTGTTAGTAATGACGAGATATCTGGGACCACAGGGTATTGCGGTACAATACATTTATTTAATTCGCGCAGATCAATAACTAATCGATATACTGGTGGTGCTTTTGGATCCGTTCTTTTAAGAATCGGAATTATCGGGGAATTGCATACATTAGAGTCGGTTTCGACAACCACTCCTTGTGCAATGAGCTCGTCAATGATTTGCAGCAAAGCCACAACAGCATCTGGTGGTAACTTGTATTGTCGCATTCGTGGTAGTACCACTCCTGTTTTTAGTGTGACTCGATATGGTGTAATGTTCATGCAACCAACATCAGTCGGGCCTTGTGCCCATAGATGTGTAGGTAAATTCTGTAGCCGGTGATCCATGTCTCTGGACACGTAGTGACCTTTGAAGTCACGTAAAAACAATCGTACTCCTTCCGGAGAACAACATATTATAGCTCCTAGAGCTTTCAATGTTTTTATACCTAACAAGTTTTCTGGACATGATTTAGTAAGCAATAAATCTGTAGCACGTGTCAATGGACCAACCGTAAGTGGAAGGGGTTGCGTTACTTCTTTAATGATAGGCTTTCCTGAGAATCCAAGGGAAATATTCTGTGAGCCTGAGAGGGGTGCCCCTGGAACTTCACTGCGTCGTATAGTTGTTCTGCTTGCCCCTGTATCAAGTAAAAACTTTCTGTCTTCCCCTAATAGTTCACTATGTACATAAGGTCCCTCTTGATCTACAGGAACCTCGATAAGGGGTAAGCCAACTTCCCTCTCTAGGCTATTTCATGTGTATCGCTGATAATCGGGATAGTCATTTTGTGCATACTGGTACATCTGTTGTGTTGTTGCTTGTGTGGCAGCAATAGGCTGCGCTTGTGGTGGTGCTACGGTCTGTTGTGGAGCTGTCTGTTGCGGAGCTAGTTGTTGCGGAGCTGACCTAGATTGTGCATGCTGAGGGATTTGTTGTTGATTCTGATCCTGTCTAGGTGGACGTGGTCTTTCCTGTGTTCTACCCGTGGCGATATTATGTTTCAGAACTGGACAATCGTGTATATAATGACCTTGTTGTTTACAATAGTTGCAGGTCCCTTTCGCTGGACCTGTGGAATCACCCTTTTTATGACCATCAGCTGGAACTGACTGAGCAACAAACATTTTCATTTTCGTATCTTTCATACGTCTTTGTTCATGTTCTTGTTCTTCTCTAATTCTATTGTGGTGATATTGTAACATCTGTAACATCTGTGACGGGGTGTTACCTTGCCAGGTACTCTCAAATTTCAATACTCTATTCTTAACTTGTGGCAGGGAATTTTCAACTAATTTTGTCACAAACAGATGTGGATATGACTCGCTACTTGCTTTTATGCCACTATTTATACCAAAACATTTTTCAAATCGGGAATAGAAATCACTAGTGTCTTCATCTTGCTTTTGTTTACAGGCAGAGATTGCACCCCAGTCCTCCTTTTTCGTAGTTAATAAACGTGGCAGTACCTGTACTAGTAATCCTGGTAATGCTGTAGTCTTTTCCCCAAGCCCTGATCCTGCAGCTCGGGCCTTTTCTTCGTTTTCTAATGCTGTCCAATCTATCTTTTGGTCTCCCACCTCCCATTCCTTCACTTTGAGTTTCTCGTAAACACCGGCAGGCATTAACACTTTCAATATTTTCATGATGTCGGGGTAGGTATACTCTCCCATGAGTAACATGTCTTATCTCACGGTGGAAACCTGCTGGATCCTTGTCATGGCTGGGTACTACTTACTTCATTTCTAATAATTCAATTTTAGTTATAGGCGTGTACACAAACACGCGTGTAAAGTTATTATCTTCACCTCTGATTGGGTGTACTTCGCGTAAGGGATTCTGTCCATCTATGTGATACATTTTTCTTCCCATAGTGGGAACTGGAACGTGTTCTGGGCATACGAAAACTATATACTGGTTTCGAAATTCTAGAATTTCTTTAATTAAATCAGTACCTGACCCTCTCCATTTATTCGTGAGTAATTCTGTCAATATGTCAGGTAAGGGTCCAGGATCGGAGTGTTGGCTTTTAAATAATATAAGGAGGTGTTGAATCATGTATATACTAGCTAAACGCTGTTCGTCTGGGGCAAGATTCAGAAACGTGTGTGCTAGTGCATCATCACTGTATTTGCTGGGACTGTCAGCCCATTGTACTGCTGACCTGGCTAATTCTTGTTCATCCATGGAATCGAGCATATGGTACCCCCTTCGGTCTCGGAGTAGTTTATCAGCAGCTTGGAATAGGTGTTCAGGAGACCTTGTATTTAACGTAGGGGCTTGGAAATGTCTGTTACATTCTGGACGTATCGGATCATTAAAGCCTCTAGTATTATTATGGGGTCTTCCTCTACCTACGTAAGCTATCGTTTCTAATTGTTCTGATTCTTGCTCCTCCTCTCCCTCTGATTCAATTCTGTCTGCTTCTCGTCTTTCTTTATGTATTCGTTCTACTTCCTTGCGGATCTTTCGATACATGGCGATTATACACACCTGTCTATCATGTTTCTCGTCTGATATGTTCTGACCCCATTTGGCAAGTTTTTGCATGGTATCATGATCTGCCTCAGGCCTGTCTTGGTTCCTGATCACGCAGTTTATGAAAAAACGTAGTAGTTGTCTTTGTACATCCACTTTCTGGTATTCCATAGCTTCGTTAATACTTTCTGGGCCTCGCCCTGTTTGGACAAAGTGATATATATTGTCTAGGTGTTCAACCATTCCTGGTATCGTCATTAAATACAATGTAGCTCGTCGTATACGTAGTGATGATAGTAGCAATCTGTCCTGTTTACCTGGCACTGGATCGTATCTACAATCCACAAGATGTTCTTTAAACATGTCGGATGTCGCTAGTTGGGGTGTACGTTGGAGTGCTAAATCTCTAAGGGTCTGTTTATTTCGCGGCGGTGTGGCAAACATGTCTGTCGTACCTCCTGTAGCACCATCTGAGGTGCTGGGCAAGAAAGGATTTGTTGGATGCAAGATAGAAACTGTAGATGTAGGAAAAGCGGTAGAAACAGATGGACCTGTGGGAATGTGCATAGGAGTTTGTTGTTGCGGGGATACAGACGGATGATCTTGGCGTTGAGCACCATCAGTGGGCGGTGCGTGTGGCGGAACATTAGCATATTCAGGAGCTACATCATCTAAATAGGAAGAAAGGAAAATATCTTTTGCTGTTTTGGGATGTGCTTTTATCGGGAGCAATGGAGGTGTCAAGTTTTTCGGTATTTCCGGGGTGGCCTGAGGTAACCCTTCGGCCAGAAGAGGATACATACCATTCATAAGAGTGTTTCGTTGTCTGTCTACTTGTTCTGCCTTTACTCGGGTACCTTCTTCAATTAATAAATTCTCTCGGGTTTTATTCGAATTCTCCCTACTTTTCTCTTCCTGTCTGAGTGCTTTTTCTGTACGTCTATACGATTCTTTACGCCATAATTCAATGGCATCTCTCTGTGACTGTCTGGCTTTCTTTTTCCATAATTCTTCTTCTACTCTCATGATGCAATCTGCATCCCAGGTCCCCGCTGCGGGCCATCTGACTCTCTGGTAAATCCTTGGTGTAGTCCACCCATAGATCAAGAAATAATACGGCATCTAGGCCATGCTTATGATACATAAAGTACCCTGGAGTGTCCCTAGGTGGGATGGGAACAGCTTCTTCGAGTACCCCTTTTCTGGTTTTGATCGGTCTTAATTTCGAAAAGAGCGGCATTTTTAGACCTTATTACTTGAACACACTTAATACAATAAACACAATAATAAACAATCATTCACACCAAAATATGTAGAACGTATTTAAAACACTGAACATTTAACAGTTAACAAACGATGATAACTAATAGGAAACTAGTTACTGACATAATACTAACACTAGATAATACTGAATTATATGCAAGACATACTAGATATACTGCTAAACAGTACAGATACACTGCTGAAACAGTGCAGACCGGATTTGTGTACCCAAACCCGTCTTGACCGGCACAACCTATGTGCACGTTTAAATGCCTCCCCGGCAATGGTACTCACCGGGTAGCGCGGAACGGAAAGCCTCGGAACTGAACTGAAACTGGACCGGACTGGACTCGGAACTTCGGAACCTGGTGGGCCTCTGTATACCTCGGATCTTGCTCTCTCAGCTAGGCTCTGGTCGGGATACTTCGCACTTCTCACCGCCTCGTCTGGGTGTTGATCGCAGCCTCAGTCACCCCCGCTCGGCCGGAGGGAGATACAGGAAATCCTGCAGGTACGCGTTTTTGTCCGTTCAGCTGTGGCAGGAGACCGGGCCTGCAACGCACCTCCGGCGCGTGAGATGAGAAAGTGTCCCTGTTCGGACGCCAATTTATGTGGTAAATATTTCATTACCGGTACTATTTTTTATGCGGTAAAGTCTAGTAAGAATAACTCAGTAAATATAAGAGGCAGAATCCGTGGTATTAGAGGTTCTAAAAGGCTTTATTCCTCTACAAAGGAATTACAGTTCGAACTGTAGGCTTCAAATTCCATCACCACGAAGGTTCAGGAAGGGAAGGCAATACATTATTGACAAGTAATGATATTTATATGAAAAGTATTACATTAAGACAGATGCAAGAGGCGTAACAGCTGATAATACAGATAATGATACACATACGTAATGAAAAAAGGCGTAAACATAGGCGTAACTAAATACGTCATTAAACATGATGTCACAAGTGGGTGGATCCATAAGAGAATCCTGCAATGTCAGCAGAAATATTTGGCAAAGATGCGCGCGCAGCCGCATGACGTGTGATTGACGTGCAACTAGAGGGTGAAGGGGACTTGTCATTTAGCTCTACATGTGGAGACAGAAGTCTGAGGGGTCATGTCAACCTAATCCCAAATCATATCTAATATCTTATGTTTAAAGAACTGTATTATCCAAAAGGAAAGGTCTCGGACGGAATCTATTCTATACTGACTGTTAGTGTGTGTACAAGCGTCTAAGTGTCTACATGAGATGCGAGGGGGCAGGAATCTTCCATGGTAACAGGGCTATGAATTACTTGCATGAGGACAGTGAGGCCTGGCCCTTTGCTCGGTAGCTGGAAGAATGTTTACCTAAACTACTAGACAGGAATGCATCGGATGAGGAGCGGAGCAGATAATCTTGAAGGTGAAATACAGTTTTTGGCAGGCAACAGGCTGGATCAGGCACCGTTAGCCGCGCAGGGAGTAGGACAAAGTTCATGGACACAGATGCGGGCTCGGACTGGAGCTTTCAGAGGCAGAAGGCAGGAAAAGGCTTGATGGCAGAATTCAGGGCCTACTCGCCTGAATCTGTAAAATGTGGAAAGTGAACCACATAAAGTCGGTGGCCTTTCATACTTAGGAATGGAATATCTGACCCATTCATGGCGGATCTGAAAGAGGACATGTTGACGGTGGACGCACATGTATTTGCGTCTTCATAACTGGAACTGGAGGGAACATACATGTACTTATAGCACGCACATGGAGCCGTTGGGGTCTACGATAGGGGACATAACTGATCACAAAATTCATATTTCCTCAATCCGACAGAATGTCGAATATGTAAACAACGCGACACAACATAACATTGCATCGTGAGTTTTAACTTTTTAATTTCACACACGTTTGCAATGGTTTTATTTTTCAAGTTTCACACAGCGACTAATATTATATTTACAGGTTTCACACCTAAAAGTTTGGAACTGCATTTTCTGATGTTTATGTAGCAATTGCAAGGAATTGTGAGTAATTGAAAACTTCGCCATGCTTGTAACCGCTGATTTCTGCGGTGCTATGACAGCACGCCACAAGTTTTTTCACTTTCGAGTCTTTTCACTTTTGATGCAGTTAAGCGTTTTGTACTATCGACTCGTCTTTGTGTTGCACAATATTGTTTACCTGCATGCATCCCCGCATGATTCACGAGGTTGGAGAACAACTAGATCTTCGCTCACATTTTTTTTTTAAAATTTTTCATTTTCGAAATTTTGAGTCACCCATAAGTTTTTCATTTGATTCACGCGACTATTCACATTACACAATAACTGTGCAGGAGTATGAAATCTGGGATATAAGGTATTTTGCCATTCATTAAATGAATACTGATTTATACAACTTTGAACAACGATGGTACCAGTATAAAATAAAAAAAAATTGTTGCTGTAAGTTTAATAATTGCAGAAAATAATTCCCCTGAAGAAGGGCACGGCCTGAAATGCATTGGGCATACCACATGAAACCTATGATGGATATAATCATTATTGAAGAGAAAAAGATTTGAATAAATAACACTGACAAAAAACGAAGAAACACTTGTTTAAACTTTTTTGAATTTTTCCACCAGAGTGCACCCTGGGGACGTTTCCACCGTGAGGGATAACGCAAGTCTTGATATATTCTTCGCCCTCATACTTAACCAGGTTGCACCTATCCACTGTTACTACATTGTTCGCTTTTACTTTACCAGGTGTGCGATTGCCCTAAAACCTATAGAATATCTTCTCTATATACAGACACATGCCGCTATACTTGGCAGATCAATAACATTCGATCCAGAGACTCCTTGAGATGTTGGCTGTGTTTGGGAGCTACACAGGGATCAGTTTAAATTGTCACAAATTGGTGGCGTTTCAGATTATCCTCTGGAACCCTCAGCCGGACTGGGAGTTCCCATTAATGTGGAAACAGGCAAGGTTTACATACCTTGTCATATACATGACCTTCACTCCCAAATGTACAACTTTATAATTGGGCGGTTTAACTCCAGGCGGTGAACGACTGGACCTTTGCCTCTAGGCAAGAACCAGCGATATGGCAGGCAGAAGGGCACTAGAACAGGAGTGGCCGGTGCAGGTGAGCGCAGTGTGGAGGGGGGCGGGGGAGTCGACAGAGCGAAAGGTAAGTGAGTTTTTTTTTGTAAATGTTATTTTCCCCTCGTCGTCTGTCGACTCTCTCCTCCCCAACCCCGCATCACGCGCTTACCTGCACCAGCCGCTCCTGTAATCAGAACTCGAAACCTTGCAGGGGAGGAAACAACGGTACATACTAGGGATAGCTAAGCTGGGAAATATATGAGATACACAAAGTAACCTTCCATTCAAAGAACTTGGTCAACGGGACCTTGGGAACAGCCAAAGATTTTGCTACACACAAATGAAACACACACAAGACATCACAACAAACTTCGGATGTGTGTGCCCAACGAGATGCCATTGGAATATAGACTTCTCACAACTCCCTTGCACAAACACACAGTATCCCAGATATACAGTACACTCATAATAAATAACGAGGCTCCCATTGAAGCCTTGGAAGGTAAGTGTGAGAGGGATCTGGAGGAGGGCAACTGAGAGAAAGCATGCAGATACCCACAGGAGTTAGGCATTAGGGTGGGATTCTGGCTGGTACAACAAACCAAACTGACACAAATGTGTAAAAGGTTGCAGGCAGACAAGGACACTACTACACACATTACGAGACTTCCCAAGGATACAGTCACTGTGGAAACAGGAGGGGAGGCCACTCTTGGTGTTAAAAGACAAAGTCATCCTCAAGGGTAATCCTGGAGGTATGGAAGAGTAGACTCTGCCCAAGTATAAATTAATGCTCTGTAACATAGGTCTCATAGAAGCCAAGCAGGCCATTATTGGTTTGTGAAGAGTCCCAATGGGTGAATGACTGGAGAGAGAAATCCTACAGTTAGAACAAATATTGGACATTCCTATTACATTAAGAGATTTACCATTCCTGATACTATTGGGAATTTACGTCGACAAGTCGAGTCTAGATTTCCAGAAGTGTCCAGTAACTCTGGGCACCATTGAAGGGTTTGAACATGAAATCCAATTCATAATAAATAAAAGGACTATACCAGTAGTTCACAAGGTTAGGGCCACACCGTTGTAAAAAAACTGACTATAAAGCAGTACTATTAGATATGTTCTGTTCCGAGGGCATAATCAATAAAATTCCTAGTAGACATGAAGGAAAGTTTCAATTCTATTAAGGACAGGGAGGTGAGGATTATGCGCTCTACTTTCCTTATTTTCCTTCCCAGCCGTAGTCAACATTAACAAAAACTAGCTTTCCCATATTACACAGAGAAAAGGTCAAAGAAGATGAACCGATCAAACAGCATGGCGAGACCACAAAGGCAGGAGGGCTTCTGGGTAGCTTCCTCTTTCTTGATAGCGGCCCTTCTCATTTTTTCAGCCTCGGAGGCGAGGGTTATGCTCGTTCAAAGCTTGTTCACCACCAAAGAAGCCATGTCCACTACTGGTATGAAACAGAATCTCTTGAAAATGGAGTCGGAGGACCAGTCTGGGGAATTAATAATGTCCTCCAGGCAAGCCCTCAGGGAGAAAGCCTTCGAGGCCATTGAGCCTCTGACAGAGTGTGCAACAAAGTGAGAAACATCAATGCACGCCTCATGCATGACCCTTTCGATCCAGCGGGCTATGGTGGGAGGAGTGACCGTTTTGAACCCGAGCGAGATCAGGAGTTGCCGCTCCCCATGGGGACGGAGCTCCTCCGCCATTCTCTCATACGAACCACACATAGCTTGGGATGCCTAAGGAAGGCTGGATATGACACCACTTTGGAGTCAGACTTTGTGCGCCTGGAAACGTGAAAGGTGACCCTTTGGGGAGTAAAGATTTGCCCAGAAATTTCAAGGGCCCATACATCAGATACTCTCCTACACAAGACTAGGCATAGAAGCATGGCTGGCTTTGCTTACAAGGCCTTCCGAGACAGATACTAATTTTATTGCCACGACTTAAAAAGAGACAGGATCTTGTTATCTTCCCACAGTTTGGAGTATTTATGTTGCGGGCGAAGAGATAGACTGATCCCCCTCATCAGGTTACATACGAAAGGATGCTCTCCCACCGCCGTCCCCTGGATGTCCCACAGAAATTGCAGATCTTTAAGAGTTTACCGTACAGTAGGCCAATCCTTTAGACGTTAAAGATGCCATAAATTTCATGATGAGAAGCACCTCAAAACCCCATGGGATCTTAATTGTTCCAAAGACACCAACCAACCCATCTGATCCAGGCTGATCTGTAACGCTCGTTAGTGCTGTCCATCGAGGCGGATGCCAGGATTCTTTCAGCCTTCTCTGAAAGGCCTTGGAGTTGCAAACGACACCTGACATCCGCCAGGCCATGAGGGGCATCCGACCTTGTAGTACCAGGGGAAGCGGTTCGTCCTGGGGATTCCAGAGGATAAACTGATTCAGAACAGCTGGAAACCCCACGGAGACCTCCAATAAGGGGTGATCAGAACCACCTTTACTGGTTGTCTGCAGATCTTGGCAGAGAGGTGCATAATCATTGCAAATGGCAGGAAGGCATAACCCGTCTACCGCGACCAGTCTTGGAAAAAAGTATCTGTCGCTGCCGCCATAGAATCTGGCTTCCAGCTGATAAACCTGGATTGCTGGTGGTCGAGGCAGAAACCAAAAAGATCCACTGAGAACAAGCCCCAAAGGAACTGCAATCTCTGAAAAACTCTGGTATCTAACTGCCAAAGGCTCATGTCAAACCATGCCCTGGAGCACCAGTCCACAATGACATTGGACGCTCCGGGAAGGTATTCCACGGTTACCGAGACACTTTGGTCGAGACAGAACATCCAGAACTCCCTGGCCAGGTCTACCAGCACTTTGGACTTTGTACCGCCTCAGTGGTTTATGTAGCGCGCAGCCAACACTTTGTCCATCTTGAGGAGAACACTGCAGCTGACCCTGTGCTTCGTTAGACACTTGACTGCGAAAGAGCCAGCCATCAGTTCCAAACAGTTGATGTGGAGCTGCTGCTCGTCTGCAGACTACTTTCCTCCTGTAAAGGAGTGCCCGCATCACGTTCCCCAGCCCCCGACTTCCTGGCATCTGACTCTATAACCATATCCGGGGTTGGACCCAAAAATGGCCTGCCCATTCCAGGCCTCCATATGGTCCAACATCTCATTTCTCACTTCCTCCGTGAGCAGAACCTGTTCAGTATTGCAGGCCTCTAGAGGGCTCTGTAGTGAAAGGAACCCGGGAAGACCGCCTGTACGGAGGAAGAAAGGAGACCCACCACTCTGGCAACCTGCTGAAGAGATGTCGCGAGTTGAGCCACAGTTCTCCGCAAGTCTGCCTGGATTTTGGATACCTTTCGGGTCGGTAGGCTTAAGGTGTTCTGCACAGTCTATAATAAACTCGAGGAAGGCGGGCCTCTTTGCAGGGGTCAGTAGAGACGTCTTTCCGTTTATTACAAACCTAAAGTCCTGCAGTAGGTCCACTACTAACTGGAGTTGCTCCGTAAGCCGAGTAGGGGATTGACCCGACAAAGGAGGTCGAGCTAGATAAGGAGGAACGTCCAAGGTACTCCACCATCAGATTGAGGACCTTTGTGAAGCACCAACGAGAGACCGAAAGGAAGGGCTGTGAACTCCTAAACCTGCTCTCTCCACTGGAACTGGAGAAACCTGCGATGAGTGTGTGTGTTTGTGTGAGTGGGGTGGGGTGGGGGGGTCTAAAATAATTAAGTTGAGGCGGACCATCCAGTCGTCTGAGTGCAGGAGATCGCGCAGCAGCTGGATACCCTACGTTTTAAAATGGCGGTAAAGAAACCAGCCGTTGAACTCCTTCAAATTGATGACAGGGCGCTGCCCCCCCGTCGACTTGTCCACCAAAAACACATTGTTTACGAACCTTTGCCGGTGGAGGGAGAAGGCAATTGCCCCTCTGAGGAGGAGTTCTGCCAACTCCTAGTCTACAAGGGTGGCCTGGGGTTCTGAGAAAGTCAGCGGCTGGGACCGAGCAGACTGCCGCGGGGACTCCTAGAACTCTATGTGGAAACACCTGACTGTCTGAAGTACCCACGGATATGCGCTCTTAGTTGTGCCCGAAAAGAGCCAATCTCCCCCCTTTTCCCAATTACAGGTGGGGGGCAAAGTCTCACCAGGTTGAGACTGGAAGTTTCCTCTGTAGGTGCCCCTGGAGCCACGACTGCTGTTGCCTCTGCAGGGCTAGAAGAACTCTCCCTGTCTGGGCTGCTCTTGTGGCTTCCTGAAACCTCTGGGACGGGCTTGAGTGTAGAAGCAGCTGGCCGAGCATCCCCTGCCAGGGTTAGCTCAGATAAAAATCTTCGGGTGTAAGATTTTCTAAATTGAAGCTTGCGCCCAATTGATCCGGCTGAAAATTTCGCACCCGTCACCAGGGGACTAGTGAGATACGGAGGCCTACGAGGCATTCAAGTCAATTGGGCAAAATCCACTATACTCCCACTAACTTCAGGAACATTATTTTTCAGTACTGAATACCCAATCTCCTGGGCAGAGGGCCCAGTATGCTATTTGGATCAGCGGAAATCTTCAAGAAATATGGTCCGAAAACTATGGCAGAATGATAAACTGGATAGAGAAAAAGATAAAGAGATGGAAAAACCTACCGCTATCCCTGGCGGGTCGCATGGGGGCGTGATTGACGAGATGGCAGGGTAGGACGTTCGGCTCAGAGCTCCATCCTACCGCGGCAAAAATCCTGCATGATCCTGCGGTGCTGCTAGGCGCCAACATCGCCTAATGACAGTGCCCCGAGCAGTGTGCCCCTGAGCTGGAATCGCCCCTCGGGGAGCAAGGGCGAGGAGGAGTGTCGAAACTCGGAGTGGACCAGAGGCGGGGCCGCCATCTTGAGGGACGCAGAGGCGCTGGTTATCTGCACTGGGAATCCGAGGCGGGAGGCCTCCCGGGCCGGAATATATCGGGAGATCAGAGATATTGTGGCGACAGCCTCGGAGGTCAGAGGCTGGAAACTGATGGTCGTGGAATGCAGAGCGGACTGCAGAACGTCTACAGCCGAAAATAAGAGGCAATGAGAGGTTATACACGAGGTGAGCGTAGGCTGGATGCGAAGTCCTGCCGGTGCTAGTGCGCGTTAGATCACCCGCGCCTAGCCCATAATCTGGCGTTCTACATTAGCGGGGGGCAGGCGGGGTGGAGGGGCCTGGAGTCCCAGATTTGACTGCCCGTGGGGTGCCCCTGAGACATTTCACAGTGCTGAGAGGCCCCACCAGCCGGGACAATGCACGTGGAGGAGCTGGCTTAGAAGTTGGAGCCTTCTGAGTCACAAAAGTGGAGGCTGCGATCGGGACATTGAATGGTCCCAATACAGGGAATAGCTGGTGAATCCAGGCAAGAAACATCCGGATCGCTCCCAGTAACTGCGCCGACATCCTGAAGGCAGGCAACAGAGTTGTCACAGTGTTGTTGGTGAGGGCGCTGAAGGCAAGGCCCCAGGAGACGTGAAGTATATACTTGTGCTGCACGCCGGGGTAGGGGGGCTGTTGCCCTGCTGCTACGAACGGGCAAGCATATCTTATCCGGCTTGTCGGACAGAGGTTTCCAGTGCAGGTGACTGGGATCAAACTTGGCACCTCTGGGGCCCGGTAAGAGGGTGGAAGACAGTCGGCGCACCCACCGTCATAACACCTGGCTACAGAGAGAGGCAGAGGCCCAGTGGCGGGGAAGGAAAGGTGGTCTGGTCTGTGGTGGTCCACAGCTCCTGGATAAGGTCTGGTGATACCTGCAGCCGGAACAAACAGCTGAACTCTTCATAAGGGTCTCAGGTGGGGGATCTGTGCGGCAGAGGCACTGGAGTGCTGAGATTGAAAGACATCTTGGGACCTACAAGTCCTGAGGCAGCTGGACAGTGTTACTCACCATGGTGAAGGGCCATGGCAGTAGAGCGCAGTTCAATAAGATATTGAATTGTGCGCAGCCCCTTTCCCATGGATCTGAGCATCGGAACACGTGGAATGATGAGGAAGTGAAGGTGGGGTCGGCAAGATCCCTCCCTGAATGACATTCTGGTGGCCTAGAGGAACGAGATGGTGACCAGGATCGATGCAGTGGCGATCGATGTTAACCTCCTCCGCTGTGACCTGCGTAAGGTCTCAGAAAGGGTCACCACGACAGAACAAAATGTGGATGCCCTTCAGATGGAAGTCATATCCCTGCGGGACACAGTCATAGCTCTGCTGAGTAAGACTATCAAGCTGGATGAGCGTGCTGAAGACCAGGAGGGGTGCTCACGACGGAATAACCTAAAGATTCGTGGTTTTCCGGAACGGGTGGAGGGGCCCTTTGCAGAACTGTTTCTGGAGGACTGGATAACAAAAGTGCTAGCTCCAGGCAAACCATCCCAGTTCTTTAACATGGAGGGCCCATAGGGCACTGGTCCCTCCCCCGTGCCCAGGTGTGCCTCCGAGAGCCATCATAGCAAGATTCTTCAACTATCGGGACCGCTAACTGCTCCTGCAATCCACCCGTACTAAGCCGAATCTACATTATGAGGGGAATCACATTGTAATTTTCCCAGACTATATACAGGACCAACGACGCACATTTTTGGCGGTGAAGAGACGTACGAGGGAAGCCGGGATGAAATATAGTATCCTTTATTCGGCCATGCTCAGAATAGAGCACAAAGGCAGGGTGTTGCTCTTCGGCTCAGGGGGGGAAGAGGCATCGGAGTGGATGGATACCACAGGAGATCGAGGGTCTCAATGATAAAACCAGACGCAATCAGAGCCACCCGTGGACGCCATGGATCGAGCGGGACGGCAACGCAGAAGATCTGGAGGGCAGTAGTCCAGAGACACAAGTAACTCTGGAAGGGTTCAAGTGTGTGAGGACGGCACCTTGCAGGTGGAAGGGTCACCGGACTCTGAACTGAACGCGTCTGAGGTTATTCCGGACACGAATATTGACTGAACATTAAGGAGGGGATGAGAGAGCTGGCTCGGGGTTCTGAACACACAGATAAGTGACTTTAAGTAACCATTGCAAACAATGTCTGTAAATTAATTTTTCCTATCTTTACAACATTGGACGAGGGACACTGTTAGACCTGTCAGCCCTTTGGCAGTTCCCTATTTTTTTTTTCTGTCTACTAATTACTTTTTGGATGTTGGTGAAGGTATTTCCGCCTTAGTGAAGAGGACTCCCAAGGGATTGGGTAGCTCTCCCCACTTTCAGCTGGGGAGGGGGGGGTTTATAAGACGCGTGTTAGACCCGTCAGCCCTTTGGCAGTTCCCTACTCATATTTTTTTTCCCCTCCTTTCCCCTTCTCATTTTTTTTTTTCCGGTCCACTAATTACTTTTTGGATGTTGATGTAGAGGCTCTGGGCACCTTTTCCTTATTACTTGAGGGAGAGGCGCAAGGTGCTTCACTGTAGAAACAGGGAGAGGGAGGTTACACTCACAAAATGGTGGTTCCAACTGTCACCTCTGCACCTGGGCCATAGGCTGCCATGAGAGGTTCCGGAACCTTCTGGACCACTCTGGCCAGTCAGGCCCCAGGTGATAAATAGAGGTGGGGACAGGGCGGCCATTTTAGGAGTGGGAGGTGCTGTGAGGCAGTCAGGAGTAAGGCACCTGTGTGAGGAGGCGGCTGCGCTGGATAGGGGAGTGACAGGTCTTTGGGTCTGCGCGTCTTCCAAAATCAGCTGATACCACCCCCAACCTTCTGACCGGTCCCTGAACACAGCCAAAGACTTTGGGGGTCATCGTTTCCCAGAGAGCCTCCAAGTAGTCAGATTCCCTGAAGGTCTGGACCCAGGGGAGAATCGCCATCTGGACCTACCTTTCTCTCACCCCTGTCGTGGCCTGGGATTTCCTAGTCGAATTGGCCCTAGCGACTGTCCACTGTCCCTGACTACAGGGGAGGAGCCCGGGCCCTATCATGTAGAGGTTGGCTGGCTTAATCATCGGTCGTGAGGTGAGCCTTGCGGCCTTAATTTGTGCCCCCCCCCCCCGTCACGATTGCTTGCCTGGAGTACTCACCGCCGCAACCCCGAGGTTGAGAGTCTGCCTGGGATTGCCGGGGTGTGGCCGGTGGTCATTGGGAGATCTGGAGAAGTGAAGGAATCTCTTGGGGAAGCGCTGGCCGGCACCGCGTCAGCCAGCTGAGGAGAAAAACTCGCATCCAGGAAGTGCGGGCGGATCTGGCCTTGAAGTCACTGCCCAGGGTCACGTGAGCGGGGCCGACGCCGAAGTGCCGCCCCGCTGTTGCCAGTGGAGAAGGTAGGCCGCGCCTCCGCAAGCCGCGCTGCTACTGGCGGCTGCGGGAGCCCGAGACGGAGGACACGGAAGTATTGGGTCATCCCCCTGGCCTGTGGAGATTGCTGAGGAAAGTGTCCAGGGGGCTGTGGAGAGTGAAGGAGCGAGGCTTCCACCAGCGGAGGAGCTCACCCGCAGGGCAGTCCTTGGGGGGGGGGGGGGGGATGCGGAGGCAGTTGGTGGTTGTGCCCTGTCCTTCGCCTGTCCCCCGAGAAAGATCGTCCTGTCAGCGCGATGAACTCAGTGTGCCCCATGGGGGTGAGCACTCGACTCCCGGTTCTGAGGAACGTCGTAGGAAGGACACTACGGAAACAGTAAGCGGGGCATAAACAGAGTGGGGGGGGGGTTGGAAGCCCGCATTCACGCACAGAGGCGGTCCATTTAGCCCAGAGTGAACCCAGGTCCAGGTTGTGAATAACAATACACAGTCCCAATTCCACACGGGACAGAAGTCAGAGCGGTAGTAAGGATCCACATAATGCTGAAGGCAGCAGACCAAGTCCTAATACCAACGAGAGTTGATGTGTAAGGTCTTTCCAGAAGGGATTAAGCTTGGTAATAAAGAGCCTACGAATAAACTGCCTAGATAGCGTTAAGTAACTGCCAGCAGCACGGTCCTTGACCAGTTAGACTTTGAGTGTAATGAGTATATATCCGTGACCGTCTAAGAGTCCAGCAGTATAGCGGATAGAGAAACCAGCTATCAGGGGAACATCGGTCAGATTAGGGGAAAGCCATATATTGTGTCTAAATATTTGCTGTGCTGGGGTTATATCAAAAGAACTGTATTGACAAATGAAATGTTTATCCTGTAAGGTAATGAACTGTTTACCCTGAAATGAAATGTTTATCCTGTAAGGTAATGAAATGTTGAACCTGAAATGTAAGGAAATGTTTTGTCCTGAAAGGGGAAATGGAGTATCCACGTTTGAGAAGACAAGATAAAGAGTTCAAGTAATCTTTAAAATTTAAATCGGTGTAGTGTCCTTTTTAAGTGGTGTTGCGTTAAATTGTGAGCTGGGTGTGATGCAAGCACGAGGCGCTATGAGGGGATAAAAGCCTGTTGGCCTGAGCCAAGCTACCTTTAGGACGTTAGGTCCAACAAGTTGGTGTTCAGCGGTGGGATCCTGAATCTGTGCTTGCATCCACTCCTTAGCAGTTTGGCGCGCGCCACAACCTACACCTGATTGTTTTTACTGGAGTTTTCTCCAGGTTGCCTCCCTAATTGGAATTTTGTTTTCAAAATTGTCTGGTCCTGTGGTGTACTTCCTCTTAAAGGAAAGGTGTCCTATTGTAAAGTTCTTTTCTGCAGTGTTGGATCCCACCTGGTAGGATGGAGTTTGAGTTGGGTAGGCTGGAAGAATATACGGTAACTCAACTAAAAGAATTCTGCCAGGAGAGGGAGGTATTCTTCAAGCAGGGGGCAAAGAAAATAGAACTCCAGACTAGCTTGAGAGCCTGGGTTATGGCCCACCCTAGCGGGAAACGGGAGGAGGGACCAGGACCGGACCTCACAGAAGAAACAGAATTACTTCCCCCCCCTGGGAGCGGCAACATGGACGTAGGACCTAGTGCCCCTTCAAGAGCAGGTAGTAGCGCTTCAGGGGGGGGGGGGGGGGGAGCCTGTCATCTGCTAATCTAGTTGACAGGAGGGAGGAGAGGCAGTTCAAAATGGATCTGGCTCGCTTGGAGAAAGAGGGAGGAGAGGCGGTTCCTCCATGAGCTCCATTTAAAGGAGTTGGAACTCAAAGCCCTATAGTTTGGAACCCCCAGCAGTCCCGTTGGTGGCAGCGTACCTAGAGAGATCCCCAGGGAGCCCAGACCCTACCTGCCAAAAGATGTAGTTGCCAGCTATGGTGTCGGGGATGACATCGTTAAATGGTTGGCTGCCTAGGAGGTCTCCTTACGAGCCCATGGGGTCCCCGAAGCTCAGTGGGGGGGGGGTAGGGGGGTCTATACAGGCATATGTCTCTGGTGGGGAGGGATGCCCTGTTAGCTTTGGAACAGCAAGATCAGACCAATTACCCAGTCACGAAGGTCGCCCTAGTCAGGAAGTTTGGGTTGACCCCTGAGAAATTCAGGCAGAGGTTTCGGGGCAGTCAAAAGTTGGCCACCCAGAATTGGGTAGACTTCTTGGACTACGCCAAGAAGGCCTTAGAGGGCTGGGTACAGGGCAGTGAGGTAAAGGACTATGAGGGATTGTATAATCTGATTTTAAAGGAGCACCTCCTCGAGAAAAGTTTTCCGGAGCTGCGTCAACACCGGGTGGACAGCAAGCTAACTAATCCTAGGAAGCTTGCAGAGGAGGCAGATATCTGAGCAAGTACCCGGGTATCTTCAAAAGGGACTGGAGGGAATTTCCAAGGGGCTGGACAGGGCGCCCCCCAGAAGAAAGAGGCGGGGGGGGGGGGGGGAGGGGGGGGGGGTACGGGGGGTTTGAGACAAAAAGGAGTTCTCTAAAGGCCCCCAAAAGAGTTCACAAGGCAAGGGAGTAGGATTCCCTCCTAAGGTTGGCCCCCACAAGCCCCCTTATCCTGACCGTGGTCAGCAGCATAGGGTTGTCAGTTGTTATGAGTGTGGCGAGATTGGGCACTATAAGGGGGATGCCAAGTGTTCCAAGAGACCACACCCTCCAAGAGACCACACCCTCCATTGGAGAAAAGACCCCTGGGGTGGCGAGTGTAGTGCTCCGGGAGGAGTTGCCCCTAGATAAGGACGGTGAATGGGCAGGGCTAACCTTAGTGTCCCTAGGGGATTGTGAGATGGTTCCCAAGACCCAGGTGCCCTCGAATACTACTAAGTTTAGGCAATGGGTCACCATCAATGCCCAGAGGGTGGAGGCTCTGAGGGACACAGGAGCCAGCATGACTATGGTAAGGAGTCAGCTGGTGTCCCCAGAGCAGGTAGTTCCCCATGTAGTCCACCCGGTTGTGATGGCTGACAACCGAGAGGGTCACTATCCGGTGGCCCAGATTCCCTTTGAGTGGGGAGGGGTTGCGGGTCCTCTATGAGTTGCGATAAGCCCTGCCATGCCGGTCGACTGTGTGTTGGGAAATGACCTTGAACATTCGGCGTGGAAGGAGGTCGAGTTTGGGGCCCACATGGAGATGTTGAGGACACCTGAGTGGACGTGTGCCAACACACAGTCCGTGACTACCCGAAGAGGGAGTTCACAGAGGTTGGAGCCTGGGACAAAGGCCCAACCAGCTGCCAGAAAGGGTAAACGGGGACAGGGGAAGCCTGCCCCAGCAGCTGAACCTCAGAAGGTGGATGGGTCGACTGATGTGGTCCCGGAGTCTACGGAGGGGGATGTGACTTCCCTGGAGGGCTTACCTACCCCTGCAGAATGGCAGGTGGATGGAGGACCTACTAGGGAGGAGCTTTGTCGGGCCCAGAAGGAGTGCCCTACCCTTGAGGGTTTGCGGCGACAGGCCGAAGCCCAGGCAGCGGGTAATGATTCGGGGAACTTCCACATATACTGGGAAGATGGTCTCCTTTATAGCGAACCCAAGGCTCCGGTGCATGAATCATCCCGGGCCTTGGTAGTTCCCCAGCGTTACCAAGCCTTTCTTTTGGGATTGGCTCACGAAATACCCTTGGCAGGACACTTGGGACAGGACAAGACCTTTGCTCGACTTGTCCCTCATTTCTACTGGCCTCAGATGAGGATTACGTCGGACACTTTTTGTAGGACGTGTGTAACCTGCCAAGCTAGTGGGAAAACAGGGGTGAAGCTGAAGGCTCCCCTGGAACCACTGCCTGTCATTGGCACCCCCTTTGAAAGGGTGGGCATCGACATTGTTGGGCCATTGGATCCACCAACGTCTGCCGGTCACAGGTTTATCCTGGCTCTGGTGGATCATGCCACCCGGTACCCAGAGGCTATCCCTCGGAGGACCATAACTGCACCTGCGGTGGCACAGGCTCTTATGGGAATTTTCACCCGGATGGGATTCCCCTAGGAAGTTGTGTCGGACAGAGGTACCAACTTCATGTCGGCATATATGCGGGCTATGTGGAAAGTGTGGAGTCACTTACCGGTTCTCCACCCCTTATCACCCCCAGACCAATGGTCTGGTGGAAAGGTTTAACAAAACCTTAAAGGGCATGATCAGGAGTCTGCCCGAGAGCCTGCGGAGGAAATGGGACGTCCTCCTACCCTGTTTGCTGTTTTCTTACAGGGAGGTACCACAGAAAGGAGTGGGCTTCAGCCTCTTCGAGCTGTTGTACGGACACCCTGTGCGTGGACCCCCTCAGCCTGGTGAAGGATGGATGGGAAAAGACTCCCAGAAAACTTTCCCCGGATGTGGTGAGCTACATGCTGGCCTTTCGTAGCCAAATGGCTAGGTTGTGGAAGCAAGCTTCTGAAAACCTAGAAGCCAGCCAGACGGTCATGAAGGAATGGTATGACCGTAATGCTCACCCGGTGGAGCTGGAGCCTGGCCAGAAGGTGTGGGTGATGGAACCTGGAGAGCTTAGCGCCCTCCAGGATCGCTGGTCAGGCCCCTTTGAGGTGGTTGAGAAGAAGGGCAAGGTCACCTATGTGGTGGATCTTAAGACCCCCAGGCAGCCCCATCGGGTGTTCCATGTCAACCGCCTCAAGCATCACCAAGAGAGACCAGAGGTCACTTTGATGATGGTGACTGATGGGTCAGAGAAAGAGGAAAGTGAACCTCTTCCTGATCTTTTTGCGTCCCAAGAGAAGGATGGGTCGGTGGAGGGAGTGATCCTTTCACCATCCCTAACTCCCGAACAGTGGAAAGACTGCCGCAGAGTTTTGGAGCAGTTTGCTTCCTTGTTCTCACTTATCCCGGGAAGGACTCATCTGTGTACCCATGATGTGGACACAGGGGACAGCCCACCTGTGAAGTCTAAGTCCTACAGACTGTCGGATAAGGTGAAGGCCAGCATCCATGGAGAAGTCACCAAGATGCTGGAGCTGGGGGTGATTGAGCCTTCAAGCAGTCCCTGGTCCAGTCCGGTGGTACTGGTACCCAAAGCTGCCCCGCCGGGCACTACCCCAGAACTCCGGTTCTGTGTGGATTACAGGGGACTGAACTCTGTGACAAAGACCGATGCTCATCCCCATCCCGAGGGCGGATGAGCTCATTGACCGGTTGGGAGCTGCCCAATATCTCAGTACCTTTGACCTTACATCCGGGTACTGGCAGATCTGTGAAAATCTTGAAATTGATTACTCCTGCGCTAGCGCTCTAGGTGACAGCTCCGTTTTGTGTATTGCTGTATGTGTTATTTAAAAAAAGGAAAATCGTTTTTATGCTTTCAAATACTGCTGTTGCTAATGATAATTGTGCACTGACTCCCCGGTCCACCGCAGCGATTTAGGCTGATTGTTGTGGAGGGAGAACAGAATGCTCTTACTTCCTGGTAGTGCCATTACTTGGCGGCCATCTTAGTGGGTTGACGCTCCAGGCTTACTCGAGCCCAATCTATATAAACACTTATTGTACCGCGCAGCGGTAGCGCCGTAGACGCGCCAAAGAGAAGCCAGTCTGCGCCAGTCCGCGTCCAGACGCTTCCAGCTCCTGGCCGCAGCCGTCATCATGGTAGGAAACCGCCTTTCATACAGTGCTTCCTCCCTGCACGCATTACGACCTACCTACAAACCACTATGCCTACACTCGGTCCTCCCTATAAATTCGAAGGCCCGCTGTAAAATCTGTGATTGGTACATATCCACCCCAAACACAGGGAAACATCCCCCAATGCATAAATGGAGGATGTTCCTCCTCAATTGCCGATCCCTGCCGAAACACTACACTGAACTGGCCATGTTGATAGAAAGAGGGCCTCAGGATTGAGCTCCTCTAACAGAGACATGGCTTCAGCTAGAAACCGATCCTGCAACAGTATGGGCAACCCCCCCCAAGGCTATACTTTTAAACTATTGAACCGCAAGACAGGCAGAGGCGGAGGGTTGGCCATTATCTATAGAGACAACTTTAGATGCCGCGTCACTCCCTCTACTACGCCAGCCTGTGAGAACTTATATTTCACTCTCCAATTCTCCCCCTCCACCACTTTCTCCGGTCTGTTAGTCTATCGACCACCTGGTACTCTTAGCAACTTCGTCACTAATATGACGGATACAGTTGCTAACTTAGTGCTTACTTTGGCAAATTTCACCTTGCTGGGTGACCTGAATTTGCATCTAGATGATCCGCTTGACTCAACAGCCAACAGTCTTCGATCAAACCTTCAGGCCATCGACCTGCTCCAGAAAGGTTTTCAATCGACGCACATCAAGGGGCATCTCCTAGATCACATCTATAGTAATTTAGATAGCCTAACCGTCGAAGCGCCTGTACCACTACCCTGGACCGATCACTTCTTAGTACCCTTTACATGGTCCACATGCAGCCTCCCCACTTTACAAAACCACAATAAGCACTGGGGAAGAAAATGGGCCTCGCTCCCACTCTCTAAGTGGAAACTGGCTCTCACCGAACATCCACCTCCGAAGGTGACTAACCCCAACACAGCCACTGTCAATTTTGACAACTGGATTTCCAGTACCCTTGATCTAGTCCTCCTGAAGGAATCCTTGCACTCAATAAACCGATCCAAAGTCGCTCCCTGGTACTCCCCTGCCCTCAGAACTATGAAACAATCCTGTCGCAAATTAGAGAGAGCCTGGAGACAAGAATACTCACAACCGAAGAAAGCCGAGTATAGAGCCGCAATAAAGCTCTATAAAAATGAAATAAAATCTGTACAAGCCAAATTTTATGAATCCAAAATTAACCTAGCTGTAAATTCTCCTAAAGAAATCTTCAAAATAGCCAAATCTCTAATCCCCCCCCCCCCCCCCCCCCCGCCCGAGCGTCTGTCACCTGACGGCACGCAAACTCGTTGTAACAACTTAGCCACCTTCTTCTCCCAGAAGATCCAGGCCATTTATTCCTCTTTCTCCACTGGTAGTGGTGACACGGAGTTCACCACCAAAACGGTCCCCAGCTCGCTGGACAAATTCCCCCTTCTAGACTCATCACATTAGATAGAATGATCCCTAAAGTCACCTCGGGATCTCCCAACGACCCAGCACCCCCGCAGACCCTCATCAAGGTCATTGATGCCATCCGCCCAGTCATCCTGAATGTCCTTAATGCTTCCATCATCTCCAACTCCGTCCCAGTTCCTTGGAAGTGTGCGAGGGTTAGGGCCCTTCTGAAAAAGCTCACCTTAGATCAGAACAACTTGGCCAACTTTCGCCCTATTTCCCTACTTCCCTGGATAAGCAAACTGCTTGAGAGGCACATCAATAACATCCTAGTAGATTATTTAGAATCGAATAACCTGCTATGTGCCTCTCAGACGGGTTTCCGCCCTCAGCACAGAACTGAAACTGCTCTCCTAGCAGTGACGGAAGAAACTAGAGCTGTACTGGACCAAGGAGGAAAAGCAGCCATCATACTACTCGACCTCAGTGCCGCGTTCGACACTTAACCATGCCACACTATTACATCGTCTGAATGGCATGGGCGTGTTGGGCGCGGCCCTGGAATGGCTGACCTCCTTCCTGGATGAGCGTTTTTTCCAGGTGTTTGAGGGCGAGGTAGTCTCCCCTAAGCAACCACTTAGCTGTGGGGTTCCTCAGGGCTCGTCCCTGAGCCCCACACTTTTTAACGCCTATATGCGACCTCTAGCAGAGATAGTCCAGACCTTCGGTGTGCGTATTGTCACCTACGCGGACGACACCCAACTGGTGGTCTCTCTGGACCACACTGAGGGGTCGTCCAACACCTTGGGCCCGTGTCTAGAGGCAGTCGCTCAGTGGATGCAATTCTCCTGTCGTAAACTTAACGGGGAGAAGACGGAGATTATGTTATTGGGCAACTCTCCACCGACCACTCTGGCCTCCATTTGGCCCACACGTCTTGGCGCTCCTCCCCCCCCTAAACCTCAGATAAAGAGACTTGGAATTTGGCTCGATAAAACGCTGGACTTCTCGGTCCAGGCTACCAAAACTGCCTCCACATGTGTTGGGCTAATGAAAATGCTCCGTAAAGTCCTCCCTCTGCTTCCTTTCCACGCGAGGAGAATCATGGTCCAGGCCCTGATAATCTCCCGCCTGGACTATGGAAATGCTTTATACCTAGGTGCCCCGGCAGCAGTGACCAACAAGCTCCATGTCACGCAAAACTGTGCCGCCCGATTATTGTTTAACATTCCCTGTTGGCAGTCAGCCAAGAAAGCTCTAAAGGAACTGCATTGGCTCCCAGTCGCTGCTAGAGCACAGTTCAAAGCTATGTGCATTGTACACAAATCTTTCCATCCAACAGGCCCTGCCATCCTGTTCCCCTTAGTCGTGCCCTATGTTCCATCTAGAGCCCTCCGCTCCGGTTCACTGCATCTAGCAACCACAACAAAAATTAACAAAGCCCGATGGGGCGGCCGTTCCTTTTCCCACACCGCCGCTAGAATTTGGAATTCTCTTCCCTTAGTCCTTAGAGAGAATAATAAATCGGTTAACATTTAGGAAAGCTTTGAAAACCCATCTGTTCGCAAAAACGTGTTAACTTACCCTGCAGCAGCTCGCCACGGTAATCAGTTGAAGCGCTGCAAGGCCCCCGGGTAGTTACGCGCTATATAAATATAATTTTTCATTTCATCTCCCTGACAGACGGGAGGTCCGAGCCTTTCTGGGCCTCACTGGCTACTACCGACGCTTTGTCAAGGGATACGGTACTATCGTGGCTCCCTTGACTGAGCTCACTTCTAAAAAGCACCCTCGATGGGTAATCTGGACCGTGGGGTGTCAACAAACATTTGACACCTTAAAAAAGGCAATGTGTGCGGCACCTGTTCTCAGGGCCCCCGACTTCTCCAAGGATTTCATCGTCCAAACGGATGCGTCGGAGCATGGCATCGGGGCAGTACTGTCGCAACTCAACGAAGAGGGTCTGGACCAACCGGTGGTTTTCCTGTCTAGGAGACTACTCCCCCGGGAACAGAGGTGGAGTGCGATTGAGAGGGAGGCTTTTGCGGTGGTGTGGGCTCTGAAGAAGCTGCGGCCATACCCGTTTGGCTCGCACTTCCTGGTTCAGACCGACCACCGGCCCCTCAGGTGGCTGATGCAAATGAGGGGGCGAGAATCCCAAGTTATTGAGGTGGTCCATCTCCCTACAGGGAATGGACTTTAGGGTGGAACATCGCCCGGGAGTGGACCACGCCAATGCGGACGGTCTATCCAGGTATTTCCGCCTTAGTGAAGAGGACTCCCAAGGGATTGGGTAGCTCTCCCCACTTTCAGCTGGGGAGGGGGGGGGGGGGGGGGGGGGTACGCGTGTTAGACCCGTCAGCCCTTTGGCAGTTCCCTACTCATATTATTTTTTTCCCCTTTCCCTTCTCTTTTTTTTTCTTTTTTTTTTTCGGTCCACTAATTACTTTTTGGATGTTGATGTAGAGGCTCTGGGCACCTTTTCCTGATTACTTGAGGGAGAGGCGCAAGGTGCTTCACTGTAGAAACAGGGAGAGGGAGGTTAGACTCACAAAATGGTGGTTCCAACTGTCACCTCTGCACCTGGGCCATAGGCTGCCATGAGAGGTTCCGGAACCTTCTGGACCACTCTGGCCAGTCAGGCCCCAGGTGATAAATAGAGGTGGGGACAGGGCGGCCATTGTAGGAGTGGGAGGTGCTGTGAGGCAGTCAGGAGTAAGGCACCTGTATGAGGAGGTGGCTGCGCTGGATAGGGGAGTGACAGGTCTTTGGGTCTGCGAGTCTTCCAAAATCAGCTGATACCACCCCCAACCTTCTGACCGGTCCCTAAACACAGCCAAAGACTTTGGGGGTCATCGTTTCCCCGAGAGCCTCCAAGTAGTCAGATTCCCTGAAGGTCTGGACCCAGGGGAGAATCGCCATCTGGACCTACCTTTCTCTCACCCCTGTCGTGGCCTGGGATTTCCTAGTCGAATTGGCCCTAGCGACTGTCCACTGTCCCTGACTACAAGGGAGGGGCCCGGGCCCTATCGTGTAGAGGTTGGCTGGCTTAATCATCGGTCGTGAGGTGAGCCTTGCGGCCTCAATTTATCTATAGCAGGTTTGCAGGAGACATGTTTGCGGGGGACGCGCTGCCCTGCACTAAACACAGGTGGTGAGGACAGTTATATGCCACTTCATTCTCGGGATTTGCCTGGGGGGGCATTAATCTGGGTGGCCCCCGGGACACCCTTTCAGCATCTGCACCATGTGTTTGACCCTAAGGGTCACTATGTAATCCTACACGGCAGGCTTGATGGACATGAGATGTGTTTTGTTAATGTGTATGCCCCCAACTCAGACGCTCATCATTTTTTCTACGATGTGCTGACAGCGGTGTCTCGCTGCCTGGGTGGGGACATAGTCCTTTTTCGGGGATGTTAACTGTGTAATGGATGGGACACAGGACCAGGAACCCCCTGGGGAGAATACTAAGCCTGGCATGACCGGGGCTTTGATAGACGTAATGGGGGGGGGGGGGGGGTAAATAGGACTCTTGGATGCATGGAGGGTCAGGCACCCGGATGCTAGGGTGTTTTCTTGCCACACCCCCGTGAGAAATACATTCAGCAGACTGGACCAGTTCCTCCCGTCACCGACGCTGATGCCTCGGGTGGAGGAGATAGTGTATCTACCGAGGCATATCTCGGATCACTCCCCACTGCATTTGACCCTGGGTACTGCCAGACCCAGGGCGATGATCCCCACAATACGGCTCCAGACAGAGGCACTCACTGACCCTCCTTTTGCAGGGAAGCTGGAGGAAAAGATCTTCAATTATTTTGCGAGAAACTGGGGAACCTTGTCCTGGAGGGGTATCGAATGGGAAGCGATGAAAGTGGTGGTACAGGGGTTTTGCCTTAGCGCGACTTATGGGGCATGGAAACAGCTCGAGAGGGATGTCCAGGTACAAGAGAAAAGGCTGGCTGAGTTGGAGGCGGGGCTACCAGAGGCCCCTGACCGATTGAATAAGTGGCGGGAGGCATGGGAGGACCTGCTCGCGGCATTGCATAGACTTGAAAAGTTCGGGACGCTGCTCGCTAGACTGATTCGCAATGAGATGCTGGTGACCCCTATTGTGCAGAAGACTACTGATGGTCGCACGGTCAATAGCCAGCAGATGATCTTAGACAGTTTGGCGGACCACCTAGCTGGGGTATACATGGGACGCCCGACTTCGGTCCTAGACGAGATGATAAGTCTCCTCACTGCCCTAAATCTGCCATCTGCCTTGCTTAAATGAGGAGACCAGCCAACTGCTGGATACCCCGATATGGAAGGAGGAAATATTAGGGGGTATTAAATACCTGAAAGCTGTGAAGAGCCCTGGGAGTGATGGCCTTCCAGCCGAGTTTTATAAGAAATTTGCACCCACATTGGTGGACCGCCTCCTTGAGGTGTACAATGAGGCATGCCAAAGTCTGCCACTCCCGCCCTCCTTGAATGAAGCTATAGTGGTTATGCTTCCCAAGCCGGATAGGGACGTCCAGCTCCCGGGGTCATACAGACCCATATGAACATTGACATGAAAGTCTTCAGCGGCATCATGGCGGCACGATTCCAACCATATAGGCAGCACACAATTCACCCTGATCAGGCAGGGTTTATCTCTAGGCGTAGTACGGCACAATCTTAGGGAGCTGGCCCTCGTGTGGCATGCACCAGTACTTCATCAGGAGGAGTGTGCATTGGCGCTATTGGATATCGAACAAGTGTTTGATTCCGTGGGGTGGGTATATATGTGGGAAGTGCGGAGGATAATTGGGGTGGGGGCACGATTCTTGCAGTGGGTGCAGTCGTTATACTCTGAGCCCAGTGCCAGGATCAGAGTGGGGAGATTAGTATCCTGGGCCTTTAGATTGCAGCATGGCACTAGACAGGGCTGCCCCTTATCACCACTGTTATTTGCTATGGCGATGGAGCCACTGGCAGTCTGCTGAGTGAGATGGAGGCATTTGGTATTATATTAGGCGAGACTGATCATGTGGTGTCCATGTATGCGGACGACACGTTAGTGTATGTCCGATACCCTGCACGGGCGATGCAGACTCCGTTGGATGCATTGGATAAATGTGTGTGTGTCGCGACTACGGATCAATGTAGGAAAATCTAAACTGGTCCCGCTGGGAAGACTGGCTTCACTCCCAGAGGTGGGGCTCCCATGGGCGAGGACTGCACCCCGATATCTGGGGATTCGATTAGCGGAGACGGCTGATCAATATTTAGCGCTCAACATGGAGTGGTAGAGGGATTACGAGGATCTGCACGCTTCTGGCAGGAGTTGCCTCCATCATTAATGGGGAGGATTGCTCTCATTAAAATGGTTGTCCTACTGAGATGTTTCTACGCAATGCAGCACTTTCTTTAGGATCCCTAGGCATTTCTTCATTTCATTGGATAGACTACATCTGGGCCCCATATTAGGTCTGTGAGTAAACGGGTCAGTCTGGCCACTCTGCAGAGAACCTGGCTGAATGATGGCTTGGAAGTCCCGTGCCTTGAATTTCACTATGCAGCCTCACAGCTACAGCACACTGTGCACTGGTTGGACGGTGATGACAATTGGAAGAAGACCCTGCAGGCGGGGACCTTTGGAACTAGAACGCTGACAGAGCTTCTAATGATGGGAGCACGGGTGCCGCTGGAAAGCCCCTATATAATTCGATATGTGGCACGGATATGGGAATTGGTAATCCGGAAAGTACTGAAAAGGTCCAGGACAGTTCCTACAGTATGGGACGATAGCACAGGTGGCAAGAGAGCTGTGGCCTATGTTCCCTAAGGAACCCCCTGTCTCCAGGGTGTTAAAGGCCCTGATTGCAATGGGCAAGGGGAGAAGACTAGTCTCTCATCTGTACCGGGCAATTTGGGATGACAGAGTGGTCGGGGTACTTCCAGGCGAGGTGGGAAGTACTGACTGAGGGTCCTATCACGGAGAGGGATTGGACAAAGATTCATAAATGGGTCAAGCAGGTGAGCGCGGATACAAGGTTCAAGTTGATTCAGTTCAACTATGTGCACCAGAGACACCCGAACTCCGAGATGTTACACAGGATTTACCCGGAGCTTTCGGGGCAATGTCCCAGATGTGGTGAGACGGAAGCATTCATTCATTCATATGACCTGGTCCTGCCCGGAGGTTCAAATATACTGGACAGAAGTTCTGACTACGTTGAGGAGAGTGACCGGGTGGGAAATAGCAGGAGAGATTTGGGTGGTACTGCTTCATTTGCTGCCCGACCCAAAAACAAAACTCTTTGTAGGAAATTTGTCCTCTTGGGCTTAGTGCTGGTGAAACACCGGATAGCCATCTCAAGGTTGCGCCGCCGGTCGCCCAGGGCGCCGCAGTGGGTACGGGATATGAAGGAATGAGCAACAGCCGAGGTGATCCGTATGCAGCACACACGACATGATGAAGTTAGAGGATGATCTGCAGTCGTGTGATGTTGGAGGAGCTGTCAAGTGAGGAGGCGAACAGTGAAGAACGGGAGGAAGCTGGGGGGGACTGCATGGATAGCAAGTGGGCGGAGAGAACGGAGGTAGAGGAAGAGGCCGCTTAGCAGAAATAGGTTGGGCAATGGTGGACCTGCACTGTAAGGGCAGAGATAGGGGTTAATAACATGAGACGCACACCAGACACGGATTAAAGGGGGAAGGGGGGGGGTTGGTTTCGTTGAGGGTGGGGGAGTTTTGGGCATTAATGTTGACATTGTGTGCGCGCAAGCGCAGAGACATCACCCAAGAAGATCCTTGGGGTTACATTCCGTCAAAGTAGCGTGCATGATTAAGGGGCCCAGTTACTGAAGGAAGTGACATTACAACTGTATGGAATGTATTCAATTCACCTACCGGGTGCTCACGGAGCTTCAGGAATCCCAAATGTATGACTACGAGACTATACATGTGGATCTTGTATAATTGTTTAACATATCAATAAAGATATATTTAAAAAAAAATCCCTGGCGGGTCGCATCTCCATCCCCAATATGATCATCCTCCCCAAACTGCTATATTTATTTGCTAACATTCCAGTGCCCTTGCCTGCACCCTTCTTCAGGCGTCTCAGGTCAATTATGATTGAGATAGTGTGGGCTGGAAAACAGCCAAGGATAGCCTGGGAAATACTTACACTACATCTGGAACAGGAGGGGGGGGCGGGGTTGGGTTTCCAGACTCTGCGCTATACGCAAATAGTGCACAGGTCCAGTTCTTACAATTTTGTCAGTACCCAATACCATTTCAACCGCATGTGGCCATTGAAATACATAAGGTAGCACCCCATCCCCTAAACACTGCAATGTATCAGGAATACAAATGCCCGCGTGATGAGATTGACACCACAGAAACGCTGAGATGGGCTTGACACAGGTTGCGCAAACGTGCAAAAATACCCAGCCTATATGCACCGAGCATGCCGTTAGCTAATAATCCACTGATCTCACTGTTGCAGGACAGGAATGACCAAAATAGAGCGAGACTACACAAGCTGACAACAGACGCACATCTATACACAGGAGGGTAATTACTAACGCCCCAGCAAATAAACAATACACCACAAACATCAGCGCTAGATACACTATTGGACTATCAAATACGTGCGGCATGTCGTGCTAGATACACCACATTTCCTGACCCCCGCCCCCCCCCCCCCCAAAATCACTGCCTGCACTAGAACACATGCCAACAGTAAACTCCGCTCGCAAGTTGGTGACACGCATATAAACTATCACTCGGAAAGAATCCCCAATTATTGTATTGTCCCCGCATCCCACACAGCGTGGGAGATAGACATAGGAGACGCAATCACAGATGCGCAGTGGAAGTTCTGTTGTGGATAGCTAGAGCAGCTATCTCCAAATTATAGACTACGATTAATACACTTTAAATACATACACAGTTTGTATCGTACTCCCACACAATTAAACCGTATGGGACTAAGGTCGGATGAGTCTTGCTGGCGCTGCAGATGTCCTGAGGCGAATTTCATACATGTAGCATGGGAGTGCAGGACCACGGCCATTTTTGGGACCAAAACACTCAACCATGTTGAGTCCATCACTGGGCAGACAGTACAGAGGGGCCCTATAGTGGCGTTGTTGGGTTACATCCGCGACACCCCGCCATTGGTGAGAAGGCTAAGGGTGATACTTTTATTGCTGGCCAAAATGCAGGTGGCTTTGCATTGGGGAGCAACAACTCCCCGATCAATACAGGCCTGGATAAGGGACATAACGTACTGCAGGGACCAGTTGACCTGTTATTGGGAGCCAGTACCAGCCAGATCCCGCCGCACAGACATATGGGCCCCATTCACGAGCTGGATTCAACACAGACATAGATAAGATTATAGCGGCATTGTGTGTTAAGGACAGAAAGCAAGTATCCCCCCCCTCCCCCCCCCCACCAATGTCGACAGATGAAATGTAAATTTCAAATTGAGTTGTTGACAAAATAAGAGGCGATGTGTACAGTTAACCTCTGGATGCCCTCCCTAAACTACAATGTTGGATAACGCTGTAAAAGTGAGACTGGCAATGTACTGAAAAGTTACTAATACTATGAACACTGCGGCATTGTTTACCTCGGTTAGAATGGTCTCTGTTGAATAATGCAAAACCACAATAATAAGAAAAAAATTGAAGCTTGCGCCTTCTCCAGGCTAGTGAACGTGGTGACGAATTTGGTCAACTCCTTGATGAAACTCACCCCGAAGAGCCCGCCTTGTATCACAGCGCCAGACCCCGAAGGGAGGTCCCCAAGTTTGGGGTCAACTTTTAAGAGGATAGAACGGCGCCTCTCAGTTGATAGATGCAAAAAGAACAACTGATGGACAGAATGCAGAACAATGTCATAAATTCACCCCAGTAGAGATCTGGCGCTAAATCCAGCGGTTTTTTGCTCACACTGCCATTCCAGTTTGGACCCAGCCATATGCAAATCAGTCTGGACCCTGCACCCAATGGGAACAGTCCAGCCCGAACTGCCAGGCCATGTCCTCCCTGGACTGGAATCAAGCATCCTAGGACCGGTTTCGGGCTTTCAGCCCTCTTCAGCCAGGATAGCTTGACTCCAGTAGCATGGAGAGCACGGGACCCACGTCTGGGCATACCCGCCCCACTCGGGGGGACAAATGCAAAAAGAACTGATGGACAGAAGGCAGAGCAATGTCATACATTCACCCCAGTACAGAGAGATCTGGGCCTAAATCCATCATTTTTTTGCACACTTTGCCACTGGATTCAAGCTAGCCTGGCTGAAGAGGGCCATTAGCCCGAAACCGGTCCCAGGATGCTTGTTTCTGATCCAGGGAAGACATGGCATGGCAGTCCGGACTGGACTGTTCCCACGAGGCACAGGGTCAAGACTGATTTGCATGTAGCTGTGTCTGAACTGGGGTGGCAACGTGAGCTAAAGAAGGATGAATGGTAAAAGTATTTCTAAAGCGCTAACATTCATCCCGAAGGACATCATGGCGCTAAGATTAGACAAAGTACAGAAAGCTGACAAGGATAAATAAGAGTATTAATGAGTGTTAGGGAACAACATGGTTAAGTTTTTTTCTAAAGGTGAGGTAGTCTCGTCAGTGAGTCTTAAGTCTGTTGATAGATTGTTCCACAGGTTTGCGGCTAAATGTGAGAAGGCACGGCCTCCCGTCCTAACCTTCTTTATACGGGTGGTTACCGCTCTTGCGGTGAATTGAGATCTGAGATTTCTATTTGGTACATAGAAATTGATTCTATTTTTTAGGATAGTCGGGCCAGTATCGTGCAGTACTCTGAGTGATGCACAGCATTTTGAAAGCGGCCCTTTCTCTCATTGGCAGCCAGTGTAAGGCTCTCAAGCAGCTTGTAGCTGAGTCATATTTTCTTTTGTTACATACGGCTTTTGCTGCCGTATTCTGAACAAGCTGTAACTTTGAAAATAGGTAGTCCGCCATGCCGACGAATAGGGAATTCCCGTAGTCAAGTCTACTAATTAATAGTGACTGGACTAGGATCTTTCTACATTCCAAGGGAATCCAGGGAAATACTCTTCGTAGCATTTTCAAAAGTGCGAAGCCTTTACCACAAGTGATTGTTACGTGGTCTTTCATTGACAATGCATTGTCAATGTGGACTCCCAGATTCCTCGCCGTCTGAGTTGGTTTGGGGGGTGTGCCAAGACTATTGGGCCACCAAGTGTCATCCCAAAGCTGTTGGGAACCGCCGAACAATAGATTCTCCGATTTATCGGCATTTAATTTCAGGCAATGATTATGCATCCAACTAGATAGTTCAGAGAGGCAGTTGAGCAATCTGTTTTTAGAGCCTTCTTCACCATTTAACGCGATCATAAGTTGCATATCATCTGCATATGAGCAGATGTTGACGCCCCACTTCTTCCCGATAGCGGCTAACGAGGAGACGTAAACATTAAATAGTGTTGGGCTTAATGATGCCCCCTGTGGTACACCATACTTGATCTTTCGGGGAATGGAGGTATAGCTGCCAAGTCGAACAGATTGCAATCTGTCGAGTAGAAAGGAATTCAACCAGGTCAGGGCTTTTCCCTGTATTCCTTTTGCAGTTAACATTCTTAGTAGGAGGTTGTGGGATACGGTATCAAAAGCCGCTGATAAGTCTAACAATATCAGGGCCACCGTTTTACCCATATCCACCTGGTTTCTGATGTCATCCAGTACTGCCAAAAGGGTTGTCTCAGTACTATTGTTAGACCTGAAGCCCGTCTGTGAAACATCAAGCAAGTTATTAGTTTCCAGAAAGTTTGACAGTTGCTTATTCACCAGTTTCTCCAACACCTTTGAGAGGTATGACAACTGTGAGATGGGCCGGTAGTTAGCTGGATTATTTATGTCCGCACCTGCTTTTTTTAATAAGGGAGTCACTATTGCTGTTTTCCAAGTAGTTGGGAATTCCGCATGGTCTAGAGACTTGTTTAAAACTTGCGTCACTATTGGACCAATTAGAGGAATTAATTGTAGGAATATGTGGTGTGGACACGGGTCCAGTGGAGAGCCTGATTTGATTTCAGACATGACTTTGGCTACTTCCTCCTCTGAGAAAGGGCCAAAGACAGGACAGCTGGCCAATAAGCAAGGCTCTGCATCAGTGTGATGCTCTGTCAATTTCTGGTCATTACTTGAAAAAGACGAATAAATTTTGTCAAAGAAAAAACTTGCTGATTTTATTGCATCTCTCCTGTGAAGGTGGCAGGTTTGTTGTAAGGCTAGTGGGATTGCAGAGTTCTAACAATTTTATACAGTTCTTTAGAGGAATGTTTGTGTTCAAATATTTGCTGTGAAAAGTAGTCTTTTTTTGCTTTCCGTATGGCTGCATTGTAAGCTTTCAATTCCTTTTTATAAATGGATCTATCATTCGTGGTTTTACTTAACCTACATTTATGTTCCAACGTAGTGCATTTTCTTTTAAGAGTTTTAAGATCTGGGCCATACCACTTTTCCGAGACCGTTCGTCTAGATTTAGTTTTAGTAGCGTTCGTTGAGCAGTGTTCAAGTGCATCCCCAATACTTTTTTGTAGACAGTAAAATTCTTGTTCAGTTGAGAAGCCCAGATTAGTATTAAAATGAAAGTGCTGTTGGAATTTCTCCAATGAGAATTTTTTCCAATTTCTAGCTATAGCTGGGGTCTGTATTGTTGGTCTCGTATTTTTTGTAGGTAGGCTGATGTTGAAATCAATCCTGAAATGATCAGTCCATGTAAGAGGCACAATGTTATTAATAATTGTGGTCTCAATATTTGTAAATATCAGGTCCAACCTGTGTCCCGCTATGTGTGTATCCTGGTTGACTATGTGTGTTAATTGCAGGATTCCCATGTTATCTGCAAGATGCTTAGTAAGGGAGTTGGTATGTGACTCAAAATGTACATTGAAGTCTCCTAATACTAAGATGTTTTTATGTTTTAAACAAACAGGAAGTATCTGAGAGAGAAGCTGCATACTAAATTCTACTGTGCTTCCTGGAGGGTTATATACGATAGCTCCTCCCATCAGTAGATAAGTGCCTAAAGAGACTGAGTAAATCATTACTTCGTGTTTACTATCCTGTGCAGGCACCTCTTGGGTGCAAGTGAACTTCTCTTTAAATAGCAGGGCTACCCCATCACCCTTTTTTTTGGGTCTATTTAGGTTTAGGATTAGGATTTTATAACCTGTGGGGAGCGCCATTGCAATGTCAGGAGTACTGTGCGTGTCAAGCCAGGTCTCCGTAAGGAACACTAAATCCGGTTGCATTTGATATAGAGTGTTTTCCAAGTTCAATGGAGTGTTTAAGAAGAGATCGTGTGTTCAGATAGATACAGGATATTTCAAGGTTGGAAGGATTTCTTGGATTCGGGTCGTCTTTAGGTTTATTGTCCCATCTACATCTCCGGCAGACAAATGGGCCCATGATGTTAGTGGGCTCCACTTTGGCACATTGAGAGTGGCCCTGTAGGGGTTTCGTATTAAGTGACATTAGCTTGTCTTTAGTATAAGTCAATCGCAAAGTATCTGACCTGTCACTGGTCTGTGAGGAAGAGTTTGTAGCCCCCAGACCCATACAGGCGCGGACGGGCGCAGACGGGCTTGTCTTTGGCGCGTCTTCGACACGCTGTCGACACGCCCGCTGCGCTTCCTGTAAGGGTGGTTCATTTATAGCCGTAGAGGTGGGAGGGGCCGAGCACTGTGCCGCTCGCCTCCTCCTCACCAAAGATGGTGGCTTTCGTTCTAGTCCCCGGCAGCGCCTCGTCGGCTGCGATGGGGCGGGCAAGGTTCGTGGGGAGGGAAAAGGAGGAGCAGAGTTCAATGCCCAGGTGAGTGTGCCCCAAAGTAAGCAATTACGCTTCTGAAATTGGATTTTCCAAAGCGGTTCGCATACAATACACAATGACACTTTTTAAAAGTAAAACCTTTAAAAGCTGTTAAAATTATTATTAAAATATTCCGCCTCAGGACCTCAGCAATCACGTGCACACTGTCAATCCAGGATTCAACCCAGATCTGTGACTGGGGGAGAGTGTCTGAAAAGTTTCTTGACCATGTGTTGAGAATTATAATAAAAAAAAGTCAGGCAGACCGGAAAAGGGTAAACTATTTACAGAAGTGGACTATTTGGGGGACACAGCCTTATCGAACAGTATTCCATCGAAATTTTGAAATCTAGACACCATTCAAACAGCACCTACAGACAAGGATGGATTATGATCCTATTTGCGTGGGTAACCTCTAGTGGTGCAGCCTTTGAGATTGTTACTCCAAAAAGGTACAGAGTATGTGATGGGTCCACTAAAGTAAATGATGCTTTCAGGAGGTTAAAAACTTGTGGTTAATGTTGGTGCTTTAAGGGTAAATCTGTTGCAAAGGGTAAATCTGGTGTAACTATTGATGTCAGCTTGCGAGGTTTAGAACAGTCTTAAGTAAGAAGGTAGATAGGACAATAGGAAAGAAGACACCGTTGCTTTTGCCTTAAAAATACTGATGGATCCTGAAGTACATTACCATAGAATGGTAAGCATTGGCCTGTATGTGGGTGGTAAAAAAGTTTAAAGCTTACATTTGGCGATCCAATTTTAATGTTTTCAAAGACCATAAACTATTAAGAGAGCTCTCTAGTAAAAATGTTTCCATAATATGACCCAACTATTATGTGCAAAGAGGGAAAATCTTCAGGACAGGCGGTCTTCCCAGAACACAATTATTTGAATAAGTATCGGACACGAACTATAGAGCTGACCAAGCATGTGTAGTAGACCCAACTGATGCTATTAAAGATCGTGAAGGCTCGTTTTTGGATATCGATTGGATCAATGCTGCTAAGGAAGATTATGTTTTACAACAGGTAGCTAAATATATTAAAAAGGTTGTTGAAAAAATTAGAAGTGTCTCGGTTTTCCTGAACATTTTGTGCAAGTTACTTCTGAGCATGGAATTTCCCTAAGGCACAAGTTATTCATACCTCTTATTGGTTTACGTGCTGACTGAATGAAACTTAGGCATGTTGGACATTTGGGTGTGTCTGCCAACTGTAGCAAATTAGGACAAATGTATTAGTAGCTGGCTATAAATGCACAGTTGTGTAACATGGTAGGTTCATGCCCTGAATGTTTATTTTCATATGAACATTGGAAGACATACGAGAGACCATTATTTCGAGTACCATTTCCTGACTGTCCATAGGAAAAAGTAGCATTAGATTTATCAGGTTTGTTTACTTCCTATAGAGATGTGATCAAAAGGACTCGTTTTTCAAGTGGATTTACTTTTATTTTGTGAACTATGCTAACACTAAAATTATCGTAAAGTTCTTGGAGAACACGTTCATGGCCGAGGGATCTTGTAAATCCATAATAAATGATCCTGGAAACCATTTTACCTATAAGGAGGCACTACTTTTTGGCTTCTAGCGATATAAAACCATTTCAAGTTGCCCTGTATAATTTTGCCATATAATGGCCTAGTTGAGAGTCCAATCGCTTTTTGAAGAAAGGTATACAAGTGTCTCTCTCTCTGCTGGTCTAGATGTCAATTTCATCTTAAAGACATAATCTAGTCATATATTAATTTACCACATACAGTGACAGGTATTTCACCTTTTAAATTGTTCAGAGGTAGAGAGCCAAATACTAAACTGCTCCCTCGTTGGTTGAAATCTTGGGTGGTTTGCATATGGGTTGAAATCTTAAGTGACCAGGCCGAATTTGCACACCAGAATTCTCGATAAACAAGAGAAAAAGAAAATATTATAATTCCAAGGAAGGAACAAAGTATTCAGATTTTAGGGTAGGTTTGTTACTTCGAACTACTGTGGCAGAAACATTTGTCAAAGATTCAATGTAGTCTACTGAGGTCATTGCAAGAGAGAAACCAGGTTGACACAAAATCTTGCATCAGAGTGTGTCCAAGAAAACATTTCCACCAGTTGTGCTTTACCGAGTGCTCTGGTGTCTACAAAGCCATCTACTATAACAGTATCTTCAGAGAATTTATCCGGGTCCTTGAACTCTTCAGGGTCGGCAAATTTCAACAAAATCAATGAACCACAGGAAGGTACAACTCTGAGAAATTGTTCTATTAAATAGCCTTTGAGGTTTCCACACTACGTTTTATCTTGATCTTATTTTCTTTTACTTTGTTGTTTGGAGGCAAGGGATGTATTATTGTACGCATAGTCTTGGTAATTATACAATAAGTTTATTTGCATCATTCGGTTTCACCAGTTGTGTTACTTAGATCTTATTTGCAAGAAATTCTCACATGGCATTTGGCTGGAGGTTCTGAAGCGTACCAGCACACTCCAACAGGAAACCCATCATCAGAAAGCTTAAAAGCATCCAACAACTAACTTGCTCAGACATAAATCTTCTTGGGCTAAATTCTTTAATGCTGTGGATATATGCCCACCAAAACCGAGCCAAACTACTCCTAAAATGGAAGCCACTTCCAGACAGTCACTTATTGTTGCAACCAATGGTAGAATACCCCATCAGGAAAAGGAGGAGTTAAAAAAAAAATATATAATTATAAAAAAAGACAGCAAAGCTCATTTAATGATTCCAGGCAACCCACAGAGTGAAGGAATAACAACTTTTAACAATTACTCCATTTCGAAGAGGTCTTCAGGGAACCAATACGATGAGAGATATGAAAAGGGTAGGATTTCAGTGCAGTCTAGAAGCAGGAAATGGAAATTAGGATAGTAGCATTGGCAGAATGAAGGCGCAGTAGACTATGTAGTAGCCCTTTACATATTCCTCTTGGGTAAAAGTATAGAGACACAAATAGATGTGCCTTAGCTTTCAGAGAGGGAAATGAATTTGCGTAAGAATAACACACATAAAAAGTAACAATATTTGAAACATGAAGCATCTTAAATTGGTAGCCCACAGCATCTGTTTTACTGAAAGTAATAAAGAGGTAATCAGAAGAAATGAAATCATGTGGAGTGTTAAAATACTAGGAGGGTGTCCTTTATCGTGAGTGACTCGGCCATAGGAGTGATAATTACGCACCTAATCAAATCTCGGCCTAGTTTAGAATTCATCAGGTGCAATGAATATCATTCAATTATGCATTTTTCGGGAATAACATAAGAAAACTTGCAAAAGGTCCTGTGCGTTGACATATGTCTCCATCTGCCTGTCACGACACCACCCTACCTCTGGACCACATGGTATGGAGCTACACATAGGAGCCAACCTTGAATAAGATTCAGAGCTCCACTCCTACAAATTAATACTTTTTACCAAAGCCTTTTAACAAAATGTATTTTGGGAGTGTGCAGGAATGTCATCTATAAAGACAACAGGCTTCAAACTGTACCTGCATGCTGGAAAGAGCATCAGTTACAGACCAACATAACATTTGCCTATGGATCGCAACATCGAATAGGACTCCAAGTCCTGTGGCAAATGCTCCCTGAAGCACCCTAAAGCTATTAAGGGATGAAAATTCAAACTCTACATCACTGTACAGAAACACACAAGGTAATGCTGCAGATTTTCAAACTGATTCTCGTTCCATCTAGTGCTTTTACCAGCTCCACAGACCTGTTGGGGCCTTCACTTAAATTCTTAGGCAGGAAAGCAGCTCTGGTCCTGAGAACCATCTTGTCTGCATGGGTGGTTGTAAAAGGAGGCTCAAACCTAACAGCCTGAAGCTCACTTACCCTCCTGGCAGAGGTAATAGCAATTATAAAAACAGTTGTGAATGTGGGAAGCCTCAACGGGCAACTATGAAGAGGCTCAAAAGGAGAACCCATCCGGAAAGTCAGAACTAAATTCAAATCCCAGTGCGGCATAATGAAGGGAGTGGGAGGAAATGAATTAGTGAGGCCCTTAATGAACCTCACAACTATGGGAGACTTGAACAATGAAGGCTGGTCTGGCAAACAAAGGAAGGCAGTTAAAGCAGATCAGTAACCCTAAACTTAAGCCACAGCAAAACATGGCTAGGCAAAGGAAAGTGAATTGGATAAATGGGCCTTCAAGGGATCGAGCGACCTCTCTCCATACCACCTCACAAATCTGGCCCATCTACAGGAATAAACAGATTTGTTGGAGTGTCTTCGGGCAGATAAAATAATGTCCACCACATCCGGTGGGAGAGAAAGAGGCCCGGTTCAATCTCCAGGCATGAAGGTGCAGGCCCTGGAGGTGGGGGGTGTAGAACCTGCCCCTGCGAGAGGAGGTCTGCCCTGAGATGGAGCGGAGGGTGCGATGAGAGATGAAGAAGGTCTGTGTACCACATCCTTCTTGGCCAATCCGGAGCGAACAAAATGACTTTGGCACGGTCTTGGCGAATCTTCCTCAGAACCAGAGGAATCAAGGGGGGAAACGCGTTAAGAAGCTTCGAGCACCAGTCTAGCTGAAAAGCGTCCCCAATGCTCCCTGCAATAGATACTGGAGACGTCAAAACGACAGGCAGTGTGCGTTCTCCTGATTGGCAAACAGGTTCAACTGAGGAAATCCCCACATCTTGAAAATGTGGCAGACCACCTCCAGGTGGAGATGCCACTTGCGATTAACTGAGTACTGCGGACTGCACGCATGCAAATTCAGCACCAAGGCCAGATGATTCGCAATCACACAAATCTGATGGTCCTGGGCCCAGGATCAGAGCCGTAGAGCCTCTGCAGAGGCGATTCGACCTACTCCTCCCGGTTTGTTGATGTACCACATCTTGGTAGTGTTGTCCGCCAGGACCAGAACTGAATGACCATGAAGGAAGGGAAGAAAGGCCTTGAGAGCCAAAGGTATCGTCCACAATTCTAGTCGACGGATGTGAAACTAGCTTTCCTCTGGAGACCAAAGGCCTTTGATCTCCAGATCTCCCAGATGAGCTCCCCACCCCAGAGTGGAGGCATCAGTTATCGCTGTGGTCAATGGTGAAGGAGGTTGAAACTACTTCCCTGGAGACAGGTTGCCTGGAACACTCCACCATAACAGATCCGCCGCAGTGTCTCTGGAGATGGACCACCTCCCTGAGATCGGTTGTGCTGAAACCACTGCCCGTGGAGGCACCACTGGAGTGCCCTCATATGCCACCATGCATGGTCGCCCAACAGTATGCAGGAAGCAAACCGATCGAGCAGGTGTAAGACATTCAGGACTGGAACTTCCGCCCCTTCTTGAAACAACGGAATCATACCCTGGATATCTAGAATCCTCTGATGAGGTGGGAAAGCATGATTCATAGTAGTGTCCAGTAATGCCCCTATGAACAGGTTGCGTTGGAATGCACCAGGTGAGATTTGGGGACATTTATAAAAAAAAACCCGATCGAACAACAGCCCAGCGGTTATCTGCAGATGATGCAGCACCAACTCTGGAGCCTTCGTTTTGAGCAGCCAGTAGTTCCTATAGGGGAATACCGGAATCCCCGACCCGAGATGAGCTGCAACCACCGCCATCACCTTTGTGAAGACTTACGGTACAGAAGTAAGTCCAAATGGAAGGACCGCAATTTGGTAGTGTTGGTATCCCACCGTAAACGGAGAGACTTCCGAAGGGACCTCAGGGTGGGGATGTAGAAATACGCATCCTGCAAAATCGATCGACACCATCCAGTCTTCCTGCTGCAGCGCTAATAGAACCTCAGCTAGGGTCAACATCTTGAACTTCTCCAATTGGAGGTGCAAATTCAAGACCCTGAGGTCCATGATTGGTCGCAACCATCCATCCTTTTTGGGGGAATCAGGAAATAGCGAGTGTAACACCCCTCACCTGCTCTGGAACCATCTCTATCACACATTTCTAAAACAAGGCCAGGACCTCCTGCTGAAAAAGCAGCAGATGCCCTCCAAACACCAGCCCTGGCGAGGAGGGAGAAACTCCTGGAAACCCAAAGATCGGATGTAACAGATTACCAATTTTGTACAAAATGGGACACCTGACCTCCTACAGGACCAACATGCTCCAAGATGGGAGATCTAGAGCGGCTTCCCTGTGGAACCGGTGGAGGCGGTTACAGGAGAGGAGGATGACTGTTGCTGAAGGGGTTCTACTGCTGCTGACAGCCTCGAAAGGAAGCCTTTCCAAAACCACAAAACCTCCAGTAACCTTAGCCACTAGGCTGGGACTGCAGGCCTAGGGATCTTGCAGTAGCCCTGCTATCCTTGAAGCATTGCAGAGCAGAATCTGCCTTTCCCCCCCAAAGACCCTGGATCCATCGAAAGGAAGATCAAGCAGAGCTGCCTCACATTCGGAGACAACCCAGAACGTCTCAACCAGGCGTACCTCCTGGTAGCCACCGAGAAGCCCTTCACCTTGGCGACCGAGCCATATCCAGGCATGACAGAATCACTTGATGAGCTGCAGTCAGCGTATCAGTCAATGCCTCCAGAAAATCCTCTCATACATTAGGCAGTTTAGGAGCCACCTCTTTGGCTAAGTCCTTCAGAGCGAGGCTATATCTTCCAAATAAGCATGCGGCGTTTGTAGATTTTAAAGCCATACTTGCCGAGGTGAAACTTTTTCGGCTGACTGCGCCAGCTTTTTGGAGTCCCTATCCCCTGAGGTGGTGGGAAGGATCCTGCTGACTGTGTGGAAGAGTACGACGCTTGAACCACCTTGTGACACCATGATAAAGGAGCCACGTCCTGAGAAGTCATTGCTTTTGGGGGAAGAAAGCAGTCTGAGCCTCCCTCCTGGAGCGCATATTCGGTATTGGCGTCGGAAGGTGCAGCGACATCGGGGCTGAAGGAGGACCTGCAGTAGTGGTTATTGGTGCCTCTCGAAGCAGTCGGCCTAAATCCAGATGGCGCCGGAGATTTCAGGATTGGTATTGAGAATCTCGGCGCTGGGAGATGCCATGATGGTGTCATTAAAAAATGACAGAGTTGCCAATACTGATATTTTCTTTTGGTGAAGACTAGTTGGAAAAGTTGCAAAGACTTGAATCAATGTCACCCGAATCCATTTGTATCAAAACAGCTTTTTATTCAATTTCATGAGGAGGAACACATTTATCTTTTCATTGAAAATGTGACTCTTGACAACACACGCATAGACTCATTGAGTTAACATTTTGACATAAACATAAAACAAATTAAACATTCATAAAAAGAAGAAAGTTGATTTCATTGCACACATTTTTTTGCAAAACACCGCAATTAAGTCAACAGTGTGAATTATTTTATTTTTTTTAATGGATTTCTGCACTACAACGATGTACTAAGTTTAAATGATTTTGTAGAACAGGCAGAAACCTCAAACTTACATTTATAGCCACACTTGTTTGTAAAGAAATGGTAGACGCGTTTCGAACCCCATATGTGTTAGATGGGTGTTCTCCTCAAGACCAACACTATTAATAGAGATCAGCCGATCTCACCTCCAAATCAATGTAGTCTTCTGATCCAAATTTTTGTGTACAGCAGTCAACGTCCTGTCAAGTTTGTTTGTGCGAAGCTTTTTGGATTGATCAAACCTTATATGCATGTGTAGGTTTTTAGGAATGTTCTCTTCAATATCCAATAACTGTGGGATCTTCTATCGAAAAGTTCAGCAGCCGTCTGGCGTCCCTCTTTCGCTATCATTCCAAAAGAAAATATCAGTATTGGCAACTCTGTTGTTGGTTTTTTGAGATTTGGCTCAGCCTTACCGATTAGAGCCTAACCCTTTGGTGTTACAAAAATGATGGTGTCATCGGCATAAAGGGCACAAATGGTGCCTGGGCATATTGTTGGGGGATGCCCAAGTTGTATGCAAGCGGACCCACGGGGCCAGCTGGCACACCGGATGGGTGAGCTGCTTTTGAAAACATGCCAAACATTGCATTGCGAAAATGCGATGGATCCAGACCCGGAAGTGGAAAGGGTGGGTAAGGTCCTGGAGCCACCTGGTCTGGATTCGACCAAGGCTGGGAGGCGGCGCTGGCGACACTGGCAAAGCCGGAAGAGCTGGAGACTACTCCCTAGGTGCCAGCAAATCTCTTGGCGCTGGAGAAGGGACCGGAGATGTCTGCGGAGAATGAGAGATGTCATCTATCACAAGACGCCAGTGGACCGGAGAAGCCGATGTTGAAGCTTGTCCTTTGAAGACAAACGTTTCTTTTTGTGCTTCTTAGACGACTGAGATGTGAGGGGTCATCGACTTCGGGCTCTTGCAGCCCCTCTTCTCTTGCTCGGGCCATGAATAGCTGTGTCTCTCGCTCCTTGAGTGCCTTCGGGTTCATCCACCGATAAGATGACCATCCCTCGACGTTGTGATCCGTCGAACTGCACCACAGGCAATCTTCGTAGGAGTCCATGATGGACATATGACCCCCACACTCCCTACAAGACTTGAACCCTGACTTCTTTTGTGTAGCCATCGCCCTGCTAGACCAAAGACAGAAACAAAAGTAAAATTCTTAAGGAAATAAGAGTCCCAGAAAAACGGTTACGAGTCGACGGCGTGGAAAAAAGGGCAGACGTAAACACGCCCACAAGCTATGGCTCCTGTGACGTCATACGGAGTTGTGCTATTGTGACGTTATCACAGACATATGAGTTATGAAAAAGGTTTCCATGGAACGCTGGCGCAGGGGTAATTAAAAAGGTCAGGAACCCACAGGCAGATGTATCCATCAGAAAGATTCTTTGCTCAAGTATGGTCCCACTGACTCAACAGCTTGTGCGAAAGGCATTGGTGTTACTAGCTGTCATGCCTGAATGCGCTCCACTGGATTTTCCAGAGGCATTCAGGAGCCATTGATGGGTATATAGTTTCATGGGGACAGATATTTTGGCAAAATAGGCCAGTACGGCTTAGGAGTACTTCAAAAACAGCAGTGATATGGCTCCCTCCCAGAGATTGTTTTTCCTGGTCTGCCAATTCCATCAGCAGTAAAGAAGTTAATACGTTACTCTACAGGCCTTGGCTTCTGCCACTGGCAAACTTCTCACTCAATTCAGTAGCCAGTACAGACTTTGTGGCACTAGGGGCAAAGAAAGTGCTAAAGGGTGACATCCATCATCTGCTTTCTTTTTTTAAAGGCAACACTTGCAAACCCCTTTATTACTAAATTAGAAAGGAGTCTTGAGACGGAGTCTAGGCCTTCAGTTGCTGTGTTTGTTCCCCAAGGAGGACACGTTCAACACAGCTCATAGACTGCCCAGTTGGATAGCAGATGTGTGAATGGGGGTTGGCTGAGGAGCGACGTCTGCATATAGTCCGTACAGACGAGAATGCTGAACTGGATTTAGAGACATGGGGATTATTGCTGGAAAATTGCAGACCCTTGGGCAAATGGCTTTGGGACCAGATACCCAATCGCAGACCAGGAGCCCTGGCACACAGACAGGGGGAGAGGGGGGTTTGGGGAGTTGGATGTTCCCCTAATAGCCCAGATTAGAAGAGGAGGAGGAGGGATTGATAGAACTGGGGAATCACATTGGTCCTTGATGTTAGGAGATAGAGGAGTGCTGCTCTGCCAACTGCTGCCCAGTTCTCTTTTCTTTAATAGTTGTGTTTATTGATAACTGTACTGCTGTTACTTATGTACCAAAAAAGAAAGGATGTACAGCATTTTTAGCATTTTGAGTTTATGACATGCTTTGGCATACAACGGTCACATTTTTACAAACACATTTTTACAAACACAATTATGTACGATATATGTGAGAGATACGCTTGTAATGTACATTGCTGCTACGTGTATCCCAAAATAAAAACACGTTAAAAAAAAAAAAAAACACGCAAAGACAACAAAAAAAACTGAAGGAAATGTTAAAGATGATGACCCTTGCACATTTTCTGCTGGCCTTCGACAATTGGGACTTAATGCTCCTTGACCTGCAGGACACATTTTCAAAGCCAGTCCTACAAACATTACCTTAATTTTACAATGGGGTGAGCCTACGTCCAGTTCACCATACTGCCTTTAAGCATTATATCAGCCCTTCTGGTTTTTAGAGGGGTCATAAAACTGGTCGTTGCGAATCTTCACAGATCAGGCATACATACATTTCAGCACCATGGTGACCTGCAATGTAAGGTTGCCATACAGGTAGTCTTGGACCACCCGAAACAAGGTTTCTGCAATCCACCCTGAGACATCTTTTCCCTACTGCGTGCACCATTGTATACCTTTTTGTCATTTCCAAATAGGTTTTGTGCCCAGCGCCTTCCATACTACAGATTCCCTCCCAAAGGTTTATCAGAAAGGAGTTTCCTCCTCTGCTTTGATCCCACAGGTACTTCGAAAGTGAGGTGGTATTGAGCACAACTCTTTCTGATAGCCCCGGGTTGGGCAGTGTCTCGTACTCACATCTCGGAACCCAGACCATATTATGGCCTCAGCTTCTTCATGTGAATCTGCTTTGCTCAACTGCAGTGCAGAGTTCTACATCCCAAACCACCATAATCTACATCTCCATTTAAAGAAACTGAACAACACCAGCTGAGAATTTTTACACCTCTCTTGCTGCTCTCCTGTTGGCACGGTTAAAGGTGATTATCAGCTTTTTTGGGACATTCTTAATTTGCATGATTGGCCCTCATTATAGAAGTCACCAGATGTAATGGGTTTCTTAAAATGGCTTTCACATATTTCCCCCCTGCTCTCTTTAGCATGCTGCTGTGGGATCTTAATTTGGATTTAACTTTTTTGACGCATGCTCCCTTATTTCTACAAAGCTTTGCTAGGAGGTGGTTGATCTTAAAAACGGTTTCACTTTGCCAACATTACTGCACGTTGTGTGTGTACACAAGCTACTTTTCTTTCTAAAGTGGTGTTACTTTTCCACATGAAGAAGTCCATTATGTACCCTATATTCTTGTATTCATCACATCCAGCGAGAGACGAAGAGGCTTGAGCGGCTGGACGACAATGATCCACTTTAATCAGATGAATTATCTCCTGCATCAAGTTTTTACACCAAAAGAAAACCTCAGGCTCTTTCACAAAAGGCAAATACTTTCCAAAACTAAAACCCTGAGCTAGTTGTATAGCTCTAGCTTGGGATGTTCCAGTGTTGGACTTTTACTGTGCACGTTCAGTCTTCCAGGACTTCCTTGCATCTACTCTTCAGACCCACTTACTTGGAGGGGGCATTGCTTTGGTTTGTTGGAATGGGAAAAGGATTATGGACTGGTGTATGCCAGTGGAGAAGGTGGTCTAGGAGGAAAAGGGCTGCCGTAAGAAATATGAAAAATCTGGTCAGTATACAAATCGAGGGCTTTAATTTAGGACTGCACAGAGAAGCATCATAAATGTAATACTCCAGGGTCGAAAGATTTCAATGTACAGTTGGTGACAGATTGCTAATGTTGCATTTGTCAAACTTAAAAATATATTTTTTTTTTAAAAAAACTACAGGCATTGGGTATCTCAAACATCCTACTACAGGCCCTTATTTCTTTATATTCAGATACTTGGCCGCAGATAAAAATTGGCGAAGGTCGTGGGGTGTTAACCTCTATATGGCAGACATTAACACCTCAGCCATAGCAAGAACTTTCCCTACAAAAATCCATAACCATTACATTCAACTTTGGCAATATGCAGAGGATACCACACTCCTGGATCAAACCTGTATAGGTCTTTGCAAGAAATTGGGATGTTTGTTGTCTGAGGTGTGAGCCATAGTCAAGCAAAAGCCACAATTCCTTGCAGGGTGAACCACAGAAAGTGAATAAGTTAACCTGTGCTTAACCCTGGGTAGTTTGGCAATAAAAAACAGTCAGGGTCAACCTGGAGGCATTGGGTAAAGTATTTATGAAGCGCTCAAAAAGTAATAAAGTAAATTCACAACACAAGATAAATCTCATACAACTTTAGACAAATAAAGTAAATGTTAATAAATTATTTGATATTAAAATGACAAAATTCCCATCAGTAGAAACAGAATTATGGATTTTTAAAGTTTTTAGTAAAAACTAGTGCCTAAAAGATCAGAGAGCCAAACGCTGAGATCAAATCGCGCGAGACTGAGTCAAAGTCTAAATATATGGCCTACCGTGATGGAGGGCGGTTCAGAAACAAGACGTAGATTGGGAGCAGTCAGTGCTTACCTTCGGACTTAAATATTCTGAGATTCTAAAGTTCAGCAGGGCAAGGCGAAAGGCAGTGTCCAAGGAGGGAGCATCGTCATCGGGAAGCCTTGGGTCGAAGCCACAATGAAGGTTTCTACGTTCGGTCTTAGTCTCTTTCTTCGGAAGTCGCTAAACACCAGCGGAATGAGGCTTTACCCAAAGACCGTTGCAGGGGCTCAGATACACCTTTGGCATGGGACCACTGAACAGGATTTTCTGCTGCGGAGATTAATGTAGTAGGAGCAGTCACGAAGTCAGGCCAACTGGCGATGAACCATGGGTGGATAGACTAGCAGGTTGTTCCTGGTTTCAGACAAAAATGCTCCAAGTCCTCAAGTTTGGCCACCTTTAACACTACAACTAAGGGTCCAAGCCTGGTGGGACACCACTTAGGGGTTCCGGACTCACTTGGGCTTAGTCCAGGCGCAGGTTCAAGATATGGCAATCTTTTGCATCCCTGTGGCTCTGAACAGGAGGCTAGCAAACTAGCCTTTGGAGTCACCTTTGTAGCCCTGGGTTAAGGTGAAGATGCAGGGCTCAGCAGCAGGGCTGGCCTTTGAGTGATTAAGGTAGGCGTCAGGCAGAAAGACAGCCCTTCCAGGTGCAAAAAAGCAGTCTTGCAGAGTGCACAGCACAAGAGGTACTCTGAGAATCCTTCCACAGGTCCAGGAGTGAACTGAAGAGTGGGTCTGATGGTTCCATTTTTATACCTGGTGCCATTCCTCTGGAAGGTGGGAGAAGCGTCTAGAAAGTCTCTCTGAAGTGCTCAGAATTTCTTGACTCCCCTGTCCTGGCTCCAAGCTGGCTGCAGCAACAATGTGGAGGTTGTAATTTATTTGTGTGAAGGCATGTGACCCAGGAGAGGCTCCAGGCACCAAATTGCTAAAGGCAGAAAAATGCTAACTTTCTAAAAATGGAATTTTCAACATTGTGACTTAAAACCAGACTTTACCATTGAATAGGATTTTTTATCAAAATGTAATATATCCCAAACACGAAATGCTTATTTATTCCCAATCAAAAGGTTTGCACGTATTAAATGTAACAAGGCAACCTAATGTAATTTTATTGGACAGGTACCCCTCACAGTAGTGAAATACAAGTTTAGGATTTTTTCACTATTAGTACGTGTAAAACTTAAAAGTACATGTCGAACCTTTTAATTACAATGCATCCTGCCCTATGGGTTACCAAGGGCCTACCTTAAGGATTTTATTGCATGTAAAAGGCTTGACAAGGGGGTTATATTACCAAGTTGCATTCAGGCTACAATGGCAGGCCAGGGACAAGTTTTAAAGGTGCTACTTAGACCCTTCGCTCCTATGCCTTTCTCCCCCCCTGTCCCAAGCATTTTTTTTGGCTATTTGGGGTAGTTAGAGCTTAGGCCCCTGTAACTTTTTGACCACATAAGGTATCCACACCAAATGTGCGTCCTTTTCTTCCAACATCATGGGGATTCTAAAGGTACCCAGGGTTCATGGACTCCCCTGGAGGGGACCCAGAAATTAGCCAAAATACAGCTAAATGTTTTTTGGGAAAAAAGTGCAGCAAATGAAAGGGTCTGTTCTTTCCCTGCAAACGGTATCAACAAAGGGCTTGTGGGGCTAAAAAAAAAAAAAAATCACAATTTCCCCAGCTTTCAAAGACTGACAGACTTTTGTCAGAAACCCAAAATGTTTACACAGTTTTGGCATTTTACTGGGACATAGCCTATTTTTGCTAATTTTTGTGCTTTCACCCTTCTTCCAGTTAATGGTGGAAGTGTATATGAAAGCAATAATGGATCCTGGAGAGCTATACATTTTAGAAAAGTAGACAAAATTCTGAATTCAGCAAGGGGTCATTTGTGTAGATCCTTCAAGGTTTCTTTATAGAAACTAACAGTTGAATATAGAAAAAAATTGAAAATTAGATGGAAAAAAAAAAAAGAGCCATTTGTGCCAACGTTTTAACATGTAACTTCTTCTAATTATGACCGCTGTTTGAAAGCAATATACCATTACATCCGCTGGACCTTTCGGGTTGTGGGGATATATAGGACCTGTAGGTTCACCAAGAACCAGACGAACCCAGAGCTAATAACTGAGCAGCGTCTTGCAATGGTTTTTTTATTATGTACCGGGTATATAGCAATTAATTTGTGAATATGTACGGGGGGGGGGGGGGAATAGGAGAAATCGGTATGAAAGACACTCATGTATTTCTGAAATTGGAACAAAATATAGTTTAGAAACAGTAGACATTTGCACATTTCTGAAATTGTGAGTGCCCATACTAGCATGAGAATTATAGGACATTTTTAAGGTGACTTCTTTTTTTATACACTGTCTTTCATTTGGAAGGCAGCAATGCATCGAAAGTCAATAGGTAATAACAGTTTTTACGGATCGGAGCCGGAATATTTGCCAACGCTATCTTATCTTATCAAAGCCCTCATATTGCCACAATAAGATCTAATCTTTAGGCAGATTTACAGCCTTTACGATATTTACTAGAAAACGGGACTCAATGCACTTATGAGGACCTCTCCGTTCGAAATATACTTCCAAAAATCTAACCAAATGTACCTCAGGATAGCGCTTTGGCAACTGAACCAAACTTGCGCGTTCATGTGTTTAGAAATCGTCATTTACAGAAAATAAGCCTTGATATAGTTACGCATAGTAACGAAACACGTGTCGGCTGTCTTGGATTGTTTCCCCGATGGGGTTTTGCTTTCCGACTTCTTCCTAAACATCATTCTTTGGAAAGCTCTAGGACTAGGACTTTCGCATTGGATTACTACTTCGCCTATAATGTCATAGCCTATAATGTCATAGCAAAGAATACATCCTTGCATTTAAGACATGTATGATGTGCTCGTAATTGTCTTGAAATCACATACATTATGCTTTAAATTGTATATAGCTTTTTATAAACAGATAATGTATTTGACTAAACAATATTAAACCATACAATTAATGTTTTCCTTTGATGTTCATTTCCTCAACGGATTTTTGTACTATTTATGGGTTTTATGCTCATGAGAGCGAATATTATTTATTGACCTAGAACTAATTGAACTAGCCATTTACCTTACTAGAAAACTTAAATTCTATTTTCGTTAAAATATTAGAGTGCCGAGGTACATCTGTTTGATAACACATGTAGCAACAGGCTTTTCCTCGGAAAGTCCTGTTTATCTAACATCTTTGGTAGTGGGATGTTTTTTCTACCTTGATGGGCACCGTAATCTCGCAAAATTTACATACAGGATACAATAGAGGATCACTAAACTATAGAAATTGATGTGCGACTGTCGAAACCACCACTACCATTGCAGAATCTTGTAAGGTAATAACAGTTGCTCTACAATCCTGTATTAGCCTAAGTCTCCCGAATAAAATGGTACCTTACTTGTGTGGGTAGGCCTAGTGCCCGCGACAGGAAACGACCAAAAACGCAACGTGGACACACCACATATTCACAGTGAAAAACAGACCCTTTTTTTGCAAAGTGCCTAGCTGTAGATTTTGAACCCTAGCTCTGCCGGCACATCTATACATTTTTGAAAACTAGGCACCCTGGGGAATCCAGTATGGGGTGACTTGTCTGGCCCTCACCAGGTTCTGTTACCCAGAATCCCTTGCAAACCTCAAAACGTGTCCAAAAAAACATTTTCCTCACATTTCTGTGGGGGAAAGTTCTGGAATCTGTGTGGATCCACAAAATTCCACCCACCCCTCATTCCCCAAAGTCCTCTGAGAAAAATTGTACCTCACCTTGCTGGACTCCCCCGGGTGTCTAGTTTTCAGAAGTGTGTGTGTTGGGTAGGTTCCCTAGATGGCCGCTGAGCCCGGGGCCAAAAACTCATGGGACCTCTTGTGCAAAACCAGGTTGTTTTGTGATAGGAAAATTTGATGTCGTCTCAATAGGTTTTGGGCCCTTGCCTGTCGCAGGTACTTGACCCACCCACACAAGTGAGGTACCATTTTTCCTCGGAAGACTTTGGGAAATGCGGGGTGGGTGGAATGTTGTGGATCCACACAGATTCCAGAACTTTCCACCACAGAAATGTGAAAAAATGTGTTGTTTTGGCCAAATTGAGGTTTGCAAGGGATTCTGGGTAACAGAACCTGGTGAAAGCCAGACAAGTCACCCCATCCTGGATTCCCCTGGGTGTCTAGTTTTCAAAAATGTATATGTTTGCTAGGTTTCCAGATGTGCCGGCAGAGCTAGGGTTCAAAATCTACAGCTAGGCACTTTGCAAAAAAGGGTCAGTTTTCACTGTGAAAATATATGTGGTATGTCCACATTGAGTTTTGGGCAGTTTCCTGTTGTGGACACTAGGACTACCCACACAAGTGAGGTACCATTTTTAAAATCGGGAGACTTGAGATTACGGGGCAGGTGGGTGGAAGTTTGTGGTCCCACGCAGATTCCAGAACTTTCCATCACATAAATGTGAGGAAAATGTGTTTTTTTAAAAAAAACTAAGTTTGAGGTTTGCAAGGGATTCTGGGTAACAACCTAGTGGGAGCCACACAAGTCGCCCCCCCCCCCCCCAATCTGGGATTCCCCTCAGTGTCTAGTTTTCAAAAATATATAGGTTTGCTATGATTCCCTAGATGCCAGCCGCGCTAGGACCCCAAAATCCACAGGTAGGCACATTCTGAGAAAACATCAGTACCAAGTGGGCTTTCTGCCGTCCTGGGGAGGAGGAAAATTGGGGGCTATTGCCCAGATATGCCCCCGAGGGGAAGGGGGCGGCAGAAAGACTGGCTATTCTTCGGGGGGGGGGGGGGGGAGGTCATTGGTATGCCCATTGTGGTCAGCCCCCATCCCTGCGTATAGAAAAGCCAGCATGATCGCTGGCACATAGTGGGCTTTCAGCCCCCCCTGAGCAGATCGGGGTCTACTGCCACCATCTGCCTCCTGGGAGGAGCAGAAAGACTGGCATCTTTTTTCGGGTGGGTGGGGGCATAGACATGCCCATTCAGGGCAGACCCCGCCCCTAAATTCATCGCCCGCCCCTAAATTCATCGGGAGAAAAAACCCTGGTGCCTATGTCTAGTGGGCAGAAAGACTGAATCCGGCCGAAATAACACTGGGGTGAGGCAAAGGCCCTTGCCCAAGGGGCAGCTTCACCGTCCCTGGTGCCTAGTGGGTGGAGATTCTCCCCTTTCTAACGATACCTCTCCTGACTTTCTACGTGCTCAGGGGGCAGATATAGCCCCCTGAGCATGTAGTAAGCGTAACTGAAATTAGCCTCTTTTCAGTTTCGGTTTCACTGAAATGACGTCAGCGTGACGTGCGCACTGATCGTCATTTCAGGGAAACCATGCATGCAGCCTCGGTAGCTGGGGAAGCTCTTTCCCAACTCCCGAGGCTGTTGGGGTTAAGGGAATCCCTCTGGTGCCCGCACCAGAGGGATTCGATGTGCCAGGTGGGAGGATGACCGGGGGCTGTCCTACGCACATGAGCACTGGTGCGTCGGACGGCCTTCCGATGCACAGAAGGGGCTAAATGGGTGGCAAAGTAAGTGCTGCAGGTCCACGAGTAGCATTTAATTACCAGGTCCTGGGAATATGGCATACCACTCTACAAGGGAGTAAAGTAAATTAAATGTGTCAATCCGGTGTAAACCAATTTAACTGTGTTTAAAGGAAAGAGCAAAAGCACTTTAGTACTGGTAAGGTCCACAGCAAGTCCAATGGCCTACAAAAACGATTTGAGCAAAACAGTTGAGGGTAAAGGCAAAACGTTTGGGAGATGACCCTGCAGAGAGCGCCAGGTCCAACAGTCCTCAAAGGGTATTGGACACGTAGGACAAATTTAACTTGGAAAATAAAGTTATCTATCAACAAATTAAAATCCAAAAGGTCATGATCTTTGGCAGATATGCTATTTAAGCTAATAAATGCCATGCAGGATAGCCCACCATGAGATACACTGCCTCGTACAAATACCTCGGAGTTTGGTTAACCGAGAAAATGTCCCCAAGACTTCAGCTGGCACCACTAAGGAATAGAGGGGCTGTTCAGCCTGCAATCCACAAAACCTGTAGGTAAACTCTACAGACCTTCTGCATTTTCTATTCTAAAAGTAAGCAGATCAAAAATGTTGTAATCCTTGACTTATGGCCATAAAGGTTTTCCAGGTGAGATAGCCTCTACTCTTGACCGGACCGAATGAAATACTTACATAAAACTAAGATTATTTCAGCTGCCAAGTACCACTTCTAGGACTCACCTACACCTGGAACTAGGCTTAATGAGACAAGACCTTGTCTGCAAAACTGACTTTGTAAAATTACTTCCATCAGGCTCTTGGCGCAAAGCAGAGCAGCTTGAAATAAATAAATTAGCCTTTTCTTAGAGGAAAAACTTGCAATCCTTGGTGGATCTATCTGAAGCAACTGAGTTTTTGGAAATAGGTTATATATGGAACAACAAATCAACTAAACTGTACCTCAACTTCGCACTTAAGACACAAGTAATGGTGATCAGCTGAACAGAAGACAATTGAGTTTGCGCAGAACACATTGTCAATATTAATTTAAGACTTGTAATACATCAGATGCCGAGAGCTATCTATACACAAACATTGCCAATTAATATGGCAGAAGATAGCACGCATGAGGTTCATGGTATTTCCAACTAAAGAGTATAGGGCGTCAAGGTCCTGTGAAGCTACTTCTACTGTAGAATGCAGGTTGGGGTGCTTACAAATATGAATCATTTAATCACCTTTTATGCTGCTGCCCGGCGGTTAGTACTGAACAAAACATTTATGTAAAACACATTTTGCTTTTGAACAATTAGAGAACCCACAACAACACTGCCAGACATTGTCTGAATATTAAGGATATTTCGGAACTTGATATGCTAAGTTTTTACAGGCTATTTATAAAAAGCTTTTGTGGTCTTATTTTAAGGTAGCAGTTGGCAGCTGCTTATCTTAAATCTCTTACATCTTTTATTCTTGGATGGTTTTCTAGGTTTTAGATTGGTGGCTCTCTTTTTAATGGAATTAACTGTATGGTTTTAATTATTCGTAATAAAAATTAATTATAAATGAATGGATTATGCAAAAGACACCAACATAATCATGGACGGTCTCTACATTGTTGGTGAGGATATTGCAGTCATGTTTTTGCCGGTTTAACAATAGCAAATGCATCGCAGTTGATCAATATCACCTTGATCGTGAAAGATAGATTGCAGGGTATAGCTGGGGTGGGTTCAATGAGTAGTCTTTGATGCTGTTCCAGCCTTTGACATTAATGAGATATATTTCAACAAGAAAGAGGATGCCATTGTTTTCGGACATCTTTGACATCTCTAACTCTCCCTCTGGGGGCGGGGCGAAGGGGAGTGGGGAATAGACTTTATGAGGTGTGGAATCCTTTGATGCTGAATGACTGGAGGGGTTTCCAGCCTTCTTTTAATCAAGTACTTCCTTGTCTCTGATGTGCTCATATCTTCTCCTCTGCCCAATACCATCCTGGTCTATTAATGTCATTTTCTGGTAGAACCAATTCTTTAACACAATGTGTAGAACAGGGGGGTCTCCAACCTATTCGGCAGTGAGCGCTACTAAAGTTAACTAATATTTACTCTAGTAACCACATCAAACCTGAATACATTAGTAAGCACCTTATGCAAGTTTACCAGCAGTAAACACGTCCGTGCATCATAGTAATGAATACAAGACTTTGCCAATTTGGAATGCCTTGTCACTGGTAATACATAACAGCCACGGCTGCAGTGCACCTGGCAACAGAGTAATAATTCTCCCCCAATGTCACATGATTTTTCATTCAATAGAAGATATATATATATATATATATATATACACACACACACACATATATATATATATATATATATATATATATATATATATATATATATATATATATATACACACACACACATACACATACATATACACACACACACACACACACACGGGGAGAGAGGCTGCAGCAGCTGCTGCGGGGGTCACACCAGGTACTGCAAATATTATCCCTGTGGTCGAGAGCGGATGTTTGCGAGTCACAGAGACACGCCACTTGGTGTTTGGCAGCCCTTCACTGCATGGGCTGGCACGTTGGACTCGACTAACCAGCATGCCCCTGTCCTCGAAAAAAATCACAGGAGGCATTACAGCCGACAGCAGAGGCGGGGAGTAACAACTTGTGAAAGGGAGTGGCCTGAGATCGCCACAGGACCTTGAAATAATCCCCAGGTGTGAGGCTCTATTGGGAAATAAGAACCGGCACTGAAGAAAGCACAAAGACTCACTGAAACGCGTCTGCCTGGTGTTTCCTGGACTTTGCTTTTATTTTTTGCAGAATAAATCCTGGATTGTGTGCCAGCATATGTCGGGCTCATTCTTTCATAGAGTGGGCATTGGGTTCTAAAATATATATACACACACACACCCACACACACACACACATATAAAAATCAACCATATTTATTTTCACAGCTTTCCAATGTAATCCTATCAGGCTGCACATTTACCTCAATGACAGAGAGGCATGTCAGCATTTTGCACACGGATCCTGTAATGCAGTTGTGTAATACTGCTGCACTGAAATAACTTTACTTGAATAGTCTTAAAGTGCGCTGCTCATCATATGGAGATCAGCATCAAGTGTTCCGGGAGCACAAGCATGCAGCAGAGAACTATTCTAACGTTTATGACTACCAATGAAGATCCTACGATGCAGAAATTTGAATTATTTTATTTTGCTTGAAGCCAGCCTTAAATTAGTTAATCTATTTAGCACTTAAGCCATTTACCCGAGCTGCTGTGGGCCTCTTTCATTCTGTTCAATGACAGTAACAAAACCTAGTTATCTTACTGTTTAGTTTCCCACAGCGATATTCTATAGAGACACCTGACATTTAATGAATAAGACATTATGGAAATTTAAATTGACACTGAAGGCCAGAATCACATAACATGTGGAAATCTATGTATCACAGACTTACATATACAATTAGTAATACACACGGAAATCTAATACTCAAGATTTACAGGCTGGTTCAAGCGGAATTTCTGCACGGCAGAAACGCTCATAAAAAAAACAAAAACTAGCAATTCTCCACATGGAAAAAAAAAAATTCTACTCATCCTGATTACCCCTTTGAAATAGAGTTCTGTCATTTCCATTACCATTTCTACCTTGAAAGTATCTTTTGGGGTGGGAAACAAACTGCAAAACATATTTAAAAATCCGCAAACGTCTAAATTCCCTAACTTTTCTGGATAATCCCCAATGTCAGCAGCAGCACCTATTTAACGTGGCTTGTCTAATTAGCTCAATGAATGTAAACACGATTACAACTCCCAGAATGCATTAGGCCATCACATGCAGGTTCAAGAATGGAAACAGTGTTATCAGTGGTACTTAACCTTTTGCCTTCTGTGGACCCCCACACTTAATCATTACTGGAAATGCAGGACCCCCATGAAATATTACTGGAATCTAGGGATCTCCACGGAGTCATTACTGAAAGTCGAGAATTAGGCCGAAGCATTTGAAGATTTGTACCGCTAAACAATACATGCAGAAACAAGCATTCATCAAACAAATACATAAATGATGCTATATTTTAATTCACACACAAATAAAAATATAACAGTTTTAATGGAAAGGTTGGAGCTTTTATAAATTCAATTGAGGCGCCACTCGAGGCCCATACTATATTCTATTTGATGATTTTAACTGCTCCCACAAATCAATTTCTGGATACCAACTATGGGCCTGTTTTAGATCTTGGCAGACGGGTTACTATGTCAGCCCGTCATCCGAAACATTAATCCCATTTTATCCTCTGGGATTTATATTTCAGTGGACGGGATATCCGTCACTGTTGTGACAAAGTAACTGAACACAGAAAAAGCCCCCCCCCCGGGAAAATATAAAGCACAACAGCCTGCACACCATTGAAGGAAATTACCTCGACATAAAGGCACACGCAGTAGTGGTGTGCATAGTCACAGGAACAGAGGTATGAAATCTGAAATGGAAAATGTAGATGTTCCAACTGACAGTCAGCAGACTACAGCTCTTAACACATGAATATGATATAATAAACGGGAGGATGCAATCCCTGAATAAAAGCTGGCTTCTAATTTACTTACAACAGGTGACTTGTGCCTTATGTAGTCTCCTGTAATAAATAGACGACTTTTCGGTTCAACCAAATTAATTACAGTTGTGTTCCGACGACAACGCCTGTTGCCAGAGCCAAGATGAAAGCCAGGTCAGAGAATAATTAAAGAGCAAGCTGAAAAAAGAGGAACTGGCCTTTTCTTCTGCCGATAGATTAGTCTTAAAAAAAATTAAAAAAATAAAAACACACAGCAAAAAGATGATAATTATGGAAAAATAATCACACTAGAGTTCACAGACGATTGCATCTCTGAATGTTTCCATACAATCAGAGCCACCGCATTTTAAACATGGCTTACATTACACTAATTAGTACATTTTTTTTTTTTAAACGTGCAACTGCTTTTTCGCGTTTTAAATTTCTCACTATTGGATTCTGCTTTATTTTTGCAATGAACTGAAAACGCAAGCCACTAAGGATTTAATGGGAAGGGTTAAGGTACAGTCAAGTAAGAAAATACCACCTGCTGTACACTCAGATACTCCAAGTCGCCTCCTAGTTTCATGACCTGGCTTTGGCCTAGTCCTCTAAATGGGTACATAACTCCTTGGTGACTTGCAATATCCTAGTAGTGTACAATAGGGGTTATTTTAATCCCATACATAATGCACACCATTTGGCGATTAATGCCGCTTTAATCATCATCGATTAATTAGCGATGAACAAGTTACTTACCTTTGGTAACGCTTTTTCTGGTGGATACAGTATCTGCCTGTGGATTCCTCACCTTGTGAATATCCCTTGCGCCAGCAACATTCGGAACCTTTTGTAGCTCTCCACACCGACGAGAACGAAGTCACAGTAGCACAACTCTGCTCGCGGCTCCGCTGAAGTCACTGGATCCATAAGAGGACCTCGTCGGCGTGATGACATCAGTTCTGCCATTTTTTCCGTGCCTTCGAGGCACACGGACGGACTGACAGCAATATATATACACAGTATACAAAACACACAGTGTGAAGATATTACAGGAAGGCAAAAGAAATAAACACTGCCTATGACAGTAACAAATACATTTTGAAACATCATCAGTATTGTAGGTATACAAGGGGTGGACAACGGGGAGGCGGTGGGTCAGTGAGAAATCTACAGGCAGATACTGTATCCACCAGAAAAAGCGTTACCGAAAGTAAGTAACTTGTTCTTCTGATGGATAAATCTGCCAGTGGATTCCTCACATTGTGAAAAGATATCCACAGCAATCCCACTCCCGGAGGAGGGTGTCCACCCTTCTATACCAGAAAGTCCTGAAGGACGGAACGAGTAAAGTGTCCGTCCCTCCTCACCTCGGAATCCAAGCAGTAATGCTGCGCAAAAGTGTGGAGGGAGGCCCATGTTGCCGCTCTACAAATGTCCTCCACAGGAACACCTCTAGATAAGGCAGATGTAGAAGACTTTGCCCTGGTAGAATGAGCACTTAAACCCTATGGAGGTTCCTTACCGGCCAAAGAGTAACATATCTTGATGCACAAGATAATCCATCTGGAAAGGGTGCGCTTGTGCACCACTCTGTGGGCTTTGTTGGCTGCAGGAAAGGCAAAGAGCTGGTCGTCCACTCGAAAGTCTTTAGTCCTATCGAGGTAAAAGCTGTGAAGCCACTCCTCCTCCTTGGAAGGAAGGGGGAGAATAGAAGGTAGGAAGGGTAATGGACTGCCCCAGATGGAAAGGAGTTACCACCTTAGGCAGAAAAGTAGCCCCGGTCCAGAGTAGCATTCTTTCAGCATGAATGGTCAAGAACGGGGGTTTTGAACTCAGAGCTTGAAGCTCACTTACCCTCCTTTCCGAGGTAATGGCAATGAGAAAAACTGTTTTGAAAGACAATAGCCTCATGGGACACTTGCGCAAGGACTCAAAAGGAGAACCCATCAAGTAAGTTAAGACAAGATTTAAGTCCCATTGAGGCACAATAAATGGAGTGGGCGTAAATTTGTTGGTAAGGCCCTTAAGGAACCATAACACAATAGGTGACTTAAACAAGGACGGCTGATCCAGCAAACAAAGGAATGCTGATAAAGCCGATAAATATCCCTTTACAGTAGCTACCGCAAAGCCCTGCTGAGCAAAAGAAAGAGCAAACTGAAGGATGTTGGATAAACGAGCCCTCAAAAGGGTCAATAGACTTCTCTCTGCACTAAAGAACAAATTTAGACCACCTATAAGAATAGCTAGATTTAGTGGAATGACGTCTGGCAGACAATATTACATCTACCACATCAGGGGGAGAGAAAAAGATTTCAGGTTGCCCCGTTCAATCTCCAGGCATGAAGGTGCAAGGTCTGGAGGTGGGGGTGTAGAACCTGCCCCTCCGACTGAGAGGAGAAGATCTGTATACTACACCCTTCTTGGCCAATCCGGGGCGATCAATATGACTTGGGCCTGGTTTTGGCGAATCTTCCTCAGAACCCGAGGAATCAAGGGTATGTGAGGAAACGCGTAAAGGAGATGGAGTCCCAACTCACCTGAAACGCGTCCCCCAAAAGCCCCCTGCATCGGATACTGGAGACTGCAGAATGACGGGCAGTAAGCGTTCGTGAGTGGCAAACAGGTCCACCCGAGGAGCTCCCCACGTCCGAAAGACGAAACGAACCACCTCCGGATGGAGCCTCCACTCATGGTCGACAGAGAACAGACGACTCAGACTGTCTGCACGCACGTTCAGAACTCCGGCCAGATGATTTGCCATCAGACAAATCTGGTGTTCCTGAACCCAGGACCAGAGACACAGAGCCTCTCTGCAGAGACAACGCGACCCCACTCCTCCCTGCTGGTTGACATACCACATCGCGGTAGTGTTGTCCGTCAGGACTTGAACCGACTGACTGCGAAGGGAAGGGAGAAAGGCCTTGCCTTGCGTGCCAAACATATCGCCCGCAATTCCAAAAGGTTGATGTGAAGCAACCTTTCCTCTGGAGACCAAAGACCCTTGATCTCCAGATGCGCACCCCACCCTAAAGTGGATGCATCCGTTGTCACTGTGGCCACCAATGGAGGTAGATGGAAGGGCTTTCTTTGAGACAGATTGCCCGCCATGCTCCACCAATGCAGATCCGCTGCAGCCTCTCCGAGATCCTCACAGACTCCCTGTGATCTCCATTGTGCCGATACCACTGCCTGCGGAGGCACCACTGGAGCGCCCTCATGTGCCAGCGTGCATGGTTGACCAACAGAATGCAGGAAGCAAACAGACGAAGGATCTTCAGGACTGGAACGACCGCTCCATTGTAAAACAAGGGAATAATTTCCTGCATGTCGAGAATCTTTTGAGGAGGAGGGAATGCCCGACACACAGTCGTGTCCAGTACCGCCCCAATAAACAGGTTGCGCTGAGACGGCACCGGGTGAGTTTTGGACACATTTAATCAATAAACCCAATTTGTACAACCGCTGGGTTGTAACTTGCAGATGACGAAGCACCTTCTCTGGCGACTCCGCTTTGATCAGCCAGTTGTCCATATAGGGAAAAACTGGAATCACCGATCTTCTGAGATGGGCTGCCATCACCTTGGTGAAAACTCGAGGTGCAGTAGTAAGACCAAACAGAAGGATCGCAAACTGATAATGTTGCGACCCTACCGCAAAACAGAGATACTTCCTGTGCAACTTTAGGATGGGGATGTGGAAATGCGCATCCTGCGAGTCGATCGACACCATCCAGTCCTCCTGTTACAGCGCTTGAAGAACCTGCGCAAGGGTGAGCATCTTGAAATTTTCTTGCTTCAGAAAAAGGTTCAAGATCCTGAGGTCCAGAATTGGAAGTAGCCTGCCATCCTTTTTCGGAATCAGGAAATACCGCCAGTAGCATCCCTGACCCCACTCTTCTCTGGAACCACCTCCATCGCACCTTTTTTTTAGTAACGTAAGGACTTCCTCCAGTAGGAGAAGGTGGTCCTCCAAGCAAGCACCTTGACAAGGAGGGTAACTCGGAGGGAATTCCCAAAAGGGAAGAGCGTACCCATTTTCTACAAGATCTAGAACCCAAAGGTCTGTAGTGACAGATTTCCAATCTTGTAGAAAATTGGTAAGCCGGCCCCCCCACAGGACCAACATGATCCAGAATGGTGGATGTAGGGCTGCTTTGCAGTGGTGGGAGGGAGGGAGGAAGAGGAGAGCTGCCGACCTAGAGTACGACCTCAGATCCTGCCCCTGTAGCTCTTATACAGAGTATTCTGTTGCTGCTGGGGCTGCCTGTAGGTCCGAAAGGACAACCTCCCAAAAGCCTCTGTATCTCCTATAAGAACCCCTAGGCTGAGTCTGCAGATCTAGAGATTTGGCTGTGGCTTTGCTTTCCTTGAATCTTTCCAATGCCGCATCAGCCTTTTTACCAAACAGCCCAGAACCGTCAAAAGGCAGGTCCAGAAGCGTTGCCTGCACATCAGGGGAGAACTCAGATGATTTCAGCCACGCACTCCTTGTGGCAACTGCCCATAATTTTGGCGACAGAGTCCGCAGTGTCCAGGCCACCCTGGATAACCTGACACGCAGCCGCCTGAGTGTCTGACAGCACTTCATTAAAGTTCTGCCTGTCTTACTCAGATAACTTAGGAGCCAGCTGTTTAGCGGAATCCATGAGAGCGTGGATATAACGGCCCAAGAGACAGGTGGCATTTGTTGACTTTAGGGCCATACTCGCCGAGGAGAAAACTTTGTTGGCCGACTGGTCGAGCTTTTTAGCGTCCCTGTCACTAGGAACCTGTGGAAAGGCCCCGGAAGACCACTTTGAGCAGGCAGCCTGAACCACCAGACTTTCCGGAGAAGGATAGAAAGTAAGAAAGTCTGGATCCCCTGGAGCAGCCATGTACCTTCTAGCTACAGTTTTAGAAACCGCAAGAGCTGAAAAGGGCTTTCGCCATACCTCCATGACTGGTTTAGTGATGGCCTCAATAAATGAAGTAAAGGCTCCGTCACGGGGGAGGGAGAATGCAAAACCTCAGTGAGGATGTTAGCTTTGAATTCAGCAGTTGTAAATCCAAAAGCTCCGCTGCTTTCCTAATGACCGTGTGGTAAGGAGCCACATCTTTAGAGGGAGTATCAGCTGGAGGAGTAATCTCCCATTCTGGTGAGAAATCTAGGCCACTAGCCTCCTTCAATTCCTCAAACAAGTCAGACACCATGAGCTCACCCTCTTCCATCCCTTCAACCTGGTACCTTTGCTCCTCCAGGACCCTTTGTGCTTCTCGCCTGGACCTAATCCTCAGGACCGGCGTCGGAGGCGCCGCAACCCACTCTGACGGAGCCTGCTTCGAACACGGATCCGGAGGAGCAGCCAGAGTCGAACGAGGTCGAGCTGGAGCCGGAAAGATGGAAGCGGCGTCGATATCCTCGGCGCCGGGAAATGCCAAGACTGCGTCGCTGGAGCCTGAGCGTAGGCTTGAAGAACCCCCAGATTAAAAGCCATTGGACCCAAGGTGCTCCAGAGGGGTACATCGCTCTCGCGAAGACGCCATACATTGCATTTAATTAATGCGATGGGTCTTGTCCCGGGCCTGGAAAGGGGGGGGGGGGGATAAGGCTCAGATTGAGGCATAACTGGACTCGGGCAAATCGGCGCCGACGGTGGAGCCAGCGGAGTCGAAGACTCAACAGGAGTCAGAGCTTCTTCAACCGGAGCCGGAGAATGCGTCGGCGATGGAGCCGGAGCGTGTTCCGGTGAAGCCACAGGCGAGGTCAGGCAAACAGGAGAAGCAGGACTAGAGACAGGAGAGGGAGAAACATAGTCCTTACGATGTCGAGTAGGCGAAGTCGATCTCGGAGCAGCCTCCTTATCTGAACGGCGTCGATAGCCATGCCTCTTCTTTTTACGCTTCTTGGACTTAGAAGCATGTCCCGACGTCGACTTCGATCTGGAGCGTCTTCGACCTCTCTTTTTTTCATCCTTGCTATAAACAACTTAGCTTCTCTTTCTTTCAGGGCCTTAGGATTCATCTTGCAGCAGCAAGAGCATCCCTCGACATCGTGATCTGACACGCACCAGACACAGTCCTCGTGTGGATCCATGATGAACATGTGCTTACTGCACTCTCTACACGGCTTGAATCCAGACTTCGACGACATCTTTAAACAAGAAGAAAGAGAATCACCAGCAGAAACACAAAGTAACTAGCCAAAGCTATGGAGAGTCCCAGAAAATCGTTAGCGTCGATGGTGCAGAAAAAAGGGAACTGACGTCATCACGTCGACTAGGTCCTCTTATGGATCCAGTGACGTCAGCGTAGCCGCGAGTGGAGCCGTGCTTCTGTGACATTGTCCTCGTCGGCGTGGAGAGCTCCAAAAGTTTCCGAATGTTGCTGGCGCAGGGGATATTCACAAGGTGAGGAATGCACTGGCAGATGCATCCATCAGAAGCATGTGTACAGGGCGAAGTGAAAATAAAAGCGGTGGTACTTTCCACATGCAGAGCCTGGCACAGATCACTGCAGATGTGTATTATTGTATTATTATTTATATATATATACACACACACACACACACACACACACACACACACACGCCCAGTGTGGTGGGCGATACGTGTCATCCTGCCATGCAAATAAAGAAATACTAAAAGCACAAACCTTGGAGTCCGTGTCCGGTACTTGCTTTGCAGCGCATGGGGAATAGTTTTGGATATATATAGGTATGGGACTTGGAGATCCAGGACCCCCCCCCCCCCCACACCGACTCAGGTTCACCAGTGATACAAAGAAAGCACCCCTTTTGTACGGTATTACAGCACTTATGCAAGAACATTAGTCCCCCATAGTAGTACTCACCCGGCTAGTGGCATGCTGGGAGCTGTAGTCCAGGACTTTGAGACTTTCAACATCTAAGTGGGGACAGCTGAACTCTGACCAATGAGAGAGCTGGTAAAATCTCAAAGGAGGTGTGGGTGTTAACCGTGTCATCAGCGGCATCTGAGGAAGGCTAATGAGCCGAAATGCATTATGCCGGAGGGGTTTGATTTGCTGGAGGTGTTCAATTAAAGGATTTCCTTTCCCCGCTGTGTCCTCTGGTTGCTTAGATGGAGCAATCTATTTTCTACTGGCGGTTGCCAGTAGATAGTTAGGACCGTGTTTCCACAGGAAATCTCAAAATTCTATTTTGAATAACGTTGGCGCCGGTTGACGAATCTTCGCGAAATTTTCAAAACTAATGGGGCGCTCCGCTGAACTCCTACCCTGAAAGTCTCGGGGGGATTCGTCAAGCGGGGGCCGAGAAAAAAGGGGGGTCCCAAAACGCGTTTTCCCCATGCATTTTCCCATAGGACCTTTAGTCGAAGGTACAGCCCGAACGGCTGAACAGAATTACTTGAAATTTGGCAGAGGTAGTCCTCAGGTCAGGGATATGCCTTTTGCATATATGGAGTCAATCTGTTCAGTAGTTCCTGAGAAAATTGCAGTTAAAAGCACATACATGTCTATAGCCGCGCACCGTTACATGCGCAAGCGTAATTCGGATCGGTTGTTACATGTCAGTCAACGTTCGAATCGGTCGAAGTCAGGAAGTGTCAGCCGCCATTTTGTTTGTTTTCAGTGCGAGAGTGGAAAAGGAAGGTGGCGAACGTGAAAAGGGGGCAGGGTAGAGAGTTCCTGACCCCCTAGCCTTGGTCAGGGGGTCCCTGAAGGACCCCGAAGGCAGAAAAAAACATTTATCGGGGAGGTGCGCGCACGGTGAAAAACCATTAAAAAAAAACATTTTTAATACGTAGTTTATTGAAAAATAATAATACGTACATAACTTAACATTTAAAAAAACGTACAAATTCACTGAAAAAAACCATAGGTTTCCACACATGTTATAGTTAGGGGGATATTTCACTCGTAAAAAAACAATGAAATTCCCCCGTTATAGTTAGTTGAGATAACTATAACTCGCGCGACCGCCACTCTATCACAAGGATGATGTCATCAGTGATGCCACTGACCATGTCATGAGTGATGTAATATGTGACGTCATGAGCAGAGGATTGCGGGCGCGCGAGTTATAGTTAGCTGAACTAACTATAACGGTGGAATTTCATTGGTTTTTTTACGAGTGAAATATCCACCCAACTATAACATGTGTGAAACCTATGGTTTTTAAGTGAATTTTATATATATATATATATATAGCAGTACAGAAAAGGGTGTTGTATCTGGATTATGCAAAGGGGCCAGAATATATTAGGTTAAGCCAGTGCATACATACATCGTTCCAGATATATACACAGGACGCTTGTATATTTTAAGCACTGTAAACCTGCTTGATATCTAGAATATCGCATAGGTCGTTTTCAGAAGTATAGATTTGGGGGGGGGGGGGGGTTGTCACTGGAATGTACCTCTGAACACCACCGCCTACTTCTCAGTGAAGGAACTAGATGGTATCTTCAAAGCACCTCTTGCTTGGCAAAGGACTTGCTTCATGGTAAACGACAGAAACATATGGAAGCAACCCCCCCCCTCCCCCAACCCTGCCCAAGCACACTCTTCATGACTTAGGTTAACAGCAAATGAAAGGAACATGGGCAATTAGATTAATTTCTCTGAATACTTCTCCAACCATGGGAAAGAGGCATGTGACATAGGGGCTGCCCACCCGCTTATGTCATCTGTTTGGGTGCTACTTATTTCAGGTGAATGAATTGCTTGACTCATCCCTAGTGCAACTCGCAATTTCTGTCGGAGTCCCCACAACCTATACATAGCAGAGATCACATCAACCAATCATAACTTAGGCTCAGGCTTTCTGCCGTTGAACCTCAGTAAAGAGTTCCCTCAGTCAATTGCATGCCGCCATACATTTTCCAACTCTAATAATATTTTACATCCGATTGACTGGGAGTGGCAAGTTGCTACAATTCTGAAGCTTCTTGTTAGGGTACTTGGATGGAGGGGAGCAATAGATTGGATTTCAAATTGTAAAGAGACACATTCGATCTTGTGATTATACAAGAGGTAGGAGGAAAAAAAAAAAGAATAAATAATAATTCTACCAATGTGACGGACTAAGAATACATATAAAATACTTGTACTCGGGGCCAGACTGAGAAGCCAAAGCAGCCCTGGCAATTTTGTCAGAGGTGAAAGTGTGACGCACTGCTGCTGCTTTTATTATTGGGGGCTGATATTGCATCACTGCTACAAAACCGTCCCCCTGCCTTCCGGGGGCAGGTGCTGCAAAACATATGCTCTTCACCTAAGTATACGCACAAGATGTTTTTTGAAAAAAAGTTTTTAAATGGGTGAAGGTTCTCAGAAAATTCTCGTGAACTCCAGTTCTTTAAAGTTGTGTTTCCCTTTTATTATAAAGGCCTGGTTTTGTTTTTCTGATTATTTTTTGACTTTGGGTTCTTCTATCAATGTCCTTGATAAGACTGACATCTATTGGTCGCACTGTTACTTTCCTAAGCAGCTTCTCATTAGTTTGAGAACTTTCCCAGACAAGATTTCCCAAAACGCACACTGGTGGTAACTTTCTAACACAAAGGACCTTACTACGATGTTGGTCGGAAAGCCTCCGACAGCTGTTCGGAGGCTTTCCTACCGACATGGTAGGTTTACACTCCCAATTCCAATGTTGGTGGTCGGAGCATAAAGCGGCCAGGGAAACAGTCTTCCACAAGGTGCTGGGGTTTTCACAAACTCATTTCTCAATGGGAGCTTGTGCTGCTGGCGGTTTACGCCCACCACAGAAGCTCCCAGAGAAATGGGAGTTTGCGACAGCACCACGTGTGGTCGGATCCTAATTCGGTGTGCAGAACGGCCGACCTATGGGCGGGCGGTTCACACACCCCGACAGTGTCGGTCAGAGACAACTCCGACCGACATCGTAATGAGGCCCTTAGTTGTTGTAGTGATGGGCCTCACTCTCTAAAATTTCAATTTAAAGCGAATGTCAGAGTAACTGAGCAAACAGCATTTAAACAATGAAGGACACAACATGGAGTCTCTTCACGATGGTCTGATTACTTCCTAGCCAGAAGGAGGATTTAAAAATATTTTGAAGCAGGGAGGAGTAAAACTTTGGTAGTCTAAGGAAGAATCACAATAATGGATCCTGTCTTGAGAACAAGCCTTCTCCTTTTGTGCAGAGGTTGCATTTGTCGACCACAAATAGAGTCTTAAGGGTCTATTAGGATGGCAGGCAGATCGCCACCGCCCGTATGGCGGTGGCGATCCGCCTAACATTCCCCTCCCCTCGCTATCTTACGACGGCGATGGGGACCCAGGCAGACGGAAAGACCGTCCGTCAATTTTCCGCTGGTAGGCAATCCGCCCGATTGCCTACCGGGCGGAAAAGACCTGCAATATGGTGGTGGTACCTTCCAGGCACTGCCATCCATATTACGATGATGGCGGCCTCATGCCTTTCCATAGCGGAGACTACCCCATGGAAAGGCATGCGGAGAATGCCTTTGGGGGCTTGTTGCGGGCCCCCAGGGGGTGGGTGGCTGCACTTGGGGGGTACCCATGGTACCCCCCAACATTTGCATGCATTTGCATGCACAAGGTGGCACAAGGTGGCAGGCACCACGTGGTGCCTGTCACGTTGTGCATGCAAATGCACAACATGCCCTTTCAACATTGTGGCGGGTGCTGAAAACCGCACCACCCACCACAATGTTAAATATACAGGATTCGACCGCCATGGTGGCGGTCGCATCCTAATTGGCACAGCGGGACCGCCGCACCACTGGCGGCCGGACTCAGCACCACTAGGGTGGCAGGCGGACTGGAGTCCGCAAGTCCGCCCGCCATCCTAATAGACCCCTTAGTGTTACTACACAATTCACAAGCCTATATATCTTAGAAGAGACATGGCTCAGTAAAAATTCGTTGATGGAGGCTTTAAAACATAATGCAGAAAAGCCACACCCCTACCCTACCCCCCTGCAAAAAGACACTAGCAAGTTTATTAATTCTATCCAGTAGCTGAATTGCACAATATGTTATGAGATGGGATCAATAATCCCCCTTACCTTAAGGAAGGTTGGGGGGGAAGGGGGGGGGTGTGAACACCTTCTCATCCCACTTTTTAGCTCGCTACAAGCTTTTTAGCTCGCTACAAGTACTAAAGAGCCCTCTCTTGCTAATTAACACTAACAAATAACAAAATTCAAAAGACTGAAACAAGACCAGATCAGCCATTCAACACAACTGAAACACCAATAAACAAGAATCCAAAATGGTCATCTACTTGCAGGCACTGAGGGCAGCTAAATTAGATAAGATTCTTAGAATTATTTTTTGCATCCAATAGAAACTGAAAAATAAGGTAATGGGAAGCAAATGTATGTCATACATTTGCTATGAAGTCCATATGTTGGAACAACTTAGACATTACTGATAAAGCACATCACAAGTACAAACCAGAAGAAGCAGACACCTCAAGCCAAAGACAAAGGAAAGCAACTAGGGAGAAATAAAAACAAAGAATTATGGAATTCTTACAGATTACTGCAAGACTGACAAAAGTTATAACCCAAGTAAGGAGTTGAAATTCTGCCGAGATCAGCTTATTTATCAACTGGGAAGGATGTATACACTTGCAAAAAATACAACATTCCTACCAAGTAATGCCACTCATCTTCCAGCATATAATCATGTGTGTGCGCTCGACAGAAGAAGCCTGATACACAAAGGTAACTTTTAAGTAGGTTTACTACTTCTTCTTTATTCACAAAATCGGACTGTAAGATACTAAATTCAAATTCAGCTTTATTTGATCTCTTCATAGGAAACCACACAAGCACATACAAAAACATGTACAAGAAATAAAAACATTCCATAAAAAAAAAATTTCAAAAAAGTTAAACAGTATACATAAGTAAAAACTACAAATATTTTATAGCACCATAAGGTATTCATGTTAAAATAAATCTTTCTACAGATACTAATTAAAAACAAAAACCAGTAGTAAGTCCAACACCACACATGGTCAACCAACGATATTGTAGCACCATCCAATACAAAATAAAAACCCAGAGGAAATAATGTTACATTAAATTAGTATAGGGGAGGTGGAAGTTTTTAACTGAAAAACAAACAAGATATTTGTATGCTAAATATTAATGTCATATTTTAAATGTAGAACAAAAACACGTGACAGCACTATTAACTTAATCTCCAATTACAACTTTAATATATGGAACTATATTAAATAAAGGTTTCTTCTCAAGTATAAATTTAAAAAAAATTCACACCTAAAGAAAATTACTGTAGTTCTATTTAAAACAAATTGTCATAAATTTTAAATATTTTATAATTAAATATGGACTATTTTTACATATTTTGTCGTCATTAACATCTATTGAGGTTTTCAACTCTTTTATATGATTGATTTTACTATTATTTCCTATTGAATTTCATTTTAATTCCCCATCGCCATTATTTTCTACGAGAGGGTGTTGCAGCACCAATGGTTTGCCCATGCCTAGTTTTCCTTTTCTAGTACCAGCACAGTTGGGTTTCGTGAATAAGCAAAAAGTAGGAAACTAAGTTTATCTTTGTGAATAAGGCCCACAAAATGTATCCTTCCGACAACAGAACAAAACCAAATACCTTATGAAACTACTAACAACCAACAGGGGTACACACCGTAGCATAACAGGAGGAGTAGGAAGAAGAAGACTGAAATAATTCAAAGTAAGATGCCTGAATAAAGGCCCCTCTTTCATCCAGACAGAATAGTGGAATATACTAGATCAAAATAGATGTTATAAAGCGATAGAAATTACATTACTTTTTCGAAGACAAACTTGCAACTAGTTAGAATCCAAGATTTGCCATGAAAACCACACTACCATTTAATGATCTAGAGCAGGGTTCTTCAAAGTCAGTCCTGGAGGGCCAGAACCTTGCCATATTTTTTAGAACATTCCCATTTATATAAATGAAATTATCTTAAAAATCTGGCATGGATCTGGCCCTTCTGGACAGACTTTGGAGAATCCTGGTATCCCCAACGGTGGGAAGAGTATACTCACACAGCAGGGATGCCATTCATTGCATCTGTTTGTCCTGGCTGCTGAACCATTAGGCGCTATGTTGTGCCTCGAAATGGTGATATGAGAATCAAAATAAACCTCACAACAGATGTGGTATCATTAAAAGCAGAAGACATCTTGGTATACATAAACGACCCCGAAAGATCAACCCACAGCTGCTGCGGCTACTGAATGAGTTCAGGGAATATTTGGGTCTGGGTACTAACCAAATTGAAACCACGATGAAAAGAAAAAACAGATCTGGGCAGGACATGGCCGACAGGCTCCCTTAACTATCTGGGAACATATGCATCACACCCAGCAGAAGTAGTCTCCTTTTCTGGCCGAACATCCCCGTGTCCCTTGCAGGGACAGTGGCACTTACTAAAGTGTCCCTACTCCCTAGAGATGTTCGGGTCTTTTAAGGGTGTGAGGAGTCTTTAACTTAGATCGGTCTTCCGTAGGTTGGAGTCAATACGGACACCTCTTCTGTGGGGAGGGTTGTGACCTAGAAATAAAATGAGTACTTTGAAAGTCTACTATGAGAAGGGAGGCTTACTGCTACCAGATTTTGATTATTATTACTTAGCATCTAAAATGCAACATCGGCTACTATGGGCGATGAACATGCTGTTAGAGAAAGGAAAACCCTGGCAGGATGCTATCCCCCGACATCAGTGGTTGTTAACCTTTTGACCTCTGGACCCCACTTAGTGGGGTCCTTGGATTCCAATGGAATGACTGAGTCATTACTGCAAGCCAGGAACCCCTGCCTAAACATGTTTGAGGATTTGAACCACAGAATAATACAGAAACAAACATTGATCAAGCAAATACACAAAATGATGAAATATTTCATGTAACAAATGAAAAAACAAATTACAACAAAAATATATTATAAATAGGAGGTTGGAGCTTTTCTAGATTCAAGAGAGGCTGCTCATTACCTCTACTATATTCTATCTGATGCACTGCTCCCGATTGAACCAATGAGGATACTAACCTAATTATAGACTAGAACTTTAAATTCCTTCAAGATTTACATAAGTTTGAAAAGTTTAAATTTTGCTTCTTTATTTATATAAACTTTATTAATTTGTTGTATTATTTAATTTAAGCCGTTGTGAACCGCTGATTAGGCTTTGCAGACCCCCATGGTTCCCAGGTTAAGAACCATTGCCCTACACGATTTAGCCTTGCCACAATTAGTACTTAACCCCTTGCGTGCTCATGACGGAACCACTCCGTCATGAGCCACGGGCGGCATGTGCTCATGACGGAGTGGTTCCGTCATGCTGCGGCAGCTCCTCCCACGCGGCACTGATTCCCCGCCTGTGCGGGCGAAATAGAGAGTGGGCGGAGTCGTGACGGAACCACTCCGTCATGAGCACAGCTCGCCCGTGACTCATGACGGAGTGGTTCTGTCACGAGCATGGCGGCGCTGCGCTCACCCCCCCAGCGCCGCAGCAGAATTCGCGCCGCGGCGAAGGGGTTAAACGAGGAGGTCAAAGAATCCATCACTTAGTAGTATTGAGGTCTCAGATCTGGGATAGATTCAGTAAAAATGTAGTGGGTTCACCTTTTCAGTTGGGAACCTAGATCTAGAGTCGGCTGTTAGTTTCATCTTGCAGAAAGCAGGATGAGACAACAGGGTGGATAATCAGGATGAGACGGCCAGGTGGATTGATGGAGGGTGCAGTGCAGCTGGGAGACCTACATGATGAGAATAACTTCATCACCTTCAATGAGGTAAAGCAGAAATCCACAGTGGGATTGCGTCTGTCCCAGACTCCCTTAAATGACTTGCTGCAACCCAACAGAGTTGGGTGGAATTCCCAGGATGACCCCCAGAATTGACACCAATGCATATAATTACAGAGGGTGGTATACTAGTGTCTCTAGTATATAAAGCATTATTGTAAGGCGGTGCAAAGGGAGCATTGACTAGTCTGGAAAAGTGAGAACAAGAACTGGCTACGCCACTGCCTGACTCAGGATAGACCCCAGTACGGATATACCTTAAGACAGCATCCAGTAATGTTCGCTTCCACCTGGTGCAATTTAAGCTACTGCATTGAGCCTATTTTACACCACAAATTCTTCAGAAAATAGATCTGACAAGGACAAACAAATGTTCCTGCTCTCGACCAAGAGGGACAACTTTACTGCGTATTAACAAGTCCTGTCTGGTGGTTAATAAATACTGTAGAAAGATGGTAAAGGCACGGATCTCAATACCGGGAGTACAGGTGGAACAAACTTTACATCATTGTATATGGGGGGGGGGGGGGGGGGGGGGGGGGAGAAAGAGAGAGACCTGACCTCATGTTTCACAGACTGGAAAAGGACTCCCTTTACAGTTTTAGTATGTATGTGGGAGGTGCTAGATAAACGCTGCTGTGTATGTTCAAACTTGCTTCTCTCAGGGGTGTGGAATTTAATAAAATATCCACGGGACAGGATGCTTTATAAATCTACTTGATCTTTGAAAATATCCACTTGCACCTCAGTGCCATGTAGTGCGACAACAATCTCAAAATGTAAGAACTCTTTCTCAAAGAATTGGGCCTCTTATCGGGTCTAGTGTTAACCAAGACCTTTTGTTTTTATTCAAATTATATCTCTACTCTATCGGCTGGCTTCACACTGAGTGACAGCATTCTGCTCTTCCACAAGGAGCATATCGGCTGGAACATACAATTTCATAATAGTTTAGCAAACATATTTTTCCTAGTCATTTTTTGTGAACATTTTATTTGAGAGTAAAGAACCATCAATCTTTCTTTCAAATTTTTGCAAATAATTGCATCAGAGAGCATTTTGGGAGCATTATAGGTAGCTTCATGTTAAACTTTGCAAACGTGTGTACCCATTTTTAGGTCTCACCTGAGCCAGCGCATGCGCTGCTCTGGCGAGACATTTAGCAGCTGCTTCAAAAGTGCAACCTTGCCGGCCACCAGCTTGCTATTACGCGCACAAGCGAGTCATTGCGATCACTTTCGCCGTGATCGCAATGACTTTTGCGGCCAATGCTTGTTTTAAATGAAATGTGACTACTTTCGAAACAAATTAGTAACAGCACTGTCGATAGCATGCCATCATAGTAAATGTGTACAACTTCAATAGCACAATTTGAAAGGAGCCAATTATACATCAGCCTAGAACCTAAACGCACCCTAAATTGCATAGACCACGCCTCTGATTACACCCCTTTTACATCCCACTTAAAACCCGGTCCATTTCTGCCTACAATAGGGAGATAACCTTTATACGAGAACATTCACTGGGGCGTTTCAAACTCCTTACAATACTCTGCAGACTACTGCCAATCTACTTGTAACAGATCAACTCTACTACCCTCATTCATATGATGGCCCTTACTATCCCAGGTGAAGTCAGCTGTGACCGCAGACTACTCTGTTCTTGGAGACCGGAGCGGCTGGGCAATCTCCCTTTCATTGATTGCCGCTCAAGAAGACTGTGACCCTGCTCCTCATATACCAAGTGACTAGTGAGCAGGGAGAGCTACCTGGCCAGCCACTTGAGGGTGTAAATACGAACCCGACACCGGGATATTCTTCTCACCACCGTCCAGTCCACTCCCAGGGCAACAGAGATCTATTTACAACTCTGGTCCCTGTTTTTTTCCCCAAAATTGGTAGAGAGCATGACCACCCTCTCATAAACAGCGAGAGGTTAACAGGTTGGATGCAGGTGTACCACTGGTAGGTTGGCGATATGGCAATACCCCTAAATAAACCTACCTCTCCATAACGAGTAAAAGTGGAGACCGGCAGATTGCCAGTTTGCGGAGGGGGGGGGGGGGGGGGGGGGGGGTCAGAGACAAATGAGGATATAAAAAAATAAAACAGATTCCCTGCCATCTACATCCACCCATTCACAGGATCTATACCAAAGGAAGAACCCCGCTCCATTGATGCTGTAGTGACCATCAAGCACTCATCACCAGCCCGTCGTGAATGCAGACACTCTTCCCTTTCCTGACACCAGATCATTCCCTATAGCGGTGTCTCTCCTAACCCCAGCTCCACCTGATCAATCCTTGCTGCCACGAACCCACGCTTCCACAGGAACTCCCGGGAAACCGACCTTCAGGTCATTCTCGGGCAGGTACTTGCACTGCCGCGCAATCTCCACATATTTATCCAGGTCTAGGGGCGCCATCTTATAAAACAGACTGTTGCTGGGGGGGGGGGGGGGGGGGGGGGGGGGGTCGTAGATGTGTCGGTCCTTTTTCTGTGTTTGGTTATCTGTGCTGTCCCTGTAGCAACAGCATGTTAGTACAGAGCTTCACAGAGTGACAACGGGAGTTAGTCAGCGATCTTTACTCTAATTACATTCTCATTGTGTTTGCAAAATAAATCATATAATAAAGAGGAGTTGAAGGGTTCCAGTCGTTGTTTGGCAGAAGGTAGGATTGTTGATGCCCAAGCCGAAAAAGAGGCAGAAGAGGTTCTTATTGACAATACTTCATGGTGAGTGGGGTTTACCAGCTGCCAACTTCTCAGTTTGCTTACAGGAGACATTTTCATTCTTATTATTTGCATATGTGGGACATTTGCATGTTTTATGTGATCCTAGGAGTCGTGCTCATGAACATGATACTCTTTTATTGTTCATTTTAAACATCACTCCGTTATTGCAAAATAATTGTCTTATGAGTTGTAATAATTCAAACCCGTAACGATATTGCACATATCACGCACAATTTGAGGACCCGCTTATCCCATTCTCACATTTTGGGTAACTGTCTGGGAAACACGAAGGCTTTGGGAAATTAGCAGAACAAGGGCTATATTTGGGTGAGTAGCCAACATTTCCCACCCAATAAGCTCACACTGCATTTGCAGTACTGCACATTCTGGATCACGGTCTTTTCTACATACGCAAAGGAGATCTCATACTCAACTCGCAACATCTGTATCATCACAGATCTACCTAGATACATCTTCCAAAACAAGCATTGGCATAGCCAATAGGTCTCGCCTTTGGGACCTTATAAGTATTTAGTTATGCATCACAATATCCTTGGTGCAACAACATCAACTGTTGCATGGCTAAACACTTATAAGGTCCCAAAAGCGAGACCTATTGGCTATGCCAATGCTTGTTATACTAGGACCATTGTCAGCAGTGGAGGTCGAGTTTACAACATTTCCTCAGAGCACGCACTCGAATAATAAAGGCTTTGCATTAATGAACCATAAATACAAGTTCAAACAGCATTAACGTGGACATTAATTACCTTAAGTTTAGCTAATGCCCTTCCCTGATCCAGAATGTGGTACTGTAAACTGGCAGCCAAAGGGTTTGTGCTGCATGGGGTTGGGCCTACTTGGTCCAAGGTCAAAATAAACACATGTTGTCCTTGACCCCAAACAATACGTCGTGGGCATCGGGCTATAGGAATGCCACACCCATGATCGATTAATTTAATTGTTAATGTTTTGCGGTCTTCTCACAATGCTGCAACATGGTTTTGTTATGCAAGAGTAACAGAGACACTAAGGATATATTACTTAAACTACTGGACACAAGCAAAACTATATCCCTACAACCACTGATTTGCCGAGTTTGTACACCTCCATCAAGAATGAGAAAGGATTGAAAGTGGTCAAAAATGCACTAGCCACAAGATCAGTATACTACATTGAAGCCAACAATATGATATTGGAAATGCGAGCGTTGGCTCAAAAATAATGCTTTTTCATTCAAAAGTGAACTGTGCAAATAAATACAAGGGGCAGTGTTGGGGGGCAAGTTTGTCCCACCATATGCCTGCATATTTTTGGTCCAAATGGAGTCACTGGCTGTCGAATGAGAAGTTTTAGGATAGTGGGCTCCAAGCTGTGGTACTGTTCAGAATGGTGATATGTTGTTGATCTGGCAGGAAGCTTCTACAAGAGTATATTCAACGCATGTAGGGGAACAATGCAAAAATAAGACTTCCTTCGTATATTTTAAACTCTAGGGTCACGTTTCTAGATCTAGTGATGCATTTTAAAGATAGCCAAAATAGGGCAACATCCACAGAAGAGCTACAGCGGTCAATTCTAACTTATATGCAGGCAGTTCCCATCCAAATACAACAGTCAAGAATGTTCTAAAAGGGGAACTAATGTGCATTAGGAGACACGGCAGTGAATATCAGGATTATACGATCAAATCTACATAACTAGTTGACAGAGGCTATAACAAGGCCTGACAACATGCCAGGCTGAAGAAATTAGGGACACTGAAAACAAACTACATTGTTAGAAAACAAATGCAAATACAGAAGAACCAGACATTACCCCGATCAAACTCACTACAGCTTAAAAGGAATGCAATCAATAGGTCAGGAAGTGGTACTGGTACATCTATTTGTAAATTCAACAGTTATCACATTCAGACCTCAACTAGGTTTTGAAAAAGCAAGCAATCCTATAAATTTAGTATATACATCGGAATTCTTGGATGTAACGAAAGTGACAAACATTTTCCTGAGACTTAACTTCCATATCTGTTCCATTTACAGACAGAAAAAAGAAGAAACTCAATACATAAGAATGTGACTTGATTGCCCATGTATGTATGTAATTAGCATCATAATGCATCCATGCAACCAATATTACATTGGAAGTACTATTAGACCTTTGAAATACAAAAAACAAATTGAGTAACATTATCGGAATATAAATAAACAGCAAGGATGATGCTCTCAGACCATTACCTAACATCTCACAAACATTAGCAATTATTCAGTTCCTTTGCTACTTGATCATGTAAAAATATAATCCTCACAAGGACGAAAGAGTGCTACAACTCTATGAAAAGGATGCAAAATGCTTTATTCATAGGAACATTATAAAATAGACAAACTGGATGCAGAGATGCACTACTGGTTTCTATTAATAAAACGTTTGGAATACTTGAAACCATAAAAACAGGCTTCATTCAGTTACAACAGTACAGAAACTCCAGAATGACTTTAAGCTTCTACCATATCGTAATTTCCACTCAGAAAGCACGGTTAGATATTGTTCTGTATAGCATTATCTATCAAAATATGTATACCACTCCACATGGTGATCCCAACTTCTTTTTCCACAATAATATGTGCAATATGCCTACTATATCATGAAACTTCAGCCTTACAAAAAACGTAATTGTTACGAAGATATACAGCATATATTATTGCACAATAACCCAAGCACTTATTACAGAAGTAGTGAGGGGGTTGAGGAATAAAACCTGCGGAAAAGTAAAAGACACAGATACACAGCATCCTTAGTAAGATGGCAGATCACATAATTCTCTAGGTTTTCAAATCCACTTGGTCAGATTTAGCAGTGGAATATTATAGTCTCCATGTACCCATTATGATGATATTTGCAGTTACTATTATAGACTATTTCACAAGTCTTATGAAGAAATACATTTATGTAGGTCCTTGTTTAAATTATACTCCACTGATTAGATTGTACAACCCTAGAGAGGATGGATACTACTGCATGTCAGAGTAGTTAACACACTCCCAAAATCACCTCCTTCTCTCACCTAGCCAATAATGAGCGTAGAGTTGGATTCATTAGATATTAAATAAGGCAGCTCCTCAAAACTGCGGTAGAGCCTTAAAGATTCATGCAGCCCAGGTCACTGGCAGAAGGCACCAATGGTTAGGACAAGAAAATAAAACTTTCTAAAAGTGGCATTTTCGGACTTGTGACTTCAAATCCAATGAAACCATTGAAAAAGTTTGTTAATTACAATTTATTTGAGGGAAAACTGCATCTCTCCATCTGCTTTCAATCCAAAGCTAGCACTTATGAAAATGTAATTAGATAATCCAGTTTTAGTCAATTGGAGAGCTGGGCCTTACAGCAGTGAAAAGGGACGTTTTAGGACTTTGTCCACTGTCAGGTCATGTAAAGCTTAACCACACATCCTATTTTTTTTTTTTAAAAGGATGCATCCTGCCCTGTGAACCTGTAGGACCTCCTTTAGGCATGACTTATAAGTATTTAAAAGAAGGTTTAGGCCTGGCAAAAGGTTTGACAGGTCGAATTGGCAGTTTAAATCTGCACTACAGGTAGTAGTGGTAGGCCTGAGACATGTTATAAAAGTTTCTTTACTTGACTACATAGGGAGTACTGCAGGTCCATTAGCAGCATTTAATTTACAGGCCCTGGGTACTTGTAGTCACATTTAATAGAGACTTACAAGTAGATGGATACTAAATGTGTCAATCAGGTATAGACCAAATTTACCACGTCTGAAGGAGAAAGCACAAGCACTTTAGCACTGGTTAGCAGTTGTGAAGTGCACAATGTTCTAAAGCCAACAAAAATGATATCAGCAGAACAGAAGAAGTGAGGGTAAAAAAAAAAAAAAAAAAAAAAATACGCAATCTACCGGTCTATACTGAGCCTCGTAATTTTGATGTAAGTACAGAGTGACGCAACACACAAAAAAAAAGCAGAGAGCTTTTCATACCGGACCACCTGATGGGGATATAACACACTGAATATTTATTGCAAACCTCATTATGGATCTGCACAACCAAACAAAGCTGGGCTTAGTTTTCAAATAAGCTATTATGGGGCAGGCCTAGCAGTATGGCCTCTATGGACTATTTGACAGGTGCACAACCATACATTTATCCTCTCACACAGGACACAATATCGTACCATGGTTAACTCACTCTAAGTATTTAAGAGATTTCACAGACTGCTATACGAAGGTGTGTGCTAGGTTTTCAATGTAAACATCCGATCTTTATCTCACAAAACTCACTTTGGACCTCTCTCTCCCATACAGAACAAGGGAGTCTATACCCATGCCACAGTAATCAAATTTTTCTAAAGTGGTCTTTTTTCAAAAAACAATTAACCTGCTGCATGCCACAACCATAACTAGTTCTGCTTTAGACTCTTATACAAAATTCAGATTCACAAAACACAGTACCACCCTAAGGAATACTCAGATTTAGTACATATGTGCTTTTTGTGCTGTGCCTTTGAGTGCAGTGACAGACAAGTCATTTTATTTTACTAATATGCTACGGAATAGTGCACATCAATGAAAATATGTACAGACATAATATTTTTATATAGTTATATTGTGTGGGGTGCAGCTCCTGCGGTTCACGCACAACCGGATAGGACCCTAATTAACAATTCCAAGGCAAACGGACAGGTGGTTACACCCCAATGATCCACCATGGCTGCAAGAATTAATTGTAGAAAAGACAAATTGTGCCAAATATATATGAATGGATTCTTTGAATAAGTGGGCCGATATCAAAAAGGTATTCTGTGTTATTCCATATATTCATTTCAAGCCAAGTAACAGAAACAAATGACCAGCTGACACGGGTTTTTCTCATATGGCTGGCACACCAAGGGCTTTTTCAAGGCAAATATTACAATGACAGCTGCAGTTATTGTTCAATGAAGTTTCTCGTGTAGTCGGCAAACATGGAATGATAGTCTCTGCGGTCAATCATAGTGGGTGAAACACATGTTGGCTGTTCCTTTGCTACTTGGCTTGAAATAAATATATAACACCACATACGACCTTTGGATATTGGAACACTTATTCGACGAATCAAATCATATATATTTGGCATAACTGGTCTGCGCTACAATAATATTTATGTGTTTCTCTGCATAAACTAACGGTAAAAGCCTTGTAAGAAGCCTGGGCATGCTGTTAAGGTGTAAAACAAGCCCCGGCTAAGATCTAAGCACAAAGACTTGCATTCCATAAAATGTAACAAAGAACGAACCAAATTTTTTTTATACATGTCCATCTCACAATAACAATCATATACACTGTATATATCATATGCATTCCATGGGTACAATTGCCTGATTAGCATGTTTACACTTACTTTTCATGAAAACCTTAAGTTTTTTCACTGTGGCCCATTTCATTCAACACATTTGCAATCACCTTAACATGCATTAGTTTGGGATGTACATAACTTCCCTGGCACATGGTAGACTAGGTTACTCCATCAGTAACAGATTATGCAACATAACACTGACTTGCCGCTCAGTTTGCATCATCAGGAAAGTTGGTGAGGGGGGGGGGGGGGGGGGGGGTGGGGGGAGTGAGGATGAATATTTCTAAGTGTATGTTTAGAAACTCACTTGTGATAAATACCATGGACTGCATGTGATGCAACTTAATAGATCAGAGCGAATTGCTCCAGCATATTAAAGAAAAAGTAAATTGGTAAGACTTTGACGAGTCTTCATTATATTTATGGTTTTGCTGCAGGATTTACATGGCAAATATATTGACGGATCAACTCATATTAAGTCTCTTATAAGCCAAGCAAAACCTTTGCCTCTGCTCTCTATTAATTGCTACCTTGGTTACCGCTAGTAAAAACCATGTAATAATGTACGATAAGACATTAAAACATAACAAGAAACCCATGACCTGGATCCTCAGTGTCAGCTACTTTTACAAAATAAGCTTACCTCAACACAAAGACATGATTGCACAATTACTATTTACATTCAGCTCTCCATCATGTTAGTGGTAGAATCCTACCAAGTTTGACATACCAACATGGTCTTTTGCCACACTTGATTTCTACCTTTCACTCTCAACGGCTGGAGTCGAAGTGAAACGTTGCTAATTGCATTTCTTTTTTTCCTTTTCAAAGCCGTTTATAAATACTGACAACCTGGAGGTGAACTTTCATCTTTGACCGAGTTCTATGAGGGGGCATATTCAAACCAAATTAAGATTATAACAGACAGCAACGATCATCATATGTGTAAAATTATTATGTAAATAATCCTTTTTTTTTTTTTAAAGTAGAGTTTAAGCAAGCAAAGCTCGTTCTCAAAATGAGACAAGGTAATTAGAGTAAGGACCTCATAAACTTTCCTTTCACTTATGTACTTAAGACTTTTTTTGTTTAATACCACTGTCCACCATAATCAAAATGGCTATGTTCTAATCTCCAACTTTATCAAGAAAATATTCAATTTTACTTCAAAATGTTGTGTGCTTTTATTCCATAATGAAAACGAGACTTCAACTTGCCCATTAGGTTTGTCTTTTTGTACATTCTGACATCCAAATCGGGGAGACTTAAAACTCAGTTTATTGAAATGGGCGAAGGAAGCTTTGCTATTTGCCTACATCCTCTTTGCTGGTAAAGAGCAGTAGTAATGATGAAGGCATTAACATGCCATTGATCTGCTACTCCTAAGTTACTTTCGATCCACCTTTAGAATTTATTTAAAGAAATGTAAATATCCATGATGAACTTAAGGGTCAAAATTAAGAAGCTTGTAAAAGGTGCACTGAATAAGTGGTTACAGTATATCTCCCCCCAAAAAAGGATCAAGATGTAATGGGAAAGTACTTATGGCCTGGTTTTATGGTTTAGCCACCGACGAACATCTGCCAAAAAGCAACCGATGTCTTGTTATTAAGGGTGTATAGGGGCTGCATACTATAAATAAGGTGGACAGGTCATCCGCCAAACTCTTAATAAGGCCCTTGGAGCCACAAAGTAACATGGGAGAATTCCATGGTCTTTCTTGCCAAGGATCTCGATTTAGAATAAAGTCAATAATATCCCTCCCTTAACCTCAAATGTTATGCTTGCATGTTATACTGAAAGCGGTTTCTAAATTAAATATACTTGAGAATCCTACAATCTAAATAGCACACAAGGCTCTGCACACAGGAGGTTTGCAGTTTACAATAGACATAGGGATGTCTATAGTCTGGCATATATCACCCTGGTGGATTACTCTTTAAACAAATTTCTTAAATTGACCCAGTGTGAGTGATCATCCATTTGCAGTCTTGAATTTGCTTCGTTTTTTTTCTACCACAATAAGTCCAAGAAAAGTGTAAGAATGTAAAATAAATAACAGGTTGAATGAGCTGGTCACGCCAGATACGATATATGAAGCATTCTGAGATGTTTGGATTAACAATGTACAGCCAACCATGTGCAGTAGGTTAAAAGGTAACTGAAACTTTTCACGACTTTTGGAAGGAAAACAAGGTATAAAACTCATTAAATCCTAGCGACTTTTCACATTAGCTTCTATGTCGTTTTTTTTCTGTGGTGCAATAACAAGCCCTTTACCATCGCACTGATTATCCAGATGGAAATTTTAACCCCTCATTTAATTGCAATTTTTAAAGCCCAGTCTGCTCCCATCTTGTATTACAGTGATATTCAAAGCACGGCCCGTTGCGGCACCCTGGTCAAAAACAGGGCTGGGCTGCTGTTTACTTCACTCAGCACTAAAATTTAAAAGATGGTATATAAAAGGGCAAGCATTTGTTTAAAGGTTAAATAAAGAAAAAGAAAGGAAATAAAGTAGAGTGTCCTGCACCGCTTAACTTTAGAAACAACATCATTTTTAAGCACATCTAGCACCATACGTGTATAAATATGATAAAGTCTCTTGCAGTTTAAAAATGTAGATCTCATTCACAAGCAGAACGTTTTCACTTTAGTACATCAGATCACTGCATTGAGAAGTGTTTTTTAAATGGATAGTTTTCAAACATGATTTTAGAAACAATCATGCATCTTTCCCCCCCCCCCCCCCGGACAACAATGCCCATAGTAAACTAAGATTAAGTCAGTTGTCATGTGTACCCTTTAGGTTGTCTTGGTTATTATACATGGACAACATTATAGTTAATTAAAATCAAATACAAGCAAAGGTTATGTACATCACGCATCCTGAATTCATTTACTTTAAGATGCTCTTATATGTAATGATGAAAAAAAAGGAGGCAAAGTGAAATAAAACAATTGCCCAGGATCACACAATTTGGTCAAGTGGGGAAGCCAGGATTGATCCCAGGTTTTCTGGTTTCACATTGTGCAATCCATTACTGCCCACCCCACACCCACCTGCTGGCATCAGAGCGGTTCTCAGTCACACCACAGACCAAACTCTTGATCCCTGGGAAAATGTTTGTGAGTATCCAGGTTATATTATATTACAACCTGTCTTTTTACTTCTCGTCATTTTAAATTAGTTTTAACTAAAGAAAGAAATATTTGAATGCAAACAGAATGAATTGTTATTGCATACCGATGACATTTACATTGCAGTCTTTATTTATCTACAATAGCAGGACTGTCAATAGACGTATAATGCTAACATGTATTACACAGAAACAGCATCTGATCAGTGAAGAAATACTGATATTTGTTTCGCTCAAGGTTTGAGCTGCCATAAGTTAGGAAACAGATGGGTTAAATGCTTTGTGAGTCAGCAAACGTATAACACGACAGTTAGCGATTACACCATGTGTCCCATATTGAACATTGAGTTAATATAAGCAGGTGACAAAAGGGGCGATGCAGCGGTCTTTTCATAGTTGTTGTATCCTTTTCTACCGGAAGGTGATTTTAAGATAAAGAATTGAAATGTAGAGATTTCTTGATTTTTTCTACAGAATGCTTCTGTTGAATTGAAAGTGTAACAAAATGCTACTCTGAAGAGTACATGATGTTCACCACATTACCAAAGAGGTAATAATTCTCAAAGAATCAACATTTTGACACAAACCGAATTATGTCTGCAGCATAATAAATTAACATACCTTAACGTAAGGCAAAATATAGAACACCAAAACACTATTGGTCAATATACTGATTAATGGGAATAAAACGTTATCTGTAAAAGGGAATAAATCATACAAAGTAACGAGAAAAAAAGAGACTCCTTTACTGCCTCAGTTGCAATATCCCATGCAACCACAAAACCACCTGCCAACATCATGACCTCACTTCAATTGCTCGTCTGCACATATGAAACAATCAGCATACAATCACAGGTTCGAAATTCTATAAAAGGATGGGCGCTAAAAAAAAGATGGAAAAAGCACACAAGTGCACTCAATAACAGAATGCCAAACTGTATATTGTTATTCTGAAATCTTGCCCACTGGCAAGCAGGTTTACTCCAAAGTCCTCACTTTCATAAGTCAGCTTCCTAAGACAAAAAGCAATCCGATTCATGTTTAAATATTTTTTTTTTTTTTTTTAAATGCTGAGCTATCACATTGTTGCCACAGAAGTGAACATATGATTCCACATTCGCAACGTATATGAAGACCCAATATTACTGAGAATATTCAAATTCTCATTAGTGTCAAACCCTCCCTAAGACCAGCAATCAAATAAATGTTAAGCTGTGCATGAGTGCCGGTGAGAGGCCCAATTTGTTGCTAAAAGGTATGAGAAAACAAATCTCAGTCATAGAATCCAAACTGCAGGTCTGAATTGCGATTAACTACAGTGTAATACTGAGCCAAGCACAAACTGATTACAGAATGTGTACTTTTTAATTCTGTTTCTAAAACGGAGACAACATGTACAAGTCGCCAAGCAAAAGTAACACTTTAAAGCATTTTCCCCAACATTTTAAAGCTAAAGAGGACAAGATAATCAACTGAAGAAAAAAGTGCATAACCAGTTTCTACGGAATATTGATTGCTAAATATTTTCACAAGTTGGGTACATGCAGATCGCTTGATTGGAAACCATTCAATACAGAAAAGCATGCCATTAAAATAAATCAACTAAACACATTTTATACTAGAAACAAACATACTAATGTACAATTGCAGTTTCAGTTGATGGGCAGGATGTTCAATAGGGATCGTCTTACGTACAATAAGTCATTTGGCTATAATAAGGGGTTTTCTGTATCCGTCGAAATGCTTTTTTTTGGTAAATATTATTTTACACTGCTTTCCACAGATTACTTCATTTGCTGTTCACCATTTACACTCATAATGGGAGATGTATTTGAAGTTTCACAGGTTACGTGTGTATGTGTGGTTGCAGTACATACAAACATTTCAGCCTAGGCCACAAGGCCGGGGAGAGGAAAGCGAGTTTGACTGTGCAAGTGGTTTCAATGGCACAGACTGGTATACTTTGATTTACAAGCCGACAATCCATGTGATGTCGGAGGCTAAAATGAGCTCCAGCTCATATGATGCAACATTGAATGCACTGAACTAAAAGAAGCAGCTGCTAAGGAGAATAGAGTTCCAATTCCCAGTTTCTCAACTTGACCAAAACAGTGTGCTCCTCAGCAAATCACTTTCCATCTATGTGCCCCAGATCACTTAAAATTGTGTTTGCTTGGAAGTCAACTGTAATTACTAACACTAGCATAAAAACAAAACAAAAACAGGGCTTCAAGCCTCTTCAGTGTATGGGCCCAGGCTCGGGAACTATGCAACCAGAATCTGGAAAAACATCCCTGTCTCTGTCAGGACTGCAGCAAACGTTCTCCAATTTAAGAAAGAGTTGAAGAGATCTCTTTAAAATGGCACTACAGCACAATGCATAGAAACTACACTTGTGCTTTCAGAGCCCAACTATCACTCATTGACGGAATGCCGCCTTTTGGCAAGGGTTGTGCTATACCACAGACATACATACAAAATTAGTACTATATAAAAAACAAGAGCCCGGTGTTTACTGACAGGGCTCAGATCAAGTGTGGCATTTTAGGTCTCACTAACAAAGATAAAAAGAGTAAGTAGTATTAAATGGCCTGCCACGACGAGAGATATTCATTAAGGCATCTTGCATAAAAACATGTATGCAAATTCGCTTGATAGGAAATGTAGGTTATTAAAAGAATCCTTTAACACCATAATTCAGCTTTGTCAAGTCTATCAGGCACTGAACGTCTACCTATAATGTTAAAAATCTATATGCTCACTTGTTGACCACACAGTATGCCATTAGTTGCACATATGAAATACCTGCAGTTTAAGGGGAGTACCGCAAAAGATCAACTGGCTTCTCAATCAGAACACAACTTCCATACACATTGTAGATTATTTCCCACAATCAGCTCCTTGAATCGGAACCTACAATAAAAATGTGATGGGTTACAACATTGTCACTTCATAGATGCGCGAGACCAAAGATAGAAGCTCCTCCTCAAATATTATTGGGCAGCCACTTTCAACCTCGCTTTGTCTGTGGAAAGATCCTTTCAATTGTAATGTTTCACTTACTGTTTTTCCATTTGAAACACCTAAGCCATCCTTACCATCAGAAAACTCGTCAAACAAATCATCACCTTTCTGCTTTTTATCCACTCAATAGCAGAGGTTGCACTGTTCATGCCAAGATCATTTTATAACATGTTAACTAAAAGATGTGAGCTATCTGCTACTTACTATAAGGAATAATTTGGTGGCACTTCTCTTATCTCCTCGGTTACCACTTCTTTAGAAGCATTTCAAATGTAAATAAATATCCACTAAAATAATAACCTATATTCTATTCTCAAATTGAATCAGGATTGGTTTCTGCCCAAACGTGTTATTGGGGTATATTGCCATTTTACAACAGAAATTGAATGTGATGGAGGTTGGGAGAAAATTATCACTGAAGAATATTCCATTAAAGGCGTTTATGACATATATTGATATTAAGTCACAGTATGAGAAGTATCTTTATTCACATAATGGTCTTGCAAATCTAGCTAAACCAGGTATGTAATATAAAACATTAAAACATTGCATTTTAGTTTGAAATCTGTTTATTGAATTATTAACAAACAAGATGCAACAAGAGACGAGGCTCATGTCACAGGCCAGCGTCCACCGTATAGCTTCACATAGCATCAGGATAACCACAGAACTGAACACCCTCCCTTTCCCCCTCCTCCCCCAAGAGAAAAGCTAGAAACATTGCATTTTAGTGTTAAACTTTACAATGAAAATGTAGTGCATTATTAGTTTAACTGCATAGCCTTTTTTAAAATATGTAATCTATAACCCAGAGTTTGGCTATGTAATAGAAAGCTAGACGACCACTGGATCAACTTTAAGCCCCCAAAAAAAACACACAACTGAAAAAAGTAACCAATTTGCTTTATCGAGAAAATACAAAACGAACGTTAAGGCTCTGTAAATTGAAAGGCACGATGTCTGCTGCCATTTTCTATAGGGCGGAGAGTGTCGTTTGGACAACTGCAACGCATTCGAAATTAAAATTCACATCTCAAATCATAGCAGTGCCTCAATTTTTGTAGAAAAATGCAGAGCAGAAATGTGCCCTCTATTAAGCTGACTTACTATTTACAAAGACAGTTAAAAGTCTGCAAAAATTAATAAAGACCGTGCAGCTATAACAAAAGAGCAAGCAATGTAAAATAAAGGGTTCGTGTGCCATCGATGCTATCTATTGTGGAAACTAACAGAATGGCTTCCGTTTCTAAATCAGTCTTTTCATCGGGCTAAGCCGTTTTCCCAGCCGAACCGGATGAATTACATTGCAATGGGCTAATACTAATAAACGGATATTGTAACATGTGCATAACTGTCTAGAAGGGTTAAATTTGAAGCAGCAGCTCCCCCACACATCCCATAACAGAACACGAATATCCTGATGTCAACGCCTCCACAAAATCTTAGCGAGCACCCCGTTGTAAGCTTGATTTCATCCGCTATGAAAAGTTATCGGAGCTACAATTCTGAGTCAGGTGTCGTCATCCACAGCCGCGAAGTCTCCCAGACACCTAGCAGCACCTGAAAAGGGTTTCACGTACACCTTTACGTGCATACAGCTGAATTATCGGATGCGTGTCTATTGTTTGATATACATTACAATTGCTGCAACGTGATCATCACCAAAAAGTAGTCCAGGCACTGAAAAATAGCCGTAAATAGGGACCCTCGTAAATCAAAGTACGAAACGTGCGAGGTCATCAAAAATTCATGGAAACAAGAAGCTAGCAGTAACGAGGGGCAAACTACCAAATATGGCTAGTTTTCGACCAAAGGTGTTAAGAAGCATGCCCTGAACAACTCACCATACTAAAGAAGTACATTTGAAATGGTCAGGAGGGTGCTTATCATTAACACGAGAAACAGTGGTATAAATCGGCGAAAGAATAATAGTTAGTGGGATTCATGTAACCACCTCAGCGCAGCGCATTGACAGATATAGGTGAGGCATGTCTTTGTGTCTACTTAGCTCACTGGACGTTTCATGCTGCGTATCCATTTAAAAAAACTTAAACACAAAGGGGAGCTTGCATTACATTTTACGTATAAAAAAAAATATTAAAGTACACAACATCTATGCGAACAATATTTCTCCATTGTTATCGGGGCCTGCTAATTATTTGTTGCAGTTTATAAGGTAACTTAAGAAGTAGAGCACCAAAAATAAGTGAGTAAAAAGACCGATCTCTAAATAACTGAACTAAAGCAGTCTACTACATTGACATGCTGAAGGGCAAGGATACTGAAGATTGCACTAAAGCGTGCTTTGGGTTTGATGCATGCTCTAAATAAAAGTACAGAAATAGCACTACGGCCGGAACCGTAAATATACTTCTGCCGGGGCCGCAGCCGTGCTCCTGTCCAAGATTACCAAGAAACCTACTTTCAAAGGATTCCCTTCTTCTAGATGTTGGAATGAACGTTGCCCCGACACCTTACGTGAGAAGTAAAAAAAAAAGTATTCTTTACCCGGCAAAGCAAAAAATGCAGTCCTTCTAAATAACGCTGGCTTGATGCCAGCTCACAAGCACTATACAACTCAAAACGACGTACACTCACTATGAGTGTGTAAATATTTAAAACATATTCCACCAAGTATTGATCTATTAGAGAAGGAAGTCGTTTGCACGTTAGCGCCACCAATTCAGGCACGTTAGCGCCACCAATTCAGGCAAAGTGTATATCCGACAAATAATTCGTTTTCTTTCCCCAAACCGCTGTGGCATGGTTTCCCCCTCTCGGTCTGAAAGATGTTTGCAATTTCTCTTCAACATTTAAAATGATGCGAAAAGCTCTTCCCGTATTGAATATTAAACATTACCCAGTTTCATAAAAAACACCTTTCTATTGGTACAGGTTCAGTAAACTTATCCGAAAAGAGGCGGGCGGAACGGCAGCCTCTCTGTCGGGAAAGAGATGCGGTATCATAACGCTTGTAACACAATTAGAACTGGAAAGCAACGAGTAACAATTAATGAAATATATAAAGTGAATAAACAGCGCAAGGTCCTAAAGTAGAGTATAACCATGACCAGCTGTCAACGAGTAGGGCAGGCTTCAGAGAGACCAGGGGTCTGGAGCGAGGCTGTCGGTGCACCTGTACCCTCGATACCTACCACACTGAGCCCGAAGGCCCAAGGAAGTTGCGCAGATGGGACCCAGGCCAGGCAGGCAAGGCTTCCCAGGGAAAGGCTACTGGGATATACGAGTATTAGCTTCAGGAGCGAGTCCCATGGCAGGGCTGCTGGTTGGGTACGAAGAAGGCGAGACGGGGACGCCGGAGGTAATAGCGTGCGGGACAGAGGAGCATCGGTCGCGGCAGAGGGGTTCTCAGTGCCTGCGGGTCTGTCACAGCGGAGATTCGTGCCTCTGGGGCTGTCACAGTGGCAATCGGAGAACTGACTGCCCGAGCCGCCCACTCACCGGTCAGCAGCAGATGAGAGGGACAAGCCGGAATCTACTCTCCCACAACTTGAAGTATTTCCCTCCACAGCTCGATACTCAGAGCGGCCAACGTGAAGCGAACCATTATCCCAATGCGGACCTGCGCCAGCTGATCCCGTTACTTTCGGACAGACCTGCTCCCAATGATGAAGCGTAAGATGCACATCGGCGACCTGTCAGGGACGGACAGTGAGACTAAGAGCCAAACACGATATCGGTTTCGCTCTCCAGTGACAGCGCCCCCGTGCCTGCGTTATCGTAGTCTTAGTCTCGCTCTCAATGTTAATGACAGTTCAGCTCAAGTGTCCCGCCCTCCCCAGCATTCATCTCCAGGTAACCCCCCCCCTATCCGTTGACCCACTGCGCTCCCACCCCTGAGTTTTAGCCTCCGCACGGTACTTACCGGGCACTGGCGCCTCTCCGTCGCCCCTCCGGACCTCAGGATATTTTTCTTAATTTTTTCAAAATTTTTGGGGACCCCTGTCATCCCCGCGGGCCCCGGTAAGGTCACTACCGGCATCATATGCACCGAGTCCACCGGTCATCACTCGAAAATGGCGCCGAAAGAGCTAGAGCTCCGCATTCAAATCCGGGAGGGCGGCCCCGCCGCCCCGAGGCATGCCGGGAACGGGGGCTGCGAACTGTACGTACCCCGGCCGCGGTGGACTTTTACTGTCAATTAGGCCACTCCCTAGCAACGCCTATTTTCCAACTGTACTTAGAAAACCCTTGCCTGTCAAGAAGGCCCCTCCCTACAGCCACGCCCCTCCTCCAACTTTACGGTTAAAACCGCTGCCCTTCAAAGAAAATTCGCCTCTCAAGGAACGCCCATTCCCTCCCCGACCCTACTGTGAAAACCTTTTGACTGTCAAAACAGCAACGCCCCCATCGCCACACCCACTTTCCAAACGGCAACTGTGGAAACACCTGCCTGTCAAGGAATCCCAAAGTCCTGGAGTACGCAATCTGCGACCCACCACCTCTGAGAAGCCCGCCTACTCTTTGGTCGAGGAGATGCTGTCAACGAAACCACGCCCCCTACCGCGAGCACTCCCCCCCACCCTTTACAGTTATAGGAGTTCTAGTCAGCACAGTGAAGTGGAAGTGCGCGAGCTCTGACGCGTGCTCACTGTTCAATCAACAGAGCGAACGGTCGAACCAACCGCCAGTAACCGACCAACCGTCATAGGAAATGTCGAACATAACAACCGAGCACCGCCTCTGCCTCTCTTCGTCCCGGCCTTTCTTCAAGAACACCACAGCGATACGACGGGAAAGAACATGTGAGCAGGTCTAATGGAAACTAAATAGGATAAATGTCTCTTCCTGTAAAAGTACAAACTAACCCGAGCTTTCCAGCGCGCTGTTCTCACCTTGCATTGGTAGAGAGCTCCAAACCAAGGGGTTAGCAATAAAAAAAAGGCGTTGCAACCGCTGCCCTTGACAACTGTTGAAGTTGGATATTTCGGAAAGCGGCAAACGAGAAGGATGTAATGTTATACTGTATTCCTAAAACTGAACATGGGTATACTCGTGACTGTTTTATTAACGTGTGAAATCAGTTGCCACCCCAGTAGCCAAAACAGTAAAGTGCTTTGAACGATAATGCATTTTAGCATCCTGGCCTGTGTGTTTCTGCAAAGAAAGTATAATAATGACGTTGTGAAAGACCTCTTCAAGATACTTTTACGTCTAAAGTCTGGCCCTGTCTGTCCATTGGTTTTTGGCTCCAGTTCCATTTTTACATTCATCCTACATGCCAATCACACAGTCTACGTTCAGTATAAACAACATAAACCTTTTATAAATGCTCATAAATATCAAACATTTTTCTGTTTCTTTTTTTTACGTAGAAAGTACAATAATGTTTATGCGCAAGCAAAAGTTCCGCGCAGGGTGGATCTGCTGCCTCGGTCATGCTCCACATTTCTCTAAATAAACCATGGCAAGGTAACCTTTATTCATACTCTTATAATAACTTGTTTAGTGAGAATGCCCCAAAGTTGTCCACAGAAATAAAATGATTTGTGGTTTTCAATTTTTCGATGCTGCCAAAATCGCATATTTGATAATTCAAGTAATAGAGTAGAAATGATACACTGCCCTGACAATCGACACACTAAAGATAACTGCAGCTTTTTATTTATTAAGGTATTTTACATCACAAGACAAAAGCATAGCTTACAGTAAGCAAATTATAACGGGAAAACGAGTCATTTGCTTCCCAGTTTTAAAGCAATAGATGAGAAATGTCCCAATCGAAAGTAGATGCATGTAACTTTGTCAAGAAATCTTCCTGCTGCTCTCTCAAAATCTGCGAGATGAGTTGTCATGGGTTCAAAACCATAACTTAATGTAAAGTGCAGTTATTACTTTTATGACCATCGGGGACATCTAACACATTTCCACCGTATGAAAAATATTGGTGTAGCAAAGGGTCTAAATACAATTTTTCAACTAAATACTATCTTATTATATAATCAGTTAGTTATATAAAAAATACATTAGGTGAAAATCTATGCAAATTATTTGTGCCCATATTATGACCACCGCATTGCAAGATACATGTAGGAGTAAAAAACAGCTAAATACATTCTGGAAATACTTTCACCAACTTTGGATGATTCGGTAAAGAAACACACAAAGAGTAAAATGTACATTCATGGAATATGGAATTATGGAGAAAATTAATGCAATATTTCACGTTTCCCTGTCTGCAATAATCTTAGTACCTAAAAGAATGGGACATTCACTAGCAAGACTGAAGTTTCTAAGTAGCTTCAAAAGGGGTTCTGAACCACCTCCTTGCCAATATTATTTATATTTTGTAATTCGGTATGCTAATACATTTAAGTATTTATTACTCTTAAGTACATTTTTATGTGACTTACGCAAATTATACTGCATTCTTGAATCTCACCCACTGGTTCAGGCCTTGGCTTGATTACACTGTAAGACTGTACCAGTAGTACATGTAGTTTTGTGTTTACTTATGGATATAAATGCAGTTTTGTATGTTTATTTACTGTCATATTACCTTACCATATGACCTGCCTCCTTGAGCTGAGCATCGAGACTGGCTGTGTTCTTAAGGTGTTTCATGTTCTGGGCTTCTCTGGAAGGTTTGGTTTTCAGCGGTCACTTGTGGCAGTTGCGGACCCTCTGCCTTACCTGATGGTTAAAGGGCGTGGGCTCTCACTTTTACCCTGAATAAATTCTTCTGAGACTATCTGTTGTGCTGTGCTTACAGTCAGTAGTAAGAGGGTATTGCTTCCATCAAACTATCCTGGCCGCAAAAATGACAGGTCTGGTCGCAAACGCTGGTCTTAAATTTGACAGGTCTAGTCTTAAATTTGACAGGTCTAGTCTTAAACTTCTGGCCTTAAATTTGACAGGCCTGACAGCAAAAATGGACATGGCTGGCAGCAAACTCCTGGCCTTAAATTTGACAGGTCTGGTCGCAAACGCTGGTCTTAAATTTGACAGGTCTAGTCTTAAATTTGACAGGTCTAGTCTTAAACTTCTGGCCTTAAATTTGAGAGGCCTGACAGCAAAAATGGACAGGGCTGGGGGTTTGCAGACAGCTGCAGGGGGAACAGCTGCGGGGCAGTCCTGAGTCTCCCCAGCCCAGGGCCTGGGAGGAAGGCTATGGCATGTAGGTGTCAAAGTGGTAAAGGGTCCTCACAATCCTTCCTCTGGCAGTTCTCCCAAAATATGCTAATACAAGCCAATTATAAAATATAAACCCCAGCCACCAAGGAGCTTTGAGATGCGAAAAAGACAGGTGTCCTGTAGAGCCAAAGCTTCCCATGAGAACCTGAAACAGGGTGTCAGCTGGTAGGATGTAATTCACACAAACCCAAAGCCCCTGGTCCCAATTTTGACAGGCTAGTCCCAAATTGACAAGGCTGGTTAGAAATTTGACAGCTCTGGCAGGAAAAAACACTGGCCTTAAAAAAAAGACAGGTGGTGTGTTTAGGATTGGAGCTAGACCCTGTTCCCGGGCTCCCTACTTCCCAGGAGGAGGTGTCACGCAGTTGTGAAGAGTTTTGGGGATGGCCACCCAAGCCCCCAAAGTAATAAATGCTGTACTGGTTATACTGTACAAGGATAGAAAAAAAGGTTCCCATCCAAAGACCTCCAGGACATTGTTCTAAACACTCCTCAAGTCATAAAGGGTGTGGGGGGCTTCTAATTAGCCTGCTAGGACCAGTATAAAAGGGCCCCTTTGTGGTAAATATTCTTTTACCTGGACTGAATTTCATACGGAATCTTAAATAAAACAGCTCAGAATAATAAGAGGCAGAATCCGTGGTATAAGAGGTTTCTGAATGGGCTTTATTCCAAAATGGCCGACTCGAGTCGCGGCCTTCAGGTTCCGTCACCACGGGGGTTCAGGAAGTGAAGTACAACATTTTATTGACAGGAAATTGCTTTTATAGATCATACATTACAATGAAACCAATGTAGAAGGCGTAACAATTGATAAGAGAAACGATGCTATAAGCGCGTAACCGAAAATGGGCGTAATAAGGAATAAAAAGAAACATGATTGGTCATGATGTTGTGCATAGGTGGATCTATAAGATAATACTTGGCATAGATGCGCGCGCAGCAGCATGACGTGTAATTGACGTGTAACTAGGGGGTGAAGGGGACTTGACATTTAGCTCTACATGTGGAGACAAAAAGTCTAGGGGGTCAAGTCAACCTAATCCCAAATCATATCTAACATCCTATGTTTAAAGAACTATGTTATCCACAAGGAAGGACTCTCGGACAGAATCTATTCTATACTGACTGTGTGTGTGCGTGTACAAGCGTCTAAGTGTCTATATGAGATGCGAGAGGCAGAAACTTTCCATGGCAACAGGGCTATGATTTACTTGCATGAGGACAGAAAGGCCGAGCCCTTTGCTTGGGAGCTGAAGGAAATGTTTACCTAAACTACTAGACAGGAATGCATCGGCTGAGGAGCAAAGTAGATAATTCGAAGGTGAAATACAGCTTCTTGGCAGGCAGACGAAACTGGCCGAGGCAGGCACCGTTAGCTGCACAGGGAGTAGGACAAAGTTCATGGATACAGATGCGAGCTCAAGCTGAAGCTGTCAGAGGCAGAGAGCAGGGAAAGGCTTGAGGACAGAATCGGGCCTACTCTGCCTGAACTGCAAAGATGGAGTAACTTTAGCCATATAAAGTCGGTGGCCTTTCATACTTAGGAATTGAATATCCAGCCCATTGATGGCGGATCTGACAGAGGACATGTTGATGGTGGACGCACATGTGTTTGCGTCTTCGAAACTGGAACTGGAGGGAAACATACATGTGTTTGTAACATGCCCATAGAACCGTTGGGGTCCAAGATAGGGGACATAACTGATCAGGAAAATCCACATTTCCACATTCCCTCCTTGTCCCCTACTTGCCCTTCAAGAGATATCGATCTTCATTAATCCATCGATTTGCTCATGGAGCATCATTTCTTCTTCTTTCTTCTTCCGGGATTTTGAACGGAAACCTTGATGTGGAATACACGATGTGGCACACAGACCACAAATCGCTGGTCCACATTGCAGGCATAAGCAGCAACTGAATAGTATAAGAAGGCCAATACCTAGGAAGGACAGAACTCTCCATCCCCAGGCTGATATCACACTCCAAAACCACCCGGACCACGTCCAAGTGCCTGGATTCTCGTGTATCTGGCTCACAATCTTATGAAGGCGTGTTATAGCTTTATATACAGATGGCGAATTTTTTGGTATGAATATACAGCAACTGGATCCGATGACCCTACAAGCTCCGCCCCTATCGGCCAGGATGACGTCAAGGACAAGACGATTCTGAAGAACAACAATTCTCATCACTGATTGCTCCTCTGTCAGATTGCCTAGGGCGGCTATAGTCTCATTCACTACAGCTTCAAGAGTCTTGGTTAGCCTACGTATCAGCTTACTATTTGAAATTGTACCTATATAGGGAAAGATCCCTTTATTGAAATCTACATACTTGTCCCATGCCGTCTCAGTATAATCGACAACTGGGAGATCTCTTCGCTCTCTATTGTGTACTAAATGAATATTTCGATAATAATCAGGAGGAGCTAGGAAAACAGGTGGCAAAAGGAATGCTATGTAACAGGTACCATCCCAATCTAGAGGCAGACGCATATATGCGGTCTGACCACATATAAAGTAGGAATGGCGAGAAGCTCTAAATGAAGATTTACCTTGATCACTATATTCTACTGTAGTAACGCATTTGCTATGGCCCATATGTATGGAACCAACTTTTCTTACACATAATTCACCCTTAACTGGAAATACTGACATAGTGGGCAGAATTAGTTCAACTTCGGATTCGACATTCAGAATCATAAGATTAGGTGTAAAATTACCTAATCCATACACTTCATTTTCTAGATCAGTTCCTGTTCTACTGGGGTGACCCTCCTTATCAGGGTAACAGACTTTGAATAAAACTAGATTCAGATTTCCCCATATCCAATGGTATTGATAAACTGCTGTGTCTGAGTCTATGGAATTCAGTAAACTAAACCATGCTCCACAGGAGCCATTATGTGTGAACGGATGGGGGAAAAAAGGCAGAACTCCTTTGTTATTCTGATAGGGAGGGAGTCGGCCACACACCCAACAATTAGTGGCATTACTAGTCTGATGGGAATGATGTAACATACTAATGAAAGTGTTATTACGCAGCGCAAGTCTATAAGATAATTCATGTGGGGGTAGATCACTAAAAGAATGTTCGTCAGTTATATTAAAAATATGTTTAGAAACAGGATAATACATATGCAACAATATACTTGCAGTAATTATTATAAAACTCAAGAAAAACAAAATTAATAATGTCACTATACAGTGGCTACGCAGTGCTTTACAGTATGTATGTCGTTTCAACATTGTTCTTGATTGTTCATGATTCAGACCTAAGGGATACATGTCGGGACAGATTCAACCGCTTCACCTAGGAGAGGACTTAAACAATCAAATCGTCCGACGGCCTGGGTCTAAGTTTTAGTTTGTAGAGGTCCGTGCTACTGGCCTCAGCCAGAGGTAACTTTGAGTCAATGGGTGAAGACACACGAGGAGGACTGTTTATATCTGAAGGAAGTCCATGAAATTTCTTGATGTGGCTTGAATGGATCCAACCTTTTCTTCCTTCGATCTTCACGGCTGTCCTTGTGGTCAGCAGGACTAGCTTGGGTGCCTTCCACCTCGGCTCCAGTTGGGTCTTTCTGTCAAAGTTCCTCACAAGGACATAATCACCCGGGATTACGTCATGGGGTTTCACCTCAGTGTTGTCAGGAAAAGCTGCAGCTACCTGTGAACGACAAGATTGTAGTGCAGACATCAAGGAAGCCAGGTAATCTGTCAGCATATTACAATCAACATCAGTTATTTTACGGGGTATAGGCGTCCCCCACATATTCGGTGGTCTGCCGAAGATCACCTCATACGGGGATAGCCCTGTTCGAGAGTGTGCTACCATTCTTATGTAAAATAGTGCAACTGGTAAGGCTACTATCCAGTCAACACCTTTCTCCTGACATATTTTTGACAGTCTGATTTTCAAAATTTGATTATGTCGTTCCACGAGACCTGCTGCCTCGGGGTGTCGGACACAATGAAACTTCCACTGATATCCCAGCAAAAGTGAAACATGTTTCATTAATTCCGATGAGAAAGGCTGGCCGTTATCTGAATATACAACACGTGGTAAACCGTACCGTGGGAAGAATTCTCGAACTAGCTGCTTGGCAGTGGTCGGGGCAGTGTAATCTGATACTGGGTACGCTTCAGTCCATCGGGAAAGAGCGCAGACAACTACAAGAACATATTTGAATCCTCGACATCGTTCCATCTGGATATAATCCATCTGGAGGGCTTCGAAAGGATGATCAGGAGGCTGAAATCCACCCTGTTCTACGGGAACACTTTTTCCTGGGTTGAACTGACAACATATCATACAGGTACGGACTTTTTGTTTAGCTGCTGCTCGTAAATGTTTATTGAACCAAATGTGTTGAATGCTATCTAGCATAGCTTTCTCTCCTAAGTGCGCCGGACTGTGAATTGTAGCTATAATGGCTTGGACCATAGAGTCAGGAAGAAACCATACAGATTTCTCCTTTGTCACCCATCCCTGATCTGTCTGGATCCCTCCTAGTTCAGTCCATTTCTTTATTTCTTCTGTTGTGGCATGTGACTGTATGTCAATTATATCAAGTGCGGGATCCTTAATTGTCATACACTGTGTTGGTGTCGGGACTATTGGCTTTGTCATGTCGGATGTGCGAGTCTGAGCAGTCTGTTTAGCTGTTCTGTCAGCTAAATCATTGCCTTGAGAAATGATATCAGTAACCTTCGTGTGTGCTTTACATTTCATAATCGATATAGCTGTGGGCAGATGGATTGCGTCTAACAACGCATGAATGAGAGACCCATGCTGAATATGGGTCCCATGAGAAGTTAAATAACCCCTCTCTCGCCAAAGCACCCCGAAGTCATGTACAACTCCGAATGCATAACGTGAATCAGTGTATATGTTAACTTTCTTATTTGTGGCTTGAATACAGGCTTGTGTTAGAGCAACAAGTTCCGCTGCTTGGGCTGACAAAGTATCTATACAGTTTGTTTCAATAACTTCAGTGTCTGTTGTGACTGCATACGCGGCCACTAAATTTCCTGTACTTGTTCTCATGCACGATCCATCTACATACAACGTCAGGTCTGGATCTAACAATGGAACGTCTGTTAAGTCTTGTCTGGGTTTCGTCTTTATTTCAATAACTTCAACACAATCATGAGCTAGCGGGTCTGTTCCAATTACAGGTAAAAGTGTAGCAGGATTCAATGTATTACAACGTCGGATCGCTATGTGTGGCTGAAACAATGTCAGTTCATAACCGGTAAGTCTTGCTATGGTCAAGTGTTGTGTTTGCGTTCGGTTCACAAGGACTTCTACTGCATGTGGTACTTGTACTGTCAATGGATGTCCTAACACTATGGCATCGCTTTGTCTGATTGCTAAAGCTGTTGCTGCCACTGATTTCAGGCACGCAGGCAAAGCCTGAGCTACGGGATCTAATGTACTGGAAAAATAAGCACATGGCTTGCGTGATCCTGCTTGTTCCTGAGTGAGTACTGACAAGGCAGTACCTTCGCGTTCTGTAACAAAGAGTGTAAAATGTTTGCTGTAACATGGTGTCGCTAAAACAGGTGCTTGACATAAAGCTTTCTTTAAGCTTTCAAAAGCTTGTGTGTGTTCCTGGGTCCAAGGGAGGACAGTCGATGTGGCTGCCTCCTGTGTTGTCAACTGAATGAGTGGTTTTGCTAGAAATGCGTACTGAGGGATCCACTGCCTACAATATGAAGTGAGGCCTATAAAAGCCCGCACCTCCTTTTGTGTCTTGGGTATTGACATGTTAGCAATTAACTGAATGCGATCTGGTGTAAGCTGCCTTCCCTCCTTGGACAGCGAGTGACCAAGATAAATAACTCGCTGGACACAGAATTGCAGCTTAGAAGGAGACACCTTGTGCCCCTTGTCGGCTAGAAAATGTAAAACTGTCAGAGAAGCCTTTTCACATTCGGGTTCGCTTCTTGCGGTGATCAGCAGATCATCGACATATTGAAGCAGTGCAGTATTAACTGGCATGTGGATACTGTCAAGTTCTCGTTTCAGTGCTTGGCTATAGATGCTGGGGCTTTCTGTGAATCCTTGAGGTGCGCGTGAGAATTTAAAACTGCGCCCATTTAAACTGAATCCGAACAAATATTGACTGTCCGGATCTATGGGGACGCTGAAAAAGGCATTCTTGAGATCAATTACAGTAAAGAATGTTGCTTCGGAATCAATGGCTGTCAATAATGATGAGATATCGGGGACCACAGGAAATTGTGGCACAATGCATTTGTTTAATTCGCGTAAATCAATAACCAATCGATACACTGGCGGGGCTGTAGGATCTGTTCGTTTAAGAATCGGAATTATCGGTGAATTACATACATTGGAGTCTGTTTCTACAACTACTCCTTGGGCAATTAGCTCGTCAATGATTTTCAGCAAAGCCACTACAGCATCTTGCGGTAACTTGTATTGTCGCATTCGTGGTAGTACCACTCCTGCCTTTAATGTGACTCGGTATGGTGTAATGTTCATGCAACAAACATCAGTAGAGCCTTGTGCCCATAGATGTGCTGGTAAAGTCTGTAATCGGTGATCCATGTCTCTGGATACGTAATGACCTTTAAAATCACGTAAAAACAATCGTACTCCTTCCGGAGAACAACAGATAATGGCCCCTAGGGCTTTTAATGTCTTTATACCTAACAAGTTTTCTGGACAAGATTTGGTAAGCAATAAATCTGTGGTTCGTGTCAAGGGACCAATCGTAAGTGGAAGTGGCTGTGATACCTCATTAACAATAGGCTTTCCTGAAAAACCAAGGGAAACATTTTGAGAGCCTGAGAGGGGTGCCCCTGGAACTTCACTACGTTTTATTGTAGTTCGACTTGCCCCTGTATCGAGTAAGAATTTTCTATCTTGACCTAATAATTCACTATGTACATAAGGTCCTTCTTGATCTACAGGAATCTCAATAAGGGGTAAGTCAACTTCCCTCTCTAGGCTAGTTCATGCGTAACGCTGATACTCAGGATATTCATACTGTGCAGTCTGATACATTTGTCGTGTTGTGGTTTGTGTGGCAGCAGCAGGCATCGGTGGTGCAGCTGGCACAAACTGTATGGATTGTTGTGAGGCTGGCATAGACTGTTGCTGAGCTGGCATGGACTGTCCATGCTGCGTAGCTCCTTGTTCATTCTGATCCTGTCTGAGTGGTCGTGGTCTTTCTTTTGCAATACCTATAGCTATATTACGCTTCAGGACTTGACAATCGTGTACATAATGGCCTAGTTGTTTACAGTAATTGCATGTTCCCTTTACAGGAACTGCTGAATCTCCGGAATGTGTCACACCCTTTTTGTGACCATCCGCTGGTACTGTCTGGGAAACTAGCATTTTCATTTTTGTATCCTTCATACGTCTTTGTTCGTGTTCTTGTTCATCTCTAATTCTATTGTGATGATACTGTAACATTTGTAGCATTTGTGACGGAGTGTTACTTTGCCAGGTACTCTCGAATTTCAATATTCTATTCTTCACTGGAGGCAATGCATTTTCCACTAATTTTGTCACAAATAAATGTGGATACGACTCACTACTTGCTTTTATACCACTATTTACACCAAAACATTTTTCAAATCGGGCATAATAATCACTTGTGTCTTCATCATGCTTTTGTTTACAGGCTGAGATTGCACCCCAATCTTCCTTTTTCGTAGTTAATAAACGTGGCAGTACTTGTACTAGTAAACCTGGTAATGCTTTAACTTTATCCCCGAGCCCTGAACCTGCAGTTCGGGCCCTTTCCTCTGCTTCTAATGCTGTCCAATCTATTTTTTGGTCTCCCACCTCCCACTCTTTTTCTTTCAGCTTTTCATAAATGCCAGCAGGCATTAGCACCTTTAATATCGTCATAATATCAGGATAGGTATACTCTCCCATCAGTAACATGTCTTTAATTTCTCGGTGAAAACCCGCTGGGTCTTTGTCATGACTCGGTACTACTTTCTTCATTTCTAACAATTCAATTTTTGTTATGGGTGTGTATACAAATACACGGTGAAACTGATTGTCTTCGCCTTTTATTGGGTGCACTTCTCGTAAGGGATTTTGTCTATCCATGTAATACGGCATTCTTTCCTTGCTGGGCAGCGAGAAAGGATCTGGGCTTACAAAAAGGACGTACTGTTTACGTGACACTAATATTTCTTTAATCAACTTGTTACTAGAACCTCTCCATCTATTCGTGAGTAGTTCCGTTAATATATCAGGTAAAGGACCAGTATCAGCATGTTGGCTCTTATATAATATAAGGAGTTGCTGAATCATATAGATTCCAGCTAAACGTTGTTCATCTGGACTGAGGTTAAAAAACGTGTGTGCTACGGTCTCATCACCGTATTTTCCAGGACTGTCAATCCAGTGGACGGCTGATCTGGCTAATTCTTGCTCATCCATGGAATCGAGGAGGTGGTAACCCCTTCGTTCTCGGAGTATTTTATCTGCGGCTTGAAACAGATGCTCAGGAGACTTCAGATTTATTATTGGCGTCGGATACGTTCTGCTATTATTTGGACATACCGAGTGTATTTGATCAGAAAAACATCTAGTATTATTACAGGATCTTCCTCTACCTACATAGGCTATGGTCTCTGACTGTCTTACGGAATCCCCTGATTCGGACACTTCATCTTGCTCGAACTCGTCTGTTTCCAATCTTTCTTCATGAATACGTTCTATTTCTTTACGGATCTTTCGGCACATGGCTATTATACAATTTTGCTTATCGTGTCTCCCTTCTGATATATTCTGGCTCCATCTTGTAAGAATAAGCATGGCATTTGGGTCTACCCCCGGTCGGTCTTGATTTCTGATCACACAGTTTATGAGGAAACGTAACAGTTCCCCCTGTATCTCTACTTTCTGGAATTCCATAGCTCTATTAATACATTCTGGATCTCGCCCTGTTTGAACAAAATGGTATATTTTATCTAGATGCGCAGTCATTCCTGGTAATTTCGCTAAATACCCTGCGGCTCGTCTAATGCGTAATGATGCCAGAACCATTTCGTCCTCTTTACCGACCACCGGGTCATATCTACAATCTATAAGAAGTTCCTTAAGCGCACGTTCACTTACGAATTTGGGTGTACGTGAATGCGCTGACTCTTGAAAAACAAGTTTATTTATTCTAGGTGGCGTAAAAGTATTGCTAGCACCTCCCGTGGCCCCATCTGGGGCGTCGGGTGTGAATGGATTCGTCGAACGTGACACAGCAACTATAGGTGTGGACACCACTGTAGAATCGGTTGCGGAGACAGATGCGGAAACAGATGTGCTTGCCGAAGCTTGTATCGGGACTTGCTGTTGCACAGGGACAGATACCTGATCCTGACGTTGAACCCCCCCCGGCAGACGGTCTATGCGGTGCGGGGTTAGCATACTCGGGAGCTGCGTCATCTAAATATGAGGAAAGAAAAACATCTTCTGCGGTTCTGGGATGTCCTTTAGGATGTACCTTAATTGGAAATAATGGGGGTGGCAAGTCTTTCGGTATCTCTGGAGCAGCTTTAGGTAATCCTTCGGCTAGAAGGGGATACATACCATTCATAAGGGCATTTCTTTGTCTATCTATTTGTTCTGACTTCACTCTGATACCTTCCTCAATTAATAGATTTTCTTGAACTTTATTTGAACTTTCTTTACTCTTCTCTTCTTGTCTACGTGCTTTTTCTGTACGTCTATGAGATTCTTTACGCCATAACTCAACAGCGTCTTTCTGTGACTGTCTGACCTTTCTTTTCCATAATTCTTCCTCGACTTTCATGATGCACTCTGCATCCCAGGTTCCCGCTGCGGGCCACCTTTGACTTTCTGGCAATCCTTTGGTATAATCTACCCATAAATCAAGAAATAATATGGCATCTAAGCCATGCTTGTGATACATAAAGTGCCCTGGAGTGTCCCTAGGAGGAATAGGGACTGCTTCTTCAAGCACCCCTTTTCTAGTAGTAATCTGTCTTAACTTCGAAAAGAGCGGCATATTGACAACTGATCTGATACCTGGTCTTGAACACACTTAATACGAAAAACACAATAATGAACAATCACTCATACCACAATATGCAAGACTTTAACACATTAAACATTAAACATTAAAACATTATTAAAAAAATGACCAACAATGATGACAGTCTGCATAACTAATCACCAAGCAGAATTCTCGACAATAACTAGATACTTCGGAATACTTGATATACTGCTAAACAGTACATATACACTGCTAAACAGTGCAGACCGGATTTGTGTACCCAAATCCGTCTTGACCGGCACAACCTATGTGCGCGTCAACACGCCTCCCCGGCGATGGTACTCACCGGGTAGCTCCTTGAAACGGAAGGCCTCGGAGAATGGACTGGACTCGATGACTGTGGACATCGGACCCTCTGGACATCGGGACTTCGAAAACCTGGTGGGCCTCTGTATACCTCGGATCTTGCTCTCTCAGCTAGGCTCTGGTCGGGATACTTCGCACTTCTCACCGCCTCGTCTGGGTTGATCGCAGCCTCAGTCGCCCCCGCTTGACCGGAGGGAGCTACAGGAAATCCTGCTGGTACGCGTTATGGTCCGTCCAGCTGTGGCAGGAGACCGGGCCTGCAACGCACCGCCGGCGCGTGAGATGAGAAAGTGTCCCTGTTCGGGCGCCATTATGTGGTAAATATTCTTTTACCTGGACTGAATTTCATACGGAATCTTAAATAAAACAGCTCAGAATAATAAGAGGCAGAATCCGTGGTATAAGAGGTTTCTGAATGGGCTTTATTCCAAAATGGCCGACTCGAGTCGCGGCCTTCAGGTTCCGTCACCACGGGGGTTCAGGAAGTGAAGTACAACATTTTATTGACAGGAAATTGCTTTTATAGATCATACATTACAATGAAACCAATGTAGAAGGCGTAACAATTGATAAGAGAAACGATGCTATAAGCGCGTAACCGAAAATGGGCGTAATAAGGAATAAAAAGAAACATGATTGGTCATGATGTTGTGCATAGGTGGATCTATAAGATAATACTTGGCATAGATGCGCGCGCAGCAGCATGACGTGTAATTGACGTGTAACTAGGGGGTGAAGGGGACTTGACATTTAGCTCTACATGTGGAGACAAAAAGTCTAGGAGGTCAAGTCAACCTAATCCCAAATCATATCTAACATCCTATGTTTAAAGAACTATGTTATCCACAAGGAAGGACTCTCGGACAGAATCTATTCTATACTGACTGTGTGTGTGCGTGTACAAGCGTCTAAGTGTCTATATGAGATGCGAGAGGCAGAAACTTTCCATGGCAACAGGGCTATGATTTACTTGCATGAGGACAGAAAGGCCGAGCCCTTTGCTTGGGAGCTGAAGGAAATGTTTACCTAAACTACTAGACAGGAATGCATCGGCTGAGGAGCAAAGTAGATAATTCGAAGGTGAAATACAGCTTCTTGGCAGGCAGACGAAACTGGCCGAGGCAGGCACCGTTAGCTGCACAGGGAGTAGGACAAAGTTCATGGATACAGATGCGAGCTCAAGCTGAAGCTGTCAGAGGCAGAGAGCAGGGAAAGGCTTGAGGACAGAATCGGGCCTACTCTGCCTGAACTGCAAAGATGGAGTAACTTTAGCCATATAAAGTCGGTGGCCTTTCATACTTAGGAATTGAATATCCAGCCCATTGATGGCGGATCTGACAGAGGACATGTTGATGGTGGACGCACATGTGTTTGCGTCTTCGAAACTGGAACTGGAGGGAAACATACATGTGTTTGTAACATGCCCATAGAACCGTTGGGGTCCAAGATAGGGGACATAACTGATCAGGAAAATCCACATTTCCACACCTTAAGGAACACTGTCAAACACCCATTCAAAAAACCCTTGAAGAGCGACTGGCGTGGATTGCTCTGCTGCACCTTGTGGATTTCTGCAACAACAACCCTTCAAAAACCTTTGGGAGTGACAGGCCTGGATTGCTTTGCTACACCTTGTGGATTTTTTGACCCAGCACCTATTCAAAACCCTTGGGAGTGACTGGCCTGGATTGTCTTGGAGGTACAGAGCCAACCCTTGAAACTTAAGGCAAGAATGGAGCTGAGCAACTTCTCCCAGATTGAAGCCGCCTGTCAACATGTAAATGAGGTAAATAAAGGATGACGCAAATTATGTATTAGGGTGTATATGCAGGTTTAAAAAAAAGGTGTACTTTTAAAAAAAATGCTAAATAGTACTATGTAGGTTGGATTGTAAACTGTTAATCTTTAAGTCTATGTGTTGTGTTTAATGGTGACACTGAAGTTTTTTACAAGACGTGAAATACAATGTAAATGTGTTTAAAGTGAATAAAGGTTTTGTTGAGGCGCTTAGAGCTGTGTGTTTGTAGGTATTTAATGTTAATGGGGCTGGGTGTAGGGTAGAGTTTTCAGGGTTTGTATTTAAGGGGCATAATGTTGTAGGCCTTAGGAGGGTACCTGCAGAGGGGTAATGTGTATTTTACAGAGCCTAGAAACATTTAAACAAGCTGTTATACATTTAATGGCAATAAAATGTTAGAGGCTACTGCTGCTTTAAGTGTGGTTGGGCACAAATATGTAATGTACAGTTCAAAATAAATAAAGCCTTTTTTTTTGTACTCACCAAGCCGCTGTTTTGAGGGGTAGAAGTAGGGGTCTGTAGCCGTGCAGGAGACCCTGAGTTGGAGGGGTCCATGGTTCCTGGGTGGCTCAGGGTCCTTGAGTGCCTCGTTTTAAAAAAACACCCCAAAGAGACCTAACGTTGTTGGAGTTGCTGGCTCTGATCATGGGCAGGGCGCGGCGGGTCCTGGTGGGCTCAGTGCCCCAGCATGCGGTGTTTGCCGCTTTTTGTTTAAAAAAAATTAACCCCGAGCCCGCTTCTCCAGGGCGCTGCTCGGGGATGAGGGGTCCTGGCGCTGGTGTCTGTGTGGGGCTCCGGGCCCCGAATGCTGTCTTTGCGCTGCTCTGGGTGTGTGGGCAGGGCTCGGCGGGTCCTGGTGGGCTCCGTGCCCCAGCATGCGGTGTTTGCCGCTTTTTAAAAAAAAAAAAATAACCCGAGCCCGCTTGAGGAAAGCGCGGCTTGGGCATGAGGGGGCCTGGCGATGGTGTCCTTGGGGGCTGGGCTGGGTCCTGGGGTATTTTCAAACGGCCCCCACATGGATCCCCATGTGGAGAAGTGTGGCTCAATGATTAGAGCGGCAGACCCTGATGCAGAGGTCTAGCCCGGGACCAGAGTTCAATTCCCCGCCTCGGCGGGTCTTGGGCTCAAAAATTCCACGGACCAGATAATTCTCGCCTTGGTGCCATTCCAATCATGAAGTCCCACTCTGCAACTCTGGGCAATAGCTTGCTTAATCTCCACAACGGCCCCCACAACGCTAAGGATGCCTGGCCTCCACCTTGGGGGTGCCCAGGAGTGGACGCCTCACAGGGAAAGCCAGGATGGGTTCCACAGCGGTATTCGTACAAGCGCCTTGAGACCCTTGCGGGTGAGTAGTGCGCTATACAAGTATCAATTTACATTTTACAGCAGCGACAGCATGGCTGCTGGCCGCTTCTCCGGGACTGCTGGGGCATGGACCGCCCCCTTCAGTGATGTCACCAATGCATCACTGAAGGGGCGGCCCTTGCCCCAGCAGCCCCTGTGTATGTTTTTTTTTCTTTATTGATACCCCCAGAGCCCTCTTGAGGAAGGCGCTGCTCTGGGGTGAGGGGGCCTGGCTCTGCTGTCCGTTGGGGCTCCGGGCCCCGAATGTTGAGTTTTGTTTATTTTGTTTTTAAACGTCCTTTTAAAACTGCAAGAACTACAAAGAATATGGGGGGGGTGGGGGTGTGTGTGCGTGTGTGTGTGTGGTTGCACCCCTCTTAACAGTTTTTAAAATGCCTACAAGAATTGTTTGAAATTGTAATGCCTTGTTTATGAAAGGTGTATAAAAACCGGTGCTTCTATTTAATGTTTAATACAGATGCAAGACCCTGCAAATGCAGCAGTTACATGTGTACCCCTGGCGCTGGACACCGCTGTAATAACTAGCAACCCAGTACAGTTGACAACACCGCAGCCAGGTATATATATTAGGAGTTGTGTAGTTCTACGTACTTTTGTAAACCAATAACGCATAAGTTCTCTTTTTTCTAATATGGTTCTCATGTATGTATGATTTTACAGCTTATGATCCCGACCTACAACAAGTTTTTGAAGAGCTATTGGTGTACATCGAGGCTCAAGGAGCTATGAACACTGTGCAAAACACTACAGTTCCTACAAGTAAATAAAAAGACCGCTGTTATTTAAACTGTCTAAGGCGCTAGGGAGCTGTCGGGGCAGGCCAGAGTTCTGAGGGAGTATAGGAGGACTCCGCCGAAAGATGCCTAATGTTGGGTATTATGTTTCTTTACAGGGGCCCCTACATTATGCCAGGACGGCGACACGTGCCAAGAGGCGGCGCAGCGTTCAAAAGAAAGCCCTTTGAAGAGGAAAGCTTCAACTTCTAAAGTGGGACTCTTGTCAAATAAAGGAGCTGCAAAAAGACCTCTACCAGGTGTGTTTGTTACAAAAGGGTGTGAAAAGTACTAGCGGTGTTACAGACTCTCAAGCAGAAGGGTACAACGGCTTGTAGTAATGCCTATATAAAAAGGTGGCTGTGTAGAACTCAGGATGGTGTTGACTGCATGTGTTGTTTATGTTATATTCTGTTTATATTTTAGAAGCGTCTCAGAAACATGCGACTGATGGGTGGTCGGCGCAGCCCTTAAGGGACATAACAGTCGTCCAGAACAACAGAAGCGGCGCAAAAGGCGTGAGTTGGAGTGTACGCCAGGAGAAACTCTCTACGTACTACACCCCAAACAACAGGTTGAACATTCTGCACAGGGGCGGGGTCAACACTGGCGGAGTGCTTACAAGCACAGATAACAAAGGGGCGGGTCTGTGCAAAACAGCTACAAAGGGTCTGAGCCCTCTCAGGGTATTAAAAGGGAAAGGTGTCTCAATCACAGACCTCATTAAGAAGGAACATAGACACTCTGAGAACCGACCCAACCCTTTAAAACGTGTGAAGTCCATCAAGGTATTCACAGAGCCCCAATCCGAGCCCTTAAACCTCAAGAAGACAGCGCAGGTGCTCCCAGAGGTCCAAGCCACGCTCTTAAGCCCTGAGAAGAAGAACCCGAGGACCCCTGAGCCCCAAGATAGCCCCTTAGACTTATCTGTAAAAAAGGATGCTAAGCCCCTGAATGAGGTCTATACACCCAAGAGACCCATGGCCGCGATAGATGTACCGGCGGGTGTAGAAGAGGTGGCGCCGCCGCAACCCCCTAAAACAACGCGCCTCAAGAAAATATCTGAAACTGAAACCGGGGGTCCCTAAGTTGCAGATAGCCGCGGTCCTCAGCAACCCTGAGGCTGCGGTGGTGCCACCCTGCGTCCTGAAACCCCAGACATTGGCAAATCAAATAACTGTCCCTGTAGAGGTGCACGCCCCTGAGCAGACGCCAAAGCCATTTGTAAGTGTTCAGGCCCAGCCAAGGGTCTCAACAGTGGATAATACGCATCCCCTAGAAGGTCCTTCTAGCACGGATACCTACGCACTCACGCTGATGAGGGGGTTGGTAGACAGCATAGGTAGAACCCCAGAAGAGGCGTACCAAGGGTCTTTGAGCACAGAGGGTTTACAGAACACCGGTAACCAGGCACAACACCCTAACACAGACATTTCAGCGAGGCCCCAGGATTACAACAACAACTCCTCACAATCCTCATACCCTTTGTCCCCTGGTACCCCACCGGGAGCATATGACCCTACCAGCCCCACGGCCATCCCCTTGTACAGTCCTGTGTCCAGCCCCGTGGCCATCCCCGTGTACAGGCATGTGTCCAGCCCCGCTGACATACCCGTGTACAGCCCTGTTTCCAGCCCCGCGCCCGCTATTGGCAGTATAGATGGTGCTGCGGAGTTGCCGCCATTTATAAGACCGCGCAAGGTGTGCCCCCCTAAGCAGGGACAAGATGTGTCTGTAAACGCAGAAGATGTATTCAAGGCTCATGTAAAAGAGATGCAGATGGCTGTTCGAAAATTAAGGCGTCAGGGGAGCCGCGCAATCATAAGAATGGATATGGGGTTTTCCAAGCTCTGTAACAAGAGGGAGGCCCAACATCTGATCGCGGCAAGGACTGGGCTGTGTAAAAATGGGGTCATACAGATGTGTCAGACAACTGTGGCCGACATACATGGTATACAATGGTGACTAAGACAAGACCCGCCCCTAAAGACCCCCACAGCGACTGGTGCTAATAAGCGGCCTCTAAAATATAGCCGTCAGGTCCAGAGGTTAGTGACAAAGTCTGTACGCTTCTTAAAACTGCTCAAGCAGCGCCCATCTGCTGCCCCACACCCCCTCAGACAAGACCCCACTGTTTCCCCACATCCCCTCAGACAAGACCCCGCTGTTTCCCTAAACCCCTTCAAACAAGGTACCGCAGCTTCAACAGCAACGCCTGAAACACTTAAACCAACACTTCACCACCGACAATACATAGGGTCAGGGTCTAAAATACCGAGGGTCGGCCATTTGAAGGGGGTAGGGGGGCTGGCTTTAAAACTCCAAACACCACAGCATTCAGAAGGACCTAGGGGTGGAACTGTAGCGGCGGCCTCCATGAACAAGGCGACCAATGATACCGGCCTACCTGTTCAGATAGGCGGGGGTTTTGTATCTAGAAAAGCCTGGGCCCGTAAAAAAAAACAAAAGTGGCTTAATAGTACAAAGCAACGACGGCTTTTAATACATAAGCTGAAGAAGGCTCGAATATGCGCTACCCGCAGGTTTACAAGGACCCCTGAGACAGATCCCACCCGACCCCCCAAAATGACACATCAGAGAACACCTCCACAAATCACACTCCTACTGATGAGGGACCTGAGCCCTTGTTTTTAGAGAGTGTTAGAAGTTACACTCGCGAAGTAGAGTGGTTTAGGGCCGTAGAACACTATGAGGAGTTTAGATTTGTTAACCTACACCAAATAACATCAACCACTCACGGTGTTCTAGCTATACATCAGGCTGTGCAGGCGCTCATAGAAAGGTTGTTACACGATGTGGGGCCTAATGACTTTTTCCAACGCCGCTTCCAGGGGCAGGGTTTTGACACTCCTTTGTTCATCAGGCGGAAGACCCAAGATGTTTTTGACGCTGTGCAATTTTTAGAAAACCTCTCAAGGCTTTTACAGAGTAAGGCTGAACTAGTCGCCTATGGCACTTTTAGAGTCATAGCCCTTATTGTACGGGGGCGTGAGGGGGGGAGGTGTTTCCAGACCCTTAAAGAGCATACTATACAGTAAACTAATTGGTAAGAAACAGAGGTGGCTGCTCAACTTTAGCAACGCCTCGGCCAATACATGTCTGGCGGCCAGCATCGTGGGGCTGCTGATGGATCGCAAGACCCCTGACGCTGTCATCATGTCTAGAGCTGCTGAAGCCCATGAGGTTCTTGAAATACCTCCTGACCGAATGGTCGGCTTTGGCGATATAGGTCTTTTTGAGAACTATTTCGCCGTGACGGTGAAAGTTCTTTATCACAACGGTTTCTGGAAGTACTTTACAACCGGGGGACCTGTGAGAAACAAGACCGTATATGTCCTCCACGTTGAAAATCATTTTTACGGCATCTTGAACCTTAAAGGTTTTCTGGGAGCCAGGTATATGTGCACCCACTGCGACCATATATACACCAATAAAGCATGTCACCAGTGTGAAATGCATTGTAAGATGTGTCAGAGGGCCGGTTGTATAGAAGACGCCACCCTGAAGGTGAGGTGTGGCACATGTAGGATGTTTTGTCGCTCGCAAAACTGCTTGAGCATACACGAGAAATCTTACAACTGCGTCCCTAAAAAGGACTGCACCGAGTGTGGGCGATATGTGGCAGTGGATCACAAGTGCAAAGGTATGATATGTCCCCGCTGCCACGTGTCTTACAAGGCCGGCACCAACCACCAGTGTTATATGGTTAAAGGTCCACCGCAGACCAAGACCGAAGACTATATAGTGTTTGATATAGAGTGCACACAAGAGACGGGGGTACACCAGCCTAATTACATTTACGCACACCATCTAACCTCCGACGACAGTTGGGAGTTTGAGGGACGAACGTGTGTTGGTGATTTCCTAAGCACTTTCATTCAAGCCAAATTCCAAGGATATACCATGCTCGCCCACAACTCGAAAGCCTATGACTCCTTCTTTATTCTACGCGACATGATTCGTGAAAAGATACAGGTGGAACTCATAACCCAGGGTTCTAAACTGATGCTGATGACGGTATGCCCTTTAAAAATACGGTTCATAGACACCCTGAATTTCCTACCCATGAAATTGAGCATGCTGCCAAAGGCCTTTGGGTTCCCAGGATGTAAAGGTTATTTTCCACACTTTTTTAACACCTGGGCTAACCAGAATTATGTGGGACCTATGCCTCCTCCTGACAGCTACGGGGTTGAATACATGATGCCTGATGAGAAAGTGCGCTTTCTACAGTGGTACTCTGAAAACCGTGAAAAGGAGTTTCACTTTCAAAGAGTTGAAAGCTTATTGTCAGGCTGATGTAATGATCCTCAGGCAAGCTTGTAACCTCTTCAGAGATGTTATGGTGTCTATGACTAAAGAAGTCACGGTCTTGAAACCTAAGACAATGCCTAAGAAAGTCAAGGCCTTGACATCCAAAACCCCTAAAATACAACAAGCGGTCGAATACATAGACCCATTTCAAAACGTCTCTCTGGCATCCATGTGTATGTCCATCTACAAACACATGTTTTTAGTGCCGGAAACTATAGCTCTAGTACCGCCAGACCTCTATAACGGTAAACAGAAACGTTATTCAACCCCCTCTATCCAGTGGCTCATGCACATCTCTGAGAAGGAAGACATCCAGATTCAACATGCCTTACAGGGTGGGGAATACCGCTTGGGACCCTATTACCTGGACGGGTACTCTGTAATTGAATTCAACGGTTGTTTTTACCACGGCTGCCCCAAGTGTTACAAACCCCACGAGTATAACAAAATGCTGGGTGCCAAATTTGAACACTTATACAGACGTACTCTGACAAAGGCCCAGTATGTTGAAAATCAGGGCTTTGCTATGAGAGTTCTTTGGGAGCACGAGTGGTTAGACATGTTAAAAACTGACACAGACCTCTGCTCGTTTCTTAAGACTCATGATTTACCCACACCTTTGGAGCCCCGAGATGCCTTATTTGGGGGGCGTACAAATGCCATACAACTGTACAAGGCCGTTGGTGAGGGTGAGAAAATACACTACTATGACTTCACCAGTCTGTACCCTTTTGTGAACAAAATGAAGTTGTACCCACTGGGTCATCCCACCATCATCTATAGAGATTTTAAGCCCCTATCCGAATACTTTGGGCTTATCAAATGTGAAATCTATCCGCCTAAGCAGCTTTACTTCCCTGTGTTACCATGTAGAGTCGATGGTAAGCTGATGTTCCCCCTCTGTCGAACATGTGCTATGTTTAAAGAGGTTGCGGGGTGCAGACACACCGATGAACAAAGGATGCTCACAGGGACCTGGTGTAGCAACGAGGTACAAGCTGCCTTAGAGAAAGGGTACAGGTTAGGTAGAGTACACGAAGTGTGGCATTTTAAGAGCACTACAACACAACTCTTTGCCCCCTACATTAATTTGTTTCTCAGAGACAAACAGGAGGCCTCAGGGTATCCTGAATGGTGTACTAGTCAGGGTGCAAAACAGAAATACATCGCCGACTACTACGCTCATGAGGGTATCCGTTTACGCCCCCACCTGATAGAGGTCAATCCTGCACGCCGACAGTTAGCCAAACTCTGTCTCAACTCCTTATGGGGAAAATTTGCACAGCGCACAAACCTTTCAACTACTACCTTAATATCAGATCCTGATGAACTGTTCAAGTACCTGTTTGCCCCCTGCTACGAGGTGTCCAGCTGCGATTTTATCGATGACGATACCGCGGCTTTGTGTTGGAAATATGCCCAAGAGTACCTCACATCGAGTAACAACATAAACATTTTCATAGCCTGCTTCACGACAGCCCACGCTCGTCTAGAGCTTTATGGGGTTATGGATAAGCTCCAGGATCGCTGCTTGTATCACGATACAGATTCAGTGATTTTTCTGAGCAAGCCTGGGGATGAAGACCCTCCTCTAGGGGATTATCTGGGTAATCTTACCAGTGGGTTAGATAAGGATGAGTATATAAAAGAATATACTTCCTCAGGGCCTAAAACATACAGTTACCGTACCAACAAGAACAAGGTGTGTATGAAGGTCAAAGGGATAACATTAAATGTCAGCAACACTCTAAAAATCGATTTTGATAGTCTGAAGAATCTGGTGCATGAATACGCTACAGCAGACGATTCTGAGAATGCTAACATCATAGTCGTGAACCAGCCCTGCATAGTCAGATCCAAAAAGAAGTGGGAAATTACAACCCAGCCCCTACATAAAACATTGCGAGTTGTTTTTGATAAAAGGGTCCTGACTGCTGACTATAAAACACTGCCTTATGGTTATTAGACCCATTAGAGAACCAGCCTCCAGATCATGGACACCAGGTTACAGCATCCGTTCTAGCAGGCCCCTCAAACTGCGGTAAAAGCTACTTTATAAAAAAGCTCTTAGAAAATGCCGACTCTGCTTTATCACAAACCCCTAACAATATTGTATGGCTTTATTCATGCTGGCAGCCTCTTTATACAGACTTGGGCCGTCGGGCCCCCCATATCAAATTTATAGAGGGTATACCGAATAACCTCAACGATGATGAGCTACTGCCCCCGACCCTTGTAAACATGATAATTGTTGATGACCTTATGCGTGAAGGGGGTGATCATCCCGAGTTAGAGAGAGCATTTACTCAATATTCACATCATCGCAATCTAAGCATCTGCTACATTGTGCAGAACTTGTTTTACAAGGGCAAGAACAGTCGGTCTATAGCTCTCAACGCTTCATACCTTGTTTTATTTAAAACCCCCCGTGACAAACAACAAATATCCGTCATAGCTAAACAGATGTACCCCGGAAACACACACTTCTTCATGGAGGCCTTTAGCGACGCTACATCAAAACCCCACGGGTACCTGCTGCTAGACTTAAAAAATGAAACTCTAGAAGACTATAGACTAAGGGCTGATATTTTTCCCCCAGAGCTCCCTGTAGTTTACACCCCAAAGCCCAAGACTAGGCCCTATAAAAAGCAACGCTGATGTCTTTTAGAGCCATTTACAGTTCAGCCATTATAACGCTCAGTGGTGACCATGTCTGCCCGCCTACGTCGCAATCTAGCGCTCCTGAAAATGCTTGCTACAGCCAGCCCCCAACACAGAAAGGCCATCCTGGGCGCCGCTTCTGACGATAAAGGCAACGTTCCTATATCAAAGCGTCAGTTACAGGTGTTGAAGAAGAAGAGGGGTCTTATCAGGAAGCTCAGTAATAAAAGGGCCTCGCTCATCACAAAGAAGAAACTGGTGAAACAGTCTGGGGGTTTTATAGGTAACTTGTTGGGCATTGCTATACCTATAATTACAAGCCTCATCACGGGCTGGTGATGGAACATGCCACAAAAATGTATCTGGTGCCTAGGCAGCAAATGGAGCATCTGGGGTCTTCCTCGGACAACGCCTGGGATATACGTAGAAATGAGACTCTACGCCTGGATACTGAAATTCAAGACATTTTGAGCAGGACCGATCTAAATCCCTACGACAAGGCTAACCTTTACACCGCCGCTCTCAAAACATTCTTAAATTCATACACCATGTGGAATACCGAGAAAAACAAGCTGACTCTATATACCCCAGACTCTGAACAACCACCAGCTCCAGCCAACGCCCCGCAACCCATGCAGCCGCCTCCCGATCTTGCAACATCCTCAGATACCTTTGTTGGCGATCTCTTAAAAAATATAAGCCAGAGGCACAGAGGGGCTGCGCAGATGATAATGAGTAAACTCGCAGCTTCTAAAGTACTAACCTCCTGGAATGAGCAAGGTGAATTTTTCTACAAGGGACACCCGGTTGCAGGGTCGCACATGTACGATCTAGTCAAAGGTTTCACGCATCCCAAAATCCTAACGCCTCAAAATGCGCCTTGTGGTTGGGAGCAGTTTCTGCAAGCCGCTGCTGAACTCAATATACCCTCCACGCTCGCTGGGAATAATGAACACCGGCGCCTGCTAGAAAATTTGAAGGACCCCTGTTAGACCTGTCAGCCCTTTGGGTGGTCCCTCCTCATCATTATTTATTTTGTCCCACTTTTGCCTCAAACCCTGTTAGTATTTTTTCCTTTTTGGGAACCACCAGACTTTTTAGTATTGATGCAGATTCAGGGAGCCATTTTATCTACCCCTGGAACTTCTGTCTGAGGGCCTGAAACACAAAATGGTGGCCACCCATTGTCACCTGTGACATCACTGCTAGAAAATTTGAAGGACCCCCTACTACCATCGCCTACAAGTTCTGAAGTTCGAAGGCTATCCCCGACATGGTCGACCCCTGCACCAGCGGTGCCACCCCGCAAAAAGACTATGCCCAAACCCCTCACGTGGATTACGCCTTGATGGTTCCACAGACTTTTTGAATAATTGTGTGTATTCTATGTATAAACGTTCCTGGCTTTTTCTACTTCATTTGTTTCTTCAATAAAGTTTGTGAAACTAACGACCCAACTACCAACCTGTTTGTAATAAACACATGTTATAACTTTTCAATCCGTCTCAGTCGTCTTTTAAAACATTTAAGGTGTATGTATATTGAAATACGGAGTCTGAATGCATGTTTTTTAAAAATATAATGTCTTTATTTTACATGTTCAACATTAAGCATACGACTGTTATAAACCCTTACAGTTTTGACAAGCTGCATATTCGGTTTTCACAGGTCTGACCGACGACCTTGTGTTTTCTTTTACATATTTCACAACTATACTGTCATTGTTAACAAGATCCCTTGAATATAGATTTAAGAAATTTCTAAACGAAACACCCTCTGACATTTTACTGATAAAATAAATACAGTGTTCCCCGCATGTGATGGCCATGGAATCCTGCACCCTCAGCTTGTTATACTCCACCACCGCTGCAGCTTTTTTCACAAACTTGAATATGGGACGTGTATAGATACTGTGTTCAGGGAACTCTGCTGTACTGTCAAACACTGTAACCTTGTCTCTAGCTATAAACAAGGCGGCCCAGTGTGTCCCACCCTTGTCATGAGAGTCGGTGTTAAAGACTAGGGTGCTCAGTCTTTCTGGCCCTATTTCGGTTGGTAACCCATCGCTAGGGAAAACCCCCAAAAATTATTTCCTAGCGTATTTATGCCTGTTTAAGAAGTCCCGTATCTGCACAGTGTCCATTTCACAAATGTTTTAAAGATAGTCGAACAAAATCTGTCAGGCGTGGTTGATCTGTATGATGCTGTTGAATACCGAGAATACGACCATGTTCACATTCGCCCTCAGCGGTTCGGCGAAACGTATTTCAGCTTTTAGATTCCCGTTTTTTACCAGGTTGTAGTGATCACCATCTTCCATGTCGGGTGTCAGGTCGAATGCGAACAGCGTGTATCCGCTCCCATAACCTTCTCGTGACACGGCCACACCACAGTCCCTTTGATGCTTCCCGGTTATCGAAACCAACCCTTGATATTCCCTGACGTAGTTGGCGGTTGTAAAACTGGGTGTGTAGGGTTTTGCAGGAATCACGTTGCCCTCGTGGACCAGCGCCGCGTAGTTGATGTTGTAGTGTTTAAAATTGAAGGGGTTTGAGGCATAGGTGCCGCTAAAAGCTGTATTGTCCACAAAGCCTATGATGATGAGTTTGGGTAGCTGTCCCAGAAATAAATTCTGCTGCTGTGTTAAGCGGGTTCCTGTAGGTATACTGAATACCTTCAGAGATACTCTTTCCACAGCGTACTTGGCGTTGGATATTTGTAAAGCTTCGGCGTGCGCTAACCTGACACTCGGTGACACTTTCACTCGCTTTACAAACAGGCTCACGGCCAGGATGCTCAGCTTGTCGTGTTCCGCATCCCCGCTGATGAGGCAGAATGAGTCCTTGTTGCGAGTGAGCTTGAGCTTAAGATCAATTCCATTGATGAGCAGTTTATCTTGGAAGAAGAGGTCTGAATGTATGCGACCTAGGAGGTCAAAGGTACGACTACTTGTCGCCTGCCCTGCTCTTTTTATAAAACCCTTATTGGCTCCATCCAGAGCTGTGATTTCAAACTGTCCGTATGTATCCCTGTGAAACAGACCCGCTGAAAGTTGTGTGTCAAGGGCATCGCTACTGTAATTTAGAATGCTCTCGATGTAGGCTCTGTAGGCGTACATGTTGTCGTTCTGGGTGATGAGTCGATCACCCAAGGTGATGTCCACTTGGTTAAACAGGGTAGCTAGAGGGTAAGCGATCGTTGCCACTTTAGCATCGTCTTCAATGTCGGTCCCATCGGCTTTGACGATTTTACACATAGCAACGTGTTGTTGAGATCCAAATACATATCCGTGGACCCTGACACAAAAAACTCTATAGGGGCCAGCGGCGTCAGTGCTGCTAAATGTGATACCTCCATGAAGAAGCTGTTTTCGATGCTTGTTTGCGTGGGTTTTAGAGTAAACAAGTCTAACTCTGATTTGGCGCACTCTCCTGATCCATAATGTACGAAGGCCATAGTGCTGTTTACGAGGCTTTAAAAAATATTTACTTTAGAGCCGTTTCACTTCTTGGCAGCTCTCTTCCTTCTTGGGGCTCTTCTTTTCTGAGTGCGTTTTGAAGAGCTCCTCCTTTTTTTATAGGGGGCCGGCGGGCCCCTGCGTCTGGAAACCCCACGTTTCCTTTTGACACTCGCGCGTGGCTTATACAGCAGACCCGCTCCTTCTTGCGGCTGTTTGTTCATGCGCTCTGCAACCGCCGATGTAACAGACCCCACCATATCCTGGGCAATGCTCGTGGCGGCCGTCTTAACATGAGGTTTTGCAATTTCATAGCCTCTTCTCAGGAAAGGCATAGCTCTTCTAAACAGACTCCTAAAGAATCCCCCTAAGCCAGCCCCGTACATAACTGGTGAACCTTGAAAGTACGGGGGTCCCCCATAACCGGCTTGACTTCTGTAATAGTCCCTGTACATTGTCGGGTCCCCGTATGTTTTCATAACCACCATTCCTGCTGCTTAATATCCCCTGTCGTGTCTAGGCCTTAAATGAAGTTTGACAATAACTTTCCCGTATTTAAAGGCCACCGGCTCAGACTGATCATCGTAGATCATAATTGAAATAGTGTCAAAATGGTTTTTAGAAACTGCGACGTAGTCAGGTTTGTTAAATTGGATGTTGACCATGGTATTATTATCACCCTGTACATGAACGCATCTTAACAGCGGCTAGTAACTATCCCCGATCCTCTGAGCCTCTACAATATCACCATACACATAGAGCGTGTAGAACCTCCCGTTAATATCGGGGCACGTGTGATCTTGTTCCACCGGACTTTTCACATGTTGTACTGTCCCTAAAACCCTTTTTAATTTACCGGAGCAGTTAAACAGGGTATTGCGATTTATGGATTTGAGAAACACCTTCCTTCTAACGTTATCTAGCACCAGATGAATATTCGGCAGCGGTTCTATGGCCGCTATGGATTTGTTGATGGCTTCGACAACGCTTGAAACGCTTGGGTAGTAGCCGTGAGGGAAGGATACGTTTATGACCTTGGGGTCCTGTTCACGCTTGAATTGGAACTTGGTTTCGGCCGCTGTAAAGGTATTCCATTTTCTAGGGTACTGGATTTCTGTTAGGGCAACCTCCCAGTCCCCTTTCAGGTCCACAGGCTTAGCCAATTTGACGGTGTAATTAGAAATCTGATTGTTGGGGAACATGCCCTTAGAGGCGTTGGATGGTAAGGTTATATAAAAGGGTTTTGTCTCCATTGTATCAGCTGTTTTGAGCTCACACACCCTTCAGGGAACTGGCCAACACCCAACTGTTAAATTTCTCAGGCCATCCCCGCCATTTGACATATGCCTGGCTCTTAGCCCCGATACCTTTCCTTTTCAGAACCTTTTCAACCCTGTACACCCTGTTCGGATCATCTGGCACTTTTTGTAACTCTTCCTTGTAAAAAACCCCAGACACCATTTCCCCATCGTAGTCCTTTAACCTGTAAATATACAGCCCTTCCTTAAGCTCCACACTTTCCACTATAAATATTTCATCGCTAAAAGTCTGCTGGTAACCCTTCGTGAAGACTCCTTTCAATTTTGAAATCCTTACGTGATCACCTTTTTTAAAAACAGGCTTCTTCACCTTTGTATCGAAATTACGACCATACACATTTCTCCAAACAGTTAACGAATTACTAGGTGTCACATCTTCGGGGGCCCTTTTGATGGTCCTATGATAACTGGCATTATATGCAGCTAAGAAAGCCTGCAGGACATCCACGTATCTGTAGGTGTTGTGGGCCGTAAAATACCTCCACATCTTAGACTTTAAGGTTCTGTTAAACCGTTCTACAACAGCTGCTTTTACCTCCGTGTGTGTTACAAAATGTTGAACATTGTGTTGCTTTAATAATTTCTGAAATGCCTTGTTTAAGAATTCTTTTCCGGCGTCTGTTTGTAGTTTTTGAGGAATACGCCCCTTATCGAAGATGGCTTTAAAAGCGGCTGTGACGCTAGCCCCACTTTTATCACGCAGCGCCTCTGCGTAGGCGTACTTGGACAACACATCTATGACGGTTAATATATAACAAGATCCGTTGTTATGTTTTGCTATATCTTGTAGACTTATTATGTCCGCTTGCCATTGATAATCTATTTGCGCATTAACGATTGTTGGGCGTCTCTTAAAATGTCTTCTGGCCGGTTTATGGAGTGAATACGCCTCCTCGCCTGATAACCAAGTCTTCACAGCTTCTCTGCTTACCGACTCCTTTTTATCCACAGCCCTTCTATATAGAGCTTCGGCGCTCCCCAAGCTACCAACTCCCCTAGTATCGTAATAAAGATTTCTTAACACGCCCCCCTGCATGTTATCAGCCGTTACACAATGCAATGAATGACGCTTGTTTTGTGTAAGAACATTTTATTAAAAAATAAAGACTATTAGCAAAATCATAGACATTGGTTTCATATCTTTTCACATTCTGCATAGTAAGACTTAACACAGCGTCACCCTTTTGGGTTTAACATTCTACTAGTTTGTTCTAAATACACGCTATCATGTAACGTTACATAAGAACCTGTTTAAAACAGTCTTCGGGGGGCCAAAGACCCTGCTTGTCTATTTGTTTTATACACATTACACATACGCCTTGCTATGAGTCTTTCTATCATCCTTCTATTGAAAGCAGTGTCCATTCCCTGCATAACGGTTAGTTTTGAGCTCGGGTCTAAGGCGTATCGTATCTCATTGAGTGCCTCTATCAAGATCATCAACATATCGGGGTGGACATATTTCTTTTCATTGTACAAACCATACACAACCCTTAGCAGTTTATATACCATGTAAGGGTCTAGCAAAGTACAAATATAACGTATTGTTCTTGGTCTGTATGATTCACACAAGCACTCGTGCGCCACCTGCTGAGGATCTTTGATTTGATGACCTTGACAAAGGCTGTAATAGTCCAGTTTGACACAATTTAGTACCACCGACGCGGCGAAAGCCTTAACTGCCTGTCGGTCGTCGTCGGTCAATCCTGGCTCTTCCTTTTCACACGCGTCCGAGCCGCATACACACTTATCGCAGCCCTCACGGTTTTGACATGTGGAACTTTCAGCTTGTTTTGAACACCCCTCTGCGGCGGCTCTTAAATCTTGCGAGTCGCTAATGTCCTGCGAGGTCCCATCATCTTCGACGCTTGTCCCAGGCTGTTGCAGACCTTCCTTCTCTGCAGCCGTATTCTCCTGAAGGTCCATGTCTTCATAGACTGGTGTGTTAGGGGGTTCTACAGCCTCTTTACCATAGTGCATTATGAAGTATGTGCATCCAGCGGGTTTTGCTCTCTAGGGGCCAAAAGAAGACAGAATGACAATACGTTAGTTGAAGAAATAAAATACATCATTTTTGTATCTACCTGTTCATAACATTTTCCTACTAACCTCTGTATTATCACAACCCTCTGCTGCGGCTCTGAAATCTTGCGAGTCGTTAATGCCCTGCGAGGCCCCAACATCTTCGACGCTTGTCCCAGGCTGTTGCAGACCGCCCTTCTTAGCAGCCGTATTCTCCTGAAGGTCCATGTCTTCACAGGCGGGTGTGTTAGGAGGTGCTACAACTTCTTCAACATCCTCCATGTCCACTGAACTGAGGCCAGCAAGCACACTGTCACTACACGAGCCCTCACTTTCGCTGCTGTCGCACTTAACCGGGACCATCTGGCATCCGTAATCCTTGAGCCTAAGTTCTTCCATAGGCCTACACAGGCCGGTGCCAAAACCAGTAACGTCGCAGCCCATACCCCTAGGTGTTTCTTGTTGAGCATTCTCGTCCATTACCAGAGGTGTTAAGCTGCGGTAATAACTATTGATAAGGGTCTGGGAGCCATCCACCCTGGCGCTTTTCACTAACGGGTTGTATCTCTTCATTTTGGCTGTGGGTCACTTTTCGTATTCAAACGTCTGCTTGCTGTACACGGCTATTGCCACATGCTTATATGTATTCTAAGAAGTCACAACCCCTAAAAGAGGGGTACACCTCTACAACACAACACGGTCACGTGGCCTCAGGACTGCGCCGCAGCTGTTCACCCACCATCTGTCTGCAACCCCCCAGTTTTAAAACATGCCCAGACATTTCCTACATGCACTCACTTTTCTGCGCAATTTTAAACATATACACAACTATCCATGTTTTGCAGCCAGACCTGCCACTTTTAGGACTACCCCTACATGTCACCCCCTTTTAAAACCAGAGTTATTAAGGACAACAGTTTGCGGCCAGCCCTGTCAAATTTAAGGCCAGGAGTTTGCTGCCAGCCATGTCCATTTTTGCTGTCAGGCCTGTCAAATTTAAGGCCTGAAGTTTAAGACTAGACCTGTCAAATTTAAGACTAGACCTGTCAAATTTAAGACCAGCGTTTGCGACCAGACCTGTCACTTTTGCGGCCAGGATAGTTTGATGGAAGCAATACCCTCTTACTACTACAGTCCCTTTCTTTACAACCCAACAACAAAAACACCTAGTCCCTGATGGAGAACCTGCCACTGTTGGACTCAAACAACTGGTCACCTCCCCAACCCACTCAGCAGGACACCCGCTCAACTCCATCTTCTCCGCCAGCGACAATGTCACCTTCAGCCACACCACAGAGTTCCAGTAGACTGACCACCGCTGCGTCAATTTCGCCTTCACCAAATACAGTGTACACCACTCCCACCACTACCCTCATAGAAGATGGAATGTCACTGAAGAACAGCTCACCACCGCCCTCAGTGAAACCCTTCCACCGACAACCACAGATGCCAACACCACAGCACGCAACCTCCACTGATGGATCTCGGACTGTGCCAACTTTTTGGCCCCCACCGAAGAAATCCTCAAGCAAATGACACTCCAAGAAAGCCAGCTGGTGTTCTTCTGCCCTTCATGAGTCCAGACACATCTATAGACGGCTCAAGAAGAGATTGGGGTGCAGCAAGACCCTGGAAGACCATTCAGCTGTCACCGCACACCACCTCATCAGAACAACAAAGAAAGCATCCCTACAAGAAAGCATCAACGCCAATGCACTCAACAGCAAGGAACCTTTCGCTGTGGTCAAAGAATTCGCCAGACCTAGCACAGAAACGTCAGACACCCCTCCCCCACCCCCATCCTAAGACCTCAGCAACAACTTCAGCACCTACTTCCACTGCAAGAGCAAGGAGATTTACGACATCCTCGAAGCCCAAGACCATACTATCGCTACTCAGCTGGACCCCCTCACAGAAGATGACACCCTCAAAATCATGAAGAGCATCCACTCTGGAGCACCCTCGGACCCATGCCCGCATCACATCTTTAACAGAGCAGGCATCACCATCGCCCCCGAACTCTGCCGCACCATCAACTGCTCTTTCAACTCCGCTGCCTTTCCGGAGCACTGGAAACACGCAGCACCACTTATACTGATGCGTTTTTTCGTGCTAGGGCTGTGGCCTCGCACACCTATGGTGTGCTCTTACTGGTTCTCCGCACTCAACAGATTTTGTCATGATGTGAGGGCCGTCCTTACGTGGAGACCATTTTGAATTGGGCCACACATTGAAGAATAACTGAATGATCACGTGACGCTACTGGCTGTGTGGAGTATTTTACAGTTGTCGAGGATTTCAGCAATTGTGTATGAGGCACCAGGACTTTAAGTGTGCGGGGTCCTGCTGGTGCTCAACACCAGCATTTACAAAAATCAGGTGCTGGGACGGGTCCCTACCGGGCTTTCCATTTTTGCCCTCACCCTCAGGAGGAAAAACATAAATCTTAACTCTGAAGCAGTTGCACCCTTCACTGCCTTGATGTAACTTCAAAGAGACTCGTTATAGTTCTTTCACAGTCTCACCATTTCAGAACTGAAGCATTTTTAATATGCTATACAACAAAGCCATAGTTGATGATTATTTATGTTATGCAACTAACAGCCATTGAAAAAGCCAATAGTACTGGCTTGTTGTATGTGTAACATTACTTGTATTATTTATCTGGATGCAATTACAGAAGTAGCAAAATACCAGTCGGGTGACACACTAAGCTAAGCACAGATTTTCAGCTTATGTCCTCAAATACATTGACCACGCCCCTTTGAGAGTCCCCCCCCTACTCCCCAGTTTTTTCATCCCACTTAAAGCCCTGTGAGGCACATTAGTCTACTCTTTACGTTATTTCAAGGAAATTCTGTCACTCGTGGCTCACATATTACTGGTTGGAGGTACCGTTGTTTTTTTCCCCTTTCTTTTTCAATTACCAGTGTTTGTCATGGCTTCAAATCAGCTAGTTCAGATTCAACCTTTTCTGCAGAACCCAGGAAAGCTTCAGTACAGTGGAAATGGTGGCTGTGCATATTTGAAAATTATTTGATGGCCATTGATGCCACTAAGTTTGAACCTAAAATGAAGGCAGCATTATTGTTTAGGTCAAGAGGGACAGCAAGTTTTTGGTAATTTAACGATGGCACAAGCCCCTGTTGGTGATAATGATGCTTGAGATGAGTACATGGAGGCAGTCTCTAGGCTTAAAAACAAGTTTTCGGAGCAACCAAGTGTGGTTTTGGAATGATTGAACTTTTTCAAAAGAAAACAAGCATCTGGTGAGAGCATTGAGGAATTTCTATAAGTTTCTAAATTTCTGGCTTCGACCTGCAATGTTGGAAATTCTCTTGATATTTATTTTTAGGATCAATGAGTGTACAGCTGTACAAGGACGTTTGCTGAACTGCAGAGATCCCACTTTAGCAGAAGTAAGAGATATGGCGAAAGCTATCGAGCGCTCATTAGTGTCCAGTAAACGTATGACTTTGGACCAGCAAAGTAACTCTTTTGATGGCAACACTATGCTATGCTAAAGATTTGTAAAGCGCATGGCTACCCTGTGGGCTTCCCAGTGCTGAGATACAAGGTCCTTCACACAAAGGATCAAGCAAGCTGTTTATTCGAAGAGATAGGTTTTAAGAAGTTTCTGATATTTTGTATCTTCCTCACCATTAAAGGCAGCAAATTCCATATCTCTGGTGTCAAATATGCAAAAGACCGCCTTCTGCTCCTTGATTTCTTTATTTTTAGCACAATAAGGAGTCGCTGATCTGTGGATCATAGTGAACTTTTAGGGCTGTAAGGGATTAACAGCCAATGAATTAGTAGGTGTAGGAGTCTGGCTTAGTATATGGTGCACACTTCAAGTGATACACATTGCACTAATCCAGACAACCCTTATGGTGATTTTGTGGTCTTTGATAACCATAGAAAGCTCTCAAAGTGGTAGCTGCAGAGAGCAGACTTCAGGCTTCTCTTGAAGGAGTGTAAATCAGATGTTTTACCAACTTTAATCAGTAGTGTAAGTTACATGAAAAGAACCACAGTGTGTGTATAAAAATAAGTCCATTTATTACTCAACACACTAACACATTGGTATATCTCCTACCCAGAGATATCCACACAATACACAAGAATACTTCACAGATATACACTAGTCTCCAAGGGGAAACAAAACTTTTTATTAAGAAAGTAGAATGCGAACTGCAAAGGAGAACGGGACTTGGACCAGAAGACTCAGAGCTGGGGACATAAGCAACCACCAATGGTAAGTACCCAGGAACCCCACTAAATCTGTTTGCAGAGTGGAAAAACAGCTGTGTGCCCAATGGAAGTCAATGGAGAAGTCACGGTTGCAGTTTTAAAGAAGAAGGACCCTTCCTGGGGAACCTGGAAGAAAGCCTTAGGAAGACAGAAGTTAGGAGAACCACCTCACCTGTGGATGTCCCAGGAACCATGTCACCTCCAACAGGGGAGCTGGGTGCATAGGGGTGAAGTGATATCGGAACCTGCAGTAGACAACAATGGGAGACTTTGAAGAAGTCTGTGAAGGAGGCCGGTATAAACCAAGGGTGGATTCTGGAAGTGAAGAACCTGCAAGCAGAGGGGACAGAGTCTATGCCACTTGAAGGTGACCAGGAGGCATGACACCCAATGCCCACCGATGTCGGGAGGTTCAGAAGAGACAACAGTGATCTTGTTGCTGCAGCTGTGACGACCTGGCGACGCTGAGGAAGACCAGGAGCCGTGCACAAGCTGACCCATGTCGGATGTTGGTGTATAGGTGGTTGGTGTCAAGCAGGAGCACCAACAAGCCTTGGTAGCTGTTGTGGAGAATGAAAATGAGCAAACATTGGGACCAGCAAGGTCCAAGGGACTCACCAAGGGCAAGAGAGTCGGAGCAGGCCCGAGCGAAGAGGGGAGCCCACTGAAGCAAAGGAAGACCCACAGGCCAGAGACACAGGAGTCTCTAGAGTACCTCAAGCAGCTCACCAAAGTCGGAGGCTCACGATGCAGGGATGACTCTGTTCTTCAGGAAGTGAGGTGCTGGATGCTGGAACTTCTTGTAGCCGAAAGATTCCTGGAGTGCAGAGCCAACATGCCTTGTCAACGGCAAGTCCACGAGGTGCACAAGGGTACAGTCTGAGCAGCCCCAACAAGAGATACTGTGCTCCAAATTGCAGACAAGACAGATCAGGCCTCCAGGGAGCCTCATAACCACCACCTGTGTTGCTAAGCCTTAGGATGTCCGTGGGACATCAGGAGAAGCAGACAGGTCAGCTTCGTTGCAGTGCCTGCAGATGCAGGAGAGTGACTCCTTCACTCCAAGGGAGATTTCTTCGTGTGTCTTTGATGCCCACAGGTCTTTTGGTGGACCTGGATGAAACACAGACGACGCAGAAGACTTGAACAGCGAAACCGGGAGTGGCCAGGAGTCTTCCTAGGTGCTGTCTTGGTTCCAGTCGAAGTCCAGCGTGGTCCAGGTGTCTAGACGATTAAAGAGGGACGTCGTTTCAGGCTTGAGTCTCCACGACGAATCTGTGGACCCACCCACAGGGGAGCCCTTAAGTATCCTTGAGAAAGGGTTGGGATGACTCGGGGTCCCTCCAAGAGGAGGGGCTGGACAGAGGGGAGGAAACTCCCATGTCCTTTGTCCAGTTTCATGTCAGGGCGGGAACCAAGGGTTCCTGAACTGTTTCAAACTGGAGTACGCAAGGAGGGAACCAAATGTGCCCTTCAAAGCAGTCTGGTGGCGCTGAATGGCACCCCCACCCCAGCCCAATACACTAAGTCCTGTCTGGGAGGTGGTTACACCTACCTGTGACAGGAAACCTATTGTTCTACCTTCCCCTGCTCAAGCTTGGCTTTTGAAGGAAGAAAACTTTTTCGAACTCACCTAGATGACCCGATCACCAAATCACATAATAATAATAATCCACATTTGTAAAGTGCGAACAATCACCAGTCTCTAGGCACTGGGGGCCATCAGGAAGATTAAGCAAGCTATTGCCCAGAGTCACATGGTGCTGGGCTAATCTGCCGCTGGCGCCGGGGATCGAACCGTGATCCCCAGATTCCAGAGTCAGTCGCCCTGGCACCGGCGCCACACCTCTTCCCTTAAAGGCTCTGGGGCACACTATTCTGCTTAAAGGCTCTGCGTCTAGAGCTGGCAAAGATTGGAGTAAAGGTCCGGAGGATGCCTCTAAAAGGGAGTCTAAATCCTATCAGTACTGTAAGCGGGAGTTTCAGCCTATGAATCATATGAGGGTCAGGAGGAGTCTACCCAGTAGGGTGCTGCAGAGAAACTTTCCTGACAATTACATTCCAGTTCGCATTTAAAGATTTGCTGGGTGACCAGTTATTACAAATTTTCAGGACCTTGAAGAGCGCGATAACAGACAAATGGGTGCTAAGCATTTTAAGTCAAGGATATCTCATAGTGTTTGAAGCAATTAATCCAGACAGGAGTCATTCAAATTTATATTCCAGGGGACCCTGTCAAAAAGGATTCATTATGGTCTGGAATCCAAACACTATTAAGATAAGAGGGCAATTATTCCGGTTCCACCAAGGAAAGAGGCATGGTAGTTTATTCCATGTTCCTGGTCATGAAGGTCTGAGGAGACTACAGAACTGTAATGGATTAAAGAGATGTGAGTATCTGGATTCGAATGCCACATTTCCAGATGTTGTCGTTGCAGCAAGTGATTCAGTTGGTATCTGAAGGAGATTTTCTGATGACCATTGATCTCCATGATGCCTATCTTTGTTTCTCTATTCACCTCAAACGTCATCATTTCCCTAGATTTGCACTAGATCAGAACCATTACCAGTTTAGGGTTCTGCTATTCGGGCTCAAGTCCTCTCCCTGTGTCTTTACAAAGATATTGACACCCTTGATGGCCAGCTTGTATCAACATAGAATAATCATCTTACCCCACTTCAACTACTTACTAGTCCTTTCGCCATCACTCAGACCACTGACAATCGTACTCAAACAACTTTAGAGGTGTCGAAAAATCACAGATTTTTCGTCAACAGTGAATGAGGATGGATATGAATCAGGTGACTACCCCAGACATAAGAGTAAGGAGTATTCAGACTCTCATATGAAACCATCTGAGCTACAACAATCCGACAGTGGCAGAATGATTGCTGATTCAGGGTGACCTGACTAACAATATTTCTGGTTCCCTGTGCAAGGTGGTACTTAAACAGATTAGTCCGTAACATACTGAGACACTGCTCTCCAGCAAGCGAGAATCTGAAATTAGGGATGCCAACGAAAAAGGAACTAGTCTGGTACATGTCCACCTCAAACATTCTGAAAGGGTTTCACTTATAGAGATCATAACCGCAGATGCCAGTGGATGGGATTGGGGTACTTGGAGCACACATCATCAGACCTCTGGTTTATGGTCTAGAAAAGACAGGACAAGGTCCTCCAACTGGAGAGAATTACAAGCTGTATTCATGGAATTGAAGGCCTTCTTGCATTGTCTGCACAGCAAATCGGTGATAATTAGAATAGACAACTATGTAACAAAATATTTGAACAAATGAGGGAAACGAGAGCACTCACTCTCTCTCGCATCACAGACTTGATTTTCTCCTGGGTTCAGGAGAACCTCTCTTCATTGGCAGCGATCTACATCAAGGGAACTGTCAATATAATTGTTCACAATCTAAGCTGAAGAATGTTGTTGCAGGACTTTTGTCTCAAACACAGGCCTTTTCAGCATCTGTGTCAGAAATAGGGTCATCCAACAGCGGATTTGTTTGTCACTTGAAAGAACTCTCAGACCCAAATTTTCTGTTCAAGGGTAGCGGAGAATGGAGTTTGGTGTCCGGATGCTCTGACCTGCATTTGTCTTTTATGCTTTACCACCTTTTCATCTTCTCTTGAAGTTCCTGATGGTGTTGAGGACGAAGACAGCAGAAGTTACTCTTGTTGCTCCGGCATGGCTATGTTCCAACTGGTACTCTCTAGTAGTGACTCTGAAAAGGGAGAGGGAATAGCGACTTCCAATCAGTCCTTCCCCTCTCTCTCACCCTCTTCCTCAGGTCCAACAGCTGAGAAGGTTGAACTTAACGGCTCGAAGGTTAAAAGTGCAGAGCTATTACCCGCTGTGGTTTTAGAAAGGCTAGTTGTCTTCATGCAAACCTCGAGGCAGAGTTCCACTTTAGCCTCTTACAGGAGATATTGATTTAGCTTTTCCAAGTGGTGCATAGTTAGGAACTGACTGACGCCTCTTGTCCACTTAGCTCGTAGATATATCAGAGTTTTTGCAAGATGGCTTTTCTTTGGGTTTGAACCCTTTAACTCTCAGAATAGAGTGGGATGTGATTAGTGCATTTAGGAGCACCTTGAGAGAATGGCAGGAAGAAAGTGGGCTTGTCAAGCTTTTATTTAAAGGGTTTGATGATATTAAACCCTTCACAAGGTCATAATTTCCACCCTAGGATTTAGTACTGGTTTTTCAGGCATTGTCTCTTTCTTTTTTAACCACTTGACTCTGTTGTTTTGAAGTTTCTGGCATTGAATACCCTTTTTCCTTGTAACTAATGTCAAGTAGAAGGTTGGGAAAGCTAGGGTCCTTATCCCATCTTTTTCCTTATTTGTGAGTTTTTGAGGACAGAGTTGCTCTTAGAGTGTGATCGTCCTTTGTTCCTAAGGTTAAAGCTCTATTCCATCTCGATCAGTAAATAATCATTCTGATTTCCACCCTAATCCTCAGACTCCAGAGGAAAAGTGACTTCATGATCTAGATGTTAGATGAGCCATCTTTATTTATCTAGAGTGGACTGCAGGAATTAAGAACCAGTACCACAAATCTCTTTTTGTCAACTTTGGTTCCGTCTGGACAGGTTTAAAACCCTTTGCTAAAACACTGGATAGGGGGACATAGTCTGTCATCACTGTAGCTTACAGAGAAGCAGGAGTTTCCCCACCTGCAGGTATCTAAGGGTGGTCAAAGAGAGGCATGTCAGCCTCTGGATGAAGCGCAGAGTGCGTCCATGATGGAGATCTGCTGGACGGCAACGTTGGCATAACCATCCACTTTTGTTACGCATTATGTGGTGCTTCAGGCGATGGACATGCAGGATTCTTTTGGTTCTAAGGTTCTTGAGTCTATCACATAATAGAGTAAGAACTTGAGTTCAGTATTCTGAGGTAATGCTTTAATTTATGTACTGTTAATTGCATCTCTCTGGATGCTGCTTTTGCATAGGATTAATTACCCGCTCCATTCCATCCTATTCAGACCAGCCCATTCGAAGTAGGAAAAGCTTCGAGTCAACGAAAACAGGATGTGGAAAGTGTGGGAAGGCCCTTTATGTTATGCAAATTTTGGAAGGTGCGTCCACGAGGCTCAGCGCCTCCTAACTATTTAAATAATCTTAGAGAAAAGCAGCATCCAGAATAGTGTAATTACTGGGTGCTATTTCAAGCATTATTTGTAATTCACTTTTGCTCCTATTACTGGCCAAATCACTGTTTATTCATAACGAAGGCCACAGTGGTGAAGTCTTGAACACAATGGGCCTGATTCACAAAGGCAAACGTATACTTTAGTGTAAGTTTATGATTTTTTTGCAGTTCCCAAAATAATTTTATGAGCATCATTTTTATAACTGCCTGTCTTTCTTATGTACAGTGTGTTGTCTCTGCACTCGGAGTCTTTGCCACAAGTGCAGAGACTCGTAAGTCATAAAGATACTACTCGTAAAATTGCTTTGTCAATTGCAAAAAATCATAAACTTACACTGAAGTGTAAGTTTACCATTGTGAATCAAGCCCAATGTGTTGATTGTCAAAGGAGATCTAAATGTGTGTGCGCAAAAAGGATATCAATTATTTCCAAAAGCATTCTGGGAATTTAGAGAGCCTTCTGTTGAAGTAAAGACCTTACCCCACCCATAAGGAGTGACATACATTTGTTTTAATTTTTACCTGGAGGTAAGGTGACATTTTCCTTCCTGGCCAGGCCTAGAACTCCATTAAAGAAAATCTCCGAACTTCTTGAAGGTTGATTACCTACATTTGTATCATGGTGGGGGGAGAATACAATTGATAAAAATTATGGTTTCACATATAAATCTCTATCTGATAAGTGTGGTACCAAATATGAATACCTACTTGATAAGCATGGTACCAAATATTTAAACAAATGCTGTCCTGGTCAATAACTGTTTATGTAATGGGAAGGAACCCTGGACATCATTAAAAAAGCTCCACCTTTCCAAAAAAAGGAGGTGTAAATAAAGCAGATTTTGAATCTTATCAAATAACTTTCTGTTAGACCTGTCAGCCCTTTGGGTGGTCCCTCCTCATCATTATTTATTTTGTCCCACTTTTGCCTCAAACCCTGTTTGAATTTTTCCTTTTTGGGAACCACCAGACTTTTTAGTGTTGCTGCAGATTCAGGGAGCCATTTTACCTACCCCTGAAACTTCTGTCTGAGGGCCTGAAGCACAAAATGGTGGCCACCTGTGACATCACCAGCATCCACTGGAACCTACCAGCACCTTCCAGAACATTCCAGAACCCTGTGACAGTTGGAGGCGGTTTAGAATGTTGGGAAGCTAAGACAGAGAGTTGGCAGTTGGAGCTGGCAGTTGGCACCTGACTGGTGAGGAGTGAGCAGCAAAAACTTGAAGGAGGAAGGAGTGAAGCAGCAGGGGTGGAAACTTGTGCCTGGAGTGGGGTCCATAAACCCACCCTTGATACTAGTCCCTACTGACTGAGCCCAGCCTGGAGCCCTGTGTGGGAAGAAGTCAGAAAAACCATCCTAAGGACCTGGACAGCAGGAACAGGCCTTAGAAACAAGAGAACAGCAAGATCCTGACCTGGAAACTGGTTTCCCTGAAGTCCGACGTCGAGTAGCCTAAGACCTGGAGCCCGAGGTGGAGAAGCGGCGCTGACTGGAAAAGCAGACGTCGTACCCGGAGCCGCCAGAGGTCGAGAGAGGGCGCCGTCAGAGGTCGTGAGGAGTACCAGAGGTCGAGGAGGAAGTCACCCGAGGTCGAGTGAGCGGCGTCATCGGAGGAGTGAAGTCCGCCCTCCGGAGTCGTCGGAGACCAAGGTGAAGTGTAACGGAGGTCGGGAGTGAGGATCGCACTCCGGAGTCGCCGGAACCTGTGAGAAACGTGCCGGAGGTCGGGAGTGGAGGTCGCACTCCGGAGTCGTCGGAAACCTAAGGAGAGGAGCACCGGAGGTCGGGAGTGAGGATCGCACTCCGGAGCCGCCGGAAGTCGACATCGAGGCAAGGCCGGCCGACGTCATCGAATCCGAGGTCGCCATCGGACCGGAGCCGCCCGAAGTCGACATCGAGTAAAGACTGCCCGACGCCATCGAATCGGAGGTCGAGATCGAGCCGAGGCCGCCGACACCGAACCGGAGCCGCCTACCGGCGTCGTCAAGAACTGACATTGTGCCGAGGCCGCCGACATCGAACCGGAACCGCCTCACGGCATCGACACGACTCCAGCGGCGTCGGAGCATCAGAAAAAGGGCAGTAAGTGGAGTAGAGGGCGCCTAAGGCCCTGTGGAGACCTGAGAGACTGCTCTAAGGGGCTAGGGAGGTGCTGGAACCAACCTGACTGTGCCAGGGGTGAGCTGGGACTAATCTAGAGAGGTTGTGTGGAGAGAGAGAGCCAGGTCTCTGGTATTCCCCCCCTTGATCTACCTCAGTTTAGGCCTCAGCCTTGTCCAAGCCAGGGAGTAGACACCCTCAAGCCTTCCACATCCCCACAAGCTGTGCCTGGGCCAAATCAGCCCTTAGGAGATTAAAAGTGATCTGATTCCATGAGTGTCACTGTCAGCTTTTAAGTATTTATTAGGGGCACTGTATTTATTGTATTTAACCTATTTATTGTTCCACTGTATTTATTGGTCCACAGTATTTATTGATGCACAATATTTATTGGTTTACAGTATTTATTGCCTCAGAATATTTAATTGCCTGTATGTATTGCACTTATATTTATGTCTTCATTATTTATGATCACCCCTATTTATTGAATCATTAAGCCAGTATTTATTTGACCTGCACTATTTAAAAAGTTTGTATATTGTGATTGTTATTTATTTTATCCAATCAGCAACTAAGAGAAAAAGCAGATAAAGAAAGATATTTTCATAATTTTTACGGTGTAGAGTCGTTTTTGGAACGGATGCACGCATGGTTATTGTAGGGGTATGTCGTATGCTTAGCACGGAGCCTGATTCCTGACCACTCGAGCCAAGCTACCACAGTGTGTCCGGAAGACCACCACCACCCTTTCAGTGTGGGAGTGTGGTTTTCCAACATAAATTGGTGTTCAGTGGTGGGATAGAGCTGTGCCTACGTATACTCAACAATAACTGTGGGTAGTCCATAGGCCTACACCGGGAGTTTTCTCAAAGCGGCCTTCCTAATTGTGGGTTTTTGTTTTTTTCCAAATTTACTCTGGTGGTGGGAGGAGGTATTATTAAAGGTACCCCCCTGCATAGTTACTGCACAAAACCTGTCCTCTAACCTGAGTGGGCGAGATGGAGTTTGTACTAGAAAATCTAGAAACGTACACTGTGGCCCAACTCAGGGAGTTTTGCCAGCGGGAGGGGGTGTACTGTCCCCCAGGAGCAAAGAAGGGTGCACTCCAAACCAGCTTAAGGGCTTGGGGGGAGGCACGCCGAGAAAGCAAGGCTGAGGAGGAAGACAGGGAGGGAGAGCCTGACACCGAGGGGGCTGAGATGTACCAACCTGAGGTGGGGAACCTGTCAGCAGGGCCCAGAACCATTTCTAGGAAGGGCAGCAGTGCCTCTAGCGGTGGCTTGTCTGAAGTGGAGTTAACAGACCGGAGGGAGAAAAGACAGCTCACATGGGACTTAGCAAGGCTGGAGAAGGAGAAGGAGGAGCAGAGGATGGCCCATGAATTACGACTGAAAGAAATAGATCTTCAGATCTTGAGAATCGGGGCACAACCTGTTCCTAATGGTGGCAGCCAAACCCAAGAGATCACCAGGGAACCTAAACCATACCTGCCAAAGGACATAGTAGCTAGCTATGGAGTGGGCGACGATATCGCCAAGTGGCTAGCGGCCTATGAGGTCTCGTTGAGGGCCCATGGGGTTCCAGAGAAGTACTGGGGAGGGGGATTGTACAAGTACATGCCTCCAGCTGGTAGGGATGCATTATTGGCCCTCGAGGAGGATGAGCAGACCCACTACCCCACCATGAAACTGGCGCTCATCAGAAAGTTTGGACTAACACCTGAAAAGTACAGACAGAAGTTCAGGGGTAGTCACAAACTGGGCACACAGAATTGGGTGGACTTCCTGGACTATGCAAAGAAGGCACTGGAAGGTTGGATTCAGGGCAGTGAAGTGAGGAACTACGAGGGGTTGTTTGACCTAGTACTGAAGGAACACCTGCTCGAGAAATGTTTCCCTGAACTGCGGCAACACCTGGTGGATAGCAAGCTGACCAGTCCCCGGAAGCTTGCTGAGGAGGCGGACATTTGGGCTAGTACCCGGGTGTCCACAAGGGGGACTGGAGGGGATACTCAAAAGGCCGGACAGGGCGCCCCCCAGAAGAAAGAGGGAGGGGAAAAGAAAAAGGAGTTCTCCAAAGGCCCCAAAAATAACTTCCAAGGGAAGGGAACAGGATTCACCCCTAGGGCTAACCCACCCAGAAACCCTAATCCTGGCCAGAGTCAGCAGCCAAGGGTTGTCCATTGCTACGAGTGCGGTGGCGTTGGACACTATAAAGGAGATCCGAAGTGCTTGAAACGACCACCCCCTCCCACTGGAGGAAAGACCCCCGGAGTAGCTAGTGTAGTGCTCGGGGAGGAGATGCCCTTAACTAAGGGAAGGGAGTGGGCGGGTGTCACTTTAGTGTCCCTGGGAGAACGGGAGATGGTTCCTAAGATCCAGGTGCCCGCGAATACCGCAAAGTATGGGCAGTGGGTCACCATCAACGGCCAAAGAGGGGAGGCTCTGAGAGACACAGGAGCCAGTATGACTATGGTACGTAGTCAACTGGTGTCTCCAGAGCAGGTAATTCCCGATGTACTCCACCCAGCCGCGATGGCTGACGGCAGAACAGGCCACTATCCAGTGGCCGAGGTTCCCTTTGAATGGGGGGGGGTTGCAGGTTCACTTCGAGTTGCTGTAAGCCCTGCCGTGCCAGTCGATTGTCTGCTGGGGAATGACATGGAGCACAACGCTTGGAAGGAGGTGGAATACCGGACTCACACCGAGATGCTGGGTACACCTGACTGGGCCTGTGTTAGCACAAGGTCCGCGACTACCCGAAGAGGGAGTTCATTTCGGCTGGAGCCTGGAACAAAGGCCCAGCCAGCTGCCAGTCAAGGGAAGAACCGAGGACAGGAGGAGCCTGCCTCGGCGTCCCCGCCCCGTAGGACGGATAGGCCACCGGAGGTGGTGGACCAGGAGTCTGCGGTGGGGGACGTTACCAACCTGGAGGACCTACCCATCCCGGCCGAGTGGCACGTGGAGGGAGGCCCGTCCAGGGAGGAATTCTGCCAGGGCCAGAGGGAGTGCCCTACCCTTGAGGGGCTGAGGCGACAGGCCGAAGCCCAGGCAGCAGGGAACGTTGAAGGGAACTACAGTGTTTACTGGGAGGATGGCCTCCTCTACAGTGAACCCAAGGCACCCCTACACGGATCGTCACGAGCCTTGGTAGTCCCTCAACGTTATCGAGCCTTCCTTCTGGAGTTGGCTCACGAGATACCATTGGCAGGACACCTGGGGCAAGACAAGACCTTCGCCCGTCTTGTCCCTCACTTTTATTGGCCTCAGATGAAAGTGTCGTCCGATACCTACTGCCGGACATGTGTGTCTTGCCAAGCCAGTGGGAAAACAGGGGTGAAGCTGAAAGCTCCCCTGGAACCACTTCCTGTCGTTAGCACCCCCTTTGAAAGGGTGGGCATCGACATTGTGGGTCCGTTAGATCCACCAACTACAGCTGGTCACAGGTTTATCCTGGTTCTGGTGGATCATGCCACACGGTACCCAGAGGCAATACCTCTGAGGACCATAACAGCACCTGTTGTGGCTAGGGCCCTGATGGGAATCTTTACCCGAGTGGGTTTTCCCAAGGAAGTTGTGTCCGACAGGGGGACCAACTTCATGTCAGCGTACATGCGGGCCATGTGGAAGGAGTGTGGAGTGACATACCGGTTCACCACTCCTTACCACCCCCAGACAAATGGTCTGGTGGAGAGGTTTAACAAAACCTTGAAGGGCATGATCAGAAGTCTGCCTGAAAGCCTGCGGAGGAAATGGGACGTCCTCCTACCCTGTTTACTCTTTTCCTACAGGGAAGTGCCACAGAAGGGAGTGGGCTTCAGCCCCTTCGAGCTTCTGTATGGGCACCCTGTACGGGGACCTCTCAACCTGGTGAGAGACGGATGGGAAAGAACTCCCAGAAAGCTTCCCCAGGATGTGGTGAGCTACATGCTGGCCTTCCGGAGCCAAATGGCTAAGTTGTGGAAGCAAGCTTCTGACAACTTGGAAGCCAGCCAAGCAGTGATGAAGGCGTGGTATGACCACAACGCTCACCCGGTGGAGTTGGAGCCTGGCCAGAAGGTGTGGGTGATCGAACCAGGAGAGCTTAGTGCCCTCCAGGATCGCTGGTCAGGACCCTTTGAGGTGTTGGAGAAGAAGGGTAAGGCTACCTACTTGGTGGACCTGAAGACCCCTCGTCAGCCCCTGCGGGTGCTGCATGCTAACCGCCTCAAACCCCACCACGAGAGGCCCGAAGTCATCTTGATGATGGTGACTGACGGAGGAGAGGACGTGGAAAGCGAGCCTCTCCCCGATTTGTTTGCGTCTCAAGAGAAGGATGGGTCGGTGGAGGGAGTGATTCTCTCCCCATCTCTAACTCCTGAACAGCAGGAGGACTGTCGCCAGGTCCTGGGGCAGTACTCTTCGTTGTTCTCCCTTGTCCCGGGTAGGACTCACCTGTGCGTCCATGATGTGGACACAGGAGACAGCCCACCTGTGAAGTCCAAGATCTACCGGATGTCAGACAAGGTGAAGGCCAGCATTCATAGTGAAGTCACTAAGATGCTGGAGCTAGGAGTGATCGAACCTTCTAGCAGCCCCTGGTCCAGTCCGGTGGTGTTAGTACCAAAAGCTGCACCACCGGGTGCCCAACCAGAACTGAGGTTCTGTGTGGACTATCGGGGACTGAATTCAGTGACCAAAACTGATGCTCATCCGATCCCTAGGGCGGATGAATTGATTGACCGGCTGGGAGCTGCCCAATATCTAAGTACCTTTGACCTTACTTCTGGGTACTGGCAGATCTCTCTGACTGATGGAGCAAGGGAAAGGTCAGCCTTCTCCACGCCCAATGGCCACTACCAGTTCTGTGTGATGCCCTTTGGGCTCAAGAACGCACCTGCCACGTTTCAGCGCCTGGTAAACCAGATCCTCACCGGAATGGAGAGTTTCTCTGCTGCTTATCTGGATGACATAGCCGTCTTCAGTAACAGCTGGGAGGATCACTTGCGTCACCTGCAAGCTGTTCTCCAGGCCCTGAGACAAGCTGGATTGACGATCAAGGCCAGCAAGTGCCAGATCGGGCAGGGGTCGGTAGTGTACCTTGGACACTTGGTGGGTAGGGGAGCGGTGCAACCCCTCCAGGCGAAGATCGAGGCCATCATGGCCTGGGAACCCCCCAAGACACAGACTGAGGTCCGAGCATTTTTGGGCCTCACGGGATACTACCGCCGCTTCGTGAAGGGGTACGGTACCATCGTAGCCCCCCTCACGGAGCTCACGTCCAAGAAACAACCTCGACGGGTAGTCTGGACGGAGGCTTGTCAGCAAGCCTTTGAGAGATTGAAGAAAGCCATGTGCGAGGCCCCGGTCTTAAGGGCCCCAGACTTTTCCAAGGAGTTCATTGTCCAGACAGATGCATCAGAACATGGCATTGGGGCAGTGTTATCGCAACTCAACGAAGAGGGTCTGGATCAACCCGTGGTCTTCCTATCCCGGAGACTACTTCCCAGGGAACAGAAGTGGAGTGCAATAGAGCGTGAAGCCTTTGCAGTGGTATGGGCTCTGAAGAAGTTGCGGCCATACCTGTTTGGCTCGCACTTCCTGGTTCAGACCGACCACAGACCCCTTCGTTGGCTGATGCAAATGAAGGGGGAGAATCCCAAGTTGTTGAGGTGGTCTATTTCCCTACAGGGAATGGACTTTCAGGTGGAACATCGGCCTGGAGTGGACCACGCCAATGCAGACGGTCTCTCAAGGTATTTCCGCCTTAGTGATGAGAACTCCCAAGGGGTTGGGTAGCTCTCCCCACTTTCAGCTGGGGGGGACGCGTGTTAGACCTGTCAGCCCTTTGGGTGGTCCCTCCTCATCATTATTTATTTTGTCCCACTTTTGCCTCAAACCCTGTTTGAATTTTTCCTTTTTGGGAACCACCAGACTTTTTAGTGTTGCTGCAGATTCAGGGAGCCATTTTACCTACCCCTGAAACTTCTGTCTGAGGGCCTGAAGCACAAAATGGTGGCCACCTGTGACATCACCAGCATCCACTGGAACCTACCAGCACCTTCCAGAACATTCCAGAACCCTGTGACAGTTGGAGGCGGTTTAGAATGTTGGGAAGCTAAGACAGAGAGTTGGCAGTTGGAGCTGGCAGTTGGCACCTGACTGGTGAGGAGTGAGCAGCAAAAACTTGAAGGAGGAAGGAGTGAAGCAGCAGGGGTGGAAACTTGTGCCTGGAGTGGGGTCCATAAACCCACCCTTGATACTAGTCCCTACTGACTGAGCCCAGCCTGGAGCCCTGTGTGGGAAGAAGTCAGAAAAACCATCCTAAGGACCTGGACAGCAGGAACAGGCCTTAGAAACAAGAGAACAGCAAGATCCTGACCTGGAAACTGGTTTCCCTGAAGTCCGACGTCGAGTAGCCTAAGACCTGGAGCCCGAGGTGGAGAAGCGGCGCTGACTGGAAAAGCAGACGTCGTACCCGGAGCCGCCAGAGGTCGAGAGAGGGCGCCGTCAGAGGTCGTGAGGAGTACCAGAGGTCGAGGAGGAAGTCACCCGAGGTCGAGTGAGCGGCGTCATCGGAGGAGTGAAGTCCGCCCTCCGGAGTCGTCGGAGACCAAGGTGAAGTGTAACGGAGGTCGGGAGTGAGGATCGCACTCCGGAGTCGCCGGAACCTGTAAGAAACGTGCCGGAGGTCGGGAGTGGAGGTCGCACTCCGGAGTCGACGGAAACCTAAGGAGAGGAGCACCGGAGGTCGGGAGTGAGGATCGCACTCCGGAGCCGCCGGAAGTCGACATCGAGGCAAGGCCGGCCGACGTCATCGAATCCGAGGTCGCCATCGGACCGGAGCCGCCCGAAGTCGACATCGAGTAAAGACTGCCCGACGCCATCGAATCGGAGGTCGAGATCGAGCCGAGGCCGCCGACACCGAACCGGAGCCGCCTACCGGCGTCGTCAAGAACTGACATTGTGCCGAGGCCGCCGACATCGAACCGGAACCGCCTCACGGCATCGACACGACTCCAGCGGCGTCGGAGCATCAGAAAAAGGGCAGTAAGTGGAGTAGAGGGCGCCTAAGGCCCTGTGGAGACCTGAGAGACTGCTCTAAGGGGCTAGGGAGGTGCTGGAACCAACCTGACTGTGCCAGGGGTGAGCTGGGACTAATCTAGAGAGGTTGTGTGGAGAGAGAGAGCCAGGTCTCTGGTATTCCCCCCCTTGATCTACCTCAGTTTAGGCCTCAGCCTTGTCCAAGCCAGGGAGTAGACACCCTCAAGCCTTCCACATCCCCACAAGCTGTGCCTGGGCCAAATCAGCCCTTAGGAGATTAAAAGTGATCTGATTCCATGAGTGTCACTGTCAGCTTTTAAGTATTTATTAGGGGCACTGTATTTATTGTATTTAACCTATTTATTGTTCCACTGTATTTATTGGTCCACAGTATTTATTGATGCACAATATTTATTGGTTTACAGTATTTATTGCCTCAGAATATTTAATTGCCTGTATGTATTGCACTTATATTTATGTCTTCATTATTTATGATCACCCCTATTTATTGAATCATTAAGCCAGTATTTATTTGACCTGCACTATTTAAAAAGTTTGTATATTGTGATTGTTATTTATTTTATCCAATCAGCAACTAAGAGAAAAAGCAGATAAAGAAAGATATTTTCATAATTTTTACGGTGTAGAGTCGTTTTTGGAACGGATGCACGCATGGTTATTGTAGGGGTATGTCGTATGCTTAGCACGGAGCCTGATTCCTGACCACTCGAGCCAAGCTACCACAGTGTGTCCGGAAGACCACCACCACCCTTTCAGTGTGGGAGTGTGGTTTTCCAACACTTTCCTTTTCAAACTTTGAACTATCTGGTAATCCAAGAGATTCCATACCAAACACACTGTCTAGATGTAAAACAAAAAAATACTGCTAGGTCACCTACCGCTAATATCCCTTCTCTCAAACCACAAATACACTTCTTAATACTCAAAAAATAATGCTGGAAAACATCAGACAAACCCTTTTGAAAATCATTTGAAAAACTCTGATCTTGAATTCAAAATTGAAGCGTCTACAGCAATCTGGGACAACTGGGTCCTGGAATGAACATCTGGATTCTAAAATGATCTACATGCATTTGCTAACCTCCATCCTACTTTTAACTTAAGCCAGCCTAAATTTCTTAATTTTTTTAAATTAAAGGCAACCCTATTCAAACAGACCTTTATGAATATAGATCCGTCCCTCCCCAACCTCATTGCAAAACAGAGGCACATGGTCTCAAAAGTCAGTTATATGGCCCGGGCCACCGTAAAAAGAAAAAATCTTGCAATGACGCAATCAAAATGGGACGCAGAATGGACCTCCGCTTATACAGAAATGAAACCACGTCAAATGCCCTATGTATGGGAAATACTGCGTAGAATCAAAATAACCCAGTCGAGGGTCAAAATAAATTCATGCTTCTACACAGACCATTCTGGATACTAACCATCTATATAAATTACATTTTCATTCCTGGGATTGCAACAAAGAGATGTGACACTCTTAGGAGAATTCTGGAATCACATTTTCAGACCTACCACGGGCATCTTTCAAATAAACGTTCCCTTGAATTTCACCATAATTCCATTAGCTATACCAATCAGTACTAGTTCCCCTAGATTGAGCGAGTTAGATTGTTATGTTATCAGTGCTTTTATAAAGAGCTCATCACTTTGAGGGTATCTGAGCACTATGTAGCTAGTGTGTGAGGCCAGCCCTTGAGGGCTTCCTCGAGGAGCCAGGCCTTCAGCTTCTTGCAGAAGTCAAGTAGAGAAGAGAATGTTCTGATGTTTTGTGGGAAGTAATTCCAGACTTTAGTAGCAAGGTATGAAAAGGTGCGACACCCCCACCCCGCCTGCTATGCTTTTGTGTATGTGTTGTGTGTCTGCTAGTTATAGACCGGCAGAGCAGAGGTGTCTGGAAGGTTGGTGGAAATGAATGCATTGTAATTGTGGATGAGGAGTTTGAAGTGTGCACGCTTGTGTATTGGAAGCCAGTAGAGTTCCCTAAGGTGTGGGGTTGTGTGAGATCAGTGTGGGAGGTTGAGTACTAGTCTGGATGCTTTGTTTTGGACGATCTGCAGTCTGCTTGTGAGCTGGTTGGGTATCCCTGTGTACAGGTTGTTAACATAGTCTAGTCTGCTGATGATGAGAGCTTGGGTGATCGTTTTCCTGGTGTTGTCTGGTAGCCACCAGTGTAGTAGTGTAGTGTAGTGTAGTTCCTATATCCCTGATAGGCTCTGCGCATTGGAATAACATACACTATAGATTTGACATAGGACTAAGGTCAGTATGCCTCTATTGAGTATATTAAACTTAATTACTTGTGTGTGCCAGCTAACTCAGAGGTCACTAGAAACTTCTCAAATATAAAAGAAGGGATTAGTCTCTGACAACCGCATAAACATGACAACTTTGTTTCCTTTTAGAATCGGAACAGTCTCAGAATCGTGGAAACAATAGATAACAGTTTCACTCAGTCAATCGTGCATGCTTCGTTTCTACAGAGTTGTACAGAAATAGAGAGACGGGCGTTTCAATAAAACGGTTTATTGAACAGTCTTATTTCTCATGCAAGAGATATGAATTGCTACAATCATAAGACAGACTGCGAAGTACAATATGTACGAGGTTAGCAGTAATATAAAATAATACTGCAATAGCATGGTTTGTAGCTATGACATATATTATTCAAAATACATACATAAATAACATAAGCTAAAATGTGATACTCATCTGATACTTCTAAATTGTTCTACCCCAGTGTACCTAACCTAAGTGCAGTACGAGGTTTGAAGTAGGTGCCATTTCTAAAGTATAGCTAGCTATATTTTAGTTTAGCCAAGGGTTGCCAAAAGTTTCTTTAAGTTCTAATCAGCTCCATACCTTAGAATGAGAGAGGTTGAAATCTCTTTTCTGGACTCGATAGTCTAACCCCCGCAAGGGAAGTCAGAGAGCACTGAAGCTGGATTCTCTGCGAAGAGGATGGCAGCGTCAGGTCAGTGCATCAGGCTGGAACTCGATTTCCTTCCGAACTTGCCGTGGTGAACCGCGTAGTCTGTGTTGGATAGAATCATCCTTGAACCGCAATTTGCCAGGGCAAGTGCTGGTATATTCATACCTTTAAGGTGTCTAGGAATGCCAGTATTGACGTAAAAGTCGGGCAGAGGAACGTCATGAATGAACCCCTAAGGAATAGATGTTCATGCATACTTAATGAGTTCTTGGAGAAATCAATATTCAAGCTGAGGGAAATTCCTAAAGGCTTAAGGGTCTGGTTTTCCAAGAATTCGTTGTGACATGGATGGACGGATGTAGGTGGCCATGCCTGTATTTGGTTTGTACGGACAATGTCTAAATAAGGGCCGGATTTCTATGTCCAAATAAGGGCAATGTGAATTGTACCTATATAAGGACATAAATCGGGAAACCTATATACGGAATCTAAATCTGCACACAACACCCACTCCAGTTTCGTATGAACGACGTTACTAAATCCTAAACGTTCTAAACATATCTTACAACCGAGTATTGTATGGGTTTGCTAAAATAAGCTAAAAACATATCTAAAACATATGTTCCAAAAATACTTTACAAAACCATTGCTATGCATAAAGTGTTGTACATATTAAAGGCAATGTTCCATTCTAAGCATAGAATCACACTGGAATGCTAAATGAATGAACCAAAATATATACATGTGATGAAATGGCTCATAAATACAGAAGAATAAGGGGCCGAAACCATTTCATATCAGGTTACACAAGTCAAATTGTTATTCATGACAAGGTGGCATACTGTCTCTGGAAGTGTTATCAAATAATTCGGTTCTCTATGAATAGTTCTACTATAAGCAGATTACTGTGCCAAAAAATGAAAAATACAATTTTGGGACGGGAAGAAGGAAAAAATATATATAATCATAGAAAAAGTTCCAAAGTCAGTATCACGTTCGAAAAAGAATGAAGGCCAAATTCAGAGTCTCTCTAGAACACTGTGTGCTTGAATCAAAAGTCAGTGTGTGGGGATGGAGAAAACATAACATTTTCTAAACCTGTAGACAACAAGTTGTCTACCGTTGTGGGTGAGAGTTGGAATACCTCGTGTACAAGATCAACAGCACATAGATGCGAACTATCGCCTTCAGCATGGGAAGCATCAGCAATGGATGTTACCTGCGCGCCTTGTGTTTCCTCTCGTACCTCAGCAGTAGCATGTTGCGTCTGTGAGATCTCAATGAATGCCGCTATCAGGATTGGTAGCCGCTGGAGACAAAACATAGCATGGGCCGTTATCGGGTCCAGCAGAGTACTGATATCCATAGGCATGACTGATGGGAGTGTCAGACAAATGTCCAGCACGCATTCTTCACCGCATAGCAGGCAGCGTAGAACAGGTAAGATGTAATCTTGCCAGATTGGTCTGAATGACAGAAACCAAGGGGTGTTTAATTCTCGTAGACAATGTAAACCCAGAATTTGGACGATGCGCTCACGACACTTCATCTCCAATAGAGTTCTTTCCATGGTGAACTGGGTGTCGCTGGTGATTTGGCTTGCCATATCGTAGCAGTAGGAGCCAAAATAGTATCCCTGCAACGTGTGCTAAAAGGAGCGGCAGTCCGCCAAACACAGAGTGCACGAAGTTTGGAAAAATTCCGAGGACTGCTTGAAAAGGTGCTAACAGTCCTGCACACACGGTCTTAAATACATGTACAATACCGCTCGTATTAGACATGTTTAAGATACAACCTAACATTTCTGAGAAATGCAAAGGGCAGTTTGTATACAAAAGGGTATGTATCTCTGCAGAAGTCCTTGCGACTTGGAGATCATAGGTTTCTTTGGCAGAGGTCAAAGGCACAGTTTTTTGTAAAAGAATGGCTTTCATTCTGCTTACAGTATCAACTCGTATAGAAGAGATATTCAGTGAAGGCCCTAAAGGCGACTCCCTGACTATGTCTATTTGGGGAAACAAGACCTACATACAGCCAGTGACCCTGGATGTAACCGTTACTAGATATGGGATACCTAGCAGCATGCCACAGCAGCTGTGATCATTCAACATAATGTAACTCCCATTTGAAAGTTGACCAAAGATTGGATTAATCACTGCTACCGGTGAACCGTGCAGCTGGCAGGATAAGTTTGTAATGGAACCGTCACAGGCCCCGTGTAAGTTAATACCCTGACAAAGGAGTGAACCGCTTAGTGTGTGTTCACAGTTTTCACCGCTAAGAAACACTTCACGTCCTCCACACCAACATCTGTGTGTGTAAGGTAAATCCCAGGATGTCTTGATGTATTCTTTACCCAACCTTTCATATTTGCCTGCTGGTATATTTTTTAGGCAATACTGACAGAGTAATCTTACCATGTATGATCCACTCAGTAGCTGGTTTTTCTGCCACTGTGAATGGTAATTTCTCCAGTTTTTCAATGCTCAGCACCATATAGTCTGTTCCCCTTTGTGCCAGTTTGATCTGTCTATCAGTGAGATTGAATTCTGCAAACAGTGACGTAGTATTGATTAAATGCCAAGGCACATAGCCAGAACGCAGGTTTTGAAGCGTCCAGCCTAATAGAATGATAGAACGTAGGTGTGACTGAACCAAGTCTTGTTCCATGGTGTCTATGACAGAGGATACAATGCTGTCCAAAGAATATATCCTGGACGTCGTTAACCCATTGTCTACTACAGAGAGAGATTTCTCTAAATTAATACGATCTATTTCTCCTATTTGTTCTGCAGTCTCTGCTTGGGTGACCTTCCATGCTTCATTATAAGCAGCATAGATACCGGCATATATGAAACGTTTTTGACGCAGTTTTCTTGGTCCTAGCAAGAATTCCCTAAGGTCTGCGCCTTCTTGAAGTAAAGTTAAGTGTTGTTTTACATCCGCTAGTGTAGCTTTCTGTCGCCAATCAAGGCAAAGTTTCCTCACACTGTAAGTTGTTACCCCCGGATGCTGTCTTTGGACATAACGTGGGTCTGGCCTATGAAAGGTAAAACCTTGTGTTTTGTTCAGGAATCTATCTTGACAGTTGTTTGTGTCTAAGGGCCAGAGCAACCATTTTTTCCATTCAGGATCCGATCTGTTATTATTCAAAATAGTATGTACGTCGACCTCCCCCTGTGTAGTGCTTTCACTTGTAGGTGCAGATATAGACGGTGTGTTCATGTCTTTTATCTTGGCTATTCCAAGGCATGATGTTTGTTGGACAGTGTCGTTCAAAAACATAATTTGGTCAGGGATGATACAGGCTCTAAACAAAGTTTCTATTCCCTGTACTTGCCAATCTTTAGTACCCCAGACAGTTTTCGTCTCAATGTTGTCTTTCCAAAAGTCGTAACCCTGTCTAGACAGTTGGGCAATAAAGGCTGTAGAATAAATCTGTTTGGTATTCGTTAACATAGTTTTCATTCCTGTCTTATTGACATTCTGAAAGTAAAATGTCTCAGCATTCGAGATATTAAACCCTGAAAAATATGGAAATTTCATTGCAAATGTTTTTGGGCTACCCTTTGGTGGCGTAGGACAATGTTCCCATTGGTTATACATAAAATACATTTCTAGGTGTTGCAGATTTATGCAAGAAATGATGACCATAGTGGTTATAACAATACAGTTGTTCATAGTCTGATGAACCTTGTAAATATTCATTATTAGTGAATGCAGTTGACATCTCTAGATCAGACATCATATTATTAACAGTCTCGAAGTCCCATTCATCAGAACAGGTACTGGAGGTAATAAAGTCACTTAATGAAATTTTAAACAAAAGCTCAGATGGGCCAAAAATGTCATATTCGGTTTTGTCCCAAACTATACCATCAGGTATAGGAATCGCTGTGATGTTCACTGCTGACAAGTCTCTTGCTTCATGATGGGATGATTTGTGTGGCTGGAGAAGTAAGTTCACTCTTTTACTTGCTGTGTCCATTTGAATATATCTTCCATTAATCAGCATACCCAGAGTTATTACCAGAACTAACCAAAGTAGAAAGAATATTCCCAAAACAATCCATACTTCAATCCATGGTGAAACCAGATAACTTTTTTCCAGTAGATGAAAAAAGTCTGTTGCTTGTTCTTTGAAAGTCCTTTGTACTGGCGTAGTTTCAGGCTCCATGGGATCCTCAGAAAACGTATCAAAGTTCATGAAATAGCCAGAAGCAGTTCTGTCAATGGTTGGAATTGCATCCATATTTGATGAAATTGCTGGAACCAGTTGATCACTTGTTGCTTCATTGTAAACAGGTGTATCTGGACGAACTGTTATTTGGGTCTCAAGAGGTACAAGGTCCATAGCATTTTTGCTTAGTCCTCTATTTCTTACTGTCGAATCTTCAAAGGTGATGAGTCTCTCAGTTTGAACCTCTTGGATTGTAGCTAGAGGAGTGCGTCTGCTACATTGGCGGAATCCACTTGGCCTACTGTTCAGTATCGGCCACATAGTATGGTTTGATCAGGTCGATGGACACAAATCTTTTCTCCTTTTTACCAGCAAGGGGCGGCAAAAGTACTGTTCTTGATCCGTGGATTGCTAGGACAGGTACTGGTTGTCTGCATGAAGGCCCAAATTCCTTCTTATCCGTGATCTTTTCTCTGACTAGATCCCCAAGCTTTGGGATCCAGACAGGCCTTGCTGGGACGGTCGGATTTTTCTCAGTGGTGGTTGGCTTCAGGACCACGTTGCTTTCTTAGTTCATTTAAGTCCTGTGAAACAGCCAAACTATCTTTGATATCAAATTGTTTCTTTTCCACCACTGTGCCTTTCATATCTAAGTCCGGAACCCACATTCTAGTCCCAAACAGGACCTCATATGATGTGACACCCCATAGAGAACTTCTTGGCAAGTTGTTTATTGCGCGCTAGACCCAATATAAATGTTTGACCCACCTATCACCCGAACCTAATACCCTAGCTGTTATAGACTGCTTTATGGTGGCGTTCTGTACTGCAATCTCTATTGCATGCTATACAGTTATTAATGAAGATGTGAATGAGAGTATTCATCCTTGGCCACCAGTACATCTCTTTTAACTCTAAAATTGTCTTTGAGATCCCCTGATGTAGCTGACCCTCTCCCAGATGCGCTTCGTAAATCAAAGCTGCTCTACATTCCCTGTTTGGAATTACTCTATCCCCCATATACAGGACAGAAAACTTTCCAACGGTACTCCTGAGAAATTGTGATAACACGGGTAAAAACAATTTACAAAATCTCACAAAAAAGCAAGGAGTTACACAGAAGCCTCTGTATCATCACCACTCCAAGATGGAACCGGCAGAAACATAGGCACCCAGAGTCAGATCATGTGTACCATTACGCTGGCTAGTACGTCACTTAGCATCACAGGTTTTCGTAATTAGCAAATTTGAATCGTTGGCCTAACGTATAAATAGGCAACAGTAACAATGGCAACCCTGCCGGAGTTGGATCACATCAAGAACGCCGACGAGTGGATATACGTTACCACCAATAGGTAAGATGCCGCGCCGAGAGAACAAATACATAAGAGCACTCATAGGCCATTTAACTCAACTTAACTTTACTTGATTTTACTTGATTCTATGCTTTAATAAGTCTAAAATAAATAAAGCACTGATGTAGCGATACCAGTAATTTAGGGGGGATAACAAACGCAATTTAGTCAGAAGCACCAATTAGAACGAGCAGACCGGTAACCATTTATGGACAGCACCTAGTATAAATACGATGACCAGAGACAGTAGCGATAAATGAACAATAGTGGGATTTACTTGCTAAATCATTTAAATAAAAGTCTCTATATAACGCGATCTATTCTTCTATTCTCTATTGCTGACTAGAGCACTCAACAAGAAGGTTACCAGAACTTTCCACCTGAAATAGCGCTAACGTATGAGGAAAAGAAATAAGAACATAGTATGAAGAAAAGTTGACAAAAAGACCCTTTAGGTAATTACACACTAACTGGTCACTCCATATGGTTTACAAACAGGACTGGAAATACTAACCACTCTCAATTTCTATCTGATTAGGCAGTCATACAAAGATCATTTGAGGGCTGATTACCCGTTGTGCTTCGTGAGAAAAGTTTTGGAATAATATTCTCGCGACGACCTTTGAGTTTGATCCTCATGATTGAAACCCGGATTGATTAAGGTACACACAACGCATGCAAAATGTAGATTTATAGAACAAGAAGTGCACCCATATAGTAGGTATGATTTGTGACGAAAAGATAAAATCTTCTTACAGCATTGGCCATATTACGAATTAAGAAGAGAAGTAATCGAAATACATCTCAGAAGAGGCTCCTTGCTACATTAACAACAAGACAGAACAGGTAGACTACATCAGTTTCTTGTATCCTCAAGATAGAGATTAAATATAAATAAAATAGAACCAATTCAAGTGGTACCTTGAAATATTAAAGATCAGTATAATAGGACAAAGGTCCTCAGAAAAATACGAGTACTGTGATAAAAGTAAGATTACCAGGAAGGAATGTCTTTTCCGTCTGCCTTACTTTTTTACTTTTCGCTTTCTTATTCTTTTCACTCTCTTAGTAATTACTCTGGTTTTTTTGGAGAGCATTAAATTCAGTGGCGTGAGTGTGACCTTGACAGTATAGAAAATTCTTCTTTTTAATTGTATATATTGGAGATAAATGATGTATTCTCCTGTGGGACGCATAAATAATACATAGGGTTAAACCATGGTTCTAATGTTATACAATTGGTTTACAGAAAAACAGTTTCCCCATTCCTGCCCGTGATAACAAACTCGTAACAACAGGTCCTGAGGAAGGTGGCGATAAAAGAAGATTGAGCCACCGAAACGTGCGTCGGCCAGATTGAGTGATACACCCCAGTGTCCTGCATCACATCAGAGGGCTGAGCATATTGCTCATGCCTGGTTATTTGTGTACAACCGTTGGTGCTTTTCTGGGGTGTAGTATGAATGTGTTGTATGAAAGTGACATGTATGTAGTATGATCAGAGGAGTGACCAATGTGGGGATATCTCTTGAATCATTGTTGCGATTTTGCAGATTTATTAACTGTTTATATTTGTATGCACTGTGAATATACAGCTAAACACACACAAAGGAATAATGATTAATTCTGCATAGTTTGGTTTTTTTAGTAACAAGAAAAGAATCCAATGTATATCAGAGAAGAATGTATATAAGCAAGCAAAAATGAAAAATAATTTACAAAAATAAATATAACAGATAAAATGTATACACATTTGGTGGTTTTCTTCTTTATGTGAACCCACAATAACTGAATAGTAAAGTAAAAGCAATATAGGTCTAGAGGGATACTTACTAGTATAGATTACTCTATCCCCCACTCCAGGGATTCGAGCAAACGGAACGCCATTCGCATCAATTATATATGAGTATTTGAGTGGAAACTTTTTAGGTATTGCCGCACCGCTGCCTTTGCTTGATGCATTGACAGCCAGCATTATTTCTCTGTCTATTTTTGTTTGCACAGCCCCTTTCGCGGCTTCATCAGCCAATGAATTCCCTTCAACATGAACGCCATCACGTTGGTGACTCAGCGTGTGTATCACATGAGTGTTCTGTAGTCCGTTTCGCATCTGAACTACTTGTTCCCAAAGCAATTTGTGCTTGATTGTGCCACCTTTTGCATCTTTGAAATCATTTTGAATCCAATTCTGTAAATATTCATTGTAAGATTGAACACAGTAAAAAGAATCGCACACTATCAGTGTGGGGAATTTGCGAACTGTATTTTCAAGTGCCATCTTAAATGCTTGTAGTTCAGCTCGCTGAGCTGTACAATCTTCCCGAGACTGGGTTTTTGTGACCATTGGTCTGAATTTGCCATCTCGCATGCGACCTTTAACGATACCACACGCTGCACTGTAAGCTTGTTTACTCCCTGTAGCGGGCTGTGCAGATCCGTTTGTATAAATTATAAATTCGTACTGGTCAAGAAGGAGAATTTCAGTAGGCAGAGGACATTCGTGTTCATATTGCAGGAATGCTTGTGTTTTTAAATATGGATCAAAAACGTATTCAACATCAGTTGCAGCAAGAGAATTAACCCATTGTATCCATCTTGGATGTAAAGCTTTTTGCCTTTGGAATGCTAGCCTTTGTAACTGCCTCTAGGGCTGGTACAGGAGTCACAACCATAATGCGTTTCCCCTGTGCTAGGGCTCTTTCTTTTGCTACAGCTGTTTGAACTGCTGGCAGAATTATTTCTGTAGAAGTGAATTTAATTTTTGCTTGTGTATACAAGTGGGATTTGTATGCAATTGGTACTTTTTCACCGTCGTTAAAAGTTAAGTAGGTGAATCCGCATTGACCCGGAATTATTTGGATCACTAAGTTACGTATGTTCACAAGTGTTTGCAAGTATTTTGTTGCTAACATGTCTGTTTGGAGTGAACGCAAAATTTCTGTGTGTTTTTGTGTCCAATGTGTGATTTTAAAATCAGGTTTGATTAATTCGTAGAGAGGTTTAACCCTTTCTGCGTAATTTAAAATGTAAGTTCTTCCAAAACTCAGGAAACCTAATATCGACTGTAAAATTTTCAGCGTTTCTGGCGGTTGGAGCAGCACACACTTTTATAAAAAGTTGGCTGCCAGGCTTTTGGCTTCACTTGATAGTTCATATCCTAGGAAAAGGACGTTGAGGTGTGCAATTCTTGACTTTTTAAAGTTGAATTTGTAACCCTCTGAGGCGAAGCCCAATATTATGGTGCTCACCCTGTTCAAGTGCCTATCCAGGCCATCGTCTGTCAGATATATATCATCGACATATGACAATGCCTCGTCATCATAAGTTTGTAGTAACTCTGTTACCCTTGCTGAGAATAACCCCGGGCTGTTTTTGAATCCCTGGGGCAGTCGACAAAATTGACCCTGGTTCCCCATTATTGAGAAAGCGGTCAAATATCTGCTTTCTGGTGCAATATTTTGACAAAAGAAACCATTTGAAATGTCTAATGTGGTTTTATATTTTTTACGCACAATGTTATACATTCATGCTGTACCATGTGCATTTTGCACTGCAAATGTTTTGCAACAAGAATTTAGATGTCTGTAATCCAAAACTAGACGATATGTATTGTCTGGTTTTGAGACAGGAAACAAAGGATTGTTCATTGATGAGGTGCATGTTTCAGGGGGGGCGTGGCTTGGATGCCGATGGGAATGGCGGCGTGAGCTCTGAGCTCCGCTCCCGATCCCCGTAAGAATCCTGAAGAGAGCACAGAATCCAGCGCTCACCGGGCCCCTGTGGCAGCGCTAGATGCGAGGCGGGAGGCAGTGACCCGAGGGACGCCATTGGGTGCCGATCCGGAGGCGATTGACCGGAGCTGGCGAGTGCCGACCTGGCGAGCGACGGAGCCCAAAATGGCGGCCGCGGATCTGACCCTGTACAGCTAGAGGCGGACGGGATCGCGACGACCCGGTGGGGCCAGAGGCGGCGCGAGGAGGACCCACCCGAGCTGACCCTGCCTGCGGGGGGTAGCTAGGAGCTGCGACCCTGGGCCCCGCTGGCGAGCGTTGAGCGGGCGGCGGATCGGCCGTCTCGGGGGTGAGGAGCGAGGATTGCCCCGGCGAACGCCTTGAGGGCCGTGGCCTACCAGTGTGACGGACTGCGGAGGAGGAGGCTGCCCCTGGGTGAGCGAGGAGTGGCGGACCCCGACTGTGGCCCCGGGGACGGATTGCCGGCCTGGACGGCCCGCGCCAAAACGGCGGGCCCACGCTCCCAGCCACGGAGGTGCGATGGACCTGGCGAGAAGGGCTGGCGGTGAGTGACGGACGAGGCGGCCGGGGCCTATGAAGGCGCGCTGGAGGTGAGAGACCGGGGGCCTCCACCGCCGAGCTTCCTTGCGCTGGGGGGATCCTGAGGCCCTGAGGTGGGCGATGCCAGCTGGCAGCTTGAGGGGAAGCGCGCCCTGGAGGGCGCTGACGCTGCTGCGGCCCCTGGACCGGTGCAAAAGTGGCTGAGGGAGGCGGCGAGGGGGGGGCGCCGGATTGCGCCTCCTGTGAGTGGCGGGGCCCCCCAGTGACTACGGCGGAGGTCAGCCGAACTGCGCCGAGCGCCCTAAAGATGGAATACTGCGCCCCGCGGCTGTGAGGAGCCAGTAAGCTGCGACGAAGGCAGCGGCCACGTGGAGCGAATGGAGAGATGTTTACCGGTGAGCAGGCCCTGAGGGGAGAGTGGGGCTGAGCTGCGTTGGCCCACGCGCTAGAAGTGGTACCCTGTGTGGGGACGCCGGCGAACGGTGCAGCGGCGGTGCTCTTGGCACCATAACGAGCCTGGTAGAGGACGGCGAGCGCCCGCGGGCCCCCCGGTGCACATAGAGGAAGTCCTACCTGGAGAAAGCACCGCACTGGGAGAGAACCGCGATAGGCGGAAGACCCTGCGCCATGGGAAAGCCAAAGATTAAAGGAGGGGACGCGGTACCTGAATCGGAGGCGAGAGATGGGCCCACCCAGAGCCCTGCGGACCTACAGCAGATGCGCGATTGCATTCTGGAGGCCATAGCGGCCACAAAAGACGCATTACAACAGGACATAGCTCAAGTGGCATCCGGCTTGGGGATCCTGCGAGCTGACCACGGCAAGCTGAAGGACAGGGTCACGGCCGTGGAAGATACTCTACAGGAGCTGGTGCCAACGCACAAATCTATGGAGGGGAGGTTGGTACAAGCGATGGACCGCATACAAGTCCTGGAGCGGCATGCGGAGGAAGCGGAAAACCGCAGTAGGCGTAACAATGTTCGCCTGGTGGGCTTGCCGGAGAAAACAGAAGGGGAGGACATGGTGCAATACCTGGACGCCTGGCTGCGAACAGAGGTGGCTCCGGACGGACTCTCGCCCTTTTTCACGCTGGAGCGGGCGCACCGTGTGCTGGCAAGACCCCCCAGACCAGGCCAACCGCCGCGCCCAGTGGTGATAAAGCTGCTGCATTATAAAGACAGGGACTGGCTGCTGCAGCGGGCACGGGATGTGGGACCATTCCGAGTGGCCAACAGTAACGTTACACTATTCCCGGATTATACCTTTGAGACTCAGAAGCTGCGTGCCTCCTTTTTGCCGCTCAAGCGAGAGCTGCGAGCTGAGGGAATCCAGTACTCGCTCCTTTTCCCGGCCAAATTGCGAGTGGTGGTCGACAATAAGACGCTGTTTTTCCCCACGGCGGAGGACGCCTGGGCGTGGTGGGAAGAGTACAAGGCGAGAACCGACGGTGCGAAACCCCGAGTGGCGGAGGAGCAACGGTTCCTACCCGTGCGGAAATCGCGGAGGCTCCGGCAGAGGAGGCGGAGAGATGGGCGACCCACGGTCTCGCAAACTGAAGAAGAGAGGAAGGCGGCCCTGCAGGCGGTGGTGGACTTGTCGGGAACGGCAGCGACCCAGTCGACCCGCGGGTCGGGCTCGGAAAGCCGTGTTACCAGCTCGGACACTGACCAGTCGGAACTTACGGGGGCCAGGGGCCCGGTGGTGACTCCGCAGACCTCGGGGGAAATAGTGGAAGGCTGAAGGAGAGGCCCTCCCGCACGGCTGGAGCGAAGGGGTCGGGGGGCCCGGCTGCCCCTGAGGAGGAATCCGGCTGCTGAGATGTCTGGATTTTCATGAGTGACACTGGGGGGGATTGGGGGCGGGGGGACGGGATTGTGGCTGCCGCCCTTGGTGCCGGGTCGCACCCTAGAGGCCCTTAAGGCCGCCGCAGTGTCGACTGCGGCTTCGGTGGGTGGTCGAGCGCGGTTGCTCTACCTTGCAGTTTGGATGGGAGCTGCTTTTTCGAAGTTAGGTCCTGTTCTGGGGGGGTGGGGCCGAGAGTAGTTGGGGGGACTCGAGGCGGGGGAGTTGGTGGGGGGGTACGGGGTTCTTTTAAGGGAGGGAGGGATAGAGCTACGGACTGCGACTGGACTTGGAGGGGCATGGCACACTGGATTTGGACAGGGGAGTATGGTTAATACTGGGATGGTGAAATGTGTGACGTGGAATGTACGGGGGCTGCACACAATGGCACGGAGACATAAGATCCACGCCTACTTGCTGCGCAGGGGTGTTCAGATAGCGTTCTTGCAGGAGACGCACTTAACAAAACAAGAGGGCGTAGCGCTGCAGCGTAGGTGGCGCGGACAGTTATTTAACACCACGTACTCCGCTTTTGCGAGGGGCACTTTGATTTGGATCCGGGCGGGGACCCCCTTCCAGGTCACTAGGCACACGATAGACCCAGAGGGCAGATATGTGGCGGTCGAGGGTACACTTAAGGGCCGAGACATAGTGCTATGTAGCGTATATGTACCTAACGTGGATCAGGGGCCATACTTTGCGAGGCTGTCGGGAGTACTGGCCAGCTACCTAACGGGTCCTATCCTACTGGGGGGAGACTTTAATTCAATAGCGGACCCCGTGCTGGATAGATCCCACCCGCCTCTAGAGACATCCCCGGTACACCGGCTAGCGAAGCGCAGGCTTGCATGGCAGGGGAGGTGGGGCCTGGAGGATGCCTGGAGGGCGCAGCACCCAACACTGAGGGACTACTCCTATTATTCGTCACTACATGACCTGCATGTTAGGCTGGACACCTTTTTGGGATCCCCGACTGTACTACAATCAGTTGCACACGCAGAGTATTTAAACCGAACACTCTCCGACCATAACCCCTTGCTACTGACGTTGGACTGGATGACCGAGATTTCGAGGGTCCCGACATGGCAGCTAAGGCCTGAAACACTAGACGACCCACCTTACCGGGCGGCACTTGATGACAGGATTACCCACTACTTTAATGAGAATACTGGGTCCACGGCGCTTAGAGCACTAGAGTGGGACGCTTTCAAAGTCGCTGTTAGAGGGCACTGCATAGGGAAATATGCCGGGGTGAGGCGCACTCTGTTGGAGGACTTGGACAAGGTGGAGCGGACGTTGAGGGCGGCGGAGATGGCGCGGCCTGGCCACCCCGGGCTCCAAGAGGCGGTGAGTGAGGCGAGGGAGGCGGTGGCGGTCGAGGTGGAGAGGCTCCGCAGCTTCGATTATAAGAACTACGTGGTGAGGGCGCACGCGGAGGGGGACAAGGCGGGAACGCTGCTGGCTTGGTTGGCCAACCCCAACAAACGTAGTCCACCGATCGTGGCCTTAGACAGGGAGGGAGGTGGGGTGGTCACGGCCCAGATGGATATATTGGAGAGGTTCGGCTCGTACTACGAGACGCTCTACAAAAGCGCGCCGGAGGGGCGGGAGGAGGACATTGACGATTTTCTAGAAGACTTACAACTGCCGCGCCTTGACCGGGAAAACGCAGAGGCCCTAGGCGGAGATATTGACCTCGCGGAAATCAGAGGGGCAGTGCGCCGGATGGCCCGCAACAAAACCCCGGGCCTCGACGGCCTGCCCATAGAATTTTATGATAGATACTTGGACAAGTTGGCCCCGCGGCTGCAGGAGGTTTATAAGGAGGCCAAGTCGAGGGGTAGGCTCCCCCAATCTATGTGTGAGGCCCTGATGATCCCGCTGCTGAAGCCGGGAAGGGAAGGACAGGACCCCGCTTCTTATAGGCCATTGTCGATGTTGACGACGGACTATAAAATATTGAGCACCATACTGGCGGCTAGGTTGTTGAGGTACATGCCGGGGCTGATACACAAGGACCAATCGGGGTTCATCCCCGCGCGGAGCACCACGGCTAACATCCGACGACTTGTTCGCTTGATGGGGGAGCCGCAGGAGAACGCTCGCACACCGCTCGTCTTATCCGTAGATATAGAGAAGGCTTTCGATAGCCTAGAGTGGGGATATTTGTATAAAGCTATGCGGCGCTTCGGCCTTGGAGAGGGGTACATCGGTTGGACGAAGGTCCTACACGCCTCGGCGGTGGCAAGGGTGCGGGTCGGGCCCCTGGTCTCGCGCCGGTACTGTGTGGGCCGGGGAACCAGGCAGGAATGCTCGCTCTCCCCACTCTTGTTTGCACTAGCAGTGGAGCCCCTTGCGGCGGAGGCCAGAACAGGCCGATATTATAGGGGGTTGGCTTATAGAGGAGCCCCGCAACTCATCTCCTTATATGCGGATGATCTGCTCCTGTTCCTGGAGAACGCGGCGGAGCGGCTCCTTGCGCGCTTTGGCAGGCTCTCTGGGCTACAGGTGAACTGGTCCAAGACCTGCTTATACCCGTTGCGGCGCGGCGAGCCGCGCCCAGTGATCCGGCCACTGCTCAAATGGGAGCCTGACTGCCTTCAATACCTCGGAGTACACATCTACCACACTGCAGAGGATATGCTGGATGGCAACGTGGGGCGGTGTATCCGGGCACTGAAGGGCAACATGTCCTTCTGGTCCACCCTCCCGCTCTCGGTAACAGGGCGTGTCTCGCTGCTGAAAATGATTGCACTACCGCGGCTTCTGTATTATTTTCGCACGCTCCCAGTGTGGATACCGGGCTCTGTTTTCCGACAGTTGCGATCGTTGGTGATCTCTTTCTTGTGGGGCACGGGACGGCGCAGGGTTGCGATGGCGACCCTGACCCGGCCAAAAGATGAAGGGGGCCTGGCGGTGCCTGATTTTGAGCTTTATTACCTGGCAGCGCAGTTGCAGGTTTTTACGCAGGAAGTGGCGCGAGTATATCGGGGGCCGGAGCAGGACCGGGAGGAGGGCACCCCTCGCCATGTACTGGCGTATATTACGCTGCAGCAGCGGCTGGTTGTCAGAGACCTGTCTCTGGAGGAGCAAACGTTCCGGCAATGCTGGAATCGATCTCAACGTTGGGCCGGGGTGCGGCGACCGTATGCGCCAGAGATCCCGCTGGGAATGGTAACGGCGCTCCCCCATGGCGGAGATTGGTCGGGCCTGCAGCTGTGGGAGGAGGCGGGCCTCCACATGTTGGGTGACTTATACGAAGAGGGAGCGCTGGTCCCTTACCAAACGCTGCAGGAGCGCTTCGATCTTCCGAGGGGAGACTACTTGATGCATGCGGCGGTGACACGTGCGATGCAGGCGCATTGGGGAACGGGGCTCGTAGAACCCGCCACATCCGCAGCCTGCCAGTACACCATGATGTCTGCTGGCACTTATAAGGCGGTGACTTGCCTGTACGCCAGAATGTTGCGTGAGACTCTGCGGCCGCTGGCGGCCTTAAAGGCGAAATGGGAGCTGGAAGTGCAGACTGAGATCCCTGACGCTACGTGGGCGGGGCTAGTGCGGCGAGCTCTGAAAAGTACCAGGAACGCACGCTTTCAGCTGATACATTTTTATATCCTCCACAGGGCCTACCTTACACCGGGTAACCTTGGGAAGTATTTCGGGGTGGCAGATGCGGCGTGCCCAAGATGTGGGGAGGTGAGAGTGGAGCTGGGGCATATGCTATGGGACTGCCCCCACCTGCAAGACTACTGGAGGGCGATTGGTGAAACGCTGACTGAGGTGACGGACAGGGACTTACAGTACACCAAGGCGGTCTGTGTCCTACACTGGTTTCCTCACACACCCAAAAACAAAAATACAAGCCGATTTATCGACATGGGCCTCCTATTAGCTAAAAGGGAGGTGACGAGACTCTGGAAGTCAAAAACGGGCCCCACACACGGGAGGTGGGCCAAGGAGCTACAGAAATGGGCGGCAAGTGAAAGCACACTCCGATATCAACTAGCGACCCGCAAGGCTGATGATAGGGCGCTGGAGGCGGCAGCGGCATGGGAGGGATTGGTACAAGCCCTGCGTAATAGTATGCTGGAGGAGGACGGGCCGCCGTCCGAGCCCGACGGGGCACCCCGAAGCATTCCAACCACACAAACACAGTGAATAGTTATATACTTCTGAATTGTACCCCAGACTAGATGTGAGGGCTGGGAACAGTCGCAGTCGCGGGCGTGGGCACGGGCAGCGGGGGGGAGGGAGGGGGACGGAGACGGGGATGGGGGAGGGGCAGTGTTGGGGGGCGGGGGACGGGGAGGAGGAAAACTTTAAAGCGGAACGTAGCCACCTTACTGTGTTAGCAACAAAGTAAAGTTCAACATACAGTCCAGTATAATGATACCCTGAACATCGCTGCCCGGCCTCCGGGATGTGGGCTTATGAGCTGTGTACGACTAGCCAAATGGCCACGGGGCATGTGGCATTGTTAACAGCGATGCTGGCAAAGTAAGAATGTATGCTGCTGCTATTATTGTTCTGCAATAAAAACGGTTTTATAAAAAAAAAAAAAATGAGGTGCATGTTTCAATCACCCTCTGCTAATCAAGTTGATCTAAAATCTCCCTGACCTGTGTTTTTAGCTTCTTGCTTAACTGGGTACTGCCTTTGTGCAGTCGGTTGATTTTTTTAACTGGATTTTATGGTGAGGTGAGTCCGTATCCCATCCTACATGACTTTTATACAGTGCTGGGGCTTGGGCTACTACTTCCCATTACCTGGCTAATGTATATTTTAAATGAACTGGAACATGGTTGGAGAAGGCAAGCATAATGATGTCCTCGCCATGTGGGCACTCCCTGACAAATTCTGGTGGCCAGTCCTGTTCTGCTAGAAGTATATCATAACCCTTTGAAAGATGCTCCCAAAAGAGTGCTTTCACTTTTCTTGATATCTCTCCCTCCATCCGGTGTGTTATTTCATATAACCTATGTGCAGAACTAACCCTGGTGTCTACAGTCTCAACTTGTATGTCTTCATTCAAGTCCACTGTCTCCAGAATTCCCTTCAGGTTCTGGCGAGCTATTGTAACTTCTGCTGCACTGTCCAGCATGGTCTGGGCCCATTCTCCGTTCTTGAGTTGGGTTCTCAGTATTCTCGGCATGTCTGATCTTCAGACCTGCTACCTTTTTCTTGGAGAATTGAGGTTTTGCTTTATTTTTCTGAACGTGTTGATCGTCTTTGGACTTCACACGTTCTTCCTTGTTTTCTGACCGTCCTCTTCTTTCGGATGTCTGTGACGATATTTGAAAGGTACGAGAGGGACGTGTATCATTATCTTGATATCTATCAGGTTTTCTCAAATTATCCTTATTCCTGAGGTTGTACCTCCTTTCAGTGGGCTCCTTCTGTGGAGGTGACCTGCCTTGGGAATGAGAACGCTTCTCTTTGGAATTCTGTTTGCTATTTTCCCACTTCTTTTTAGAAGAGGTAGGAGTGTTTTTAGGAAATACCTTATCAGGACTTTCAGACAGTTGTGGTTTTACTGCTTTCCCTCCCAGACTGTCTCTGCCTAATTCTTCATAAGATTTTCCAATTATTCTGGCTAGTTCTTGAGGTTGTTCTGGTACATCAAATTCCCTTAGTTTCTGGCGGATCGCCACTGATGCTGCTTCTCCTTTAATATTAGATAATATTATTGCTGACACCTGGTCGAAATTTTTAAGTAACTTCATACCTAAATTCAGAGCAGGCTCTGCCCCGTATTCGTATTGAATCTGTTTCAGGACATCAGGTATTACCGACATTGACGGAACACCATGTGTTTTTGTGTAGATAGCAGTAAAGACTGTGCCCCAAGAGGTGCAGTCTTCCAGATGTCGTGTGATCCCCATTGGTAAACAAATTGTTAAAATTCTGTGTTTTTCAAAAGGGGTAGTATTAGGAAATACTGCTTCGATTTGAGTAATTTTTTGAACTAACTAGACTGGAATTTGTTCGCGTTTTGCGGGTAATTTACCCATGACAGAGTGTATAGTCTGTGGAGTAATTTATTTTTTTTGTAAAATTTTTATTTAAATTGTTAGAAACAAAATGAAAAACAGCGCCAGCCGCGCTCAACGTCCCACGCAGGGGGTACACCATATATGGGGGGGGAGGCCGCAGTGAGCAAAAAGTTCAAGAGTGATAGCTCTCTAGGCCCGCCAGTCCTCAAACTCTACGGGGCCTAAGGGACCAAGTCACGGCCCCATACTCAAAGTTAATAGCGAAGTTCAGCTTTCTCCCCCCCCCAACACTACCAGCCCCCCCGCCATCCATGCAAAACACTATAAACCCTAAGTAGAAACCCCTCTAACCACAACCCACCCCCCTCCCCCCCAGTGGTGGTAGCTCTCAGGCATACTGACTATGGACTTCTGCGGACCCTCAGATCCGAAACAAATGAAGGGCTCCGAGCGAAGGTGGGGCCACCGCAGCCGGTAAACCCGTGGATAGAAAGCGGGCTAATGGTCCCCAACGGAAAATGAAATTCTTAAAATTGCCCAGGAAAATATCCGCCATCCGCTCCGTGCTCAACAACTTCCACAACCTCGCATGCCACAAGGAGATTGCCGGGGCTTTCCTCTTCTTCCAGGCTGCCGCCAGGGTGATCTTGGCCGCTCCTATGCAAAGCCAGAGAATCTTTTTGTCTGCTCGTGTTTGATGCTCAAGGAGTGGATCGCGAAGGCCCAGCAACACGTGAGCTAGGGAATCCGCGATCGGGTACCCCAGGATCTCTTTAATGTGGGACAAGATCTCCTCCCAGTAGGGGCGGATGATCGGACAGTCCCACCATATATGGCGAAAATCCCCCAGTAAGCCACAGCCCCTCCAGCATCTATCCGAGGAGGCGGGAAATATGCGGTGCAGCTTGGCGGGTGAGAGGTACCAATCCAACATGGTTTTGAGGTGCGCCTCCCTTAATTCCACCGAGTGATTATGTTGGTGCATATCCTTCCATAGGCGGGATCACTCGTCATTCGTGATGGCGCGACCGACAAGGTCCTCCCAGAGGCCCATGTACCGCGGTCTCGGGGAGATAGCTGTGGCTAAGAGGTGACTATAAATAAAGGAGATGGACCCGCGCATGGACGTGGAGCGGGACAGAAAGACCTCAAAGGGGGTAGGCGGCCGAGTCGCCGCTTCCCGAACGGACGGTGATAGCGCCCAGTGCAGCATTTGAGCGTGACGAAACTGCTATGAGTGGGGGACCCCGTAGTCCCGCCTGCAATTGGCAAACGTCAACGGGGCATGGCCATGAAATAGATGCGTGAGTGCAAGGCATCCCCCCTCTCTCCAGGCATCGAAGGGCCCCTCCCGCTGCGCCGGGGGGAATGCCGGATTGAAGTGTATGGGTGTAAAGGGCGACGGGAACGTGGTCCATCTCTCATCTCCAGACACCGAGTCCCAAACCTTCAGGGTGGTACCAGTGGGTGTGCTGATGTACGCGTTCCGGGGTCTGTCCCCCCTAGACCTCCACACCAAGTCCCATATCGTTCGCCCCGTCACACTTCTATCCATATGTAGCCAGTGTTTCTCCGAGATGGGCTGAGTCCATTCCACTAACACCCTCAATTGTGCCGCCTTATAATAGAGGCGCAGGTCTGGTAATCTCACCCCCCCCCCTCTCCCCGGGGGCGCCGGAGAGTGGCAAAAGAGAATCTAGCCCGTCCCCCCTGCCACACGAAGCGGAGCATAAGGGTTTGTATACGTCGGAAAAAGTCACCGTCTAAGACAATAGGAAGGGCCTGAAACAGATATAAGAACTTCGGGAGAAGCGTCATTTTGATCGCATGGATGCGTCCTAGCGATGAGATGAATAATGGGTTCCAACGTTGGAGATCAGCCTGCATCGAGGCCAGAAGAGGGGGGAAATTGGCCGAGTATAGTTTCCCTATCGTGGGGGTTAAGCGGACCCCCAAATAAAGTAATGAGGAGTGGGTCCACGGTAGTGGCGACAGCAAACGGAGGCTGTCCACCTCTGTTGTGGAAAGCGTGAGGTTAAGGATGTAAGATTTGTCGTAGTTCACCTTGAACCCCGCTACTGCTTCGAAACGCGCCAACGCCCCCTGGATCTGAGAGAGGGAGTGTTCAGGGTCGGCCAGGGAAAGCAAGACATCATCTGCAAATAAGGAGATCTTGTGTTGTTCGCCCGTGAACGGCAGGCCCCGTATGTCCGGGTTCTCTCGGATCGTCAACGCCAGAGGTTCAATACTTAAGGCAAAGAGCAATGGGGAGAGGGGGCACCCCTGCCGCGTGCCTCGCGAGTGCGAGAAAAAAGCTGAGAAATGACCGTTGACCATGACTCGCGACCGGGGATTGCTATAGTTGGCCTTGAGCATGGTCAAGAACCGGTCCGAAAACCCAAACGCTGCCAGAGTACGGAAAATAAATTGCCAGTCCACCCGGTCGAAGGCCTTCTCGGCGTCGAGGCCGAGCAACACCGCTGGGATATTGAAGCGGTTGGCCTTCTCGATGAGGTGGATCACCCTTCTGATGTTATCATGCGCTTGACGCCCCTTAATAAAGCCCGATTGGTCAGGATGGATAAGTACCGGCATCAGATCCTGCATCCGAGCTGCAAGGATCGAAGAGTATAGTTTGGCGTCGATGTTAAGTAGGGCTATCGGCCGGTATGACGAACATACAGAGGGGTCCTTACCCGGCTTTCGGGATAATGGAGATGACCGCCTCTGCCATTGAGGCCGAGGAGACCCCCGAATCGGCCATAGCAGTGAACAGCAGGACTAAGAAGTCACTAATATCAGCGGCAAAGGTCTGGTAGAAGAGGGCCGTAAACCCGTCTGCCCCAGGCGCCTTGTGTGGTTTCAAGGACTTAATGGCGGTTAGCACCTCTTCTCGGGAGATGGGAGCGGAGAGTCGCTCATTCCAGTCGCTAGATACACGAGGTAGCGGGAGCGCGTTCAGGTAGTCCATTTGAGCGACGGGGTCCAAGGGGCTGCCCGAGTATAACTGCGCATAGTACTCCCCGAAGAGCTCTGCCTTCGCATCGTCACAGTGCCTCAGCCCGCCTGTCGCATCTCGTCTGCCACCCACATACTCCCTCTCCCGTTTACGGCGAACTTGGCGAGCCAGGTGCTTCCCCACCTTATTCCCCTGAGCGTAGGAGAGATGGCGGAGCCTCAGGAGGGTAAATTCCGCTCTCTTATTATAGTGGGCTCGGAGTCTGCCCCTAAGGGCAGTCAGCGGCCGCAGCGTCTGTCTGGAGGGCTTGGCCTTATGAGCCGACTCTAGCGTAGCGAGTTCCCTCTCCAATGCCTCCCGCTCAGTCCTCCGCAATCGATTGAGAGCCGCATTAAGGGCCAGGCAACTACCTCTCATTGACACCTTGAAGGCGTCCCACGTGTTGAAGATCGAGGTATCTTGCACAGGGTTGAGATCGAAGAACTCCCGAATCGCTTGACGGAGCTTCGTGCAAGAGGATGCATCACGCACCAGGGAGGCCGGGAAGTACCACCTACGCGGTGCATTCCCCTCCGGCGCCCAGCATAGTCCCAACGCTAAAAGCCCGTGGTCCGAGACAGGGAGAGGAAAGATCTTGGCCTCTCGTAGGGATCCCCGGAGGGATTGGCTTAAAACAATATGGTCCAGCCGGGAATAAGAGTGATTGACATGAGAGAAAAAAGTGTAATCTCGAGACAGGGGGTGCAAGGAGCGCCAGCCATCCACCAGACCCAGTTCGTCAAACCTCAGACGTAGTTCGTCGGAGAAGAGACCAGTCCCCGCTCTTTGTCGATGCGAACTATCTAAGTCCTTATCCCAGACCAGGTTGAAGTCTCCCAGTACGAAAAGGGCCCCCTCCACAAAATCCTCCACAGTGCGCAACAACTCTAGGAGGAACCTATTCTGCCCCGCATTGGGAGCGTATATCACCAGAAATGAGCAAGTCTTACCGAGCAGCACCCCCTTGACAGCAACCCACCGGCCCTCCCTATCGCTCCGAACCCCCAATGGCTGAAACTGCAGCGTCGAGCGGATCAACAGAGCCACCCCCCGATGCTTAGAGGACGCCGAGGATCGATAGATAAGGGGGAATTGCTTATGTTTCAATCGGGACTCATCCTTCCGGGCCAGGTGGGTCTCCTGCAGTCCAACCACATCTAGGTGGTGATCTAGGATGTACTTCCAGACCTTCTGGCGTTTCTGGGGGGGGTTCAGTCCCTGTACATTCCAAGTCCCTAGGGCCACAGGCATAGTTCACACCGTACCCCGCCTATGTGGAGTAATTTTTAACGTATTCCCCTGATGAGGGGCTGGATTTTGAATTGTTAATGGTTGTTGGACTGTGAAAGTCCGCATGACTTATTGAACCAATTGTCTATAAATCTTGATTAACTCCTTGAGTTAAGCAAGTAAATCTACATCTGACATAGTTTCAATGTCAGGATGGGGTGTATAGCCGGATAAAATCAGCCATGTTGCTCCTGGTAATGTGATTGTAATGTTTTAGGGCGCCTTTAAACCAGAGCTCATGCTCCTGGTATGTGAGTGGAATTTCAATATCCTCGAAAGGAATATATTCCTCAGGTGGTTCATCTTCTTTGTAGAAGTGAAACATGTGTTACTGGATTTGATTCTGGGAATACTATCCATGAATAGAATACCTATGTCTGGTGAGACTCATATGCCTCCATCACGAAAACTGCTCTACCACCTCTTGGTGTTAGGCCATGTTTTATAAGTTTTAGAGTGATGGCTCTCCTTAAATTTGGTGGGATGTGTATAACTCCCACCTCGTCTTCATTAAGACCTGTAAGGTCAGCCGCAGCTTGACCATTGTTGACGATAGGATCGTTGTTCTCCGACATTGTTTAATGAAAGTTGCAGAGCAAGTTTCAAGGAAACAAAGATAAGGTGCACAATATTTTGGAACAGTGTATCCTTCAACGTTGAACAAAACCAAACAGCTAATACATAGAACTTTCGTCCTACTCAGCTATGGCGGATATTATCCCTACCCACTCCAGACGTCTTATGGAATTTTATGAGTAGAGGGTCTCTGAGAAAAGCACGACTGAGTTACTTCAGTATCTAGCGTTAAATTAGTGCCTTACCAAACCGTTGGGCACCATGTAGTGTAGTTCCTATATCCCTGATGGGCTCTGCGCATTGGAATAACATACACTATAGATTTGACATAGGACTAAGGTCAGTATGTCTCTATCGAGTATATTAAACGTAATTACTTGTGTGTGCCAGCTAACTCAGAGATCACTAGAAACTTCTCAAATATGCAAGAAGGGATTAGTCTCTGACAACTGCATAAACATGACAACTTTGTTTCCTTTTAGAATCGGAACAGTCTCAGAATCGTGGAAACAATAGATAACAGTTTCACTCAGTCAATCGTGCATGCTTCGTTTCTACAGAGTTGCACAGAAATAGAGAGACGGGCGTTTCAATAAAACGGTTTATTGAACAGTCTTATTTCTCATGCAAGAGATATGAATTGCTACAATCGTAAGACAGACTGCGAAGTACAATATGTACGAGGTTAGCAGTAAGATAAAATAATACTGCAATGGCATGGTTTGTAACCTTGACATATATTAATCAAAATACATACATAAATAATATAAGCTAAAATGTGATATTCATCTGATGCTTCTAAATTGTTCTACCCCAGTGTACCTAACCTAAGTGCAGTACGAGGTTTGAAGTAGGTGCCATTTCTAAAGTATAGCTAGCTATATTTTAGTTTAGCCAAGAGTTGCCAAAAGTTTCTCTAAGTTCTAGTCAGCTCCATACCTTAGAATGAGAGAGGTTGGAATCTCTTTTCTGGACTCGATAGTCTATCGCAAGTTCCCGCAAGGGAAGTCAGAGAGCACTGGAGCTGGATTCTCTGCGAGGAGGATGGCAGCGCCAGGTCAGTGCATCAGGCTGGAACTCGATCTCCTTCCGAACTCGCCGTGGCGAACCGCGTAGTCTGGGTTCGATCGAATCCTCCTTGAACCGCAATTTGCCAGGGCAAGTGCTGGTATATTTATACCTTGAAGGTGTCTAGGAATGCCAGTATTGACGTAAAAGTCGGGCAGAGGAACGTCATGAATGAACCCCTAAGGAATAGATGTTCATGCATACTTAATGAGTTCTTGGAGAAATCGATATTCAAGCTGAGGGAAATTCCTAAAGGCTTAAGGGTCTGGTTTTCCAAGAATTCATTGTGACGTGGATGGACAGATGTAGGTGGCCATGCCTGTATTTGGTTTGTACGGACAATGTCTAAATAAGGGCCGGATTTCTATGCCCAAATAAGGGCAATGTGAATTGTACCTATATAAGGGCATAAATTAGGAAACCTATATACGGAATCTAAATCTGCACACAACAGCTTCAGCAATCTTAGGGTGTTGAAGCAGGGCAAGGCTACTGCATTGACTTGGGTGGCCATGTCCAATTTGTTGTCTATGATGATTCCAAGGTTTCTTGCTTGTGAGCAATGCGTGAGTGTGAGTTGTGAGCCCGCCAGGTGGCGACCCATGGTAAAGCGTCATTTCCAAAGACCACCGATTCGGTCTTGTTCGAGTTCAGTTTGAGGCATTTGGATTTCATACACGTGGCCACTTCAGTAATGTACTTGGTAAACTTGTTTCTGGTGTTGGTAGGGAAAGTATCCGTTGTGTGTCGTCAGAGTATGTGAGGATGTTTATGGTTTAAGTCTGAATGACATCGCACAGTAGTCATGCAGATGTTGAAGAGCGCTGGCTGAGCGAGGAGCCACGCAGGACTCTGCAGATGAGTTCTGTTCCCCGTGCTTCAGTGGAGTGGAGGGCAGTGGGGGCAGGGGCACGTTGATGGTTTGGGTTCGTCTGGTGAGGAAGGAGCAAATCTACTCAAGGGCGTGTCCTTGGAAGCCGTCTTTGTATAGTCGTCGTATCAGAATTGGATGTGAGATGGTGTTGAAGGCTGCTGATAGGTGTAGGAGGATGAGGGCTGTGGTTTTTCACCTGTCTAGGATCATCCGGATGTCATCTGTTGCTACTATATGAGCGGGTCCCGGGCTGTGTTTGGCTGTAAATCCTGATTAGTAGGCCTCAAGAAGCTAGTGATTGGCAGGGTGGTTGGGGAGGCACTTGTTGATGTGTTTTTTTTCAGGACGTTGGCCGGGTAGGGAAGGAGGGATAGGAAGGCGGGCGGTAGGTGGCAGTTTGGTCGGGTCAGCTGAGGGTTCTATAAGAGGGTTTTGACGGCTGCGTGTTTCCATGGTTCCAGAAAGGTGGCTGTACTGATGGAGGTTTTGAGGCTGGGGATGAGGGACTCGCTAATAGGGAACACTCAATTGTCGAAGGTGCGATGTGGGCAGAGATCTGCTGAGACCCCAAGAGTGTATGTCCTTCATGAAAGTTGTGGGTTCCTCTGTGCTGATGGTATCCCATGTGGTGATTGTGTTGTCTTTGTTTGTCACTGGGAGACTTATGGTCATAGTCAAGAGGGTCTGGTTGCGGGGTGAAATTGCTGCATATGGTTATGATCATGCTGCAAAAGACATTTAAAAGGCCTTTACGCAGATCTTGGGTTGGGCTGATGTTGCCGGTGGAAGCTATGGGTGTTGTGAAATCCTTGACAGTTACAAAGATTTCTTTGCTACTGTTGGAGCTGGTGTTTATTTACTCGACTATGGATTTCTTCTTAGTTTCTCAGATAAGCAGGTGGTACCTTCTCTGGGCAGCTTTGAATGTGCCTTTTTCCACTCCACTTTGGCGGGTTCTCCATTTCCATTCCAGTTGTTTGCACTGTCGCTTGGTCATTCTTTGGTCCTCTGTGTACCAGCTGGCTTGTGTTTTAATTTTTACTGTGTGACTTCGTTTTTTGGGGGCAGAGTGTAGGCACCACTGGATCCACTGTTTGAAAATTTTGATGCAGCGTCATAGAAGGCGCATGGGTTCCTGTTTGTTCTTGTCGGGGGCGGACCATGTTAGGTTGTTTTTGGTGTTGGACTGCTGGGGGGGTTCTTCCTTGTTGATGGATGTTGATTGTGAAACTGACTATGGTGTGGTCGGTCCAGGTGACTGGTCTGAGTGTTTTGATCATGATGTGGTAGAAGCATGTGAAGACCGGGTCTAGGATGTGTCCGTGGACGTGGGAGGGCTCCATGACACTTTAGGTTAGTCTCAGGCTTCCAAGGCTGTCAAAAAGGGCAGCTGAGTTGGGGTCAGTCTGGTCTTCTAGATGGAAATTAAGGTCTCCCAGGAAGATGAATGCGCTGGAGTTGAGGACCAGTGGGGCAATGAAGTCCGTAATGTCGCAAATTTGTTCAGGGGCCTAGGGGTAGTAGATTAGGGTTCCACCCACGGTAAAGTTTGCTGTGATTTGTATTTTGATGTTGAGGTGTTTCATGTAGTTTGTTCCGGCTTCTGAGGAGGCAGTGCCATTAAGGTGGCTTTATAAAAGATGGCGATTCCTTTTACAGGGCTGTTTAGGCTGTCTTGCCAGATGATCTTGTTTCCGACAGTGATGGATGCGGGGATGGATGCAGCGATGTCTGCCCTTAAAGCTGTGGTATGCCATGTTTCCGTGAGGAATAAGCGGTCCGGGATGGCGGCGTCCATCAAGCCCCAGATCTCCGTTGCATGCTTACTGAGCAAGCGTGTTTTAAGGAGCATGCATGATATTGGTGTGTGAGGCGTGAGAGTGTGTTTGTTGGTAGGTGTTTGTGTGTGAAGTTGAGTGTTATTGGTATGTTCGTGGTGGATGCTGAAGTTTCAGGGCAGTGGTGCAGGTAAAGCAGCAGAGGGAGCAGGTGAAAGATCCTCCCTTGTTGTGCACTGCGGTTTGCCATCAGAGTGTGGCGACGTCCAGGGTGTGAAGGAGAGAAGCAGGATACCGGTGGGGTCTACTGTGTGCAGCGGTCGCCATTAAGTAGGTCCTAGGATGGAGGAGGAGGAGCAGGGTCGGCAGGGAAGAAGAGAGGTGCGAGGGACAGGTAAGAGGCAGGGAGAGACGAGAGGAGCAGAGCGAGCAGGAAGGGGGCACGCAGAGGCAAAAAAAGAAGATGGAGAGACACAGCACAAAGGTGACAGAAAGAAATGGCAAAAAGGTCAGAAAAGGAGTTAGAGTGAGGCAAAAGAGGTGAGAGATGGCACAAAGAGTGAGAAATGTCACAGATAGAGTAAAATGCCAGACTGAGCGAGACAAAAGGCACAAAGAGTGACAGAAATAGCACAAAGAGCAAGAGATATGGCAGATAGGGCGAGACAAATGGCATTAAAGACACAGAAAGGGTGAGAGAAATAGCACAAAAGACACAGAAAGATCAAGAGAAACGGCTAAAAAGTTACACAGATAATGACAGAAAGGCACACAAAGTGAGAGAAATGACACAAAAGTCAGAGAGAACACAGTGAGAGCAAAAGGGAGAGAGGCGAGGCGGGTGTCTCAAAACACTGGAGCCGGGTCCTCAAAGGTCTTGACCAGTCGGAGAACTGGTCACAGGTGAGTATAGGGGAGGCTGGGCCTATGCACTGATTAACCCCATTTTAACACTGGGCACTAAGATAATTCTGTGTAATTGAAAATCGAAAATAACTTAATCCACACATAGTAGAAAGGGTTAACATATTAGAAATGCAGAATATATAACACTACAACAATATTTGTGGTTCGCCTCTAGATGTCCAGTTTGGGAGATATTAGATCATTACTATAAGAACCAGGGTTATTGGTTAAGGGGGTGAAAGGCCCACTCATGCAGCAACCACAGTCCTTGTCGGGGTGAACCAAAAATGTCACTAAATTAACCTGTGCTTAACCGTCTGGTAGTCTGGCACCAAGCAGTCGGGCTTAACTTGGAGGCAATGTGTAAAGTATTAATGTAGCACACAAACAGTAATAAAGAGAAATGACAACACAGTAAAAATCTCAAACCAATTTAGAAAAATATAGTCACTTTTAATAAATAAAATGATACCAGATTGACAAAAATCCAATCACACCCAGAGATATTCATTTTTAAATTTTTTACTGAAAATAAAACCTAAAAGCACAAAGCGCCACCCTCTGTCATTTGGTCACACTAGACCGGGGAAAATATCACAAGTTTAGGCGACCGCAATGAGGCGCGGGTCAGATACAAGGACCAGGTTAGTCCCGCTGAAAAGTTACCTTCTAAGTATGAACATTTTATTACTTTGGTTTGCTTCCAGAAGCTTTCTCTTTGTTTATGATTCCAGGTTTATTATTTGTTTCGGTTTGTTCTCTTTTTGTCACTATCAATAAAGTTTCTTGAAATAAAAGAAATATAATTGCCAGACACTTAGTAGTTCCAGGTAGCAATAGTTTTTCCACTAGGCCAGTTGGACCACCCGGGTATGCGGTACTGGCTAAGGCTGGAGGCAAGTAGAGTTTTGTGCTCTCAGTCATGCAGGATTTAGGAAAGTGAATTGAAAAAAGTGAGGGGGAATTACCTGAAAAGCTGATTGCGGGGACCTCAGTGGGATGCTTTTAAAAGAATGATTCAGCCTGCTCTAGATGGGATAAGCCTGTGGAAAAAATGAAAATGTGCTTGACTGAATGTAACAAAAAGTGGCTAAGCGATAAGTCACTGGAGGCTGAAAAAGATAGAAATACACACTTGAAAGATTATGACGAGTGGGTTATAATCAAAAGGCTGGAATTACATAATATTGGTGCAGCATTCATGCATACATATCAATAAATATAAATAAATGAAAGATAAGTGCAATGCTATTGTCATCTACTTTGTGGGTAAGATTAAGAACACCAGCTTTAAAATCTAAGTAATAGTTTGCTTGATCCAGAGGACAATAGGAAGTCAGTAGCAAAAGAGTTAAATGGTTCTGCAGGAACTGACCCTACCCTTGATGTCTCATCTAATGCTGTTCTTTTTTGGGAACTGGTGGGTGCCAATATAGTCTCTGGTCCTCGAAAAATGGTGTTATCTGCTAGGCTATATAAGCAGTTGGCTCAGACTCTTTGGAGGGCATTCCATTAAAGAGTATTTGAGGACAGAGTTGTTCAGAGATTGGGACCGTCCTTTATTCTAAAGGTTAAAACTCCATTCCATCTTGATCAGGAAATTATCCTCCTGATTTTCAATTCTAATCCTTAGACTCCAGAGGAGGAGCGACTTCATTCTCTAGATGTTAGAAGAGTCCTCTTGATTAATCTAAAGAGGTTTGCAGGAGTAAGAACCTGTACCACAAATAGACATTTTGTCAACTTTGGTTCTGTTCGGAGAGGTTTAAAACCCTCTGTTCAAACACTAAGTAGTTGGATATGGTCTGCCATCACCCTAATTTACAAAGATTCAGGGGTTTCCCCACCTACATGAATCCAATGGAGATCAATCAATCAATCAAATGATCTTTATTCGGGTATTAAAAATATCCATAAAAGATACATATTATAAACAGTCCCATTTCTGTTATAAATTTGGACCAATATACACATTACACATAAATACAATAATAATAAAAACCCATCAGTATTAGCAATTTAAAAATGGGACAATTGTGTACATTTTTCAGCTCATTCAACCGTACAAGATTTCCCCGGTAGCGTAGGAGGAGAGACCCTTTAAAATACACTTGTCTTCAAACAGGAATTACGAGCCAACCCTGGGTAAAAATCCTTAAATCCTTCCAACCCTTAATAAGTCCGAGAGGATTAATCCTCTCCTCTAGTGTTCCTTAATTTTACCGCCAATCTTAGAAAGTGTACAGTGCTAAATAAGGTAAAAGGATCGGAAGAAAGTTTGAGAAATAGGAGAGCCACTTTCGCCTGTCTAATTTTAGATCGTCTTAAAATGGTTTTTAAAAACAGAGACCTTGGGTAAGCGTTGAAAGGGCACATTAGGACGAAGTGAAGGGTATCTTGCGGAGATCTTAGATCGCAGCCGCAACACCCTTTTATACGTACATTATTTACAAAACCGGCTGGGACTGACAGAATATGGTGCAGAAGATTTAACCTGAATCTGGTCATCAGAAATCTGTCCTGTCTGTTGTACTTGTTGGAAAGATAAAATTCCATGCCCGGGCATGATTTTGCAAGCTGATATGATCTCACTGTAATTTTCCGCCCTTCTCTGTCCTCTCTGGCCCTTGCTAAGTACCGCACAAATTCTGCCTTTATAACACCCTTGTCGGTAATAGCTAGTTTGAGAGGTTCATTAAAAAAGTTTGCATGGCCCAGTCTGCTCAAAACGTCCCTTACATATTTGAGCCAGGGTATTCGAGATCCTTTATCCCCCCTCATGCAATCCTCCAGAATTTGTCTACTTAGGCTTGCCTCTGAATTTGTCCAAATTTTTATCCAACAGATAATGGGTTTGAGGCAAGCCCTCTCACTAAGGTAGGTAATACCCATCTCCTTATGGACAATAAAGGAAGGGATGCATTGGGGCACTTGCAAAAGCCTTCTTAGGAACTTATTTTCCTCCAATTGGATTTTTCCTAAATCTGTGAACCCCCACACCTCACTCCCATACAGAGTCTTTGCACAACATACCGCGCTATATAATTGCACTATTTCATTGGGTGACCAACGGCCAAGTCTACTCGCATAATTCATAATTGAACCCACCGCACTAGGATGTTGGCTACATTTGTGCCTTACTAGAGGTTTAAAATTAAGATCCTTGTCAAATAGGATCCCCAAATAGTTAAAAACTAATTTTGTGACCAGTATTGAATTTACTTAACCAACCGATGTGCTAATAAGTCAGTTCTTAAAATTCAGAATCAGAGTGGGTCATAATCCAAACTACCTGAGGAATATTAATGAGGTAGATTGCAAATTACAACTCATTCCAATCTTTGGCAATCATAGTAATGATGGCCTGCTAGGTAGGGTCAGCAGGTCACTATGTCTGGAATCACCTTTAAATAAAGGAAGCTTGTTATTTTTTTTAAATACTGCACATTTTCCCTAAAGGAAACGGTGCTTTATTTAAAAATAAATACAAATATTTTTAAAGCTTGTTTGAGATTTGTCAGTGGTCTCCTGGACCACTGCCTAATCTCCATCAAACCTTTACTTTACATTCACAAAGTGGTATGGGTCTGAAGGGGACCCTTCCCTTTGGTGATTGGCTCATCACTCCAACTTCGCAGTCAATCATTTTTCTACATTTTTCTACCACATCTCAGTTGCAAACCATTGACACATCACATAACTGTCCAGTATTAGGGAGGAACATGTACAACATGCTCCTTCCAAATACCAAATCAGTATGGAGTTGCGAATCCATTTTATCAGCTCCCAAAACTGATAAAGTATGTTTTTGCAGTCGCAAACAGCAATGCAGACTGACTGTAAAACATTTAGTACTTGTAGTCCAAGATGCTTCAGAAATATAGTTGTCCTTTAAAAATCTACTTGTTCCTCTTGGTGGGTTTAAGCCTGTATGGATTGCCACAAACAGATGCCAGTAACAGACTCCCACAAGGTCTGTCTCTGATGTCTGGACTCTAAACACGGCTCGGCGTTGTGTGATCAGTGGGGCAAGATGAATCACAAGGCCATCCGCGACCACGAAGGCAACGTTTATGTCGTGGAGCATTGACGGTAGTCAAATAAATCCTGGTTGAAGTTGATTGCATGGACCTACTCCTGTTCCTGTGACCAATCATCGTCCAAGTCAAGATGTTCAGGTAAGTGAAAGAGAAACAAAAACACAAAAAGTTCAAATACGACTTCCCTTTGTCCCATCATTCGTAACTGTGCAATGCCCCGGGTACCACGAGGCCATGAACTCCAGAACCATTTCTGACCTTTCAGCCTGACTTTCTGGTGCCCACGTCCTTGAATTAAAACAGGCATTGGATCACATCGTTAGTACCCATTTGGCGTGCCCTCTGGCCCCAAGGATCTGAGGTGGCCTCCATTCAGGTTACTGCCAGCGGGTTCACCCCGAGTCAGATTGTGACATTCAACCTCATTCTGATTCCTCCCCCGGCTTCAAATTCAACACTGATATCTTCTTCGGAGCCACGTACTGTGCTGCAGCACCGATTTTCTACTTCCGCACAGATTCCAGAGGGAAAGCCAATAGTCCTCTTGGACTCCGAGGCTTACTCAGAGCACCCTCCACTGATGACACACTGACCTCACATTTATCTATATTCTTACCCAGAATCACTTACACTACAAGATCATGAATTTGGAAACAGTGCCAATGATGCCTGTCACAATTACATCAAAGAACACTTGTTTGAGAATCTACAGGACGCCAGAGACTTGGACACATCCACTCTCCTCTTCCTAATTTGGTCACTGAAGAGTCTGCCTCTTTTTCCACAGTCATAAGAAAGCAGCGGAGGTCTTAGTTTTCTACTTGTTCACCACAGAAGTCAAGACTAATGTATTAACGAAAGTGCTACACCGGGAACAAACAAACTAGGAACCCAAATGACCAGACACATTGTTGGGCACCTGGGCAAAACCAGGATCTTGCCCTCCAGTCAGTAGGCAAATTCCAAGACGACATAAGCCATCCCAGGGGACCCAGCCTTCCTCACTTAAGTGCCATCACAAGAACGCTTGGTGGTACAGGACTCCACCAGTCGTCTGAACCCAAATGCATTTATGACTACCACACCAGATTGCTAGTTGAAGCGCATGGAGGGATTTGCCAGACTGATGTTTTCCCCTAGCCATGTCCTTAGGTTATAAGCTGGCTCTAGGGGAGATGCACCCAAGCGTTATGGGACATGGTGTGAGAAAGTGCCCTCTTTCTGCATGGTTGCCCCCATTTTTTGCTGAATTGCTGATGTGCTTTGGCTGAGTGTGCCCTGGGCTCCTGCTAATCAGGTACCCAGGGCCTATGTTCTTTCCCTAAAACTGCATTGAAGCCTAAACCAAATTTGCATCTCTGGCCACAGGTCAGCCCCTAAAAGGCACCCCTTCACCCGACGCCCCACAGCCTTGGGTGGCCAAACTGACGGTGCCTAACCAACCCCCAACTTACCTCTCGAAGTGGTGGTTGGACCCAGAAGACCTTCGTCCCCAATCCTGCAGTGCCTTTGCAAACCGGAGGTTCTCCATTGCAAACAAAAGGGCGCCCGACGTCGAAACATCACCCGGCTGCCCTAGTGCCACTGAGGGTGACCTTTGGTGCTACTTTGTTTCCCCATTTACCCTGAGCTAAAGTCTAGGAGCTTTGCTCCCACAACCAAGTGGCCTGCTCGTCAGCAGCCACCAACCGGATGCCCCCTATCCCCCATTGGATAACTTTGGGCCTCAGCACTCTGCCCCCGGCCGCCCTAGTGCCGCAGAGGGTGTAACAAGAGTGCATCCCTTACCCTGGGGGACCCCTAGTCTACCCCCAGAACCTCAACTCCCACTACCAAATACTTACCTTAAAACCGATAACACTATTTTCCTCCATAGGATAACATTGACTGTTTTTCTTGGAAAGGTTTTTAAGTGTGGAGTTTGAAAACCTAAAGAAATTCTTTAAAATTGTACTAACTAACAAAAACGATTTTACTTACCTGTTTACAGGAAATGTCCCAGAGTAGTATCTAGGTATACTACTCTGTGTAAGAAAAGTAATCTCAAAAGTAACTTACCTGTGATCTTACTGAAAATCCTATACAAAGTATATGTACTGTATTTACAAAGTATTGCATTTCTCAGAAACAATACTGTAAGTCAAAACAAAGTGCATTATACAATTGCAATCCAAACTGTGTTACAAACTATATTTACTGCAAAGTACTTATCACTTACCTGTGCCAGGCTTGCTTGGTTCTAGAAAATAAAATACCTAAAAGAATATTTTTATACAAAAACAATTGGTCTGAAGTTCAGTCTTTGAGTGTGTGAATTCATTTGCTGACTGAGTGTGTACAACAAATGTTTAACACTGTCCTCTGATACTGCCTTACTGCTCGACCACACTACCCATATAGAGAGTAAGGTTCTATCTACTTTTACCTCTGCCTACCGTTTGGGTTCCACTGGACTCTGTGCACACTATACCTCACTTTGGTATAGTATATACAGAGCCAGCTTCCTACACATGGTGGTGGTCATCTTGCCCATGGTCCCAGATTCATGGCCAAATCTCCAATGCCTCACCCATGAAGACCAAGACGCTGCAAGGTAATCCATTAGATCGGGCCCAGATACTGCTGCCCGGGTAGAACAGTTGTTAGTAGCGTGATGTAAAGGCGCCACACTTGGATCTGACACCTTAGATTTTGGAGTGACGTCCAGCAGTCACTTATGAACATGCTCTTAGATGGGACCTGCCTCTTTGGAGACAAGGCGGACTCGGTCCTTGAATGTTTCACGAGTAGTGATGCCACTGCATGTTCTCTTGGGCTAGCTTCGTCTATGCAGTAGTTTCCTCAACCTTTTTGCCCTTTTCGAGGCTTCAGGTAGGGAAACCATCAGAGGCAACTGCATAACATACCTCAACACCAACAACAAAAATGAAGGTGTCGTCATGTAATGCAACTGGTGCTATGTAAAGTGCTCTGACACCTGATTCAGGTAAAGTTTGCACTATATAAAACTCCCCCCCCCCAAAAAAAAATATACAATCCTTTTGAGGTTGAGGCAGGGTAGCAGGCCACCAGCATCCAGGCCCCCCGGAGCAACGATCTCTCCAATCCCCCCTCTGAGCTGCTGCAAAACAACTTTATGTCACCCTCTGCAACACATGAGCGCCCAGTGGGAGGTCGAATCACTTTTCACCTCCATGGGAGGAGTAGCATCACCCACGATTAATGGGTCTTCCAAATTGCGGAACACGTGTGCTCCCTTCCCTTATTGTCACATTCCCTGGATATTTCATTCACCCCACACCTCCCGGAGGACCACTTGCCCATAACCCAAGGAGATTTCCAAGTTCTCTTGGCCAAGGGAGCCATAGAGAGGGTGCCTGCGTCAGAGATAGGAACTGACTGTCACTTCTGTTATTTCTTAAGGCCGAAAAAGGATGGAGGTCTTTGCCCCATTCTAGATCTCAACCCTCAAATGCTCACCTTGGCCCAAGTACTGTCTGCCCTGGATCCAGGAGGCTCGATCGTGGCGTTAAATCTGTAGGATGCCTATTTCCACTCCCCATCCTGCAGCCTCATTGGCGTTACCTGTGCGTTCAGGTAGGCAGTGTTAGGCTCTTCAAAAGACTTTATTCGCAGGAGTGAAATGGTTACACTAAAAATTCCTGACTTCCTATAGGTCAACGGGGTCAGTCTTACAGGGACCCTGCCTGACCCAACAGGACGAAAGAACACAAACTGGTGAACATCAGTGTATCACTTCAAGGCTCCTGATGGTCTAGGCCTTCTCGATTTTATAAAACAAACAACAACGTTTTTAGCATCTAATTAATATTGTTGTAAACTGACTATTTAAAAAAAACGTGATCTGTTCTAGTTACCTAATGTCCATTCCTCCTTTGTTGGGTATACCAGTGTTTCTAAGCATGTACGTGCTGCATCTACAATAAAGAAACCACAAAGTAAGTCCTATTATAATACCTTTCTTACCTACATGATTAATATGCTAATCTAACACTTATAACTCATACTTATATATGTATATATATACATACTCTCTTACGAATTCTTGCTTAAATTGCTTTTCAATACGCTCATTTCCCTTATGAAAAATTCTTCTGCGGAAAACAAAAAATCGAACTTCCAAAAACATAGAGAACTCTGGACAATCAAGATTAAATCAATTACATAATCTAAGGCAGCGTTTCTGGTTAAGAGCTCAATTTAAGGTATTCAAATGCTCAATACAACTGAAGTCAGATACTGTTGCATATTCATGTCAACAAAATAAAAATGTTCATGTTTTTCACATATTTGTATCAATAATTTTTATAATGCCACTGTTTGTTTTCTCTTTCAGGTACTTCAGTTGGTTGCTCAGCCACTGACAAGTTCAGCATAAGTCATTCGACAAATTCGCAGATATGTTTCTCTATTTTTACATTTAAGGTGTCAGCAGAACGTTATCCATTGAAGAGTTTGCCGCTTTTTAAGATGTCTTCCTCTTCTGTTTATTTCCAGAAGCCGCAGCAGGCTTCCAGGAAACACTTGCGAGGGATTAGAGGACGGCGGATTCAACCCACTCAGACAAACCCGACGCTCTAGCAGAGAAGAGCAGGTACGTGGAAAGGCAGAGGAAGCAGGTTACAGCAGGGGCGGATGTCGAGACACCAGACTCCATTAGAGGTAAGTGGGCAGGATTCTAGAATGACGAGCAGTCGTTCGTGGTGCAGCACGCAGTCTTAAGCCTGGGGGCTCCACCCATCAAAGGGGCCGTGCTCGGCAGGCAAGAGTACTTTCAGTTCTTAGTCCTCTGCTTTGGTCTTACCAGTGCATCTCAGGTGTTCACAAAGTTGATGGTGGTGGTCGCAGTCCATCTATGGAGATTGAGGATACTAGTCTTCCCATACCTCGACGACTGGTTGCTGAAGGCAGGCTTGCCTCAAACAGTCGTAAACCACCTCCAGACGACGGCTGATTTGTTGACATCGATGAGCTTTTCCAGCAATGTGTCGATCACATCTGACTCCTTCACAATGGCTCACCTTTATCTGAGCCATCCTGAATACGGTGCTCTTCAGAGCCTTACCTCAACAAGTCCAGGATTTTCGGGCCATGATCCTCATGTTTCAACCTTTGACCCTGCTTTCAGTGAGAGAGACTTTGCGGCTCCTTGGCAACTTGTTTTTTTACTTGTGCACCACGTCAGGTGGCACATGCAGTGAGATCTGAAGACCTTTTAGATTCTATCCAGATGTCGGAGGAGACTGCGAAAGACCTGCAGTGGTGGCTGCAAGATCCCAACTGGAATAGTGTCAAGCCCCTCTTCCCCCAGACTAATGGTCATGACGGATGCATCATTGCTGGGTTAAGGGGGTCATTTGGGAAAGGTTGAGATCGGTGCTCTCTGGGCACTGGCAGAGACCCATTTCCATTTCAGCCTGCTAGAGTTGCGGGCGATTCGCTTGGCACTGAAGGCGCTCCATCCAATCATCTGGAGGAAATCGGTACAGGTTCTCACAGACAACATGATCAACATGTGGTACTGCAACAAACAGGGCAGCATGGGGTCGTGGGTCCTGTGCCAGCAGGCTCTATGTCTATGGAAGTGGCTAAACACTTGGGGTATCTCCTTAATCACCCAGCACCTGACAGAATCTTTAAACGCCAGGGCAGACAAGCTCAGCCAACGTTGTAGAGTGAATCATGAATGGCAGTAGGACTTGGATATGGCACAGGGTATATTCCAACATTGGGAAAAACACTAGCTCAATCTATTTTGTCACCACAGAGATTGAACAGTGTCCAAACTTTTATGCGTTGGAGTTCCCAAGGTAGCTCTCCCTCAAATTGACACCTTCTGCCTGGACTGAGGTTCAGGACTTCTATATGCCTTCCTACCTCTACTTCGTCTGCCAGAGTAATGCAAAAGATCAAGAAAGACTGGGCCCAAGTCCCCGTAGTGGCTCCAGACAGGGTGAGGAGAATGTGATACTAGGAACCTCTGGCCATGAGCATATGTCCTCTGATTCAAGTACCTCTTGTGAGGACTTTCTGTTGCATCTACATGGCCGGGCCCAGTTGATGTCTTTTGATCTTTCTGCCAAAGTAAACGATGTCGCCCTGACAGCCAGGCGTCTTTCCACCAAAACTGTATATGTAGGACACAGAGAGAAGTTTGTTGTCAGTGACATTCAGCCTTTACAAGCAAAGTTGTCTGACATTTTATTTTATTTTTCTCTCTAGGCCAGAGAGGCCTTGCTCTGACAGCACTTAGGAATTATATCTTGACCCCCTCTGCCTTCCTACAGTTACCAATTCAATTCAATTTATTAAGTCTTTATTTCAACCAATCTGATCATAAAAGACAATAAATAAGTAAAATCACCACAGTATATCAATCATAAGCACCAATAATTAACAAGCTATGCATGACATGAGTGTAAACCATGTTAAAAAACATACAAGTTTATGTTTATCTAAAATAAACTATACAAACATTTTTTGCTTTAATTTTTTTTTAAAGATTAATAACAATTCTGCTAAAGTTCTAAACCCACGTGACCCTGTGCTAACTAAAAGATACAGTACATGACCATGCGAAAGACGCTAAGTAGAAGACTGTGCTTAATGTAGTCACTGTCGCAGTCTACTTGCTTTCAATCTTGTGTCGAATTCTCCACACCCATCCTAAAAACTTTGCAAGGGCACTCACAATTACCTCCTGAGTGCTGGTCTTTAATATTCGCAGTGCGGTGGTACTGGACCTAGTACCCATATTCATACAGATTGGTTTGAGCCATTTGCTTCGTGGCAAGCTGTATGCGGGACAAACAAACAAAATGTGGGATATTGTTTCGTCCGCAATCTGGCAGAATGAGCATTTACTATTTTGAGAAGGGTACCAGGTATTAGTAAAAACTTTTGTCTGTAGTGTACCTATCCGGAATTGAAAATAACGTGTCCTATCAATGGGCTTTGTTATGGAGTCCCAAAACTCTTCATACATTGGATCCTGCTTATGTTCCAGAAAAATGCTGGTCAAAGATGTAAGTTTGGGAGAGCACACGTTACCAGCTCTGATCATAGCCCAATATGCTTCCTTATAAGCTTTTTTGGGGGGGAAATGTATTATTCGTCTGGTCGTCCCATAAATGCCTCATTCCCATGTTCACCAAGGAACTTTTCACCCGCTGCAACCAACTGATCTTGTGGGAAGAGGCAGCATCTCTAATATCTTTAAGTGCTAGGGCATAGTGGACTAACTCCGGAGTAGACCAGAGTCTTCTCCAGTAGGCCAGCGGTCTAAATCTTGCAACCTCTGCCAGTGGTTTGCACCCCAAATCATGGTATAAGGGTGTAAGTGGTGTGCTTTGGGGGAGGCCGATGAGACCTCTCATGAATCTGTTTTGAGTTTGGGCTAATGGATACAAACTTGGAAAACCCCAGAGCTCCGCTCCGTAAAGAATAGAAGCCATGACCTTGGTGTTATATTAAGTGCTGGACTTACAGGCTTAGTCTGTGAGAGCCTGTATTCTTTCAAACATTGCTCCTGCTAATTGGTAGTGCTTAAGCGTCAAGATTTCTATCTGGGGTTTCCAATCTAATTTACGATCTATGGTTATAATAAGATAAGTAAATATATCAGTTTGTTCCAATGGCTCCTTATTCATAGCAACCCTTGCCTTAATTACTTTGTGTTTGTGCAACACCATAAATTTGGTCTTGTCCACATTTACCACCTATTCTTGAGCCTTACAAAATGACTCAAAATGAATTAATGCACGCTGCAACCCGGCTTGTGTTTTGGATAGTATCAGGGTATCGTCAGCGAACATTAATATTGGGGCCTTTTTACCTGCAATAGAGGGTGCATCTGTAGGAAACTCTTCAAAGTAATTGACCACACCATTTATAAACAATGAAAACAATGTGGGGGCCAGAACACACCCTTGTCGCACCCCTTTTTTAATTGACAATTTGGCGGTGGCATTTCCTTGTGATCCCCAGCGAACCTGCGCATAGTTGGATTCATGTAGCTTAACTACTAGCTGTAGGAGCTCAGGGGGTATTCCTAGGTCTCTCAATACGGTCCAGAGCTTATTTCTCGGGACCGTGTCGAATGCTGCTTTGAGATCTATAAAGGCAGCATATAGAGTTCCGCCCGCTAGCAGTACAACATGCAAATAAATTACAAGCATTGGCATAGCCATTAGGTCTCGCCTTTGGGACCTTATAAGTGTTTAGCCATGCAACAGTTGCATAACTAAACACTTATAAGGTCCCAAAAGCGAGACCTATTGCCTATGCCAATGCTTGTTTTAACTGCTGCAATCTATTGAAGCCTCACGGAGAACATCAAAGCGGCCGCGAAAGTGATCGCGATCAAACATCAAAGCGGCCGCGAAAGTGAAAGTAATCGCGGTAAAGCGCGGTTCGCATGCCCGCGCACATGCACTGTAGCTCTAGGCTGGCCTGGTAGCACTTTTTGGAGCCCTCACAAAATGTCTCGCCAGATCAGCGCATGCGCTGGGTCAGGCGAGACCTAAAAACAAAGTAAAAGACTTGGTCAATTGTACTTACAAGGGTCCTAAATCCTGCTTGGAAAGGAGATAATATATTATTCTCATCTATCCATGTCTGGATTCTATTCAGGACCAATCTAGCCATAATCCTTATCGTATAAAAAAAGGTCCGCTGGGATACAGTCAGGACCGGGGGCCCTGCCCTTTGGGACTGAGTTCAGGGCCTTTTCCACTTCACTTAGAGCAAACGTTATTGTTATATCTGTACTTGGAACTTGAAAGGAGGGTGGATTCACTCCAACTGCAAATTGGTTTTCAAAAAAGGATACCCACTGGTTGGGCGCAATATAATTTACGGGAATATTATCTTGACCTGCTCTGCCCCTCTTTACCAGTTGCCTGAATAAATGCATGTTTTTCATTTTTCTGACTTGTAGGAGATCCCTCCACCGTTGTTCATCCCATTCCTTTTTTGCTAATGTTTGCGTTATTTTGTACTTTTTGCGTGCTATTCTGATCTCATCTATAACTTTGTTTTTGATTGCCCGTGACAGCTGCCTTTATGCTTCCTTGCAGGCCTTGTTGTACCAATGATCGCGCTTTGGTAGAGGTCGGTTTGGATTTTTGGTGGGTTTGACAAAAATGTGCCTGATATCTTCAAACATGGTCTCGTGAAGTTGGATAATGTTAGAATTGATTTCTCCCTGATTCATATTTTTTTAGACTTTCTAGTGTACTCAACACCTCTTCTTTCATTTTTCCAAGGGAGCTTTCATTCTCAACAACTCGTGACCACCTGACCCTCCTCTTATCATTACTTAATATGGCCTCAGCTGTCTCAGTTACAGCGACCGTGAGCAAAGATGTTACATGACCTGATACCTTGAGTTTTAATAATAATGGGTTATGATCACTTTCATTCCTTGCACAGACCTCCATGTCCACTAAAGATGGCCAATTTTCTATGTTAATAAAAATGTAATCAATGCGACTGCTTCTTAGACATTATTGTATGTGTGGGTTCCTAGGCGATCAGAGGGTGTGCAACCATTCACAGCCCTAACCCCCCTTTCTAGGCTAAATGCTTTAAGTTGAAGCGCTGCCGCGGTCCATTTTTTAATTGGCGGTATCTCTAGTTGGGGAATGCCTCACTGGACGTTTTTGTCTGCACTGAGGTTACTATCCTCAGTGTCCAGGGGCTCAAATGTAGTGTTAAAATCTCCCATTATGACTATATTGTTCCCCTCGCTCATTCTATCTAAGAAGCTGTTAAGATCTGTAATTGTCTTGGATAGTCTGCCATCCACCATACCCCTGGCATATACGTTAACTATAAGTAGATTGGGGGGGTGTTTGGGACAGATAAGTATAGCCAACAAATCCATGCTATCGGTCTCCTTTTCAACTATCTTATAAAGGGAGCTCTGCCTTACCCATATTGTTAGCCCTCATATTGCTGCTTTATAAAAGTTTAGATAGCCGGAGTGGTAAATTGGAGTAAGTGCCCAGGTATCTTGAAAAGCTACGATATCCTGATTATCTATATAGTCTGACCAGTCCGATGATGAAACCTTGGACGACAAACCTGCTATGTTCCAGTAAGCTACTGTCGTAAAGGATAGATCTAGATTCTCTAATGCGAAACCTGGACTAGCCTTTCCTGGCTGGTCCCATATTGGGATTGACTAAGACTATGTCATGATTTTCTATTGGGCTAGAGCGTTCAGTCAATAGAGGTGTTGTAGTCCTGGGTAGTTCTAAAACAGAACTCTTCCCTACATGCCCGGTGCCATGATAAGGTCCTACAGTTACCAATCAGCCATACCTTTCCAGATCACCTATCATGATGCTTTGCTTGAAGGATCTGATCCACATGTTCTTTTGTGATGCTGCAGTGCAACCTCAATTTGGTTGTCACCTACCTGATGTGCACTCAGTTTGAACCGATGCACGCCTGCTCTGTATGGCGGCTATAAAGAACAATGGTCCCATGGGACTCTTTCAAAGAGGATACTGTTAGTTGTGATTCAACGGTAACCACATTCAACTTAGACTTATATGCATCACTTAATGAGAGTGTTAACGTTTAGTTGCAATCAACTCAGCCGGGCCTCTTTTTCGAGAATTAGATTGCGTGTAGTTTCTTCTGTACAACTTTTGTTTGTAAATTTACAACATAATAAAAAGTTTTGTGACAATAGCAGAGATGATGCAGTGTGTGAAAAAGGTGAACAAGTGACATAGATTCATATAAAAACAGAGCTCTTGTTGACAATCCCTGGTTCGAAGAATAGTCTATACAAATTCCTGATAACACTTCACAGGTATTTCTCCTAAGCCAAAGCCTCTATAAACCAAGGATTTTGCAGTTAGCATGTCAACCCCAAAGTTACTTCTAGGGTCTCATCAGGACAAGTTATCTGACTATTGTAAAAAACCTACAAGAGAAAATAAGAGTTCCTTAGGTGTAAGTCAATCAAGTTTCGAAATAAATTCCACTCCTGCCATTGGTGAATACTCACCATGAATACTCACCAATAGGCTTACTCAATACCTACACAAAAGAATCAATAGGTGATACAATAAAAAAGAAGAGGAGAACAATCCAATCTCTTTTTAGTGTCATAGTTATTTAGTCAAAGCCACTGGTACCTGTGTACATCCATTTTTATGTGCTTTTAAAGCAGAGACACTCCAAAATATCCTCTTCCATTTAACAACCAAGCAATCCAAACATGTTAAGGCAGTGTGTACCATATTAGTCCAAGGAAGTGTACATCTAACTGTACCAACAGGTGCAACTATGCCCCTGAGGTTACCACTTGAACCTTACACAGTGCCATCACCTTGCCTAAAGATACCATGATTCTCCTCGGCCCGAAAGTTCCAGTTTGTGTCCCACAAGCGAATGCATGCAAAGGTATGTAGAGAATCATTAACCTATGTATCGATATCCAATTCCAAAGAATTTGAGCCCACTGCCTATCCTTACACTGCATGTGGAATTTTAATTTGTTTTTATTACATACTGTTCTCACCCATATCACAACAGTGAGTCATACCACGCCCTATGTGAGCAATTGAAACTGACCTTTGTTGTTGTATATCTGAAATATCACCACTCAGCCTCCTGCGGGGTCAAGTAGGCAATTTGCCACTAACATGAAAACACTGTTATTCACTCTAAAATCAGAAAAAAGACCAGGTGAACACTTATTTGACTTACCACTGTGTCTCAGAAGTGGATGAGCGTGAAGTCAGATAGACCTGCAACTTGGGTTCAAGGACACATGTTGGGACCTATTTGCCAATCAACCAGGCCGGTTACTACATTGCCTCATTATAGTACAAGCAATGAAGTTTCTTTCCTAGTTTAATGCGGTCACTTTTTAGGGTCACTAATAATATTTCTTCTATTGTATGGCAAGACTATACAATAATATGGGAAAACACCAGTTAGTTATACATAATATAGTGTGCATAGGATTTCAACATGTCTAACAGCCATGATTGCCCGGTAATGCAATAAGCAGTTCATGTTGCATTAACCAAACTATTATCATACACATGATGCACAAGGTTTGATTACCATTAACTCCCCCACTGTCCCATCATTCACATTGATATGTTTAGTCCTTAGGAATCCCAATACGGGCAACATCCCAAAATTCTGTGTTCAGATCATCTGCTCAGAGTAGCCAAACAAACCAAGATCGAAAACATAATTCAGTCCTTTGGTGGTGCTTTGCAGCATGTTAATCCATTAACATTCTCTCTGATTAAGTGGTTATAGCATCACTGCCTCTTCAACTTGCCAACTGATATCATTCATGATTTTCTTTTTATCCACCTGGGGTGCCCCTTTCACTGTGCACCTCACACAAATTTTGTGTTGGCTTTTTTTTGTTTGATCATTTGTGTTGTTTGACCTACATAAATCAAGTTACATGGGGTATGCATAAATCACATCTCTGACGACACGGAGCCGGAACAGCGTTGATCGACACCGATTCTGAGGTTCTATGTTGGCGCCACAGCACTTTGAGGATGTGCTAGGCTCGGGAGAGGAATGGAAGGGGTCTGGGGACCCTCTTGAAACCCAGGAAGTCCCTGAGGAGAATTTGGACTAGTATGGGGAACTTGGGGAGGCCAGTGGACTGGATACTTCGCCAGATACTGGCATACTCTCTCCACCAACAGTGGCTACGGAGGAGGGGGCCTCCTATGCCATGGTGGTTAAGAGCTCAGCCAAGGACCTTGGAATGGAGCTGCCCTCGGTGCAGGTCAGGACTAATCTCCTGACTGAGGTGCTTAAACCTGGGGCTTTCACTTCCAAACCCTTGTTGCCTTTCAATGAGGCACTTACGGATGTCCTTCTGGGAACATGGTCCAAACCTGGCACAGGGGCTCCGGTGAATAGGACGATTGCACACCGACATCTCCTAGCACCGGGCAAACCAAAGTTCCTCAGCCAACATCCCACCCCAGAGTGTTTGGTGGTACATGCCTCTACGTCCCAAAGCACATTCCCTCCCACCCCCTCTGGAAAGGGAATCCAAGAGGCTGTATTCATTTGTAAAGAAGTCCTCTTCCTCCAGCCTAGCATTGAAGTCAGTGAATAACACATGCTTATTGGGCCGTTTTTCCCATTCCCTTTGAGAGGCGGTTGTGCAAGTGCTGCCTCAAGTCCTGGAGGAGGCCCGAGCTCTGCTCTCGCAAGCCGTCAAGGATGGGAGAGATGCAGCAAACTTCACCAGATTCGACCGATTTGCTGGTTGGATCAATTTCAATAACAGTCGCCTTGAGGCGCCATGCCTGGCTTCGTACAACTGGCTTCTTGGGCGATATCCAAGCCAATTTGATGGACATGCCCTTTGATGGAACCCGCCTTTTTGAGGAAAAGGCAGACTCGGCCCTGGTCAGGTTCAAGGACACTCAAGCTACAGCCAGATCCTTGTGCCTCTCTTCCACCACCGTGGCCAGTCTTCCTTTCGTGGCAACGGAAGGGGTTTCCATCTGCATCAACTATCCCAGACACTGTCCCGCACAGACTGCCCAAGCTGTGCGTGGACGTGATGCATTCCAAGCTCGGAATAGAGGCCAGAAGTTGTCGGCCACACTACCCCCAGCAGCCGCAGCCTCCAAGCACTCCTAGGCTGATTCTGCAGGACAACAGTACTCCAGTTAGTGGGAGAATTCGTCATCATCGCCCCCACTGGAGATCCATAACAGCGGACAAGTGGGTCTTGCTGATCGCCCAGGAGAGCTATTCTCTGCCTTTCCTTTCCTGCTCTCATTCTGCCAAATCAGGAAAGGCTGATGGAGGATAATTTAAAGTTGCTCCAAGAGGAGGTTATGGCCAAGGGAGCTAAAGAAAGGGTCCTGGTTTTAGAAATAGGCAGTGGCTGTTGTTATTCCTGCTACTTTCTGATTCTGAAGAAGAACAATGGGCTATAGCCTATTTTAGATCTTCGGATCATCAATCTCTTCCTCAAAAAGGAGAAGTTCAAAATGCTTTCTCTGGCTCAGGTTTTGTCTGCCCTTGACCAGGAAGACTGGATGGTAGCGTTGGACTTGCAGGACGCGTATTTTCACATTCCCATCCTGCCCGGGCCACAGGCATTACCTGCAGTTCAAGGTAGGCCACGAGCACTTTCAGTTTACCGTGCTCCCTTTCGGCCTTACCAGTGCCCCTCTGGTGTTCACCTAGGTGACGGCGGTGGTCGCAGTTTATCTGCGCAGGTTAGGGGTATCGGTCTACCCCCTACCTCGACGACTGGTTGTTGATGGTGTCTTCACCTCAGGCGGTCGTCTCCCACCTTCAGATCACGGCGAACCTTCTTTATTTGCTGGGGTTCTCTATAAATGTGCCAAAGTCACACCTGACTCCTTCTTAGACGCTCCCTTTCATTAGAGCTGTTCTGGACACAGTGCAGTTTCGGGATTAGCGAGTCCAGGATATTCAGGCTATAATTCCGATATTTCAGCCTCTATCCAGGATTTCAGTGAGACTGACTCTGAGGCTGTTGGGCCTCATTGCCTCCTGCATCCTGTTGGTGAGACACGCCAGATGGTATGGCTCGGGTATCTAATTCACAGGTAAGGAATCTGCAGCTAGAAGTCTCTATCAGATGAACAAGTTACTTACCTTCTGTAATGTATTATCTTGTACAGACTCTATAAAGCTGCAGATTCCTTACAGCCCCACACATGCCTCCCCGCTTTGCAGACTGATATTGTAGGACTAGGGTTGCTTTCCCCCTTTCAGGGTCCTAGTTTTGCACACAACTACGTCAGTTACTTCGTGGCTCTGCGCTTCTGGCGTGGAAGAAAACGAAAAGTACTGACGTCCGTGTGCCTGGGTGGTGCCTATATAGGCACCACGATGTCAAAACTGATGCTAATGACGCCGATGACGTCACACGGAGCCGAATGGAGCCACCCACGACATGCGCAAGGTGTATTGCTCAGCAAAAGTTTCCGGATCCAGCCTGACGCCTGGGAAATTCAAAGGTAGGGTATCTGCAGCTAGATAGTCTCTACCAGATAAAGCGTTACCGAAGGTAAGTAACTTGTTCATTATGATAAAAGCGGCTCAGTCGAAGAGCCAGATCTTGAGGTCCTTCCTGAACGTGTGCAGGGTCGGGGAGCGTCTGATGTTCACAGGGAGCTCGTTCCAGGTCTTGGCTGCGATGTAGGAGAAAGCTTTCCCACCGGTTCGGTTTCTGAGGATGCGGGGGACCTCCGCCTGGGCAAGGTCGGCGGAGCGGAGGTTCCTCTTGGGTATGTGGAAGGATACTCTTGTTGAGGTATTTGGGTCCGATGTTGTTGAGGGATTTGTAGGCGTGGGTCAGGAGTTTGAAGGTGACCCTCTTCTCGACGTCTGTCTTCTGGTCCCTCAGTCTAGTTAGTTAAAAAGTCCTAAGTCATTGTCAAGTTAATTCTCGCCAAATCAGTTATCCTGTCATCTAAGGTGTCAGCTGCTGGACTGCGAAATGTGCCCTTGAAGTCCACTGTCCATACTTCAGCTGCCTAGACTACAGATCCATCTTCCTCAGCTCCTCAACTGTAACACCATCTGCACTACCATTGACGATCTTATGGCCACTTGACCCCTCTATGACCTTCTTAGGACAACATTTGGTGCAGATTTCATCAGTTATTCTACCTGCTGCTCTGTCATCTGCGATCATACTGAATGTTTTCTCATATTAGGTCATAAACATTTGTGTTTCTGCTACATTTCCATTGCACATGTTTCAGTTGTCCATAAAAAGATCACTCTGCTTTCATCACCTCTAATCCTGGAAGAGCCCTCTTCGAGCCAGGAATGGTAAGAGGTGGATGAAGAGGAGTGGGCAGATTCCTATCCCCCCCCCCCCATTTTGACCGACCGGAAGAAGAGGAGCCCGGAACCACATGTCCTCATGAAATGGATATTTTGTTTACCATGGGAATTCCTCATGCTTTCGTTAGCCAACCCTGCTACCACATCATAAAGATCTCCAGCATTATGACATGCTTGTTTATCCACCTCCTATGGTGGAAGGATGTGCTGAACTCTTCAGTTCTTTACATGATGTGCTGTATCAGTCCACCCCTCCCCCGGGACATCAACCACATCTCTGCACCACGAAACGTTTGAACCAATGCCACCTAAACCATCTGTGCTGCAGCTTGCCAGTCCTACTGCACCTTCACATCTGCCTCCTCAGCAGATGGCAATTCTTTCTGTGCACTCCACCACCTGCCCTTCTTCAGCTTCTACATGAAAATGAAGAGGTCGATGAAGATGGTAAAGGTGAAAATGAATAACCTGTCGGCAATGTAGTTGAACCACCAACTACGAAGGTGGATTGAACAGTTAAACACTCAATGCCTGATGATATAGGTCCTTTTCAAAGGCTCTGGAGAAGACTTCCCTAAAATTCAGTCGGCTTTAAAAGTACAACCGGAAATACCCTATTTGGAGTGGATTCGGTGGTTACCCCAGCTCCCAAGAGGAAATGCAGGACCAAAAAGCTGGACGAGTCACAAAATCTGCCGAAGGGGGCGGGGGAGGAACACACAAGATGTAAAATGTTGGACACAGAGGAGCTCGTGGACCTAAAATGCAGAAAATCATCAACACTTTGACTGTATTACTGACACCGTTTTGGAAGCAACTTGGAAAACTGATGTCAGATTTCAGGGACATATTCGACAGAGTTGAAAGAGTCTTACACACCTTCAGTAAAGTCTCTCCTTACCCAATCCCACAGCCTCAGACCATAAGCACTGAAACGCCCCCCACACCCAGATCATCCAAGTAGAGTTCAGCCCCATACTCATAAACCTATGGCAGTGGGTGCTACGAGTCATGAGCCTGATCAACTGAATGCCCCTCCCTGTTCTTTTAACCCCAGATCAGGTTGTATGCATATAGGTATCACCAGTCAGCTCCTCATGTCATACACACCCCAGAAGCAGCAAAGGAATCCCTAGTCCCCATTAATAGTCCTGGTTTACCAGTAATGGACCTCCCTCCAGCTTGCTGTCCTTACACTCTGGTTTTGGTAGGGGGTACCAGGACTTGGCTCCCCAATTCAGGAAACCATGGGCCAACTAATTAACAAAACCGCTCAGTGGTTAGGCAGACATACCAGATTTAATGCGGTGGATCATTGGCATATCTTGATGGCCAGAAGGGTTTCTTGGATAGGGCCTTCCAGAAAAATCTTGGAGACAGTGTGCTCATTACTTTCAGATTCCCAGAGATGGTACGAAACATCTTGAGATGTGCATCTTGGTCGTTTTTCCATGAATCTGGCATCAAACCATTACCGCTGGGCTTTTTTTACAGACCTGCCTACACCCCACAAATAGTGGGCACCTTCTAGCACATGGTGGGGGTGATCGTCCCTTGTGGGGGTCGCAGGAAACCGCAAACCGTTATGCACCTCTGGTGGACCTCAATGATTTAGATTGACTACCAAACAATGTCACCAATAGCATAGTTATAGTCCCCTCCTTAGAACCCTCTAGTCAGGTATTGGCGGAGATTGAGACACTGCCTTATGTAAATGTCAATCCAGCAGGTTATCCAATAATGGGACCACAGACAAGCTTGAGGACCCCACAGTGTCATATTTATATAAGTTACAACCAGGGCAATGGGGAAAATCTAAGCTTAATTTCTTGGCATGTGGCTGGCCTAGCAGCAAAATTAGCAGATGATAGGTGGATTTTTTTCATTAGATCTCTTAACATTATCTGCATTCTAGGCGCAATTTTGGGAGGGGGAGCAGTCTAACTTTTCTGTATGGCTCCCAGGTGCCTATTTAAGGCAGACAGAGATGCCGACGCAAAGCTGTTGCAGGCCTGAATAGGTGACAGTTGAATGCGAATCTGGCAACTCTTATGCTCATTGTGGGGGTGAGAATGTATTTGGTAGTTCACTTCTGCGTGTTGCAGGGTGGACTGCTGACTACAAGGGTGAAGATACTTTGAAAGTCACTGCCTAATCTGAATTTGAATTCGGCTTTTCATTTTTTTAAAGTTTTTACTGATATTGACTTTATTTTACTGAATAACACTTGCGCATTTTGCGCACCGATTCTCTACTCGGTACCGAGCGGAGCGCCATCTTTTCTCCGCTCGGCTGGGACATTTCTAGGCGCCATTTTGGGAGGGTGAGCAGTCTAGCTTTGCTGACTGGCTGCCCGGTGCCTATTTAATGCACACCTCGACGCCGACGCACAACCGTTGCAGGCCTGAGTAGGCCGGGAGTTGAATGCTAATCAGGCAACTCGTATGCTCATTGTGGGGGTGAGAATTTAGTTGGAAGTTAATTCATGCATGTTGCAGGATGGACTGCTGACCGACAAGGGGGAAGATACTTTGAAAGTCCCTGCCTAATCTGAATTTGAATTCTGCTTTAATCTTTTTGAAAGTTTTAGCTGCTATTTTAATTTTTTTATTTAATGCACATCGCGATGCCGAAGTGCAGCGGAAGTGCCAAAGGCAAGCGCGTCTGCGCCCATCCGGACCGCGGCCAGCGCCACGCTGCACAAATGTGTAGTGATAAGTTCATTACCTGGCCACGAGATTTCCTCTTGGCTTTAAGAAGAAACCGGTGTACAGGCAATCAGTGTGCCAATTTAGTGAACACTGGCTTCCCATACCATTGTAAGAAATGCTATTTTACTCTGGGGGCACCTGGCAGGGCGACCTGGGGCAGTGCAAGGATCTCCTGATCACAGAAGGTGACGGTTGACGGGGTAAGAACTTGCCTGATTAATTGTAGATCGCTTCCCAAATGCAGATGATATTTGGTCATTCCTGATGGCTAACACCTGGGATGTAATGTTCTTGACAGAAACATGAATAAAGGAGGAATTGAAGCCTGTCATGAACCTTGCTATCCCTTCTAGTTTCCGAATAATATGTGCTAACAGTGGAAGTCATGAAGAGGGGGCGGGGTTGCTATTATTCTGAAGAATTCGTGGGAGATTTTCACAACAGAACTGAGCAACATGGGCAATATGGAGGGTTTAAATTTCTGTATAAAGATCTCTCCAACTCTCTCCTTTGCGGGGCTACTGATATATAGACCGTCTGGTTGCTCACACAGCTTCACTCTCTAACTATGCAAACTCATTGCTCAGAGATCACTGTATTACGCCAACATTACAGCCTTAGGATATTTTAACCTTCACGCAGATGATCCCAGTTGCCTCCAGGCCTCTCAGTTAATAATGTCACTTAATGGAGCTAACCATACACAGCACATGAACTCTCCCACTCACAGAGCAGACCATATACTTGATCTAATTTTTTCGAATATCCCAACTTTGACAGTGGAGGACCCTCGATGTGTGGTCTGGATGGACCACTTCCTGATCTCCTTCTCATTCAAACTGGAGAAAAGACTGCTGATTGGGGGTAAACACACAGTTTTAAAAAGGATGTGGAAAAAGGTAACAACAGACATCTTAGGAGCATTATTACTAGCCAGTGGGCCACAGATAACAATTCCGCCGCACTCAACACCTGGATCTCAGTTGCTCTACATACAGTGGCACCTATTAGGCCTGTTAGGACTCCGAGAGAGTCTACTTCGGCCCTTGGTTCTCGGCAGACAGAGTGGAAAAGAGTAGATGCAAAAGGCTGGAGCGTTACTGTAGGAAAGATTATAAACCGGCATCTAAGCAAGCTTATAAGGAGGCATTAAAGAAGTTCCACAAACTGATGAAGGTGTCGAAAAGGGAATATTTTGTCTAGCGCATAGAGAGTGCTAAGGACGCTGGAAAGTACATTTTTGAGATTGTTAAAGATCCTTCACCAACACATTAGCGCTGGACGGAATTACACATCCCTCTCCCTACCTGTGCATGACCTTATCTGACTTCTTTGAGGAAAAAAATTCAGAAAGTATATTCCTCTTTCACTGTTGGGGCTGAGGCTGTGGTGCCACAATCACCTGTAAACATAAATTCCAATGGCACCTTCTCAGATTTTCTTCCTATAACACTGCAGGAATCACTGGCCGAAATCCCGAAATGCAAGTCTGGTTCCCTAGAGGATCTCTGTCTCCCCAACCTTTGTAGGTCATTGGCCCACGTGATCAACCTGATATTAAACCACATTTGGAATACCTTGATAATCACTGGCATTTTCCCGGATATCTGGAAGCATGCATTTTTACTACCCCTAATAAAAAAATTGAATGCAGACCCTACGGAGCTTAGTAATTATTGCCAGATCTTGCTACCGTCAGCACCTGCAAAAATGCTCGAAAAACAGGTGCAACGACAACTCGCTAAGTTCAAAGAGACACATAACATCCTGCATGACACTCAGTCGGGATTCCGGTCCGGATATAGTACCGGTCTGTATAAAGTACCGGGCCGCGCTGGTGGAGGTGCTGGAATCTGTAAGAATGACTGTAGACGCAGGTGCCTCAGCAATGCTAGTCCTTTTAGATCGGTCTGCGGCGTTCAACAGGGTTGTGCACCCAATCCTACTGGACAGACTTAAATAGCTGGGCTTGCTGGGTGGTTCTCTCATGGTTACAGCCCTATTTTAAAAACTGCTCCCAAAGGGTCTTTCTTCGACCTTTTCAATCTAAACCTAAGCCACTTAGGTGCGGAGTGCGTCAGTGAGCTGCCTTGAGTCCAATGCTTTTTAATACCTATCTGGTGCCACTTTTCACTATCATTACATCATGGGAAGTGAAGGTAGTCTCCTATGCGGATGACACCCAGTTGGTGTTCCCGTTTAAGGATTTTTCTGCTGATACGTTTGCCGAATTCAAGGAGTGTCTGAAGGACATCTCAAGCTGGATGAATAGTAACTGCCTAAAACTAAATGTGGATTAGACAGAAGTCCTGTTCTTCGGTCAGGCCTTCCTCCCCTCCCATGCAAGTCTATGGTGGCCGGCAGAAATAGGCTCACCGCCGTTACCGGACAATACTGCAAGGAATGTGGCCATCAAATGGAAAACTGATCTATCTTTTGCGGCTCAAGTTCGTCATATATCTTCTTCGTGTTGTGTAAACTGAGAAGCTTTAGGAAATTCTTGCACCTTCTGCTGGAGGAAAGCTGTAGGGTCATAGTCCATGCTACGGTGACTTCTCAGCTGGTCTATGCTAACAGTCTGTCCCTAGGGCTGCCTTCTTACCTGATTAATAGACTATTGATGGTACAGGACGCGGCAGCAAGATTCATTCGACGGGTCCCGTTTCGTCTTCATATTTCCGCCCACATCAGACAACTTCACTGGCTCCAGGTAGCTAAAAGGATAGAGTTCAAGGCACTGATCCTGGTCTTTCGAGCCATGCGCGACGGGGGCCCTCGTTACCTTAGGCGTAGGCTCTGTCCATATTAACAGAAACGTACATGGAGATCCAACTCCCAGCACCTGATTTATGTACCTCGCTATGCAAAGTCCTGAATGGGTGGATGGTCCTTCACGGTTAGGACTGCCAGGCTGTGAAGCTCTTCGCCCTCCCATATGTGCTTGATTGAGTCAGGACTTGAGTCCAGGAAGACCTTGAAGACCTGGCTTTTTAGTCTATGTTAGCTCCTTTGTTGGGACAGTTCCTAACCAGCATTAACCACTAAGCACTGTGACACTTGTGCATGAGGTTGCTGTTGCACTTTACAAATGTTATTATTATTATTCAGGAATCCTGGGAGGTTAAGAATACATTTTTCATCGAGGCCTTTTAGACCTTTTTTCTCCCGGCGGTGGGCTTCAGAGTAGGTAGAGCGAGCGGAGGCTTAATTATCTTTGTAGCCCTCGAGCTCTGCGGGGCAGTGACACCCTTGAAGTGGGACTCCAAAGTACTCCAGGGCCTTAACCTAGTAGTGGGAAGATCGTTCCAACTGACACAAATACATTTCTATAACTCAAAAGGAAGAAAGCAAGGCCCCTCAAGTCTATTAGCCCTATGCAGTGCCCTTGATTCATTGCGGGGTGAAGGTCTTTTTACCAGCTGAATTTTATTGTGACAGGAAATTTAATTGTCACCCATGCTCAGACTCACTACAGCACTCGCAATGCTCGCAAACATGCACGATCAAAGAGGGATTGCATATGGAGCACTCACCAGAAGGGTTTGAATTGAAGGGTCTTCTACATACTTACGGGGTTAATATTCACCTTGGGTAAGATGTCTAATCACCCTAACTCTCGCATCCCCCAACGTATAAAGGCAGGGGATGTGCAACCATTATAGATTACATCCAGGGCTCGAAAAATCCCCATGCCCGCTCCCATTTGTGAGTCAGATACAATAAGGACGAGCTATTTTTAGGTCCTACTTGCCGTTTCTGACGAATAGGAAGACAAGCTGACACTTGACCTCTGCCTTTGAAAGCAGAGAAAATGTGACAAAATAGCAAGATTTAAAGGTATCTTTATTGCTCACAAAGTGAATGAGCAATAAAAATGCTTTTAAATCTCAACTTTTTGCTCAGCTTTCAGAGTCAGAGGTCAAGTGCATTTCAATTAGTTCGAGTAGATGTTTCACGTTACTAGACCTGGAGGTCTAATGAAATAGGAAGTTTAAAGAATAAAGCAGCAGGGTTTTAAGTGAGTGCACAGCCTGGACTTGTCACTTGTCAGTAATGAAAGTATTGCCCACCTCAAATGGCCAGCTGCTTAAATGACCACAAATATAACATATATCCACAAGTATGAGAGGCAACACAAAACAAAAGTGTTAACTGGTTTCAAAATAAACAACTAAATGTCGAGTCCACACAGCAGTTGAATATTTGCTTGTATTCTTTTATTCCAAAATTCAGTGCGACCAGATCCGCAGCCAACGCGTTTCGCCCAAACATGGGCTTTTTCAAGGCGAGTTTTAACAATATATAAGCATACGTCAAGAGAGGGTAGTATGACGAAAGCGGCTGGACCCAGAATTTAGTCTTAACTAGGTAAAAAGCCGGTAACTGTCGAGCGTCCGTTTGGGTGTATACCATAGAGTAGTCTATGTAACCAAGTTTCTAACGGGTCAGTGTGTACGAAACAAAGTGTGAAGAGATCAGCCGAAGTCCGAGGCACGATGAATACCGTCGTGTTGAAACGGATACCTGATTACATCTTTGTATAGGCTTCCCTGGGTTGGTCCCCATTCTCTTTTAATATTTTACATAGCCCATTTAGTGACCATAACCCTTTGACCTTAGGGCTTGAAGGGGTGGTGAACCAGATGGTGCACCCTAGTAAAAATGTGGGCACACTATATGCTGACCGATCAGGGGAGGCACTTATGCTGGTCACAGATAAACACCAAGGTTTCTAACCATTCTCTTTTTTAGAATGTGTCAACAAGAGATCTTAACTTGTTTAAATCCATCAGCCTCAGGTGAGGAGCCCATATGCTTATTTAAATCCATTGCCCGGTCAATTGCTAACAGCTGTGATAGCTAACATTCCCTCTGAACATCCAAAATGGTTCGATATGAAGTGCTCTTGGGCACTCCGGCTCTTGAAGAAGGTCCTGATATAGACATCTTGTGATAGAACCTGGATGGCAACTTTCCGTAGTAATTATAAGGGGGCCCTTAAGGAACGGAGGCACTTGTTATAAAGACAAGCATGGGAAGAGTTAACCCAAGCAAGTGAACAATGGGATTGTGCTTTCTTTTGGCAAGTGATAAATAGATCTTGTTTTTCAGAGCCGCTAAGGCCCGCATTATGTCATCACATGGCCCCAGTGCAATGGATTGCCCACTTTGAGGGAGTTTATGATACCGGCCAAAGATAGGGATCCACTAATAATACAGCATCCTGCCAGATTGATGTTCCTGCCATCTTTGTTTGGGACAAAGTAAGGCTGGGTATTGAGGGACTGTCCTGGAATAAGGACCTGATGGGATCCCTCCTGACCTTTTTCGGGACAACGTTGATGTACAGGCTCCCACACGCTTTGACCAGGGTGTTAAACGCTGCAGTGAGGTTTGGGATGCCGCCCTCGTGGTCTACCGCTACCATCATTCCGATTTTTAAGAAAGGGAATAAGGACAATCCTCACAGTTACCGTCCTATATCTCTTATCGATTCCACAGTAAAGGTCTTGGGTCAGGTTTTATTAAATAGGCTTTCTCCTTGGGATAATTCAAATCAAATTATCTCAGAGGTGCAATATGGTTTACCCACAGGAAAATCAACACCAGAACCATGTTTAAATCTTTATCTTCTAATTTCTAAATATACGATCGCCCAACCTGGAGAGCCTTTTTTGGGCTTCATGGATCTCACATCAGCATTTGACCGGGTGAACCGCAGGAAACTGGGGGCTTTACTAGGTTCTAGGGGGGTTGAGCCGGCTATCGTAAATGTATTAATGACCCTCCATACTCACACCACAGCTGCAGTTAGAGAGTCTTGTGGAGCAAGTCTTAATGATTATTTTAATTGCATTAGGGGGGTCCGTTAAGGGTGCATTTTAGCCCCCTTTTTATTTACGATATATATATTAATGGTTTAGAATCCGCCCTGACATCATTACAGACTGATACCTCTAGCCTGGGCAGGAGAGCAGTGCCAGTTTTATTATACGTGGATGACGCAGTATTGATGGCACTCACACGAGGAGACTACAGACCTTGATTGATGGTTTTGTTTCTTTTATGAATGAGCTGGACTTGTCGCCCAACTTCACAAAATCGTATATTATGGAAGTTTGCACTTGGGCACATCTACCAAAGACATTTAAGGCAGGAACCCACAATTTAGCTAAGGTCCTGGCTTTCTCCTACCTGGGAATTTTGTTTGATGCAAAATTAAATTGGAAATACTTTAAGTTAGGGGACCTGCGTGTATTGTACTGTAATGTGATGCTTTCGCTCTACTTTTCACACTATTGGCTCGGTGACAACCTTTCTTCTATTTCTTGGTGATACACACATAACTAATATCCAAAATAACACCGGTGTACTGTTAGGATCACCCCTTTCCACATAATTTATGTGTTAAATGATCAATATCAAAATATCTTTTACACAAGGGCACAATCAAAGATATTCTCCCTTCTGAATGATTGGATATCCAAACGTAATAACATTATCTATTGTGTTGACAAAAAGTGTTTATCTTTAAAACATGTTGTAAATGATTGTATTTGGATATATATATATGATTACAGCCTTGAAGAATTCACTGCATGACAAAACACGTGTCGGCTGTTTTTCCTCGTTTTAATACAGTCTACAACCATCTGACTCTTGTCTTCAATTTTTTAAATGAATAATCATGTGAATATGAAATTTTGAAACTACTCTCTTTGACTATTGTTGGGAGTGCGTTGGTACTGCGATCATATATGTTCGCACAAAGGTACCTCTAATAATGTGTTTTACGCATTTATGGTACCAGTATGCGTTTGCACCAACATAGCACCAAATAGATACTTTTCAATATTTTCTTACAATTGTTGCATATGAAAGAAGATGTGCGTCGACACTACTACCTGTTCTAATTATATATATCAGGGGTGTGGAATTTAATAAAATATCTACTTGTCCATGGGGCAGGTTACTTCATAAATCTACTTGTCCTGTAACAAAATCCACTTGTCCCTTTTGTGCCATGTAATGCGGTGACAAATTATGGCAGCTATACCCTTATATAAGAACTCCGAAATAGCCTCTCTGAATATGCCAGGGCTCCTTCCATAGCAGGGTATGAATACTAGCTATTCCCTTATGTTGCCACGTTTCCGCAGATCTACATACTGGCGCTGAAGTTAAGCAACAGTTTCAGGGTTGGAATGCCCTTTTGAGTCTGTGCAAACCTACTAACTTGCATGTTTTAAGGGTTTTCACCAACTCTTCTCTAATCTTTTCCCATACTGAGAAAGGTTGGATATTTACTCCTGACAATGGCAGACATAAAACTTTTTCCTGGGAAAAAAGTGGTTGGAGGGGAAGTAAACTTGCAAACGCTCGGATTTTCGCATGAGCAAATCTACACATGCATATTTGCTCATGCTAAAATGTAGTTCACAAATATTTTCTAGTACTACTATTTCTTGGCCTACTTCTGTAAAGTCTTGTGAATTCAGGAAAGTCGTATATCTGCACTTAATGCAAGGACATAAGTGCACTTTTGAGACTTTACTTAATAATTGGCCCCCTAATTAGATCTGGCGTTAACCATGACATGTTGTGTTTATTAAAATCTCTCTCTCTGTCAGTTGGCTAGCTTCACTGTGAATGACAGCATTCTGTTCTTTCACAAGGAGCATAATTGACACACAGTCGTTTTGTTCAGTGCCAGGAACAACAATGTGTGCTTTTTGAGACCGAAACAATTTTTGCTTTTGCCAATGTTTGTTATAATGATGAGGGCCCAGCAGCACCCACACCAATAAGGTTTTACAAAAAACATGCCAAAACAAGTCACACATTGATAAAACCAAAAGACTGACCAACAATTTCAGACCAATTGGCTTTACCAATGCTTGCTTATTTTTATGTTTCCCATAATCTTATTAAAACTGGTTACAGTGATTTTCCATTATGAATATTTTTGGGAAATACTAGCATGCATCAACACATTTTACTAAATGATGCTGCAGAAAAACACTACCTAAAATGTTACAGTAGTTTAGCTAAATGTTTTTGCTTTTTTTGTGAACATTTTACCTTGAAAGCAAAGAATAATCAATCTTGCTTTCAAGCATCTCCGTATATTTGCATCTAATCAGAGAGCATTCTGGGAGCAGTATGCATAGCCTCACAGTGCTAAACAATGAAAGCGTGTGCACTCATTTTTATACTTTAACCACTGTCAATAGTAGTCTGAGCTTACATGTACTTAGATCGCTCACCCTAAAAATAAAGGTTTTGCATTTATGAACTATAAATACAAGTTTGAACAGCGTTAAAACATGGAAACAAATATTACCTTAACTGCAGGCAATGCTTTCCCTGATCCATCATGTGGGACTATAAACTGGCAGTCAAAGGGTTTGTGATGTAGAGGGTTGGGCCTGGTGGTGGCCCTGGCCTGGTATACAGTGGAGTCGAGTCTTGTCTGATGCCCCTGGGAGTGCTGCACCGCCCGGATACCTGGGCCGATAAGTTGTGGATTGGGCCGCCCTGCTGGGCTTTCGCTGCACCGTCTTTGGGCCTCCTGTGAACTGAGGAAGGCGGCCTGGTCTCCGTGCAGCCGTGTGGGGGAATGGGTCGCAAGGACCCAAAGCAGAAAACGCTGCGTTCGAAAAGCTTCCTGGGCAGCCAGCGGAACGACGCCCGGACATGCCGGCTCCGGTCGAGAGCGCGTCCGGTGGCCCGGCGGCCCGGGCCCCATCCCCAGACTGGCTGCAGGAGATGCGTGCTGGTTTCAGGGCCCTCGATGGTCGCTTTGACGCTCTAGATATAACGCTGGAAACAATGGGGGCCAGGATCCAGGCCCATGACAAGCGTTTGGTAGAGGCGGAGGCCCGGATCTCGGCCATGGAAGATAGCGCTGTTCAGGAGGCCAAGCGAATAGATAGAATGGAACGCGAATTGAAAGAAGTGGGCATCAAGAATGAGGACTTGGAATCGCGCAGTCGGCGCAACAACGTGCGAATTACTGGGGTCCTGGAGTCCATTGCTACGGGCAGACTGGACGTGTTTGTGGAAAAACTGTTGTCGGACATCTTTGGGAGAGAATCCTTCACACCGGGCTTTGTGGTTGAGAGGGCGCACCGCTCCCTGGGGCCGAGACCTAACCCGGGGCTACTGCCTCGCCCGCTGATTGCCCGTGTCATGAACTTCCGGGACCGAGACACGGCCCTGCGGCTGGCTAGGGAGAAAGGTGAGATCACATGGCAGGGCTCGAGACTTTCATTCTATCCTGATTTCACCGCCATGGTCCAGGAGGCCCGGCGGAAGTACGCAGGGGCGAAGGCCGCACTCCGCAATCTAGGCCTCAAATATGGCATGCTCTACCCGGCCCGCTGAGGGTTGAGGTTGACGGCCGGGCTCGGCTCTTTGACAATCCTAATGAGGTGCAGGAATTCTGCCGCACATACAAGCCGCGCAGAGGCCCTCCCGGGGGTGATGAGGATGGACGGTCTCCCCCACGCAGTGGATCGGCGGTCAGCCAGGACTTTTTTGCGGGCTCTGGGGTCGGCTGAGACAGCGCCCACGTCCTAGCTTCGTCCTTTCCAACTCTTGCTACCTGGGGACTTTGGAACACTTTGTATTTAATGGTTCTGCAGTGCTGGGTTGATAGCGGGTCGTTGTCATCCCCCTTTGGTTGTAACCGCAGGGAATACTTTTGGTTCTGATGCTCCGCATGTTATTGTTTGTTTACAACTGGTACTGCTGTTTGGAGCTTTGCTTTTCCTTTACAGGTTTGGGTTTGCCTCACGTTTGCGTGATTTGGCTGGGTGGGGGGTGGGGGGTAGGGGTTGGCAAGTTTGATCTTATTGACATGGCTGGGTGTTTGTTGACTTTGCTGATACACGGAGACACGACTGCTTACTGGTTCCCACTGCTTACTACATGGCATCGATGGCTCACATAGGCTTGAATGTAACTCCCATCAACCTATCGTTACTATCTTGGAACGCCAGGGGTCTGAACAACCAGCGTAAATGCAAACAGGTACTACAATATTTAAATCGGCACCGAGTGGACATTGTTTTTATTCAAGAGACACACCTGCACTCCTCGGTCGACGCCCACTATGCGGCTTCGTGGGGCGCTCACAGATACTTTTCCAATTTCAGTAATTATGCTAGAGGCACCGCGGTGCTGATTCATAAGAGAGTCCCGTTTCGCTGCCAGAGGTTCCTGGGGGACAGAGAGGGACGCTACTGCATAGTGAGAGGGGTGTTGATGGGTCATGTGGTTATTCGTGTATGTGTGTATGCTCCTAACACTGATTCCCCGGAATTTTTTCATGCGCTTGCTGCCCAGCTTGCAACTCTTGAACCGGCCAGCCTCATACTTGGCGGCGACTTCAACCTATTGCTGGATGTGGGTCTGGACAGTACCTCTGGGGCCACTGATTCTAAGCCTAGGGCGCGGCGCGCACTCTTAGACCTCTGCCACCAGTTTTCCCTTACCGACATTTGGCGCAGGCGCAACCCGGATAACACTGATTACACACACTTCTCGGGACAACACAACACTTTGGACCAGGATTGACTACTGGCTCCTGTCCCCAGACCTGTCCCCCTGGTTTCGAGCGCTGAAGACTTTCCCTAGAACATACTCAGACCATTCTCCGGTCTTATTGTGTCTGGACGTTCCCCGGCCCGAGGGTTTTGAGCGGCAGTGGCGATTCCCCGGGAGGGCGCTTCTTGACGACCTCTTTGTCCACGAGGTATCTGAGGCGATTGAAGACTACTTCGCGATCAACACCGGCACTGTGGACTCTTGGGCCGTGCTTTGGGAGGGGTTTAAGGCGTATATCAGGGGGATTTGCATAGCTAAACATGCTGGGGTCCTAAAGACATTGCGCACGACAATCTCTTAGCTGGAGGCTCAGCTAGACTCGATTGACGATGAGGCGCAACGGGCGCCTTCTGACGACGTGTTTACTAGGCGACTGCGCCTCCTGACCGACTAACGGGATGCCGCGGACAGGGAGATAATGTATCTGGGAAAATACCAGGCCGCCCGTAGATACGGGGAGGGGGACAGGCCGGGACGTACGCTGGTGCAGGCTTTGAGACCGCCGTATAGTAAGTCCTGCATAGCCGAGTTGAGGGGCGCTGACGGCACACTCCGCACGACGCCCGCTGAGATCCGGGACGAATTCCTGGCCTACTTCTCAGATTTATATACGACCAAGTTAGGCGACTCCTCGGCCTCTCGTGAGGCCTACTTATCGGAAATCGCGCTTGTATTCCTGGACAGGGGTATGCAGGAGTTCATGGCGGAGCCCATAATGGTGGCTGAGGTACGAGGGGCGATTAATGTGCTTCGTGGATCCTCCGCCCCGGGCCTCGATGGTTTCTCCGGGGATTTTTACAAGGCCTTTTCTGATCTGCTGGCTCCCAAGCTCATTGAGGTGTACGCGGAGGCATTGGAGCGCGGGACCCTCCTGTCTACCCTTAGTGAGGCAGTCATAGTTCTGCTCCCAAAACCGAACAAGGACCCGGCGTTGTGTGGGTCATATAGGCCCCTCTCCCTCTTAAACATCGATTATAAGATCCTTGCAAAAATAGTGGCCAACAGACTTTCCCAGTTGATGGAATTCATTATAGCGCCCGCGCAACCGGGCTTTGTTCCCCGTCGTTCGACGTCACTGAATCTGCGGACGCTATTCACGGTTCTGCACAGAATCAATCCGGCCACACCGGCGGCGGCGATCCTCCTCGACACTGAAAAAGCTTTCGATTCCTTAGAATGGCATTTCTTTCCTTCCGTCATGCAACGAATGGGCATGCCAGCGAACTTCCTTGCCACCACGCGTCTCCTCTATAGTCGTCCCACGGCCCGTCTGCGTATCAATGGTACGCTTTCCCGCCCATTCTCTCTAACACGCGGTACGCGACAGGGCTGTCCGCTTTCGCCGCTATTGTTCATTTTGGCCATGGACCCCTTAATCCGGCATTTCCAGGAGCGACATCTCCACAGGGGTCTCCAGTTTCGGACTGGTCCCTTGTTGGCCTCCCTCTATGCGGACGACACTATACTGTATGTCAGAGAACCGCAGGTCAACCTCGCGCCCCAGATCCTTCGTTTCGGTGGCCACTCCTGGCTGGGCATAAACTGGCATAAGTCTATAATCTTCCCGTTGACTAGCGGCACCTCCCCTTGGCAGTGTGAGTTCCCGTTAGAGTGGTGCTCCGACTCGGTACGCTACTTGGGCATCCATATACATCTGAGCACGGACGAAATTGTCCGCCTCAACTATGGCCGCGCGATTGCAAAGCTTGAGATGCAGGTGGATGGGTGGCTACGGCTTCCGCTCTCCATGTCAGCCAGAATAGCCATTATAAAAATGATCGTCCTCCCTAAATTTTTGTATCTTTTTAATAATATCCCTGTTCCTCTCACCCGGGCCTTTTTCTCCACCCTACGGTCCCATTTGATTAGACTGGTCTGGGGCGGGAAGCACCCCTGGATCCGTTGGAAGACCCTCACGCTCCCGCACGATAGGGGCGGCTTCGGAGTGCCGGATTTGTATTTATACTATCTGGTCGCTCAGTGTGCACATGCCTACGCCTGGTACCATCCTGACGCACGGATCCCATTCCTTCGTCCGGAGGCGGACTTTGTTCTCCCGGGTCGCTTGTCGGCGGTATTGCCCAAAGGTGTTCCCAGGAGCCCGGTGGACATTCAAACGGTATCCACCACCAGCTGGGCCTGGCATCGACTTTCGCGCTACTTAGCCCAGCCTCTCCTTTATTCCTCTTCTCTCCCGATTCCCAACCCTGGGTTGTTGCCAGGCACAGGCGAGAAACTTGTGCAGCGTACTTTAATGAAGTTTCACCTCACCAAGATTGGGGATCTATACCCTGGAGGGCACATATTTTCGGTGTCGGAGGAGGCGCGATTCAGTGAGGCAACGTTCATGGACAAGTTTGTCCTTAACCGGCTTTATTGTGCGGCTAGGTCGGAAATTAAGGGATTCCCCCTCGAGCCGGCTTCCTTTGAACCCCTCACTATCCTCATTGATAAAGATACAGGGGCCCATATTATTTCTAAACTGTACAAGGCATGCTCAGCTTTGGTTCCTTGTGCGGATGACCAGTTGCGGGCGGCGTGGGAGGCAGATTGGGTAGGCCTATTACGGACGAACAATGGACCGCATGCTGTAAAGTCACCAACATGATATCGCTTAATAGTCGTCATAAACTCCTCCATTACAAGTTTCTTCGCCGCTGCTATATGACCCCCGATAGACTCCATTCCATTGATTCCTCGCGGCCACATACATGCTGGAAATGTGCTGCACCGCATGCTGATTTTGCACACATGTCCTGGACGTGTCCGAGATTGCAATCATTCTGGACGCAGGTACACAAGATCCTGGAAGAGATGTTGGGGCTTACGCTTGTTCCCACGCCTGAGGTCGCATTGTTGGGCTACACGGTAAATTTCCCTAAGAATGTTCGAAGGCTTGCCTCTCTTGGCCTCCTCCTCGCCAAGCGGGAAATTGCTAAGCGCTGGGGGTGTAGAACGGCTCCCACGGCCAGGGCGTGGCTCACGGCCATGGCTTTCTGCAGCACGAACAGCGAGATATACTCCAGTCTCCTCCCTACAGTGGCGCGACCCAAGGACATCTGGGGCCCTTATAAAACATATATCGCAGGCCTGCCTAGCTCCTCCCCATCACACTCAAGTTCTGGGATAGTACCCACGGGGGTGGGGTAGGGGGGTCACGAGGTGGGGTTGGCGCTGTGGCCCTCCTTGCAACGGGTCTTGTGTTGTGGATTGCTCAGGCATTGACCATTACAGGGGTTGAGGTCGAGGGTAGGGGTGGCTTTGGAGATCGTGTGGTGGGCCCTGGTGCCGAGATTTTCCTGTTTGAGTTTGGGTGAATGGGAAGGCTGGGTTGGTTAATGGGGACCTGATGCCCGATGCCTTGCTTATGTGTTATCTATTGCCTAGAAGACGAAAGTGTCGTAGTGTATCTTCCCACTGGCTATCTGTCGAACGCACAGCCGATGACTCTGTACTGTTTTGTTTTTCAAGTATAAATAAAGCTTTAAAAAAAAATAAGTAAGCCTACACTTTGCGATATTTACTTTATTGATATTTTGCTCCTCAATATTTTAGATACAATATTATGATAGCACAATATTATTGAGATGATACTCTGGTAGAATACTCAGGGTGGTGGAGTGAGTGCTCTTGTTGAAGTTGTCTGCTCCATTTGCACCACCAACCACTACTCTTAGGTTGCTGCCTTGGTCTACTAGGGAATAGGGAGTTTAGACCTAGAGTGGCTGAGATGTTTTTTAAATGAGAAAGCACAGAGGATGTTTGGTCATCTACTATGCTCTTCGGTACTAAGGGTAGAATGTGTAGTGGAATGAGGGTGTGCTTTTCAACACTATTATTTACCATGTATACTGTGCCTCTGTAAAGACTGAGAAAGTCTTATGGATTGAAGGTGTATAATTATGTTGATGATACAGAGACGTTCATTAAATTGAAGCTGTTAAATCAAGTATATAGTACTAAAGTTAATAAATGTCTAGAAGAGATGGATGAGTAAAAGTGCATCACTTAATTTAATCTTTCTCAAAACAAAGAGAGATTACGATGGTAGGTATAGGGACAGTTTGGCAAATCTTAAACATGAGGTGAAACAGGATGACTGTTAGCCATGCATGAGGGAAAAGATGACTACAAGTTCAGCTAAGGGGTATTAAATTGCTGTGAAGGATGACCATCAAAACTATTTCACGCATCACATCTAAGCAGTCAACAGACAAAATATTTTAGAATAATAAGGGTATGGTACATACAGGAGCAGCAAAGTTTGCCTTTGTTCTCACACAAGATCGGGTTGACACCGTCTTTGTGTTCAGTGCTTTGGAGAGATCTGGGATTTCATTAGGGGTGTATTACTGTTATAATGTTGCCATCTCATAGAGGCAAGAACCTACTGGGCATAATGTAATTAACTGTCCAAGAAAGATATAAGCTACTCCGTTAAATATTTGAAATTAGGTTCCCAGTGGATCATTTTCCCTAGATGATGATTCAGAAAATAAGCAACCCAGTTGCTGATTATTATAAATGACTCACTGACCTCCAGCACAGTTGTTGGAATTTTTAAATATGTCTCAGTGATTTTTCTTAATACAAAAAAGCCATGGTGGCCTATCACCAATCAATCTCATTCCTCCAGGCTCCTGCTACAATCTTTAAAGCACACATGGCCACCCAAGTAAAACTGTAAATGGGGGAAAATAACATGCTACAAAACTACCAGGTCTGCTTTCACCCCCACTAAGACATTTAGAATTTGGTGGAGTTCCCTTCCCACCAAACTTGTTGTTTCCCTGCCTCATTTGGAGTTTGGGAACAGAAGGGTTTCTGATGTTGGAGCCTCAGTTGGCTTTACCCAAAGAAACCCTTTGTTAGACCACCGGGTCACTGTATTTCCCTGCCTGGACTGCCATGACAGGCATTCCAGTCCTGTGCAGTGAAAAAATATATTAGCCAAACCTGCTGGGAGAAAAATCCTGGTGGATCATTGTGTTTTTTCTGTTTTACTGAAACTAACTACCTCTCCTCTCAAATGCCTGTGCTTCTCTTGGCCTTAACGAAGAGTTTGTGTCATAGTTTCTGCCTTCTCTTTTGGCTATATTCACTGCTAGACCCTTTGGCAGTATGATTATGGTCCTGCATCAGTGGGGGTTCCACTGGGTATACATGCCAGAGCAGATGCTTACCTCCTTCAGCGATGAAAGCTGCAGAGGTTTGGGAGTCACTCAGAGACAAATGGACCAATAATTCTCCAGTATTGGGGTGTCTTTCATAGATTCACATGCTTGAATATTCCCCGTCGTCGAAGTAGGAGCCCCACGGTACATAAAAAAGCAATAAGCCTCAGCTATATAAATATATATATATATATATATATATATATATATATATATATATATATATATATATATATATATATATATATATATATATATATATAAATATATAAGCATAAAATACATATATAGATAAACATTATATATTTTAAAATAACCTACAAAGTCAAAAGTACCATAGGATACCATTGACACATAGGAATGCATTGAAAAAGAAATCACTTTACTCACATATCCATGTCGTTTTTATAGTCCAAACTCCAGCCAATCAGGCACAAACACCCTCTAGAACCTTCTCCTCAGAGGCTCAGGCCCTCAGATTTTCTACCGCACGTCGTGTGAGGGGAGTCTCCCTGAGCTCTGCTCAGTTTTTCTCTGGTTTTTGGATTTCTTCAACTTTTCCTGATGTCTTCAAGTAAGAAGTCTCTTTTCCGTCTTTGCGCTTCTTGTGGGAAGTTGAGGCTCTATTCAGAGGACCCTCACGAAAAGTGTATATACTGCCTCTACCCTGACCATCAGGTAGGAAACTGCAAAATTTGCAGGATTTTTTTACAAAGGATAGAGAGGGCCGCCGCCTTCTGTGGCTACAGAAGTTGAAAGTCTCAGATAACCCTCTCTCTGACGCCGAAAGTGTGGCTTCTGGACACACTATAGCCTCCTCTAAGCGTAGCAGTGTGCATGACTTGCCCTCCCCCTTTCTTAAAAAGAGGAAGCTTCAACTTTTGGAGGTTGCTAAAGTGCCAATACACTCTGCTGCTACGCCCACGCCCCCGAGATCTCACTCTCAGGCGTCTGTGGCTCTTCCAGCGCATGTTTCCTTTCATAAACGTGCCAGACCGTCGACGGGCTCGTCGACGGTCACTCCGTCTACGAAATCTGCAGCTTCTACTACTTCGTTGACGACGTTGACGACGGCTTCCAGCAGGTTCCCTATGCCGTCGACGGCGGCTTCGTCGACATTATCTTCGTCGACGGGGGTTTGTGTCTCCATGAAAGCTGTCTCGTCGACGATTCCTATATCTTCATTGACGACAAAGAAACCTGTGGCTGTCCCGTCGACATCTAAATCCTCATCGACGATTAAGAAGAAGAGATCCTCCTCGTCGACGATGACTAAGGCTTCGTAGACGGCGGCTTCGTCGACGGCGGCAGCTTCGTCGGCGGCGGCTTCATCGGCGGTTTCGTCGACAGTGGTGGCTTCGTCAACGGCGGTGGCTTCGTCGACGGCGTTGGCTCTTTCGTCGACGGCAGGTCTCGTCCATGCCAAATTTTGCATCTCTTCCATTGGTGCCTGTTTCTACGCCAACGCCTGCTCCTGTCGACGATTCGCTCCTGCAGCGTCGTCACGCTGTTTTGGATTCCATTGCAGTGCCTCTCAACCACCGCCACAACTGTTTCCCTCTGGCAATGAGGATGATTCTGCCTCGGATGATGACACCACATTCCGGGCTGCTCGCAGTCCATCGGAGCTTAAGATTTCGACGATGAGGACCAGGAGGACCATTATTATCAGGAGGAGGAGGAACCTCCTGCGCAGATTCCGTTGGCACAGTTGCCATTATCCCTCATTTCTAATCTCAAATTTATGCTGGAGGATTACAGCCGCTGTTTCCCATATTCTTCCCATGGCTCTCCACGAGAAGCGCCTCCGAATACTCCAGCACCTCCTCTGCTGCCGGCGGAACCAACACCATCCGTCCCTTTACAAGTTCCTCCTACATATGATGCTGATGTCCTTCCGGTTCCAGAAGAAGGTGAACTTCTGGGGGATGATGATAATACTATGGCTGACTGGGACGATTACCAGATCAATTCGCCATCTCCGCCTCCGGGGTCACCAGTGAATTCTCCTCCTGTTGATATTACAGGTTTCCATCAATTGATGGAGAGGGCGGCGCAGCGTTTTCATCTCCCAATGGTAGTGAGAGAGGAGGATTGCTTTCTATACGATTTTAAAACTCAGCCGCAGAAGCAGGTTCGGGCTGTGCCCATAATTGATTTCATATGGAACGAGGGTATAAAATTGATGAAAACACCAAATTCAATTCCTGCAGTTCTCCCGCGGTTGGAGAAAAAATATAAGGCTCCAGACTCTTCTCCTGTTTGCCTGGTATCCCAGCCAAAGCCGGATTCCGTGATCACCCAGGCGGCACAACGTCGCTCAAAGAATCCCTCTTCTCTGCTTACCTCTCCACCTGACCATGATGGGCGTCGCTTGGATGCCATTGGCAACATTTTTTCAACCATGGCCTCTACAACTGTCAGAGCAGCGAATTCCCTGGCCATCTTGGGTCGCTACGACCGCCAAACGTGGTCCGACATGGCTGCTTTCTTCAACTTCATCCCAGACTCCTCTAGAGCGGCCGCTCTCAAGATTCTTCAGGAGGGAGAAAGGGCATCTTCAGAGATCATAGATTGCTCTGTGGATATTTCCTCAACTGGTTTTCGCCAGCTAGCTGGGGCAGCTGTTCTAAGGAGGCAGGGTTAGCTTCGCTCTACTTCTTTTCGACAGGAAGTCCAGGCGAAAATCCTTGACATGCCCTTTGATGGGGAATCGCTGTTTGGCCAGCACGTAGATGAGGCGCTCCAAACAATAAAAAAGGACACAGAAACAGCTCGTTCCCTTGGCACGCTGCAGTTTAAAAGACAGCCTTTTCGGGGTGCTCGTGGACACAGCACCACCTCCTGCTTTTGGGGCGGATCAACACAATACCGCTCATACCATCAGGGAAATCAGCGTTTTTCCTCCCAGAGTCCACAGTCTTATCGACAACAGACTAACAAGTCCTACTGGGGAAAGTCTAACTATCGAGGAAACACTTCCAAAAAACAATGACTTTCTTTGCTTACAACCCCCTCCTCTCAAGGCCCCCCCTATCAGAGTTGGAGGACGAATCTCGAAATTCTTTTCAAATTGGTCACTAATAACTTCAGACCGTTGGGTATTGGACATTGTTTCAAAAGACCATGCTCTGGAATTCGACAAATTCCCTCGGAACTCCCCCCCAACTGGTCCTCCTCCCGCTCATCTCAAGGAGCTTTTCCAACAAATCAAACTAATGCTCAAAAAAGGGGCCATCGAAGTGGTTCCAAAGACTCAGAGGGGGCTGGGTTTCTATTCCCGTTTTTTCCTCGTGCTAGAGAAGTCTGGAGAGTGGCGCCCTATCCTCGACCTGAGGGTTCTGAACAAGTTTCTAAAGGATCAGACTTTCCGCATGCTTTCACTGAGGGAAATTCTTCGGCTCCTCTCTCAAGACGACTTCATGTCGACAATCGATCTTCAGGATGCCTATTTCCATGTGCCGATTCTACCACGCCACAGAAAATACCTGCGCTTCCGTGTAGGCCAGAGAGACTTTCAATTCAGAGTCCTGTCCTTTGGGCTCCGCTCCGCCCCCCGGGTCTTTGCGAAGGTCCTCGCCCCGGTGGTGGCCTATCTACGATTGCGAGGCATTCAAATCTTCCCATATTTGGACGATTGTCTAATCAAGTCTCAGTCTTACCATCAGGCATCCTTAGACACTCAGTTTTGTCGGACTCTGTTCCAATCTCTGGGGCTGTCAGTCAACACACAAAAATCTCAGTTCACGCCAGCTCTTCACAGAACTTTCCTAGGCGCTACTCTCAATACCTCCATGGCCATGGTTTTTGTTTCCGACGACCGGCAGAAGCGGATCCTGCAGCTCGCAGCTCATATCAGATCAAAACCGTCCGTTTCAGTCCGCATCTTGAAGTCCTTTCTGGGGATGGCGTCCTCCTGCATTTCTTTGATCCCACATTGCAGACTGAAGGGTCGTCCAATTCAGGAAGATCTGGACAAGCAGTGGCGTCCGGTTCATTCAGCGACCGGATCAACGTCACCGCTCGCATGGAACAAGCTCTGCGCTGGTGGACGCAACATCGCAGCCGGCACTTCCTTCTTGGCAAGGGCTCCAGAGCTCGTCCTTACCACAGATGCCTCCCTGGAAGGGGTGGGGCGGTCACCTTCAAGGATTGTCCATCAAAGGCAAGTGGAATCTGTCCCAACGTTCTTGGCACATCAACAGGCTAGAACTGATGGCGATCTTCTTTGCACTCAAATCGTTCTGACTTCTGCTTCAAGGGGAATCAGTGCTCATTCAAACGGACAACACCACGAGCATGCACTATCTAAACAAGCAGGGCGGTACCAAATCTCCGCTGCTTTCCCAGCTAGCTCAGAAGATCTGGGATTGGGCCATAGTCCATCAAATCACGCTAACAGCAGTCCACCTACCAGGCATTTCCAACATTCTGGCGGATTCTCTCAGCAGGTCCACGTCATCGACCCACGAGTGGGAGTTGCATCAGCCGACTCTGGACTTCGTCTTCCGCCTCTGCGGTCACCTGGGCTTGGATCTCTTTGCAACTCCACAGAACAGCAAATGCCAGTCTTACGCAAGTTGGCTTCCCCACAGCGGGTCGTGCGGGAATGCCCTTTCAATGGACTGGTGCAAAATATTTGCCTACGCTTTTCCGCCAATCTTGCTGGTACCTCGAGTGTTGTGGAAAATGCGGAGACAACCATGCCACATTCTCCTGATTGCTCCCCGGTGGCCTCGGCAGGCATGGTTCTCGGAACTACTGCTCCTCTCACAATGCAAGCCCATCCTTCTTCGCCCCCGGCCGGACCTCCTCACGATGAACAACGGTCGGATCTGCCATCCAAACCCCAGTTCGCTCAAATTGTCGGCCTGGAACCTGAGCACCTTGAATTTGCTCACTTAAATATTTCGCCTACCTGCAGAGAGGTTCTTGCCAGGGCGCGGGCGCCTTCCACGGTGAAGACCTACAAACTAAAGTGGAAACGCTTCTGCCATTGGTGTTCGTCTGTTAACATCCACCCAGTGCACACCTCTCCGGCACAACTTCTGCCTTTCTTTTTGCAGTTGGCACAGTCAGGACTTTCTCATTCCACTCTAGAAGTCTTTTTGGCAGCAATTTCTCGTTTTCGCCTGGACGGCTCTTCCTCTCTCTATTCGTCTAGAGTGATTCAACAGTTCTTTAAGGGATTGTTCCGGATGTTTCCACCCATTCGGCGTCCACCGCCCACATGGCGTCTCAACATCGTATTGGCGCAACTTATAAAGGCGCCCTTTGAGCCAATCCACTCAGCAGATTTTAAATTCTTGCCCTGGAAGGTTGCCCTCCTGCTTGCTCTGACTTCCTCACATCGAGTGAGTGACATTCACACCTTCACAATCCAGCCTCCTTTCCTCCAATTTAAATCGGACTGTGTTATCCTTCGAACTAACCCAGCTTTCATGCCAAAGGTGCCGTCCGACTTTCATCTTAATGAGCCTGTGATTTTAAAAACCTTTTTTCCTCATCCGCAATCTCCAGCGGAACAGAGTCTGCATTCTTTGGACTTAAAGAGATGCCTCAAATTTTATATTAGCAGAACGGCACCCTTTCGCCAATCTGACCAACTGTTCGTTGCCTATGGACGAACCTGTAAGGGACATTCTGTTACCAAGCCAACAATTGCACGTTTGATTTCTTCAGCGATATCATTCTGCCATCAGAAGGCTGGCAGGCCTCTTCCTTCCGGAGTGAGGGCGCATTCTACAAGGGCGATGTCCTCCTCTACTGCCCTATTCGCTGGTGTGCCGATTCATCAAATCTGCTGGGCAGCTACGTTCACGAGGCACACTTTCACGAAGCACTACTGCCTGGAGGCGATCAACGAAGCCGATACAGCAGTGGGCCAAGCAGTTCTTCGAAATCTTTTCAAATAAGGTGAGCCTCTGTTACTTCCCTCCTCCTTGGGTTGTTATCAGTTTTGTGATTCTGTGATGCTATGTCATTGTGTTCATGCAACTTTGATACTGCCTCTTCAGGCTGCAGAGTACTGCTCACTATTCTATTCAAGCATGTGAATCTATGAAAGACACCCCAATACTGGAGAAGAACAAATGTTACTTACCTGTAAACTGTGGTTCTCCAGTATTGGTGTCTTTCATAGATTCACGTGCGACCCACCCTTCCTCCCCTCAGAGGCTCTCTTCTCCTCATAGACTCTTTTGTCACTCTTGTGCTATGAAAATCTGAGAGCCTGAGCTTCTGAGGAGAAGGTTCTAGAGGGTGTTTGCGCCTGATTGGCTGGAGTTTGGACTATAAATACGACATGGATATGTCAGTAAAGTGATTTCTTTTTCAATGCATTCCTATGTGTCAATGTTATCCTATGGTACTTTTGACTTTGTATGTTATTTTAAAATATATAATGTTTATTTATATATGTATTTTATTCATATATATATATATATATATATATAGATGAGGCTTATTGCTTTTTTTATGTACCGTGGGACACACTTCGACGACGGGGAATATTCAAGTATGGGAATCTATGAAAGACACCAATACTGGAGAACCACAGTTTACAGGTAACATTTGTTCATGTCGATACTACAAAGTAACAAACTAAAAAGAACAGAAAAAACGACACTAGGATACAGGATTTACAACTGATGTTAAATACTGGAGAAGAATGGTCAATAGCACTAGTTAGACGGTGCATATAGAAGAACAGCAGGAAAACTACAATGGAGAACGGAAGTTTAAGGCAAGCCTCTAGTGTAAAATCGCAAATGATGGACAGGAAGTAGTATACCATCACCCACAGCTGTTGGAACTTTGGTTTACCATGAAAAGGACTTAAGGATTAAGAAAAATGTAGCAACACAGGTAACAGTATATATTTTAATGGCTCTAGAAAGTACACATGTGATTTAGAAGATAAGGCACTTTGAGGCAGAGCAGAAAGATGAGAGTTTAAGGCCTTGGTATCAGTCTTTATGGAAAGACTGATTTGGCCACATTTATTCCATGAAGGGCTACACTTACACCTGATAGGTATCAGCTAAAAAAATATATAGTAGGCGAAATACATGTACTTGCATTACTTTAGACCATGACTGTGTACAATTACAGAGTAGTAAACCTCATGCCAATGGTAATGAGTGGGAGAATCTAAGTATGGCTAGTTGTACACCCACAAAAGTATAAACTTTGTGATATTCACCAACTCCTCTTATCCTTACCCAACCTGGAAACAGTCAGAGATTTGTTCCAGCAAAGAGCTGTAGGAAGTCTCCTTACTGAGTGGGAAGCAGAACAGAACACCCCATAACTGCATGGGTGGGGTGGGGTTAATTGAAAAAAGGCACAATTGCACAGTGTGGCTGCCTTCCCCAATGTGCGTTTGTACCCTGAAAACTAACACATTGAGGACAGAACAACTGTGATTGGTGCAGCTTTCCAAGCTTACTACTGCCAATTTTTATGAATTCCAAAAAGTAGTAAATGTTCACCCATATGTAGGAGTACTTTTTGTGACTTTGGTACAGAATGTTGTATATGTAGTTCTGTCAGTGCGTGCAGTAAGTTTACAGTGTATGTTTGTCACTTTGTTGTAGAATGAGCACTCTGTCCAGTAGATTAACAAAATGAAGGTAAAATAAACGAGATGTGTGCGATTGCAAAGGTGAGAACTATGAATGATTTTACAGATACTGTAACTAATAAAATGCAATGTTTGGTTTCTTTTTATAAAATTAAATTGGCTGTAGAGTATTGCCCTGATGAAGGTGATTTCCGCTTAAATGTGTTGGAAGAAAATAAAAACATTAATTTGAAAAGGTGATGAAAAGTTTGATTATCAGATATGGGAATATTTGGAACTATATTTTGTTGGCGATATTACTTAAAATATAATCCATTAACAAGTATTGACAAAGCCAAAATATCTGATTTTGTTCTGGGTGTTTGTTAATAGTTTGACATCTTTATCTCTTCTACCCCAGCTGCAGAAAATGTTGCAACAAAGCACGTTGTATGCTACAACATTATGGAAGCTGAGAGTAGGTTCCCTCTGCTGAACATATTACATTAGCAGAGTTAAACTGCATCCTCAAAGAAAATACTACATTATCAAAGTTAAATTGTATCTTCAAGGAAAGTGTTATGAAGAGGAGTCAGAGATGAAATTTGTGTTGTAAGAACTGAACTAAAAGGCATACACAGCAAAACATTGCATACTAGATATTTTACAAAAATGAGTCAGAATTTCTGTTGAATCTCTAAGAAAACCTGTGTGTGCGTTCTTTACTTTGTGAACAAAACAATCTGTAACCCTAGCAATATGTTATCATGTAGGTAAAGTGAAACGAATGAACAAGGGTTAGTAGGAGATAGCACCATGTCTTTATAACAGGCTAAGGCAGCCAAACAACAAACATGTTCTAAAGTAAAAAGTCATGAATCAGCAATTAAATTGTTGACTCCGCAAAGTAAATATATCAGAGAACACATAATTGGTCTCCATTTCAAGCTAATTATCTCATCTTCAGAGTAGCACAAGATTTGGTAATGCCAAAAAGACTGTCCTTTGGGACATACTGGCATCGCCAGTGCCTTTTCGCAATGCTGTACAGCAGTGACAAGATGCTAAGTTGACAAAAGGAGTTTTAAATTTATTTTTTAATAAAACGAACAATGATGTGGTCACATGCGCCTACAAAATGATGCGGGTATCATTTTGTTTTCAATGTACTCATAAGAGATGAAACAATAGATAAATCAAAAAAGAATATTAAGTAGCACAAAAGTGCTTTGTTAAGGCAGAGGGGCCGGCATCAATTTGCTGCCTGTTCCTCCCCAAATAACAAATAAATAACATTTCTCCAGTATTGGATCTTTCATAGATTCACATGCTTGAATCATTCCCCATCGTTGAAGTGGGTGTCCCACGGTTTTATATCAAAGCAATCATATGAATAGCATAGGCTACAATGGCACTAGGCCATGAATTTAATAGCCTATTTCTGATCTTTTCTAAAATTAAAAAAGGACCAAACTTAGTCTGCAACCAATCAGGCGACAGCACCCTCTAGAATCTTCCCCACACAGGCTAGCTCCCTCAGATTTTCTACTGCACGTCGTGTGAAGGGAGTCTCCCGGAGCTCTGCTCCATTATTTCTTCTAGTTTCAAGAAACCTCTCTTCAGGTCAAATATATAGTTCTTCCTATATTCCCTTGGGACTTTCTGACCATAACAAACCATGCTAAAAGGGGATTATTCAGACCATGTAACACCTGTGGCTAAAAGAGACTTTACATTGATGATTATCATAAGAAGTACATTTATTGCATCTATCGTGACCACACAATCAAAGACTGTAAAATATGTTTCACTTTCTCACAGAAGACCCTCAAGGACAGAGGAGGAGACTTTGTTTGTGGTTACAGGAGATTAAATCTAAAGACAATCCTGTGTCTGAGGAAGAGTGGTGATTCTCTTACGTCTGACAAACGGCAAAAAAGAGATATAGCATCAGATAAAGAGCCATCTGAATACCCTAAACTGGCCCTTAAGAAATCACACCATGAGATACCTGGTCATTCTAGGAAATATCAAGACAAATCTTATCACAGACCTTCAAAGGTTCCTTCTGAGCCTTCTACCCCATCTGAAACTTATACATGGCAAAAAGTCTTCAAAATCCCTCCCGTCGATGACGGGACCTACTCTTGCTAAAAAAAATTGACGATGCTCTTGTCGTCTACAACCATTGTTACTTGTAAACTGTTATTGACCACGGCAGCTAAGTCTCCACCTTTGTCGACGAAGCATTTATCTAAGCACTCGTAGACATCGTCGTCGACTGCTAAGGATCCTACACCATCGACAAAGACATCCATGTCGGCGGATAGTCCGAAGAAATTACAGTTGGCGGAACACTCATCGCCAACAACCTCATCGACGACACTTCCATCAAGTTTTGCCTGCGAAAATACTGAAATCCTTATCAACTATGGATTTTTTGTTGCTCGAGGCCCAGAAACTGTCATCCACAGCACCTTTAACACCTCTGGTGGCAGTGTCATGCCTTTCATATACGTATAAACCTAATGTTGACATAATTCTTTCAGTCCATACGTCATCAAGCAAGGTTTTGCCTTTTTCCACCAGCTCTCCCATTGGAGGAAAAATCTGATGAAGAAAGTCTTTTTACAGCGGCTCATAGTCCTTCAGAATTAAATGTAAAATGCCAGGACTTTGATGACGAAGAATACTATGAGGAAGAATACTAACAATATCCTGAATATATTCCTCAAGAGTGCTCTATATAAATGCCATTGGACTTAGTGAACAATCACTAAAGAATGTTACAAGACTACTATAAACGGTTCCAGGAACCTGTTTCTTCTACTCCTGCTCCTCAACTTCCACCTTCAACTCAGTCCAAAACGCCGCCTCCTAGGTCGTGCACTTTACAAATTCCAGGTACCTCTCTATCTTCATTACCTCTGGCGGACCCCCAGACACATGACGCTGAAATGTCGGAGGGTGATCAAGTGGGAGAAGAGTAAGAGATCAGGGATCGTGCTTCCACTATCAATGATTGGGATGATTATTTGATAACAACACCATCTCCCACAAATGCTCCTCCGGTGGATTCCCCTCTGTACGATATTGGAGGTTTCCATATTATCATGGAGAGGGTGGCAAAACGTTTCCAATTTCCTTACTCTACCCAACAGGCAGACTGTTTCCTTTATGATTTTAAGGAACCAATTTCGAAATTGATAAGGGTTATTCCTATTATAGATTTTATTTGGCAGAAGTAGTGCGTATAATGAAGAACCCTATAGAACAAAAAGAAGAAGTACAGTCCATTCAAAACAGAAATAGCCAACTAATGGTTATTGTAAAGGTGTGTACGAGAACCTGCGAATAGTTGAGGCACCCCTGTAGGAGATAGGAGTCCATCAGCCCACCCTTACTGGCGGAGCATCGTCATCTGGAACTCCAAGGAATCACTGTCTGAGCCCGAGATAGCAAATCGCTCAGGTGCACAGGCTAGTGAAACCCAGAAGGAAAATAAACTCCTGCAAGGGTGTGAACCCAAATAGTCGAGGGCTCCTGTGAAGTGCAGTGCTAAGAGAGTGATGTGAGGTTAAAAATGAATACTTGATCAAAAATGAGTTTAATATGGATTAATCAAGTTTCATATATAAAAGAACCTATAGTCTGGTATGAATTTTACAGGCTAATTTTTGGTTCGTGTGAGAAAAGTATGGTCGACATGTTTCAGCCGGAGCGGTCACTTTGACCCGGCTTTCTTCAGGACCTTGAAATTGAAAAAGAGCTACTGCTTAAAGTAATCACAAAAAGTGAAAAAACAATAATAAATAAACCCATGCAAATCAATTTAAATGTGGGATATGTGTGTGGCGTGTGCCACCCTACCAGAACAGCTCAAGCATTGAGCGTGAGGACAATGTCTTCATTCCTAAAAATAGAATACACACATAAAACCTCATGCACATCAGAACAAAACCATCAGTTGAAAAACAGCAGGTCTAGAGTTAGCCGTGCCTTGATTATCAAACAAACTCAAAGCGATGTTTGGAAATACAATTTGTATATCAAAATAGTGGAAGAAAAATAGCAAAAAAACTCACCCAGCTTTGTGTGGGAGTAAAGCCTCACCTCACCCGGCTGACTACTCGGAGAAGGAGGCACCGCTCTGTTTGAATGTGGAGAAAAAGCCCAGACAGATTGCTGATTGATACCTGTCTGCTTTGATCTCAAAACACGTATTTCAAACATATTAAAAAGAACCTACAATAGTTAAAATGTCCGAAACCTTAAAGAACTCCTAACTCCCAGGATGTATTTATGGTCTAAATCTCTGCAGACCCTTGTTATTATGGGGTCATGTATCTTAGTAAGCCAGTAACATAGTAGAAACCAGTGATAGGTAGAAACCAGTAATTGGTGAAATAGTGTATGGTTATTGCCCATATGAACTAGGGGAATACTGGGAATTGGTGAAGGATAATTAAAGTGGCTATAAGTGTCCACTAGGCTCTACTTGTTACATTTGGGGAGATAATTCGTTTGTAAAGCACAAATAGCATGAGCTCCCAGCCTCCTCCCTTACCTGTCCGTCGATACCTCTGACTGACTCACGAGCCGTCTGGGAGGTATCGACCGGAACAGGAGGGGGCTTTTTATAGCGCTCGCGTGTGAAATTGTAGTCCACGATCGAGATCAGCTGTGTGTCTCGATCGGGACAAGTGAGCGTGTCCGTACTGGAGCGCATGCGCCTCAAAGCTATACTACCAGAGACACAATTCTCCACAGCGCATGTGTCAGAGCTGTCACGTTGTGCAAATAAAACCCTGTTTACTGGCAAACCGGCCGATGTAACAGTGATCAGGCAGAGCCGATCACCAACATAATAAAACCGCACACAACGAGTGTGCGGAGAGCTTGCTAGATAACGCGCTTCTCGTGGGATTATTGTTCGTCTGTCGCGCATGCGCGAAGAGTAGGTGGCAGTTACTAGCGCATGCGTGCACATGAATCATTGTGATAATGGAGCAGCTCTCGAAAGCAGCATAGACCAAGAGCAGAGTGTAGGTATTGACCCTGAGTGCTTTGGCAATAAAGAGGATGAATCGTACTGTTGGTTCACAATGGAGTCAATAATTATGACGCAGTGGCTTGGAATCCTAGAGCCACTGTTACGCAGAGTATGTAAAGGTATCGTAAAATAAGGTCACCATGTGAACACGATGCCCACTAATCACTCTTGTTGGGAAAGCTAGAGTTACACTTAGAGTTACAACCCCTCTCGTGCCAGATAGGTACAGGAATGACAACCAGTTCCTCATTCAGGGGGTCTAGTTGGTAGTGGTGCCCAAAGGAGTAATCCAGTACCCTAGTAGTGTTCTAGTAAATCATATTTAGCTTTTAATAGTATAGAATGACTCAGTCATCAAATCAGAAGACCCAAAAGGAGATGAACATGGAGAAGTTCAGCCCATCCAGATAACTAATCAATGGATATAAATGGGTGTTTTGATTAGTAAAATGCGTCCCAGTCATTTAACCGGATATACACATTCATACAGTATGGCGATACGGCTGTCTTAGGTGTAGACGGAAGCCCACGGTATGTTATCGTTCAGTCCTTGGGTGTCAGTCTTAAGCTTATAAACCCATTTTTGTTCTTTGGCAAATAGAAATTGAGAAACGTCCGTTAAATGTTGGGGAATAAATGGACGTTCTAAGACAATCCACCTGAGGTCCTCAGCTTTGTGTTTCTTAGCTAGGAAATGCTCGGTCAAACAAGTGGATTGTCTCATGCAGCGGATGGTACTTTTGTGCTCGCTTATGCGAAGCTTGACTTTCCGTGTGGTGTACCCTATGTAATGTAGGGAACAAGGGCAAGTGATTCTGTAGATTACGCAATCCGAATTACAATTCGTGTGGTTGCGTAATATCCAGGGGCGTTCTGTGCCTATGTCCACAGATGTAGTTTTAGTGGTTTGCGGACAGACACTGCACATGCCACAGGGGAAATGGCCCCGAACAGGTGGTAAGGACCACAAAGTACTGGTCTCACAGACAGGATGTGATAGTGGTCTTGTGTGGACCAGACTGTCTCGCAAACTTGGGCCCTTTTTGAAAGCAAATAAGGGAGGCGAGATACTGCCCGACGCTATGTTCAATATCGGCCAATGCTTGCGTACTGTCTTCTGTATTTGGTTGGATACAGTGCAGAATGTAGTGACAAAGGTGAGTCTCTCGCTGGTAGTCCTTGACACAGCGGTATCCAGTAAAGCATCACGATGGTTATTAGATGCCCGTTTCCAGGCTTTTCGTACTAGATGTTTAGGATACTGTCGCGATTGTAGTTGTTTTGCTAGTGCTCCAGCATGTTTATCAAACAACTGTCTGGTGGAACAGTTTCTGCGAATCCGCAGAAACTGGCCGACTGGAAGGTTCTCACGGAGTGCCCTTGGATGATGGCTGTTGAATGACAACAAAGAGTTTTTAGACATGGGTTTTTTGTATAGTTCCGAACTCAATGAGTTTTCATGAACAAAAATGGAGATATCAAGGAAAGCCAAACGATGTTTACTGTATTCGATGGTGAAACGTAAAAACGCATTCTGTTGGTTTAGCCAAGAATGAAAGGCTAGAATTTCGTCACCTGTGCCTCGCCACACCACCAGGATGTCGTCTATGTATCTCTTCCACAGCACCACATGATGACGATAAGGGTTGCTGTGGTTGAGTACATAGTTCTGTTCGAATAAGTGGACATATAGGTTCGCGAGGCTGGGCGCAAAAACGCTGCCCATTGAAGTACCAGATGTCTGGAGGAAGATCTGATCTTCAAACTTGAAATAGTTCTCCATCATGGCCAATCTGGCGCATTCCATGATAAAAGGCACTGGGGTGATGCTATCCAAAGACCGTGCTTCTAAGAGTCCTCTGATTGCATCGAGGGTCTCAAGCTGCGGAATGCAAGTGTACAATGACTCTACATCCAGGCTGACTAATAGATCGGTATCGGAATTGAATTCAACCTCAGGTAATATACGGAGGACATCAGCCGTATCTTTCAGATATGTAGGCATCTCGGTGACCATGGGTCTTAAAAACACGTCTACAAATTTAGATAGAGGTTCCAATAATGAACCAATCCCAGAGATAATGGGACGTCCCGGAGGTGGTCGTTGCTGTTTGTGAATTTTCGGGAGGCAGTAGAAATAGGGTATAACTGGGTTGTTGGTCACCAGAAATTTCGCCTCATGTGATGTTATCCATCCCTCTGCCTCCCCTTCCTCCACCAGCTGTCTAATCTCTAGGGAGAGTCTAGATGTAGGATCTGACTCTAAAGCCCGATAAGAATTAGCATCTGACAACTGCCTCAAACATTCAGCCCGGTAGATGACGGTATCTTGTAGGACCGTAGCCCCACCCTTGTCTGCTGGTTTGATGATGATCGACGTGTCCTTGATGATGTTTTTAAGGGCAGTTTGATCCTTCTTAGAAAAGTTACAGAAGGAATGGGGGCGGGTGTCATATAATGTCATTAAATCATGAACCACCGCCTTTTCAAAAGTAAACACTTGTGGGGGGACCTGATGAGGAAGAGGACAAAACGTACTTTTAGGACGTAATCCAGTATTGACCTCATTGATCTCGTTGCCAACGGTTGTGACTGTTGGACCTTTCTCTTTAAAGAAGAAATGCAGCCTGATCTTTCTGAAGAATTTCTCAATTTCACATCTCAGGGTAAATGGATCCCCTGAGTGTGTGGGAACAAAACCCAAACCCTTGTTGAGGACATTTTCTTCATCAGTCGTCAGGACTTTTGAACTCAGATTGACTACCAGGTCATTTACTCGCTGGTCGAGTTCGTGGGTGGTTGTTGATTGCCCCTCCTGCTCCGAGTGTTGGGAAATGTCTGGTCTGGTTGCCAGTGCACCGTTGGGGTTCCTCTCCGTTTGCCTCTGTTGCGTCCCTGACCTTGATCTAAAAAAGCCTGGTTAGGGAAGAATTGCTGCTGAGGTGGATAGGTGAGCATGTGTGGCGGAAAGGGGGGTGGTTGGTAGCCCCAAGGTGCCGGTGGCCACCATTGGCTCTGATTGGGGTAAAAGTTCTGATTACCCCTCCTTCGGTTATATCTACGAGATTGACCTCTCCCTCTTCCTTGCGGTGCCCCTGACGCACCTGAATCAGAATCGTCAGATCCTCCTTCGGACCCAGATGAAGAGTAGTTGGAACCGTAGCGTCTCCCCTTGTTGTTGAATGTTGGTGCTACATATGTGTCGCTTGTGTAGGGGTATATCTTTTCCCATGAAAATCGGGCAAGATCCTTCTTAAATTTATCAATTTTGTTGATCAGGATGTTGTCCCTATATTCTTTATTTGTTTTGTTTGTCTCATCCATTTGTTTTTTGAAAAGGGCTGCTGTGATGGTAGTTTTAATTTGCCCCTCCAGAGTTTGGATCTCAACTAGGATTGCATCTGCCTGACGTTTCGCCGTGCTGATGATAAGGATGAGCCAGTCACGGGTACAGCGCCAGGCTATAAGTGACCAGTCTCGTGTGAACTGTTTATCTGTCAGGAATAATCTCGGGGTATTTGTCACAATAAGCCCTGTAGGGGCACATTTCCCTCGTAGGTACTCTGCCATGACTAGGCCATGAACCGCAGTCCGTGATTGGTTTTTTCGGAGATTGAGTAAGGTGGCCCAGTCATCCTTAGGGTTACCTGTAATCTCTGGTAAAGAGTCTAGGATGCTGGGATTGTCAGATAAAATGCTACTCAGGGTTTCATCATCGAAAGCAAGGCCTGCAAAGTCAGCCATTATAGAGCAGGGTCTTGCGGTTAAGGACAATAGGGAGCGGTGTAGGACTACTAGAGATTCCTAGAGGCCAGAAGTTGAGACCCGCAGCCGTAGCTGCTCTACGAACACAACAACAACTTTTTAGGAGGGTCACAAGAAAGGGACTTGGTTTAAGGACTGAAACAACTCTGATCCCTAATAGACACTATAGAACAAAAAGAAGAAGTACAGTCCATTCAAAACAGAAATAGCCAACTAATGGTTATTGTAAAGGGGTGTACGAGAACCTGCGAATAGTTGAGGCACCCCTGTAGGAGATAGGAGTCCATCAGCCCACCCTTACTGGCGGAGCATCGTCATCTGGAACTCCAAGGAATCACTGTCTGAGCCCGAGATAGCAAATCGCTCAGGTGCACAGGCTAGTGAAACCCAGAAGGAAAATAAACTCCTGCAAGGGTGTGAACCCAAATAGTCGAGGGCTCCTGTGAAGTGCAGTGCTAAGAGAGTGATGTGAGGTTAAAAATGAATACTTGATCAAAAATGAGTTTAATATGGATTAATCAAGTTTCATATATAAAAGAACCTATAGTCTGGTATGAATTTTACAGGCTAATTTTTGGTTCGTGTGAGAAAAGTATGGTCGACATGTTTCAGCCGGAGCGGTCACTTTGACCCGGCTTTCTTCAGGACCTTGAAATTGAAAAAGAGCTACTGCTTAAAGTAATCACAAAAAGTGAAAAAACAATAATAAATAAACCCATGCAAATCAATTTAAATGTGGGATATGTGTGTGGCGTGTGCCACCCTACCAGAACAGCTCAAGCATTGAGCGTGAGGACAATGTCTTCATTCCTAAAAATAGAATACACACATAAAACCTCATGCACATCAGAACAAAACCATCAGTTGAAAAACAGCAGGTCTAGAGTTAGCCGTGCCTTGATTATCAAACAAACTCAAAGCGATGTTTGGAAATACAATTTGTATATCAAAATAGTGGAAGAAAAATAGCAAAAAAACTCACCCAGCTTTGTGTGGGAGTAAAGCCTCACCTCACCCGGCTGACTACTCGGAGAAGGAGGCACCGCTCTGTTTGAATGTGGAGAAAAAGCCCAGACAGATTGCTGATTGATACCTGTCTGCTTTGATCTCAAAACACGTATTTCAAACATATTAAAAAGAACCTACAATAGTTAAAATGTCCGAAACCTTAAAGAACTCCTAACTCCCAGGATGTATTTATGGTCTAAATCTCTGCAGACCCTTGTTATTATGGGGTCATGTATCTTAGTAAGCCAGTAACATAGTAGAAACCAGTGATAGGTAGAAACCAGTAATTGGTGAAATAGTGTATGGTTATTGCCCATATGAACTAGGGGAATACTGGGAATTGGTGAAGGATAATTAAAGTGGCTATAAGTGTCCACTAGGCTCTACTTGTTACATTTGGGGAGATAATTCGTTTGTAAAGCACAAATAGCATGAGCTCCCAGCCTCCTCCCTTACCTGTCCGTCGATACCTCTGACTGACTCACGAGCCGTCTGGGAGGTATCGACCGGAACAGGAGGGGGCTTTTTATAGCGCTCGCGTGTGAAATTGTAGTCCACGATCGAGATCAGCTGTGTGTCTCGATCGGGACAAGTGAGCGTGTCCGTACTGGAGCGCATGCGCCTCAAAGCTATACTACCAGAGACACAATTCTCCACAGCGCATGTGTCAGAGCTGTCACGTTGTGCAAATAAAACCCTGTTTACTGGCAAACCGGCCGATGTAACAGTGATCAGGCAGAGCCGATCACCAACATAATAAAACCGCACACAACGAGTGTGCGGAGAGCTTGCTAGATAACGCGCTTCTCGTGGGATTATTGTTCGTCTGTCGCGCATGCGCGAAGAGTAGGTGGCAGTTACTAGCGCATGCGTGCACATGAATCATTGTGATAATGGAGCAGCTCTCGAAAGCAGCATAGACCAAGAGCAGAGTGTAGGTATTGACCCTGAGTGCTTTGGCAATAAAGAGGATGAATCGTACTGTTGGTTCACAATGGAGTCAATAATTATGACGCAGTGGCTTGGAATCCTAGAGCCACTGTTACGCAGAGTATGTAAAGGTATCGTAAAATAAGGTCACCATGTGAACACGATGCCCGCTAATCACTCTTGTTGGGAAAGCTAGAGTTACACTTAGAGTTACAACCCCTCTCGTGCCAGATAGGTACAGGAATGACAACCAGTTCCTCATTCAGGGGGTCTAGTTGGTAGTGGTGCCCAAAGGAGTAATCCAGTACCCTAGTAGTGTTCTAGTAAATCATATTTAGCTTTTAATAGTATAGAATGACTCAGTCATCAAATCAGAAGACCCAAAAGGAGATGAACATGGAGAAGTTCAGCCCATCCAGATAACTAATCAATGGATATAAATGGGTGTTTTGATTAGTAAAATGCGTCCCAGTCATTTAACCGGATATACACATTCATACAGTATGGCGATACGGCTGTCTTAGGTGTAGACGGAAGCCCACGGTATGTTATCGTTCAGTCCTTGGGTGTCAGTCTTAAGCTTATAAACCCATTTTTGTTCTTTGGCAAATAGAAATTGAGAAACGTCCGTTAAATGTTGGGGAATAAATGGACGTTCTAAGACAATCCACCTGAGGTCCTCAGCTTTGTGTTTCTTAGCTAGGAAATGCTCGGTCAAACAAGTGGATTGTCTCATGCAGCGGATGGTACTTTTGTGCTCGCTTATGCGAAGCTTGACTTTCCGTGTGGTGTACCCTATGTAATGTAGGGAACAAGGGCAAGTGATTCTGTAGATTACGCAATCCGAATTACAATTCGTGTGGTTGCGTAATATCCAGGGGCGTTCTGTGCCTATGTCCACAGATGTAGTTTTAGTGGTTTGCGGACAGACACTGCACATGCCACAGGGGAAATGGCCCCGAACAGGTGGTAAGGACCACAAAGTACTGGTCTCACAGACAGGATGTGATAGTGGTCTTGTGTGGACCAGACTGTCTCGCAAACTTGGGCCCTTTTTGAAAGCAAATAAGGGAGGCGAGATACTGCCCGACGCTATGTTCAATATCGGCCAATGCTTGCGTACTGTCTTCTGTATTTGGTTGGATACAGTGCAGAATGTAGTGACAAAGGTGAGTCTCTCGCTGGTAGTCCTTGACACAGCGGTATCCAGTAAAGCATCACGATGGTTATTAGATGCCCGTTTCCAGGCTTTTCGTACTAGATGTTTAGGATACTGTCGCGATTGTAGTTGTTTTGCTAGTGCTCCAGCATGTTTATCAAACAACTGTCTGGTGGAACAGTTTCTGCGAATCCGCAGAAACTGGCCGACTGGAAGGTTCTCACGGAGTGCCCTTGGATGATGGCTGTTGAATGACAACAAAGAGTTTTTAGACATGGGTTTTTTGTATAGTTCCGAACTCAATGAGTTTTCATGAACAAAAATGGAGATATCAAGGAAAGCCAAACGATGTTTACTGTATTCGATGGTGAAACGTAAAAACGCATTCTGTTGGTTTAGCCAAGAATGAAAGGCTAGAATTTCGTCACCTGTGCCTCGCCACACCACCAGGATGTCGTCTATGTATCTCTTCCACAGCACCACATGATGACGATAAGGGTTGCTGTGGTTGAGTACATAGTTCTGTTCGAATAAGTGGACATATAGGTTCGCGAGGCTGGGCGCAAAAACGCTGCCCATTGAAGTACCAGATGTCTGGAGGAAGATCTGATCTTCAAACTTGAAATAGTTCTCCATCATGGCCAATCTGGCGCATTCCATGATAAAAGGCACTGGGGTGATGCTTTTCTAAGAAGGATCAAACTGCCCTAAAAAACATCATCAAGGACACGTCGATCATCATCAAACCAGCAGACAAGGGTGGGGCTACGGTCCTACAAGATACCGTCATCTACCGGGCTGAATGTTTGAGGCAGTTGTCAGATGCTAATTCTTATCGGGCTTTAGAGTCAGATCCTACATCTAGACTCTCCCTAGAGATTAGACAGCTGGTGGAGGAAGGGGAGGCAGAGGGATGGATAACATCACATGAGGCGAAATTTCTGGTGACCAACAACCCAGTTATACCCTATTTCTACTGCCTCCCGAAAATTCACAAACAGCAACGACCACCTCCTGGACGTCCCATTATCTCTGGGATTGGTTCATTATTGGAACCTCTATCTAAATTTGTAGACGTGTTTTTAAGACCCATGGTCACCGAGATGCCTACATATCTGAAAGATACGGCTGATGTCCTCCGTATTTTACCTGAGGTTGAATTCAATTCCGATACCGATCTATTAGTCAGCCTGGATGTAGAGTCATTGTACACTTGCATTCCGCAGCTTGAGACCCTCGATGCAATCAGAGGACTCTTAGAAGCACGGTCTTTGGATAGCATCACCCCAGTGCCTTTTATCATGGAATGCGCCAGATTGGCCATGATGGAGAACTATTTCAAGTTTGAAGATCAGATCTTCCTCCATACATCTGGTACTTCAATGGGCAGCGTTTTTGCGCCCAGCCTCGCGAACCTATATGTCCACTTATTCGAACAGAACTATGTACTCAACCACAGCAACCCTTATCGTCATCATGTGGTGCTGTGGAAGAGATACATAGACGACATCCTGGTGGTGTGGCGAGGCACAGGTGACGAAATTCTAGCCTTTCATTCTTGGCTAAACCAACAGAATGCGTTTTTACGTTTCACCATCGAATACAGTAAACATCGTTTGGCTTTCCTTGATATCTCCATTTTTGTTCATGAAAACTCATTGAGTTCGGAACTATACAAAAAACCCATGTCTAAAAACTCTTTGTTGTCATTCAACAGCCATCATCCAAGGGCACTCCGTGAGAACCTTCCAGTCGGCCAGTTTCTGCGGATTCGCAGAAACTGTTCCACCAGACAGTTGTTTGATAAACATGCTGGAGCACTAGCAAAACAACTACAATCGCGACAGTATCCTAAACATCTAGTACGAAAAGCCTGGAAACGGGCATCTAATAACCATCGTGATGCTTTACTGGATACCGCTGTGTCAAGGACTACCAGCGAGAGACTCACCTTTGTCACTACATTCTGCACTGTATCCAACCAAATACAGAAGACAGTACGCAAGCATTGGCCGATATTGAACATAGCGTCGGGCAGTATCTCGCCTCCCTTATTTGCTTTCAAAAAGGGCCCAAGTTTGCGAGACAGTCTGGTCCACACAAGACCACTATCACATCCTGTCTGTGAGACCAGTACTTTGTGGTCCTTACCACCTGTTCGGGGCCATTTCCCCTGTGGCATGTGCAGTGTCTGTCCGCAAACCACTAAAACTACATCTGTGGACATAGGCACAGAACGCCCCTGGATATTACGCAACCACACGAATTGTAATTCGGATTGCGTAATCTACAGAATCACTTGCCCTTGTTCCCTACATTACATAGGGTACACCACACGGAAAGTCAAGCTTCGCATAAGCGAGCACAAAAGTACCATCCGCTGCATGAGACAATCCACTTGTTTGACCGAGCATTTCCTAGCTAAGAAACACAAAGCTGAGGACCTCAGGTGGATTGTCTTAGAACGTCCATTTATTCCCCAACATTTAACGGACGTTTCTCAATTTCTATTTGCCAAAGAACAAAAATGGGTTTATAAGCTTAAGACTGACACCCAAGGACTGAACGATAACATACCGTGGGCTTCCGTCTACACCTAAGACAGCCGTATCGCCATACTGTATGAATGTGTATATCCGGTTAAATGACTGGGACGCATTTTACTAATCAAAACACCCATTTATATCCATTGATTAGTTATCTGGATGGGCTGAACTTCTCCATGTTCATCTCCTTTTGGGTCTTCTGATTTGATGACTGAGTCATTCTATACTATTAACCCCTTCGATGCTGCGCAGATTCCGCCGCTGTGCTGGCGGAATCTTGCGCGGGCGGGTTCATGACGGAATGGTTCCGTCATGAGCACAGCTCAACCGTGGGTCATGACGGAACCATTCCGTCATGAGCACCGAAGGGGTTAAAAGCTAAATATGATTTACTAGAACACTACTAGGGTACTGGATTACTCCTTTGGGCACCACTACCAACTAGACCCCCTGAATGAGGAACTGGTTGTCATTCCTGTACCTATCTGGCACGAGAGGGGTTGTAACTCTAAGTGTAACTCTAGCTTTCCCAACAAGAGTGATTAGCGGGCATCGTGTTCACATGGTGACCTTATTTTACGATACCTTTACATACTCTGCGTAACAGTGGCTCTAGGATTCCAAGCCACTGCGTCATAATTATTGACTCCATTGTGAACCAACAGTACGATTCATCCTCTTTATTGCCAAAGCACTCAGGGTCAATACCTACACTCTGCTCTTGGTCTATGCTGCTTTCGAGAGCTGCTCCATTATCACAATGATTCATGTGCACGCATGCGCTAGTAACTGCCACCTACTCTTCGCGCATGCGCGACAGACGAACAATAATCCCACGAGAAGCGCGTTATCTAGCAAGCTCTCCGCACACTCGTTGTGTGCGGTTTTATTATGTTGGTGATCGGCTCTGCCTGATCACTGTTACATCGGCCGGTTTGCCAGTAAACAGGGTTTTATTTGCACAACGTGACAGCTCTGACACATGCGCTGTGGAGAATTGTGTCTCTGGTAGTATAGCTTTGAGGCGCATGCGCTCCAGTACGGACACGCTCACTTGTCCCGATCGAGACACACAGCTGATCTCGATCGTGGACTACAATTTCACACGCGAGCGCTATAAAAAGCCCCCTCCTGTTCCGGTCGATACCTCCCAGACGGCTCGTGAGTCAGTCAGAGGTATCGACGGACAGGTAAGGGAGGAGGCTGGGAGCTCATGCTATTTGTGCTTTACAAACGAATTATCTCCCCAAATGTAACAAGTAGAGCCTAGTGGACACTTATAGCCACTTTAATTATCCTTCACCAATTCCCAGTATTCCCCTAGTTCATATGGGCAATAACCATACACTATTTCACCAATTACTGGTTTCTACCTATCACTGGTTTCTACTATGTTACTGGCTTACTAAGATACATGACCCCATAATAACAAGGGTCTGCAGAGATTTAGACCATAAATACATCCTGGGAGTTAGGAGTTCTTTAAGGTTTCGGACATTTTAACTATTGTAGGTTCTTTTTAATATGTTTGAAATACGTGTTTTGAGATCAAAGCAGACAGGTATCAATCAGCAATCTGTCTGGGCTTTTTCTCCACATTCAAACAGAGCGGTGCCTCCTTCTCCGAGTAGTCAGCCGGGTGAGGTGAGGCTTTACTCCCACACAAAGCTGGGTGAGTTTTTTTGCTATTTTTCTTCCACTATTTTGATATACAAATTGTATTTCCAAACATCGCTTTGAGTTTGTTTGATAATCAAGGCACGGCTAACTCTAGACCTGCTGTTTTTCAACTGATGGTTTTGTTCTGATGTGCATGAGGTTTTATGTGTGTATTCTATTTTTAGGAATGAAGACATTGTCCTCACGCTCAATGCTTGAGCTGTTCTGGTAGGGTGGCACACGCCACACACATATCCCACATTTAAATTGATTTGCATGGGTTTATTTATTATTGTTTTTTCACTTTTTGTGATTACTTTAAGCAGTAGCTCTTTTTCAATTTCAAGGTCCTGAAGAAAGCCGGGTCAAAGTGACCGCTCCGGCTGAAACATGTCGACCATACTTTTCTCACACGAACCAAAAATTAGCCTGTAAAATTCATACCAGACTATAGGTTCTTTTATATATGAAACTTGATTAATCCATATTAAACTCATTTTTGATCAAGTATTCATTTTTAACCTCACATCACTCTCTTAGCACTGCACTTCACAGGAGCCCTCGACTATTTGGGTTCACACCCTTGCAGGAGTTTATTTTCCTTCTGGGTTTCACTAGCCTGTGCACCTGAGCGATTTGCTATCTCGGGCTCAGACAGTGATTCCTTGGAGTTCCAGATGACGATGCTCCGCCAGTAAGGGTGGGCTGATGGACTCCTATCTCCTACAGGGGTGCCTCAACTATTCGCAGGTTCTCGTACACACCTTTACAATAACCATTAGTTGGCTATTTCTGTTTTGAATGGACTGTACTTCTTCTTTGTGTTCTATAGTGTCTATTAGGGATCGGAGTTGTTTCAGTCCTTAAACCAAGTCCCTTTCTTGTGACCCTCCTAAAAAGTTGTTGTTGTGTTCGTAGAGCAGCTACGGCTGCGGGTCTCAACTTCTGGCCTCTAGGAATCTCTAGTAGTCCTACACCGCTCCCTATTGTCCTTAACCGCAAGACCCTGCTCTATAATGGCTGACTTTGCAGGCCTTGCTTTCGATGATGAAACCCTGAGTAGCATTTTATCTGACAATCCCAGCATCCTAGACTCTTTACCAGAGATTACAGGTAACCCTAAGGATGACTGGGCCACCTTACTCAATCTCCGAAAAAACCAATCACGGACTGCGGTTCATGGCCTAGTCATGGCAGAGTACCTACGAGGGAAATGTGCCCCTACAGGGCTTATTGTGACAAATACCCCGAGATTATTCCTGACAGATAAACAGTTCACACGAGACTGGTCACTTATAGCCTGGCGCTGTACCCGTGACTGGCTCATCCTTATCATCAGCACGGCGAAACGTCAGGCAGATGCAATCCTAGTTGAGATCCAAACTCTGGAGGGGCAAATTAAAACTACCATCACAGCAGCCCTTTTCAAAAAACAAATGGATGAGACAAACAAAACCAATAAAGAATATAGGGACAACATCCTGATCAACAAAATTGATAAATTTAAGAAGGATCTTGCCCGATTTTCATGGGAAAAGATATACCCCTACACAAGCGACACATATGTAGCACCAACATTCAACAACAAGGGGAGACGCTACGGTTCCAACTACTCTTCATCTGGGTCCGAAGGAGGATCTGACGATTCTGATTCAGGTGCGTCAGGGGCACCGCAAGGAAGAGGGAGAGGTCAATCTCGTAGATATAACCGAAGGAGGGGTAATCAGAACTTTTACCCCAATCAGAGCCAATGGTGGCCACCGGCACCTTGGGGCTACCAACCACCCCCCTTTCCGCCACACATGCACACCTATCCACCTCAGCAGCAATTCTTCCCTAACCAGTCTTTTTTAGATCAAGGTCAGGGACGCAACAGAGGCAAACGGAGAGGAACCCCAACGGTGCACTGGCAACCAGACCAGACATTTCCCAACACTCGGAGCAGGAGGGGCAATCAACAACCACCCACGAACTCGACCAGCGAGTAAATGACCTGGTAGTCAATCTGAGTTCAAAAGTCCTGACGACTGATGAAGAAAATGTCCTCAACAAGGGTTTGGGTTTTGTTCCCACACACTCAGGGGATCCATTTACCCTGAGATGTGAAATTGAGAAATTCTTCAGAAAGATCAGGCTGCATTTCTTCTTTAAAGAGAAAGGTCCAACAGTCACAACCGTTGGCAACGAGATCAATGAGGTCAATACTGGATTACGTCCTAAAAGTACGTTTTGTCCTCTTCCTCATCAGGTCCCCCCACAAGTGTTTACTTTTGAAAAGGCGGTGGTTCATGATTTAATGACATTATATGACACCCGCCCCCATTCCTTCTGTAACTTTTCTAAGAAGGATCAAACTGCCCTAAAAAACATCATCAAGGACACGTCGATCATCATCAAACCAGCAGACAAGGGTGGGGCTACGGTCCTACAAGATACCGTCATCTACCGGGCTGAATGTTTGAGGCAGTTGTCAGATGCTAATTCTTATCGGGCTTTAGAGTCAGATCCTACATCTAGACTCTCCCTAGAGATTAGACAGCTGGTGGAGGAAGGGGAGGCAGAGGGATGGATAACATCACATGAGGCGAAATTTCTGGTGACCAACAACCCAGTTATACCCTATTTCTACTGCCTCCCGAAAATTCACAAACAGCAACGACCACCTCCGGGACGTCCCATTATCTCTGGGATTGGTTCATTATTGGAACCTCTATCTAAATTTGTAGACGTGTTTTTAAGACCCATGGTCACCGGGATGCCTACATATCTGAAAGATACGGCTGATGTCCTCCGTATTTTACCTGAGGTTGAATTCAATTCCGATACCGATCTATTAGTCAGCCTGGATGTAGAGTCATTGTACACTTGCATTCCGCAGCTTGAGACCCTCGATGCAATCAGAGGACTCTTAGAAGCACGGTCTTTGGATAGCATCACCCCAGTGCCTTTTATCATGGAATGCGCCAGATTGGCCATGATGGAGAACTATTTCAAGTTTGAAGATCAGATCTTCCTCCAGACATCTGGTACTTCAATGGGCAGCGTTTTTGCGCCCAGCCTCGCGAACCTATATGTCCACTTATTCGAACAGAACTATGTACTCAACCACAGCAACCCTTATCGTCATCATGTGGTGCTGTGGAAGAGATACATAGACGACATCCTGGTGGTGTGGCGAGGCACAGGTGACGAAATTCTAGCCTTTCATTCTTGGCTAAACCAACAGAATGCGTTTTTACGTTTCACCATCGAATACAGTAAACATCGTTTGGCTTTCCTTGATATCTCCATTTTTGTTCATGAAAACTCATTGAGTTCGGAACTATACAAAAAACCCATGTCTAAAAACTCTTTGTTGTCATTCAACAGCCATCATCCAAGGGCACTCCGTGAGAACCTTCCAGTCGGCCAGTTTCTGCGGATTCGCAGAAACTGTTCCACCAGACAGTTGTTTGATAAACATGCTGGAGCACTAGCAAAACAACTACAATCGCGACAGTATCCTAAACATCTAGTACGAAAAGCCTGGAAACGGGCATCTAATAACCATCGTGATGCTTTACTGGATACCGCTGTGTCAAGGACTACCAGCGAGAGACTCACCTTTGTCACTACATTCTGCACTGTATCCAACCAAATACAGAAGACAGTACGCAAGCATTGGCCGATATTGAACATAGCGTCGGGCAGTATCTCGCCTCCCTTATTTGCTTTCAAAAAGGGCCCAAGTTTGCGAGACAGTCTGGTCCACACAAGACCACTATCACATCCTGTCTGTGAGACCAGTACTTTGTGGTCCTTACCACCTGTTCGGGGCCATTTCCCCTGTGGCATGTGCAGTGTCTGTCCGCAAACCACTAAAACTACATCTGTGGACATAGGCACAGAACGCCCCTGGATATTACGCAACCACACGAATTGTAATTCGGATTGCGTAATCTACAGAATCACTTGCCCTTGTTCCCTACATTACATAGGGTACACCACACGGAAAGTCAAGCTTCGCATAAGCGAGCACAAAAGTACCATCCGCTGCATGAGACAATCCACTTGTTTGACCGAGCATTTCCTAGCTAAGAAACACAAAGCTGAGGACCTCAGGTGGATTGTCTTAGAACGTCCATTTATTCCCCAACATTTAACGGACGTTTCTCAATTTCTATTTGCCAAAGAACAAAAATGGGTTTATAAGCTTAAGACTGACACCCAAGGACTGAACGATAACATACCGTGGGCTTCCGTCTACACCTAAGACAGCCGTATCGCCATACTGTATGAATGTGTATATCCGGTTAAATGACTGGGACGCATTTTACTAATCAAAACACCCATTTATATCCATTGATTAGTTATCTGGATGGGCTGAACTTCTCCATGTTCATCTCCTTTTGGGTCTTCTGATTTGATGACTGAGTCATTCTATACTATTAAAAGCTAAATATGATTTACTAGAACACTACTAGGGTACTGGATTACTCCTTTGGGCACCACTACCAACTAGACCCCCTGAATGAGGAACTGGTTGTCATTCCTGTACCTATCTGGCACGAGAGGGGTTGTAACTCTAAGTGTAACTCTAGCTTTCCCAACAAGAGTGATTAGCGGGCATCGTGTTCACATGGTGACCTTATTTTACGATACCTTTACATACTCTGCGTAACAGTGGCTCTAGGATTCCAAGCCACTGCGTCATAATTATTGACTCCATTGTGAACCAACAGTACGATTCATCCTCTTTATTGCCAAAGCACTCAGGGTCAATACCTACACTCTGCTCTTGGTCTATGCTGCTTTCGAGAGCTGCTCCATTATCACAATGATTCATGTGCACGCATGCGCTAGTAACTGCCACCTACTCTTCGCGCATGCGCGACAGACGAACAATAATCCCACGAGAAGCGCGTTATCTAGCAAGCTCTCCGCACACTCGTTGTGTGCGGTTTTATTATGTTGGTGATCGGCTCTGCCTGATCACTGTTACATCGGCCGGTTTGCCAGTAAACAGGGTTTTATTTGCACAACGTGACAGCTCTGACACATGCGCTGTGGAGAATTGTGTCTCTGGTAGTATAGCTTTGAGGCGCATGCGCTCCAGTACGGACACGCTCACTTGTCCCGATCGAGACACACAGCTGATCTCGATCGTGGACTACAATTTCACACGCGAGCGCTATAAAAAGCCCCCTCCTGTTCCGGTCGATACCTCCCAGACGGCTCGTGAGTCAGTCAGAGGTATCGACGGACAGGTAAGGGAGGAGGCTGGGAGCTCATGCTATTTGTGCTTTACAAACGAATTATCTCCCCAAATGTAACAAGTAGAGCCTAGTGGACACTTATAGCCACTTTAATTATCCTTCACCAATTCCCAGTATTCCCCTAGTTCATATGGGCAATAACCATACACTATTTCACCAATTACTGGTTTCTACCTATCACTGGTTTCTACTATGTTACTGGCTTACTAAGATACATGACCCCATAATAACAAGGGTCTGCAGAGATTTAGACCATAAATACATCCTGGGAGTTAGGAGTTCTTTAAGGTTTCGGACATTTTAACTATTGTAGGTTCTTTTTAATATGTTTGAAATACGTGTTTTGAGATCAAAGCAGACAGGTATCAATCAGCAATCTGTCTGGGCTTTTTCTCCACATTCAAACAGAGCGGTGCCTCCTTCTCCGAGTAGTCAGCCGGGTGAGGTGAGGCTTTACTCCCACACAAAGCTGGGTGAGTTTTTTTGCTATTTTTCTTCCACTATTTTGATATACAAATTGTATTTCCAAACATCGCTTTGAGTTTGTTTGATAATCAAGGCACGGCTAACTCTAGACCTGCTGTTTTTCAACTGATGGTTTTGTTCTGATGTGCATGAGGTTTTATGTGTGTATTCTATTTTTAGGAATGAAGACATTGTCCTCACGCTCAATGCTTGAGCTGTTCTGGTAGGGTGGCACACGCCACACACATATCCCACATTTAAATTGATTTGCATGGGTTTATTTATTATTGTTTTTTCACTTTTTGTGATTACTTTAAGCAGTAGCTCTTTTTCAATTTCAAGGTCCTGAAGAAAGCCGGGTCAAAGTGACCGCTCCGGCTGAAACATGTCGACCATACTTTTCTCACACGAACCAAAAATTAGCCTGTAAAATTCATACCAGACTATAGGTTCTTTTATATATGAAACTTGATTAATCCATATTAAACTCATTTTTGATCAAGTATTCATTTTTAACCTCACATCACTCTCTTAGCACTGCACTTCACAGGAGCCCTCGACTATTTGGGTTCACACCCTTGCAGGAGTTTATTTTCCTTCTGGGTTTCACTAGCCTGTGCACCTGAGCGATTTGCTATCTCGGGCTCAGACAGTGATTCCTTGGAGTTCCAGATGACGATGCTCCGCCAGTAAGGGTGGGCTGATGGACTCCTATCTCCTACAGGGGTGCCTCAACTATTCGCAGGTTCTCGTACACACCTTTACAATAACCATTAGTTGGCTATTTCTGTTTTGAATGGACTGTACTTCTTCTTTTTGTTCTATAGTGTCTATTAGGGATCGGAGTTGTTTCAGTCCTTAAACCAAGTCCCTTTCTTGTGACCCTCCTAAAAAGTTGTTGTTGTGTAATGAAGAACCCTGCCACAGTGGCAGCTGTTATGAGCAGGTTAGATAGGAAGTACAAGGTACCGGATGGCACTCCTGCATGCCTTATTGGACAACCAAGACCAGATTCGGTCATCAGTCAAGCAGCTCAGGAACCCTGCTACCGCTATCCCAACACTACCAGATAGGGAGGGGTGCCGGCTGGACATGATTGGAAAAAACATTTCTCCAGCATGGGGGCAATAACAGATAGAGCAGCAAATTCTCTGGAAATTCTAGGGAGATTTGACAGGCAAATGTGGTCAGATATGGCACAGTTCCCTGATCTGCTGCCAGAGGATGTTAAGCCTGACACCAGTAAGATTCTCCTTGAAGACAAACAAGCTTCTTTGGAACTTATAGACAGTGTCGGCGATATATCTTCTACGGGTTTCTGACAAATAGCTGGAGCAGCTGTCTTCCGCAGGCAGGGTTGGTTGAAAGTGACATCATTCAGACCAGAAGTCCAGATGAAAATCCTGGACATGCCATATGAGAAGCGATATTTTGAAAACATATCAATAAAGCTCTACAATCAATTAAGATCGGTACTGACGCCGCCAAGCCCCTAGGAACATTGCAATTTCAAAAACAGCCCTTTCGAGGAGCCAGAGGAAAAAGTGCATACTACTACAAAGGGGGATTCCAGAACTATAGGCAACAATACCAGCCTTATCAAGGGCAATATAGGCAACAATATGTACAACAGTACAGGCAGCGGCTTACAAACACCAAGCCAGAGGAAAACAACCCACCAGGGGCAGAGATGTTAACAGAAAACAATGATCTTTCTTTTCTGCCAGCTACCTTCCCCAAATCCAAGAAACAACTAGGAGGACGTATTTCTCATTATATTCACCAGTGATCCAGCATAACATCAGACAAATGGGTCCTGGACATCATAGATCAAGGGCATACCCTTGAATTCGTCAGCAAAGCCCCAAATGTGCCTCCAAAACTGTTGTTTACTCCCCATCTGATACAGCTATTTAGGGAAGTCACTATCATGTTGTAAAGGTGGCGATAGAGAAGGTTCCGAAGTCTCAACAGGGCACAGGCTTCTACTCCCGTTTCTTCCGTATCAGAAAAGAGACTGGCGCCCAGTTTCGGATCTTTGACAATTGAACAAATACCTGAAAAAAACTGTCATATCAGATGGTCACCCTGCAAGATATCTTAAACGTTCTCAACCATGGGGACTACATGACAGCCCACACAAACTTTAAGTTCAAAGTGCTCCTCTTTGGGTTACGTTCAGCACCAAGAATATTCATCAAGTGCATAGCCCCAGTGGCAGCACGTTTGAGACTAAATGGAATTCAGGTTTTTCAGTACTTAGACGATTGGCTCATAAAACCTCCGACAGGCCACAATGGATACTGCACTATGCCTCTCATTATTCAGGCAGTTGGGACTCCAACCAAATCTTCAGAAATCAACTCTTGAACCGACAACATCATTAATGTTTCTAGGAGCAATCTTAAACAATGCTTCCCGATAGCCAAGAAATATTGAAAATTCCTGAGGTTTACTGTAGAAAGACCATTACCAATGCAAGGTCCTTCCTTTCAGACTCAAATCTGAACTGCAGACTTTTTCCAAATGCATGGCGGTTATAGCAGCCCACCTCAGAAAAGTGAAAATTGTTGTCTATCTATATCTAGAAGATCAATGCATCTTCATATCAACAAGCAAGTCAGCATTATCATCTGGCTACCATGACTCTCACTTGGCTGGGTTTGCATGCGAATCACAATAAATCCATTTCAAACCCAGTACAACCTCCATACTATCTGGGTGCAGTCCTAGACACAGTACACACAAACATATTTCATTCTGAGGAGAGACGATTGCCTATCCTTCAGAAATGTTGCAATCTGAAGACTATAGCCCATCCTATAGCGAGACAGGCGTCCTCTCTGCTGGGTTCGATGGCATCATGCATTTTTCTGGTTCCTAATATACCTTCACCAGACCTCTCAAACAATGTCTAGAGGATCAATGGGATCAACTCTCGAGGATATGGGAATACAGAGTGATACTAACCACTCATGTAAAACAGCCACTCAAGTGGAATGCATTTCCATCAAGAGTGACAGATGCTTCTCTGAGAAGTTGGGGTGCTCATATGGACCATCAACAGATACAAGGCATATACTGGCACATGCATCAAGATAGGATTTTACGAGTCCTTAATTGCGGATATATAGAGATTCGCAATTAAGGACTCGCAAAATCCTATGCATGTAAGAACTGCTATAATAATAACGATTCCTACACATTCCTTATTTGCACTCGCAAATTGCGAGTCGCAAATAAGGCCCATAGGAATTAATGGGAAATTGCAAGCGCAATTTGCGAGTACCAATAGGTACTCGCAAATTGCGCATGCAATTTCAGGGTGCAAGGGTGTCAAAAGGACACCCTGTTGCACCCCTGGAATTGACCTGTGCACATATGTTGCGCACACACGCTCTAAGGGCATGTGTGTGCGCAACATGAAACTTTGAAAAATGCACAAAAGTGCATTTTTCAAAGGTTTTGCAAATTACCATGAAGTTCAACTTCATGGTAATTTGCGCCCCCTATTAGCGAAATCGCTAATTTTATTACTTTAATGCATTGCATTTAATGAATCTCAATTTGCGATTCCTTAAATGCAATCGCAATTTAAGTAATCGTAATTTAGAGATTACTTAAATTGCGATTTTTGCATTTGGGATGAAGCATCCCACACGTAAAAATACCGGTCGCAAAGGGGCAGATTCTGAGAATCTGCCCGTTGCGACCTGTTTTTCTTTTGATGCATGTGCCTGCATGTCTCTGTAAGGAAACCAGCTCTTTGAATGTTCCTCCCACATTCCCCCCACCACCACAATGCTGATGTTTTTGACTCTGAATGTGCACTGGAGCATGCTAACCAGGCCCCACTGCCAGTGCTCTATCCCTAAATATGATGTATGTGAATTGATAACCTCAATTGGCAAGGACTTCAACCCTAATGGAAGTCCCTGGTAAGTGGTAGCCAGGGCATGGGTGTTAAATGGGTACTCGGGGCCTGAAGCACTGATTGTGCCACCCTGAGAGACTCAAATAAACAGATGACAGCAGGCTAGCCATTGCATACTGCATGAGCAGTGAAAACTGCTCACACTCTACTTTGCCCTCACCATGAGTGGTGAGGTCAAAGCACTATTTTAATATATGCCAGTCCCTCGTAAGGTAGGCCTCCTGAGCCCAGGAGGCTTGGTGCATTAAATTAGAGGTGTGGACATACAAGTGCAAATTCCATTAAATGCTACTATAAGTGTTCAGGGTACCAAAGGATAAAATGGGCTGGCACCAGGGCATACAGAGGTTGCCAGCTCCATTATGGTCTCTTTGAAATATGTCATGTTTGGTATCAAACAACTCGTCTCATCAAACCGCCCTTTTTCTAAAGTCGGGTTTAATGTAATGTGCACCCAGATGGCTTCCTTAGAGATTATCCACCTGGTTACCCCAGCCTTTCCTGTGCTCTGGCTGATAACCTGCAGCTGCTGCTGCCAAGACAGGAATCTGACCCCCTGCCAGGAAGTGTGAACACTCACAGGAGTCAGAAACAAAGACCTGCATGGGTGGGAGGTGTCACCTCCCTCCCTCCCTCCCTCCCAGACAAAATGGCAAGTGAAGTAGCACATCATGGAGGTGAGCTTCAAAGCTCTCACAGCCTATTATATGCTTCAAGGCTGCCCCCGAAGGAGGAATAAGCCAACCTCCTGCCCATAGGCACATTTGCACCCTTGCATGTGGAATAGTTAGATATTGAGGAGGGGTTCACCCTCAGAAAGCTAGCCACACCCATTAGGAAGGGCATTCTGGTCTATACAGTTTAGCATGGGTTCTGCCATTTTTAAAAGTGACAGGGTTCTGGGTAGAAAAGGTGGTATACAGTGCCCCCCTCCCCCGTGGCTCCCAGATTTGTTCACCTCAGGGGCGGATTAGCCACTGGAGCTAGTAGGTCATTGGCTACTTGAACACACACCCCTAAATCTAGGATTTAAGGGGCACAAGAACCTCAGATCTGTTTGAATTGCAACAAGGGACAAAGAAGAGAGCTATGACTGCAACTTTAGGACCTGCACAAAGCAAAGGCGCTATAACCTGCAACTGTGGTAACCACCCTACAACTGCACAACCATAACTCTTCCCAGACCAGAGCCTGGATCCAAAGGAAAGAGGAGCCTCTCTGCATGAGAAAGGCAACCCCAGAACTCCCTTGGATTAGAGGCTCTAGTCCACTGCAGCCTGAAAGCAAATCATACTCCTGAAACCAAAGAATCACTGGCCGTCGGGCACCCAAAAGTAAATGGTCTAGTGCATTGTGGAAAACATAATCCTGACTCCAGCAAGTTTCAGGCGGCTACTGTTTTCCCCTTAATCCCAGAGTGTCAAAGTAACTCAAGGCTGAGCTTTCCACTCCCAAGGCTTGTTGGTCACCAGTCTGGCTAGCACTACCGTTGTTCGACACTGTACCTCAATACCTCGCCGGCCCTGTTGAGATTTTGCATCTGTTTCCTTACCAGCACCGTCTAAGCGTTAAAACCAGCAAACCTGCAGCTCCCGCTTCAGCACCAGGGACAGCCAAGACAACTCTGCACCCCGGCCTTACGAGCCATGTAAAATTCATTTAACTGTCAGAGCCTGGTCCTGGGTGTAGGAGAGTAGGGTCTGCTTTCTATGTTCACCCCCACTTTTTACTTTTGCTTTACTGGTTTTCGACTTAGATGTGGCTGTGGGCCTGCTAATCAGACCCACAGCCCTGCTGTTCTCTCTCTAAATTGATACTATGTACTTTAGGTGCATAACCCATTTGGATAGGATCACCTTATTGGCCACTGTACAGTATACCTTAGGTACCCAGGGCATAGGTGTACCCTAGGCCTACCAGGGGCTGCAGCATGTATTATGCCACCCCTGGCCTGGCCTTCCATTATGACACAACTGGCTGATCACTCAGCTGGGGCAAGGTCGTGTAATCACTCCTTGCTTAGGTGTAGTATTCCTATACCTACCTTACATATAGACACATGTGTACCTATCAGCCACTCCTATGGCAGGCCTTAACAATCCTGGAATGTACTACAAAAACAATGTTCACAAGGAACTGATTTAAAAATGATAATCTATTGTATACAACATCAATAGTTGTTTTTGAATTAATCTCTCACACAGCAAAACCAAATCAATGATCAACACAGTAAGCCTTCACACGACCTATTGAAATCTACCAAGCCTCAGCCGAGGTCTTTATTTAATACAAACTTTCTTGTTAAAGCACATATAAAAACATTCTTTATATACACAACTCCTCTCTTTCTTATATTCACAGTGCAAGGTGACCCCAGTGAAAAAAACCATAACCTCACAAATATAACAAAAAACACAAACAAAAGTGTAGAAGGTTATTGGAAAAAATTGTAACAAGGACAGTTTCTAAACAATATGTAATAATTCAGTCAAGGCTGTCTCTTATTTTGTTGTCGACGGCGTTTCGACCCACTTCTAAATACCGGGTCTCATCAGGACTTTGATTCTGGGGACAGTGTATAACATACAGTCGTCCTTATCGGATCCAGTATGTATAAAGATGTGGAGGATGAGATAATGTACATCCAAACTTGGACTTTTTATTATCCTTCCGCGGATAGGGGTCAAACAATACACCGAATATATTGGGCGATACGTGCTTCCTTGAGCTTTTTATTATTATTCCTTTGCGTATAAAAAATCCAGACGTACACTCAATAATTGGGGAGATACCAAATTCCCGAAATGGTCTTATTTCTTATCTCGACACTTCTTTTGGAAGAAAAAGGAGCAAGTATCCTTCTATCCGAGCTGCCTCTGCTGGATATGAGAGTAAAGGCACTGACTTTATGGTCATTAATCCAAAGCGTAGTTACTCCGAGTAGTGTCCATAGCGGAATGAATCTCGTCTGGATTTTTTATACGCAAAGGAATAATAATAAAAAGTCCAAGTTTGGATGTACATTATCTCATCCTCCACATCTTTATACATACTGGATCCGATAAGGACGACTGTATGTTATACACTGTCCCCAGAATCAAAGTCCTGATGAGACCCGGTATTTAGAAGTGGGTCGAAACGCCGTCGACAACAAAATAAGAGACAGCCTTGACTGAATTATTACATATTGTTTAGAAACTGTCCTTGTTACAATTTTTTCCAATAACCTTCTACACTTTTGTTTGTGTTTTTTGTTATATTTGTGAGGTTATGGTTTTTTTCACTGGGGTCAACTTGCACTGTGAATATAAGAAAGAGAGGAGTTGTGTATATAAAGAATGTTTTTATATGTGCTTTAACAAGAAAGTTTGTATTAAATAAAGACCTCGGCTGAGGATTGGTAGATTTCCATAGGTCGTGTGAAGGCTTACTGTGTTGATCATTGATTTGGTTTTGCTGTGCGAGAGATTAATTCAAAAACAACTATTGATGTTGTATACAATAGATTATCATTTTTAAATCAGTTCCTTGTGAACATTGTTTTTGTAGTACATTGTACTTACCCGGTTCGCAGGGACATAAGGGTTGCTCTTGTAATTTTGAATATTAACAATCCTGGAGGCAGAGTGCTTGGTAACATGTGAGATGGTGCTCTAGCATGAGCTGAGCCTGTCTGCAGCTTTCGGAACCATGTCCTTATAGCTGTTCTATGATATAGCCTACCATATACTCTTAAAGTGCCTTATAATCTTAAACGGTTATGGTAACTATGGTTTGGCTTTATCAAAACATGTCGTGAAAGGTGTCTAACACTTTGGAATAATACCCCCATCCCATTTCTGGGGATGAGGATACTATCCCTCCCTTCTAGAGGGGGAAGACATGTTGTAACCTACTTACCCGGTTAAAGTTAACCAGAGCCCCAGCATCACAAAATGGATGCTGCTGCCACACGAGTCTGACCTCCTGCTGCTGGGAGTGATCCCGGCAAGGGAGGCTTGGACAATAGGTTTCCTGCCTTGGGAGGTGCGAGCACCACCCCAGACAGGCCTTAGTGTATTGGGGCAGGGAGGGATGAAAAGAATGAGACATGCCTGGGGCACACAAGGTGTCCCGTGCATAGTCCAGTTCAAACCGGTGCTGGGGCACTCCAGCTCCAGTCCTGGCGCGAAACTGGACAAAGGGAAGGGGGTGTAACCACCCCCCTCCCAGGTCCCACCCATAAGGCGTGACCTAGCAGGCAACACAGCCCCCCAGATTAGTATAAGAGTGGTAGCTGGGCCCCAGGAGATTAGATTATCCTGAACCTGCAACTTGAACAGAAACTCTGGACCTTCGACATTCGACGAAAGAAGAAGACTGAAGAATCTCCCTTGTGGCCAAAGAGTGGCTACCCTGTGCAAACAGGCACCATCAAGAGACTACCCTTTGCTTTGCTGAAGTTCTACGAGGGACCGACTGCAGAGCCCGACCAGAGCCTTGACTTCCAGACTTCTCCGACCCTGATCCACATCCACAGCCGAGCTGAGATCCGTGGAGGCGACGAGAGACGTGGGACCGGCTACCTGGGAAAAGTGGCGAGTATCTTCCAGCGCAGCTTCTGAGGCACCCTCGACGTTGTGCACCGGGGATTGAGAAGCCCCAACCCCAAGCACCATCTGCACCGAAGATCAGCCCCCCACACTCCACGAGCCCTGCGTGGGGCCCTTCTGCATTTTCCTGCTTGCCGCGCCTGTCCGGTTGCTTGCCCGTTGGCTAGTGGCCTTTGTGACGACGCACCCTGAAATCTTCACCGCTGGTTTGGCTCCTCCAGACTGGCTCCCGCTTCCTTGCAGAAGAGAAGCACCCCAGACCTTCCTGGTCTGCACCAGAAGCAAGTCCTCCGTTCTTCGTGGGTTCCGCTTGCCAAGTCCTAGTTCGACTTCGACGCCGCCGACAGCAAGAGCCTTCATGGGACAGCTCGCCTCCTGGTCCTGGTCGTCCTCGACGTCTCCTGGTCCCCGTGGCTGCAGCGACAAGCTTCACCTTCACCTGCAATCTTCACGACATCGCCTGGTTCCTTCCTGGTTCCACGTGGTCACTGGCTAGTGACCTTGACTCTGTCCCTTCTGCTTGCAGGTATCCTCTCTTCTTGATCCCAGCCTTGGGATCCACCGGACACTCTTCACTGACTGCCTGTCAGCAACTTTCCTTCAGGCATCCATAGAAGTCCACGACGAAACCCGACGCAAGTTCACACCTATGCACCCGCAGCCCGTGGGCTAGGTAACTTGGGTACTTCGGTGCTCACAAGGGTAGTGACTATCCTAGGGTCTAGTTTCCGAGTCTCGACTCTCTAGCTGCTTCAGAAGTGTCCTTAAACTGTTAATTTCTAACTGCTAGTAATTCTATCGACTTTTACGCATTACGCGTGAGTGTTTCCACTCTGCACCTGAATCCTGTGGGCCTCCCACTTCCTAACTGTTGCTAGTGTAGTGTAGCCCCAGCGATTCCCTAGGCCTAGGCCTATCCTATTTCCGTGACATTGGTCCTTATACCACTTCTTTAGTATATGGTTTGCGTGGCCCCTAGGGCCTAACTGTATTACTTACCTGTGTGACTTAATGTATGCATAAATAAGACTGTGTTGTACTTACCTCTAATCTCATAAAGAGTGCTGAGGGTTTGACTAGAATAAATACACTTTATTTTATATATATACCTGTTGTGATGTCCTTTCATTTGGTATTCAAGGGATTATATATGGTATCACAGCTGGCTTCACATGCCATTCAGAGTTTAGCCTAAGACTGCTCTTGTCCATGCTACCACTAGGATAGCTGGTCTATAAGGTTGACTTTACAACCAATCACCATAAGGGTTGTTTGGACTGATATAAGGTGTACACTAGAACTAGTGACATCATACATCAGGCCAACTTCTCACATTGGTGAGCAGCGGTTGGGATCTGAGCTTGCTGTTGTAATACCATTGTAATCTTGAGATACTAAATTGAAAGATCACACAGATATTGTTTAGGTACATATAACATAGATTATAATACTTAAGTCCTACTGGACTTAGTGGTTGTAGGTTGAAGGGAGTAACACACCCTGACTACAACTACCAGAGAGGTTTAGTAGAAACAACTAGTGTAGGTAGGTGCACACACCACACCCTCACTAGATCATGTCTCTGGGAGGAGATCAAGTAGATGCTCTCTCAGGAGGGGCAGGTCTGAAGAAGACCCCCTCTAGATATGATACCCTAACTTTTCAGGAGATGAGACAATTGTGTACCTCCAGAAAGTTAAAACAGGGTGCAAACCCTACCCTCCTTCAGCTAGTACAACTCCTAGAGGAGTATGATACTTTTAGGGCCTGACAGGCCAGTACCCTAGGTACAAAGGAGGGTCTGCCCACCACAGATGAGTCAGATGGGACTTCAGATGAAGAGGTAGACAGCCAGGGCCAAGTAGGAAGACTTAGCCAGGCTAACCTAAGCTTACATGGGAGTTTGCATGGGGTCCCCCCATACAGACCCCCAAGTGGGCTTACCCAGAGAAGCAGGAGAGACAGATCCCCTTCAAGGGAATCCATCCACTCCCATGTCTCTAGCATCTCTAATGCTTCCTCTCACAGGGGAATGACTTCCCCTGAGAGAAAGGAGCATGAAGCCAGAATGAGGGAAGCTAATCTGAGGATTCAGAGGAAAGAACTTGCCCTTCCCAAGGAGAAGCTTGCTCTGGCTAGAGAGCAAAAGTTAAGTGGGTCAGAACCCACTGGTGGCAGCAATATCCCTAAGGATAGAGAGAGGCACTATGATAATAGAAACCTGAGCAAGATTGTCCCTCCCTACAAGTGTGGGGATGACATCTACAAATGGATAACTGCTTTGGAGAGAGCTTGCAAAGTACAGCAGGTACCCCAAAGTCAGTGGGCAGCTATCTTGTGGCTCTCCTTCTCTGAGAAAGGTAGAGACAAGTTCACAGTTAGTGATGAGGATGCAGACAATTAACACTGTCCTGAAGAGTGCTCTAATTGATGGGTTTGGCCTAACCACTGAACAATACAGGTTGTTGTTCAGGGATACCCAGAAGACACAGACTCAGGACTGGACTGACTTTGTAGATTGTGCCACTAAGGCTCTGGAAGGCTGGCTAGTGGGAAGTAAGGTTAAGGACTATACAGGATTGTATAATTTGATCATGAGAGAACAAATCCTTAACAACTGTCAAAACCAGCTACTGCATCAACACCTGATTGATTCTGATCTGACTTCTCCCCAAGAATTGGGAAAGAAGGCAGATAGATGGGTCAGGACTAGAGTTAAGCAGAAAAACCAGAACCAGGGCGGTGATCAGAAAAAGGCAGACCAGAAGGGTAATGATCAGAAACAAAAAGACCAGAAGTCTTCACCAGGCCCCCAAAAGGCTCAGGGGGAGGGTGGTCCCATAAAGGATAAAAAGAAAGATGGCCAAAAGAAACCATGGTGCAACTATTGTAAGTCCAACTCACATTGGTTTAGTGAGTGCACCAAAAAGGATAAGCCCCCAGCCACCATTGCCCCTAAGACAACTCTACCCCCTAGTCCAGCTGTAAGTGGTGGTTCCCAGCAAAAGGGTGTAGTAGGGTTAACCCTGGGAACTGAGGAGGATTCTGGCCTAGTCAGAATACCTACTCAGGCTGTTCTGATCTGTGATGGGGACTTAGCTTTGTCCTCTACTGTAGGCCCCAGTAACCTGGGCAAGTACAGACAGACTCCTTTTATCAACCAAAGAATGGCTGAGGCCTACAGGGACACTGGGGCTAGTGTCACAATGGTGACACCTGCCTTTGTGGACCCTGGACAGATCATACTAGGTGAGAATTACCTAGTGACCAACGCTAGCAATGCCACTACCTCCCATAGTGTGGCTATTGTTAACTTCTCCTGGGGAGGGGTAACTGGCCTCAAGAAAGTTGTTGTTAGTTCAGACCTTCCTGTAGAGTGTTTACTGGGCAATGATCTTGAAACTTCAGTTTGGTCTGAAGTGGAGTATAGGACCCATGCAGAAATGCTGGGGATAGATGCACATGTCCTTGCTGTGACCAGGTCACAGGCCAAAAAGTGCAACACTGAACAAGTGCTGGATCCTGAAACTATGGACCAGTCACAACCCAAGAGAAAGAGCAGTAGGGTTAAGGCTGTGCCTTCCCCCCTGCCTCAGGTGGTGGATCAGCCCTCCCAGGAGGATGATTCTGAGAGCCCTGAAGGAACTGTCCTAGAAGAACTTGAACCTGATCAGGTTGAGTTTCTTGGGACAGGGGGACCTTCAAGGGCAGATCTGAGGCAGGCTCAATTAGACTGCCCCTCTCTTGAACCCCTCAGACAGCAGGCTGCTGCTGAGGCTGCAGGGAATGCTCAAGGTACCCATAGAGTGTATTGGGATGAAGGTCTACTGTATTCAGAGGCTAGAGACCCCAAGCCTGGTGCATCCAGGAGGTTGGTCATACCACTGAAGTTCAGAGGCTTTCTTCTTACCTTGGCCCATGATATTCCCCTTGCAGGACACTTAGGCCAGAACAAGACTTGGGACAGGCTTGTCCCTCACTTTCACTGACCCCATATGTCAGAAGATACCAAGGAGTTTTGTCGCTCCTGTGTCACCTGCCAAGCCAGTGGCATATCAGGTGGCACCACAAAGGCCCCCCTCATACCACTACCTGTGGTGGGGGTTCCCTTTGAAAGAGTGGGCATAGATATTGTAGGACCAATGGACCCACAAACAGCTTCTGGGCACAGATTCATACTGGTGATAGTGGACCATGCCACCAGGTATCCAGAAGCTATTCCCCTGAGTACCACAACAGCTCCTGTTGTGGCAAGGGCCCTGCTTGGAGTATTCTCCAGAGTGGGCTTTCCAAAGGAGGTCATTTCTGACAGAGGTGCCAACTTCATGTCAGGATACTTGACTGCAATGTGGAAGGAGTGTGGTGTGAACTACAAGTTCACCACACCCTATCACCCACAGTGCAATGGACTTGTTGAGAGATTCAACAAGACCCTAAAGGGAATGATAAAAGGTTTACCAGACAAGCTTAGGCGAAGATGGGACATCCTTTTACCCTGCCTTCTGTTTGCTTACAGAGAGGTCCCACAAAAGGGGGTTGGCTACAGCCCTTTTGAGCTTTTGTTTGGGCATCCTGTAAGAGGACCCCTATGTTTGGTAAGGGAAGGATGGGAGAGACCTCTCAGACAACCCAAACTTGATATAGTGGATTATGTACTTGGTCTCCGCTCCAGGATGGCAGAGTATATGAAGAAGGCTTCTAAAAACCTTGAGGCAAGCCAAGAACTCCAAAAAGCTTGGCATGACCAAAAGGCTGTGCTGACTGTTTACCAGCCAGGGCAGAAAGTGTGGGTGTTGGAGCCAGTGGCCCCAGCAGCACTCCAAGACAAATGGTCTGGACCCCACACTATTGTTGAGAAAAAGGGAAAAGTCACCTACTTGGTGGACCTTGGGACTCCCAGAAGCCCCCACAGGGTGCTTCATGTCAACTGATTGAAGGCATATGTTGACAGGGCAGACATGGGCTTACTCATGGCTACAGATGAGGGGCAGGAGGAAGAGAGTGACCGTCTCCCAGACCTGTTGACTCAGAACCCTGATGATGGCTCAGTTGATGGTGTGGTCTTTTCTGACAGCCTCACTGTCCATCAGCAACAGGACTTCAGACAGGTTCTGCAATCCTACAGACATATGTTCTCTCTGACCCCAAGTCAGACAAACTGGTGCACCCATGAGGTGGACACTGGTGACAGTCTGCCTGTAAAGAGTAAAATCTACAGGCAACCTGACCATGTCAGGGACTGCATAAAAGTTGAGGTACAAAAGATGTTGGAGCTGGGAGTCATTGAACCTTCAGAGAGCCCATGGGCTAGTCCTGTAGTCCTTGTGCCAAAGCCTCACACCCAAGATGGTAAGAGAGAGATGAGGTTTTGCGTGGATTACAGAGGTCTCAATGCTGTCACTAGGACAGATGCCCACCCAATACCTAGGGCAGATGAGCTCATTGACAGACTGGCAGCTGCTAAGTTTTTGAGCACATTTGACCTGACAGCAGGCTACTGGCAAATCAGACTAGCTGAGAATGCAAAGGCCAAAACTGCTTTCTCGACCCCAGGAGGACATTATCAATTTGTGGTAATGCCCTTTGGTTTGAAGAATGCACCTGCCACTTTCCAAAGGTTGGTGAATCAAGTCCTTACTGGGTTGGATGATTATTGTGCAGCTTATCTTGATGATATTGCTGTCTTTAGCTCCACCTGGGAGGATCACCTGGTCCACCTGAGGAATATTTTAGAGGCCCTGCAAAAGGCAGGCCTCACTATCAAGGCCACTAAGTGCCAGATAGGGCAGAGCAAGGTTGTATACCTGGGCCACCTAGTTGGTGGGGGTCAGGTTCAACCACTGGAGAGCAAGATCCAGACCATAAAGGACTGGACTCCTCCAACTACCCAGACTCAGGTCAGAGCTTTCTTGGGCCTGACTGGGTACTACAGAAAGTTTGTTAAGAACTATGGGTCCATTGTGATCACCACTTAATGACTTGACCTCCAAGAAAATGCCAAAGAAAGTTCAGTGGACAGTAAGCTGTCAAAAAGCATTTGATGACCTGAAGCAGGCCATGTGCAGTGCACCTATTCTGAAAAGTCCAGACTACTCCAAAGAGTTCATTGTCCAGACAGATGCTTCTGAGTTAGGTGTGGGAGCTGTTCTTTCACAACTTAATATAGATGGTCAAGACCAGCCCATTGCTTTTATAAGTAGAAGGCTGACCCCTAGAGAGAAACGTTGGTCAGCTATTGAGAGGGAGGCCTTTGCTGTGGTTTGGGCCCTGAAGAAGCTGAGGCAATACTTGTTTGGCACTCACTTCAAGATTCAGACAGACCATAAACCCCTCTTGTGGCTAAATCAGATGAAGGGTGAACATCCCAAACTTCTTAGGTGGTCCATTACCCTACAGGGGATGGACTTCACAGTGGAACATAGACCTGGGACTGACTCTCCAGATATTTCCACTTAGAACATGAAGACTCAACTGGTCAAGGTTAGTTTAATGTCCCTAAGTTTGGGGGGGGGTTGTGTAGGAGAGTAGGGTCTGCTTTCTATGTTCACCCCCACTTTTTGCTTTTGCTTTACTGGTTTTCGACTTAGATGTGGCTGTGGGCCTGCTAATCAGACCCACAGCCCTGCTGTTCTCTCTCTAAATTGATACTATGTACTTTAGGTGCATAACCCATTTGGATAGGATCACCTTATTGGCCCCTGTACAGTGTACCTTAGGTACCCAGGGCATAGGTGTACCCTAGGCCTACCAGGGGCTGCAGCATGTATTATGCCACCCCTGGCCTGGCCTTCCATTATGACACAACTGGCTGATCACTCAGCTGGGGCAAGGTCGTGTAATCACTCCTTGCTTAGGTGTAGTATTCCTATACCTACCTTACATATAGACACATGTGTACCTATCAGCCACTCCTATGGCAGGCCTTAACAATCCTGGAGGCAGAGTGCTTGGTAACATGTGAGATGGTGCTCTAGCATGAGCTGAGCCTGTCTGCAGCTTTCGGAACCATGTCCTTATAGCTGTTCTATGATATAGCCTACCATATACTCTTAAAGTGCCTTATAATCTTAAACGGTTATGGTAACTATGGTTTGGCTTTATCAAAACATGTCGTGAAAGGTGTCTAACACTTTGGAATAATACCCCCATCCCATTTCTGGGGATGAGGATATTATCCCTCCCTTCTAGAGGGGGAAGACATGTTGTAACCTACTTACCCGGTTAAAGTTAACCAGAGCCCCAGCATCACAAAATGGATGCTGCTGCCACAGACACAAGTCTGACCTCCTGCTGCTGGGAGTGATCCCGGCAAGGGAGGCTTGGACAATAGGTTTCCTGCCTTGGGAGGTGCGAGCACCACCCCAGACAGGCCTTAGTGTATTGGGGCAGGGAGGGATGAAAAGAATGAGACATGCCTGGGGCATACAAGGTGTCCCGTGCATAGTCCAGTTCAAACCGGTGCTGGGGCACTCCAGCCCCAGTCCTGGCGCGAAACTGGACAAAGGGAAGGGGGTGTAACCACCCCCCTCCCAGGTCCCACCCATAAGGCGTGACCTAGCAGGCAACCCAGCCCCCCAGATTAGTATAAGAGTGGTAGCTGGGCCCCAGGAGATTAGAATATCCTGAACCTGCAACTTGAACAGAAACTCTGGACCTTCGATATTCGACGAAAGAAGAAGACTGAAGAATCTCCCTTGTGGCCAAGGAGTGGCTACCCTGTGCAAACAGGCATCATCAAGAGACTACCCTTTCCTTTGCTGAAGTTCTACGAGGGACCGACTGCAGAGCCCGACCAGAGCCTTGACTTCCAGACTTCTCCGACCCTGATCCACATCCACAGCCGAGCTGAGATCCGTGGAGGCGACGAGATACGTGGGACCGGCTACCTGGGAAAAGTGGCGAGTATCTTCCAGCGCAGCTTCTGAGGCACCCTCGAAGTTGTGCACCGGGGATTGAGAAGCCCCAACCCCAAGCACCATCTGCACCGAAGATCAGCCCCCCACACTCCACGAGTCCTGCGTGGGGCCCTTCTGCATTTTCCTGCTTGCCGCGCCTGTCCGGTTGCTTGCCCGTTGGCTAGTGGCCTTTGTGACGACGCACCCTGAAATCTTCACCGCTGGTTTGGCTCCTCCAGATTGGCTCCCGCTTCCTTGCAAAAGAGAAGCACCCCAGACCTCCCTGGTCTGCACCAGAAGCAAGTCCTCCGTTCTTCGTGGGTTCCGCTTGCCAAGGCTTGGTGAGTCCTAGTTCGACTTCGACGCCGCCGACAGCAAGAGCCTTTGTGGGACAGCTCGCCTCCTGGTCCTGGTCGTCCTCGACGTCTCCTGGTCCCCGTGACTGCAGCGACAAGCTTCACCTTCACCTGCAATCTTCACGACATCGCCTGGTTCCTTCCTGGTTCCAGGTGGTCACTGGCTAGTGACCTTGACTCTGTCCCTTCTGCTTGCAGGTATCCTCTCTTCTTGATCCCAGCCTTGGGATCCACCGGACACTCTTCACTGACTGCCTGTCAGCAACTTTCCTTCAGGCATCCATAGAAGTCCACGACGAAACCCGACGCAAGTTCACACCTATGCACCCGCAGCCCGTGGGCTAGGTAACTAGGGTACTTCGGTGCTCACAAGGGTAGTGACTATCCTAGGGTCTAGTTTCCGAGTCTCGACTCTCTAGCTGCTTCAGAAGTGTCCTTAAACTGTTAATTTCTAACTGCTAGTAATTCTATTGACTTTTACGCATTACGCGTGAGTGTTTCCACTCTGCACCTGAATCCCGTGGGCCTCCCACTTCCTAACTGTTGCTAGTGTAGTGTAGCCCCAGCGATTCCCTAGGCCTAGGCCTATCCTATTTCCGTGACAGTGGTCCTTATACCACTTCTTTAGTATATGGTTTGCGTGGCCCCTAGGGCCTAACTGTATTACTTACCTGTGTGACTTAATGTATGCATAAATAAGACTGTGTTGTACTTACCTCTAATCTCATAAAGAGTGCTGAGGGTTTGACTAGAATAAATACACTTTATTTTATATATATACCTGTTGTGGTGTCCTTTCATTTGGTATTCAAGGGATTATATATGGTATCACAGCTGGCTTCACATGCCATTCAGAGTTTAGCCTAAGACTGCTCTTGTCCATGCTACCACTAGGATAGCTGGTCTATAAGGTTGACTTTACAACCAATCACCATAAGGGTTGTTTGGACTGATATAAGGTGTACACTAGAACTAGTGACATCATACATCAGGCCAACTTCTCACACTGGGGCCCCCATCACCTTAAACCCCCAGTGGTTTCCACTAGGGTTGACCTGCAAGTAACATCTGCTGCGAAACCAGAATGTTCTCAAGCTGACACTCAACAGAATCATTCAAGAAAATCACAAATGGGTACTAACGACTCCGTATTTCACAAAATTGTTTCTGAATGGGATTTTTCCCAAATAGATCTTTTCGCAGACAGAGACAACAAGAAATGCCCAAGCTTCACCTCGAGGTTCTACCAACCGCCCTGTGGATCGACCGGTCAGGCAAATTTCTTTACTCTTTTCCTCCAATTCCCTTACTGCCAACAGTGATCATCAAGCTTTCAAACTCGAAGGCCAGAATGATTCTAATTTCTCTGGAGTGGCCCTGACAGTGGTGGTTCACGGATCTCCTTCACCTCTCAAGAGTGTCCACACAGGAAGCTGTCGTACAGACCGTATCTTCTTCAGAAGTACGTAGGCCAGATTCAACATCCTAACTTCACTTGTTGAACTTGGCTGCATGGCTCCTGAACTCATACAATATGGTCATTGGAACCTCCCTCAGGAATGTATAGTGGTTCTGAGATCCAATTTGAGGTAGCCACAGTACCCCCAATAAACCCAGAGAAAAGTCTGCTAGAACAAAATTAGGAGTTTTCACCAACCAGATGGAGTGGTCAAATGTGTCCAAAAAATGTTATGTATAACCCAACAGACTTGTCAAGTAGGCTTTGACACTCAACCATGATTTGACGCTGTCAATGCAAGATGTCGCAGTCTGGATGACCAACAGCTGCCTGAAGCTCAACCCCGACAAGACAGAAGTCCTCGTCCTTGGAACCACCCCTTCAGCATGGGACGGCACCTGGTGGCTGACTGCCCTCGGAAGCCCACCTACCCCCTCAGACCACGGCAAAAACCTCGGTTGCGTACTCGACTCATCGCTCACCATGAACCAACAGGTCAACGCCGTCACATCCAGCTGTTTCAACACCCTCCGCAAGACCTTCAAATGGATCCCCCCTGAGTCAAGGAAGAAAGTCACCCACGCACTCATCACCAGCAGACTGGACTATGGAAACGCGCTCTATGCCGGCATCAACCAGTCCCTACTCCGCGGACTCCAAACAGTACAGAGCACCGCCGCCAGACTCATCCTCGGCATCCCCCGGTACGAACATATCAGCCAACACCTATGAAGACTCCACTGGCTCCCCGTGGAGAAAAAAGTCACCTTCAAAATCCTCACTCACGCCTACAAATGCCTACAGAACAACAGACCCAAATACCTCAACGACAGAATCAACTTACATGTACCCAAAGGAAACCTCTGATCTTCCAACCTTGCACTGGCCGAAACCCCACGCATCCACAGAGCCAGAGCAGGCGGAAGATCTTTCTCTCACATGGCAGCCAAGACCTGGAACGAGCTACCGGTAGACATCAGAGGCGCCCCCTCCCTGAACACCTTCAGGAAGGCACTCAAGACTTGGCTCTTCGGCTAAACAACTGCGGACCCCCCAAAGACCACCCCCCCCCCAGTGCCTTGAGACCCTCACGGGTGAGTAGCGCGCTTACAATTCCCATGATTGATTGATAATCTCAAAAAGGATGCTCACAGCCCCCACCTTTCTTATTCTGAAAGCTTCAGAGGAGTCATCTCTGCCCATTCAGGTCAAACTATTTGCTTCTGGGATTCATTTTACACTATTTCATACCTATTCAAATGCTAATTACTGGTTGGCAGAAGTGGGTTAGCAAATATAAATTATGTCTCCAGGAATTTCAGGCAGGTAAAAGGTAACTTTCTAAACGTTTACTTTCCTCAGTATTTATTAGAAATCTGACTTCACCATTGAATTGTATTTTAATAGTATTAAAAATGTTTTTTTCATTATTTTTCTAGCTAGCGTTAGAATGGTAATGTACATCTGATTTTCTACATAGGGACACAGTGAGAAATAGCTTTGGGGACTAGTCACTGTAAAGACAGGTTAACATTACATTCCCACATGTTCTACTTTTATATACCATGCACCCTTGGTGGGTGACAAGGCCTACCTTGGGATGACTTATTAATATTTAAAAGGACGGTTTTGCCCTGTCAAAAGGATTTATTTTGACAGGTCGAATTGCAATATTTAAACTGCCACAGACAGGCTACAATGGGAGGCCTGAAGCCATATTTACACTATCACTGCAGTGGATGGCACGCTAGGTGCTGCAGTCCACTAGTGACATTTAACTTACAGGCCTTGGGAACACTTTCTACCATGTACTAGGGACTCGTATGTAAGTTAAATATACCAGATAGGAAAATGCCTATTAGACCTTATTTAAAGGGGGCGCACAAGCACTTTACCAATGGTTAGCAGGGTTGAAGTGCACAAAAGTCTAACACCAACAAAATATAGGGTCCAGCAAAAGGTGAAAAATACGGGATAACCTCTTGAGAAGGTGGATATCCTACAACCTGATACCTTTTCGCCTTAAAGTCCCCATGCTTTACCTGCCGATTGCAAGTCCTTCTCAAGTTTGATAAGGCTACTGCTGCTATATTTTCATCTTGAGATGCATAATATACTAGCAAGTAGGTGCCAATTTTGCAGACTTGTCTGTGATACTACCAAACAGGCTCATTAGCAATAAGGAAGAGATAATTCTCCAAAGAGGAGGTAAAACAAAGAACTTCATTCAAAAGGGCAGGAATCTTTGAATAGATGGCCTTTTACCAATCTCGGACAGCTGTCTCTAAAATTCTGCAACTAGTGTGGCCAGGAATGCCTCACCATCCAACAGTATTTTATCACACTGCATACTTGGAGAATGGCTAACCCTTTCAAGCCCATTTATGACAATGAAAAATTATGTGGACATTAGAGACTCAGGAAGCAGGTGCCTAGCTTCTTTAACGAAACAATCATTCACTACAGATATTTCAAAGTGAAAAGCTGAACTTCAGTACCCAGATCCTGGTCATACTGTGGAACATTCACCCTTCGAGTTTGCATGCAGAAACACATTTTCTCTGTTTTAGATACCAAATGGCTTTCAAATAACTATTGGGTTTTATTTTTTTATATCTTTATTGATTTTCATTTAGTTTTCTCCGTCAGTTATACAGAAAACACAAATTCAATAAAGGATAGTAAGATCCCTCAAATATACAAGTGGTCAAGTAATTGAAATAGGGAAAACGAACGCAGTAGAAGAAACAATGACAACAGAAAGAACAAGGAAACCAAAACCAAGTGTGCAGGTAAGAAAAAACAAACATACGACTTGACTCTTTAATGATCGGTGAACTCACATTCCTAGTACCACATGATTGGTGTGTGAGCCTTGGGGTTATGCTTTGTGCAGCTTTAACCGTTGGCAACCAGAGGTATTAATATGTTAGGGTCTTGTTGATTGCTCTAATTATGGTGATATTAATATTCCAATGTGGGTATGGAACGGTATATCCCACTTTGCCCTGGGTAGCCCGAGTATTACTTTTAGATCTAGAGGCAGAGCTACTACTGTCATTTCCATTATCTGAAAGAGACACGTTAGTGATAGATTCCTTACCTTAGAAAATCCCCAGGCGTCAGACTGAATCCGGCAAGTTTTTTGTGGCAGTACCCCTGCGCGTCAGTAGGTGGCGTCGTGCGGCTCCACGTCCGTCACTGGCGTCGCAAGCGCCGAGATGACGTCACGGAGACTACTTAGGTGCCACTCATGCGCGCTGACATCAGTTCTTTCTTTTTCCGCACCAGCAAGTGCAGATCCGGATAAAGTACGTACCTTAGTCACTTTTTGACTACTCTTTTGGGACTTTTGTCTCCCCCTGGATTTAAGTCTTGTGGGGCCTGCCGTCGCAACATGTCGGTGGCGGACCCCCATGATGTTTGCCTCTACTGCCTGGAGACCGACCACGAATCCCGGTCCTGTAGGGCTATTGCCCCGAAGGCCTTGAGGGTGCGGCGCCGGAAACTGCTGGAGGCCTGGCACTCGTCCCAACGCCGCTCCAGGTCCCGGGACTGCTCGCAGGGCCGCAGTCGTCGCTCCACGGGCTCCAAGTCTTCGCCCTCGGATTCCGGTAAGCGACGACATAAAAAGAAGTCGAAGCGGGTTGGCTCTCCGACGTCCCCCCCGTCGGTCGTCGGATGCAGATGAGCGGGGCAGGGGTTCGGCCCCTGCGGCTCCTTTGGAGCGTGAGAGTCCCGCAGCCTACTCGCATTACCCGGGTCCGTCGGCGACTCCCGAACAGGTGCAAGAGTTTCATGCCACCATGGACCGCCTTTTTAGACCTCGGGCTCCTGCCGGCGCGCTTTCGGGCCCCACGTTCCCGTGTCCAGATCCTGGTGGCCCGTCAACGCCGCCGGCGGACCCAGCTTCGGCGCCACAGGATCCTTCGCCGTTGGCTCCGGCCCTGGCCCACGAGGTCCGGCGCTGCCGGCTCCGGCCCCAGCACCGCCCTCGGCTCCGGCGCCGCAGTGGGTGCCGTTCGTTCCGCCCTTGCCCTGGTTCCAGGACCATTTAGTTCCTGCTTGGGACCCGCATTGAGACTTGGCGCCGGCCCAGCCCCGTTTCCGACGCAGTTTGTCCCTTCTCCGGCTCCGGCTCCGGCTCTTCCGCCGCGGCCGTTTCCTCCTGCAACGGAGGTGGAGGATGACTGGGAGGGGTCCGAGGACCCTCTGGCCCATCAGTGTGACTCCGAGCAGGACTGGGTGGATGATCTGGAGGACGCCGGCGACCTCAATGTCTCTTCTTCCTCTCCCCCGCCTACAATGGAGGAGGGCGCTTCCTACACGATGGTGCTCCGTCGGGCTGCTGAGGTCCTCAACCTCGATCCTCCTATGGTGGCCCTCAAAACTAACCTCTTCGCCGAGGTGCTCCAGACGGCGTCTATTTAGTCAGAGTCACTGCTTCCCTTCAACGACGCCCTCACCGACGTCCTGTTGGGCACTTGGTCGAGGCCGGCCACTGGGGCCCCTGTGGATAAGAATGTCGCCAGGCGTCACCGCCCGGCACCTGGTGACCCCGCGTTTCTGACCACTCATCCCACGCCTGAGAGTCTGGTCATCCAGGCCTCGACGTCGCAGAGACCCTTTCCCACGGCTCCACCGGATAAGGACTCTAAGAAACTGGAGCAGTTCGTTAAGGGGTTGTTCTCTTCGGCCAGCTTGGGGCTGCGGTCGGTGAACACCGCCTGCTTATTGGGCCGGTATTCCCATGCCGGGTGGGATACCATTGATAAGGTGTTGCCTCAGTGTCCTGAGGAGGTCCAGACTGTACTTTCCCAGGTGGGTGCTGAGGGTAAGGATGCGGCTAAGTTCGCCATTCAGTGTGGTTTGGATACCGCCGACTCGTGCAGGGCGATTTCTACGACTGTGGCGCTGCGTCGCCACACCTGGCTGCGAACTACTGGGTTCTCGCCCGATGTCCAGAGCTCGCTCATGGATATGCCCTTTGATGGCACTCGCCTGTTTGGCGATAAGGCCGACAGTGCACTGGAGCATTTTAAGGACTCGCGGACCACGGCCAAGTCCTTGGGTCTTTCCACAAAGAGTCCAGCCATTCCTGGTTTTCATTCCTTTTGTGGCCAAGGCAGGGGCGCCCAGGCACGTTCCTTCAGCAAGCCTGTGCAGAACCAGCCTCAGCATGGCCGCGGACGCAGCTTCCGCAGGGACGGGTCTGGGAATCAGCGTGGGGGGGCATTCCACCTCCGCCCCCGCTGTTTCTACCTCCAAACCTTCCTAATCCGAGCTTTGTGGAGCACCCCACGCCAGTGGGTGGCACGATTCACCATCACCTCCCCCACTGGCTCACTTTCACATCAGACAAGTGGGTGTTGCAGATCATCCGCAAGGGTTACTCACTTCCTTTTCAGTCCACTCCTCCAGCCATGCCACCTCGGTACCACCGCATGTCGGGGGAACACTTGGTGACTCTCCAGCAGGAAGTTGTGGCCCTCTTGGCCAAGGGGGCCATCGAGTGTGTTCCTGGGCCAGAAGTAGAGAGTGGTTGTTATTCCCACTACTTTCTGGTCCCCAAGAAGGACAAGGGGGGTCTGCTTCCCATCTTGGACCTCCGGAAGGAGAAGTTCAAAATGCTGACTCTGGCTCAGGTCTTGGCTGCCCTCGACCCTGGAGACTGGATGGTAGCGTTGGACTTGCAGGACGCATATTTTCACATCCCCGTCCTACCGGTGTTACCTGCGGTTCACGGTAGGCCAGGAGCATTTTCAGTTTGCCGTGCTCCCCTTCGGCCTTACCAGCGCCCCTCGAGTGTTTACAAAAGTGATGGCAGTGGTTGCAGCTCATCTGCGGCAGGTCAGGGGTGTCAGTCTTCCCTTACCTTGACGACTGGTTGTTGAAGGCGGGCTCGCCCCAGGCAGTCGTCAACCACCTTCAGACTACGGCCGACCTCCTGCATTTGCTGGGATTCTCCATCAACGTGCCGAAGTTGCACCTGAGTCCCTCTCAGAAGCTCCCCTTCATCGGAACGGTTCTGGATTCAACGCTGTTTCGGGGTTATCCTCCCGAGCAGCGAGTCCAGGATATTGAGGCTATGAATCCGATCTTTCAGCCTCTGTCCCGGGTTTCGGTCAGGATGACCCTCCGGCTTCTGGGCCTGATGGCCTCATGCCTCCTGCTGGTGACACATGCCAGATGGCATATGCGGCCTCTGCAGTGGGACCTGAAGTTCCAGTGGGCGCAACATCAAGGCAACCTGTCCGATCATGTCCAGATCTCAGAGGGCACTGCACGACAATTGCGGTGGTGGCTCACAAATCGCGATTGGGTCAATGGCAGATCCCTCTCCCTTCCCCAACCGGAGCACACAGTGGTGACGGATGCGTCCCTGCTGGGATGGGGAGGCCACTTGGGAGAGGCGGAGATCACAGGCCTCTGGTCTCCGGCGGAGTCCCTGCTCCATATCAACCTTTTGGAGCAGCGGGCGATCCGACTTGCACTGAAGGCATTCCTTCCCTCTGTCCGGGGAAGTGTAGTGCAGGTGTTCACGGACAACACCACCGCCATGTGGTATTGCAACAAACAGGGCGTCGGTGGGGTCGTGGACCCTATGTTAGGAGGCTCTGCGCCTCTGGACATGGCTGGAACATCAAGGCTTTACCTTGGTGGTTCAACACCTGGCAGGTTCTCTGAACGCCAGGGCGGACAAACTCAGCCGCCGGTGCTTGATGGATCACGAATGGCGTCTTTTCCATCGGATGTGGTGCAAGGTCTCTTTTTGCAGTGGGGAGAGCCTTGGTTAGATCTATTCGCCACCGAAGAGAACGCGCAATGACAGCAGTTCTGCGCGTTGGAATTTCCAAGGCGGCACTCGCTCGCGACGCTTTTCGTCGCGAGTGGAATTGCAGTCTGTTGTACGCCCTTCTGCCCAAAGTGCTGAAGAAGATTCAGCGCGACAGGGCCCAAGTCATCCTTGTGGCTCCGAATTGGGCACGAAGATACTGGTATCCCGAGCTACTCAGTATGGCGATCGGTCCCCCGATCCGGCTGCCTCTTCGGGAGGATCTTCTGTCGCAGCAGCAGGGGACGGTCCTCCACCCGAACTGTCCAGCCTCCACCTCCATGCGTGGAGATTGAGCGGCGACAGTTGACAGCTTGCGATCTTCCTCCCGAAGTCTGTGATGTCATTCTGGCAGCTAGGCGTCCCTCCACTAAAATGGTATACGCCTGCAGGTGGAACAAGTTTGGGGCATGGTGCACAGCATAGGCTGTGGATCCCCTTTCTGCCCCTCTTTCTGAAGTTCTTCTGCTCCTTCTTTCTTTGGCCCAGCAGGGCTCTGCTCTGGGCACTATCAAAGGTTATCTTTCGGCCATCTCCGCGTTTTTGAGGCTTCCAGATCAGCCTTCTCTCTTTAAGTCCCCGGTTGTTAACCGTTTCCTGAAAGGCATTACGCACCGTGCCGTTCATCATGCCTCAATGGGACTTGAATCTCGGTTTGACCTATCTGATGTGCGCTCCTTTCGAGCCCCTTCATACCTGTCCTCTGCGTCTTCTTACTCTTAAGACGGCTTTCCTGGTCGCTATCACCTCTGCCAGAAGAGTGAGTGAGCTCCAGGCTCTTTCTTCCAAACCTCCTTTCCTTTCTGTTCATCCGGACAAGGTGGTGTTAAGGACCCGTCCTTCTTTTTTGCCAAAGGTGGTCACGCCCTTCCACATCAGGCAGACCATCACTTTGCCTACCTTCTTTCCGCCTCCGCATCCTTCGAAGGAGGAAGAGAGGCTCCACAGTCTGTACCCAAAACGTGCGCTCGCATTCTATCTAAAGCGTACACAGTAGTTCCGGGTAGATGACCAGCTCTTTGTGGGTGCCAAAAAAGGTCAGGCTGTGCACAAACGGACCATCTCTCGGTGGGTCGTTCTGTGCATCAAAGCATGTTACTCTTTGGCTAAGAAGGAGCCTCCTGTGGGGCTGCGTGCCCACTCAACCAGGGCAACTGCAGCCACTACTGCCTTGGGACACGGTGTCCCTTTGCAGGACATTTGTCAGGCAGCTACGTGGGCCTCGCTGCACACATTTACCAAGCATTACTGCCTTGACAGTCAGGTCCGGAGAGACGGCTTCTTTGGCCGTTCTGTTCTCCGTGACTTTCTGGTGTAATCTCTTTGCAGACCCACCACGGGCTTGGTATTGCTGGGTTATCTATTCTAAGGTAAGGAATCTATAACTAACGTGTCTCTTTCAGATGCACAAGTTACTACTTGTGTAACGATGTATCTATAAGAGACATTAGTTAGTGATAGATTCCTTACCGCCCCACCCATCCTCCCCGTTCTGCGAACTAATTTCTAGAGTTAAGGTCATCCCCCGTTGTAGGGCCCTAGTTTCATGGCACCAGTGGTCAGTTTCTTGCATGGCTCTGCGTTCCTGGCATGGAAAGTCATGTACAGAACTGACGTTAGCGCGCATGGGTGGCGCCTATGTAGTCTCCGTGACGTCATCTCGGCGCTTGTGACGCCAGTGACGGACGCGGAGCCGCACAACGCGTTCTGGCAGCTAGGCGTCCCTCCACTAAAATGGTATACGCCTGCAGGTGGAACAAGTTTGGGGCATGGTGCACAGCATAGGCTGTGGATCCCCTTTCTGCCCCTCTTTCTGAAGTTCTTCTGCTCCTTCTTTCTTTGGCCCAGCAGGGCTCTGCTCTGGGCACTATCAAAGGTTATCTTTCGGCCATCTCCGCGTTTTTGAGGCTTCCAGATCAGCCTTCTCTCTTTAAGTCCCCGGTTGTTAACCGTTTCCTGAAAGGCATTACGCACCGTGCCGTTCATCATGCCTCAATGGGACTTGAATCTCGGTTTGACCTATCTGATGTGCGCTCCTTTCGAGCCCCTTCATACCTGTCCTCTGCGTCTTCTTACTCTTAAGACGGCTTTCCTGGTCGCTATCACCTCTGCCAGAAGAGTGAGTGAGCTCCAGGCTCTTTCTTCCAAACCTCCTTTCCTTTCTGTTCACCGGACAAGGTGGTGTTAAGGACCCGTCCTTCTTTTTTGCCAAAGGTGGTCACGCCCTTCCACATCAGGCAGACCATCACTTTGCCTACCTTCTTTCCGCCTCCGCATCCTTCGAAGGAGGAAGAGAGGCTCCACAGTCTGTACCCAAAACGTGCGCTCGCATTCTATCTAAAGCGTACACAGTAGTTCCGGGTAGATGACCAGCTCTTTGTGGGTGCCAAAAAAGGTCAGGCTGTGCACAAACGGACCATCTCTCGGTGGGTCGTTCTGTGCATCAAAGCATGTTACTCTTTGGCTAAGAAGGAGCCTCCTGTGGGGCTGCGTGCCCACTCAACCAGGGCAACTGCAGCCACTACTGCCTTGGGACGCGGTGTCCCTTTGCAGGACATTTGTCAGGCAGCTACGTGGGCCTCGCTGCACACATTTACCAAGCATTACTGCCTTGACAGTCAGGTCCGGAGAGACGGCTTCTTTGGCCGTTCTGTTCTCCGTGACTTTCTGGTGTAATCTCTTTGCAGACCCACCACGGGCTTGGTATTGCTGGGTTATCTATTCTAAGGTAAGGAATCTATAACTAACGTGTCTCTTTCAGATGCACAAGTTACTACTTGTGTAACGATGTATCTATAAGAGACATTAGTTAGTGATAGATTCCTTACTGCCCCACCCATCCTCCCCGTTCTGCGAACTAATTTCTAGAGTTAAGGTCATCCCCCGTTGTAGGGCCCTAGTTTCATGGCACCAGTGGTCAGTTTCTTGCATGGCTCTGCGTTCCTGGCATGGAAAGTCATGTACAGAACTGACGTTAGCGCGCATGGGTGGCGCCTATGTAGTCTCCGTGACGTCATCTCGGCGCTTGTGACGCCAGTGACGGACGCGGAGCCGCACAACGCCACCTACTGACGTGCAGAGGTACTGCTACAAAAAACTTGCTGGATTCAGTCTGACGCCTGGGGATATTCTAAGGTAAGGAATCTATCACTAACTAATGTCTCTTACAGATATATCGTTACACAAGTAGTAACTTGTGCATTAGGGCTATTACTTCGACCCAGTAAGGCTTCATTTGACGGCATGCCCACCAGACTTGGAGCACTGTGCCCTGCATCTCATCTCACGACCCCCTCCAACACAAGTCCAACCACACCAAACTTTGCTGTTAGCTAGTCTGGAGTTAGGTACTATGTGCATTTTCTTCAAATTTGGTGCAGATTTAAACTTACTTCCCTCTGTGCCAAATAGTCTCCAACTCCTCCACTGAAAGTGTGCGTTCTAGCTCTCCCTCCCATTTTCGCATTTGATAGTTGCAGATTGAGTACCTATACTCAATGCAGTCCATAAGCAGGCTATGCCTCGTCTTGGTGCAGCATGTGATAAAATAATTTCGACCTGCATTACCTCTCTCCCTCCTGCCCGTTCACTACCAGTGCACACCCAATGCAGAGTTTCAATTACTCTGTAGGCATCGCTAGGCTTGATCTGAAACAGTTCCTCATTTTCTGCCTTAGATTTTAGTTGCAGTTCTTTAAAGAAGTTCCCTAATCTCAGCAAGCCGAGGCTGGCTCTGTTCAAGTACCGCAAATTGTTAAGTCCTGGTGAAAAGACTAGTTTATGAGTGAGGGAGTTAGGGGAGATGGATGGGTGGTTGCTTTTATCCGTCTAACCAGGCCATGCCAATGGTTCAAGAGAGTTCTGTAGTGTATAAAAGGTCTATACATGGGGTCAGCCACAGCATGTGCTGAAGAGGGATGGGGAGGCTGGCCTTTCGATGATTAGCAATGTTTTTCTCCCACATGACCCCATCTACCCAAGCACCAGATGAAGCTGTGCCACCACAACATAGCATATTACATCTAGGAATCTCATGTTCCTGTCTAACAGATTCTTGAAAAGGGTTGCTCTTGCAAGCCCAGTCTACTTGTTTACCCACACAAACTGGAGAAGTGGGATTGGATATCTTTGAGTATATTTTTGAGAAATCTTAGTGGGTGAGTGAATCATATAAAGGAGCTGGGGGAGAACATCAATTTTGATGCAAATGATAAATCTGAACTAGGACAGCTCCTGCCAGCCCCATTTGTACAAATCTTTAAAGAGAGTGTTTAAAGTGGAACAGTTGTTGGGTATCTGAACACCGAGGTATTGTAGCGGACCTTCCGTATACTGGATGGTGCCCCTTAATAGGTAGGGGTGTGCAGTGTGAGTAGGGTTAGCAAAGCCTATCATTAACGATTTAGAGTAAATAATATTAGATTCTGGCACTTTTGAAAAAACTGTATCTCCACAACCAACGCTGGTACTGAGGTGGCTGGGTCTATTGCAAAACACAGTAATTTATCCCTGAAGAGGACAGCCTAATACGTGCCAGACTTAGCCGTGAAGGCTTGGTTAGTTGGTTATCATTAATCCTTTGTATCAATTGCTCCATCATGATGGCGTAGACTAAAGGTGATAATGGACACCTCTGCTTCTTGCACCCATTGGGAGCTTTTCACTATGAAAGTTCGCCATTAATTCTGAAGCAGGCACTTGGTTACTTGAAGTTGGCTAAAATATCGGATGTCATAGTAGGCCTAGATATGTTTTAAAGAATCAACAAAGGGCTAATGTTACTGAGAAAAAAGGGGAGGCAGGGTCTTTCAAAGTTGTTGAGAGTGCCTGGACCAGAGTTATGGATGGGGACAGTCAGCTGGACTGTTTTATGTTGTCATGCTTCATCATAGGGCAGTGCTTCTCGCCAGGCCAGAGCTGTAATGCCCTACGGGTCCCCTGAAGGGTCACTTTGGCAGCGATCTTTTTAGAGGCTGCCATATGATGAGTGCAAGTGAGGTGGCTCGTGATGTGAGGTGGTGGGGTGTGAATAAAGGTTAAAACTGATAAGCGAGATCCTGCACTATACTTTAATGAGGGGTTGCCCTTCCAGGGATAAAAACCTATGGTAGGTGAATGGTACCTCAGGGTTTTAAAGGAACTTTATTGGGGAAGTATCCTATCATCTCGAGGGAGGGACCTGACTCCGGTCACCCCTTCACAAGTGTGTCAACATGTTTCGGGTCTATTCTGGTCATAGAGATCCATGGCACTTCATCAGGACAGAAACCATGTAGTTGCCAAACTACCCCACACTGAATTGGTGCCCCTCAGTGCAACCGACTGTGTGTGTGTGTGTTGTTCCCGGTCAGACTTGTAGGGAAGAGAAAGCCTCATTAAAGAAAAGAGACGATTAAAAACCATGGTAGAGCAGACCGTCTTCCACCAGCGGTGTCCCTAAGTCATGGGCCCATAGCTTGGTGCCCCAACCATACAGTTTGATGAAAAGGATGTAAAAAAAGGCATCTAAAAGTGCAGACTTGTATATAAAATGGTAAGACCCAAAGCGAGTACTGGTGTGGGGCACCCCAAGGTAGAGCTGACACAGTGATGTGCGCAGGAGAAGTTGTCCCTGTGACGTTGGTACACATGGTCAATGTACTTAACAACAGTTTGTATCAGGGATATGTAGCTACTTCATGGCCTTGTAAATGTAAATAGTCACAGGATTTTGAGGTTATGTCGTGGCTTCGCCAGTGCTGGCTTGAGCAGTGCTCAGGTTGCATGTATCGCAGCTTATCTGATACAAAACAGATTGCTGTCACAGACCATCATACCCCAAAGCAGAGCTGTGGGAGGTAATGACCATTTTCTTCATGAATTTGAGACAAACATCATAAAGATAAACAGTACATACAGACATATATAACACCTCATAGTGCCCATGGTTTCTCGTGCCTCAATGTGCTCGTGGCAACTGATACATAAACAAATAGTAAGTGATTTGACAGAAAACCACATATGCACTATACCCCTGACACCGTCTCGCAAAACAAACATGTGGTGTCATCAAGTGTAGTGCTATACTATAAGGGTTTTTAAACTCATTGTGAAATGGGTCATGGCGCTTACCTAAAATAAACAGGAATATGGCAACATCGAGTGGCACGGAGGTGCCGCGCTAAAGCATGCCCAGCTGAAATTAAAGCGGCAGGTATCAAAGCCGTGTGGTCACAGGAAAGAGCGGGTAGAGAAAAGAAGTCGGCCGGCTGTGGGGGCAAACTTCCATAGTACTTACAGTTTTGTATCATAATGTGGTGGCACAACACATGGTTCAGCGATACAGGTGGACGTAGTCCTAAAAGAGTTACAAGGGGATGAGGGGGGCTCCTCTTGGTGGATACTACATCAGTAGCAGTCCTGAAAGACGTAAAAGACTGTCACAGAAGGGAAGTCTGGAGGGTCAGGGGGAGGACTCCCTCGAGGTGGACATAAATCCCTTTCGGCTGTCGGTCTTGGACGAAAACGAGGGGGTCAACTGTGCCCTGTGTAGACTTTCCCTATAAAGAGTTTACTGTCAATATAGCCGAAGGGCTGTACTAAGGAATGTAGATCTCTAAACTACCCAGTGATGGATGGATTGAGGGGTGGGTTTGTTTTTGCTTTTGGGTATGAAAGTTGCCCACAGGTGAGTATGGTTACTTAAACCTCAGTCCAAAGGATCTCATCATTGAGCCGACTTTTGTTAGTCTGGAGGCGAAACACCCACCGTTGCTCTTGTCTGAAGAGAGTGCTAGCGTTCCAGGCCGGGTCTATTTCCAGGACAGTCCATCTCAAGTCATCAGTGGAGTGGTTCGCCTACTTGTAGTGGTTACTCATTTTGGTCGCACTACGGCCGAATCTGATTGTGCTTCTGTGTTCTCCCATTGTGATTTTCACTGATCTCGTAGTCATCCCTACCTAGTACGTGGTGCAGGGGTTAGTGATCAGATAAATACAGTTCTTTGGGTTGCAGTTTGTATGCTGCCCATCTGAAGGTACCCAACTGGAGGACGGTTGAGTGGGTAGTGGAGTTGCATGCCGTGCAGCTGCCACGTGGAAAATGTCCTGTGACCCGTGGGAGATTCCAGAGGGTGGTTTGTATGTTAGGTTTTTTAGCACGTGGTCTGGTGTGTACCAGCTGATCCCTCAGATTAGGCGTTCTCTTGAATGCGAAGCAGGGACGTTCCAGACTCAGGTTACCAGAATTCCAGATCCTCCAGTGTTTTAAGCTGATGGATTTCACCTTGTTGGAAAGGGGAGTGAAGGAGGTGACACATGTCCTGACATCATCCTTGGTGCGTGTGTTTACTTCCAGAAGTGCCTCCCTACTGTTGTTCCGTGCCCTCTTTTCTGCCAGTCTCACTACTTTAGATAGATATTTTCTTTTAAGGAGGTTGTTCCTGAGTTCATTGGCTTGGGTACGGTAGCTGGTCAGTTTGTTGCAATTGCGTCGATGGTGGATGCACTGTCCATAGGGGAGATTCTCACGGAGAGCCATGGGATGATGACTCTCAAAAGAAGAGAAGGCTATTGCAGTCGGTGCTTTTCTTGTATGTTTTGATTTCAAGCTGGCCTTGTCTTAGGCTGATCAGTAAATCGAGAAATGGAATCTCTGAATTGGAGATGGAGCTGGTGAACTTGAAGTAGGGGTTTAAGGTGTTGATCCACTCAATGAAGGTGTCACTGCTGTTTCTGTCGCCCTTCTAAAAAGACTAGGATGTGGTCTATGTACCTCTTCCACAGCAGGATGTTAGTCATGAATGGGCTGGTGGCACAGAGGATGTGTTTTGAGTCAAAGTCTGCCACATACAAGCAGGCCAGACTGGGGGCAAATGTACTCCTCATCGATGTCCCCTGTACCTGATGATAGAGCTGGGTTATTTTTTAGGACGATATTGGCGCACTCGATTAATTCTGCTGGAGTGGGGGTCAGAAGGTTGGTCGTTCTCAAGAGGCTTTCCACCACTTCCAGTGTAGCGTCTTGGGGGATATTTGTATATAGTGCCTCTACGTCCATTGTCACGAGGAAGGTCATCTCTCCTAGGTCCTCGACATTGGTAATGAGGTTCAATACATACTTAGTATCCTTGAGGTAAGAGGGGAGGGTCTGGACCAGGGGTCGAAGGAAGTAGTCGCAGAACTGGCTGAGCGGTTCCAGTACAGATCCTATCACTGAGACGATCGGTCCTCCCTGGGGCGGGCGTGTCGCCTTGTGGATCTTGAGCAGTATGTAGAAGTATGATGTTACTGGTGTCATTAACTACGAAGGCTGCCTCTTTCTTAGATATCCAATCTTGAAGCTCAGTTGAGTGGGCTAAATTGCGGATCCTTTTTTAGAGATTGTGGGATCGGTATCCATTTTCGCATAGTAAGTAGTGTTAGCCAACTGCTGCTGGCATTCACGGTCATAATCTTCCATGTTCATGATGACAGGCCCTTCACCCTTGTCAGCAGGTTTGGTGATGATGGTTTCATCCTGGGTGAGGTTTTTGAGGGCTGTCTTTAATCTGGTGGGGAGGTTGTTGTAGTTCTTGTTCTTTTTTCAGGTTGCCCATATCCTTAAGGACAACGTTTTTAAAGGTGAGTATTTCACTTGGGGTCATGGCTGTTGGTGGAGTAAAGGTAGATTTGGGTCTTAGGCCTGTATCTGTTGGTGTGGTGATGGAAAATGAGTGAAGTCTAATTTTACGGAAGAACTGGTGTAACTCACTAGAGAGGTGGAAGCAGTTGTCTCGCGGAGTAGGGACGAAGCCTAAGCCCAGTTGTAGTGCTCCCGTCTCACCTTGATCCAATGTCCTGTCTGATAAGTTCACGTTCAGGTTCGTCTGGATGTTTGGCTCCGTGTCATCTGCTGGTTGTCCGTTTCCTGCCACTGAACCTGCTAGTCGTTTCCTCGCCTTCTTCCTCTGCCTCTGCCCTGAAAAGGTTGAGGGATAGGGTTTTGGAAGAATGGTGGATAGGGTTGCTGCCCTGCGAAACCTGGGTACCACATTGGGTTGCCGGCTGGTTGCGGGGGTCTGTAAAAAGCTGTATGACGGGAGTAACCCCTGGAGGCTGCTGTTGCCGTGGCGGCTCTCGCTGCTGGTATCGCTGTGTAGGGAATGGTATGATCTATTGGATGACGTGGAAACATCATCTGAGGACTGATCGCTCCCAGAGGGTTGGTACTGTTCGTTTGTGTAGGGATAAAAGCGTTCCCTATCGAATTTCGAATCTCCTTCTGTAGTTTTTGTATTTTTTGCTGCAGAAGATAGTCTTTATGCTCATACAACTCAGAATTAATCTCTACAAAGCTGGACTTGTTGGCTGAGATACTGAGGGACAAAGCAGCAGCCACTCTCTTGAAGGTCTTATGCACAAAAAGCAAGAGAAAGACCATCAGCATTTTTTGGCTCTTCGCCAAGTAATTGAAGTTTATTGCGAGGTGTGTTTTGTCACACACCTGTCGTCCATGCACAAACCCTGCCTGGAATGGAGAAAACTGTTGGCTAACTTGGTGTAATCTAGTGAACAGGGTCTTGGTATAGATTTTTGCATTAAGAGCCATGGGGTGCTATGAACTTCATGATTTGGAGTCTTTGGCAGGTGTTAGGAGAACCACGTTGGTCAACTCAATCATCATATCAGTAACCCTCTCCACTACCCTATGTGATTATAGAGCCTTGCTATAGGATCGTCCATGACGTCTTGGAACATTTTGTAGAACATCCTTGCGAATCTATCAGGGCACAAGGCCTTTCGCTGTTATATTTAAGGTTATGTTTTCCTAAGCTGACAAGTAGCATCTGTGTATGAGCGCTGTATAAATAAATTATAACATAATATAACACCTGTGTCACCTATCATCATAGGCTCAAAAGCGAAAGCCACATTATAAGAATAATGGTCAGATGATCTCAGACTATAATTGCTTATGAGGCATAATACCAGGATCCCCTTAATCACATATTGTCACATCCCTTTAAAATGTTAATAGTCATTGATAGTGCCTATGGCAAGTACATATGAGTTCATATCAAGTTGTCTTAAGAAAGTGACAAGAGCAGAAAATGAACCAAAAAACCTGGCATATATAAAAAGTCAACAAAGTATGTCTTAGAATACTTTCTGATTTGCTCGAATGCCCTATGTTATGATCTCTTTCATAACTGGGTTGACTTTATGAAGGCCTATTGTATGCACAATTCTTGAAAATCAATCTTCTTTATTGATAAACCTACTTACTGAATTCAAAATGCCCAGGACTCATTAAGAGAAGAACGACTTGAGAAAAGTCAATCCAACTCCATATTAGACTGGACCAGGACAGGACAACCAATTAGTTCTAGTGGAAGCTCCCAAGTTTGATGATACCTAATCAGGAGGTTTTATGTTAACCCCTTCGGTGCTCATGACGGAATGGTTCCGTCATGACCCACGGTTGAGCTGTGCTCATGACGGAACCATTCCGTCATGACCACGCCCGCGCAAGATTCCGTCAGCACAGCGGCGGAATCTGCGCAGCATCGAAGGGGTTAAAGCCCAATTGATGATAACAATCTATGCAGGTAGTCAGTAGAAATGACTGCCTGCAGGATAAATTGTACTTCAACGATTGCCCTGTTTCCTACCTGCATTCCGCTCCTAACATTTATTTCATGGTACAAATCACACGAGTTTACATTGCAGCTTGGCAAAACCCCACTAAGGCCTGATTTTAAGTCAGTCGTTTTTTTCTTACCCATACGTAACCTCTCTTTACGCATGGGTCAGATTATGAGTTGAGTGTTATTTAACGCACCCGATAATTATTGAATGCATAAAATACCTCAGCCTTTGTTACATTTTGGCTGGTCATACCGGTCTTAATTTAACAGGGGAAAACCATTCCGTAATCACTGTACCATGCGGATTTTGGTGCGTTAATCACCAAAATCTGCATGTTGTTTCTCATAATAGGTGCTATTTATTGTACCCGATAAATCAAGACCCCTGTGGTACCGTTATTTACCAGCTGTGATAAATCGCACCTATGCTTGTAATTAGGCCCAAAGTGTTAGGGAAGAGCTAGGATTTTATCCTGTTACACCACTAAAGATTTTTCCGCACCCCTTGACAATACAAGATTAAAACGGGATTGTACTACCGAATATCGACACCAACAATATTGTGGCATAATAATATTGAGGGGCAAAATATTGAAAGGTAAATGCCTATAGTAAAGTATAGATTTACTATTCTATGTCAATGTAAGATATGTGTACCACATAGGTGCATATAAGTAAAGTTAGTGATAGATACTGTCGATATTTTATTTTTGATACTCTGTCCCAGTGATAGTTTTGATTCAATATTCAAAAACCGATACCGAAAAAACAGGCTTCTGAAGATGGGGAGTGGGGTGGATTTTTTGTCAACCTAATGTGTGCTCATAAATACATTGTAGTTCCTATACCCTGGTGTCACTAGGTAGTTTGTAATATGCTGCAGAAGTTATGATTGCTTTAATAGCATTATCTTTATTATTTTAACTACAAAGCCTTCTTATACTTACCACACGGTGGCGCAGATTCCAAATGTGTGTATATTGAAAGGGTGCTGAAGTTAAGCGGAATTAGTGATTTCCTGCTGTACTAAGTTGAACAATGATGTGCTAGAATCCTTAAGGTGTCTTGAATAAATACATAAAAAGCATTTGTGACAACTGCAATTAAACTGTTTCTCAAGTTGTGAAGGATTTGAACAGAGAAGTGTTTGTGTAAGGTATGGATTGAATTAGAATAAATAATGTGCCATGTAGCCCAGCACGCCATCATCATTGAGAGTTCCGCATTACTGAGGAAGGATCAGCGAACAATCTATAATCAGTAGAATGCATTGACTTGAGCAAGGGGAGATTAGATGTATTTCCCTTTTATTCATAGCCGCAGCCAAATATGTTATGCCTGCGCTATGTATTCTTAAATTGAACCAACTTTCAGCTGGTCTAAAAAGGGATTATGAATGACCACGCCAGAAAGGTTAAGTGTTGAATTCTGCTTCCAGATGGAACCTGAAGTGTGGTGGGCAAACTTGAGTAAAGAGGTAAGGTGTGGTGTACATGCAGACGTGACGAATACAAGCTAACGTTTACATTTCTGATCAAGGGGCAAATCAGGTCTGATTTGTGGGAGAGGTTTGGTGGGTAAAGTGGGAATATTCATTAATAGCTACTAGCACTGAATTTTCTGAACCACACATGGAATCACGGAACACTTTTAACAACACAAACAAATATGTCTATAAATACACACACGCACACAGCTTTTGTGTAGAAAATCCAATTTAAAACATTAAATAATCACCTTTTGCGCGAAAAAGGATATAATGGACACCTTTCTGTGTTTTTTTAAGAAGCCAGGTATGACTTAAAAAGTCGCTAATGGCAACAAGGAAAATACAAATAGTGATCAAGTAAAATGTTTGAAAAAAACATTATTTTTTTTTAAAGGAAATGGAAATATGTGTAAAATATAATGAGAAGCTAAAGGCTGGAAAACTGGTTCTGCTCATTTGAGAGAAAGCACACTCCCCCAACATCCCATTATGCTATGTCAGTGACAGTTACCCCGGTTCCTTTTTCTGGCACACAGTTTGTCTTCTTTGTCTTGTTTTCAATTGAAATCTTTCCTTACTTTTCAATTGCTGTTTCACATAAAGTCGTTTGACACTAGGAGTATTTTTCCTCACATTCTTGGCAGGAATTGTCTTTTTCGCAAAATGCCATTGCTCTTTGTGAATGCCTTCTTGTGGCAGGAAAGGCATCATCAGATCCTTATAATCTCTGCATTGTCTGTTTGCCTGAAGATCATCGTCTCCAAGACTGTCATCACTTGTAATAGATATTCAAGATGACCCATAAGGACAGGTAGAAGATCCTGCTTCCTGGTTTGAAGCCCCTTCTACTGCAACTGTGACAACACTCCAGAAATCCCCCAAGAGGAGACCTAAAAAGATACATTATTTTGAAAGTCTCCTGCATGGTGTACAACAATGTTCCCATGTTTTTTGATTTTGGACATTGCTGTAGGATAATCCAGTGTGTGCATGTAGACCTGTCTCTTGAAAAGAGTGAGTTCCTGGATTAGAGAGGCACACCAAGCATGCCATCATTTGTTTGACAGTGGATTGCCATTGCTGTCATGGGTTTAGCATATAGAGTGGTGGCAGCAGCTTACAGTGTTTTGTCAATCAGTAGTTGTGGCTAGACCTTTTTATCTGCCATTGGAGTGGAGGCCTACTCATGTAAAGCTATGTTTCGAAGCACTGACCCAGATCCTGGCACTAACATCTTAAGTGTATGTGTGGCCTCTGTGTGGTAAATGCATTGCATCTATGAGTGAACCAGTGTATTGGAGGACGGCGGGTTCCATTTTGGAAGCCCCTTGACTATTCCTGTGCAAAAGATGGAGGTGAGGTTGTTTTCTCAGACAGTGGAAGTGAATAGCTGACATTCCTGAAGCTGAATGGAAGATACCCAGACACAGAAGAGGGACAAGAGGAGGCTGGGTCCTTTTAGAAATGTTATAAGGTCCTTTTGGTGAGAAGAGCTTCTGATAGTCTTCCTGAGCACTGACATTTGGTATATGATGGAGATGGTAAATATTGGAGATGAGGACAACAGAGACTGCAGCCTCTGTTATTCAAAATGAGAAGGGTATTTTAGGTGAGGCCAGCGTTTTTTCTTTTTCCTGAACTCTGTTCATTGTGGCTGCTGATACCCAGGCGCAGAAAGCTCACACCTCTTTGTACCTCTGCTGTAGGTACTCTGGGCTAGAGACTATCCTACTGTGAGGAGCATCACTCTAGAGTCAACCCAAAGGCTGTGTCTTAGGAAAAGCCTGGAAAGAACACTTGAAAGACGAACTACCCTAAACTGGTTCTGAAAGGGCAGACCGAGAATCCATATCTCGTCTGCTTTCACTGTATAAAAGTGGGAGCCACTGACCCACTTGTGGTTTCTGTTACAAGTTTTTTTTGACCATGGAAGGAAGTTCTCAGCAGAGTACTTGGTGGACTACTATGCAACCAGAGCTGGTGTCTGCATGTCAGACAGTTTCTCAGAGTTTAGGGGACATCACATGAAGTCTGGCCTGAAGGAAGAAGGAGCTTTCCGGACCCGAAGCCCTTGAAAATTAACCTCCCTGCTGAGAGAGGGAAAGAGCTGGCCATCCCTGCAGGAGGTGTGTCTGGCCAGGAAGCGCAAGAAGCAGTGTCTTGACCCTGGTAGTGTGCAGGTTCATCCAAATAGAAAGACTGAGGAGAGTGATCTGCATGCTTGAGGAAACGTGATCGCAGTCTCTCCGGACGAGTGGTTCTATTCAGGAACCGTGGTAGCTTCGACCTATGATGCTGCATTAACAAAGTATGGCCTAGTGGATTGCACCTGCTGCATCAATAAAGTGTGTCCAAGTGGACTGTGCCGCTGCATCAACAAAGTGTATCCAAGCAAAATGTGCCATTGCAACAACAAACTGTATCCGAGTGGACTGTGAGGCAGCAACAACGTACTGTGCCTCAGAGGGTTGTGCTTCGGCACTAACAAACTGTTTCCATGGCAGGGTTGCACAAACAACTATGGCCTCTGTCCCAGGGCCTAATTTCCCATCTTAGAAGATGGCTCGCTATCAGCTGGAGGCCTGCATCTACCCTGGAGTGCTCCATGCCTGCAGACTCTTGGCTGTAGCTTCCACTGCTGAGGTCGAACCCAGAGTGCAGGAAACCCTCCAGCAGGCACGTGCCATCCTGGAATAGGGAGCACACCAGATGCGTGCTTTGGGTTCTCATCATCTGCTCAAGATGGACTGGGGTGTGGTGAGAAATAATATTTGAGGACTGCTGACCAAATTGAGGGCACAAGTTAGTAAAAGGGGTATCTCCCGTGATACATACCAAGAAAGAACTCCAACCCAGAAAGGGGGCAACCTACATAGCCTATGCAGGAAGTTAGCAAGAGGGAGGACACTAGGCATAGTTGTCCCAGTGCCAGTGAAGCATTTGGACCTGTAGTCTTTTCTGTGAAGTGGTGACTTTTCTTTGTGTATTAAAGTGGTTTTCTTTATCAAAGAAAAGCATTGGTTTGGATAATCGGTTACTGCACAGTAGGAGAATTGTTGACTTCTGAGCACCCCCACACTCCCTGCCTTAGAAGCTTGTGACTGCTGATCCTTGCTACCAGTGAGAGTCATGTGCTACAGGGGTTGTTCTTTTCCTAGTTTTGCATGACTACAGTAGGATAGACCCTAGGGCTTCAGAGGCAAATTACTGCATCCCCTGTGGCTGAGGTCCAGTAAATGGTGCATGCCCTGTGCCCCAATCCTCAACGGGGCCTGGTAGACATGTCCCTCAGAAGCAGCATTGCTCCTACTCAACACCAAGGTTCATGACATCATAGATGGGCATGGAGGAAACATGCTGGCCACTAAGAGCAAGGACCACTATCAAGATAATCGATGTCCAAGCACAACTCGTCATCAAAGCATCGGTCGAGAATCACTGCCTAATCGCCATGGAAGGTGGACTCAATGTTAAAACATGATACTGTGAGAAGTTGGCCTGATGTATGAGGTCACTAGTTCTAGTGTACACCTCATATCAGTCCAAACAACCCTTATGGTGATTGGTTGTAAAGTCAACCTTATAGACCAGCTATCCTAGTGGTAGCATGGACAAGAGCAGTCTTAGGCTAAACTCTGAATGGCATGTGAAGCCAGCTGTTATACCATTTGTAACCCCTTGAATACCAAATGAAAGGACACCACAACAGATATATATATAAAATAAAGTGTATTTATTCTAGTCAAACCCTCAGCACTCTTTTATGAGATTCGAGGTAAGTACAACACAGTCTTATTCAAGCATACATTAAGTCACACAGGTAAGTAATACAGTTAGGCCCTAGGGGCCACGCAAACCATATACTAAGTAAGTGGTATAAGGACCACTGTCACGGAAATAGGATAGGCCTAGGGAATCGCTGGGGCTACACTACGCTACCATGGGTTAGGAAGTGGGAGGCCCACGGGATTCAGGTGCAGAGTGGAAACACTCACGCGTAATGCGTATAATCGATAGAAATAGTACAGTTTAGAATTAATAAGATTTAGGACACTTCTGGAGTAACTAGGAAGTCGAGACTTGAGAACTAGACACTAGGATAGTCAATACCCTGATGAGCACCGGAGTACCCACGTTACCTAGCCCACGGGCTGCGGGTGCATAGGTGTGAAGTTGCGTCAGCTTTCGTCGTCGACTTCTATGGATGCCTGAAGGAAAGATGCTGACAGGCAGTCAGTGAAGAGTGTCCGGTGGATCCCAAGGCTGGGATCAAGAAGGAAGGATACCTGCAAGCAGAAGGGACAGAGTCTGGGTCACTAGCCAGTGAGCACGTGGAACCAGGAAGGAACCAGGCGATGTCGGGAGATTGCAGGTGAAGAGGTGAAGCTTGTCGCAGCAGCCACGGGTACCAGGAGACGTCGAGGACGACCAGGACCAGGAGGCGAGCTGTCCCACGAAGGCTCTTGCTGTCGGCGGCGTCGAAGTCGAACTAGGACTCACCAAGCCTTGGCAAGCGGAACCCACGAAGAATGGAGGACTTGCTTCTGGTGCAGACCAGGAAGGTCTGGGGTGCTTCTCTTTCGCAGAGGAGCAGGAGCCAGTCTGGAGGAGCCAAACCAGCAGTGGAAAATTAAAGGTGTGTCGTCACAGAGGTTACTAGCCAACGGGCAAGTAACCGGACAGACGCGGCAAGCAGGAAAATGCAGAAGGGCCCCACGCAGGACTCGTGGAGTGTGGGGGGCTGATCTTCGGTGCAGATGGTGCTTGGGGTTGGGGCTTCTCAATCCCCGGTGCACAACCTCGAGGGTGCCTCAGAAGCTGCGCTGGAAGATACTCGCCACTTTTCCCAGGTAGCCGGTCCCACGTCTCTCGTCGCCTCCACGGATCTCAGCTCGGCTGTGGATGTGGATCAGGGTCGGAGAAGTCTGGAAGTCAAGGCTCTGGTCGGGCTCTGCAGTCGGTCCCTCGTAGAACTTCAGCAAAGCAAAGGGTAAGTCTCTTAATGGTGCCTGTTTGCACAGGGTGACCACTTCTTGGCCACAAGCGAGATTCTTCAGTCTTCTTCTTTCGTCGAAGGTCCAGAGTTTCTGTTCAAGTTGCAGGTTCAGGATAATCTAATCTCCTGGGGCCCAGCTACCACACTTATACTAATCTGGGGGGCTGGGTTGCCTGCTAGGTCACGCCTTATGGGTGGGACCTGGGAGGGGGTGGTTACACCCCCTTCCCTTTGTCCAGTTTCGTGCCAGGACTGGGGCTGGAGTGCCCCAGCACCGGTTTGAACTGGACTATGCATGGGATACCTTGTGTGCCCCAGGCATGTCTCATTCCTTTCAGCCCTCCCTGCCCCAATACACTAAAGTCTGTCTGGGGAGGTGCTAGCACCTCCCAAAGCAGGAAACCTATTGTCCAAGCCTCCCTTGCCGGGATCACTCCCAGCAGCAGGAGGTCAGACTCGTGTCTGTGGCAGCAGCATCCATTTTGTGATGCTGAGGCTTTGGTTAGAGTTAAACAGCAAAGTAGGATTTTAACATGTCTCTCCCTCTAGAAGGGAGGAATAATATCCTCATCACCAGAAATGGTATGTGGGTATTATTCCAAAGACACCTTACACGACATGTTTTGATAAAGCCAAACCATAGTTACCATAACCGTCTAAGATTATAATGCACTTTAAGAGTATATGGTAGGCTATATCATAGAACAGCTATAAGGACATGGTTCCGAAAGCTGCAGACAGGCTCAGCTCATGCTAGAGCACCATCTCACATGTTACCAAGCACTCTGCCTCCAGGATTGTTAAGGCCTGCCATAGGAGTGCCTGAGAGGTACACATGTGTCTATATATAAGATAGGTATAGGAATACTACACCTAAGCAAGGGGTGATTACACGACCTTGCCCCAGCTGAGTGATCAGCCAGTTGTGTCTGATTGGGAGGCCAGACCAGGGGTGGCATAATACATGCTGCAGCCCCTGGGAGGCCTAGGGTACACCTATGCCCTAGGTACCTAGGGTACACTGTACAGGGTCCAATAAGGTGATCCTTACCAATTGTGTATGTACCTAAGGTACATGGAGTCCATTTTAAAGAGAGAGCAGACAGCCTGAGACCCTGAATGGCAAGATCTCAGGCCAACTAAGTCGAAAAACCAGCTAGACACTAGGCAAAAAGTTGGGGGTAACCATAGTCAGATATCCACCTTCCTACAATACTGTGTTAAAGACATTGATGGCAAGCAGATTCCTGCACCTGGGTACATTAAATGAAAAGTAGAAGGTTTCCTGAGGAATCTGTGTCCAAGTATTCAAGGGCTAATTCGCCAAACCCTGAGCTGAAGCCAATGGTACATCTTTCACTTTCTCCGTCTCCAATGAGGTCTAGTTTTTCATTCTCATCACCATAATCAGTAGCCTTTTCTCTTGCGTTTCTTCAAGTGCCTGCTACACTGCCTGTTCCTTAGATTCCAACTCAGCCTTTGGCTCAACTTGACTACTCCTGAGGGTTTACAGACGGGTCCTCATAAATAGCCAAGATCACTTGCCAAAAGTTGTTAAAGGACTTTCATAGATTCCCATTGCTTGTATCTTTCCCCGTCGTCGAGACGGGAGTTCCCGGTAAATAAAAAAATACCATAGAGATAGGTACAAAAGAAGAAAAAAGGCATAGGCCTCATCTCATTTTGTAGCATATCCACCTATTTTTGTAAAAGAGACCAAAAATAATGAACAACCAATCAGAATAGCCTCACCCCATGGAACCTTCCTGAGAGAGCCTCAGATTTTCTACCGCACGTTGTGCAAGGGAGTCTCCACTGAGCTCTGCTCAGTTTTTTCTTCAACAACTTGTTTTTTCATCTTCAACTCTTCTTCAACATGTCAGACAGGGAAAAGAAAGCTCTTTTCAAGGCTTGTGTCACCTGTTCCAAAAAGAGACTTTATGTGGAGGACAAACATAAGGACTGTATTTATTGTTTGTATCCGGACCATAAACCTACTGACTGCAAGATCTGTCGGACCTTCTCAACTAAGACCTTACGGGATCGTGAGGGACGTCTGCTCACTTGGCTTCAGAAATTAAAGTCACATAAAGATCCTGTTTCAAGTGACAACGATGAGGGTTCTTCTGCGACATCGTCGAGGAGATCGCAAAAAAGGGGTAGGTCTTCTCCTTCTACATCTACATCTGTAGAACCCCTTCTAAAGCCTTACAAAAGACCTCTGATAGGTCTGACAGGCGTAGTCCCATCAAATCTCCTCACCGAGGTGTAAACGAGAGGGAAGGACTTGCTATGGATGTAGCACCTGCCAAAAGGACGAGCCATGGTTCTTCTCCTCCTTCTGAGAAGCCAAAGACTTTCAAAAAACCAGCTTCTATCCCTCCTGAGGTGAAAGCTGACAAGAAAGTTCGCTCGTCGACGACGACTTAATCAGGACCGTCGACTTCAAAAATCTCACAGGCGTTGACTTCGTCGACGGGCTCGTCGACAAGAGATTCATCGTCTCCATTAGCTTCGTCGACGCCGAAACTGGTTGAGGTACCTTTATTTGTTTAGTCGACGTTGATTTTGACAACTTCCACGTCGAGGATGTCGACGATGATGGTGTCAACGTCGACAGCTTCCAGCCTGGTAATGACGATGGTCCCGTCGACGGTGGATCTCTCGTCGTCGACGTGTCAGACATCGTCGCCGGCAACTCCGTCGACGACCTCATCGTCGATACATAATGTGGCAATTTCTATCAGGAGACGTCATATTACCCTGGAGATGACTTCTCCAAGGAAAGTGACACCACTGCCTCCGGCCTTCTTTTTGGAAGAGGAGTTTTACGAGGATGATGAGGGTCCTTATGGTGATGCACATAGCCCGTCTCAGCTGAATGTGAAATATTAGGATTCGGACTATTACTTGGAGCAGCAGCAGTATATGCCACAATCCAGATCTCAAGATCATTTTCAACAGGACATGGTCTGTATGCCATCTTCCCTCATTTCAGACCTACAGTCCATGCTTTCGGATTACAGGAAGAGGTTTCCAACTCAATCCTTTGGCCAGGAAACACAGCAAGTGCCTCCAACTTCACTTGCTCTTCCGGTTACACCTCTGCCTCAACAGATTTCATTATTGGAGGTACCGGACCCACAGCGGCATGTGGTTACACTACAGGACGACACATCCGATGATGATCAGGGTGGTACAACAATCTCTGACCGGACAGAGAATGGGATGACTACATTATTCCTGACCCGGCGTCTCCTGTTCCGGAGCCGGCCGATTCTCCTCCAGCTGATATTGGAGGCTTTCACAATTTAATGGAAAGGGCATCTAAGCGTTTTGATCTGCCTATCCCATCAGTGCAGACAGAATGTTTTCTATATGACTTTAAAGAGCCTTTCAAAAGATCTGTTTGTTCGATCCCTATTGTGGACCATGTCTGGAGTGAGGGTATCAAGGTAATGAAGAAGCCGGCCACGGTCATCCCTGTGCTTACTCGTCTGGGAAAAAAAGTATAAAGCTCTGGACGATAGCCCCGCTTGTTTGGTCAGCCATCTGAAGCCAGATTCAGTGATTTCACAGGTGGCCCAGAGAAAATCTAAGAATCCAGCGGCTCCTTTTACCACGCCACCTGATAAAGAGGGACGGCGGTTAGATAATGTGGGGAAGAGGTTTTCTTCCATGTCCAGCCTCCTTGTCAGAGCGTCTAATGCCTTGGCTATTCTTGGACGATATGATCGCCAGATGTGGTGCGATCTCTCTCCGTATCTGGACCAGCTACCTGAAGAGGCTAAAGCAGAGGCAAAAAAGATCCTTCAGGAAGGGGAAAGAACATCTTCGGAAATTATTGACTGTGCTATGGACATTGCCACTACAGCGTTCCGCTCCGTCGCAGGGGCAGCGGTCCTTCGACACCAAGGTTGGCTTCGTTCCACTTGGTTCCGGCCAGAAGTCCAGAACAAGATCCTGAATCTTCCCTTTGACGGTGAGGCGCTCTTTGGGAAGCATATTGATGATGTGCTGGAAGATATGAAGAAGGACACGGAAACTGCAAAGTCCCTTGGAACTCTGCAATACCGCAAGGTTCCCTTCCATGGAGCAAGAGGTAGAGGGTTTTCCTCTTATAAGGGCGGACATCAGCAATAACGCTATTCCTCTTATTCGCAGCCTTCCCAATCCCACCGGCCGCAGTATTCTCAGAGACAAGGCCAGTTGTCTTCTTTCTCTCGGTCATCTTCCAGAGGTAGACAAGGGCGACAGGGGAGGGATTCCTCTAAGCGCCAGTAGTGGCTTCTTGGCTCTTCCTACTGTTCCTGGTTCCCCTGTAACACCAGTGGGGGGCAGGATATCCCAATACTTCTACAACTGGAATAGTATGACATCAGATCGGTGGGTTCTCAGTATTGTTCTGTCAGGCCTTCCTCTGGAATTCTAACATCAACCACCATCCAAAGCCCCTCGCGCCTCCAAATCCAAACAAATGCACCTTCTACGTCTAGAAGCCCACCAACTGCTTCTCAAGGGAGCGATAGAACCTGTTCTCCTATCCCAATGAGGAGAGGGATTTTCTTTCCTGGTTCTTTCTTGTTTGAAAAACCGTAGAAAATGGCACCCAATTTTAGATCTGAGGGAGCTAAACACCTATCTCATAAAGCTCTCTTTTTGGATGGTCTCTTTACAGGACATTTTACGGCTCCTCAATCCAGGGGATTACATGGCCACCATGGATCTAGAGGATGCATATTTCCATATCCCCATCTACCAGGCCCACAGGAAGTTCTTACGCTTTACAGTAGCCAAGAACCACTTTCAATTTAAGGTCCTGCCTTTCGGACTGAGATCAGCTCTGCAGATTTTCACGAAGGTTTTAACCCCAGTCGCAGCGTTTCTCAGGAAACAGATGCTTCAAGTTTTTCCTTACCTGGACGACTGGTTGGTGAAGGCTTCGTCTCATCACGCAATAAAAGAAGCTGTCAAGTCATGCACTCAGCTCTTTCGACACCTGGGTCTTCAGCTTAACACAGAGAAGTCGGTCCTGTGCCTGTCCAAGTCTGCCAAGTACCTGGGGGCAATTCTGGACACGTCTTGTTGCAAAGAGTTCCCATCAAAGGAGCGTCAAGCAAAACTGATGTCAGCCCGTCGATTGCAAAAAAGAGGGTCGCTTTCAGTTCGCCTCTACAAATCCCTTCTAGGGTCAATCTCGTCCTGCATTCCCTTGATTCCAAATTGCAGGTTACGGATGCGCCCACTTCAAGAGCAACGGGATTTGCAGTGGCGCCAAGCAGAGGGCTCTTTCGAAGACAAGATCAAGATAACTCAGCCTATGAAGGAGGCAGCCAGGTGGTGGATGATCAGTGACAATATCTCTCAGGGTATCACCTTCAGAGTCGCACCAGCTCCTCCAATAATTACAACGGACGCTTCTCTAGAAGGCTGGGGAGCAGTCTTGCAAGATCTTCAGGTGAGCGGCCGCTGGCTGCTCCAGCATCGCCTTCTCCTCATCAATCTTTTAGAACTCAGAGCGATACGTCTGGCCTTGCAGGCTCTCCTTCCGCGGATCCGACGATCCACTGTCCTGGTCCGTACAGACAACACGACGGCCATGCATTATGTGAACAAACAGGGAAGAACAACGTCTCTTCCGCTCTCCAAAGTGGCCCAGGAGATTTGGGAATGGGCTATCCAAAGGAAAATGTAACTTTCAGCGGAGCACCTTCCAGGTGCCCTCAACAAGCCAGCAGACACGCTCAGTCGTCTCAAGTCGGTGAGCCACGAGTGGGAATTAGACCAACACACTCTGGACAGGATTTTCAATCTCTGGGGCACGCCACCCATATATCTCTTTGCCACTCCAGGCAAGAAGAAATACCAATTCTCCAGTATTGGGGTGTCTTTCATAGATTCACATGCTTGAATATTCCCCATCGTCGAAGTGGGAGTCCCACGGTATATAAAAAGCAATAAGTGTCATGTATATATATATATACATACATAAACCACATAAGAGCATATACATATCCAAATAAACTTTATATATATTTCAAAATAACATATCAAGTGAAAATACCATAGGATAGCATTGCCACATAGGAAAGCATTGAGAAAAAAGAATCACTTTACTGACATATCCCTGTCGTTTTATAGTCCAAACTCTAGCCAATCAGGCATAAGCACCCTCTAGAACCTTCTCCTCAGAGGCTCAGGCCCTCAGATTTTCTACCGCACGTCGTGTGAAGGGAGTCTCCCTGAGCTCTGCTCAGTCTTTGGTCTGGTTCGACTTTTTCTCATCATGTATTCAAGTAAGAAGTCTCTTTTCCGTCCCTGTTCCTCTTGTGGGAAGTTAAGGCTTTTTTCTGAGGACCCTCATGAAAAATGTATCTACTGTCTTTACCCTGACCATAAGATAGCCAACTGTAAAATTTGTAGAACTTTCTCTCAAAAGACTTTGAAGGACAGGGAGGGTCGCCTATTGTTGTGGCTTCAAAAACTGAAGGATACGGATAACCCCCTTTCTAAAGTGGAAAGTGTGGCCTCTGCTCCAACAGGAGTCTCCTCCAAGCGTAGTAGTGTTCAGGACTTACCGTCTCCCTTTCTAAAAAAGAAGAGACTTCATCTTCGGGAAGTGTCTGCAGGCCAAGTCTCTGATACTACGCCAACGGCCCAGAGATCTAGCTCTCAGGCGTCTCTGACTCCGTCAGCGCATGTTTCTGGCCAAAAACGTGCAAAACCGTCGACTGGCCCATCGACGAGATCAGCCACTTCATCAACCTCGTCGACGACTGTGACGACGGTTTCGAGCAGATTTCCTGCGTCGTCGACGACGACGACTTCGTCGACGTTTTCACCGTCGACAGTGGTGTGTGTTTCCCTAAAGACTGTCTCGTTGACGATTCCACTATCTTCTTCGTCGACGACTAGGAAGATTGTGCTTCCGTCGACGTCTAAAGCTTCGTCGACGATATTAAAGAAGAAGAAGAAGTCATCGCCGCCAGCGCTTACAACATCGTCGATGACAGCCTCGTCGTCGGCCTCGTCGTTGATGACAGTGGTTGTGGATAATCTGGATACGGAGGAGGGAGAGCTTCAAGATGAGGACTCTATGGCTGACTGGGATGATTATCAAATTAATTCGCCTGCATCGCCTCCAACATCGCCAGTGAACTCACCACCTGTCAACATTACAGGATTCCATCAGCTGATGGAAAGGGCGGCTCAACGTTTTCACCTTCCCATGGTGGTTAGGGAGGAGAACTGCTTTCTGTACGACTTCAAGTCCCAGCCGCAGAAACAGGTACGGGCTGTGCCCATTATAGACTTTATCTGGAATGAAGGCATTAAGCTAATGAAGACGCCTAACTCCATCCCAGCAGTGCTCCCGCGATTGGAGAAGAAGTATAAGGCCCCGGACTCTTCTCCAGCTTGCTTAGTGTCTCAGCCTAAGCCAGACTCGGTGATCACTCAGGCGGCACAACGTCGCTCCAAAAATACCTCGTCTCCACTTTCGTCACTTCCGGATTGTGACGGCCGCCGCCTGGATGCCATTGGCAAAAAGTTTTCGACCATGGCCTCAACAACAGTCCGAGCACCAAATTCTTTGGCAATCCCCGGTCGTTACGATCGACAAATGTGGTCGGACATGGCAGCTTTGGTTAAGCTTATCCCAAATGACTCTAGAGCGGACGCTCTAAAGATCCTGCAAGAGGGTGAGAGGACATCCTCCGAAATCATCGACTGCTCCGTCGACATTGCCTCCACGGGTTTTCGTCAATTGGCTGGAGCGGCTGTTTTAAGAAGACAGGGTTGGCTTTGTTCCACCTCGTTCTGACAGGAGGTCCAGGCCAAGATTCTTGACATGCCTTATGATGGAGAATCTTTGTTCGGTCAACATGTGGAGGACGCTTTACTAGCCATCAAGAAGGACACGGAGACGGCTCGCTCCCTCGGCACTCTCCAGTTCCGGAAGCAGCCCTTTTGGGGTGCGCGCGGTCGCGGCACCTCCTCTTCCTTTCGTGGGTCTTCTTCCCAGTACCGCTCCTACAACCAAGGACAACAACGTTATTCCTCACAACCGCAGCAGTCTTACAGGCAGCAGTCTGGCAAATCTTATAGAGGAAGGTCCAAATACACGGGAAACTCTTCCAAAAAACAATGACTGTGTACATCAAGGGTCCCCTCTCTCCAGTTTTTCCCTTTCTCCAGTTGGAGGACGAATCTCTCAGTTCTTTTCGAATTGGTTCTCAATCACTTCGGACCATTGGGTTTTGGACATTATTTCAAGGGGACATGCCTTAGAGTTTGTAAAGGTCCCCCCACACACCTCTCCATCCGGACCTCCTCCCGCTCACCCCAAAGAACTTTTCAACCAAATCCAGATTATGCTCAAGAAAGGGGCCATCGAAGTGGTTCCGAAATCACAAAAGGGGTAGGGGTTCTATTCCCGTTTTTTCCTCATACTAAAGAAATCTGGGGAGTGGCGCCCCATCCTCGACCTAAGGTCTCTCAACAAATTTCTCAAGGACCAATCATTCCGCATGCTCACGCTAAAGGACATCCTTCAATTCTTCTCTCAGGGCGATTTCATGACGACAATCGACCTTCAGGATGCTTACTTCCATGTGCCCATAATTCCACGCCACAGGAAATACTTACGTTTTCGTGTAGGCCACATGGATTTCCAATTCAAGGTCCTGCCCTTCGGCCTCCGCTCAGCTCCTCGAGTCTTCACAAAGATCCTGGCCCCGGTGGTGGCCCATTTGAGACTGACGGGCATTCAAATATTCCCATATTTGGATGATTGTCTCATCAAATCTCAGTCCTCCCACCAAGCGGCCCTCGATACTCAGCGCTGTCTCACTCGGTTTCAATCTCTGGGCTTGTCGATCAACGTGCAGAAGTCTCAGCTCACGCCAGCTCTGTACAAGACCTTTCTCGGCGCTACCATCGATACCAGCAGGGCTATGGCCTTTGCCTCTGCAGATCGGCAAACACGAATTCGACAGCTCGCAAGCTCCATCGCAGCAAAGCAGTCAGTTTCAGTCCGCATATTAAAGTCCTTTCTGGGGATGGCGTCCTCCTGCATCGCTTTGATCCCACATTGCAGACTGAAGAGTCGTACCATTCAGGAGGAATTGGACAAGCAATGGCGTCAGGTCTCCGGTTCGTTCAACGACTAGCTCGTGGTGACAGCTCGCATGGCTCAAGCGCTGCATTGGTGGACTCGTCCTTCCAACATCGCAGCGGGAACGTCTTTTCTGGCGACAGCCCCAGAGCTCGTTCTTACCACGGATGCATCCATGGAAGGATGGGGCGGACATCTTCAAGATCTGTCCGTCAAAGGCAAGTGGACAATGGTTCAGCGTTCCTGGCACATCAACAGATTGGAGCTGATGGCCATTTTCCTGGCGTTGAAATCCTTCCGCCTCCAGCTCCAGGGGGAGTCAGTCCTTATTCAGACGGACAACACCACCAGCATGCACTACATGAACAAGCAGGGCGGAACAAGATCTCCGCTGCTTTCCCGGCTGGCTCAGAGGATTTGGAGTTGGCCATAGTCCATCGGATTACGCTCCTGGCAGTTCACCTGCCCGGCATTTCCAATATTCTAGCGGATGCACTCAGTCGGTCAACGTCATCGACCCACGAGTGGGAATTGCACCAGCCGACTCTAGACTTTGTCTTCGGCCTTTGGGGTCGCCCGACTATCGATCTTTTTGCAACCCCACAGAACAGCAAATGCCAGTCCTACGCAAGCTGGTTTCCCCACAAAGGGTCATGCGGAAATGCCCTTTCGATAAATTGGTGCATGATATTTGCTTACGCTTTTCCGCCGATCCCTCTGATTCCTCGAGTGTTGCGGAAGATGCGGCAACAACCGTGCCATGTGCTCCTCATAGCTCCACGGTGGCCTCGGCAGGCATGGTTCTCGGAGTTGCTCCTCCTCTCCCAATGCGAACCCATCCTTCTTCACCCGAGGCCGGACCTTCTAACAATGAACGACGGTCGCATATGCCATCCGAATCCCAGTTCACTCAGCTTGTCGGCTTGGAACCTGAGCACCTTGCATTTGTTCATTTGAACATTCCACCGGCCTGCAGGGAGGTGTTAGCTAGGGCGAGGGCACCCTCCACAGTGAAGACTTATAAGCTAAAGTGGAAGCAATTTTGTCTTTGGTGTGCGTTGGTCCACATCCATCCAGTGCACGCCTCCCCGGAACACATTCTGCCGTTCTTCCTGCAGTTGGCGCAGTCTGGACTGTCGCATTCCACCTTAAAGGTCTTTCTAGCGGCAATATCTCGCTTTCGTCAGGACGGCTCGTCCTGTCTCTATTCATCTAGAGTAATACAGCAATTCTTCAAGGGTCTCTTCCGAATGTTCCCGCCCATTCGACGTCCTCCACCCACGTGGCGTCTTAACATCGTATTGGCTCAGCTCATGAAGGCACCCTATGAGCCAATCCATTCGGCGGATTTCAAATTCTTAACATGGGAAGTGGCCCTCCTCCTTGCACTGACTTCCTCCCGCAGAGTAAGTGACATTCACGCCTTTACAATACAACCTCCGTTTCTTCAATTTAGATCGGACTGTGTAATTCTCCGCACTAATCCTGCTTTCATGCCTAAAGTGCCATCCGATTTCCATCTCAATGAACCAGTAATCTTGAAGACCTTTTTCTCGCATCCGCAGTCTCCAGCGGAACAGAGTCTACACTCTTTGGACTTAAAGAGATGCCTTAAATTCTACATCAGCAGAACACAATCCTTTCGCAAGTCGGATCAGCTGTTTGTGGCCTACGGACGCACTTGTAAAGGACAGTCGGTTACCAAACCCACGATTGCACGTTTGGTTTCTTCAGCAATCTCCTTTTGCCATCAAAAGGCTGGCAAGCCTCTTTCTTCTGGAGTAAGGGCTCATTCTATGTCATCTTCCACTGCCCTGTTCGCTGGTGTACCCATCCATCAGATTTGCCGGGCAGCTACGTGGTCCAGCAGGCACACGTTCACGAAGCACTACTGCCTGGAGTCGATTAATGAAGCGGACACGGCTGTGGGACACGCAGTTCTGCGGAATCTGTTTAAATAAGGTGAGCCTCTGCTACGTCCCTCCTCCTTGGGTATTGTCAATTGCGTATTAAATACATTGTCACTGTATTTCATGCAATATTAATACGGCCTTGTCAGCCGGTTGCTGCTTACTGCTCACTATTCTATTCAAGCTTGTGAATCTATGAAAGACACCCCAATAATGGAGAAGAACAAATGTTACTTACCTGTAAACTGTGGTTCTACAGTATTGGTGTCTTTCATAGATTCACATGCGACCCACCCTCCTCCCCTCACAGGCTCTCTTCTCCTTATCAGACTCTTGGTCACTCTTGTGCTACGAAAATCTGAGGGCCTGAGCCTCTGAGGAGAAGGTTCTAGAGGGTGCTTACGCCTGATTGGCTAGAGTTTGGACCATAAAACGACAGGGATATGTCAGTAAAGTGATTCTTTTTTCTCAATGCTTTCCTATGTGGCAATGCTATCCTATGGTATTTTCACTTGATATGTTATTTTGAAATATATATAAAGTTTATTTGGATATGTATATGCTCTTATGTGGTTTATGTATGTATATATATATATATACACATGACACTTATTGGTTTTTATATACCGTGGGACTCCCACTTCGACGACGGGGAATATTCAAGCATGTGAATCTATGAAAGACACCAATACTGGAGAACCACAGTTTACAGGTAAGTAACATTTGTTCTTCTACGCAAGCAGGGAACACCATCCGCGATCATTGGGGAATGCACGTTCGATGGCCTGGTCATGCGCCTTTGTTTACGCTTTTAATCCGATCCCACTAATTCCCAGGCTTCTCAGGAAACTCAAAGCGGAGCCCTGCAGAATGATTCTGGTGGCCCCGCCAGTTCTGGTTTACGGAACTTCTCCTGCTCTCCCTGGATCATCTAATTCATCTACGCCCAATTCCATCTCTGTTGACGATGTCCCAGGGCCAAGTGGTACATCCAGATCCGGGTTCGCTTCAATTATCGGCGTGGCTCCTGAGCACAGAGAATTTCAGAATATAGATATTTTGCCAGAGTGCAGAGAGGTGCTGGCTCAAGCCCGGGCACCAAGTACGGACAAGACATATCGCTTATAATGGAAGTGTTTCTGCCTGTGGTGCCGGCAAGAGAACATTCATCCTTACTCGTCTGCTCCTCATCAAATTCTACCATATATTTTTTAGCATTGGCTAAGTCAGGTCTCGCTCATTCTTCTATCAAGGTGCACCTGGCTGCCATTTCTAGATTCAGACGAACTTCCTCTGGACCTTCCCTATGGTCAGCCAGAATCGTAAAACAATTTCTTAAAGGACTTTTTAGAGTTTTTCCACCAGTTAGACCTCCACCTCCTCTGTGGCAGCTTAACTTAGTCCTTACTCAACTCATGAGGCGGGCCTTTTCAACCAATTCATAGGGCGGACCTTAAATTCCTCTCATGAAAGGTGGCCCTCCTTCTCGCCTTAACATCGGCCAGGCGAGTAGGTGAACTGCACGCTCTCACTATTAAGGAGCCGTTCTTACAGTTTTAAAAAGACACTTTGATTCTAAGAACGAATCCAAGATTTATCCCGAAGGTCCCTTCAGACTTTAATTTGAATGAGCCAGTGATTCTCAAATCCTTTTTTCCCCGACCCACTTCTCCAGCGGAGAGGACTCTTCACTCGCTGGATGTTCAAAGATGTCTGAAATTTTTCCTTCAACGTACCAAGGGCTTCAGAAGATCTACACAACTATTTGTTGCTTTCAGTGCCCCTCGCAAGGGCTTCCCTCTTACGAAGCAGGGGATTGCGAGATGGATTGCCAGCGCTATCAAATACTGTCACCAAGTGGCTGGTAAGCCCCTAGAAGGGCGCGTCCGGGCGCACTCTACAAGAGCCATCTCTTCTTCAGCTGCTCTCTTCGATGGAGTGCCGATCAAAGACATTTGCAGGGCAGCGACATGGAGCAGTGCCCATACTTTCACAAAGCATTACGGCTTGGACTCCTCCACGTGGAGTGATGCTGCAGTGGGACAGGCTGTTCTGAGGAACCTCTTTCAATGAATGGTGAGCTTTCCCTTCTAACCCTCCTTCCATTTATTGGTTGTTAGCACATTTTGTAAATCATGATGTTCACTGATTACTTTTTTGATATCTTGTTGCTTTGCTAATTGTATGCATCTCGCGTTTTTTACTGCTAGCTATTCTGATACAAGCAATGGGAATCTATGAAAGTTCCAATACTGGAGTAAGAAAACAAGTTACTTACCTGTAACTTTGGTTCTCCAGTATTGGTAACTTTCATAGATTCCCATACGCCCACCCTCCTCCCCTGGGAAAGCTCAGTCTTCCGCCTATTCTGTTATACTAATACGGCTACGAAAATCTGAGGCTCTCTTAGGAAGGTTCCATGGGGGTGAGGCTATTCTGATTGGTTATTCATTATTTTTGGTCTCTTTTACAAAAAGAGGTGGATATGCTACAAAATGAGATGAGGCCTATGCCTTTTTTTTCTTCTTTTGTACCTATCTCTATGGTATTTTTTATTTACCGGGGACTCCCGTCTCGACGACGGGGAATGATACAAGCATGGGAATCTATGAAAGATACCAATACTGGAGAACCAAAGTTACAGGTAAGTAACTTGTTTTCTTCACACTCATGGCATTGTGGACATTTCAGAAAGCGTTCCTGAATACCTATGCTCCATCCAGGGTTTATCGCCTACTTTGCCAGAGGCTCCTTCTTGAGTGTCACCTGCCAATGACATCACAACTTTCAATAAATCTCTAGTTACAGGAGAGGCAAATCTCAGTATTCTGATGCCTATGCCACAATTTTTTACATAATTAATATTTTGAGATTCTGCATTGGTTGACCTCCAGACCTCTTATGCCTCAGGAACCAGGACTCCTAGAACCTGCAATGCAAATGTTCCTTGCTCTTGCAACTGCAAAGTCCACTCCTGCAAAGTTTCTGAAAAAGGGCAAGCAAGACCTCTTGTTTCTTCAACACTGACCCTCAGCCAAACTCTGCAATTGTGTCTGTAGCCAGGAAACTTCATGCCACAGAGCCTGCATCCGCTGTTCTTCCTGACAAGCAAACATCCTGATTCAATGGGCAGTAAGAAGTGTGTGATCTCTGCAAATGCTATGAAGGATGCTAGGACTATGGTCCTGCTAGTCAGTTACAACAATTTCTTTGGGATTCTCTTCAGGGTTTCATTAGAATGTTGCCTTGAGGAAACAGATATTATCATTAAGAAGTCTTGCACAAAAGGATGCTGGTCTCCAGGCAATTATTGTTGCTGCTGATTCCTATTATCTAACACGTTATGGGTTTTGCCATTATTAAACCATGAGATTTAATTGTTGGCTTTGGTAGACTGGCTAGACTTAGCAACAAACTATTAATTCTTTCCTTGTCAGATGATATTTTATTTGGCACACATGCAGATGATGAGATGAATTGTGTGAATATGGAATGGATACATTGATGCCTGTGGTCCGTGAGAAAAATAAACAAAAACACTATTACAAATCCCTCACCAGGCGTTATTACCTGCATGGGTTCAAACCTTTCAATGTGCAGGCAGCAGTTTCAACCACAAAGGCAAACATTTCCATCACCGTAAATACTCTAAAGGGGGAAGTGGCCATCAAGTTTTGGTGACCACAGGAAACCCAACAGCAAAAGAGTGATTCTTCACTTTTACTTTCAGTCACTATGGTGAGGAAAGCATCATAAACCTTCTGAAATAGTGGCAGAAATTAATTAGAGACGGATGCAGAATACTGTGCTCTACGGCTACATAATGAAGTCACCTCCATAGGGATAGTGTTAACAAGGTTGGATCTTTCTGACACTAATCTAGTTGACTAGCATCTAAGCGGGAACCCCTACAGCACCACAAGTACCTATTTCTTGTAAAAGTAAACAACATACTGATTCCATTGGTAAGAATTAGCCATGACCTTTACCAAACGTTGGGTAGTCGATTTCTCTGCCAAAAAAGAACTGGACGCCTCTTTATGCCTTTACTTTTTATTTCATTTTTCATATTTGGTGGCCATCCCAAGAAAAAGCTGGGTGCGAACATGAACTCCTTCTTTCATCTTCCACCATTTTCAGTATTGTTTCAATCCATTCTTTATATCAATATATCAAAATACACTATAATATATGTAATATGACACTCATTTACATGAAAAGCTCTCAAATCTTTGACTTGTGCTCCACAACGGACTTTTTTTTTGGGGGGGGGGGGGGGGGGGGGGGGAGATAAAGGGATTTAATTTAGCTGCAACATCTCACTGCCGTGAGCTCAAGTATAGGAGTATTTTAATGTGTGTACTGCCCTGTAAATCTCCCACAATCCCCTGAAGTGTTTTCCTGAGTTTTGACCAGATGTTCTAGACTGCCTTTCCAAATAATGACCATGCCATCTCTCGTCAGATGGGACTCACTCCCAGGCACCCCTTCATAGTATGTATCAAGCCTCTTTTACGCAAAACATCTAACACAATTAGAAGGGGGAAGGGAACACACTTCCTTTCATCCCAGCACAGTTCACTCAATTGCATTCTGGTAAATGCAGAACGCTTACTTCAAAGTTTCTGTAGTTCTTCACCCAAGTTAGTGCAGGTAGTGCTTTTAACTTTGAACACGTGTTTCTGAATTTAGCCCTCATCAGTACAGAGCAGAAGTGGTAAAGAGCAGAGAAAAGTCACATGGGGTGCTGAAATGATGCTCATAGCTTCACAGGTCTGTTTAAAATGCCTCCTTGAGCCAGCAAGCTGATGAGCTTTTTTAGACGCACCTGTGTGCCTGTGAGTGGTACTGAGACCTGTGAAGACTTAGGCAGCATTTCCAGTAACCCCAGATGAAATAGGTTTTGACCTCTCCTGATGAAGGATGAAATCAGAAATACATGTCTAGAGATGTACAGCACTATCTGCATCAGCTTTGGTTAAAAACTACAGTTAATACTGAAGTAGGCGCTAATTGTGTACTGTATTCACCATAATGCAAAGAGGCGAACTGTGCTGAGATGTGAGGCAGTGTGCTCCCAACCCCCCTTCTATCTAACACAATTATGTGCACAACACAAATCCATTTTTGTTTATAATCTTTATTTTTGTTTGTTTTCTTTTATGTAACCCATTGCTCATGAGACATGGTCCACTTTTCGCCCCGGTTCAAATGTAAAGCTCTTTTTTTATATAGGACTTTTGCAGCAAAAACATACAGCGTCAGGCAGAATGAAATTAACATATGCTTTCATGAGTTAATTTTGTTCTGCTTGATTATTAGTTGTTAGGTTTTTTCACAGCAGGAAAAATCTAGTATGGAAGAAGAAGAATCGGTTAAACCAACTGGAAAATGACATGAGACCTTTTTTTCTGACAAAATGTTTCCTCTTCCTTATCCTACTACCCCACCTCCCTCCCTCATCTCCCACCCTACAGAGAGCTTGCAGCATACAATTACCACCTGCTCAAAGCCGGTGATAAATGTTTACCTTAAGCTCCACGAAATTGAGAAGAGAATTCTGTGCGGTTTGAAGGCCTGAGAACCCAGCTCCACATCTACCCAGCCCATGTAATTTCCCATTCTATGGAGTTTAACTAATACAAGCCAGATTTACTGCACAGTTTTAATAAATTTGCACACAAATTTACCATGAAGTATATCAGCCCCAGTAGTGCACAATTCGTAATTGGGGCCTTGGTATCTAGATTGAAGCAGTTTTCAGTCTCACAATAACTCTACCCAACATGTCTTCCACATCTACCTTGATGCTATGGATCTCGTTGATACTATTAATTTCACCGGTCAGTAGATAGCCAATTTCTCCAATATTATGCCTCATTTTGAATCAACATAAATTAAATTGTTAACTAATTTAGTACATTCTAGCCCAATTCCCCAACTATTGTCAGCTAAGCATCCTATTTTAGAGTTCTCCTTGCATGAATCTTCATCAGTAGTCACACCTACAGAAAATCAGGATGTCTACCTCCTCAGATAGTAAATGTTGTAACTTATAGAATTTAAATACTTTGCTGTCTGCAGCAAACGGTTACAGATGTTCACAAAGTGTAATTCAAGACCCTTTTTTCCATGAAACGATGAACCATCTACTTCAAATTGATCATTCAAATCTTTAGACTCCAGGTCATGATATAAGGCAGCTCCCTCGTCCTTTAGCATTTTGAGGTTGAAGTTGATATTAAAATATGTTGCATAACTCACTTAACAATTTTAAAACCTCATCCGACGTCTTCTGAAAACAACTGTCCATTATAGTCTCCAGTTAGGAATATTTAATCCAAACGGAATTTATCTGGTAAGATTTCTCTCTACAACCAGAACTTTCTTTAGCAGGGGGTTATTAAGCCTGATAAATATTATCATGTTTGTTAGCTGACTCAGTTGCTTTCCCAAGACCACTGTTCGCCTCTGGTGTATTATCATCAAATCTATTAAATAAATATTTTGATCAGAATAATCCTTTGCTGTCTCCTTTGTTGCTTTGTAGTGAAGTATGAAATAGTGCAGACAAGCTGGCTTTATTTTAAATCCATTTGAAAAAAAAATGTGGTCAAACCTGCCCTATAAATTGGACTGCACTCTATCATTTATACAGCACTCCATACCTCTAATGGGGTCGCAAAGTGTTCCTATGTGCATTGGATTTCTAGGTCCCCAACAGCTAAACAGTATTGTTTTTAGTATGACCTTTATGGAAAATGTCAAGTATGGTGCATAAGGGTTGGAAACGAGCTTTTTACATGGTGTGCTGCTGCGCTTAGGTATGAAATGTTGCGGAGAGTGAGAATAAATACAGTGTTGCAATCAGATACTTAACATCTCTAGGAAGGGCTGAATTATACCAAATGGACCTCTTTTGATGTGGATCAGTGATACCACATGTAATATAATATACTGGTCTACCCAAGAGTGAGAGACAACAGCTCTACAGGCAAAGTTACACAACCAGAGAAAGTGTATGGTGTACACCCGAAGTGGCATAAACCCCAGTTCTAGGCATGAAGAAACAAGAGAATGATATATGCAGTTCACCAATGAGTGACATAAGCCTTAGTGCTGACAGCATAGTTAATTAATCAGAGAATGCTATGTAGGGTTCACCCAGAAGACACATAAGCTCTAGTCCTGCCAGCACAGTTAGGCAATACCCACCCAACAGTGATATAAGCCAAAATTCCTGCACCACTGTTAAGCAACTAGAGAATGCTATATTGAGACCAACCGCTAATAACTAGAAAAGCAAGGCCAGACGAGACAGGTAAGGAGCACCGATGCTCTCGGCACGGCTCTGTAGAGCCAGGTTCGACTTCCCCTGTTTCTGAGATCCAGAGCAGCCCCTGCTCAAATAAAGGAATTTTTCTCGTATTTGAGAGGGGCCGACCCCTCTGGTGGGCCTTCAGGTCCCACGGGGTTGGAAGGGGCCCATCGGCTTAGACGCAGTCGAGTTGTGCCATTGTGCCGGTGTGGTCTCAGATCCAATTCCGGATCGTGTTGATGCTGGTCGTGCCAACACGACCACCCACAGTCGGTGCATTCGGCGATGCCGGCGCCCACAGGCAATGCGAGACCTATTCTTATACCTGACGTCTTGGAGTCGGATAGGCGTTGCTCAATGTCAACTCAGGCACCAATATAGCCCAGAGGTTCCACGTTGTTGCATGTGCATTTTGAGGAAATTTCAGACATGGGTGAGAAGTGGGATGGGTCTATGGACCCTTTAGAACAACAAATAGACCAGATGGACTGGTATGAGAGTATTGGGGAAGCCAGTGGACTGGACACATCCCCTGATACTGGCATGTTCTCTCCACCGACTGGCTACAGAGGAGGGGGCTTCTTATACCATGGTGGTAAGGAGGGCGGCAGAGGTCCTTGGACTGGAGCTACCCTCTATCTAGGTCAGTACTAACCTCTTGACTGAAGTGCTTCAGCCTGGGGCTTCTACATCCGAACCCCTTTTGCCCTTTAATAAAGCACTGACAGATGTCCTTCTGGCCTCATGGTCCAAGCCTAGCACAGGGGCTCCTGTGAACAAGACAATTGCACACTCCATCGCCCTGCTCCGGGCGACCCAGGGTTCCTCAACCAACAGACACCCATGAAAGCTTGGTGGTTCAGACTTTGATGTCCCATGGCGCGTTCCTTTCTGCCCCTTTAGATAGGGAATCCAAGAGGCTGGATACACTTGGGAAGAAAATGTTTTCTTATGCCAGCCTGGCATTGCGGTCGGTGAATACCGCATGGTTATGGGTCCGTTTCTCCCATACCCTTTGGGAGACGGTTGCGCCAGTGCTGCCACAAGTTCCGGAGGAGGCCCGGGCCGTACTCTCCCAGGCGATGCAGGATGGGAGAGATGCAGCAAAATTCACCCTTAGGTGTTGCCTAGACACGACTGACTCACTGGGCACAGCTGTTTCATCGATGGATGCCTTAAGGAGCCACGCCTGGCTCAGAACATTTGGCTTCTCAAGTGATGTCCAGGCGAATCGCAATGAAATGCTCTTTGACGGTGTTTGTCTTCAAGAAAGCAGACTCGGCATTGGAGTGCTTCAAGTATTCCCGTGCTATGGCCAGATCCTTGGGCCTCCCAGATACACCTTGTGGCAAGTCTAGCTTTCGCACCTTTTGCGGGTATGGAAGGTGTTTTCAGCCACGTCAGCTGTATCCCAGCCACCGTCCTGTGCAGACTTTCCAACTTGTGTGAGGATGCAGAGGCGGTTCATTCCAACCTTGGAATGGTAGCTAGAAATAGTCTGCCACGCAGCCCTCAACAACTCCAGCCTTCAAGCACTCCTAGTTTAAGTCTGCAAGACCATTCCACCCCAGTTGGGAGGGAGAATTCATTACCATCTCTTCCACACGATGTGCATAACATCGGACAAATGGGTCTTGAAGATAATTCAGGATGGCTATTCTCTGCCTTTTCTTTCTTTCCCGCCACCTATACCCCCAATTCAGGAATGGCTGGCAGAGGATCATATAGCTTTACTCCAAGAGGAAGTTACAGCTCTCCTGGCCAAGGGAGCTATAGAGAGGGTTCCGATTTCAAAAGTAGGCATTGGTTGTTATTCCCGCTATTTTCTGATTCTGAAAAAGAGCACAGGGTTGCGACTCATTTTAGATCTTTAGACCATCAATCTCTTCCACAAAAAGGAGACGTTCAAGATGCTCACGTTGGCTCAGATCTTTTCTGCCCTAGACCAAGGAAACTGGCTGGTAGAGTTGACTTACATGATGCATATTTTCACATTCCCATCTGGCCTGCCCATAGATGTTACCAGCGGTTCAAGGAAGGCCACGAGCACTTTCAGTTTACCATGCTACCTTTTGGTCTTACCAGTGCCCTTTGGGTGTTCACCAAGGTGATGACTGTGGTCGCAGCGCATCTTCGCAGGTTAGGGTTTCAATCTTCCCCTACCTCAACGACTGGCTGTTGAAGGTGCCTTCACCCCAGGCTGTCGTCTCTCACCTCCAGACTATGGCGGACCTCCTGCATTCACTGGGGTTCTCTATAAACGTGCTGAGGTCACACCTGACCCCTTCTTAGATGCTCCCTTTCATCGGAGCTGTTCTGGACTTGGTGCAGTTTCAGGTTTTTCCTCCCGAACAGCGAGTCCATGATACTCAGGTTATGCTACCAATATTTCAGCCTCGATCCTGGATTTCGGTGAGACTGACTCTGAGGCTGCTGGGCCTCATGGCCTCCTGCATCCTGTTGGTAAATCACACCAGATAGTGCATGTGGGCTCTGTACTGGGACCAGAAGTTCCAGTGGGCGTAGCTTCAGGGTAATCTCTCAGATATGGGCAGATCACGGAAGGAACTGCAAAAGACCTGCAGTGGTGGTTGACGAACCGCAATTGGGTCAGAGGCAGACCCCTCACCCTTCCACAACCAGATCTCACAGTAGTGACAGATGCGTAACTCCTGGGATGAGGCGGCCATCTGGGAGAGGTGGAGATCAGGGGACACTAATGTCCGGCGGAGTTGGGGCTCCACATCAATTTGTTGGAACTTCGGGCGATCCAGTAGGCATTGAAATAATTTCTTCCCTCTGTTAAGGGGAAGTTAGTGCAGGTGTTTACAGACAACCCCACCGGCATGTGGTACTGCAACATGCAGGGGGGGTGAGGTCATGGACTCTGTCAAGAGGCCCTGCCCCTCTGAACATGGCTGGAACAACAGTCATAACCCTGGTGGTTCAACACCTGCCAAGTTCTCTGAATGCCAAGGCAGACAAACTCAGCCACCAATGCCTAGTGTATTACGAATGGCATCTCCAGTCAGAGGTGGAGCAAGGTATCTTTCAGCAGTGGGTAGAGCCCTGGTTAGATCTGTTCGCCTCCAAAGAGAACACGCAATGTCAGCAGTTTTGTGCGCTGGAGTTTCAAAGGCGGCTATTGCTTGGCGGGGCTTTTCATCGTGAGTGGAGCTCAGGCCCCCTGTACACCTTTCTGCCCATACCACTTCTGCCCAGAGTTCTGAAGAAGATTAAGTACGACTGGGCCCAAGTGATTCTTGTGGCTCCGGACTGGGCATGGCGAGTTTGGTATCCAGAGCTTCTTCGAATGAGCATTGAAGGCTGCCCCTTCGGTAGTATCTTCTGTCGCAGCAGCAGGGGAGGGTCCTCCACCCGAACCTGTCAACTCTCCGCCTCCATGAGTGGAGATTGAGCAGTGACAGTTGATAGCTTTCGACCTTCCTCCCGAAGTAGGTAGTGGTATTTTGGCGGCCAAGCGGCCCTCCACTAGGACGGTATACGCCTGCTGTTGGCAACATTAAAAAAAATATTATGCAGGGGGGCATGGCCAGGCGCAGACAAAGATGGCCGAACAGTGATGGAGCTCCTGTGAGCCAGCAGCCCGCGACACACCATCCACCTCATCATCCAGATCCAAGACAAACCGGAGGCAAGCCCACACAAAGGAGACACACAGCGGTCCAGAGCGATCCGATTCCAGGCCTCCTAGCCACGATATAGGCACCCGATAGGGATCGACGCGGCAGGCCCAAGCCTGCCGCAGTGGCCTCCATTGGGGCTAGCCCACCGCATGGGTGGATCCTCAAAGACCCTGAAACATCGGCGATGCTAGGAAGGTAAGTGTGCCCGCCGCACTGTCTGAGAACTTCAGTGCCGTCAGACGGGAGAGGTCACAAGCCGGCACACGTGACCCCAGGGACGATACAACTCTTGTCTCCCCGGCTGCAGGAGGGCAAGCAGCCACCAGGAGTGAACACGATAGGCCGCAGAGACGGGGCCTACTCGGCGGTAACATGTTGCTGCAAGCCGCCAAGCTCCGACATGAGTCCCTTGGGCAGCGCGCAGCAGATAGGCGGGGCTGCCCAGTCAAGAGGAAGATGAAGCCCAAACCAGCTCAGCAGGCATCGAAAATAGGACGGCACCAAACTGCAGCGGCCCCCCTTGGGGGGAAAGAACAGTGGATACAGGGCCAGGAGAAGCTGGGCCAAAAGGGAGTGCTGATACGTCAGGGAGGCAGCAATAACTCCGTTAAACCCCCCCCCTCCCGACTCAGCCACCATGACCACCCAGGGTGGGTGAGGCAGAGGTGTGGCAGATAGCTAGGAACTGCGAAGCTGTAAATCTCAGGAGGCTGGGAGAGGCAATCAGTGTGACGGCAGTACGCAGACACACCTGTCCCCACGACCGCCCTCTTTGATGAGCTGAACCCAGATTGGGACGGCAACCAACAGACCCCCCCCCCCCCCCGAGACCTACTGGGGTGAAAGCCAAGGGCCTCCCCCCCAGTATCCTCAGCTGCCCTGGCGTCAACGGAAAGGCTTGGGCGCACATTGGACAGACAGGAGCCCACTCTTGCACCCTGATACCAGACAGAGGAGACACAGGGAGTGGCAACGACGTGTGTGGAAAACATGTAATATTTTACTTGGCATAAGCGACAGTCATTTTGGCTGTGGTGTCCATTTAAGTTTCCTTCGTAATTCTCTCGTCTTTTCACTCTGCTTGTGCTATCTATTTTAGTTGACTTCCTGACTCAGCTAAAAGCAATTTACTTGCTGAGGGTTTGTAGCTGCTAGAGCACCTGGTCTCAGATGTTAACTGTCAACCATTTACTGCTGCCATAAGCACTCCTGCTCCCCCTCACGCTTTGCTGACCAAGTGGTTATTCATCTGCCCTTGTTTGCTGATAACTATTTCTAAAAACGTGTTCTTCCTATTTCTGTTCACATGCTTACTCTGCAGAAAACCTGTATAAAAGACCTGTGTTCTGTGACTTCAGTGTACCACCTAAGGCAGCACTTGAGAGTGCTGTGTGGATGTGGTCCCACTCATGAGTGATTAATAAACTTGTTATTTATTTCCAACTCCAGTGCTGATCTCTATTTTTGTTGGTCTTTGAACCCGTGGACGAAAGGGTGACCCTGCATCAGTGTACCCCTAAAAAGGTACATTTCCACAGTTGGCGCCCGACTCGTGGGGCCCCATTGGCGACGCGGCCGTCCAAAGGAGTGGTCTTAACGGAAGATCGAAATCTTGCTGAGGAAGCACACTGCACGAGGAGACCTTTGTCTTTGCAGGCTGACGTGACTTTTCCAGTTTTCCTGATTTGACCCTCCAGGTGGTGGCCGGTCTCAACTGGGATTTTCTTTGGCGCAATTTTGAGGTGACCATTAGGTCGACCGGAGATCAGCAGGTGGGAGTTGAAGTCTTCTGTTGGTAAGGTTGCTAAAGTGGCACTCTTGATTTGTTAAACCTGGGCTTTTTGTTTGAATTTGTTATTCAATCTTTGCAGATTTTTCTCCTTTTTAAATATTTTGAAGTAGTAATATTTTACACAAATTGGTAAATCATGCCTGCTCTCAGCACACTCCGTAGGTGGTGTTGCTGCTCTGGTGGTACCAAAGTAAACTTGAAAAAAAAAAGTCACCTAATAGAGACATATATGTCAAATATGGTATTTCTTCCATAATGTACTGTCCACTGTGGAACAAATACACACGAAAAAAGATTTTGATCTGCAATGGCCAGTGAATGGGTCATTCGATTCTAAAAAGGTTCAATATGTAGAGCAGTGTTTATTTAAAAGAAAAAGTAGACAGGATATGTTTGATTGTGTGCGTATGTGGGAGAAAGAAGTACGAGAGAGAGTGAAGAGAGCAGAAGTTATAGCAGAAAAAGTACAACGTAAAACGATATATTAAAAAGCGCTAGAATTAAAAAATAAAGAAAAGAAGGAAAAAATAGAAAAAAGAAGGTAGGGAACGTCGATTAGAGGTAAATGGCCAGTACCCTATTAGGCGCCCTATTTATCCCATACTTAATAAACCTCAGGTTGACTGCATCCTATTAGAACGCCCCCCACCGGCGTATAAATTTCCCCCTCCAAATGCCCCTGTTAAGGTTTCTGCCGACGAACATTTGTCGTCAGACGATAAAAAACAAGATAAACAAGATGGGCGACAGACTCGCTCTACTTTGACTAGAGCAGAAAAGATCAATTAAAAATCGCTGCTAGGGAGGAGGCCAGTCGGTCTCACGCTGCATCGCTCATTGTAACTATGGTTCAACAGTGGCAAAATATGGAGCAATTTTATTTTGTAGAAAAATTTGTTTGGGAGGTAATATTTGATTATAGACACATTTCTCAGGAATTAGAGCCAAAGGGATATTTTATATATAATTGGGTTTACACTCCTTGGAGTAGAGCTGACGTGATGGCTCTTAAAGCTGCTTTGCCTGACCTCTGGAAAAATCCTGCCGCCTTCTATGAGGAGGTGGAAGGAGCCATTAGCTCCTGCACTATGACCTTGCCAGATATTGATATGTTCTTTGGGCCTATTTTGCCTCCTGATATGTGGAGAACGATATGTGAAATAGATGACAATGTAGCATATGGTGATACCTGGGAACATTTAGAACAAATAGATGCGGAAAGGGAGCCTGTGCAGAAACCTCAGAAGGAGATATTATATTTTCCTAAAGCTATTGCGACTAAGTTAAAGACTCTCATACCTCCTGAGAAAATAGATTGGACTACGTTAGCGTCCTGTAAACAGAAAAAGGGTGAGTTAGTTTCTGATTTCTTTTCAAGGTTTGAGGAAACATTCCATGATTTTAGTGGTCAGTCATTGGCCGATGATACTGTCAGTATTTGTTTGTCAATAAAATTGTCGCTAACATGTTACTGGAAATAGCTAGTCGCTTAAAGTCCAGCAAGAGTTCTTGGACCCCGTCTTCTCCAGTTTCCCTTTTGACTATGGCCCAATATTATGAGCGACAGGAACAGGAAGCGAAAGGCAGGGAGGATAAAGCCTTAAAGACAAAAGTTATGTTGGCTCAAGTATATGGTCCACCATTTAAGGGGAGGTGGAAGAGGCGGACGTGCAATGTATACACCTGGGGTGCCCACTCTCCCTTGAGCAAATATGTCCCCTGATCAGTGTGCTTATTGTAAAGAGACTGGGCATTGGCGTTCTGAGTGCCCTCTTTTGCAAGGTCAGCAGTATCAGCGGGGAAGGGGAAGTATGAGAGGACGCCCAGGGAATTCAGGAAACGGGAGGTACAGGAGCTCGCTCCAGATTTGAAGCAGGTGAACAAGGACCAAATTACTTTAATACTTTTGATGGATGAAATCAATATCAAATGTCTGATTATTCTGCTGATGCCCTTGCGGATTCCAATTATGCATAGAGATGCCTAGGATAGGGTAACGAACCGGTTGAGGTGCCAGTAGATCAAATGGATCCTTATATTGACGCAAACATCTTCGGGATCGGTTTCTGGCTGATAAAGGGGCTACCTGTCGAGCTCTGTCTAAAAAATTGGTTCCTAGGGCTCCCCTGTCCGGCACAATGATAACATCGATAGGATTCGATGGGACACCTACACCTAGCCCGATTTCACAGCCACTTGAATTTGGACTTGACAAATTCACTGCAGCATGTTCACTTTTGCTTTCCCCTAACACGCCGGACAACATTGTGGGTATTGATTTGCTTAAATATTTTTGTGCTACAAAACGTTGTTCTCCGGAAGGTGTGCATGTTATTTTAAATAACAATTATCCAATGGTTGAGAGATCCTGTCTTATCAATGAGGATGCCGCTCTGGCGTCCTCGCCTAGTGTGAAGAAGGAACACTGTTATTGTTATCATTTCTTGCCTCCCATCATAACAAAGTCTCATGAAAGAAATTGCAATATTGTAGACAGCAGGTTACCTATTTAGGTCACCTCCTATCTAAGGAGGGACGTGCACTTACACCAGATCGCATTCAGACCATTTTAGATACTCCTGTACCCCGCACTCAGAAGGATGTTCGTGCACTGATTGACCTCACTTCTTTTTGTAGGCAGTTTTTTCACACATTATTAAACCTTTGTTGGCCCTTTTGACTAAAGACACTCCGATGCCCCTCACATGGACTGCTGAGTGCCAGAGCGCCTTCCAACAGTTACGCCAAGCCCTTTGTTCTGCACCAGTATTAGGTACCCTAGACATGTTGATGAGTGACTATTTGTCCAAGTTAACTGACAGCTTGTCTTCTATTTATCAGCAGGTGCGGGAAGCTCTTCCTTTGTGAGCCCTGCTGTGTTGACAGATCATCGCAACATTTTGGTCACCGAGAGTGGACGAGCTGTGTCACCTGAAAGACCTGAGGAAGTCTTCCCCGACCACATCTAGATATCTGCTTCGATCCAGGAAGAAAGACATTTCATCGCAGAAAGAGACTGTTTGAGTCACTGTGCTGGGTGGTTAAAGACTGACTACAAAGGGGGGTAGCCTTTTAGTGACTACTCGTCTCAGTGTTAGTGAAGAAACCAACGCCTGCTCAGGACCTTAGGTCATCATCTATTTTGTTGTTTACGGATGAAAATGAGCTCGCCTAAGAAGAAGAAGATCGCTGCAACAGTGTGCAACGGCTGTACAATCTGCATCCTTGGTCTGACTTTGACTGCTGCCATCATCGCTACTGTAATGTGGGTAGTGGAGGAAGTAATGCCTGGAGCCTCTTTACCTAACATTACTGTTACATCACTTGCAGCAAAAGAGCACCATCATTTTGATTTGCCACAACATGAACAGGGATACCGACAAAATGTGAGAAACAATTCATTTCTTCAAATGTTGCATCAGACACACCAGCTAAGCAATGCTATTAACTGTTGGGTTTGTGGCAAGATTCCTCCTCATCAGAACATAAAAAGAATCTTGTTGTCACCGCTGCCATTCTCTCACAATGGCTCATGCCCAGCTTGGTTCAAACTTCTATATGCCTCTAATGAACAAAGTCTGTTACCCTAACGAAGATGGGGACCCATAAGCAAAATGGACTGCTTTAGAAATGGAAGAATATAGTAAAGGAAGTGCAGCAACAAACTATGTGTATCCAAATTCTAGGTCGGTTAAAGGAAATGGACCCCTTGTTTTCTCTGTTGCCATGACCACTGGCCCCCTTTGTGTACAAAGTACAGGCGATGTGCCAGTGGGCCACAGTAACTGTACTACAGTGTTGCAGATGTCTACGAGAGGCCGAGGCAGCTTGCTTACATCATGTCACACTTATTTTGTTTGTGGAACTAAGGCATACTACTTCCTACCTCCAGGCTGGTCTGGTACCCGTTACATAGCCTTCCTTCTACCACCTGTGTTTTTAGCTCCCCCAACCTACCATCAAGATTTGCAATTGTTTTCGATCACTATGCTGGTAGTAGGGGAAAACTTGCAATCGATGTCTCTGTAGTCGACCAGACAGAAACCACATGGAAACAATATAGACTGGAGCATGGTGTATCATCGGATCCAGCTGTTGTGTTTTCACACCGGACAATTTACCTTCTGTATATGTGGTCATCTCCAAACTACACTAAATAGCTACTGAGATACATCAAGACTCAGGAACATGGACTTGGGCTGGATGGTTCTGGAACATATTTTCTGTATGGGGCTTAAAAATATTATCGGCCTTGTTCATAATTATTGCAATTCTCTTCTCTTGTTGTTTATGTATCCAATGCGGGCCGATGCTTTGTTCCCTCTGTATTTCCACTTGTACTACTTGTCTACCATCTAAAACGAATGTCCAAAATGTAAATGCCCGTTTAGCAATAGACTGAGAAGTCAGGGATATGATGCTGATTGATATACATGATATTTATCGTACCCCTTTTCAAGCATAAGAAAATGTCCTAGCTTATGCCAAAAGGGCCTTCTGTGGAAAGCGTGTAATATTTTACTTGGCATGAATGACAGTCATTTTGGCTGTGGTGTCCATTTAAGTTTTCTTTGTAATTCTCTCGTCTTTTCACTCTGCTTGTGCTATCTATTTTAGTTGACTTCCTGACTCAAAGTACGTGCTGAGGGTTTGTAGCTGACAGAGCACCTGGTCTCAGATGTTAACTGTCAGCCATTTACTGCTGTCATAATCACTCCTGCTCCCCCTCTCACTTTGCTGACCAAGTGGTTATTCATCTGCCCTTGTTTGCTGATAACTATTTCTAAAAACGTGTTCTTCCTATTTCTGTTCACATGCTTACACTGCAGAAAACCTGTATAAAAGACCTGTGTTCTGTGACTTCAGTGTAGTACCTCAGGCAGCACTTGAGAGTGCTGTGTGGATGTGGTCCCACTCATGAGTAATTAATAAACTCGTCCTAACTTTAGGACTCCTAAATGCCTCCTGTGAATACCGAAAGTCTTAAAGTTAAGATTTTTCTCAGTTTACGAGTAGTAAAGTTAGGACTCCTAACTTTAGGACTCCTAAATGCCTTCTGTGAATACCGAAAGTCTTAAAGTTAGGATTTTTCTCAGTTTAGGAGTAGTAAAGTTTGGAGTCCTAACTTTACTACTCCTAAACTAAGAAAAATTCTAACTTTAAGACTTTCTGAATTCACAGAAGGCATTTAGGAGTCCTAAAGTTAGGACTCCTAACTTCTGTGGATACCGAAATGAGTAAGTGCCTTTGGTGAATACCAAAATGGTAGTAAGTGTAGGATTTTGTCTTAAGGTTAGTTCTGTGAATCGGGCCCACAGTGCTTCAGAAGAGGGCGCATGCTGGGGGGGTGGGGATGCTCCCGCACAGCCACCGACCAATCCGCGCTGAGACAGGCACAACACACGCCACCTCAGGTGATGGGAGTGAATAAACAAAATACACTCAAAATCATATCCTGGAATGTCAATGGCTTCGGGTCCAAGATAAAGTGCACATAGGTACTTCACTACATTAAAAGACCCAAAACTGACCTAGTCCTCCAGCAGGAAACTCACATGCAGGGACACTATTACAAGGCCCTGGATAGATGCGGCTACACCCTAGTATCACACACAGGGTATACCTCAAGGTCACGGGGAGTAGGGGTCCTCCTACGATAGGCTACGGTGTGTACCCCAGGCAAAATCTGGAGGGATCCGCTAGGCAGATTTGTACTCCAGACGGGGAAATGGGAATGGCAAATTCTAAATCTGGGTTCAGTATACACCCCACCCGGATTGCAGGGAGATACCCTATCCGCCCTCGGTGCTCTGCTCCTCGACCTGCCGATGAGGTCATTGATCATAGGAGGAGACATGAACAATGTCATCTCCCTGTCGAAAGATAGATGGCCTGGAAAAGAAGATTCAAAGAGAGGAACTCCCCTTAGTTTAGTTTAGTTTATAAATTTATAATGCGCAACAGCTACCCAAAAAGGGTTTCCCGTCGCAGAAGCAGGTCAAGGCGTGATAGACAGAAAGCATCCTATTTATCGAACAGCCAGGTTTTTAGCGACTTGCGGAACTTGATATAGTTTGTCTCATTACGAAAAGCAGTGGGAAGAGAATTCCAAAGTGAGGGGCCTAGGTGTGATAAGGATTTGCCGCCCATCCGGGCTAATTTGAATTTAGGGACAACAAACCTTCCTTGGGTGGCTGCTCGAAGATTGCGAGAAGGAAGGTATGGCTTGGCCAGGGCCAGCAGGTAGCTGGGAGCATTGCGGGATTTAATTTTGTGCATATAGTTGAGTGCCTTGAATTTTATTCGACTCTCAATTTTCAGCCAATGTAATTTGCGTCGATACGTCGAGATGAGGATGGTCTTAGGGACTCCACATAGAAGTCTAACTGCGGCATTTTGGGCCAGCTGTAGTCTGTGAATTACCGATTTATTTGATCCCACATAGAGCACATTGCCATAGTCAAGCCTTGATGTAATTAAGGCTTGACTAAGAATGTGACTACGGTTTTTCTAGTCGCTTCTGGTAGCATCCAACAAATTTTCCGCAGCCATTTAATGATGGTAAAGCAGGTTGCTGCAACTTTGACTGATTGGGGAAGCATACTAAGTGCATCGTCAATTATGATGCCTAAGTTACGGACTTGTGGTGAGGGGGATGGGAGATCACCCATTTTGCACGGCCAATGTTGCTGGTTCCAAAGGTCGACTCTCAATTTTCAGCCAATGTAATTTGCGTCGATACGTCGAGATGAGGATGGTCTTAGGGACTCCACATAGAAGTCTAACTGCGGCATTTTGGGCCAGCTGTAGTCTGTGAATTACCGATTTATTTGATCCCACATAGAGCACATTGCCATAGTCAAGCCTTGATGTAATTAAGGCTTGACTAAGAATGTGACTACGGTTTTTCTAGTCGCTTCTGGTAGCATCCAACAAATTTTCCGCAGCCATTTAATGATGGTAAAGCAGGTTGCTGCAACTTTGACTGATTGGGGAAGCATACTAAGTGCATCGTCAATTATGATGCCTAAGTTACGGACTTGTGGTGAGGGGGATGGGAGATCACCCATTTTGCACGGCCAATGTTGCTGGTTCCAAAGGTCTTTCTGTTTTCCCAACACCAGTACCTCCGTTTTCTCGCCGTTTAATTTCAAAAAATTCGTTTGCATCCATGATGCTATATTGTTTAGGCCAGTTTTTAGAGTGGAAGGGGTAGTTGTGTTATGTGAAGATAGGGAAAAAATAATTTGAGAAACATCGGCATAGGAAAACATGGATAAGCCGGATTTCTCTGCCATCTCAGCCAGTGGTCTTACATAAAGATTAAATACTAAAGGGCTGAGGATGGATCCCTGAGGCACCCCATGGGCAAAAGAATGGACTTCAGAGCAGGCAATTTGGGAGAAAACTTGGAAGGTACGGTTGGAGAGGAAGGCAGTGAACCAATTTAGGGCAGCCCCTCCAATACCCTGTGTTTTGAGTGTATTTATAAGCACCGTGTGGGATACTGTGTCAAAAGCGGCGCTCAAATCCAAAAGAATGAGCGCCACTGTATCTCCGTTGTCTAGATGGTGACGAATGCCTTCCATAACCCCGAATAGGGTGGTTTCAGTTGAAAATCCTGCTCTGAAGCCTGATTGAGCGGAATGGAGAAGGTGGTGTGTTGTGGCATACTGAGTTAAGTGACCGTGAATGTGTTTTTCTAAAATTTTAGACAACACGGGGAGCAGTGATATAGGACGGTAGTTGCTGGACAACTCTGGGTCCGCATTCGCCTTTTTAAGAAGGGGATGTATCATCGCATGTTTCCATGTCGAAGGGATCTTGGATTCCTCTATTGAGGCATTTAGAAGATGGGTTATCACAGATAGTGCCGAGGTGTTTAATTGTTTTAGTATGGATACGGGTAATGGGTCTTTTGGAGATCCAGATTTGATGTTCTTTAAAAGTGTAGTTACATTATCTGTTGTAAGTAGAGGCCATGCCCTAAGAGAAAGATCTGAGTCATAGAGTTTTTCAGTTTGGTTAGGGGAAGAATGTGCCACACCAAGAGGGTGTTGTGATCGATGGGTTATGGTGGAATGTGCTGTCTGTTCCGATACAATATCTTGATATATTTTGTCAACTTTGTGAATAAAGTAAGAAGCTAACTCCTCACATTTAAACTGGGTCAGTGCAGGAGGCTGCATTATGGTTTTAGATCCGGCTAATTCTTTTACCGTCTTAAAAAGGGTTTTCGAGCAATTTGCCGCTTTGGAAATGGTTTCAGTAACAAAGTTTGCTCGTGCCTGTTTACAAAGTTTGTGGTATTTGTTTAAAGCAATTTTATAGAACAGTTTGGACGCAGAAGCGTAATCCGTTCTCCATTTTCTTTCTAGGATCTTACACTTAGTTTTTTCAATTTTAAGTGACTCATCGTACCATGGCGCAGGGGAACGATGGCTATTAGTTTTTTGATTGGTCAGAGGTAAACAGGTATCTATGGCATCTGTGAGCCAACTGTGCACTGAGGCTGAGAGATGATCGACATTTTGCTCATATGATGGTTTTTGGGCATCTAAAAGATCATTGAGACTATCCATATCTAGTTTTTTCCAATTTCTTTTCAGTGCCCCCAGTGAGCTGGTAGTGGCGCCTTTGTTTATTGGCAATGTAAGGACAAATTTGATCAAATAATGGTCTGACCAACTAGTTGGAAGGGCCGATGAGCAGGAAATCGCTGTTAGGTTAGAAAAGATAGAATCCAAAAAATGCCCAGCAGCATGTGTCGGACCTGAGTTTAATAAGTGGAGATTCAGGGAGGCCATGTCAGAAATGAAATTGGAGCTATTTTTGCAAGTTGTGTTTTCTAGATGTAAGTTTATATCTCCTAGAAGGGTGAAGTTAGCTGGTTTTATAGCATATAGGGCTATAAATTCAGCGAAAGTTGAAGACCAGGCTGAGGAGGAATCTGATGGACGATAAACAAGTGTGCCCGAAAACATAAAATTGGGAGAAAGAGTTAGCTTAAAAAGGGCAGCTTCACAATTAAGGATGCAAAGATGTTCAAAGTCGCATTTGAATATATTCTTAAAAATAATCGCTATCCCTCCACCTGTTTTTAAATTGCGATCCTTTCTTACTATGGCATAATTTGTGGGTAACGCTGCTGCTATGTCAGGGCCTGAGCTCTCATGGAGCCAGGTCTCTGTAAGGAAAACTGCGTCGGGTTGGTCATTAAATAATAAATCAAAGATGTCCAATTTGTGTTTGGGCAGCGAGCGACAATTAATACTGATAAAGGTGAAGGATTTATTATATAGAGTTTGTGGATTTGGGTCGAAAGATGAATTAAGAATTCTGGCTCCTAAATTGGGAGTAAAACTAAAACCGCAATTAGCACATGCTTTGAACTCTACAATGGAGTGGGCTCTAGTACAATTAGGCATCCACGGTATCTGAAGAGCCTTCAATTTTTCAACGGGGTATTTACAATTACGGGCATGTGACTTGGTTGCCGGATTTAAGTTGTGTGACATTTCTACCTGCTCAATAGCGGGGCCAGGGAGTCTGGCCCTTGACACGGTCCAGGCGCGGATGGGTGCAGACGGGCTTGCGTTTGGCGTGCCGCAGGCGCGTCCGCTGCGCTCCCACGTTGTAGCATGCATTTGTGCCTGAGCCCCGCCTCTGACTCCTCCCCCTCTCGGCCGATTGGCTAAGGCCTAGGGGTGGTGTCTGGAGCGTCAGGAGCGCCTGGAGCGTCAGAGGAACAGCGAGCAATTTGGTCCAATTTTTTAAAAAAGGGGGTGAGTAAATCTAAGCACAACAAATTTTAATGTGACAGTTTTTAAAAACAAACAAAGAGCGCTAGCAGCACCGATCTGCGCAATCAACACAAGCCTAAATCCCTTGCTCCCGTGTTGTAGTGTGCATTTGTGCCTGGGCCCCGCCTCTGACTCCTCCCCCTCTTGGCCGACTGGCTAAGGCCTAGGAGTGGTGTCTGGAGCGCCTGGAGCGTCAGAGGAACAGCGAGCAATTCGGTCCAATTTTATAAAAAAGGGGGTGAGTAATTCTAAGCACAACAAATTCTAATGTGACAGTTTTTAAAAACAAACAAAGAGCGCTAGCAGCACCGATCTGCGCAATGAACACAAGCCTAAATCGCTTGCTCTTGCGCTACGGCGTGCGTTTGAGCCTGGGCCCCGCCTCTGACTCCTCCCCCTCTCAGCCGATTGGCTAAGGCCTAGGGGTGGTGTCAGGAGCGCCTGGAGCGTCAGAGGAACAGCGAGCAATTCGGTCCAATTTTATAAAAAAAAGGGGGTGAGTAATTCTAAGCACAACAAATTCTAATGTGACAGTTTTTAAAAACAAACAAAGAGCGCTAGCAGCACCGATCTGCGCAATGAACACAAGCCTAAATCGCTTGCTCTTGCGCTACGGCGTGCTTTTGAGCCTGGGCCTGCCTCTGACTCCTCCCCCTCTCGACCGATTGGCTAAGGCCTAGGGGTGGTGTCCTTAAAAACTTTGTGGATGCTCTGGGGTGGGTTGACATATGGAGAGCTCCGAACATGACGGGACGCCAATCCACACATCTATTGACACGCCTCAGCAGCCTCTCCAGACTTGACTATCTATTTACTCTCAGGAAAGAAGTGGGGAGCTTCCGCAACACTCAACACTTCGTGAGAGGTATATCTGACCACTCACGGGTGGCCACATGGTTCCTGGGGCAGGCAGTGGCTAATGTCCTACCGCCCGCCTGGCGGCATGGCATTTGACTGGCAGAAAATTCACTGAACGACTGATAGAAGGCACCGAGCAATACTTCCAACAAAATGAGGGGTTGGTAGACTCCTGCTGCACCCTTTGGGAAGCATACAAATTATCAAACCCAAATCAAAAGGAAAGAGGACACACAGGTCTACCAGGCACTTGAGCATAAGGCAGCAGCCCTAGAGACAGAGATACTAAAGGGAGGGAACTTGATACACCAACTGCGCATCGTGCAGCAAGACATTGCAGAAAACGTGGTTAAGGCTCATGCTTTGGCGGTGCAGGGACGGCTCCACGAAGTAGGAGACAAGGCCCCAAAACTTATAGCCTGGCACGACAAGCAAGACAATGAAAGAGGGTGGGTGGCAGAGATTCTGGACCCGGAAGGAGGGGTACACACAAAAGAAATTGCCAAAGCATTTGCAGCCTACTATGAGAGCACATATGCCTCTAAATCCACCAGGTCCAGCACTGACTGTAAAGAACTCTTAGAAACTATGACCCTAAACACTTTGACAAAAGAAGATAGAGAGGCCTTAGTTAGTAAATTGACAGTAGAGGAGATAGTGGGATCTCTTCAGGGACTGCAGTTGGGGAAAGCACCAGGACCAAATGGTTTACCCCTTGAACTGTTCAAAAGGATGGCTCAGAAAAATTGCGCCCCACCTCCTGAACATGTTTCTGGCTGCCAGCGACATCGAGACCCTTCCGGATGACCAAAGAACAGCCACTATAGTAGTAATCCTAAAAAAGGCAAACCACCGACAGACAGTGCCTCTTACCGCCCCATATCCCTACTAAACGTGGGACTCAAGGTGGTGGCCCAAGTCCTCGCAAACCGACTATCAGGGGTAATAATGTCTGTGATACACCCAGACCAATTCTTGCTTTATGCCGAACCTGAGATGGCTTAACTGGGTACTCCATTTGACAGAGACACATCGCGCAGAGAATGCGTCCTTTCCCCTAGATGCTCGAATGGCATTTGACAGCGTTGAATGGACTTAGATCTTCGCAGTACTGCCTCCGCTGGGTTTTGGCTCCAACTTTTGTTCCGGAATCCGATTGCTACATGGCGCGACACAAGCCAGAGTGCAGGTGAATGGCTTCACCTCCTGCATTTTCGAATTGAGAAGGGGCACACGACAAGGATGTACGCTGTCGCCCATGATTTTCGCCCTAACGCTAGAGCCCTTGGCGGCTTCGGTTCGCGGTGACCCTTTAATCCGAGGTATCACAGTGGAGGAGGACTGGGAGGAAAATATATCTCTCTTATCAGATGACATTCTGCTATATGTGACAAAACCTCGCTTCTTAATACCAAGAATCCTCAACATTTTTTATCTCTTTGGGAATTACGCTGGTTACCAAATTAACTGGGATAAGTCCCGGATCTATCCACTTGCGACAGGGGGGGCGGACTCTGCCACCCTGGTGCCCTGCCCCGGTGGTGACGGAAGGGTTCACATACCTAGGGATTCACATAACTAGAGAGGAGAAAGGTTTTCTGGACCTCAATCTGCTCCCCCCAAATCGACCGCTTCCAAACAGACACGGCCCACTGGCACACACTACCTCTCTTGTTGATGGGACAGGCAGTCTTTTTTAAAATGATGACCCTCCTCTGCATGCTCTACATACTTCAGAGCACACTATACATAGTCCCTGACTCATTTCTCTGCAGAATCAACAGCATCCTGAGGTCATTATTGTGGGACGGGGTGCAGCTCGAAACTCCTTAGTGAAACTACAGCATGGAGTCTTCGATGGCGGTCTTGCAGTCCCAGTCCTTCGTGCCTACCACTGGGCTTCCCAGTTGGTGGTGGTACACGACTGGGTCTTTGGGGAGACAACTGAGCCGGCATATAGGGTGCATCGCCAAGCCATGGGAAGCAGAGGTTACACGGCACTCCTCCACGGAAGAGCCAAGAAGAGGTTGTTGCCACCCCACACCCAGGCGGTACTGCAGGCATGGAAGCCACCAATCAAAGTTTGGAATGGAATGATAAATTAACAGCGGAGACCCCACTTTGGGACAGTGACAGCCTGGGGGAGGTTAAAAAGTTATGCACCCACACACGATGGCACACAATAGGGATAGATGAACTGGGAGATGTCTCAAGAGGAGGCACACTGATAACGTTCAACGTGTTGCAATCCGAATACGAGCTAGCGCAGGGTGAGATCTTCTGATACCGACAGCTACAACACGCCCTGAAATGCCAGACGAAGAACAAATCCCAGACTACTCTCCCATGGAAGACCGGCTGTTTCTGGGCCCTATGCCCACCAAAGCAGTCTCCCTAATATACAGAAAGATAATGAACGACATGCCAGATAGTCTTGTTTCACTCAGAGAGGCCTGGATAGCAGATGTGAGCCCCCTGGACGATGTGGAGTGGAGTGAGGCACTGCAGAGCCCCAGGGAGATTGCCATATGAGCACGGTTCTGCCTGATACAGCTTTGGATATTGCATAGGTCCTACCTATCTAGGTCCAGGGCGCATAAGATGGGGCACAGTGATTCAGCCAAATGCTTCAGGAACTGTGGCAGCATGGGCACATTCTCTCGCTCACTCTGGACCTGTCCATTGATCCAAAAAGTTTGGGCAGAAATAACGGAGGTAATGAGGGAGGTGGCAGGCCTATCGGTTCAGCTCGAGGCCAGATGGCTGCTGCTGGGTATATCAGGGAGGAGAGGTGGCCCAGACCCTCACATACCTGGTTCAACATGGCAGCAGGGGTGGCGAAGCGCAACTTAGCTAGACTGGGAAGCGAGCAGGCCTCCCACTGTGGTACTGCAAAAATCGGAACCATGTAGGTGGCATGGTCCCACCATGCCAAGTTTGGTATCAGCGTACCGCAAATGAGCAACGCGGTATGTATGAGTGTTTTCATCATGTTCCACTGATGCATTCACCGTGTATACGATACTATCCATGGGTTCCATTTTACAGTAGTAGCCATTTTTGTGGTTGCCCTCACATAGGCTGCGCACTAAGGCCATGCCTAGGCTTAAAGGACACGTACACCTTCGGTGACTTCTCTCTGACCTGTGCAAGCCGACTCCGCTGCCCGAGGTCAATCCTGTCCGGCCGGTTCCTTTCTCGCGGCCTAATGTGATTTGCATCAGGGCTCGACCCATCATAAAGCCCCTGTTCGCACACGATCCCTGACTAAGCTGTTTTCACACCTGACTCTGTTTCCTACTTTATGGCTTGTTTTACGAGCAGGAGGTGCCCGTGTTTATTGGGGTCTGCTGATATCTGATGAGGGATCTGAGCCTTGCTGGGTAAATAATTGTGGGCTGGCTGAACTGAAATGTGGGATGGTCATCATGACTCTGCCTTTTCGTTTGTAATGAATACATATGAATGACCATATCGTAAAACGAGGAATGTGTGCCTGAAGCATGATATTTTGTATATAAGGAGAAGACTGGTTTTGTAACGGGAGCAGTCTCCTGAGAACATACACCGTGTTGTACTTCTCGGATATCTGTGATTGGTCTGCAGCCAATAAAGACGTTCTTTGAATTCACCTAGAAGACTCTGTGTTTCTGTGGGTCTGAAACAGGAAGAATCCGAAGTCTTAGGGTGTGTTCCCCTGCACCGCTGGGTTCTAAAAACCCGGTACTTCAGTTGGCGCTCAACTCGGGGCGATTTCAGTGGTACCGGTCCAAGCCAGAGGTTCGTGAGAAGCTTCGTGTGGAAATTCTGGAGGAAGGCCGCCACTTCATTGACCCCTGCATGTCGACGTGGTCCGAAAGTCTTTTCTGCGAGGTTCTCCACGTCCCGACGACTACTAAGGACTGCTGCCCTGATTAATCGCCCTGTTTTGGACCCTTGACGATTTGGTAGAGCGAAACAATTGAGAGAGTCTTCTGGTGACGTCATCGATACCTCAGTTAAGTATAAATGGAGCGTCTCCCAGTTTGTTTGGTATCCTTCGGGATTTTGGTATCCTTCGGGATCGCTTTGATTTGGGTCTTGCAAGTGCCAAAGCCAGAGGACTCGTGTATTCACAAGACTATCGTATTCGATAATCCTTTGAAGTTTGAAACTAGACTAGTGAGCAAAGATGCCTGGTTCTAGTATATTTGGAAATTTGTTTTGTTTTGGTTGTAAAAGGGACTCCCGATTGGAGGATTCGTGTCCGGTTCCTCCAATTGGAACTCCAACTTATGAGCTTTATGTGAAACATGGCGTGGGCCCCATTACGTATAATGAAGTATGGGTCCGATACACCAGAAAGGATGGTGTTTTAAAATGGCCCCAAAATGGTAGTTTCGACACAGAGATTCTAGATAATTTAGAAGTTAAATTGTTCAAGAAGAAAGCCCGGCCGGCAATGTTTGATTCCTTCCGCCTATGGCGAAAGGAAGCCAAACAAAAAGAAATTAAATTAGCAAAGAAACATAAAAGAGAGAGAGGTATGTCGATCATGCAAGCATCTTTGCAGTTTAAGGATAATGAAGAGGACCGAATGGATGAGCAGTTGCATAGGCAACGCAAACTAGTCATTGATAAAAGTTACCCAGTGTTGCCACCCCTTCAACAAGATAAGTCAAAAGAGAAATATTCCCTAATGTCCCATTTGTTAAGTTCGCCACCCCCTTATGTGCAAAATGCTACAGCGCCTCCACAGCCCGTCAATGTGCAGCCTCCAGCTAATGTGCAGCAAGCTTTCCCGCAGCCGCCAGCTCCTCCCCAGCCAGCTCCTGTCCCGGTAGCACAGCCTTCCCAAGGGCCGCCGATTTTGCTACCTACCACTTCTGCGCCCCTTTGCGACTTTTCCGAGCACATCAGCTGCCTCTCTTGGTGCCCTACCTACTGCTACCCCTGTATCTGTATCTGCACCCGTTTTTCTTGCCTCGACTTCTCCTTCTGCACGACAGCGAATAGCTAGTGCAGTCACTAGCCTTATATCACCCCTCTTCGGGTTGTCTACTACGACCCCTGGTCCACAGCGTAAGCAGTTACGTAGTCAAATACCTGGTCCTAGGGAGAAAAAAGAACTGGACCGCATGGCACGTAGATGGATTGTTTATCCTTCTAGATATGATGTAGAGTCTGTTGTTAATGTTTTTCATCAGTGGGAAGCGCCACAACAGCGGTACGTTTTTGAGAAAATGTGTGAAATTCTATGTGAGGAATTGGAAGATAATGATGTAGACTCCAGTCCGCAAGAGTTGTGTCAAGTGCGATTTGAATTTGGAAAAGGTACGATTGTGGGTTCTGATGTTGAGAAAGCAGTTGCGACACTGCTGTCTTTCAGGAATGGGGATTGTCAGCAATCGTTGTTTGGACAGGAATTCCCTGAAGGGAAACAAGTAAAAGCGCGACAATATCCGATGCGTGAGGTTCCTCCAGTTTGGAGACCTGGTGATGCGAATGCTAATCCACCTGTTCTGGCACATTTTCAGTGTGTTTGGGTACATGTTCCCTGGAAACGATCTGAAGTTTTAGCCCTTAAACAGACATTGCCTGACCCCCGTAAGAACCCTGCAGGATATTATAAGGAGTTATCACAGACTGCAGAATCGTGTGTCATGAACCTGGCAGACATATATATGTTGTTCGGAAATGTTGTTCCGCAGCCTTTATGGGGATTGATTCGCAATGCAGATCATGCTGCAGAACTAGGTGACACATGGGCTAATATCATTAATGTGGACAATGGACAGGTCGGTGGTGCCAAGCCTGATCCCGTGGTAGCAGAACTCCCTGGTAGAATAATTAATTATATGAAAACTTTAATGCCCGCGATACGTGTAAATTGGGATAAATTATCCGCGTGCAAACAGAAGAAAGATGAAACAGTGTCCGATTTCTTCACTAGGTTTGAAGAAACATTTGTCGACCACAGTGGTCAGGACATGAGTACAGAAGGTGGCCAACGGTTATTTGTCGATAAATTTGTGCATAATTTGCTTCCAGAGTTTTGTAAGAAATTAAAAGATTCGGAGAGTTCTTGGGTAGTTTCCTCTTCAGCACAAATACTGGCTACTGCACAGTATTATGAAAATAGGGATAAAGATGAGAAGGATAGAACAGATAAGAAAACGAAAGAGTTGAAAACGAAGGTTCTTTTACAGCAGGCTTATCCGCCACGTGCAGGTCAGAATAATTATAGGCAAACACAGGGTATCTATCAGCAACCCCAACAGTTTCAGAATAATCAGCAAATGTATGGGTATTATCAACCACGTGTCCCTATCGGTCCCAATCAATGTTCGTATTGCAAGGAGGAGGGTCACTTTAAAAATAATTGTCTCAGATTGTTACAACGCACGAATAATGCTTATGGCACAAGAGGTAGAGGTGGCCAGCAAGCCCCAAGAGGTAGAGGGCGTGGAAATGTTCCCCAGAACGCGCGTCCTCTTCTGCCTCAAAATACGATGAATAGTTTTGATCAGCAAGCCAATGCGACCGGCAAGACAGCGCAGTACTATAATAATGACTACTATGCAGAAGATGATAATACGGAAGGGGATGATTACTAGGACAGCCGTAGACAGAGAGAGGGAGTTGTTGCAGTGCCAGTGGACCAGAGCGGACCGTATGTTAAGGTGACTACAGCGGGTATAACAGAGCCCTTTCTGCTGGACACTGGTGCTGCAAAGAGTTCTATTATGCGCTCCAAACTCCCTGGCGCGCCTTTGTCTGGCGAAATAAATGTTTCCGTAGGTTTTTCTGGCGCCCCGGTTAGGAACCCGATCTCAAGTCCTATGGCCCTTTCTGTTGGACCTTGTGAGCTGAAAGCACCGCTCATCCTAACGACAGGATGTAATGAAAACTTGTTAGGATTAGACCTGTTGAAGAGATTACATGCGACATTATATTGTTCTCCCTCAGGAGTACAACTTACGCTGGGTAAGGAAGTAATTTCTCCCATGTATTTGTCAAAGAATGAATTGCCAGCCGAATTGACGTCTCTTCCTGATGCCCTTTGGGCCACTGGCCCTAACGATGTGGGCCTTTTGGAAATACCGCCTTACGTTGTCACTTTAAAAGCCAATGTTAAATTGCCCCGCATTCCCCAGTACAAGATCTCTAAGGAAGGTGAAAAAGCGTTGTTAGCAATTATCTATGATTTAATTGAGAAGGATGTCATTGAAGAGACAAGAGGTAACGTTTGCAATAGTCCGGTTCTGCCTGTTTTGAAACGTACTGACCCTTCGCAGCCACCTGTTTACAGATTTGTGATCGATCTTAGAGAGGTCAATAAGGTTGTTGTGCCACAGTTTCCAGTGGTCCCTGATATAACCGCCTTATTGACTATGATCCCAGCTTCCGCTGCTTGGTTCTCAGTAATTGATTTGAAGAATGCTTTCTTTAGTATCCCGATTGCAGAGGAGAGCAGAGATATTTTTGGCTTTTGTTTAGGAGGTCGAAGCTTCCGTTTTAAACGTGCTCCACAGGGCTACTGTGAAAGCCCATCAATATACAGTCAGGCTTTAAAAGCACAGCTTGATGCCCTTGTTTTACCTAAAGGTGCTACCCTTATCCAGTATGTTGACGATTTACTAATCGCCGCAGATACTGAGGAGATTTGTAAGCAAGCTACATCATCATTGTTGCGTCATTTGTCTACCTTCCATCACAAAGTGTCTCTCTCTAAGCTGCAATATTGTCGACAAGAGGTGACCTATTTAGGTCATCTCTTCTCGAAGGAGGGAAGGAAGCTGACCCCAGAAAGAATCCAAGCCATTGCACAATTAAGCATGCCAAAGACAAAGAGAGAAGTGCGTGCTTTCCTGGGCATCACTTCATATTGCAGGCACTGGATCCCGAGTTTTTCTTTATTGGCAAAACCATTGCTAGCATTAACATATAAAGATATACCAAATCCTGTCCCATGGTCTGAAGAGTGTCAGAAAAGTTTTGTGGAATTACGAGAGGCATTATGTTCAGCTCCTGTGTTGGGTACCCCCGACTATAGTAAGCCTTTTACCCTGTATGTTTATGAAAGAGACGGTTGTGCATTGTCAGTACTGACACAGCCTTTTGGAGAGAGACCGCGCCCATGCGCGTATTTTTCATCGACTTTGGACCCTGTAGCGAGGGCATTGCCAAGTTGTTTAAGACCTACAGCGCCAGCAGCAGCGTCTATTCGACAGTCTGCTGGACTAGTGATGAATAACACATTGATTGTAATGGTTCCTCATGTAGTGGACACATTGTTAAATAGGACCAAGACACAGCATTTAACTAATGCTCGATTGTCAAGTTACGAGTTGACGCTGCTAGCGAGTCATGTACACATAAAGAGGTGCAATACGTTGAATCCAGCCACATTACTGCCAATTTCAGCAGACACAGATGAGGTTGAACAGCATGATTGTCTGTTCAGAACAGAAGAAGAAACAAAAGGGAGAGTGGATCTTAAAGATACTCCTCTGGTTGAATGTGATGGTACCTTGTGGGTGGATGGTTCATGCTTCAAGCTTCCGAATGGTGATACGACTGCTGCGTATGCTGTCACGACTCTGCACACGATTGTTGAAACTGCACGCATACCACATAATTTGGCTCAAGCAGCAGAATTAATTGCACTCACAAGAGCATGCATGTTGTCGAAAGGAATGAAAGTGAACATATATACTGACAGTCAGTACGCGTTTGGTGTGGCCCATAGTTTTGGGCGTTTGTGGAAAGAACGTGGGTTCCTGACTTCGCATGGAGCTAAGATTCAGAATGGTGAGTTAGTGAATGATCTCCTTGAGTCGCTGACCTTGCCATTACAAGTTGCGATTGTGAAATGCAGCGCACACAAGAAGGTTACCGATGATGTTGGGCGTGGTAATGCATTTGCTGACGAGATCGCGAAAGAAACAGCAAAAGATGTGACAACCCGAATGTATGTTGCAGGTCCCGCAAGATGGGTTGGTGATGTTGGAATGTGTGAAGACACGATAGAGAGTGTGAAGTCCCTTCAAGCTGAAGCCACAGAAAAAGAATTAAGTGTGTGGAAAGAGAGTAAGGGTAAATTAGATGAAAACGGTTGTTGGATTGATTTGTCAGAACACCGGCGTTGGTTGTTACCTGATGCGTATGTGCTTCCAGTGGTTACGATGGCGCATGGAATGGCACATATCAGTGTGAAAGGGATTTGTAAGTTGTTGGCTCCAGTATGGCAGAATGCTGGAATCCCTAAATGTGCAGAGAATGTAGTCAAAAATTGCATGGTATGTCTGAAATACAATCCTGGTAGGGGGACCCCAACTCCACCTGGTCATTTTGCGCCTCCATCATATCCTTTTGAAGTTCTGCAACTAGACTTCATCCACATGGAAAGGTGCAACAATTTGAAATATGTACTGGTTGTTGTTTGTGCCTTTTCAAAATGGATAGAAGCATATCCCCTAAAAGACAATACTGCCTTATCCACAGCTAAAGCCCTAGTTAAATAATTTTTTCCTAGCTTTGGAATGCCAAGGATGGTATGGAGTGATAACGGGAGTGAATTTGTAGGCCGAGTGATGAAGAATGTGTGTGAGGGACTAGGCATTAAGCAAAAGTTTCACGCTGCAAATCACCCCCAATCAGCTGGATTAGTAGAGTGCTACAATGGCACCTTGAAGCTTAAATTGGTCAAAATTCCGGCGAGCTCCGGCCTTAAATGGCCTGACGCTCTGCCCTTAGCACTCCTGTCAACAAGAATGACTGTACATTCGCGAGTGGGACTTAGTCCCTATAAGATAGTGTTTGGCCGTCCGGCCAATGTATGGGGAGTGCCAAGGCCGACAAAGTTCAGTGAAATTGAATATCCAGTACTGCTTGATTACCTGCCTGCATTGACGGCTAAATTGCGTGTCTTACACCAACAGGTTCACGATACTCTGCCCCAGGCCTCTGAAGCTCCAGGACACCCTATTAATCCTGGAACGTGGGTCCTAGTTAAAAATTTTCAACGTGTGAAGAATGATGAGCCCCGTTGGATCGGCCCCTACCTAGTACTGCTATCAACAAGATCGGCAGTTCGATTGAAAGGGAAAAAGAATTGGATACACGGCATACACTGTAAAAGGATCCCTTTGCCCCTACCGTATGATCGGTGGGTCCAGGAGGGGATCGCTGACTCCGAGGCTGAGACTGTGCCTCGTTTTGTGCCATTTAGCGATGCACGTGTAAAGGGGACAAATACAGAGCGAGAAAGTGACGACATTCTGCAGGAAGCTATATCGCCATCAATTCGATTGGATACCACAGAGCCTGAACTCTTGTTTCAAGACCAGACAGTGTCTGGCAGAAATAGGTATATTTTGAGGCCAAGAACTATGGACAAATAAAAATTCCTTTTTTTCCTTTGATATTTTCAAAAGTGCAGCTCTCATCTGAGAAACTTTTTGACTTTTTGTTTTTCGAACCACCATCCGGGTTCAGCTGCAGGGTCGCGGTGCCAAGACTTTGGGGTACAAGCCGAAGACGTTAGGTCAACGGTTCTGGTTGGTCTAGGGCGTTCCCTGAACTGACAGGTGTACTCCTTAGCAGAAGATACTCATCCGCCGCGAGCAGCACGATTAGAGGATGGAGTTTTTCAGGATGAAGAAGCCCACCGAGGAAATTAATTTCAAGAGCAAAATATGTAAAATAATGAATAACAAATGTTTTGTAGTATTATGTCTGTTTGTACTCTCTAGCACAATGATGGTTTCTGTAGGTTGCGTATTATTATCTTTCCAAGTGTCACTTGCACCCACTGTACAGCCCACACCTCTTCCTACTGTTTCCCAACACTCTTTCCACCCCCTGCCAGAACACGAACAAGCTAGACGTGCTGAATTTGTAAACAATTTGTTCATTCAACTCCTGCACCAGCACCAACTAGTTATGAATACAATGAACTGCTGGGTGTGTGGTTTGATGCCGCACACCATTAATAAGGGCATCCCATATCTAGTACTGCCATTCAGCTATAATGGTTCATCATGGGCATTCCAGACCATGTTTCTTTTTGCGCTTGAAACCTACTCCCAGCGACCACCGCGTTCCATTAGACCTAACTCGAATAATAAAGCCTTGATGAAAGGAGTTGCAGATATGAGTAGAGATATCGATGCATATACATCTATTCCCAAGGACGAGTTGCGAGCTTATGTAGGTTGGAACGCGACTGGGTATAGCATCACTTTGGGTGAAAAATAGCGCAAAAGTTCATCTCCGATTTGGGTCGTACCCCACATAGGTGGGTTCTGTCTACAAGGTAATGGTCAGAATCCAAGAGCTCAACTAGGGAAGAGTAACTGTACTGAAACATACACTTTTCCATCACAGTTTTCCCCTGCGTTTTTGGCTGCAAAGGGTACATACTTTGTCTGCAATGATCGAGCATATACATGGTTGCCCCCTGATTTCTCGGGCACATGCTATGTTGCGAATTTGCTACCGCCAACATTTACTGCCGCCTCTGATTGTCACAAGACAAGAGTTGTGAGAGGCGTTGTTAGTAAGGAAGATACTGCCGGTCAGGAAGCGGGAGACTTTTTTTCCTGGGTTTCCTGCCGTTTTGGGGACCAATGGTCAATAGCCGGAACCTGAGACAACTGACCCGTGTAGTTGAATCCACTGTTAATGTGACGGCTGGTGCCCTTGGTAACTTGACAGCTGAGCTTCAAGCGGATCGCCTCATGACGTTACAGAACCGTATGGTTCTAGACGTCATACTTGCAGACCGTGGTGGGGTATGCAAGGTCATCCAATCAAGCTGTTGTATTTTCATACCGGATAACGCTCAGACAGTCTACCAGGCCATTTCCAAACTGCATAAGATTTCCGAATCCATTCACGTAGACAAAGGAGATTGGTCACTGATGGGGTGGTTCTGGGGACTGATATCAGCTTGGGGATGGAAGATTCTAATAGTCATTGGAATGATCTTAGCCATTCTTTTCCTGTTCTGTTTATGTATACAGTGTGCTCCTGTAATGTGTAGCCTCTGTGTTACATCATGTGTAAGGAAACCTATATCGAAAGACGAGCTAAGCAATTAGGATGATGCTACAGCAACATCTCCATGACTTCATGAATGTAGACTTGGACTCAGATTAGTATAGTTCTTGCCTATGTAAGGGCAAAAGGAGGGTCTGTGGTACTGTAAAAATCGGAACCATGTAGGTGGCATGGTCCCACCATGCCAAGTTTGGTATCAGCGAACCGCAAATGAGCAACGCGGTATGTATGAGTGTTTTCATCATGTTCCACTGATGCATTCACCGTGTATACGATACTATCCATGGGTTCCATTTTACAGTAGTAGCCCTTTTTGTGGTTGCCCTCACATAGGCTGCGCACTAAGGCCATGCCTAGGCTTAAAGGACACGTACACCTTCGGTGACTTCTCTCTGACCTGTGCAAGCCGACTCCGCTGCCCGAGGTCAATCCTGTCCGGCCGGTTCCTTTCTCGCAGCCTAATGTGATTTGCATCAGGGCTCGACCCATCATAAAGCCCCTGTTCGCACACGATCCCTGACTAAGCTGTTTTCACACCTGACTCTGTTTCCTACTTTATTGCTTGTTTTACGAGCAGGAGGTGCCCGTGTTTATTGGGGTCTGCTGATATCTGATGAGGGATCTGAGCCTTGCTGGGTAAATAATTGTGGGCTGGCTGAACTGAAATGTGGGATGGTCATCATGACTCTGCCTTTTCGTTTGTAATGAATACATATGAATGACCATATCGTAAAACGAGGAATGTGTGCCTGAAGCATGATATTTTGTATATAAGGAGAAGACTGGTTTTGTAACGGGAGCAGTCTCCTGAGAACATACATCGTGTTGTACTTCTCGGATATCTGTGATTGGTCTGCAGCCAATAAAGACGTTCTTTGAATTCACCTAGAAGACTCTGTGTTTCTGTGGGTCTGAAACAGGAAGAATCCGAAGTCTTAGGGTGTGTTCCCCTGCACCGCTGGTTTCTAAAAACCCAGTACTTCACCACGGCCCGAGATTGGAAGTAGGACCTTGACTAGTGCCAACTAGTGGACGCGCAGCATACCGGTCCCAGGGTTGCCACACAAATTCAAAAGGATCTAGGGACCATGGATGCAATACAGGGGAAACGACGGACTAGCAGGGGAGGTGGATGGGGAGGGTATTAGGTCACTAAGGTGCTCTGATAGCGGGCCCTCAGCCTGCCATACTACGTAGGAAGTCACCCTAGGAGACTAAGACTGGGTCACAAATTGATATTTGTCATTGTACAGGCCCCCAACGAGCAGCCCATAAAGAGTATATTTCGTTGCTTATGAGTGACCTGTGGTTCTCAACTAACTGCTTAATAAAAAGAATAAAATATATATATCATACAGAATAGTCTGTTGAACCTCTTTCTGCTTCACTATCTACTATTCTTCTCTTTACTCTTACCCGTGCCCAAGGGCTTGCACATATGTTTTCACCTACGCCCTTTGCCATGCCACAGTGGGACCTTCATTTGGTCCCTACATTTCTTATGTGTTCTCCCTTCGAGCCTTTACATAATTGTCCCCTCCGGCTGCTTACCATCAAGACAACCTTTCTGGTGGCGATAATATCTGCCCGAAGGGTGAGTGAATTGCAGGCATTTTCATGCATGCCTGACTTTTGCAGATAAGGCGGTACTTCACACCAGGGCTTCAGTCTTACCTTAACCGGTGACCCCATTCCATCTAGGCCAAACAGCCATGCTGCCCACCTTTGCTCCCCCGCATTCCTCTAAGGAAGAGGAGCGCCTCCACCGTCTAGACTCAAAAAGAGCTGATCCTTCTACCTTGACCGCACAAAAGAGTTCCAGATGGACAACCAAATCTTTGTCCCTTACGTGGGAGCTAATAAGCTTGGGCAGGGCAATAACGGACCATTTCTCGATGGGTCATTCTCTGCATTAAAATCTGCTACTCCCTGGCTAAGGAGCAGCCCCCTGAGGGCTTACGAACTCATTCTACCATGGGGGAAGGCTGAGACCACAGCATTGGCTCAGGGTGTCCCAGTCCTGGACATCTGACAGGCAGCAACGTGGGCGTATCTGCACATGTTTGCCAAGCATTACCGCCTGGACAGTCAGGTCCGTAGGGATGGGCATTTCGTCTGTTCGGTCCTGCAGGACTTTTTAGTATAGAAAATCGGTCTTCAGGCCACCGCTAGGATGGTATGAATTGGGTAGCTAAGGACTCTGCAGCTAGAAGTCTCTATCAGATGAACAAGTTACTTATCTTCGGTAACACATTATCTGGTAGAGACAATATCCAGCCTCAGATTCCTTACAGACCAACCCTTGCCTTTCCACTCTGCAGATTCATATGATAAGGCTAGGGTTGCTCTCTTTTCAGGGCCCTAGTTGTGACACACACACAAGTCAGTTTACTGTATAGCTCTGCCCTTGTGGCGTGGAAAAGTACTGACGTTCGCACACCTGATTGGCGCCTATATCAGTGACCGTGATGTCATAACCGAAGCTAACGACGCCAACGACATCACACGGAGCTGAACGGAGCCGAACGGAGCCACCCGACGGCACGCAGAGGTACTGCTCACGCAAATGTTTTCAGATCCAGCCTGACGCCTTCGGAGTTCAAAGGTAAGGAACTTGCAGCTGGGTATTGTCTCTTCCAGATAATGCATTACAAGATAAGTAACTTTTTAATCAGTGACTTCAGACACCAAAGATGGAGGGTGCAAGTGCAATCATTGATTCAGTAGAAAGAATGCATTTACATTACTAATGCAAATGAGGTCACGGTTAAATGTAGGGACAAAGATAACTCAAATTATAGGCTCTTAATGGTCCTCAGAGGGGCCAAACAGGGAAGACACATCAGGAAGACGTTATGCCCTCAATCTTCCTGACCCTTACCAGGATAGCATGGGAGATGATGTTAAATATGTGTTTGGTCCCTAAGAGTATAGGCCTAACAGGGAGGTTCTGATATAACCCACCTGGGTGCCAATAGGTATTCAAATAATAGATAAACTTAGATCAGAGGGGAGTGTTAACAGAGAGAATAAGGGTGCTGGAATGCAGTCATTCCACAAGTTCCAAAGAATATTTCAACCCTTCAAATATGAAATCCTAAACATTACACATACGTTACAACATTTCACAACCCAGATCACATTCAAACCAGCCACAAAGAAGCCAAGGACACTGACTCCCCATTCATTAACAAGTGGCCCCATCACAGGCCAATATGCTGCCATTGAAATATGTCCTAAACCTGTACCACCAACGGGCAGAGGTCTGAAGCAGCAGCTGAGTCACTAGACTGCAACTGTGCCCACGCACGATCAGCCTGTATAAAGACAGATTACTGAAACAATGAAATGTAGGGCACATGGATGGATTGAGTTAATATTCAGAGCACATTCAGCAACGAATAATCGTGGTCAATTATATTGACAGATTTGTACCTGACAATCATTGCAGCAAATGCAACAATTCAATGTGAAGCAGCCCAATTGACTGTGTGTGAAACATGAGTTATAAAACTGATCTTGAATAAAACTGCAGCAAAATGAAAGTAGGCAGTTGACTTTGATTAAGAACTCATCATCAGGCTTCACTTCAGAAGGGATGTCTACAGGAGGGCTACATTTGTATTAACCAGAAAGCTATTCTGTAGAGAAAATAAAGGAAAAGAGCCCTAAGGCACACAAAGGGTACACAGAATTGGAAGGTCCAAATTTGTCTATTCTAGGGATTCAGTGGCAGCGCAAGACTGGAGGGTCCCTGTTGGGAAGCTAAAAGCTATAGAGAAGACAATCTGAATATATTTAAATTAATATTCTGATCATAATGCTTCAGTAATCAAACATTATTCTTTGTAAGTCAACATTTATTTTCACATAGTTCTGACATTTTGTACAATAAGTAGTACAAATAATTCCTTCGTGCAGGTGAAAGCATCACTGGAGGAAGAAGAGATTTTGGACCTCACGCACAAGACCATTTTGTGGTTGCAAACCCTACGATTTGTAAAATCACAGGGTTTGTAATTGCAGTTTTTAAAAAATTTACAACCCCCTTTTGAGATTTGGAAAAGCCTACCAGAAGCAAAAAAGTGGTTTTGAAACTCATTCAGAAGAGGGTGTTTGAAAGAGGAGCCCTATTCTAATTATAATTTGCAAAAAGAAATAGCACTGTTTGTGAACACAATTGTAGCGCCTTTAAAAACTATATCTTTGTATTGAATTTTTAACTATATTTTAACACATGTAAATCAGTACACAATGGGAGGGGTGGGGGTGAGACGCTAATTGCAGAAATGCACTGACCTTCCTTTTATTGAACAGATTCGGGAAATGACTGAATATCTAGGATATGGGAGTGGCATTGAACATGAAATGGAAATGTTATTACATGCTTCATCATAAACCCCAATAAAAATCAGTACACAAAGAATAAAAAGAACACATTTCCCATATCTCATCAGGACATCATATTGGACAGGGAGGTTTCCGACATTAAATTATTAAGCAGAGTCCAAACCTAATTTGAAATGTAGATATTGGCCTGGTAAAGTCCATGTGGTCTATTGCCACCATCTCAACCCCACTCTTGAAGTACACATGCAGGTTGATCTCCTGCGTTCCACCCAACACTCCCATACTTTGAAAGGGCATCGCCTAGCTTCTTTTATGACTTTTTATGCCCAATATTTATATATATATATATATATGTGTCCATTCCTGCTTGCACAATCTTTATTTTGTTTCTCGGGGAACATCAGGTCTGCAATTTATCTTTTTGTTAATGAGTCTGGCTCTTGGCAGATACACCTCATTAGGGATTCCCAGTGTTACAAATAGAGGTAATGGGGGAATGCCACTTTCTAGGCTTGTCTCAATTTTAATATGTCTCTCCAATATGCCTGTATTTTAGTACAGGTCTAGATCCTGTGTATGAACGTGCCTTCTTCTGTAGTGCATTTAAGGAGGCGAGTCCCATTTTATACAACCTAGTAGGGTTGAAATATATCTTGTGGAGGACTTCCAGCTGGAACAGGCTCAGCCTTGCCAATAGGACACTTCTTTGGATGCATTAACACTGTCTACCAATCTATGCTTTCCCATTGCCTCTAAGTCTCCGCCCATTAACGTGAATGGTAGAGTGCTCCATGTAGTCACAACGCAATTGTAGTCTCAAAGCATTGAAAAGTTACTTTCTCCTCAAAGGTAAGCTGTCCTCATTGGACCACTTCCACTTTGGGAATGTTGTAGAGTGGCTACTTCTTGCTTCTGCTACTGTTTTCTTTTCGGGAAACTTTTTTTTAAGCAGCAGCTGTTCCTTTAAGGATTACAGGCTGCTTTAAAAAAAAGAATCCTACTTGGCAATGCGAACAGATGGATGGTCAGCTGCTGTTCCTTACAGGCCATCATACTCGTGTTCATAGGTAATCACGGGGGTCACACGTAGCAACTTGCCTAATTAATATTCATTTGACAGGCTGTTCTTTGTCTGGTCATTTTGTGATATAATTTTGTGTTCATAATTCGCATCACAAAAAGAGAGGCAGGTCGCAAAAAGTCACTGCACAGTTTGCACCCAGTATTTGCGATTTTAGCTTGTAAATAAAGGTGTGTGCAGCTGAGAAGTCAATTGTCTCAATTATGTACTACCACTAATCTTAACAAATGACAAGCAAGCTACTGTGTGTCTGTTTTCCCTAGGGAATTCATCACATGTTTGAAAACCTTCTTATTAAGTATGCCCTCTCCTACTTTGCAATTAAAATCTCTTTCTACGCCCTCTGATTTGGGTGCTTAAAACACCTGACTTTCAGAACTGGTTTTTATAATGACATCTTTCAAACCAATGGGTGATATCTAGCTAGGATCTTTCTCCTTTTGGGTGATTCACAAAGCACCTTGTGAATAACACCTCGAAAAAGAAAATATGTTTATCAGGCGCATTGTTTAAAAGACATTCCTCAAACTAAACACTGGTGCCTTGAATGATTTTGCATATTCACCAGATTAACAGCTCAATATATGCAGCTGAGCAATGGCACCACCTACATGCCCCTTATGCAACATACAAAATGGTCAAATTACTCAGAAAAAAAATCTTTAAGAATGTGATATGTCTACAAAACAGTGTGCATGAACATCGCAATTAATGGTAGATAAATATATGAGTGAAATATTATGGACAAATACCTGCCAAGACCGTCCATCTGGGCACTTCCTTTCAATGCATGGTACATAATGGTTCCAGTTACTTGAAAGGGCCCCTGCAATACACAGAATGAAGTATCTTTTCAGTTTTAAGCGGGCCACAGGAGTTTCCCAATATATGAAATTTTAGATTGATCAGTAGATTGTGAAGTGGTACCGGTCACAAGACAGTGCCATAAAAAACAATTAAAATAACAAACAAAATGCAGCATGAGCAATACACTTGAGGAAACATTGCAGGGGCGCATCATTGTATTAACTAAATTATATTTTCATCTAATTGTGACTATTTAAATTTTCAGTGGGTCCATTTTTAACATCCTAAAATTACCTTTGTGTCTTGGATAAAATGGGCATTCGTGAGTAAGCTTGTAAAGCTCGTTATTTTATTATTTTTATTAAAATGCATTGTGGCAAAGAAGATCATTTTATTGTTGCATCCTAATCTCCATCTTGTTTTATAATTATTTCTCAAGCCTTTCAGCAAAAAACAGTTGAGAATCCCAAACGTTGGGCGCTCAATGGTTCTGATTCACAAATGCAAGCTAGAAAGGGGTTACACTTTCGTGGGCTTCCGCTTTCATCTGAAATAGATTTTGGATAGTTTTGCACGAGTTTTCCACGAGAGACACAAGCATGATTAACCCTTAAGATCTACAACAGTTGTACCTTTTTACGAGTACTTCTACTTCCTATTAAGTTTAAAATCCGCATAAGTAAAGTATTCAGAACCATACCTTTTACTTTTAACTTCTTATTTTTTTCTCCAGAGTGAAAAATTGTGTGCTATGGAGAAATCTCTTTCCCTGTCTGCTGTCTTAAATGCACTTCGCATTTTGAAAATTCCACTAATCCTGATCTTGTGATTCAGAATTGGTAATCATATCAGCAATGCTCGTATTTTGCACATCAAAGTTACATATAGTTGTGCAAAACCCTTTACGAAACATGCAAACATGTTTTATCAAGGTGGACGGTATTCTACAAAATAGTAGCCTACTGCAGAAGTCTGAAACCATAAATTGATGTATGCACTTATGCAGAGGCGAGTCTCGCATGTTGCCTAATACAAGCAAAATATTATAACAGACCAAACATCACTTGGCAGTGAATCACAGTACCGTTTCCATTTCAAACGTTTAAAGACAATCTAAAATAGCTTGGTCAATTTTTTTTTCTGAGCATGTTTGTACAATAAAACCTAATTTGTTACATCCAGGTACTCTTTCTTGATATTGACTAACGATCAACCAGATATAATATTCCTAATTTCTCCCCATGAAAATAGTGCTGGGAAGCCCCAGGGTAGCCATGCGCCCTATAAATCATAAATAATAATAATATTTCTTTAAATGTAGATGATTCGATGACTTCCTTGAAAATAAATGATCATGGAGGGTTTTTGTTCATCTCTTTGGTCTAAAAGAGCAGACATCAGCACGGGTTAGGATGGAAATCAACTCGCACTTCAAACTTGGACGCAGCATATTTGTATTGCCAGTGGTACTTCCATTTAAATTGGGAACAATTGAAGCAACAAACGAACCAATAATAATCACTGCCCAACTGTGCCTTAGGCAAGATTTCGTTGCAAGAACCTGCTATTTTTCATATGCATGACAGCTGGCCTTACCATTTTTGCAGGAAGTAATGTGACAATCTGTGAACATGAAAGGCGCCATCTACAGAATGTTGTCATAATAGGTTTTACGAATGCCATCAAATTTAGGGTCAGATGTACGACGCTTGCATTTTGCGACTCGCAAATTGCATCGCTTTGCAACTCGCAATTTGCAACTCGCAAAATGTAATGTACAACAGTGTCTCAGACAATGTTTGCGATTCTCAATGGGGTCGCAAATTGCATGCCTCATCAATATTCATGAGGCATGCACAATTTGTGACCCCATTGGGAATGGCTAGCACTCACAGGGATGGTGGCCTGCTAGGGTCAGCAGACCACCATGTCTGTGACTGCTTTTTCAATAAAGCAGTTTTTTTTTAAATGCAGTCCGTTTTCCTTAGAGGAAAACGGGCTGCATTTACAAAAGAAAAATTAAGCTTTTCAGTTTCATTTTTTAAGGGCAGGCAGTGGTGCCTCTGACCACTGCCTGACTTTAAAAATATTTTCGCACCCATTCACAGAGGGGAAGGGGCCCCTTGGGGACCCCTTCCGGTTTGCTAATGGTTTACCACCTACTTAAAGTAAGTGGTAAAGTGCGAGTGTTTTGAGACCACAAATGCAGTCGAAAAACAATCTTATATGCTATTTGCACTCGCTATTAGGAAGGGACGCTGTTAGAATAAAAATGTCTTAGCTGTGTCGTTTATATATATTGTTCTGCATAAGTTAGCATTTGCGGCACCATTTTATGTTTGGTCGCCATTTTGATCCATGAACGAAACTAATCTCTCTCTCTGCCTCTGCGAGAAGCAGCTTTGGTAATTTTCGTTTTTCCCAAGGTTAGGCCTTGCTGTACTAATGAATACTCTGTTCTTATTAGAGCATACCTTTCCCACTAGATAGAGGCATGCTCCCACTAGTCCAGCGATGGGTGCAGGCAGAACGACCTTGGCATAGAGCTAGTGTGTGCCCGGTCTCAGGATTGAAACTTATACTTCTGTACCGACTTTGTGTAGTTGCCTCCATCTGGAAATTTCCAGGTCGGGGCGTGTCTTCATTGGTTTTGAATCATACATAATGTATCACCATTTTTTTCTGATGTCAGTCCTCTCTGCAGCACCCCTAAGCGACTGGGCAGACGGGGCTCCCCTCGAGTGTATCTGAATAAACATATACTTGGTTTGTATTCTCTACTGTCTGACCGACTCTTCATTTGTATGGAAGGCTGAGAGGTGGTCGCGCGTGAGCCGTGTGGCCCTATTCGGGTCACTTCCTTCAGTTGGCACCCGAATAGGGACCCCATCGGGCGAGTGGCCCATCCTCTCTTGAGGACGGGTGGGGAGGTCGAGGCCACCGTCGGGTTGGACAGACGGACCAGGGATCCCTGCACGAGAGAGTTCCTGAACTTGCAGCTGCCCGTTCTGTCCCGCCAGACGGTGTTTCGCCCCGGGGGTCATCCCGACTGGGTTCCTGAAGGGCAAAATCCTTGGATCTGACCTTTTGGTCCATAGAGTCGGCAGTGGAGAATACACTTGTTTTACCTGTGTGCACCAGGTGAGTTTGTTTTGGTTCTTTGTGGACATGGTACCATTTTGGTTTGTATTTGGTGCGGTCTGAGGACCGATTTTGATATGAAGTGTTTGTGAACCCTTTGCCAGGCAACATAACGAATTTGGCTCATTTTTGAAAATGCCTGGATTTTGCAGTTTCTTGGTTTCTTGTTGCTTTGCAGGGGCTCGATTAAAAGAAAGTCAGCCAGCGTCTCCAGAAGGCACTCCGAACTTTGTATGTGAAACATGGCCTTAGCCTTATTATGTTTAGTATGCTATGGCATAAATATATGAGGGACAATGCTGAGGTGCAGTGGCCGTTGACGGACACTTTTGATGAACAAAAAAATGGTGTTTTACAGGAGAAGTTGTTTGCAAAAAGAAGTAGACAGTCTATGTTTGATTCTCTTTGAACGTGGCAAAAGGAGGCTAAACAGAGGCGAATTAAAGCAGAGAAAGAGGCCCGTAAGGGGAGAATGCAAACATTGACTCAGAAAGCTGTAGCACATGACAGAGAGAAATAAGAGATAGGAATTGAACGTGAAGATAGGAGGTTTCGATTGAATATTGATCAATGTTATGTGACCCAAGAAGAAAATGATTCGTTTGTGGAACAATTGTTGGATACTCGACCCCCACCCCCAAATGTCCCACAGAGGATATATCCTGCTCTTCCCTCACAGGCTCAGCTACCCGGTTCTTCTGCCTCTGATGTTTCTGCTTTTGTGACTGTTGATCACACTGCCTTGGCCGCGGCACCTCCTGTCCTTTCTATGCCCTCGCTGTCTGTGGCAACTATCACTGTTAGTACTCCTGCAACATTTATTGCTTCTGCGTTCCTTTCGCCAGCTCTAACACCTGCGACGCAGCCGGCAGCGATGTTAGTGCCTACTACCTCTGTTATCACTCCTACTGTGTTCTTCCATTCCTGGACATAACCGAGTAGTGGGACACAAGTACTTGGATTTGAGGATAGAGACTGGACGAAATTTAAGGAACATATGGGGCGGACGTTAGTCCGATCTGATGTGGGAGATTAGGAGAAAAAGGTGGTGGCTAATCAGGCTGCGCAGTGGGCCCAGAACCCCATTTATTTTGTGGAAGATGTGTGGAGTGTGATGAAAGATTATGAGCCTTTTGTACAACAGCAAACCCTTAAGGATATGTCAGATACTTTGATCAGTCTTTAGGAGCAGTTCTTCAATGATGCAGCACCGCAAATTCTATATAATATTAAGGCTCATGTATAAGTTACGGATATGGCACCTGGTCAAGCTTTTGATAATGTTGCGACACTGATTGCTTATCGGGATAGACTGCTTGAGAAGAGTCCCACCCCGCTATCTCAGTTCCCGATGCGGGAGGTTCATCCTATCTGTCATCCTGAAATACCAGAGCTAAGGGATCAGCACAATGCTGTTATCAGACCCAGTGAGGCAGCCCGTTTCCAAGAACAGTGGGATTATACTCCATGGAGAACGAAGTGAGGTTTTGTCCCTTAAGACTCAGTTACCTGACCATAGGAAAAATCCTACTGCATATTTCAAAGAATTGACTGAGGCAGCCTCTTCAACAGTAATGATGCTTGCGGATATTGAAATGTTTTTTGGTTTGCTGGTTCCGGTTGATGTTTGGAGACAAATGCACACACGGGATCATGCTATGGAATTGGGTGGTACCTGGGATCAAATTAAAGTATGGGATCCGTAACCGAAGCCAGGTGATAAGCCTAGATCACAGATACTTGCTTTGCCCGGCTGTATCATTACGTATATCGGCTTACCGTCAAAAGAAAGATGAGTGTGTCTGATTTTTTCACTTGGTTTGAAGGTGTGTTTCTAGATTATAGTGGACAGGATTTGTCGATCGAACGTGGTGTTCGATTGTTTGTTAATAGATTTGTTTCCAACTTGTTTCCTGAGATTGCAACCCGATTACATGCTTCTGAGAGCACCTGATCCACATCTTCCCCTTCTGTTATTATGAATATGGCACAGTATTACGAACATAGGGAAAAGGAGGATAAGGAGAGGACAGAGAAGAAGCACAAGGATTTGAAGACGAAGGTGTTGTTGCAGTAGGCTTCTAAAGGGAATGGTACAGGACGTGGTGGTTTGGCCCGGCAGCTTCTACGTACTAGCAGGAATACTACGCCTGTAGGGCGGAATCAGTGTGCGTATTGTAAAGAGGAGGGACACTGGCATAGGGAATGTCCCATGTTGTTACAGAAGGTGGCGGTCCCAAGAGGACGAGGTTCTCGTGTACGGGGTCATGGAGCTGGTGGTCAGGACAGTGCTCAAAATGCTGTAGACCCGCAGGGTCGTTCTGATCAAAATTACTTCGATGGCCCAAGAGGAGGGCAGTATTATCATGATGATTATGATACGGATGAGGTGACAGGGATGTCTTACAGCTAAGACAGCCAGGGACAGAGTGAGGGTTCAGTTCCGATACCTGTAGATCAACGTGGACCGTATGTGAGTGCGGATGTGCATGGTTCGGCGAAGGAGTTTTTTGTGGATATAGGTGCAAAGAACAGTTCTATTTCTTGTTCCTGGGGTGGCTCTGTCTGGCCATAATAATGTTTCCGTAGGTTCTTCTGGTGTATCGCTTGTGAGCTCCATTTCAAAATCCCTTGCGTTGACCATTGGTCCTTTCACTGTGGATTCGCCATTCTTGTTGACGTCTAATTATGAAGAAAATTTGATGGGTTTGGACCTGTTGAAGAAATTGCATGCCACGATTTACTGCTCCCCGGCAGGTGTTTACAGGACAATGGGTCCGGATGTCGTGTGCGTCTGCCCAAAGATACGCCTCTTCCTGCAGAGTTTAAAGATGTACCGCCCTCCCTTTGGGCGACAGGTGACACAGATGTGGGACTGTTACAGATACCGACAGTTTCGATCTGAGTTAAAGACAATGCTATTCTACCTCGCATCCCTCAGTATAAAATACTACAGACAGGTGAGTGGGTTTAATTGCATATTGTACAGGACTTGAGTAAGAAAGGAGTGGTTGAGGAGACAACTGCTAATGTCTGTAATAGCCCTATTCTTCCCATTCTCAAACGGACACCTTCGGGTTCCTCTGACGATCATGCAGATGTTTACCGCTTTGTGATTGACTTACGGTAAGTTAATAAAATAGTGATTTCCCAGTTTACGGTGGCCTCTGAAATTACGACTCTTTTGACAATGATTCCTTTTTCTACTACATTCTTTTCTGTCATTGACTTGAAAAAAGCGTTCTTCAGTATTCCCATTCATCCTGACAGCAGGTATTTGTTCGGTTTCACCCTAGCTGGTAGAAGCTTTAGATTCTGTTGCGCTCCTCAAGGCTATACAGAAAGTCCAAGTATCTATAGTCAAGCATTGAAAAGTCAGCTGGATTCCTTGTCACAGGGATGTGGAATTCCTATAGCCCAACGCCCGGGACATATTGTTTGGGGTCAAGGGCAACAAGTTTTCATGTGTATTTTGTCCTTGGGACAAGTAGGCCCAACCCCCTACAGCACAAACTCTTTGGTTGCCAGTTTACTGTACCACATTATGGATCAGGAAAGGGCAATGTCTGCAGTTAAGGTAATATTTGTTTCCATGTGTTAATTGCTGTTCAAGCTTGTATTTATGGTTCATTAATGCAAAGCCTTTATTAATAGGGTGAGCACTAAAAGTAAATGTTGTAAGCTCGGCCTGCACTACTGACGGTGTTTCCAGTATAAATGTGTACACACGTTTTCAAAGTTTAGTAATATGAGGCTATGTATAATGCTCCCAGAATGCTCTCTGATTATATGCAAATATTTGCAGAAGCTTGAAAGCAAGAGTGATGATTCTTTGCTTTCAAAATAAAATGTTCACAAAAAATTGCAAGTAGGAAAAAAAACCTTTTGCTAAACTACTGTAAGATTTTAGGTACCATATCTTTGCTGCATCATTTAGTAACATGTTGATGTATGCTTGTATTTCCCAAAAATATTCATAATGGAAAAGCAGTGTAACCAGTTTAAATAGGATTGTGGGAAACAAAAATTAACAAGCATTGGCAAAGCCAGTAGGTCTGAAATTGGTGGTCAGCCTTTTGGTTTTGTCAATGCGTGTCTTGTTTAGGCATGGTTTTTGTAAAACCTTATCGGTGTGGGAGCTGCTGGGCCCTCACCATTCTAACAAGCATTGGCAAAAGCAAAAATTGGTTTTGGTGTCAAAAAGCACACATTGCCACAGCAGTTCAGGGCACTGAACCAAATTACTTTGAGTGCCAATATGCTCCTTGTAAAAGAACAGAATACGGTCACTTACAGTGAAGTTAGCTGATAGACCGAGAGAGAGAGACAGAATTCTATTAAGCACAAAAGGTCATGGTTGACGCCAGGCCTAATTAGAGGCCCAATTATTAAAGAAAGTCTCAAAAGTACATCCATGGTATATATCCTTGCATTAAGTGCATATATACAGTTTCCGTGAATTCACAATCATTTACAGAAGTAGGCCAAGAAATAGCACTCCTAGAAAATATTTGTGAACTGCATTTTAGCATGAGCAAATGTGCATGTGTAGATTTGCTCGTGTAAAAATCTGAATGTTTCAAGTTCACTTTTCCTCCAACCACTTTTTTTCCCAACCCTGGAAGATGTTTTACGTCTGCCCCTGTCAGGAGTACATTTACAACCTTTTTCAGTACGGGAAAAGATTAGAAAAGAGTTGGTGCAAACCCTTAAAACACGCAAGTTAGTAGGTTTGCACAGACTCAAAAGGACATTCCAACCCTTGAACTATTGCTTACCACTACCTTCAGCCCCCGTATGTAGACCTGCAGAAACGTAGCAACATAAGGGAATTGCTAGTATTCAACCCTACTATGGTACAAGCCCTGGCATAATTAGAGAGGCTATATCAGAACTCTTATATAATGAGATTGCTGCAGTAATTTGTTGCCGCATTACATGGCACAAAAGGGACAAGTGGATTTTGTTACAGGACAAGTAGATTTATGAAGCAACCTGCCCCATGGACAAGTAGATATGTTATTAAATTCCACACCCCTGTTGTCACTTCTGCAGGTAATGTATTGCTTCAGTATGTCGAAGACTTGCTCATCGCCTCGGATACAGAACGAGGTTGCAGAGACAGTACAGTAAAATTGTTGTTACATTTAGCTCAACATGGCTATAAAGTACCCCTTTCCAAATATCAGTATTGTCGAAAAAAGGTCATCTACTTAGCTCACCTACTGTCGAAGGAGGGTAGGAGATTGACGCCTGAGCGCATCAGTACCATTGTTAAAATGCCCATTCCTCAAACTCAAAAAGATGTACGCGTTTTTATTGGCATTACTTCCTACTGTTGCCAGTGGATTCCAAATTATTCCCTACTAACCAAACCCCTGCTTGCTTTGACTACTAAAGATGTGCATGAACCCCTTTCCTTGGACACCTGAATGTCAGAAAATCTTTTGAGCAATTAAAAAGTGCGCTTTGTTTGGCTTCAGTGCTTGGCATGCCTAACTATAGCAAGCCATTTGTATTTTTGGTCCATGAGATAGCTGGTTGTGCGCTTTCTGTTCTAACACAAACATTTGGTGATAAGCAACAGCTATGTGCTTATTTCTCTGTTGTTCTTACCCCTGTCACAAGAACCCTCCCGAGCTGTCTAAGAGCGGTCACGGCTATGGCCGTCTCGATAAGACAATCAGCTGGAATTGTGCTTGATACTGATCTAAAAGTCATGGTACCCCATGCTGTGGATACACTTTTGAATAAGACCAAGACACAGCACCTCTGACAAGTTTTGAGTTAACGCTGTTTACTAAACATATTACGATCAAACGATGTGCCAGTCTGAATCCAGCCACGTTACTACCCTTTCCTTCTGAGAATGAGAAGATTGACATACATGATTGTATCTTCCGGACGGAAGAAGAGACGAAAGGACGGGTAGACTTGACTGATGTTCCCTTATCTGACCCTCAAGGGGAACTATATGTCGATGGCTCATGTTTTAAATTATCAGATGGCATTAGAACTGCTGCGTATGCTATTACTACGCTGCGTATGGTAGTTGAGACATCACAAGTTCCCTATCAGTCGGCCCAAGCTGCAGAGCTCGTTGCCCTAATACGAGCCTGCGAGTTGAGTGAGGGACTGGTTGTTAATATTTATACTGACAGCCAGTACACCTTTGGAGTCGCCCATAATTTTGTGCGACTCTGGGCAGAGACAGGGTTCCTTACTTCCCATGGAACAAAGATTCAGCACGGTCATCTTATATAAAGACCTCTGTCCACTTTGACACTCCCTAAGAAATTGGCAATAGTAAAGCGCAGCACCCATAGGAAAGTTACTGACGATGTGGGTAAAGGGAACAACAGCTAAGGAAACAGACTAGGATGAAAAGAATGTTCGTAGCAGGTCCCACTAGGTGGGTGCCCGAGGTCACTATGTTTGAAGATACACTTGAGAATGTGAAGGAAATACAGAGTAAGGCCACAGTGGAGGAATTAGAAGTGTGGCAAGAAAGTACAGCACAATTGAACGATGAAGGATGTTGGATTTACAAGTCAGGGAATCAAGGATGGATGTTGCCAGATGCATATGTTCTTCCTGTAGTCACAATGGCCTATGGCTCAACCCATATTAGTGCTAATGATATTTGCAAGTTGTTAGACCCTGTATGGCAAAATGACAACATCTCCAAAACTGCTGCACATTTAGTGAAGTATTGCATGGTGTGCATGATGCACAATCCTGGAAAAGGTACCCCTACACCACCTGGTAATTATGCACCACCTACTTTCACTTTTGAGGTCCTTCAGTTAGATTACATTGAATTGGACAGGCTAACTCATTTGAAGTAGGTGTTGGTGGTTGTTTGTGCATTCAGTAAATGGGTTGAGGCTTATCTCACTAAAGACAATACAGCCATTGTGACTGCAAAGGTACTCCTGAAGGAGTTCTTTCCTCGCTTCGGCTTGCCCCGTTTGATCTGGAGTGATAACGGAAGTCATGTTAATGCCAAGGTCATACAGTTAATTTGTGACGGTTTTCATATAAAACAGAAATTCCATGCTGCAAACCATCTGCAATCAGCAGGTTTAGTTAAGAAGTACAATGGTACTCTCAAACTGAAGTTAGCAAAGATTCAGGAGACAACAGGGTTACAGTTGCCAGATGTTTTACCATTAGCTCTTTTGTCAACAAGAACAACAGCACATTCTAGAACAGGATTGTCACCCTACGAGGTCGTGTTTGGACGCCCGGCAAATGTCTGGGGCGTCCCGCGCCCTCGTAGATTCTCCGATACTGAGTATCCATTGTTGACATACTACTTGTGCCAGTTAACTGAAAATTTTCATTCTATTCACCAACAGATCCATGACACGTCATCCAGCCTGGTGATTGGCTCCCTGTGTGCCATTTTCAGAGGAAAAAGAGTATGAAGCCGCGCTGGAAGGGGCCTGAGTAGGTTCTTCTAGCAACACGAACGGCGGTCAAGGTTGCTGGCCGAAAGAATTGGATCCATGGTACTCATTGGAAACAAGTGCCCTTTCCCTATGATCAGTGGGTGATGGATGGCATTGGGGACACTGAGTGTGAGAAGGAACCTCAGTGCGTCCCCTTCAGTGACGCAAAATTAACGTAGACCCAAACGGATGCAGAGAATGATGATGTGCTAAATGCAGCGGTCCCTCCAGAAATTCGAACCATTAAGGAGCCGCTTTTTGTTGACCCTTCTGTGCCTGGAGTCACCAGGTACAATTTGCGTCCTCGGCTGAGGAATAGTGCACCAAAGGTGAAGTCAGATTAGCCAGGGATGGACTGTATAAGTTAGGGTGTACTTTGCTATAGTACCAACGGTGTTAGTTTAGGGTGTCGTTAAGATTCATGCACTGTTCTGACATTGGACAGGATAAATAGAACGTGCTCCTTATCCTTATCCTGAGCGACGTGGGATTCATCGCGAGCTTAGGACTAAGCAAGCTCCACTGCCGGTGCTCAAGAGCGCCAACGTTGATGAACAATAGGAGCCTGTACCAATGAGTCTCTGACGGACACTGGGAACTCTTACCTTTGCTATAAGTTTTATTGCATTCCTCTTCTTGTTCTATAATGCATCTGTTTGGTCGACCCATTGAGGAGGAGGAACAGCCATTTGCGCCACCAGGTTTAGCGTGGGGTTGGTTAACAAAGAGTAAAATAGTTTGCATATTAATTGTTGTGATTAGGCTAATAACAATACTTGGAATATCCTGGTTTTTAGAGGAGAAATATCCTGTACATTCCTTGGTGGGTACAACGCCCACTTCCCCTGAGCAAATGTTTTTTACTTTGGCCCCTCACAAAGAAGAGAATAGAAAGTCTTACACAGACAGTGTATTTATACAAATGTTGCATCAAGCCCATAATGTGTCCAATACAACTAATTGTTGGGTTTATGGATTGCTTCCCTCAGTTATTCATAAGAGCGACACTTTTTTGTCCATGCCATTGTCATATATTGGTAGCGGTGAAGGTTGGTTTGAATTGTTCGTTATGGTGCACTACCATTTCCAACTCTCTACTCTGGTTATGGCACCTGCTGATTCTCGCACTGTGGAAGAGTATATACGTTTTCATCACATGTTTAATCCCATTGGACCGGTAGGACAAGGGACCTTCGGTACATTGTCCCCAAAAACCTGTATGAGCACATATGAAAAAGTGAAGAACGAAAAATGGCTGATATCCAAAGGTTCAACACCTCTGAGTATTTTCAATCTTTCCAAGCTCGCAATATTACTAAGAACAAACTGATGCCGGTGTCCGTGGTCAACACAACAGCTAGTGTCTGTATACAGGAGATTGGGGAGGTAAAGGTGGGGGAGAGTAGATGCAATCTTACCTACAGACTGAGAATGAATAATAGTGCGCCTTTGATCTTACCCCATAATGTCTATTTTGTCTGTGGATCCCAAGCTCATGTCTGGCTTCTTAAGAGACCTCTAAATGACCCAGTAGGTCACTTGTCTCAGGAACCACCTAAAAAGGCATCTAAGAAAGCACCTGAGGGATCCCATGGACATGGTGCTCCTTCCACGTTACCTCATAAGATGCAGCAAGACAAGAAAAAGGCAAGTTCTTCCTCAAAAACTCTTCAAAAAACAGCTGTAGAGCCTCCTACACCCCCACCTAAAGTGAAACACACTTTTAAAAAACCTACTTCTGCTACGCCGATGGATGGCTCGTCGATTACATCTCTGTCGACGAAAAGATCCTCTTCTGTCCTATGTAAATCAAGTGCTGCCTTAGCAGCGCCGACGGCTCCTACTATCCCCACCATAACAGTGTCTTCAGTGGCATTCTCCTCATCAACCAAGTCATCATCCACAAGTCAGACTTAACTGTCATCGACAGTAAAAAAATTACCCTTTTGTCAAACCTCCCGTTGACGGCAAACCTTTAGTCAGTGGCAAGCCTCTCGTCAACGCCAAACCTGTCGTTGACAGCAAATCTTTCGCCACCTGCGAACCTTTCATCTACAACCTCATCGTCGATGGCAGCTCCACCGCCATTGTCGACGGCCTTTTCCCGGCAGTCTGTGTTCACTGACGACTCCTCGTCGACGACACCTAACCCATCAACAGTGGATTCTACATTGTTAATAAGAAAATCCTTGTCGACGACTCTGACAACGAAGAGGCATAAATCTGTTTCATACAAAAAATAAGCCAAAAAAGGTTAACATTATCTTGAACATCCCCAGGTCAAGTACAACAATTATTACCTTAACATCTTTTAGATGATGACAACTCCGAAGATGACAGTCTCTTTGGAGCAGCTTGTAGCGCTTCGGAGCTTAATGTAAAATATAAGGAAGATTCAGATGATCAGGACTATTAAGATCAACAATATTATTATCCTCAACAACGTCACCAACAACAATGACAGCATAATATGATATGTCTCCCTGCCACTCAAGTGTCCGATTTGCAATCTGTGCTGGCAGATTACAAAAAGAGATTTCCACCAACATCTCCCTCGTATGAACAAAAAGCCCCTTCACCACCTACAATGCAGGTTCATCCCCTAACTTCACCCCAGTACAGGCATCTCCGGTAATGAGCCATTCGTCGCAGGAAGTGCCTCTACACAAACCATCCTCTTCAGAAGAGGAAAGAGAAGAAGGTGAATTTCACCATGAACAAGATGAAAGGGACGATTACATACTGCCACCACAGGTGTCACCGTCTCCGCCTCAAACAGATTCTCCTCCAGAGATATAGGAGGTTTTCACAACCTCTTGGAGAGAGCAGCCAGACGCTTTGAATTACCAATGCCGCGCATCAACAAGACTGATTGTTTGTGATTTTAAAGAGTCTTTCAGAAAACCAGTGAGATTTATGCCCATCGTGGATTATATTTGGGACCAAGGCTTGAAGATTATGCGCAATCCAGCTACAGTACCACCAGTGTTACCGAGGTAAAAAATACAAGGCCCCGTAGAATGCGCCTGCCTGCTTGCTCATGGGACACCCAAAACCAGACGCAAGTGGCGTAGTGGAGATCTAAAAATCCCTCCACACCGAATTCAGCAGCCCCAGACAAAGAGGGTAGGAGGCTCAATAATATCGGCAAACGTTTCTCAACGATGTCAGTGCTCACAGTCAGAGTATCAAATTCCTTGGCGTTATTAGGCCAAATTAATAAACAAATGTGGTCAGATATTTCTGCATATCTCGAAAATTTCCCGTAAGAGATCAAAGAGGAAGCAAAGAAAATATTGCTGGAAGATGAGCGATCCGCCTCAGAAATAACAGACCGTGTGATGGATATTGCTTCCACCAGATTCAGACAGCTCTCTGGGGCAGCAGTTTGTAGGCGTCAGGGCTTGCTCAAGGCGACTTCATTCAGACCAGAGCAAAATACTGGACTTGCCTTACGATTGGAAAGCTTTGTTTGGAAAACATGTGGATAAAGCTCTCCAAACAATAAAGGCTGACACAGAGACAGACAAGTCCCTGGGGACTTAAAATGACTTCTCTTGGCGCTTGAAGAAAGGGGCACTCATCTTATAGAGGGGGATACCAACAGTATCGCTATCCCACATACACTTCATGGAACCAGCAATTTCGGCCCCAATATCACCAACGTTAACAATCTATGGCTGCCTATAACAAGTCCTCCTTCAGAGGGAAAACAGGACAGAAGGGCAAAGAAGCCAACCATCGACAATGACTTCCCCAAACTGCCAGCTACTTCCTTTCAAATCATCTGCAACACTGGAAGCTAATTGCCACAAATCAATTGGCTTTTAGACCTAATTCAATTTGAAAATTCTTTAGAATTCATGCAAAACCCACCTCTGACCACACCTCAACCTGTCACTCAAAAACACCTACGCCTTCTGAAGTATGAGGTTATTACCATGCTAAAAAAGGGAGCCATAGAGAGAGTACCACTCTTTCAAAGAGGGAAAGGTTTCTACTCCTGTTTTCTTCTTGATTTGCAAGAAGTCAAGGAAGTGGAGACCAATTCTGGACTTAAGAATCCTCAACAAATACCTCAAGAAACAATCGTTCCGCATGGTTATCATGCAAGATCTATTGTATCTCTTCAACGAGAATGATTACATATCGTCCCTGGAACTCCAGGATGCATATTTTCATACACCCATACACCAGAAACACAGAAAATGTCTCAGGTTCACGGTAGCCAGCAGTCACTATCTGTTCTGAGTATTGCCATTTGGATTTAAATCTGACCCCCCATTTTTACAAAGTGGCTAGCACTGGTTGCAGCCTACCACAAACAACAGAAACATCAAAATGTTCCCTACCTCGACGACTGGCTCGTCAAGGCCCCCACTTACAAGACCGCGAAAGCACACAATCTCACCTTCTATATCCAGGAAGCTCAAGTTATTTGGAGATCGACAATATGTCACAAGGTATCGCTAACAGCAGAATATGTGCCAGGAAACCAGAACACAATAGCGGATACCTTAAGCAGACTAAAAACAACCTGCCATGAGTGGGAATTGGATCAATACACACTCAACAGTATCTTTCTCCAGTGGGGCAAGCCAAACATAGACCTCTTTGCAACTCCCCACAACACTAAATGCTGGTACCTCGCAAGTTGGCATCCTCATCAGGGGTCATGTGGGAATGATTTTTCTTTTGCATGGTCTGGCATATTTGCCCACGCCTTTCCCCCCATTCCTCTCCTCATTTAATTTTTAGTTTATTAGTCAATTAAAACCATAAACAAAATCACACGGTTAAAAGTACATAAGGAATAAAAAGGTAAATAGATAAAAAGCAAGTATGTCATACAACTAATACAACCTCAACTCTTCATGCTACATACCCTTTGCTTTCTTAACTTTCCTTCCTAGAGATTTTAATCGGGATACCAAACACTAATCTATGTTAGATAAAAAGTGACTAAACAGGAATTGTTCATTAATTTGATATCTAAAAAAGCAAGCCTTCCGCACAGATAACTTAAAAAAAACCCTTAAGTAATTTAATACATATAATTAAAAATGCCTATAAGCGGAACTAAGAGAAATATAAATGCGGGCCAGGTGGACTGTAGGACCCACTATTAAGAACAATTTTGCAAGAATTCACATCATTAAAAATACAAAAATAGGTAAATAGTTATCTGAGTCTAACGGGACAGAGAACTGCTACTTTCAGCCCCTAGCAGCCCATCCTTCACAGTTACTGGGCGTGCTGTTAAGATTAGAAATTTCCAAGTTATTACAATTTAAAGTTACATTCAGAAACCGCCTCCAGATTACATATCACATATCCTATTAACTGATCATTTTCTTAAAACAGATCAATAACTGAGTCAGTCTAATGCTCAGCATGATGTTGATTGGGTCCATGGACTCCACCAGTGCATGCCTGCACGATCTAATACCCTGTTCAAGGAACTCTCGCCTTAATAAGGCTTTTTGTTGAACAATCAAAGCAGGACAAACACAGACAATGTGAAGCAGAGATTCAGGCCCCTGGCGGCATAGACGGCAGGACTGGTCTTCACTTTGACCGGACATCCTCCATTTCGGCATGAGGTCTAGCGTGGGTATTTCTACGAATCTTAGGGCCAAAAACGACTGTTTAATCTTGCAGTGGTAAGGAGCAGCAGGCAAGGCTGATTCTCTTAGAGTGGAATACGATTTCAACACCAGCCACCTGTGGCGACGTTTTAACAGGGTTTATTTGTCTGCCAACCAACTTTGCAGTTTTGTAGATTTATTTACAAGCTTCTTAAAGAATTTCCCCGAGATATTAGAATTCCAAAGGTCACCCAGTTCAAGCATCGTAATACTGTTTTCTAAAAATGACTTGTACGCATGGTTGCCCCTTTGCAAGTTAATTTCAATCTAGTTTTGCCAGTGTTTTCCGCTGCTGCTCGCAAGTTATAACAAAGCTTTACAAACGCAGCTGGCCTAGCGAGTGTCTGTTTTGTGAGCAGAAATTCAGGCCGGATTTGCGCCGGAGAAGCAGACTTGGGGAGCCTAAAGATTTGTTTATAGGCTCTTATCATCAGTTTTTCTAACAAAAGAGCATCATCACCCAACATAATCTCCATTCCATATGCAAGGGTTGGCAACAATTCCTCTCCTAACAAAAGTACTTAAGAAGATGAAAGCAGAACCCTGCAAAACCATACTTATAACCCCAGCAAGGCCGCGCCAACATTGGCACATGGAGCTTCCCCTCCTCTTAGTACAGCCTCCGATACAACACAAACTGATTCCGTCAATGTTGACAATGAGCTAGGGACAACTGCTGCATTCAGATTCCAGTTCTCTTAGATTATAAGCCTGGCTCCTGAGTCCCAAGAATTTCAACATTTAGCAATTCTTGCAGAATTCAGAGACATACTAGGCAGGGCAAGAGCAGACACTACCAACAAAACTTACTGCTTAAAGTTGAAAAGATTCTGCATTTGGTGTAGAACTGCTGAAGTGCATCTCATCTCATCTTCCCCAGAAGAGATTTTGCCTTATCTCCTGCACCTAGTTCAAACAGGTTTAGCTCACGCTTCCATAAAGGTACATCTAGCGGCAAGAGCAGACACTACCAACAAAACTTACTGCTTAAAGTTGAAAAGATTCTGCATTTGGTTTAGATCTGCTGAAGCACATCCCATCTCATCTTCCCCAGAAGAGATTTTGCTTTAGCTCCTACCCCTAGTTCAAACAGGTTTAGCTCACGCTTCCATAAAGGTACATCTAGCGGCCATTTCCCGTTTCCAAAGGTCATCCAACACTCCATCCTTATGGTCCAGCAGGCTTGTTAAGCACTTCCTCAAGGGGATGTTCAGAACATTTCCACTAGTAAGAGCCCCTCTTCCAACATGGCAGCTCAACATGGTGCTTGCATAACTAATGAAACATCCGTTCGAGCCTATCCATAAAGCGGATACAAAGTTCCTATCCTGGAAGGTAGTTCTCCTCCTCGTTCCTACATCTGCAAGGAGGGTTAGTGAAATTCAAGCTTTTACTACCCAGGAACCATTCCTGCAATTTAGGAACAATAGAGTTAATCTACGCACAAACCCTAAATGTATTCATAAAGTCCCCTGAGACTTTCACCTAAAGGAGCCAATAATACTTAAATAATTTTTTCCAAATACTCAGACATCAGCTGAACGTGCACTGCATTCCTTAGACCGATGCTTTAAGTTTTATTTAGACAGAACTATATCTTTCCGCAAATCCAACCCACTATTTGTAGTCTACAGCGCACAAAGGAAAGGTTTCCCTCTCACAAATCAGAGCATTTCTAGATGGATATCAAGCACAATACTCTTCTGTCATCAACCAGCTGGCCAGCCTTTGAACTCAAAGATCTGTGCTCATTCCACCAGAGCCATGTCCACATTCATGGCGTTGTTTGCAGGATTGTCCGTGCCAGATATCTGCAGAGCAGCAACCTGGAAGAGTGCACACACATTCACACAGCATTACTGTTTGAATTTTGAAGTTATGCGAGATGCTGCAGTAGGGCAAGCCTTTCTAAGACATCTTTTTCAATAAAGGTGAGTCATTTCTTTCTTCTCATCATCCGTTTTTCTTCTTATGTACATTTTGCTTACTGTTTATACATATATTTGTAGTCTCTTTGTACGCAGGATATGATATATTTCAACAAAATGTGCTTATTACTGCTTTCTACTCTGATTCAAGCATGTGAGTCTATAAAAGTTCCAATACTGGAGTAAGAAAATAAGTTACTCACCTGTAACAGTAGTTCTTTAGTATTGGATTCTTTCATAGATTTGCATGCGACCCACCCGCCTCCCCTGAATAAGCTCTACAATATTCATCTCAGTACAATACTATGTGTACGCACTAGTGCTTGGAAAATCTGAGGCACTGGAGCTTCGCTCAGGAAGGTTCTACAGGGTGGTGTCATTTGATTGGTTGTCTTCTAAGTTTAGTCCTTTGTTAAATAATGACTGGGATATGTTACTAAGCCGAAAGGCCTTTTAGGACATTACTTTTCTAAGGTACCAGGGGACGGGGAATGATTCAAGCATGTGCACCTATGAAAGATTCCAATACTGGAGAACTACAGTTACAGGTAAGTAACTTATTTTCTTTCGCCTTTAGTCAGTGTTTTTTTTTTTTAGATTGACAAACTCCCGGCAGCTCCTCAAGCAATAAGGTTTTGCAAAGCCATGACCCAAAAAACAAACAAGAATTGCCGAAAGGCTGGTAGACGGCACCAGATCTATTGGCTTTAATGCTTCTTTTTAGGTCGCGCCTAGAGTCAGCGTGCATGCACTGCTCTGCGAGGCATCCTGTAATCCATCAGTGGAGTTTGAATACAGCCCCGCTTTTTGATTGGTTGCTTTGTCTGCCTTTACAAATTCTATTGCTTTCGTTGGTGAGCAGTGTTCATTTGTCCCGCCTTGTGTTTGCTTCGTTACTACCCTGGCAGCTGCCCCTGCTACTAGGATGGTTTCACTAGTGCGCATCTGTTTTTTTCTAGTGTACTACTTTTACTTTGTGCCGTCTGCTCACCAATTGTGTGTGCACAGCATTGCCTCCAGACCCAGTTCCCTTAACCTGCCCATGCCTTCCCCAACACCTCCTGCTTGCCGCTGTCGAAGTATCCGTTGGTAATTGTTTATGATTTTAAGCACTTTTATTTATTTATGAACTGTGCCACTTTAAATCTAAGGACCTAGCGCTGCGCTTCAACACACGCGCCTTTATATCTAAACAGCAAGATTGAGTTTGCCTTTGAGATTGCATTACGAAGATTTATAAATATCTTCCCACGGTGTTGCAGATGTTATTGGCAAAGCTGGAACGGTGCGTGATTAAAACTCCCAGTGTTGGGTGTAATTCCTCTCATGTGTTTCGCGGCGATTATAATGTCCATACCTGCATTTAATTCTGAGTGGTTGCTCTGGGCATCGGTACATCCGGGTGCCATTCTGAAGACCTGAAAAGTGTGTTCTCTCCACTTTGTGAGACTCAAGAAAAGGGAAAGGTAGACAGATTTTGACCTTTGAGTATGTGACTAGCAGGTCAGGCAATTACCAGCAATACATATGTACAGGGCCCCTGGACAGATGTGGCAGATGACGCTCCAGATCCATGACCAGACGCTGGGAATTATGCCCGATATCATCCAAAAGACTTATACAGGACTCCAGAGGAACCTCCCAGGACTACATAGGTCCAAGAAACATTTAGCTAACACCCTGAGGAAGCCCCAGGCCGGATGGCCATGCATTCTGATGGATACATCTGCCAGTGGATTCCTCACCTTGTGAATATCCCCTGCGCCAGCAACATTCGGAAACTTTTGTAGCAGTCCACGCCGATGAGGTCACCGGCTCCATAAGAAGACCTCGTCGGCGTGATGACGTCAGTTCCCTTTTTTCCGCGCCGTCGACGCCAACGGATTTCGGGAATCGTTGATAGTAGCTTTTCTGATACTTTGTGTATTCTTCTGGTTTTCTTCTATTTCTCTTCGAGAAGATGTCGACAAGGAAGTCGGGTTTCAAGCCCTGTCGGGAATGTGGCAAGCACATGTCGATTACAGACCCACATGAAGACTGTGTTTGGTGTCTCTCATCCGACCACGATGTGGATGGTTGTTCTTGCTGCCGCAAGATGAGCTCCAAAGCTCTAAAAGAAAGCTTTTCATCGCCAGGATGAAGAAAGAGAAGAGAGAAAGGAGGAAGTCCAGATCAAGGTCGAGGTCGGCGTCTAAATCGACTTCGGGGCATGCTTCGAGAGGCAAGAAGCATAAGAAGATGAGGAGGCATTCTTCTCGTCATCACTCCGATAAGAGTTCGGCTCCGAAGTCGAAGTCGCTGGCTCGGCGTCGGAGGGAATCCGTGTCTCCTTCTCCAGTCCCGACCTCACCTCCAGTTCCTTCTTCTCCAGTGACTTCGCTGGCTCCGGCTTCATCTCCGGTTCCGGTGATATCCCCGACGCCGGCTCCATCTCCGGCTCCGGATTCATCTCCGGCTCCGTCTCCGGCCCCGGTTGAGGATCTTCCAGTCCCGGGTGAGCCTGTGACGCCGCTAATTCCAACGTCGGCGCCGGCAGGCCCGAGTCCGGTGATGCCTGACCAGTACCCTGCATTTCCTGGACCGGGTCAGGACCCCTCGCAATATCTAAATGCGATGTATGGGGTGTTTTCTAGGGCCATGTATACCACTGGTGCACCTGCGGGTCCGATTGGTCCGATGGCTTTTAACTTGGGAGTGCCGCAGGTCTATCCTCAAGCTCCATTCATGCCGTTCTTTCAAGCGGCGCCGTCTTGGCATCTACCGGCGCCGAGGACGTCGACGCCTCTTCCCTCTTCACCGGCGTCGGCTCGACCTCGTTCGACGCCGGCTGCTCCAGCGGAACCACGTTCGACGTCGCGGCCGGCGCCGTCGTATTCGAACACGGCGCCACCGACGCCGCTGGTGCGGATTCGATCCAGAAGGGAGGCGCAGAGAGTGGTGGATGAACGGAGGTATCTTTTGAAGGAAGCTGAAGCTGAAGAGGGAGAGTTGGTTGACTCTGATGAAGTGTTTGAGGAGCTAAAGGAGGCAAGTGGGCTGGATTTGTCTCCTGAGTGGGAAAGCACTCCACCATCAGATGAGCCCTCAAAGGATGCAGCGCCGTATCATGCGGTCATCAGGAAGGCTGCGGAGTTGTTAGACCTCCAGTTACCAACCACGGAGTTCAGGTCTAATATTCTTACTGAGGTGCTGCATTCGCCTACTGCAGTCTCGGAGCCTTTGTTGCCCTTTAATGAGGCCATTATCGACCCCGTATTAGAGGTATGGCGTAAACCTTTTTCAGCTCCCGCGGTCTCTAGGACAGTCGCAAGGAGGTATAGGGCGGCTCCAGGGGATCCTGAGTTTTTAACATCGCACCCATCGCCTGAGAGCCTGGTGGTTCAGGCTGCTTGTTCGGGAAGATCCAAGGGTGTCTTCCCTCAGGTTCCAGGGGACAGAGAGGCCAAAAAGATGGACCAGTCGGCCAAAAAGGTATTTTCTTCAGCCAGCATGGCCCTAAAGTCAACAAACACGACTTGTCTGTTGGGGCGCTATATCCATGCGCTTATGGACTCAGTGAAAAAATTGGCACCAAAGTTGTCGGAGGAGGATAGGGCCGGCTTCAATGATGTTTTGACTGATGCTCAGGCGGCTGCACGACAAGTAATTCAAAGTGGACTGGACACAGCAGACTCAGTTGCCAGAGTTATGGGGTCTTCTGTTGCCACCAGGAGGGGTGCGTGGCTAAAGTCCTCTGAATTCTCCCAAGATGTGCAGTCGGCTTTGTTGGACCTACCATTTGATGGGTCTGGTTTGTTCGGCAAGAAGGCGGATGCCGCTCTCGAACGCTTCAAGGAGAGCAAGGCTACGGCAAGGTCGTTGGGTCTTCAATCCCAGCCAAGGGGATCTTTCAAGAAGTATAGAGGCTTTGGAAGGGCGACTTTTCGCTCTTACAGACAGACCCAGCAACAGCAGCAACAACAACAGCAAGGCTCTTTGTCCAAGGGTTACAGAGGAAGAATCAGGGGTCGCTCACGTGGCCGTCAACTCTCCTCCTCTTCCTCTTCCTCTTCAGCCCCTTCCACCACCGCAAAACAGCCCTAGATCCGACATTCTGGATCATGCTGGTCCTGTGGGGGGCCGGCTTACCCATTTTCTACAAGATTGGGAATCTGTAACTACAGATCTCTGGGTTCTGGATCTTGGAGAAAATGGGTACGCCCTTCCCTTTCGGGAATTCCCTCTAAATTACCCTCCTTGTCAAGGTGCTTGCTCGGAGGACCACCGTCTTCTCCTGCAGGAGGAAGTCCTGAAGTTGTTTCAGAAGGGTGCGATAGAGGTGGTTCCAGAGCAGGAGAGGGGTCAGGGATGCTACTCCCAGTATTTCCTGATTCCGAAAAAGGACGGCAGATTGCGTCCGATATTGGACATCAGGATCTTGAATTTTTATCTGAAGCAAGAGAAGTTCAAGATGCTCACCCTTGCGCAGGTTCTTCAAGCGCTGAATCAGGAGGACTGGATGGTGTCCATCGACTTGCAGGATGCGTATTTCCACATCCCCATCCTGAAGTCGCACAGGAAGTATCTCCGGTTTACGGTAGGATCGCAACATTATCAGTTTGCGGTCCGTCCGTTTGGTCTTACTACTGCACCCCGAGTCTTCACGAAGGTGATGGCAGTGGTGGCAGCCCATCTCAGAAGGTCGGGGATTGCCATTTTCCCCTATCTGGACGACTGGCTGATCAAAGCGGAGTCGCCGGAGAAGGTGCTTCATCATCTGCAGGATACAACTCAGCTGTTGTTCAAATTGGGTTTCTCGATAAACGTGCCCAAATCTCACCTGGTGCCCTCTCAGCGCAACCTGTTCATAGGTGCGGTACTGGACACTACTGTGTGTCGAGCATTCCCTCCTCCTCAAAGGATTCTCGACATACAGGAAATGATTCCTTTATTTTGCAATGGAGCGGTCGTTCCAGTCCTGAAGGTCCTTCGCCTGCTCGGTCTGTTTGCTTCCTGCATCCTGTTGGTCAACCATGCACGCTGGCACATGAGGGCGCTCCAGTGGTGCCTCCGCAAGCAGTGGTATCAGCACAAAGGGGATCTCAGGGAGTCTGTGAGGATCTCCAGAGAAGCTGCAGCGGATCTATCTTGGTGGAGCGTGGAGGGCAATCTGTCCCAAGGAAAGCCCTTCCATATACCTCCATCGGTGGCCACGGTGATAACGGATGCATCCACCTTAGGGTGGGGTGCTCATCTGGGGGATCTGGAGATCAAGGGTCTTTGGTCTCCAGAGGAAAGGTTGCTTCACATCAACCTTCTGGAGTTACGGGCGATACGTTTGGCGCTCAAGGCCTTCCTCCCTTCCCTTCGCGGTCAGTCTGTTCAAGTCCTGACGGACAACACTACCGCGATGTGGTATATAAACAAACAGGGAGGAGTGGGGTCTCTTTGTCTCTGCAGAGAGGCCCTGCGTCTATGGTCCTGGGCTCAGGACCATCAGATTTGTCTGATGGCAAATCATATGGCCGGGGTTCTGAACGTACGTGAAGACAGTCTCAGTCGGCAGTTCTCCGCCGACCACGAGTGAAGGCTTCATCCGGAGGTAGTTTGTCACGTCTTTCGGATGAGGGGAACTCCTCGGGTGGACCTGTTCGCCACTCACGAGAATGCTCACTGCCCGTCATTCTGCAGGCTCCAGTATCCGATGCAGGGAGCGTTGGGGGACGCGTTGCAGTTGAGTTGGGGCTCACGACTCCTTTACGTGTTTCCTCCCATACCCTTGATTCCTCGGGTTCTGAGGAAGATTCGCCAAGACCGGGCCCAAGTTATATTGATCGCCCCGGATTGGCCAAGAAGGGTGTGGTACACAGATCTTCTCCACCTCTCCTCGTGCCCTCCACTCCGTCTCTCTCTGAGGGCAGACCTCCTCTCGCAGTCGGAGGGGCAGGTTCTTCACCCCCACCTCCAGAGCTTTCACCTTCATGCCTGGAGATTGAACGGGGCAACCTGAGTTCTTTTTCTCTCTGTGGTAGATGTAATTTTGTCTGCCAGACGTCATTCCACCAAATCCATATATTCCTATAGGTGGTCTAAATTTGTACTTTGGTGCGGAGAGAAGTCCATTGACCCTTTGAAGGCTCGTCTATCTAACATCCTTCAGTTTGCCCTTTCTCTTGCTCAGCAAAGCTTTGCTGTGGCTACTGTTAGGGGTTATTTATCGGCTTTGTCGGCTTTCCTTTGTTTGCCGGATCAGCCGTCGTTATTTAAATCATCTATTGTTCTTCATTTTCTCAAGGGTCTCACAAAAAGGTTTCCTCCTACTCCCTTTATTGTGCCTCAATGGGACTTAAACCTTGTATTAACTTACCTTATGGGTTCTCCCTTCAGCCCTTACACAAGTGTCCCTTGAGACTGTTGTCCTTTAAGACGGTTTTCCTCATTGCAATCACCTCGGCAAGGAGGGTAAGTGAGCTTCAAGCTCTAAGTTCAAAACCCCCATTCTTGACCATTCATGCTGAAAGAATGGTACTCAGGACCAGGGCTGCATTTTTGCCTAAGGTGGTAACTCCCTTGCATCTGGGGCAATCCATTACCCTTCCTTCCTTCTATCCTCCCCCTCACCCTTCCAAGGAGGAGAAGAGACTTCACCGCTTGGATCCTAAGAGGGCGGTGAGCTTCTACCTGGACAGGACAAAGGACTTCAGAGTTGATGACCAGCTCTTCATGGGCTTTGTTGGCTGCAGGAAAGGTCGAGCGGTGCACAAGCGCACCCTTTCCAGGTGGATTGTCTTGTGCATTAAGATCTGCTACTCCCTGGCTGGTAAGGAACCTCCAGAGGGTTTGAGAGCTCATTCCACTAGGGCAAAGTCTTCCACATCTGCTTTGTCTAGGGGGGTTCCTGTGGAGGACATTTGTAGGGCAGCAACTTGGGCCTCCCTCCACACTTTCGCAAAACATTATTGCTTAGACACCGAAGTGAGGAGGGACGGACACTTTGCTCGTTCCGTCCTTCAGGACTTTCTGGTGTAGAAGGGTGGTCACCCTCCTCCGGGAGCGGGACTGCTGTGGGAATCTATTCACAAGGTGAGGAATCCACTGGCAGATGTATCCATCAGAGGAACAAGTTACTTACCTTCGGTAACGCTTTTTCTGGTGGATACAGTATCTGCCTGTGGATTCCTCACTGACCCACCCGCCTCCCCGTTGTCCATCCTTCTATACCTATAGTTCTGTTGTTGGAGTTTCAAAATGTATTTATATCTCTCAAGGGCATTGTGTTATTTATTTTGCCTTTCTGCTTATTCTCCACACTGTGTGTGTGTTGATCTGCATATTGTGTACTGTGTATACTGTGTATATATATTGCTGTCAGTCTGTCCGTGTGCCTCGAAGGCACGGAAAAAAGGGGCGGAACTGACGTCATCACGCCGACGAGGTCTTCTTATGGAGTCGGTGACGTCAGCGGAGTCGCGTGCGGAGCCGTATCTCTGTGACGTCGTCTTCGACCTCATCAGCGTGGACTGCTACAAAAGTTTCCGAATGTTGCTGGCGCAGGGGATATTCACAAGGTGAGGAATCCACAGGCAGATACTGTATCCACCAGAAAAAGCGTTACCGAAGGTAAGTAACTTGTTCGACGGGGTGAAACACGTGTTGGCTGTTACCACTTTTTCTAAGCGGACTCAGAATTCTGAAATGAGTCACCACTACTTTGTATATATATATTAAAAAAAAAAAAATCACCATGAACTCCGAGTATTGGAATTCTTTCCGCAAAACAAGATTATATTGACTTGTCCTGACAACTCTTTTGGAACTAACACTAGACAATGGTTTTACCTCATTAGTACCAGTCTAACACCCAAAACAAAATAATATGCAAAAGATAGGTGACTAATCAACCTTTTTGAAGGGTTTTCCACTGCACGGTCACATGACTGCGTTTTGCAATTTTTTTGATAACATCTGGAGAGTATGCAGCAGATGATAGATTATATGGCAAATCCAAAATAATGTGGAAAATGCAGCCACCACACAAATCGCTCATTACAGTGGCCCTACATATATGCGATGTCGGCACACACCTCCAATGTAGTACACTTTTTATTTAACAGTTACATTTTCAATGGAACCAAAAGATAAGACCAAGGTTATGTGTTCCAACGCAGTAGTAGGATGCTGACCAGAAACTTTCATAGTAGAGATGTAATCTAATATTGTTCCTGTTTTATTTTCATTGTTTTATTTTGAATCCCTTGCTATGTCTATGCATTCTGCGCTATCTTATCCTTCAACTACATGGCTTTTCATTTTAACTATTAACAGGAATACTGAAAAGGAGTTAAGCATTACCTTGAATTGTGCTCATCAGTTGATTTATTTATCTTCAATTGTAATCTTATGCGAACCAACAAATTAATATTTTGTGTCAAGCAGCTTAATTTCGGCTGTTTACATTTCTCATTGTAAACTTTCACATTTTTACGTCGACAGAGATGCATGCAAAGCATCAACAATTTTCCAATAGCACTGAAAGCTTTGGGTATTTAAAGGGTAGGAAGCAGAGAGAAAAGGATTGTGGTTATTGGTAAATGACAGACACAAAATATATGAAAGCTAAATGTCCACCTGGATGAGTAGTATTGCAGCAGATGTCCCCACAGCAGAGGTTGTAACTTTATATTGTCTGCTTGAGTGCTGCAACAGAAATCTTGACAAGGTGACAACGTAAATTACAGTCTTTTGCTGTGCTCCAGATATTTGGAACTAGTCTCAAAACTATCCACCTAATGCCACATGTTCTTCCCTTTGAGAAGACCCACTTGACTGACCCTTCTTAGGTCTGGCATTACCCAAGACCTTATCATTATACTAAAACTATATATATATACAACATTCTTGCATATAGGTTTTTCAGACAGTGTGCTTCGTCCATTGGTCCTTTGTAGTGATTATTATTCCACACACTGCAGCACACAGCCTGGGGCAATGGGGCAGCTCATTCCCACACAGAGTAGTTCCTTTCAGTGTCAGAGACTACAGTGGCAACATCATTTTTGAGACCCAAAAATATTTTTGCTATCAGAAACGTATTTCTGGGCTTATATGAGTGTGAGGTTTTCAATTGCTTACCAGCTATCATTTATATAGAAATGGATCTTTTTGTATCCCCTACGAATCAGTAGTCCTAATTGTTGCTTGTGATTGTATATAAGGCATTGAGAGGGGAGTTCTCCAAAGATTGTTCCACAAACGTTGTATGTGACATTTCAGGCTATCAATTTACAATACTTCTACACAAAACAAATTCATCTAGTCAGTGGTCATCCTGCAAATCTGGCTTGGATTGGGCTTTTTTGGATCCTCTTTGAACAACCCAATATTGGACACTTTGCAACACCATACAAGGATAGATAATTAATTTCCTAATCCTTCTATACCTCTCACTCCCCACTACTCCTGTTTATCATTTCCATCAATCTGATAAAACCAAAGGTATTTGTTTGAGTTTTGAGGAAGGAGGGGCTGTGTTTTAGCATTCCTTTCCAGACATGTCCTCTCTGAGCTGCTTTGCTCTACACTGCAGATGCCTGCTTGTACATTTACTACAGCAGGGCTGTGCTGAAAACAAACACATTCGGAGACTCCATCCTACGAAACCTACAATGGTGATGTACATGTATAGTAGTTTGGAAAGATTCCCAGCCTCCTGAATCATAGAAAATCGTAAAATAAACATGTACTTGCAAACCCTTACAAAAACGCACTTTGGCCCTACCCACAAAGATTGAATTTCAAATCATACTCGTTCTCTTAATACGCAACAAGTTTCATTCCTGCAATCCTTTCATATCTCTGTGGCGCATACTCTTGTGGGGAAATTAACAATTTATAGCCCAGAAACGTGATTTTGCAGTGGTATTAACGACCTAGGGTCCGATGTACGACCAAGGAATTTGTAACTCGCAAATTGCTTCGCAATAGCGACTCGCAATTTGCACGTCGCAAATTGATATGCACAACAGTGTCTGTGACACTGATTGTGATTCCTAATGGGGTCGCAAATTGCATGCCTCATGCTTATTAATGAGGCATTCGCAATTTGCGACCCCATTGGGAATGGCTGGCCCTCTTAGGTATGGTGGCCTGCTGGGCTCAGCAGACCTCCATGTCTGGGACTGCTTTTAAATAAAGCAGTTTTTTTAAAAATGCAGGATGCATTTAAAAAAAGAAAAATGATACGTTTTATTTTCATTTTTTAAGGGCAGGTAGTGGTCCCTGAGACCACTGCCTGCCCTTGAAAAATATTTTTAGAACCAGTCACAAAAGGTAAGGGGTACCCTGGGGACCCCTTCCCATTTGCGAGTGGTTTACCACCCTTCTGTGAAGGGTGGTAAACCGTGACTGATTTGCGACCGCAATTGCATTCGCAAAACAGTCATACATGGCATTTGGGGTCGCTATTAGGAAGGGAACGCCCCTTCCTAATAGCGAGTCGCAAATCCTATGTAGTAAGTCGCAAATAAATTCTGTCTCGCTAAATAGGGTTTGTACATGGTCCTGTAGGTTTTTGCATGCGCAAACGGGTCGCAAACCCGTTTAAACATACATCTGGCCCCTACTTTTTAAAGACCAATGTCTCGATCAAAAGAGAGACAAAGGGAATTTTAAAAGTTGCTATTTACACACACTTCCTAGTAGTATCAGACTGCATGACCCAGTGTGTAGCAATGGTATAGCTATTCAATCCCTGGCCGCACAGCACCCAGGATAAATGTGCTGCATATCTAAACACCTATAAGGTCTCAAAGGCGTGACCTGTTGGCTATGCCAATGCTTGTTACTGTTGTGGAGGGTTGCAGGGAGCGCAGCAGTCCCCCAGCAACATTAAGAACAAAAACACTGTAATTCTTCATAACCCTAGGACAGCTTACCATATTTTTTAAAGCACTCCGAGATGGAGATGTATGCTCTTCAGATCGAGTGCAGAGACCTCTTGAGGTTGGCTTTATGGCTGCACTTTGTAGCCTTAAGAATATTGAAAAAAGGCTTAAAGACATGTTTGGTTTATTTTTAATGCTTTGTTAGAGACAATTAGTATTATTGAACATTGCAATGTGTGAATTTATGGAATATGCATTTATTATGTTATTGGTGGCTTTTTGTCTGCCTTACTTAAAATGACACCTTTAATTTTGTTACATCACATAGCCAGCTGTGTCCATCCCCACGTTTCACATGGTGATGGACATCATACTTTAGGCTAAAAATTCACTGGATAAAAATTAAGGTTAAAGTGACGTTATTGTTTGGAATTGTAATACCAGGTTACTTTACATCACAAAAAAACCTTAGAAATTCACTGTCAAAAACCAAAGGCTAAAGAGATTTTATAGTTAGGTGAAAATGTCAGTTAAAACATACTGTTTCAAATTAACAGAACCGCTGAAATATACTAGGTATAGTTATCTTAAGTAACTCCAACTTGTGCCCTAAAGTAACTATATAACTCATGCCCCCACCATGCACTGCTAATTACCTTCCATTTTACATCACTCATGACATCATTGATAACATCACTGCAACATCTGAAATGACATTATTGATAACAATGCTGTGCATGTTGGGAGAGCAAGGTATAGTTACTTTAGGGCACGAGTTATTGTTACTTGACCCAACTAACGGTTTGCTTTAACTGACATTTTCACCTAACTATAACGTCCCTTTAACATTTCTGTTAATTCAGTGCGTGGGTGTGTATGAATGTGGGTGGGTATGTATATATACATATATATATATTACCTATGGGCAGTCACCAGTAGGTAGTTATAGTTAGGACCATGTTTTCATAGAAAAAGTGTTTTTTGACTTGCCTATATCTTTGCGCCGTTTGAGGAATCTTCATGAAATTTCGCCAAAAAGTGCGCTCGTAATTCTAGTTGTGCATGGAAAGTTTTGGGGTGATCCGTCAAGCGAGGGCTGAGGAAAAGTAAAAGGGGGGGTCACTAAAGTGTGTTCCTCGTGTTAATTCCCTTGGACTCTTCAGACACGCATGCAGCCCGAAATGCTGAATGGATTTAAACCAAATTTGGCAGAAAGCTAGCTTTTGGTTCATAGATTGTATTTTTTGTTATTTGGTGTAAATTTGTTCAGTAGTTTTCTAGATATAAAAGAAATCCAAATTTGTCTATCTACAATCGTGATGCCTTCGTGAATAATGACAAGCTCTTGCAGAGATCTGCAAAGCTCTGATTGGCTGCCAACACTTTAACCAGAAAGTGTTGGCAGCAATTGTGAATTCAGACAAGTCCCACAAAAAATGCGAAAAAGAGAGGAAAAGGGGGCAAGATAGGAATAGCCTGACCCCCAAGCCTTAGTCTTGGGGTCTCAAAAGGACCCTGGCAGGGCAAAAAAGCAATTTTACAAAAGAAAATGTTGCTGGGAAATTTGTGGCAAAATTTATCAACAAAACAAGCACCGGCTCCCGTGCTTGTTTTGAAAAAGGTCCCCCCGGGTGGCCCTGGTCCCGGGGCCGGTTTATAAATAAAGGAAGGGGCACACAGGCCCCCCTCCATGGGCTCAAATGAGCCCCGGGGACCTCCTCCTCCCCAGGGCTTTATTTAATTAAAGGAGCGGGGCTGCACGGATCCCCCTCTTGGGTTGTTCCAAGCCGCAGGGACCCGCACCTCCCTGGGGAAAATCCAACAAAACAGCAAGGGGCTGCATGGACCCCCCTCCATGAGTCCCGGGAGCCACCAACTCCCCAGGGCCAAGATAACATTTTAAAGTGGGAGGGGGACCGTGTGCTTTTGCTCAGCTCCTATCAAGCAAAAGCTAACACTCCGGTTGCAGCGAGTGTGAGCTGTCAAAGTTCTCCCACCCGCTGGAAGTGGAGGATTTAATCTCTTTCTGTGCCCACAGACTTGCAGGCAGGGAAAGAGATGAAACTATTGCTTATGCATGCAGGAAGCTATATTTACAGCAGATCCCTGCATGCAGTAGCAATTGCAGCTCCAGCAGAAGGCAAAAAGCCAGCGGGGACTGCCGGGCTTTGAGGCTCCCCCCGCAGTCCTCAACCTGCACACTGGGTGCCCTGGCTGTGGCCAGGGCACCCAGAGACACATTGCCAGGATATGAAATCCCCGAGCGGAGGGCCGCCAGGCCCCCTTCCCTCATTACATTTTGGCCAGGGGATGGGGTCTCCGGGGCTGAATACATATATATTAAGGACAGGCCCTGGGGGATAGGGTCCATGGTGCAGAAATTGGCCTGGCTCGGAAGGCCACGCGGCCCCCCCTCCCTTTTTCAATTGAGACTGAGAATGGGGTCACTGGGTCCGAAATTTGACCGAGGATGAGGACCGCGCGACCCTCTTCCCCATTTATGTTTTGGCCTGTAAAGGACATATGATCCTAACTCCTGGGCTTGATGAAAGCAAAGCAAGTGTGTATCTCAGCAATTCCATATTGAAAAATTATATGAAATCCTTCTTGTAGGTGAATGCATCATTGATCTAGTGGAGCGCAATCTGTATGTGACTGATGAGTGGGTTCTTTCTTGTCCTGTTCTGGTGACAGCAGAGTCCATGGTTCTCCCTTTAAATGCGTATGATAATGGAAATGTGCAAATCGCTTGGAAGCTTCACCGGTTTGGCCCCGCCCTCCTTAGTAGTCTGCAAAGGTCTTCCTGCCTTTTGCCAGGATGATGCACAGCTTAACAAGCACCCCTCCGTGCATTTCCCGCCGATTTTGGTGAGGAGTTCTTGATGCATAAGAATATGAGGACACCTCCACCCAACAAAGAAGCATTTACTTCATATAGTTAAGAGGAAAGCCCTTTCTTTAGTGGAGATTTACCTCTTTGTAGGCTCGTTGTCCTCTCTATAGGAGTATTCATGTTATCACATTTCTGGATAAAGAAACCAGGAACAATCACATTGCCAAACGCCCACATGGTCACTGGTGACATTTCATCATGCTCCATTATGCAACTGTAGTGTAGAATATGGACTGGACATTTACCCAAGGAGGTAGCACTTAGTAATTGACCTGTAGAAAGCACTCCACTTGGGTAGATATTTTGTGTGAGACTGTGGACTCTTGTTGGATAAAAGGGAAGGTGTGGCTCCTTTGTGACTGAGTCACTCACACAGCTACTGACACACGGACACTCACACACACTCAGGCACTCACACACCCACTGACAGGCCCACTCAGACACTGATAATCCCACTCACTGACCCACTCAGGCACTCACAGGCGTACTCAGACACTCACTCATACACTCATACAGACACTCACAGACCCATTTAGACACTCATGCACTCACTCACAGACTGACAAACACTCATGGAGGCACTCACAAACCCACTCAGACACTCTCACAACTACTCACAGACCCACTAACTCAGACACTCATGCACCCACTCAGACACTCACACACCCACTCAGACACTCATGCACCCACTCACATACCCAGTGAGACACTTATGCATCCACTCCCAGACCCATGCAGGTACTCACACACCCACTGAGACACTCAAGCACTCCCTCACACACCCACTGAGACACTCATGCACTCACTCACATGCTCACTCTCAATGGTTCAGTTAGGAATTAAAATGTAAAAAACCTTAGAAGTTCACTGAAAAAACAAAGGTTACAGAGACATAATAGGAAATAGAATAAAAAAGCCTTAAAAATTCACTGAAGAAACAAAAGGTTACTGGGACATTATAGTGTTATGACTCTGATACACAGCCTGCACAAACACAATACGCACGCAAGAATACCCCGATCCTGTAGTATGTGTGCATGCATGAGAATGAGTAGGCTAATGATGATTAACAGCCATGAGACTTCTGGAACTACGAATCCCAGAAAACCTTCAGGGCGTTTTCCTGTTTGCATCAAGAAAACATCCATGCTTAATACTATAATAGACTCCGCCCTCGTATTGTCAGTTGCTTGAGAATACGAGTCGGCGGCGTCAGACTCTACCACTTTGTAAAGCTATCAGCGATTCTGCTTTCCAGCTAAACCCCGCCAGGAATTTATCCGTTCTGGGTGCGCTCTGCTCCTTGAACTCAGAGGCTCGCATTCAGCTTCTTCGGTCTGCACTCAGGAGAGCGTGCAGACATTTCCAAAGCCCGTGGGGTTTTTCATCAACGTAGGCTTCTCCGGTCTGCGCTCAGGAGAGCGTGCAGACATTTCCAAAGCCCGTGGAGTTTTTAATCACTGTAGGCTTTTCCGCTCTGCGCTAAGGAGAGTGTGCAGACATTTCCAAAGCCTGCAGAGTTTTTCATCAACGTAGGCTTCTCCGGTCTGCGCTCAGGAGAGCGTGCAGACATTTCCAAAGCCCGTGGAGTTTTTAATCACTGTAGGCTTCTCCGCTCTGCGCTAAGGAGAGTGTGCAGACATTTCCAAAGCCTGCAGAGTTTTTCATCACCGTAGGCTTCTCCGCTTTGCGGGGAGTTTCTCATCACACTAGGCTTCTCCGGTCTGCGCTCAGGAGAGCGTGCAGACATTTTGTAGTGTGCAGATACTCTCATCATCTTCGGCTGTGCTAGGAACAATCTGGTCTTCTGTTGTTCACTTCCACCCTACGCACAGGAGCGCGGCGGGTTGTTGTTTTCCTATTTATTATTTTTCCGGTGCTCCTGTTGGTTTTGTGTTCATTTGCCTTTCATCGCGCAGGAGCGCTCACTTTTTTGCTTGGGAGGATTATTCCAAGAGAGGAAGCTCTCCGTAGGTTGCCCCCTATCTACAGTGCAGATAGGCACTTGGAACCACGCAACAGATACGTTCTAATGAATGGTCATTAATAATCTTTGGAGACTTTGTGGTTCCTACTCTCTGCCTCATATCAGTCTAATGGCGATATGCCTTGGTTGCCTGCTGTATGTGTGGAATGTAAGTAGGCTTCAATAGGTGGTGATTTTCACACCCTAGATTACCCTGCACCTTATACTTACATGTGTTTATTATGTTTTACTACAGTGCACAGTTACCAGGCTACAAGTCCTAGGAAGAAGAGGATCGCGCCCACCTTATTTCACAGGGAATGCGGTGTCGATTTCTCTGCAGCAGTGTCTTTTTTGGTTCATTCCTTATTCTCTTTCCCCTGTGTGGTGTCTCGTGATCGAGTTGTGTATCATCAGCTCCCAGGGGACACCAACAGGGAGAAAAGGGTATACTAGCAATATACATCGCCCCTGCTGGTCATCTGTTTCAGGTTAGTGGCTATCATTATGACTTCCTGACATATAGTTTGGCTCACATTTCACTCGTATAAAACCAGTGAAATTCAGAAGTCATGGTTAGCTGAGCTAGCTATAACATGTCCCCGCAATGCACTGCTTATGACCTCACATACTACATGACTCATGACATGGTCAGTGACATCACTGTTGACATCTGAAATGACATCACTCATGACATCATCCACAGACCCACTCACACTCCCATACAACCTCTCATACAGCCACTCACATATCCATACAAATACTCCTACTCACTGATCCATAGAGTCACTCACACACACACTCACTCACTCATTCATACAGCCACTCACACAACCACTCACTCACCCATACAACTGCTCAAACAACCACTCGCTCACCTATACAGACACTCACATAGCCACACAATCACCCATAAAGCTACTCACACGCCCACTTATTCTCCTATATAGCCACTCACACACCCACTTACTCACACACGCAGACTCTGAACACAGCCACTCACTCACTCATACAGCCACTTACACACTCACTCACACACCCACACAACCACTTGAATACTCTTTCATACATCCATACAACCAGTCACACACCCATACTGCCACTCACAGACACCCAGTCTCCAATACAGCCACTAACACACCAACTCACTTAACTAAACATGCACTCAAAAAACCACTCACTCACCCATACAGTCACTCATACAACCACTCAGTCACCCATTCAGCCACACACCCACCCACTCACCCACCCACTCACCCGTACAGCCACTGACACACCTATTCACTCACCCATACAGCCACTCACACAGTCACTCACTCACCCATACAGCCACTGACACACCCACTCCATCACCAATACAGCCACTCACAAAGCCATTCATTCACCCATACAGCCACTCACACACCCACTCACACACCTACTCACACATGGATACACACAGCCACTCACATAATATATGTTACAAATAGTATCACTCATTAGTAGTACAGAAACTCTACTAATTTACTATTTGTGGTACCTTAGTATATATGTTTATAACTCATACACTTTTATAAAAACACTCAAATTCACTGGATTATGTCATTTAAGATGTAATCAGTGATGTCACAGACCATGTCATGAGTGATGTAATATGTGAGGTTATAAGCAGTGCATTGCGGGAGCATAAGTTTTAGTTAGCCCAGCTAGCTATAACTGCTAAATTTCGCTGGTTTTGTACAAGTGAAATGTGAGCCTAACTATAATGTACCTGTAACCTTTGCTTTTTTCAGTGAATATATATGTCTGTATATAAATATATATATATAAATACACTAAAAAAAACAAAGGTTTCAGGGGCGTTATAGTTAGCTGGACATTTACCTGGTACAAAAAACCTAGAAATTCCCCTGTTATAGTTAGTCCCCCTGCAATGCACTGCTGATGACGTCACATATTACATCACTCATGACATGGTCAGTGACATCACTGATGACATCACTGATGACGTCATCCAGTGACTGTGTGTTTCTGTAAAGTTTAAATATGTTTTATATATTTATAGTGAAAGGCCTATGGAAGAATGAGTGGCTGTACAAGTGTGTGAATGGATGATTTTCTAGGTGCGTAACTGACTCTATAAGTGAGTCATTAAATGTATCTTACTGCAGACTAGTGACTAAACTGTGTGAATGTCTGTATGTTTCTGTCTGTTGGTGTATAAGTGGCTGCATGGTTTTGTGAATAGCTATATGAGTGTCTATATGGGTTATCGATTGGTTGTCTGAGTATCTGTATGGGTGCCTGAGTGTTTGTGTGGGTAGGCTGTGTGTGACTCTGTGCATAGATGTGTGAGTGGGTGATTCTATGGGTGCATGGTTTTAAGAGTGCATCTGTGATGAACTGTATGGTTGAGTGAGTGTATGTATGGGTGTGTTAGGGATTGAATGTATATCTCAGTGGTACATTTGTGACTAACTACATATGTGAAAGGCAGTATATATGCGTGTAAGAGTATATAAGTGGGTATATGTGAGAGGTGTGATTGTGAGAGTGGCTGTATGGATGAGTGTGTGCTTGTATCAATGATTATATAAGAGCGTAAGAATGTGGTACTATTTTTATGAGTAAGTGAACTTGAGTGTGTATAACTGCATATGTGAGTAAATGCGAGTGTGATTAATTATTTGCATGACTGACTAGGTGTGACAGTACCTCTATGGATGATTGGTGGTGTGTGATTGTCTATGTAGGTGTATAAATGCATATGATAGTCTTGTACGGAGTGACTGTAAGTATGAGTGACTGTACATGTGAATGAGTGGAGGTGTATGTAGGCCTAAGAGTTAATAAGTGGGTATGTAGTTATTGGTATTGGAGTATCTATGGTTTTGAGAATAGACGTCTGAAATTTTGAGTTCGTGTATCAACGGTTAAATTAGGTGTGAGAAGATGCAGTAATTTATCACATGGATGATGTCAACAGTGATGTCATCAGTGATGTCATTTGAGATGTCATCAGTGATGTCATCAGTGATGTCACTGACCATGTCATGAGTGATGTAATATGTGACGTCATCAGCAGTGCATTGCGGGGGCGCGAGTTATAGTTAGCTGAACTAACTATAACAGGGGAATTTCAATGGTTTTGTACGAGGGAAATGTCCAGCTAACTATAACACCCCTGAAACCTATGGTTTTTTTCAGTGAATTTCTAAGGTTTTTTAAATGCCAATTCCTAACTATAACGCCCCTGAAACCTTTGGTTTTTTCAGTGCATATATATATATATATATATATATATATATATATATATAAAAAAACGCATCTTAGAACACTGGCGAGCGATTACGAATTGCGACCAAACATACAGCACAGCGAGACACTTCTCAAGGGAACATGGGGCAGACTGGACCAAAGCCCAATTCTTTGGACTGAATACAGTCAAACCCAACCCGAGAGGAGGTCACCGTATAGCTGCTTTACGCAAACTCGAGTCGCGTTTCATCCTTCTAGCAGGCATTAAATTCCCAGATGGCCTGAATCAGGATGAGGAACTGTATTCCCACCTATAAAGAGACATAGTCATTTACAGAAATACCAAGGCCTTGGTAAGCTACTCACGCCCGATCTATACATCTCCCCCTTTTAAAATTTTAATCTATAGTTGCACCCCCTTCTTTTTCCCTTCGTGCTCTGTTTTAGTAACATACAGGCTGAATATTATCTGTTTTGAATTAGAATGAAATGTAACCAGTTAGAGTGAATTAATGTTGTGATCATTGATAATGTGAATGTTGATATGCTATGTTGCTAACCAATTCTGCATTTTGATTCACACAGGGATACTACTGTGAACCTCCGTGTACTTCACACCTGTGATAGAATTATGAGCACCTGGTGATATCGGCGGATCGCCCACCGTTACTCCTAGTCATCATCGAATGCATGCTAAGGGTACTATACCCTCGATCACATCGACTGTTCAACATAGTGACTCATTCGAGGGTTATCCCTCTAAACCACATTACTGCACATAGCTTCTCAGAAAGGCACTAGTCCTATAACTGCAACAAACACAGCTACTAATGCATCCTTGCTTAAATCACTGACTCTCACATCAGTGAGTCAATAATTATAATACTCAGACCCCACTCCAAACTGGTACAAACAATCAATGAAAATAATTGCATTGTGACAAAATTACCTGTGTTATTTAAATTTCACTTATTATTTGAATCTAATTTAATATGATTATAACCACATTATGGATCGATCCATCAATCAAGATTTCTTTTATGTTTTGGAATCAAAATGTGCACTTACCCTTTAAAAGCTGTGTAATGGACGGAATGGTCATGTGACCAAGACCACGGACGTGGTCGAAACGCGTCGTCTTTCTCTGCCTGACTGAAATAAAATGCTACACTGATCGAGCGGGCTCGTGTGGATTCTTCTTTCCCTTTGGATCTGCATCTGGTGAAATATATATATATATATATATATATATATATATATATCTCCAAACGAAGGTTGCCTTTACCCAATCACACAGACAACGCCTTAGCCCATATCTGCTTCAAACGTGAGTTTATTATCACGGAAAAGAAATTGTGATTTCTTTTCCGTGATAATAAACTCACGTTTGAAGCAGATATGGGCTAAGGCATTGTCTGTGTGATTGGGTAAAGGCAACCTTCGTTTGGATTTACTTAAGGTTGGCGACCTTACCGCGGCCCGCCGTTGCAAGTGGCACGGATCCTTCGCCGTCTTTGTGTTGGATATATATATATATTCACTTAAAAAACCATAGGTTTCACACATGTTATAGTTAGCTGGACATTTCACTCGTAAAAAAACTATGAAATTCCCCCGTTATAGTTAGTTCCGATAACTATAACTCGCGCGCCCGCAATCCACTGCTCATGACATCACTGATGACATCATCCTTGTGATAGAGTGGCGGTCGTGCGAGTTATAGTTATCTGAACTATAACTATAACGGGGGAATTTCATTGTTTTTTTACGAGTGAAATGTCCAGCTAACTATAACATGTGTGAAAACTATGGTTTTTTTAAGTGAATTTGCAAGGTTTTTTAAATGCTAATTCCTAACTATAACGTGTGTGAAACCTATGGTTTTTTAAGTGAATTTGTAAGGTTTTTTTAATGCTAAGTTATGTATGTATTATTATATTTTTGATATATTTATTTTACAATAAACTACCTATGTATATAGCTATAGATTGACTGTATCCTGTAATATGGAATGGCTCGTTTAAAATGTTTTTTTTTTTTAAAGGTTTTTCACCTCGAGAATTTTTGAAAAAAAAATAAAATGTTTTTTTCACCCTTCGGGGTCCTTCAGGGACCCCCTGACAAAGGCTAGGGGGTCAGGAACTCTCTACCCTGCCCCCTTTTCATGTTCTCCACCTTTCTTTTTCACTGTCACACACAAAACACACAAAATGGCGGCCGACACTTCCTGATTTCGACCGATTCGAATGTTGACTGACATGAACCCACCAATCAGAATTACGCTCGCGCACGGCACCGTGCGCTTATAGATATGTATGTGCTTTTAACTGCAATTTTCTGAGGAACTACTGAACAGATTGACACCATATATGCAAAAGGCACATCCCTGACCTGAGGACTACCTCTTTGCCAAATTTCAAGTAATTCTGTTCAGCCGTTCGGGCTGTACCTTCGACTAAAGGTCCTATGGGAAAATGCATGGGGAAAACGTGTTTTGGGACCCCCCCCTTTTTTCTCAGCCCCCGCTTGACGAATCACCCCAAGACTTTCAGGGTAGGAGCTGAGCGGAGCGCCCCATTAGTTTTGAAAATTTCGCGAGGATTCGTCAACCGGCGCCAAAGTTATTCAAAATAGAATTTTCAGATTTCCTATGGAAACTCGGTCCTAACTATAACTATCTACTGGCGACCGCCAGTAGATAATTTATATATATATATATATATATATATATATACATATAGGGGCAGATTTTACTCATACAAAACTAGAGAAGTTCAGCCGTTATAGTTTCCTGAGTTAACTATAACTTGTGCCCTCGCAATGCATTGCTTATGACCTCACATATTACATCACTCATGACATGGGCTGTGACATCACTCATGCCATCTCAAATTACATCAGTCATGACATTATCCAGTGGCAGTAAAAAGAAAACAAAATCACGCAAAAGTATTTTTTTAAAGCAGGAAGGCGGGGGGGGAGCAGAAGCAACAAGGGGGAGTTGGGAGAACAGCGAAGCATCATGGGGAGGGTGAAAAGCAAAGCAACCACGATGGTGGGAGGAGCGGAAGCAACAAGTGAGAGGGTGGGCCGAACAGTGAAGAAACACAAGGAGAGTGAAGAGGAATGCCCAAGAAATACAGGACAGGATGCAAAAACAACAGGGGGAAATTCTGGAAGGGATGAGAAAGCAACGGGGGAGGCTGGAGGAAGCAACATGGAGTGCATGGGTCAGGAAAGCAATGGAGAGAAGCATATGGGCAAGCAAATGAGAGAGGAGCGTGGACAGAAACAGTCTGGGAACTGAGTGCAATACTGAGTACAGTGGAAGAGACGTACAGGAGTGAGGTGGCTCAAAAATACAGCACACTGTAATGGAGAGGTTCACACAAAAGATAAAAGTAGGGCTTGAAAAGCAACCTGTGGAAGCAGCGATGCAATCCAGTCACAGAGACTATGCTCTTTGGGAGAAACATACACGGGGCTGAAAAGCTGAGACACGAATAACTAGCCCTGTGGTGGGGGAGGGACAGTTGTGAGAGGCGCCATGAGAAAACAATCTCTCGGCATGCTGTGGCGGGGGCGGGGAAGCGCATTCCAGGCGGGGGAGCGGACCCTTTGAAGTATGATGCCGAGGCTGTGGCTACACGTGCACGCGCCAGTGGGCTGAAGCGCTTCCCCAAACGGATTGCATGGCGGCACGATGCACGTCTCGCATAGCGATTGCGTAAACGCAATAGCTAGGCGAGACCTAAAAATGGCTGAACAGAATTACAACATACTTAACATGAAAATAGAGCTTTACTCACATACCTGTTCAGAAAATGGCATCATTCACAGGGCTAGAGAGCCAACGACTGATGTGGACTGAACCATTACCCCATGCATTATCCTTTCATGGATGGAAATACAGTGTAAATGACACGCAAACCTATCAATGGCAAAATAGAGCCAAACTAACGGCCCTCTAATTACCTATATGTATATATATTTATGTATATGTATGTATCTATTACTTAATGATTTTCTTTGTTACAAGATCCTAGAAGACATCTAAGAAAAGATTCTAGATTAATACAGTACAAATCTCTCTCCCAAGGGTTTGTCAGAGGTGGTAACAAACACCAAAACCTTTCCTTAGAAAGGTTATCTCTGATGTTTGTTTGTCACCAAATACTCATTTGTCGGCCTTAATACAGAGAAATAACAATCGACCCTTAAATTCCTTTTAACTTTAACATACTCTTTTAACAATCAATATGTCAAGCCTTCTGCATTTATCATGACTTTTCATTATAACACATCAGACCTATAGCATCTGAAATATGTTTTTCTAGTGAACCAATTAGGCCTCTGGTTGTTATCATTGGCGTGTAACCATAACCAATAAAGACTTACTATATTGGTTATAAGCCTTTCCCACACGGCTACCTTCAGGTATACTGGAATAAAATCACAAATATGTACACAATGTAGTTGTGAAAACAATATAAAATCCCTACTAATAGAACCTAATTACCATACTGCAAATCGTCTATCCCCATGGTTTGTTTTGGGGATCACTAACGCCAAAACTCTTGCCTGTAGGGTAATCTGTGTGATTCCATGTAACACAATACCTGACTACAGACTTTAGCACAGTGAAATAACAATTCACCCTTAAAAGCCTATTACCTTTTACACATGATTTTCACAATAAGTTAAGTAAGGTCTACTTGATTTTTCATAACGTTTCCTTATAAACAGATCGAAACTAACAAATCTGACATAATGCTTTACAGTGAACTGATAAAACCTCTAGCCTTTACCAATGGCTCGACACTATATACAACACAGGCCTACTGAAGTGTGCATAAACTGGCAACCATCGTGCATACAGTTGTACAGTTACAAATATGTACAAAATTACAGTTGGCAAAACAATATTCAACCCCTCTTAATAGGCCTAACAAAAATCCTCACAGTGAAATTCTTCCCCCAGTGTTTGCCAGAGAAGGTGGCAAAATACTAACTCTAGTAACAGGGCCTAAAAAGGATTCTTATAGTTCAAATCTTCTATACACAAGGTGTGTCAGAGAGAATAACCAACACCAAAACCCTGGCCTACTAACGTAGTCTAGGAGATTCCATGTAGAAGTAATAAAAAAACTATCTGTATGCTTTAATTCAGAGTAGTGACAATCCACCCTTAAATGCCTATTGACATTGACACATGCTTTTTACAATAAATATGCCAGGCCTTCTGGCTTTATCATAACTTTTCTGAATAAACAATCAAGCCTTTATCATTTGCATGTCACTATAACAAGCTCAAGCCAACCATCCAGCATACAGTCTTAAAAGTACAAATGTACAGTTGGCAAAACAAAATACAATCTCTCCAAAGAGAGCCTAGCAAGATTATTGCACTGCATACCTTATATCCCTGTGGTTAGTAAAAGGAAAGGAAAGGAGGGGTAAGGAGAAAAAAGAAGGCGAAAAGGAAGCGAGTAGCAGAACAGCAGAAGTCAGTGAGCAGCGCGCTGAGTCTGGTCGCACTAGTAGAGCCCAATAAAATGCCGAGAAAGTAAGGAAAGTGCTTTGCCAGTTCTGGCGAAGAGTCTGCTGTGGTTTGAAAATTCCCTAGGTGAACTAATACTCCGTCCTGCTCTGCTCAACAGAGTGATCTGGGGACTGAACTAAGAGCTATGCGCCAGATGGTTTTGAGAGGCGCAACAGCATGCGCAGGAGCCCCCATCGCAGCCCCCCTTACCTCCCCTTCGTCAGCTCAGAAAGCTAGATGTCAGACAGCCCAGGCTCGTATCCTGGCTGTGAGAAGAGGTAGAACTGCTCAGAAAATTACGGGGGATAGAAACGTTACAACCTCTCAAGTGGCCCTTCTGTCCCAGAAATTCTCCTCGACGCTATCAGACTCTCCTGGAACTCCTTCTACCCCTACCCCTACCTCTACCTCTACCTCTACTTCATTGGAATTTTCGCCAGATCTGGGAACTGGTGTGAAAGGCAAGGTTGTGGAAGGAGCAGTAGTAGAGCTGTCAACTCTGGGAGCTGGGACCAATCCCCCTAAGGAATACCCGGTTTTCTCTATGAATCGTAAGATCAATCAGATGACGACACTGGTTAATTCAGTGGATAAGACTTTTCCTCTAGAAAGGCCCTCTGAAAATCAGGAGAAGGGCACAGCCATTGCTATATATACTAGGCTCCCGCTGGGGAAGGAAGGAGAGACCCTCCCTGAAAAAAGCCTGGTAGATCAGACTCAACCAAGGCAGCTGCCAGCGGCCGCACAGGCGGCTCAGGTGGTAATGATAGAAATGTTACAAAACGAGTCCAACGGTGGTGAACTCCTGGGGTCTCCACTCCCCCCAGTACAGCACGAGCACGAGCTATCATTGGGACCAGAACCCGAACTCGAACTCAAACCTGAATCAGACGTAGGGCCAGAAGTAAGGAATCCGGAGTTCCAGCAGGGAAAGGACAATACTAATAATGAGCAGGATATCAATGACATTGCTTTAGACCCTGTAGGCCCGGCAAATTCGGCCCACTCTGTGGTTGTCCCGTTAACACAGAAGCAGCTGCTCTTTGAAACTATTCTGGGAGAAATCAGAGAGTGTAAAACCGCGCAAGCACAGGAACTCTCACTATTGCATCAACGTCTAGATAAGATTGAAACTATGGTTCAGCAAATACCTGAAAGATTTAAAGAATTGGAACAACGAGTATCTGATATCGAGGACCACTCTGCATTATGTGATTCGGACATTGTGTCTCCCCAGAAGAAAGTCCAGGTCTCTCAGAATAAGATAGACGAGATGGAGAACTATGCACAGCATTCAAATTTGCGTTTCACCGGGATCCCGGAGGACAGTGAACGCATAGATGGTCAACCCAACCCGGTGGCTTATATCGAATCATTAATTAGAAACCATCAGTTGGATAAGGCCCCGGAAGATCTTACAATAATGAGGGCCCATAGAGTTCCTTTTCACAAATCTCCTGGAGCAAAGAACCCTAGGACAATGATTGTTAACTTTTCGGATTACCGCATTAGAGAGACAGTATTAACCAAAGCAATCCAGAAGAGAGAAATTGTCCTACCCGGTGGAGGCAGAGTGCGAGCATTCCCTGATATGTCGGCGGCAGCAGCACGGAGACGGACGGACTTTGTAGGATTGCTGAGTCAATTCAAGAATGCAGGAGCCCAGGCTTTTATTACCCAGCAGTCCAAATTAAAGGTTCTATGGAAAGGAAGGTTTAATCTATGTTCCTCTCTTGAAGAAGCTCAAGAACTACTGTTGAAGATGGCCCAAGACAATGAAAAATGAGTGATTTAAACAGACTTATTTTAATAGTCTTAAGTTTAGTTTTTCGTAGTTTGTGATAGTCTCTCATTAAGTGAATGGTTAAACTCGTTTTTTTCTTTGTTATTCTGCATTGTATTCTCTCCACTTCTTTTTTCATTTTTTTTTTTTTTGTTGCTCCTTTTTTATCTTGCTGCCCCTCGGAGTCGTTCTTTACCGCATTGTGTATGGTATTTTTTCCGGGGGGAAATGCAGAAATTGTAGTTCGTACTGCCAAACTCTTTACATAGGTATATGCTTTAGTAAGCCCATAGATTGGATGCACAACTTGCACATCTCTGCACATTTTGCACATTACATATCACACTTTATCCTTTCTCTTCTATATGGTTATTTATATGGAGTATCTACTGATTTCTCTTTATCTTCTTTATGGCACTTTATAAGCCCGCGCCTTTTTTCCACGATGTGCGTGGAGGAGGTGATATGCAGGCTTTTGGATGCACTATAGATTAATATTTAGGATATTTTGCACAATGCACAATGCACTTTAGTATGCTCTTTATCATGCCTTTCCTTGCTTGATATGGAGTTGATATATGGTCTACCCCGATTTCTTATAAATGGAGGCGGTTGACAGCTCTTTTCTTGCATGAAAGGCTGGGGCTTTTTTTTTTGGGCCACCTTGCATATTGCACATCGCACTTTATCTATCTATTTATTTATCAGTGGCTGCATTAGATCTATTAGGGTTGTAGTTGACTTATATTTATCGGCTTTGTATAACAGTTTTGCACTTATATAACTTATTTTACTCTTTTGCTGCACTGCGTAGATTATATATGGCATTGGATTGAGCATAGCAGTATTATAGGAGCATTTTTGGACTGTGACCCTTGCAAAGTTGAATTCTGTTTTAAAGTAGTCAGTTGTATATTCTTCAGGCTTAAAAAATGTACAGGGATCATTAAGGGATATCTTTTTTAAAGAAGGGAAGGAAGAGAGGAGAAGGAAGGGAAGGAAGAGAGGGGAAAAGGTGAGGGGGAGAAAAAAAGAAAAAAAAAGACTTGCCAAGGCCAAACGGGTAATATTATTGACTTTAGTCTTTTTTCTAAGGGGAGGGTAGAGGGGTCACTTAGGGACACCTAGGGTGTAAGGTCATGACACCAAACAAATGTCTAGGGAGTGTGGGAAGGTGGCCAGCGTGGTCAGGAGAAGTTGCCACACTTCCTTGGGGGCGGGGGGTTATAAGGGATGGTTCACAGGGGTGAAGAGGGAGCATATGGAGAAAAATGAAAAACATTTCTATGAGTTTAATGCATGTGTCCAGCATGAATTAGGTAATTTGAAGGGGGGACTGTTACCTTCCTCACTTTTAGGTGCCCTTGGAATACGGGAGCTGGGTACTGTTACACAAGTATTTAAAAACAATAGGGAATTTTGCTTGAGATGTTTTGATAGATCTAAAGGGAGATTAGAGGGGGATAGGGAATTGTTGAAAGTAATTTCCTTCAATGTTAACGGCCTTAATAATGAGAGAAAGATGAGGGCTATAGAAGCCTGGATTAAGACAGAAAATCCAGGGGTAATCCTGATGCAAGAAACACAAAGCTAAATACCTTCTGTTACAGAAAACCTACCACAAAGCCATCCGTGCTGCACGGACCGCTTTCTACGCCGACAAAATCGAATCTAGTCCCACCCCCGCTAAAGAAATCTTTAAACTTGTCCAAGAACTACAAAGCAACAAAACACCCCTCCCTACTATTTCCTCTGAGCAACAATGCGAAGAACTTGCCAAGTTCTTCATTGACAAGGTACGGAATATCTACACCTCCTTCCCCCAGCATGTCCCTAGTATTATCAGCAATCTTTCTGTCTCTCCTAACTACTCGACCATGTCCTACATCCCAGAAATCTCCGAAGACACCCTAATCAGACTATGCAACAAAGTCAAATCTGGCTCCCCCGCAGACCCCATGCGCCCGGCCCAATTCCTAGAGTCACTCAACTTCCTCCTACCAGCATTAACTGCCATCCTGAACCTCTCATTCACCTCAGCGTGTGTACCTTCTGCCTGGAAGCAAGCGTGGGTCTCGCCTATCATCAAGAAACCCACCCTAGATCCATCCAAACCGGAGAATTTTCGTCCAATCTCCCTGCTCCCATGGCTATCCAAACTCGCTGAAGCGCATGTCAACAGCACTCTATCCCAGCATATGGTCAAAAACAACATTTTGGACCCATCACAAAATGGGTTCAGACCAGGCCACAGCACTGAGTCTGCTCTCTTAGCCACCACAGAGCACCTCCGCACGATTTTAGATACCGGTCAAAGTGCTGCACTGATCCTCTTGGATCTCAGCGCGGCATTTGACACGGTATCCCATGTCATCCTCCTTAATCGTCTGGAGACATTTGGAGTAACTGGTCATGCCTTGGAGTGGTTCAGATCCTTTCTTGAGAACAGGTCCTTTCGAGTCTCTGCCCCCCCTTTTCTATCCAAACCCCACCCTATTGAACAGGGAGTCCCGCAGGGCTCTGCGTTAAGCCCCTCTCTTTTCAATCTTTATGTTCAGCCTCTGGCGGCAGTGGCCAAAGAATGGGGCTTGACATTAGTATCGTATGCTGACGATACACAACTGGCCATCGCTCTCTCAGATGGTCCTTCCAACTTTTCCTCTAACTTTAAAAACGGACTCTCTGTGATCGCCCAATGGATGACAACGAACTGTTTACAACTTAATGGCGGAAAAACAGAGGTGCTTCTCCTTGGCAAAAACACCAGCTTTTGGAATGAGCACTGGTGGCCGTCCACCCTTGGCACCATCCCTCCCCCCAAAACCCTAGTGAAAAACTTGGGTGTCTGGATGGACGACTCACTCAACTTCCGAACCCACACCAAAAAAGTTGCCGGCACCTGCATTGGCCTACTGAGAAGCCTTAGCCACATACTAGGCTTCTTCGACGCAAAGACCCGCCAACTCATCATACAAGCCACCATCCTCTCGCGCCTAGACTATGCCAATGTGCTCCTTCTCGGTGCCAACAAATGTGAGTTAGCACGACTCCAGCGTGTGCAGAACTCTGCGGCTAGAACTTTGGTCGGCCTTCCCCGCAGATGCTCAGCCAGAGCGACCATCAGAAAACTGCACTGGCTCCCTGTGGACTCCAGAATCAAGTTCAAGACCCTCATTATGACCTTCAAAATCCTCAAACTCAATACCCCCCCTCTGCTTCAACCCCTTCTCACTCCCTACGCGCCGTCACGGAACCTAAGATCTTCCAACCAAAACCTTCTATGCGTCCCACGCATAAAACTCTGCCGCATGGGCGGCCGCTCCTTTGGGTTCCTGGGTGCCAAGATGTGGAATGAACTACCACATCATATTCGCTCGATAGACAACTTATCAGCTTTCCGGAAAGCAGTGAAAACCTTTCTATTCCCTTGCCTGTAAACCCCTTCTTTGTACATGGACTTTCCACGCTTAGGATCTGATCTAGGTTCCAGCGCCGGGACGCCTCATTGCTGGGGCAGCTGTAGCGCTTTACCAAAACAATAAGATAAGATAAGATATACCAGCGGGTAAAGTATCAGAGTTCCCAATGTTTAAATCATGGGCTGTGCATAAAGCTTTCTCCTCCTCTTCTGCTGCCCACAGAGGGACAACTATTTTTTTAAGTAAGAATATCCAGGTAGAGGTGGTGAACTCAGCGAGTGATCAGGCGGGAAGATGGTGCTGGATCACTTGCAAGGTAAGAAATAGACCCCTGACATTTGCAAGCTTTTATGCTCCAGTGGAAGATAATGCCACCGTTTATGAGGAATTCTTTCAATCTTTAATATTAGTGTCAGGGGAGATAATTGTGGGAGGTGACTTTAATTTGTTGATGAATCCAAATATCGATTCTTCAACAAAAGGGAAAAAACTGCTAAAGCATCAATCCCTCAAAGTGGTTCAAGGCTACAGCCCAATACTTGATATTGTCGACCCTTGGCGGGCTGCATTTCCTACTGAAACGGCCTACACTTGTTTTTCAGGGAGATTCCAGTCGTTCTCACGGATTGTTTTTTTTTCTTATCTCCCGGAGTTTGTGTTTTAAATCACAAAAAAGTCTTCAGAGCGGGTTCTCGGACCATGAACTGGTTAGTTTAGAGTTAGAACTAGGGGAAGGTAAGAAAGCCTTAAGAAGATGGAAATAAAATCATCAGTACCTATCAGAAGATACCTGGATTTCCTTAATTAAAATCGAAATTAGAGAGTTTTTCTACCGAAATTATGGCTCAGCCCCTATACATATGATTTGGGACTCTTTTAATGCCTTTTTTCGTGGGCTTGCTGTAGCTAAAGATGCAGAGATCTCAAAGGGAAGGAAAGAGGAAAAAAAAATGCTTGAACAAAATTTGCAAAGATTTCTAAATAATTTTCTTAACAACCCTACCCCAGCAAACCATCGACAATGGGAGCAGGCCAAACGGAATCTTGCAGAGAATTATTATGTAAAAAGTGAGCTCTCTTATCAACAGCGTAGGCAAAAAATCTATGAGGAGAGTAATTACACCGGCAGATTCCTAGCTTGGCAAGCAAGGGAACGTGCTGTCAGTAACCAAATATTGGCATTAAACTGCCCTATTTCAGGCCACCACATTGAGGATAGGGAAGTAATAGGAGACATTATGCTCAAACATTTTGAGAAGATATATGGTCATGAACAACTCATTAACAAGCCATTGTTGGAAGCGTTTCTTCAGGAAAATGAATTACCCGTTTTAACAGATTTAGGAAATAGCAAGATGATGAGGCCGTTCACAAGAGAACAGCTAGGGGAAGCTATTAAGAACCTTCCGAACGGTAAAGCCTGTGGTCCAGACGGCCTCCCTTCAGAGTTTTTTAAAACATTTGCTAGTGAGATTTTGGATTTCTTCCTTACTCTGGCTAATTCAATTTTGGAAGGAGGACCCATACCACAAACGTTTAGAGAAGGGAATGTAGTTAGTTTTTTAAAAAAAGGTAAAAGTGGTGAGGACCCTAATTCTTACCGCCCGATAACTCTTTTAAATACGGACTACAAACTAATTACAAAACTTTTAGCTAATCGTTTTAATGGGTGTGCGTCGCATTTAATCCACTCTGATCAAAATGGATTTATTGCAGGAAGGCAATTGGGACCTAATACTCATTTTTTAGTGGAAGCACTGGATTATTTTGACACTCAAAAGATTCCAGCATTAGTTGTGTGTTTGGACGCTGAAAAGGCCTTTGACTTGGTTATATGGGAGACTTTATTTTGCATTTTAACAAAATTTGGAATCCCTTCCAAAATTATAGATTTGGTGACAAATCTATATAAGAATGCCGCAGCTAACATCATTATTAATTCTACGCAGGTCGGTCAGGTAAAAGTAAAAAAGGGGAACTAGACAAGGCTGCCCATTATCTTCGGTGCTATTCGCTTTTTTTATTGAGCCTCTTGTGATTGCGATCACAAAGAATCGGCATATTAGTCCTCCGTTTCCGTCTATGGCTAAGATTAAATTATATGCCGATGACATTATGCTTTTAATAAAACCTGAAGAGGAATCGCAGGCCAAAGCTTTTCAGATGTTTGACTTATATGAGTCATTTGGCGGCTATAAAATTAATAAAAGAAAAACTGAGATACTTTTGAGTGGATGTACACCGGAGATTTTACACCCCGATATCCTTTCCTGTTTTAATCCGAATCCTAAACGGTATTTAGGGGTCTACTTCTCACCATTTGTTTCAGATCTGTATGATCTGAATTTTGTTCCATTATTACGAAAAGTCCAGGACTTATTTTTCCGCTGGGATTCTCTTCCACTTTCCATCTTAAGAAGGGTTGCCCTGATCAAAATGTCAGTGCTTCCACTGTTTAGTTTCCTATTTTCTACGATTCCCTGCATACTATTAAATTCCTTTTTTCACAAAAATAGAGTCAATGTTTGCAGCGTTTCTATGGCATAAGAACATTCCCAGAATTGCACTCAGCACTTTATATGAGAATGTGGAAGATGGCGGTTTAGCCCTCCCCAATCTCAAAGAATACTATTTTGCGTATTTTGCACAATACATGTCTAGATTTAAGCAGGGTTTACAATCGGGTCTTTTTATTGACTTTTTCGTGAATTTAATGTTTAAAGACAATCAGATCCATTAGCAATATTTTGTTCGCCAAAATTATTCAGATATAAGTGTCTACACTGGGTTTTTTATAAATATCAGGCTTTTTTTAGACGTTATTCTATCCCACTTATTAATGATATAACTCCCACTGCTGAACTTTTTATCTCAGCAGGTATTAAAGACTCAGCTGTTCTCTCTCAAAACTGGTTGAAAGCTGGGTTTTTGAAGCTCTCCGATTTTGTTCGGAACAATAAATGGTTCAGTGTCAGAGAAATGTCTCAATTATTACCTGGAGATTTTCTCTTCTTAGGGTCATATATTACCCTTGGTAAATTTCTTGAAAATCTCGATTTGTTTCATATTCTGACTCAGAAACAGCTAGTTTATGATCTGTTGGGAGCCAAACTAATAAAAAAAACATGGGGAGTGGAAATAAATGCTAGCTAGAATTAAAGGGTCAGATTTAGAGATTAATGCAATTACAAAGTGGGGTAAATATGAAAATCAAGAACTTACAGTTAATATTTGGACTACAATCAAATAGCTTAAACTTCAGTTCAATTAGAAGCGCCAACTGGAGAAGGATGCTTATTTTAGTAAATGGCTATTGTATAGAACTCCTGCCTTTATTTTTAAGGCCTATCCTAGTCAATCGGGTCAATGTTTCCGTTGCCATATCCATCCAGCCGCAAATTGGACTCATATAATATTACAGTGCCCACTGATTCAGAAGTTTTGGAGTGATATCTTTGAGTTTTTCACAATAGAATGCGGAATTTCAATTAACTGGAATGACCGATTGATATTGTGGGGCTATGATCCAGATTTGCAGGAGGCGCAGAAGCTGATTAAAATACTTTATATTGGTATGGCCGTCGCCAGATCACTTTTACTTCAAAAATGGCGATCGGATTTAATTCCTTCTAAAATTGAATGGATTCGGAAAATGGCTCATGTAAAGACTAGTGAACGAAAATACGCTTTGCGAATAGGGGAACTTAGGAAATTTCAGCAGATTTGGGCAAAGTTTTTTGATCTTGCTCCCTAAAGTCACTATCTGAATCCATTTTCTCTTTTCTAGGTCTGCCCTATTGGGTATGAGAGAACATACTCTATAGAAATAGTACTTTTCTGGCTATTAGATCAATCTTGATATAAATAATGGAGATACTTTTAAAAGATGCTAGGTGGGTTATTTTCCAAGTATTGATCAATATACGCTATTTATTATTATGTGTGAAATTATTTTTGATGAAATTTATATGACGTACAGCTGGATTTATTGTATTGTATTACATATGGTTTTCAATAAAAAAAAAAAAAAATGAATACAGTTATAAAATTACAAATATGTTCAAAAAGACAGTATGCAAAACAATATACAACCCCACTCAACATTGCCTAACAAGAAACATCACAGTGAAAACCCCAGGGTTTCTGTCAGTAGGAGGCTACCGCCCCCCACTTACTACTTTAACCTGTGAGATTACATGTAACAAGATACCTTTTGGTAGGCTTTAATACATAGTAATAACAACCCACACTTAAATGCCTATTGACTTTCACATATGTTTTTCTCAATAATATGTCTGGCCTAGTGCCTTAATCATAACATTTCATAATAAACAGATCAGACCTACAGCCATATTGTTTGGCTTGCCACCATAACCAACTAAATTCTGCTGCATCAAGTATAAGCTTTAATGCAAGCCAATAAGTGGCATAAAGCAATCTTTTCAGCGAAAGCATCCAAATTCGGCTCAATCAAATCCTTAACTTAGATTAACCAACATGTGGATGGAGCTGAAGCCCCTCTCTGGAAGTTATTTTTTGTTGATCACATACTTTCAGGCAACAGTTGCACGGTCAAGCCAGACCTAAAAGTCCATGTATATTGGTGTAGCCCTGAGCATCCCACACTGCTCTCAAACACAAATCTACATTCTGAAATCTAAACTTAATGATGGAAAGGGAGGGTGCTGAGACTGCAATACATTCCACAATGCTGCCCTCCTCCAATTCGGTGCTGCTGCCAGAGGAAAATAAAACACCATAATTTATCTAGTTACCTAAGACACTTTGGCTCTGATTACAAGTATACATGCTATTTAACGCACCTGGTAAATAATGATATTACAGTGTACATAATTTATCAGGTGCAATAAATAGCACCTATTATGAGCTTATAGGAAATAACCTGCAGACTTTGGTGTTTAACGCACCAAACTCCACATAAAACAGTAAATAATGTATGCTTATCCCCCTTTCTACTCGTAGTTTCGGTTTACGCATGGGTCAGAATACAGCAACCAACTCATAATCAAGCCCTTTAACAGAATTACTGTGTCATGTGTGTGACCCTAAACGTTCAAGCTCAAGCAGCTGGATAAATAAATAAAATGACCAAATATGCGTGGAGGGCAAGTACTTTTTTGTGGAAGCGCACTATGTCTGCCCAATCAAAACATGTACTTCTGGCTCCCAACATGTGAGAGGAGCCAAATTCCCTCTCTTTGTGATTCTCACATAAATGTCTGGCAACAGCTGCTCTCTCAGGCCAGACCATAAAAATGAAAGGAGCCATAAGGAATTAGATTGAGCATTCCCTGAATGCCTGTCTCAGTTGTGGGGCCCATAGAGTCACCCCTTTAAGTCAAAGACCACAAACCCTGCTTCAGGGACTGCAAACCCCAGACAAGGGCCTGTGAACCCATGTCGGGAAACTTAATTCAGGTTCTGCAAAGCACACAGATTCATGGAACTTTGTTCTACCTACTGCAGAGTCCGCTGACCTAGTACCAGTAGTGAACCCTTGGAGGTCTCAAAGGGTCCTCGAGTCTGTGTGGGTTTGTGGGTCCAAACTGAAGTTGCGAACCCCCCCACAAAAGAATGAAAAAGAAAGACCAGTTTCCTCTCGGCTTCCCAAAGACCATGCATAGCAGAGGATGGCCACCTGCAGCAGGTATTATCTATCTGGGGAGGATTGAGCATATGGCCTCTTTGCCAAGACCCTATGGCTAACCCCCCTATGTGCACTACTGAAGGTTGTATACAGCGGAACTTGGCTGCCTGTGGCCAGTTGGGACCTTGCAACCAACCTCTATTGTGCACAGCCAAAGGACATGTACAGTTGGGGTTAGCCATCTCACTGCTTGTTAGGTGCGGGACCAGTGAGGGAAGGACATGCCGTTAACGTTGCTGTGGATAGCCTTTGGCCAAACCCTGCACTCAGTATGTCGTGTGCAGCCAAGCCACAGTGTGAATGGCCTTTTTTTGGCTACAAAGCCTGCCTTTAGTCAGACATGCATGATGGGGAAAAAACGATGGACTAGAATACAGCACAAAGTATATACTAATGGCTTAGATTAATTCAATCTTTCCATTCCATTCCACTCATCATTTCTTTTATGTCCTTTTCTGCCGGATCTGCAGCACCTGTTTATTCATCCTAACAGTGTCTTTTTCAGTATCCTTGTTTTTTTTATTTTTAGAAAATGATGATGGCTTTTATCCAAAATGGTGGGCAAAAGACTGCACTTTTTTTAATGAAAAATCACATATGTATTAAATTTTTTGCCCCTGTTTTCCAAGCCTATGGGAGCCCACCAGCCACTCCTTGGAGTCCATTATCCCTCAATTTTCAACCATTCAAACATTTGCACAAAATCACAATTTTCAAGTTGGAAGGAAAACATTTTTGAACCCCTTCATGCGGCAATCTCATTTGTCAAAAAAATTCAATAGCCTTGACAAAAATTATCATCTTTGAAATCACAGCTTTAAGCATCTCATATGTACAAAAGTGTTATCCTTTTTAAGTTCAAGTAGTCAAATAACAGCATCTCAAAAATTACTTAATGAATTTACACCAGATCACGAAGAGTGTGCTTTTTCTGCATGACGTTTTACTTTCATGCCAAATTTGTGAATGTACTCAGCAGTTTTTGCTGTAGCTGCAAGCAAACTTTTCTAAAATGTAAAAAACATATTTTTTGATTCTCCCTCAAATTTCCCCCTGCGGAGGAGGAGCCTAGCGCGCAACCAAGATGGCCGCGTAGGTGCGAGGCTCCAGAGGACCTCCGCAACCTCCTACGTCTATCCTGAATTCATCCTGCCTCGGTTGAGGGGACTGTATTGGTGAGCCTGAGCTGAGGTGATACCCGTTTTCCGTTCTCAAATCGGACCTCGGGTGCCGGAGTGAGCACCGATTGAAGTTTGCGGCCTTCTTCTCGCCGGACCCCGGATTTGCGTTGGGGGGTGACCCAGTGGCAAAGTGAACAACACCGGCGGGCCGGGCCTGGCGAATCGCGTACCCCGCACTTTCGCTTTCGCTTTCGCACCGTCTCTGCAAGTGAGATCGCGGAGCTTTTTGTGTTGGTGTGGCCTCGCTGGGGGACCCTGCCTGCCTGCCGGCTGTGACCCACCCCGCCGATCTGGGGTGGCCCCCCCGGAGCTCGTGGCCCTGATTGCCTGCCCTCTACGGCGTTGCTGGTGCGATTGTGGGACCAGCGGCGATGGCCACGAAACAAGATGGAGATCGGTCAAAGACCAAGTCGACCCGGCGTGGCACCGTCCATCAGGCCAACAGCATGGACCGCTATACCCTCCAGAGGGGATCTCCCGGCGGACCGCACAAGTCCCCTGAGGGCCCTTCTGATGCCCCGGACTTGCCCATGGATCTGACTCTCCTCGACGTCATGGGCGCCATTTCCGAGATGAAGGCCTCGGTGGGCCAGCGGTTCGACACCCTGGCACAGAAGATCGACGCGGTCCTTGTGGATGTTGGCCTGGTGAGGGCCGATCTTTCCAAGACCAACGACCGAGTTGATTCTTTGGCCCAAACCACATCGGGCCTTACGACTGAGGTGGCGGCACTACAAATGGAGGTGCGCCGGCTTAGTCAGGCGAGTGCACTTATGGATCGGCGCCTTGAGGATTCCGAGAGTCGGGCCCGGAGGAATAACATCCGCATCATCGGAGTACCCGAGGGACGGGAGGAAGCGGCGGCGGATCTATTTGTGGAGGACCTGATCGCTACCCATCTCCAGCCTCGGGGACTGAGTAAATTTTTTGCCGTGGAGAGGGCCCACAGAGTTCCCGGGGGAAGGCCGAAGGTCGGAGCCCCTCCGCGACCTCTCATTGCCCGGATTTTTAACTTTCGGGACAGAGACGCGATCCTGCAAGCCTCCAGACTACAGGGGCCGGTTAAGCTGGAAAATATGGAGGTGAACTTTTACCCTGATTTTACCCAAGCGGTCCAGAAGCAGAGACTGAGCTTCCTGGGTGTCAAACGCCGACTTCGGGACCTGAACTTAAAATACGCCATGCTCTTCCCGGCCAAGCTGCGAGTGGAGGTGGATGGTCGCACGCACTTTTTTGATCGTCCCGAAGCGGCCGGGACTGGCTGGACACTCTGTCTGGGGATCGTGATCGAGATGGCGGGGGGGGGGCGGCGGGAGGAGACGGCCCACTGGATCGGGACTGAGGGGTCAATATTGGGCCTCACTCTGGACGAATACGATGCTACTTTCGATCAAGCGTCTGTCTTTGTACATTCCCCTCCCATGGAGGTTGTGTGGGGTCTAGAAGGGGTACTCTTTCCTCCTCTAGGGGGTCTAGCTAGTTTCATTCTATAGGGGCGACAGGCACTCTGCAAGTTGGGGGGGCTGTCCGGGCTCATGCAGGGGTGCAGGGAGGGGGGAGTTTTGTTGGAGTGGGTGGGTTGGGGTGGGGTGTTGTTCGTTTACACCACAAGGCAAACGTATCATTGTGTTATCTCTACAGTGCTCTCTGGGGGACGAGTGATGACTTCTGTTTATGATGGGGGGTAGGGGACTGAGTTTGTTGTCCTGGAATGTTAATGGACTGGGGGACAGGATAAAACGAGGTGTGGTCCTGCAGTTCTTGAAGCGAATATAGTTTTTCTGCAGGAGACGCACCTCATTGGCAACTCCTTTTGCGCTATGAATCGACGGGGCTACCGCCTTGTGGCCCATTCGGGCTTCACGTCTGGTTCAAGGGGTGTAGGCATTATGGTTAAAAACTCGCTCCCGTTGGAGATTGATGAGGTGCGCCATGACGATAGGGGACGTTACACGGTTTTGGTGGGCAGAATGGAGGGCAGAGTGGTCGTTCTTGTGTCAGTATATGTCCCGCCGGGGCTGCAGACGACCACCTTTGCGGACCTGGGGCGCCTCCTCCTTGGCCTTCCGGAGGGGATTCTAGTGGTGGGGGGGGATTTTAATGCTGTAGTTTCCGGAACTGTGGATCGTCACCCCCCTAGGGATCTCCCCCGGGCCCAAGCGTGGTTATCTGGCCTCTTGGATACCCTGGGGCTGGTGGATTGTTGGCGTTTAAAACATCCCACGCAGCTACAGTACACCTTCCATTCAGGGGCTCATGGTAGTCTCTCACGGCTAGATTATGTCCTGGTCCCAGCGGCTTATGTGGGGAGGGTGGGAGAGGTGCGCCATTTGGCACGGGGTATTTCTGACCACTCCCCGCTCTTGTTGCACTTTGATATTTTGCCGAGGGGAGAGGGTAGGGTGGTCCCGATCCATCCCTGGTACCTGCGTGACCCCACCATTCGCGCAGAGCTGATTAAATCCCTTAAGCGCTATTTTGACGAGAATGTGGGGTCTGTGTCATCGGCGGTCTCACTGTGGGAGGCGTTCAAGACAGTACTCCGAGGAGAGGCCCTGTCCCTTATTTCCCACTCCCGGAGGCGCGAGCGGGAGGAGGTGACCCGTGTTGAAGCTGAGATAACCGAGTTGGAGGGTGATCTAGAATGTGGGGTGACGGATGACAAATTACATGTTCTCCAACTCAAGCAAGCGGCCTATAAGGCCCTCGTCACGGAGGCGGCCAGGGGCCTCAGTAGAGAGCAACAGGGGAGACTGTATGATGTGGGTGATAAGGCTGGTAAATTGATTGCGTGGCTGGACAAAAAAGAGAGAGCGAGTCGAGTTGTCCCGTTGATTGAGAAAACGAATGGTGTGTGTGTCACTGAACCGGAGGAAATTGTCTCCTGCTTCGCGGACTATTTCCGTGGGGTGTATTCCCCGGTGTCTTCCCGCCTCGAAGAGGATTCCCATGCCCTGCTCAGAGATATCGCGCTGCCTTCCCTTTCGGAGGAGGACAGAGTGTCGTTGGACGCCGCTCCAACCTCCGAAGAAATTGCCCTCGCCATACGCTCGGTCGCTTCCGGCAAGGCCATGGGTCCTAATGGTCTTCCCATCGAGTTGTATAAACTGCGACCGGATACGCTGGCGCCGCATCTCCGTGCTATGTTCCTTGCGGCCCACTCGGTGGGTTCCCTCCCGCTAGACCAGCGTCTGGCTACCATCGTGGTTATCCACAAGGAGGGGAGGCCACGGGACCGGGTCACATCCTATCGACTCATTTCGTTATTGAATGCGGAGCCCAAAATTCTCGCCAAGGTGTTGGCCAATCGGCTGGTCGGCGTAGTGTGTGACTTGGTCCACCAGGACCAGTCCGGCTTTATTCCCCATCGCAACACAGCGCTTAACCTGCGGCGTTTGCATGGGGTGCTCGCACGTGTCCCGTTCATACGGGAGCCGGCCATCTTGGCGTCCTTGGACGCCACTATGGCGTTTGACACACTTGAATGGCCATATATTTGGGCGACGCTCGGGAAATTTGGGTTTGGCCCAGGGTTTATCAGCTGGGTTAAATTGTTGTACTCTGGCCCACTGGCGCAGGTGGTTGTGAACGGTAGAGTGTCGGCTCCGTTTGAGTTGGGCAGGGGCACGCGGCAGGGCTGCCCGTTATCGCCGCTCCTTTTTGCGCTTGCCTTGGAGCCCCTGGCGGAGTGGCTGCGGTGGGAACCTTCTATTCGTGGTCTCCGCTGGACCCCCGAGTATGAGGACCGCGTATCTCCATACGCTGACGATATTCTCCTGTACCTGGCTTCCCCACGTAAATCACTGATAGTACTGGTTGATGTATTGCATTCATTTGGTCGTAACTCCGGCCTTGTCATCAACTGGGCTAAATCGTGCGTGTATGTTCTTTCTGGGGAGGCTCCTATCCTTCCGCGGGGCTGTCCTATCCAGATCGCCCCGCAGGGAATTCGGTACCTGGGTGTCTTCATTACCCTGGACGCGGAGGCCCGGTATGATCGGAACTTGCTTCCCCCCCTCCAGCGCCTGAAGGAGGATGTCGCGCGTTGGCGGCGTTTGCCGCTCTCGCCGCTCGGCCGGGCGGCATTGTTTAAGATGATGTCACTGCCGCGTTTCCTGTACGCTCTGCAGAATACAATGGACCTCGTCCCGGCGCACTACTTCCGCGAGGTGGAGAGTTTGCAACGCCGCCTGTTCTGGGACGGGAGACCGCGTATCGCCCTGGCGAAGCTGACGCTCCCGTGGTATGACAGGGGGATTGCCCTCCCGGATATTAAACGGTATTATTGGGCCTCCCAGCTGGCTGCGATTAATCACGGCCTATACGGGCCCGCCCTAAACCCGGCCTTTGAAATGGATAAGATGCTACTGCCGGGTGGTGACTATAATCGAGCGCTCTACTCCAGCTCGCTCGACGCACGTCTGACGGGCCCCACGCGTGTCATGGTACGAGTGTGGCACGCGGCTAATGTAGCGATGGGGTGGAAGGATCGTTTGACCCGGGCGTCGCCACTATACGCATCTGAGCAGTTGGGCTCCCTGTGGACCTCGAAGGGGTTCGAGAAGTGGGACATGATAGGCATCAGCAGGGTGGGGGATCTCTGGACGAGGGGGGGATTCAAAACGTTCGAGATGCTGCAGACGGAATTCCAGTTGCAGGACAGGGAGTACTTTCGGTATATGCAGATCCGTCATGCACTATGCTCCGCCTTCCCGGACGTCGCCTCCATCCCGGAGTACTCCCCTCTGGAGGATAGAGTGCTGGATGGACATGTACCGGACAGCACGATTTCATTGATCTATAAAAAACTTATCAATGACCGCTCGGGACTGCTGACTAACCTTCGTGAGGCATGGGTGGCCGATGGATTGGAGCTGGATGACGAGGACTGGGTATCGGCGGTGGCCTCCCCGAAAGAGGTGGCCATACCGGCCCGCCTTCGCTTCGTCCAGCTCAAGATACTCCATAGGGTCTACATAACGGGGCCAAGGCTATTGCGTATGGGCTATGCTGTGGACGGGTTGTGTAAGCGTGGGTGTGGTTCTTTGGGGACCTTTCTTCATATTTTGTGGGAATGCCCAGAAGTGGAGCGATTCTGGCGTGGTGTGCATGAGGTCCTGCGGGTGGTTACGCGTGTGTCGCTACTGCCCGAAGCGAGGAGATGCCTGTTGAACGTATGGGAACCAACCGACTACTCGGCGCCACAGACGTGGTGGGTGACTCTGGGATATATGGTGGCCAAGCGCGATATTGCTCAACTGTGGGGTTCCCAGAGGTCCCCGACTGTTTCGGCCTGGAAGGAAAATATGGACTGGTGCATGTTTCGGGAAAAGGTGGTGTATGTAGCGAGAGGTAAGCCTGGGACATGGGTGAAAGTATGGGGCCCCTGGAACGCCTACCGCGGGGGAATCTGTGCCCCGCCGTTATTGCCCGATCCATCGCCTGCCCCGTCCCCTTAGCCGGTTTAGCTCTCCGGTACCGGGCACTGAGTCCACCCAGTCCCTGCCCTGACCTTCTCCCCCCCTTGATACTCCTATGGATTGGTAGGGTCCCCCTTCTAGGGGAGCACATGCTGCTGTTTTCGATTGTGGGTTGCCTTGTGGTTTGATTTTTTGTTGTTATTTATGTTAAAAAGAAACCGTTATGTGGGGTCCGGATGGTGTGGCCATCAACGCTGCTAACTCCTGTACGTTTCCCTTTGCCGCAGCATGCGTTCTACTGTGTGTATCATATGCTCCTCTTGTTTGCTAGCGGCCGGCCTGAAGGTTGTAGGCCCATCTTTGTATATTCTTTTAACTTTGTAATAAACGGTTTCAAAAAAAAAAAAAAAAATTCCCCCTGCATAGAATTGCATGAAAATTGGCATGGTGGGGGTTCTCTACGTTAGTTGAGTGCGAAATGTGGTGGTGTTCTGTCTAAGGGGGTTCATAGTTAAATGCAAATTAATTATTTCTTTTTTGGGAAAGGAACCATATCTCCATAGTGATGTTACATTGTTGGATGATTTAAAGTTTTGCGGCGTTTGGTCAGGGGGAGTGCAAAGAAAAAGGGAGGGGGGTTCCCCAAAACACACTTGAAATTCAATGCATTTTACATAGACTTTTTGTATTTCATGTAGTGGCAAAACAGCTGAATGAACTGTAATTAAATTTAATTGCAATGTACATTAGACTATCTCGATGATTCCTTTTTCTATTGTAAGTGATGTTATGAAATCGTTATGAAGTTACAAGGACCTACAACTTAGGGATATCTTGTAGCGCAATACTTCTAAAAGTAGCAAAGAAGTCCAAAAAATAAACTAGACTCTATATGTAAAGTTTCAGATTTACTACATGAACAACTGAAGACCCATTGATGGTCACATGCTAACAGAAACCTTACAAACAAATACATAACAAATAGAATACATCTAAATCTACACAAGCTTTTTTTGCATGCTCTCTGACACACAAAATAAAAATGTCCCAACAAGCCAAATAAAAACCATTTTTCTTATGCACCACTGTGCAACTAAACGAAGAAGCACTGGCAAAGCCAATAGGTCTCGCCTATGCAGGAGCTATTGGCTTTGCCAATATGTTTTAACTATGTTGTACACCAGAGTGGCTGCTGTTCAACATGGCTAAAAGGTAGTGGGGTAAAGGAGAGTGGTGTGGAGTGTCGTAAAGTGAAGAAGAGTTTAGTGTTATGGAGTAGTGCACATTAGAGCTGATTGTCGTGGAGAGGAGTGGTGTGAAGTGTCATGGAGTAGTGTACAGTGTTGTGGAGTGTCATGGAGGGTTTAGAGTGTCAGAGTGGAGGGGCATACGGTTGAGTTGTGCAGAGTGAAGAACAATGTCAGAGTTGAGTAGAGTGTCGTAGAAGGGAATGGTATAGAGTGTTGTGGAGTGGTGTAGAGCAGAGTGCAGTGGCGTAGAGTGTAGTAGAGTACAGTTACATTGAGCAGAGTAGATTGTCAGAGTGGAGTGGCATAGAGTAGAGTGGATTAGTGTAAAATAGTGTGTCTTAGAATAGAGTGGAGTAAAAGGGCATTATGTGGCATAGAGAGAGTTGCGCAGAGCATTGTAGAGTGTAGTAGTATTGTAGAATGGCATAGAGTAGAGTGTTATAGAGTTGAGTGGCATTGAGTGGAGTGGAGTTTAATGGAGTAGTGCATCATAGAGTGGAGTGTTGTGGAGTGGCCTAGAGTGAAGTGGCATAAAGTGCAGTGGTGCAGAGCAGATTGGCATGGAGTGGAGTGCCAAAAAGTGCATTGGTTTTGAGTAAAGAAGTGCAGAGTGCATTGGCTTGAAGTGCAGTGACGTAGCGTAAAGTGCAGTGGCATAGAATAGAGTGGTGCAAAGTAGATTGCAATGGGGTAGAGTGGCGTAAAGTGAAGTGCTACAAAGGTACCACAAAGGTGCTGTGGTGTAGGGTGCATTGATTTTTAGTAATGTGGTGCAGAGTGCATTGGCATAAAGTGAATTGGTTTAGAGTACAGTGGCATAGCATAGACTGCAGAGGTATAGAGTGGCGCAGCATAGAATGCAGTGGCATAGAGTTCAGTAGAATAGAGGAGATTGTTTCAGAGTACAGTAGAGTGGAGTGGTGCAGGGTAGAGTGCAGTGGCATAGAGTAGGGTAGAGTGGTGCAGTGTTGACTGCAGTGCCGTGGAGTGGTGCAGAGTAGATTAGAGTGACGCAAACTGCAGTGGCATAGAGTTGAATATTTCAGAGTAAAGTGAAGTGGTCTAGAGTGTGGTGGTGAAGGGTAGAATGCTGTGGTATAGAGTAGTGGAGTAGAGTGCAGTGTTACATAGTGGACGCCAACCACCACCAGTGGCTTGCAATCGACCTGCACCAAGAGGTAGAGCGGGGTGCCAATGCAAGGACACAGCACGTCGCCAATGACCACCTACAGGCTCCGGCTATTCATCCTTTGTCATCAACCAAGTTAGGGGGAAAAATATTTGCTTATCTTCATCGCTGGCAGGATATAACTACAGACAAATGGGTGCTGAACCTTATGCTGTTTGGCCATACTCTAGAATTTATTCAACTGTCTCGTCCCACTCCACCTCAACCTTCTGTTCCAAAGCATCTACAGCTTCTCAAGATGGAGGTCATTACAATCAATGTTCCCTCTAACTATTCGTCCTCATGTACGGCAACAGAATGTTTGCATGCACATGTTTCTAGCTTCTGTGTGCAACCGACTGATGAGATGTGCAGCTAGGAAAATCAACTAACTCCCACTTGAAGGCTGATAACAAGCTTTTGGCAATGTCAATAGGTGTGGCTTATATATGAAAGTGCCTCTTAAGTCATTAATGGGTTTAGGTACAGAATAAGTCATCATACATGCATTCTGCTACTCATCCTTGCATTCATGCATCTATTCATCATTGAATCACTCTTGTGTTCACCCATTTACACAACCACAATAAAATGCATGCACAAACTCAGCAACATAGGCAAGAAATTAAACAATAAAAACAAAAAATAGAAAAGCCATATCCTAAAATGGGCAGACATATGCTAGCAATGACGAAATTAGGCAAAGCAGCCGGTGGACGTCTTGCAATGGTGCTGCACATAGTGCATCGTTTTGTAGTTACATCTGACTGCCACGCTTAAATCCAACATGTTGCCCATTTTGCAATATTAAAAACAATGAAACCTTATAAACAATATTCTTTCATGGTGGTCAGGTGGTTTAGATGCAGTGGCTGTACATGTTGCGGTACACTGCAGATGGAGTGAGCGACAAGCAAGCAGCGAGTTAGAACTGTCTTTGGAGGTGTGGCAGGCTTTAATCAAAACAAAAAAAGAGAAGAAGGAAAGAAATGAAAAGGGACCTGTAACTAGAACATGGAAAACTAAAGAACTGGACCACCAGCCATGGCCCTAAAATGCAAAAATGTTCAGGTGGCTGTGCACATGTGGTCGAACAAATGTCATTCACAGGGCAAGAGAGTCAATGACTGATGTGGTGTTTATATACCAGTATATATACCAGTGGTATGCCTGTCAAACCTTCTGAAAAGATTCTAGAAAGAGTAATTACAGTGCAAATTGTGTACCCCTTAGGTTTGTCCAAACAGTAACAAACACAATAGGGCAGATTTACTAAAATTTTACGCCGTGTTTGCATCACAAAAGTGATGCAAATCAGCGCAAAATCTTTGTGTACGATTTTCTTTCCAGTGCTGCTTAGCACTGGAAATAACGTGAATGTAATGCGAAGCAGTGCATAGCATTGCTTCGCATTACTTAGCGCCAAGGGGGCATACCATGGGTGGTGCATGGGCGTTCCCATGCAACCTCCCAAGATTTCTGACGCTAAATCCAATTTACTAAATAAAGTAGACAGGATTTACCGTCAGAAAATAAAGCATCCTTCAACCAGGTGCTATGAAGGAGAATGCTTTTTTCTTCTTTATTTTCTGACTTTGCATGTGTGCTGCACTGTACAGTACACATACAAAGTGCGAAGATGTTTAAAATTAGTCTAAGAATTGTAGTCTGTACAGGAAGGGTATCCTTTCAGTACAAATTCTCTGCTTGACTCACGGACAGACCCTTGCAATATGGCACAAAGGTGTCTTCGTGGTGCACTGCAGCTAATTTCAGCACCGGCGCTAGGGAGAGGGGCGGAGAGTGCTATATTTCAGTAAATCTGGTGCTCTCCTTCTCTCACCTTCCCATGCAGCACAGCGTTTGCAGCTACTGCACTATACTGCATGAGAAATTGGCAAATCTGGCCCCCAGTCTTGCCTAAAAACGAATCTGTGAGATTTCATGTAACAAAATATGTCTGGAGGCTTTAACAGGATGCAATAACAACGCATCCTTAATGGCTAATTGGTTTTAACAGGTGTATTTCATAATAAATAAATCTGGTGTAATGCCTGTGTCAGAATTTTTCATAAGAGATAGATTAGACCTATGGTATACAAAATAACTTTTCTCAATGAACTAATCAGATCTATAGCTTTTGTGATTGGATCATCACTGTAATAGAGGCAGGCCAACTGTACTGAGCATAAGCTTTACTACAAGGTAACCATCAGTACAATTGCAAACATATACAAAATTACAGTTGTCTAAAAAATTAAAAATAAATCTCTAAGAAGGCCTAACAAGGATTAATTTAGTGTAAATCTTCTATGTCCACAGTTTATTTGAGTCAGACTCCAATACCAAAACCCTTGCCTACTACAGTAATCTGCGAAATTCCATGTAAGTATTGAAACAATCCCCAATATAGGCCTACTAGCTTTACAGATGCTTTCACAATAATCAAACCAGTCCTAATGCCTTTGTCATAACTTTTTATAATAACCAGATTAGACATATCATCGAACATGACTTTTACCAGTGAACAAATCAGGTCCATAGTCATTTTCCTTGGCTTCATGCCATAACCGGTATAGTGCGCAAAAGCTTATAATCAGTGAGAGTAAAGTTATAGAATTATAAATTTGATGAAAAACATCTGCTGATTCTCTCTCACTGTTTTTAACATCATAAGAAATCAGAAAGACCACTGCAAAGGATTATGGTACTTGAAGTTTTCCTAAGCATTTGCAGACTATAAGCAGGCCACTGGAATTTTGCGATTTTGACATTGCAGCATTTTCTGTATATTTATGGATTTTCCACGTTTGCCACATAATCCATCATCTGCTGCACAAACTGCAGATTTTAACAAAAAAAGGTTTATGATTCTAGGGCAAACGGAAAATAAGTTACTAATAATGCGGCAACATGTGTTGTTGCAAAGATTGACTGGTCCTCTTTCTATTGCTTATTGCTGTTTTGGGTGTTGAACTGGTATTAATAAGGTGATCCCTTTTTCGAGACAGTGTTAACCTGTGCAAAAAAATAAATAAGGAAGCAGTACTATCATAAAATGTGCAGCATTGTGCAGCATAATTTGGTCTAGGAGCATAAAACCAGCCCGCTCCTCCCAATCACAGCGCTTCTCTCATGCTGGGTAATAGTATTACCAGTATGAAAGCAGCGTCTGAGTTTTTGTTAGGGGAGTGAAATAACTGTCACATGTAACAGCAGAGGGGTGTTGGGATTAGAAAAGCCTAGAATAATGAGGAGAGGACGAAGCTTGAGGTGAGATTGTGACTTGGGGTAAGCATGGAGCTTAAGGTGAACTTGGAACCAAGTGAGAGCTCAGAGTCTGAGGGAGAGACGAGATTTTTATCGGATGGTTTGTGATTCTGGTGTCACCAGTGGTGTGTGAGACATTACAAAAATGGAAGAAGTGTACAACCGTAATGCTCTGCATACTTATGCAGTAATGTGCTCTTGCAGTCTTTTCCCTTCCACCCTTTTCCAGAGCTCCCAAGTGTCCTAGGATGATTCATGAGCAACTAAGCCGGTCTATGTTTTTAGTTTGAATTCTGGGATTTACAGTCTTGAAGTAATGATAGGATACATAACACTTCAGCTCCCAGAATGCAAAGCAGAAACCGGCATTGATGCAGCACTGCACATGGACCTAAGAAGCTTGAGACCTCCGCTAGTCATGTCACCACTGCGCATCCTGACCCTACTCCCTGACAGGAAAAGGAAGGGGCAGTCCTCAGATGATCTATAGGGAAGTGCAGAGCCTGGGGTGCGATGGTTAGCATGAAGTGCAAGGAGTCAGAGGCAGGACAGTCCCAGAGGGACAGCACTTAAATGCAAAACATTTCTCTGAGCCCATTCCTTGCAGACTTCCCAGCACGCGCCAGTACTTGCAGACTGATGGCCCTGTACATGGATGCTGTCTGAAGTTCCGTTACTTGTTAAAATCTACAGCTAAGGATTGTGGCATTTATAACCGCTTCTCGTCTGAAGACAAAAGCATCAAAATAGAAAACGATTGGCCAGACGGTTACATTTCCTTTACAGATCTGTCCAAACATACAGAAACGGAGACGCGCGAGCGCGCGATTCAAGATGGCCGCCACCCGGTGAGCTCCTCCGCGTTTTCGCCCGTTTTTTCATTTAAAACGACGATTCTCTGTCAGAATTTTGCTTAAAAGGAGGTCGCTGCTAACACTATAGGCTTACCAGCATTGTGAAGCGTTTTCGGGCCGTTTTGATCGTGGGAAGTCGTGTTTCTGGCTCCCTGGTTCCTGCTCTGAGCTCTGCATTGAGGTACTGCCTGGTTAGTCTGTCAGGGGGGCGGAGCATACTTCAGGAAAGGGCCTGGCTTGGGCCTAGCCACTCCCCTAGCCCAGTTTAGCTGCTGCACCAGTATTTTTGAGGATTGCTTTGCATCTTTTCGCTCTTTTTACTCATAATTTCTTCATTTTTATTCAAATTTCATTATTTTTCTCAAAAATGGATAATAAAAATCCCCTCAACAATAAAAGAAAACAGCAGATTTCACCGCCCCCAATAAAATCAAAAGTGGTGGAGTCATCTGAACCTTCGCTTTCTTTAATTTTGGAGGAAATTCAGGCTCTTCGTGCGAATACAGAAACTATTGCGACTGAAATAAAAAATGTACGAAAGGAAATGGCGAGTATGTCGATGAAAATCTCAGACAACTCAATTAAAATACAGGACAATAAAGTTAAAGTCGACGCTTTTACTCCACTTGTGGCGAAAATATCTCCTCTGTGCTCACAACTTTTGGACATGGAAAATCGCAATAGACAATACAACCTTCGCATATTTAATTTACCAGAAGAGGTTGAGGGTTCTAACTGTCGACTATACTTAGAGAACTTAATTCCTGGTCTTTTAAACGTCAAATTTCCAGAAAAATTTGAAATTGATAAGGCTCACAGAATTCCTTCACGTCGCAATCCTCAACATACCAAGCCTAGACAAATGATATTTAAAGTTCTCCGTCATCATCATTTGGTTATGATCAGAAAAGCAGCTAGAGAAATTCCTTCATTGTTGGTCAATGGTCACAAAATCTTTATTCATCAAGATTTTGCCAAGGAAACTGTTGCAACGCGTAAGGGATTTACTGATCTTCGCCCACGATTGAGAAGCCTTGGATACCAATATGGCCTTTTTGACCCTTCAACTATGCGCATTTGGAAAGATAATTTTTCAAAATCCTTTCAGCGTCCTGAAGATCTGCGACAATTTCTGGATCTACAAATACAGCAAACTATGGACACTCAGGGTCCTACCACTTGATTTTTTCCTATATGATCTTCTTTGACAGAGTTATATAACTTATAATATTTTGGGCTCCAGCGGTTCTGGCCATCCTTGTAAAGCGTGTGTGCGTCCCACTGTTCATATTTATGTATTTTGTTTGTCTTTTTTGCAATATTTTATTTCTTCCACTCCCTTTTGTGTGTTCTGGAGCTACTTTCTTCTTCACTTTTGTGTCTTTTTCTGACCTTCTTCTTTCTAATCCTTCTCTCCTTTTTATTTTGTCATGGCTAATATTAAAGTAGTGTCATTGAATGTTAAAGGTTGACGCCATCCTGTGAAACGTACAAAAATGTTGGATTATTTGGGTAGTTGCAAAGCTGATTTTTGTTTTATACAAGAAACTCATATAGATGATAAAATTTTAAACTATATGAAGAAAAAATGGGTTGACAATATTGTTTCTTCTCCTGCTAATGGCAAGAAAAATGGTGTAGCTATATTATGTGCGAAAAAAGCGCATTGCCAAGTTTTGAGCAAAATTACAGATACGGATGGCAGATATTTAATTGTTAAGGTTAAAGTTCATGATTCTATCTTATTTTTATTAAATGTTTATGGCCCTACTGCAGATGATCCTGTTTTTTGGTCTACTCTTTCAACGGAGGTTGTAAAAATTGGTAATGTACCTTTAATTGTTGCAGGTGATTTTAATGTCATATCTGATCCTTTATTAGATAGATTATCTAGTACTAAATTCCACCCCCCTAAGGTTTATTTTGCTTTTAGATTATTTCTTCAAACCACAAAGTTAGTTGATATTTGGCGTTTACACTTCCCTACAGAAAAATGTTTTACTTTTTTTTCTAACCCACATAATTCTCATTCTAGGATCGATTACATATTAGTTTCGAAGCAGCTGATCAACTGTGTTAGTAACCCTAGGATTGGCAACATTGACATCTCTGACCATGCTATGGTTTCTTGTATTTTAAATTTAAATTCCACCTTTACTAACCAGCCTAGATGGAGAATGAATTCTGGTATAGCTCTCAATGAACTTAATAAACCAAAGCTCCTCTCTGCCATTCATGATTTTTTTCAATTTAATCCTGAAGGTACTACCTCATTGGTTAATAGATGGGATGCTTTTAAAGCTTATATTAGAGGGGTTACTATTTCTATTATGGCTCACGAAAATAAGATTTTTAATGCCAGTATTAAAAAGCTAGAAAAGCAAATAGCGGAAAATGAACGACTTTTTATTTCGTCTAATGACCCTCAATATAGAAGTAAGTTGCAAAAGCTTCGATATGAATTTAATACAATTCTTAGTAAAAGAGCTGGCGTTCAGATTTCTAAGGCCAAAGCTAAATTTAGTTTTAATGCAAACAGATCTGGAAGATTGTTAGCGAATTACTTGCGTATCAAAAAAGATAAAACTCAAATCACTTCTATTCACGGATCCAATGGTAAAAATGCTATATCTCATAAAGATATTGTGAATGAATTTTTGGATTTTTACTCCAAGTTATATGATAAACCTGATTTTCATAATGATTCTTTAGTTGATTCTTTTTTATCTTCATGTGGTCTACCTAAAATTTCTCCATCAGATAAAACGGGGCTTGACTCTCCGATTACTAAGGATGAAATTTTAGTCGCTATAAAATCTCTTTAAAAAAACAAATCTCCGGGTCCTGATGGTATCCCGGCGGAGTTTTATAAAGAGTTTCAATCCCATCTTTTACCCTTATTATTTCAACTTTTTACAACATTTGGCTCTACGGGAACTACTTCAGGATCCTTTACTGAAGCTTTAATTATCGTTCTTCCCAAACCTGATAAAGACCCCACCCTTGTATCTAATTATCGCCCTATCTCTTTAATTAATCAGGATTGTAAATTATATGCCAAAATATTAGCCACACGATTATCCCCTGTACTAGATTCTATTATACATTCGGATCAATCTGGTTTTATGAAAAATAGACACTCTGCAAATAATACGAGAACTTTATTACATGTCATTGAACAGGGTCATACGTTAACTACTCCTGCAGGAATTATGGCTCTGGATGCTGAAAAAGCCTTTGATAAATTGCATTGGCAATTTTTATTTCATGCTTTATCATCATTTAACTTTGGTGATAATTTTATTCGTATGATTTCAGCTCTATATTGTGCTCCTACTGCTCGTCTTTTTATTAATGGCCAAGTTTCAAATCAATTTTCCCTATTTAGAGGTACTAGACAAGGATGTCCCCTTTCCCCGCTATTGTTTTTAATTGGCATTGAACCCTTCCTTACAGCTATAAGAAAATGTGATAACATTAAAGGAATTATTATTAATGAGATTATTATTAAATCTTTAGCGTATGCTGATGATGTACTTTTGTTTATTAATGACCCCTTATCCTCATTTCCTTCTTTATTAGAGATTATAACAAAATATTCTATGGTGTCTGGTTACAAATTAAACACTAATAAAACTGAATTTTTCCCTTTAAACATTTATTGTACTCCTGATATGATACCTATGAATGAAATTGTTTGGCAAAAGACTAAATTAAAATATATTGGTATTTTATTTTCCTCATCCATAAAATCTACAATGACTTTAAACTGTAATTTTGTCTTAGATTATATTAAAGATAAAACATCTAAATGGGCATCACTACATCTTTCCTGGTGGGGTAGGCTGGAATCTATTAAAATGAATATTGCTCCAAAAATTTTTTATACTCTTTCCATGATTCCTACTCAGTTCCCATTAAAATTTTATAAAGATATTGATAAACTTCTCTCCAAATTTCTTTGGAATAACAAATCACCTCGCATTAGTTATAAAAAATTAAAAATGTCTAAATGTAATGCTGGATTTGGTATCCCAGATTTTTTTCTTTATCACAAAGCTTTTATTTTAAAACAAAGTGCCATATGGTTTATTCATTCTCCTTTACATAATCCACCTTCTTGGCTCCAAATTGAAAAATCTATTGTAAAGCCGTTCCCATTACCAACTCTGGTAACGATGTCTAACAACTCCTCATTTTTTCATAAATCTATCATTCTCAAATCCACTAAAATGGTTTTTAGTGATCTAGATTCCATTTTTCTATATCCCATGTATAACACTGTTGAATTATCATTATGGTATAGCAATATCATTAAATTAAATAGGAACATTAGATTTTGGTTTTCATGGATTAAAGCGGGTATTTTTTATCTTGGAGACATTTATTCCAACAATACCTTTATACCGTTTGAGGATCTACAAACAAGGTTTGGTTTAACTCAATCTGATCTTATTAAATATGGATATTTAATTAATTCAATTTTAGATTCCTTTCCGCAAGCTATTCCGACTAGTGTTACAGCTGACCTATCCGTGTATATTCAAACTATATCGTTGAAAGCTAATGGTGTTTCCATTTTATATAAAAAATTATCTAACACTCTAGGAAGTAACATAACGATGATTGCAACCTTCTGGAATAATGAACTTTCACTTACATTGTCTAATGATTCATGGGAAATTATATGGATTAGAAATATTTCTGGTTGGTTACCTGTCTCACTTTATCAAACCAATTCCTATATTTTATTTAATTCTTTATGGACTCCATTACGTTTATTTCAGGCTAAACTCCTTCAGGATGGCACTTGTTGGCATTGTAAATTACATCCTGGTTCGTTACGACATATGCTTTTTGATTGTCCTTTAATTGCAAAATTCTGGAAAGAAGTTTGGGATGTTATTAAGAAGTTGTTAAATATCCAGGAAGACTTATCTTATAAAATGTTAATTTGCAAATCAGTTACATTATCACAATCTCTAAGTAATCTTGAATGTAGGCTTTTTGATTTTTTGATTTCTGCTGCATTAAAATCTATTACCTTTTGTTGGAAAGATGTTTCTAAGTTATCAGTTCATGCTTGGTGGTCTTGGGTTATCTTTACAAGAAGAAGTGCTCAATTATCTTTGTCTGGGGTTAATCATAATCCTATTTCCTATCATTCTTTTTGGATTCCTGTTGATATCTATTTTGCATCTTAGGGGTATATTTATGTATTGTAATGCTTTTTACGATTTTTATACTATTTACTATGTCATAGTAGCTCTATTTATTGCTTACACAATAATTTGGTATTAGATGTTTCCCTTCCCCCCCTCCTTTTAAGTTTATAAGAATATGACTATTTTCTTTTCTATTGAAATGAATTCGATAATGTTTTTATACGCATTGTATTAGATATTTTAGTTTATTATTACTCTTTTTTGTATGTTTATGTTGTTGCTGTTCATTATAAAATTTCAATAAAATATTTTGAACACAAACATACAGAAACAATGCTGTGATTGCAAATATCTACCCACAAAAAATGTATTTAGAAAAGGCCCCATCTATAGTAAATGTCAACTTTGAACCTTAGACAGAGCTACAGTTTGTATAAGTTGATGTGAAAGGCCAGGGTTCACAAACCTCGTTGTCAGGCTTGTCATCTTCAAAAATTACCCTAATCAGAAAACTAGTGTTGTGCTGCAGAGGACTGATCAACAAACCTTTTCAGCCCGATCATAAGAAGGCAGGTACACCACAAACCACCTTTATTTTATAGCACTGCCTAATGCTTCTGTACTAAACAATTTGTAAGTTATTTGGCCCAAAAAGTTTAAAATTGTCACCGCACTGCCCCACAACTTATCCCTGCTGGCAGTCACCACTGCTTACAGAGTATGTTAATATCTGGCAACTGCCAAGGTATGTCTCAGATTGGACTCTTGGGCTGCAGTGAAGGCTCTGTGACTGCTCTCCTGCTGCTTCTGGACTGCCCTTCACTGCAGGTGTTTAAACCTCCTCGATTAGCATTTTTTAAGACAAAAATGTGTCTTTACAAATGCATTTAACAGCACAGCTCAATCGCTACGGCCGCATTTCAAAGGCCCCAATTAAGCACTTCACAAGTGGAGAGGAATCCTTTGTGGTGCGCGGTGTTTATAGGTCTCTGCACAGTTCAGAGGGAACTCTGATTGCAATGCTCAAACAAGCATTGGCATAGCCAATAGGTCTCGCCTTTGGGACCTGATAAGTATTTAGTTATGCAGCACAATATCCTTACTGCAACAACATTAACTGTTGCATGGCTAAACACTTATAAGGTCCCAAATGCGAGACCTATTGGCTATGCCAATGCTTGTTAAGCCATGTCACCAACATTGTTCTCAGGATCAGAGTTCAGGTCGTTTTTTCTTTGCACCTCAACCTCTGGATGACCTGGGAAATACCTTGTACGAGGCTATCATTGGAGCCTATCAGCAGCGCAGCCCAGTACACATCAGCTAAAGAACTGTGTGTGTCCTGAAGCTGCAGTAGCCCGGCTGACACATCACGGTGGGGGGCAGATGGGGGGGGACATGGCAACTGCCACAGACTTGTATGTGTCCTGAAGCTGCAGCAGCCCAGGGTGACACATCACGGGGGGAAGCTGGGGGGGACATGGCGAATGCCACAGACTTGTGTGTGTCCCGAAGCTGCAGAAGTCCAGGCGGACACATCACGGGTGGGGGTATGGGAGGTGGGGGGGCACGGTGACTGCCACGATCGTGGAATTACAGAAACAGCAAAGTTCTGAGGCGTACTGGCTATTCCAAGTCACTGACTGGTGCAGGGAACAGTGATGTTACTGGTGACGTAATTCTCTTATTAAAAAAGCAATTACATTCTCCTGTGTATTATAAATGTCACTGAGTCCCGAGCTAAGGATAGCGGAGGCATGGGGCTTGACATGGGTTTTTCAGAGTCTGCAGAAGGCAGGTTTGTCCATGGGTTGTGACGGTTCGTCAAGATACATAACGTCCATGTAGCAAAAATCTAGTGTTCATTTCTTTTCAAGGTTATTGGTATAGCGAAAACATATGAAGACATTGGGGGGTGGGGGGTGGAAGAGATGAAGGGGACGCGCGCAAGCAAGAGAGGCAAAAGGAACGAGGAACGGACAGAGGAAGTTAGGGAATGTTTAAGAGGAAAGGGAACGTGTCATTCAGAGGGAGGGGGGAGAGAACGATAACAATTGAAGGTGGTGAGTGAGAGGGGTAAACCAGAGGGAATTTGATAACGCAGACCAGCAATAAATGAAAATGCCCCGTGGCCATAAACAGCTCAACCCGTGCACAGCGTTAGTCACACATCACAAGACAGGGGCAGCTACAAACGGGGAGAGCTCTTCAAGGTTTCCACTCTTCCGCTCGAAATTCCCAAGCTATGCATGTGCTTATTGAGCACCAATATTCTCCATGGGCGTTTACTACAAGGAATGCGCTTGCAGGGAGGAAGAATCTAAAAGACATTCATATAACACGTGCTAAAATGAACAGCTTTATTGGTGCTGCTCAACTTCCAATCCAGTAACGCGGCCGTGAAAGCAAAAGTGATGGCAGGGACGCGCTCTGTGGTGGGAGAGGGGCAGAGCGAGGCACTTGGGAGAGAACGGCTTAATGAGCCATAAAAGCCACATGGCGGCTGCACGCGTGCGCGCGCTCGTGAACGCAAGCTTGAGGCAAGGAAGAGATTGTGGTAGGACTTTGAAAAGCCACTAACTAAATGTCTCGCCAGACCAGCGCATGCGCTGGCTCTAGCGAGACCTAAAAGACCATGCAACTGATTATTCAGCCCTACATTGAGAGCTGGAGTATCTTCTATTTCTTTTTTTGTGCTACATGCTTCTATCTCATATAAACAGGAGCCTACTAGATACACATTAGGTGGTATTGGCAGTAAGGGAGTCAATTTTTCAGGACATTTATGCAGAGTTCATCAATACTGCTAGGGGGGTTTGAGGAAGCACAACTTCATTCTACCAAGGATCTAATGGCCAATGCAAAGGACAGAAATATTGGATGTTGATCTCCGTGATCCACAAACTAGCATGAGCAGGCTTCAAAATCTGTGTTTGCCCCTTCACATTGGGAGATTAGACTTGTTTGACCAAGTGGTAAGTAAAATATATTTTTCAAAGCAAGTCAATTTAAACTGTTGAAAATTCTGAAGATCCAGATTATCTCTCAGTGAGCCAAAATTCTGTGGGATTTTTCAGACTGCCTCTGTTATTTTCTACGTGTAGACAAGGAACTAAGTCAGTCCATGGATAAAAGCATGGAAAAGCAGATGCCAAAACTGTCCTTTATGAGCAATCTCAGCCATCCATGCATTTATTTATGCAACATTTGTCTGACTAGTCCTGCAGACACAATTTCTATTGCATGAAATGCATGATTGTCTCACTAATCTTTCAATTAAGTGCTGGAATATCCACAAAGTGGCTCTGTGTCAAATGCAAAACGTGTAGCAATCTCTGGCTTATTAGGTAACAGTATTTCACATGTTGAGACTTTGGATGGGTATTTAAAAACAGCAACACTATCAGTCCTAGAAGGCAAAGTGCCATTGACAACAATGCCCAGACCAGCTAAGCCGTTGCACATGGCATGGGGAAATTAGGAGCACTGTGTCACATCTCAGCATCATCGCAGAAAGATGAGCAGGCATAAAGAAGAGTTTGTCATGTCTACTTTGCCACTAGCAGGACTAATGAGTAGCCAAGCACATGCCAGGATCACTTACAGAAGGTGAGAAAGACAACAGATTTGCTTCTGAAAGACTGGTTGGGGTGTTTCAGATTCCGCCAAGTGTCAGATCACGGACAAAGACTTTCAGCACTGTGCACATTCAAGCTACATCAGGATTTAACTCGCAAAGGCCGGCTGAGACAGGGGAAGAAACTCACATGTCACTCTTGAATTCGAAAGGACAATAGAGCAGGGGGCAGACTCAGTCATGTACCATGCATCCACATACACCCGACTGACTATGTCCCAACACTACCGCATCACAGGATAAACATGAAGTTTGATAGAGTAGAAAAACACCTGAACCTAACTTATTTAACTTATTTTATAAGAAAACTAGGTCAAGATGATACCTTGTGCATCAAGTAACTTATTCCAGTTGCTTGACCTGCTGGTCTAACGGCAATAAATAAATGCTTTGATTTTTTTCAAGTCTTGAGGGGTGGAATGAAAGAGACGGTCAACACTGAATCATGCAAAAGGCTGCCAGCTTCTCCAAGAAACACAGGATGAAATAAAAATAGACACTGATGTTATGAAAACTTATTTTGCAAAGAGCAGCCCTCTTGTTATGATGATATCTCAAATGACTATCTCCACGCAGTCGATTTATGAATTGGAAGTGGGCATAGAGAGCGACGTTGTAAGCATTTGAGTAATTTCTCTTTAAGAAAAGAAAGGTGGCTGACAGCAGGGAGATTAACAAATGGAGAGTGGAGAGGGACTTTAGAAAAGTGTGGAATCGAAGAAGCAACAGGAGAAAGCCACCAGCGTTCAGAAGCAGTGATGTGTGAAGGTCTGAATGGCCTGGGACGAAATGAAATTATATTTACAGCTTGAAAGGGGAAACGCTCACGCTACGATACAACTGGTTTTAATCCTTACAGCGATATTTTATAAGCTGCAAGACATTTCATTGTGCAGAAACATTTTTCTATTTTTATTTCACCGAGTGATCACAAAACGGAAACATTGCAAAACTTAACAAGCATTGGCCGCGCGGCAGTAAAAGTAACGCCGCGCGGCCGTAAAAGCGAAAGTCATCACGATCACTCTGAAAGCGAAAGTGATCGCGATGACGCGCTAAAGCACGAGTTTTCAAAGTGCTGCTGAAGGCTGGCGGTTCGCGCGTGCACGCTCGCGTGAACGCAAGCGCTAGGCCAGCCAGCAGCACTTTGAAAACTCGTGCTTTAGCGCGTCATCGCGATCGCATGCGCTGGGCTCAGCGAGACCTAAAAAGGAGCAACAGAACCAGTTCCCGCATGCGCGTTTCTTTTTGGTCCGCAAAAAGTTCAAACAATGGTGACTAATTTTAGACCTGAAACCTCTCAACACCTATCTCAAGAAACAGTACTTGACTTTAAAGGACATTCTGTTGCTCTTTAATCAGAGATTATATTTCAACCCTCGACCTTCAGAATGCGTATTTCCACATCCTCATCCACCCATCCCACAGAAAGTCCCTATGATTTACAATAGCCAGGAGCCATTACCAGTTCAAAGTAAATCTGCCCCTCGGATATTTACAAAGTGCTTGGCTCCGATAGCAGCTTTCCTAAGAAAACAAAGACACCAAGGCACCGTCCATTCACGCAGCTCAGGCATCAACAGCGGCCTGTACAACACTGCTCAACTAGCTGGGCCTTATCCTGAATCCAGAAGTCAGTCTTGCATCCATAAAAAATGATTACGTTCCTAGGGGTAGTACTCGACACAACACTCAATAAAGCATATCCTACTGTAGATAGACAATTAAAACTAACGTCCTTAGCAGAACTGATACAAAAAACAAGGTTCTCTTTCAGTTCTCCTTTACAAATCCCTATTGGGGATGATGTCATCGTGCATCTCCCCGGTTTCATTCTGCCGTCTAAGGATGTGTCCGCTCCAGGAGGAACTGGATGAACAGTGGCTACAGGCAACAGGATCTTTCGATGATCTACTCACCATCACACCGGCCATGATCAATGCCTTATCATGGTGGCGCATCTAAAAAATCTATCAGTCGATCTGTCCTTCCTGAGCATACCTTTTCCATTGGCCATAACTACAGATGCATCCCTCGAAGGGTGGGGAGCATAACATAAGGACATGCAAATCAGTGGCAGGCGGCAAAAGCCTAATCTGCTTCTTCATATCAACTTGTTGGAGCTCAAGGCAGCCCATCTCACCTTACAGGCTTTCCTTCCAAGAATAAGGCGCTCTGGGGTACTCATCCTGATGGACAATACGACTACAATTCACTACATCAACAAGCACGGTGGCACAAGATCAGGCCTCCTTTCTCAAGAGGCGCAGTGCACCTGGGAGTGGGCTATTTGCAACGGAGTGTCCCTACGAGCGGAACATGTCCCCAGAAACCAAAACACAATAGCAGACACACTAAGCAGACTAAGGTCATCTTGTCATGAATGGGGATTGGATCAGAAAACTCTCAACAACATCTTTCTCCAGTGGGGCAAGCCATGTCTTGAACTCATTGCGATCCCCCAGAACAAGAAAAGCCTGTTCTTCGCAAGTTGTTGTCACCATCAGGGATCGTGGGGGAATGCTTTTTCGATGGCGTAGTCCGGCATCTTTGCCTACACCTTTCCTCCCGTTTTTTGCATATGGTGTCAGCTAGCTTACGTGCAACCCCTTTACACCTCAAGAGATTCTGCCTTAACTCTAGCACTTGGCAAGTTCAGGATTGGCTCAAACATCCATCAAAGTCCACTTGGCAGCTATGTCCCGCTTTAGGAGATCATCTACCTTGCTTTACTTAGGGTCCACAAGAATTGTTAAGCAATTGTTCAAAGGGCTGTTTAGGGGTTTTCCACCAGTTGTACCTCCTCCACCACTCTGGCAGCTCAATAGTGTCCTCTCCCAGCTCATGAAGCACCTGTTCGAACCCATTCACAGAGCTAATCTAAAGTTTATTTTTTGGAAAGTTGCTCTCCTTGTAGCTTTAACGTCTGACAGGCGAGTTAGTGAAATTCAGGCCCTTACCATTCAGGAACCTTTCTTTCAATTTTGTGACGATAGCGTGGTTATTTGTACAAACCCTAAGTCCATTACTAACGTCCCTTCAGACTTTCAATTAAATGAGCCACTCATCCTCAGAACATATTTTCCAGCTCCTGCAACACCTGCTGAGAGAGCCCTTCACTCTTTGGACGTTGAGATGTTTAAAATTCTATTTAAAAAGAACTAAATACTTTCGCAAGTCTAATCAACTCTTTCGTGGCTTAGACCGCACCAAGGAAGGGTTACCCTCTTTCTAATCAAAGTATAGCTCAATGTATATCCAGCGCCATTCGCTATTGCCATCAAGCAGCAGGTAAACCACTACAGACGTCAGTGCACACCCACTACTTACTGCTTGGACTCTGCCGTTCGCAGCGACACAGCAATGGGTGAAGTGGTGCAGACACATCTTTTCCAGTAACGGTGAGCTTTCCTTTTTCTTCCCATCATCCTTTACTAGTTATGCAAATTTTCTTTGCACTGTATTCTTTGTTTATGCAAATATAAATAAAAATATTATTAGATCAGGATCCAAGTTCACAAGACTCGGACCTAGAGACACATTGTACACAATTGGGAGCAAGAACGAGTGGCCAGAAGGCCAAATCTAAATTTTACCCCCAGTTTCCACACGGAAACAAGATTGACCTTTTTCATGAGGCGGTAATTAAAGATCTATATCAAATGAAACACACAAAATATACAGACAATCTATCCAAAGAGGAACAAATGGCTTTGAAAATGCTCAAAACAGATGATAATATTGAAATCAAAATGGCAGACAAGGGTGGAAATATTATTATACTGGATAAAGAACAATATGTACAAGAAGAGCACTCACAACTAAGAAATAGAGGCTTCTATGAGAGACTTAAGGAAAATCCAACAAAAAAATATAAATTGGATCTTGATCAGAAAATAACTGTGGAAAATCTATAACCGTCTGGATGAGGATGAAGCGAAATATCTTATGATAGAACATCCGAAAACAGCAACCATATACTTTCTCCCAAAAATACACAAACATCCCACCAAACCGCCTGGCAGACCGATCATCTCGGCAAAGGGAGCCCTATTGGAACCCATAGCCAATTATTTGGATATCTATTTGTTACCACACGTAAAAAAACTTACATTGTATTTGCAAGACACTGGCGATTTGTTACGCCACATACAGGAAATTCCTTGGGCAGCATCATATGAACTCATATCAATGGATGTAGTATCGCTCTACACGAACATTAACAATGATATTGGTTTGACGGCTTGTGAATTTTTCTTGAAAGAACGCAATATCCAAGTTTACAATCACAACAAAATGTTAATAGAGATGATACGAATATGCTTAACAGAAAACATATTTATGTTTGGAGAAGAGATCTATCGGCAAGTGAATGGTACTGCGATGGGTTTTGCATTCAGTCCCAGCTACGCATGCCTCACCATGGGATGGTGGGAGTTTAATCAGGCATGGAGTGTTAAAAATTATCAATTTGTCAATAAAATCGTCATGTGGCTGCGCTACATTGACGATTTATTCATCATATGGGATGGAAGTACGGAGGAATTTGCTGAATATTTTGAGATTCTGAACAATACGGATTCAAACTTAACCCCTTCAGTGCCCATGACGAGATAGTCTCGTCATGGAGCACGGTTGCGCTGTGCCCATGACGAGACTATCTCGTCATGAACACCGCCCGCTAATTCAACGCCCGGCACAGGGCGGGGAAAGGGCGGGGCACTGAAGAGGTTAAAATTTACCTATAACATAAGTGAGGAGCAAACTATCTGTTTAGATACGGAGATCTATATCTTTGAAAATCAAGTTCATATGACATTACATCATAAAAACACAGCTACAAATGCCATTTTTTATGCTGAAAGTTTCCACCAATTGAGCACAATTAATAGTATCCCATTCTGAGAATTCCTGAGGATTCTAAAAGTACAAAACTAAAGTGATAGATGCCTGCCGCCAAAAAACAGAAAAATTAGTAAGAACTGAATTGCTTAAAACTAAAAAAGAACAACAGAAACAAGAGGAAAGTAACCAGAAAATTCGTCTTATAACGACATTCTCCACAGAAAACAAACAAATCAATATGATACTGCGAAAAAACTGGAACATATTACAACTGGATCCGAGAGTGGCAAGGATAGTGGGAGACTCTCCGAAGGTGACTTATTGAAGAGCAAACAATCTAAAGGATCAACTAGTGCACAGTCACTTTGTAAATGCACAATCAAAAAATTGGTTGAAAACAATAGGTTTTTTCAAATGCACAAACTGTAAAGTTTGCATAATCGCAAGAAACATGAAAGAAATTGAGATGACCAATAGGAAAATGTGGAAAATAAATCAACTGATAACATGCACGAGTCAATTTGTGATTTACATAGTGGAATGCCCATGCTCATTAAAATACGTGGGCAGCACTATTTGTGAGTTTAAAAAAACGTATGCTTGAGCATGTAAGAGCAACCATTAACATTGATAGAATTAACGCCATTGCTAAACACATGGAAAGAGAACATGGTAGCAATTGGAAAGAGCTGAAATTCTATGCAGTTGAGCAAGTGGAAATGAATGCAAGGGGCGGTGATCGAGAAAAGATCTTGAGACAAAAGGAGTCCAAGCACATCATAAATTTTCAAACACTGACCCCTTTGGGATTAAATCAAGACGAAGAGTTACATTCACACTTATAATGACAGGAGGCCTGGGTTCTCTAATTTGAATGGCCCTAGGAGTATGTCAAATTCGTCTCTCTTAGCTGTTTCCCCCTTTCTTATTGATTTTAATTTCCTTTTTCCTTCTTCCCCAGAATTGACTTTCATATATTTGTAAAAAGACCTTGACGAGTAATGAATTGATGTGGAAATTTATAAATATAAAGTATTGTCAAACTGACAAAAAGCAAATTGATGGTATTAGTAAAAAACTAATGAGTAGCTCTATGTTGATAGAGGAGTGAGTAGACCCACTGGAGGGTTGATAAAAGGCCAATATATATGTAAGAAATTAAATATATAATGACTGAAAAATTAGTGAGGTCATATTATGGATGTAAAGGATTTGCATCCTTAATGAATGAATGCCCACTGGAGGGCTGGACCTCAATTATCAGTAATAGCCTGCTCTTCGCTATAATGAAATGCAGAAGTTAATGACAAGTATGAAGAAAAAGATAATTATACATTTTCACAACAACAACAAAATCTTTCCATTTGGATGCAATACTGGTAATTTAAGGAATGCTTAGAATAAAATGGCATTTATAGATTGAATTCGAAGTTATATTGATAGCTTAAGGATTGTTTGAAAGAAAAAACTACAGATACCACAATGCATAGTGATACATTACAGGCAGTGATGTTGACTTGTTTAAATAAGATGTGGAAATGCCGCGTGTAGGAAGGTGGATATCTGACTATGGTTACCCCCAAATTTTTGCCTAGTGTCTAGCTGGTTTTTCGACTTAGTTGGCCTGAGATCCTGCCATTCAGGATCTCAGTCTATCTGCTCTCTCTTTAAAATGGACTCCATGTACCCTAGGTACATACACAATTGGTAAGGATCACCTTATTGGACCCTGTACAGTGTACCCTAGGTACCCAGGGCATAGGTGTACCCTAGGCCTCCCAGGGGCTGCAGCATGTATTATGCCACCCCTGGTCTGGCCTTCCAATTTGACACAACTGGCTGATCACTCAGCTGGGGTAAGTTGGTGTACCCACCTCTTACTTAGGTGTAGTATACCTATACCTAACCTTAAATGGAACACATGTTAACCTATAAGTCACTCCTATGGCAGGCCTTAACAATCCTGAAGGCAGAGTGCTTGGTGCCATGTGAGATGGTGCTCTGGCATGAGCTGAGCCTGTCTGCAGTGGTCGGAACAACTTCCTTCTACCGTTTCCAGATATCGCCATACCATATACTCTTAAGTGCATTATGAACCTCGCGGTTAAATGCTAACTTTGGTTTGGCATTATCAAAACATGTCGAGTAAGGTGTCATACGAATTGGAATACTAACCCCTCGCCAATTCTGGCGACGGGGTTAGCATTCCGCCCTTCTAGAGGGACACGACATGTACAGTACCTGAAACCCGGGTAAAATCAGACATAGCCTCAGCTCCACAAAATGGACGCTGCCACCACCGACACAAGTCTGCCCTCCTGCTGTTGGGAGTCCTTCCAGCTTGGGAGACGTGGACAAAGGGTTTCCTGCCAGGGGAGGTGCGAGCACCACCCCAGACAGGATTTTGTGTATTGGTCAGGTAGGGCTTGAATAGAATCAGACATGCCTGAGGCTCACAAGGAGCCTCGGTGCATATGCCAGTTCAAACCGGTCCTGTGGCACATCAGCCCCGGACCTGGGGCGAGCTGGACAAAGGATTGGGGGTGTAACCAACCCCCTTCCTGGTCCCACCCTTAGGGAGGGACCTAGCAGGTAGTCCGGCCCCTAGAATCCGCTTAAAGGTAGGAGCTGTGTCCTAAGACTTCAGACATCCTGGAATCAACTTAACACTAAGAAGAAGACGGGAACTTCGACGTTCTGCTGCACAGAAGACTGAAGGAATTCTCCCCTATGGTCAGGGAGTGACCATCTTGGAACGCAAGCACCAACCAGCGAATCGACGTCTGCTTTGCCGCCGCCACCTGCCGGAGCCCGAGCCCAGAGACCGACAAGAACTGGACCTCCAGACCTCTCACAGCCTGATCCACAGTCCCTGCAAAGAAGGAACCCGTGGAGGCACCGAGAGACATGGAGCCAGCCTTCTTGGAAGACACTCGACAAGCTGCAAGCGCGACAACAGAGGCTCCCTCCAAGTTGTGCTTTGGGTCCTGAGAAGCCCAACATCCGAGCAGCATCTGCACCAAAGGTGAGCCCTCCAGCATCTCCACGATCTGCGTGGGGCCCCTCTGCACTTTGCAACTCGACGTGCCTGCCCGGTCCCTGGCCCGTTGGCTAGTGGCCATTTTGGCAAACTATCTTGAAAACTACGATGCTGGTCTGGTTGCCCCAGACTGGCCCCTGCTGCCCTCCAAAGGAGCAGCCCCTCTGACCTTGCTGGTCAGAACCACCAGCTTTCTTCATTTCCTGCGACTCCTGCTTTTGCCAAGGCTTGTTTGCTTCCTTTGAGTCGCCGACACCGCCGGCAGCGAGAGCCTGCGTGGGACAGCTCGTGAACCGATTCCTGGACGTCGTCGACCTTCAGGGACCACGTGGCTGCAGAGACAAGCTACACCTCTTCACCTGTTTCCACCCGACATCGCCTGGTACCTACCTGGTGCCACGCCGGTCACTGGCTAGTGACTGTGAACACTGTCCCCTCTGCTTACAGGTCTTCTACAACTCCGATCCATCCTTGGATCCACCGCATCTCTTCTGGACCGACCGCCTGCAGCATCTTTGTCATCAGGCTCCATTGAACAGATAGACGAAACCCGACGCACTTCGAGACCTATGCACCCGCTTCCTGTGGGTGAGGTAAAGCTGGCACTCCGGTGCACAAGTGTAGAGTAACATCTCTAGTGTCTAGGTTTGAAGTCTTGAATTCGTAGTCCAACCAGAAGACCCTTCTAGCAGTAACTTTTGAACTTTTACGCACCCATTGAAAACCTATGGGAGCCCGCGTGTAACTTTCCTCACTGCACACGCGACCCGTGGACCTCCTGGTCACTAACTGAAGTTAGCTCCTTGTAGGCCCAGCGATTCTAGAGGCCCTAGGCCTTTTCCGTTTCCTAGTCGTGGTACTTATACCACTATTTTAGTATATGGTTCGAGCGGCCACCAGTTCCTATCCATATAAAGTGCAACTTCTGTATATTGTGATACCTTCTTGTTTAACGATTTGTGCTCCTGTGCTCATAAAGAGTCTAGGGGATACTTTGAGTAATAAATACATATATATTTTGAATATATATCTGTGTGGTGTCCTTTCATTGGTATAAAGGGGGGTTACATATGGTAAAACAGCTTGCTTAACACGCTTAAACGAGTTTAGCCTCAAAGACTGCTTAGCCTACGCTACCACTAGGGCAGCTAGTCCGAAAAGGTTGACTTACAACCACACCATAAGGGTTGCTTGGCATGGTACAAGGTAGTCACTTTAACTAGTGAACATCATATACCAGGCCAACTTCTCACATTGGTGAGCAGCGGTGGGATTTGAGCTTGCTGTGTTTTACCGTTGTAATGTCTTTGTTACCAATTGAAAGATCACACAGGTACCTGTAGGTACATATAAAACAAGATTAGTTATATACTTAAGTTCTACTGAACTTAGTTGTTGTAGAGTAAAGGGAGTAGCACACCCTGACTACAAATACTAGATAGGTTTAGTAGGAAAACCCAAGTGTAGGTAGTTGCAACACATCTACCCACACTTAAGAGCAATGGCTGGGGCAGAGGGGTCCAATGTACCCATCTCTGTCGAGAGTGACCCCCAGAGGGCACCAACCATCTTTGCTACCCTAAACCAGAATGAGCTCAGGCAGTTGGCAAATATCAGGGGCCTTAAACAGCCCAGGAACCCTACCTCTGCTGAACTCAGAGAACTCTTACAAGCTGATGAAGATCAGAGAGCTCTCAAGAAAGCCTCCCAGTTAGACCCCTCAGGGACTGGAACAGGAGGCCCTCCTTCTGAAGATGCTACTGAAGTACCCCTTTCTAACAGTCGCCCCTTAGTTGAGAATCAGACTACAGATGATGAGAATCAGCATAGGGACAGGGATGACAAAGGGGGTGAGTCGGATAGTAGTAGTAGTTCTGATGGGAGAAATAGCCCAGTGCCAGGTGCTATACCTGGCTCAGCTAACTTAAGACTACTTGGGACTGACAATGGGTTCCCCCCATTGAATCTCCCTAGTGGATTTAACCAGGGGTTTGGGAGACAGAGGAATCACTCAGGTGACTCTAATGCCTCTCATGCCTCTAGAGGCTCTCAAGGTCACTCCAGAAGAAGGATGACCAGCCCTCAGAGGAGGGAGCATGAGGCCAGAATGCAGGAAGCCCAGCTGAGGATCAGGAAACAGGAGCTAGAAGTAGCCCTGATGGAAGAGAAACTGAACAAGGCTAGGAAACCTAGAGAGAGTGGGTCTATACCCACTGGTGGCAGCATTGTCCCTAGGGACAAAGATAGGGTCTTTGATAATAGGAACCTGTCCAAGGTTGTGCCCCCCTACAAAAGTGGGGATGATATCCACAAGTGGATGACTGCTCTTGAGAGAGCCTGCAAAGTGCAGCAGGTTCCTGAGGACCAGTGGGCAGCAATCTTATGGCTCTCCTTTGAAGGTAGAGGCAGAGATAGACTCCTCACTGTTAGAGAGGAGGATGTCAGAAACTACAGAGCCCTGAAGAGTGTCCTTGTTGATGGGTTAGGCTTAACCACTGAACAGTACAGGTTAATGTTCAGAGATACCCAGAAGACACAGACTCAGGACTGGTCTGAATATGTTGAATGTGCCACTAAGGCTTTGGAGGGTTGGTTGCTGGGAAGTAAGGTTTCAGATTATACAGGATTGTACAATTTGATGATGAGAGAACAGATTTTAAGTAACTGTCAAAACCAGCTCCTCCATCAACACCAGGTAGACTCAGATTTGACCTCTCCCCAAGATTTGGGAAAGAGGGCAGATAAATGGGTCAGGACCAGGATCAGGCCTAAAAATCAGGGTGGTGACCAAAAGAAAGATACCACCAAACCTCAAGAGAAGGGTGGGGATAACACAAAAGAGAAATCTTCCTCAGGGCCCCAAAACTCCACACAGGGTGGTGGGCCCCAAGCTCCCTCCTCTACCACAGGTAAAAAGCCTTACTGCCATGAATGTAAAATTCCTGGGCATTGGAAAACTGACAGCAGTTGCCCAAAGGCTAAAAACAAAACTGTTCCTCCAATTACTCCTGTCACACCACCTATTACTGTCAGCAGTAATCCCCCAGGTGGTGGGAGTGCCCCCAGAAATTTGGGTGGGTTTACTTGGGGAACACAGGGGGACCCTGGCGTAGCCAATTCCCCTACAGCAACTACTCTTGTCTGTGATGGTGGCATGGGGTTTGCCAACTTCACTGCCTGTCCCAACACTTTGGGTAGGTACAGACAGGAGCCCTACATCAATGGTAGAAAAGCTGAGGCCTACAGAGACACTGGAGCTAGCATCACTATGGTGGCCCATTGGCTAGTTCCCTCTGAGCAGCTTTTGCCTGGTTTCTCCTACCAGGTAACTAACATTGATGGCCAACAGAACAGTCATCCCATGGCAGAGGTATGTCTCAGCTGGGGAGGTGTCACTGGCCCTAAAAGGGTGGCAGTGTCCCCAACCTTGCCTGTAGACTGCTTACTGGGGAATGACTTAGAACTCTCAGCTTGGGCTGGAGTCGAACAAAACACCCATTCTAAAATGGTAGGCCTTTCACAAAAGGGTAGTGGGGTTGTGCCAGCCACAACCCCTGTCCAAGTAGATTTCCTCCCTGAAAAGGTTGGAAGGGCAGTGGTAGCCACAGCCCAGGCAAAGACAGACTTCCCTGTAGAGACTGGCAGAGCTGTGACAGTCACAGCTCAAACCCAAACTGAGTGCCCCCCTGAAAAGGTTGGCAGGACTGTAATGGTCTCAGTCCATACTCAGACTGACAGAGGTGTAGTGAAGCCTGACACTATGGATCACTCCACACAAACAGAGAGTAGTGGGAAGAATAAAAGTCTCCCTCTCCCCAGACATTAGGAAAAGGTCAGCCTCCTCAGGGATCTGACCCCACCCCTTGTGAAAGAACTGCCCCAGAGGTAGCCAGGAAGGCCTGGCAGAGGCTCTGATGTCAGTGGACCTTTCCAAGGTGGGACCCAGTCTGGTGCAGGTAGCCTGCCTCTCTCTACCCTGCCTCAGTCAGCCCAGGGCTGCAGAGGTCAGGGAGGCCAGTGGCCCCCAAGAGGGCCCCTGTCCACAAGAACCCCCCCCCATCAAAAGAATGAGGATTGCCTGGCTAGTAGCCCTAGCCAGGTGATGGTTAAACACATTCCTGAGGGATCCCCTTTACAGGTAGTTAGGGACCTCCCCCAGAGGGATTCTGTTGGGCACAGGCAAACCTGGGACCTTAGGGCCCCAAACCTGACCTGTCCCTCCAGTAAGCCCACAAAAGGGACCCAGCCTCCAGCTTTAGGTAGCCAGAGGCTGACCCGGAGAGCACAGTGCAACTCAGTTAAGGAAAGAAAGGCATCCATGGTGGAGGATGATTGGAGGAAGCGGAGGCCTCACTTTGAGGACACTCACTTCAGTACTCCATCTCAACACCAGCCTTTTACTTTGCAAAGACACACCAAAGGTAGAGATTCCCTATGGTGGAGACCCTATGATACCTTTAGGGTGAGGGATTGCTTAGTGGACCATGAGACAGGGGGTAACCATGCCAGTGCTGGTTCTTCCTTATATGGCCACTTAGGCAATATAGGCTTACCTGGTCAAGGTCAGCCTTATCTCCCTTCGTTTGGGGGGGGGGGGTTGAGAAGGAAGGTGGATATCTGACTATGGTTACCCCCAAATTTATGCCTAGTGTCTAGCTGGTTTTTCGACTTAGTTGGCCTGAGATCCTGCCATTCATGATCTCAGTCTATCTTGGTTCCATGTGAGATGGTGCTCTGGCATGAGCTGAGCCTGTCTGCAGTGGTCGGAACAACTTCCTTCTACCGTTTCCAGATATCGCCATACCATATACTCTTAAGTGCATTATGAACCTCGCGGTTAAATGCTAACTTTGGTTTGGCTTTATCAAAACATGTCGAGTAAGGTGTCATACGAATTGGAATACTAACCCCTTGTCAATTCTGGCGACGGGGCTAGCATTCCACCCTTCTAGAGGGACACGACATGTACAGTACCTGAAACCCGGGTAAAATCAGACATAGCCTCAGCTCCACAAAATGGACGCTGCCACCACCGACACAAGTCTGCCCTCCTGCTGCTGGGAGTCCTTCCAGCTTGGGAGACGTGGACAAAGGGTTTCCTGCCAGGGGAGGTGCGAGCACCACCCCAGACAGGATTTTGTGTATTGGTCAGGTAGGGCTTGAATAGAATCAGACATGCCTGAGGCTCACAAGGAGCCTCGGTGCATATGCCAGTTCAAACCGGTCCTGGGGCACACCAGCCCCGGACCTGGGGCGAGCTGGACAAAGGATTGGGGGTGTAACCACCCCCCTTCCTGGTCCCACCCTTAGGGAGGGACCTAGCAGGTAGTCCGGCCCCTAGAATCCGCTTAAAGGTAGGAGCTGTGTCCTAAGACTTCAGACATCCTGGAATCAACTTAACACTAAGAAGAAGACGGGAACTTCGACGTTCTGCTGCACAGAAGACTGAAGGAATTCTCCCCTATGGTCAGGGAGTGACCATCTTGCTAACGCAAGCACCAACCAGCGAATCGACGTCTGCTTTGCCGCCGCCTCCTGCCGGAGCCCGAGCCCAGAGACCGACAAGAACTGGACCTCCAGACCTCTCACAGCCCGATCCACAGTCCCTGCAAAGAAGGAACCCGTGGAGGCACCGAGACACGTGGAGCCAGCCTTCTTGGAAGACACTCGACAAGCTGCAAGCGCGACAACAGAGCCTCCCTCCAAGTTGTGCTTTGGGTCCTGAGAAGCCCAACATCCGAGCAGCATCTGCACCAAAGGTGAGCCCTCCAGCATCTCCACGATCGGCGTGGGGCCCCTCTGCACTTTGCAACTCGACGCGCCTGCCCGGGCCCTGGCCCGTTGGCTAGTGGCCATTTTGGCAAACTATCTTGAAAACTACGACATTGGTCTGGTTGCCCCAGACTGGCCCCTGCTGCCCTCCAAAGGAGCAGCCCCTCTGACCTTGCTGGTCAGAACCACCAGCTTTCTTCATTTCCTGCGACTCCTGCTTTTGCCAAGGCTTGTTTGCTTCCTTTGAGTCGCCGACACCACCGACAGCGAGAGCTTGCGTGGGACAGCTCGTGAACGGACTCCTGGACGTCGTCGACCTTCAGGGACCACGTGGCTGCAGAGACAAGCTACACCTCTTCACCTGTTTGCACCCGACATCGCCTGGTACCTACCTGGTGCCACGCCGGTCACTGGCTAGTGACTGTGAACACTGTCCCCTCTGCTTACAGGTCTTCTACAACTCTGATCCATCCTTGGATCCACCGCATCTCTTCTGGACCGACCGCCTGCAGCATCTTTGTCATCAGGCTCCATTGAACAGATAGACGAAACCCGACGCACTTCGAGACCTATGCACCCGCTTCCTGTGGGTGAGGTAAAGCTGGCACTCCGGTGCACAAGTGTAGAGTAAAATCTCTAGTGTCTAGGTTTGAAGTCTTGAATTCGTAGTCCAACCAGAAGACCCTTCTAGCAGTAACTTTTGAACTTTTACGCACCCATTGAAAACCTATGGGAGCCCGCGTGTAACTTTCCTCACTGCACACGCGACCCGTGGACCTCCTGATCACTAACTGAAGTTAGCTCCTTGTAGGCCCAGCGATTCTAGAGGCCATAGGCCTTTTCCCTTTCCTAGTCGTGGTACTTATACCACTATTTTAGTATATGGTTCGAGCGGCCACCAGGGCCTATCCATATAAAGTGCAACTTCTGTATATTGTGATACCTTCTTGTTTAACGATTTGTGCTCCTGTGCTCATAAAGAGTCTAGGGGATACTTTGAGTAATAAATACATATATATTTTGAATATATATCTGTGTGGTGTCCTTTCATTGGTATAAAGGGGGGTTACATATGGTAAAACAGCTTGCTTAACACGCTTAAACGAGTTTAGCCTCAAAGACTGCTTAGCCTACGCTACCACTAGGGCAGCCAGTCCGAAAAGGTTGACTTACAACCACACCATAAGGGTTGCTTGGCATGGTACAAGGTGGTCACTTTAACTAGTGAACATCATATACCAGGCCAACTTCTCACACCGCGCATTGAGTTGTTTCTATCCCTGCGAGCAAGGTCTCGGCGGAGACCAAAACGCGTAAGGGGTTGTTGGCATGCTTTGAATAAACACCTGATGTAAAAGCACGACCGACTGGACTGAAATTTTTCACGGATAACTGCGAGTGTGGAAGGAATCCAGTTTGGGAGTTAAGGGTTAAGAATATATATATATGTATATGTATGTATGTATGTATATATATATATATATATATTACCTACTGGCGGTCACCAGTAGGTAGTTATAGTTAGGACCACGTTTCCATAGGAAATCCGCAACATTCTATTTTGAATAACTTTGGCGCCGGTTGACGAATCCTCGCGAATTTTTCAAAATAGGTGGGGCGCTACGCTCCGCTCCTACCCTGAAAATCTCGGGGGGATTCGTCAAGCGGGGGCTGAGATAAAAGGGGGGTCCCAAAACGCGTTTTTCCCATGCATTTTTCCATAGGACCTTTAGACACAGCTACAGCCCGAACGGCTGAACACAATTACTTGAAATTTGGCAGAGAGGTAGTCCTCAGGTCAAGGAAGTGCCTTTTGTAGGTTTGGTGTAAATCTGTTCAGTAGATTCTGAGAAAATAGCCTTTAAATCAATATATATATCTGAGCCAGCTTACGGTGCGCTTACGGTGCGCTTACCGAACGCGTACGGTGGCGTGAGCGAGCGCGATTCTGATTGGCCCTTAGATCTTAGTAAACATTCGAATCGGTCGAAACCAGGAAGCGGCGGCCGCCATTTTCTCTCTCGCACTCTGACAGGGGGTTGAAAAACAAAGTGCAAATCATGTAAAGGGGCTGTTTACGCCCCCCCCTTGCACCTAGCCATGTCGAGGGAGTCCCCAACGATCCCCCAAATGAAAAAAGGCAATTTTAATTTTTTCGAAAATTTCGCCGATTACGCTTACCGTACGCGTACGGTAAGAAATAATAATAAAAAAAAAAAAAATCCTCATTCTCCCCACCCCGTGTGCAAAAGGTGCCCGAAGGGCACCTTTTGTGCATGCCTCATCAGACATAAACAAAACCTATATTTTACCTGTCACAACGATGCTCATCATATGACCTCCATGTGCGCACGGTGCGCGAAGCGCATCGTGCGTTCATGGCCCATCTAGCGTAACGTGGGCACGCGGTGCGCAAAGCACACCGCGTGCTCACTGTGCGCGCACGGTGCGCGAAGCGCACCGTGCGCGCACGGAACGAACTGCGTTAAGTGGGCGCGCACGCCACAAATGGCGTAAAGTAACTTAGCATTTAAAAAACCGTACAAATTCACTGAAAAAACCATAGGTTTCACACACGTTATAGTTAGGAATTAGCATTTAAAAAACCTTGCAAATTCACTGAAAGAACCATAGGTTTCACACTTGTTATAGTTAGCTGGACATTTTACTGATAAAAAACCAATGAAATTCCACCGTTATAGTTACTGTAGGCAACTATAACTCACGCAACCGTAATCCTCTGCTGATGACATATGTGTCTTTATGAAAAAAAAATATTTGTAATATATGTATAGCTAAAATTTAATGGAAGAAGACATGGGCAAATAAGTGTCTAAATACAGTATTAGCATCAGCAGAGGATTGCGGTCGCGTGAGTTATAGTTGCCTACAGTAACTATAACGGGGGAATTTCATTGGTTTTTTATCAGTATAATGTCCAGCTAACTATAACATGTGTGAAACCTATGGTTTTTTCAGTGAATATATATATAAATATATATCTATATATATATACATATATATAACCTACTGGCGGGCGCCAGTAGGTAGTTATAGTTAGGACCTAGTTACCATAGGAAAATCATAGCATTCTTTTCCCAATAACTTTGGCGCCGGATGACGAATCTTCGCAAAATTTTCAAAACTGGTGGGGCGCTCCGGTCAGCTCCTATCCTGAAAGTTTCAGGGTGATTCGTCAAGCAAGGGCCGAGAAAAAAGGGGGGTCCCAAAACGCATTTTCTCCATGTTATTTCCCATAGGAAATTTTGGAACAGGCTACAGCCTGAACTGCTGAATGGAATTACACCAAATTTTGCAAAAAGGTAGCCCTTGGCTCAGAAAGAGACCTTTTTTTAAATGGTGTATATCCGTTCAGTAGTTCCCGAGAAAATAAAAAAATTGTTAAAAAAATCAATTTTCCATAGGAAAGTTTAGACACTGTTATAGCAAAAATTGCTGAATGGAATTACACCAAATTTGGCAAAAAGGTATTGCTTGGCTCAGAAAGCGACCTTTTAAAATATGGTGTAAATCCGTTCAGTAGTTTTTGAGAAATTAAGAAATAAATAATAGTGATATCTATGGCCGCGGAGGATCCGCGCACCCTCCCAATCACGAGCTTCATGCTAATTGGCTGTTAACACTCCAAACCAGGAAGTGTTGGCAGCCATCTTGTGCCTCGGTTAAGAGGAAAAGGGGGCAGGGTACAAACACCCTGACACCCTAGGCCTGCTCAGGGGGTCCCAGAAGTAACCCCAGGGCAAAAAAAAGCATTTTTTTTTAATCCAACAACTTAAAACGCGCCACGGGGCGCGTTTGCACAGTGTTGAAGGGAGGGGGCGGGGCCTGAGGTGATATGTGTGCAAACATGCCCTGTGGGGCGTTTGAAGTTGGGGAATTAATTCCTCTTCAATCCTGAGGGTCCCTGGAGGCCAACTAGCCCACCAGGTACCTCCAGTAAGCACCACAGAGCTGTGCTGCAGAGAGGTGTAAAGAGGGGCGTGGCCTCCGAACACCTCTCTGCAACGCAGCTCCCTGGCACATACTGGAGGTACATGGTGGGCTAGTTAGCCCCCAGGGACCCTCAGGATTGAAGAGGAATTAATTCCCCAAATTAAAACGCACCACAGGGCGTGTTTGCACACATGTGACCTCAGGCCCTGCCCCCTTCCTTCACCACTGTGCATATGCGCCCCCTGGCAAGTTGTAAGTTGGGGAATTAATTCCCCTTGAATACAGAGGGTCCCTGGGGGCCAACTAGCCTACCAGGTACCTCCAGTATGCGCCAGGCAGCTGCGTTGCAGAGAGGTGTTCAGAGGCCAAGCCCCTTTTTACACCTCTCTGCAACACAGCTGGCGCTTACTGGAGGTACCTGGTGGGCTAGTTGGACCCCAGGGACCCTCAGGACTCAAGGGGACTTAATCCCCCAATTTACAACTCACCAGGGGTGCGTTTGCGCAGTGGTGCAGGGAGGGGGCGTGGCCTGATGTCACAAGTGTGCAAACACGCTCTGTTGCTCGTTTTAAGTTGGAGAATTAAGTTCCCTTGAATCCTGAGGGTCCCTGGGGGCCAACTAACCTATCAGGTACGTCCAATAAGTGCCACAGAGTTGCATTGCAGAGAGGTGTAAAATGGGGCATGGCCTTGGACCATCTCTCTGCAACGCAGCTCTGTGGTGCTTACTGGAGGTACGTGGTGCGGTAGTTGGACCCTCGGGATTCAAGGGGACTTAATCTCCCAACTTAAAACGGCCACAGGGTGGGCCCGATTCACAGAACTAACTTAAGACAAAATCCTAAACTTACTACCATTTTGGTATTCACAGAAGGCACTTACTCATTTTGGTATTCACAGAAGGCACTTACTCATTTCGGTATTCACAGAAGTTAGGAGTCCTAACTTTAGGACTCCTAAATGCCTTCTGTGGATACCGAAAGTCTTAAAATTAGGATTTGTCTCAGTTTAGTAGTAGTATAGTTAGGACTCCTAACTTTAGGACTCCCAAATGCCTTCTGTGAATACCGAAAGTCTTAAAATAAGGATTTTTCTCAATTTAGTAGTCCTAAATTTAGGACTCCTAACTTTAGGACTCCTAAATGCCTTCTGTGAATACCGAAAGCCTTAAAATTAGGATTTGTCTCAGTTTAGTAGTAGTATAGTTAGGACTCCTAACTTTAGGACTCCTAAATGCCTTCCGTGAATACCGAAAGTCTTAAAATTAGGACTTTTCTCAATTTAGTAGTCCTAAATTTAGACTTAGGACTACTAAATTGAAAAAAATCCTTATTTTAAGACTTTCGGTATTCACAGAAGGCATTTAGGAGTCCTAAAGTTAGGAGTCCTAACTATACTACTACTAAACTGAGAAAAATCCTAATTTTAAGACTTTCGGTATTCACAGAAGGCATTTAGGAGTCCTAAAGTTAGGACTCCTAACTTCTGTGAATACCGAAATGAGTAAGTGCCTTCTGTGAATACCAAAATGAGTAGGTGCCTTCTGTGAATACCAAAATGGTAGTAAGTTTAGGATTTTGTCTTAAGTTAGTTCTGTGAATCAGGCCCGGTGTGTTTGCACACATGTCACCTCAGGCCCCCCCTCCCTTCACCACTGTGCAAACGCGCCCCGAGGCGCTTTTTAAGAGGTCGTTTTAATCCCCCTGCCCTATTATGTACTAGGGACTTACAGAGGAGGTCATGCTAATCACAAGGGTACCCCAACGCATAGTGTTCCCTAGTGTATGTAGGTGTTTTCACTGTATTATAATTGTCTTTTAGCATAGCACTGGCTCTAGGCCTGGTTAGTCAGAGTCAGTTACCACCAGTTCCTGTCTGAAAAAGTTGTGGGCACAGGATGATTTTGCAACAAGGTCTCTTTCTGCTCCTCTGTCGGTTCTTTCTGCACGTCTTCCTTCTTCCTGCACTTTTCTTCGTCTTTGAGGACTTCTGTTGCTTCTGTCTGCATTTCTTTTGCTTCTTTCTGTGCTTTTTTTCTTCTTTCTTCACATGTCCTACCTCTGTAGGCATAGTTAGAAACTAGCATTTAAAAAACCTTGAAATTCACTGAAAAAAACATATGTTTCAGGCATGTTATAGTTAGAAATTAGCATTTAAAAAACCTTAGAAATTCACTGAAAAACCATAGGTTTTAGGGAAAGTTATAGTTAAGTGGACATTGCACTCGTACAAAACCCGTGAAATTCCCCCGTTATAGTTAGTTCAGCTAACTATAACTCGCGCCCCCGCAATGCACTGCTGATGACATCACATATTACATCACTCATGACATGGTCAGGGACATCACTGATGACATCATCCATGTGATAAATTGATGCATCTTCTCACACCCTAAAATAACCTTTGATACACCCACTGTAAATGACAGACGGCCATTCTCAAAACCATTGACACTCCAACACCAATAACTACATACCCACTCGCTGATTCCTAGGTCTACACACACATCCACTCACTCATCCGTACAGTCACTCATAGTTATGGTCACTCAGTACAGGACTAACATATGCACTCATACACCTATATAGACACTCACACACCGCCACTCATCCAGAGAGGTACTCACACATCTAGTCAGTTATGCAAATAAATAATCACACACCCATTTACTCACCTATATAGTTATACACACACCTGCTCACTTACTCATACAAATACTAGAACATTCTTACGCTCTTATATAATCACTGATACAACCACACACTCATCCATACAGCCACTCTCACAATCACACACTCTCACTTATAGCCATTTAAATACTCTAACACACATATATACTGCCTTTTAAATATGTAGTTACTCGCACATGTATCACTGAGATATACTTTCACTCACTAACACACCCATACACACACTCACCCACTCATGCAGTCCATCACAGATGCACTCTTGAAACCATGCACCCAGTGAATCACCCAGTCACACATTTATGCAGAGTCACACACACCCCACCCACACAAACACTCAGCCACCCCTACAGATACTCAGACAACTAATCAATAACTCATATAGACACTCATGTAGCTATTCACAAACCCATGCAGGCGCTTACACACCAACAGACAGATGGATACAGACATTCACACAGTTTACTCACCAACCCATGCATTCAGTAAGATACGTTTAATCACTCACTTATAGACTCAGTTACGCACCCACTAAATAAATTATCCATTCAGACACTTGTACACCCACTCATTCTTCAATACGCCTTTCCCTATATATATTAAACATAGTTAAACTTTACAGAAACACACAGTCACTGGATGATGTCATCAGTGATGTCATCAGTGATGTAATTTGAGATGTCATCAGTGATGTCATCAGTGATGTCACTGACCATGTCATGAGTGATGTAATATGTGACGTCATCAGCAGTGCATTGCGGGGACGCGAGTTATAGTTAGCTGAACTAACTATAACGGGGAATTTCACGGGTTTTGTACGAGTGCAATGTCCACCTAACTATAACTTTCCCTAAAACCTATGGTTTTTTCAGTGAATTTCTAAGGTTTCTTAAATGCTAATTTCTAACTATAATGTGCCTAAAACTATGTTTTTTTCAGTGAATATATATATATATATATATATATATATATATATATATATATATATATATATATATATATATATATATATATATATATTATCTACTGGCGGTCGCCGGTAGATAGTTATAGTTAGGACCGTGTTTCCATAGGAAATCTCAAAATTCTATTTTGAATAACTTTGGTGCCGGTTGACGAATCCTCGCGAAATTTTCAAAACTAATGGGGCGCTCTGTTCAGCTCCTACCCTGAAAGTCTCGGGGTGATTCGTCAAGTGGGGGCCGAGAAAAAAGGGGGGTCCCAAAACACGTTTTCCCCATGCATTTTTCCATAGGACCTTTAGACACAGCTACAGCCCGAACGGCTGAACAGAATTACTTGAAATTTGGCAGAGAGATAGCCATAAGGTCAAGGAAGTGCCTTTTGCAGGTCTGGTGTAAATCTCCTGAGAAAATAGCATTTAAAAGCATATCAATATCTATACACGCGCAGGGTGCGCGCACCGTGCGAGCACCGTGCGAGCACCCTAACGTGCGCGAGCGTAATTCTGATTGGTGGTTACATGTTAGTCAACGTTCGAATCGGTCGAAATCAGGAAGTGTCGGCCGCCATTTTGTTTGTTTTCAGTGCGAGAGTGAAAAAGGAAGGTGGCGAACGTGAAAAGGGGGCAGGGTAGAGAGTTCCTGACCCCCTAGCCTTTGTCAGGGGGTCCCTGAAGGACCCCGAAGGCAGAATTTTTTATTTTTTTATTTTTTTAAATCGCGGGGGTGCGCGCACCATGCGCGCATGGTGAAAACCCCCCCCCCAAAATTTTTTTTTTTTAAATTGCGGGGGTGCGCGCGCCGTGAAAAAAAAGTTTATTGTAAAATAAATATATAAAAAAAATAATAATACATAAATAAATTAGCATTTAAAAAACCGTACAAATTCACTGAAAAAAACATAGGTTTCACACACGTTATAGTTAGGAATTAGCATTTAAAAAACCTTGCAAATTCACTTAAAAAACCATAGGTTTCACACATGTTATAGTTAGGTGGATATTTCACTCGTAAAAAACCAATGAAATTCCCCCGTTATAGTTAGATCAGATAACTATAACTCGCGCGACCGCCACTCTATCACAAGGATGATTTCATCAGTGATGTCATGAGTGATGCCACTGACCAAGTCATGAGTGATGTAATATGTGACGTCATCAGCAGTGGATTGCGGGCGCGCGAGTTATAGTAATAAAATCAAAAAAAGAATTGGAAAACAATGGAGTCTTTTAGAAGGGTTCTCGGAGTTTAAAGAAAAACCTCTTTTTGCCTTTAAAAGAGTTTCTAACCTAAAAGACAGACTAGTACATGCGTAAGAACCACCATCTAAACCAACAATACAAAATATGTTACAGCTACCACCAGTCATAGGCCACTTTAAGTGTAATATGTGTGTTGCATGTAATACAACTAAAACGACAAAAAGCTTTAACATCAAAAACTGTTTGAAGTCAAACGTTTTTCCAATTGTAACACCTGTAACGTTGCGTACTGCATTGAATGTCCCTGTGGTCTATACTATATAGGAAAAACAACACAACAGATCAAGAAGCATATAGTACTACATCAGTCGAGGGTATGCTGTAAAGGTGAACATGCCCCTCTGTTTGAACACTATATACACCAGAAACACTCAGAAAAAGTCATGTCTTGGTGTGTTATAGATGTTGTAAAACCCAATGTCAGATCGCAAAATATTAACAAGGCCCTTACCATCAAAGAAAATTGCTGGATATGTAAAACTGATAATGTAGCAAAAGGCCTTAATTCAGCAGTAGAATGGCAACAATCATTAGCACTCATACTGTAATGTCATTCATAATGACGTGACACCATTTATGAAAAAGAGTGACAACTAATGATCTGTAATTGTTGATTATTTGACAAATCTGTTAACATAGAAGATATGACTACAATATATGTGATATCAAATTTAAAACCAATAAGACATTGAATTTTAAGAACATAAATGTAAAGTTTGGTCATCAATTAATCATATGTTCCTTCAAACATGTATTTCATACATATTGACATATATATGATTGAGCGATAGAACAACTCTATATACCAATGGCTTTCTTTATTTTCTATTTTTGTAACAGATGACAATTTCACAAAAATGATATTTATCAAATGTCTATAATATATGTGCTTTGAACTTTAATACTTTGGACTTTGAAAACATAACTGTGAGTCAGAAGTTGTTAACAATAACCCATTTTCTGGAGTCTTTCTTTGCTGCTTATTTATTGATGATCGAGATAGGAGCAAATGATAAGAATAATGACAAATACTCTGTCACCAGGCTTCCATTAATTTTTGCACAGATTAACAACTTGCCCCTTTGTTATACTCTTTCCTCCTTTTATTTCCTATATTTTATTTTTTATACAGATACAACATTGAGGAAGGGTTGTTCTGACTTTAGTTAATGGACAAACCGTGGGCTACTACACTCTGCTCACTTTTGTAATTAGTTGGCAAGATTGTCTGATATAAATTATCAAAGATACACACATATCTCTAAGACCCTATGGATCTATAAAACTATACTGGATTACATAAATTCTATTCACCATCAATTTACATTGCGGCTTATCATGTAATTGTCTACTACTGTAACCCCTTTTCAAGATGGCCGCCATGACTGTATGCACAAGCGTCTTCTCGACCCATTAGTATATTACTTCTGGGTTTTGCACGCACAGTGAGACGTGGACGAAAAGCCACATAGACACGCTGATTGAGGACAGCGTCCTAAGAGAATGATAATAAGTCAGTTTAAATCCTTTTCGAATTTAGAGCATAAGAATATTTTATGAACTTCGAACACACAGGGTAATTTTACCCTCCCGGTTTGTTTAATTTCTTTTACAGATATTTTTGATTATCATTCGAAACAGAGGCTGTATTCACAACACGTTGGCCATAATATGTTTTGGACAAATATAAGTAAGATTTCTATTTCTTTCACGTTTTTAACGAATGCTTCTAAGATGATACAAATCGATTTATATACATTAGCGCATATGATCCGTTATACGTCTGGATTAGTTGTTAAAACCTAAATTAAACCTTCCATCACTGAAGGCTTGTTTATTTGAACACACTGTGTTTAGATGATGAGTTCTAGGACAACAACTGTTCAGTAGTGATTTTACACCTTGGGTCGTTTAATTCGAACTTGGCAATAGAACTATACAGATTAATTTCATACAGTTACGTTCTCTATTAGAAATTTGACAACATTTGATTGCCAAATATCTAGTTGGTAATCTTGGAAATTAATACATCCCCAGTAGTTTGGTAACACTGCTTGTATTTCCCACTGATTTGTCTTACCGTGCAAATTATAGTTAAAAATCTATAGAGTAAATTAAAAAGACAGGCTGATCCAATAACATTTGTTGGATTATTTTAGATTAAATTGACTCTGCCAACATCCATCAACAAGACTATTTTACCAGTAAGACTTTGCTATCAAATTAATTAACACGCAGGTGATGGATCTATCTTATGAAACTTAATGACTTTTTGGCATGAATGCCCTTCTTTCTTTTCTCACAAATATTAAAGAATTGAATTTTACTCTTTCACAAGTTTTTCGGGTGTATTTTCTTTTTTTTCGACAAGGTTTATTGAATAAACTATAAGCTATATTTGTAAATGTTTTTCTTACAGAAGGGTCTGTATTTTTCATAGGAATTGCCATGTCCTGAAGATGGTCTTATAGATGAATCACACACAAGACCGAAACGTCGACACGCCAACCCATTTTTCTAATCTACTATTGAAACTTCATATTTATGAAAACTATGTTCAATGCACAGGTGTTAGAGTTGCCATCTTTAGGCATGTTTCCCTTGAGTTTTTTGCTTTCTGACCTCCCGGTTCTGACTATGTTTGTGCTGGCTTAGTGTTTCTGCGCACTTTTCCCACTGCTAATCAGTGGTAAAGTGCAAGTACTCCTATGTTAAAATGTGTTATGGATTGGTGTTTCCATGATTGGCCTGTTTGATTTATGTGTCAGTCCTTAGTAAATTGCACTGTGTGTGCCAGGGCCTGTGAACTGAATGCCATTGGTGGGCTGCAGCACGGGATTGTGCCACCCACACGAATGCCCGTAAAAGGTAACTCAGACCCGCCATTGCGGAGTCTGCACGCAGTTTGTAACTGCCATGTTGACTTGGCTAGTGCACACACTTGCCAGTCCCTCACCTTCCCTTTTTAAATCTCAGCCGCCCTTAAGGTAGGCCCAAGGTACCCCAGTGGGCCGGGTGCAGTGTATGTGAAAAGTAGGACATGCAATGGTGTGTGTGCCATGTCCTGATAGTGAACTATGGCCAATTTTGTTTTTCGCTATTGCAAGGCTACCTGTTCCCCATAGGACAGAATGGGAAGTTTGTTTATAACATCTTATAAACATAACTGGCCCGGGGAATGATGTCGGAAAATAAAGTTTAGTATGCCTTAACTCAGAATCTAAAGATGCATCTTTTAGTGAAGGTGATTTTTACATTCTGTGTTTGAAAATACCACTTTTAGAAAGTAGGTATTTTCTTGCTCAGTCATCCCGTGTGCCTCTGCTGGAATGTGGATTTCCTGTCTGGGTTTTGGATGACAGAAGGCTGGGGAGCAGGAGTGGCTCCAGATAGTCCAGGTGGGTCAGGAAATGGCTGAATAGACCTGGGCTGCAATTGGGGAAGGGGGAGGAGATTTCCTTGCACCTCAAAGGGCCTGGTCTGCCTCTGACCATGCCGTCTCCACCTCCTGCCAGGAAGTCACACCAGAGAAGGCATAACTGGTTCTGGCTGGGCACAGACACTCTCTGCCTAAGAGATCAAACGATTTTGGGATATAAATATTGGGGCCCAGACCCCTGACTAGTAGAACTCTTTTGGACCAAGAAGACTGCCAAGAAGAAGAGCCGGAGAAGCTGTGAGGAGGAACTACAACTTTGCAGTGTGCTTTGCTGTGTTGGCCTGCAGTGGCTGCTTCTGTCCTGGGCAGTGAAAGGACTGGACTGAACTTTCTGCAATCTACTTTGTGAGTTTCTCCAGGGGCTTGAGGTAGAGCTTGCCCCCTGTTCAAGAAGTCTCAGGAACAGCAAAGACTTCAAGCTCTTCTGCCCTCAGCACTGGGGACTGTGTGTTTTGTGCTGCAACAGAAGAAAAGCAACCTGACGACGTCTACGAAGCCACTGCCGACTCCGTGTCCTGAAGGCACCGCAGAGGGCACCGCGACCCTGGTCTCACCGACAACGCCTGCCGACGCCGCCATCGAGCCGCTGCTAGAAGCGGGAGAGAGACGTGCCGCATCCATTGGCGTCTCTGTAGCTGCACGATTGATGCGCTGCTAGCCAATGGTTAAGGAACCGCGTTTTCAGCGCGCTCCGTCCGGTAACGTGCACGCGGTTCCTTAACCATCGGCTAGCAGCGCGTCAATCGTGCAACTACAGAGACGCCGACGGATGCATCACGTCTCTCTCCCGCTTCTCGCCAGGTTTCCTAAACAGGAGAATTGAACGCCCTCACTACAGTATCTGGCTTGAAGGCTCTTACACCGCTACCACTCAGCGGCGCCTTGAGATGATTTAATCTCTACCATGATGAATACACTTGGAACCTTTATTCTCTATACGACTATGAAGTAGCCTTTTCACCACGACTTTCGCTCTGGTCCTCCTCCCCGTCCTGAGGAAGACCCGCATGCAGAGGAGTCTACCTGCCCTTTTGCGATTAGGGTCGAAACGTCGACAGCCAAAACCCCCCCAGTGAGCCTACACCCAACTTTTACTTCCCTCGTATCCCAGCCACAGATGAAGTTACACTGTGGAAAAAGATTGTCATAAACTACTGAGATTGCGAATTGCAGATAGGGGTAGGCCCTAATATTGAAGGAATATCAGCTCTGTCAGGATCCCCTGCTGACTTCCTTTTCCATAATTAATGCTTATTGTTTATGTATACCTCTTGATGATTTTCATATCCCCCCTTTGTACTCTTCACATGAGCACTTATCCTTTTTCTTTCCCCTGATTATAACTGTATCAACCTTGTCATGCTGCATATTATGCTATAATACATGCTTTTTCATTTTATGAAGTATATTTAATGTGAGAAATAAATTGATGCTTGCTAAACTCAATGAAACTTGGTGGCTCACTATTTATGACTTCACAAATTTGGTGTTTCCCCCTTCTTTGATGTGCCTTTAGACTATGTAATTTTGTCTGTATAAATTGAATGTATTACAGATACCAATTAGATATAGTTAGGTTTGTCTAGGACCACTGTTTTCTTTATCACTTCGCACCGCAGCACCCAACACCTGCCGACGCCAGCGCCCCTGACTTCAACAGAGAGGAGATCGATCTACAACGCTTGTGAGTTCGAGGGCCCAACGACTGCTGCACTGACCGCCGGAACCGACGCCTGCGGACGCCGTGCTTTCGGAAGCTCAACGAGACGTCGCCGACGCCCTGCATTTCTAAAAGGTACTGTTTGCGGGTCTTCCCGACACCGTAGCTGGCCCGCGACCACGCGGTCAGCCAGAACTGTTTGGATTTGTTTGCTCACAAAGCCGTGATAGCCACGGACGGAGCTATCGACATCAAGGAACTATTTTTCAAGCATATTTTGATAACCGAAGATTTTTAAGTACTGTATTGTGGATTTGTATAGTTTGTGGTCTAGTAGTGTATAATCTTCAGTCTCTATCACCCATGTATATATGAGATATTTTCATACTCTTCAATCTACTAAAAAATATAAACTTATACAGAAAAAGAAATAAACCCTACTTTGTTTCTTTTGCTCTAAAGATTCATTTATTATTGAGTCACTTCATTTTCTCAATTTATTTATCAGAATGCAAATTTTAGGGCATTCATAAGTATAGCCTAAAAGAAAGACAATTGATGTTTGAAAGAATATCCCTTGTAGGCACTTCTACCTGATACATTCCCTATGGAACGCGCGTCTGAACCAGACTTACAGTGACAACCGCCACTATGTAGATCTGTTTATAGGTTTAAGTGACATTAAAGTTAGGTGAATATGTTAGTCAACAAATTCCATTTTTAACTCAAACAAATTATTGAACTTCACCGAGTATAGGTAACTTAAGTAACTATAACTTGTGCCATAAAGTTATATGCCATATAGCTGCAGCCTTAATTCACTGAGTTCAGCTATGAAATGTAACATACTTGGTCAGAGTGGCAGTGCTAATCCGGGCAGGGATTTCCACAGTGCTTGGCTAAAATCACTTATCTTCCTTACATTTCAGTGAGGTAACATTTCACAATCCCCAGGTATACACAAAACTTTTAATACCTAGATGCCCAAAAGTTCTCCTAAAAACCTATAACCTTTGTTGTGTGGCTGGGCCTAATTGCCCATGAAAGTATAGCCCCAGAAGCACAACGTGGTAACAGCTAATACTTGCCTTGCAAATTTGCCCATTCTGGTGATGTGGGTAGCTGCAGTATTTGGGCCCAGGCTTAGCCGGCACCCAGGGAAATCTACCAAACCCAGACACTTTTAAGAACTAGATACTGAGAGAGTCCAGTGTTGTGGCTCGAGTAGATCACACTTCGTTTTCCATGCAAACATCAAGGTTTGGCTAACAGCATGCATTTTACAAAAACAGTACACCATTTATGTGCTTGGCCTACCAAAAACAACAGGAAATTGTCAAAACATTGACCGGGTGAAGTCAGTGAGTTGTTACTATGGTCTTCACATGGTTATAGTTTTTGTTAGTTCCAATGATGTGTTAGGTTCACTCACACATGGGAGGCAGCTTTTCAATTACTAAAGAGTGGGAACGGAGGATGATAAGACTTTGGGCACTGGCTGGAAGTGCTTGAGTTTTCTGTGACATAAATATGGGACAAATTGCCTTTTTTGACTTGTACTTTGACATTCACAAGGCATTTTGGGTAAGAAAACATGCTGGGAACTATGCAAGCTACATCAGTCTAAATTTCTCTGGGTCTCTAGGTTTCAGAAATGTGCAGGGTTAATAGGGTTCCTTGGTTACCGGCTGACCGAGAGTCTGAATAGTGCAGCCATTCTCCATACAAGTGAGAGGAAATTGGTATTGCTTTGGGCGCAATATTGACATATGGCCTGGCAGAGAGGAGGTAAAACCCACATTCTGTCCCCCTCATGGGGGCAAAATCTGGTGGCTGGCCATGGAAATCGAGGCCAAGATGGTCTGGCACTCCACCCCATTTTTTTTATTGTTTGTTCCTGCCTTGTAGTCAACCAAGTAGGCTTTCAGCTTCACTGGGTGAGCAGACAGGGTTTTTTGTCACCTAGTTGCTCATCCCTTAAAGAATCAAAAAGCCCACCAGACTATCAGGGAAAAAAGTGAGAAACCGAATGGGGGGAGTAAGGGGCTTGCCCTTCAAAAGGGGGCATAAAGATTGTTGAAACCATTGGGGTTGAGGGTCAGACCCGATACTACAGAAGACCAGCCCCACCTCATTATTTCTTATTAAATACAATGCCTACCATTTACTGAGCTGTCTGCCCCCTCCCCTGCCTGGGATAGCAGATTAAGGGTACAGTTCTCAATGTGCCCCCCCTCCATCCCCGGTAGGGACTGTCGGACCCGTTATGAGGTAGGGGCCCACCCTGGTGGTGTGTGGGGCGGCTCCATACCCCATCTTTCAAAGGCAATAGACTACCTAATGGCTAGTGGGCTTTCTACCCCCTTCCCTAATAGAGGTGGGGCATATTGGGGGCCCAAGCCTGGGACGAATGACTGTTGAGGCTTTAGCTTTGGCACTGCGGTCAATGCCCCCACACTTTTCTTTAAAACTAAATTAAATAATCACTGGTGTATCATGCCCGGTGTGGGCAGATTGGTGGTAAACCCCTTAACCAGCATTCAAGGCAGATAGAAAGAATGCTCAGTTGGGTTCAGGCCGGATGCCAGGACAGTCAGTCTCCATTCCATTGTTTTTTTTATCAAATATAATCCCTGGTGTCTTGTGGGCCTTCCCTGGGGGAGGGCAGATTGGGTGTAAACCGTTATGTCAGGGTGGACCGCCCCACCCTATTTAAATAGAAAAAAAGCCTTGACAATTTTTGGATGCTTTTAGGTTTTCCGTCCCGCTTGGGGCAGTGGGCAGTGTGGGGGTAAGCCCCCATATAACCCTCCTCAAGGTGGCAGATAGCCTGATTTTCATATTTTTGGGAGGGGCACTTGTCCATGCTTGGGGTACCCCTCCCCCGTTCCCAGGTACCTAGTGGGTGTATCCCTAAGCAGGGATATTACTAGGGTGGGAGAGACCACTGTAAAGGAGACATTGCCCCCTTTCCAACTGTACCTCTTCCCCTTTAATCGGTGCTTGAGGCCCGAGATATGCCTCCGCCCACTGATCAAAATCTAAGCAGCAGGCACCTAATGACCCCAGCGGCAATCAGTGTGACATAAGTATTCTGTGCATGCTACTCATCACACTAATAAAAAAAATATCTTTTGATGCGAGGTCTGAGGAGTATTTTAAGAAAAGAAAGCACCAGAAAGATGTTCTGTCCCTACAAGAGGGAGAGAACCTCCGTACTATGAAGTAATCCGAAATACGTTAACTTCTTTTCCTCTGCAAAAACAATGTTAAAGAGGTGGTGTTCAGCTCTTTTCTAAATTGTAGCAGAACTGAGGCAGTCTTGATGGATATGACATTGTCGCTATATCCTGGGTGCATAGATGGAGAAGGCCTGTTGACTCCTTTATTATTTTTTGCTCCTCTTCAGCTCAAGACTGATGGTGTCCTGGCTGTTGGTGTCCCGACAGCCACCGGAAATAGTGAATTTGTCAGCCAGGTAGGATGGGGTGCTGAATGTGATGGCTTTATGGATGTTGCAACTTGTTTTGAAGATGGTGCACACATTTAGGATGCCCTTAGTCAGGGCTAGGGTGGAGTCTGGCAGGTCATGGAGCAGGACATTTAAACTATCCAGATACAGGAGTAAAAGTGTTCAAAAGTGAGTACTTAAGTCACTTTCTGGGAGGAATGGTTTCACTAACTTTAGCAGACAGCTAGTACCAGGTTGTCTCAGATTTCTGTGTGATTTATTCCTTGAGGGTGAGTTAAGTGTCCAAGGTGATTTATAGAAAACAATACAAAGCAATTTTTAGAGCACACAGCTGCCTCGGAAAAGGCATCTCAGCGCTAGAGGCATAGTTCACAAAGAAGAGAATTAGACTGCAGAGTTGAAAATAAATATTTTCAGATTTTTTCTGAAAATCACTTCTTAGGAAGCAGGCCGAAGGATGACTGGAAGTGCATTACAGAGTTTTGCAGTAGAGAAAGGGAAATATCTCCCCCCTCTTCTTGCTTTGCACACTCGAGGAGTCTGAAGTAGTCTTTGACTGGTATATCTCAGAGATCTGGATTGAGAGTAGGTCTTAATTCTGTTTCCTAAATATGCAGGACATCTAAGGTTCAGAGCTCTAATGGTCAAGGTGACCCCCTTAAATTGAACTTTCTTAACGATAGGCAGCCAGTGATGATATAGAAGATGGGATGTTAATGATGATTGAAAAGATTTTTTTTTCAAAATCAGTCGAACAGAAGCATTTTGAACAATCTGCAGATGGCGCAGTAAATAAGCAGGAAAGCCCAGATAAAGGCTGTTAGCGTAGTCCAGTTTGGACATCACCTAAGAGCCAACAATGATATTAGACGTGTCCTTGGGCACAAGATGTAACATTCACCTAAGGGATTTAAGAGAGGTAAAACATCTGCCTGATACAGTTTCCACTTGACAATTAAAGGAAAGATCGGATTCAAAAATTATCCCAAGGTTCCTGGCAGTTGATGCAGGGGAAGGAGGAATCCCAAGCTCCGAAGGCCACCAATTGCATGAGTCAGGATGGCACATAGGCCCAAACAAGAGGACCTCTGTTTTATCGGAGTTATGCCTGAGGTAATTGTTACTCATCCAGCCTCTAACAGATTTTAAGACCATTTTAAAGCAGTTGAGGGCCCGAGAATCCTTCTCATGGAATGATAAGATCAATTGGGTGTCGTCGGCAAAGGAAATCACCCTGAGACACCAGGTTTCAGCTAGACTTGCAAGGGATTCCAAGTAAATATGGTTCCAGGTAATAATTTAAAAGTGTGGGGCTCAGAGCTGCACCCTGTGGCACTTGCCACCCCATCGGTTTTGCAGAGGAGGAAGCGGGTGATAACAGGACCAATTGCGTCCTGTCCTCCAAGAAATACTTAAACCACAAAAGGGCCTGACTGTGTTTCCCTAGGTTCCTAAGCTTGTCCAAAAGATTATCATGGGAGACCATGTCAAAAGCTGGAGATAAATCCAGGAGCAAATCCTTGCCCTCAGAATGTTGGTCGAGACTTTCTTTTATCCATTCAGATACTTCCAGCAAGGCCAATTTGGTGCTGTATCTAGCCCTAAAGCCAGATTGAGAGTCATGTAAGAGATGGTTTGACTCCAGAAAGGGAGGCAATTGTCTGTACACAAGTTTCTCCAAAATTTTGGTCCCTGCCGGCAGAAGAGAAATTGACCTAAGTACTTAAGATCGTGGGGTCTGCATTGCGCTTTTTAAGTAGTGAAAACAGAAGAGCCTACTTCCAACACTAAGGAACCTGGGCCGAATCGATGGAGGAATTCATCAGGATAGGGTTCACAGTGGAGGACGCCATTTTAAGAATGTACGGTGGACATTGGTCAAGAGGAGAACCAGACTTGCATTTAGCCAGTTCCATTAGAGGATTCTCCAGGAATATAGGAATAAAGTTTGTAAAAATGGGTCCACATAAAACATTGGACTCCACACCAGGCAAAGCTCTTGTTTTTCTGGGGAATTTGTCATAGATAGCTCAAATCGTATTCTGGAAGAAATCTAAGAGCTCTGCACATAGAATTGCCAAATGGGTGGACTTATTCTGTAGAGCACTCGAAGAAAGGAAGGAATTCACCATTTTGAAAAGCTCCTGAGGTTTGTTGTCCGCATCCGCAACGGAGGATGAGATATACTATTTGCAGGCTCTGATAATAGCTTTACGGTTGTTGTGCAATTCTCTTGCTTCAGGCGCTCCACTACCCGAAACCTGGTAAGGGGCAGAGATCACGACTATTTTTAAGAAGGGTGATCGGCATAACCCATCTCATTACCGACCAATTAGTCTTATCAATATTTTGCGGAAGGTATACGCCAGGCAAATTTTAAACAGACTGATTGAATGGATTGAGGAACATAACATTTTATTACAGTATCAGGCAGGTTTTAGAGTGAAGACTGGCTCGATAGACCAGGTTTTTAGATTCCTTTGTATAGCCTGGAAATATATATTATTCAGGAAGGGACATCTGTATATCGCCTTTGTGGACCTAAAAGCAGCGTTCGATCTTGTCCTTAGGAATCTCCTGTGGAAGTCCTTAAAGGACCAAGGGGTCCCGTGGGAAATTCTTTTACAAATTATAAGACTACATGAAGACAACTGGGAAAAGGTCAGATGGGGTCCACGAGGCGAACTAACTGAACCAATTAGGGTTAACAGGGGCGTAAGACAGGGGTGCGTACTAGCTCCGACTTTATTTTCTTTATACGTTAACGATATCCCTGATTATCTCTTGGGATGTGATAATGATTCCCCCAGTCTAGGAGGGCTTTCTGTACCGGCACTTCCCTTTGCAGATGATACGATTTTAATTTCCCAAACACCAAAGGGTCTACAAAGTTTAATAAACTAATTTGGGAAATATTGTAAATCCAAGGGGTTAGAAATAAATCCCAGTAAAACAAAATATAGGTAAATTAACCCACACAAAACTTTTAAGAAAAATGTAACTGCGGACAATCAAATAATCGAGTTTGTGCATGATTTTAATTATTTGGGTATTACCTTGGACTCAAAATTGACCTGGAGGCCCCAGTTAGAAAAAAGTAGAACTATACTCCTCCAGAACACATTCCCATTAATCAGGAAAATCGAAGGTAGTACATCCAAAGCAATTTCACCCGCTCTCGAAGTATATAAATATAAAGCACAATCTGCTTCATTGTACGGGGCAGAGTTGTGGGGTCCCGCGGTAAATGGAACATTCAAGATGGGTGAAAATAAGTTTCTTAGAAAAATATTAAGTTTGCCCACACGAACACCATTGACTCCTGTATTGATGGATTTAAATTTTAACCGTGTGGATGACCAGGCTAACCTTAGACCATTGTTGTTTTGGGTTCGCTTATGGAGTACAGAGAAGCGTATTCACTATAGGGAGGGTCTTGTGGAAATTCTCGGTCTAAATGAAGGTGTAGGTTTGCCTTGGTTAAAGCACATTCACGATTGGTTTCTTATATTGGGATTAAGGCATTACTCGGATGAGCCGTCCGACTTGACATTTGCCTCAAAAAAACGTTTAAAGGAAACCTACTGGTCTTTTATACATGACTCCATGTCCCAGTCTCCTAGGGTTGGGTCATTAACCACACGGTTCCTCCAAATGAAAATAGCTTGGAATTTTGAACCCTTAATGGATGAAATACAGCCACACTTAGCTAAGTCCTTATACCTTAAATATCGCTATGGTATCCTACAAATAAAGGCAAATACAGTAAAATGGGCGCTGGGCAAGGACGAGGAGGACAGATGCATTTCGTGTGATTTAGGTGCAATGGAGAACGAGACACATCTGCTGTTCTTCTGTCCGGCCTATTCGCGCTGTAGGAATAAATGGATAAAACCTATTTGCCGGTTGCTTGGTACTAGATCATGCCTTGAAGCAGAAAGACTACTACGTTCTGACACCAGGCAGACTGTGGTTTTTAGTGTTAGTCGATGTTTATTTGGTGTAAGCTTGATAAGGAAAAGGGAAGGTCTGAAACTGTAGGCTGAGGAAATGAATGGGAAATTACTATGAGCTTGGCACGTGCACTTAACTAGAAATAAACAAAATATATCCTTACTTGTATATTACGTGATAAATCTGTCTTATGAAAATATCCTTTTTTAAAGAAATATTTTTACCGGTTTTTAATTGTTCACATATGTATTTTATTTTGTCTTGAGTTGTTCCTAAAATCTGTTTTTTTAATTAATATTTTTTAATAGTCTAATACTTAAGAAACTCGCAATACCGCAAGAACATCGATAAATTGGTTGGTTAAATTTAGGTTGACTTCATAATGAAATATGCAGCATTGTATTGTATTTTACTTCCCATATGATGTACTGTGGAAATAATTGTACTATTTTGCGAAATCTTTTATGGTTATTTTTAACCGAAATAAAGAATAAATATATAAATAGCTTTACGGTATGTTTTCAGTGCTGTCTTATATGTGCTTTTGGCCTTAGCATCATAAGATGTCCTCCATAAACGTTCTAGCCGTTTACACAAAGCTTTTTCCTTTTTTACATTTGATGAAAACCAAGGGGCAGACAGTGTAGAGCTTTTTCTGACAGGTGTTTTTTAGGGGCAATAAGATCAAACGCCTCTGCAAGCCAGCCATTGCAACTTTCTATATCTCGTTCCATAGTGCCTGTTAATTCTAAAGGAATAGATAGAAGTGTCTCCGTTAAAGACGATTTGGAGATTTAATGCCATGCTCTAGAAGTTTTATACACACTATTTGGCTGCTTATACACTCTATTGGTAGTGATTGTAAAGGGAATCAAAAAGTAATCTGACCAAGTAAATTGGAGAGCTGGCCTAACTGAAAGGGTTAGAGAGTCAGAAAAGATAAGATCCAGGATGTGTACGGCTGTATGAGTTGGCTCCTTCACAAGCTGTTCCAGGTGAAAACCCTCTAGTGCATAGACTGTGCAGCAGTAGGGCAATTATTCTAGTACACCTGCCAATTAAAGTCACAAAGGACTATAATGTTTGAATGCAAAAGTGATAATTGACCAACTAGATCAGAAAGTTGAGAGATCGACTCAGTCGTGCTTTCAGGAGGTCTGTAGATTAAAACGCCACAAAGTTGAAGTTTACATCCATCTAGGTTCATGTTGTTGAACCATGTTCAGATTAGCTGTTGTTTGTTGATGTTGGTTAACAGCAGGAATTCTGTTTTGGTATGGTTAAGCTTCAGGTATCTGCTGGGCATCAAGGTCTGAATGAGGTCCATGTAGTGTTTGAGGTATTGGTCTGAAGCAGAGGGGCCCTTCAAATACTGTGTGTGTAATTAGTGTATTGGTGCCATTTTATGTTATCTGTGACTATAATAAACCCTAACGGTTGATGTAGAGGTTGAAGATGACAGGGGACCAGATGAAACCCTTGAGACCTCTGCAAGTGATATCAGATCCTCCGGGGCCTTGAGGTGCCTATATGGATGAAATGATGTGAATTGGGTAGGTAAGTGGAGAATCAGTAAATTATGTTTCCTGTGAAACCCATTCAAGACTTCAGGGTGTGGATGGGAGTGGGTGGTTGATAGCGTCTAGGCAGCTGAGAGGTCTAGCAATATCAGGAGATGATGGTTGGCATTACCTGTAAGGTGGATGTCTCCATGCTGGAGAGTGATCTGAAGCTGGATTGATAGTTGTGCAGGAGATAGCTGGTATTGATGTGATCTTGAAGTTGTGCATATACTGCCTTTTCAATGATACTGCTGTTGAAGGGTAGATGGGTGATGAGCCTGTAGTTGGCAAGATCTTCAAGGATTAGTGTGGAGTTCCTCAAGAGTGGGAGGATCTGGCCTGTCTTGTGACAAAGGTGTTTATAACCTTGGTTTTAATAATTGTAAAAGTGTATTATCCTGGTTTTGTCTTTCTAGTTATGACAAACATTTTTGCTGGCCATTTGTGATGCAGCCAATAAGACCTGGTCATAAGGATGGGTTAAACTTCTGATCGTTATATTACACAAATTTAAACGATAACTGTTAGCCTCTTCTAATGCCTTCCAATGCACCTTGTTAGTTAGCAACACACATATGCAGCTGAGATTTCATCACAAAAGTTTTGCCAGTAGAAAGTAGATAAGATTTAGCAAAATACTAATATTATATTGTTCAAGCAGTAGTGTCCTGTCATTATTGGTGTGGGGCTCTGCCCCGCCTCCTTTTCTAAAGCATGATGAGTGTCTGTCATTATCAGCAAATGTCTGCCTGACAGACACTTACCATGTTTGGGTCAGGCAGCCAGTTGCTTTACATGTGCTAATTTGAAGGCGCTTGGCAGCCTGAGCCAAGGTTTGCAGGGCTATAGATGTCACAGCCCTAAAGGCAGTGACTCATTATTCATCAATAGGGATACCCAGTACCGTGCAGAACCTGGGGACTAATGATTAGACGTACAGTGGTTCTGCCACAACACACTTATCTAAATAAAAATTTCTTCAAATTTCTATACAATTAATGTAAAAAACAATTAATGTAAAAAACACACAATTGTCTAAACATGTCTTGCTTATAAAGCACAAACAAATTGTGTTATTTTAAATATATCCAAAATGTATATGAAGAAATCCTGTATATTTAGAGTACAGGACATATATACAATTTCAAAGTGATAATAATGAAGTGGGGTGTGAGATACATATATCAGAACAAATTACAAATAGGTACAATCAGAGAGGGATAACGAGCACAATGTGCCAATTCTTTCATTGTAGGATTCAGTGACTAGGAGGATGAGTGCCCCAATCTCCTTGACAACCTTTGTGTGACAATGGTTTTATGACCACAGAGGGTTTGAGTGCCCATCCATGAAGATTTTCACAAGCTACAGGAATAAGCAATTAACAAGCATTCTGTACAGCTATTGGACTCTAACGTTCTATAGGCTATACACAAGATACCCTTCTCTCTTGGTCCTGAGGAAGACCCGTGTTTGATGCTCTTAATTAGCACTTATACTAGGGTCGAAACGTCGACGCATAACTAGAAGCATTACAATCCAATAAGACCAAAACAAAAAAATGCATTTCTAGTTCACTTTGAGATTTAATATATGTTCTCACTCTATCCTTGAATGTAATTTTGTAAAATATTGTTTTGTACCTATTTGTAATTTGTTGTGATATATGTATCTCATGCCCCACATCCATATTATCACGTTGACCCTGTGTATATGTCCTGTACTCTAGATATACATGATTTCATCATATAAACTAAAGGCAGTGACATCATCATCCCAGTAAAACCTTCCCCTCATGATGAAAAGGAGTGTCACTGATACAGTCAGCCCTGGGCACTTGAAACTTAAGCCGTGAAGTGCCCAGGACTGACTGTCTATCAGTAACAACTCACATCACCCTTCCCTAACTCATCACAGAATCGGGTGGGATCAGCAAGTCTCACTGAATCTATCCCATGTTGTAACAAATTAGGGAAGATCCTCCTCTCATTGGCTAATTCTTTACAAGGTTAGCCAATGAGAGGAAGTGACAGCATCTTCCGTTTCCAGCTTCCCTTCTGAAGCCTTCAGCTCCTTTCTGAGCCATTGTTCTTCTCCCTATTGCCACCCACTGATCCTTCCTTCACTGCCAAGGCCTAGTAAGTGCCTTATGGAATGTTTGGGTGCATGTATGTACATATGAATGTATGTGTATTTTCTGTGAATGGGGGAGTGCAGTTGTGGTCGTGTACGTGCTTGTGAGTGGGTGGACTTGAGTGTGTGCTTGGGAACAGATGGGTTTATGTATGTGTGTGTCTGCTTGTGAAAGGATCAGTGCGAGTATGTGTGCAAGTGAATGCTTGTGAATTGATGGGTGTATGTGTGCGCTTCTGTAAATGGATGGGCGTGAATATGTGTACGCATGTGTGCTTGTGAATGGATGGATGTGAGTGTGTGTACTTGTAGATGGGTGTAAGTGAGTGTGCGCATGCCTGCCTGCCCTACTACTGCTTCAAGTTACCAGCTGCCACTGCATTCAAGGTTGGAGAGTAAAAACACTAATGTTTTGGGCAGAAAGCTGAGAAGCAAAATCAAGTGAGGTGACATAGTGCAGTAGAGATGTATTAATTTGAGCATGACAACTTCTAATTTCACTCTAGATGTTTTTTAAATTAAAAATACTACGGTTTTTGAGAAAATGGACGGCATAAAGGTAGGCTTTAAAAAGTTCAGATCATGCCAGATTATGCTTACATGGGCAATTTAATATGGCTTGAGAGCGAGAGACATCATTGTACAATGGGCTTAGAAAGTGCATGATTCTGCTGTGTCAGAATTATGAAGCGATTGAACATAATTGGTTCATCATTTTTATTTTATTTTATTTTTTGCAGTTTTATATACCGCGAACTCGACCTGAAGGTATTGTAGAGCTTTACACAAGCACCAGTTACATTACACAAGGTCCTATTCATTATTCAGTATTTTAGGAACAGGAGATTAAGTAATTTGCCTAGAATCACAGGATTTGAGCCGACACGAAGACTTGAACTTGATTTCCCACTTCCAAAGTCCGCAGTTCTGGCTGTAATTATATCATGTATCAAAGTCATGTTAATATGGAAATAACCTGGGTATATTTTTCAATGGTTTTCAGCCCCAGTCAATGATGTGTAGTTTATCCGTATGAATTCTTTTAGGGACAGCATGTCGTCTATGAATCCAACAGGAGGCCTCAGTAAACTTGTTCTAAGACAGTCTAATATGGATGATTGCATGAGTGCCCCTTTTCTTCATAATATGAAGATAATTGAGCATTTATCGTGTTCCAACCAAACCTTGACTAGTGCCGAAATTCGAGGAGTAGGCACATTTTTACCAAGTATAGCTAGGCGATCACAAAAAATAATCTACTGCAAATGTAAGATTATGCGGATTGCACATTGAAATGGTTTTTTGTGTGCTTTATTTTCCTAATCTTGAATTCCCTTCTTCTGGTTGTGGGGGTCACACACTTATCGACTTACACAAAGACGTGGGAGAACCCACTAATTAATAGGCCAAGCAGAGCCAAGGGTCTGGCTTGGCTGTTATAGACCATGCACAAGCCGCGCCCTGAAAATGTTTGCCATGTTAATCATACAACAAACATCACAACATAAAATATGATAAAGTACTTTCAAATTCAAAAAAGGGCATTTCTTTAACACGTGGAAGCTTTGACATTAATTAACATGTCACATTATATCACTGCATTGAGAAGTACTTATTAAAAGGGACAGTTTTTAAAATTGAACTTAGACCCATTCTTGCCCCTGCTCCTACCCCACCCTGGTGACAGTGCCAAAAGTGAACTAAGAGGCAAGAGGCAAAAGAGTTGTCAAACCCTGTATGTGGCCCAGATTATTATAGATAGAGCAACTTTATAGTTTATTAAATCGAACATAATAGGTTTTTGTACAGCTGGGATTCTAAACTCATGTATTTAAACGTTTTTTTCGTATAAAATAGTGAAGAAAAATGTGTATCTGTAAAACGAAGTATTTCTCACTTTTTTATTATGCAGTGAAGGAGAAATTAATCCAGATTTTATGGTTTCACTTGGTACACGTCAGCCACTAAATGGGTATTTATTTGCCTCTCCTTTTCACCTCAAATATTAATGCTTTGTTTTGAGGGTAGAGCGATGGTGGCAGGCAGAAGTTGCATGAAAGCTCGACTCGTTATGGGCTCGAGGTTCCAACGGGACCTTGGGCTGAACTAAAGCCAGGCTTCAGGTTTGAGCGTGGATCAAGCTTTCTGGGGCTCACCCACCTCTTCTTACACATCTGGGGAGGCCACTGATGGGGCATGTAGTTATTATAGTTTTAAATACTCTTTCTTTGGGTCTCTAACTTTTACTAAACACTCTCAAGTTTCAAGTTTATTTTATTTATGATTACGGAACTCCAAAGTGGTCCACATAAGATAAAAAAACTGACATACATGTAAATAAGATACATTTCTAATGTACAATTAATTGCATAAAATAAAATATTCAGCCCCATCATGAGATCAGACAATCATAGACAATATCCAAGGTTAAAAAAATCTTTAATTTAAAAAGATTCTAACAAACATCAGCATGCTATGCAGAGCAAAATATAAAGTGACGTTCATGCCATCACTGCGTAGGTTTAAAAAATATATGGTGAGAAGAAGAATTTATATACCACAAAAATGCAATCAAACAATGCAAATGACTAAAGTATAGAGGATAAAAATTGCCCATATAAGAAAATATCAGCCTCTACAACCTACACCTTAATATAATATGAAACTAAAAAATAAACAAGTCTATTACAAAATATTTCATTAGGTGGATAATAAAGTTATTGTAGTACTGCTGAGGCTGAGAGAATAGATACTTGTAAATATATTGGCCTCAGCTAATTCTGCCAACATAATGACAAAAGCCAGACAGATGAACAATACTTGGTTAATATCTAGAGGACCATTTTTGCACAGATTACAGATCGCTGATGAACCATACCATTAAGACAGGAGGGGATTTAAAGGAAGCATGCCCTGCCTCAACAGTAACCAAAAACGTCGCACTCCATGCGGCAGATTCCATGAAATAGAAGCCTGTACTTTATTTATCAAACAGTAATCAATAGCCCGATGGTAAACATTCTGTAAAGTACAGACTTCCCGGTCCATACGGAAATGTAAGGAACAGGTAGCCTGTTTCAAAGTAGCCTTTAATCGGCGCAGTGTCAAAGTTGAGATCAAAGACTGGTCTAATTGCAACAAATCTATCGCAATCATAACATTTCTATAGATCAATGAATTTTCTTTTGGACCATCTAAAATTTCTTTTCGCAACCAGAACCTGAGTGTACCATGGTCACTCTTTGCTAGACCCATGGACAAAGCACTACCTCTGTGAGGCCTTGTGCCCAGGTGCTTCTCAATCCAAATTCTAGCCTAAGGGCGGCCACAGAGAATGCCGGATAAACTGAGGCTCGGCTTCTAAGAATTCGACGTTCCCCTGAGTTTAGAAAGCCCTATTTTGATACATCAATCAGTTCTGTACCATACAAGGAGGCAGGAATCTTAGCACGAAAGACCTCTAATAAAAGTGTAAAATGCCCTATAAAAGGAACCTAGACATTTAGCCGGAGAGGTGGCTTTAGACATATTTTCTATATGGGCTTTATAACTTACATTTCCACACACTATCTTCCCCCCAAAAAAGTATACGAATTTACAATTTTTAATTTTTGATCACCTAGAGACCATGCAAGGTTTCCATATTTCGGCTTCTTCCTCTCATGCACACACATAATTTTACTTTTGCATACATTGATCTTTAGGTGATGAGCCTCAGCAAATTTTTGGAAAGCCTGCAGACGGCTATTTAAACCCTTAGAGGTTAGATAAAATAAATTATGTCTTCGGCATAAAGAAGGCACATAATAGGCTTTCCCATAATTGTCAGGGCAATCCCCTCACTTCTGGCCAAATGATCAGGGAAGTCTGAAATATAGGGAGAAGAGCAGGGGGCAAGTAAGCATCTTTGTTTTAATCTATTTGCAGTAGGGATAGCTTGAGATAAACCTCTGTCCCCACCCAATAAAACTCTACACCAAGTATCAGTATGGAGGGCACAAACTAACTCTAAAAGGGTGCCCGGCATACCCAAATAAAATAAATTACTCCACAGCAAAGGATATCTACTTTATCAAATGCTGTGGAGAAGTCAACAAAAGCTGTGTATACCTTTCCCCCTCTAACTTTAACATATTTTTCATTTATTACCTGAAGGGAGGTCATATTATCAGTCATTCCATTCTTTGCCCTGAACCCAGTTTGCTGCATAGGTATGATTTCGGAAACTTCTGCCCATTCACTAATCTTGATCAGTAGCCATTTAGCAAGGACTTTAATTACTGAATCAAGTAGTGCGATCTAACAAGTTTTCTAGTAGGTCAGAGTCTCCTTTCTTAAATAGCAGAACTATGATACTTCCCTTCCAAGAGGGGGGAACCATTTTTCTTTCATAGCAACACTTAAAAACCGGGCAGAGAATTTTACTACAAAGAGGACTATTTTAATTTAGAACGTGTTTGTTATTTCATCGGTCCTTTCGCTTTCCCCTGATTACAAATTCTATTTCTTTTTCAGGGGCTGTCCATACAGAGCAGAATCTTCTTTTAATATAAAATACTTGGTAGCACCCTCATTTGCTGCATAGAGTCCCTGGATAAAACTGGTCCATTTGAGTTCTTCAGTAGTGACAGGGATGGATCTAACTCTGGCTCCACAACCCTCTGCAACGAGAGTCTAAAAAGTCCTTGCCTGGCATTTTCTAACTGCTTCCTTAAGTTTTATCCAGAATCTATCTTCCTCCTCATTTCTTAACTATAAAAGGGCCATCAACACCCAAGAACAAATGGTAGACGTATTAAAATTTACAAGAAGAGTTAGAAGCTTATGATCACTAAGAAAAGAATCGGAGAGACCTTTAAATCACCCAGTAAAACTAAGGAAGCACATACCACCACCACATAGTCCAAAATATACACCCCCCCCCTGGAGTTTTGTGTGTAAAAGCTGTGGGTGAATCGGATGGCATTTGCTGTTACACCATCGACCTTTCTCAGCCTAGCCTCTAACATTTTCCCTCTCTTATTAATTTTTATTTTTGGGGGGAAGAGAGCGCTCCCATATTTTCTACTTTGCTGAAGACAAAGATTGGTTCTGTGATGGAAATGTTCTAGCAGACGAGAATATGCCAAATATTTAGAGTTAGGTTTTATATACATTTTGGCAAAAGGTGATAACATATCCCAATAATTAATTCTCTATTTGTTTTTGGAGCTAGCAATTTGGCGCTAGACAAGACAGTTTGAATTTACTATATTTATATGTACAATACACTTATTGGTGTAGTCAGCCTTTCCTCTTTATCGATTTGGCCGTTTTGTGTTGTTCAAATTATTCTTCCGCCCACTACAGCATTAAGTCGTCACTTTACTGAGTGATGGTATTTTACCCTTTCACAAGGAGCACATTCACACACAAACAGTTTCCTTAAGTGGTAAGTACTACTATAGCAAAGTTTGCTTATTGAAATCAGATAATATTTTTACGTTTAAGATTATTTTGTTTTTAGACGGACAATGGCTAAGCAGCATTCCTAACAATTAAGTTTTGGAAAAAGGGGGAGGAGCCTAGCCTGCAACAGAGATGGCCGCCTGAGCCCTCGGCTCCGCCGACTCGTCCGCTTCCCTCCCGTACCGCTTCTTCTCCTGATTGCGGAATCGTGCCTGTTGTGCGGTAACGGGTCTGGGAGGCGACGCTGCATCCGATGGTAGGCTCCCCGTCGTTCCTCCTGCACCGGGAATGAAGAAATGCCCTGAACTCCTGCAGACGGCTGCTGAGTGGGTCCGGTCCTTTGTTCTCGGCAGCGTCCGGCTGGACGGCAACAACAGCGGCCATTACATGAGAATCTGAAACCGCCGGCGAGACGCGACAAACCACCGAGATCCTCAGAAGTGGCGCAACAGTTTCTTTTGGAGTCTCGCCGCTACGCTGCTTTACTACCACCGATGCAACAAATGTATCCCCCTTTTTGGAAGTTTCTCTTTGATTTCTCGCTACGTAGTGTAATGGAAGGGGCCATTTGTATTGAGTGATCGGCGCTTATACACGGCGCCTGGTTGGACCATCACTGTGCTGTCCCTGTGCGTGGCGCTGGACTAGAGGTTGCTGCCCTGTCCCCGTGGTTTGGCCCTGTCTTTCTGGGAGCTGACCTACTAAACAACGCCTGGACATGTATGCTAAAGACTGGGCTCGAGGGTCGCCATACGCTTGCGGATTCCGGGGACAGGGAGCTGGCATCTCTTCCTCTCACGTTATGCCCGTGAGCATCGGCGACGTCCTGGAAGCTTTGGCTGCTATGCGAGCTGCTTTTTGTTCCAACGCCCGTGACCTGGAGCGCCGGTTGGACGACGCTGTGCCCGTTCTCTCCTTGGCTGACCGGACGGACGGCTGTGCGCGGAGCGGATCGCCGAGCCCAGGACTCGGCAGTCGTGTGCAGCCTCTCCGGGGAGACGTAGAGGAACTGACTGTGAGTGCACTTAACATCACCGCCGCTCGGACTGTCGCAACTATGGAGGACACAGTGCATTCTATATTTGGACGGAAACTAGAAGTTCGCCGTCGGATGCCAGGACTACCACCGCCAGCGGGTGCTGCTGACAAGATTGCTCTGCTTACTTTGAACATGTTGCCCGGGAGTGAGTTGCCTAATTTCGGTGGGCTATCACTGTACGCCTGCCCGTACTGCACTCTTGGGGATAACACTGTCCTGCTTTGGATGGCGATTACTGGCTGTTGCCATCTCTCTAGGTGGTCACATCGGATGCTCTTCCTACTCTACGGGGCTACGCCGCAACTGCACTTTGCTGGCGCACTGGAACGTAGGGGTCAGGGTTGAGTTTGTCTTTTTCTTGCCTTGATACCGGTCACTACATTCCTGGGACTGTGCTGGACTGACGAGGAAGCTGGACTTTGGGTATGGTTTGCATAGGGGTCCGGGAAGCGATGGCCGGATACACTCCTGTCGATTATTTTTGTTATCATGGGTTGGCCCTCCTCCGTTGATAAATGTTTTGCACCGTTCTGGCGAGTGGGGCAGCCGGGGACCTAGTTTTCTCTGAGTGACCGGGACATGTATCGGTGGTGCTAGAAGACTATTGCGGGGGCTTACGCTTATCAATCATGGCTTGAAGATTCCTTGTTGATATTTTTGATGTTTCGGTTGGGTGTTGCTGCCTTACTTACCCTGCGCGCTGCTGCTGTGACCCCAGTTTTCTCGTCATATTGGGCATGTTATTATTATTGGGTGTCAGACTACTGTTGCTATTATTGGTGCGAGATGGCGGAGCTGGGGGACGAATAGTGGGCTCCTCCCCACCTTTCTCAATTTTATGAGAGTCTTAGGCTTCTATCCTTTTCTTACTTTCTATATTTCGGGACTCCTTTTCTTGGGCGACAGGCACACTGCTAGGGGGGGACAGGCCGTAGCCAGCTGCAGGGGTGCAGGGTGGGGGGTACTTGGGGGGTGGGGTTGCTTTCTTTTTTGTTTTTCTTTTTTGTTCTATGGGCCTTCTATTCTTTGTCCTTTTTCCTTCCCTGGGGTTTAGACGTTCCTTTCTGGGTGCCACGCAGCGACTCTGGTGTTTTCTTCTGCTATAAGATTATCTATCCTGATTGTCCAACACCAGTATTGACTTGTTGTGCTACGATATCCTGCTTATGTCTATCCTACAAGGAAAACTTTTAAAACTAGACCTCAGTCCTTCTGTAATGTATCCTCTGTGCTTTCAGTAAGTTGTAATGTACCGTATGTGTGAGCCCCCAGGGCTCTTTGTTGATTTGTATTTGTTTTTTTTCTCTCAATAAAGGTCTTTCAAAAATAAAAAAAAATAAAAAATAAAAAAAAAAGTTTTGGAAAAAACGTGACAAAACAAAACAAGCACTAACAAAGCCTAATGGCTTTGCCAGTGCATGTTAATGTTATAGTAAGAATGGCATGTCCTGTTTTATGGTTCTCTTGGCTTATCCTTGAGGAGTGTGTTTTACGCTCCATTTCAAAACCTGTTTTAAGAAGCTCTTCTTGTACAATTTTTCATACACATAGAGAATAACCCTAGAAAAATATTCTTCTAGACTTGACGGGTGATGAAACAGTGCCATTAAGCCATTCATTTACTATCTGTAAGGATTTTTGATATCTCCACAAATCAACTTTACTTTAAAGGGTGTAATAAATAAATTAGCCCAGTTCAGGACAGACTTATGGGGCATGGCCGAGCAAGCCATCATGATGGATCGAGTCTTAGTGAGCTCTCGCTTGACGCCCACTAATCTGTTGTGATTCCACTTGTTCAGGGGTAGCGTGGAGCAGTATTGAAGGTGCCATGGCATCAGTGATCCCTCCTGGGTCACTGAGATTGCCGAGAAACACGGACAATGGTACTTCAGCCTTGTCGGCTTAATTGAGGACTGCTGTCCCTGTTAGAGCTTGCGTTGCTCTGTGCTGCATGGTGGCCACAGCAACGCATGGACAGACACACCCTCTGGGTGGTTATTCCCCTCTACTCTCCAATGCTGGAAAGAAGAGTCTGATAGGGCCTGACAGGGAGATCGTGGGTGAAGTGTGCATGGCACAAATCAGACAAGTTGAGGCAAAGCACTGGTGAGGAGCTCGAGAGGGACAAGATCGCTGCCTGGAGGTCCCTTACCTCTGAGAGGGGGATTTGGACTGTGCAACAGCAGAACACAAATGATGGACTTGGGGCGGGGATACCTTTATAAGTCTGTGAACTTGAGGCACATTAGGGATTACCATTGCCTGACTGGAGTCACCCAATGAAGCTGGCACCAAGCAGGAGTCATTATGAGCTAGTAATGAATACATGGTGATGCCCCCACAAATGCAGATCTGATTCACCTGTGCATTAAGGACAAATCCATATTGACCATACATCCTGTTTGCACACTGAAAGGATCCTTTGACAGCCCAGATGGGGCTGGGGTCCATAGCGCACAAGTTATTGGCAGCATTAGAGGGTGAATTGACACTTAATCGACGCCATATGGCAGGTATTTGGCATACATTGGATGTTGTACTCCGTAAGCTCCTTCTGCATTTGGGCCCCTATGATTTGCAAACAATATACCGCTGGGCAGAGAAGGGCAGTCTGATGTGACATGTGAGGAACACAGTGACATGTAAGGAGAACAATACTAAGTATCCTTGATGCTAGATATGGTGGGCCTCAAAATGAGCAAGTCCAAAACAGCTAAAATGCCTGCAAATATGGAGGACATCTCACAAAGCAAGATACAACCAGGCCCCCAAAGGACATTTGGGCCTCCAGGGATACATGCTGGATAGTGTAACTGACATAACAACCTCTAGGAAGGCCCATGAGACAAAAGTAGACTCCTTTGCAGTAAATCTAGGCTATCTTAGAGAAGACCAGCACAAGTTAAGGAGCAGCGTTAGTTAAGGGAGAGTGACCCTGACTGAACCAAGTAACAAAACGTTAAAATAGTAAACTGAATTGGCAAAACAAAAGCTTACTGATAGAGTCTGCTTCTGGGAAGGGAGCGGTGAGGAGGCAGGGGATTGTGTGTGGTGCAGCAATATTCACATGAAGGGCCTCCCAGACAAATCCTGCTATAAACAGAGAACTGGCTTAGTATGAGAATGGTGCCACATGGCCTAACCCCTTTCTTTTCAACAGAGAAAGAAGGCACAGAGAGTGCCTGCCCATGGAACTTACTAACCCCATGGCTGCCCATCGAACAGTGGTGATTAAACTACTACATTTTAAAGACAGAGATGTTTTCCCGCAACAGGCCAGGAAAGTAGGCAAATTCATCATCTGGGTTAGCAAGGTGATGATTTCCCCAGTCTACACCGTAGCTGTCCAGCATCACAGAGCTTCATTCTTGCAAGTCAAGCGGATATTCTGAGACATGGGTTTACAATATGCACTCCTTCTCCCAAAGAAATTGAAAATGACAGCAGAGCAGCACACATACCTTTTCACTAGCCTGTTGAAGGCCTGGAAATGGGCCAAGAATTATGAAACTGCTGATAAAACAAAAAAACTCTAATCAACCTCACCAACAAGAAGGACAAAGCAGGACTAGGTGTCCCAGGTCTCAATCCTTGAAGAATCAGTCACTGACCCCTCCCCTTGACAGGGGAGGAGGACAGTCTAGGAGCCCTTGCAATGGCTGCTGTAGTACGCAACCCGAACGTCAAAAGGAAAGAGACCTGGGAGTTTACAATCAGACACTGCTTCAGAGAAAGCAGAGATGGGCATAGAACCAGGTCAGGGCACAACCTATCAGATGATGGATGGCCTAATATGATTGACTGTGGGAAGCTGGCAGACTTCTTTGACCGTGTTGACAGTCATTTATGATAATAGATGCTACCTCTAGAATATTGCATCATGTTGGCGTCCCATGAACACAACACCCTTTTTGTTGAAACCACACATCCCAACCCCCTGCTTTTATGTCCCCAGATGGCAGACCATGAAGTCCATATCAGTTGTTTTGGTTCTAGTTTCCTTGATTGTTTGGGCAGGAACACTTCTAGTTTCCACCCTGTATGACGAGCTCTCATACAGTGGGATGGATTCACCAAGGATACTTTGCTGGAGTTGACAAGAAGATTGCACTACCAATGAAGAATACTTTCACTTTTAAAACCTAGAATGTCTGTGAGATGAACACAATCTCTGAGAGATGCAAGGTTTACTCATTGTTAGAAAAGCAAGTGGTTGCACCTGGCCTTTTTGCAGGAAACCCATTTGACAAGCGTATAGGGTGCCACACTATAGTGCAGGAACGGGACAAATATTTGCTACGAAGTTTTCTTCATGTGCTAGAGGAGTCCTAGTATGGTTCTGACCTGGGGATCCCATTTGCGTCTGGCAATAAATACATTGACATACAAGAAGGGCTAAAAGATGATGGTTGAGGTAAGATTAGATGGTAGACTTATAGTTCATGGTATCCTGTACAATCCCAACTCAGCTGGTGTATTATGCCTCTCTGTTCAGATTACTGGCGTGAAAAGCACATCTCCCTCTCCTTCTAAGTGAAGACCTCAACTCTGTGTTGTACACTAATTTAGATCATATGTACTCTATTTCCCGCAATCACAGGCATACAAAACAGCCAAGGCCCTGGGCAATTGTTTGGACAATTGGTAATTAGTAGATGCGTGGAGAAGCAGAAACCAAACAAGTATGCTAATATTCAGTTTACTCACCGGTGTATAACTTGCATGTCAGACTGGTCCTCTTTGTATTCAATAAGGCACTGCTGGTGGTGATTCAAAATACCGAATATTTGGCCAGGACTATATATAACCACAACCCACAATTACTATCTTTTAAATGGGGCTGGTGGCATACCCCAGTACTGACATTGCAGAGTGCAATATTGGAGAACAGAGCAATCCGGGTATTATTGGGGAACATTATTAATCAGTTCTATTGAGATACTGCAGTTACAGCTTCATCACTGTCAATAGAATGGGGAAGAATTTAAAGTAGTGGTTAGAGGACACTGCATCAACCAATCAGTTTCAGCCAAAAAAATAGATCGATCAAGAACTGAACAAACTAGATTGAGTTCTAGCACACCTGCAAGGGAAGGTAATACTGAATGACTCTGACATAGATGCTCTTAGTGCTGTTAGAGAGGAGTATGCCATTTTGGTGGAATGATGTAAGGATTTGTCAATACACTAGACCAGGCAACATGCAAAGGACAGATCTAGCAGGCTTTTAGTGTGGCTACCCAAACCTGAGATGAGAGGGGCCCCCTTGACAGTTATAAAAGACATCCTGGGGACCGCCCAACACTTCCAGGAGAAGATTTATAATGCCTGCTATCAATATTACACTAGCTTATATGTTGAGAGCAACAGTTGCACTGTGGGGAAAATAGACACATACTTAGAGGGGATAAAGCTCGCGCAGATGGACCTGTAGAGCAGAGAGGAAACGGATCAACTGATTATGATCCCGGAGGTCAGAGGGGCCCTGCTAGACTGGGTCCCCAAAAGGTCTTAGGAACAGATGAACTATAAACGCCTACACTTATTGTCGGGCCTTTACCCTAGTGGCTCTGTACACGGAGGCCCTTAAGATAGCACAACTGCCCTCTACCACAAGCGAGTTTCTGACAGTGCACTTGTTGCAAGCAGGGAAAGGTCCACTGGAAATGACAACATAACGCCAACTATTGATCCTCGATACAGATGATAAAATGTTGGGGAAAATCCTGGCTCATAGATTGCTCCATCATTTCCCAACGTTGATCCATCCCAACCAGAATGGGTTTGTTCTTAGCAGGGTCACGTTCCAAAATATCAGAACACTTTACTAGCTTTAGATACAAAGAAAGCTTTTGTTTCCCCAACTTGGCAGCAGTTATTTCATATTTGGTTTGGGAAGAAACATGATCCAATTGATTGCGCTGTCTGTATGCGAACCATACTGTGGAGGTGATTTCAGCTTTATACCATGTTGGGGGCGCGAAATACACGGGCGGTTTCTGATCGCATTTGAGACTTTTGTATAATGTATGCTTAAACATTAAATACTCCCTGCTTTCCCAGCATTTTCTTGTTCAAGGGAGGGGACTACAACAATCTGATATTCTGTTTATGACTGTCTGGAATTCAGAGTTACTGGGGGTTAGGCGTAATCTAAATGTCAGCTAACCTTTAGAGGGTGTTCATTTCCTTTATGCTCTCACGCCCTAGACAGTTGCGCTAGTCTTTATTTTTCTCCAAGTTTGACTTTGTAGTGACGTATCAGCCTGGATTAGACAACAAGAAAGCAGACTCCTTGTTTAGATGTTCTGATGGTGCAGAAATCCATCAAGTTAACATAACTTAGCATGTGTATTTGCAAAGATCATGTTCACCCAGGAGGATATCTTGGTGCTGAATAACAGATGTTTATTGTTACCCAACTCAATAGTACTCATTTTAGTGACCTCAGAAGGATGCTAGGCTGAGTGGACCTGCCGGGATTTTCACTTGTGACCATGAGGTTGAACACAGGCCCATACAGTGGAAACATTGCAGTCTACTGAGCCACCAAACCTGGTGCCCTCCATATTTATTTCACAAAACGTGATAGGTGCCACAACTATTCAAACTTTTCTTGATGAGGTACAATAGGTGATTTCCTTTCTTGATTTGGCCAAGTGGGTGTCCCAAGATCCTTACAGAAATCTCCATGAACGACTACCCTTTCATGGGTTCCAATCCCTTCCTTGAGAACCCAGGCAATTAAATGGTGTCATTATTCCCCTATGGTAGGCCACCCAGGTAGAGCCAAGACCCAAGAAATAGTCAAACAACATGTGTGGTGGCCTAAACTCTCACTTAATGTTACTCAGTTTGTGAACAAATGTGATACATGTGCACAAGCCAAGGCAGATCACTCACGACCAAAAAGGCAACTTTTCCCATTAAGTACACCCAAGAGAATGTGGGAAAATATATTGGTTGACCTCATTGTTGCCTGCTCATAACAGATATGTTACCACCATGGTAGTAGTTGACCGCTTATCAAAGATGGCTCATTTTGTTGTTTGCCCGGGAATTCCTACAGCTCCTCGAGCAGCTCAGTTACTGTTGGAACATGTTGTTCAGTTTCATGGTCTTCCTCAGACAATTACATCCGATCAAGGAACTCAGTTTAAGTCCCATTTTTGGAAGGCTTGGTGCAACCGCCTTGATTTTCAGACTTGTTAATCCACTAGTTTCCATCCTCAAAGTGATGGACAAACGGAGTGTGTCAACACGAAATCAGAAGTTTAAGGTACAACATAGCTTACAACCTAAATTAATAGGACCCTTCAAGTTCACTCAACAAATCAATCCTGTTAGCTTTTGGCTACAGCTCCCTTCCTTGATAAATGTAAATTCTGTCTTTCATACCTCCTTACTTAAACCTGCATCTGACAAAGTGAGACCACATCCTCCTACGGTTTTCATTAATGGAGTTCCTGAATATCGGGCAAAGGCAATTAAAGACATGTGAAAAAGGAAGAGACATATATGGTATTTGGTGTCTTGGACGGGTTATGGACTGGAGAATGACTCATGGGAACCAGCCCATACAATTCAAGTGCCCCGAAAAATTCAGCGCTTTACAACAATGCGACAACACCAACTCACGTGGTATGGGCTTAGAGAGGGGAGTACTGTCATGAGTTACTGTGTCAGTGCCCATCCCGCGTTCAATATGACTGCTGAGGTGAAACAGGGGGATCAGTCATTTAGCCCCCTATGTGGTAAACATTTTGGCTGTGGGTTGAAAATGGTGGCAATGCTGGAAGAGAATATCATAGGGGAAGAATTGAACCTTTGTTCCCATTGGTCAACAAAAGTATAAGGGACTGGAGAATCATGGGACCGGTGACTGCTATTCATGGTTTTTGCTCTTGCAGCATTTGAGAAGTCTGCGTCTAGGCGGACTCAAACCTGTTAGAGAGTGTGCTGGATTGAGCAGTTTCCTTCTGATCGCCACTCCCGTATTTGGGGCCTTTTGAGTTGTGTGCATGCAGTTGGTTCTTGTGCGTACTTGCGGTCTGCCTGTGCCGGTACCCTAGGGAAGTTCCAAGGTTTGCAGGAGGCATTAGGTCTCCGCTCTAGAGTGCTTTGCATTCACAGAGATTCTCGCACTGCGGGAAATACTCGGGAGGGATCTGATCGCATTTATGACTTTTGTATACCGCTTGCTTGGACGATAAATCCTTCCTGCTCTCTCCCAGCATTTTTATGTTCAAGGGAGGGCTGGGGACTACAACAATCTGATATTCTGTTTTTGACTTTATTTTGGAATTCAGAATTACGGGAGGTTGGGCATAATCTAAATGTCAGCCTACCTTTAGAGAGTGTTCATTTCTTTTATGCTCTCATGCCAGTGGCTATGGTCGCTGTATTGGTAACAGAAACGTAATTTGATTGCAAGTGGGACAAGTGAGAAAACGATTGTGTATGTTTATGTTATGCCTTGTCTTCATAAAAGGTGACATCCTGTATAGTGGTAATGCACTGAGGGTTGAGCAATGATGCATTGCTGGCTATGTTTTTGGTGCTTTGTCGGAAAGTAGGATCTTTCTGGCATAGTTTCCCCCATCTTTTGCCTGCTGTCAGTGTGTTATGACTGTAGTACGCTGTTGATCCTGCTAATCAGAACCTCAGTGTCTGTGCACTCTCTCCTCAATTCTTTGTATACCCTACAATTGGTATACTGGTGTACCCCTGTAAGTCCCTAGTATATCGTACTAAGGTACCCAGGTGATTGGTACACCAGGGTTCTCCCATGGGGTGCAACATGTATTGTGCCACCGATGGGAGCCCATGCAAACTGTGTCTGCAGGTCTGCCATTGCAGCCTGCGTGAAATGATGCATGCACATTTCACTTCAGATATAAGGTTTTCCGTGAATCCAGGTCACTGCACTTAAAACCTATAAGTCACCCTAAGGTAGGCCTTACAGCCCACAGGTAGGGTGCATGGCTCTAAGTATGAGGGTGCACCTGTACGAGCAGAGACACACCTACATACCCCGGAGTCCATTCTCGGGCTTTGTAAGTGTGGGGAAGCCTTTGTAAGGTATGTAGTGGACACTGACAAAATTGAGATGTCCAGCTACATAATGGCTTCCCGAACCCCGTCATGTTTGATATCAAACATGTTGGAATCATGCAACTACACTGATTCCAGTGTTAGTCGCCTTATACCATATATTAAGGGCTCCTCAGAGAGCCCCAGTATGTCTACCTGTGTAGTCTTGCAAGGTCTGCATGCAAGCCAGTGCTACTGCCGACCCCAGACACTGTTCTGCCATCCTGCTGCTGCGCTTAACTCTAGGTACAAAAGAGGGTGGTGATGGACGGAGCATCAGAACCAATCAAACACTCACACCCAGTCAACAGATCCAGCCCGAACTGCCAAGCCATGCCTTCCCTGGACCGGAAACAAGCTTCCTAGGACCGGTTTCTGGCATTTTAGCCATCTTCAGCCAGGCTTGCTTGAATCCAGTGGCAAAGTGAGCAAGGGACTCACGTCTGAGCATACCCTGTCAACTTATGGCGAACAAAGCGGTACAAAAGAGGGTGGTGATGGACGGAGCATCAGAACCAATCAAACACTCACACCCAGTCAACAGATCCGGGTTTGATCCATCACCGTTCTTTAGCCCACTCTGCCACCCCAGTATGGCCATATGCAAATCAGTCTGACCCTGTGCCTCATGGGAACAGTCCAGCCCGAAGTGCCAAGCCATGCCTTCCCTGGACCGGAAACAAGCTTCCTAGGACCGGTTTCTGGCATTTCAGCTGTCTTCAGCCAGGCTTGCTTGAATCCAGTGGCAAAGTGAGCAAGGGACTGGCAGGGGAAGGCAGAACAAAGAATTACCTGTAGAGGAGTAGTGTAACTACTTCTCCTTTAAAATAGGTGTCTTAGGCTAGGGTGGGGGTGCTTCCGAGCACCTCCAGACTGCTTTGAAGGGCACATTTGGTGCCCTCCTTGCATAAACCGATTTGCGCAGCCAGGAGCACTTGGCTCCTGCTCTGGTACAAAACTACACAAAGGACAGGGAAGTGACCACCCCCATGTCCGGCTCCTCCCCTGGGAAGTTCCCAGAGCCCTGCCAAGTGGCCACTTGATTCTGCCATCTTGAGTCTTAGATGGGCAGAGGCACCTGGGGGTATCTGACTGGTCAGTCCACCAGAGGAGCATCCCTGTCCCCCCCTGATAGGTGGGTCACCGCAGAAGTAGTCCTACCCCCTTTCTAGGTTACTCAAAGGCTGCCCTGAGGGTGGGTCCTTAGAGTCGTCCAGACTTCGTCTTCATGAACTGACCGCCTTCATGGGAAGATTTGTTTAAAGACACTTCTCTATTGGACACTGAACTCTGCTGCTGGAACCGAGCCAGGAACCAAGACAAGACTGCCTCTGGTGGGAAGACTCCTACTGCAACTTCGTCTCTGTGCTCCTCCAAGTGCTGCAACTTCCATGGCCGTACATCCTCCTGAGTCGCCAAGGACTCTGCATGCATCAAGATAGCGGCAAGTAATCTCCCTTGGAATGAAGGAGTCACTCCCCTGCATCCGCAGGCACCTCGACGACGATGACTGGCGTGTGGATCCTGCTGTCCCACGGACACCTCAAGGCTATACAACACAGGTGGTGTTTTGGTGGCTCTCCAGAGGCCTGACCTGTCTTCCGTGATACTTGGGAGACTGCAATCCCTCTCCAGCCTACCGGAACCGCATCCCTGTGCACCTTGTCTGTTTGCTGTCGCCAAGGCTTGTTGTCTTTCCTGACCAAAGATCTTCAAGCTCCAAGAAGCCCCAACCTTAAGCATCACACAGCTCCAAGAGTGACATCTACACTGTATCTCCTGCGACGTGGGCCTCCCTCCCTGTGCCTGCTGCCAGAGGGTCCTCCTGGGGTCTCCGTCGATTCTTGATGGCTCTCCTGCTTGCTGAGGGCCAGCCCTGACTTACCCCTGCTGGGTGAGTCCCTCAGTCCTTGCTGGTTTGCAACTAAGCATTTCTTCATGCAATATGTCTGTTGCGTTTGCTAAGGCTTGTTGATGGTCCTGCCAGCCACTGACCTTCCTGCATCTCGTCAACTGATGTGGGACAGCTAGTGGATGTCTCCTGTGCCTTTGCAAGGTCGCCTGGGCTCCACAGCTACAGCTTCAGCCCTCCGTGCTACGGTAAAGTACCTCTGACAAGGGCTGGCATCGTGCTTCTGCTCCTCCTGATATAACAAAAAAACTGCTAATACTGCAACTGCTCTTCTAGCTCAACTTTTTTATGAGAACACATTTTGAGATGAAACAAAAAGTGTAGAAGACCTTCGTTTTCTTTGAATTAATCAATGAATTTATTTTACTTTTTCATTAATCTAGACTTCCATCTATAAGAATGATTTGTAACTTCAACCATCTATTAGTGACTAATTTTCAGAAATTTCTCCACACCATTCATTGAAACACATCAAGCATACTTGTCAGGCATCCCATTCATTCCTATAGTGTCATCATACACATACATTCCCGACACATTCTAAAATAAACATATCCCGCAATTAATTGATGAACAAAACAATCGAATTTTTCTATTAGGACCACAGAAAGAATAATTATTTTGGCTAATTAGTCTCAAAAGTTGTTGAGTTATTCGAAATTTCTTGTGGTCTCTTCACGAGGTCTACGCGTTTCGAGACCCATTCTTTTCTGGGGCTCTCATCAGGACCTGTAAATTAAAAATAGAGCCATTTTTCAGTAAAATTGGGGCCCCTCACTCTTATATGCAAAAAAGACCTCATTTAAATTAAGTTTACCTCTAATGGAAACTTGTTACGATCAGCCGATCTAACAAAGAAAATCACTTGAGTGAAAAAATTGAAAGAATGGTGTAGCTACGTGTTGGAACAGTATGTCACGTCTCAGTCATAAACAAACATACAATTATGTTGGCTTACTTGTTGGAAATTCCGTTGTAGAATCAGAAACGCGTTGCAACTAACGACGAATCTTTGTTTTAGCGAAGAGTTCGCTGAATGATCTGATGGCGTCTGAAGAAAGAGTATAAGGAGCGCTATAATTACCATGTAGAGGCGAATGCTGACAGTTCTGTGAGTTCCAGTGTATGAGAAAGAAACATCATACCTTATTTGTAGAAAGAGGAGTGTTAATGGCCTCTTTTGTAGTCGAACTGTAACGGTCTTCCAATTCTTTTAGGGGCTGGAAAAGTTTGAAGAAGACATTAGTAGGCTGATATTTCACGCATTGCAGAGTAAGTCCGCAGTACGAGTCGGGACCGACCTGTATCCTAGCTTCGTCTTTCGCGGTTTTCAAATGGGGTGGAGTCGGCGTTGGTCACGTGATAGTCCTCCTGGACACCTCCGGGTGGTTTGGACTCTGTCTCCTCTTTTTGCAGGTACTCCTCTTCCAGAATCCACATCTGGGTTCCACCGACCTGGTACCCGAGAATCTGTAGCAGCTGGACATCCGAGGTTCTCAATTGATGTTAACGGGCGGTTCCGACACCACTTCGCACCTATGCACCCGGGCTCTCTGGTTTAGGTATCCTATTTCTCTGGGTATCCATGGTGGGGGTGTCCTCCAACCTCCCTGTTCCAACAGGTTTCCTCTGGGGTCTCCGGGAAGGATCCTGGAACATTAAAACTCCAACTGCGACTTCCCCACATTATCCTATGAACACTGACCTGGGGTATCATCTCTACACATGGGCGCCAAGCAACTCTTAGTTACTTACCTGTGGTGGTTCTGTGCTCCCCCTGGTCCCTTGGGTGTTCGTCTTGGTTTGGTACTCACCTCGCATTCCATGTACTTAGTATATGGTCCCCCCCACCCCAATAGGAGTCCATATGTTTTAAGTGCTTCACTTACCGGTTTTGAAGTATATTTTATTGTGTATTGATAACTCCGGGTAAAGATATACCAAAGTAGTTTTAGTGTTGGTGTATAATAAATACAAGGTATTTTTTAACACTGGTGTCATTCTCTCTTGTGTGTAAGCTTCACTGACTGACTGTGTGGTAATAGACCCCCTTTACACCCTCCTGAATAAGCCTAAGCTGCTCTCCACAGCTACCCATTGAGAGCTTTGGTTATCAGGGACCACTTTTACAATCACAAAGGGTTGCCTGGACCTAGTGCATGGTGCCTCACTAATGGGTGTTCACCATATACTGAGCCAGCCTCCTACATTGGTGGTGCAGCGGTAGGGATAAAGACTTGCATTGCTTTAGCACTTTGTCATCAGTGAGGTTCTCACAAGAAACCACTAATAACTTGGGAATACACTATAATGGATAGGTAGTGTATTTTGCTAAACTTTTGGGTTGAATGCAAGGGGTATAGCATAGCCCTTTTTCCACTACCTTGGAGGTTTAGACTACTGGGTAATACTAGGTAGATACACATACACTATACTAGTACCATGTCTATTGTTGGGGCATCTAGACAAACTCAGGGTCTGGGTATAGTGCCCTTGTTCCAGGAACTTAGGGGCCTGAGTAAGACTAGAAAACTCAAGAAAGGTCGTAATCCTACTATGGCTTATCTTATAGAAATACTCTGTCAAGATGACCTCCAAATTCCTGGGAGACACTTAGGTCAGGGAGACCTTGGTGGGGGAGATGATCCTACAGGGCAAGAGATACTTAGTACTACTGGCTCTGTCTCTGGACATGGCCATGAGTCAGAAGAGACTCCTGTGGACAACCCTACACCTGTAGAGGGAGGTACTGATGGTACAGAAGGGGGTCATAGCAATAGGCCCATTTTTTCTTCCCCTGGATTGGTACAGATGATTCCTAGGAGGAACAGGTCTCCTCATCCTCACTCTCCTCAGCATCTCATGCTGGGTACATCCACTCTGACATGGAGGGGGAAGCTTTAGTTAGAGGGTACAGCAGGCTCAGAGTTGGCAAAAAGGCAAAGCTCAAATTGATGAGGGAGCAGCTGGCTCTTGATAAGGAATCCCTACAGGTAGAAGGAAAAAGGAAGAATTTGGGACTAGATACCAATGGTGGCAGCACTAGATACTCCAGAGTCAGAGAGGAACACTTTGACACTAGGAATCTTAGCAGGATTGTCCCTCCTTACAAAACTGGGGATGACATCCACAAGTGGGTTACTGCACTGGAGAGGGACGGTAAAGTTAAAAAAAGGTCCCCCAGAGGCACTTTGCGGCTATACTGTAGGTGGCTCTCCTTTGTAGCCAAAGGCAGAGAAAAACCTTTGGCAGTTAGAGAAGAGGATGCAAACAACTACCAGATCTTGAAAGAGGCACCCATTGAAGGGTTAGGACATACCTGTGAAAAATAAAGAATTACGTGTAGAGATACTCAGAAAGCCACTTCACAAGACTGGGTTGATTTTATAGACTCTGCAGTTAAGGCTCTGGAAGGCTGGTTACATGGTAGTAATCCACATGACTATGATGGGCTGTACAATTTGATGATGAGAGAGCACATCCTTAATAACTAACTGTGTCTGAAAAACTGCACCAATACCTGGTCGACTCTGATCTGACCTCTGCCCAAGAATTGGGAAAGATGGCGGACAAATGGGTTCGCACAAGGGTGAGCAATAAGTGTCATAGTGGGGGTGTACAGAAGAAAAAGAATAATTCTAAGTCCCAAGAGAAGGATTGGGAGAAACCTAAAGATAAAGACAAACCAAAAGAGACTTCTTTATTGCCACAAACATCTTCTGGAGGTAGCTCTAAATCCTCCTCATCCTCTAATAATAATAATAACAAGAAGCCTTGGCGCTTTGCTTGTAAAACTAAGGGACATAAGTCATCTGATGCTATATGTCCTAAGAAAGGCACCAATACTGCTACAACTGCCCCTAGCAGTAGCACTAGTAGCAGTACTACCTCCAAGGGTGTAGCTGGGTTCACCTTGGGAACTGCAGTGGGCTCTGGCCTAGTCAGAGAAGTCACTGAGGCTGTCCTGATATCAGTGGATGGCACTGACCATGCCACTTTGGCTGGAAAAAACAGGCAGCAACCCCTCATTAATGATATTGAAGCAGACACTTACAGGAACATAGGTGCCAGTGTCACCATGATGGGTGAAAAACTGGCTAGTGTCACCTGAGCAGATCTTGGGCACACTTACCAAGTAACCGACGCTGATAATATCACAAAGTGCCACCCCATGGCAGTGGTTAACGTTAGCTGGGGGAGTAGGTTACTGGCCCTAAAAAGGTAGGGTATCCTTAAACATTTCTGTGGAGTGTCTCATGGGCAACAATTTGGAGACTTCAGCCTGGGCTGAAGTGGAGTTAAGGACTCATGCAGCCATACTTTGTATCTCTGAAAGTGTTTTTGTGGCAATTAGAGCACAGGTCAAGAAACAGGGAAATCAATAAGCAGTGGAGCCTGAAATAATGGCCCAGACTGCTTCCAAGAAGAAAGGTAGGAAGAGTAAGCAATTATCTTCCCCCAGAATTCAAGTGAGGATCAGTCTCCTGAGGGAAATGATCTTGCCCTTTGTGAGGAAACTGCCCCAGAGGAGCTTGGGCCTGACACAGCAGAGCCTCTGGTGGAAGGGGGACCTTCCAGGGAGGAACTGAGTCTGGTGCAGAATTCCTGCCCCTCTCTTGAGAATCTCAGACAGCAAGCTGCAGCAGAGGCAGAGGTTGTCAGTGGAACCCATAAAGTCTACTGGGAAAATGGACTCCTTTATTCTTAGGCTAGAGACCCCAAGCCTGGTGCTACCAGGAGGTTGGTTGCTCCTCAGAAGTTTAGGGAATTCTTTTTAACCCTGCCTCGTGACATATCTCTTGCTGGACATCTTGGGAAAAGCAAAACTTGGGATAGGCTCGTTCCACACTTTCACTGGCCCCACATGTCTGAAGACACCAAGGTGTTTTGTTGCTCCTGTGTCACCTGCCAAGCCAGTGGAAAGTTAGGTTGCACTAAAAAGGCCCCCTTAATTCCACTTCCAGTGGTTGGGGGTTCCCTTTGAGAGGGTAGAGATTAACACAGTTGGTACCCTAGACCTCCAACAGCCTCTGGGAACAGTTATATCCTGGTGGTGGTGGACCATGCTACCAGATACCCAGATGCTATTCTGCCCCTTAGGACCACTACGTTACAACAAACAAATGATGGACGGAATGCTGACAATGCAGACATTCTCCCCCAGTCAAGAGATCTGGGTTAAATCCATCGTTCTTTTGTCCACTACGCCACCCCAGTTCAGACATGGCCATATGCAAATCAGTCTTGACCCTGTGCCTCATGGGAACAGTCCAGCCCGAACTGCCAAGCCATGTCTTCCCTGGACCAGAATCAAGCATCCTAGGACCGGTTTCTGGCTATCAGCCGTCATCAGCCAGGATAGCTTGACTCCAGTGGCGTAGTGAGCACGGGACCCACGTCTGGGCATACCCATCCCACTTAGGGCGAAAAGCGTTACAACAACCAAATGATGGACGGAATGCTGACAATGCAGACATTCTCCCCCAGTCAAGAGATCTGGGTTAAATCCATCGTTCTTTTGCCCACTACGCCACCCAAGTTCAGACATGGCCATATGCAAATCAGTCTTGACCCTGTGCCTCATGGGAACAGTCCAGCCCGAACTGCCAAGCCATGTCTTCCCTGGACCAGAATCAAGCATCCTAGGACCGGTTTCTGGCTATCAGCCGTCATCAGCCAGGATATCTTGACTCCAGTGGCGTAGTGAGCACGGGACCCACGTCTGGGCATACCCATCCCACTTAGGGCGAAAAGCGTTACAACAAACAAATGATGGACGGAATGCTGACAATGCAGACATTCTCCCCCAGTCAAGAGATCTGGGTTAAATCCATCGTTCTTTTGCCCACTACGCCACCCCAGTTCAGACATGGCCATATGCAAATCAGTCTTGACCCTGTGCCTCATGGGAACAGTCCAGCCCGAACTGCCAAGCCATGTCTTCCCTGGACCAGAATCAAGCATCCTAGGACCGGTTTCTGGCTATCAGCCGTCATCAGCCAGGATAGCTTGACTCCAGTGGCGTAGTGAGCACGGGACCCACGTCTGGGCATACCCATCCCACTTAGGGCGAAAAGCGTTACAACAAACAAATGATGGACGGAATGCTGACAATGCAGACATTCTCCCCCAGTCACGAGATCTGGGTTAAATCCATCGTTCTTTTGCCCACTACGCCACCCCAGTTCAGACATGGCCATATGCAAATCAGTCTTGACCCTGTGCCTCATGGGAACAGTCCAGCCCGAACTGCCAAGCCATGTCTTCCCTGGACTAGAATCAAGCATCCTAGGACCGGTTTCTGGCTATCAGCCGTCATCAGCCAGGATAGCTTGACTCCAGTGGCGTAGTGAGCACGGGACCCACGTCTGGGCATACCCATCCCACTTAGGGCGAAAAGCGTTACAACAAACAAATGATGGACGGAATGCTGACAATGCAGACATTCTCCCCCAGTCAAGAGATCTGGGTTAAATCCATCGTTCTTTTGCCCACTACGCCACCCCAGTTCAGACATGGCCATATGCAAATCAGTCTTGACCCTGTGCCTCATGGGAACAGTCCAGCCCGAACTGCCAAGCCATGTCTTCCCTGGACCAGAATCAAGCATCCTAGGACCGGTTTCTGGCTATCAGCCGTCATCAGCCAGGATAGCTTGACTCCAGTGGCGTAGTGAGCACGGGACCCACGTCTGGGCATACCCATCCCACTTAGGGCGAAAAGCGTTACAACAAACAAATGATGGACGGAATGCTGACAATGCAGACATTCTTCCCCAGTCAAGAGATCTGGGTTAAATCCATCGTTCTTTTGCCCACTACGCCACCCCAGTTCAGACATGGCTATATGCAAATCAGTCTTGACCCTGTGCCTCATGGGAACAGTCCAGCCCGAACTGCCAAGCCATGTCTTCCCTGGACCAGAATCAAGCATCCTAGGACCGGTTTCTGGCTATCAGCCGTCATCAGCCAGGATAGCTTGACTCCAGTGGCGTAGTGAGCACGGGACCCACGTCTGGGCATACCCATCCCACTTAGGGCGAAAAGCGTTACAACAAACAAATGATGGACGGAATGCTGACAATGCAGACATTCTCCCCCAGGCAAGAGATCTGGGTTAAATCCATCGTTCTTTTGCCCACTACGCCACCCCAGTTCAGACATGGCCATATGCAAATCAGTCTTGACCACTACAGCTCTTGCAGTGGCCAAAGCCCTCTTAGGAATTTTTTACATAATGGGTTTTTCTAAGGAGGGGACATCAGAGGCGCAAACGTCATGTCTGGCTACTTGAAAGCTATGTGAGAAGCGTGTGGAGTAAATTATAAATTTACCACACCTTACCATCCAATTGAAAGTTTCAACAAAACCTTCAAAGGTATGCTTATGGGACTATCTGAAAAACTCAGGAGGAGATGGGATGTCCTATTACTGTGCTTTCTTTTTGCCTACAGGGAGGTTCCACAGAAGGGAGTAGGTTACAGTCCATTTGAACTTCTGTTTGGACATTGCGCTAGGGCTGTACTTTGTCTAGTAATGGATGAGAGCAGCCTCTCAAACCTCCCAAGCAAGACATTGTAGACTATGTGCTGGGCCTACGTTCACGTTTGGCTGAGTACATGAAGAAGGCCAGTAAAAACCTGGAGGCCAGCCAAGAACTTCAGAAGCTATGGCATGAGCAAAAGGCTGCACTGACCGTGTACCAGTCAGGGCAGAAGATGTAGGTGTTGGAGCCTCTGGCCCTAAGAGCACTCCAAGACAAGTGGAGTGGGCCCCATACTATTTTGGAAAAGGAAGGTGAGGTCTTCTATCTGGTGGACCTAGGCACTTCAATAAGCCCTCATAGGTTTTTCATGTGAACCGCCTGAAGCCTTACTTTGGCAGGAGTGACATGAGCTTGCTCATGGCCACTGATGAGGGTCAGGAGGAAGAGAGTGACCCTCTCCATGATCTCCTCTCATACAACCCGGTTGATGGTTCAGTAGATGGGGTAGTCTTGGCAGACAGGCCCACTGAATAACAACAAACTGATTGCAGGCAGGTCCTCAGTCAGTTCCCAGAAGTCTTTTCTCTGACACCCAGTCTGACTACCTGATGTGCCCATGAGGTGGACACAGGTGACAGTCTGCCTGTCAAGAGTAAATTATATAGGCAACCTAACCATATCAGAGATTGCATCAGGACAGAGGTCCAGAAGATGCTAGAGTTAGGGGTTATTGAGCCTTCAGACAGCCCTTTAGCTAGTCCAGTAGTCCTTGTGCCCAAACCTCATTCCCAGGGCAGAAAGGGAGGGCTGAGGTTTTGTGTAGACTACAGAGGCCTCAATGTAGTCACCAAAACTGATGTCCATCCAATCCCCATGGCAGATGAACTCACAGATACACTGGCAGCTGCCACGTATCCCACTACATTTGACCTGACTGCAGGCTATTGACAAATCAGGCTCACAGATGCTGCAAAACCCAAAACTGTATTTTAAACTCTTGGTGGGCACTATCACTTCACAGTGATGCCCTCTGGATTGACAAATGCACTTGCCACATTCCAGAGGTTGGTGAATCAAGTTCCGAAAGGTCTGGAAGACTTTAGTGCAGCATATCTTGATGATTTTGCTGTCTTTAGCTTTACCTGGCAGGATCACCTGGTCCACCTCAGAAGTATACTTGAGGCCCTCTGGAAGGCAGGCCTCACTATCAAGGCCAGCAAGTGCCAGATAGGGCATAGCAATGTTGTATACTTGGCCCACGCCACCTGGTTGGTAGAGGCCAAGTTCAACCTTTGGAGAGCAAAATCCAAACAATTACCCAGACTCAAGTCAGAGCTTTTCTGGGCCTGACTGCGTATTACAGAAGATTTGTTAAGGTGCATGGATCCATTGTGACACCCCTCAATGATCTGACCTATAAGAAGATGCCTAGAAGGTGAATTGGACAGTTAGCTGTCAAGAGGCCTCTGACGCCCTGAAGAAGGCCATGTGCTCAGCTCCCATTTTGCAGAGTCCTGATTATTTCAAACAATGTATTGTTCAGACAGATGCCTCTGAGATAAGAATAGGAGCAGTTTTATCACAACTTAATGAAGAGGGCCAGAACCAACCAGTAGCTTTCATCAGCAGAAGGTTGACCAGAGAGAAAGGTTGGTCAGCTATAGAAAGGGAGGGCTTTGCAGTGGTCTGGGCCTTGAAAAAGTTGAGGCCATACCTGTTTGGCACTCGCTTAATTGCCCAGACAGACCACAAGCCCCTCCTATGGCTCAAACACGGAGTGAAAATCCTAAACTTTTGATGTGGTCCATTTCCCTACAGGAAATGGACTATTCAGTGGAACATAGACCTGGAAGTAACCATGACAATGCAGACTTGCCAGATATTTCCACTAAGTTAATGAAGGATCTTCTGGGCAAGGTTAGTCTTATCTTTTTTCGTTTGGGAGGGGATTAGGGGATTATGTAGGAAAGTAGGATCTTTCTGGCATAGTTACCCCCACTTTTTGCCTGGTGTCAGTGTGTTTTGACTGTAGTACACTGGGATCCGACTAATCAGGACCCTATTGCTTGTGCTCTCTCGCCTTAATTTATTGGTAAGTACTTTGTACACTGCACAATTGGTATGCTGGTGTACCCCTGTAACTCCCTAGTACATGGTAAAGAGCTACCCAGGGCATTGGTACACCAGGGCAATATGATTGATGACAACAGTCACCACCGTCTCATCCACAAGACTGACGACGACGAGCATGACGACTGGCACAACGACGACGACATCTGACGATGCAGCGATTTTGTCGACAAGAATATTATCGTCCATAGCACCGTTGACATTACTGCCGACGACACTGTTGACGACGCCGCCACCTACGGGAGTTCATCAACTACGCCAAGACCAGGCACCTTGCCTTTGACCATTGCTCTGACGACGACGTTATTGCAAATCCCATCGACGATGATGAAAATAACAAAAATCTCTAAAACATCTTTAATGCCTAAACTGGCTTCCCCCAGCAACCTTTTTCCTCTCCCCCCAAGTCACGTATTGAACCTGAAGGAGTTGGATGATGACAAACATTTTGGAGCAGCTCACAGCCGATCAGAGGTCCAAGTCAAGTTCCAGGCAATGACTATTTTGAAGAGGAAGAATTGTACTACCAACATTATTATGCCCTTCCTACAATGAGACGCTATGAACATTATCAGTACTATACTGATCCGTAGCCCAGACAGGGTGACACAGATGCCCATATCATTAGATCAAGATCTGCAAGCCATGCTTCAAGATTCCCTGAACCTCTGCAGAAGCATCCAGTAGTTCCAGCTCAGACTACCCCTCCTGTTACTCCACAGACCATTCCTCCACCTATTACACCCAGGATGACGCCTGCTTCCACTATAGCACCACCACCAAGGGAAGACTCATCGTCATCAGATGACGACAGGGAAGAAGGCAAGATTTTGGACCCTCAGCATACACAAGATGACTGGCATGATTACGTTGTCCCCAATCTGTCATCCCCACCAACGCAGCCTGTAGGCTCTCTCCCAGAGGATATCTAGGATTTTCATAATTTAATGACCAGGGCTGCAATGAGGCTTCACCTGCCAATTTCTGTCAAGCAGTCTGACTGTTTGCTTAATGACTTAAAAGAACACACCAGGAAGTCAGTCCGAGCTATGTTTGGGAGGTAGGCATTGAAATGATAAGAAGCCCTGCTACGGTGGCTTCCATTCTGCCTCGTACTGATAAAAAAGACAGGGCTCCAGAAGACTCTCCCACTTGCCTCACAGGACATCCCAAACCAGATTCTATGATTTTGCAAGCGACGCAACATCACTCCAAAAATCCTGCTACACCTATTTCTATGCCACCAGACAAAGCAGGGCAGCACTTGGAAAATATAGGTAAGAGGTTCTCCACCATGACTGCCATCACCATTCGTGCAGCCATTTCTCTGGCGATTCTGGGTCTCTACGACTGGCAGACGTGGCAGGATAACAGCGCCCTCATCGACCTGGTACCTGAAGCAATGAAAATCTTGCTAGAGGGAGAGTGCACCTTATCACAAGTAATAGATTGTGCAATGGACATCACCTCCATGGGCTTTTGTCAACTAGCAGGGGCAGCAGTCGTAAGATGGCAGGGATGGCTCAAAGCAAAATCCTTCCAGCTGGAGGTACATTCCAAGGTCTTAGATATGGACATGGACAGCTATGGCCATTCCCTGGAGTTTACCGAAAGACCACCAGTCTTCCAAGGGGAGCACACTTATTGGAAAAAGAAGCCCTAATATTGCTTGCCAGGGAAACAATAGAGAAAGGTCCATTTTCCCAGAAAGGCATGAGATTCTACTCCCTTTTTTTCCTTATAAGAAAGAAAACAGGGGAATAAAGACCCATCCTAGACCTCAGGAAGCTAAACAAATTCTTATGCAAGCAATCCTTACGCATGATCACATTCTCCGACATACTGCACCTACTGAACATTGGAGACTACATGACATCTCTGGACCTACTGGATGCGTATTTCCACATTCCTAAACATCCCAAACAGTGCAAATATCAGCTTCACAGTAGCCGGTACCCATCATCAGGTCAGAGTCCTTTCATTCAGCCTCAAATCAACTCCCCACATATTCACCAAATGTCTGGCCCCAGTAGCAGCTACTCTCAGACAACAAGGTCATCAGGTATTCCCATACCTAGACAACTGGCTACTAAAAGCCTCAACATCACAGCAAGCGTCCAAAGCTTTGAAAGCTTACATCTCATTGTTTCACAGACTGGGTCCCACTGTTAATCATCCAAATTCCAATAAAGACAATGTTTCTAGGAGCCAACCTGGATACAAACCAAAACAAAGCCTTTCTCTCACAGAACAGACAATGGAGGTAAACAAATTTGGCTCTAGACATTTCCAGAAGAAAGTCTGTTTCACTGTGTAGTAAAGTAGGATCTGCTTCTATGGTTACCCCCACTTTTTGCTTTATGTAATGCTGTTTCTGACTAGTCTGACTGGGAATCTGCTAATCAGGACCCCAGTCTCTCTGCTTTCTCTCCTAAACTATTATGGTAAGTACTTAGGTATACCCCAGATTGGATACTGGGGTACCCTTATCAGTCCCATTTGCGAGTCAGATTCAATAAGGATGAGCTATTTTTAGGTCCTACTCGCCCTTAATGGCGAGTAGGAAGACAAACTAACACTTGACCTCTGCCTCTGAAAGCACAGCAAATGTGACAAGATAGCAATATTTAAAGGAATCTTTATTGCTCACAAATTGAATGAGTAATAAAAATGCTTTTAAATCTTGTTAACTTGTCACATTTGCTCAGCTTTCAGAGTCATAGGTCAAGTGCATTTCAGTTAGGTCGAGTAGATATTTCACGTTACTAGGCCTGCAGGTCTAGTGCAATTTTTATGATTTTTCGAGCCTTGTATACGTCACCCCTACAGCAGGCCTTTTCAATCCCTGTTTCTAAGTGTGAGGGTGCCCCTGCATGAACAGGACACCCCTACAACCGTCGGGGTCCATTCTCCTGGGTTGTAAGTGAGACAGCCATATAACATATAGAGGGACACCGCGTCATTACGCGATGACCATCTCGAAACTGGCAGTAACGAACCCTGTCATGTTTGGTATCTAACATGTTGGACTTATACCAAGCACTGTAAAAGCCCTCCGTTAGGCCCTCAGTGCTCCCGAAACCAGTCTTCTAGACCTGGACGGTACAACATGGCTGCTGCCGAACAGGGACACGATTCTGCCCTCCTGCTGCGGAGCCAAGCTCGAGCAGGGGAAGGCAGAACAATAGGCATTCTGTCACAAGGAGGTGTGTCAGGACCACCTCCCAGACAGGGTTTAGTGCCAGATGTACGAGCATTCGTACATCTGGCACTAAACCCTTTCGACCATTCAATTTTGCGAATCACAAATTGCATCGAATTGCGACTCGCAAAATTGAATGTACAACAGTGTCTCAGACACTGTTTGCGATTCCCAATGAGGTCACAAATTGCATGCCTCATTAATATTCATGAGGCAAGTGCACTCCCAGGGATGGTGGCCTGCTGGGGTCAGCAGACCACCATGCAGTTTTTTTAAATGCAGCTTGTTTTCCTTAAAGGAAAACGGGATGCATTTAAAAAAGAAAAATGAAACTTTTCAGTTTCATTTCTTTAGGGCAGGCAGTGGTCCCCTATTAAAAAATATTTTCACACACTCACAAAGGGGAAGGGATCCCCTTCCCGTTTGCGAGAGGTTTACCACTACTTGAAGTAGGTGGTAAATTGCGAGTGTTTTGCGACTGCAGATGCGGTCGCAAAACAATCTTACATTGCTGTCAGACTCACTATTAGGAAGGGACACCCTTGGCACGCCTCTTCCTAATAGCGAGTCGCAAACCATATTTTGAGAGTCGGTAATAGGTTACCGACTCGTAATATATGGTTTGTGCATAGGGCCGACCAATTTTGCAGTCGCAAACGGGCCACATTCCTGTTTGCGACCGCAAAAAACGGTCATACATCTGCCCCTTGGTGAATAGGGACAGGGTGGGAGTGCTTGCCAGTGCCACATAGTCTGCGTCCAGGGCACATTTGGCACCCTCCATGCATAGTCCAGTTCAAACCAGTTCAGGGAGCTGTTGGCTCCTGCTCTGAAGTGAAACTGCACAAAGGACAGGGGTGTATCCTCCCACTTGCCCAGCCCTCCTTAGGGAGGGACCCCTGGATCGTCCCAACCCTTTCCTTAGGGTATTTAAGGGCTTACCTGAGGGTGGGTCCCTAGATTTGTCGATGGACACAATCCAATTCAGACACCACTTCAACTTCGACCGTCTGGGCACTCTGGACTTCGCTGGCCTTTGCTCTGGGCATTAAGGCTGCAACCGGGAAGACTCCTGCTGCTCCTGTTCTCTTCACCCTACTCGTCAGCTGCAACGTCCGTGCCTGTGCTCCGTACAGGAAAACTTCCAAGGCCTGTGGGCATCCAAGACACCAGAAGGAATCTCCCTTGAAGTGAAGGAGTCACTTCCCTGCATCTGCAACTAAGCTGACCAGTCTGCTGATCCTGGGCACCCACAGACTCCAAAAGGCTCTGCAACACAGATGGTGGTTCTTCACATCCCTTGAAGCCTGCCCTGTCCTCTCACCAAGTTTAAGGCCACTATTCCTTGTCGGAGCTGCAGGAACCGAACCGCTGTGCACCGCTTTGACTTGCCGTTACAAAGGCTTGTTGGGTTCCTTCCATCAAGATCTTCGGGATCCATGAATCTTTGACCACATCACATTGCTTGCACCATGGGCCTGTTTCTTTAGTTGCTGCTGCTCGAGGTCCTCTTGGGACACCTGTGCCTCCGGCCTGTGGGTCCTGTCGAGGGTTATATTTGAATTCTTTTGGGCTTCCCTGATTGCTCGGGGCCTGCCCTGACTCCCCTGCTTGAGGTGAGTCTCCTGGACCTTGCTGGTCCCGACATTGTACCTTCTTCTACACCTTCGTTGGTTGCAGTTGCCAAGGCTTGTGGGTGCTCCTGCCGGACACCGACCCCTCAACTCCCAACATCTGACGTGGGACAGCTCGTGTACGGCTCCTGGTCTTCCACAGCGTCACCTGGTCCACACAGCTGCAGTTCCAAGGTCACCGTCAACTCTCCTGCAACACCCAACATCACTGGGCATTCGTCTTCCGTGCCTCCTGGTCACTCTGAGTGGCATAGACTCTGTCCCCTCTGCTTGCAGGTTCTTCACATCTTGAATCCACCTTTAGATTCCACCGGACACTTTCACCTTCTCCAGCAGCAGCATCTTTCTGAAGCCTCCCATTGAGTTCAACGACGGTTTCCAATGCCGCTTCACTCCTATACACCTAGCTTACCAGGTGCAGGTATCCTGGTTCCTAAGGTATCCACAGGTGGGGTGACTCTCCAACCTCTTGCTTTAAACTTGCAACCGCAACTTATACTCTCACCCTGTCCCAATACACTAACAGGAATGCGGCCTGTTTGTGACTGCAAAATTGGTCGGCCCCATGCACAAACCATATTTTACGAGTCGGTAACCTATTACCGACTTTCAAAATATGGTTTGCGACTCGCTATTAGGAAGGGGTGTGCCAAGGGTGTCCCTTCCTAATAGCGAGTCTGACAGCAATGTAAGATTGTTTTGCAACTGCATTTGCGGTTGCAAAACACTCGCAATTTACCACCTACTTCCAGTAGTGGTAAACCTCTCGCAAACGGGAAGGGGACCCCTTCCCCTTTGTGAGTGTGTGAAAATATTTTTTAATAGCAGGCAGTGGTCCCAGGGACCACTGCCTGCCCTAAAGAAATGAAAATGAAAAGTTTCATTTTTCTTTTTTAAATGCATCCCGTTTTCCCTTAAGGAAAACGAGCTGCATTAAAAAAAAACTGCATGGTGGTCTTCTGACCCCAGCAGGCCACCATCCCTGGAAGTACACTTGCCTCATGAATATTAATGAGGCATGCAATTTGTGACCCCATTGGGAATCGCAAACAGTGTCTGAGACACTGTTATACATTCAATTTTGCGAGTCGCAATTCGATGCAATTTGCGATTCGCAAAATTGAATGGTCGACAGGGTTTAGTGCCAGATGTACGAATGGTCATATCTGGCACTAAACCCTGTCTGGGAGGTGGTCCTGGCATGCAATTTGTGACCCCATTGGGAATCGCAAACAGTGTCTGAGACACTGTTATACATTCAATTTTGCGAGTCACAATTCGATGCAATTTGCGATTCGCAAAATTGAATGGTCGACAGGGTTTAGTGCCAGATGTACGAATGGTCGTACATCTGGCACTAAACCCTGGCTGGGAGGTGGTCCTGACACACCTCCCTGTGACAGGATGCCTATTGTTCTGCCTTCCCCTGCTCGAACTTGGCTCAGCAGCAGGAGGGCAGAATCGTGTCCCTGTTCGGCAGCAGCCATGTTGTACCGTCCAGGTCTAGAAGACTGGTTTGTACGGAGAATGCGGTTGTGTTCCTACACTGCACACGACCTCCGTGGGGATCCTAGATACTCACCTTGGGTGGTTCCTGGGGTCAGCGGCACTTTTACGCCCTCTGACTATTGTCTTGACTCGAGTTGTGGTTCGCATTCCACTATTTTAGTATATGGTTTAGTCTCCCACTGGGGACCACTGTGTATTCTGTGCTACTTACCTGTTTCTATTGAAAAGTATTATGTGCATTGTGTATATCCCCGGCTAGGAGATATCTGTATGTGCTCGTGATTGTCTTATGATAAATACATATTTTTATAAATACACTGTGTGGTTCCTTTTCACTTAATCTATACCTATAATATTATGTTCTGGTAAAACAAGCTGCTTTACACTCCTTATGGACTAGGCCTGAAGGCTGCTTTCCACAGCTACCAATTAGAGAACTTTCTAAGGTTGTCTAAGACCACTAAAATCACCATAAGGGTTGTCTGGATCAGTGCAAGGTGACCACTTACATAAGTGTACATCATATGCTGGCCCAGCCTCTCACAGTGCGGCTGTACAGGTCGCTACTGGGCATAATCTCTTGCGCAATCAACCTGGTCATGCTGGTGCGGTTAAAGATGAGGAGCTGCAAGCACAATGGATCCAATCGGAAGGGTCATTCGAAGACTTTATAAACATCACCCCAAAGATGGTGGAAACATTACCGTTTTTCAAAAGGCCTCACGTTTTTGGCTTCAGTACCAGACTTCGCCATCACCACAGATGCCTCTTTAGAGGGCTGGGGCGGTCACTTGCAGTACCTGCAAATCCAATAGAAGTGATCTGCGCTTCAGAAAACATTCCATATCAACCGCTTGGAGCTGAAAGCGATCACTCTCATCCTAAAAGCTTTTCTTCCAAGATAAGCAGGATCTTGGGTGTTGGTACGTACGGACAATATGACCAGCATGTACTATATCAACAAGCAAGGGGGTACAAGGTCACTAATGCTGTCTCAGGAAGCACCAAAGCTTTGGAACTGGCTCAAAACCCACAAGATATCCTTCAGGGCCGAGCACTTGTCCCGAGTAAACAACACCTTAGTGGACATGCACAGCAGAGCCAAAGACAGGCCACGAGTGGCAACTGGATCTATCACAGATGGACAATATATTCTCACTGTGGGGCAAACCAGCATTGGATCTCTTTGTGACAGATAAGAACACCAAATGTCAGTTCCATGCCAGTCGGTACACACTCCCAGGCTCATGGGGGAATGCTCTTTTGATGAGATGGTCCAGGATGTATGCATAAACTTTTTACTCCTTCCCTCTCATACCTAGGGTTCTTAACATATTGAAAATGGGACACTGTTGCCCCATCCTGATTGCTTCCAAATGGTCCAGGCAGCATTGGTTTACGGAGCTTCTCCTGCTGTCAGAGTCCAATCCCATTTGCCTATCTATAATACAACCATTCTTTATGAGGAACACCGGCCAGATCCTAAACCCTCTCTCCACTTGTATGCATGGCTCCTGAATTCTAGGAGTTCAGAGACTTAGATATCCCTCAGGACTGTAGGGAAGCCACGAACAAGACATAGAAGCCAAAATTGAAGCGATTCTGTTCACGGCGTCAACAATCTATCCCTTGGAGGTATCACCTGAGCACATTCTGCCTTACCTCCTGTTGCTTGCTAGATGAGGATTAGTTCATGAGTCTGTTAAGGTTCACCTTGCCGCAATCTCAAGGTACAGGCACTTTGCAGATTCTCTCTCACTCTACAAGAATAATCAAACAATTTATGAAGGGGTTGTTCAGAGCTTTCCCCCCGGTACCAGCTCCTCCTCCAGAATGGCATCTCACTGTGGTTCTATCTCAACTTATGAACCCTCCATTTGAACTCATTCACAAAGCAGACCTGAAACTTCTCACGTGAAAGGTTGCTTTGCTGCAGCTGTGGTCCATGCAGGTAAGCGGGCGGGAAGTCGACAGACGACGAAATGGGGGAAATTAAATAAAGAAATAATTCCTATTCTGTCGACATCCCCCTTTGCCCTCCGCCTCTTCACGCTTACCTGCATGGACCGCTACTGCTTTACTGTTGGCTCTCACTTTGACTAGAAGAGTCAGCAAGATACAGGCTTTCACAACGCATGTTATGTTATGTTATGTTATGGAGATTTCTGAAGCGCACGATTACCCGGAGGTGTCCTGGCGCTGGTTACCTCTCGTACCGCAAAGCTAGGAAAAGGAGGATTATTTGTCAAAAAGCCAGGTCTTCAGCCCCTTCCTAAAAGCTAGAAGATTGGTGGCGTTTCTCAAGTGGAATGGGAGGCCATTCCAAACCTTGGCTGCACATAAGGAGAATCTTCTGCCACCCCACTAGGCTTTTTTTATGGGTGGGACTACGACCAGTTTAGCTTCTGATGATCTCAGAATTCTTGTCGGTCTATACCACTGAAACTGGAGTCTTAAATGATCAGGGCCCCAACCTTGCAGAGCTTTAAAGACTATACAAAGGGACTTAAACTGCACCTGGTTCCTCACCGGGAGCCAGTGCAATTTTTTTTATCTCTTTGGAAATTGGGGAGAATTTGGATGTGCCCGTAAGAAGAATAGCCGCGGCATTCTGAAGCATCTGAAGTTTATACAACAACTTTTGCTGAATATTTCGATATAAGCTGTTGCAGTAGTCCAGCCTCGATAAAACCAAAGCTGTGACCACTGTTTTCCGGCACCCCAGTGGAAGAAGCCACACTACCTTCTTGACAGTTCTCAGGACATGCACTGTTTTTTAAACAACTGCATTAACCTGGGCTCCAAGGGACAATTTCTCATCCAACAAAACTACTAGATTTTTCACCTTGTTAGAGGGTGAAGGGAGTGATCCAAGAGAGGCCGGCCACCAGTTGGGAGTCCAGACATTAGGGTCATTTCCGAACAACATCACTTCGGTTTTATCCGAATTCAATTTTAGGTGGTTTTCTGCCATCCATCTTCCTACTGCTTCCATGCAGGTCTGAAAACAATTATCTATTCCCAGCTCTTGGCCGGGTAATAGAGACACCACAATTTGTGTGTCATCCACATAAGATGTGATCCCAAATCCAAAAGCACTGATAACAGGAGCCAGAGATGAGACATACACATAAAAGAGTGTTGGGCTCAAAGATGACCCCTGCGGTACACCGCAAGGCAGTGTAAAGAGTTTTGACTGAAATTTCCCCAGGGATACAATCTGACCTCTGTCCGATAGAAGGGACTTGAGCAGATCCCAGGCTTTACCCCGTACCCCACATTCCCTGAGACGGTCCATCAGAATCTCATGATGGACCGTATCAAATGCGGCGGATAGATCCAGTAGGATCAGAGCTGTCCTATCTCCCACATCCACAGCTAGTCTGATCTCTTCTGTAGCCTTGATGAGAGCCGACTCTGTGCTGTGTCCCTCTCTAAAACCATATTGGGAGGGATCCAAAGCTTGGACTTCCTCCAAAAAAGCACTGAGTTGACGATTCATAGCTTTCTCAACCATTTTGGCAGGGAGAGGAAGACGAGAGATCGGGCGAAAATTGTTAGGGTCATTAGGGTCCAGGCTTGGCTTCTTTTAAGGGGGAGTATTGAGGCCACCTTCCACAACTTAGGAAACTGTCCAGTTTCAAACATACCATTAAAAATGGCTGCAAAAGATAAGGCATGAACCTTTCTTGCGTTTCACTGATGATTATGTGCTTCTCAGAACAAACCCAAAATTCATCCCCAAGGTGCCATCACAATTTCATGTCAATGAACCTATTATACTGCATACTTTTTTCCCAAATCCAGCATGTCTCTCTGAAAGGCCTCTCCATACATTGGACATTGAACGATGTCTTAAATTCTATTAATATCATACTACACAGCTTTGGAAAACTGATCTACTATTGGTGTCTTATCGAAAATCTCGACAGGGTACTAAAGTCATGAAAGCAACCATTGCAAGATGTATGTCATTCAGTTTTGTCACTCCAAAGCTGGAAAATCACTCTCAGCAAAGGCTCAACAAAGGCAGTGTCCACTTCGGCTGCTCTGTTTGCAAGTGTCCCGTTAGACAAGATATGTCATGCAGCGACGCTGAAGAGCACCCACACATCCACGCAGCACTATGGCCTGGAATCAGCACAGAGCAGTGATACAGCCGTAGGACAAGCGGTGTTACGTTGTCTGTTCCAATATGGTGAGCCTCTGTAACTGTAGGTGATTATTAATGGGTTTATACTGATTCATAACATATTTTTGTATAATGCAAGATTGTTTTTATCATATATGGAGTATTAATGCAATGTTATTGATATATATCTATATAGACATGTATTAGACTGTTACCCACCATTCGTATAGTGTGCTTATATTACTAAAATGTTTACCTACAATAACTGTTGGCTATTCTGATGCAACCTTCTGAATCTATGAAAGATCAAATACTGGAAAAGAAAATGAGTTACTTACCTGTAACTGAGGTTCTCCGGTATTGGTATCTTTCACAGATTCACATGCGACCCACCCTCCTCCCCTGAGAGGCTCCCCTTAAATCTCGGGAGCATTAATTTCCACCTATGCTTGAAAATCCGAGGGACTCTGCCTCTCTTGGGAGTGTTCTAGAGGGTAATGTCACCTGATTGGTTGTAGTTCAAGTTTGGTCCTTTTTTTAACAAGGCCATAGATAGGCTATTAAACTGACTGTTCATTGCCATTATAGCCTATGATAGTGATACATACTGCTTTACTATGGTAATGTGGAACTCCCACTTCGACGATGGGGAATTATTTAAGCATGTGAGCCTAGACTAAACCAGTCTCAAACTCAATGCCCGTTCCCCACTCGGACTTGGACATTATGTCTTCCTGGTTTTCTTTACCTTAACTCCAAGTCCCATTGTTTGTAGCTATTCACCAGCAAAGCTTAACCTATAACTAAAGATTAGTCCAGATGGCCAACCAGTTACTAAGGTTGAGGAAAGTTGAGTTAAATATCGATTGGGACAATCAACACAAAAAGCTGTTATATCTAGGCACTTAAAGACAGTGCCTACTACACTCCCAATCCGAATAGGCAAAGGTGGAATATAAGAGAGATAGATATACGGGGTGGTGCAAAGTAATGTTGATTGCAATAGAGCAATGTGATGTGATGAAAGAAACACAGCCTCTAATGTCTAGAGTGTATAATACAACCGATAATGTTGACAATATTGGATGTAAACTGATTCGAAAATTACATTAAACATATATATATATTTTTTTTTTAAGTTCAGGATAGACTTCCTGCCTATTGTGTTCCCTATGATCTGTTTTACAGAATATGTAGCAATAAACATGTGACATTTTATAGGAAGCCACATTGCCAAAGATGTACCCCAACACCACTTTTTCCAATTTCCAGAACATCATCTTGAGGTATGTTAAATGATTGCAATTCCCCATCCAAAGAGACTAGAATGTCTGTCAGAGTGTATGTTACTAATCCATGTGTTTCATCCTTTAGATACCAAATATTGTATTTAATAAAGTGTACGACACTCAGTAGGGATCAGCAATCAGACTACAACATAATAGTGATCAGAACAGTTGAGAAAAGCATGTTCTATAACGTTAATTCGACTGTCCTTCGAAGCCCGGGTTAGTGCGCTTGACCCATAGACACTGGTAGTAGAGGTGCAGTGTGCTAAGGAAAACATGCTAGAGTTCAGAAGGTGATGAGCAATGAAGATGCCTTTAAATTTAGTTTTCCTCTCGTCACATTTACTGTGCATTCAAAGACAGGGTCAAATGTCAAGCCATGTCTTCTCTTCTGACATATTGCTGCTTATACTTTTAACGTAGAGGCTGGTGTTTACTTTATTTCTCCTACTGCAAAATTCGAGGATTTTGTCAGGTGAACTATCTAACAATTTTGCTGGGGAGTATAACAGAAAAAGCAGTACGTGTACGTTGTTTTCTCTTAATACACCGCAACATTAAAATTCCTGTAAATGAACTGTACAAATATTTAACGTATATCAGCATTAGGAAAGCACCCACAAAAGCATATTTTTCTTCTAATTTGGAAGTGTGATGAAAACAAAGTACACAAATCAAGACACTTCACTTAGTAGTGTGAAATGATAGTCAGTCAAACGTTCTTTATTCAGCGTAATGCCATAAAAGTCATACGTACTAATGAAATGTAATACACTACATTAAACAACACCTAATAATTTATGAGATTTCAAGGCAGTGTATAGAGTACCCTGAAGTCATATATACAATCTAAAACAGTCAATATAGCCCAACAGTTTTATATACCCACAGCAAACTGTTTACATTTATACACACTGAAATAAACATATTCATTTCTTTACAAGTAATTTAAGATAAAAAAGTGAAACTCTTCACTGTCTTTTGTTCATAGACTTTAAAACAGGTCTCATAAACAACATTCTTGGTCTTTCATACAATCTACAAAAAAAAGAATAAATGCAAAGTCGATTGTACTTGTACTGAATCACATGGACAGGTGGCAAGATCAACTATGCAGTACATTTGGTCAGATATAGGTGTTTGATAATGTTTTTGGTGGATTGTCAAAACACTCTGGCTTGCCCAAAATAGCGATGTGCACCTTAAGATAGAATAGCCATAGTGCTTTAAGAGCAAGGTCATGTTTAAGGCAGTCAGAAATTATGCAAAGATTAAAGGTGGTATAATCTTTTGCCCAGATAGTCACCCAGAGCAGCAGAGGGCAGAGCCTAATAAAACCCTTTAAGAATGCTACTGCGACACTGTCGACGAGAATAACACCGACGCCGCTTAAAGTTACTCGGTCACTACCTACGTCCATCGGCTCGACGACATCATCGTGGATGGCACCGTCGATGACACTAAAAGTTAAAAAGACTTTACTCTTACCTGAACATACCTCACCCAGCAAGGTATCTCAGTGTCAGAGGGTGATGGCCCTTTTGGGACAGCCCATAGCCCATCTGAACTCCATGTGAAATATCAAGATAAAGGGGATGAGTAAGAACAGTATTATGGTGAGTATTACAACCCACAGGCAAGATATCCCGACAGGCCTAGACATTATTGCGAGCACTACCAGCATTATGCAGAACCCCCTTCTTGTGAGGGAGTGGTTTAAGAGCCTATGTCTCTGTTTCTTGAACTACAAGCAATGCTAAAGGACTACCATAAGAGGTTTCCTAACCCTTCATAGGAGCAGCCCAATGCTCCGCCTCCACCTACGGCTCCCAGAACCCCGAGACCTATCCCTCCACCGATAACACCCAGGAAGACGCCTAAATGGAATATAGCAGCACCCCCTAGGGATGACCTATCATCATCAGATGATGACAGAGAGGAAGGTGAACTTCCACACAACCAGCACGACAATGACAAACGGGACGATTACCTGGTTCCCACTCTATCACCTATTATATCGCAGCCTGTGGATTTGCCTCCAGAGGACAAAGGAGGATTTCACAATTTAAGGGAGAGGGCTGCGACAAGGTTCCAACTGCCAGTATCAGTCAAGCAGTCTGACTGCTTTCTCTATGATTTCAAAGAGCAAACAAGGAAATCAGTACCAGCCATCCCCATTATAGACTACATATGGGAAGAAGGCAAAAAGATTATGAGGAATCCGGCGACTGTAGCTGCAGTCTTGCCACGTATAGATACAAAGTACAAGGCTCCTGAGGACTCGCCTGCTTGCCTTATTGGTCATCCCAAGCCAGACTCTGTAATTTCACAAGTGGCTCAATGCCATTCTAAGAACCCCTCCACTCCTAACTCTGCTCCACCAGACAAGGAGGGCAGGTGCTTGGACGGCAACTGCAGGAGGTTCTCCACCATATCGGCCATCACTGTTCATGCAGGCAATGCACGGGCCATCTTAGGTTGCTACGACAGACAGATGTGGTCTGACATCGGCACCCTTACTAGTGCCAGAAAACAAAAAAATAAACGGCAAGAAAGATCTTGCAAGAAAATGAGCGCACGTTATCAGAGATCATAGACTGCGCAATGGACATAGCTTCCACTGGCTTTCGGCTACTAGCGGCAGCTGCAGTGTTGAGACGTCAAGGCTGGGTTCAAAGCAACAACTTTCTGGCCAGAGGTGCAATCCAAAATATTGGATATGTCCAACGATGGAGAAAACCTTTTAGGCAAGCTCATAGATGATGCTTGGTTAGACATCATGACAGACACGGACACAGCAAAATCTCTTGGTTCCATGCAGTTTGAAAAGCTGTCATTTTGAAGAGCACGCAGAAGGGGATTATCAGCTTAGAGAGGAGGATACCAGCGCTTCCAACAGTAGCAGCCTTTCCAGTCACAATATAAGGTACTCTTACCAACAACAACCCTAACGTCAACCACCCGCGGCGGCATACAACAAGCAAGGACCTAAAAGGAAACCAAACCCGCAGGTCCGAGATAACAGCCCGAAACAGTGACCTAGACCAGGCACCGGCTATCCCCAACCCTCCAAAAGCTCAGGGTGCGAACATTTCCAACTACCTCCACCAATGACGGCAAATGAAATCAGACAGATGGGTATTAGACCTTGTCACCTGGCGTTGACATCCCGCCTAACATCCCTGAGATCCGATGAGAGTTGGGAGCGCAGCTCTTGAATGTCTTCCTTGATGGATGTGAACAACTCAACCATAAAAGCTTTGGTCGCTGGCGCATCCTCATCATCCACTGGTGGTGACCTGGCATCAGGCTGAGAGGCGGGTTGGCCAGTGGCAGTTTGCAAAGGACCCTTCAGGGGCTTGTCTCTCTTACCTTTATTGGACGATATGTTGCAGCAAGGCGGTGGCGGTCTGCTATTAGGCACCCTCTGACTCAAGGGGGAAAGCCGCTCCAACCCCAGTCAGGACTGCCTCTTCCAGGCGAGCCGCTTCATAAGCTAGCTAGGAGGAGGAGGAAGAAGGAAGTCTGCTCTGCACCGCAGCGTATAGCCAACGATAAGGAACTAATCTAGTGCAGATGTGCCAACTACCAAAACTCTTCCACTGGGAATTTAGATGCGGAAGGATGGGGCACCCCCGCAGCTGTAAGGTTCTGGCTGGTAGAGGAGTCGCCACCCAGCACCGCAGCGCCGGGGGGCAAGCACAAGCAGCCCAGAGGAGGAGGCGCCCCTGAAATCTCCACTACGCTGTGGTGGCAACCAAGCTAGGCCCACAACGTCCTACAAGGGGGGCCCAAGCCACCAGAAGTCAGAATGCAGCCCACAGCTCGATGAACCACCTCCGCCCGCCGAATTACGGGCCGACTACAGGCCTCACTGGAGAGCAAGTGGGGTAGGTCATGGGCCCCAGGCCGCAGCAGACACACCTGGCAGGCCCCGCTAGACTATCTTCATGCCCACCAGTACTGAGTCGAAATTAATATGGGCAATGGCCCCCGCTGCAACCAGGGCCAGAGGCCGCGTGCCTCACTCCAGGTTCTGTCCCCGGCACTCGGCCCCAAACTGAGCCGGCACCATCACACTAGGCAAACAGGGGGAAGGAGGGGGGCCCGCAGGAGCCGACAGCCCCCATCCCTCACCCGCAACCAGCGCTAACGCCATCCGCAGACACGCGGACCGAGCACCACCACAGGCGGCAACTCACTGCTCCTCTATTCCACACCCACTCTCCTCACTCCCACCAGTGGTGTGGCAAAAGCGTCAAAGGCGAGTGCCCCCGCTGCAATCAGGGCCATAGGCCGAGTGCCACACTCCAGACTCTGTCCCCGGCACTCGTCCCAAAACGCAGCAGGCACCAACACACGGGGAGGGGGGGACCCGCAGGAGCCGACAGCCCCCACCCCTCACCCACAACCAGCGCGAACGCCGTCCGCCGATATGCGGACTGAGCACCACCACAGGCTTTAGCTCACCGCCCCTCCGCTCCTCACCTCTACCGCTCCGGAATGGGTGCTACGAGGTTCCGCCAGTCGCACCGATAGATCCCCGCCTCACCCGGGCAGCATCGCGGCCCGGGGGTCTGCCGCTTTCGGGAAGTAGCAGCGCCACAGGTCAAGCACAAAATGGCGGGCACTTCACGACTCTCCGCCGTTCCACCACCCGGTCCCGTCAGGAGCCACCACCGGCCGGATCTCCAACAACAGGGCAGCACAGGGAGGGCTCGGCAGTCACACATCCCCTCAGATGTCTCCAAGTGCAGCAGCACCCCTTCTCACCACTGCAGGGTTCCACACGGGGTCCGCCAGGCCGCAGCAAGGCCGGGGCCGGGCAGACAGCCACCGAGGGAGCAAGAAAGGAGCCCACCGTCGATGCCAGGGCAACAGCAGGCAGCAGTCCAACTACTGGTAAGTGTGGATGGGCATGAAAAAGGGCGATAAAACAAAGCTAATGTCGGACGGCGCTGGAGGGATAGGAAAACACATCCTACCTCTCCGCCATCTTGGCCACGCCCCCCTATTGTATATAATTTTAAACACAGAAGTTACCTAGGTAATCAAATGAGTTGCATTATGTCTGCAAATTTGTATTTGGTTCTTCAGAATTGTCTGTAGATCATATGACTTTTTAACCAATATAGGCCCTACGTGTTCCCTGTATTGCAAAACCTTTTTTGTGAGAAGGCATTCTATGTTAGCCCGGTCTAATGTGAGTCTCAGATAGTACTAGTCACGGTGTGAATTTTTCTCCGAGGTTAGAGTTACGAGATGTAATTTCTTACGTTGTCGTCATTCAGTCAAATGTTGTGTGAAGACATTTCCTTATTGTCCTCATAATGCTAAGTAGACATTTTGAAACCAGGAAAATACTTTTTGTTTTCATAATGTTGGCAAGTATGCACATCCTGTGTAAGATACCATGTGCCACCTAAGAGAGTGTTCACCACATATATGTGCATCCCAAAGACCGAGTGTAGCCATTACAACATATACAAGCATTGGCAAAGCTAATAGGTCTCGCCTATTCAAGAGCTATTGGCTTCGCCAATGTGATTTAGCCATGCTTTACGTCAGCGTGGCTGCTGTTTAGCATGGACAAAAGATAGTGGCGAAGGGGAGAGTTGCGTAGAGAGGACTGCTGTAGATTGGAAGGGGTAGAGTGGAGTGGCGTAGAGTGTTGTGGAGTGAAGGGGAGTGTTGTAGAGTGGCGTGGAGTGGACAGGAGTGTCATAGAGTGACAGAGTGGCGTGGAGAGTCATGGAGTCGAGTGGAGTGCCGAGAATGGAGTATCATGGAGGGGCACAACATAGAGTGGAGTCAAGTGCAGTTGAGTGGAGTAAAGTGTCACAGAGTGGAGTAGTGTGGCGTACAGCTGAGTGGCGTACAGTGCCATGGAGTGGGGTGGAACGGCATAGAGTGGAGGATCGTAGAGTGCAACAGAGTGCCGCAGAGTGGAGTGTCATAAAGGAGCATATAGTGGAGGAGCATTTAGTGTTGTGGCAAAGAGCAGAGTGGTGTAGAGTAGAGTCAAGGGCCGTAGAGTGGAGGGGCTTAGAGTATAGGGGCACAGGGTGAAGGGGCATAGAGTGAACTAAAGTGTTGCAGAGTATAATGGCGTAGTGTAGAGTAAAGTGTCGCAGACTGAAATAGAGTGGAGTGGCATAGACTGGCATAAGAGTGGAGTAGAGTTATACATTGGAGTGGCATAGAGTGGAGTGGAGTAGCATGGCATAAAATAGACTGTCGTAGAGTAGAATTGAGCAGAGTAATGCAGAGTGGCGTAGCACAGAGTGGAGTGCTGTGGAGTGGACTGTTGTGGAGTTATATAGCGCAGAGCAGAGTCAAGTGTCATAGAGTGGAGTGGCCTAGTGTGGAGTGGCGTAGAGTGGAGTAAAGTGGCATGGATTGTATTAGAGTGTGGTGGCATAAAATTATAGATTGCAGTTGAGTAGGGTGTCATGGAGTGGACTATAGTACAGTGGAGTGGCATAGAATGCCATAGAGTGGAGTGTCAGAGTGTCCTAGAGTGAAGTGTCATGAAGTGGTTAGAGTGGAATGCCATACAGTGGAGTATTGAAGAGTGGTGCAGAGTGGAGTGACGTACAGTGGAAGATCATAGCGTGGAGTGGTGTAAAGTACTGTAGCATAGAGCGGGGTAAAGTGTTCTAGAGTGGCATAGATTGGAGTGCCATAGTGTACGCTGGAGTAGAGTGGAGTGGCATTGTGTAGGGTGGAGTGTTGTATAGTGGATTGGTACAGAGTGGCATAGAATGTTGTAGAGTGGCGTGGGGTGTTGTAGAATGACAGTGTCGCAGAGTGGAGTGTCATAAAGTGGAGTGGCATGGAGTATCAGGGTTGTATAGTGGATAAAGTGGTGTGGATTGTAGTAGAGTGGAGTGGTGTAGAGTGAAATGGCATTGAGTGTCATAGAGTGGAGTGTCTAGGAGTGGCTTAGAGTGTTGCTGAGTAGAGTGCAGTGAAGCAGAGTAGGCTGGGATAGAGTGGAGTGTCATAGAGTGGCATAGAGTAGAGGGGAGTGGCATAGTATGGAGTGGCTTGCAGTGGTATGGCATAGAGTGGAGTAAAGTAGAGTAACGTAGAGTGTCCTAGAGTGGAGCACAGTGATGTAGAGTGGAGTGGGACGTAGTGGAGTGTCGTAGAGTGGAGCAGAGTGGACTTGAGTGTCACAAAATGGAAGAGAGTGGAGTGCCACAGAGTAGAGTGGATTGGCATAGTGTGAAGTGGACTGGAGTAGATTGTGTAGAGTGGAGTGGGATAGAATGGAGTGTCGTACAGTGGAGGGAAGTGGCCTAGAATTGCATGGAGTGGAGTGCCATAGATTGAAGTGGTGTATCGTGCAGTGTAATAGACTGGAGTAAAGTGGCATGGAGTGTCGTAGAGTAGCATAGTGTGTTGTAGAGTGGAGTGTCATAGAAGGGAGTTGTATAGAGTGTTGTGGAAGGACATGGAGTGTTGTAGAATAGAGTAAAGTGGTGTAGAGTATAGTAGAATTGAGTGGCATACAGGTTCGTAGAGTGGAGTGGAACAGAATGGAGTGGCATAGAGTGAAGTGTCTTAGAACAGAGTCATTAGAGTGGCGTGTAGTGTAGTGGAGGGGGATAGAGTGGGGTGGGATAGAGTGGAGTAGCCCAGAGTGGTGTGGCGTAGAGTGGAGTAGGGTGAAGTGTTGTGGAGTTGCTTTGAGTAGAGTATAGTGACTTAAAGGGGAGTAGAGTGGCATAGAGCAGCGTAGAGTGGAGGGGATTAGAATGTTGCGGAGTAGAGTAAAGTGACGTCAAGTGTTGTGGAGCGGCATAGAGTGGAGTAGAGTCTTATACAGTGGAGTATGCGTGGTGTAGTAGTGTACTGTCAATACACGTAACACATTTGTATTTAAATTGCCATTATATTTGCACAGACATATAGTTTTACTGATAAAAACATACAGTACAAAAACAATAATGTGTGGAAATGGCATCACCTAGTGTATTGATTTGTTTTTATAGTATTAAAATATTTCTTTCCAGCACACTATGGAATTACAGACAAATTGTTTTGTGTGCTAGAATGAAGCCTTTCCTTTAACACCCCTAGATTGTCAAATACATCCTCTCATGTTGAAATAGAGAAAGAAAGGTAAACACCAAGCTCTCTTGGATAACAGAGCCTGACATTTGACCTCTGTCTTCGAATGCACTGAAATGTGACAAGATAAGAACATGACTTAAAGGCCTGTTTACAGAAAGAAAGCACTCGTGGAAGAATACAGTAAACAGGCTATGCTGCACAGGAGGGACAAACTCAAGCTTGACAGCCTAAAACAAATTAAGGCAGCAAATAGAAAGGAAGTAACTGTGAATTACAAAACAAAAAGCCAAAGGTTAGCAATGGGTGGGATGCATTCCCAGGAAAGCTTTCAGAATGACCCTAAGACATCTTTAGGAAACCGCCTGGTAGGCTTCGACCTAAAAAGGGAACGTGGTTGTTCGAGGTCAGTTCTTAGATGCTCATACTGGAGTAGTATGAGTCTTTCCCTATAGGGAAAGAATGTCTAAGGCCTGTGATATAGGCCCCAAACATGCCACTGCTTCCTGTATACTAAACCAACACCTTGATGAAGAGCAGCAGCACAGTGCTCATTGTATCTTTTTTGCATCCGGACAGCACTGGGGGCACAGGCTCGGGTATGATGCCTCACCAGACCAAACATCCTGCTTTCCTGGCCTCTGGAAGCCGGTTCTGTACTATAAGACAAACCAGGTCACAATACAGCTTGTGGCTTGCTCTGCGCTTATTCTGCATCACGGTAGCATGCAGTGATATCCTGAGTTTCAGTTAAAGAGTGTGAGCCCAGCTCTACAACACATGCATACAACAAAATCTACTATGTACTGCAAACAACAACAAACCAACACCTGATCTGCATCACCACCAAGCATAAGGCAGCAGACCAGGTCACAATGGAGGAAACAATACAGGGTACACATACATAAACCGCAATCTGCCCCTGACTTGCAGCACTATTAAGCACATAGCACAATCTAAATCTGCAGCACTAAGCATACAGCCACAGCCGGGCCACAATGGAGACAAACACCACTAAGCGCAGAATCACACACCATATTCTACACCAAAACTGCAACACCACCAAACACAAGGCACAAACTACACATGATCACCACACAATTAGAGGGGTGGGGGGGGGAGGGGAGAATTCTGCTCAAATTATGGGAAATTCCTGAAAAATTATGTGAAATTGCATGAAAACCCGATTAAGCGTTTAGTGCTATTGTTTAATGCAAAATGCATCCTTGCATTCATTTTTGGATGCAAGTACGCAATTTGCACAAATTACATATGGCACATACAACAACCACTGCGATATGATTTTTACCTGAACGTAAACTCAAATACACAAAATTGCGTAATTTCGGGCATTTCATAGAACAATCATAATGCAAAATGCCGGAGATTACGCAAGATTATGACTGCGTCACTGACATTTTGCCCAGCCTAATCACAATGGAGGCAAAAACATGTTTCAAGCAGTATTTACCAGAGGGAATACATTCATTCACAGTTTACCAAAGGTCAAGAGGTATTAGCTGTATGGGTGCATCCAGGAATGTTATGCACTGTGTTGCTACTTGTGACACTCATGTGTGCCTTGAAGTTACATTTTGATGGATTTTGCTTTGGAGTTACATTTTCATGGATTTTATGTGTTGTAAAGGCCCTTTTAGTACGCTGTCAAGTTCAGTTACTTTTGCAGGTTAAGGTGGCAACCGTTTTGGTGGTAGCCAGTGTGCCTCAAGAACTCAACTGGTAGTGCATTGGTTTTGAAGTCTCACCTAAGGCAGCGCTTGTATTATCACTTGTGACAATGTATGGTTTTTAAAAATAAAATTAAACAAAAAAGAGTCTAAAAAGGGGCTTTCGATCGGCGATCTAGGTTTTTGATTGCTGAGGGTTCTTGTTGCGGGTTCTCTATGTCAGCGCCGGGACACTCTCGGGAGTAGCCGTGCGCTCTATAAATACCCAGTAACATTAACATTTTAGCCTGGCTATTACTTACAATTAGTTAACTTTATTATCACTCTTATTTTATAAATTTTTGGCAGGAGAGTGCATGTTCGCGCATGTTGGCTTCACTTCATCTCAGTGCGTTTCTTTTCTTTCCTGGAGGAAGGACCAACTGCTGATGGGTTTCTTGATTAGAGTTCTTCTTTGCAGTTTGTGCTCGGTTTGTGGTACCTTTTTTTTTTTTGCTAGACAACTCTAAACCATTAGAGTTGAAGTCATGCTTCCTTGTATTACCAAGAGCTGAATGCAGACAACTAGCAATAATGAATACCTCTACCCACCTCAGAGCTCTCAAGTCACTTTCACCTCTACCTGGCCCGAACCCTCACGTCACTCTCTACTCCATTTACCTCTACCCACCCCTGAACCTTCGAGTCACTCTCTCCTCCCTTTAGCTCTAAACACTCCCGAGCCCCCAAGTCACCCTGACCTTCCTTTACCTCAACCCACCTCTGAACCCTCAAGTCACCTTCACCTTCCTGTACATCTACTCACCCGAACCCTTAACCCACCCTCACCTCCTTTTATCTCTACTCAGCCATGAACCGTAAAGTCACACCTTAATTCCCTTTATGTCTACCTATCCCTAAACACAAAATGCACTTATTTTAAATTATATAAAAAAGTATGTTATTAAAAACAAAATACTTACCTATGTGGTAAAGGTCCCAAGTGATAAAGGCTGTTTCCTCTCAAGTAGCATACATCCCTTAAACACTCTACTACCTTAACCCTAGTGCTCGTAAATGTTTTGAGAGCACTGTTAGTTGTTTATGCCCTTGAGTATGTTTGGCAGGTACCTTCGCCTCTATGACAGTTCATCCTCTCTCTCCCCTGGCACTCTATATAGTAGGTCTCGTCTGAGACAGCCAATGCGCTGCCACTTGCAAGACATTTTGTTTATTTACAGGGGGCTTAAAGCCATCCAATTTTTACCATTTGTTGTATTCATTATCACTTTCATTTCCTTGCTTCTCTTTGGTCAGCCAGTGCTAGCTTCACTTCCTCTTCCTGTGTTTGTCCCGACCCTGGAGAATGGCCCACGTACTGCTTACCATGCCCTGTGTTCTTCCACCGCTGGCTTTTCAGAGGTACTTGCATCCCTATTCCTCCCCCCACCTCTTGCACTGTTACTTACCCTACCCCCCACCCTTCTGCTGCATTGTTGCTTGCCTGGTCCGCCCCATCCCCGTTGTTGCTTGCCCTCTACAACCCCCACCCTGTCCACCTTTGTTGCCTGCCCTTGCCAGAAACAAAGCACCCAAGTCACGCTAACATGTTTCAAGATGCTACAAAGATGCAAACTGCACTGTGCTCCCTGCTCTACTTCGCTTTTTTGGCACTTTCTTCATGCTGGGCTAACACGGCGAATTTCAGCTCGGATGTAAGATAATTAAACTTGTTGGGGAGTAATCCCATTTAAGAAAATGGATCACTCTCTCTAACGGTTAGCACTGGCGAGTCATAGCCCTTTTTTTCTAACTTTCAGCCTTGCTGCACAAAACTGCACAGCATGGCTAAGAGAATTCAACAAAGCCAATAGCTCTACCACAGGCTGCATCTATTGGCTTTGCCACTGCTCGGCTATTCAAAAGTTTTGAACCAATATATATTTTACTGTTTTAGCGCATTCTTCTGTCCTATGAGGTGTTGCTTTTATATGTTGTTAGGCTTAAGTATGTGTGGCACAGATGTGCAATAATACTGAAATAGCATCCCCTGTTTGGGGTCCGTCCTCCTGAGCACTGCAGAAAACCCGCCTTCTGGGGTATATGGAATGTTGCAAAATCATATAAACAGTCAAATCCAATGTCAATTAATAGCGGTGGATTTGTAAAGTTTTTATTCATTGTTCGATATTAGGCTCTCATATTGATAAAATATTTCATAGGAGATACATCGTGTAAACTTAGTTAAATGAAGCCATCATTAGTTTCGATCATCCCGATGCATTTCGGGCTACCTGAGCCCTTCGTCAGGGTAAATTTCTACAAAAATACAAACAATCAAATTTTGAGGAAACCAAACTATGAAAAAATATACCGTCACCTTAACCCGGGTGAGTTATCCAATAAAGTAGGTAACCAATGTCGTGTGTGTACCCAAGTGGTGATATGATGTGGGTGCCATGCTGGTGGACTCAAGAAATTAAATTAAAAGGGGGTGCAAGTAGAAGTGAAGTTAAAAAGCGCAAACATAGGGGAACATCTGTGTAATTCCAGAATGCCCCCGCAGGAGTGATAACACTTTGACGGTGAACGTACACACAAACGTTAAGACTGCGGTGGGTGTAAACATGTGGTGTCAGTAAGTGTTCAAACATGCATTGACAACCATAAGCTCAGTAGGTGCCATTCTTTCTCTCAAACGTGTGCATATGTGCAGCATGCGTGGTCCATGATGAGGAATATCAAAAAAGTATTCAAAACGCTAAGTGCTGGCCAAAAAAACAGCATGCAAGCATTACAAAGATGTAATCACGATAACGGCGTGTGACGGCAAAGGTGAAAGCCCAGCGTGGGACTGAAAGCGATTGAAATAGCATGTAAACAGGGTGCCATCTTTTCAAATCTCTAGGATTGCAACTCAATGTAGAAAAGTCATGTCTTATTTCAAGCCAGAAACTGATATTTCTCGGAGTGGTCTTAAACACAAGAATAATGAAAGCATTTCCCATGCCAGAGCGAAAGCACAAGATAATGCATATGGCAGCCCTGCTGTGCGCAAGAGTCCACTTCAGTAAGAGTGTACAAGTCTATGCTGGGAATGCTATCATCATGCATCCCATTGATACTAAATTGTCGTTTGCACATGAGACCTCTTCAGGAACAACTGGATATGCAGTGGATTTAGGCGCGGGGCTCTTTCGAAGACGTCATTCTCATCTCTCAGACAATGAAACAGGCCCTGTTATGGTGGGAGAAAGAACACAATATCTCTCCAGGCCTATCATTCCAGGCAACACAAACCAGTTACATTATGACAACGGATGCCTTGATGGATGGTTAGGGAGCACATCTCCAAGACTTACAAATTCATGGACGATGGTCTGTTCAAGAAGCGCAAATGGACATCAATCTCTTGGAATTGAGGGCAGTGTTTCTGGGGCTGTAGGCGTTCCTTCCAAGGATTAAAGGCGCTTCTGTTCTAGGACAGACAACACCACAACAATGTTCTACCTGGCCAAGCAAGAAGGCAGCAGGTCTCACACGCTATTGACTCAAGCCCAGGAAATCTGGAAATGGCTGATAGAGCACAAGATAAGTATGCAAACAGAACAAGTTCCAGGCATGGAAAACGAGTGGGCAGATTCTTTAAGCAGAACCAGCTCTCAATGTCACAAATGGAAATTGGATTGGGAGCAGCTGAAGCGAGTTTTCAAACTGTGGGTCACACCGAGGATGGATCTCTTCGTAACACTCAACAACAAAGTGTGAAAAGTTTGCCAGCAGGTGTCCTCAGACCAAGTCTTGGGGGAATGCTCTACGTATGCAGTGGGCAGGGATGTTCGCTTATGCTTTCCCGCCGTTACCACTCATCCCAATGGTGGTGTGCAAAATGAAGAAGGAACCATGCCATCTCATTCTCATAGCCCCGGCATGGCCGCCGCAGTTTTGGTACCCAGAGCTTCTACGTTTTGGTACCCAGAGCTTCTACTGCGGTCAATAACCCTGCACATTCTCTTTCAAGCTCTACCCAACTTGCTGTCCATTGACAATGATCAAATTCTTCACCATCAGATAAAATCTTAGTTTATCAGCTTGGAACCTCACAACTATGAGTTTAGAGATCTAGACATTGCAGCAAAGTGTAAGACCATCCTACAGCATTCCAGAGCTTTTTCCACTAATAAATCATGCGCAGCAAAATGGAGGAGATTCTGGCACTGGTTCATTGAAAAGGGTATTCATCCTCTCTGTTCTTCACCGGAGGAAGTACTGCCACATCTCCTCCTTTTGGCAAAATCAAAATTGGCGCATTCATCGATCAAAGTGCACCTGCCAGCAATTTCCAGGAAGCAGGATTAAAATCCGTCTTGTGGAAAACTGCACTGCTGTTGGCTCAAACGTCGACCAGAAGGGTCAGCGAAATTCATGCCTTCACTGTTGCTGAACCGTTTCCACAGTATACCAAAAGTTCCAACCTCTTTTCATCTAAATGAACCGGTAATACTGGCAACATACTTCGGAAACCCTTCCACTCCTGACGAAAGTGCTCTATATTCTTTGGATGTGAGGCGTTGCCTAAAATTCTACATTCACAGAACAAAGACTTTCAGGAAGTCAGAACAGCTCTTTGTATCGTTAGCATCTCCAAGGAAAGGTCATGCTCTTTTAAGGAGTAGTATTGCTCGTTGGATATCATCTGCAATTGCCTTCTGCCATGAACAAGCCAGAAGCCCTCTGTCTGCAAGGGTTACAGCGCATTCCATAAGAAAGGTGGCAGCCTCTACAGCCCTTTTTGCTGGAGTATCACTACCAGATATCTGTAGAGCTGCAACATGGTTGAACGTGCATAACGCTGTCCGACGGTAGAGGTGACCTCAGACCCTGCTTAAGGGCCGGGTCGCTCCCCTGCCACCAAACAGCACCACCTGTTCGCGGCCACCCCACTGCTGCCGCTCTTAGTGTGGGTTCGATCCTCCTGTGCCCAGGATCACCGTTCTGACTGTGGTTTGATTTTCTGTTTTTCTCCCTCCTGCCTGTTTTTATTTTGTTTTCAGTCTGCTCCTGTATTTTACCGATTGTAGCCCACCTGTCCACCCCCCCTTTTGCTCTCTGTGACCCGTTGTTTCCCGCCGCTGTCCCCCGCGGCCACGCCCCCTCGGCACCCCGCTCCCGCCTCCCAGCTGCTCCTCCCTCCCTCCACGCCTCATAAGGCGGCCGCTGCCCGACGGTAGAGGTGAACTCTGTCCCTGCTTAAGGGCCGGGTCGCTGCCCTGCTGCCGAACAGCACCACCTGTGCACGGCCACCCCGCTGCTGCCGCTCTTAGTGTGAGTTCGATCCTCCTGTGCCCAGGATCACCGTTCTGACTGTGGTTTGATTTTCTGTTTTTCTCCCTCCTGCTTGTTTGTATTTTGTTTTCAGTCTGCTCCTGTATTTTACCGATTGTAGCCCATCCCCTCCTTTGCTCTCTGTAACCCGTTGTTTTCTGCCGCTGTCCACCGCGGCCACGCCCCCTCGCCGCCCCGCTCCCAGCTGCTCCTCCCTCCCTCCACGCCTTATATGGCGCCCGCTGCCCAGACGCGCAGCGGGCACGCCGCTGGTGTGCCAAAGGCAAGCCCGTCTGCGCCCGTCCGCGCCGGGACCGCACCCAGCGCCAGAACCCCTGGACCCCGCACACGCCACAACGCCAGAATCCGATAAGACGCCAACACTCTCCACGCTCTCAACACCGGCCGAGACCACCGCTGCTTCCAGGCAGCCCCGAAACGCACCCACGGACCCTTCCCCTGCCACACCTGCAACTTCACTTGCGACAGAACCACCAAAACCCCAAGGAATGGACCCAACCACCTTCGTTGCATACTCCTCAACACCCGCTCCGCGCGAAAGCACGCCGTCGAGCTCTGGGACCTGCTCAACACCACCGCCCCAGACGTTGCCTTCCTGACCGAGACCGGGTGGAACGACTCCTCGGCACCTGACATCGCCATAGCCATCCTGGACAGCTACAAGATCTCCCGCAGAGACCGCACCAACGGGATGGGAGGAGGAATAGCCATCATCCACAAGTCCACCCTCCAGGTCCACACCCTCGCAGACGACTCCCTCAACTCCACCGAACACCTTCACTTCCGGATCCACACCAACCCCAACACCACCCTCAGAGGAACACTCATTTACAGACCCCCCCGGATCCCGGGCTCAGTTCAGCGAGTCCACTGCCGACCTCGCCAGCACCCACGCACTCGCCTCCACAGACTACATCCTCCTCGGGGACCTGAACTTCCACCTCGAGAGCAACAACGACGCCAACTCCACCGCCCTGATCGACAACCTCGCCAACCTCGGCCTCTGACAACTCGTCACCGAACCCACCCACGCCGCCGGCCACACGCTCGACCCCGGCTTCTCCACAAGCACCCACGTCACCTTCAACCACACCACTGAACTCCACTGGACTGACCACCGATGCATCCACTTCACCTTCAAGAAACCAACCACACACCACCGCACCCAACAGCTGCCTCGCCGCTGCTGGAACAAAGATACCGAAGACCAGCTGACCTCCACCCTCACCCAGAACCCACCCACCGACACAGACGCCGCCGCCCGAAACTTCAGACAGTGGATCAACGACTGCGTCAACACCCTCGCCCGATCAAGAAACCCTCCATCAACCACCCCAGCAAGAAAGCCGCCTGGTTCACCGAAGAACTCCAGATCTCCAAACGAACATGCCGGAAGCTGGAGAAGAAATGGCTCCACGACCGTACACCAGACAGCCACGTAGCCCACAAGGACGCCACCCGCAGACATCACCACCTCATCAGAACAGCCAAGAGATCGTCCTTCAAAGCCCGACTGGATAACAACGCACACAACAGCAAAGAACTTTTCAACATAGTGAAGGAACTCTCCAACCCCAGCGCCAACACCAACGACATCCCGCCATCACAGGATATGTGCGACTCACTGGCCACCTTCTTCCATCGCAAGGTCGCCGACATCCACGACAACTTCAACTCCTCATCCGCCCCGACCGCAACAGACCACACCCCGAACGCCATCTGCACCAACCAGCTGACCTCCTGGTCCCACAACAACGACGAAGAGACACACAAGGTCATGAACTCCATCCACTCAGGATCTCCATCAGACCCCTGCCCACACCACGTCTTCAACAAAGCTGACGCAACCATCGCACCCCATCTGCGAAAGATCATCATCTCCTTCGACACAGCGAAAAGCTGGAAGCATGCCGAAATCAACGCCCTCCTCAAGACACCCAAGGCGGACCCCAAAGACTTCAAGAACTTCCAGCCCATCTCCCTGCTCCCCTTCCCGGCGAAGGTCATCGAGAAAATCGCCAACATGCAGCTGACCCGCCACCTCGAGGACAACAGCATCCTAGACCCATTCCAGTCCGGATTCAGACGCAAACACAGCACCAAGACTGCCCTTATCGCCACCACTGACGACATCAGGCGCCAGCTAGACAACGGCGAAACCTCAGCCCTCATCCTCCTGGACCTGTCTGCCGCTTTCGACACAGTCTGCCACCGCACACTAAAAACACGCCTCCAAGAAGCCGGAATCCAGAAGAAGGCCCTGGACTGGACCACGTCCTTCCTCTCCGGCAGAACCCAGAGAGTCCGCCTCCCGCCCTTTCGATCCGAAGCCACCGACATCATCTGCGGCGTACCCCAGGGCTCATCCCTCAGCCCGACCCTGTTCAATGTCTACATGGCCCCCCTCGCACAAGTGGCCCGCCAGCACAACCTGAACATCATCTCCTACGCCGACGACACCCAGCTCATCCTCACCCTCACCAAGGACCCGCACACCGCCAAGACCAACCTCCACGAGGGAATGAAGGCCGTCGCCGAGTGGATGAGGAACAGCCGTCTGAAACTGAACTCGGACAAGATGGAGGTCCTCATCCTAGGTTCCACCCCCTCTGCTTGGGACGACTCCTGGTAGCCGACCGCACTGGGAGCAGCTCCAACACCCACGGACCACGCACGCAACCTAGGATTTATCCTCGACTCCTCCCTCTCCATGTCGAAGCAGGTCAACACCATCTCCTCCTCCTGCTACAACACCCTCCGCATGCTGAACAGTGACCCAAGCCCTCCACAGCAGCAGGCTAGACTATGGCAACGCACTCTACGCAGGAATCCCGGCCAAACACCTGCGACGACTACAACGCATACAGAACGCCTCAGCCCGGCTGATCCTCAATGTCCCCAGCCACAGCCACATCTCCCCCCACCTCAGAGACCTGCACTGGCTCCCCATCAACAAGAGGATCACCTTCAAACTCCTCACCCACGCACACAAAGCACTCAACACCGGACCAGCATACCTGAACGACAGACTCAACTTCTACACCCCCACCCGCCAGCTCCGCTCTGCCAGCCTCGCTCTTGCCGCCGTCCCGTGCATCCAACGAACAACCTCTGGCGGCAGATCCTTCTCCTTCCTCACTGCAAAAACCTGGAACACCCTCCCCACCCATCTACGGCAGACACAGGACCTGCTCACCTTCAGAAGGCTCCTCAAGACCTGGCTCTTTGAGCAGTAGCAGCACCCCTCCCCCCTCAGCGCCTTGAGACACTCACGGGTAAGTAGCGCGCTTTACAAATTTACTGATTGATTGATTGGTTAACCAAACAATACTGCCTGGATTCAGCATGGAAAACTGATGTGGCAGTGGGTCAGGCGGTCCTGAGGCATCTGTTCATGTGAGGTACAGTCTTTTTCGTATTCTTTATCTCTGTTATGTAGAGGAGGTACTATGCAATATACATTATTATTAGTGATTAGATATGAGGAGTGTTACTAATGAAAGTATATATATATATATGACACTTCCTTCAGTGCAGCTATAAACACAAATGTGCGCGGTCTCCGTTGAATACGCGGTGCAGATGTTTCTTTTATTAATTACAGCGCGCTGCCCATGACTCGTTTCGGCAACGTCCAGTGGCCTTGATCACATGATCGCGCTACGTGACAGGTGCTTTTTAAAGCGATACAATACCATATGACTTGATCACATTTGAAAGACACCGACAAAATACTATATGTCACAGTTGTACAAAGCACAAATGCCTGACATACAATGCACTAAATTCAGTCACATAACTTATTGTGTTTGATATTACAATGTTGATTTACACATAAATTAATAAAATAGACATGTATAAATACATAAACGTTGGCTAAAAACAGATGTTAAATTGATATATCACCAGCATCAAATATACTGCATGCACAATCATATATACACTATAGCAAAAGAAAATATTTTAGCTGATCGCACTTGACTGTCAAAAATTCATGCTTTTCTGATTAAAGTTTGTAATTTATGTGTCCTATGACATTTTGTAACTGTTCTAATACAGAATGAGCAGTGCAGTTTGAAGGCAGTTCAAAATCATAGAAGAATCGTAAAAATGTGTTTTGAACATTAATCGTACTATGGAACTTGAAGCAGCATAAACATATTAAAGTGCAACATTGCTTCAATAGTGTAAAAACAGCTTCAACGGTACACATTCAAATGTAGTCTGATACACATGTTAAATCATTTGTTAATAAATGGATACCAAGCATAATCTCGGCCAACGAACAAAAAAGGTTCCTAAGTACAACAATGTATCTACTGTAAGTCAATATTGACAGGACTGGCATTACACTAACATGCCCAATAAAGTCCTGTTGTAATGTACTGAGTAATGTGCTTAGGTGTCAAAAGTGTCGAATTATAAAGTGCTAAGTGTTGAAAAAATAAGTTGATACAGCTAGAGAGAAAAGCAGTTTGAGAGCTATTATTATACTCGGCTAGAGCAATATGCGTGTTCATTTGCTTGGCAGGAACATCACACCAAAACAGAGGCACATGGGAATAGTGATTACAGAAAATTATGTAAATCACCACTAGTGTTCAACCCATAGGTGTTTTAGTATCAAGTTCCAAAATATATTTGGATTCCAAATGACTTAAGGTTTTTTCTCAATTGGAACTTATTTTGTGTGCCTGCACTGCCTCAAAAATGAAATACTGGATACAATTCAGATTGTTATTATGTGTGGATTTAAAATGTCTCGCCACGGGATACGAAGAGTCTGAATTGACAACAGCTCTCAAATGTTGTAATATTCTGATATGCACCTGAAATTTAGTGCTGCCTACATACTGCAGGCCGCAGGTGCGTTTAAGAATATATACCGTATAGTCAGTTCTGCATGTGTAATATCCTTTGAGATGAATAGGAAGCCGTACAGTAAGAGGAAGTGTTTATCCCAAATTTACAGGCACAACATGTGCTGCATTTATCAAAATCATGTTTAGGCGACAGACAGCTGGTTTTGATATTAGTTTCAGGATTGTTTTTAACCAGTTCACTGCGCATAGATGGTGCTCTGTGAAAAGTGAATGTGGGCTTATCCGGCAGAGTTTGCTTAAGTGCTGAATCTGTAAGGACTATGGGCCATTGCTTGTTAATGTTAGCTCTGATGTTTTTATCCTGTTTACTGAATGTTGTTATAATCCTGGCTGTGGCATCACGGTCATCTTTTATGTTGGCTGCAGCATCTGAAGAGCTTCCATTGTCAATTGGATTAACCTCTTCCATGCTCACGACGAGCTGAGCTCGTCATGAGTCACAGTGGAGCTGTGCTCATGACGAGCTGAGCTCGTCATAACGGCCGTGGCCAGCCCACGCGTGATAAATTCCCCGCCTGTGTGAGAGAATTAATCAGTGGGCGGGGTCGTGACGAGCTCAGCTCGTCATGAGCACAGTTCCACTGTGAGTCATGACAAGCTGAGCTCGTCATGAGCCCAGTGGCGCTGCGGACCCCCCCCCCCCCGCGCACCGTGGGGGAATTACCCACGCTGGGAAGGGGTTAAGCAATTCTTTTCTGTCCTTACAATTTGCTTTAGTCATGGCCTGTATTCTTGTATACTCTGAGAAGGAATATTTGTTTGGCTTCCTGCTGGTACTTACATAGATCTTTGTCAGAACTGCAAACTCTATGAATCCTTACAAATTCCCCATACGGGATGCTGTTAATAAGGTGTCTCGGATGGAAGCTAGATGCGTGCAAAATAGAATCACCAGCTGTTGGTTTGCGAAAAAGGCATGACTCAATTTTTCCTTGGTTGACATAAATATGCACATCTAAGAAATTGGTGGCAACTTTGTCAATATGAGCAGTGAATACGAGATTCAACATATTCACATTGATTTTGGCAACGACTTCCTCTGCTTGCATTTGCGCCCCCCTCCAAATAACAAATATATCATCTATAAAGCACCACCATTGCACCACATCGTTGGCCCAATCAGAATGGTGCTCTTCCCTGAGGAATTGCTCCTCCCACCAGCCCACATGTAAACATGCATAACTGGAGGAGAAGTAAGCCCCCATGGCAACACCCCTGAGCTGCTGAAAAATTGCATCGTCGAATATGAAGTAATTGTTATACAAACACCAATGAATGATCCTCAGAAGCATTTTGGTATGACTAAACAATTCTATAGGTCTGTTGTTTAAATAGTGCTCAACTGCCCTCAATCTATCACTGTGCTCAATGCTGGTATAAAGTGCAGTAATATCCATGGTCATTAACATGTAGTCATTTTACCACGATTGATAGGAAAGCTTATTGAAAAAGTCTTCGGTATCACAAATGTATGAGGGCAGGGCCACAACAAATTATTGTAAGTAGTAGTCCAGGTAGCAAGATGTATTTTCGAATAAGCTCTTTCTGGCTGAAATGATGGGCCGACCTGGAACTGGTGACACATTTGTATTCCGTTGAATATGTGTTTCAGAGTTGTTTCTTTTATTAATTACAGCGTGCTGCCCATGACACGTTTCTGCCACGTCCAGTGACCTTGATCACATGATCCCGCTACATGACATGTGCATTTTAAAGTGATACAACACCATGTGACTTGGTCACATTTGAAAGACACCAACAAAAGACTATATGTCACAGCTGTACAAAGCACAAATGCCTGACATACAACGAACTAAATTCAGTCACATAACTTATTGTGTTTGATATCACAATGTTGATATACACATAAATTAGCTTGCCATAAATTAATAAACTAGACATGTATAAATACATAAACGTTAGCTAAAAACAGATGTTTAATTGATATATCACCAGAATCAAATATGCTGCATACACAATCATATATACACTATATCAAAAGAAACTATTTTAGCTGATTGCACTTGACTATGTCAACAATTTCCTATGACATATTATGTCATTGCTTGATATGCTACTTAGTAGAATCAACAATTTTTTTTTATGTTACTGTTCTAACATGAACAGTGCAATTTGACGGCAGTTCAATATCGTAGAAGAATCGTAAAAACCTACTTTGAACATTAATCGTGCTATGGAACTTGAAGCAGCATAAACATATTAAAGTGCAAAATTGCAATGACATTTTAAATATGCCACATACTCAAATGCTTCAATAGTGAAAAAGCAGCTTCAACGGTACACATTCAAATGTAGTCTGATACACATGTTAAATCGTTTGTTAATAAACGCATACCAAGCATATTCGCGGCCAATGTACAAAAAAGGTCCCTAAGTACAACAATGTATGTACTGTAAGTCAATATTGACAGGACTGGCATTACACTAACATGCTCGATAGAGTGCTGTTGTAATGTACTGAGTAAAGTGCTTAGGTTTCAAAAGTGCCTAATTATAAAGTGCTAAGTGTTGAAAAAATACGTTGGTGCAGCTAGAGAGAAAAGCAGTTCGAGACCTATTATTATACTCGCATCGAGCAATATGCGTGTTCATTTGCTTGGCAGGAACATCACAACAAAACAAGAGGAGCCACATGGTTATAGTTATTACAGAAAATTATATAAATCATCACTCATGTTCAAACCCATAGGTGTTTTAGTATCAAGTTCTAAAAAATATTTAGATTCCAATTGACGTAAGGTTTTTTCTCGATTCTTATATTCTATATATATTGTTATGTTGTTGTTGATTCTTGACAAAATATATAATTCATACAGAGGTGTCTTCACCTAAACGCTTTGATTTTAAGTGTTGTACTGCTAACCTCTCTGATTTAAGCATGTGAATCTATGGAAGCTTCAATACTGGAGAAAAAACAAATTACTTACCTGTACACTGTGGTTCTCCAGTGTTGAGATCTTTCATACATTCACATGCGGCACACCCACCTCCCTGTTTAGGCCTATCACGTCTTACCTCATACGACTATTCACTTGGGCACACTTGTGAGTGAAATCCGAGGTATGGTGGCTCTGCAGGGGAGATAGGGTCTGGGGCTTGTCTTTGATTGGTCAAATGTTGGATCTAACATAAAGATGCAGATGGGTTGTAAAATGTCCTTTCTTTCTTACTGGTCTCTAATGTACTTCTATAGTACTGCTTATCTAAGTACTATGGGACTCCCACCATAACGACGGGGAAGATTCAAGCATGTGAATCTATGAAAGATCTCAACACTAGAACCACAGTGTACAGGTAACTTGTTTTTCACTCACTAAACCACCCTACACTCACAATATCCCCACTTGCATTCATCATTACAGCATCCAACTTTAAAGATCTCTGGCAAGGTGCCCGCTTGAGGGTCTCGTTGGGCATTGTAGCGCCAGCCCAATGAGGAGCTGCCCAATGATGAAGCATGACACCAATCCGAGTGTGTGAGGGCTATTGCTTCTGATCGGATCCCCTGATCCAATTGATCAGACCCATCTCCCAACCGACAGCTTCTCTTTCCTAATATCCCTTTTTCTTGAGAAACAGCATCCTTCTGTGATTAACTATTACACTTAAGGAGTGTAGGTGCTGGACTGATAATTTGCTCCTTGTCCCTCCCTTTTTTGCAAGTCCTTACTGAACCTCCAGACTGATTTCAGCCTGCACATATATCAACTGTACCAATATTTGCTGCTACGACATACTCTGTTTGACTAGTGGGAAGTCCTTGAAGAGGTCCCCAAATACAACCCCCGGGAAGCATGCCTGCTTATGGGACTCTTATAAAAGGAAGGGATACTCTAGATTTATAGGACTCTGGTGAAGCACTCCCCAGATTTGATGGGACCCTTGAGTGTGAGGTGGGAGGGTTGCCTGGGCCCAATAGAGAACGGAGTGGCAGGATGCCTGCAAGGCACCCCATACTGGTAATCACTGCCTGGCTTCACCTAATCCATTTTAAATATCTCCAATAGGCTTGCCACACACCCCACACTTTGTGGAAAGCCCAAATACTAACAACATCTACCTGTTGTAGAAGCCCAGAGTCTGATGGGAACTTTTATCACATATGAAGCTACCTGCTCATACTGTGCTACTGGTCACATATATTTGCATCATTATCTAGGATGCCAGGAACACACATTGATGTTACACCGGTAGTGCCCTTTTTGAGTATCCTGGAGGACCTGGTGGAACCATGGGGAGACAGTATTCTGTGGAACAGGGTAGGCTGAGCTAACAGAGACATTGCCAAATTCTAGAGATCTGCCAAGGCTCCCCCCATTCTTGAATTAGGGGTGGGATTGGTGTGCATAACAGGAGGAGACAATATACACAGCACAGGGTTGCCCCTGAAAGCACAGCAGGATATCAGGAAAGTGGTGGTCTCATTATGAGCTAGGCTGGGGACGACAAATATGATCTTGTCTGCTTTTACTTCATGTAACTGTGCCAGATGTGGATCTGTATTCTACGATGCACATATGCTGTAATCGCTGTGAGAGAGCACTAATTACTGTATTAAAAATCAATAAATGTTTTACTATAAAATATATATATTTGTAGTACTATGCAATCTGACTATACGTAGCACAAAACTTTTTAATAACTTTTCATTAGAAAGACACACCCCGGAACGCAGCTGATAACACCTTTCCATCTTCATAAAGAAAAAACCTTTATCACCATATAACCTCAAATAATTCTATCAATTACCTCTATATACTGGCTCCCATGCAGCCTTGAGATTTGCTGATTAACCAATTATACACCTTTGTAATTATTTCAGGTAGCAGACACCCTGACGAGAAGGCTGGTTTCTTCTTGAGCTGTCTGCCTCTATCTCTGCTTCACAGAACAGAAGGCCATCTCCCTTCCCTTTCAGCATTATCCATTCTGAATATTTTTTTTGATATGCCAACTGTTATTTTAAAAATAAAAAAGATAGGGAATGTCATTCCTAATACACCACGCCCACTTCAACCACTGAATTCAACCAAAAGCCATTTATATGCACCTATCCAAATCCTGGCTGCTGCTGCAACCCAGCTCATGCACTACTGAAATCAAAAGAGAGCGAGTGAGAAGAAATTAACGTGGGTCACCCCCTACTTCCCAGGTGTAATTCATCAAAAAGGAGGCAGCACTACTAGAGTATGCATATATACTATACTAGCTTCAAACCCAAGGGCAACCTATGACTTTATAATCGAACACCTGTCAGGTGTTATTTAAGGACTCTCACCCTCAGTCAGAGGTATGCTTCATCATAGAGTCCTAGTACCCGGACCTATTGTCCCTGCACGGGCTCTACCTTGTTAAACAAGGGAGCTGTTTGATTTCGTTGAAGAGATCCTAAGGTTAACTAGCACTGGCATAGCCAATAGGTCTCACCTTTGGGACCTTGTAAGCATTTGGCCATGCAGCACATTATCTGCTAATTGCCGCCCTCCTCCCTCAGCGGAGGAACTGAGAGGAGACTACAGGCTCTGGCAGGCTGGGCTTGGGTAAATAGTGGCAGAGGACATTTTGTAATAGAGAATAATTCAATTATTTGTAACAAGCATTCAGCATTTTGCTTATATGTTATATTTCACTGTAAAAGAAAAGAAATGAAAGCTTACATATTTTACAGCTTCACAAATAGTAATGATAGAAGTGAGGGAGGGTGAGTAGTGTAGGGGGTGATATGCTAGGCTGGGAAGGGCGCCAGAGTGTGAGATAGTGGGTTAAAAGGCACAGAAGCAGGTAAAGAGTGGTGAGGAGGGAGGGCGGTTGCCGAAAGGGCAGGTACAGCGAGAGCCGACGCACAGTGCAAAGCAAAAGGCACAGGCACAACAGGTAAAGAAAATGGGTGAAATTGCACAAAAATGCAAAAACGGCAAAAAATAAAGGCGGATTAATAGTGAAAAGGCAGAAAAAAATATGGGTGAAAATACAGTGAAAACACTAGGCAGGAAATTAGAGAAAGACAGTGCGTTGATTTTTTATGTGGTTATTTCAAAAAGAAGAGTCAGTGCTCTGTAGATGACAAATGCTTTTAGTAACCACACCCCTCCAGTAGGTATCCCTTCCCCCACCGCTCCCTCTGCAAACATGAAGTAAACAAACATTTTTGACGCCTTGACAACAGTGAATCAATTGGGGGAATTTGTTCTTTACACCCAGACTGAAATGAAATAAAAACATAACCTATTTTCTGAAGAAGGTTTTGCTTTGTGTGGCTGGGCTCTGGGAGTCCTAGAAGCTGTGGGAACTGTGGAAAGACACACCCTCCGCCTGCGTCTCCAGCTTTTCCAAATACAGCTGGAGAGCACAGATGACATTTTTGCAAAATCGCCACATGCCCCCCCCCCACCCCTTTTGCCTCCAATTCCTGCTATCTGCTGGCCATGCAGCTGTAACTACATCAAAGTGTTGAAAATTATACTGCAACAAGTGTTGAAGGAAACCAGCAACTGTATGCATCTAGGACAATGTTCTGATGCAAGGCTGAAGCAATACCAGCATTTCTTGAAGAGTTTTCTGGCTTTATTGAAGAGAGCACCGCGCCTGAGCTTGGCCGGTGTGTGCTGGCAAAGCTGCCCTGTTTTCCCCCACATGTCTCCCATGCCTGTTGTTAGCTGCCCCTAGACGAGCGGGGGTAAAGTGAACAAAAAGTGTGCCAGGAACCAACATATAATCAAAACTGAATAATGCAACTGTAACAGGGTCAGTCGCATGGGAGGGCCCAAAAGGCGGGACTAATTTACCCTGTCCACAAAACAAATGCAGGCATTTAATAAGGGCACTAGCAAAAGCTAATAGAAAAGAGGGGAGTTTCTTCCACCACACATACAAGATACAGCATGCCTTGCAGAGTAGCAGCCCATGCGCACTGCGCTAGGCTCGACCTAAAAATCCCAAGGTGTCTTGATTGTTTTTTTTTTTTAATTATCTAAAGTGGTTCTTTGGTAAGATTATGAACAGATCACAATGCTTACTGAGAGATTATGTCTAAAGCTTCTATGAGTCAACATGTTTAGTCACCTCACTGCCTACGTCTTGTGGCTTTTATCTGGACTTTCTTTATCAGATCTCTTAATAGTTCTCTGCCTATGTGCTCTTTTTTTCTTACTGTGTTGTAGAACCACCCTTTTTTTGTTCAAATTTTTTTATTAGTAGGGTTTTGCGTACAGTTTTCCACAAAATATGCCAACTGAATTACATACAGACCAATTTTGTGCATCATTGCGACTGAACATTGCTGTTTACAAAAGTAGTTACATTGGTAATTTGTCCCTGGAACCTCCAGATGATACTAGATCCAGCTGACTCCTAATGATACGAGCCTATAGATCGTCATATGTATCGTCCCGGCTGTCTTGATATGTCCCATGTTATCTATGATCAACTCGGTCTCCCCTGTACTGGCTGTGTATCTCCTCCCTTCTGACGAAAGTGTGCAACTGTTACGTTAACTAGTGTATCGGCGTCTGAACTGCTGATGGGTTCAACCGTTAACTATGGGGAGGAGTGGACGAGATCGCAAAAAGGGAAGAAGGAGCCAAAGGAGAAAACAAAAGGGGGGGGCGGGGAAACGAGTGGGAGGATCGTGAGAGGGGGAAAGGGGTCGGGCGGGCTTGGAAACGCTGCAACAGCGGTCTACGCGTGGATGAAGAGTAATTGTGGTGGACGCGGTCAGTGGGAGGTCAGGGCCAAAGCAGGCCGGTGTGTATGGGAGGGGCCGGGGTCTCCATTCGCCTCTCCTGGGTAAGTTCCCTGCTTGCCTATTATGTCCCTGTCATTATCCCTGGGTGTTGGGTGGCGGGAGGGGTGGGGGGGCTGTGTCGCGTTCTGTGTCTCTGCCTCTGCGCAATGCTGTTTGAAGTGTATCAGGAGTTGTGCCCATTCCATGGATATCGGATGTTTGCGGGTACCCCTCACCTCCTCCTCTCTGAGTGTCTCCTCCTCCGCCGTACCCCATTTAAGAATCGCTCCTATCCAGGCCGCCTCCGAGGGTCCCGTAGGGGCCCTCCAGTGCATAGCTATGTTCCTTTTCGCTAAGAGGATAGCCAGAGACTTGAATTTCCATTGTACTTTTGCGGTCTTCTTCTTCTGGGACATTCCCAAAGCACATGCCTCCCACGTAGAGGCAGCCGGGAGATCGGTCGTCACTCTGAGTGTTTGGTGCACCCTACCCCAATAATGTTGTATGGATGGGCAGGCCCAAAACATGTGCCTAAAGTCTGCTTCTAACAGTTGGCAGCGAGGGCATCGGAATTGCGTATCGGGGTAGAACCGGTGGAGCTTGTCTGGCGTAAGGTACGCTCGGTGCAGGATGTTGAACTGTATGTTTTTGAATCGCGCGTTTCTGGACACCTTTTTTGGGAATTCTAAGGCTTTGCGCCACTCCGAGTCGTGGAACGCTCGGCCCGCATCATCTTCCCACGCGTCCCGGAGTCCGTCCAGGGAGACGTCCGTCAGTTCTCGGATCGATTTGTAATGCCACGTAAATAGATGTCCGCCAGCCCCCATGCGTAACACTGTGTGTAACACTGGATGCGTCGGGGGCTCCCCATCCCGCAGGTTCCAGAATTGGCTGCCGCTTTCTAAGATATGTCTATGTCGTAGGAACTGCCCATGAGGGAGGTCGTACCATTCGGTTAGTTGTGCGAATGTCTTCAGTTGTCCCTCTTGAAATAGTGCTTCCATCTCCGTGATGTTATGTCGGTCCACTCTCGAAGAGCTCCCGCGGTGTAGTATCCGCTTTTCTGGGGGAATCCCACCAGGGGAAGCAGGGGGGAGTATAGTGGTTGGCCCTTGGACATGCGATGTATCCGCATCATGCACTTGCGAGCTATGGTCACCTGCAGTGGGTGTGTGCGTGTCGGTGTAGTACCTGGTAGTAACAGTCGTCTGATCGCGGGGAGGGGTATTCTACCTTCCTCTGTGACCGTCTCTCCCGTATGCCTCTCCGCCGTCCAGTGGGACAACCATTGGAGCTGAGCCGCGAGGAAGTATGATTCGAAGGACGGAGCACCTAGGCCTCCGCCCGTCGTAGGTAGGTATAGTGTGCGCAACGCGTGTTGTAGAACCACCCTTTGTGGAAATCAACAATTATACCATGCCAGTCCGTCATACAGGCATACACAATATAGAAACCCACAATACGTTTCCTATATTGAGGTATTAGAATGTTCCGGTTTTTAAGCTCCATAAAGACTGCCAGTCATCCATACCTAAATGTTTCTTCCATCGCCTCATATCTCCAACCATTGGCTCATGAAGCTAACCTCCACCTATCTCACTGATGGACCCTGGCAGAGCCTTGTCCTGACCACATTAAGCCATGGAATGGCTTTCTGAAACAGACAAACCGAGCAAAAGATGATGACCCAAGCAGGCGATCCAACAGACAATCATAATCACATTTCGGACAAAAAAAAGCTTATCTGCAAGCTTCTATTAAAGTGTGATGATGAAGGAAGAGGGTAGGGCCAGACGTTGCCTAAATCTGAAAACAAAGGAGGTCCACAATAGTATTCAAAAGAGGCCAAGGAGAGGTAACTCCCACCTTTAACTTGTGAGGGCCTAAACCTGGTGAGGTAGCCTGTCTGCTTTCTTACACTGTTCTACAAAGGTTTTAGGAACTGTAAGATTCCTATCAATGGCAACGAGTGATGGGTGATCTGTGCTTGCTGGAAAGCAGCCAAGTGGCCCCTGAATGCATCATTATGCGCCCCATTCAAGCAACAGTAAAATGAAAATTACAAACCTCGTAATCCACAGTGGTTTTGGCTAAAAAGCCGTCTGGCTGAACTTTTCATACAAGATTTTGAGCTATGGTGCAGCTAGGTGGAACCATTCAGGAGGGAAGGAGTGCTTCATTTGCGCTTCATGCAGTTACTGCTGGAGACTGAAGGTCGGGGGTTCAGCGAGTATTGAATGCACTTGAGTTGCAGGGTTTGTGCAGGCATCCAAAATGAGGTAGAGCTGCATGACCTTGGTGGGAGGCAGTGCTACAGACACCCATAGGAAACAAATGTTGGGGGTGTCTTGAGGGTGATACAGCAGCAAGAACCTTTATCTGGATGCTACTGGAACCTAAAGGGAGTGTGGGGTGCAGGCATGTAAACAGAACAAGAGTTACAAGTGTTTGACAAGGGGAATACTTCTGAGGAACAAAGGAAGAGAGAGCTGCCAGAAACAGGGAGAAGGGAATACGTACACATCTGTATGAGGTACTGAAGGAGCTTAAAGGAATGGAGAACCAGAATCCAGAAAAGATGGAGTGCTCCATTCTGGGAATTATGCTAGAGTTTGATACGAGGAAGCACTGCTTGTAGCCAGAATGTGTGAGGCAGTGCTTGAGGAGTTTGCATAAATGGAGTATGCAGGATCTAGATAGTAGGGAGCAATGTAGGAGTCTAGGAGAAAGTGGAGAGTGGTGGTGTAAGGACGAAGGTCTGCAGTTCTTCTCTTCAGATGTTCCATTCCACCATTTTTTCCTTTGTCCCAAGAACTGTCCCTTTATTTCAGATTTTGTAGCTGGGTCCATAACTTAACACTGGCTTTCTACATAAAGCAAATCTAGTGATCCCTAGAGAGACTGTTGGTGTCTCTTCGAGATTTGGGAGACTCTAAACTGGTCTTCCCAACCTTTTAGTATTAAGGGGTAGCCACTCTCACTTCGTCCTTAACCATGCTGCCAGTTTCTGCTTGTTGACATGGTCTATGGGAGTATGGCTGCAGGCCAGATAAGATGCTCACTGTCTACCTTATGAATTAAATTCAGAGACCCCACGTCAAGTAATTTGGACTCCCTGGACTGATCACAAACATCAGACTAAATAATTGTTAGATTTGGGGGTCTCTAGTTGGCACAGGTAGGTACCTGTGACAAATAGGGACCCTTGCGTCTAGTCAGGGTAAGGGGGTACACTCCTAAAATAACCCCTGCTCACCCCCTTGGTAGCTTGGCACGAGCAGACAGGCTTATCTCCGAGGCAGTGTGTAAAGCATTTGTGAACACATACAGTAATCAAGTGACAACACTACAGATGGACACCACACAAGTTTTATATCAAAAATAAGTATTCTTTATATAGATTTACCACAAGACCATAAACAACAAACATCCACAATACTGTTACTTTAAGATGGTAGAATTTAGCTTAGTTCTCTTTAGTTCTTAAATGTGACACTTTAAGTCAATGTACCTATAGATGCGACACGCAGGGCAACGAAAGTGTTGCAACGATGTTGATGCGATGAAAGTTTGGTGCAAAGAAATAAAGACGTGAAGATCTTCCTGATGCGGCCCGTTTCTCCGATGTTGCGAGAGATCTCGGCTTGATGCGTCAGCTACAGCGGCGGCACCCTTGTCCAGTGATGCGACGACACCAGCGTTGGCGGCGACACTCTTCTCGAGCGATGCGAGACGCATCCGCTCGATGCGACAGTTACAGCGGCGGCACCCTTGTTCAGAGATGCGACGGCAGCAGCTCCGACCGCGACACGCTTCTCCGTGGATGCGAGGCGCTTTTCTTGATGCGGTGCAATGCAACAGCTACAGCGGCGTCATCCAAGATGCGACAGCAGCGGCTGCGACGGCGACACACTTCTTCCTTGATGCGAGACTCTTCTCGTGATGCGGTGCAATGCGCCAGCTACGATGGCTGCGATGGCGACACGCTTCTTCGGTGTTGCGGGGCGCTTCTCGTGATGCGGTTCAATGCAACAGCAACAGTGGCGACGCCCTTGTTCAGTGATGCGACGGCCGCGGCTGCGACGGCGACACGCTTCTTCTCCGTGAGTCGCGCTTCCAGCTCCTTGCGACACGCAGTCCCTCAGAAGGCCCAAAAACAGCAGCAGGCACTTCTAAAGAACTCTGGGAGCTGGGGTGGTTGAAGTCTGTTGTCCCTGAGACTTCAGCAGGAGGCAAGCTCTTTTCCAAGCCCTTGGAGATCCTTCACAAGTTGAGCAAAAGTACACACAAAGTTCCTTTCTCCTCTCTTTGGCAGTAGGCAACCCCTGCAGGCCAATTCCCCTAGTTTCAGGGATAGTCTCTCAGTTTCTTCTTGGTTCCTCTCCTCAGCAAAGGTTTGTTCTTGTTTACCAAAGTGATCTAAAGTTCTTGGGTTTGGGTCCCGATACTTATACTAAGATTCTCTTTGTTCTCTGAAGGCAGAGAGGCCTTTGCCTAGTCCAAACCAGTTCTGGTCAGTCCTGGAGCACTTTGTTTACATGAATCCTTCTTTCCTTTCAGAGTGCAGGGCAGAGACATCAGATGCACCACAGGAGGTGGAGCCAGCATTGCATTGTGGAGGCAAAGCACAGCCCTATTCAGGACCAGGTGCAACTCCTCCCACCCATCTACATGGAGATCTCTCTATTCAGCCCTGTGCTGACTCACCCTGTCTCCGGGAATTCCCCAGCCCCTGTCACTCAAACTCCAGACAAGGAATACACAACCTAGCAGAGGCAGGCCTGGATGGTTAGACAAGAAAATACCTACTTTCTAAAAGTGGTATTTCCAAACACAGAATGTTAAAACCAACTTCACTAAAAGATGCATTTTATCTTTCTGAGTTCAGGCATACTAAACTCGAATTTCTACCATGTTCCCTGAGTCAGTTAGGATTATAAACTGTAATAATCAAACTGCCCATTCTTGCCTATGGGGAACAGGTAGCCTTGCAGTAGTGAAAAACGAAAATGGCTGTAATTCACTATTAGAACATGTCACACACACCAGGGCATGTCCTACCTTATCCTTACAATGCACCGTGCCCTTGGGCCTACCATAGGGGTGTCTGATATGAAGAAAAGGGAAGGTTTAGGGACTGTCAAGTGGGTGCACTTGCTCAGTCAGCATGACAGTACCAGACTGCACACATGCTCTGCAATGGCAGACCTTAGACACATTTTTACAGGCTGCTTCTGTGGGTGGCACAACCAGTGCTGCAAGCCCACCAGCAGCATTTGGATTTACAAGACCTGGGCACTCCTGGTGCACTGTATTAGGGTCGAACAGGTAAACCAAACCAACCAATCATGGAATCACAAATTCATACATCAATTTACAATAGGGAGAGCATATGCGCTTTAGCACTGGTCAGCAGTGGTAAAGTGCCCAGAGTCATAAAACAGCCAACAACAGGTCAGAAAAAATATAGGAGGAAGGCAAAAAGTTCAGGGATGACCCTGCAAAAAGGGCCAAGTCCAACAATAATAATAATGAATGATTACAATTACTACTTGGGATTACGTTTTAGTTTGCCCACAGATGATTTGCAAACATCCCTTTGTGTGAATATTAACCCAAAATGGGGGATGGATGTTATCCACTAAACAAAGTGTCTGTCAATCCCCTATTTCTCCTTCCTATTTCCAGGTGTGGTCTGGATGAGATGCCCATAGTTTCGCCCGACCAGCCTGGAGTGCACATCTGTTTTGGTGGCATGCCCCGAAGTTAATCTCTGTGCATGTTTGAAACACAAGCCTTATCTACTTAGCAATAACTACACCTTATAAGCCTTCACAAATCCAGCCACAACAGACTGGTTGGGATTATACTAACTCTAAAAGGCTCATATCCAACTGTCATACTGGCAATATAAGGTGAAGCTCTACTCAAGCTTGTGTGAGAGACCTAAGTGAATCCTGACTTGGCGCTTCCTGAACGCTTGTAGTTGCATAGTGCCTGTTTCCTCAATGCTAACACTAAACATTGAAGCTGTCCACATTGCCTTGCTACCCGTTCTGCGGCTGTTGAGTCTGTGCACTCACAGGTTGGTGCGCCAGGAAATAGTGATGTGTATTCATAGTGCTACTAGTGCTGAAGGCACTATAAATACGCAAATCATTATTTTAATATTCTATTAGACAAAGTAGAAGAAAGGTTGCCGCAAAATGTGCAAAGATATTTGGGCCAAATGTACCAAGCATTTAGCACTGTCGACCAAGGCACAAAACACCCTACTTATACCTCATCAAAGAGGTAAGGCAACTAACAAGAAATAAAGCAAAAGTTCAAGCTAATCTTCCTGGGAACCTATATATGCTATCCCCTTCAACAAGTTTGCTCTCTTTATGTGGAGACCCCCAGCTTGCCCAGTCCTCAGCACCCATCAATCAACCTTTTTTTTTACAGTTTTATATAACGCGAACTCGACACGAAGGTATTGGAGCGCTTTACATGAGCACCAGTTACGTTTTTGGTAGGCATGGGGAGATTAAGTGAGTAGCCCAGTATCATAGGACGTTGAACCAACGCCAAGACTCTAACCTGGTTCCCCAGCTCCAAAGTCGGCAGCTCTGGCCCTTACGCCACATTGTTGCTGTGATGAGAAAGCAGACCTATCACCACACTCCTGGCTTGCGTGCTAGAAGAAGAGTCACTGGGCCACAATTGCTGGTCATGCACATGGACAGCGGTTCCCTTATTTGTTTTTTTGTCCCCGAGGGTTCACACCTAAAGGCAGGGCTCGAATCGGGGATACATGCAGGTACATGGCGTCCACCCACTGTTTTCAAAGGGTGGACGCCGTCCCCCCTGCCAAGAAGTTGGGCCCCAGAGAAATATGTTGAACTTGTCCAAGTGTCATTTTCAGACACTGGGACACATTCAGCAGCTCCGTCTGCTTTTTATTCTCAACAGCAACGTGCAGGCAGGGGGCGAGGGGAGGGGTATTCACCTCCAGCTGTGCCAAAGATAAAGACAGAAGTTAAGGGGTCATCAGGCTTCCTTATAATCGCGTATCGGATGGGAGGCGGCCTTGAACCTCTCAATTAAATGCAAATGCACAGGAGAGGAAACAAAAGCACACAGCTTGTTATCTCTTCACAGATACTTAAGCGATGCATGCTTTTTACTTTTTTCAGTCCCTGTATATAAGTGCACGCACTGTAACAATGTCAGATGGGATGGTCTGTCCCAGTATTTACACAAATAACAAAATTAATTGCACTATTTTATTTCTTTTATAGCGCTACTCCTCCTAATGCAGTCTTCCAGTGAGGTCACTTCCTGTGATGCCATGTGGGATGTACCGCGTTGTGACGTAATTTGTGCTGTGTTGGCACGTGTCATAATGTCACATGCATACTGCCAAACTTTGTCAGTCCCCTCACTTCTTTTTATAGGACTTGTGCCCTGCCTAAAGTTACCAGAGTTTAAAAATGGAAATCGGGACAACTTAAGTCTCTTGGCATCATTTACCTTTTAGTGTTAAATCAGGCGGTGCAGCTTTGTGGCACAGTGTCAACTCAGCTGAGTTTTAACACAACCTTTAGGGTCTCATTTTAAAATGACCAAATTTACGTGCACTAATTTCGTACTCGGTAAAATTGCACCTTGTGAATGCTGGCTCCGTGTGTGCTGTATTTAACAGATGAGGTATTACTTCATCAGATTGAATTCGGCACCCCTGAATGATAGATAAATAATACAGTAATACTATGAGTTCTCCCCCCGTCCCGAGGGACAAAAGCATGAATAACACATTTTTACCCTGGCTGCATTCCAACAGGTTATGGCGGTCGGAAATTGTGCACGAAAAAAACTGCAAGTGGGGTCATTATTGCAAAACTTAGAATCCCAATTTAGGTGCTAACTACCATTTGCACCCAAATCATGTTTACCGTGGGCCCTGTAATTAGTTCATGAGTCACATTTTCGGGGAATAACCGGAGCAAACACCTTTTGTGCCTGCTTTGTTTGTGCCCATTTTGCATTCCATCTCCCTAAATTAATTTAAACAAATATTTTTTTTTTACTTAGATTGCCCAAGGTACACAGTAAGAAAGGGTGCAAAAAATGATGGTGCTGTTTTTGGACTTCGTGCCAACTGTTTATTCAGACCGAGGGATAGATAACTGGGTTTAGGGAGAGTTGGGTAGGTCGAAAGTGGAATTTTAAAAATACATGTGCAGACTAATTTGGTGGCAGATTGGTTTTATACACCTGCAAAGGGGCCTGTAAAGCCGTTCTTTAATTAGCTCAGTGTTTCTAACAGCACCTCTGATTTATTTATTCATGTGGTCAGCAAAAGTATTACTATCTTTGGTATCCTAAATGGACAATATGCTGCTGGACTGTGAAGAGAGAACGCTACGGAAACAGAAACGGCGCTCCCATTGGGCCAGCATTTTACCAACGAGGCCAATACGTACAATGCTGTTAAAGAAATTAGGAAAATCGGCAAATATGGTATTTCCTCTTTGAAATATAAACCTGTAGCAAAATACAAAACGAAAACACTACAAATGTATTTTAGAGTTTCGTGAGCAGTTCCTATTTATTACCAAAACATACAACAGCAGAAGGTCCACTTTAAAAAGGATACAGAGTATTTCACACAAATTCTTCATTTAGAACCACAAAGCAGATTTTCTTCTGGAGTAATTCTGTTACCACATTTTGCTTTCTGGTCCCAGGCTCCCGGTAGGATAGGAGTTGTGCTTCTGGTGTGTAATTATTCCAAATTTCTGCCCCTGGCTCTACGTGTTTTTGGTAAAGGATTCAGTCAGGATTTTAGCGTAAAATAAATACCCATGGACCTTGATTGCGTTCTGGTCCACAATAAAGGAATTGAGAGTTTGGCGAGTAGGGTTACTGCCTATGTCACTGCTACATGTTTTCGCCTTGCCAAGACTGATTAGGAGCTGTGCTCATAGTCTGTGTAATTCTCCATTTCCCTCCTTCTCACTGATCCTAACCCCTCAATGATTCACACAACCCATATTCCAAGAACCTGGAGTGAAAGAAACAGTATCACTTGTCTGATAGAAGGCGCTTTTAAAAGAGTATCTGGCACATGCATCAAGAAAAGCTTATGCGAGTCCTTAATTGCGAATATTAAGGACTCGCAATTAAGGACTCGCAAAAGCCTATGCATGTAGGAATCGCTATTAAAATAGCGATTCCTTAACATTCATTAATTGCGACTCACAAATTGCGAGTCGCAATTAATGAATGGCTTCCCATTCATTCCTATGGGCCTCCAGGTCCATAGGAATGCATTGGAGATTGCGGGAGCAATTTGCGAGTACCAGTAGGTACTCGCAAATTGCTCCCGCAATTTCTAGGGTGCAAGGGTGTCAAAATGACACCCTATTGCACCCATGTATTTGTACTCTGCACACATGTTGCATACACACATGCTCTAAGGGCATGTGTGTGCGCAACGTGAAACTTAGAAAAATGAAAATAAGTGCATTTTTCTAAGTTTTAGCAAATTACCATGAAGTCCAGCTTCGTGGTAATTTGCTCCCGCTAGTAGCAAAATCGCTATTTTTACAACTTTCATGCATTGCATTTAAGGAATCTCAATTAGGGATTCCTTAAATGCAATCGCTACTAAAGGAATCGCTATTTTGAGATTCCTTCAATAGCGATTTTTGCATTTGGGATGATGCATCCCAAATGCAAAAATACCGGTCGCAAAGGGGCAGATTCTGAGAATCTGCCCGTTTGCGACCGGTTTTGTGGTTGATGCATGTGCCTGTTGATGTCCAGAGCTGCCACTTTCGGGTAATGACTACAAACACTGAAGAAAGGGCCTGGGGACGTCGACAGCACAGCTCAAAGTCTAAATGGGCCATTCTGAACTTGGCATGGAAATATGTGCCTAACTAGGTATTGAGCTCCCCGCATATGTGTACCAAACTGGGGCATTGTGATACTGGCATGGCAATGTATACCTAATAGGGCCATTGTGACAGTGGTGTTAAAATTGTTATCGTACTGCAGCATTGTAAGAGCGGCACACTTCAATTCAAATTTTTATTGCTTGATTACTAAAAACCGTAACAAAATGTTAAAACCTTTGGTTTTGCTCATGTATACAAAGGTTTAAAAAGAGAGAAGGGAAAAAGAGGGCCCAAGTTAATGCAAAGAGCGGCACACAAATATGTAGCTACCTGGGGCCTTGTAAACCAAGCACTGAAATGTATAGCGAACTTGGTTATTGTGATACTAGCATGGATGTGTGTATCTCACTGGTGTATAGTTACACTGCTATGAAATCGTATACCTATAATTGGGGCATGGTTATACTGCCAAGGCAGTGTGTTACGCAACTGAGAATTGTGAACCTGGCACGGAAATGTGCACCTAATTAGGAGCTTGTAATACTAGCATGGAAATGCATTCCTAATTGGGGCACTGTGATTCTAAAATGGACCTGCGTCATTTACTCGGCGTTTTGAGCGTGACAACTCCAATGAACTCCGTTAACTATGATTTGGGTCTGTTGCACTGTCTTGTTCATTAAGTTTCCTTACATTTGCAAGATCTTTGTTTAGAATGAAACCCTAGCAATCTGTGCCTTGGTGGATAAAGAATTGGGATTTCATTATGGAATTAAAATTAATAAGCGAAAATCTCTGATGTCAGTGTTATTAGAACTTCAAATTCCAACATACATGTTCTATCATAATGCATTTCCCTTCAAACCTCATTACGAGTGGTGTGTTTTTTGTACGATAATTATCACACACGATAATAACCGACCCTGAGGTGTAAGGAATGTGTGTGCAATAAGTATCATTTGCATGTCCTCGTATATACCAGATATTTCACCCCAATAAATATCAGAATGTTTGACCTGTCGAACTTTATCCAGGGAATCTCTCTGGCTTTTATTGCACGCAGCATGTCCAGAGTGAGATAAAAACTGCAAACTCACAATTCCGAAAATTAGCGCTCATGGAGTTACCACACACATCGGAAGTTATCTGGCAACTCAGAATGAGGGCCTGAGTGTTTAAGAAAATGTCGTTAATGGGTCTTAGGGACTATGCCAAAAAATGCATGCACTCTAGTTAATCAACTAACATGGCCTGTTATCTGTTGATTGGAAGGATTGGATTCAGCCACATAATATCGAAACCGGAAAACTCTAGCTGAACTTGAGATTTGGAATGTCTGCAACACTAAAAGAGATGCAAAAGAGGCTACCGCATAATGAAGAGTATGAGCACGTAATACTGAAAGTGTGGGTATCTTGGCTCGTGTGACCTTTCATTTCTCCTTTTTCATTGCCATAAAAGAGAAGTATTTGGATGACTTTAATTCGGTGAGCAACTAGAATGAGAAAGATAAACGTAAGTGCCTTTACTGAATAACTTATTAAATTTTATTTTTTGGAGCTATGATGAGATATTGAATAACATGTATATAGGAAGATGATATTTGTTTTATATTATTATATGATGATGACCCGTTTTATGAAATCGGAGTAATAGTGTAAAGTTAACAACTACACAATACTTTTCGATTTGAGGGGAATATGGCAGGGTAATTGTTTGACCCTAAAGCACTGTGCTACTGGCACAAAACGGTATATTGAAATAGGTTACTGTAACACTATCAAGTGAAAACTGATGATACATTATACAGAACCCTGCTGATCTTATGCAGCATAGTTGTTAAGCTGGCTCATTGAGCATCACACTTTTAGCAGCACCATGCAATATTTGAGTACCACCAAGATATTACTGAGAACAACCTAGAAAATTTTTCAAATACTGTACGACATTGTGATTTCGGTGACATTTAATTTTCTGCTATATTTACTTCTATAGTTTCGTAAGTGCCACAGAAAAAGTAACATGGGTTACATCTTCTGGTACTGAGTTTTATAAGTAGTGTAATTTATACTATCATATTAATTAGTACAGTGTTGTTTTACGCAGTTTACTCAAGGGGAATAAATAATCAAAATAAATTTGGGTGAATGAGCTTTGAATGCAGTCCCTTCCTTTTTACATTGCAAATATGAATTATTATATATGCATGCACATATATTGCTCTTCAGATGTCACAAACTCGTACAATGTTCACAATTCCTTGTTTCCAGTGTTTAACCTATGTTACATTTTGTGCATCTTTTAGGCAAAATTCAATGTACCAATGTATGTCTATCCAGAGTCATACCTCTTCCACTTACAGCAAACGCTGCTATGATCGGTTTCTCACAGTGCATTGTCAGACAAATGTGGAATTTGCTTTAAAGCACGGCTTGGTTGTTTTTTCTCCAGACTGGTGTCTATGTAGAGGAAGTATCAGCACTCCCCTTGTATAGGCATTGCACCATTCTGTCCTGCTTCTATAAACTAGAGTAGTTTGTTGCAAAATTCTTGAGAACCCTTATTCTGCTGTCAAACTAAGCATGAGTCTGTCAAAAACAGCATACCTCAGATACTGAGTATAACAGATTTTCAATGCAAAAGCATTGTACATTGAAAACACTACTTTGTGCACTACTTGTTCCAGTGACAAACTAGTGTCCATGTTATCTGTCTGGTGTCTCTCTCATGCTCCCTTCAAGAGTATCCTTTTCACTACCCAGGCTAACAGCTACGATTAGTATAGACATTTAGGAACAACCGTGATAGAGAATATAATCATTCTTCTCAAGGAATGTTTGGAGAAATTTATAACAAATGTTGCATTTTATATTGTGCTTTGCCCCTGCAAAATAAACCAACAACATTGATGTTTTAGTGGATTTGACAATTTATGTACTGGGGACATCAAAACTTAACTGAAAGCATGCTTGTTGTTATTATAACATGCTATTAAGAGGCATGATTTCTATTCTTGTAGCAATTACCTTTTTGAAGTACACTGCCCATCAGCCACACATTCTATGTGTTTTGGAGATTGAAAGAATGTTTGTAATCTTTGAATGCTAGAACACCATTTGTTGTGAAGTTATTTCAAAGGAACTACCTTTTGCTAGTTCTTTAGGCTTGATTGCTTCCTTCATGGATATATCTCAAGTCACCTCATATGAGAACTGCTCAACGCAGGATGCTATTTTACCACTTATTTTGGTTTAGGGTAGCGCAGATTCTTGGCTGAGTAATTAACAGGCAGTAATACTGCCAACAGATTGGCACTAACTTACTCATTTGCAAGAGAAATGGAATATGCATTAGAACTCAAGCCCATGACTTGCCAGTCACACATCCTGAAATCAGATGCAATATTCTGAGACCTCAAACAAGCATACCTCGCAACATCCCTATGGAGAGGATTAAACTAAATAATTTTTGGTAAAAACCAAAAAAAACATCTCTCACCTGAATAATGTTGCCTTGTGTGCCTGATGTAGCAATTTTTGCTTCTGTTGGAGACCATTCTTTTACGCGGAGCTTATAGAGTATACTGCCGGGAATAATTTGCTCTACTGCAATTACTAGCATGGGTTTGGGGGGAGGGGAGGTCAAATTTAAAAGAGTCACTCAAGTTGTCATAGGCATGAGAACACCAGACATAAGCATTTTCACAACATAAAAATATTGAATTACACGAGGACATAAATTCCCTTTTGACTTGCATTGACATAAGAATACCTGCAAAAAATACAAAGTGAAAAAATAAACATTTTTGGCCAAACAATATGGAGTTTTTCGCTGAGACACAAAGTAGGCATCTTATGTGCAGGGCTTTAAGTAGGATGCAAAACAGTACGGAGTCTCTGTGTAGTTAAGGGTATGGCTTAAACACGTAAACTACATTTCTGTGATTCCCATAGTGTGCCACCCGACCAGTATTTTGGTTCCTCTCTGAGCTTACTGTTATTGCATCAAGATATATAACACAACTAACATACATCTAAAAATGGCCGAGTATTGGCTTTGTAAATGGTTGTCGGTTGTCGAAGACAGACGAGTAACAATGATTTTGTTGTAAATATTTCAATTCTGAAATTGTGAGGCTGTTAATTAAACCTTACTGAGGCCTTTAGAAGGGCTAGTGGTGTTCAGAGTGTCTCAATCACTCCCACTATGCTCACTCTACGTTAGACATGTACGCCACTTTTCTCTCTGCATCTCCTCCATCTACATATATTACACCTCATCTTTTTCCTCTTCAGCACCCTCTTTTCACTCTCTCCTTAATGCACTTTTTGGTATCTTATTCACTTCACCACCCATCAAACAAACATACCCACATCTGTAAGCACCGCATTTTCTTTTACTTTAACGTTGTCAATATTGTGGCTGTGTACCTCCTTCACACACATTTGTACAGCATCATAATTTTAACTGGAAAATGTGACCACACTCTGTGCGCTCAGCAGATGGGCTAAGGATTGGAGAACCATGTGTCGGAACACCTTTTGACCCGAGTGAAACTTGCACTGCCTCGTAGCCGATTTTAAACACCTGTAGGGAACTCAGATCAAAGTATGTACTATACAAGCGTGATCTGCTGCCCGAAACAAACCTGTAACATAAGATCCTGGAAAAAACAAGCACTCTTAGAGAATACAAAATGAACCATAACCTGTGAAACATAAACAGGAACTATAACGGTTTACATTGGTAACAAATCGCTTGGTGTTATTTACCAGTGAAGTTAAGCATATGAATATAGGGCGGGTCAGGGATCCGTTTTAATTTCCGTTTTTAGTGGACCCGGCATACTTAAAGCTGATTATGTGCAATTTTTCTTCCCTCTTTTTGCTTGTCCGTTGTTCAAACGCCCATCGTCTTTTGTTTATCAATCACCATTAGCTCGTTCGATTAGTTCCAGCAACTTCCATACTTAAATCGCCGTTTCAACTCTAGTTTAGTGGGTCAACATTAGATTAACCAAGTTGTGGAAAGGCCTAAAGAAATACAGTGTACAACGCTGAAAAGGCGAGCAGGAAGTAGTAAACAAAACAGGAAAAGAAGTAACACGAAACACAACACCCAACCCGAAGAGCAGAGTAAAACACCCACTAAACAGCGCGGAGAGCAGGACAAGCGCACATGGAGCCGGAAGTGCCGCCCACTGTTGTCAAGGCGTCTGTGACGCGGTCCCATTCCTAATTTAGCCCTGTTGCCAACCCCCTGGCAGCGCGCCGTCTGGTGGAGGGAGTTGTCAGTCACATGACGTCAGAGCACTCCTACGGGCACTGTAAACACTGCGCGCGAGCGTAGCCTTTTCTTCGGCTTGACACGGGCACACTGGGAGCAAAGACAGAAGAACCCGACCCTGGTCGAGAATAAAGGAGGAGGCCGTGGTACAACGTTCACGTCTCTTCGGAGGAGGCTAGCTCTCGCCATTGCTTTCCCGGTAGCCGGTGTCCCCTGGTGTTTGGTGGGACAATACACTCAAACTGGGCGCACGGTGCAATGACGTAATCCCTCCCCTGCCCAGCAACGCTTAAATGCGCCTCACCTACTGCAGCCAGTAGCGGCATAGCCTTTTAAATTTTGTCACAATAACTGGCACTTTTTGTTTGGCCAGCTTCTGATTGAGAGGTGTCTTGACCGAGCTACCAGTCCTCCACTTGGGGTAGAGGGTGAAGGGGGTCGGGGGAAGGAACGGTCGTGAAGAGGATGGTGCGTGCTCTCCATCGCCAAGGTGCAGAGGAAACAAACAAACCGGCACTAGGCTATAAACAAGCCTTTGCCGAAAATGGAGAGGGTAAGATGACAGCTGATTCTCCGTTACACCCTCTAAAAAGATCTGAAAGTATCACATAATTGAGGCTACTTGAACCTAAATACCGGCAGTTTGGTATATTTTTGCTCTGTCAAATCCGCTTTTCTGGTAGGAAGTAGATGGGATGATAGGGCATTAGGGAAATTGACGTTATTAGCCACATCTTACAATTCTCCCTTGCAAATGGTTCCCGAGTCTACGAACTACCCCTGTGTAACCACCACAACTTGTACCTTACCTTTATGAATCAATGATACCGGATAAGTCAATTTTCTTTTAAAGGTGTGCAATAGAATTCTCGACGATTTTAAGCGTTGGTGCATCTGGAATGTCCTGATCCCATCGTCCCCCGAAAACAACATTTTACCAACAGACTGACACTTCTGACAGCCGAGCAGCAGAACAGTAGACATTAAAACATTCCCAAATCGATCACGTACAAAACGCCTCAAAGCCTGTGAAGAGTTTTCACCCCAGTGTCCTAGGTCAAAGCAAGCAGGTATAGATATGTCCGTAGTTACCAGATCAGACACATCTTGACATCTTCTGATACTTTGGATGCAGCAGGTACAGTGCACCACAGCCAATATTCACCAAGAAGAAGGTATCGGAAGACACTTACTGGATCCCGAATCTGCCAGGTAGGAAAAGGAGCCCGGTGACGACAGAAAGCCTGCTTCATTGGTTCGGCCACGAATATCATCCAACCAAAATGCCATCTTCCGAATTAAAATCTGCCGGTGGAATTAACCTCCCGTATTCTACGAAGAAGATATCGCGCAGCCTGCTGCGTTTATTTGGAAAAAGACATTGGTGCAGTTTCAGCAAGCTTCAAGGAAGTTGTCCTTTTGTTCCACTATTTATAGTTTTGCAAAGAGGGGGAGGGGGAGGAGGTGGAGCAGAGGTGGTGGCAGCTCGGGCAGCAAAGCCCAGCACAAGACCTTAAGTACACACACGCACACACACCCTTACACACATACAGCCCGTGCCCCCTCCCTTCGGAGGAGCACCCCATCCGAGAGCAGAGTCACGTGTCTGGGGATAACCAGCCAGCCTCCCTCCCTTGGCAGGGGAAGACCTGGAGCGCAGGCAGCAACAGCAGACATACCACTCTCTGCCAGCGCTGCATTCAGCCAGTAGTGTTCCGTCCGAGTCCCAGAGACTGTAGATCTGCCTCGCCTCAAATGTAAAAGGTTGTGGGGAGGCAAGATCAGTATTTAGTTGTCAGTTAATACGAAGGTATAGGTAAACATATGTACCAGAAACTTTCCCTTAATTAGCCAGGAATCCCTCTAGTGTGTAGCCAAATATTTTAATATTTGATAACTTTTTTTCAAACGTTTATTAGTCAATGTAAGTCAACGGGAAAGAAAATTCACTTACTTTCCGTCACGAAACCTCCTTCTTCACCAGTGTGGAGTGTTTATGACCAGAGCCACCGGAAAAAGATTATGCATCAGGGTTGACAAAATTATACGACAAGAAAAGGCAAATTTTGCGTCGGAATATGCCCCACTTTGTGATAGTATTATTTCATTTATTTATATTTTTACACATAACTCATGGACTCCTCATTAATATAAATTTAACACCCAAATACGGCAGTAACCAACAGAAATCTTTCAACCCGTCAACCTTTGAGAAGAGCATTTCGCTGCGCAGCAACACGCGGTACAGCACATTAAATCTGCAGATTGTGCAGCAGATGATTATGTGGCAAATGCAGCAAACCATAGTTATACGTATATGCCACAGCCGCAAAATCACTTTATTTCGTTGGCCCTGGTTATAGCGAATGAAGTTCCCTGGTAAATTGTCTTCCACCCCACAAGTATTCCTAAATGTTAGCATATATAAGGGGTAGGGAATCCCTATCACCTGATGCTCAAGGAACATTGTGCAACTTAACCATTTCTGTGAGACACCATTTCATAAGACTGTTCGATGAATGCCATGTTTAAAAAAAAAGAAAGCCAGCAAAGTGCACCTGCAGGTATATGTCCTTGCATTAGTGAAGATTTATGACTTTCAAGAATTCAGAAAAGTTTATAGAAGTAGGCCTGGCAACTGCACTCCTAGCAAACTTTTTTGACATCCATTTTCTCACGAGCAAATATGCTCATATATATTTGCTCTTGGGAAAATCTACTAAGCATCTGCAGATACACTTTTCAAACACCCCCTATTTCCCCGCTATGAAAACCATTATGCCTGCCTTTGTCAGATGTGAATTACCAACCATTTCCGCTATGGAAAGAGATTGAAGAGGAGTTGGTGAATATCCTTAAACACATAAGTTTGGGGGTGTGCACAGACTCACATAATATTGCAATCATTGAACTACCAACTCTTGCCTGCTTCCAGCCCTTTTATTGCCCCTATTATGAGTTGAACAGTACTGGTGGTAAACTCACACCTGTTAAAACTAATACCACTTGGTAACACCCCATTAATACCATGCAATTTCAAGTTTATCCTCATAGAATGGTGAAAAACGTGCAGGCTTGGTTTTACCATGCTTAATTATGTACAGTATTCCCTTTCCTATGGGTATTATCACTCACATTTACCATTTGCTCTGGGCAAGTTATGCTGTAAGGCGAAAGGGAGGAGGAAGGATGTCTGAGAAGGTGTGGGAGGGCAGAGCAGACTTTATTCCGACAGGGGTAAGAATTACAAGCTCCCCATGTCCTGTGGCTGAGGGTTGGGTTGGGGCAGGAAAACGGTTGGAGGCCACAATACAGCCAGTTCCTGCATTCATTTTAGCGTCCTGATTTCCTGATTTTCTAGCTGGTAAAATTGAGTTTGTTGGTTTTTCAAAGGTAAATCCTGATTGAGAGGTGCGGATTTCCGAACGAGAATTCTGCTCAGTTCCACTCAAATTCAGGGTATACATTGATTCTTTAGAAAGGTGGCAAGTTCAACCTTGCTGGAATCTAACCTTCAATATATCAAGAGCCATGGCATAATCAGAGGAGCTATTATCAGAGCTTTTATGTAATGAAAATGGGCAGTTACTTACTGGTAATCTTGATTACTCCAAGTCTACAATTTCCCCAGTCATAATCATTACTCTTTGAATGAATGTTCCTCCCACCAAAACGATCAAGCAAAATAAAAAATACTTTCCACCCCTCCCTAGTGGTTCCTTACTATTTCCTGCCACCTGGTAAAGACTGTAACCACACTGACCTCGCATCATGTATGTCCATGCTAAAATCTGGAGCTGATAACACCTAGGAACATGAGGGATGGGAAACTGAACTGTGATGGGGAAGTCCTAAACTCAGAGTAATGAAGATTACTGGTAAGTAACCGCCAGTTACCTCCTGGTTCGACTTCCCCATCACAGTCATTACTGCTTGAGCTTATTCCAAGCATGCAGTCTGCTTCATTAGCCATTCATCACAGAAAGAGGACGTCACAGGTCTAATCTATTCCAAACAATAGCATATAATCATCAGTTCATAAATGATTCTCCAGTGATCTCAACTCAGAAATGTCAAACGCAGATGAAGCATTCATGGCATTACACATTTCTGCCATTGAAGCACACTTAAATGCTGCCCAGGAGGCCACAATACCTATTGCCTACCTCTCCTAAACTACAATGGATAACATTGTAATGAAGGCTTACTTCTGCCACGTACTCAACGTTGTATTAGAAAGTTTAAGACCCTGTCATGCTATGCCAGAAGTGACAACAAAGCATCCGTTTTCCTAAATGATACTGTTTGAGCCAGGTAGATTGATAATGCTCTTTTCACGTCCAAAGTATGGATGACTTGTTCCTCCTGTGATACACAAGATGGAGATATGACTGGCAATAACAGATCCTCTGAACAGTGAAAAGATGAAGGGACCTTCGGAATAAACTGTACACCTGGCCTAAGAATAACATTATCAAACAAAAACCTTTGGAAGGGTTCTGAACACAAAAGAGCTCCTAACTCTCCCATCCTTCTAGCGGAAGTGTTGGCAGCCAAAAATATCATCTTGATCATGAAGAGCTTTGTCTTCTTGGTCCAAGGGCTCAAACGATGAAAACTGAAATGCCTTTAACACCAAAGGCAAATCACAAGCCAGCAGAGGAGACAGAGAAACAGTCTTTTTCAGAAAAAAACCTCTTAATAATCTTGTCACTAACAGAACCAGAGATTCAAATTCAAGTTTTCTGAAAGAGCTGACTGCCGTCTCTGAGCACGTAAGAATATCAAGAACTTTAATCTTATCAATGAGCAATCCAGAGGACCCGTTCTTAATGCATCACTTCTCAAATGACTACTAACGACAGGAATGCGTTCTTAAAGTCGCAGGACGTTTTGGATGGCTGAATAAAAATAATAATTTCTGGAGAGCATCTACTAGCCTCAAGGTTTAACTTCTCAGTAGTCAGGCCCAACTGTAGACGTCTCAGCCCTGCCTCAGGCAACTGGGAAGATGCCAACGGGTAGGGCTCCAGAGGAATCTTTCAATGAGTAGCTAATGACAATTGCATAAGTAAGCGGAACCCAGGGGAAAAATTCCAACTTGGAACTACTAACAGAATCAGTGCCCCTTCTTCCTTTATTTTCTAGAGAACTTTCTGTATCAAGGGAATTGGGAGACAGCTATAGATGAGCTCCTCTGGACACTTGGAACGAAATTGCATCCATCCTCTGTGCACTGGTGGAGGGCGCAATTGTGCACAATGTGGGTGGCAGAAAATGTTCTGAGGCAGCGAGATCTATCTGAGGCAGGCCAAACCTCACCAACGACTAAAATACTTTTCTCCTCAATGACATTCGAAGCAGTGCAAGGAAAACCCTGCTCAAATCATTTGCTTCTATGTTCAGTTTCTCTAGAAGGTGAATTGCCTATTGATAAAAAAGATTCATTTCTGCCCACTGGCAAATCTCCTGCTCTAACAGGCCCAAAGAGTGGACCAGACAACCCCCCTGACGATTCAGAGAACAGACCACAACTTTGTTGTCTGTCCTAGTTTGAACCTGCTGCTGAATCACTTAGAGAGCAAAATGGTTCAAGGCCAATTGAAGTGCCCTCAGCTCCCTGCAATTGGATGAGTAGTCAATTTCCTGGTTGATTAAAGGCCCTGAATTTCCTCTTAGCCTAGGGCTGCCCCCAACCCACATTGCTGGCATCTGTCGTTAATACATTCAAAGGAATAGGAGTAAATGAGGACCCTTCAATTAAATTCTCAATTTACATCTACCACTACTTACATCCACCACTGCATGTCTTGATCTAACCCTGAACTCACTGGAACGTTCTGCTCATACTTCTTTAAACTGTGACTCCAGTGAGTTAAGAGGTGGTTTACTAGAAGGAACATGTGTAGCCTGGCCCATGCAAGAATCATAAATGGAAGCCATGCGACCTTGCAGTCTTAGCCATTTTCTGACTGTAGTAACACATTGTTTTGATAGGAGCAATGTCAATTTTGATATTAGTATTTTTATCTTTGACTGAAATGGCCTCCAGTAAATTGCAGGTCCTGTGATGTAAATAAATGTGACTTTTCATGATTTAACAGGAATCTGTGTTGGCCTACCACCTTTCTGTAGTTGTGAAGTGGGAAAATGAGAGGAATAGGTCAGCCAATCATCTAGGTTTGGAAAAACCAAGATCCCCTAGAATCCAGTAACTCCACCAGGGGAGACAGCACTGTAGTAAATACTCTGAAATAGGACGAAAAGCCAAAGGGTAGCACCTGTAACTTTCAGTTTCTTTCTGTACACAAAAACACAGCAATCTTTAAGAGGTTGGATGTACTGGTACATGTAGATACACATTCTTTTGATTCTTGAGCTCCAATGATATTAACAAATCTTCCCGGGTCAGCAAGGGCAAAATCATCTGAAGTGTTACTATCTTTCTTGTGTGGTAAGAAGGAATTTACCACTTTCAGGACTAACACTGGCCTGAATTTAGTTGCTTTTGTCAAAAGAAATAAGATGGAATGTGTTTTTTTCTCTTTTACAATCACTCTCTTTTCACAGATCTTTTAGATTCCATTCAGGAGCACCTTTCTCTTTTCTGGAGTGGCCGATAATGAGATTATACAGAAATATTTTAGAGAGGATTCTTGAAACTCTATGTGATAACCTTCCTGAATCATCTGCAATACCCATCTATCTTGGATAAAACTCTACTTCAAACTTCATGCCACCCCCCCAAAGGCATGTGAACCGGCATGGTCAGGATTTGGGGACTGACTAACTTTGAGCTGAAGTGTTAGGCTGTTGTAGCCAGCAAGCACTTTTCTGAGGTAGGGACTCCTACACCATGCCCCTTCTCCGAAAGGGCTGGCCTCCCACCCTAGACTGGAATACTGGGCCAAAAGCTCTTTGTATTCCAAAGTATCTTTCCCTTCGAGGCTGGTGAACTGGCTACAGCAGCTTTTTATCTTTAGCCGATTTCTTTATCCTGACCTCTTATTGGTCCCCAAAGAACAAGGACTGTGAAAATGGAATTTTCATTGACAGATTCTTCTGAGCTGCTTTAGCTTCCACAGTCTCATCCACGACTGCCTTTGTGCTTCCACTTAAAGACCCAGCTGCTGCTGAGGTGGCACTGAGGGAATCATAGGATAGATCCGAAAGAAAGGGAAATCGTCGCTATTATTGCTAGTTTAGATGTGGTGTCTACGCTTTGCTCCATCAGTTCTGCTCACCCCTGGGAACCTTTCTACACATAACTGGAATATGCTGCGGTTCTAATCGAAAAGTTTGATGCAGCGTATACTCTCTTGATGGCCAGATTTAGCCTCTTATTGAGTGGGTGATGTGAAACTGCATCTTCTAGGCTGATCAGCCCTGGGTAGATAGGCCTGCCATTATGGAATCTACTTTAGCCATTGTAGGGAATTCATCTGCAAACCTTTGACGAGGATATAATTTGCTCAAAAACGGAGGGAATGGGGAGGCGTGGCCAGCGCGATGGTGGAGTAGACGCAATTGCCTCCAGGCTCCGACAGCCCAACACAAATCCTGTGTTAAATCCTGATTGCCCAGCTCCATCCACACAAGAAACTGGAATGGGAAACTAGGGAAGGGGCAACAACATGAACCAGATGCAGTAGAGTCGGCTTCACGCAGGGGAAACTCACCAGCGGTGAAGACACCTCGGAGACCCAGAGGCCAAAATGGTGGCACCTGCTGGCAACGGCAATCGATGTGGAAAAGGTGAGCCCGGGAATTGACTGTCCAGGCGGGCAAATCGATCGTCTGGGGGAGACAGTGGGCCCTGCCATACTTAAGGACCACCCCGATAAGAGTCTGGAGCCCTTTCCTCGTCGCGACTGGCAGGTGGAGGGGCAACTGTTGTGGGCTGAGGTGGTGCGGCCTGACCTTGCGGGTGAGGATGAAGAGTGCTATATTGATCTGCGGCGTATGGCCATTCCTTTGTCCGGAGACGATGTGGAGCGGGGCAGCGGAACACACCGTGGACGAACCCGCACTGCCAGAGACCGGTGGGGGCATCTTAAAGTCCAGAGACGTGTGCGGTGAGGAGGCGCAGGGAGAGGAGGGGCGGCCTAGCGACCTGATCCGACCCGTGCCCCCCTTGCCTAGTGGCACTCTGGCGCTCCGGCCCACCTGAGGACTCAGCAAGCATGCGGTGAGGCGCGTGTGGCCGCACGGGATTGGAGAGGGCGGATGACATCGGGCACTTCCTAGCCCACGAATACTTCATAAAGCCCCCCCTCTCTCGGCCACCTCGAGCAACGTGCAGCCCATAACCACTCACACACGACCAGGGCAGATTTGGGAGGCACGACACTGCCGCAAAGGTTGGGGGCAGAAGACTTGCCCAAGAGACACAACTTACCCCCACAGGCGGGAACTGAAGACTGGTTCGAGGCCGGTAGAAGAAGGTGAGGAACTCCAGCGCACGCTGCTGAAACCAGAGGGAAGCCAGGGTAAATACTCCAGTCACATGGAGCGGAGGAGAGAAGACGGAACTTGGGTGTGAAAGCGGCCAAGAACACCCGCATTGGCCCCGGTTGGTGTGGCTGGCCCCAAATAAGTTTCCCAACACAAGACCTGCAAGGAAAGGATAACTGCCAGGCGGGACCGGAAAAGCGGATAGTACCAGGGAGGTGGAATGAAACGGCCCACCTAAGGCTAGGTGAGGTACACATGGCTGCGGGCCTCGGCGGGACAAGAGAGACCAGGAGGGACCCCCCGGGGAGCCCGACACAGCCTCACAGAGAGAACACAAAAAAGAAGACCTCAGCACGAAGCGCCTAGCCCATGCCAGACCCCAGGAGGCACTAGCGTTGCAGGGAGAAGTGAACGGAAAAGTCATGAAGTAACCCTGAGCGCGTGAGAGCAAGTGAGCAAAAGAAGATACAGGCATTACAGCGGTGAGATGTCAGCCATAAAGTAACGCCCCCCCCAGGCCAGCACGTACCTCTGCACACTCGGCAAAGATTCACAACAGAATGTTAATAACTAATGGCCAAAGACAAGGAACCAAAGCCCTAAAGGCAGGGGAAAAGGGACAGATACACTAAGGTCGTGGCCCCCCTGCCAGGGGTGACAAGAAACCCAACATCCATGCCAGACAACTCAACTCTCCTACAGGCAATACAATCATCCAGAGAGGTGCTAGAAAGAAGGATAGCAGAAGTACGCACCAACGTGACACTACAGAGACAAGGCCTCCGCAACGTGTTTGAGAAAGTGGTGCTGGCGGAGCAACGCATCTCGGAAGTGGAGGATGTAATGCACAAACTGCGGAAAGAAGTTGCCCAGCTGACAACCACCATGAGGGAGACTGCGTGGAGAGTGGATGATGCCAAAAATCATGCGAAACAAAACAACCTATGCTTCATAGGCTTCCCGGAAGGAATCGAGGGATCAGACGTGGGATCCTTCCTCCTCGAATGGCTTAAAGATACTCTCACGAATCCTCAGTCTCTACCTGTTTTGTGATTGAGCAAGCCCACAGGATGCCTGCCTCCATACCTCCAACGTGGTCCCCCTCCAGACCAGTGAACGCCCGATTCTTAAATTACGAAGACAGAGATTTAATACTGCGAGAGATGAGGCGCTTGGGAGAGGTCAGGTTTGAAAATACCAAAATAATGGTCTTCCCGGACTGCTCTAGAGAAGTCCAGAAACAAAGAAGAACCTTTGACTGCGTCAAGTACAAGCTGAGAAGCCACCGAATCCAGTAAATGCTGCTTTTCCCTGCTAATCTCAAAGTAATATTTCAAAATAAGACGTTCTTCTTTCAGACTCCAGAAGAGGCATGGTCCTAGATAGAGGAACAGCCTCCTAGAACACAAAGGAAAGACCTGCTGGAGTCTCGAAGCTTGACTATGGAGTCAATAGTAAGGCCCAAAACACTGAGGACAAAGATTAAACGCCGCCTGAGCATAGGTCCAAACTACATCGCAGTACACCACGAAGGCCAGAGGAGGACCTAGAGTGGAGGGCCCACAACTCAGACTCGAGTGAGGAGCCAGAATGAGTGACAAGGGAGATATCGCATACTGGGGCCATCCCAGAAGACATGCTACCCCAGTCCTGTCAGAGTGGGAGCAGTCAGAAGAAACTGATAGTGATCACCCACTCCTATAAAAAAATCACTCGGCTAGAAGAGCAAGGCGCTGATGACGACATCGGTGATGCCCCCCAACCTGCATCACTGGATGGGAGCGAAGTAGGCTGAGATCCAGGGCATGTCGGATGCCGAAGGGACAGTAAGAGAGCACTAGGTGCCCACAGAGACTTACCTAACATAAGTAAGTGGAGACTTAGGTCCAGGCTCTTAGAGCCCCATTGGAACTTTCCTTCACATTATTTAATTTACTGTTGGGGAGGGAAGGGGGGCTATAGACCTCCCAGGCTAATCCTACGTCACAGTTGTCATGTTGACAGGGGAAGTGCGTGGGTAGTGGGAGAGAGTGGGGAGAGGGGAGTTGTGGGGCACAGGTTCTGAGGGGGAACAAACAGGGAGAAAATCTGAATCTTGTAGAGGCGCGGAGAGGCACAGAGAAGGCAAAGTTAGGGCAGGCAGCTCCCTTAGACACAGCATGCAATTCAGACATGGCAGAAGCAATCCCACTGGGCATCATTGAGAGGGGCTACACAGTGATGATGTGGAACGTCAGCGGCCTTGGACACCAAATTAAAAGAGGTTTGGTAGCAACATGTTTACAAAGATTGAAACCGTGCATAGTACTCCTCCAGGAAACACACAATAGAGGGGCACGCTGAAATATTTTGGGGAGAAGCACATACACCACTCTGGCTCACGCAGGATTTTCCTCAGGCTCTAGAGGGGTGGCGATACTTATTAGAAAAACCATACCCTTCCACATTTTTCAAACCTGGTCTGACCCAAACGGCACATTCATCGCGGACACAGAGACATGGGGACACAGAGATGTTACACTGGTAAGTGTTTACCGACCTCCACGATTATGGCGCCACACACTGGAGAAAGTGGCAGAGGTCTTATTGGGTTCATATTCCCCCTTACACTTAGTGGGAGGAGACTTCAATGATGTGGCCGAGCCTTCCACAGATTGCTCGGGAACAACAGCTGGAAGGAGGGGGGACATGCCATTGGCTGAATTCGCCCTCACTCTTGGATTACAAGATATCTGGAACTGGCACCATCCCACTGACCGAGCATACTCCTACTTATCTGGGGCGCACAGGGTGTTCTCCAGGCTGGATTACTTTTTCGCCCCTGCAGGAGAATTAGAGAAGGTAGACAAGGGGGAGTACTTGGCGTGGGGCTTATCTGACCACTACCCCCTGTGGCTCTCGGTGGGTGGCAGAGTCCACTAGGGAACAGGTGGGTGAAGACTTAATGCTTGGGAACTTAGAGACCCAACGAAAGCAAAGGAAGTGAGAGTGGACTCCGAACTGTACATTCTTGAAAATAACTACTCAGTGTCATCAGCGGTGGTCCTGTGGGAGCCCTTTAATGTAGAGCTATGAGACAGGGCCTAAAAAGCGATCACACATAAGTGCAAGAGAAAGACACAGGAAATAGTGGCCCTTGAAAGAAAACTCCTGAAACTGGAGAAAGATGCGGTGCAGATCCCAGCCACTCCACTCTCCGTCAGATAGAAGTTACCCGTGCAGAATACCAAGCAATGGCACGTCAGGAGGCAAAATCGCTTTATCTGGCCTCAAGACACTGCCTTTATAAGGCAGGGGACAGGGCAGGGAGGCTCCTGGCATGGCCAGGGAAAAAAAGAGAGGGAATCCAGGTGGGTGAGTGCCATCCACAGGGCCGGGCATGCCTTCACCATGGCGCAAGATATTGCCAAAGCCTTTGCAAGGTACTATTCCGACTTGTACAAGGCCAAGGCGCTGGTGGAGGAATTGCAGATTCAAGAATATCTCTGTGAGATAGACCTCCCGGCTCTGCCATTGGAAGACCATTATACCCTTGAGGAAGAGTTCACGCTCGAGGATGTCACAGGTGCCATCCATAAACAAAAAACATGGAAAACCCCAGGACCCAACGGTCTGCCTGCGGAATTCTACAAGGTGAACTCCAGACTACTAGGCCCGCATCTCCTTGAGATGTGCCAAGCGGCACAGGAGGAGGGCATTCTTCCTCCCGATCTACGGAACGCAGCGGTGGTGGTAATCCACAAGGCTGGGAAACCGGCCACGGAGTGTGGGTCCTACCGGCCAATTTCACTCTTAAATGTGGAGGTTAAGATACTAGCCTCTATCCTAGCGCACAGACTGGCCTCAGTCATCTCCCTCAATCTGGATTTCTGCCCAAAAGGGCTACAAGGTTTAACCTCAGCCATCTAGTGAATTGGCTAGACACGGTCAAAGACAGAGTTGAACCACACTTCCTGCTCTCACTCTATGCCGAAAAGGTTTTCGATGCTGTACACAGGCCGTTCATGTGGCAGATGCTGAGGAGGTTCGGGTTCAGACCTAGATTCCTGGCTTATAAGTCACCGCAGGCAAGGGTGCCGGTCAACGGGGCAATGTCAGCTGGGTTCCCAATAGAACGTGGCACTAGGCAAGGGTGCCCGCTGTCCCCATTGTTATTTGCCCTGACTTTGGAGCCGCTGGCATGCCTAATTAGAGCCCACCAGAGGGTGAAGGGATTTACATTGAAAAGGGGGGAAGAATGTATCTCACTCTATGCTGATGATATCCTTCTATATGTCACCAACTCCTTTTTCACTATACCTGCCCTCTTCCAGGTACTCTGGGACTACGGGGAAACACGCATGGTATAAGATCATCTGCGACAAATCAATTTTATATCCTGTAGAGGGCCACTAGACACGCAGGAGCTTCCCAGGGACTTACAAGTAGCCACTGAAGGTTTTATATACCTAGGTGTTTACATATCTACACCTCACCCACAACATCCAGAGGATAGTAGCAGATCTTCATACGGATGTTGTAAGATGGCGACAGCTGCCCCAAACTTTACTAGGCAGAACAGCAATATACAAGACTGCAGAACGCTTGGAAAGCTGAGGGAGTAGATATAGCGAACACGCCCGCGTATGCACCATTAGAGGGAAGACTCTTTCAAGGGGAAATAGTAGAGAAGGCCATTTCCTGGACACATAAGACCCTCATAAACAATGTTACGAGCAACTTGAAAGGCCTGAGGACATGCTGGGAATCCACTTTGGTAGAATTCGAGGATGTAGATTTGGAAGCAGCCCTAATGTACCCGAGGGAAGTGGCCATTAAATCAAGGCTACGCCTAATTCAGTTCAAAATCCTCTATAGGACATACATTACAAGGTCCCGTCTCCATAAAATGGGAAGGGCAGACTCCCCTGGCTGCCTCCGCTGCACAACAGAAAGTGGCACATATATCCACACCCTATGGGAATGCTCCCACATACAAAGATACTGGGCTAAAATAATAGAGAAGCTTAGCAAAATAGTAGGGGCTCAGCTACCAAGAGATGCCAAGTACCCCCTGTTGGGCATACCCTTAGAAATAGACTTACCCAGACATGCCCTCATCCTTTGTAACTTGGGACTGGTGCTAGCTAAGAGGGACATAGCCAAATATTGGGGTGCACCATAGACTCCAACACTGCGCGAGTAGAAAGCAGGGATGGACATGTATATGGGGCAGAGCAAGTAACATACAAAACGAGGGGGTGGCCCCAAAAGTTCTTTAAGCTATGGCGTCCATGGCTCAGGTACTATGGACTGGAATTGAGTGATCTGCAGGGAGATCCATAACCCCCAAATGCAACCCAGGGAGGAAGGGGCACGAACACTCATGCACCTGCAGAGATGGGAGAGGCAGATGCCCAATGATTTAAAATATGCATTAACCAGGAAAGACACATGTTGATGTTAACGAATATGCAAGATGCCTGTGAGCAGATGATGGACATGCATTGCCTTGTGCTCCTCTTTGTGCCGGAGGTAAATTTGGTGTTCTTTAAAAAAGAAAATGTATCAATAAAAATATTTATAACAAAAACCTGAGGGTATGAATGCCTAACAGTACCCTTCCATTCCCCCTTCATGACCTTTCTTCTAGCTTTATGCAATGGTAAGGACATGGCTCCACGTTGTGATAATTACTGAAATAAATCCTCTTCTTCATCTACAGTCAGGGTATTAGGAAAAGCCGTATTACCCCTTGTGTGTGCATCACATCCTCAAATTTTGCTTCTTGAATAAATCTCCCCCTGATTTCCTCATCTATGCCCATATCATCTGGGTCTGGGATAACCATCTGCCTTTTTTGGGGGGGGAAGCAGAAGCCTCTCTGGCCTTAAAAACGGCTACCACTGCCACTTGAATTATCTCTTATAGATCAGCCATTGTGGAAATAACATGGGAAGATTTCCACATCTCCACTTCAGGCTCCATGTTGTGTCATTTTGCTGAACACTTGCCTTCCCCTATGGTAAATACGCACAGATGTCAAGCAGCGCTTTACCTTAAATATAGGTTACCCCAATCAGCGTGCAGGAGACCAGGAAACCTTTCCTGCTGCTTCATGCAACACTCCGTTGCATTGTTATTTCTTACCAATCACAGCGTGGCCCTCTAACGCCACAACCCCAGTTTGCGCTTCTGCACCTGACAAGTCAACACTTAACCTGATGTGATTAAACATGTTTATATCATGCTGAAAAGGGCCCTAAAATATTTTTAAATAAAAAGTGGCAATACAATCTCATTTTGCAGGCCAAATAAATATATGGAAAGGCTTTGCTTGAGCAGAAGTTCTTACTACCATAATTGAGTCTGCTAAAGCAGAACCCCTGACAAATGGCTTTTGCTGTTTATGGGTCACTACGGCAGACCCTCTATATTATTATTTAAACTTAATGATTTTCTCAAAGATATCATAAATAGATTTATACTTCCTCCTCGCCTGGTGACCACACCTTGAGCAACAGGACATGAGTTCATTGTGACAGGAAGTAGTAAATAGCCACGAGGGAGGGATGGAAAGCATATTTCTATTTTGCTTGGTGGCTAGTCTATTGGCAGAAGGGTTCACTCAAGAAGTAAAGACTCTGCCGGGAAGTTGGACAAGGATGTAATTCTGCCATAATTTGTTTCCTCTCTGCGTGGCACCAAAAGTGGATTTTTTACAAAACAAATAGATTTCTGAAGCATCCAGTAGTTTGGGACAGGCTTGGATGCTGATGGAGTAGGCGGCAGAGCTTACGAGCTCTGTTCTGGCAGCCGCTGCTTGGCATCATCCTGATCTCCATAGTGGCAGATATGTGGCAGAGTAGTTGGCCCAACTGCCTTGGAATGGTAACAGCCTAGAGGGAAGCCGCTAGCAAAATTTAGCGCGAAGAAAGCAGCGGAGAAAGAGCGGGCGGCTCGGAGGAGCAGCGGACAAAAGGGCGGTGCCCATTTGTAGTGGAGAGCAAGATGACATGGTGGCCGCTCCCGATGCGCCCTGAATCCAAACTGACCAACTGCGGCCCCCTGGACCCACCGCTGCCCAAATGAAACAGTGAACCGGGTAAGGTGCAGACACCTCGGGGAGCGGGGTGCGGTCGGAACGCCGGGCTGCAGCTAACTTGTAGAGTGCCGCGGGAGACAATACATACACACCCCAGCTTGCTTTACTGCAGCGGATCATAGCGGGAAGCGAGGAATGCTGTGGGCCTGGGACTGATAAGATCGGCGAGAAGACGCCAACATAGAAAAGCGGCGGAAGACTATGCGGAAACAGCTGTGCACAAAATGGCGCCCCCTAAATCCTGAGACTGTGAATACCTGAGGGACTGCACAGATTGGCCTCATCGGCAGAAGACAAGGGAGCAGAACACCGATAACCCTGTGGAGAAGGGAGGCACTCTGCACAACAGGTTTATGTGGAGACAAGGAGTGCAGGGGTGGGGGGAGTCTGTGCGCTGGCTTCCAATGTTAAGTCCTGGCTATAGAATATTGAGAGCGGTGGAGTGCTCTGAGCACTGTGGTGCGGCAGTGATCTGCTGACGGGGAAGCCAGGCTGGGACAGGGAGCTTTGATCATTGCATCGGGGACCCAGGCCCTCGCTGCAACCAGGACCAATCAGGAGTGGTAGGGGAAGGTTCCAGAACATAGTGGCGTGAACCCCATCGAGCGCACTGGGAGAGCGACGAGAACAGAATCCGATCAGTGCATGAACCCCCTCCCCCCAAGCATATGGCACCTCCCCCCTCCTCCTAATAGCAAGAGCACAGGTGACAAGAAGCGAGAGAGCTGTACCACACAGATACCCAGCACCTCAGACCCGGAGAAGCTGTAGACATATAGTACAGCTGGGGAGAGTCTAATTGCTCCCTTAAGAGGACGCAGGAAGCCTTCCCATCAACCAAAACTTGGCAGCAAGCAACGTGGAAGGATAATGGGGAAGCAGCTAAAAAAAAAGAAAAGGAGGACGCGTCCGCTGACAGACACCCTGAGGGGAGCAAACCACACACCTCAGCAAGCGCACCGGGGAGCCCGACTTTGCAGGACATTTTGCAGGCCATTAATACCTCTAGTGAGAGGTTAGACACCAAAATTGACTCGATGGGGGTGGACCTAGGCCTACTGCGGGTCGACCACAAACGTTCTGGCCGAACGAGTTGCAATAAATGAACGCCAAATATCCGGATCTGGACCAGCGCTCACAGCAGTGAAAACACAACTTTCTACGCGGAAGCAAAGGTGCGTGTCTCCGAGCAGAAGATGTGGAGAACCGCTCGCGAAGAAATAATATTCGAGTGACTGGGTTACCCGAGAAAATTAAAGGGGCAAACATGGTGAAGTATCTGGAGGAGTGGCTTCGCACAACAGTGGCACCAGAGGGCCTCTCACCATTATATGCCCTTGAGAGGGCGCACTGAGTCCCAGCTAGGCCGCCTGCCCCTGGAACTCCTCCGAAGCCGGTGATAGCAAGATTGCTGCACTACCACAATAGGGACCATATACTGGCACAGGCCAGACGACAAGGGGAACTAAGAGTCAATAATGTGGTTGTGAGGATATTCCCGGACTTCTCGAGGGAAGTGCAGCAGCGGAGGAGCTCCTTCTTATCAGTCAAGTCCAAGCTTCGGCAAATGGATTATAAATATGCCTTGAAGTACCCGGCCAAACTGCGAGTGTCTCCCCCGAGCAGGAATTAGTTTTTTTACCACCCCACAAGAAGTATGGAGCTGGCTGGAACTGCACCGAGGTGCGTTATCCCCCCAGGGACCAACGACGTCGAGGAGGCCGCAGTGGGAGGTCTCACAGCAAGGGCCCCAGAAGAGGTACTATGGCACCGACGCAAGCAGCGGCACATATGGAGCGGCAAAGTGCAATGCAAGTTGTGGCATTGATTAGCGGGAAGGACCCAGACCAAGGCGGCCTAGAAGCAGACTCGAGCTCGGAACAAGACTCAAACATTTCAGAGACTCCGAGTGAGGAGCTCCCCGTAGTGAAGCCTGGAACTGCGGACCAGATCATCTGAAGGTGCAGGTAGGAGAAAATGAGAGAGCTAGAAAGATAATTGAGACACAGGGATGCAAAGGCGAACTTATTTATGAAGAGAACTGATTGAATGCTATTGAATGTAGTAACTAGGCTGAGCGGTGTGCTGGCAGGCAGATGCACCTGACGCGTCACCTGCCTTACCTCCTCCTCTTCTGAACGTTTTTGCAAGAACTTCAACAACTAGTTTGGATGGGGGGTACCACATACTTGTCCTGGGGAAAGGGAGTTGGAGGACATGTTACAATGTTGCTTTGTTTGTAAGTTGGGGTATAGCGAGTCGCATTACAGGTTCCCACCAGCTGCACCGGACTGCAACACTAGTCCTGTGAGATAAGCATAGGGAGATGCGGGAAGGGGGAGGGTTAATACACATGGCTAATGCTGTAAAATACAAGTGTCTCACCTGGAACATGCGGGGTATGCATACTATGGTTAAACGATACAAAGTGCTTTCCTATCTCTAACAGGCGAGGAGTGCAGATAGCGCTTCTTCAAGAAACTCATCTCACAGCTAAAGAAGGCCTAGCCCTACAGAAGCGAAGGAGGGGACACGTGTTTTACACTGCTTATTCGGCCTATGCCAGGGGGTACTGATCTGGGTGAGGGCCAGAGTGCCTTTTCAAGTGATAGATAAGCTAATAGACCCTGAGGGTATGTCGCAGTATGAGGGTGACTAGAAGGCAGAGAAGTGAACATTATATGTGTCTACGCCTCAAACACATATCAAGCACAGTTCCTAACCAGCTTGTCCCAACAACTTGCCCCATACTTGACTTCGGCAGTGCTCATGGGTGGGTATTTTAATGCGTTAGTAGACACCTGCCTTGATAGGTCGCACCCCACCTTTGCAGGACTCCCCGATCACCCGAACTGTGCGACTGTTCAGTGACTGGCAGGGACATTGGGTGTTGCAAAACTCTTGGAGGACTTTGCATCCCACCGTCAGGGACTACTAATTTTTCTCAGTAACAAACGAAGTCCACACGCGACTTGATACATTTCTATGCACTCCAGACATACTTGGACAGGTAGGCACTGCCGAATACTTATCTAGGATGATCTCAGATCATAATCCTGTGCTACTAGGCCTATGCTGGGCGAGCCCTAACCAGGCCATCCCCACCTGGAAACTGCTCCCTGAAGCGCTAGAAGACCAGGTTTTTAAAGAAGGGATTCGAGAAAAGATCACACAATGCTTCCAGGAGAATGACGGAACGGCAGCTTCTCCCTTGCCAGAATGGTATGCTTTCTATATAGTGATACGAGGCCAATGTATAGCAGAGACGGCAGGGATTAGACCCACACTAGTAGATGAAGTTCTAGTGGCTGAAAGGGTTCTCAGGGAGCTGGAACAGCGATGGTTGGGCTACCCAAAACTGCAAGGGGAACTCCTAGAAGCCCGGGAGTAAGTAGCGTGTAACACAGAAAGATTACACTGTTTCGACTATCAACAATACCTAGACCGTGCACACAGGGAACGGGGCAAATCAGGCTCTTTGCTGGCGTGGCTAACCAACCCAAATAACAGGGGGTCCCCTATAGTGGAAATGGACAATGAAGAAGGGATCAGGCAATATACCCAGAAGAGGATTAACTGAATCTTCGCCCGATACTATACTAAATTATACTGTACAACCTCCCGGTGCAGGGACAAGACAATAAGAGAGTATTTAGCGGGGCTCAGGCTGCAGGGGACAGGGGTGCCCATTGTTCCCTCTGTTGTTCGCACTAGCCATGGAGCCACTTGCATGCCGTGCTCCGATTGGACGTGACTATGTAGGGTTTGACAATAAGGGGGACCCACCACCGCATAGAGCTATATGCGGACGACCTGCTCCTTTTTGTCCAAGATACAGAGACGGACCTAGACGGAGCCAAAAGTATGTCGGAGGATTTTGGTCACCTATTTGAGATTGAATTGGCAAAAATCTAGATTATTTCCGACAATACCGGAAAGGCAGCCACCGGAGGGTTTGGGGGAGCTTCAGTGGGAATCCACCTGCCTAGAATACCTGGGGGTGACAATATATCATAGAGCCGCAGACTTAATGGAAGGCAACGTAGGCAAGGGAATAAGGTCCCTCCCCTCTTCCATGGGTTTCTGGGGATCACTACCGGTATCTGTGGCAGGCAGAGTGGCCCTGCTGAAAATGGTGGCACTCCCACGGTTGTTGTAGATATTTAGGACACTCACTGTTAGATGGCGACCTCAGAGGAGCCTGGAAGGGGTTCTGACTACCCTGAGACCCACCCTCGAAGTATCGTAGCCGGGCACTGGCGGGAGACTCCCCAGGGGGAAGAATCTCGTATCTAGGATCGTACTTCTGGCACCACACGACACAGAGTGACCACACCGGGTATTCTTAGAAATCAATCTTTATCAAGTAGGTTATCACTGCAAATATGTACAAGGTGAGCACGGGCTCAATGAGTCTCGGAAGGGGTAGGGGGTAGCGGGACAGTCTCTGGTAAAGGTTCAAGGCAGGGACGTATCCGGCGCACAGCTCACAATCCTCGAGCTGGGGGATACGTTGTTGTAGTCGGGGTCCGGCGGGACCATGAGAGTCTGTTGGAGCCGCGAGTCACTCAGCGGGCTCAGGTACAGGTTCGGAGGTCTTACGAGCTTCAAGGAGCCGCGAGTCACTCAGCAGGCTCAGGCACAAGTTCGGAGGTCTTACGATCTTCAGGGAGCCGCGAGTCACTCAGCAGGCTCAGGTACAAGTTCGGAGGTCTTACGATCTTCAGGGAGCCGCGAGTCACTCAGCAGGGCTCAGGAGGGTCCAAGTTTCAGGAGCCGCGACCACGTCGGCAGGCTCTTGTTGTTCCAGCGTCGAATCTCCGGACAGACCCAGAGCACCCCTTGTTATAGGTCGACCCCTCTTTGATGTCCGGAGTCTGTGCAGGCAGGGGTCTTGTCACCTGGGGGTCGCTTGTCGGGATTTCCTGCTATTGTCTTTTGATCCTTTCAGGGCCGGGTCGGGAGGAGTCCCAGACACCCAGCAGGCACGGAGCCAGCCCTCAGGGAGGCCGGAGGGCCGATCGAAACCCATCGTCCCAGGGGAGTTCAGAGGTGCGATAGAAACTGCTCCTCCCTCTCTCATCCCCTGGAAGCGTGATGTCCTCCAGCCGGAGTGGCGCCTCTAGGCCCGGGTCGCGCTGGGGCCGGGCGGCCCTCTTGGTGCATGAAGTGGGCACGCGGGCCCGGGGTGGCCGAAAGGGGAGAGGCCATGGACGGGGATGTCCGGGTCGGTGCGTGTGTCCTGGTGGGGAGGGTCGGCTGGGCCGTGTGCTTGGGGCTGCAGGTACCAGGTTTCGGTGGTGCGGGGGCACGTCGGGCCATTCTACGAGGCCGGATCCAACACGCGTCCCCCCCAGCTGAAAGCCGGAGAGAACTGCCCATCATCTTGGGGGGTTCTCTTCGCTGAGGCGGAAGAACCGGGAGAGGCCGTCAGCGTTGGCGTGGTCCGTACCAGGGCGGTGTTCTACGGTGAAATCCATCCCCTGGAGGGAGATTGACCACCGCAGTAGCTTGGGGTTTTCTCCTCGCATCTGCATGAGCCATCGCAAGGGCCGATGGTCAGTTTGGACTCTGAAATGGGTGCCGAACAGGTAGGGTCGTAGCTTTTTGAGTGCCCAGACCACGGCAAAGGCTTCGCGCTCTATGGTGCTCCATCTCTGTTCTCGGGGCAACAGCCGCCGACTGAGGAAGGCGACGGGCTGGTCTAGGCCTTGGTCATTCACTTGGGACAGGACGGCCCCAATGCCATGCTCGGAGGCATCGGTCTGGACTATGAACTCCTTGGCGTAGTCGGGAGCCTGGAGGACGGGGGCAGTACACATGGCCTTTTTTAGGGCATCGAAAGCTTCCTGGCAGGCAGCCGTCCACTGCACTTTCTTTGGCTGTCTTTTAGACGTGAGTTCTGTGAGAGGGCCGACAAGGCTGCCATACCCCCGAATGAATCTTCGGTAGTAGCCAGTGAGTCCCAGAAAGGCTCGGACCTCCGTTTGGGTGATGGGTGGTTCCCAGGCCAGGATGGCGTCGATCTTTGGCTGTAGAGGGGCGACCTGGCCGCTCCCGACCTGGTGCCCCAGGTAGACTACGGATCCTTGCCCGATCTGGCACTTGCTGGCTTTTACTGTGAGGCCTGCCTGGCGCAGGGCGGTTAGCACCCTCCGGAGGTGCTGGAGGTGCTCACTCCATTCTGAACTGAAAACAGCGATGTCGTCCAGATATGCCGCGCTGAACGGCTCTAGCCCGGCCAGGACCCTATTCACCAGTCGCTGGAAAGTGGCCGGGGCATTTTTCATCCCGAAGGGCATTACGCGGAAGCGGTAGTGCCCATCGGGGGTGGAGAAAGCGGACCGCTCCTTGGCCCCTTCGGTGAGTGCAATCTGCCAGTATCCGCAGGTGAGGTCGAATGTGCTGAGGAACCGGGCTGCCCCTAGTCGGTCAATGAGTTCGTCGGCTCGTGGAATGGGGTGGGCATCGGCTCGGGTAACGTCATTGAGCCCCCAGTAGTCTACGCAGAATCGGAGCTCGGGGGCGACACCGGGGGCCGCTGCCTTCGGGACCAGGACCACGGGGCTGGCCCAGGGACTGTCAGAGGGCTCGATCACCCCCAGGGTCAACATCTTCGAGACTTCAGCTTGAATGCAGGACCGGACCCGGTCAGGAACCCGGTAGGCTCGGTGTCTCACCGGCGGGCTGTCCCCGGTGTCCACGTCATGAACACACCAGTTGGTGACCCGGGGGGTCAGGGAGAAGAGGTCGGAAAATTGTCTTAGGAGCTGGCGGCAGTCCGCTTGTTGCTGGGCAGTGAGGGCTGGGGAGAGGTTCACTCCTTCCACGGAGCCATCCTGCTCCTTGACACACAGGAGGTCCGGGAGGGGATCCGACTCATCTTCGGCCCCGTCATCGGTGGCCAGCAGGAGGCTCAGTTCTGTCAGCACGAAGTGAGGCTTGAGGCGGTTCACGTGCAGGACCCGGAGGGGATCCCGAGGCGACTGGACGTCCACCAAGTATGTGACTTGACTCTTCCGCTCAACCACTTTGTAGGGCCCAGTCCATCGGTCCTGGAGGGCGCCAGGCTTCACGGGGGCCATGACCCACACCTGCTGGCCCGGCTGGAACTCGACCAGAGTGGCATTCTGGTCGTACCAGCGCTTCATCTCTTCTTGACTTGCCTCCAGGTTGGCCTCGGCCAGTTCTCGGAACTTCCTGGTCTGGTTCCGGAGGGCCAGGACGTACTGGAACACATCTCGGGGGGTGGTCTGGGGTGCTGCCTCCCACCCTTCCTTAACCAAACTGAGGGGACCTCGGACGGGGTGCCCATAGAGTAATTTAAACGGGCTAAACCCTAAGGACTTCTGGGGGACCTCCCGGTAAGCGAACAAGAGGCAGGGGAGCAGGACGTCCCACTTACGCCGGAGGGGCTCTTCTAGGCCAGCGATCATCCCTTTCAAAGTCCTATTAAACCTTTCTACTAGGCCGTTCCCTTGGGGATGGTACGGGGTGGTGAACTTATAGGACACCCCACATTGTTGCCACAGGGACGTCATATATTTCGAGATAAAATTAGTGCCGCGATCGCTCACGACCTCGCGGGGAAAACCCACCCTGGAAAAGATCCCCATCAGGGCCCGGCCCACCACGGGGGCCGTAATGGTGCGTAGGAGAATAGCCTTAGGATAGCGGGTGGCGTGGTCCACTAGGACCAAGATGAAACGGTGACCTTGGGAGGTGGGGGGGTCCAGTGGTCCCACGACGTCGATTCTGACTCGTTCAAAAGGGGTACTGACGACCGGGAAGGGTTGGAGGGGAGCCTTGCGCTTCCCCCCACTCTTCCCACTAGCCTGGCACGTGGGGCAGGACTTGCAGTGGGCTTCTACCGCTGCTCTCATTCTAGGCCAGTAAAAATGGGTCACAAGACGGCTGTAGGTCTTGTCCTGACCCAGGTGGCCGGCGAGGGGGACGTCATGGGCTAAGCCCAGGAGGAAGTCTCGGAAGCGGAGGGGTACCACCAGTACCCGTCCGGATCCCAGCTCCACCGACTTCTGCTCACTGTACAAGATGTTATTTTCCCAATAGATTCGGTGCGTCCCGGTCTGGTCACCTGCGGCTTGGCCCTCGGCCTGGCGCCGCAGCCCGACCAGGGAAGGACAAGTGGCTTGCTCCCGGCAAAATTCTTCCCGGGTGGGCCCGCCCTCGTGGCGCCAATGGGCCAACTCGGGTAGATCTCCCAACTCGGGGACCGGGGCGGGGTCGGATGGTACGGGTTCGTCGCGGGCGACGGACCCTTCTGATTGTGGGACGGGAGGACCCTCGGCGGGGACTGTTCTGATCTCTTCAATCGGGGTGCTTTCGACTTCTCTCCGGGGAGTGAGTCGGGCTGACATAGATCGGGTGGTGGCGCATACCCACTCGGGGAGTCCCATCATTCCTAGGTGGGCCTTGCGCTCGACGTGCTTCCAGGGAGAACTCTCCAGGTCGTTCCCCAAGAGGCAGTCGACCGGCTGGGAGGTTCTTACGGCCACCTTGAGTTTACCTATCACCCCTCCCCACTCAAACGGCACCAGGGCTACCTGACACCTACTTTCTCTATTGTCTGCGGATATTACGGGGCAAAAGACGTTGGGGAGGATCTGCTCCTCGGGGACTAGGTGCCTGAGGACACCGGTGATACTGGCCCCGGTGTCCCGCAGGGCCCCTACTTGGTGGCCATTGATTTTGACGAGCTGCCCGTATTTCTGTGTGTTGGAGGGTAGGAGGCTACCAGGGATCATCTCCCTATCTCCCAGGGATACTAGGGCCATCGCTGCGGGTTCCCACTCCTCGGCTTCCTCAACCTCCTCCCCCAGGGCTACGTTGGCTATCTGTCTCGCAGGGGTGGTAGGGGAGACTTGGGTGGCCATGGGGCACTCTGGGTCATTGGCGTAGTGCCCGGGTTTCTGGCAGCGGAAACATGTGACGGTCACCCGGTGTCCCCGTCTCCCAGGGGGCCCTGTCACTGGTGGGGGGGGCGCCGGGAAAGGTGGAGGTTGTGTCTTCGGAGGGCTAGGCTGGGACTCTCTCGGCCCTCCCTGGTTCCCTCCCCCTCTCTGGCGGGGTGGTCCCTGACTGGCTCGGGGGTACTCTCCTACCATGCCCCGGGAGACCCGGGTGTTGGTCCAGCGGTCGGCCTCCACAGCTAGCTTCCGGGGATCTGTGAGCTTGCTGTCAAGCAGATGCTGACGTAGTTCTATGAAGCAGTTCGCAGCCAGGTGTTCCCACAACATGAGGTCAGTGAGTTCGGCAAGGGTGGTGACTTTGCTGCCCTTGATCCACCCATCGAAGGCCCGACTGAAAAAGTTTACATACTCCACCCAGGTGGTGCCCGGGATCTTCCTGCAGTCCCGGAATCGCTGACGGTACATTTCTGGGGTGAGGCCGTATCTTGTGAGTAGAGCCTCTTTCATGTGGCTGTAGGAGGTCTGCAGGGAGAGGGGTAGGTCGAGCAGGGTGTCCCTTCCTTCGCTCAGAAACCGCCCCCACAACCCCGCCCCCCAGTCCTTCTGCGGGATCCGATGGGAGGTCATGGCGACCTCGTAGGCCCTGAACCATTGCTGAATGTCATCGTTTTTATAATATTCCTTGACCACATCCTTAGGGATGTAGACCTTCTGTTCCGCTGGGGAGGCCGTCTCTCGGTTTCCCGGGGGCCTCCCTTCCTCGTTTCTGGCCTTGAGCTCGAGTTCCTTCAAGCTGCGTTCGTGCTCCAGTTGGAGCTTCCTTCCTTCGTGCTCCCGTTGGAGCTTCTTTTCTTCTAGTTCGCCTTGTACACGCATTTGCTCTACTGCTAGCTTTTTTTCCGCTAACTTCAATTCGCCCTCGATTTTGAGTTTGGCTAACTCGAGTTCATGATTGCGACTTCTCTCTCTGTCCGCGAGCTCTTCCGGGGATAGGCCCCCGTCTGGTACGATGCCTCGCACCTGATTGCTGCTGCTTTCACTTTGGGGGGGTTCGGCTTCGTCGGGGCGCTCCCCCGTGCCTTCTGGGCGGGAGGCCCCGGTCTCCACCCAAGTTTTCAGTGCTTTCTGCAAATCTTCTTTAGTGTTGAGACCAGTGGTAGCGATTTTAAGTTCTTTGCAAAATTGCTTTAGCTCTTTGTGTGTGTATTCTTCTAGATGCTCCACCTGGAACACCCTGTTGGCGTTGGTTTCTGCGGGGCTCACGGCGCCTCCTTCTGCCATGTTTGTCGGTAGTGCTTCCGTCGTTCACGGTACGATCTCTAGGTGATGGGCCCGAATCCCGTCGCTTGCCACCAATGTTAGATGGCGACCTCAGAGGAGCCTGGAAGGGGTTCTGACTACCCTGAGACCCACCCTCGAAGTATCGTAGCCGGGCACTGGCGGGAGACTCCCCAGGGGGAAGAATCTCGTATCTAGGATCATACTTCTGGCACCACACGACACAGAGTGACCACACCGGGTATTCTTAGAAATCAATCTTTATCAAGTAGGTTATCACTGCAAATATGTACAAGGTGAGCACGGGCTCAATGAGTCTCTGAAGGGGTAGGGGGTAGCGGGACAGTCTCTGGTAAAGGTTCAAGGCAGGGACGTATCCGGCGCACAGCTCACAATCATCGAACTGGGGGATACGTTGTTGTAGTCGGGGTCCGGCGTGACCATGAGAGTCTGTTGGAGCCGCGAGTCACTCAGCGGGCTCAGGTACAGGTTCGGAGGTCTTACGAGCTTCAAGGTGCCGCGAGTCACTCAGCAGGCTCAGGCACAAGTTCGGAGGTCTTACGATCTTCAGGGAGCCGCGAGTCACTCAGCAGGCTCAGGTACAAGTTCGGAGGTCTTATGATCTTCAGGGAGCCGCGAGTCACTCAGCAGGCTCAGGTACAAGTTCGGAGGTCTTACGATCTTCAGGGAGCCGCGAGTCACTCAGCAGGGCTCAGGAGGGTCCAAGTTTCAGGAGCCGCGACCACGTCGGCAGGCTCTTGTTGTTCCAGCGTCGAATCTCCGGACAGACCCAGAGCACCCCTTGTTATAGGTCGACCCCTCTTTGATGTCCGGAGTCTGTGCAGGCAGGGGTCTTGTCACCTGGGGGTCGCTTGTCGGGATTTCCTGCTATTGTCTTTTGATCTTTTCAGGGCCGGGTCGGGAGGAGTCCCAGACACCCAGCAGGCACGGAGCCAGCCCTCAGGGAGGCCGGAGGGCCGATCGAAACCCATCGTCCCAGGGGAGTTCAGAGGTGCGATAGAAACTGCTCCTCCCTCTCTCATCCCCTGGAAGCGTGATGTCCTCCAGCCGGAGTGGCGCCTCTAGGCCCGGGTCGCGCTGGGGCCGGGCGGCCATCTTGGTGCATGAAGTGGGCACGCGGGCCCGGGGTGGCCGAAAGGGGAGAGGCCATGGACGGGGATGTCCGGGTCGGTGCGTGTGTCCTGGTAGGGAGGGTCGGCTGGGCCGTGTGCTTGGGGCTGCAGGTACCAGGTTTCGGTGGTGCGGGGGCACGTCGGGCCATTCTACGAGGCCTGTTCCAACACTCACGATATGGATCCCGAATGCGACATTTCGGGATCTGGCCTCACACATAATAACATTTATCTGGGGTGCAAGCCGCAGGCGAGTGGCACTGGCCACAATGCAACATTCCAGAACGACCGGGGGCCTGGCGGTTCCAGATTTCGAGGCATATTACCTTGCAGCGCAGCTCCAGTGGTTTGTGTGGTGGTTAGCGGATAGTAGGAACCCAGAACGGGCACAATCCCCATTTTCCCCAGAGATCTCAGTGCTGGCCAGAATTCTACTTAGACTAAAGCACAGACCGCACAGGAGAACAGAAGAGGAAAGCGTAATCACAAGGTGCTGGGCAAGATGGCTTCAGCGGGCTAGATGCAAGGTCCCCTACTCCCCAGAGTTGCCATTGGAAATGCTCCGATACTTACCACATGGAGGTAGCTGGATGGCGTTAGATGACTGGAAGGCAGCGGGGGCGACAGTAGTTGGAGACTTCTTTAGAGATTCTCAATTGCTTCCGTTTGAGGAATTTCAAGAGAGGTTTGACCTTCAACAAGGACACTTTCTGCTGCATAGGCCACTCACTGAGGTGCTCAAGAAGCACTCGGGCACAGGAACAACAGAACCCAGAGCACTGGACTGCTGTAGGTATGTGGCCCAGTCTATAGAGCAATCAGAAGGGATGTCCAGAAGCCCCTGGAGCGCTTGAGAACACAATGGAGGGGGATGTGGGGGTGCCAATCCCAGAAAAAGATTGGGAAACCATTGTCGAACCTACCCATAAGGTATCGAAAAACACCGGATTCAAACTCATAAACTATTATGTTCTGCATAGAGCGTACTTAACACCAGCACACATAAGGCGATACTTCCACACAGATGAAGAGGCCTGCCCAAGACGTGGGGAAAAAGAGGCACATGCATTACATATGGGATTGCCCGAGACGGAGCGGTTTTTGGGAAGAGGTACTACACATAGTTGAAAGCGTTATAGACAGAGAGGTACCACATACCCCTGGACACTGCATACTGCACTGGTTCCTGCACACGGCCAAGACGAAGGTTACTGGGAGGTTTCAGGACCTGGCGTATGTTTTAGCAAAGCGAGAAATTGCCAAAAATTGGAAGGCTGCAAGAGGGCCAAAAGTAGAGACCTGGAAAAAAGAACTAGAGAAGTGACAGACATAGAAAACAGAATTTTGCAGAGAGAGGCAAGGCGAGGTATAGGGAATTTAGAAACAGTGAGAGCATGGGGAGGGTTATTAGATGATATGCGGACACCAGACCTTAATGAGACAGAAGAATCCCAATCAAACCCGCCTACACCGGAAAGGGATAATGAGAGGAGACCCTCAGGAGACTAAGATCAAGAAACAGATGCTGGCCCTTCCTTGCCCCGCAGGAATCCAAGACAAGAATAAAACATAATACGACAAAGGTGAACATATGACGCCAAAAAACAATAAGCAACAAGTAAGCGACTTGCTGGGGGGAGGGAGGGAGGGAGTTGGGCGTTGGCCTCTTGTAGACCTCTTGCGAGCTTATACAGCAATAAGAACAGTAAGAGAACAATAATGTAATTTTTACATGTATGCACAAATCCTGCTATTGTAATGCTAGAAATGCTTAATAACTTAAATGCAATAACCTCTGTTTAAAAAAAAAAATCCAGTAGCTTGCACAAGTACATATTTTATGCAATTCCAAACCACTGATATATGTATATATGTTGCGCGGGACAGTCACACAAATAATGATGCAAACACTAAATAGGTTACCGTGTCGTGTGAGCCTCCGCATTCAGGTGACCTTTATTAATCCTTTGACGCCACACCTCGCGTCAGGATGCGGGGATGCCTGTACGTCCTTCCCCAACATAGATCTTGAACCATCCTTGCACTGCATAGTCTTGGTACCTGTCTTCTTTAGGTGTTGCTCAACAGGTGTAGTTTCTGAGCCTTTACCATGGACATGGATTTTGTTTGAATCTATAGTCATCCATACTTTCCCGCAGGGTTGAGCACAAGCCTGGCGGTGGGGTTTCCGAGCTGTGATGTCTGGCTCTGACTTTGTGTGTAGCAATGGTCCTTGTCAGGCTTGCTTCGGGTGTTTGGGTGGCCCCTTCTCAGCTTTCTTCATACCTCCTATAGCTTCTTCTACTTGGTCGTGATGGCTGGCTGCTCCCTCCATTTCTTGAAGAATGACATGGTCTGGGTCACCCTTTTCTCTTTTGGCTGTGATCATAGTGCCCTTCCTGTAAACCACTGTCCATGGTTCTCTCTTGAATGATATTCAAAACATGCCACCTCAGTGTTGGTTCCTCATGAGAACAACATCACCTGGACACAATGTCACTGTGCTTCGCTCCCCTTCCTAGACTGGCGGAGTCTTTCCTTGTCTACTATTATTGACTCAGAATAGGGTCAGGTGGTGCTGGAGACCACCTTTGGACATTGGGATGGTATAAGTAGCTTATCTCTTTCCAGGGTTCAGTGATCGTGGGTCTGGGGTGACCTAGAAGCTTTGTTACTTATCTTTATTGGTACTCACCTACTACCTGCTCTAGTAGGGCATCCATGCCAGGTTAATATTCTTCTCCCTTAACCCCTTAAGTACGTGTCTCAGCCAATGGCCGAGACACCCACACCCTCCCCAGTGTGTCAGTTATTGGCCAACACCGGGGAGGTTTTAAAAGGTTCATCCGGTGCAAGCACCGGAGGATTCCTTTTTGTAAAAATGCTAGGGGAGACGCGGAATTGCTTCTATGTCTCTCCCCGCCCCCTCCACCCATCTGTGATGTTGGAGCGCTCCGGGGCATGTTGACATCACAATATCTCCACCGGCGATGGAGAAGACTCCAGGTAAGAGCTTGCTCCATCGTCAGTGGGGTTTTGGGAGGGCGAGAATGCCCCCCCAGATGTCTGGGAGGCATTGGTGGAAAGGAGAGAGTCTCCCTTTCCAACAGTGCCTTCCTGGCACCGTTTCCTGGTTGTGGATCACTACACAGCCACAACCCACAACCAGGAAACTCCACTAGACACCAGTGAGTGTATCTGGGGGTGGGCTCTCGTGGTGATAAGCCGGCCCCCACTCGAAGGGTAATTTTTACATTTTTTAAAAGGTGTTTTCTGCCGGGGGTGCGGGTACTTGGCCCACCCACACAAATGAGGTAGCATTTTTATCGGGAGACCTGGGTGAACGCTAGGTGGTAGGAAATTTGTGCCCGCACAGTGATCCTACAACTTTTCCACACATAAATGTTAGGAAAATGTGTCTTTTTAGTTAAATTTGAGGTTTGCGGGGTATTCTGGGTAAGAAAACATTGGGGGATCTACGCAAGCCACACCTCTCTGGACTCCCCAGGTGTCTAGTGATCAAGATGTCGGTGTTTGATAGGTTCCCCTATATGGCCACCCCCTTGCAAAACCAGGTCGTTTTGTGATAGATAATTTCGATGTCTCCACAATACATTTTGAGCCCTTCCCTGTCACAGGCACTTGACCTACCCATGCAAGTGAGGACCCGTTTTTCTCGGCAGACTTGGGGAACACTGGGTGGTAGGAAATTTGTGGCTGCCTACAGATTCCAGGACTTTTCCTCACAAAAATGCAAGGAAAATGTGTTCTTTTAGGCAAAGTTTTAGCTTTGGTGAGAGCCACACAAATCACCCCACCCTGGACTCCCAAAGGTTACCCTAGGTGCCAGCTGAGTTGGGGTCTAAAATTCACAGTTACCCACATTGGAAAAAACACTAAGGGGCCGATTCCGATCCTGGAAAAATTTCCCCCGTCCGAATTGAATCTGGACTTTTTTCCGTATGAATCATACAAGTAGCGTACAAACTGTCAAGTACGATTCGCATGGGAAAAACTCCATACGAATCACATCCGGAACATTTCCCCACACGTCCTCGGGTCGGAAAATGTGTCCGACACATCCCCGGACGATTCACCGTACGAATCGGAAAAATGAAGTCCGACCGCACAAGTACGATCACTCCCGTCCTTTCAATTTCACAACTGTATGGAAAAAACACCGTACGGACCGAACTCCCATAGCAACCATGGAGACACGTGCCCGCATACGCGCCGAACACCCCACCACAGACCCCGCATGTACGCGCAAAACGCCCCCCGGCCGCGGATGTACGCGCCGAACCCCCACCAGTGTATGCATGGAGCGTACCCCCACCCATGTATGCATGGAGCGTACCAACGCCCCACCGGTGTATGTACGGACTGTACCCACACCCCACCCGTGTATGTACGGACCGTACCCCCACCCCACCAGTGTATGTACGGACCGTACCCCCACCCGTGTATGTACGGACCGTACCCCCACCCGTGTATGCATGGAGCGTACCAACTCCCCACCCGTGTATGTACGGACCGTACCCCCACCCGTGTATGAATGGAGCGTACCAACACCCCACCAGCGTATGTACGGACCGTACCCCCACCCGTGTATGTACGGACCGTACCCCCACCCGTGTATGTACGGACCGTACCCCCACCCCACCCGTGTATGTACGGACCGTACCCCCACCCCACCCGTGGATGTACGGACCGTACCCCCACCCGTGTGTGCATGGAGCGTACCAACTCCCCACCCGTGTATGTACGGACCGTACCCCCACCTGTGTATGCATGGAGCGTACCAACTCCCCACCCGTGTATGTACGGACCATACCCCCACCCGTGTATGAATGGAGCGTTCCAACACCCCACCAGTGTATGTATGGACCGTACCCCCCACCCGTGTATGTACGGACCGTACCCCCACCCGTGTATGTACAGACCGTACCCCCACCCCACCCGTGTATGTACGGACCGTACCCCCACCCGTGTATGTACGGACCATACCCCCACCCCACCCGTGTATGTACGGACCGTACCCCCACCCCACCCGTGGATGTACGGACCGTACCCCCACCCGTGTATGCATGGAGCGTACCAACTCCCCACCCGTGTATGTACGGACCGTACCCCCACCCGTGTATGCATGGAGCGTACCAACTCCCCACCCGTGTATGTACGGACCGTACCCCCACCTGTGTATGAATGGAGCATACCAACACCCCACCAGTGTATGTACGGACCGTACCCCCACCCGTGTATGTACGGACCGTACCCCCACCCGTGTATGTACGGACCGTACCCCCACCCCACCCGTGTATGTACGGACCGTACCCCCACCCCACCCATGTATGTACGGACCGTACCCCCACCCGTGTATGTACGGACCGTACCCCAACGCCACCCGTGTATGTACGGACCGTACCCCCACCCCACCTGTGTATGTACGGACCGTACCCCCACCCGTGTATGCATGGAGCGTACCAACTCCCCACCCGTGTATGTACGGACCGTACCCCCACCCGTGTATGAATGGAGCGTACCAACACCCCACCAGTGTATGTACGGACCGTACCCCCACCTGTGTATGCATGGAGCGTACCAACTCCCCACCCGTGTATGTACGGACCCTACACCCAGCCCCCCCTGTATGTACGGACCGTACCCCCACCCGTGTATGCATGGAGCGTACCAACTCCCCACCCGTGTATGTACGGACCCTACACCCAGCCCCCCCTGTATATACGGTGCGAAAGACCACCATTGATGGACTGTGCGGACCAACACCCTGCCAATGTTCGTACGCACCCTACCCCAGGCCCACACACCAGCACCCTCACCCAACATCGGGCATGTACGAGTCGTACTAAGCCATAGCAAAGGACAGCACTGTACAACAACATGGCCCATGTACGCACCGTACATACGCAAAAAACACTTCTACTGAACCAAGACAAACCAAAAAAACACAAGAAGAGTCAATTCGAGGCACACACTACCACAAAACATATCCAACAAGGCCAAATACATCCTATACACTGACCTGCAACTTGTTATTATTTATGTCAGGTTATTACTGAGCGCACTATTAATCACGTTTTCGTATAAGCTTGAAATAAATCTGAAACGGTGCCACAGAAGAGGGAAAAATTACCCCTAAAACCCTCTAATGGTGGACCATAAGCCCACTTGTACAAACAAGATGCAAGCTGTGCACACGTTTAGTTAAGTGTATGATGCGTACTAGCATAATAAATCAACACACATTCAATGAACAGAGTAATTGAAGAAAGCGAGGGACCACAGGAAACAAGATTGAATTCAGTCTTTCTGTTTATGTGGAGTTAGGAAAATCCAGCCAGCCAACACGTGTTTCGTCAAGGGGCACAAAACCCCAGACTTCTTCAGGGCTGGTGAAAAAAACATACATAAAGTGCGTGTCACAACAAATATCATTTATATAACGTTTCAAACATGCCCACTCTTAAATGTCCATTTGTGAATGGTAGGAGAAGCCACCAGTTAAAAAGTCATTGCACCCTGATAGGGAATCAATTATGTTGGGTTGTAGTGAAAACCCAGTCCGTATACATAAAATGTCTTAGGATAAAAATCCGATTCACTTATAAAGCGAAAAACAAAGAACCCGATCAGTGAGCAGCAGTGATGTAGACAAAGTCTGAAGAAACTTGACAAAAGACCGAGAAAGTGTGTAAAGACGCGCATGCATAAAGTTTCAAAGTTTCAAAACACCATTGAGTATCGAGGTGACAATCGGAATATACATATCAAGATGTGTGTATAAGAATACACCTAGTGTGGACCAATAGTGTGTTTTGAAGTAAAAAGGACAACACCCTATAATGTGCATCAATTGTATTTCCTGATGTGACGAGTTTAAAGGGTACTATTAGTGCCCCACATATACGAGTAAACGTGCGAACGGTTAATAAAAGCCCTACCTTCTATAAGTGTAGCGGGTGTATCAGACCTATCAATCAGGGAGAACATCAAATATCATAAGGAAACACATAACCTTAAATGTCACAAAACCATTGTATGAGAAAAGTATATCTGTATCACCAGAAAATAAAACCACAGCCAGGCTTACCTCAAACCTGGTGATAATTCCGACCCAGTAGGTCTTAACAAATTATGCGGACCGTCAGCGTCCTCAGAAAAAGTAAACGGCCATCCAAGTACTGCCGAACAAAGCGCTTCGAATCTGTGAAGAACATATGATTTATATGAACCATTCCATCGTAAACTAAGCTCTCAAAAGGTTCTATCCAGACAGATGACTAAGTAAACTAAGGCTAAACCTTACCTAAGACGAGTACATCCAGGACTCTCAGACTCAATCCCCTCGCGTGTGGTTGTTTGTTTCCACCGTGCGCATACCCGGAAGTGCTTTATAACGTGGACGCCGGTAAAAAAACACTAGAGCGTGTGTAATAAAGTATTGTAACAGTGCGCATGCGTGACGTGAAGTGCAACGCATCCCGGTGTTTGTCAAGAAGCATCATCTTTAAAAAAAAAATTCTATAATTCCGGTTTATAAGTGAAAACGAGAGCGATATAATACATACAGGAAAAGCAAAACGAGGTATTATAATCAGTAGTGTGACGGAAAACCGCCAGCATACATAGAAGTCGTTGTAATCATTAGAAGGCGGAACAGACAAAGGCAACGATGAAAAAGTGTAATACTGCTATATATGACACAAAAGGTAAAGATTGTTTCAAAGGCATAATCATATCTATCGAATAAGACATACATAAATCCTTAAGACTTGCTTATAGTGTAAGATACAGAACAACAAATAAATTGGGCAAAATATATCAACTTAGCCCATTCTGACAGTAACCATAGGTTGTTGACTCCTGTTATCTCTTGGTCTTTCGAGGAGGACATATAAGTAAAGAAAGAAAACAAGAACAAAAGTTACATGTAAAGACATACACACATATAAAGTATGAAGAATTCATTTAGCACATGTTGAGAATAACCACAGTTTGTTCATTCTGGTCATTCTAAGTCCATTTGAGACAAAAGTATAAGTACAAGAGGAACACATCCTATATGCATGTAACTTGAAACCAACTTACGTTGATACATAGCATTCCGTTCCTCTTGTTAGAGTATTTAAACCCCTTACAATGGCATGCAGTATTGGAACCTTGAATAAAGCTACGCATGAATATAGATGTTCAATTCCCTAGGAAATAGTGCATCTCATTGTCACTGTTAAAACCTAGGTCATGAGTACGTAAGCGCATGATCCAAAACGCTTCAAGCTTTCTCAAATTCAGCTCCCTATTGCCCCCTCTGGGGTTCTGTTTACAAATGTCTATTCCGTAAAATTTGAACTTCTTACTAGGGTCTTGTGTGGGACACTCCCAAATGTGCAATGCCATGGGGTATCTCGAATCCTTGTGTTTCAGAGCTCTAACATGTTCCCCAATTCTTTCTTTTAAGCTCCTTATGGTACTGCCTACATATTTACCACCACATGTGCATTCTAGGACATAAACAACATATTTACTATTGCAGTTTATGTTCACTCTTATATCATATGTCTTATTAGGGCCTTTGAACAACTTCTTTTTGTCATCTGCCCATCTGCATGTACCACAGAAGCCGCATTTGAAAACACCATTAGATTGTGTAGTCAGCCAAGTGTCTGGGGTTGCATTGTGAGTATAGCTGGGACTAAGACGGGTCCGTAATGTTTTACCTTTACGGTAAGTGATCTGTGGTTTGTTACAGACAGATTTCGTTAGAGAGGAATCGTTAGTAAGAATATACCAATGTTTCTGCATGCTCTTAGAGAGAGCCCTGCTGTAGTCATCATAGTTGGTAATCAATCTGACTACTGTGTCCGTGCGTTTCACCTCTTTGTTTTAAAATGGTATTAATTCGGTCTGTGTTCCTGATTCTACTCTCTGCTCTTTGTATGATGGATTTGTGGTACCCTCTTTGAGTAAATCTGATACTCATGTCGTGTAGGCAAGAATCAAAATCTGTGTCGATACTACAATTGCGTCTGGCCCTGGTAAATTCCCCAAATGGAATGGCATTGATTTGGTGTGGTGGATGTGCACTGCTAGCGTGTAAAATTGCATTACACGCGGTGTCTTTCCTGTACAGTTTAGTATGTAAATTGTTATCTGTGATAAGAATCTCAATGTCCAGAAAAGTGATACATGTGTCACTCGAGACCTGTGTAAACTGCATGTGTAAATTGTTTGAATTCAGGTATATGAAGAATTCCATCAAAACCTCTGGGGTGCCCGTCCAAATCATCAGACAATCATCAATGTAGCGCCCCCAGTATAGTATGTAATCATGACATCTGCCTCCTCCAGGTCCCCATATCCAGTCTTCTTCCAACTTGCCCATAAACAAATTGGCGAAGCTAGGAGAAAATTTAGAACCCATTGCGACTCCCTTCTTTTGTCTAAACCATTGGGAATTGAATAGAAAAACATTGTTGTTAAGGATGATACGCATCATATCAACCAGCATCTCAGTATGCTTCCATTGAGACCCAGCTCTTCTAAACAGAAAGGTTTCTATAGTTTTGATGCCCAAATCAAGTTCAATGCTGGTGTACAGGGACACAACATCCATCGTGACCAAAATCATACCTCCTCCCATCTGAGATCTGACAGTAAATTCACAATGTGTTTCGTGTCCCTGATGTACGATGGTAGGTTCTTGACTAATGGAGACAGGAATAGGTCTACGTATTCCGCAAGTCTCTCCGTTGGTCCCCCGATTCCTGCCACTATGGGTCTACCTGGAGGAAAGGTGAGATGTTTATGTACCTTAGGAAGTGTGTAGATGCATGGGTAATTGGGTCTGAATACCTTTAAGTATGTCATTTCTTCTAAGGTGAGCAGACTGTCATTATACCAATTAGTGAGATTCCTATTCACCAGTAACGTTAAAGGACCTATCGGGTTTTGATGTAGTGGTTCATAGCACGTTGTATCATTAAGTTGTGTTAGTATTTCTGCATTGTAGTCCGACTTGTTCATCACCACTACGTTGCATCCTTTGTCCGCCTCTCTGATTATCAGATCTCTGTTAGTTGCAAGTTCTTTCAAGGCTACCCGTTCACCTCTAGACAGGTTGTCTGAGTACCTCATTTTCTTTTTTGATTCTTCTTATCTTCAAACTTATTAAGGTCAGCCAGGACTAGTTTGTGAAACGTATCGATTGAGTTGTCAGCCGTCAGTGTGGGTGTCCACTTGGATTTGGACCGAAGCCCACTGGTAAGTGAGTAATCAGTTTGTACATCTAACTCCTGTAAGAGTACTTCCATGCGTTGGGGGGTTTCTTCCGTGTCTGCTAATGATAATAATAATTGTGTATTTAGTGCGTCTTGAATGCTAAAATTTACATTCGGAGACTGTAGGTATATGTACATTTACTTTATTAGGTACAGGGTTCAATTCAAAAAACTTTTTTAATTTCAGATTCCTAATGAATTTGTACAAATCCACCTTAGTATTACAAACATCACCCTCATTAGTAGGGTTGAAACTCAATCCTTTTTTTAGCAATTTCACCATGTCTTGATTTAATGGTATAGAAGAAAGGTTCATAACACCAATGTCATCTATGGAACCTGCTTTTACGTCCTGTTCTGTCCTGACCTCAATTTGGTACGGTAGTCCTCTTTGTCTCCTTGCCCTTTGACCTCTGCGGGTTTTCCGTTTGTGGGATCGCGGATTGGCGGGAGTCTGTTCCCCTTCCTGATTCTCAGCACCTCTCGTAAAAAAGAGGAAGAGGAAGAAGTTCCTACATTCTCTAACTCACTATCACTAGTGCCCCTTGACGAAACACGTGTTGGCTGGCTGGATTTTCCTAACTCCACATAAACAGAAAGACTGAATTCAATCTTGTTTCCTGTGGTCCCTCGCTTTCTTCAATTACTCTGTTCATTGAATGTGTGTTGATTTATTATGCTAGTACGCATCATACACTTAACTAAACGTGTGCACAGCTTGCATCTTGACTGACCTGCAACTGACAAACAGCTAAACAGAGGCCCAAACCACTACCACTCCTTATAACACACCCACCCAAAGTTCAAACACAGCCACACCCACAAATGGACCAATAAAAAGGCCCAACACACACAAACCATGATCCTTTGCAACAGATCCACTGCTGCCAGAGACAACGCACTGCACCATACTTAAACCATCAATACACCTTACACTTGCACTCCTTCACACAACCACCATCACAAACACACCCTCATCACATTCACACACACACACCTGCACAACCACACTCACACACCCACAACCATCCACACCCACACCCCACACCATGCCCACCAACAAGAATCCAAAGTTCACAAAGGACGAGCTGGAGGTCCTTGTCGACGAAATCATTAGAGTCGAGCCACAGCTCTTTGGAACATTGGTCAGACGGACCAGCATATCAGAAAAATCAGACATGTGGCAGAGGATAGTCAATTCCGTGAATGCTGTTGGAGCCACCAGAAGGACCAGGCATGAGTGCCAAGCCAGGTGGTACGATCTGCGGAGGACGGTCCGCCACAAAATGACGGACGAGCACAACCAGGCCAACATCACTGGAGGAGGTCCGTCCCGCAGACCGGTACACTACCATCCCTGGGAGGAGAAGGTGATGGCCATGCTGCCGCCGTTGGGAGTAGACGGAATAGAAGGAGTCCGAGAGCCTGGTGAGTACACAAACAACTCACCTCACATGGGGGGAACGCCATATACAACCCAAATACCAATCATGCACGCAACCCCCCCAAAGCCAGCACCGGACACAACCACACTCCAAAAACACACACATGCCACTAGCGCCTCCATGCCCCATGCCCCAAGCAAGGCCATGCCAAGTCACAGGCCACACAAAACACCAACACAAGACAGGATGTCCCCGATGCCGGGAGGGTGGGCCTCAAAACGAACATAGAGCAACTCTGAAGCACACAACAATGCCCTCAGCCCATATGGCTTAGGGCACAGCCATACAAACATTGTGTCCCCACACAGTACTGTTTTGCCTGCTAATGGTGGCTGCGTTGCAGGACGACATGGGTATGAAGGCACAATTTGCACATAACAGCAGCTAATGAAGACGCAGCACACTTAAAGAGTGTCAGCACACACCGCCACAGCAGCAGCGCAGACTCAGACACTCCGCCCAATGGGTGCCGGCAGAGAAGAAACAAACCCACATGAACAAGCCAATGGCCTTCAAAAGACCTGCAAACTGTGAGGGAGGGAGAGGGGCAGAGAGAGGGACAGAGACAGAGGTGGACACAGGGAGACAGACAGAGGGAGGGAGGAGGCTGACAGAGGGAGGGAGAAAGGGAGACAGAGGGAGATGGACAGAGGGAGGAGGCTGACAGAGGGAGGAAGAAAGGGAGACGGACAGAGGGAGGAGGCTGACAGAGGGAGAGAGAAAGGGAGACAGAGGGAGACGGACAGAGGGAGGAGGCTGACAGAGGGAGGGAGAAAGGGAGACGGACAGAGGGAGGAGGCTGACAGAGGGAGGGAGAAAGGGAGACAGAGGGAGACGGACAGAGGGAGGAGGCTGACAGAGGGAGGGAGAAAGGGAGACGGACAGAGGGAGGAGGCTGACAGAGGGAGGGAGAAAGGGAGACAGAGGGAGACGGACAGAGGGAGGAGGCTGACAGAGGGAGGGAGAAAGGGAGACGGAGGGAGACGGACAGAGGGAGGAGGCTGACAGAGGGAGGGAGAAAGGGAGACGGACAGAGGGAGGAGGCTGACAGAGGGAGGGAGAAAGGGAGACGGACAGAGGGAGGAGGCTGACAGAGGGAGGGAGAAAGGGAGACGCACAGAGGGAGGAGGCTGACAGAGGGAGGGAGAAAGGGAGACGGACAGAGGGAGGAGGCTGACAGAGGGAGGGAGAAAGGGAGACAGACAGAGGGAGGAGGCTGACAGAGGGAGGGAGAAAGGGAGACAGAGGGAGACCAAATCACTCTTGGGTGGTGTGGCCATGTCCGCTCGTCAGCAGGTGGACTGTGTGCATGTAGACAAGGTTTCGCAGTGCGTGAACCCCCCTTCAACCTTTGATGAACACTAGGCCATGTGTCAATCTGTGCACGAGTACATCCGTGCTGCAGGCCCAAACAGAACCTTACACCCAGTATACCCACCTACTGTGTTTGTCAGAACCCTGTCACAAATTGTTAAGTTACCTACCTGCATTCTCAAATAGCATGGAAAAAACAACATTTGGCCACGTACAGTGCAACACGTAAGGCGGCTCTGCATGGCTTGCTACGCCCGCTCACTACACTGCTGACTGCATTCCCAAAAGATGCATCAACTAAGATTGTGTCACACATAGGTAAAGTGTCGAAAGCTGTGGCCAAGGGACATACCCATGCACAAGTGCACTGTGAGAGGAATGCTAGCCAAATCCAACCACCCAGAGGAACTGTGCCAAATCAAAAATGAATGAAACATGGATGTCGCATGTAACACAATTAACACTGTCTCTCTCACACACAGGTCAACGTCGTCGATCTCCCCCCAACACTGGGGGGGAAGACTCACAGGACCAGGCTCTACGTGAAGAGGACCCCACCGGCAGCGACGACTCTCACCACTCCGTGGATGACCCAGACCAACCTGGCCCCTCTGGTGTCCAACCACCTGCAGCACCTGCGTCAGGTACAACTGTGCCAACCACCACCCCCATTCCTGCCACATCCCAGGAGACACCCAGGAGCCCTGCCCGCACACAACAACACAGCCAGTCTGTCCAGGAGGGACAAGGTTCTCCGGGCACCCAGGAGGAGGCAGGCGACACCGCAAATGCCATCCCCCAGGGGTCCCGGAGACCCGATGTGCCCACAACGGTAGGCCAGGCGCAAGTGGGCTGGGGTGGTGGGAGTGGAGGATGGCGGAGGCGCGAACCTGCCCAGTTGGCTCAGGACCCGGCTATGTCACACGTCAGAAACATCCTGGACGCATACCGGCGTGACTCCAGAGGCATCGACCAGGTAGTGGGGACGCTCAATGAGATGAAGACCTTGCAGGTCGAGCATCATGCCAGGATGGAGGCAAGACTGGCAGAGCTCCTGGCGGTGCACAGGGACGTGAGCCAATCACTCCGTCAGATCGCCCAAAGCCTGGCAAACCCTCCCTGTGCCACCAGGCGTAGAGCAGCACCAGAAACAGGGAGGGAGGAGGAGGAGGATTCATCTGACGGAGCGTCCCTGGCATCGTCAAGGCCTGCTTCTGAGGGTCCCCGCAGGAAGGTGGGTCGTCCACGAAAAAGACCGTGAGAGTCAGCGGAACATCACCATCTCCCAGGTCACCTGGCCTGGCACCTGGCCCTCTGGCCCAACAGCAGCACAGCAGCAAAGGACATTCTCTGCCACATGGCCTTGCTGGTAACTGTCTGACCAATGTTGACAAAGACTGTGGCACAGACTCTGATGACTTTCAATGGCAAGGACACCAACTCCCCCTGTGAACTTTGGATTCTACACTCCCGCCAAGCACCTCTTGTTACCCTCCAAACACGTACCCCAGCACTAATAAAATTCATCACAATCACAAGATGATGCCGTCATTTTGCATTATTCCACTACATGTGTGTGTTGTAAAGTCAAACCATGCCTGATTTCTGAAGTAACTCCAAACATCCATACCCTGGGGTCTGAGTCTGGCACAGGACACACATGGGTCACAATGTACCATCCAAGACAAACATGGAGCACCATACTCACCCGTGATGGGCCCAACCAGCTGAGGGGGTGCCCGCACAACTGTGCCTACAGACCTATTTAGAAGAGCAACAGTCATGCGCAGAGGTCAGGGATCATGTGGAGTGTCCTGGGGTGGGAGTCCCAGGTATGTGTAGACACGTGGCAGAACCATGTCCTGCATGCTTGAGTCAGGTGGATGTGGAGAATGGTGGGCCAGCCAAGGTTGGATGCATGGAGATGGCACAATTGGGTGTTGGATCACAGTGCCACAAGGTTGTGTTGTGCTTGTGGGCTGCATCCTGAGTGTGTGCGTGGATTGAGAAGGTCATCCTGCAGCTGGCAGTGATCCACTCCCCCCATCTCAGTTTGACGTTGATGTGGCCTGGTCGCCGGATGTAGTAGCAGAGCTGTGCAGATGCACCCTGGATGTGGACAAGTATCATGGGATTTCTAACGCACATGTCCGTAGAGTGCAGGGTAGGATTAGACACGGATGTTGTAGTTGACCTGGGGGATGGTCTCCCTCTTGCCTTGAGGTGGATGGAACTGGGGATCTTGTGCATAATGCAGAGTGTGCTGCCGCATGAGGCACAGATGCTGCTGATCAGCATAGCACATGTCAGCAAGCAATCCATGATGAACACCAGCTCGTTTGCGGGGACACTGTGTGCCCTTGCTGCAGGGCCTGCAGCAGCATGCGCCATGTCAAGAAAACAATGCCACAAGTAGCACACAAAGACAAGGATCTCAGGAAGGAACTATGCAAAAGGTGTATGTCAAGGAAGGAATGTCTGGTTCAACATGGCACACACACACACAATGGATTCACATGCAGCACAGTGGCCGTCCTGGAGACTGACATGCCACAATACCTACACAGCCATGGACATCATGCACAATACAGAATCTAATCCCTGACAAACAGCTTGCATCTTGCTACTCTACACATAGACTTATATGCACCCTCTCTGAGAACAATGCCAGACATGCCGCATGCACAGTGGCAACAGACCACCATTGACAGAGATGAGGCACCTTGGAGGCAGAGGGACACCTTTATTACTCATGTGTGTCGGAATGCTAATGCAACTCTGTCAACACATACACAGGTCATGTGGATAAACACGTGGGACCAACACTGGCACCCCCTTACCACCACAGATGCTGGAAATCCATGGCACTGGCACACAAGTGACGGGTTACAGCTAAACACCCCCTGCTGCTCACGGAGAGGCTGCTATACACCATTGAGCCCCTAATGGAGAATTCACACACCATGTCAACCCGGTGCAACCCGTATGTTTCTGAGGGCAGTGTTACACACATTGATGGCTCCATCACAATCCACAATCCCATTACAGATGACTGTCACCAAGTCTGACCATCAATTCAGGTGAATTCTGCTCCATGTCATGTGCCCCATGGTGATTCTACATGTATGTAAAGTATCCAAACATGAACAGGAGCAGTGCACACACATTCAAAATAAATACCACTCCCAAAAAGCCGTGCTGCATCCCTTACCCGAAGGAGATTTTCGAACTTGTCCGTGCATGTAACGCTGATTCAGCACATGTTGCTGTGTTCATGAGGAATAGCAGGAGCACAACAATGCCACCAGCAGACAGCATGCGCAAGTACCTGTGGATGGGAGACACACCAGACGTCAGCCAAAAGAAGCACATCCGCATGCATGTGCATGTACTCGACACGTATTAGGTTGTCAACATGCTAGGTGACAATGATGACTCTGGAAAAACATTCTTCTATTGCACCATCACTCGAGTGACACATCCAAACACACCTCTGACTCAGTTGGAAGACATGCAGATGGACACACACATTGCAACACTTGCCACACACAGCCCAATGCGTGCACACTCAGACACTGGAACTCACCACTAAGCAAAGAAGTCGCGTACGTATGAGCCGACTCCGCATGTCCTCTACCGCCTCCTCCTCCTCCACATCACTTGCCTCGTGACCAAGCCCTTCATCCTCCATGGGTGGATGGTCCTGCTCATCTGGATCCAGGATGAGTGGCACAGCTTTCTCCACTGCCATGTTGTGCAGCATGCAGCACACGAGGAATATCTTGCAGACCTTCACCGGTGCATATGGGAGTGCGCCACCGGTCTTGTGGAGACAACGGAATCGGCTCTTCAGGAGGCCAAACGTCCTCTCTATCACTCGCCTGGTCTGCCCATGGGCGTTGTTGTAGCGGTGATCGGCAGCCGTACTGGGGTTGCGGAGAGGCGTGTTCAGCCATGGCATGTTGGGATAGCCAGCGTCCCCTACATGGAAACATCATGGACAAGAGTGGGTCAGGAGAAGCAGTAAGACAGGAAGATGACGTTAAATACAGGACTGCCAGAGTATACCCACCAACAATACATGCTCGTTCGTTGCGCAGCTGCAGCATCATTTCAGTCACCCTGCTACGCCTCATGATGTACGCATCGTGTGCTGATCCTGGAAAACGAGCACAGACATGTGAAATCACCATGTTGGCAAGACGCACCGCAAGGGCATTAATGGAGTGGTAATGCTTGCGGTTACGGAAGGCTACCTCCTGTGCCTGTGGTGGTACCAAAGCCACATGTGTTCCATCTATGGACCCAATGACATGGGGCATCCCTCCCAGGGCATAGAACTCACGCTTGACAGCTGTCAACTGCTCAGGAGTTGGGAATTTAATGAACTCATCCAGGTGCTCCAACATGGCCTCTAAAACATCATGCAGAACACGGCTGAACATGGTTTGGGACATGCCACCGACATGGGCAATGGTATGTTGAAAGGTACCCGTGGCCAAGAAATGTAGGGCTGCCATCACCTTCATCTTGGGTGTCAGTGCCGTAGGATACCTGTGTAGCGGTTGGAGGTGTGGTGCCAGCCGTGTCGTCAGGTCCTCAATCAATCATTGGGGGAAGCGGTAGCGGCGTATACAGTCATTTTCCCGCATGTCAGCCAAGTCCGGAATTGTTCGAAAGAGAGGCGGAGCCCTGCAGTGAATTAGAAGGGACAACGAAGAGTGAGTACAGTACACCACCAATGTCAATGTACAGAGCACATGCTCAACAGGCAATACACATATGTAAAATACAGAGTCAGGTCTGTGCAATATGCCCTGGACACGTATGCCAGGCATGTGACACTCCTACCAAGAGCCAGCTACAAACGATGATTCTCAACCTCAATATGCCATGCCATGCAACTAGCTGTGGGCCAGTGTAAGTGAGCAGGCAGACACATTACAGGAGTTACAGACATCCAAATATCTGCAGAAGAAGGATGTTTATTGTACAGACTGGTTGCGGAACACTAGAGGCACAGGTCACATGTCATAGAATAAGGACAGACCACACACCTTGCCATGAAGGATTACATGTCAAGACTGATCACACATACATTGAGAGTATGCAGATATGTACTTGTTTTGGAACTCCGTGTGGATGCATACATACACACCTAACGTCGGATTACACATGTGTGCTGGTGTGCGTAACAGTGTGCCATGCCCATCTACACACAGACACATGTTGGTTGCAGCAACTGCAGATGCATTTGACCAAACACCTACAGCAAACCTATGGGAACACATGACACACACATGACATAGCTACAGCGTGCAATGCGGGCATTCACTTGTCAGGGGTAACATTCCGTGTACCTGGCATCAGGGGACATTTGCGGGTGTCGGTGACTGTGCCATGCCAGTGACGCATGGCCCACCAAGTCAGTACTACATGCACACATGTCAAAGGAGTGAAGGGGATGTGTGGCACATAGGGCACCATCACACGTGACATGTGTACACAGCTCATCATACTGTAATTCGCTTCACACCTCAGGAGTATGGTGCCACATCACAGCCTGACCCACCTGTGCCCGACACATGTAGTACTGCACCGACAATGCCTTGATGTCCAGCCTTGGCCATGTATGACAGCTCAATTCATTCCTGTGTGCCGTCTGTCACCACTGTCAGGTGTGAATCCCACCGTACATACGCTCCGAGGGCGTGTGTGGGGTCCTTATCACTATGGTGGTGCTGGCGTATGCGTACGCCATAGTGATACGGACCGTACACGCGTGTGTAGGGTCCCTATCACTATGGTGATGCTGGCGTACGTGTACGCCATAGTGATACGGACCATACACGTGTGTGTACGGTCCCTATCACTATGGGGGTGCTCGCGTACGTGTACGCCATAGTGATACGGACCGTACACGCGTGTGTATGGTCCCTATCACTATGGGGGTGCTTGCGTACGTGTACGCCATAGTGATACGGACGGTACACGCATGTGTACGGTCCCTATCACTATGGGGGTGCTCGCTTACGTGTACGCCATAGTGATACGGACCGTACACGCGTGTGTACGGTCCCTATCACTATGGGGGAGCTCTCGTACGTGTACGCCATAGTGATACGGACCGTACACACGCGTGTGTACGGTCCGTTGCAATGCATTTGGGGTGCCCTAGGGCTGTGGAACGCACCGTACCTGTGTTGTGATATAGGATTGACATAGGGGACACATGAGGGACAAGTATAGGGGCCTAAATGCATGCTGGTTGTCATGGAGACCGAGTTTCAGGTTTGAATTTTGCATCATGTGACCAGCAGAAGTCGGTTGGAGACAATATACTTTGTTGCAATGTGTTTGTTGACATTACATCATGCTCAATTTTAAAACCATGCAAAGCCTGTCACTGGGGTAGTTTTAAAATGATTGGAGGACACGTAGGATGCAAATGTGACTGAGCCAATCACTCTGTACTCCTGTAAATGAAACAGGGCAGCAAGGAAGATATAAGGCAGCCAGGTCCCTTGAGAGAGCACTTGCCTGCACATCCTTTCATTCCACAACACTGCTGCTGCTTGTCATTCCTCTGGCACCATGTCCAGGTCTGTGGAGAGGGCCCAGCCATTCACCATGGAGGAGATATGGCGTTGCTGGATGTGATCCTCCCACAGTACACCATGCTGTATGGTCAACCAGGGGAGCAGGTGAGTGCAGACTCCACTAGCTTAAACTGTGCCCCTTTTTGTGACTGTGACTTCTGGCATTGTGTCCAGGTATGACAGACATGCAGGGTTCTTCATAGTGGTTCCCAGGGGGGGGGGGAAGGGCTCATGTCTCCCATGCAGAGCATGCTGTAGTTCCTGTGTGCACAACGCACTAGCATGGTGCTTACTGTGACGATCACTGCATGGTGCATGCCGCTTTCGGACTGCCTAATCCTCCTGGAAATGTTGTTTCTACAGTCCTGATGTGAGTCTGTGCTCCCCCCAGGGTGACAGGTGCCAGTACCCACAGATGTGTGTCTGTTCAGTGTACCTGTGGTGAGAGTGTCCAAATGATGTGGTCGTCCCCTGGACATTGGTGTGTGTGTGTGAGTCCCCTGTCATGTGGGTGTGTGCATATGTGGAGTGTTGCACCCCAGCTGCATGTGGGATGGATACACCCTGCCCATCTGATGTGTGCAGGGAGCTGTGCTGGATGTCTGCCGTGCTGAGACAGCCCCACATCTGTGACACCCCCAGTCTAGTGGCACATGTGCAGAGTGAGGTTTGTAGCGGCAGTTGCCAATGCCAGGTGATTGTTCAGTGCCTGTGTGTGTCTGTGTACTCTGCTGAGGTAGCGTAAGTGGGCTGGGGCATGTCACTGCTTAGGGGTACTGTTCAGATTCCTGTTGTAGCTTGGGATGCACAGTGTGAGCCTGCATCATTGATTGTGTTGCACCCCTCAAGCCACCTGTGTACTTTCAATGGCACCTACTGCATTTGCCCATTCCCAGGAGGATGATGTCACTATGACAAAGGTGCAATGAGTTGGCTGCATACTATGGCCAGTTCAAACATGCATGATTTGTAATATGTGTGTCTCTGTATCATTGATAAGGTGGATTGATGTATTGTCACTTTTGCATCCTCACAGGTAGGCGTCTTTGCCAAGGGGGAGATCTGGAAGCAAGCCGTCAGTGCCGTGAGGAGGACGGATGGTCGGAAGCGGCGCCTAGCCCAGGTGAGGAAACGCTGGCAGGACATCCGGTGCTGGACGCGGAGGATCGCACGGGTCCTGCTGGGGGACTCACCTGAGAGCCACAAAAACCGTGGGCGCCGGCGTCTGACCCACATCCATAAGCGTGTGCTGGCGGTGGTCTTCCCCGACTTGGACAGGTGCTTACTGGAGAAGCAGCAGCAGGAAGGGGGTAGGTACATGTGTGTTTGTTGTGTGTGACCAGCTTTTTGAAGTGCGCAGTTGCATGGATACACTGCCAGGGTTTAAATGTGCAGTGCATATCCTGTTCCCCAAAGTAAAGCGGTGCTGTTCTTCCTCCCTTCCCCTCCTTGCCATGTTTACCCTGGTCTGTGTGTAGTCACTCTTGCACAAGGTCATCTAGGCTGGCAGTTACTCCAAGTGCCCAATGCTTGCAACATCATGTGTGGGGGTGGTGTGTAACAGGTTTTTGCACGTTGCCTGTGCCCTGGCCAGTTCTGTCATTGTGGTGTCCATGTTAGTTGGCACTGATGCTGAGTCCCGACATGGGAATGTGTGTTTCATGTGTACTGCCTTACTGCCTGCATGTCGAATGTTGTGCCCTCTGACATGATGTGCTTGAGTGTGAGATATGCATAGTGCAGGGATGGTGGCTTGTGTTCCAGTCATATCCATCCAGGGTGTTGGACAGGCCACACGAAGGGCTTGCTCCCTCCCCGCACGACAGGGCCCGAGCTCCGGCCCACCAGGCATGACCCACGAAAAGCACCTGTACCCCGTCTCCCGACGGCTCTTCTGCCCTCGGACCTCTACTCCTCACGGGGCCCAGCCCCACCGGCTCCCCCGGCCGGTTCAAGCCGCCATCTTGGGCCCTGCACCACGAGGCCGCGTGGCCTCGCCCCGACCCTAACCCCGGGCCTGACCGGCCCCGACATCCCGGCACCACCATCCACCCGGGAGGTGAGCGGACCACTTGGCAGGTCAATGGGAGGACGAAGTGTCAAGAGCTCTTCCCCCGCCAGGTGCCGATCGCCTCCAGCTCCCCCAGGCGCTGGCTCCACCCCCTGCTGGGTGTCTGGACACCTTCATCCCGGGCCCTCCGACCTCCAAGTGCGAGGGTCCGGACATCAAAGAGCGCCTGCCCTATAACTGGGGCAGCTCCGGAGCAGGAAGGCAGTTGTATCCTGGAGTCGAGAGACACCGAGAGAACTCAGCCTTGACGGACTACTGGCGCTGCCGTAGCCCGCTCTTGTGAACCATCGTCCTGCCTGCTGGCGCTGCCGCGGCCTTCTGCAACATCCATCCTCGTCGGGACCTGCTGGCGCTGCCGCGGCCCGTTGTAACGACCATCCTCACCGGGACCTGCTGGCGCTGCCGCGGACCGTACATCGACCATCTTTCCGGGACCTGCTGGCGCTGCCGCGGACCGTGTGCCGACCATCTCGACCGGGACCTGCTGGCGCTGCCGCGGCCCGTACCAACTAACCCACCAAGCTCGAGGATTGTGAGCTAGTCATCACCTCATCCGAACTACCTGACTGGTAACCAGACTGTCCCGCTCCCCCTTACCCTGCATTGAGAGACTTGAATCGAGGGGACCCCTGAGTCCAGACCTCCTTGTACCATTCAACCGTACCTTAAGAAGTGCTTATAAAGAACACTGAACCTTATCCGTGTGTGGTATCTGTCTGTGGGGGGGAAGTTACTTGTCTGTACGATCGCTGGAGACGGCTCTCCCCGGAGGCCTCTCCTCCTGACCCCGGCCGACCCTCCCGGTCCGTCTACCCTTTCTAACACAGGGCCATGGAGTTGTGTGGCCACTACAGTCCCCTGGGGCACCTTTTCCTAGGTATCATGTGTGTCATCTGACAATGTGGACATTCTCTGTGTCTTCAGCATAGTTTGGGCCCTGTGGCATAGTACCCTGGCCTCATTTGTATTCACGTATACTGTGCTACATGTGTCCACTGTACAGGGTGACCTAATTTAGCTGGTGCATACTCTCAGGGGCCAGTGCCTGTGTGTCTTGGTACAACTATCTGATGATGGTTGTTTGTCAGTGATATATGTGGACAGGCGCACCAGGGGTAGTTTGTGTGCGATCAGGATTAATTGCAGGCCATGTGTTTTCATCCCAGACTAAGAGGTGTAAGTACTTCCTCTGTCTCAATCACATTGTCTCAGGTGGGGGGGGGGTTGGTGCGGGCAAGGCCTACATGTCCAAACCTGAAGTCTCCTTGCTCGGTCTGGCCAGTGTGTGATGTTTGTGTGGCCAAACACTCAAGGTGCAGTGCCCCAGTCATGTTGGCCATGGTTTTCAGTATTACCTTTGCAGCATGTCCCAAGAGTTGATAGACATGGTTCCTGCTCATCCCTTTCTTGGCTACGCTGTGTGTCGCTGATGCTGTGCTAGATTGTCCCCAGAGCCTGGCTCCTCTGTACAATTTGATATCAAGTTATTTGCTATTGTGTCATGCTCTCCATATTTTAACAGTGGCATGGTGGGTCAACAAACTGTGTGTTGCAGGGACTACATATGTACCTTGTATTGTAGATGTTACTCTTGTTGCTTTTCAGGCTATGCACTGTGACCTATGTAGAGTTGACTCATGTGACATATGTATACAGGTGTCTGATTTCTCCTGTCTCTTCACCTTGCCCACAGCATCGTCGGGGGACTACGAGGGAGACACTGGCACGGACCGTGAGGAGGGAGCGAGCACCAGTGCCAGCAGTGCTGAGTTGGCTGGCACATCGAGTGGCACGGAGGCCGACGGGAGTGCAGCGGAGGACCTGTCCAGTCAAACCACCACTGACTATGACGCAGACGGGTCCGAGGCTGAGCACTCCGAGGGGGCGGAGGCTGCTCCCACAGCTGACACCAGCACTCCATCACTACCCGCCCCCTCCATTCCGATCACCGGCCTCCCACTTGCTTGTGTCCCTTCCCGCCGTGCTAGATCACCACGTGTCTCCTTCTTGCCAGGCACCGCACCCCTTGCCCCTGTTTCCACTGCTGCCACCAATGCCGAGTCTGTGGACATCCTGCGGCAGTTGCAGGTTGGTCAGACTGCGATGCTTAATGTCCTCCATGACCACAGCCGAGTGCTCAACCAGATGGAGGCATACATGGAGGGCATTTCAGCTGCGCAGTCTGACCAACGCAACTTGCTGAGGTCCATAGACTCGACACTGACTGCAGCAGTGGGTCTCCTGCAGCGCTACGTCCCCCCTACCCCGAACCATCCACACTTCCCACTCCCATGCCTGTCCAAAGCACACCCAGACGTCCCCATGCACGCACACCACTAGACACAGGCACCACACCACCAGGGAAGGCAAAGCGCACACCTCCTGGCACGCACACACAGGGTGAAGTAGGCACACCCACTGGGTCGGGGGGGAAACGGAAGACACGCAGCCAGAGTGGGAGTCCACATTCCTCACGACCACCACCCTCCAAATCCACTCCCCTCAGCTCTCCTGGCCAGGATTCCACCAAAGACTCCTTCATGGCCGCTCTGTCCCTGAGCCCCAAAGTGACACCACCCCGCAAGCGGTCAAAGGAGTCCGCGGTCAGGGTGGTTGAGTCCCCCCCCTGTCCACACCCTCCCCCGGTAGCGCTGCGACCCATCCCTGCGACCCCCCCCCTCCTTGGGGCCTGTGGTTCCTTCGGGTGCAGGGGAGACGCTGGGCGACCTGGCAGTAATGTGCAGCGCCGTGCTCGAATCCACCTTTGGCGCTGCCCCACCCCCTGTGTTGGAGTCGTCCGTCCCTGCACCCACAACACCTACCCTTGCCCCTCCTGTCCCTGCGGTGCCTGGTCCTTCCCCCCCACATGATGCCCCCCCCCCTGTGGATGACAAGGTAGTCTGAACTGTGCAGGCAAGCTAGGGGACACGCATCCCAATGTGTCCCCCACCTGGATTGGAACTATGGACTGCCCTATGGGCCTTGTGCATATGGAACTCTTCATACAATTCATTTTAGAACATTGCTGAATAAAGCTATTTTATTTTCCTTGGCACACTACTGCTTTTCTGGCATTGCTGTTGGTGGTGCTGCTCCATGATTTGGGGTGGCGATAATGTGTTAGGTGTCTGGGATATGTTGTAGTGTGCTGTTCGTGGGGGGGACCCTGTTATCTGTGTGCCATCACACGGTATTTGGTATCAAACTTTGCTCATGTAAGCTGTTACTGCATGGTGACATTGTCCCAAGGTGTGTACCTTCCTCTGTGGACCCTGACATCTTCCCTGCAGAGTGTTGTGAAGACATTTGTGCAGTGCTGTGTCTACATTTGCTGGGTGTGTGACGGACCCCTTCAACTTTGGCCATGCATGCTGGCCAAGGTCTCCACCTGCATCATTTGTGTCATCCTTGGGGGTCACTGTACTTGTGACTGGAGTATATTGACAGGACTTCATGTGTACATGTTCCCTTTTCCGCACTATGCATGTGTGTACTCCCAGCCTCGCACACATGTGTTTCGTGTTCTGCTGGGTCTTTGAGCATCTGCCTGACAATTGTGGCCATTGTATCTGTGTGTACTCAACCCCTTTCTTTCCATGGGCACAGCTGGGGGGACTCTACACCCACCCCTCCTGTGTCTGGGCACTGCTGGGAGTGATAGGCACACACCCCTCCTGTGTCTGGGCACTGCTGGGAGGACTCTGCACCCACCCCTCCTGCGTCTGGGCACTGCTGGGAGTGATAGGCACACACCCCTCCTGTGTCTGGGCACTGCTGGGAGGACTCTGCACCCACCCCTCCTGCGTCTGGGCACTGCTGGGAGAGATAGGCACACACCCCTCCTGTGTCTGGGCACTGCTGGGAGGACTCTGCACACACCCCTCCTGCGTCTGGGCACTGCTGGGAGTGATAGGCACACACCCCTCCTGTGTCTGGGCACTGCTTGGAGGACTCTGCACCCACCCCTCCTGTGTCTGGGCACTGCTGGGAGTGATAGGCACACACCCCTCCTGTGTCTGGGCACTGCTGGGAGGACTCTGCACACACCCCTCCTATGTCTGGGCACTGCTGGGAGGACTCTGCACACACCCCTCCTGCATCTGGGCACTGCTGGGAGGACTCTGCACACACCCCTCCTGTGTCTGGGCACTGCTGGGTGGACTCTGTACACACCCCTCCTGTGTCTGGGCACTGCTGGGAGGACTCTGCACCCACCCCTCCTGCGTCTGGGCACTGCTGGGAGTGATAGGCACACACCCCTCCCTTGTCTGGGCACTGCTGGGAGGACTCTGCACCCACCCCTCCTGCGTCTGGGCACTGCTGGGAGTGATAGGCACACACCCCTCCTGTGTCTGGGCACTGCTGGGAGGACTCTGCACCCACCCCTCCTGCGTCTGGGCACTGCTGGGAGTGATAGGCACACGCCCCTCCTGTGTCTGGGCACTGCTGGGAGGACTCTGCACCCACCCCTCCTGCGTCTGGGCACTGCTGGGAGTGATAGGCACACACCCCTCCTGTGTCTGGGCACTGCTGGGAGGACTCTGCACACACCCCTCCTATGTCTGGGCACTGCTGGGAGTGATAGGCACACGCCCCTCCTGTGTCTGGGCACTGCTGGGAGGACTCTGCACCCACCCCTCCTGCGTCTGGGCACTGCTGGGAGTGATAGGCACACACCCCTCCTGTGTCTGGGCACTGCTGGGAGGACTCTGCACCCACCCCTCCTGTGTCTGGGCACTGATGGGAGGACTCTGCACACACCCCTCCTATGTCTGGGCACTGCTGGGAGTGATAGGCACACACCCCTCCTGTGTCTGGGCACTGCTGGGAGGACTCTGCACCCACCCCTCCTGCGTCTGGGTGCTGCTGGGAGTGATAGGCACACACCCCTCCTGTGTCTGGGCACTGCTGGGAGGACTCTGCACACACCCCTCCTGTGTCTGGGCACTGCTGGGAGGACTCTGCACCCACCCCTCCTGCGTCTGGGCACTGCTGGGAGTGATAGGCACACACCCCTCCTGTGTCTGGGCATGTACGGTCGGGACATACACGGGTGTGGGTACGCTTCATTCATACACGGGTGGGGGTACGCTCCATTCATACACGGGTGTGGGTACGCTCCGTACATACACTGGTGGGGTGCGGGTACGCTCCATTCATACACAGGTGTGGGTACGCTCTGTACATACACTGGTGGGGTGTGGGTACGCTCCATTCATACACGGGTGGGGGTACGCTCCATTCATACACGGGTGTGGGTACGCTCCCTACATACACTGGTGGGGTGTGGGTACGCTCCATTCATACACGGGTGTGGGTACGCTCCGTACATACACTGGTGGGGTGTTGGTACGCTCCATTCATACACGGGTGGGGGTACGCTCCGTACATACACTGGTGGGGTGTGGGTACGCTCCATTCATACACGGGTGTGGGTGCGCTCCATTCATACACGGGTGTTGGTACGCTCCGTACATACACTGGTGGGGTGTGGGTACGCTCCATTCATACACGGGTGGGGGTACGCTCCGTACATTCCCATACCCACGATTTGCAGGCCTGGGTACGTACCGTACCCAGGCATTAAGAGCGTGGGTACGGCCAGTACCACGCCCACCACTACGTCACCCCAACAATGGCGGTACGGCCCGTACCCACATTCTAATGGCCTGGGTACGGGCCGTACTAGCATTGTTGGGGTGATGTGGGGGTACGCGTGGTACGACCTGTACCAACGCTCTGAGAGCCTGGGTACGGTGCAGACCCCCAATGGGGTGCCGTAGGGGTACGCATCGTACCCAGCCCTTCAGAGCGTGTGTACGGGTCGTACCACGCGTACCCCTACATCACCCCAACAATGCTGGTACGGCCCGTCCCCAGGCCTTTAGAACGTGGGTACGGGCCGGACCGCCATTGTTGGGGTGACGTAGTGGAGGGCGTGGTACGGCTCGTGCCCACGCTCTTAAGGCCTGGGTACGGTACGTACCGGTCTTGTTGTGTTGCCGGTTCGCGTCAACATCCACTTCCGTTGTGGCGGACGCTTGCGTTGCTGGACACGCCCCCACCCCCTCGAGGTGACCAGGTCCTGCAGGTCAGGTATGTCCAGGGCATGTGTAATTTGTGACTTGTGTGGGGGTTATGTGTCCTGCTCCTGCCCCCCCTTTGCCCCTGGGTGTTATTCTGACCTTCTGCGGCGTCTGCGTCGGTGCCTGTAGAGCAGGTGGACTGCTATGAGGGCTGCGATGACACGTAGGTTCGGGTCCATGGCTGTCCGTCGCGTACAGGTGCTCCTTGTGCGCGTCGTCCTGATTTCCCGGCAGTTTTTGGCAGCCGGAAAATATAATCCGTGCGGGGTGATGTCGGTGCGGATCGTACTTCCTGGTTCGTGAACCGCAGCCTGAATGCGTCCCGACGTCACGTCGGAGCATTCCCGGATCACATTCGTATGTATATTTTCGTCGGTCGATGTTTTTTACTATTCGTACGGAAATGGTGTTTCCGTGGGAATCGTACTTCCATGTTTGTAATGTTTATTTCCCGGGTACGAGTTGGATGGAGAAAATGCTCCGACCGACGGTTCGTACCCGGTTTCTCCAGGATCCGAATCGGCACCATAGTTTTTCTGTGAAAAAATGTGATGTGTTTATGTTGCGTTTGGCGCCCTTTCGTGTCATGAACACTTGTCCTTCCCACACATGTAAGGCACCGTTTTTCTCGGGAGACTTGGGGAAATGCTGGATGGTAGGCAATTTGTGGCTGCCTGCAGATTCCAGGACTTTTCCTCACAGAAATTCTAGGAAAATGTGTATTTTTAGGCCAAGGTTGAGCTTTGAACCAGATTATGGGTAAAAAAAACACCTGGTGAGAGCCATGCAAGTCAGCCTTACTCAACCACTGTCCTGAAACTCAGTATCTGGTCTACATTTCAGAAATATATTTTCCTTCATCTCCTTTTTCCATTCTTTATAATTTACCATATTATTTGCTTCATAGTAAGTACACAATGATAACCATGGTAAGGTGCAGCTCAGTTGTTGGCTTTGGGTACCTCAGGTTCTTGGAGAACCTACAAGCCTTTTTATCCCCACAATCAAAAGGGTTCAACGGACATAACAATGCATTGCCTTTGAACATCTGCCATAGTAAGAAGAAGTTACAGATGAAAACGTATACACAGATGGCTTATTTCTGCACCTCAATGTAAATATTAAAACCTTGAGGGATCTACAAAAATGATTTCTTGCTGAATTCAGATTTTTGTCTAGTTTACAGAAATGTAGCTTTCCGGGCTTCACCATGGGTTTCACGCCCGTTTCCACCACAAACTGGAAGGAGGTTGAAAGCACAAAAAATTTGAAAAATGTGCTATCTCCCACTAAAATGCCAAAACTGTGATAAAAATTTAGTTTTTCTGGTGCAAAGAAACAAGTCGGGTGCCAAATCACGCTTGGAATCCAATGCATCTTACTTAGACAATTCACGTAGTGGCAAAATGGCTGAATGGATTGTAATGACATTTCACAGCAATGTACATTAGACTATGTAGATGATTCCTTTTGCTATTGCAAGTGATGTTATAAGTGGTTATGAAGGTTACAAGGGCCAACAACTTAGTGATATCTTGTAGCAGAATAATACTAAAAGTGAACTAGACTGCATATGTAAAGTTTCAGATTTACTATGTGAACAACGTAAAGACTCATTTAGTGTCACATGCTAATGGAAACCTATAAACAAATACATAACAAGTAGAATACATCTTAATATACATAAGTTTTCTTTGCATGCTCGCTGGCTCTCAAAATAAAACTGACCCAACAAGCCAAACCAAGACCATCTTTCTTATGCACCCCGTGCAACAAAATGCTAAATTGACCTAGCAGGGAGCCTGCTACACAAACTACAATTTAGAGGACATGATAATTGGTCACCAGGAAAAAAATAATCATCATTTTAAAAAAAATAATAATTGCCTTTGATTCACTTTGCTCTTCATATGTAGCACAATCCTACTAAAAGGAGCAAAAAAGTAGCAAGGAAGCTCAAAGAATAAACTAGACTGCATGTGTAATGTTTCATATTTACTACATGAACAACCAAAAGACAAATGGAATACATCTTAATCTATATAAGTTTTCTTTGCATGCTCTCTGGCTCACAAAATAAAACTAGGCCAACAAGCCAAATAAAAACCGTCTTCCTTATGTACTCCTGTGCAAAACAAATGGAAAAGTGGCCTAGCAGTGAGCTACACCATCTACTATACAGAGGACATGATAATGGGCCATTAGGAAAAAAAAATCTTAATTTTTATAACAATCATTCATTTTGGGCTTCATATGTAGCACAATCCTACTAAAAGTAGAAAAGAAGCCCAAAAAATAAACTGGACAGCATATGTAAAGTTTCAGAATTACTTCATGAAGAAATAAAAGACACATTTATGGTCACATGATTATGTAAACTAATAAACAAATACAATAGATAAAATGAAAGAAATCACATTAAAATAAATCTGATTGCCACTCTGTAGTTATAGTTAGTATTCCCGAAGATAGGAATTACTAGGATATTAGCTCCCTAATAATTTTCCACTCGTTTAACGAATCACCCCAAAACTTTCCAAAGTTATAGCATTTTCTACATTTTGAGATGATGTAAATTTTTGTGGTGCATGGTTAAGGGGGTGCAGAGATAAAGAGGGGTCCCAAAACGCATTTTTTCACCAATGCATGTTCCGTGGACTATTGCATTTGACATAGTGTGAAAACGGGTGAATGGATTTACCGGACAATTGGCAGGATTATACTCTATGGTGCAGAGACAATGCTTTTTGGGTGCTGTAGTTTAGTAGGGGAAGTATTTTTTAAGTTATAAGGCATTTAAACTTAGTTATATCTGTCACTTCTGTACTTTTGCGGAATTTCACAGGATTATGTGAAACTACCGCAGTACATGGTGGTAAACTTATTTAAAAATACTTTCGCTACCTATTACAACTTTAATAAAGTGCTAATAGATATGGACCTACTTTTTCACTATATCTAAGGCCCTGACACTGAACACAGTTAAAGTGTAGTAAGAAACAATATGGCTGCCTTTTCATTCTCTAAATAAAAGCCATTATATACTGGCTTGTCATCGCAATGTGCCACGCTATACTGTTAAGTTATCACGGTATACCATGGCCCAAAATATAACTAAGGCCTAGCTGTATTATTGGATTGTGGTACCCTTGCATCTCGCATGGTGTCGCATGGGCAACGCAGTACTTAAGTCAGTTTTACAAAGCAACGCATGGCCACCATGCGGGCCCTGCATTGATTGGTAAATCTGGAGAAACGCAAGGCAGGGACATTCACTGTTTTGCATTACTCTGCACACCATAATCTACATTGCTGCTAAATTTAAAATACATCCGCATGCATGCCACTGTAGCCTCTCCAATCTACGCTTTTCCATTCTATGCCAGACTCCACGCTACGTCACTCTACTCTATACTGTATGCAACACAACTGTATGCCACTTCACTTTATGCTCTTACACTGTACACACATCCACTTTATGCCACTTTATGCCACTCCCGTCTACATCACTCCGCTGTACATCACTACAATTGACGCTACTCCACTATACGCTATTCCACTCTATGCCATTCTACTGTATGACATGCCCCTGTACTCCATTCCACTTTATGCCACTCCTCTGTACGCTACTCCGCTCTACGCCACTCCAGTGTACGGCACTCCTCTCTATGGAGCTTCATTCTACTCTAATCGATTGGACTCTACTCCAATGTACGCCACTCCACTGTATGCTATTACACTCTACACCACTCCAGTCTACACCACTCGATTGTATGCTACTCCACTATACACTACGCCACTGCACCACTCCACTCTACGCTATTACACTGTACACTACTCCACTCTGTCTCTTTTGTGTATGACTGTTGTGTACTCCACTCCACTCTATGCTATTCCACTGTACCCAACTCCACTCTATGCTATTACACTGTATGCAATTTTAATCACTGTATGCCATGCCACTGTATGCTATTATACTCTACCCCAGCCCACAATACACTGCTTCACCTTATGCCACTCCACTGTACACTACTACATTATTACACTCCAATCCACTCCACTGTATGTCACTCCACTCTACGATATTCCACTTTATGCCACTCCACTCTATGCTACTCCGCTCTACGACACTCCAGCGTACTCCACTCTATATAATTCTACTCTACAAAATCCTACTATAACCTAGGCCACTCTACTAGACTCTACTCCACTCTATCCCTGTACACTCCACTGTTCACACAACTCTGTGCCCATACACTCTACTGTACAGCACTGTACGCTACTCTATGACAGTTTCCAACACTACGACAAAGCACTGCACTCTACTCTATGAGACGCCACTTCAATTATTACACTGCAACAGTTCGCATTACATCTGATATATCTGCAGTCCAATACGAATTACATATCTACCTCAACGGTCTAGGTCCACTCTCTCCCCGCAGATCTGCTGTGCCGTCTCTTGCCTCCAGACCCCGAACTCCTCCTTGGGAGGTTCGAGGCTGCTGTCCGCTCCTGCACTTACTGCGCGCTCCAACTGAGACCAGACTGCCTGCAACCACCGTAACCTTTCTCAGCCGTTTTGTTTCTTAATTTTTCCCTGTTGTGCCTCTGTTATTGTGCCCATCTGTGTCTTGCTCTAATTCCACCACTGTTTTTATTTCCTCGTGCCTGCCTGTTCCTTTCACATTTTGCTGCTGCTGCCCCTGCGGCTTCCCCCCCCCTGGAGTTCCCCCCCCCCGGGAATTCCCCCCAAATTCCCCCCTGGAATTCCCCCGCTCCCGCCTCCCAGCCTCTCCTCCCTCCACCTCCCCTAATTAATGGCGGCTGCGCCTAAGGCTCGCCAAAGACAAGCCCGTCTGCACATGTTTGCAACCCGTCCGCGGCCAGCGCCTGGAACCCTGGACCTCCCACTACCCATCGCTACGACACCACTACCCTCCTCACACTCAACCCTGGAAGATTTAGAGAATGCCAACAGGCCTTGCCGAACACAACTCACGGCCAGTTCTCCTTGCTCCACTGCTGCCAGACCCTCACCGCCACCCCGGCCTCCAACACCACCGAAGCCAGCACCGGCGACACCCTAAAATGCATTCTCCTCAACGTACGCTCCGTACACAAACACGCCATGGAAATCTGGAACCTACTCGACTCTCTCTCGCCCGACATTGCCTTCTTCACAGAGACCTGGACCAACGCATCCTCTGCCCCGACATCAGCAACGCCATCCCAGATGGATACAAGATCCAGAGGAAGGACCCCCCAACCACGCAGGAGAGGTCCTTGCCATCGCCCACAAGAGCACCCTCTGCCTCACCACCTCCAATGAAACCTTCCCCTCCGCCGAACACCTGCACTTCCAGATCCAGACCACCCCCAAAGCCACACTCTGAGGAACCCTCGTCTACAGACCCCTGAACACCCTTTGCCACCACCATCACTGACTTCATCACACCCCACGCCATCGCCTCAACAAACTACATACTCATTGGAGACCTGAACTTCCACCTCAACAACCCCAGCGACCCCAACTCCACTATCCTTCGTGACAACCTCACCAGCATCAGACTTAAACAACTCGTCAACACACTGACCCACAGAGCAGTACACACCCTCGACCCCATCTTCGCGGCAGGAAACAGCATCCAATTCAGCCCCACAATGCGGCCGCCATGGACCGATCATCCCTGCGTACACTTCACCATCAACAAACCCAAGGCACCCAAACCAGCCCCACACCCACCACAAAGGAACTGGAGCAAGGTTACCGACGAGCAACTTAACTCTACCCTCACCCAAGACAACCACACCTGGGCACCCGACGCAAACGACGTAGCCAGAGAGCTCCACACCTGGTTCTCCGACTGCGCAGACGAGCTCGCCTCACTACACAACCCCGACAGACAACGCCCCAGGAAAGCCACCTAGTTCACCACCGCTCTCCAGGAAGCCAGGCACACCTGCAGACGCCTGGAGAAGAACTGGAGAAACACCAAGACAACTGAAAACCACACCACCTACAAGGACGCCATGACGGACTACCACAACCAGATCAGAGCCACCAAGATGAACTTCATCCACAACAAAATCCTGGCCAACTCCACCAACTCCAAGAAGCTTTTCAGTGTCATTCAAGAATTCACCAACCCACACAGCCAAGCCACAGACATCACCCCATCCCAAGACCTCTGCGATAAGCTTGGAACCTATTTCCACTTCAAGATCAAAAACCTCTACTACAACTTTATCGACCATCCACCAGGCACCACAGACGGCCCCCCGCCCCTCAGAAACACCAGCCAGCCCACCATCTCCAACTGGACACCGATCACGGCTATAGACACTGCCTTGACCATGAAAAGCATCCACTCGGGGGCCCCCACTGACCCCTGCCCTCCTAACATCTACCACAGAGCCGCGGCTGCCATCGCACCCGAACTACAACGCACCATCAACACCACCTTCAAAACAGGCACCTTCCCAGACGACTGGAAGCGTGCAGAAGTCATACCTCTGCTCAAGAAGCCCACAGCTGACCCCACCGACCTCAAAAACTATCGGCCCATCTCGCTCCTCCCCTTCGCAGCCAAAGTTGCAGAGGAAAGCAGTCAACAGGAAACTGACACGATTCATTGAAGAGAACGCCGTCCTCGACCCGTCTCAATCCAGATTCCGTAGCAACCACAGCACAGAGATCACCCTACTCGCTGCCACAGATGACATCCGCACCCTCTGGGATCAAGGCCACTCCGCAGCCCTCATGCTACTCGTCGTGTCAGCGGCCTTCGACACCGTCTCCCACCGCACACTAGTCGTCAGACTACATGACGCAGGCATACAAGAAACAGCCCTGGACTGGATCCGATCATTCCATACCGGAAGGAGCCAAAGGATCAGACTCCCACCCTTCCTCTCCGACCCCAAGAAAATCACCTGCGGAGTCCCACAGGTTTCATCCCTGAGCCCCACCCTCTTTTTAAAATCTACATGGCCCCCCTCGCAGCCATCGTCTGACAACACGGCCTCAACATCGTATCCTACACCCACGACACCCAGCTCATCCTCTCCCTCACCAAAGACCCCACCACTGCCAAACTCAACTTCCAGAAAGGAATGCAAGACGTCGCAGTCTGGATGACCAACAGCTGCCTGAAGCTCAACGCCGAGAATACAGAAGTCCTCGTCCTCGGTACCACCCCTTCTGCATGGGACAGCACCTGGTGGCCGACCGCCCTTGGAAGCCCACCTACCCCTCAGACCACGCCAAGAACCTCGGTATCATACTCGACTCATCACTCACCATGAGCCGACAGGTCAACGCCGTCACCTCCAGCTGCTTCAACACCATCCACATCCTCCGCAAGACCTTCAAGTGGATCCCCCCCCTGAGTCAAGGAAGACAGTCACCCATGCACTCATCACAAGCAGACTGGACTATGGAAACGCACTCTACGCCAGCATCAAAAAGTCCCTACTCCACAAACTCCAGACAATACAGAACACCGCCACCAAACTCATCCTCGGCATCCTCCGACACGAACACATCAGTCAACACCTACGAAGTCTCCACTGGCTCCCCGTGGAGAAAAGAGTCACTTTCAAAATCCTCACTCACGCCTATAAATGCCTACACAACAACGGACCCAAATACCTCAACGGCAGAATCAACTTCCACGTACCCAAAAGAAACCACCGATCTTCCAACCTCACACTGGCCAAATCCCTGCGCATCCACAGAGCCAGCGGAGGCGGAAGATCCTTCTCTCACAGTGCAGCCAAGACCTGGAATGAGCTACCAGCAGACATCAGACGAGCCCTCTCCCTGAACACCTTCAGAAAGACCCTCAAGACCTGGCTCTTTGGCTAAACAGATCTGAGGACCCCCCCCCCACCTCAGCGCCTTGAGACACTCACGGGTGAGTAGCGTGCTTACAATTCCCTGATTGATTGATTGATTGAACTTTGTAGAATGCGTGCAGATACAGTTGTACAAATTATAGCTAATTTCTGTTGGCGTAGAGCCAGTATGTTGTTAGCTAAAATAATCGTTTACATATTGACCATCTATCATAACCAAGTAAACTCACAAAACCCAAAAACATAACATTTGTACCCACTTCTTCAAGTCATTGAACAACATATCTGCACATATCTAGAATCAGCACAGTTTTTGCTACTTCACCATGTTGAATGCGCTTAGCCACCCACCCTGCTTTTACAAGATATGAATGCAGGTCCACGTGCTTGTCAGTGGACGCCACTTCAATTTATAGCAGCTTTCTCAACTCTACTCTATGCCACTTCAATGTATGCCACCCCACCCTACGCGAATCCACTCTACCCTCCACTTCTCTGCGTCACTCTACTGAATACCACTCCACTCTATGCTATTCCATTCTATGCCACTCCACTGTTCTACACTCCACTGTTCAATATTCCACTGTAAGCTCATGCCACTTTATACTACTCCACCTTACGGTAATACACTCTATGCCACTACAGTGTACGCCACTCCACTCTGCGCTGCTCCATTGTATGATGCTCTCCTCCACTCTACATAACTCCTCTCTATCAGTGTCTACCACACTTCATGGCACTCTACGACATTCTACTCCACTCTATCCCTGTACACTCCACTGTCCGACTCTATACTCCACTGTATGCCCATACATCTTAATGTACAACCTACTATTCCACTCTATAACATTTTCCTATATGACACAGCATTCCACTCTAGTGTACGAGACCCCACTCAAATTTATAACAGTTTACTACCTACGGTATGCCAGTAAATCCACTCAATGCCACTCTATGGCACACGCTCTTGTATTTCTCTTCACACTACGTTATAACACTCCACTCCACTCCACTCTACTCCACTGTACGAGAATTTACCTCACTCTATGCTACTATACAACAATCCACTCTACGCAACTCGAGTGTTGTAGAGGTGAGCTGCATAGAGTACAGTAGTATGTGAAACTGTACTCTATGCAGCTCAACTCTACAACAGTCTACTATAATGTATACCACTCTCCAACACTTTAGTCCCGTCTATACCCCTTTTCACCACTGTAAAACACTGTAATATACTGTATGCCACTGTACCACACTCTACGATACTCTAGTCCACTATACGGAACTCTTTGTATTCCAGTGCACCCCACTTTACTCTGACACAGGACTGCAATCTACTCCACTAGTCATTGCCATTGTACTCTATAACACTGTATGCCAATCCATTGTAACACACTCTACAGCGCTGTACTGTACACCACTCTACTCTACAAAAATCAACTAGACTGTATGCAGCTCCACATTACTGTAGTCTACATCACTTTTCAATACTGTACGGCACCCCACTAAACTCTGCTGTACATCATGGTGCTCCAATATATGACACTTTACTTGACTACTCTACTGCACTCCATGCCACTATAGTCTATGGCACGCCAAGCCACACCACTCTGACACTTTACTTCACTCTACACTACCCCACTCGGTAAACAGCCATTACAACACAGTCATAACCCCTCATGATCGTTACCATGAAGCCATTATCATGCATCTATCTTTACCATGCATGACCATTACCACAAATACTTTACCACAAATGTGCCTTTATAACGCATGCTTTTACAACAAATTTTGTTTTAAAGACATGCATAGTAAAGGCATATGCTTGGTAAAGGTTTTAGAAGTAAGTATTTTTTTTTGGGAGGGGCAAGGAATTTTTTTTAGGTTTTTGGCCAGGTATGGGTTTTTGGGCGGTAAGGGTATTTTTGAGGTTTTGAGGAGGTATGGGTTTTTGAGTGGCAAGGGTATTTTTAGGGTTTAGGGTGGGTATTGGTTTTTGGATGTTAAGAGGTTTTTATGGTTTACAGTGGGTATTGTTTTTTGGGTGGGAAGGGTAATTACAGGGCTTAGGGTGGGTATGGGTTTTTGGGTCGCAAGGGCATTTTTAGGGTTTAGGGCGGGTATGGGTTTTTGGATGGTAAAAGGTTTTTAGGGTTTAGGGTGTGTATCGGTTTTTGGGTGACAATAGTAATTATAGGGCTCAGGGTGAGTTTGGGTTTTTGGGTGGCGACGTTATTTTTAGGGCTTAGGGTTTTTGGGTGGTAAGGGCATTTTTATGGTGGTATGGGTTTTTGGGTGGTAAGGGGTTTTTACGGTTTTAGCGTGGGTGTGAATTTGTGGGTGGCAAGGGTAATTTTTGGGTTTATGGTGGGTATTAGGATTTTTGGCGGTAAGGGCATTTTTAGGGTGGGTATGGGTTTTTGGGTGGTAAGGGTTTTTGCATTACTCTGCACACCATAATCTACATTGCTGCTAAATTTCAAATCTCAAATACATCCGCATGCCATGCCACTGTAGCCACTCCACTCTACGCTTTTCGACTCTATGCCAGGCACCATTCTACATTTTTATTTAGTCCTAACAGCGGTTCAAGGTATTATGAAAATATCAGTTTCACAAACAATCAAATAACAATAAGTTGAGCTTTTAAGAGAAAAAGAAAACTATGCAATAAACGTAAATAGAAGAAGAACCCATATGAGAAATATTAGAAAAGTGTACAAAATGTATTCAATATATAATTAAAAACAATTTTGAGCCAATGCGCTCAGAAATATAAACTGGTACATGTAATATTTGTTGTGCAATACAAAACCAGACCAGTGGCAAACAGAAGGGATTATATAGCAAGGGAGGTTCAGGACAACACTGAAGCAACAACAAGCAAGACAATGCATCCTTCGTTAGTTACGGCCACATATGCGTCGACGGCATTTCGACCTTTGTATAATTACATGGTCATCATCAGGACACGAATTTTAACTGAGCATCCAAGAAAATCTATTTCATTGATGTACTGCGACCCCAAGTGATTTCACAGGTTTGAGTGGTGTACAAAAATTTTGTACAGAACAACGGAAAACAGAATTCTAGATACACGATGCAAAGTTGTGGCACGCACAGCTTATGTTATTAAATTGCACCTCAACAAAGGCTAGTGGAATTTGAAATTATAGATACATTGGTGTAGAGTTGTGACATGCACAACTTATATTGATAAAGGCATCTCCCCCGTGGCTGCATGAATTAATATGGCAGAGCTAACCGGGGGTTGGGAGAGCAAATCTCCTATATGCTTCACTCAAATGTTAGGGCGAAACCTCCCTCATGCAGCATTAAAGTCTGGAAGGCTCCATTCTACTCCACTCCACTCTACTCTCATATACTGCACGCAACACCACTGTACGCCACTACACTTTACGCTCTTACACTGTATGCACCTCCACTTAATGCCACTCCAGTCTACATCTCTCCACTGTACATCACTACAATTGACGCTACTCCACAATATGCTATTCCACCCTATTCCATTCTACGGTATGACACTCCCCTGTACTCCATTCCACTGTATGCTACTCCTCTGTACGCTTCTTCACTCTACTACACTCCAGTGTGCACCACTCTTCTCTATGCAGCTTCATTGTACGCTAATCTCTACTCTAATGTATGCTACTCCACTGTATGCTATTACACTCTACACCACTCCAGTATATACAACTCCATTATGCGCGACTCTGTGCCAGTCCACTCCACGCTATTTCACTGTGTGCATCTTCACTTTATGCCCCTTCTGTGTACGCCACTCCACTATACACCACTCCAGTATATGCTGTTCCACTCCATGCCAATACACTGTATGCCACTCAACTCTATACTATTCCACTGTATGCCACTCCACTCTACACCATTCTAATGTATGCCACTCCACTGTACCCCACTCCATTCTACGCTATTCTATTGTACGCCACTCCATTGTACGCCGTTCCACTATATGCTATTTCACTCTACCCCACTCCACTGTATGCCACTCCTCTCTACGCTATTCTAATGTATGCCACTCCACTGTATCCCACTCCATTCTACACTATTCATTTGTACGCCACTCCATTGTACGCCGTTCCACTATATGCTATTTCACTGTACCCCACTCCACTGTACGCCTCTCCAGTCTACGGTATTCTACTATACACTAGTTCACACAACACAATTATTCTGCTGTATGCCACTCCACTCTACTCACTCTACTCCACTATATGCTAGTCCTCTGTGCAACTCCACTCTACGCTATTACACTGTATGCAATTTCAATCTTTGCCCCTCTACTGTATGGTATTTCACTGTAATACACTTCACTGTATGTCTTGCCACTATATGCTATTATACTCTACCCCACCCCACAATACACCACTTCACTGTACGCCACTCCACTGTACCCTACTACTCTATTCCACTTTATGCCACTCCACTCTACGCCACTCCACTCTATGCTACTCCACTCTACGACACTCCAGTGTACTCTCCTCCACTCTATATAACTCTACTCTACAAAACTCTGCTATGCTCTATGCCACTCTACTCGACTCTACTCCACTTTATCCCCGTACACCCCACTGTCCAAATTTTCACTCGACTCTGTGCCCATACACTCTTCTGTACAACACTGTACTCCACTCTATAACAGTTTTCAACACTGCATGACACAGCACTACACCCTACTGTATGAGAAGCCACTTCAATTTATAACAGTTTTCTTGACTCTGCGCTATGCCACTTCAATGTATGCTACCCCACACTACGCTAATACACTGTACCCTACTCCACTCCACTGTATACCACTCCACTTTATACTATTCCACTCTATGCCACTCCACTCTTATACACTCCCCTGTTCAGTATTCCACTGTACGCTTACTGCACTATATGCTACTCAACTTTACTGTAATCCTCTCTATGCCACTACAGTGTACGCAACTCCACTCGGCACCGCTCCATTGTATGAAGCTCTCCTCCACTCTATATAAAGTCTCTCTATAAATGTCTTCCACACTTCATGGCACTCTACCACATTCTACTCCACTCTATCCCTGTACACTCCACTCTCCAACTCTATACTCCATTCTATGCCCTCACATTCAAATGTACAACACTCTATTCCACTATATAACACTTTCCTATATGACACAGCACTCCACTCTAGTGTACGAGACCCCACTCAAATTTATAACAGTTTACTACCTACGGTACTCCAGTAACTCCACTCATTACCAATGTACGGCACCCTTTCTTGTATTTCTCTCTACACTATGTTACACCACTCCAATTCACTCTACTCCACTACATGAGACTTTACCTCACTCTCTGCTACTAAACAACAATCTACTCTACGAAACTCCACTGTTTCACATACTACTGTAATATATGCAGCTCAACTCTATAACACTCTACTACATTGTGTACCACTCTCAAACACCTTAGTCCTGTCTATACCCCTTTTCACCCTGCAGTCACTCCTCTTACCCTACTCTCACACTGTCACATAGCTCACCGTGCACTCACATGGGCACTCCTGCCACCAACACAGCGCAGAGGGTTAATATGCCTTCTGCAAAGAACATGCACCATGCAGATGACAGAACTGAGTGTAAGTAAACTATGAGTAGCACTATAAAAAAATGAAATGTTTGTCTGAAAGGTGCTATAGAGAGATGAGCTGCATTGTTGGTGAGTGGTAGGGTGTGCAGACACTTTATCGAGTTAGAAATGTCGACTGAGAGAAATATCGAGTCCTAAATATCATGAGTCAGAAATATCGAAGTCAAGAATACCAATTTAAAGGTAAGAAATATTGTTTTAAAAAATATAGAAGTCATTAATATCGTTTGCAAAAATTTAGGTGCCAATTCGGATCCTGGAAAAATTTTCCCCGTACGACTCGTATCCGGTCTTTTTACCGTACGAATCGTACAAGTAGCGTACAAACTGCCAAGTACGATTCGTATGGGAAAAAGTCCATACGAATCGCATTTGGAAAATTTCCCCACACGTCCTCGGGTCGGAAAAAGTGTCCGACACATCCCCGGAAGATTTTACGTACAAATGTGAAAAGTGAAGTCCGAGCGCGCAAGTACGATCTGTCCCGTGCGTCCGATGTTACAACCGTATGGAAAATGCACCGTACGGACCGAACTCCCATAGCAACCATGGAGACATGTGCCCGCATACGCGCCGAACCCCCCCCCCAGCCCCGGTAAGTACGTGCCGAACCCCCCCCAGCCCCCGTAAGTACGCGCCGAACCCCCCCAGCCCCCATAAGTACGCGCCGAACCCCCCTGTGTATGTATACCAGTGTACGTACGGACCGTACCCCCACCCGTGTATGTACACCAGTGAATGTACGGACCGTACCCCCACCCGTGTATGTACACCAGTGTACGTACGGACCGTACCCCCCGTGTATGTACACCAGTGTACGTACGGACCGTACCCCCACCCGTGTATGTACACCAGTGTATGTACGGACCGTACCCCCACCCGTGTATGTACAGCAGTGAACGTACGGACTGTACCCCCGTGTATGTACATTAGTGAACCTACGGACCGTACCCCCACCCGTGTATGTACACCAGTGAACGTACGGACCGTACCCCCCGTGTATGTACGGACCGTACCCCCACCCGTGTATGTACACCAGTGTACGTACGTACCGTACCCCCACCTGTGTATGTACACCAGTGAACGTACGGACCGTACCCCCCGTGTATGTACACCAGTGAACGTACGGACCATACCCCCACCCGTGTATGTACACCAGTGAACGTACGGACCATACCCCCCGTGTATGTACGGACCGTACCCCCACCCGTGTATGTACACCAGTGTACGTACGGACCGTACCCCCAACCGTGTATGTACACCAGTGTACGTACGGACCGTACCCCCCGTGTATGTACACCAGTATACGTACGGACCGTACCCCCACCCGAGTATGTATACCAGTGTACGTACGGACCGTACCCCCCTGTGTATGTACACCAGTGTACGTACGGACCGTACCCCCACCCGTGTATGTACACCAGTGAACGTACGGACCATACCCCCACCCGTGTATGTACACCAGTGTACGTACGGACCGTACCCCCACCCGTGTATGTACACCAGTGAACGTACGGACCGTACCCCCCGTGTATGTACGGACCGTACCCCCACCCGTGTATGTACACCAGTGTATGCACGGACCGTACCCCCACCCGTGTATGTACACCAGTGAACGTACGGACCGTACCCCCACCCGTGTATGTACACCAGTGAACGTACGGACCGTACCCCCGTGTATGCACACCAGTGTATGTATGGACCGTACCCCCACCCGTGTATGTACACCAGTGTACGTACGGACCGTACCCCCGCCCGTGTATGTACACCAGTGTACGTACGGACCGTACCCCCGTGTATGTACACCAGTGAACGTACGGACCGTACCCCCTGTGTATGTACGGACCGTACCCCCACCTGTGTATGTACACCAGTGTACGTACGGACCGTACCCCCATCCGTGTATGTACACCAGTGTACGTACGGACCGTACCCCCACCCGAGTATGTACACCAGTGTACGTACGGACCGTACCCCCCCTGTGTATGTACACCAGTGTACGTACGGACCGTACCCCCACCCGTGTATGTACACCTGTGTATGTACGGACTGTACCCCCACCCATGTATGTACACCAGTGAACGTACGGACCTTACCCCCCGTGTATGTACACCAGTGAACGTACGGACCGTACCCCCGTGTATGTACGGACCGTACTCCCACCCGTGTATGTACACCAGTGTATGTACGGACCGTACCCCCATCCGTGTATGTACACCAGTGTACGTATGGACCGTACCCCCGTGTATGTACACCAGTGTACGTACAGACCGTACCCCCACCCGTGTATGTACACCAGTGAACGTACGGACCGTACCCCCACCCGTGTATGTACACCAGTGAACGTATGGGCCGTACCCCCCCCGTGTATGCACACCAGTGAACGTACGGACCGTACCCCCACCCGTGTATGTACACCAGTGTACGTACGGACTGTACCCCCACCCAAGTATGTACACCAGTGAACGTACGGACCGTACCCCCGTTTATGTACACCAGTGAACGTACGGACTGTACCCCCACCCGTGTATGTACACCAGTGAACGTATGGACCGTACGCCCCGTGTATGTACGGACCGTACCCACACCCGTGTATGTACACCAGTGTACGTACGGACCGTACCCCTGCCCGTGTATGTACACCAGTGTACGTACGGACCGTACCCCCACCCGTGTATGTACACCAGTGTACGTACGGACCGTACCCCCCGTGTATGTACACCAGTGTACGTACGGACCGTACCCCCACCTGTGTATGTACACCAGTAAACGTATGGACCGTACACCCCGTGTATGTACGGACCGTACCCCCACCCATGTATGTACACCAGTGTACGCACGGACCGTATCCCAACCCGTGTATGTACACCTGTGAACGTACGGACCGTACCCCCACCCATGTATGTACGGCGCGAACCCCCACCCGTGTATGAATGGAGCGTACCCCCACCCGTGTATGTACGGACCGTACCCCCACCCCACCCGTGTATGTACGGACCATACCCCCACCCCACCCGTGTACGTACAGACCGTACCCCCGTGTATGTACACCAGTGTACGTACGGACCGTACCCCCACCCGAGTATGTACACCAGTGTACGTACGGACCGTACCCCCCGTGTATGTACACCAGTGTACGTACGGACCGTACCCCCACCCGTGTATGTACACCAGTGTACGTACGGACCGTACCCCCACCCGTGTATGTACACCAGTGTACGTATGGACCGTACCCCCACCCGTGTATGTACACCAGTGAACGTACGGACCATACCCCCCGTGTATGTACGGACCGTACCCCCACCCGTGTATGTACACCAGTGTACGTACGGACCGTACCCCCAACCGTGTATGTACACCAGTGTACGTACGGACCGTACCCCCCGTGTATGTACACCAGTGTACGTACGGACCGTACCCCCACCCGAGTATGTACACCAGTGTACGTACGGACCGTACCCCCCCTGTGTATGTACACCAGTGTACGTACGGACCGTACCCCCACCCGTGTATGTACACCAGTGAACGTACGGACCGTACCCCGTTTATATACACCAGTGAACGTACGGACTGTACCCCCACCCGTGTATGTACACCAGTGAACGTATGGACCGTACGCCCCGTGTATGTACGGACCGTACCCCCCCTGTGTATGTACACCAGTGTACGTACGGACCGTACCCCCACCCGTGTATGTACACCAGTGAACGTACGGACCGTACCCCCGTTTATGTACACCAGTGAACGTACGGACTGTACCCCCACCCGTGTATGTACACCAGTGTACGTACGGACCGTACCCCTGCCCGTGTATGTACACCAGTGTACGTACGGACCGTACCCCCACCCGTGTATGTACACCAGTGTACGTACGGACCGTACCCCCGTGTATGTACACCAGTGTACGTACGGACCGTACCCCCACCTGTGTATGTACACCAGTGAACGTATGGACCGTACACCCCGTGTATGTACGGACCGTACCCCCACCCATGTATGTACACCAGTGTACGCACGGACCATATCCCAACCCGTGTATGTACACCTGTGAACGTACGGACCGTACCCCCACCTGTGTATGTACGGCGCGAACCCCCCCCGTGTATGAATGGAGCGTACCCCCACCCGTGTATGTACGGACCGTACCCCCACCCCACCCGTGTATGTACGGACCATACCCCCACCCCACCCGTGTACGTACAGACCGTACCCCCGTGTATGTACACCAGTGTACGTACGGACCGTACCCCCACCCGAGTATGTACACCAGTGTACGTACGGACCGTACCCCCCGTGTATGTACACCAGTGTACGGACGGACCGTACCCCCACCCGTGTATGTACACCAGTGTACGTACGGACCGTACCCCCACCCGTGTATGTACACCAGTGAACGTACGGACCATACCCCCCGTGTATGTACGGACCGTACCCCCACCCGTGTATGTACACCAGTGTACGTACGGACCGTACCCCCAACCGTGTATGTACACCAGTGTACGTACGGACTGTACCCCCCGTGTATGTACACCAGTGTACGTACGGACCGTACCCCCACCCGAGTATGTACACCAGTGTACGTACGGACCGTACCCCCCCTGTGTATGTACACCAGTGTTCGTACGGACCGTACCCCCACCCGTGTATGTACACCAGTGAACGTACGGACCGTACCCCCACCCGTGTATGTACACCAGTGTACGTACGGACCGTACCCCCACCCGTGTATGTACACCAGTGAACGTACGGACCGTACCCCCGTGTATGTACGGACCGTACCCCCACCCGTGTATGTACACCAGTGTATGCACGGACCGTACCCCCACCCGTGTATGTACACCAGTGAACATACGGACCGTACCCCCACCCGTGTATGTACACCAGTGAACGTACGGACCGTACCCCCGTGTATGCACACCAGTGTATGTACGGACCGTACCCCCACCCGTGTATGTACACCAGTGTACGTACGGACCGTACCCCCGCCCGTGTATGTACACCAGTGTACGTACGGACCGTACCCCCGTGTATGTACACCAGTGAACGTACGGACCGTACCCCCTGTGTATGTACGGACCGTACCCCCACCCGTGTATGTACACCAGTGTACGTACGGACCGTACCCCCATCCGTGTATGTACACCAGTGTACGTACGGACCGTACCCCCCGTGTATGTACACCAGTGTACGTACGGACCGTACCCCCACCCGAGTATGTACACCAGTGTACGTACGGACCGTACCCCCCCTGTGTATGTACACCAGTGTACGTACGGACCGTACCCCCACCCGTGTATGTACACCTGTGTATGTACGGACTGTACCCCCACCCATGTATGTACACCAGTGAACGTACGGACCGTACCCCCCCGTGTATGTACACCAGTGAACGTACGGACCGTACCCCCGTGTATGTACGGACCGTACCCCCACCCGTGTATGTACACCAGTGTACGTACGGACCGTACCCCCATCCGTGTATGTACACCAGTGTACGTATGGACCGTACCCCCGTGTATGTACACCAGTGTACGTACAGACCGTACCCCCACTCGTGTATGTACACCAGTGAACGTACGGACCGTACCCCCACCCGTGTATGTACACCAGTGAACGTACGGGCCGTACCCCCCCGTGTATGCACACCAGTGAACGTACGGACCGTACCCCCACCCGTGTATGTACACCAGTGTACGTACGGACTGTACCCCCACCCATGTATGTACATCAGTGAACGTACGGACCGTACCCCCGTTTGTGTACACCAGTGAACGTACGGACTGTACCCCCACCCGTGTATGTACACCAGTGAACGTATGGACCGTACGCCCCGTGTATGTACGGACCGTACCCCCACCCGTGTATGTACACCAGTGTACGTACGGACCGTACCCCTGCCCGTGTATGTACACCAGTGTACGTGCGGACCGTACCCCCACCCGTGTATGTACACCAGTGTACGTACGGACCGTACCCCTGCCCGTGTACGTACACCAGTGTACGTACGGACCGTACCCCCACCTGTGTATGTACACCAGTGAACGTACGGACTGTACACCCCGTGTATGTACGGACCGTACCCCCACCCATGTATGTACACCAGTGTACGCACGGACCGTACCCCAACCCGTGTATGTACACCAGTGAACGTACGGACCGTACCCCCACCCGTGTATGTACGGCGCGAACCCCCACCCGTGTATGAATGGAGCGTACCCCCACCCGTGTATGTACGGACCGTACCCCCACCCCACCCGTGTATGTACGGACCATACCCCCACCCCACCCGTGTACGTACAGACCGTACCCCCGTGTATGTACACCAGTGTACGTACGGACCGTACCCCCACCCGAGTATGTACACCAGTGTACGTACGGACCGTACCCCCCGTGTATGTACACCAGTGTACGTACGGACCGTACCCCCACCCGTGTATGTACACCAGTGTACGTACGGACCGTACCCCCACCCGTGTATGTACACCAGTGTATGCACGGACCGTACCCCCACCCGTGTATGTACACCAGTGAACGTACGGACCGTACCCCCACCCGTGTATGTACACCAGTGAACGTACGGACCGTACCCCCGTGTATGCACACCAGTGAACGTGTGGACCGTACCCCCACCCGTGTATGTACACCAGTGTACGTATGGACCGTACCCCCACCCATGTATGTACACCAGTGAACGTACGGACCGTACCCCCGTGTATGTACTCCAGTGAACGTATGGACCGTACCCCCGTGTATGTACGGACCGTACCCCCACCCGTGTATGTACACCAGTGTACGTACGGACCGTACCCCCCGTGTATGTACACCAGTGAACGTACGGACCTTACCCCCCCTGTATGTACGGACCGTACCCCCACCCGTGTATGTACACCAGTGTACGTACGGACCGTACCCCCATCCGTGTATGTATACCAGTGTACGTACGGACCGTACCCCCGTGTATGTACACCAGTGTACGTACGGACCATACCCCCACCCGAGTATGTACACCAGTGTACGTACGGACCGTACCCCCCCGTGTATGTACACCAGTGTACGTACGGACCGTACCCCCACCCGTGTATGTACACCAGTGTACGTACGGACCGTAACCCCACCCGTGTATGTACACCAGTGAACGTACGGACCGTACCCCCCGTGTATGTACACCAGTGAACGTACGGACCGTACCCCCCCGTGTATGTACGGACCGTACCCCCACCCGTGTATGTATACCAGTGTACGTACGGACCGTACCCCCACCCGTGTATGTACACCAGTGAACGTACGGACCGTACCCCCACCCGTGTATGTACACCAGTGAACGTACGGACCGTACCCCCCCGTGTATGCACACCAGTGAACGTACGGACCGTACCCCCACCCGTGTATGTACACCAGTGTACGTACGGACCGTACCCCCACCCATGTATGTACACCAGTGAACGTACGGACCGTACCCCCGTGTATGTACACCAGTGAACGTACGGACCGTACCCCCACCCGTGTATGTACACCAGTAAACGTATGGACCGTACCCCCGTGTATGTACGGACCGTACCCCCACCCGTGTATGTACACCAGTGTACGTACGGACCGTACCCCCGCCCGTGTATGTACACCAGTGTACGTACGGACCGTACCCCCACCCGTGTATGTACACCAGTGTACGTACGGACCGTACCCCCCCCGTGTATGTACACCAGTGTACGTACGGACCGTACCCCCACCCGTGTATGTACACCAGTGTACGTACGGACCGTACCCCCACCCGTGTATGTACACCAGTGAACATACGGACCGTACCCCCCGTGTATGTACGGACCGTACCCCCACCCATGTATGTACACCAGTGTACGCACGGACCGTACCCCCACCCGTGTATGTACACCAGTGAACGTACGGACCGTAGCCCCACCCGTGTATGTACGGCACGAACCCCCACCCGTGTATGAATGGAGCGTACCCCCACCCGTGTATGTACGGACTGTACCCCCACCCCACCCGTGTATGTACAGACCGTACCCCCACCCCACCCCACCCGTGTATGTACGGACCGAACCCCCACCCGTGTATGAATGGAGCGTACCCCCACCCGTGTATGTACGGACCGTACCCACACCCCACCAGTGTATGTATGGACCGTACCCCCACCCCACCAGTGTATGTACGGACCGTACCCCCACCCGTGTATGTACGGACCCTACACCCAGCCCCCCTTGTATGTACCGTGCGAAACACCACCACCGATGGACGGTGCGGACCAACACCCTGCCCGTGTTCGTACGCACCCTACCCCAGGCCCACACACCAGCACCCTCACCCAACATCGGGCATGTACGAGTTGTACTAAGCCATAGCAAAGGACAGCACTGTACAGCAACATGGCCCATGTACGCACCGTACAGACGCTAAAAACACTCCTACTGAACCAGAACTAACCAAAAAAACACAAGGACAGTCAATCCGAGACACACAACACCACAAATCATATCCAACAAGGCCAAATACATCCTATACACTGACCTGCAACTGACAGACAGAGAAACAGAGGCCCAAACCACTACCACTCCTTATAACACACCCACCCAAAGTTCAAACACAGCCACACCCACAAATGGACCAATAAAAAGGCCCAACACACACAAACCATGATCCTTTGCAACAGATCCACTGCTGCCAGACCCCAGAGACAATGCACTGCACCATACTTCAACCATCAATACACCTTACACTTGCACTCCTTCACACAACCACCATCACAAACACACCCTCATCACATTCACACACACACCTGCACACCCACAACCATCCACACCCACACCCATCCACACCCCCACCCCCACAACCATCCACACCCACACCCATCCACACCCCCACCCCCACAACCATCCACACCCACACCCCACACCATGCCGACCAACAAGAATCCAAAGTTCACAAAGGACGAGCTGGAGTCCCTTGTCGACGAAATCATCAGAGTCGAGCCACAGCTCTTTGGAACATTGGTCAGATGGACCAGCATATCAGAAAAAACTGCCATGTGGGAGAGGATAGTCAATTCCGTGAATGCTGTTGGGGCCACCAGAAGGACCAGGCATGAGTGCCAAGCCAGGTGGTACGATCTGCGGAGGACGGTCCGCCGCAAAATGACGGACGAGCACAACCAGGCCAACATCACTGGAGGAGGGCTGCCCCGCAGACCGGTACACTACCATCACTGGGAGGAGAAGGTGATGGCCACGCTGGAGCCGTTGGCAGTAGACGGACTAGAAGGAGTCCGAGAGCCTGGTGAGTACACAAACAACTCACCTCACATGGGGGAACGCCATATACAACCCAAATACCAATCATGCACGCAACCCCCCCAAAGCCAGCACCGGACACAACCACACTCCAAAAACACACACATGCCAATAGCGCCTCCATGCCCCATGCCCCAAGCAAGGCCATGCAAAGTCACAGGCCACACAAAACACCAACACAAGACAGGATGTCCCCGATGCCGGGAGGGTGGGCCTCAAAACTAACATAGAGCAACTCTGAAGCACACAACAATGCCCTCAGCCCATATGGCTTAGGGCACAGCCATACCAACAGTGTGTCCCCACACAGTACTGTTTTGCCTGCTAATGGTGGCCGCGTTGCAGGATGACATGGGTATGAAGGCACAATTTGCACATAACAGCAGCCAATGAAGACGCAGCACACTGAAAGAGTTTCAGCACACACCGCCACAGCAGCAGCGCAGACTCAGACACTCCGCCCAATGGGTGCCCGCAGAGAAGAAACAAACCCACATGAACAAGCCAATGGCCTTCGAAAGACCTGCAAACTGTGTGTGCCCAGGAAGCTGGGCTGAGGTGACAGAGGGTAACACACAGAGGGAGGAAGAGGGGCAGAGAGAGGGACAGAGACAGAGGTGGACACAGGGAGACAGACAGAGGGAGGGAGGAGGCTGACAGAGGGAGGGAGAAAGGGAGACAGAGGGAGACCAAATCACCCTTGGGTGGTGTGGCCATGTCCGCTCGTCAGCAGGTGGACTGTGTGCATGTAGACAAGGTTTGGCAGTGCCTTAACCCCCCCTTCAACTCTGATAAACACTAGGCCATGTGTCAATCTGTGCACGAGTACATGCGTGCTGCAGGCACAAACAGAACCTTACACCCAGTATACCTACCCACTGTGTTCATCAGAACCCTGTCACAAATTGTTAAGTTACCTACCTGCATTCTCAAATAGCATGGAAAAAACACCATTTGGCCACGTACAGTGCAACATGTAAGGCGGCTCTGCATGGCTTGCTACGCCCGCTCACTACACTGCTGACTGCGTTCACAAAATATGCATCAACTAAGATTGTGTCACACATAGGTAAAGTGTCGAAAGCTGTGGCCAAGGGACATACCCATGCACAAGTGCACTTTGTGAGGAATGCTAGCCAAATCGAACCACCCAGAGGAACTGTGCCAAATCAAAAAAGAATGAAACATGGATGTCGCATGTAACACAATTAACACTGTCTCTCTCACACACAGGTCAACGTCATCGATGGGGGGGAAGACTCACAGGACCAGGCTCTGCGTGAAGAGGACCCCACCGGCAGCGACGACTCTCACCACTCCGTGGATGACCCAGACCAAACTGGCCCCTCTGGTGTCCAACCACCTGCAGCACCTGCGTCAGGTACAACTGTGCCAACCACCACCCCCATTCCTGCCACATCCCAGGAGACACCCAGGAGCCCTGCCCGCACACAACAATGCAGCCAGTCTGTCCAGGATGGACAAGGTTCTCCGGGCACCCAGGAGGAGGCAGGCGACACCGCAAATGCCATCCCTCAGGGGTCCCGGAGACCCGATGTGCCCACAACGGCAGGCCAGGCGCAAGTGGGCAGGGGTGGTGGGAGTGGAGGACGGTGGAGGCCCGAACCTGCCCAGTTGGCTCAGGACCCGGCTATGGCACACGTCAGAACCATCCTGGACGCATACCGGCGTGACTCCAGAGGCATCACCCAGGTAGTGGAGACCCTCAATGAGATGAAGGCCCTGCAGGTTTAGCATCATGCCAGGATGGAGGCAAGACATGCAGAGCACTTGGCGGTGCACAGGGACGTGAGCCAATCCCTCCGTCAGATCGCCCAAAGCCTGGCAAACCCTCCCTGTGCCACCAGGCGTATTGCAGCACCAGACCCAGGGAGGGAGGAGGAGGGGGATTCATCTGACGGAGCATCCCTTGCACCGTCAAGCCAGGCGTCTGAGGGTCCCCGCAGGAAGGTGGGTCGTCCACGCAAAAGACCGTGAGAGTCAGCGGAACATCACCATCTCCCAGGTCACCTGGCCTGGTACCTGGCCCTATGGCCCAACAGCAGCACAGCAGCAAAGGACATTCTCTGCCACATGGCCTTGCTGGTCACTGTCTGACCAATGTTGACAAAGACTGTGGCACAGACTCTGATGACTTTCAATGGCAAGGACACCAACTCCCCCTGTGAACTTTGGATTCTACACTCCCGCCAAGCACCTCTTGTTACCCTCCAAACACGTACCCCAGCACTAATAAAATTCATCACAATCACAAGATGATGCCATCATTTTGCATTATTCCACTACATGTGTGTGTTGTAAAGTCAAACCATGCCTGATTTCTGAATTAACTCCGAACCACCATACCCTGGGGTCTGAGTCTGGCACAGGACACACATGGGTCACAACGTACCATCCAAGACAGACATGGAGCACCATACTCACCCGTGATGGGCCCAACCAGCTGAGGGGGTGCCCGCACAACTGTGCCCACAGACCTATTTAGAAGAGCAACAGTCCTGCGCAAAGGTCAGGGATCATGTGGAGTGTCCTGGGGTGGGAGTCCCAGGTATGTGTAGACACGTGGCAGAACCATGTCCTGCATGCTTGAGTCAGGTGGATGTGGAGAATGATGGGCCAGCCAAGGTTGGATGCATGGAGATGGCACAATTGGGTGTTTGATCACAGTGCCACAAGGTTGTGTTGTGGGTGTGGGCTGCATCCTGAGGGTGTGCGTGGATTGAGAAGGTCATCCTGCAGCTGGCAGTGATCCACTCCCCCCATCTCTGTTGGACGTTGATGTGGCCTGGTCGCCGGATATAGTAGCAGAGCTGTGCAGATGCACCCTGGATGTGGACAAGTATCATGGGATTTCTAACGCACATGTCCGTAGCGTGCAGGGTAGGAGTAGACACGGATGTCATAGTTGACCTGGGGGATGGTCTCCCTCTTGCCTTGAGGTGGATGGAACTGGGCATCTTGTGCATAATGCAGAGTGTGCTGCCGCATGAGGCACAGATGCTGCTGATCAGCATAGCACATGTCAGCAAGCAATCCATGATGGACACCAGCTCGTTTGCGTGGACACTGGGTGCCCTTGCAGCAGGGCCTGCAGCAGCATGCACCATGTCAAGGTAAAAATGTCACAAGTAGCACACAAAGACAAGGATCTCAGGAAGGAACCATGCAAAAGGTGTATGTCAAGGAAGGAATGTCTGATTCAACATGGCACACACAAACACAATGGATTCACATGCAGCACAGTGGCCGTCGTGGAGACTGACATGCCACAAAACCTACACAACCATGGACATCATGCACAATACAGAATCTAATCCCTGACAAACAGCTTGCATCTTGCTACTCTACACATAGACTCATATGCACCATCTCTGAGAACAATGCCAGACATGCCGCATGCACAGTGGCAACAGACCACCATTGACAGAGATGAGGCACCTTGGAGGCAGAGGGACACCTTTATTACTCATGTGTGCCGGAATGCTAATGCAACTCCGTCAACACATACACAGGTCATGTGGATGAACACGTGGGACCAACACTGGCACCCCCCTTAGCACCACAGATGCTGGAAATCCATGGCACTGGCACACAAGTGACGGGTTACAGCTAAACACCCCCTGCTGCTCACGGAGAGCCTGCTATACACCATTGAGCCCCTAATGGGGAATTCACACACCATGTCAACCCGGTGCAACCCGTATGTTTCCGAGGCCAGTGTTACACACATTGATGGCTCCATCACAATCCCATTACAGATGACTGTCACCAAGTCTGACCATCAATTCAGGTGAATTCTGCTCCAGGTCATGTGCCCCATGGTGATTCTACATGTATGCAAAGTAACCAAACATGAACCGGAGCAGTGCACACACATTTAAAACAAATACCACTCCCAAAAAGCCGTGCTGCATCCCTTATCCGAAGGAGATTTTCAAACTTGTCCGTGCATGTAACGCTGATTCAGCACATGTTGCTGTGTTCATGAGGAATAGCAGGAGCACAACAATGCCACCAGCAGACAGCATGCGCAAGTACCTGTGGATGGGAGACACACCAGAAGTCAGCCAAAAGAAGTACATCCGCATGCATGTGCATGTACTCGACACGTATTAGGTTGTCAACATGCTAGGTGACAATGATGACTCTGGAAAAACATTCTTCTATTGCACCATCACTCGAGTGACACATCCAAACACACCTCAGACTCACTTGGAAGACATGCAGATGGACACACACATTGCAACACATGCCACACACAGCCCAATGCGTGCACACTCAGACACTGGAACTCACCACTAAGCAAAGAAGTCGCGTATGAGCCGACTCCGCATGTCCTCTACCGACTCCTCCTCCTCCACATCACTTGCCTCGTGCCCAAGCCCTTCATCCTCCACGGGTGGATGGTCCTGCTCATCTGGATCCAGGATGAGTGGCACAGCTTTCTCCACTGCCATGTTGTGCAGCATGCAGCACATGAGGAATATCTTGCAGACCTTCACCGGTGCATATGGGAGTGCGCCACCGGTCTTGTGGAGGCAACGGAATCGGCTCTTCAGGAGGCCAAACGTCCTCTCTATCACTCGCCTGGTCCGCCCATGGGCGTTGTTGTAGCGGTGATCGGCAGCCGTGCTGGGGTTGCGGAGAGGCGTGATCAGCTATGGCATGTTGGGATAGCCAGCGTCCCCTACATGGAAACATCATGGACAAGAGTGGGTCAGGAGAAGCAGTAAGACAGGAAGATGACGTTAAATATAGGACTGCCAGAGTATACCCACCAACAATACATGCTCGTTCGTTGCGCAGCTGCAGCATCATTTCAGGCACCCTGCTACGCCTCATGATGTACGCATCGTGTGCTGATCCTGGAAAACGAGCACAGACATGTGAAATCACCATGTTGGCAAGACACACCGCAAGGGCATTAATGGAGTGGTAATGCTTGCGGTTACGGAAGGCTACCTCCTGTGCCTGTGGTGGTACCAAAGCCACATGTGTTCCATCTATGGACCCAATGACATGGGGCATCCCTCCCAGGGCATAGAACTCACGCTTGACAGCTGTCAACTGCTCAGGAGTTGGGAATTTTATGAACTCATCAAGGTGCTCCAACATGGCCTCTAAAAAATCATGCAGAACACGGCTTAACATGGTTTGGGACATCCCACCCACATGGGCAATGGTATGTTGAAAGGTACCCGTGGCTGTTAGACCTGGCCCCTTGGCGTGAGTTTCCCTTCCACTTTTTGATGGTGTGCCTCGACTGTTTTGCTGGTGTTGTCCGCTCAGGGCACTGCGCCACGGCTAATCCGTGCCGCAGTGCAAGTGCTCCCGAGGTAAAGTGTACCTGTAATTGATGTCCATGATTGGGTTATTGGATTCACTGTCAGTCTCCAGTAAAGTGCACCAGGGGTGCCAGGGCTTGTGAATGCCAATGCTGCTGGTGGGCTTGCAGCGCTGGTTGCGCCACCCACGGAGGCGGCCTTGTAAAGTGTGTCTAGGGTCTGCCACCGCAGACCCTGTGCGCGGTCCGGGACCGTCGCGCTGACTGCGCAAGTGCCCCCACTTGCCAGTCCCTAAACCTTCCCTTACCTACATATTAGCCACCCCTCTGGTAGGCCCACGGGCAGGGTGCATTGTAGGCATAAGGTAGGACATGCCCTGATGTGTGTGGCATGTCTTAGTAGTGAATTACAGCCATTCCCGTTCTTCACTATTGAAGGCTACCTGCTCTCCATAGGCCAGAATGGGCTGCCGGGATCACGCCAACGCTGTGACCCCAGTGGACTCAGAGAGCATGGTAGAAGTGTCAAGTTTAGTATGCCTGAACTCAGAATAATAAAATACTTCTTGTAGTCAAGTTTATTTTAATATCCTGGGTTTGTAAATACTACTTTTAGAAAGTTAGTATTTACTGACCTGACCATCTCAGTCCGCCTCTGCTGTGTGTATGTGTTCTGCCTGGCAACAGTAGGGAGCAGGGTTGGGGAATCCCCAGAGACAGGTTGGCTGCCAGGTGGTGGGTAGAGAGATTACACCTGGATGGGTGGGAGGAGTACACCTTGACTCTTGAATAGACCTGTGCTCTGCCACCACAAAGCCGGCGCCACCCCCTGTGGGGCGGCTGATGTCTCTGCCCTGCTGCTGAAAGGAAAGAGCAGAGTCACCATAACAAAGTGCTCCAGAACTGGACTGAGCCAGGCCTAGGCCCCCTGGCGCTAAAGAACAAAAGAATCATGGTATAAAAGTAGGAGCCTGGCTCCTAAGAAATCAGAATCCTGTTTACCACAAAGAACCTCTGCCCGACTAGAAGGAGAAGAAGACGCCGGGGGAGCTGGCCTGCTGCTTGCCTTGCTGAGAAAGGAGAGGAAGAGACTTACTGAAAAGACTTTGCTACTTTGTGCTTGAACATTCTCCAAGGGCTTGATCTGAGCTTGCCCCCTGAACTGAACCCCAGGAACAGTGGGTTCTCTGTGCTTCTTGCTCATCCTCCAATTCGAGCCGTGTGGGCATCCCGCTGGAAAAGAGACTGCGCCCCTCACCGCCCCTCCTAGGGCCGTGACACTCAGAAGCTCGCCTGCCTCAAACCCGTGAGAGCCCCGCTCCGTCCCGAGCCGCTCTCTGTCCCCGGGCCAGGCCGCCTGCATCCCTGTCACCGCCTGCTACTGGAGCGCGCTGACCGTGCTATCACCCCTCCCGCCGGAAGCCGTCCGACGACTGTGATCTACGCCGGGTCACCCAGCTGCACTAACCGTGCCCTGCGACCCCGCTTCGCTATCCCCGGACATCTCAGGCCGCGCCGCCCCCGCTGTGGAGACCCTCCTGCACCGCCGTGCTAAAAGGTCGCTGGCCGCGCCTGCCTACGTGCCCACACCTGCTGATTGAGGACCCAAGAACACTTCCCAAGCTGAGAGTCGCACCGACCTGTGCCGGCTCTCCACATCACGAAAGAAGTTCCAGTATCGATCTCTGTGAGTACTGGAACCACAAGTAACATTTGCAAGAGAACTACAAAGTATCCATTTGAAGCTACGAACAACGAACATTTGCCCGCTGTACAACCTGGTGGCATAGCGAAAACGTTATTGGTCTTGTGATAAGTCTGCTGAGAGATATATACCTTATTTTTACATAAAGAATCGTATTTTTATATATCTCCAAGTCTGGTGTCCGTCTCTGGGGGGATTGATGTATTTACTGTGTGTACGATTGTAAGTGCTTAACCACCAACGCCTGAGGAATCGCCTTGGCTGCTCACGCCACGCACCTAAAGGGTGAGCAAGGGTCATTCGCGAGGGGTTATCCTGCGCCCTGACGTGGAGGAGAGGGTTCCTGCTTGACACAAGGGCAACCTTGCGCCAACCAGAGATCCCCGACTCTAACATTGTTGGCAGCGGTTGGGATTTCGGATTTGCACTTGTAATTTGCATACAGTGAATTATTAATCACCAGATAGTGAGAGCAGACCAAATAACGCAGCCACAGGTTTGTAATTGTTGAACTTTGTTGAGACATCTGCCATTACTGCAACCATGCCTGGCTCGCACTCCGCTGGAAGAGCACTCTCTGTGATTTCTGGAATAGATGAGGTGGATTGGGAGAGACTGGAAGGCTACACGATGGAGCAATTGAAAGGCTACAGTGTACAATTCAGAGTCCCCCATGCTGGATGCAAGAGGAAGCCCCAGTACACCAAGGCGTTGAGAGCCTGGAAGGAGTCACGAGACCTACGGAATGCGGGGGACATCGTTCCACCCGACAACCTTGAGGAGCCCAGCAGAGTCCGGTCGCCAGAGGAGCTGGCAGACACGGCAGCCGACAGGGCGCATGCAATGGAGATGGCAAAGTTGGCAGGACAAATGGAAATGGAAAAGCAGAAGTTGGCCCTGGAGGCACAACAACGCCAAATGGATCATGATATCAGATTGAAGGAGTTGGAGCTGAAGGCGAAAAGTTTGGACACCGCTCCTTCTGGTGGCAGCACTCCACCAGTGCAGGTAGAGTCCAAGGTGTACATCCCCAAAGATGTAGTAAAGGAGTATTTTAGGAAGGATGACATAGGGCAGTGGTTTAGAGCCTACGAGGTGGCCATGTCTTCACACCGGGTCCCTGAGAAAGACTGGGGAGCGGGGTTGTGGGGAAGGTTCCTTGCTGAAGGGCGTGACACACTGTTAGATTTACCCTTAGATCTCCAAACCTCATACCCCCATATGAAGGAAGCTTTAATGACCAGGTATGGGTTAACTCCGGAGCTATATAGACAGAGGTTCAGGGAGACCAAGAAGATCCCTGAGAGTACGTATGTGGAGTATGTGACCTTTTTCTGCAGAGCGCTGGATGGTTGGGTGAAGGGTAGCAAAGTGAATGATTATCAAGGGCTGCTTGATTTAATTGCATGGGAGCACTTGTCCAGTCAATGTTTTCCTGAGCTACGCCAGCACCTGATTGATAGCAAGCTGTCCAACCCGAGGAAGCTTGCTGAGGAGGCGGACCGCTGGCTCAGCACCAGGGTCCACAAGGGTCAAGTGGGAGACTCCGCCAAAGGTGGGCAGGGTCCCCAGCAGAAGAGTGGGGGGGACAGGGGTAAACAGAAGGGGTTCCAAAAAGGCCCCCAAAGTAATTCCCAAGGGAACCAGCAGAAGGGTTCTCAGCCTCCCCCACCCCCGCAGCAGAACGGGGCCCCGACAGGTAGACCTGTTCCAAAGGGGCCCTTCAATTGTTATAGGTGTGGTGACCCGGGTCACATTGCCTCTGATCCTAAGTGTCGCCTGTTTGGTAAGACCGCACCCACTGGTGCTCCCCCCCGGCAAGTAGCTAGTGTTAACTTGGGGAGGAGGTAGCAGTCCAGGAGGGTGGGGGTCCCGGGCAGATGACCCTAGTCTCGCTAGGAGACAGTGAGATGGTCCCTGTAACCTACCTGCCCTCTAACACTAAGAAATATGGGCAAGTAGTGACCATCAATGGAAAGAAGGTTGAGGCTCTTAGAGATACAGGAGCCAGCGTGACCTCGGTGAGGCAACACCTGGTGTCTCAAGAGCAAATTGTACCCAATGCCTACTGTAGGGTTGTCAATGCTGACAACGTAGAGAGTCGTTGTCCAATGGCTCAAGTTCCCTTTGAGTGGGGGGAGGTCTCTGGTACTCTACAAGTCGCTGTGAGAACTGACATGCCTGTAGACTGTCTGCTAGGGAACGACCTGGAGAGTTCCCCTTGGGAAAAGGTGGAGAAGACCACGCATCTGAGGATGGTGGGTCTACCCGACTGGGCGTGCGTGACCACCCGGTCCATGGCAGCCAGTAGGGGTGTTGAGAGGGTCCTGGAGCCTGAGGGAGAGGTCCAGGAACCGGCCTTAGGGAGAAGGCGCAGGAGGCGCGGGAAACCGGCCCCCGAAGTTCCCACGGCCCAGGAGGAAGTAGACCCTGAGGGGGATGCTCTGGAGCCTACCGGGGAACAGATTGCCGAACTGGGAGATCTGCCTGAGCTGACCCATTGGCAGCAAGAAGGAGGTCCCTCCAGGGAGGAATTCTGCAGGGAGCAGAAAGAATGCCCTTCTCTCGTGGGTATGCGGCAACAGGCTGCAGACCAGGCCAACGGTGTTCAGGCCAAAACACACTACGTATACTGGGAGAGTGACCTCCTGTATTCCGAGCCTAAGGCTGCTGAACCTGGGTCAGCCCGTGTGCTGGTGGTACCCCAGAAGTTCAGAACCTTCCTACTGGGGCTGGCTCACGATGTGCCGTTAGCAGGACATTTGGGGATGGACAAGACCTATGACAGGCTTGTCACCCACTTTTACTGGCCCCAAATGCATAAGAATTCAGATTCCTACTGCAGAACCTGTCAGACTTGCCAGGCAAGTGGTAAGAGCGGAGGGAAGCACAAGGCTCCTCTGCAACCTTTCCCTGTGGTCGGTACGCCATTCCAACGAGTGGGTATTGATATTGTGGGGCCTCTGGACCCCAAGACAGCCCTGGGCAACAGGTTCATCCTGGTCTTGGTGGACCATGCCACCCGGTACCCTGAAGCCATCCCTCTGAGGACAGTGACGGCCCCCGTGGTGGGACGGGCACTGATGGGAATTTTCTCCCGAGTGGGATTCCCTCTAGAGGTGGTGAGCGACAGGGGGACCAATTTCATATCCACATATATGAAATCCCTGTGGAAGGAGTGTGGGGTAACGTACAAGTTCACCACTCCTTACCATCCCCAAGGAAATGGGTTGGTTGAGAGATTCAACCGAACCCTCAAAGGCATGATCATGGGCCTGGACGGTCCAATGAGGCGTAAGTGGGACGTCCTCTTGCCATGCCTGCTCTTCACTTACCGAGAGGTGCCACAGAAGTCTCTAGGGTTCAGCCCCTTTGAGCTTCTGTATGGTCACCCGGTAAGAGGACCTCTGAGTTTGGTGAAGGAAGGCTGGGAGCAATCTCCCAGGAAACCTCCCCAGAATGTATATAGTTACATGCTGGCCTTCCGAAACCAGACTCGGCGTTTCAGGCAACTTGCTGAGGCAAATCTGGAAGCCAGCCAGGAAGAGATGAAGCGGTGGTACGACCGGAATGCCACTCTGGTAGAGCTTCAACCTGGACAAAAGGTGTGGGTCTTGGCCCCAGTGGAGCCGTGTGCACTTCAGGATAAGTGGACAGGTCCATTTGAGGTTGTGGAGCGCAAAAGTCCTATCACCTACTTGTTGGACATGCAGACTCCCAGGAACCCTTTGAGGGTCCTACATGTTAACCGCCTTAAGCCCCACTTAGAGAGGACCGAAGTGGGCATGCTGCTGGCCACTGATGATGGAATGGAAGAGGAGACCGAGCCTCTTCCTGACCTCTTAGTGGCCTCTGAGAAAGATGGGTCAGTGGATGGAGTTAACCTCTCACCCACCCTGACGCCCGAACAACAGGAAGACTGCCGCCACTTGCTGGGACAATTTTCCGACCGATTCTCCCTGGTTCCTGGTGTCACAGATTGGTGCGTCCATGATGTGGACACAGGAGACAGCTTACCTGTGAAGCACAAGGCTTACAGGGTAACTGACAGGGTCAGAGCTTGCATCAAGGAGGAGGTCTCCAAAATGCTTGCGCTAGGGGTGGTTGAGTCCTCCAGCAGTCCTTGGTCCAGCCCCGTGGTCTTGGTCCCAAAGGCTGCTGCGCCGGGAGCCACACCTGAACTCCGGTTCTGTGTGGACTACAGAGGACTCAATTCAGTCACGAAGACTGACGCGCACCCCATCCCCAGAGCTGATGAGCTCATTGATCGGCTGGGGGCTGCCCGGTTCCTCAGTACGTTTGATTTAACGTCTGGGTACTGGCAGATCGCCTTGACCGATGGGGCCAAAGAGAGGTCAGCATTCTCTACACCAGATGGGCACTTCCAGTTCCGAGTCATGCCATTTGGGATGAAGAATGCCCCTGCCACCTTTCAGAGGTTGGTCAACCAGGTACTGGTTGGGCTGGATGCGTTCAGTGCCGCCTACCTGGATGACATCGCAGTGTTCAGTGCCACCTGGCCTGAACACCTGCGCCACCTCTGGGAAGTGTTGATGGCGCTGCGCCGAGCAGGCCTCACGATCAAGGCAAGCAAGTGCCAGATCGGGCAGGGTTCCGTGGTGTACTTGGGACACCAAGTGGGGAGTGGCAAGGTGGCACCCTTGCAACCCAAAATTGAGACCATCCTGGCTTGGGAACCCCCCAAGACGCAGACCGCAGTGAGGGCCTTCCTGGGGCTCACTGGGTACTACAGGAGGTTTGTCAAGGGCTATGGAACGATCGTTGCCCCCTTGACAGAGCTGACTTCGAAAAAGCAGCCCAGGAACGTGATTTGGACTGACACCTGTCAGAAAGCTTTCGACACCCTGAAGACTGCCATGTGCACGGCGCCCGTGCTCTTGGCCCCTGACTTCTCCAAGGAATTCCTAGTGCAGACAGACGCTTCAGAGCATGGTGTAGGGGCTGTTCTTTCACAGATGACTGAGGAGGGCTGGGACCAACCCGTAGCCTTCATCAGTAGGAGGTTACTTCCATGGGAAAGTAGGTGGAGTGCAATTGAGCGGGAAGCATTTGCTGTGGTCTGGGCGCTGAAGAAGCTAAGACCCTACTTGTTTGGGTCTCACTTCCGGGTTCAGACGGACCACAGGCCCCTCAGATGGTTGATGCAAATGAGGGGTGAAAACCCGAAGCTGTTGAGGTGGTCCATCTCCCTACAGGGTATGGACTTTACGGTGGAACACCGTCCTGGTACAGATCACGCCAATGCTGACGGTCTGTCCAGGTATTTCCGCCTTAGTGACGAGGAACCCCCTGGGCAAGGGTAGTTCTCCCCACATTTCAGCTGGAGGGGACACGTGTTAGACCTGGCACCTTGGCGTGAGTTTCCCTTCCACTTTTTGATGGTGTGCCTCGACTGTTTTGCTGGTGTTGTCCGCTCAGGGCACTGCGCCACGGCTAATCCGTGCCGCAGTGCAAGTGCTCCCGAGGTAAAGTGTACCTGTAATTGATGTCCATGATTGGGTTATTGGATTCACTGTCAGTCCCCAGTAAAGTGCACCAGGGGTGCCAGGGCTTGTGAATGCCAATGCTGCTGGTGGGCTTGCAGCGCTGGTTGCGCCACCCACGGAGGCGGCCTTGTAAAGTGTGTCTAGGGTCTGCCACCGCAGACCCTGTGCGCGGTCCGGGACCGTCGCGCTGACTGCGCAAGTGCCCCCACTTGCCAGTCCCTAAACCTTCCCTTACCTACATATTAGCCACCCCTCTGGTAGGCCCAAGGGCAGGGTGCATTGTAGGCATAAGGTAGGACATGCCCTGATGTGTGTGGCATGTCTTAGTAGTGAATTACAGCCATTCCCGTTCTTCACTATTGAAGGCTACCTGCTCTCCATACGCCAGAATGGGCTGCCGGGATCACGCCAACGCTGTGACCCCAGTGGACTCAGAGAGCATGGTAGAAGTGTCAAGTTTAGTATGCCTGAACTCAGAATAATAAAATACTTCTTGTAGTCAAGTTTATTTTAATATCCTGGGTTTGTAAATACTACTTTTAGAAAGTTAGTATTTACTGACCTGACCATCTCAGTCCGCCTCTGCTGTGTGTATGTGTTCTGCCTGGCAACAGTAGGGAGCAGGGTTGGGGAATCCCCAGAGACAGGTTGGCTGCCAGGTGGTGGGTAGAGAGATTACACCTGGATGGGTGGGAGGAGTACACCTTGACTCTTGAATAGACCTGTGCTCTGCCACCACAAAGCCGGCGCCACCCCCTGTGGGGCGGCTGATGTCTCTGCCCTGCTGCTGAAAGGAAAGAGCAGAGTCACCATAACAAAGTGCTCCAGAACTGGACTGAGCCAGGCCTAGGCCCCCTGGCGGTAAAGAACAAAAGAATCATGGTATAAAAGTAGGAGCCTGGCTCCTAAGAAATCAGAATCCTGTTTACCACAAAGAACCTCTGCCCGACTAGAAGGAGAAGAAGACGCCGGGGGAGCTGGCCTGCTGCTTGCCTTGCTGAGAAAGGAGAGGAAGAGACTTACTGAAAAGACTTTGCTACTTTGTGCTTGAACATTCTCCAAGGGCTTGATCTGAGCTTGCCCCCTGAACTGAACCCCAGGAACAGTGGGTTCTCTGTGCTTCTTGCTCATCCTCCAATTCGAGCCGTGTGGGCATCCCGCTGGAAAAGAGACTGCGCCCCTCACCGCCCCTCCTAGGGCCGTGACACTCAGAAGCTCGCCTGCCTCAAACCCGTGAGAGCCCCGCTCCGTCCCGAGCCGCTCTCTGTCCCCGGGCCAGGCCGCCTGCATCCCTGTCACCGCCTGCTACTGGAGCGCGCTGACCGCGCTATCACCCCTCCCGCCGGAAGCCGTCCGACGACTGTGATCTACGCCGGGTCACCCAGCTGCACTAACCGTGCCCTGCGACCCCGCTTCGCTATCCCCGGACATTCAGGCCGCGCCGCCCCCGCTGTGGAGACCCTCCTGCACCGCCGTGCTAAAGGGTCGCTGGCCGCGCCTGCCTACGTGCCCACACCTGCTGATTGAGGACCCAAGAACACTTCCCAAGCTGAGAGTCGCACCGACCTGTGCCGGCTCTCCACATCACGAAAGAAGTTCCAGTATCGGGCTCGGGGCCCGCAACGCCTTATTTCCCCGTTCGCAGGAGTCGATCTCTGTGAGTACTGGAACCACAAGTAACATTTGCAAGAGAACTACAAAGTATCCATTTGAAGCTACGAACAACGAACATTTGCCCGCCGTACAACCTGGTGGCATAGCGAAAACGTTATTGGTCTTGTGATAAGTCTGCTGAGAGATATATACCTTATTTTTACATAAAGAATCGTATTTTTATATATCTCCAAGTCTGGTGTCTGTCTCTGGGGGGATTGATGTATTTACTGTGTGTACGATTGTAAGTGCTTAACCACCAACGCCTGAGGAATCGCCTTGGCTGCTCACGCCACGCACCTAAAGGGTGAGCAAGGGTCATTCGCGAGGGGTTATCCTGCGCCCTGACGTGGAGGAGAGGGTTCCTGCTTGACACAAGGGCAACCTTGCGCCAACCAGAGATCCCCGACTCTAACAGTGGCCAAGAAATGTAGGGCTGCCATCACCTTCATCTTGGGTGTCAGTGCACCAGGATACCTGTGTAGCGGTTGGAGGTGTGCTGCCAGCCGTGTCGTCAAGTCCTCAATCAAACGTTGGGGGAAGCGGTAGCGGCGTATACAGTCATTTTCCCGCATGTCAGCCAAGCCCGGAATTGCTCGAGGGAGAGGCGGAGCCCTGCAGTGAATTAGAAGGGACAACGAAGAGTGAGTACAGTACACCACCAATGTCAATGTACTGAGCACATGGTCAACAGGCAATACACATATGCTACATACAGAGTCAGGTCTGTGCAATATGCCCTGGACACGTATGCCAGCCATGTGACACTCCTACCAAGAGACAGCTCCAAACGTTTATTCTCAACCTCATAATGCCATGCCATGAAACTAGCTGTGGGCCAGTGTAAGTGAGCAGGCAGACGCATTACAGGAGTTACAGACAACCAAATATGTGCAGAGGAAGGATGTTTATTGTACAGACAGGTTGCGGAACACTAGAGGCACAGGTCACATGTAATAGAAAAAGGAGAGACCACACAACTTGCCATGAAGGATTACATTTCAAGAATGATCCCACATACATTGAGAGTATGCAGATATGTCCTTGTTTTGAAACTCCGTGTCGATGCATACACACACACCTTACGTCGGATTCCAGATGTGGCCTGGCATGCGTAACACTGTGCCATGGCCATCTACACACAGACACATGTTGGTTGCAGCAACTGCAGATGCATTTGACCAAACACCTACAGCAAGCTAATGGGAACACACGACACATACATGACATAGTCACATCGTGCAACGCGGGTAGTCACATGTCAGGTGTGAAAACCCCTGTAGCTGGCATCAGGGGACAATGCCTTGATGTCCAGCCTTGGACAAGTATGTCAGCTCTATTCCTTCCTGTGTGCTGCCTGTCACCACTGTCAGGTGTGAAATGCACCGTACATGCGCTCTGAGGGCGTGTGTACGTTCCCCATCACTATGGGAGTGCTGCCTTAGGCCTACCCATAGTGAAACGGCTCGTACACGCGCGTGTACGGGCCGTTTCACTATGGCTTTGCTCGCGTATGCGTACCCATAGTGATACGCCCCGTACACACGCGTGTACGGGCCGTTTCACTATGGCTTTGCTCGTGTATGCGTACCCATAGTGATTTTCACTATGGCTTTGCTCGCGTATGCGTACCCATAGTGATAAGCCCCGTACACACGCGTGTACGGGCCGTTTCACTATGGCTTTGCTCGCGTATGCGTACCCATAGTGATACGCCCCGTACACACGCGTGTACGGGCCGTTTCACTATGGCTTTGCTCGCCTATGCGTACCCATAGTGATTTTCACTATGGCTTTGCTCGCGTATGCGTACCCATAGTGATACGCCCCGTACACACGCGTGTACGGGCCGTTTCACTATGGCTTTGCTCGCGTATGCATACCCATAGTGATACGCCCCGTACACACGCGTGTACGGGCCGTTTCACTATGGCTTTGCTCGCGTATGCGTACCCATAGTGATACGCCCCGTACACGCGCGTGTACGGGCCGTTTCTATGCATATGGGGTGCCCTAGGGCACTGGAACTCACCGTACCTGTGTGTGAATGTCCAAATTACATAGGGGACACATGAGGGACAAGTATAAAGCCCTACATGCATGCTGGTTGTCATGGAGACCGAGTTTAAAGTTTGAATTTTTTTCATCAGGTGCCCAGCTAAAGTCGGTTTGAAAGAATCTACTTTGTTGCAAAGTGGTTGTTGAGTTGACATCATGCTAAAAAAAAAACAGCAAAGCCACTGACTGTGGTAGGTTTAAAGGGATTGGAGGAAACATAGGATGCAAATGTGAGTGACCAATCACTCTGTGCTCCTGTGAATGAAACAGGGCAGCAAGGTAGATATAAGGCAGCCAGGTCCCATGAGAGAGCACTTGCCTGCACATCCTTTGATTCAACTACACTGCTGCTGCTCGTGAATCCTCTGGCACCATGTCCAGGTCTGTGGAGAGGGCCCAGCCTTTCACCCAGGAGGAGAACCAAGCCCTGCTGGATGTGATCCTCCCACAGTACCCCATGCTGTATGGTCGACCAGGGGTTCAGGTGAGTGCTGAGTCCACTAGCAAAGACTGTGCCCCTTTTTGTGACTGTGACTTCTGCCATTGTGTCCAGGTGTAACACACATGCAATGTACTGTAGGGTGGATCCCGGGTGGGGAAATGCCTAATGTCTCCCAGCCAGAGCATGCTGTGGTGCATGTCTGCTCTCCTCACTTGCATTGTGTGTACTGTGACAATCACTGCATGTGGCATTACACATTCTGCCTGTCTAATCCTCCTGGGAATGTTGTTACTACAGTCCTTATGTGAATCTGTGGTCCCCCCAGTGTGACAGGTGGCAGTACCCACAGATGTGTGTTTGTTTAGTGTACATGTGCTGAGAGTGTACAAATGATGTGTTTGTCCCCTGGACATTGGTGTGTGTGTGTAAGTCCCCTGTCATGTGGGTGAGTGCATATGTGGAGTGTAGCACCCCAGCTGCATGAGGGTTGGATATACCCTGCCCATCTGATGTTAGCAGGGAGCAGTGCTGTGTGTCTGCGGTGATGGGCCAGCCCCACACCTGTGACACCCCCCAGTCTAGTGGCACATGTGCAGAGTGAGGTGTGTAGCTGCAGTTGGCAATGGCAGGTGATTGTCCTGTGGCTGTGTGTGTCTGTGTACTCTGCTGAGGGCGCCTCAGTGGCCTGTGGCATGTGACTGCATTGAGGTGCTGAACATAATCCTGGTGTCGCTTGTGATGCACAGTGTGAGCCTGGATGATTGATTGGGTCGTACCCCTCATGCCACCTGTGTACTCTACAATGCCACCTAGTGCTTTTTGCCTTCCACAGAGGAAAGTGTCCCTATGACACAGGTGTAATGAGCTTGATGCATTCTATGCCCTGTTAAAACCAGCCAAATTGCTCTAATGTGTGTCTCTGTGACATGTCGCAGGTATATTGATTTTGTCTCACTTTTTCATCCTCACAGGTAGGCGCCTGTGCCAAGGAGCAGATCTGGAAGGACGCCGTCAGTGCCATGAGGCAGACGGATGGTCGGAAGCGGCGCCTAGCCCAGGTGAGGAAACGCTGGCAGGATATCCGGTGCTGGACGCGGAGGATCGCACGGGTCCTGCTGGGGGACTCACCTGTGAGCCAAAAGAACCATGGGCGCCACCGTCTGACCCACATCCACAAGCGTGTGCTGGCGGTCGTCTTCCCTGACATGGACAGGCGCTTACGGGAAAAGCAGCAGCAGGAAGGGGGTAGGTACATGTGTGTTTGTCGTGTGTCACCAGCATTTGTAAGTGCACAGTTGCATGGATACACTGCCAGGGTTTACATGTGCAGTGCAGTTCCTGGTCCCCAAAGTGTAGCGGTGCTGTCCTTCCTCCCTTCCCCTCCTTGGCATGTGTACCCTGGTCTGTGTGTAGTCACACTTGCAAAAGGTTATCTAGGCTGTCAGTTTATTGATGTGCCCAATGCTTGCAGCTTCATGTGTGGGGGTGGTGTGTAACAGGTTTTGGGACCTTGCCTGTGCCCTGTCCAGTTCAGTACTTGTGGGGTCCATGTCAGTTGTCACTGATGCTGAGTCCAGACATAGGAGTGTGTCTCTAAAGTGTATTGCTATACAGCATGCATGTTCTATTTTGTGGTCTGTGACATGATGTGCGTGAGTGTGAGATATGCAGAGTGCAGGGATGGTGGCTTGTGTTGCAGTCATTACCATTCAGGACCATGGAGTAGTGTGGCCACTACTGTCCCCTGGGGCATCTTTTCCTAGGTGTCATGTGTGTAATCCAAAAATATCGACAATCTCTGTGTCTACAGCATAGGTTGTACTCTGTGCCATTGTACCCTGGCACCATTTGTGTTTACGTAAACTCTGCTACATGTGTCCACTGTACAGGCTGACCAAATGTCCCTTGTTCATACTGACGGGGGCCAGTGCCTGTGTGTCTTGGTACAATGATCTGATGATGGCCATTTGTAGATGATGTATTTGTACCGGTGCACCAGGGGTATTTTGTGTCCAATCAGGATTTCTTGCAGGCCATGTGTTTTTATTCCAGGCTAAGAGATGTAAGTGCTTCCTGTGTCTCAAAAAATTGTCTCCTGTAGGGGGTGGTTGGTGCGGGCAAGGCCTACATGTCTAGACCTGAAGTCTCCTTGCTAGGTCTGGCCAGTGTGTGATGTTTGTCTGGACATACACTCAAGGTGCAGTGACCCATTAATGTTGGGCATGTTTTTAAGTATTGCCTTTGCAGCATGTGCCTACAGTTAATAGGCATGGTTCTTGCTCATCCCTTTTTACGCCAACGCTGTGTGCTGCAGATGCTGTGCTGGATTGTCCCCAGTGCCTGGCTCCTCTGTCCAAATCCATATCATGTTATTTGCTTTTGTGTCATGCTCTCCATAGTTGGTCAGTGGCATGGTGGGTCAACCAACTGTGTGTTGCAGGGCCTACATATTTTCCTTGTATTGTAGATGTTACTCATGTTGCTTTTCAGGCTATGCACTGTGACCTATGTGGATTTGACTCATGTGACATATGTATACAGGTGTCTGATTATTTCCTGTCTCTTCACCTTGCCCACAGCATCGTCGGGGGACTCCGAGGGAGACACTGGCACGGACCGTGAGGAGGGAGCGGGCACCAGTGCCAGCAGTGCAGAGTTGTCTGGCACATCGAGTGGCACGGAGGCTGACGGGAGTGCAGCGGAGGACCTGTCCAGTCAATCCACCACCGACTATGAGGCAGACGGGTCCGAGGCTGAGCACTCCGAGGGGGCGGTGGCTGGTCCCACAGCTGACACCAGCACTCCTTCACTACCCGCCCCCTCCATTCCGGATCACCGGCCTCCCACTTGCTCGTGTCCCTTCCCGCCGTGCTCGGTCAGCACGTGTCTCCTTCTTGCCAGGCACCGCACCCCCTGCCCCTGTCTCCACTGCTGCCACCAATGCCGAGTCTGTGGACATCCTGCAGCAGTTGCGGGTTGGTCAGACTGCGACGCTTAATGTCCTCCATGGCCACAGCCAAGTGCTCAACCAGATGGAGGCATACTTGGAGTAGGGGTGGGCGGAATTTGCGGAATTAACCTTCGCAAATTATCGCGAGAATGTTTAAAATTATCGCAAACAAGCAGAAATATCGCGAAGATGCGGAAGTTTTTTTCCGGCATGTTCGCGAGATTTTCTGCATGGTTGCGGGTCGCCAACTTACCCATGTGGTTGCTTGCGGGCGCGGCCATCTTGTTTTGAGTTGTTCTCGCGGTGCATGATCGCGAGAAGAAAGACGTGATCGCGCGACGCATGACGTCACTGCGGGCGCGAACTGTCGCGAGACAGCGCAAATGGCTAAAAACAATACAACATCTCATGGAGAACGCGACCGGATCAAGAAAACTTGTCGGCGAACGCAGGGATTCAGGTAAGGCGATCGCGCGCGCGCGAGAATGTATTATTTTACAGCGCGAGCAAGAAACAAATTATCGCCAAGCTGCGGAAACGGGAATTTTTGACATTTTCGCGCTCTCCGCGGAACGCAAAAATGTCAAATTATCGCAATTTCCGCGAACGGAACGAAATTTTTGCCCAGGCCTAACTTGGAGGGCATTTCAGCCGCGCAGTCTGACCAGCGCAACTTGCTGAGGTCCATAGACTCGACACTGACTGCAGCAGTGGGTCTCCTGCAGTGCTACGTCCCACCCCCTACCCCTGCCCCATCCACACTTCCCACTCCCATGCCTGTCCCACGTACACCCAGACGTCAGCATGCACGCACCCCACCAGACACAGGCACCACACCAGCAGGGCAGGGCAAGCGCACACCTCCTGGCACGTACACACAGGGTGAGGTAGGCACACCCACTGGGTCGGGGGGCAAACGTAAGTCACGCAGCCAGAGTGGGAGTCCGCTTTCCGCAAAATCTACTCCCTCCAAATCCACTCCCCTCAGCTCTCCTGGCCACGAATCCAGCAAAGATTCCTTCATGGCCGCTCTGTCCCTGAGCCCAACAGTGACACCACCCCGCAAGCGAGCAAAGGAGTCCCCAGTCAGGGTAGTTGAGTGCCCCCCCCTGTCCACACCCTCCCCCAGTGGCGCTGCGACCCATTCCTCCGCACCCCCCTCCTTGGGGCCTGTGGTTCCTTCGGGTGCAGGGGATACGCTGGGGGACCTTGCTGACGTGTGCAGCGCCATCCTCACCACCTCCTTTGGCGCTGCCCCACCCCCTGTGGTGGAGTCCTCCGTCCCTGCACCCACAACGCCTGCCCTTGCCCCTCCTGTCCCTGCGGTGCCTGGTCCTTCCCCCCCACATGATGCCCCCCCCCTGTGGAAGACAGGGTGGTCTGAACTGTGCAGGCATGCTAGGGGACACGCGTCCCACTGTGTCCCCCATCCAGCTGTGACTTATGGACTGCCCTATGGGCTTTGTAAATATTGAACTTTATCCACACAAACATTTTTTGATAATGCTGAATAAAGCCATTTTTTTTCCTTAGAACACTACTGCTTTTGTGGTATTGCTGTTGGTGGGGCTGCTACATGATTTTGGGTGGTGATCATGTGTTGGGTGTGTGGGAAATGTAGTAGTGTGCTGGTCATAGGGGGGACCCTGGTATCTGTGTGCCATCACAAGGTGTTAGCTAAGTTTCTTTGTTTATGTAGGCAGTTACTGCATGGTGAAATTGTCCCAAGGTGTGTTCCTTCCTCTGTGTACCCTGACATCTTCCCTGCAGGGTGTTTCCAATATGTTGTGCTGAGCTGTGTCTACATTAGCTGGGTGTGTGACGGACCCCTTCAACTTTGGCCATGCATGCAGAGCGATGTCTCCACCTGCATCATTCGTGGCATCCTTGGTGATCACTGTACTTGTGTATGTAGTCTGTTGACATGACTTCATGTGAACATGTTCCCTTTTAGGCAGTATGCATGTGTGTACTCCCAGCCTCGCACACATGTGTTACATGTACTGCAGGGTCTTTGTGCACCTGACTGACAATTGTGGCCATTGGATCTGTGGGTACTCCACCCTTTTTCTTTCCATGGGCACTGCTTTGGGCCTCTGCACCCACCCCTCCTGCGTCTGGGCACTGCTGGGGGGACTCTACACCCACCCCTCCTGCGTCTGGGCACTGCTGGGAGTGATAGGCACCCATCCCTCCTGTGTCTGGGCACTGCTGGGGGGACTCTACACCCACCCCTCCTGCGTCTGGGCACTGGTGGGAGGACTCTGCACCCACCCCTTCTGCGTCTGGGCACTGCTGGGAGGACTCTGCACACACCCCTCCTGTGTCTGGGCACTGCTGGGAGTGATAGGCACCCACCCCTCCTGTGTCTGGGCACTGCTGGGGGGACTCTGCGCACACCCCCCCTGTGTCTGGGCACTGCTGGGAGGACTCTGCACCCACCCCTCCTGTGTCTGGGCACTGCTGGGGGGACTCTACACCCACCCCTCCTGCGTCTGGGCATTGCTGGGAGGACTCTGCACACACCCCTCCTGCGTCTGGGCACTGCTGGGAGTGATAGGCACCCACCCCTCCTGTGTCTGGGCACTGCTGGGGGGACTCTACACCCACCCCTCCTACATCTGGGCACTGCTGGGAGGACTCTGCACACACCCCTCCTGTGTCTGGGCACTGCTGGGGGAACTCTACACCCACCCATCCTGCGTCTGGGCACTGCTGGGAGGACTCTACACCCACCCCTCCTGCGTCTGGGCACTGCTGGGAGTGATAGGCACCCACCCCTCCGGTGTCTGGGCACTGCTGGGGGGACTCTACAGCCACCCCTCCTGCGTCTGGGCACTGCTGGGAGGACTCTGCACCCACCCCTCCTGCGTCTGGGCACTGCTGGGAGGACTCTGCACCCACCCCTCCTGTGTCTGGGCACTGCTGGGGGGACTCTACACCCACCCCTCCTGCGTCTGGGCACTGCTGGGAGGACTCTACACCCACCCCTCCTGTTTCTGGGCACTGCTGGGAGTGATAGGCACCCACCCCTCCTGTGTCTGGGCACTGCTGGGGGGACTCTGCTCCCACCCCTCCTGCGTCTGGGCACTGCTGGGAGGACTCTGCACCCACCCCTCCTGTGTCTGCGCACTGCTGGGGGGACTCTGCACCCACCCCTCCTGCGTCTGGGCACTGCTGGGAGGACTCTGCACACACCCCTCCTGTGTCTGGGCACTGCTGGGAGGACTCTGCACCCACCCCTCCTGCGTCTGGGCACTGCTGGGAGGACTCTGCACCCACCCCTCCTGTGTCTGGGCATTGCTGGGAGTGATAGGCACCCACCCCTCCTGTGTCTGGGCACTGCTGGGGGGACTCTACACCCACCCCTCCTGCGTCTGGGCACTGCTGGGAGGACTCTGCACCCACCCCTCCTGCGTCTGGGCACTGCTGGGAGGACTCTGCACCCACCCCTCCTGTGTCTGGGCACTGCTGTGGGGACTCTACACCCACCCCTCCTGCGTCTGGGCACTGCTGGGAGGACTCTACACACACCCCTCCTGCGTCTAGGCACTGCTGGGAGTGATAGGCACCCACCCCTCCTGTGTCTGGGCACTGCTGGGGGGACTCTGCACCTACCCCTCCTGCGTCTGGGCACTGCTGGGAGGACTCTGCACACACCCCTCCTGTGTCTGGGCACTGCTGGGGGGACTCTACACCCACCCCTCCTGCGTCTGGGCACTGCTGGGCGGACTCTGCATCCACCCCTCCTGCGTCTGGGCACTGCTGAGAGGACTCTGCACCCACCCCTCCTGTGTCTGGGCACTGCTGGGGGGACTCTACACCCACCCCTCCTGCGTCTGGGCACTGCTGGGAGGACTCTGCACACACCCCTCCTGTGTCTGGGCACTGCTGGGAGGACTCTGCACACACCCCTCCTGTGTCTGGGCACTGCTGGGAGTGATAGGCACCCACCCCTCCTGTGTCTGGGCACTGCTGGGGGGACTCTACACCCACCCCTCCTGCGTCTGGGCACTGCTGGGAGGACTCTGCACCCACCCCTCCTGCGTCTGGGCACTGCTGGGAGGACTCTGCACACATCCCTCCTGCGTCTGGGCACTGCTGGGAGTGATAGGCACCCACCCCTCCTGTGTCTGGGCACTGCTGGGGGGACTCTGCACCCACCCCTCCTGCGTCTGGGCACTGCTGGGAGGACTCTGCACACACCCCTCCTGTGTCTGGGCACTGCTGGGGGGACTCTACACCCACCCCTCCTGCGTCTGGGCACTGCTGGGAGGACTCTGCACCCACCCCTCCTGCGTCTGGGCACTGCTGAGAGGACTCTGCACCCACCCCTCCTGTGTCTGGGCACTGCTGGGGGGACTCTACACCCACCCCTCCTGCGTCTGGGCACTGCTGGGAGGACTCTGCACACACCCCTCCTGTGTCTGGGCACTGCTGGGAGGACTCTGCACACACCCCTCCTGTGTCTGTGCACACACCCCTCCTGTGTCTGTGCACTGCTGGGAGTGATAGGCACCCACCCCTCCTGTGTCTGGGCACTGCTGGGGGGACTCTACACCCACCCCTCCTGCGTCTGGGCACTGCTGGGAGGACTCTGCACCCACCCCTCCTGCGTCTGGGCACTGCTGGGAGTGATAGGCACCCACCCCTCCTGTGTCTGGGCACTGCTGGGGGGACTCTACACCCACCCCTCCTGCATCTGGGCACTGCTGGGAGGACTCTGCACACACCCCTCCTGTGTCTGGGCACTGCTGGGAGTGATAGGCACCCACCCCTCCTGTGTCTGGGCACTGCTGGGGGGACTCTAAACCCACCCCTCCTGCATCTGGGCACTGCTGGGAGGACTCTGCACCCACCCCTCCTGCGTCTGGGCACTGCTGGGGGGACTCTACACCCACCCCTCCTGCGTCTGGGCACTGCTGGGAGTGATAGGCACCCACCCCTCCTGTGTCTGGGCACTGCTGGGGGGACACTGCACCCACCCCTCCTGTGTCTGGGCACTGCTGGGGGGACTCTGCACCCACCCCTCCTGTGTCTGGGCACTGCTGGGAGGACTCTACACCCACCCCTCCTGCGTCTGGGCACTGCTGGGAGGACTCTGCACACACCCCTCCTGTGTCTGGGCACTGCTGGGAGGACTCTGCACCCACCCCTCCTGTGTCTGGGCACTGCTGGGGGGACTCTACACCCACCCCTCCTGCGTCTGGGCACTGCTGGGAGGACTCTACACCCACCCCTCCTGTGTCTGGGCACTGCTGGGAGTGATAGGCACCCACCCCTCCTGTGTCTGGGCACAGCTGGGGGGACTCTGCTCCCACCCCTCCTGCGTCTGGGCACTGCTGGGAGGACTCTGCACCCACCCCTCCTGTGTCTGGGCACTGCTGGGGGGACTCTGCACCCACCCCTCCTGCGTCTGGGCACTGCTGGGAGGGCTCTGCACACACCCCTCCTGTGTCTGGGCACTGCTGGGAGTACTCTGCACCCACCCCTCCTGCGTCTGGGCACTGCTGGGAGGACTCTGCACCCACCCCTCCTGTGTCTGGGCACTGCTGGGAGTGATCGGCACCCACCCCTCCTGTGTCTGGGCACTGCTGGGGGGACTCTACACCCACCCCTCCTACGTCTGGGCACTGCTGGGAGGACTCTGCACCCACCCCTCCTGCGTCTGGGCACTGCTGGGAGGACTCTGCACCCACCCCTCCTGTGTCTGGGCACTGCTGTGGGGACTCTACACCCACCCCTCCTGTGTCTGGGCACTGCTGGGAGGACTCTGAACACACCCCTCCTGCGTCTGGGCACTGCTGGGAGTGATAGGCACCCACCCCTCCTGTGTCTGGGCACTGCTGGGGGGACTCTGCACCCACCCCTCCTGCGTCTGGGCACTGCTGGGAGGACTCTGCACACACCCCTCCTGTGTCTGGGGCACTGCTGGGGGGACTCTACACCCACCACTCCTGCGTCTGGGCACTGCTGGGAGGACTCTGCACCCACCCCTCCTGCGTCTGGGTACTGCTGAGAGGACTCTGCACCCACCCCTCCTGTGTCTGGGCACTGCTGGGGGGACTCTACACCCACCCCTCCTGCGTCTGGGCACTGCTGGGAGGACTCTGCACACACCCCTCCTGTGTCTGGGCACTGCTGGGAGGACTCTGCACACACCCCTCCTGTGTCTGTGCACACACCCCTCCTGTGTCTGTGCACTACTGGGAGTGATAGGCACCCACCCCTCCTGTGTCTGGGCACTGCTGGGGGGACTCTACACCCACCCCTCCTGCGTCTGGGCACTGCTGGGAGGACTCTGCACCCACCCCTCCTGCGTCTGGGCACTGCTGGGAGTGATAGGCACCCACCCCTCCTGTGTCTGGGCACTGCTGGGGGACTCTACACCCACCCCTCCTGCCTCTGGGAACTGCTGGGAGGACTCTGCACACACCCCTCCTGTGTCTGGGCACTGCTGGGAGTGATAGGCACCCACCCCTCCTGTGTCTGGGCACTGCTGGGAGGACTCTGCACACACCCCTCCTGTGTCTGGGCACTGCTGGGGGGACTCTGCACCTAGCCCTCCTGTGTCTGGCCATGTACGCTCCATACATACACGGGTGGGGTACGGTCTGTACATTCACTGTTGGGGTGGGGGTACGCTCCATACATACACTGTTGGGGTGGGGGTACGCTCCATACATACACTGTTGGGGTGGGGGTACGCTCCATACGTACGCGGGTGTGGGTACGGTCCGTACATACACGGGTGGGGGTACGCTCCGAACATACGCGGGTCTGGGTACGCTCCATGCATACACGGGTGGGGGTACGGTCCGTACATACACTGTTGGGGTGGGGGTATGCTCCATACGTACGCGGGTGTTGGTACGGTCCGTACATACACGGGTGGGGGTACGCTCCGAACATACGCGGGTCTGGATACGCTCCATGCATACACGGGTGGGGGTACGGTCCGTACATACACTGTTGGGATGGGGGTATGCTCCATACGTACGCGGGTGTGGGTACGGTCCGTACATACACGGGTGGGGGTACGCTCCGAACATACGCGGGTCTGGGTACGCTCCATGCATACACGGGTGGGGGTACGGTCCGTACATACACTGTTGGGGTGGGGGTATGCTCCATATGTACGCGGGTGTGGGTACGGTCCGTACATACACGGGTGGGTGTACGCTCCGAACATACGCGGGTCTGGGTACGCTCCATGCATACACGGGTGGGGGTACAGTCCGTACATACACTGTTGGGGTGGGGGTACGCTCCATACATACACTGTTGGGGTGGGGGTACGCTCCATACGTACGCGGGTGTGGGTACGGTCCGTACATCCACGGGTAGGGTGTTGGTACGCGTCGTACATACACGGGTGGGGGTACGGCCCATACCCAGGCCTTTGGAACGTGGGTACGGGCCGTACCGCCATTATTGGGTTGACGTAGGGGTGGGCGTGGTACGACTCGTACCCACGCTCTTAAGGCGTGGGTACGGTACGTACCGGACTTGTTGTGTTGCCGGTTCGCGTGTACATCCACTTCCGTTGCTGGACACGCCCCCACCCCCTCGAAGTGACCAGGCCCTGAAGGTCAGGTATGTCCAGGGCATGTATGATTTGTGACTTGGTTGGGGGTTTTGTGTCCTGCCCCTGCCCCCCCCTTTGCCCCTGGGTGTTTGTTGGACCCGGCCTCGTAGAATGGCCCTCCGTGCCCCCGCACCACCGAAACCTAGTGCCTGCAGCCCCAGCCCGCGGCCCAGCCGACCTTTCCCACCAGGACCCCTGCACCAACCCCGGACATCCCCGTCCATGGCCTCTCTCCTTTCGGCCACCCCGGGCCCGCGTGCCCACTCCCTGCAACAAGATGGCCGCCCGGCTCCAGCGCGACCCGGGCCTCAAGGCGCCACTCCGGCTGGAGGACATCCCGCTTCCAGGGGATGAGAGAGGGAGGAGCAGTTTCTATCGCACCTCTGAACTCCCCTGGGACGATGGGTTTCGATCGGCCCTCCGGCCTCCCTGCGAGCTGGCTCCGTGCCTGCTGGGCGTCTGGGACTCCTCCCGACCCGGCCCTGAAAGGATCAAAAGACAATAGCAGGAAACCCCGACAAGCGGCCCCCAGGTGACAAGACCCCTGCCTGCGCAGACTCCGGACATCAAAGCGGGGTCGACCTATAACAAGGGGTGCTCTGAGACTGTCCGGCAGATTCGACGCTGGAACAACGAGAGCCTGCTGACGTGGTCGCGGCTCCTGGAACTGGAACCTACCTGAGCCCTGCTGAGTGACTCGCGGCTCCCTGAAGATCGTAATACCTCCGAACTTGTACCTGAGCCCTGCTGAGTGACTCGCGGCTCCCTGAAGATCGTAAGACCTCCGAACTTGTACCTGAGCCCTGCTGAGTGACTCGCGGCGCCCTGAAGATCGTAAGACCTCCGAACTTGTACCTGAGCCCTGCTGAGTGACTCGCGGCTCCCCCAGACTCTCAAAGTCCCGCCGGACCCCGACTCCGACCACGTATCTCCCAGCTCGAGGATTGTGAGCTGTGCGCCGGATACGTCCCTGCTTTGAACCGTTACCAGAGACAGTCCCGCTACCCCGTACCTTTCCGAGACTCTTGAGCCCGTGCTCATCTTGTACATATTTGCAGTGATACCTATTTTGATAAAGCTTGTTTCTGAGAATACCCAGTGTGGTCTCTTTGTGTCGTGTGGGGCCAGAAGTACGATCCTAGCTGCGAGATTCCTCCCCCTGGGGAATCTCTCGCCAGTGCCCGGCTACAATACAATACGGGTGGGACTCAGGGGAGTCAGGACCCCTTTCCGGGCCCCTCTGAGGTCGCCGTCTAACATTGGTGGCAAGCGACGGGATTCGGGCCCATCACCTAGAGATCGTACAGTGAACAACGGACGCACGACCAACAAAGATGGCAGAAGGAAGCGCCATGAGCTCCGCAGAAACCAACGCTAACAGAGTATTCCAGGTGGAGCATCTGGAAGAATACACACACAAAGAGCTAAAACAATTTTGCAAAGAACTTAAAATAGCTACCACTGGCCTCAACACTAAGGAAGACTTGCAGAAAGCACTGAAAACTTGGGTGGAGACCGGGGCATCCCGCCCGGAAGGCACGGGGGAGCGCCCCGACGAAGCCGAACCCCCTCCAAGTGAAAGCAGCGACAATCAGGTGCAAGGCATTGTACCAGACGGGGGCCTATCCCCGGGAGAACTCGCGGACAGAGAGAGAAGCCGCAGTCATGAACTCGAGTTAGCCAAACTCAAAATCGAGGGCGAATTGAAGTTAGCGGAGAAAAAGCTAGCGGTAGAGCAAATGCGCGTACAAGGCGAACTGGAAGAAAAGAAGCTCCAACGGGAGCACGAAGGAAGAAAGCTCCAACTAGAGCATGAACGCAGCTTAAAAGAACTCGAGCTCAAGGCCCGAAATGAGGACGGGAGGCCCCCGGGGAACCGAGAGACGGCCCCCCCAGCGGAACAGAAGGTCCACATCCCCAAGGATGTGGTCAAGGAATATTATAAAAACGATGACATTCAGCAATGGTTTCGGGCCTACGAGGTCGCCATGACCTCCCATCGGATTCCACAGAAGGACTGGGGGGCGGGGTTGTGGGGGCGGTTTCTGAGCGAAGGAAGGGACACCCTGCTCGACCTACCCCTCTCCCTACAGACCTCCTACAGCCACATGAAAGAGGCTCTCCTCACAAGATACGGCCTCACCCCAGAAATGTACCGCCAACGGTTCCGGGACTGCAGGAAGATCCCGGGCACCACCTGGGTGGAGTATGTAAACTTTTTTAGTCGGGCCTTCGATGGGTGGGTCAAGGGCAGCAAGGTCACCACCCTTGCCGAACTCACTGACCTCATGTTATGGGAACATCTGGCCGCGAACTGCTTCGTAGAACTACGTCAACATCTGCTGGATAGCAAGCTCACAGATCCCCGGAAGCTGGCTGTGGAGGCCGACCGCTGGACCAACACCCGGGTCTCCCGGGGGATGGTAGGAGAGTACCCCCGAACCAGTCAGGGACCACCCCGCCAGAGAGGGGGAGGGAACCAGGGAGGGCCGAGAGAGTCCCAGCCTAGCCCCCCGAAGACACCACCTCCACCTTTCCCGGCGCCCCCCCCACCAGTAACAGGGCCCCCTGGGAGACGAGGACACCGGGTGACCGTCACCTGTTTTCGTTGCCAGAGACCCGGGCACTACGCCAATGACCCAGAGTGCCCCATGGCCACCCAAGTCACCCCTGCGAGACAGATAGCCAACGTAGCCCTAGGGGAGGAGGTTGAGGAAGCCGAGGAGTGGGAACCCGCCGCTATGGCCCTAGTATCCCTGGGAGATAGGGAAATGATCCCTGGTAGCCTCCTACCGTCCAACACACAGAAATATGGGCAGCTCGTCAAGATCAATGGCCACCAGGTAGAGGCCCTGCGGGACACCGGGGCTAGTATCACCGGTGTCCTCAGGCACCTAGTCCCCGAGGAGCAGATCCTCCCCAATGTCTTTTGCCCCGTAATCTCTGCAGACAATAGGGAAAGTATGTGTCAGGTAGCCCTGGTGCCATTTGAGTGGGGAGGGGTGATAGGTAAACTCAAGGTGGCCGTAAGAACATCCCAGCCGGTCGACTGCCTCTTAGGGAACGACCTGGAGAGTTCTCCCTGGAAGCACGTAGAGGGCAAGGCCCACCTAGGAATGATGGGACTCCCCGAGTGGGTGTGTGCCACCACCCGATCTATGACAGCCCGACTCGCTCCCCGGAGAGAAGTCGAGAGCACCCCGGTCGAAGAAGCCCGTACCGTCCCCGCCGAGGGTCCTCCCGTTCCCCCATCGGAGGGGTCCGTCGCCAGCGACGAACCCGCACCATCCGACCCCGCCCCGGTCCCCGAGTTGGGGGATCTACCCGAGTTGGCCCATTGGCGCCACGAGGGCGGGCCCACCCGGGACGAATTTTGCCGGGAGCAAGCCACCTGTCCTTCCCTGGTCGGGCTGCGGCGCCAGGCCGAGGGCCAAGCCGCAGGTGACCAGACCGGAACGCACCGAATCTATTGGGAAAATAACATCCTGTATAGTGAGCAGAAATCAGTGGAGCTGGGATCCGGACGGGTACTGGTGGTACCCCTCCGCTTCCGGGATTTCCTCCTGGGCTTAGCCCACGATGTCCCCCTCGCCGGCCACCTGGGTCAGGACAAGACCTACAGCCGTCTCGTGACCCATTTTTATTGGCCTAAGATGAAAGCAGCGGTAGAGGCACACTGCAAGTCCTGCCCCACGTGCCAAGCCAGTGGGAAGAGTGGGGGGAAGCGCAAGGCTCCCCTCCAACCCTTCCCGGTCGTCAGTACCCCCTTCGAACGAGTCGGAATCGACATCGTGGGGCCACTGGACCCCCCCACCTCCCAAGGTCACCGGTTCATCTTGGTCCTAGTAGACCACGCCACCCGCTATCCAGAGGCTATTCCCCTGCGCACCATTACGGCCCCCGTGGTGGGCCGGGCCCTGATGGGGATCTTTTCCAAGGTGGGTTTCCCCCGCGAGGTCGTGAGCGATCGCGGCACTAATTTTATATCAAGGTATATGACGTCCCTGTGGCAACAATGGGGGGTGTCCTATAAGTTCACCACCCCGTACCATCCCCAAGGGAACGGCCTAGTAGAGAGGTTTAATAGGACTTTGAAAGGGATGATCGCTGGCCTAGAAGAGCCCCTCCGGCGTAAGTGGGACGTCCTGCTCCCCTGCCTCTTGTTCGCTTACCGGGAGGTCCCCCAGAAGTCCTTAGGGTTCAGCCCGTTTGAATTACTCTATGGGCACCCCGTCCGAGGTCCCCTCAGTTTGGTTAAGGAAGGGTGGGAGGCAGCACCCCAGACCACCCCCCGAGATGTGTTCCAATATGTCCTGGCCCTCCGGAACCAGACCAGGAGGTTCCGAGAACTGGCCGAGGCCAACCTGGAGGCGAGTCAAGAAGAAATGAAGCGCTGGTACGACCAGAATGCTACTCTGGTCGAGTTCCAGCCGGGCCAGCAGGTGTGGGTCATGGCCCCTGTGAAGCCTGGCGCTCTCCAGGACCGATGGACTGGGCCCTACAAAGTGGTTGAGAGGAAGAGCCAAGTCACCTACTTGGTGGACGTCCAGTCGCCTCGGGATCCCCTCCGGGTCCTGCACGTGAACCGCCTCAAGCCTCACTTCGTGCGGACAGAACTGAGCCTCCTGCTGGCCACCGATGACGGGGCCGAAGATGAGTCGGATCCCCTCCCGGACCTCCTGTGTGTCAAGGAGCAGGATGGCTCCGTGGAGGGAGTGAACCTCTCCCCAGCCCTCACTGCCCAGCAACAAGCGGACTGCCGCCAGCTCCTCAGACAATTTTCTGACCTCTTCTCCCTGACCCCCCGGGTCACCAACTGGTGTGTTCACGATGTGGACACCGGGGACAGCCCGCCGGTGAGACACCGAGCCTACCGGGTTCCTGACCGGGTCCGGTCCTGTATTCAAGCCGAAGTCTCGAAGATGTTGACCCTGGGGGTGATCGAGCCCTCTGACAGTCCCTGGGCCAGCCCCGTGGTCCTGGTTCCGAAGGCAGCAGCCCCCGGTGTCGCCCCCGAGCTCCGGTTCTGCGTGGATTACCGGGGGCTCAATGACGTTACCCGAGCCGATGCCCACCCTATTCCACGAGCCGACGAGCTCATTGACCGACTAGGGGCCGCCCGGTTCCTCAGCACTTTCGACCTCACCTGCGGCTACTGGCAGATTGCGCTCACCGAAGGGGCCAAGGAGAGGTCTGCTTTCTCCACCCCCGATGGGCACTACCGCTTCCGCGTGATGCCCTTCGGGATGAAAAATGCCCCGGCCACTTTCCAGAGACTGGTAAATAGGGTCCTGGCCGGGCTAGAACAGTTCAGCGCGGCCTATCTGGACGACATCGCTGTCTTCAGTTCAGAGTGGAGTGAGCACCTCCAGCACCTCCGGAGAGTGCTAACCGCCCTGCGCCAGGCAGGCCTCACCATAAAAGCCAGCAAGTGCCAGATCGGGCAAGGATCCGTAGCCTACCTGGGGCACCAAGTCGGGAGTGGCCAGGTCGCTCCTCTACAGCCAAAAATCGACGCCATCCTGGCCTGGGACCCACCCATCACCCAAACGGAAGTCCGAGCCTTTCTGGGACTCACGGGCTACTACCGCCGATTCATTCAGGGGTATGGCAGCCTGGTCGGCCCTCTCACGGAACTCACGTCTAAAAAACAGCCAAAGAAGGTGCAATGGACGGCTGCCTGCCAGGAAGCTTTCGATGCCCTAAAAAAGGCCATGTGCACGGCCCCCGTCCTCCAGGCTCCCGACTACACCAAGGAGTTCATAGTCCAGACCGATGCCTCCGAGCATGGCATTGGGGCCGTCCTGTCCCAAGTGAATGATCAAGGCCTAGACCAGCCCGTCGCCTTCCTCAGTCGGCGGCTGCTACCCCGAGAACAGAAGTGGAGCACCATAGAGCGCGAAGCCTTTGCCGTGGTCTGGGCACTCAAAAAACTACGACCCTACCTGTTCGGCACTCATTTCAGGGTCCAAACTGACCATCGGCCCTTGCGATGGCTCATGCAGATGCGAGGAGAAAACCCCAAGCTACTGCGGTGGTCAATCTCCCTCCAGGGAATGGACTTCACCATAGAACACCGCCCTGGTACGGACCACGCCAACGCTGACGGCCTCTCCCGGTTCTTCCGCCTCAGCGAAGAGAACCCCCCAAGGTGATGGGCAGTTCTCTCCGGCTTTCAGCTGGGGGGGACGCGTGTTGGACCCGGCCTCGTAGAATGGCCCTCCGTGCCCCCGCACCACCGAAACCTAGTGCCTGCAGCCCCAGCCCGCGGCCCAGCCGACCTTTCCCACCAGGACCCCTGCACCAACCCCGGACATCCCCGTCCATGGCCTCTCTCCTTTCGGCCACCCCGGGCCCGCGTGCCCACTCCCTGCAACAAGATGGCCGCCCGGCTCCAGCGCGACCCGGGCCTCAAGGCGCCACTCCGGCTGGAGGACATCCCGCTTCCAGGGGATGAGAGAGGGAGGAGCAGTTTCTATCGCACCTCTGAACTCCCCTGGGACGATGGGTTTCGATCGGCCCTCCGGCCTCCCTGCGAGCTGGCTCCGTGCCTGCTGGGCGTCTGGGACTCCTCCCGACCCGGCCCTGAAAGGATCAAAAGACAATAGCAGGAAACCCCGACAAGCGGCCCCCAGGTGACAAGACCCCTGCCTGCGCAGACTCCGGACATCAAAGCGGGGTCGACCTATAACAAGGGGTGCTCTGAGACTGTCCGGCAGATTCGACGCTGGAACAACGAGAGCCTGCTGACGTGGTCGCGGCTCCTGGAACTGGAACCTACCTGAGCGCTGCTGAGTGACTCGCGGCTCCCTGAAGATCGTAAGACCTCCGAACTTGTACCTGAGCCCTGCTGAGTGACTCGCGGCTCCCTGAAGATCGTAAGACCTCCGAACTTGTACCTGAGCCCTGCTGAGTGACTCGCGGCTCCCTGAAGATCGTAAGACCTCCGAACTTGTACCTGAGCCCTGCTGAGTGACTCGCGGCTCCCCCAGACTCTCAAAGTCCCGCCGGACCCCGACTCCGACCACGTATCTCCCAGCTCGAGGATTGTGAGCTGTGCGCCGGATACGTCCCTGCTTTGAACCGTTACCAGAGACAGTCCCGCTACCCCCTACCTTTCCGAGACTCTTGAGCCCGTGCTCATCTTGTACATATTTGCAGTGATACCTATTTTGATAAAGCTTGTTTCTGAGAATACCCAGTGTGGTCTCTTTGTATCGTGTGGGGCCAGAAGTACGATCCTAGCTGCGAGATTCCTCCCCCTGGGGAATCTCTCGCCAGTGCCCGGCTACAATACAATACGGGTGGGACTCAGGGGAGTCAGGACCCCTTTCCGGGCCCCTCTGAGGTCGCCGTCTAACAGTGTTGTTCTGACCTTCTGCGGCGTCTGCGTCGGTTCCTGTAGAGCAGGTGGACTGCTATGAGTGCTGGGATGACACGTAGGTTTGGGTCCATGGCTGTAGAGCAGGTGCTCCTTGTGCGCGTCGTCCTGATTTCCCGGCAGTTTTTGGCAGGCGGAGAATTTTATCCGTGCGGGGTGACGTCGGTGCGGATCGTACTTCCTGGTTCGTGAAACGCAGCCTGCATGCGTCCCGACGTCACGTCGGCGCTTTCCCGGATCACATTTGTATGTATATTTTCGTCGGACAGTGTTTTGTACGATTCGTACGGAAATGGTGTTTCCGTGCGAATCGTACTTCCATGTTTGTAATGTTTTTTTCCCGGGTAGTAGTCAGACGGAGAATACGCTCCGACCGACGGTTCGTACCCGGTTTTTCCATGATCGGAATCGGCACCATAGTTGTTTAAAATATCGATTTTTTAATTAGTGTTATGTAATTTAGTATATATTTTCAATGTATGTGATGTATTTTTTTGTATAAGACTTGTTTATGTTTTTTTAATATATGTGTTAAATTTTTAGTAGTTATAAATTTCGTTTTGATTACATTTTTCGTTTTTTAGTTCCATAGCGGGTTGTGGATTTATAGGGGAATAGGGTGGGAAGTAATTTATTTATGATAAATTAATGATGACTTTTTATTTATTCATATTTATTTAACTGAGATTTTATAGTGTTAAGTGTGTGAAGTAATTTATTATTAATCAATTTTTAATTGGTTGTTAATCAATAATAATTAATTGCTAATTAAATATGGTAATTGTGTAATTTGTTTTGGTGCGGGTTGTGGGGTTTATAGGGATAAAGGGTGAGAAGTAATTTATTTTTAATTAATTAATAATAAGTTATTAATTAGTAATAATTAATTGAAAGTTAAATGTGGAAATTGTGTAATTAATTTTAGGTGTGGGGTGTGGGGTTTAGAGGGGTAATAGGTGGGAAGGAATGTATTTTTGGTTAATTTATAATTTGTTGTTAATGGATGTCAATTAATTTATTGAAAATTAATTATGGAAATTGTGTAATTAATTTTAGGTGCAGGTTGTGGGGTTTATTGGGGTGTAGGGTGGGAAGTAATTTATGTTTAATTATTTAATTATTAGTTGTTAATAAATATTAATTGTAAATTAATTATGGAAATTGTGTAATTAATTTTAGGTGAGGTTTGTGGGGTTTATAGGGCCAAAGGGCAGGAAGTAATTTATGTTTCATTACTTAATTGAAAATTTAATATAGAAATTGTGTAATTAATTTGAGGTGTAGGTTGTGGGGTTTATAGGGGTAAATGGTGGGAAGTAATTTATGTTTTTTAATTATTAATTAGTTGATAATTAATATTAATTAATTAATTGATATTTATTTAGGGTAATTGTTTATATTTTTTGTGTGGGGGTTTTACTTTTATAGAAGTAAAGGCTGGAGAGCAAAATAATTTTACTTACTTTACAATTAGTTGTTTAATACTATTGGTTTTTTAATTGAAAATAAGTTTTATTTGTGTAATTTTTTTTTACAGTTTAATTTTAGCTGTGGTTTGTGGGGGATATAGGGGTAAAGTGTGGGAAGTTTATTATTTTTTATGAGTTTTAATGTGTATTTTAATTAATATTTCTTTAATTGGTAATTAATTATGTTAATTATGTAAGTTCCTTTTTTCAAAATTTAGATGTGGGTTGTGAATCGTGTGGTGTTATAGAGTATGAAATAAAAAAAGTAAATTTATGTAATAATTAATGTTTTTGTTTCTAAATAATTTCTAATTAAAAATATTTATTTGTTTGAAATTTATTTTTTATTTTATTTAATATAATATTTGTAGGTATGTGTCATGTATTTAACATTATCATATGTTTTTTTAAATTTGTAATATTAAATACATTTGTATGTTAATTTTTTACATATTTATATATTTATAATTTATTTAGGGCCTCATGTAGGTAGCCGAATACCGGTCGGTAACGGCCGATTTTCGGTAATTATACCGTTACCGACCGGTATTTTGGCTTTTGAGATGTAGGGGGCTCATTTCTGCATTCGGTAATTTACCGAATCGGTAAAATTACCGAATCGGTAATTTTACCGATTCGGTAAATTCCGAATACAGAAATGAGATGTAGGGGGAGTGTGTGTGTGTGTTTTGGAGTCGGTATTTACCACCAACTATTAGTTGGTGGTAAATAATGAATGGATGTGTTTAAGCGTTTTAAAGCGCTTAGACGTGTGCAATGTGGCAGACATACATGCCCTTAGGGCATGTATGTGTGCCACATGTGCACACATGGCCGTCTCAGGGGTGCAACAGGGTGTCAATGTGACACCCTGCCACCCTTGCATGTGTTCCCCTAATTACCGAATCGGTATTTACCGATTCGGTAATGAGGCATACCTTCCCATCAATGGGAAGGTATGCCTCATTACCGAATTGGTAAATACCGATTCGGTAATTACCGACTTTTACCGAATCGGTAAATAATACCGACACATTACCTACATATCATTTACCACTTCATAAATACCGAATCGGTAAAATTCGGTATTTATGAAGTGGTAAATGGGTCCCTACCTACATATGGCCCTTAGTCTTTTTTATATTTTTGTTGTTAATATTTTGTTTGTTTTTAATTTTGAACTGACTGAATCAAACACTTCTCCTACTGTTGCACTGATTGGAGTGGGAATAGTAAATGTTACCCCGCCACTATCCAACACTTTCCCTACTGTTGCACTCACCGGAGTTGGAATAGTAATTTTTACCCCTCCGCTATCCAACATTTTCCTAACTGTTGCACTCATTGGAGTGGGAATAGTAATTTTTACCCCTCCACTATCCAACACTTTCCCTAGTGTTACAATTATTGAAGTGGGAATAGTAAATTTTATCCCTCCGCAATCCAACGATTTCTCTACTGTTGCACTCAGTGGAGTGGGAATACAAATTTTTACCCCTTCGCTATCCAACACTTGCATTACTGTTACACTAATTGGCGTGGTAATAGTCATTTTTACCCCTCCGCTATGCAACACTTTCCCTACTGTTACACTTATTGGAGTGGGAATAGTAATTTTCACCCCTCCGCTATACAACACTTTCCCTATTGTTGCACTGACTGGAGTGGGAATAGTAATTTTTACCCCTCTGCTATCTAACACTTTCCCTACTGTTGCACTGACTGGAGTGGGAATAGTAAATTTTATCCCTCCGCTATCCAACACTTTCCCTACTGTTGCACTCACTAGAGTGGGAAGAGTAATTTTTACCTCTCCACTGTCCAACACTTTCCCTATTGTTGCACTCACTGGAGTGGGAATAGTAATTTTCCCCCCTCTGCTATCAAGCACTTTCCTTACTGTTGCACTGACTGGAGTGAAAATAGTCAACTTTATTCTGCCGCTATCCAACACTTTCCCTACTGTTGCACTCACTGGAGTGGGAATAGTCAGTTTTACCCCTTAGCTATCCAACACTTTCACTACTGTTGCACTCACTGGAGTGGGAATAGTAATTTTTACGCCTCCTCTATCTAACACTTTCCCTACAGTTGCACTGACTGTAGTGGGATCAGTAAATTGTATTTCTCCGCTATCCAACACTCTCCCTACTGTTGCACTCATTGGAGTGGGAATAGTAATTTTTACCCGTCCGCTATCTAACACTTTGGTGCCAATTCCGATCCGTTAAAAAAAATGACCGTACGACTCGTATCTGTATTTGTTTACGTACGAATAATACAAGTCCCGTACAACCGGTGAAGTACGATTCGTACGTGAAAAATACATATGAATCGCTTCGGGAAAAGTCTACGAGACGTACCCGGACAGTTTTACATACAAATCGTAAAACTGAAGTCCGAGCGCGCAATTACGATCCGTACTGCCCTTCCGAAAACACAAGCGCATGGAAAAGGCCCCGTATGGAGCGAACGCCATACCACTTGTATCCGGGTAAACTTGTGCCCGTGATACGAGTCGTACATGCCCCCCCTCCCCCCGCATATGTCAGCACTGTACCCTCCCCATGTCCGCACTCTACCCCAGCCCCGTACGTGTACGCACCGTACCCCACCACCGTACCCCAGCCTCATACTTGGACGCACCGTACCCCAGCGCCGTACCCCAGGCCCGTACTTGGACGCACCGTACCCCAGCGCCGTACCCCAACCCCGTACCCCAGCGCCATACCCCAGCCCTGTACATGTACACACCGTACCCCAGTGCCGTACCCCAGCCCCGTACTTGTACGCACCATACCCCAGCGCCGTACCCCAGCCCCGTACATGTACGCACCGTACCCTACCACCGTGCCCCGTACTTGTACGCACCGTACCCCACCACCGTACCCCAGCCTCATACTTGGACGCACCATACCCCAGCGCCGTACCCCAGGCCCGTACTTGGACGTACCGTACCCCAGCGCCGTACCCCAACCCCGTACCCCAGCGCCATACCCCAGCCCTGTACATGTACGCACCGTACCCCAGCGCCGTACCCCAGCCCCGTACTTGTACGCACCATACCCCAGCGCCGTACCCCAGCCCCGTACTTGGACGCACTGTACCCCAGTGCCGTACCCCAGGCCCGTACTTGGACGCACCGTACCCCAGCACCATACCCCAACACCGTACCCCAGCCCCGTACTTGGACGCACCATACCCCAACCCCGTACATGTACGCACCGTACCCTAACACAGTACCCCAGCCCGTACATGTATGCACCGTACCCCACCACCGTACCCCAGCCCCGTACTTGTACGCACCATACCCCAGCGCCGTACCCCAGCCCCGTACTTGGACGCACTGTACCCCAGTGCCGTACCCCAGGCCCGTACTTGGACGCACCGTACCCCAGCACCATACCCCAACACCGTACCCCAGCCCCGTACTTGGACGCACCATACCCCAACCCCGTACATGTACGCACCGTACCCTAACACAGTACCCCAGCCCGTACATGTATGCACCGTACCCCACCACCGTACCCCAGCCCCGTACTTGTACGCACCATACCCCACCACCGTACCCCACCCCCGTACTTGGACGCACCGTACCCCAGCACCGTACTTGTACGCACCATACCCCAAGACCGTACCCCAGCCCCGTACTTGGACGCACTGTACCCCAGCATCGCATATGTACGAACCGTACAACAACATTGCATATGTGAGCACTGTACAACAACATCGTTTATGTACGCACCTTACATACGCTAAAACGACTCGTACAGAACCAGGACACTGTAAAACAGCCCAAGGAGGGTCAATTCGACTCGCACAACACCACAAAACACGTCTACAGTAGAAAAAACATCTAAATGACTGACCTGTCACATCCAAACAGGCAAACAGAGGCCCAAACTCACAACCACCTCTTATAACACACCCACCAAAATTTCAAACCCTGCCACACCCACAAATGAACCAATAAAAAGGGCCCACACACACAAACCATGAGCCTTTGCAACAGACCCACTGCTGACAGACACCACACACAAACAACTGAACCCATACACCTTAACGTACACACCTTCACACAACCTCCTTCACACAGACCCCCTCTTCACATTCCGACCCACACCGTCACATTCACACCCACACACCCACAACCATCCACACCCACACCCCACACCATGCCCACAGACAAGAATCCAAATTTCACAAGGGAGGAGCTGGACATCCTTGTCAACGAAGTCATCAGAGTCGAGCCACAGCTCTTTGGAACATTGGTCGGACAGACCAGCATAGCAGAAAAATCACGCATGTGGCAGAGGATCGTCGATAGGGTGAATGCTGTTGCGCCCATCAGAAGGACCAGGAATGAACGCCAAGCCAGGTGGTACGATCTGCGGAGGGCAGTCAAGCGCAAAATGAACGAGGACTACGCCCAGAGCAACATCACTGGAGGTAGGCTGCCCCGCAGACCGGTACATTACCATCCCTGGGAGGAGAAGGTGATGGCCCTGCTTCCGCCGGTGGGAGTACACGGAGTCCAAGGAGTGGCAGAGCCTGGTGAGTACACAAACAACTTACGTAAAATGGGGGTAATGCCATCCACACCCCAACTACACCAAATGCACGCAACTACCCCCAAGCCATCACCTGACACAACCACACACAAAAACAACGCTCATGCCACTAACATGTCCATGCCCCATTCACAAAGCAAGGCCATGCCATGTCCCAGGCTACACGAACCACAAACACAAGACTGGATGTCCGTGATGCTGGGAGGGTGGGGCTCAAAAAACACATTGTTCAACTCAGAAGCAGACATCATTGCCCTCAGCCCATATGGCCCAGGTACATACCCATGCACCATGCTCAATGCTCAGCGACTGGCTAAGTACTGACAAGGTAGCTGAGACTTGGCCCTGCTGTAGGCAGCACAAGGCCCTCCTGTGACCACTGGAAACTCAAACACCAACACCACAAGCTCAGATATCTAGGACAGGAACTCACACTCACTGTCATACCAGCATGCTCCATGAGGGGACAGACACATCACCTGGGAGACCCAATGCCAAATCACACTACACTCAACAGCAGGCCCTGTCACACACACCCCTTACCCAAGCACACACCCCCGGGGCAGGCAATGGATTTACCCACTCTCACAATGGACATGTGACACAACAAGATCAATCCATAGCCAAAGAAGCATCACAGCCAAAAATCTACATGCCAAACACTCATGAGAACATATCAATCTGTCCCCCGCAACATACCCATCCACAAGTGAACATTGAGAGGAATGCTAGGCACATCCAACTACCTGGAGGAACTGTGCCAACTTGAATATGTATGAAACATGGATGTCGCATGAAATAGCATTAACATTGTCTTTCTCTCACACACAGGGCAACGTCATGGATCTCCCCCAACAATGGGGGGGAAGAATCACAGTCCCAGGCTCGGCAGGAAGCTGATCCCACCGGCAGCGACGACTCTCAACACTCCGTGGATGACCCCAACCCACCTGGACCCTCTGGTGCCCAAGCCCCTGCAGCACCTGCTTCAGGTACATCTGTGCCAACCACCACCCCCATTCCTGCCACATCCCAGGAGACACCCAGGAGCCCTGCCCGCACTGAACAACTGAGCCAGTCTGACCAGGAGGGACAATGTTCTCCGGGCACCCAGGAGGAGGCAGACAACCCCGCAAATGCCATCCCTCAGGGGTCCCGTAGACCCGATGTGCCCACAACAGCAGGCCAGGCTCGTGTGGGCAGGGGTGGTGGGAGTGGAGGCAGGCGGAGGCGAGAACCTGACCAGCCAGCTGAAGGGACCGGTATGTCACACATACGCCACATCCTGGACACATACCGGCGTGACACCAGGGCCATCAGCCAGGTAGTGGAGACCCTCACAGAGATTAAGAACCAGCAGGCCGAGCAACATGCCAGTCAACAACAACACCAAGGACGGATGGAGGCAAGACTGGCTGAGCTCCTGGCGGTGCAAACGGACATAAGCCGTTCACTCCGTCGGATCGCCGACAACATGGGCAACCCTCCCTGTGCCACCAGGCGAAGACCACCACCAGCCACAGGGAGGGAGAAGGAGGAGGATTCGTCCGATGGAGCGTCCCAATCATCGTCAAGGCCTGCATCTGAGGGTCCCCCGAGGAAGGTGGGTCGTCCACGGAAAAGATCGTGAGAGGCAGCGGACTATCCACATCTCCCAGGTCACCTGGCCTGGCACCTGGCCCTCATGCGCAACAGCAGCACCACATTCAATGACATTCTCTGCCACATGGACTTGCTGGTCACAGTCTGACCAATGATTTTTTAAATTTTATTTAAGCAGACTTTTATTGAGTTGCAAAACATAATACAGTCAATCCCCTTACCCGTTACCCAGCCCTCCAGCCACAGTCTGACCAATGATGCCAAACACTGTGGGCTGGACTCTGATGACTTCAAATGACAAGGATCCTATCTCCCCCTGTGAACTTTGGATTCTATGCACACTGTATAGCAACTATTTTTCAACACTAAACACGCCCCCCACCTAGAATAAAAGTAAATTTCTTTAATTAGATGTTGCAGTCATTTTGCAAGAGTACACAACCTACGTGTGGGGAAATGTCAAACTATGCCTGAGTGTTGAACTAACTCCAGCCATCCATACCCTGGGATCTGAGTCTGGTACAGGACACACATGGGTCACAATGTATCATCCAATACAGACATGGCGCACAATACTCACCCGTGATGGCCTCAAGCTGCTGAGGGGGGGCTTGCAATACTGTGCGGACAGACCAATTTTGAAGAGTATCATTAAGGCGTAGAGGTCATGGCTCATGTGAATGTTCCTGGGGAGAGAGTACCAGGTATGTTTGGCCAGGTGTGAGAACTATATCCTGCATGCTGGAGTACGGTGGATGTGAAGAATGGGGGCCAGGGCAAGGTTGGATGCACTGAGTTAGCCCAACGGGGTCTCGGATGACAGACGTCCAAGGTTTGTTTGGGGTCTGGGGTTGTGGACTGCCTCCTGAGTGTGGTTGAGGAGTCTGAAGGTCATCCTGCAGCAGACAGTGATCCATTGCAGCTATCTCAGGTGGACGGTAATGTGGATGGGGTGCGGGATGTTGAAGCTGAGGTGTGCAGATGCACCCTGGATGTGGACAAGTTTCCCGTGAGTTTGGATGTACTTGCTCCGTAGAGGGCGGGGCAGTAGTTGACACGGCTGGTGTCGTGGACCTGGGGGATGGTCTGTCTTTCCTTGGAGTGGATCTATCTGGGGATCATGTGCATCATGCAGAGGGTGTTGCAGCATGAGGTACAGATGCTGGTGATTTGCATGGCAAATGTGAGTGACAAATCCATGAGGCACACCATCTTGTGTGTGTGGCCACTGGGTGCATGTGTAGGGCCCCTGCGGGTGGGACACAAGGAGTTGAGCCAGCTGTAAGGGGACAATCCTCAGATGATTACCTCAGTCCTGTACAAGTCCAGCCTCAGGTGTCTGATGTTCAGCCATTCATCCACGGACCTCATGCCTTCTTGAATGTTGGAACTGGGAATGGCTGCGTCTTTGGTGAGGGTGAGGAGCACCTGGCTGTCAATGGCATACGACATGATGATGAGGTTGTGTGTGCATGTGATGGTGGAGAGGGGGGTCCTGGACACATTGAAGATTGACACGCTGAGAGATGATCCCTGGGCCATGTGCCAGATGACGCCACTATACTACATGCTGAAGGCTTGAGTCCCACTCCATTGGCCTTGCTGGTGGACGGAGCCGGTGTGGAGTAGGAGGGACATGACCTGGTTGGTGTGACAGGACCTGGAAGGCGGGGCAGCTCTGTGTAGGCAGTTGGAGTTGCACACTCAGCATGCAAAGGTGTCGTGTGTGCGCTTAGGGTATGCCTGAGAGTAGGCAGTTGATTTTCGGATGGACATTGCTTGGAGTGTGGCTGCAACATCAGACTGTAGTGTGATGTGAGTCATGCAAGGACATGAGGGTCGTGCAATGTGCACGTTGCATGTGCTGACGGTCCTGCCTTTGGCACCGCGTGTCCGCAACAGTGGCACAGACAAGATGATGACAGCCAAATGAATGGGTGGAGGGAGGCAGGGAGGAGCATCTTTGAGGCGTGTGTGCTGCCGAATCCCGCTACTTTGTGGGCCCTTGCTGCAGGGGCCGCAGCAGCAGGCGGCATGTCCTGGAAACTATGCCAAAAGTAGTACACAAAGACAAGGATGTCAGAAAGGACAACTGCAACAGGCGTATGTAAAGGAAGGATCCCGTATGTTTCTGAGGGAAGTTTTACACACATTGATGCCTTCCTCAGAATCCACAAACCATTACAGATGACTGTCACGAAGGTCGACTATCAATTCATGGGAGTCATGCTACATGTCATGTGCCCCATGGTGAGTCTACATGTATGCATGTTAACACAACATGCACAGGAGCAGTCCCCACACATTCCAAACACGTAACACCCCCAAAATGTCTTGCTGCAATCCTCACCCAAAATGACTTTTCCCCATGTCCGTGCATGGAACGCTGATTCAGCACACGTTGCAATACTCATGAGGAATAGCAGGAGGCCAACGATGACACGACCAGACAACATGCGCAAGAACCTGTGGATGACAGACACACAAGAAGTCAGCTAAAAGATTGTTATCCGCATACATGGTCATTTACCCTACAGGAATAATGTTGTCACCATGCGAATTGAAAATTTAGTGTCTCAGCTAAAATGTGTGGAATGACATCATCACTCGAGTGACACATCAGAACACACATCTAAGTCACTTAGCATACAGTCATCTGGACACACACATTGCAACACATGCCACACTAGGCTCCAAGCGTGCACACTCAGACCCAGTGACTCACCATTATGAGAAGAAGTTGCGTATGAGCTGACTCCGGATATCCTCCTCCTCCTCACTTGCCTCGTGACCAAGCCCTTCATCCTCCACGGGTGGATGTTCCTGCTCATGCTGCTCCAGGATGAGTGGCACTGCCTTCGCCACTGCCATGTTGTGCAGCATGCAGCACACCAGGAAGATTTTGTAGACCTTTGCCGGTGCATATGGGAGGGACCCGCCTGTCTTGTGAAGGCACCGGAATCGGCTCTTCAGGAGGCCAAACGTCCTCTCAATCACTCGCCTGGTCTGCCCGTGTGCATTGTTGTAACGGTGATCTGCAGCTGATCTTGGGTTGCGGAGAGGCGTCATCAGCCATGGCATGTTGTGATAGCCAGAGTCCCCTACATGGAATCATCATGTAAAGAAGTGGGTCAGGAGATGCCGTAAGATACAAAGAGACCGTAAAACACAGGACAAACAGAGTATACCCACCAACAAGACATGCTCGTTCGTTGTGCAGCCGCAGCATCATTTGTGGCACCCTGCTACGCCTCATGATGTAGGCATCGTGTGCTGACCCTGGAAAACATGCACAGACATGGGAAATCAGCATGTTAGCAAGACACACCACAAGGGCATTTATAGAGTGGTAATGTTTACGGTTGCGATAGGCGACCTCCTGTGCCTGTGGTGGTACCAAAGTCACATGTGTCCCATCAATGGGCCCAATGACATGGGGCATCCCTCCCAGGGCATAGAAATCACCCTTGACACCTGTCAACTCCTCAGGAGTCGGAAAATTGATGAATTCATCCAGGTGCTCCAACATGGCTGCTAAAACATCATGCAGGACACGGCTGAACATCGTCTGTGACATGCCACCAACATCAGCTATGGTGAATTGAAACGTACCTATGGCAATAAATGTAGGGCTGCCATCACCTTCATCTTGGGGGTCAGCGCAGTAGGATACCTGTGTCGTGGTTGGAGGTGTGGTGCCAGCTTGGCGGTCAAGTCCTGAATCAACTGTTGGGTGAATCTGTAACGTCGTATGCAGTCACGTTCCCTCATGGCACCCAACTCTGGCATTGGTCTGGGGACAGGCGGTGCCCTGCAGAAAATTGGAATGAATAACAAAGAGTGAGAACATAACAACATCAATGTCAATGAACTGAGCACATGCTCAACTGCTAATACACATCTGCTAAATACAGAGTCTGGTCTGTGCAATACATCCAGGACACGTATGCCAGCCAGGTGATACTCCTACGAAAAGCCAGTTACACCCGTTGATTGTCAGGTCTACATGACATGCCCTGAAACGAGCTGTGGGCCAGTGTCAGTGAACAGCCAGAGACATCACAAGACATACATCCACATATCTGCATTTGAAGGATGTCATCTCATACAGACAGCTGACGGCAAGCTAGAAGCTCAGATCACATGGAATGTCGAATGTACAGATCATATGAGAAGCACCCCCAATAATATGGGGTGTGTCCCCCAGGCACTGGTTAGAGGCCGCAGATGCGGTTTTTAGCTTTTTAGTAGAAATAGTTCATCACAAGTTGAGTTGTTTCCAAAATAAAGTTTTTTATTGTTTTCTATTCATTCATAGAAAAACACGTGGCAGTTTTTAATCCTTGGATGACGGTAATTTCGTTGTAATTTATAACTACATAATCATTCCCATAGTCGTTCCCAATGCATTTCGGCAAAATTTGCCTTCATCAGGGGAGATCTGTAAACAATTATATACACCATGAATTTACGATATTTATACTGAACGAAGATATAATACATCATATACATTTAAGAGAAATGGTGAAACGCGAATTGTTAGTAAAGCGTGTGGTGACGATAGATCCATGACGTGGTAAGATAGTGCAGGTGAAAGCTGGGTAATTGTCTCGGTAACAGTGGAAAAGTAAGCAGTGGAAGGTAACGGAGTGTAACTGGTTACTGAACCGAATAACGGGTTGCGGAGTGAAAAAATAAATGACAGTGGGATGTTATTAACGCGTTAGTGGTGCTAACGGATAGTGAAAAGTGAGAGGTAACTAAGATTGTTAATCGAAAGTTTATAGCGTTGTTACGGATTGTGCCGATACTGGTCGTGAGGGATCATGCGGTTAATGTGATGTTTTTAGAATTAACGTATAGAAACAATGTAACTAAACGTACAAGAAAGTAAGTTGCATAATGCATCGAAGAGTGTGTTAGTTTTCTCTTACCGAGTATGCGAGATTCAGGTGCGTAGGATCAGCGGTGAAGTGGTAATCGGGATTGGTGCGTGAATTTTAAATAACGAAGGTGTAATCACGTGATGTTGATAATATATCAGAGAGTGAAAACAGACTATGTGTTGATGGTGAATAGTCGTGTAAATTAGAAAAAGGACTAAAAATGTAACAAGATGATTGAAATATGTAAAAATATAAGCGTGGTGATAAAATTAAAAGGTAACAGGTTGAAGCAAGGAGACATGTAGAAAACAATAAGAAAATAATAAAGATCAAAGCGAGTTTCTAACTAGAATTAGCAATTATAAAGAAGTTTAAAGGATGAAAGGGTGTAGAAAGAAAAAAAGACTAAAATACAAAGGAAGTAGCATGTTAAAAGACAGTGACAACATTTTTTGAACAGAACAGGATTTGAGTAATGCTTCTCTGAGTCATTGGAGATAATGTATTAAAGGTAACAAGAAAATTCTATACGATCATTCATTCCTTTCGGCTTCATAGAGTTCAATAGGTAAATCCAATGATTTTCTCGTTGTAGAAGAAAGTTGTGATTATCTCTCCCTTCTTTTTTCTCAATGGTTTCCAAAATGCAGAACTTTAATTGGCTTACTGAGTGTTTTGCTTCCGTGAAATGTTGGGCAACTGAGGATTTCAATTGTTTGTTTCTTATGTTGGACTTGTGTTCGTTTAGTCTGATTTTGATCTTTCGTTCGGTTTGACCAACATAAACCATGCCACAGGGGCATTTGAGCATGTAGATGACGTTGGAAGTGTCACATGTAGCTGTTGTTCTAATTTTGATTTTATGGCCTTTCAAAGGGTGTGTTATGTACGTGCCTTTAATGATGTTATGACAGTTATTACAGTTTAGGCATGGGATTGTGCCTTTTGCTGTTTGTTGGATGGTTGGTGGCGTTTGTTGTAGAATTTCCCCTATGTTTTTGTTCCTGGTGAAAGCAAAAATGGGTGTTTCATCGAATATATGGTTGAAGTCTTCTTCCAGTGTAAGAAGTTGCCAATGTTTGCGAATAATCCGTTTGAACGAATTACTCAAAGTTGAATATTTGGAAACTATGGTGATTTGGTTTTTGGAATCTTTGATTTGAGGCTTCAAGAGTTCATTACGAGTCTTCATGGATGATCGTTTCCGTGCTTCTTGCAATACCTGATCAGGGTATCCTCGAGATCTGAATCTGTGTATTAGAGTGTCCGTTTGTATGTTGGATCTGATTGGGTTGGAAACTATTTTTTTGATCCTCAACATTTGTGAGTATGGAAGGTGTTGTTTAAGAGGTAAAGGGTGGAAGCTGTGGTAATGAAGGGTGTTGTTCCTGTCCGTAGGTTTACGGTAAAGATCTGTTTCAAAGCTGGTGGAAGATCTGGTAATGTTAACGTCCAAAAAGGTGATAGAGTGGGTACTGATGTTAAAAGTAAATTGTATGCGCTGGTCGATATGATTAAGCTGGTTCAGTTGGTTTTCAAGGATGTCATTAGGACCGTTCCATATTAAGAATATATCATCTATGAATCTTAGGTAGAGTTTTAGATGATCCGTCCATGTTTTTATGCTTAGAATGTTGTCTTCTTCGAACCGATTCATAAAGATATTGGCATACGTCGGGGCTGCACAGTTTCCCATGGAAGTGCCCGATAGTTGCTGAAACCACTCATTGTTATGTTGGAAATAACTATGATGAAGAGTAAATTGCATCAATTCCATTAAAAAAACTTGTAAATCTTGTGGATAGTTGGTTTGTAATAGTACATGTTCTACGGCTTCCAAACCGGATGAATGAGGGATAGATGTGTACAGGGAATTCACGTCCACTGTACATAAGATGATATTCTCTTCATCGTTGATGGTTGTTTGGTGTAATTTAGTCAGAAAGTCGGTTGTGTCCTTGATGAAGGATCTCATGTTGTAGACACTGGGTTGCAAGTGTCGGTCGAGATACTTGCCTACTGGTTCATGGATGCTTCCTCGTGTGCTGACAATCGGTCGGCAAGGTGGCTGAGTTGGATGTTTGTGAATTTTTGGTGCCAGAAATATAGTTGGACTCTTTGGGTTTGATTGTATGAGGTACTTTTTAACTTTCTCGTTAATGGTACCCATTTCAAAGGCTTTTTGGATCAAGGATTGTAGAATTCCCATGAAAGATGTTGTAGGGTTGAATGCAAGTTTCATATATGTATTCGCGTCATGTAGATGTAATGTTATCTGGGAATTGTAGTACTGGGTGTTGAGGATAACAAGGGCTCCTCCTTTGTCGGCTTTGGTACAGATAATATCTTGGTTTTGTGCAATCGCTTTGATGATGCCTAGTTCCTTGTTGGTGAGATTTTGTAATTTAGATGTCTTCTTTGGATTAAGTTTCGCTATGTCTTTCCTGACTATTGATTCAAACAGGTCAAGACTTTTATGGCTTATAGGAGCCATGAAGGTGCTTTTAACTTGTAAGCCCATGAGGGGATCATGTTCCTGTTCCTGTGTGTTCTTTAAGATGTTATCAAAGAAATGACGCAGTCTGAGTTTCCTCATCAACTTGAAAAAACTGATGTCTAGTTCAAGTGTGTTGCTAGATGCTGTTGGTACGAAGGACGTGCCTTTCTGTAGGATTCTAAGTTGGATGTCACTGAAATGGTGATCAGAGATGTTGATGACTAGGTTTTCTGTTGGTTCGCCCGTTTCTGTCGGTCCTTCTTGGTTGAAGTTGTCCGTGTTTGAGGTTGGTCCTTCTCTTTTTCTTTGTCTCCGGTTTTTTCTATTACTCCTCCTGGGTCGTCTTGGTCTGAGTGACCTACCCCTAAAAAAGGAGCAGGTGAAGAAACCGTTTCTTCAGAAGTTGTGGAGGTTAAAGACGTGGTAGATGTTGAAGGTACATTGGTTGGTGCCATGGGTTCCAGTGTACTCTCTCTTGGAGTGAATTTCTTAGGTTGTTGAGTGCGATCGCTCTCCGATGATGACGTATCCGTGTTGGCTGAGTATGGTTTGTTCTGTCGGCGTTTGGCATATATTTCTGCCCATGAATATACTTCCCCCATCTTATAATCCGTTGTATCCCTGCGAAATTTGCGAACTTTGCGTTCGTTCACTTCCGCAGTGTGTTTAGCTAGTTGGGAGTTAATATTTTCTAGCATGTTGGTTAGTTCCTCTGGTGTTAATAAGTTCTGTAGTTCGTTTTTAATGTCGTTGATGTCTCTCGTAAGTTCTTCCAGTATACATGACAGTTCTTCGATGATCAAAAGGATTAGATCAAGCGAACATTTATTCAAAATTGCGAACCATTTATCCTTGAATTTTTGCTGGTTCTTACAAAGTGAAGGTTTTAGTGGAATTCTGAGACCCCTGGGAATTCTTTGTGCTTTATGGTATCTGATCAAGGTACTTGCATGAAGACGTTGGTTAATTTCTTTTTTAGAAAGGTAGAGAAGTTGACGGATGTTCTGTTCTTTAGTGTTGTGACTGGAATATGTAGTAGAATCCTCGTGTATAAGAGCGTAAATTCTAGCAGCTTCATCATGTCCGAAGGCAAAAGTATCCGCTCTAGTGTCCGTAAGGTTTGATATTTCATCGAATTGCATATTGTTGATGGAGTGCTGCGTACTGAAAGTCGGACTGAATTGTGTAAAAAAGAGAGTAGTACGCGCACTTCCTGAATTTTTCCAAAGTTTTGGAGGTTGCACCGTGCTCACGGGGTATCACTCTCCGAGATGGAGTGAAAATAGAAACATATGAGAAGCACCCCCAATAATATGGGGTGTGTCCCCCAGGCACTGGTTAGAGGCCGCAGATGCGGTTTTTAGCTTTTTAGTAGAAATAGTTCATCACAAGTTGAGTTGTTTCCAAAATAAAGTTTTTTATTGTTTTCTATTCATTCATAGAAAAACACGTGGCAGTTTTTAATCCTTGGATGACGGTAATTTCGTTGTAATTTATAACTACATAATCATTCCCATAGTCGTTCCCAATGCATTTCGGCAAAATTTGCCTTCATCAGGGGAGATCTGTAAACAATTATATACACCATGAATTTACGATATTTATACTGAACGAAGATATAATACATCATATACATTTAAGAGAAATGGTGAAACGCGAATTGTTAGTAAAGCGTGTGGTGACGATAGATCCATGACGTGGTAAGATAGTGCAGGTGAAAGCTGGGTAATTGTCTCGGTAACAGTGGAAAAGTAAGCAGTGGAAGGTAACGGAGTGTAACTGGTTACTGAACCGAATAACGGGTTGCGGAGTGAAAAAATAAATGACAGTGGGATGTTATTAACGCGTTAGTGGTGCTAACGGATAGTGAAAAGTGAGAGGTAACTAAGATTGTTAATCGAAAGTTTATAGCGTTGTTCAACATCACGTGATTACACCTTCGTTATTTAAAATTCACGCACCAATCCCGATTACCACTTCACCGCTGATCCTACGCACCTGAATCTCGCATACTCGGTAAGAGAAAACTAACACACTCTTCGATGCATTATGCAACTTACTTTCTTGTACGTTTAGTTACATTGTTTCTATACGTTAATTCTAAAAACATCACATTAACCGCATGATCCCTCACGACCAGTATCGGCACAATCCGTAACAACGCTATAAACTTTCGATTAACAATCTTAGTTACCTCTCACTTTTCACTATCCGTTAGCACCACTAACGCGTTAATAACATCCCACTGTCATTTATTTTTTCACTCCGCAACCCGTTATTCGGTTCAGTAACCAGTTACACTCCGTTACCTTCCACTGCTTACTTTTCCACTGTTACCGAGACAATTACCCAGCTTTCACCTGCACTATCTTACCACGTCATGGATCTATCGTCACCACACGCTTTACTAACAATTCGCGTTTCACCATTTCTCTTAAATGTATATGATGTATTATATCTTCGTTCAGTATAAATATCGTAAATTCATGGTGTATATAATTGTTTACAGATCTCCCCTGATGAAGGCAAATTTTGCCGAAATGCATTGGGAACGACTATGGGAATGATTATGTAGTTATAAATTACAACGAAATTACCGTCATCCAAGGATTAAAAACTGCCACGTGTTTTTCTATGAATGAATAGAAAACAATAAAAAACTTTATTTTGGAAACAACTCAACTTGTGATGAACTATTTCTACTAAAAAGCTAAAAACCGCATCTGCGGCCTCTAACCAGTGCCTGGGGGACACACCCCATATTATTGGGGGTGCTTCTCATATGTTTCTATTTTCACTCCATCTCGGAGAGTGATACCCCGTGAGCACGGTGCAACCTCCAAAACTTTGGAAAAATTCAGGAAGTGCGCGTACTACTCTCTTTTTTACAAAATGTACAGATCACACACATTGCGATGAAGGGGTACACGTGAAAACATAAAACACAGACATTGAGACGACGCAGATATGTCCTCATGTCAAATATCATGTTCGATGCATACAGACACACGTTACGTGGAAATCCACATGTGGCATGGTGTGCGTAGATGTGTGCCATGCCCATCTACACACAGACACATGTTGGATGCAGCAACAGCAGATGCAGTTGACGGAACACCAACAGCAAGCTCATGGGAACACATGACACACACATGACATAGTCACATCGGTGCACGCTGGTCGTTAAATGTCAATTGTTAGTGTCCCTGTCCCTGGCATCAGGGGACAGTTGCGGGTGGTGGTGACTGTGCCATACCAGTGATGCTGTGCTTGACACGTTTGTACTACATGCACACATATGCAAAGTGTGAAGGGGAAGTGTGCCACCTAGTGCCCCATCACACATGACATGTGTACACAGGTCATCACACATCAATTGTGCAAATACATGAGGAGACATGGGCAATATCACTGCCTGACACACCTAGGCCCTGCACATGTAGGGCAGCAATGACAATGGCTTGATGTACATCATTGTGCGAGTCTGAGACCTCCATTCCTTTCGTGTGTGCAGCCTATCAACAGTGTAAGCGTGTGAAACGCACCATACACACGCTCTGAGGGCGTGTGTACGGTCCATATCACTAGAGTTGTGTGGCCGTAGGAGTACGCGTGGTACGGACCGTACAAGTACGGTCCGTATCACTATAGTAGTGGTGCCGTAGGAGCACGCGTGGTACGGACCGTACATACGTACGTGTACTACCAGTGCCTACACATACGTGTACTACCAGTGCCTACAGGTACGTGTACTACCAGTGTGTACCCGTACGTGTAGGCACTGGTAGTACACGTATGGGTACGTGTACTACCAGTGCATACCCGTACGTGTAGGAACTGGTAGTACCCGTATGTGTAGGCACTGGTAGTACACGTATGGGTACGTGTACTACCAATGCGTACCCGTACGTGTAGGCACTGGTAGTACACGTACGTGTAGGCACTGGTAGTACACGTACGGGTACGTGTACTAGTAGGCACTGGTAGTACACGTACGGGTATGTGTACTACCAGTGCGTACCCATACGTGTAGGCACTGGTAGTACACGTACGTGTAGGCACTGGTAGTACACGTATGTATGTACGGTCCGTACCACGCGTGCTCCTACGTCACCACTACTATAGTGATACGGACCTCCATTCCTTTCGTGTGTGCATCCTATCAACAGTGTAAGCATGTGAAACTCACCATACATACGCTCTGAGGGCGTGTGTACGGTCCATATCACTAGAGTTGTGTGGCCGTAGGAGTACGCGTGGTACGGACCGTACAAGTACGGTCCGTATCACTATAGTAGTGGTGCCGTAGGAGCACGCGTGGTACGGACCGTACATACGTACGTGTACTACCAGTGCCTACACATACGTGTACTACCAGTACCTACACGTACGGGTACGCACCTGTAGTACACGTACCCGTACGTGTACTACCAGTGCCTACAGGTACGTGTACTACCAGTGCATACCCGTACGTGTAGGCACTGGTAGTACACGTATGGGTACGTGTACTACCAATGCGTACCCATACGTGTAGGCACTGGAAGTACACGTACGTGTAGGCACTGGTAGTACACGTATGGGTACGTGTACTACCAGTGCGTACCCGTACATGTAGGCACTGGTAGTACACGTACGTGTAGGCACTGGTAGTACACGTACGGGTACTGTAGGGGTACATGTGAAACGCACTGTACCTGTGCGTGGATTTGAAAATTACATAGGGGACACATAAGGGACAAGTATTAGGCACTAAATGCATGCTGCTTATCATGGATACAGAGTATTCAGTTCAAATTTTTCCATCAGGTGTCCTGGAAAAGTCAGTTGGCCACAAAATACAATGTTGCAAAGTGGTTGTTGACTTGACATGATGCTCAAAATTTGAACGATGCAAATGCTGTCACTGGTGTATGTGGAAAGGGATTGGAGTAAACGTAAGATGCGAATGAATCTGACCAATCACTATGTACTCCTCCAAATGAATGCCCCTCAGCAAGACAGATATAAGTCAGCCAGAACCCATGAGAGGGCACTTGCCTGCACAACTTTCCTGTTGACAACACTGCTGCTGTCTGTGCTTCCTCTGGCACCATGGCAAGGTCTGTGGAGAGGGCCCAGCCATTCACCCAGGAGGAGAATGAGGCATTGCTGGATGTCATCCGCCCACAGTACACCAGCCTGTATGGGAGACCAGGGGAGCAGGTGAGTGCTGACTCCACTACCATTGACTGTGCACCTTTTTTGTGACTGTCACTTCTGGCATTGTGTCCAGGTGTGACAGACATGCAATGTTGTTTAGAGTGGGTCCCGGGGGGGGGGGGAATGGCTTATGTCTCCCATGTAGAGCATGATGTAGTTCATGTGTGCACTCCTCACTTGCATTGTGCTTACTGTGACATTCACTGCATAGTGCATGACACATTCAGCCTGGCTAATCCTTTGTGGCATTTTTTGTCTATAGTCCTGAGGTGATTCAGTGGTCCCCCCGGAGTGACAGGTGACTGTACCCACAGATGTATGTGAGTTGAGTGGAGCTGTGGTGAGAGTGTCCAAGTGATGTGTATGCCCCCTGGACATTGATGTGTGTGAATGTTCCTTGTCATGTGGGTGAGTGTCTATGTGAAGTGTTGCACCACAGCTGCATGGAGGAGGCAACAGCTCTACCCATCTGATGTGAGAAGTAAGCCGTGCTGTGTGTCTGACTTGCTGAGCTAGCCCCACACCTGTGACACCCCACAGGCAAGTGGCACATGTGCAGAGTGAGGTTTGTGTCCGCTGTTGCCAATGGCAGGTGATTGATCTGTGCCTGTGTGTGTCTGTGTACTCTGCTGAGGTTGCGTCAGTGGCCTGGGGCATGTAACTGCTTGGAGGTGCTGTCCATCAGCCTGGTGTTGCTTGTGATGCACAGTGTGTGCCATGATCATGGAGTGTGTTGCACCCCTCATGCCACCTGTGTACTTTCAATGCCATGTAGTGCATTGGGGCTTCCACAGAGGCCAATGTCCATATGACAAAGATGCTATTCCTTGGCAGCATCCTATGCCCTGTTCAACATATCAAAGATGTTCAAATGTGTGTCTCTCTGACATGGAGCAGGTGTAGTGACGTTGTCTCACTTTGTCATCCTCACAGGTAACTGCCTACGAGAAGGGGGAGATCTGGAAGCGGGCCATCAGGGCCGTGAGATCAGTGGAGGGTCGCAGTCGGCGCCTAGCCCAAGTCCGAAAACGGTGGCAGGACATCCGGTGCTGGACCCGGAGGATCGCCTGGGTCCAGCTGGGGGACTCACCTCCACGCCCCCACGGCGGGCACCGACGCCTGACCCACCAGATGAGGCGTGTCCTGGCGGTGGTCTTCCCTGACATGGATAGGCAGTTACAGGAGAGACAGCAGCAAGGAGGGGGTAGGTACATGTGTGTTTGTTGTGTGTCACCAGCTTTTGGAAGTGTTCAGTCGCCTGGATACACTGCCTGGGTTTATATGTGCAGTGCATATCCTGTTCCCCCAAGTCAACCGGTGCTGTTCTTCCTCCCTTCCCCTCCTTGACATGTGTTCCCTGGTCTGTGTGTAACCACTATTGCACAAGGTCATCTAGGCTGCCAGTTAATCCAAGTGCACATTGCTTTCTGCATCATGTGTGGGGGTGGTCTGTGACATGTGTTGGTACCTTGCCTGTTCCCTGTCCTGTTCAGTCATTTGGGGGTCCATATTTGTTGGCAATGATGCTGAGTCTCAACATAGGAGTGTGAGGTTTCAAATGAACAGACTTGCAGCATGCATGACCGATGTTGTGGCCTCAGACATGATGTGCATGAGTGGAAGATATGCATAGTGCCAGGATGGTTGCTCATGTTACAGTCAGATCATTCCAGGACCATGGAGCAGTGTTCCCACTACAGTCCCCTGAGACACCCTTGCCTCGTAATCATGTGTGTCATCCAACACTGTGCCCATTCTCTGTGTGTTCAGCATAGGTTGGCCTCTGTGGCATTGTTCCCTGGCCTCATTTGTATTTATCTAAAGTGTGCTACATGTGTCCACTGGACAGGGTGACCCCATTTGGCTTGTGCATACTCACACTGGGCAGTGACTGTGTGTCTATTCACAACTATCTGTTGATGGTTGTTTGTCACAAATATGTGTTGGCAGCCTCACGAGGTGATGTGGAGTACATTTGGGAATTCTTGATGCAAATATTTGTAAACCCTGATTAAGAGGTGTCACTTCTTGATCTGTCTCCTTGCCAGGTCTGACCTGTGTGTGATAATTGTCTGGACAGACACTCAACATGCAGTGACCCTGTGATGTTGTGCAGGGTTTAATGTTTGTGCTTTGCAGCATGTGTCAATAGTTTAAATACATGATTCCTGCTCATCCATTTTTGGCACCAGTGTGTGGTCCAGATGCTGCGTAGTTTTGTCTTTGTGTGCTGACATCTGTGTGGACATTCTGGCTTGCCATGAGGGTGTCTCCTCAGTGCAGGTGTGCCTTATTCCAACACAATTGCAGGCCCATTACCTTATGCATTGTCCTGTGTTTGGACATGTGTGCCACTCCACATGACAGGCAGTGGGTCAGATGTGTTGCCAACTGTGTCATCATGGTACGGATGGCCATGTGACAGGTGGCATGATTCAAGTTGTTAGTCCAAAAGTCTTGTACCTTGGCACTCACTACACTTGTCAACATATCTTCATGTTTTCAATGCTTGACTTTGATGTTTTGTTGTGAAGGACAATAATGTGCCTGCATGACAGATGTCTCCCAAGGAAGTGCACAAGAAACCACCTTTACACTTTCAGGGAACACGCTGGCACATTTTAAGGAAAGGCACGGTTCGAATAAGACTGTTTTTCAGATTATGCATCTCCATGTTCCCACAGTGTGGTGGCATTTCGGTAAGTCGTTGGTTGTTGGTGATACCAACTTACGAGTGTGAAGTCATCCAGACCGCCATGGTCCCATGTATATGTACTTTCTGAAACCCCATTTCTTTCTAACAGTGACTTCTTTGAATAAGGCTGGCAGCTCATACAATGACTGTGTAAATATAGTTTTGTGTGCACTTTCTTGTGTGACTTCTTTTATACAGGCACATGTGTGTTCTGTTCACAAAGTGGCACATTCACACATCTAAACATGTAGATTGTGTAAAGTGGTGTGATTCCCAAGGGATCAAAATGTATTTCGTTTGGGTTTCCAAAGTACTTACAGGTCTCTGAGTGTGGGGACACCTTTAGCATTGAGGTCTGTTATTTAGCCTTGGGTGCACCAATACTGTTACTTTTACAGTAAACAAGAGGTGGCATGCCTTCATAGTATTGCTGTGCTCAACTGTTCCCAGACACTAGATTCTCAGTATATTTCTAATTCAAGTTTTTGGCTGTTGTGTCCTATTTTTCCTTGTTTCCAAGTGGCATGGTGGGTCAACCAACTGGGGAGTACAGGGCTTACATATGTGCGGAGTAATCTAGATGTTACTCATGATGCATTGCCTGATATGCACTGTGACCTGTTTTGTTTTGACTCATGTGTCAGATGTATACAGGTGACTGATTATTTTCTGTATCTTCACCATGCCCACAGCAACCGAGGGAGACACCTGCATGGACCTGGAGGAGGGATCCAGCACCGGTGCCACCAATGCTGGCGAGTCTGCGGGAGCAAGTGGCACGGAGGGCGAGGGGAGTCAGGCGGAGTACCTGTCTGGTGGCGAGACCAACTACGACGCTGACGGGTCCGAGGCTGAGCTCATTGAGGGGGCGGAGGCTGCTACAACACCTGGCAGCAGCACAATATCTGTCCCCGCCTCCTCCATTCCCATCACCGCCCTCCCAGTTGCTCCGGTCCCTTCTGTCCGTGCAGGGCACCACCATGTCTCCTTCGTGCCAGGCACCACACCCCTTACCCCTGCCCCTGTCACCCCTGCTGCCCTCACTGCAGAGTCTGTGGACATTCAGCGGCAGCTGCAGGTTGGCCAGACATCGATTCTGAATGTCCTCCATGGACACACCACACTGCTGACACAGATGGTGTCGTTCATGGAGGGCATGTCAGCAACGATGTCTGACCAACGGATGTTGCTGAGGTCCATGGACTCTTCACTGACGGCAGCAGTGAGTCTCCTGCAGCGCTTCGTCCCCCCCTACCCCAGCCCCATCCACATTTCCCACTCCCATATCTGTCCCATGCACACCCAGACATTACCAAGCACGCACCCCACCAGACACAGGCAGCACACCACCACGTAAGGGCAAGCACACACCTCCTGGCACGCACACTCAGGGTGATAAAGGCACACCCACTGGGTCTGGGGCACACAGACATACACGCAGCCACAGTCTGAGTCCGCATGCCTCACTACCCAGTCCCTCCAAAAGCACTCCCCTTGGCTCCCCTGCCACACAGTCAGACAAGGAGAGCTACATGTCTGTGCTGGACCTCAACCCCACTGTGTCACCACCCCGCAAGCGGGCAAGGGACTCCACGGGCAGGGGAGTTGAGTCCCCCCCATGTCCACCCCCTCCCCCAGAAGCGCTGCACCCCATCCCTCTGACCCCCCCTCCTTTGTGCCTGTGGTTTCTTCCGGTGCAGGGGATACTCTGGATGCCTTGGCAGAAGTGTGCAGCGCCGAGCTCACCTCCACCTTTGGCGCTGCCCCACCCCCTGTGGTGGAGGCGTCCGGCCCTGCACCCACCACACCTACCCTTACACCTCCTGTCCCTGCGGTGCCTGGTCCTTCCCCACATGATGCCACCTCCCCCAGTCGACGAACCTGACGGTTCCACTGTGCATGCAAGCTAGGGGAGACGCGTGCCCATGTGTACCCCCAAGGACTTCTATTCTGGACTGGTCATTGGCCTTTGTATATAGTGTACTTGGAAAAAAAAATATGCTGATTAAAGCATTTTCTTTTTACTTAGAACACTATTGCATTTCATGTATTGATGTTGGTGCTGATGCTCCAGGAGTTGGGGTTGTGGTAATGTGTTATGTTTCTGGCAAAGGTTCGAGTCTGATGGTCATGAGGTGGACCATGGGATCTGCGTGCCATCACAAGGTCTCTGCGTAGAATCTTTGGTCGTGTGTGTTATTTGTTTTTTGAGACATTGTACCAAGGAGTGTTCCTTCCTCCGTGGCACCTGACATCTTGCCTGCAGAGAGTTGCACAATTGTTGTGCTAACCTGTGTATACATTCCCTTTGTTGGTGACGGATCCCTTCAACTATGGCCATGCCTGCTCAGCAATGTCTCCGGCTGCATCGTCTGTGCCATCCTTGCTAGTCACTGTACTTGTGTTGAGTATGTTGACATGCCTTCATGGAGAAATTCTCCCTTTTCCGCACTATGCATGTGTGTAATCCCAGCCTAGCACACATATGGTACTTGTTCTGAAGGGTATTTGGGCACCTGACTCACAATTGTGGGCATTGTATCTGTAGGAACTCCACCCTATTCCTTCCATGAGAGACAACATCTTGGTGGCTGTCCCAGCACCTGTACATTCCTATCAGTCCTGGGATGTGCGTGACAGTGTGTGTTCCCTTTGGCTCTCTTAGTTTAGTAGGCATTGACATGACTATACAGTCTTGTGGCATGATCTCTGTGTGTGTATTGTGCTGCATCCGGTATGCATGTGTCATTTGTCCTCACACCCACATGTGGTGTGTCATGCAGTGGGGGAAAGACATCCATCCTCATGGGAGTGGGACACTGCTGTCAGTGATGTGTTGTTATGGCACTATCAACATAGTCGAAAATTAGGGATGCGCACATACACCCATGGAGTTGTGGTCATCTGATAATGATGTACACACCCCCATGTCTCTGTCCACTGGTGGTATTCCTCTGCACCCACCCCTCACATGTCTCTGTTGACTGCTGGGAGTGAGAGGCACCCACCCCTCACATGTCTCTGTCCACTGCTGGGAGTGATAGGCACCCACCCCCATGTCTCTGTCCACTGCTGGGAGAGATAGGCACCCACCCCTCACATGTCTCTGTCCACTGCTGGGAGTGATAGGCACCCACCCCTCACATGTCTATGTCCACTGATGGGAGTGATAGGCACCCACCCCTATGTCTCTGTCCACTGGTGGGAGTGATAGGCACCCACCCCCATGTCTCTGTCCACTGCTGGTATTCCTCTGCACCCACCCCTCACATGTCTCTGTCCACTGCTGGTATTCCTCTGCACCCACCCCTCACATGTCTCTGTCCACTGCTGGTATTCCTCTGCACCCACCCCTCACATGTCTCTGTCCACTGCTGGGAGTGATAGGCACCCACCCCTCACATGTCTCTGTCCACTGCTGGGAGTGATAGGCACCCACCCCCATGTCTCTGTCCACTGCTGGGAGTGATAGACACCCACCCCTCACATGTCTCTGTCCACTGATGGGAGTGATAGGCACCCACCCCTCACATGTCTCTGTCCACTGCTGGTAGTGATATGCACCCACCCCTCACATGTCTCTTTCCACTGCTGGGAGTGATAGGCACCCACCCCTCACATGTCTCTGTCCACTGCTGGGAGTGATAGGCACCCACCCCCATGTCTCTGTCCAATGATGGGAGTGATAGGCACCCACCCCATGTCTCTGTCCACTGCTGGTATTCCTCTGCACCCACCCCTCACATGTCTCTGTCGACTGCTGGGAGTGATAGGCACCCACCCCTCACATGTCTCTGTCCACTGCTGGGAGTGATAGGCACCCACCCCCATGTCTCTGTCGACTGCTGGGAGTGATAGGCACCCACCCCTCACATGTCTCTGTCCACTGCTGGGAGTGATAGGCACCCACCCCCATGTCTCTGTCCACTGCTGGGAGTGATAGGCACCCACCCCTCACATGTCTCTGTCCACTGCTGGGAGTGATAGGCACCCACACCTCACATGTCTTTGTCCACTGCTGGGAATCCTAGGCAGCCACCCACCCACCCACCCGCACCCTTGGTGCAGTACACTGCTGTCCTGGGCATACACACACCCCAATATACTGGTTATATGCTGCACCGGGCCCTAAGCCAACATTTGTGGCGTGTGTACGCCTTGTATCACAAATGTACTGGTGCCATAGGGGTACGGGTGATACGGACCGTACCCACGCATTCATAGGGTGGGTACGGTCTCTGTCCACTGCTGGTATTCCTCTGCACCCACCCCTCACATGTCTCTGTCCACTGCTGGGAGTGATAGGCACCCACCCCTCACATGTCTCTGTCCACTGCTGGGAGTGATAGGCACCCACCCCCATGTCTCAGTCCACTGTTGGGAGTGATAGGCACCCACCTCTCACATGTCTCTGTCCAATGATGGGAGTGATAGGCACCCACCCCTCACATGTCTCTGTCCACTGCTGGGAGTGATATGCACCCACCCCTCACATGTCTCTTTCCACTGCTGGGAGTGATAGGCACCCACCCCTCACATGTCTCTGTCCACTGCTGGGAGTGATAGGCACCCACCCCCATGTCTCTGTCCAATGATGGGAGTGATAGGCACCCACCCCCATGTCTCTGTCCACTGCTGGTATTCCTCGGCACCCACCCCTCACATGTCTCTGTCCACTGCTGGTATTCCTCTGCACCCACCCCTCACATGTCTCTGTCGACTGCTGGGAGTGATAGGCACCCACCCCTCACATGTCTCTGTCCACTGCTGGGAGTGATAGGCACCCACCCCCATGTCTCTGTCGACTGCTGGGAGTGATAGGCACCCACCCCTCACATGTCTCTGTCCACTGCTGGGAGTGATAAGCACCCACCCCCATGTCTCTGTCCACTGATGGGAGTGATAGGCACCCACCCCTCACATGTCTCTGTCCACTGCTGGGAGTGATATGCACCCACCCCTCACATGTCTTTGTCCACTGCTGGGAGTGATAGGCACCCACCCCTCACATGTCTCTGTCCACTGCTGGGAGTGATAGGCACCCACCCCCATGTCTCTGTCTGCTGATGGGAGTGATAAGCACCCACCCCCATGTCTCTGTCCACTGTTGGGAGTGATAGGCACCCACCCCATGTCTCTGTCCACTGCTGGTATTCCTCTGCACCCACCCCTCACATGTCTCTGTCCACTGCTGGTATTCCTCTGCACCCACCCCTCACATGTCTCTGTCCACTGCTGGTATTCCTCTGCACCCACCACTCACATGTCTCTGTCCACTGCTGGGAGTGATAGGCACCCACCACTCTCATGTCTCTGTCCACTGCTGGGAGTGATAGGCACCCACCCCCATGTCTGTCCACTGATGGGAGTGATATGCACCCACCCCTCACATGTCTCTGTCCACTGCTGGGAGTGATAGGCACCCACCCCTCACATGTCTCTGTCCACTGCTGGGAGTGATAGGCACCCACACCTCACATGTCTTTGTCCACTGCTGGGAATCCTATGCAGACACCCACCCACCCACCCGCACCCTTGGTGCAGTACACTGCTGTCCTGGGCATACACACACCCCAATATACTGGTTATATGCTGCACCAGGCCCTAAGCCAACATTTGTGGCGTGTGTACGCCTTGTATCACAAATGTACTGGTGCCGTAGGGGTACGGGTGATACGGACCGTACCCACGCATTCATAGGGTGGGTACGGTCTCTGTCCACTGCTGGTATTCCTCTGCACCCACCCCTCACATGTCTCTGTCCACTGCTGGGAGTGATAGGCACCCACCCCTCACATGTCTCTGTCCACTGCTGGGAGTGATAGGCACCCACCCCCATGTCTCAGTCCACTGTTGGGAGTGATAGGCACCCACCTCTCACATGTCTCTGTCCAATGATGGGAGTGATAGGCACCCACCCCTCACATGTCTCTGTCCACTGCTGGGAGTGATATGCACCCACCCCTCACATGTCTCTTTCCACTGCTGGGAGTGATAGGCACCCACCCCTCACATGTCTCTGTCCACTGCTGGGAGTGATAGGCACCCACCCCCATGTCTCTGTCCAATGATGGGAGTGATAGGCACCCACCCCCATGTCTCTGTCCACTGCTGGTATTCCTCGGCACCCACCCCTCACATGTCTCTGTCGACTGCTGGGAGTGATAGGCACCCACCCCTCACATGTCTCTGTCCACTGCTGGGAGTGATAGGCACCCGCCCCCATGTCTCTGTCGACTGCTGGGAGTGATAGGCACCCACCCCTCACATGTCTCTGTCCACTGCTGGGAGTGATAGGCACCCACCCCCATGTCTCTGTCCACTGCTGGGAGTGATAGGCACCCACCCCTCACATGTCTCTGTCCACTGCTGGGAGTGATAGGCACCCACACCTCACATGTCTTTGTCCACTGCTGGGAATCCTAGGCAGCCACCCACCCACCCACCCGCACCCTTGGTGCAGTACACTGCTGTCCTGGGCATACACACACCCCAATATACTGGTTATATGCTGCACCGGGCCCTAAGCCAACATTTGTGGCGTGTGTACGCCTTGTATCACAAATGTACTGGTGCCATAGGGGTACGGGTGATACGGACCGTACCCACGCATTCATAGGGTGGGTACGGTCTCTGTCCACTGCTGGTATTCCTCTGCACCCACCCCTCACATGTCTCTGTCCACTGCTGGGAGTGATAGGCACCCACCCCTCACATGTCTCTGTCCACTGCTGGGAGTGATAGGCACCCACCCCCATGTCTCAGTCCACTGTTGGGAGTGATAGGCACCCACCTCTCACATGTCTCTGTCCAATGATGGGAGTGATAGGCACCCACCCCTCACATGTCTCTGTCCACTGCTGGGAGTGATATGCACCCACCCCTCACATGTCTCTTTCCACTGCTGGGAGTGATAGGCACCCACCCCTCACATGTCTCTGTCCACTGCTGGGAGTGATAGGCACCCACCCCCATGTCTCTGTCCAATGATGGGAGTGATAGGCACCCACCCCCATGTCTCTGTCCACTGCTGGTATTCCTCGGCACCCACCCCTCACATGTCTCTGTCCACTGCTGGTATTCCTCTGCACCCACCCCTCACATGTCTCTGTCGACTGCTGGGAGTGATAGGCACCCACCCCTCACATGTCTCTGTCCACTGCTGGGAGTGATAGGCACCCACCCCCATGTCTCTGTCGACTGCTGGGAGTGATAGGCACCCACCCCTCACATGTCTCTGTCCACTGCTGGGAGTGATAAGCACCCACCCCCATGTCTCTGTCCACTGATGGGAGTGATAGGCACCCACCCCTCACATGTCTCTGTCCACTGCTGGGAGTGATATGCACCCACCCCTCACATGTCTTTGTCCACTGCTGGGAGTGATAGGCACCCACCCCTCACATGTCTCTGTCCACTGCTGGGAGTGATAGGCACCCACCCCCATGTCTCTGTCTGCTGATGGGAGTGATAAGCACCCACCCCCATGTCTCTGTCCACTGTTGGGAGTGATAGGCACCCACCCCATGTCTCTGTCCACTGCTGGTATTCCTCTGCACCCACCCCTCACATGTCTCTGTCCACTGCTGGTATTCCTCTGCACCCACCCCTCACATGTCTCTGTCCACTGCTGGTATTCCTCTGCACCCACCACTCACATGTCTCTGTCCACTGCTGGGAGTGATAGGCACCCACCACTCTCATGTCTCTGTCCACTGCTGGGAGTGATAGGCACCCACCCCCATGTCTGTCCACTGATGGGAGTGATATGCACCCACCCCTCACATGTCTCTGTCCACTGCTGGGAGTGATAGGTACCCACCCCTCACATGTCTCTGTCCACTGCTGGGAGTGATAGGCACCCACACCTCACATGTCTTTGTCCACTGCTGGGAATCTTATGCAGACACCCACCCACCCACCCGCACCCTTGGTGCAGTACACTGCTGTCCTGGGCATACACACACCCCAATATACTGGTTATATGCTGCACCAGGCCCTAAGCCAACATTTGTGGCGTGTGTACGCCTTGTATCACAAATGTACTGGTGCCGTAGGGGTACGGGTGATACGGACCGTACCCACGCATTCATAGGGTGGGTACGGTCCGTACCACGCGTATCCCTACGTCACCACTACAATGGTGGTACGGACTGTACCCACACTCTGAGGGCGTGTGTACGGTCCGTACCACGCGGACCCCTACGTCACCACTATAATGGTGGTACGGACCGTACCCATGCTCTGAGGGCGTGGGTACGGTCCGTACCACTCGTAGCCCTGGGGCACCACCCCAATGGTGGTACAGACCGTACCCACGCCCTCAGAGCGTGGGTACGGTCCGTACCACGCGTACCCCTACGTCACCACTACAATGGTGGTACGGACTGTACCCACGCACTGAGGGCGTGTGTACGGTCCATACCACCATTGTAGTGGTGACGTAGGGGTACGCGTGGTACGGACCGTACACATGCCCTCAGAGCGTGGGTACGGTCCGTACCACCATTGTAGTGGTGACGTAGGGGTACGCATGGTACGGACTGTACACACGCCCTCAGAGCATGGGTACAGTCCGTACCACCATTGTAGTGGTGATGGGTACGCGTACACGTCCACTTCCGTTGTTGCGGTACGCAGGGATTGGTGGACACGACCCCTGAAGTGACCAGACCCTGGAGGTAATGTATGTCCTCCATATTGTATGTTTTAATTTGGGTAGGGGGTATGTTTCATGTCCCTCACCCCCCCTTGACCCATGGGTGTTGTTCTCACCTTCTGCGGCGTGTGCGTCGGGTTCGGTGCACCAGGTCGTAGGCTAGGAGGGCCGGGATGACACGTAGGATGGGGTCCATGGCTGTCCGTCGCATTGTAGTGGTGCTCCTTATTCGTGTCGTACTAAATTTCCCGGGAGTTTTTGGCTGCCGTAAAAAATGAGCCGTGCGGCGTGACGTAGTTACGAATCGTACTTGCTGGTCCGTAAAACGCTGCCTGACTCCGTACGGACGTCACGTACGCGATGTCCCGGATCAGAATAGTTGGTATTTTTTAGTCATACGTAGTTTTGTACGATTTGTATGAAAATGGTATTTCTGTACGAATCGTACTTGCTGGTTTGTTAGGTGGATTTCCCGGGTACGAGTCGTACGGAGAATACGCTCCGTACGACCATTCGTACCCGGGATTTACAGGATTGGAATCGGCACCTTTGTCTACTGTTGCACTCACTGGAGTGGGAATAGTAATTCTTACCCCTCCGCTATCCAACACTTTCTCTACTGTTGCACTGACTGTAGTGGTAAATTAAAGTTGAAAGATTTTTAATAAGTTTTATGTTTTAATTTATAATAAAATGTTTTTTTAATAGATTATATGGTATTGTTTTATATATATATGTATATATATGTATATATATATATCTATATACACATATATAGTTGGTATTTTTTAGTCATACGTAGTTTTGTACGATTCGTATGAAAATGGTATTTCTGTACGAATCGTACTTGCTGGTTTGTTAGGTGGATTTCCCGGGTACGAGTCGTACGGAGGATACGCTCTGTACGACCATTCGTACCCGGTATTTACAGGATTGGAATCGGCACCTTTGTCTACTGTTGCACTCACTGGAGTGGGAATAGTAATTCTTACCCCTCCGCTATCCAACACTTTCTCTACTGTAGCACTGACTGTAGTGGTAAATTAAAGTTGAAAGATTTTTAACAAGTTTTATGTTTTAATTTATAATAAAATGTTTTTTTAATAGATTATATGGTATTGTTTTATATATATATGTATATATATATATATATATATATATATATATATATATATATATATATACATATATATATAAATAAATATTCACCTATATATATAAAACAATACCTCTTGAACAAAATAAAAATCAAGCACCAAACTGTGGTCCGTATCCGTCTGTTTTCTTGCGTAGGACTGCGCAATTGAAGCGGAATACCTGGATATATATATTATCTACTGGCGGTCGCCAGTAGATAGTTATAGTTAGGACCGTGTTTCCATAGGAAATCTCAAAATTCTATTTTGAATAACTTTGGCGCCGGTTGACGAATCTTCGTGAAATTTTCAAAACTAATGGGGCGCTCCGCTCAGCTCCTACCCTGAAAGTCTCGGGGGGATTCGTCAAGCGGGGGCCGAGAAAAAAGGGAGGTCCCAAAACGCGTTTTCCCCATGCATTTTCCCATAGGACCTTTAGTCGAAGGTACAGCCCGAACGGCTGAACAGAATTACTTGAAATTTGGAAGAGAGGTAGTCCTCAGGTCAGGGATGTGCCTTTTGCATATATGGAGTCAATCTGTTCAGTAGTTCCTGAGAAAATTGCAGTTAAAAGCTCATACATATCTATAGCCGCGCACCGTGTGCGCGCACCCTGACGTGCGAGAGCGTAATTCTGATTGGTTGTTACATGTCAGTCAACGTTCGAATCGGTCGAAATCAGGAAGTGTCGGCCGCCATTTTGTTTGTTTTCAGTGCAAGAGTGGAAAAGGAAGGTGGCGAACGTGAAAAGGGGGCAGGGTAGAGAGTTCCTGACCCCCTAGCCTTTGTCAGGGGGTCCCTGAAGGACCCCGAAGGCAGAAAAAAACATTGAAATTTTTTTTTTAAAAATCGCGGGGGTGCGCGCACGGTGAAAAACCATAAAAAACAAAACAACATTTTTAATACGTAGTTTATTGAAAAATAGGTATAAAAAAAAATAATAGTACATACATAACTTAGCATTTAAAAAAACGTACAAATTCACTGAAAAACCATAGGTTTCACACACGTTATAGTTAGGAATTAGCATTTAAAAAACCTTGCAAATTCAATAGTTATAGTTAGGTGGATATTTCACTCGTAAACTCAGATAACTATAACTGGCGCGACCGCCACTCTATCACAAGGATGATGTCATCAGTGATGTCAAGAGTGATGCCACTGACCATGTCATGAGTGATGTAATATGTGACATCATGAGCAGAGGATTGCGGGCGCGCGAGTTATAGTTATCTGAACTAACTATAACGGTGGAATTTCATTGGTTTTTTACGAGTGAAATATCCACCTAACTATAACATGTGTGAAACCTATGGTTTTTTTAAGTGAATATATATATATGTATATATTTTTAAACCAAAGAACTCCGCACTCAGGATTCTTTTTTTTTTTTTTTTTTTTTTGAAAAACCTTTATTTAAAAATCAGGACACAGCTATTCAGCCGACAACCCGGAGGTTCGGCAGCATCGATGATTAGAAACAGTGATGCGTCCCCAGTAAAGTACAAAGAGAAGTGCAAAGGTTCTATTTTAAACAAACACAAAAAGCACAGCAAACCCCAGCAAGGCAAGAACACTAAAAAACCATGGTGAGAGCACTCAGGGGAGGCCGGACCCCACTCATCTACCAGTCACAAGATAGTGTAAGGAGGAAGAGGGGGGACAGCAGAGGCCCAAATAGTTCACAAACCAGTCTGTGCTGGAAAGAAGGTCAGGGGGAAAGTTGTTCCTCGGGCGGTTCCAGATCAGGGGCAAGACATATTCCCCCCCTGTATTGATTCCACCGCCCCCAGATGGCGTGCCACTTCCGGGGGCGGCCTCTAGAGCAGTAGACTGTCTTCTCCCTAAACATGCTCCAGTCCATGTTCTCTTTCCACGCAGTCAGTGTGGGGGGCCCCGAGGAGCCCCACAATCGCACGATATCCCTCTTAGCGACCATGTTACCCAGTGTCACCCATTGGGTCCGCGCCTCATCGAGGTCAGTGGGCCCCCAGATATTCAGGAGACAGCACCGCGCCTCCGGCTGCAGAGCAATGCCTGTCACCTCCCCCATTACTGCATGGACTCCCCTCCAGAATTCCACAATGACACCACACTCCCAAATGATGTGCAGGAAAGTACCCACCATACCACACCCCCTCCTGCACAGGCCGTCCTCCGAGAACCCCATGTGGACCAGCCTTGGCCCCGTCACATACACTCGGTGCAGTATTTTAAGCTGCACCAGCCTCAGGCGCGACGGGATCGCGACCTCCTTAGGGGAAGAAACAGCTGACTGCCAATCCTCATCATCTAACTCGAGGCCATCCCTAGTCCACTGGTCCCTCAGCCCCAGAAGCATGTCCGCCCGGACGTTTATAAGTTTCTTATATATGAGCGAGATCGTGCTTTCGGGCATGTGGCCATCAAGGACCCGGTCCTCCAAGGGAGAGGACTCAGGCACCTTCTCACCCTCCACGAGGACTGATCGGAGGGCGTGGCGCATCTGAATATATCTGAAATACTCGGAGGGCCCCAGCTCATACTCAGTCTGCAACTCCTCAAAGGACTTCACCTTCCCCTTATGCAGCACATCACCCACCCTGGAGATGCCAATCAGGTCCCACTTATCAAAGCCTTTGGAATGCCAAAGCCCTCCCAATCTCTCCGATTCAAACAACGGGGTAGCGAGGGTGAGCTTATCCTTCCAGCCCAGCGAGTCAGTTGCCATCTTCCACACCCGCACTGCCACAGCGGTGGGCCCCGTGAGGGACGAGTCTAGGGATCGCGAGTACAACGCCCTGTAATAGTTACCACCACGCAGCAACCACCTGTCCATGGCGTACCCAGGGCTGAGAGCAGGGCCATAAAGCCCATGATTGATCGCGCTCAGCTGTGTGGCCCAATAGTACCGACGGATATCTGGGAGCGCAATGCCCCCGTCGTACCATCGAAGCGTCAGCTTTGCAATAGCAATTCGCGGCCGCCCATCCCACAGCAACGTCCGTTGGAGGCCTTCGACCTCCCGAAAGTATTTGGCCGGCACCCAATCCAAGGTATTCTGTAAGGCGTAGAGAAAGCGGGGGAGAGACATCATTTTGAACAGGGAGAACGAGGGAGAGCGGCAGCCTCCGCCAACCTTCAACATCGCGCCTCAGGCGTGCCAGGGGGGGGAGCAGATTCTTCTCATAGCGCACAGCCGAGTCCATGGAGATAAAGATCCCCAAGTACACGAAACCCTGCTGGGCGATCTGTATCGAACATGTTCTAGGGATCGGTGGAACCTCGCCACTAAGAACATACAAGTACGATTTGCTCCAATTGATGACGAGACCCGAGTTCCTACCAAAAGATGTGAGTACGTCACAGACCACTATAAGTGACTTCTTGGGTGAGGCAAGATACAACAGGATATCATCGGCATAGAGCGAGATACGGTCCTCGTGTTCAGGCGACCACCGAAGGCCCCGTATATCCGGGTGCCAACGTATCCACGCAGCCAGCGGCTCAAGGGCGAGGGCGAACAACAGAGGCGACAGGGGGCAACCCTGCCGAGTACCCCTTCCAAGCTGAAACGGAGTCGACGCCCGACCATTCACCACAACACTAGCTAGCGGCCCCTCGTACAGCAACCTCACCCAGCTCACAAAACCGCTGCCAAAACCGAACTTGGCCAGCACGGCCCACAAGTATGCCCACTCCACCGTGTCAAAGGCCATCGTGGCATCAAGAGACGCCACAATAGCCGGTTCACGCAACGTGCCCGCCCTGGCGATTACGCCATGAAGACGCCTAAGATTCAGCGCTGTGTTTCGGTGCGGGATGAAGCCGGATTGATCCGGGTGGACTAAGTCGCCAAGTACCCTAATCAAACGGGTCGCCAGGAGTTTAGCCAGAATTTTCGGCTCCGCGTTAAGAAGTGAAATAGGCCGATATGAGGCGCACTTATCGCGGGGTTTACCCTCTTTGTGTATGACCACAATCGACGCCAGTCGCTGATCCAACGGGAGGGCCCCACCCCCCCGCGCCTCCAAAAACATGGCGCGCAGGTGAGGGGTGACCCTATCCGGGAACAGCTTGTACAGGTCGATCGGCAAGCCGTTCGGTCCCGAAGCCTTACCCGAGTTTAACGCGCGGATAGCCCCCGCCACCTCGTCGACCGTTATGTCACCATCTAGATCGTCCCTATCTATAGCAGAGAGGCAGGGCAACTCGATATCACGGAGGAGGTCACACGAGTCCTCGGTTGGCCTATCCGACGCAGAGACATAAACCTTACAGAAATAGTCCGAGAAGCTCTTTACAATCCCCTCAGGTTCCACAATCGCCTCTCCCCTCTCTCCCGTCAACTCTGGCACCACTCTATTGACCCGTTCTTTTTTGTCCAGCCACGCCAGGAGTTTCCCTGCCTTATCACCAACATCATACAGTCGGCCCTGCTGTTCCCTACTGAGGGTCTTAGCGGCGTTCGTCACCAGGTCTTTATACTCAGTTTGCTTCAAACAAAGCTCATGCAGTGAGGACTCTGTAACCTCCTCCTCCATCGCTCCCTCCAGAGCCGCGATCTCCTCCTCCACCTGCAGAATCTCACCATCTCTACGCCTCTTGGCAGCCACTACTAGGGAGAGGGCCTCCCCCCGAAGCACGGTCTTAAAAGCTTCCCACAGCGACACTGCCGAGTCAACGGTTCCCTGATTGTCCTTGAAATTTTTTTTTACCTTCTTTACCAGGGCGCTGCGCATCTTGGGGTCTCGGAAATACCAAGGGTTGATAGGGGCCACCCTTCCTCCTCCCTCCCGACCTAGATCCAGCCGGATCCACACTGGTGAGTGGTCAGATATACCGCGCGCCATGTGCCTCGCCTCGGATACCAACGAGGCATGCGCGGCCAGAGTGAGCAGGTAATCAATCCTGGAGAGGCTACCATGTGCCCCGGAGTGGAACGTGTACTGGCTCTGTGTGGGGTGCCGGAGCCGCCAGCAGTCTATCAGACCAAGCGTGTCTAGGAAGTCTGGAAGCCATTTCTGAGCCCCCCCTGTGTCTCTGGGCGGGTGTCTATCCAGCAGGCCGGAGCAAACAGCGTTGAAATCCCCTCCCACCACAAGCATTCCCCCCGGGAGATCCAGCAGGGCCCTACCCAGATCTGCAAAAGTGGAGGCCTGCAGGGCTGGCGGGACATAAACCGAAACTAAAACCACAGTCCGTCCTTCCCACCGCCCCGCCACCGCCACAAACCTCCCCCTATCATCAACAATGGTGGAGTCCACCTCAAATGGCAACGAAGCTCTAACTAGGATGCCCACACCCCTGGACCCAGATGAGAATCCTGAATGTGCAATGAATTTATACCCCTTCCTATTCAGGGCATAGCACGTATTTCCTATTAGATGCGTCTCCTGCAGCAGGGCAACATCCGGCATTGATCGTTTCAAAAATTGCAAAACAATCCCCCGCTTAATGCGATCCCCCAACCCATTAACATTCCAGCTTATAACACTTACGCCCCTACCCCCCATCCTCAAACGGAGAGAGGCCCACCCCACACCCGAGGAGCCACCATGGAACAGCCCTGGATATAAGCATCATGCCTTGCAGAAATAAACCCCCCAACAACCCCAAAATCCCTAAAACTCCCCCCACCCTGCACCCCTGCTGCAGCTTACAAAGCCCCCCCAACTTGCAGTGTGCCTGTCGCCCTACAAAAACAAAAAGTCTACAAAAAGTACCCTAAGGGAGGAAAAGAGCAACCCTCGTCCTCCCGCAACCCTCCACAGTTACTGCACTCTATGCAAGTCTTCAAGTATAGTCAAATCAAGTCAGACCGGCTCCGAGATGTCAGCCCTGCCCATCCCGGCCACTGTCTCCATCCTCGGCTGTGTCGTCCCCCGTCCGTCGCCGGGGCAATGCGTCCAGCCATTCGTCGGCCATAACAGGAGAGTCAAAAAAGAATGTCCGATCGTCGTGCACCACCCGCAGTCTGGCAGGGAAGAGCATGGCATACTTCAGGTCTCTTTCCCGGAGCCGCCGCTTCACCCCCAGGAAGCCCTGTCTCTGCCTCTGCACCTGCTGGGTGAAGTCCGGATAGAAATTCACCGACGCGTTCTGGAAGGGGACCGGGCCCGTCACCCTCGATGCTTGCAGAATAGCGTCCCGATCTCGAAAGTGAAAGAGCCGGGCCACGATCGGCCTCGGCGGGGCACCCGCCTTAGGCCTCCCGCCCGGCACTCTATGGGCCCTTTCCACCGCAAAGAACTTCCCAAGGCCCTTGGGCTTCAGATGGTTGAGGACCAAGTCTTCAACAAGCAGGTCAACCGAAGCCTCATCCGAGGACTCCGGGACCCCGATAACGCGCACATTGTTGCGCCTGGCCCGGCTCTCAAAGTCCTCCAGCCGGCGGGCGACGAGATCACTCTCGGACCTCAGCTTACGAACCTCGGTCTGCAGTTCCGTAACATCATCAGTGAGGCCCGTGGTCTTGAGGTCCAAGTTCTTAACCCGTTCATTCGTTTTGCCCAAGTCCGCACGGATCAGGTTGACATCCACCAAAATGGCATCCACCTTATGCGCCAGGGCCTCAAACTGCCTCCCAATCGAAGTCTGCATCCCTTCGAGCGCACCCATGACATCCTGCAGGGAGAGCTCCGGGGCCACAGGCGAGTCCTCCTTCTGGGCATCCGGCACCTGGCTCGATCCACTCGGTGATCCCTTTTGCAGAGCATATCGGTCCATGCTGTTGACTTGGGTGTAGGTTCCCCGCCTGGTAGACTTAGGCTTCTGCCGATCCCCTTCTGCTTTGCCCGACATGGTTGACTCCAAGCAGGTCGGTTCAGTTAAGACGGGTCCCTCTCAAGGAGAGGAATAAGGAGTGATCAGTTCTACCGTGGACCGCCAGAGTAGCCTGCAGAGCGTCCCCGGGGTAATAAAGCCATCCTGAGCTCTCCAGTAACAGGGCTGACAAAGGGAGCGAAATCGAAAGTGAAAGTGCGGGGACCTCCGTCCGACAGTTCACACCTCGCCTGGCCGTTGTTGTTCAACTAGGAGTCGGGCATCCAGCCAACTCTAGCCCCTGGCTTCCCCGGGAGATAGGCCGCAATCTTCCGCCAGGTGTAAGTCCGGTTCCCGGTGGACGATCCGACCGCGGGTAGCATCAATCGCCTCCCTGACCAATCATCTACACGATGCCATGCATGCAGACAGGATTAGAGACAGGATAGTCGACGGAGGGCGCGAGGGTCTCGGGAGCTCTAAGCTCACGCGGCCATCTTGGTCAAGCGCTAGGCTCCTCCCCCCGCACTCAGGATTCTTGATTGCTTTTACTAAACAAACAGTCCCAGTCTGTCAGACCAACGCCTTACTCACGGTTGAAGGACATTACCCACAATTCCATATATATACACATATACATTACTCCCAGCTCAGCACACAGTGAAGCATTCTGGGAGATGTAGTTTTAGACAGTCCTTACTATAGAAGACAGACATATTTGCCGTATTTAGTTAAGGGATTATTTACAAAACGATCAATATCTTTTCAAATCAAAAATCTTATCATTTGTAATTCATGGTATGGGTCCAAGAATACTGTTAAATGCACACTGACTTTTGATGCAATTAATAGTGCTTTGTTCACGGAACTATACCCATGATACTGGAGAAGAAATTGGGGTTTCATCTATATACAAAACTGTAAGCGCAATGGAGGCGCGCAAAGTGTAAAGAATGGAAAAAATTGCACTTACATTCCAAACTGGGACTAAGGGGCTCATTATGATTGCGGGCGGACTTGGTCCACCCGCCACCATAGCACCACCACTGCTATTAGGATGCGCCCGCCACGGGCGGTGCTGCTGGCTGCAGCACCGTCCGCAATGTTAAAGGTGCTTGCACCGCATTTCCCTGCACCACGTGGCAGGCACCACGCAGTGCCTGCCACTTGATGCATTGAAATGTGCTACGACAACCCTCCCCCCCACAAGGGGTGCCCGCAACCGGCCCCAAAACCCAATCCCCGCCAGCCATGGAAAGGTCTCCTAAAACCCACATCCTAATATGGCGGACGGTGCCTGCTAGGCACCGCCAACATATTAGTGGCCCTACTCCGACCGCCAGGCAATTGGTGCAATTGCCTGCGCCGGAAAAGTGTCGGATGGACTTTTCGTCCGCCGCGGTACCCACGCCACCCTAATTTGGAGGTGGGTAAATCACTGTGTGATGGCGGAAGGACCGCCACTGCCACTGCCCTGTGGTGGCAGTCCTTCTGCCATCATAATGAGCCCCTAGACAGACATGAAAACCAGCAGAAATGTGGAACGCCAACAAGATCCATCGGTGAAACAGCTGTTTGCACAGTTAGAATGCCAATACAAAAAGGAGATCAATAAAAGCTGGGAAGCAATCGCTTTACAAAAGTACTTGGATATAGAGAGCGTTCCAAGACGCTTAAGGATTTTCACCATGCCCACACATCCAGATACACGCACAGAGATGTTGGAAGAATGGGGGAAAAAAATTATGGAATGTTAAAAAAACATGATGAAAATCTTAATAAAATATGCTAACATCGATTTGGAAGAAATTCACAGCATAATCAAAGACTAAGAGGACAAAATAGCACATGAAAACCAAGAGGAATTTGCGAAACTAAGAAAGGACATGGAAACACGTCTTGAAAAATATGAGGATAAAATCCAAGAAAGAAAACATAGAAAATATGTAAGAGATGAGATTGATTATCAGGAAGGAAGGATCCTGACCTTTGCACAAAGGTTTGATACTTTAAAACTTAATTAAGGCAAAAATATCCAAAAAACAACCGGAGAAACAACCAGTGAATCGGACGTCAGTGAAAATGAAGCAGCAGGCGGTGTTAATCCCTCCAAGGGGATTACTTTTTTAGAGGAAATGAGATTGATGCATTCGGACCAAACACTAGCCAGAGGTCGGGGAAAGGAAGAGGCAGAGGATGTGGAAGGGGAGATTTAAAGTCTTCGGCAGCACCCGAAAAACCAGACACTCAAAGCGAAAGAAAACAATGTCCCCTACAGAAACTGAGACAATGCAAATAGAGGATGAAAACCTCATTGTAAATGTGTCCAATTACATACTTGCTAAAGATTAAATACAGCTACTCAATAAGGGCTTGTCCTTTTGTCCTGGGAGACACTTTGACTATACTGATACGAAAATAGATATTTACAAATACACGAGAAAATTGAAATTAATAAAAACACATGCTAATTCGCCTGTGGAAATCAATGAGGTGAGTATAACCTCAAATGAACAGAACGCGTATGCCACAGTAACTATTGAGCAGATCCCTGATCTCAAAAACTTGTTTGATTTGATACATGATTTTAACGATGAGGACACCATTGAAAGTCAAGTATTGCAACAATTGGGTATGGAAATGGCAAAACGCATACCAAGTAGTCTCAAGAAGAAGTCCAAATATTGTCCGCAATTGTCTCCAGGCAACAAAATTGGTATGTTTTCAGAGGCAGTCATGAAGGAGCTGGCTAGTTAAGAAAAAACAAGCAACAAAAACAAAAGAGAAAATCTATCCATCAAAGAACGGACAGCGCTGAAAACATTGATGGGAAACAGTGAAATAATAATCAAGCGGGCCGACAAGGGCTGTAACATAGTCCTACAAAATCGATCTGACTATGTCAGGGAAGTGCACAGACAATTGAATGAGACCACCAAATACAAAAAATTGCAATGTAATCCTATCAACAAAATGATGACTGAATTGAAAAAGAATCTACTGCAATGGCAAACGGCGCGATTACTTAGTGAAGATGAAGTTCAATTCCTCTCTAGAGAACATCCAACAATACCAACAATATATTTTCTTCCGAAAATACATAAGACCCTACATAACCCCCCGGGACGACCGATTGTCTCCACGTGTGAGTCACTGTATGTGAATATTTCAACTTATGTTGACCAGTACTTGGCACCAATGGTACACAATTTAAGTTCATACATAAAGGATACAGGTGACTTTTTAAGAATCCTAGCAAATACCACCTGGAATACTAGCTATATGATGGCCACAATTGATATGGTATCATTATATGCGTCTGTTGAACACAAAATTGGTTTACAGGCATGTGCATACTTTCTAAAACAACGTAATATTACGGAATTACAAAGCGATGCTTCTTACTATGATCGACTCATGCCCAAACAACATCTTTCTGTTCAACCACGAACTATACCAACAACTATGTGGTACTGCCCTGGGCTTTTCATTTTCACCGAACTACGCAAACCTAACAATGGGCTGGAGGGAGAAAGAGATTGCCTGGGGAGTGATAATCAACAAGAATTGGATAAAGTCATATTATGGCTGCGATATATTGATGACTTATTTGTTATCTGGAATGGGAGAAAGGAAGAGTTCTTGGCATATTTCAACAAATTGAATATTAATAACATCGGCCTCTCGTTCACATGTTCAACTAGCTGTACTACTGTTAACTTCCTAGATACAACAGTATATGTAGAACAGAACAAGGACAAATCCAGATAACACTGTATAGGAAGGAAACAGCGACAAAGAACTTTCTACATGGGACGAGCTTCCATCCTAAGACATTGAGTAAAAGTATCCCATATGGTGAATTCATGAGGATACGAAGGAATTGCTCAAAATATGAAGACGCCAAGAATAAAATCCTAGAAAGTGCACACAGACTAAAAAACAGAGAATACAGACTGTGAGATCTAAATAAACGTATACGAAAAATCGAGCAAGTCACTCACACTCAAACACTCATTCCAAGAGCCAAAAAAGAAAAAGGAGAAGATAAAGATAAAGACAAAGATCCTCCAAGAACAACACAGACTCTCAGGACCATGAAACAAGATGCGTCAAGATTGATCTTGACATATAGGAAGGAAAGTCCAAATATTGTACGAATTGTTCAAAAATACTGGCACATACTAGGGACCATGACAGGAGAGAAATCATTGGGACACGACCACAGGTGACATATAGAAAGGTACCCTCCTTGCAAGATTAAATTTTGCAAAGCCATTATCAGGAAAAATCCAAAAAAGGAAATTGGCTGGATGATCAACAAATTGGGTTAAAAAAATGCAACAAATGCAAGGCTTGCAAAATTGGGAGAAATACTACAGAAATCAAGGATTTGGAGGGCAATGTCATTAAGACTAATCAAAAAATCACATGTACAACTCAATTTGTGGTGTATGTTATCCAATGCGCATGTGGGATGAAGTACATTTGTAGCATGATTTGTATGCTCAGAAAACGTATCTTGGAACATATTTGTACCATTAAAAATAAGGACCCGAATTATGCAACAGCAAGGCACATCGAAAAATGTCAGAATAATGATTGGAGATGCATGGAATTCTTTGGCTTGGATATGGTCCCCTTGAGTGAAAGAGCTGGGGACAGAAATAATTAAAAAAAAAAAAAATAAGGAAAAAAGACAAAGAAAAAATGAAAGCAATTGGATTCACGATATAGCATCAGACTACGCACTAAGACCCTCAGAGGTCTTAATAACGATGAAGAACTACATGTGCATTCATAGATCTCTGTCCTATGATGGTTTATGTTTTATTTGTATTATTTTCTTATCATCTTTGTTCCTTAAGAAATTGCTTTGCTACTAAGCATAGAGCACACATCTTGATGTTTGTTTTAGCACCACTGCCTGAAGTACTAACTTCAATATATACCTTTGTGTGACACTGGGTTATAACTATAAGTTTTCATATATAAAAATAAAAAATAAATACTTTTCAAGTAGAATAATAACGTGTGTTGTCACTTAGACAGTATCATGGGTATAGTTCCGCGCACGAAGCACTATTACTTGCATCAAAAATCAGTGTGAATTTAACAGTATTCTTGGACCCATATCATGAATTACAAATAGTAATATTTTTGATTTGAAAAGATATTGATTGTTTTGTATATAATCCCTTAACTAAATACGGCAAATATGTCTGTCTTCTATAGTAAGGACTTTAGAAATGTCTAAAACTTCATCTCCCAGAATGCTTCATTGTGGGCTGAGCTGGGAGTAGTGTATATGTGTATATATATGGAATTGTGATTAATGTTCTTCAACCATGAGCAAGGCCTTGTGTGGCTGAAATACGTTGGTCTGACAGACTGGGACTGTTTGTTTAAAAAAAGCAATCAAGAATCCTGAGTGCGGCGTCCTTTGGTTTCAAAAATTAATTTTAGGCAACGGATTTGGCCCCACGACCGCACCCGCTGTTGAGCGCTCCAGCTGTGAATCTCATTGTATGCGCTATATATGTGAACCCAACAATTCGACTTCCTCAAGGAATGAATCGTCTGAAAGGGAACAGGGATCTCGACCTGTTACTTTTTTAGACAAATACAGACACTTACACCGGAACCGTCAAATGCCCAGGGGAACACCAACAACGAAGCCCAGGGGTTAAAGAGGCTCGAGGAAGAGGCGCAATAAAGAAAGACGAAAAAGAGTCAAACAGAGGTGGAAGAAGAGGCAGAGGTCGGGGTGCATGGGACAGCAGCAAGACAGCTTCGCTACAACAGAATGATGGACACGGAAATGGTGAATAAAACTATTCTGAATCTATCAGACAGACACATAAGTGACATCGAAAAAAGTACCCTTTGCCTAGGACTTTCCTTTTGACCTCCCATGACATTTAACTATCCCGAGACACAAATAGATCTCTTCAAATTCATCCGTAAGCTGAAACTGAAGAAATTGCACCTACTTAAACGTACTAGGATCTGTAATGTGCTGATGGGTGAACATAGGAACACTAATATTGATCTCAACATTGGTGATGTTGAAACACTGGTGACATTACACCAACTTGCAACCAATGAGAATGATGACTTGAATGAAAGTATGATTGAGAATGTTTTATCTGATCTTGATATATCATACAATAAGACAGCCCAAACCAAATTTAAACCACGCTCCACAATTTATCCCCCACTTGGACATGATAGTATAGACACATTCCTTGAAGTTGTTAATATGAACCTGATTAAGTTCAGACATAAAAAATGGTTTAGAGAACAACAAGCACATAATCTTACTCATACACACAGACAAGCACTTGTATCTTTGGTGGAAAACCAAAGTATTGTCATCCGCCCTGCGGATAAGGGTGGAAATGTGGTCGTTTTGAGTAGAGACAAATAAGTTGCTGAAGCCTTGCGACAATTGACAGATGCCAGCTTTTACACTGTGGTCCAGAGAGAAGTTTAATCTAGTAGTGTGGAGGCCATTTGGGAAAAACAGACTAACTGGAAAGATATGGGTATACTCGAATAGGAGGAATTTTGCTTTCATAAACAGGATTCTCCCATTCTCCCAGTAATGTAGCTTCTACCGGAGGTCCATAAAGACAAAAATAATCCACCTGGAAGGCCAATTGTATCATCCAAAGGTAGTGCCACTGAAAATATGTCAAAATACGTGGATCTTTTCCTACGGGACTTTGTGAGAAACCTCCCTTCCCATGTAAGAGACACCAAAGACGTTTTGGGGAAAGTAGAGGCTTAACACTGGGAAGAGGATTTTCTCCTCATCACACTAGATGTGAATTCACTCTACACTATAGTTGAGCATAATCAAGGTATAGAGGCATGTAAACAATTCCTAAGAAATATACATATCAGGTTTAAGGCTCACACAACCATGTTGTTGGAGATGATAGAGTTTTGTCTCACTAATAACATCTTCCTATTTGATGGCACACTCTACAAGCAAATCACAGGGACCGCAATGAGTACCTGTTTTGCCCCAAGTTTTTCAAACCTGTTCATGGGTAAATGGGAAAACAAAATCTTTATGGATAATTCCAACTTCCCAGAAACAGAGCAGGTGGTACTATGGCTACGTTATATTGATGATATTTTTGTGGTGTGGAAGGGAGAAGAGATCGAAGCCGAAACATTTATCAACAAACTCAACACCAATACATATAACATCAGCCTTACTAGTACACTTAGCAAAACATCAGTGCAATTTCTGGACACCAAAATTGAGGTCATTGGGAACACATTACAAACCAAACTCTTCCGCAAGGATACAGCAGCTAACACCTTGCCCCATGCCCTTAGTAGCCACCCTGATCCACTTAAATGGAGCATACCTTATGGGGAACTACTTAGGGCCAAACGGAATTGCAGCACAGATACAGCATACAAAGAGGAAAGATCTACCATGATTACAAGATTCAGGGAAAGAGGATACCCACAATGGGTACTCAACAAAGCTATCAAGAAAGTAGAACCAGTTGACCGCAAAGACACACTTTACACTAGATCAGACAATACTACGATAACCAAAGACCAGGAGAGCAACACAAGAATCATCCTCACATACAATAGGAATGCTAGTAACGTCAGACATATCATCACCAGACACTGGGATATCCTCAAAGTGATCCAAACATTGATCCCCTTATCAATGACAGGCCGAGCATCACATACAGAAAGGGTGTTAGCCTTAGGGACAAACAAACTGGTCCACAGTGATATCACTCCTTATAACACCATTAAAGACCAAGGGTTGAGAGGGTTCTTTCCATGCGGGCATTGTAGGGCCTGTAAGAACAGCCACATGTGGAAAGAGTTCACCACCGTAGATGACAGAAAGAAACAGATAAACCAATTCCTCACATATGGAACTCCATTTGTTATATACTGTCTGGAGTGTCCGTGCGACCTCAAGTACATTGGGAGTACCATCCATCCAGCCAAAAAACGTGTACTCGAACATATGAGGGCTATCACTAATCAAGACCAACAGTATCCAGTGGCACGCCACTTCCAACAACACCACTTCTCCAACAGCTCCCTGCTAACCTTCTTTATTCTAGAACATATTCCTAGACCACCTAGAGGAGGTGACAGGCCACCCAGACCCAGACAGACGGAATCTAGATACATCATAGATCTCCAGACCAAGAGTCCAGGGGGACTTAACCTTGATGAAGAGCTAAGAATACACCTGTATACTAAGTAACAAGCTCTCTGCCCACTGGCATCTGTCCTATCTTCCTAGGGAATTTATGCACATGTAGTAACTGTAATATATTGTCATGTACATTTGGTTACTGACAGTTTTAACCTATTTTCATTCTCTTTTTCCCTTTTTTCACTGCAGGAGGAAAGGAAGGGGGCCACACTACGGACGTAGTACACGGTCACTGATCCCCTAACCTTTTTTCCAGAGGCACAAGGTGAGGTCACATCACTTTAGTCAAGCACACTTAATTTGGTTTGATTATCTTTGTCTGTTTCCTGTTTTCAATTATGATTTTGTCTGCAATTGGAATAGGCACTGTCCCAGCCATTCGTTGACCTGATATTACAGTGCTAGGTTACACTCTTGTGTAGGGATAGTGGATAGCTTATTCAGTAACACTGATATGATACCTACTGGGGCACTTGCCCTGAACGTGATCAAGTGATGAATTCATTGGGTTTATTTTTTTATTTTTTATTTTACATCTTTAAACAACAATTTTTATTAAACATTGTTAGACCTGGCACCTTGGCGTGAGTCTCCCTTCCTCTTTTTTTTCGCTGTGCCTCATGTGTTTTTATGGTGTTGGCCGCTCAGCGCGCTGTGCCACTGCCAACCAGTGTCGCGGTGCGAGTGCTCCCTATGTAAATTGTATATGTTGGTTGGATTCCATGATTGGATTGTTTGATTTACTGTCAGACCCCAGTAAAGTGCGCCAGGGGCGCCAGGGCATGTAAATGCGAACACCGCTGGTGGGCTTGCAGCACTGGTTGTGCCACCCACAGAAGCGGCCGGTAAAATATGTCTGAGGTCTGCCACCGCAGAACCTGCGTGCAGTCTGGTACTGACATGCTGACCGGCAAGTGCCCACACTTGCCAGTCCCTAAAACCTTCCCTTAGCTGCATGTTAGTCACCCCTCTGGTAGGCCCACGGGCAGGGTGCGTTGTAAGCCTAAGGTAGGACAAGCCCGGATGCGTGGCATGTCCTAGTAGTGAATTACCGCCAACTTGTTGTTCACTACTGCAAGGCTACCCTGTTCTCATAGGCCAGTATGGGCGGCCTGGATTATTACACCCTATGATCCTAACCGACCCAGGGAACATGGTAGAAGATCGAGTTTAGTATGCCTGAACTCGGAATAATAAGGTACATCTTTTCGCAAGGTTTATTTTAATATTCCGGGTTTGCAAATGCCGCTTTTAGAAAGTCGGCCTTTGCTTGCCTAAACATTTCAGCCGCCTCTGCGTGATGTGTATCTGATGTCTGGCTGGTGTGAGTGACAGGGCTGGGGGAACCCAGATGGGCAGGGCCAGGTAGCCTGGTATGAATAGGACGATCGACAGGTAGATGGGTGGGAGGAGTGCTCCTAGGTTCTGAATAGGACAGTGCTCCGCTACCTCGATGCCGGCTCCACCCCCTGTGGAGCGTCTGATGACTCTGCCCTGCACTCTGAAAGAAGAAGCCTGCATCACGTAAACAAAGTGCTCAGAAACCGGACTGAACTAAGCAAGGGCCCCCCTGGCCTGGGAGAACAAAAGATTTGTGGTATAAATGGAGGAGCCCTGCTCCTAAGAAACTAGATCCGCTTTTGACCAAGAAGAATCTCTGCCTGAGGAGGAGGCACCGGGAAAGCTGTAGGAGGAAGACTGTCCCTATCCTGGGGGATTGGCCTGCAGTGGTGACCTTGCTGCCAAAGGAGAGAAGAGAAACTGTTGCTGAAAACTTTACTTTACTTTTACTGTCAAGACTTGTGCTTTTCCAAAACGATCTCCAAGGGCTTGGAACTGAGCTTGCCCCCTGAACTGAGCCCCAGGACCATTGGGCTCTACCTGATCTTCACTCGCCTGCTGCTGGACTGTGGTGTCCTTTCCCTCGCCGGAGCTGTGACCCTCATGCCCAGTCCCTCCCCGAGCCGTGACCAGGACTGCTTAGCCGCCCCCGCCTTGGGAAGAGCCTCGCTCGATCGGAGCCGCTCCCCCTACGCTGTGCTGGGCTGCCCCGTCACCTCGCTCGTGGAGGCTCGCTGTGCACCTTCACCCTCCCGCCGGAATCGGCGTGTGAGCATCTCCAAGCCTCGGACGGCCCGGACGCATCTGCGTGCCCGGCTGCCCCGCTTTGTTCACCCGCCACCTACAACACCCCGCTCTTGTCGTGAGCCTGAGGATCAGACACCCTCGTGAAGTGTGGGAGCCCCGGACGCCGCCTCGCTCTTCTGTCGAAGAGCCGCTGAAATCCCGCACCCGCCTTTGCGTCAAGAAACAAGGTACTGTACTTACGAACTCGACCGCGAGCTCGCATCGGATCCAGGGTCCGCAACGTTCTTATTTCCCTGTCATCTGCTGGGTGCTTCCGGGGCGCTGCCTCAGCACAAAGTACGCTGAGGCCCACAGTTACCTTGTGCCCGCCTAAAGAACTTTACGTGAAACAAAGAGAACTTTACCGTATTTCCAAGAATTGTGGCCCCATCAGTTCAACGTTACTGGGCCTTGTATTTGAATCTGCTGAATCTACATAAAAGCTTATTTTTATATACTTCCTGATTGGTGTCCATTTGTGGTGCATGCAAGGGGTTTACTGTATGTGTAATTGCATTTGCTTAACCGTGTACGCCTGAGACTTAGCCTAGACTGCTCGCGCCACGCACCTAGAGGGTGAGCAGGGGTTATTCTGGGGAGTCATCCCTCGCCCTGACAAGAAGTAAAGGGTCCCTGCTTGGTGTGGGTTCACACCTGCATCAACCAGAGCCCCCTCATTTCTAACATTGGTGGCAGCGGTGGGATTTACGGATTTGCATTTGTGGTTTGCGTATAGTGAATCACTGATCACCACGTAGTGAGAGCAGACCAGTAACACAGCCACAAGGCTAGCATTTGTTTTTGTTTTGCCAAGAGTCTCCGTTGTTAGAGCCATGCCTGGTTCACTTTCAGCCGGAAGGGCGGCTTCCATAATCTCTGGATTTGAAGACGTAGATTGGGAAGAAGACGCGCTTCTGAATCGTACCAATGAAGACTTGAAAGGTCTTTGCTCCAAGTTCAGGATTGCCCAAACTGGATTGAAAAACAAGACCCAATTCGTGAAGGCGCTGAGGGCCTGGTATGAGTCAAAGGCACCAGAGAATCAGGTGGAAGTGGTTCCACCAGAAAGTGTCCATGAGTTTGGCAGAGGCCTGTCGCCAGAAGAATTGGCAGACAGGGCAGCAACCCGGGCACACGAGGTGGAGATGGCAAAACTTCATGGGCAGATGGATATGGAAAAACAAAGACTAGCCATGGAAGAAAAGAAACTACAATTAGAGCATGACATGAAGCTGAGGGAGCTGGAGCTGAAAGCAAAAAGTTTGGAGCTTAATCCCTCTGGTGGCAGCACACCGCCAGTACCGGCGGAACCAAGAGTTTATATTCCCAAGGATGTGGTGAAGGAGTTCTTCAAGAATGACGACATCGGGCAGTGGTTCAGAGCCTACGAGGTAGCCATGTCTTCCCACCGGGTCCCTGAGAAAGATTGGGGAGCGGGGTTGTGGGGACGGTTCCTGAGTGAAGGGCGGGACACCCTGTTAGATTTACCTGCTGATGTTCATAATTCTTATGCCCATATGAAGGAAGCATTGATGGCTAGGTATGGGTTGACCCCTGAGTTATATAGACAGAGGTTCAGGGGTTGCACTAAGATTCCCAATAGTACGTATGTGGAGTATGTGACTTTCTTTTGCAGAGCGCTGGATGGTTGGGTAAAGGGTAGTAAGGTGAATGATTATCAAGGGCTTCTTGATTTAATGGCATGGGAGCACTTGTCCAGTAATTGTTTTCCTGAGCTACGCCAGCACCTGATCGATAGTAGGCTGACTAACCCTAGGAAGCTTGCTGAGGAGGCGGACCGCTGAGTCAGTACCAGGGTCCACAAGGGTACCGTGGGAGATTCCGCCAAAGGTGGGCAGGGTCCCCAGCAGAAGAGTGGGGGGGACAGGGGTAACCAGAAGCAGTTCCAAAAAGGGCCCCAAAATAGTCCCCAAGGGAACCAAGGGAAGGGTTCTCAGCCTCCCCCACCCCAGAAACCGACCGGGGCCCCGACAGGTCCTCCTGTTCAAAAGGGGCCCGTAAGATGTTACAGGTGTAACAATTTGGGGCATTTTGCCTCTGATGTAAAGTGTCCATTGTTTGGTAAACCAGCACCCACTGGTGCTCCATCCCGGCAGGTGACTAGTGTAGCCTTGGGGGAGGAGAGGGATGTCCAAGGTGGGTGGGGTCCCGCAGAGATGTCCCTGGTCTCGCTAGGAGACCGTGAAGTGGTCCCTCCAACCCAGCTGCCTGAGAACACTAAGAAGTACAGGCAGTGGGTGACCATAAATGGCCATAGGGTGGAAGCTCTTAGAGATACAGGAGCCAGTGTGACAGCTGTCAGGTGTCACCTGGTGTCTCAGGAGCAGGTGGTCCCCAATGCATTCTATCCCGTTGTTGCCGCTGACAACACAGAGAGGCACTGCAAGGTGGCTCAGGTTCCCTTTGAGTGGGGGGGGGTCTCTGGTACTCTTCAGGTAGCTGTGAGGCCCGCCATGCCTGTAGACTGTTTGTTAGGGAACGATTTGGAGAGCTCACCTTGGGCTAAGGTGGAGCGGAGTGCTCACCTGGAGATGTTGGGTATGCCGGATTGGGCGTGTGTCACAACACGGTCCATGGCAGCCAGTAGAGGTACTCCAGAGGTCCTGGAGCCTGAGAGGGAGGCCCAGGAACCGGCCTCAGAGAGAAGGAGCAAGGGGCGCGGGAAGCCGGCCCCTGAAGTTCCCGCGGTCCAGGAGGGAGCAGACCTTGAGGGGGATGCCCTGGAGCCTACAGGGGAGCAGATAGCTGAACTGGGAGACCTGCCGGAGCTGACCCATTGGCAGCAGGAAGGGGGTCCCACCAGGGAGGACTTTTGCAAGGCACAGAAGGAGTGCCCTTCTCTCGTGGGTATGCGGCAGCAGGCTGCAGACCAGGCCGCAGGTGATCAGTCAGGATCACATTTCGTTTACTGGGAGAACGACCTCCTATATACAGAGCCTAAGGTTGCTGAGCCTGGGTCAGCCCGTGCGCTGGTGGTACCCCAGGACTTCAGAGCCTTCCTACTGGGGCTGGCTCACGATGTGCCATTGGCAGGGCATTTGGGGCAGGACAAGACCTTTGAAAGGCTTGTCACCCACTTTTATTGGCCTCAAATGCGCAGGAGTTCAGATACTCACTGCAGGACATGCCAGACTTGCCAGGCAAGTGGAAAGAGTGGAAGGAAGCAGAAGGCTCCACTCCAGCCATTCCCTGTGGTCGGTACCCCATTCCAGCGAGTGGGGATTGACATTGTAGGGCCACTGGACCCCAGGACAGCGATGGGCAATAGGTTCATCCTGGTCCTGGTGGACCATGCCACCCGGTACCCGGAAGCCATTCCTCTAAGGACTGTGACGGCCCCCGTGGTGGGACGGGCACTGATGGGAATTTTCTCCCGAGTGGGATTCCCTCTAGAAGTGGTGTCTGACCGAGGTACCAATTTCATGTCCAAGTACATGAAATCTCTTTGGCAAGAGTGTGGTGTAACCTACAAGTTCACCACCCCTTACCACCCCCAAGGAAACGGGTTGGTTGAGAGATTCAACCGAACCCTCAAAGGCATGATAATGGGCCTAGAAGGAGCCATGAGGCGTAAGTGGGATGTCCTCTTACCATGCCTTCTCTTCGCTTACCGTGAGGTGCCACAGAAGTCTCTGGGGTTCAGTCCCTTTGAGCTTCTGTATGGTCACCCAGTCAGAGGACCTCTAAGTCTGGTCAAAGAAGGCTGGGAGCAATCTCCCAGGAAGCCTCCCCAGAATGTATATAGTTACATGCTGGCCTTCAGGAATCAGACTAGGCGATTCAGGCAACTTGCTGAGGCAAATCTGGAAGCCAGCCAGGAGGAGATGAAGCGGTGGTACGACCAGAATGCCACTCTGGTAGAGCTTCAGCCTGGACAGAAAGTATGGGTCTTGGCCCCCGTGGAGCCGTGTGCGCTCCAGGATAAGTGGACCGGTCCCTTTGAGGTGGTGGAGCGCAAGAGTCCTTTTACCTACGGGGTGGACCTGAAGTCTCCTAGGAACCCCTTAAGGGTCCTACATGTCAACCGCCTCAAGCCCCACTTGGAGAGGTCCCAAGTGGGCATGCTCTTGGCAACAGATGCTGGAATGGAAGAGGAGACAGAACCTCTTCCTGACCTCCTGTCAGCCAAGGAGCAAGATGGGTCAGTGGATGGTGTCATCCTCTCTTCCACCCTGACCCCTGAGCAACAGAATGATTGTCGCCAGTTGCTGGGACAGTTTTCTGACCTGTTTTCCCTGGTCCCTGGTGTCACTGATTGGTGCGTCCATGATGTGGACACTGGGGATAGTCCACCTGTGCGGCACAAGGCCTACAGTGTGACTGACAGGGTGAGGACATGCATCAAGGAGGAGGTCTCCAAGATGTTTGCACTCGGGGTAATTGAGTCTTCTAGCAGTCCTTGGGCCAGCCCCGTGGTCTTGGTCCCAAAGGCTGCAGCGCCGGGAGCCACACCCGAACTCCGGTTCTGTGTGGACTACAGAGGACTCAATTCGGTCACTAGGACAGACGCCCACCCCATCCCCAGAGCTGATGAGCTCATCGATCGGCTAGGGGCTGCCAACTACCTCAGCACGTTTGATTTAACGTCTGGGTATTGGCAGATCGCCTTGACCGAGGGGGCCAAAGAGAGGTCAGCATTTTCCACCCCAGATGGGCACTACCAGTTCCGGGTTATGCCATTTGGGATGAAGAATGCCCCTGCCACCTTCCAGAGATTGGTCAACCAGGTGTTGGCTGGGCTGGATTCGTTCAGTGCAGCCTACCTGGATGACATCGCAGTGTTCAGCTCCACTTGGGAGGAACACTTGCGTCACCTCTGGGAAGTGTTGATGGCGCTGCGCAAGGCAGGCCTCACGATCAAGGCGAGTAAGTGCCAGATCGGGCAGGGTTCCGTGGTGTACTTGGGACACCAAGTTGGGAGTGGCCAGGTGGCACCCCTTCAGCCCAAGATAGAAACCATCCTGAATTGGGAGGCGCCCAAAACCCAGACGGAGGTGAGAGCCTTCCTAGGTCTCACCGGGTACTACAGGAGGTTTGTCAAGGGGTATGGCAACATGGTTGCCCCCTTGACAGCGCTGACTTCGAAGAAGCAGCCCAGGAAAGTGATTTGGACTGACACCTGTCAGAAAGCTTTTGAGGCCTTGAAAACTGCTATGTGCACGGCGCCCGTGCTCTTGGCTCCCAACTTCTCCAAAGAGTTTATCGTTCAGACAGACGCTTCAGAGCATGGTGTGGGGGCTGTTCTTTCACAGATTAAGGAGGAGGGCCTAGATCAACCCGTAGCCTTTCTTAGCAGGAGGTTACTTCCACGGGAACAAAGGTGGAGTGCTATTGAGCGTGAGGCATTTGCTGTGGTCTGGGCGCTGAAGAAGCTAAGACCCTACTTGTTTGGGTCTCACTTCCGGGTTCAGACGGACCACAGGCCCCTCAGATGGTTGATGCATATGAGGGGTGAGAATCCAAAGCTGTTGAGGTGGTCCATTTCCCTACAGGGTATGGATTTCACGGTGGAACATCGCCCTGGTACAGATCACGCCCATGCTGACGGTCTGTCCAGATTTTTCCGCCTTAGTGATGAGGAACTCCCTGGGGTAGGGTAGTTCTCCCCACTTTTCAGCTGGAGGGGACACGTGTTAGACCTGGCACCTTGGCGTGAGTCTCCCTTCCTCTTTTTTTTCGCTGTGCCTCATGTGTTTTTATGGTGTTGGCCGCTCAGCGCGCTGTGCCACTGCCAACCAGTGTCGCGGTGCGAGTGCTCCCTATGTAAATTGTATATGTTGGTTGGATTCCATGATTGGATTGTTTGATTTACTGTCAGACCCCAGTAAAGTGCGCCAGGGGCGCCAGGGCATGTAAATGCGAACACCGCTGGTGGGCTTGCAGCACTGGTTGTGCCACCCACAGAAGCGGCCGGTAAAATATGTCTGAGGTCTGCCACCGCAGAACCTGCGTGCAGTCTGGTACTGACATGCTGACCGGCAAGTGCCCACACTTGCCAGTCCCTAAAACCTTCCCTTAGCTGCATGTTAGTCACCCCTCTGGTAGGCCCACGGGCAGGGTGCGTTGTAAGCCTAAGGTAGGACAAGCCCGGATGCGTGGCATGTCCTAGTAGTGAATTACCGCCAACTTGTTGTTCACTACTGCAAGGCTACCCTGTTCTCATAGGCCAGTATGGGCGGCCTGGATTATTACACCCTATGATCCTAACCGACCCAGGGAACATGGTAGAAGATCGAGTTTAGTATGCCTGAACTCGGAATAATAAGGTACATCTTTTCGCAAGGTTTATTTTAATATTCCGGGTTTGCAAATGCCGCTTTTAGAAAGTCGGCCTTTGCTTGCCTAAACATTTCAGCCGCCTCTGCGTGATGTGTATCTGATGTCTGGCTGGTGTGAGTGACAGGGCTGGGGGAACCCAGATGGGCAGGGCCAGGTAGCCTGGTATGAATAGGACGATCGACAGGTAGATGGGTGGGAGGAGTGCTCCTAGGTTCTGAATAGGACAGTGCTCCGCTACCTCGATGCCGGCTCCACCCCCTGTGGAGCGTCTGATGACTCTGCCCTGCACTCTGAAAGAAGAAGCCTGCATCACGTAAACAAAGTGCTCAGAAACCGGACTGAACTAAGCAAGGGCCCCCCTGGCCTGGGAGAACAAAAGATTTGTGGTATAAATGGAGGAGCCCTGCTCCTAAGAAACTAGATCCGCTTTTGACCAAGAAGAATCTCTGCCTGAGGAGGAGGCACCGGGAAAGCTGTAGGAGGAAGACTGTCCCTATCCTGGGGGATTGGCCTGCAGTGGTGACCTTGCTGCCAAAGGAGAGAAGAGAAACTGTTGCTGAAAACTTTACTTTACTTTTACTGTCAAGACTTGTGCTTTTCCAAAACGATCTCCAAGGGCTTGGAACTGAGCTTGCCCCCTGAACTGAGCCCCAGGACCATTGGGCTCTACCTGATCTTCACTCGCCTGCTGCTGGACTGTGGTGTCCTTTCCCTCGCCGGAGCTGTGACCCTCATGCCCAGTCCCTCCCCGAGCCGTGACCAGGACTGCTTAGCCGCCCCCGCCTTGGGAAGAGCCTCGCTCGATCGGAGCCGCTCCCCCTACGCTGTGCTGGGCTGCCCCGTCACCTCGCTCGTGGAGGCTCGCTGTGCACCTTCACCCTCCCGCCGGAATCGGCGTGTGAGCATCTCCAAGCCTCGGACGGCCCGGACGCATCTGCGTGCCCGGCTGCCCCGCTTTGTTCACCCGCCACCTACAACACCCCGCTCTTGTCGTGAGCCTGAGGATCAGACACCCTCGTGAAGTGTGGGAGCCCCGGACGCCGCCTCGCTCTTCTGTCGAAGAGCCGCTGAAATCCCGCACCCGCCTTTGCGTCAAGAAACAAGGTACTGTACTTACGAACTCGACCGCGAGCTCGCATCGGATCCAGGGTCCGCAACGTTCTTATTTCCCTGTCATCTGCTGGGTGCTTCCGGGGCGCTGCCTCAGCACAAAGTACGCTGAGGCCCACAGTTACCTTGTGCCCGTCTAAAGAACTTTACGTGAAACAAAGAGAACTTTACCGTATTTCCAAGAATTGTGGCCCCATCAGTTCAACGTTACTGGGCCTTGTATTTGAATCTGCTGAATCTACATAAAAGCTTATTTTTATATACTTCCTGATTGGTGTCCATTTGTGGTGCATGCAAGGGGTTTACTGTATGTGTAATTGCATTTGCTTAACCGTGTACGCCTGAGACTTAGCCTAGACTGCTCGCGCCACGCACCTAGAGGGTGAGCAGGGGTTATTCTGGGGAGTCATCCCTCGCCCTGACAAGAAGTAAAGGGTCCCTGCTTGGTGTGGGTTCACACCTGCATCAACCAGAGCCCCCTCATTTCTAACAAACATTTCATGTTACCATGACAGTTCGGTTCACATAAAATGCAGACATATATCCAGCATTGCATAGACATTCGATCTCACATTTCCCGCGTGGATACCTATCACTTCTATCCCATACACCCGGGTAGTTCCCCAGGGTGGACTTCCCCAAAGATCCTGGTGTGTTCACTCACTATTGTCCGACTCAGATGCTTCCGATGGGGGGGGCTCGCAGATGTGCCCACGGTAGGCGTTCCAACCTCTCCAAACCCTGCCCCACTTTTTAGGACACCCTCGGTGAATATACACTGACTTTTCTGCCATCATTGCCATGTCCATATCTTTGCACCATTGATTGAGAGTAGGGCTAAGCCTGGATCCCCAGCGTTGTGCAATATTTCGCTTTGCCACTGTCATGCCTAAGGTTACCCAGTCCTGAGCAACCCTGTTCAAATCCGTGGGTTCCCAGATGTTGAGGAGACAGCATCTCGGGTCTGGTAAGATTGTGACATGTGTGACCTGGGAAAGTGTGCGCATCACCGCCTTCCAGTAGTATACCATTTTCGGGCATAACCAGATTCTATGGTAGAATGTGCCTGTTTCTCCGCATTGCCTGAGACATAGAGGCGTAACTGCGCGGTGTATTTTATGTAAGAGTGTCCTGGAGTAATACGTGCGGTGGAGAATTTTTAACTGGACTAGTCGTAGTCCTGATGGAATTGCAGCCTCTCTGGGGGGACGCCAGTGCCTCCCGCCAGTCAGCCTCATCAATGTCTCCCAGCTCCAACTCCCACGTGGCCTTTAGTGTTTCTGTGGGATCCGGGCGGTTGTTTACTATTTTGCGGTAGGTCAGCGAAATTGCCTTTTTGTGGAGGTGATCAGTTAGTTAAAAGCCTATCCTCTAACAGCGAGGCTTCTTCAGGTCTCGCGCCCGCTGGCAGGAGGGACTGCAGTGCATGCCTGATCTGCATGTATCTAAATAGATCTGTCTGCACTAAGCCATATGTGTTCTGTAGGTGGGCAAACGTAACCACTCCTCCCTTCTGCCATAGGTCCCCAACTTTCGATATCCCCATTAAAACCCAGCTATGGAAGCCCTTGGTATTGCCCAGCATCCCAAGTCGCTGAGTATCCCATAGCGGCATTGCTAGTGTGACCACCCCTTCCCAGCCCAACGTTTGTTGCGCCTCTAACCATATGCGTAGCGTGTGCGATGTTGGACCTGCAAGATTGCGTCTTTTCTTTTTGTTGTAAAGTGCCCCCATGATCCCAGACGGGGCCAGGAGGTGTCTATCCATCCGGAATGCTGGATCGGTTTGGGGGACATGAAGCCATTGGTTGATGGCCACCAGCTGGGAGGCCCAATAGTATACTTTGATGTCCGGGAGTGCAATCTCACCATCATACCAGCTTCAGGTGAGTTTGTGCATTGCTATACGGGGTGTTTTTCCGTCCCACAGTAGCGTAGTCACTTCCGCATTTATTGCTGCAAAGTAAGTAGCGGGGACAGGGAATGGTGTGTTCTGTAACACGTATAAAAACCTGGGCAGCGCCATCATTTTAAAGAGGGAAGCCCGTCCCAGTAGCGTTAGTGGCAGTGTACGCCAATACTTGTCGTCTTTTTAAAATCTCGCCAGGGGCTGAGTCAAGTTGTTTTCAGCAAACTGTGCATGGTCATGTGTCACGAATATCCCAAGGTACTTAAACCCGTCTGTGACTATTTGGAGCGTTCTCCCTTGTGGGAGCCACGGTGGGGAGCCATGCAGGATATGGAGAAGCGACTTGTCCCAGTTGATGGTGTATCCTGACACACGTCCATAAGCTGCGCAGATATTCAAAAGGCAGTTGATGGATCGAGCTGGGGATGCTAAGTATAATATTATGTCATCCGCATACAGCGAAATACCGTCCTCCCAGTCACCGGTCCACCGCAGCCCTCGTATCGTCAGGTCCTGCCTGATCCAAGCCGCCAGAGGTTCCAGTACCATTGCAAAGAGGATTGGCGATAGCGGACAGCCTTGCCTCGTCCCTCTACCCAGTGGGAATTCAGCCGATAGATGGCCGTTCACTACCACCTGCGCCACTGGTTGCGTATATAGTAGCTGAATCCATGCACAGAATTTCGGCCCGAATCCCATATGTTTAAGGACAGCAAACATAAAAGGCAACTCCACCAAATCAAACGCCATTCGCGCATCTAGCGAGAGTATGGCTGCATCCTCTACTATAGTCGCTCTGCGCTCCATCATGCCATGTAGTCGCCTAAGATTAAGCGCTGTGTTGCGGATGGGCATAAATCCGGATTGATCCAGATGTATCACCACTGCTAAGTGTGGTTGTAGCCTCAGTGCTAGTGTCTTGGCAAGTATTTTAACCTCCGCATTAAGGAGGGAAATCAGTCTGTAAGATGCACATTCTGCCGCCGGCTTGCTCGGTTTGTGTATTGTAACGATAGTGGAAGGCGCTGGTCTCTCGGTAGGATCCCTTTGTCTAAGCTCTCCGCGTACATGGCCAAGAGGTGTGGCACGAGTTGGGGGGGCTGCGCGTTTATAGAGTTCGATCGGAATCCCATTCGGTCCTAATGCCTTCCCCATGTGTAGCACTCTAATTGCTTGTGTAAGTTCCTCCGGTGTAATGTCCATCTCTAGGGCTATTCTGGCATCTGCGCCTAAGGTGGGCATGTGTATGTTGTGCAAAAACTCGAGGTTCTCATCCACCGTTGCAGTGGCCACTGGTGTGTAAACCGCCCTGTAATGCCGTGCAAATGCTTCAGTAATTTGCTGCGGTGCAGTAACTAGGCCTTTGTCAGTTGTCCTGACCTGAGTTATCCAATTATTCGCCCTTTGCTTCTTTCCCAACCATGCCAATAAGCGGCCTGCTTTATCTCCCTGCTCATAAATCACATGTTGTGCCTTAGTCAACCTATTAGAAGCCTCTGTGCGCATAAATGCTCTATATTCCTGCAGTGTCAGGTGTAGTCTATGCATCGTCTCGTTGGTAGTGTCCGCTGCCTGGGTCACCTCTGCTAACGAGACCTCCAATTATAGCCCATCAAGGTGTTTTTGGCTTTCCCTCCTCTGTCCCACTGTTGGACAGGCCACACGAAGGGCTTGCTCCCTCCCCGCACGACAGGGCCCGAGCTCCGGCCCACCAGGCTTAACCCACGAAAAGCACCCGTACCCCGTCTCCCGACGGATCTTCTGCCCTCGGACCTCTACTCATCACGGGGCCCAGCCCCACCGGCTCCCCCGGCCGGATCAAGCCGCCATCTTGGGCCCTGCACCACGAGGCCGCGTGGCCTCGCCCCGACCCTAAACCCCGGGCCTGACCGGCCCCTACATCCCGGCACCACCATCCACCCGGGAGGTGAGCGGACCACTTGGCAGGTCAATAGGAGGACGAAGTGTCAAGAGCTCTTCCCCCGCCAGGTGCCGATCGCCTCCAGCTCCCCCAGGCGCTGGCTCCACCCCCTGCTGGGTGTCTGGACACCTTCATCCCGGGCCCTCCGACCTCCAAGTGCGAGGGTCCGGACATCAAAGAGCGCCTGCCCTATAACTGGGGCAACTCCGGAGCAGGAAGGCAGTTGTATCCTGGAGTCGAGAGACACCGAGAGAACTCAGCCTTGACGGACTACTGGCGCTGCCGTAGCCCGCTCCTGTGAACCATCATCCTGCCTGCTGGCGCTGCCGCGGCCTTCTACAACATCCATCCTCGTCGGGACCTGCTGGAGCTGCCGCGGCCCGTTGTAACGACCATCCTCACCGGGACCTGCTGGCGCTGCCGCGGACCGTATATCGACCATCTTTCCGGGACCTGCTGGCGCTGCCGCGGCCCGCACCAACTAAGCTCGAGGATTGTGAGCTAATCATCATCTCATCCAAACTACCTGACTGGTAGACAGACTGTCCCGCTACCCCTTACCCTGCTTTGAGAGACTTGAATCGAGGGGACCCCTGAGTCCAGACCTCCTTGTAACATTCAACCGTACCTTAAGAAGTGCTTATAAAGAACACTGAACCTTATCCGTGTGTGGTATCTGTCTGTGGGGGGGAAGTTACTTGTCTGTACGATCGCTGGAGACGGCTCTCCCCGGAGACCTCTCCTCCTGACCCCGGCCGACCCTCCCGGTCCGTCTATCCTTTCTAACATTGGTGGCCAGCGGTGCGATCCGAATCAACGCGTAATCGTACAGAGAGTAGCTCACCCCACGACAACAACACGATGTCAGCCAAAGATAGCAACTCCACCGAGAAATTCCAAATGGATAAATTAGAAGAATACAACCACCGCGAACTGAGACAGTTCTGCATAGAACTCGGCATTGCTACCACCGGCCTGAGTACCAAAGATGATCTAAAGCACGCCCTAGAGTCGTGGACAGAAACTGGGGTCGCCGAACCCTCCGACCAAAGCAGCATCACACCAGAGGGGAACGCCACGGCTCCTGAGGAGCGGGGAACGGGCCTCTCGCAGGAGGAGATCCGAGAAAGAGAAAGAACCAGATTGCACGAGTTGGAAATGGCACGACTCAAGATGGATGGGGAACTCAAGTTAGCTGAACAGAAACTCAACCTCGAGCACATGCGACTCCGAGATGAACGAGAAGAGAAGCAGAGACAGAGAGAGCTGGAGGAGAAAAAAATAACGCTCGAGCACGAGCGCAAACTGGCGGAAATAGAACTTCGGAAACAGAATAAAGAACTGGGGGTGCCTGAGCGACCACACACCCCGGGGCCAATCGAGAAAAAAGTCCACATCCCCAAGGATGTTGTCCGCGAGTATGTCCGAGAAGACGACATACAACAGTGGTTTAAAGCCTACGAGATCGCCATGACCTCACACCGGATCGACCGGAGTGATTGGGGAGCCGGACTCTGGGGGAGGTTTATCAACGAGGGGCGCGATGCCCTACTGCAGCTCCCAGATCACCAAATGTCGTCCTACGACCACATGAAGGCTGCCCTCCTCACCCGATACGGCCTCACACCCGAGATGTACCGCCAGAGGTTCAGAGATTGCACCCGGATCCCAGGTACAACTTGGGTAGAATACGTGAACTATTTCAGCCGTGCCTTCGAGGGTTGGATAAAGGGGAGCCAGGTCACCACCTACGAACAACTCTTTAACCTGATGGTATGGGAGCACCTATCGAACAACTGCTTCGTCGAGCTCAGGCAGCACCTCCTCGACAGTAAGCTGACTGACCCCCGGCAGCTCGCCGCCGAAGCTGACCGATGGGAAAGCACCCGAGTGGGCCGGAGGGGGCCACACGAACAGATCAGAAACAACCAAGGCCAGCACCGTCCTCGGGGAGGAGGAGGGGGCCAGGGGCGAGGGAGAGACGCCTTGCCCGCAACACCCGTGGCCAGCACCCCGGCTCCGGCCGGTCGGGGCAACCCCCCGTGGCGTCCTGGGGTCCGAGCCAACGTCACGTGCCACCGATGCCAGCGAGTCGGCCACTACGCCAATGACCCGAGCTGCCCGCAGAACCAAACACCCAAGCCCCGCCAGGTAGCTGCCGCCGCCCTGGGGGAAGAGCGATCATTGGAGGAACCAGAGGAGTATGAGCCGGCCCAGCACGAGTGGGAACCGGCCGCCATGGTCCTGGCGTGCTTAGGGGGAAGAGACATGGTCCCGCGGGCTCCCCTACCCGCTAACACCAGGAAATACGGTCAGTGGGTGACCATTAATGGACAGCGAGCCGAGGCCTTGCGTGACACAGGCGCCAGTGTGACGGCCGTCCGCTGTCACCTGGTGAAGCCCGAGCAGATCCTGCCGAACATTCTCTGCCCCGTCCGCTCGGCAGACAACTCTGAAAGTATGTGTCAAATGGCCTGCGTTCCATTCGAATGGGGAGGGGTCTCCGGCCTGTTGAAGGTGACGGTCCGGGACGATGCCCCCGTGGACTGCCTCCTGGGGAATGACCTCGAGAGTTCCCCGTGGGCCACCGTTGAGAGAAGAGAGCACCTGGGGATGCTGGGCCTCCCGGACTGGGCCTGCATAACCACACGGTCCATGGCCGCCCGTGCCGTCCCTCGATCAGAAGAACCAGAATGGCCAGCACCTCCGCCCCCAGTCGCCCCAGTAGAAGACGACGACGAGGCCAGCCTCCCAGACCCGACGGCCGAAGGGGACGCGCAACCCCAGGACCTTCCTGACCTGGCTCAGTGGCGTCAAGAGGGGGGGCCCACCCAAGCACAGTTCCGCCAGGAACAAAAGACCTGTCCCTCCCTCGAGGGACTCCGCCAACAAGCCAGCGCCCAGAACGCAGGGGACTCCACCGGAACTCACTGGGTCTACTGGGATAACGACCTGCTATACAGCGAGCAAAGAATCGCCGAGCTGGGGGCCGGTCGAGTACTGGTGGTACCTCTCCGCTTCAGAGACTTTCTGCTCAACCTGGCCCACGATGTCCCCCTGGCTGGACACCTGGGCCAAGATAAAACGTACAGCCGCCTAGTGACCCACTTTTTCAGGCCGAAGATGAGGAACGACGTCCTGAACCACTGCCGAACTTGCCCCACATGCCAAGCCAGCGGGAAGAGTGGTCGGAAGCTGAAAGCCCCTCTGCAACCCTTCCCTGTGGTCACCACCCCGTTTGAGAGGGTGGGGATAGACATCGTGGGGCCTCTGGACCCCCGCACAGCACAAGGACACAGGTTCATCTTAGTACTGGTGGACCATGCCACCCGCTACCCCGAGGCGGTGCCCCTACGGACCGTGACAGCTCCGGTGGTTGGCCGGGCCCTAATGGGGATCTTCTCCCGGGTAGGCTTCCCCCGAGAAGTCGTCAGCGACCGAGGCACAAACTTTATATCCAAATACATGAAGTCCCTCTGGCAACAATGCGGGGTCACCTACAGATTCACGACCCCCTATCACCCCCAAGGGAACGGACTAGTGGAGCGTTTTAACCGCACCCTCAAGGGGATGATTGGGGGATTGGAAGAGCCCCTCCGTCGCCAGTGGGATGTACTACTCCCGTGCCTCCTCTTCGCCTACCGCGAAGTTCCCCAGAAGTCCCTCGGTTTTAGCCCTTTCGAACTCCTGTACGGGCACCCTGTGCGAGGGCCCCTCAGCCTAGTAAAAGAAGGTTGGGAGATGGCCCCCCTAAAGACCCCTCCAGACGTCTTCAAATACCTCCTGGGCCTACGCAATCAGACCCGGCGCTTCAGAGAGATGGCCAAGGCGAACCTTGAGGCCAGCCAGGAGGACATGAAGAAGTGGTATGATCACAATGCCTCCTCCGTTGAGTTCGAGCCTGGACAACAGGTATGGGTGATGTCCCCCACCGAACCATGTGCCTTGCAAGATAAGTGGACGGGGCCCTTCAAAGTGGTCGAGCGCAAAAGCCCCGTCACTTACCTCATCGACCTGGGGACCTCCCGGAACCCCCTTCGGGTCCTCCACACCAACCGACTCAAACCACACTTTGTGCGCTCAGAACTCAGCCTCCTGATGGCTACGGACAGTGGGGCAGAGGAAGACTCCGAACCCCTCCCGGATCTTCTGAAGACTCAGGAGAATGACGGCTCCGTGGACGGGGTCAGGCTCTCTGACGCCCTCACTTCGGAGCAACGCCAGGGCTGCCGGAACCTCCTGCTGCAGTTCGCTACCCTGTTCTCCCTCACCCCCGGGGTCACACCTTGGTGTTTGCACGACGTGGACACCGGGGACAGTCCCCCTGTCCGACACCGGGCCTACCGCGTACCAGATCGGGTACGGGCCTGCATACAGGAGAAGGTGACCAAGATGCTCACAATCGGGGTCATCGAGCCCTCGGACAGTCCCTGGGCCAGTCCGGTTGTATTGGTCCCCAAAGCCGCTGCCCCCGGCACCGCACCTGAACTGAGATTCTGCGTCGACTACCGGGGCTTGAACGCTGTCACCCGGACCGACGCTCATCCGATCCCCCGAGCAGACGAGCTGATCGACCGGCTGGGGGCCGCCCGCTACCTCAGTATCTTCGACCTAACAGCGGGCTACTGGCAGATCGGCCTCACACCCAGGGCTCAGGAACGGTCAGCCTTCTCTACCCCCGATGGCCACTACCAATTCAAGGTCATGCCCTTCGGCATGAAGAATGCCCCCGCCACGTTTCAACGCCTCGTGAACCAGGTCTTGGCGGGGCTCGAAGAGTTCAGCGCTGCCTACCTGGACGATATCGCTGTATACAGCCACCACTGGCCCGACCACCTCCGTCACCTCCAAGAGGTCCTACAGGCCCTCCAGCGGGCCGGCCTCACAATTAAGGCCGGCAAGTGCCAAATTGGCCAGGGGTCTGTGACCTACCTTGGGCACCAAGTGGGAAGCGGGCTGGTGGCCCCGCTACAACTTAAGATTGCTGCCATCCAGTCCTGGCAGCCCCCCGTCACCCAGACCGAGGTCCGAGCCTTCTTGGGGCTCACCGGCTACTACCGGCGGTTCGTGAAGGACTACGGCAGCATCGTGGGGCCCCTCACGGGTCTCACGTCCAAGAACCAGCCGAAGCGGATTAACTGGACCCCCGATTGTCAAGCGGCCTTCGAGAAGCTGAAGGCCGCTCTATGCACCGCCCCTGTGCTCCAGGCCCCCGATTACAGTCGGGAATTCATGGTACAGACCGACGCCTCCGACCACGGCATCGGAGCCGTCCTTTCTCAGTTGAACCCCGAAGGTCATGACCAGCCGGTGGCCTTCATCAGTCGACGTCTCCTGGCCCGAGAACAGCGCTGGAGCACCATCGAGAGGGAGGCCTTCGCAGTGGTGTGGGCCCTCAAAAAGCTCCGGCCCTATCTCTTCGGTACCCACTTCCGGGTACAAACCGACCATCGACCCCTGCAGTGGCTGATGCAGATGCGGGGGGAGAACCCAAAACTCTTGCGCTGGTCCATTTCCCTGCAGGGAATGGACTTCACTGTGGAGCACCGACCAGGCCAAGACCACGCCAACGCGGATGGCCTGTCCCGCTTTTTCCGCCTCGACGAAGAGAGTCCCCAAGGAGATGGGTGACTCTCCCCGCCTTCAGCTGGGGGGGACGCATGTTGGACAGGCCACACGAAGGGCTTGCTCCCTCCCCGCACGACAGGGCCCGAGCTCCGGCCCACCAGGCTTAACCCACGAAAAGCACCCGTACCCCGTCTCCCGACGGATCTTCTGCCCTCGGACCTCTACTCATCACGGGGCCCAGCCCCACCGGCTCCCCCGGCCGGATCAAGCCGCCATCTTGGGCCCTGCACCACGAGGCCGCGTGGCCTCGCCCCGACCCTAAACCCCGGGCCTGACCGGCCCCGACATCCCGGCACCACCATCCACCCGGGAGGTGAGCGGACCACTTGGCAGGTCAATAGGAGGACGAAGTGTCAAGAGCTCTTCCCCCGCCAGGTGCCGATCGCCTCCAGCTCCCCCAGGCGCTGGCTCCACCCCCTGCTGGGTGTCTGGACACCTTCATCCCGGGCCCTCCGACCTCCAAGTGCGAGGGTCCGGACATCAAAGAGCGCCTGCCCTATAACTGGGGCAACTCCGGAGCAGGAAGGCAGTTGTATCCTGGAGTCGAGAGACACCGAGAGAACTCAGCCTTGACGGACTACTGGCGCTGCCGTAGCCCGCTCCTGTGAACCATCGTCCTGCCTGCTGGCGCTGCCGCGGCCTTCTACAACATCCATCCTCGTCGGGACCTGCTGGCGCTGCCGCGGCCCGTTGTAACGACCATCCTCACCGGGACCTGCTGGCGCTGCCGCGGACCGTATATCGACCATCTTTCCGGGACCTGCTGGCGCTGCCGCGGCCCGTTGTAACGACCATCCTCACCGGGACCTGCTGGCGCTGCCGCGGCCCTTTGTAACGACCATCCTCACCGGGACCTGCTGGCGCTGCCGCGGCCCGCACCAACTAAGCTCGAGGATTGTGAGCTAATCATCATCTCATCCAAACTACCTGACTGGTAGACAGACTGTCCCGCTACCCCTTACCCTGCTTTGAGAGACTTGAATCGAGGGGACCCCTGAGTCCAGACCTCCTTGTAACATTCAACCGTACCTTAAGAAGTGCTTATAAAGAACACTGAACCTTATCCGTGTGTGGTATCTGTCTGTGGGGGGGAAGTTACTTGTCTGTACGATCGCTGGAGACGGCTCTCCCCGGAGACCTCTCCTCCTGACCCCGGCCGACCCTCCCGGTCCGTCTATCCTTTCTAACACCCACAATTAAGAAAATGGCGTGCCCACGGAGTACCGTCTTATAGGCCTCCCATAGGGTTGTTGGAGAGGAAACTGAGTGTTTATTTTCTTGAAAATAGCATTCTGTCGCCTTAATAGTGCCCTTACTTATTTTCCGATTTGAAAAATGCCCTGGGCGTATAGGAAACAACCTTTGGTTTTGTGAGGCAAAAGGTGCATATGCAACCAGGACTGGGGAGTGATCCGATATGCCTCTAGGCAAATGCCTGATCTCTGTCATGCCTAGTATTCCTGTGGCTAAAGTGAAGATGTAGTCGAGCCTGGAGAGGCTATTATGTACCCCTGGATGAAATGTGTATTGTCGGTCCTCTGGGTATCTAGTCCTCCACACATCTAGCAGTCCCAGCGCCTCCACAAATTCCTGCAGCCTATGGGTGGGTCCACCAGGGTATCTAGGGGGATGCCGGTCTATTGATGCATTCATAGTGGCATTAAAGTCCCTGCCCATAATTAGTTCTCCATGTGGAAGTGCGAGTAAGAATTTCCCCAGATCGGAGAAGGCGGACTGATGTAGTGTCGGAGGTATGTATACTGATACAATATTGTATAACCTACCATCCCATTGGCATTTGATTGCCACAAATCTGCCCTGATCATCTTTGTGTGCCCCAGCTACCATCAAAGGGAAGCGCTTTTTTATGAGGATCCCCACCCCTCTGGAACCAGAGGTAAAATCTGAGTGGATTACCATTCGAAAGCCCCACCGGTCCAGGGCCTTAGCAGTTGTTTCCTGCAGGTGCGGCTCCTGCGGATTTTTCCGTCTAAGATATTGTAGCACTAGCCCACGTTTAATTTTATCCCCTAGTCAATTCACGCTCCATGAGATCACTGTTAGTGGGGGGCCAAGCCTCTGGGTGGTCTGCACCTGAGGGACAGTGTCCTCATCGTCTTGTCTTATGTCTGTCATAGTAATCTCTATTTGTCCGTCCACCCTGGGCTATTCTAACTTTGTCTGTTATATAGTATCCTGTATTGACCCATGCCATATCATCACGAAATAATACTTCAACCGTAGCGAAAAACCCCAAAGATAACTGATCCCAGCATCCCACCCCCCACCCTGCCTCCCTGCCTAGCAGATTTAAAACTACCCGCCACCCCAACTCAGCAGAGTGCTTTGATCCCATGACTGTGTACTTGTGTAAGGGGGGAGAGTTGCTCCGTGACCCCCACACGCCCCCTAGAGTGTCCTCGTAGTCTGCGATGTGCGCTCTGCATCTTGCTACTGTCCCATCCATGGTACGGTATTCGGGCACCACCTCTCCCAGTCATTATAGTCTTTGTTTATATCCTACAAGCGCGTATATCCTTCCGCCGCCTGGTATCCGGCCCGTAGATCCTTAGCGAAATCCTGGCGTGATGCAGAGGTCTACACTACAGCAACAGCCCAGCCTGGATCATATCTCTTGGTCTTGGGATTCTTCCCCCTGAATGTACATCAGCGTCACCCCCAGTCTCTGCGCCAGTGTTTGCCCCCGTCGATTCCTCTGCCACCACGGGCAGGGCAGCGTGCACAGGTTGTGGACTTCGTCTCACCCCCTCTCTATTGCTTCCTTTGGCCGGGCGCCAACCCTCCAGCCAGTCCTGCGCCTCCTCCGGCGACACGAAGAACCAGCTTCTTCCTTCCGCTTCGACTCTCAACTTTGCTGGCAAGAGCATTGCATATTTAAGACCTCTATTTCGGAGCTCCCGTTTGACATCCGTAAAATTCCGCCGTTGTTTCATGACTGTCGCTGTGTAGTCCGGCTAGAGGGACACCTCACTGTTATCAATCCGTAGGGGTGGTGCCACGCGGGCCGCCTGCAGGATCGCATCTCGGTCCCTAAAGTTGAATAGTCGCGCCAGGATAGGCCGTGGGGGGGCTCCCAGTGTCGGTCGTCCACCCGGGACACGATGGGCCCTTTCCACTGAAAAGAATTTGGAGAGTCCATGAGGCCGTAGTTTTGTTTGAATCAGCTCTTCCACAAAGAGGTCAAGTGCTGGCCCTTTGACGCTTTCCGGCACACCTACTAAGCGCACGTTGTTGCGCCGCGAGCGCCCTTCTTGGTCATCCAGTTTCTCCGCCAGCTGCTTGGTTGTGAGTTCTAGGTGGCGTACCTGCTGCTGCAGGGCTGCTGTGTCCGTTGAGAGGGCCGCTGTGGTGGTTTCGATCTCCACCATTCTCGCGCTCATTTTGGAAATGTCCGCTCTGAGTAGCGTGATGTCGCAAGATATAGTCCCAATGGAGGTGTGCATTTGCTGAAGCATGGTCATCACGTCATTTAGGGTGATCTCTTTTGGGTGTCCTGGCTGTTGGCTGTTTGCAGCGCTTAAAGTACCGCCGGGTGTCTCCTGCTGGTCTTTAGCGTCGCATATTTGTCTATTCGGTTGCTCTGCACCGATCGCTGTCCTTTGCCGCTCATGGCACTCCGAGGTGCAGGAGGGTGGATCGCTCCCAGGTAGCTTAAAGGCGACAGCGTATGGCACCCACCGTCTGCGCTTGCTCAACCTTGGGGGTAAGTATCTGCCCCTCTCCGTCACTGATGTCTGGCTGCGCTTCTGAGCAGCTGGAAATTGCGCCGCGTCTACGTGGCCCAGTGCCTCCCGGCTTAAGTCTGCTGTTTGCCCGCTGGGGAGTAGCCCGCAAGGGCGAGAGAACGTGTCCTCTGAGCCCCGCAGACTGGTGCTGTAGATGTATTCTGGGTAGCCTCCAAGAGTCTCTGCTGCTGTGTCTATAGTTGTTATATGGTGAACCACTGGTCCCCCACACCGTTGATCTCTTTACTGGGCCATCCACCCTCCTTGCACAAATCCCTGAGGCAAGTTCATCTCACCCGTGCCTCTGTATAGTTGCCTTCTTCTCTTTTGTCACCAACACAGGGCCCCAGCCGCCCACAGCGCTAAGTATTTCATGGGACGCGATCTCCCGCAGGCGTCCTTAATTCATGCTGGGCCGCTGTTCTCTGACTGCCTCCAGCATTCGGTGCCGTATGCAGCTTTATTTCTGCTGTATCACGTCCTGGGGGGGGGGGGCATCCTCACTCTTCGAGGCCCGCGGCTCCCGCTCCGGACCCGCAGCGACCCGGGCCCCTCTCGCCGCCTCCCATCCGGGTCTATTTGTGTTCCAGTAGTTGCGGCAGCAGCCCCGGTGCTCCCGGGTCCCATGTAAGTATCACGTCCCCGGCCGACGCGTAATCTTCAACTTGCGCCCTTTCTGCGCGTGGCCATTGCCGGCACATCAGGTCCCAGCCTCACCTCAGGATACAGGCCCCAGAGCTGCCCCACCGTCTGCGGCGGCTTCCCCGGCGCGTTTTTCGCCGGCGCTTCGGCCGCAGCCGTCGGAAGTATAGCGGTGCCCTCGGCGTCTATTTCCAGGGTTGCAGAGTGCGGATTAGTGCCAGGATTCTCGGGGCACGCCCGTTGGTCCAAGGAGCCCTCTTAGGCCGCGGCCATGTTCGTAGGTCGCAAGCCACGCCCCCCAAATTCATTGTTTTAGAGTATCTTTAGGATACGTTCCTTTGTTACCTGTGTACATACACATATCTCTCCACTGAACTAACAGGGTTTTCTAACTTATTCGGGCACTTGCCATATATTAGTTCTCAGCTTTTCTCCCCAATTACAAGTACTTAGGAGCTACTGTTTTATCAGAGTCTGTGTAATTTGGATGACATTGATGATCAATTTAACATGGAGACAGACGTAACTGCACTTTATGTGAATATTTGTACACTTTTGTTTCACTGGTGTTACCAGGAAAGGCCACTTGTAGATACATTAAGGAGCATTAGTTCATCAATATGACTACAGGCATCCTGAGCTATTGTATGACTACAACGAATGTACTGTTTCATCATGGCCGCCATTATCAGCTATGTCTTGTTTACTTTATTTAGGAGGAATGTATTCATCGATTTATCGTTGATTCCACCTATGTATTATCAGACTGGTATGATGTATGTATTAAAATTTACATGTACGTAGCAAGAGAACACAGAAAAACTACATAATGTAGCTATTTACAGCGTAGTTGCTCATTCCAATATGGCCACCATGATTATGGCACTGTGCACTGCTTAGTAGTCCTTTTTTGGGGTTTATGCATATTCGTGGCACTTCTTCTTGGTATATAACATGGACTTTTTGTGAGTCTTTATACGTGTGAGCAAGCATAACTGCCGAAACGCGTTGCGTTAGAGCGGATTAAACTACCTGAACTTTAATTGGATTGTGTCCTGAGAGTGCACTTATTTCGCGGTGTGAAACGAACTTGGTTATTTGGGATTACCGGGGACTCCCCCGGTGCGTTCACCACCTCCCACGGGTTCCTGTCTTGTTGAGGAGTGTTGGCTGTTTATACTTACATATTTATATATATATATATATATATATATATATATATATATATATATATATATATATATATTCACTGAAAAAACCATAGGTTTCACACATGTTATAGTTAGCGGAAATTTTACTGATAAAAAACCAATGAAATTCCCCCGTTATAGTTAGTGCAGGCAACTATAACTCACGCGACCGCAATCCTCTGCTGATGCTAATACTGTATTTAGACACTTATTTGCCCATGTCTTCTTCCATACATTTTTAGCTATACATATATTACAAATATTTTTTTTTCATAAAGAAACATATGTCATCAGCAGAAGATTGCGGTCGCGTGAGTTATAGTTGCCTGCACTAACTATAACGGGGGAATTTCATTGGTTTTTTATCAGTAAAATTTCCGCTAACTATAACATGTGTGAAACCTATGGTTTTTTCAGTGAATTTGCAAGGTTTTTTAAATGCTAATTCCTAACTATAACGTGTGTGAAACCTATGGTTTTTTCAGTGAATTTATACGGTTTTTTAAATGCTAAGTTACTTTACGCCATTCGTGGCGTGCGCGCCCACTTAACGCAGTTCGTAACGTGCGCGCACGGTGCGCTTCGCGCACCGTGCGCGCACAGTGAGCACGCGGTGCGCTTCGCGCACCGCGCACCCACTTTACGCAGTTAGTGCCGTGCACGCACGGTGGGCACGCGGTGCGATGACAAAGCAAGAAAGCACGTCAACAAATCTGTTTCTGCTTTCCTCCGTGACTATGGTATGGGTGCCATTTACCACAACAACTTGCGTTATGACATGCAAGACATTTATAGAGGAGATGGTGTGCACTTCAATGATGAAGGGAACAGAGTCCTTAGACTCTGCATCGGTACTTACTTGTAGGTACCACTAAAAAATCATTTCATAAACACAACGGCTCTTTTTAGAGCCCCCTAATATCTAAACACTTAAATTTGAATTTCATTTTTTTTTTTTTTTCTACCGTACGCTTACCGTAAGCTTACCGTACGCGTACCCCGTGATTTTTTTTAAAATCAATAAATGTTTTCTTTGTACTTTACAGTCCTTCTTTGACCCCCTCACAAATGTAAGGGGGTCTGTAACTCTCCTCATTGCCCCCTTTTCTTGTTTTCACTCTTTTTTTTCTGAGTGAAACACACAAAATGGCGGCCGCCGCTTCCTGGTTTCGGCCGATTCGAATGTTTACTAAGATCTAACAGCCAATCAGAATCGCGCTCGCGCACGCCACCGTACGCGTACCGTAAGCTTACCGTAAGCGTACGGTAAGCGTACCGTAAGCGGGCTCAGATATATATATTGATTTAAAGGCTATTTTCTCAGAATCTACTGAACAGATTTACACCAAACCTACAAAAGGCACTTCCTTGACCTAGGGACTACCTCTCTGCCAAATTTCTAGTAATTCTGTTCAGCCGTTCGGGCTGTAGCTCGTTCTAAAGGTCCTATGGAAAAATGCATGGGAAAAACGCGTTTTGGGACCCCCCTTTTATCTCAGCCCCCGCTTGACGTATCCCCCCGAGACTTTCAGGGTAGGAGCGGAGCGTAGCGCCCCACCTATTTTGAGAAATTCGCGAGGATTCATCGACCGGCGCCAAAGTTATTCAAAATAGAATGTTGCGGATTTCCTATGGAAAAGGGGTCCTAACTATAACTACCTACTGGCGACCGCCAGTAGGTAATATATATATATATATCCAAAATACTTCTGCTCCTTCTGGACAGCCAGCCCCATGGAAAGTGGCGAACACGCCGGCGAAGCAACCGGCAAATAATATCCAAAATTACCAAAGTTCAGTGCGCTCTCAGGTAAGTTGGTCGTGCTATTTACTTACCTGAGAGCGCACTGAACTTTGGTAATTTTGGATATTATTTGCCGGTTACTTCGCCGGCGTGTTCGCCACTTTCCATGGGGCTGGCTGTCCAGAAGGAGCAGAAGTATTTTGGATGAAATTTGCGGACAGCGCTGTACCGGCCGTGGTTATTTTGGAGCAAGCGGTGGATCTCACGCTCCATTACGAGCATCGAATTCGGATCACTCAGCTAAGGTAAGCCCGTGTGTATGTTCTCCGTCCCTAGGGCAGAATAGGTTTAACGTGCATCGGCGGATGCCCGAGAATCTTTGTTCTAACCAGGGCAGCGGGTCCTCTCACCGGGTGGTTTCCTTATGCTTTGTGTCACCGGCATACTTGTGTAATATTTCACAACTTCGAAAGATACTGATGTGCAGATGTTAACAGGAGAATTATTCTCTAATATCTTTTTCCTGCGCCAGCGAAGTACACTCTTTTAATATTACCGGTGTGACACACATACCGTTTTCTATTTCCATCAAGACTGAACTCAGATGGACTGCACTGATACACTTACTCCGGAACACGGCAGAAAGAACCTTGTATTACGTATTACGTATTAGGGGGGCAAGTAACGCACTTCCATATATTGATTGAATCTGGTGATCAGGTGGGTGCACCATGGAGGATGAGGCCGATAGAAGAGCGGCAGCTCTAACATTATTTACACGCAAGATGGGACAGAAAAATCAAACAGACAAAACAAATCCCGAAACACGTACCACAGAAGATAAACTGAGAAAATTGGAGAAGATGAAAAGAGCAGAAATATCTAAGTGGTGGGAGGCCATTTCTCTGCAAAATTATGTAGACCAAGAAATGGCCCCGAGAGGATTGAGGATTTTCATCACCCCTTCATACGAGAAACCGAATCCAAAAATGCTCGAGGAGTGGTCCCAGAACTCGGCTCTCAGCTCCAGACGGATGCTCGAAATTTTGATCAAATACGCTTGGATTGATCGCGAATCACTGCTAAAAGAAATCAAAGATCTACAGGAAGATCTTTCAAAAAATCTGAATGCAGAAACATACAACAAGGCACTAGCAGATATAAAGGAGAGATTATTAAAACATGAGGAGGACATCAAAGGTCGTAAACAGAGGAAATTAAATAGAGATTATGAGGATTATGACAGCGGTAGAATATTAACTTTCAATCGCAAATATGACTATCTCTACAAACACAAAGAGACATCAACAACAAATGATACCAATACCGTTGAAGAAGAACAATCAGAGGCATCAACGGCCAGTGAAACTGAATCTGACATATCAAAGGGAGAAACCTCAGGAGAAGAGCGTGGCACTCGTACCATTACTTTTTTAGACGAGTACCGGACAATGAGACAGACAAGACAAACGAGGGGCACGACAACATCGAGAATAAGGGGCCAAAGAGGACGAGGACGAGGACGAGGCAAAGGTCGAGGGGACGGAGAAACAGACGTCAACGAGTCAGACAACGTTGGCAGAAGAGGCAGAGGAAGGGGCCGCATGGGAAGCAACAAGACGCGCTCCAAACGAACATATTAATGGACTCCGATATGGTTAATAAAACTATTATTAATCTTTCTAAGAGACATTTGAGTGAGATAGAAAAGCACACTTTATGCTTAGGCCTTTCCTTCTGCCCCTCATCTAATTTTAACTATGTGGACACAAGGATAGATCTGTTTAAGTATGTAAGAAAACTTAAGCTTAAAAAATGGCATATATTACGCCGCCAACGATCTAGCACTGACACCAATACAGAGACACAGGGAGCCACTAATGATAACCTGGAAATAGGGGATGTAGATACCCTAACTACATTATTTGAGTTGTATAACGTCACTGACTCTGAAATGCCAATCAGGGATGATAGAGAAACTCTGAGTGAGATGGATATCTCATATGATTCAGCTACCACCACAGGTTTCAGACCCCCCTCCACATTCCTACCTACCCTACCACATGACGGTATTGACACCTTTCATGACAACGTAACTAAGGCCCTCATTGAGCTTAGAAATAAAACACACTATAAACATAAATTGAATAACAACTTGACTTTTAATCAAAGACAGATTTTACAATCACTGGCCGGAGACAAGGATATAATCATACGCCCCACAGACAAAGGCGGGAACGTGGTCATACAAGATAAAGAGCAATACATTACTGAGGCCCTTAGACAATTGGGTGACACTGATTCTTACATGCAGATAACTAGAGAAGTCTATAATGACAGTGTTATCATCATATGGGACAAACTGACGACCTGGAGAGATAAAGGGATTCTAGAGTGGGAAGAGTACTGTTACCTCAAAAGAGATTTTCCCAAGATACCGGTATTGTACCTCCTACCTAAAGTCCACAAAAACGCAGAAATTCCACCGGGACGTCCCATAGTGTCTTCCATAGGAAGCGTAGCAGAACACATCTCAAAATATGTGGACCATTTTTTGAGAGAATATGTAATCAATCTTCCTAGTTACGTCAGGGATACTAAGGACTTTCTTAGTAAACTGGAAAACATCAAATGGGAAACAGGCCTGCTTCTCATTACCCTTGATGTGCACTCATTGTACACTATAATTGACCACCAGCAGTGACTCACCGCATGTAATCATTTTCTAAAATCCAGACAGATAAGATACTGGGAACACAACTGCATGATCATCGAGATTATACAATTCTGTCTCACGAACAACATCTTTATTTTCAATGGTACCATTTATAAACAACTCATTGGTACCGCGATGGGTTCGTGTCTAGCCCCCAGCTTTGCAAACTTGTTCTTGGGTCTTTGGGAGGAAGAGATATTCTCCAAGAAAATTACCATCAAAGAACTCAACAAGGTAGAACTTTGGCTTAGGTATATCGACGACCTTTTCATTATATGGAGAGGGAGTCACTCAGAGGCTCAGGCATTCATTGAAGAACTGAATCACAATGATCGTAATATACAACTCACAGGTAACATCAGTGCTGAGATGGTCGAATACCTAGATGTCAAAGTTGAGGTCAAGGATAGCAGACCTCCCTTTTCCGTAAAAGCACTGCAGGTAACAGTATCTTACATGCCCTCAGCAGTCATCCAGACACCCTCAAATGGAGTATTCCTTTTGGCGAACTGCTGAGGGCAAAAAGGAACTGCAGTAGCACGATAGCTTTCAATAAAGAAAGCGCAGAGATGATCGAAAGATTTAAACTCCGGGGTTACCCCACTTGGGTACTCAAGAAAGCTATCAGCAGAGTAGAACGGGTGGAGAGACAAGAAACACTTAGAGAAGACACTACCAGAGTGGAAGATACCAGTGAAATAGAGACCAGAGTGATTCTCACCTACAACGCCGAATCAGACAACATTAAACGCATTCTGTCGAAGAATTGGAATACCCTTAAAAATGACAACAGTATAGGTCACACCTTCAAGAACAGACCTAACATCACATATAGGCGAGGTAGGAATCTGAGGGACATATTGGTACACAATGACATCACCTCAACACCGGAAAGGGGGATTCAGAATCTCCATGGATTTTTTCCTTGCGGTCACTGTAAGGCCTGTTTGGCCAGTATCCTCCGCAAAGAATACAAACAAGGACTTAACCGTAGAGAGATAACCCAATTCCTTACATGTAGCACTACTTTTGTTATATATGTAATCGAATGTCCTTGTAACCTATATTATATAGGTAGTACCACCCTCATGGCTAAGAAAAGGATATTAGAACACAAGCGGGCTATCAACAATAAAGACCCCAAATATCCTGTAGCACGCCATTTTCAGGAGAGACATTACTCAGATTCTTCTCTTCTGAAGTATTTCATTCTGGAACAAGTACTCACTGATCACAGAGGTGGTAATAGAACATTGAAACTCAGACAGAGAGAGTCCAGATACATTATTGATCTACAAACCAAAGCCCCATGGGGCATGAATCAGGACGAAGAATTGTCGATTCATTTGAAAAAAGATTAAGTGATTAGTTTTGCTATATTTGGTAGGACGTTTCAGTTCATAGTGGACCCACTTACCATGGTCTATCTAGCTCTGATACGTGTAGTTTTTACTATCTCTATATTATAGTGTGGTTTTTCCTTCCATGTTTTTATTCTCTCTTCTAATTTCTGCTGTTTTGCTTAACATCTAGAATAATTTTCATGTCTACTTTTAACCTGATGCGTTGAGAATTCTGTAATTTCGCTTTGTTCTAATCCTTGCGTATTATGATTTTTTACAGGAGAGAAGGAAGGTACCTATTCACTTCACTGGTCACCTAACCTTTTCTTCAATGTCACTTTATCACCATCACATCACTACTGGGCACTGCATTGCGATTGAAGACTCCAAAGATGGGCACGATTCTACTACAGGATAAGTGGTTTTGGGCTTGATAGTGTACTTATGTCTACACAGACCCCGCATCCCCTCTTAGGGCACCTTTATCTGTTACTTCTATACTTAAATCTGAAACATCATTTCTAGCCCTGGGTTGAGACTGGTCTCTTTAGAGGCATATTACTCTCATGAGCACTATGCTTTGATGTATACTCTTGAGTATTTCCGGAGTTCTGTTTCTTAGTACTTGTGTATGTTTACAGGCACTATGCCGAGACCTGTTACTATTAGCTATGTACTGTTGGCAATTCACATGCTCTGTGCACACTTGGGATTTGGGAACTCTGGGAGGCCACATCGGTTAGAGCACTATGCCTATATACGTTGGAACGTTACGTCTGGTTAACATTCTGGCCCTGTCTATCTCTATAACCCAGCTAACGTACACCCTGGGAGGTAATTTGAGCAATCCTTACGCCACTTGTGACATATATGGGGCCATACGATGGATTATGTTGTATACTGATACTAGGTGGTTTCATTTTGGTTCAGTTATGTTTACTGTATATAGCATCACCTTATGTCGTAGATTTTGACAATTATGTCCTTTTGCACAGGAATGATTTCCAATGATATTAACCTTTTGTATATAACTTTATCGACAATTGCCTGGGGCCATACGTATAACTGTGACTTACATAAATACAATGAGGTCTCATTTTGGTTCGGTAATGCTTACTGCATATAAAAGTACACTATGTAGAAGGCCATGACAATTATGTCTTGTTACACAGGATTGATTTCCAGCGGCACTTACTTTTTGAGCATAACTTTATTGACAATTGCCTGGTACATTCGTGAGGATTCCAACCTTGTAACCCAAACTCAGAAACGGTTTTCTGTATGCACAGTACAGATTAATCATGTCGCTTCAGAGCCTGCATATTTTTGTTGCACAGGTCATGTTTATTTGGAATTGTGTAATTTGTTTTATACTTACATCTGTTGACCTGTACAAGATGGCGACCATGTGCAGTCCTGTTTCTATTGTAACCACTTTTGTATGCCTTCGATACTTAATCGCAATCTGCCCTATGATGCACGATCTACATGTGAACAAGGCTGCGGACGCAGTCGAAATGCGTCATGTAATAAACCTGATCACCTCTACCCTTTGGTCGTGCAATTTACTTACCTGAGAGCGCACTGAACTTTGGTAATTTTGGATATATATATATATATATATATATCCACAAAAACTTTCGCGAAGAAACCCAAGCCTCTTACAGCGGTGGGCTGTGGCGGGGACGCGAACCCCAAATCTCCAACACAATCGTATTTTACTCGTTCTTGAAAAAACGATGCCACAGCCACGTAATCCTTTTCACAGCGTGTTTAATTCAATCTTATTTGGCCAGTCACTCGACGCGTTTCGGAGACTCCTTTGTCACGAGCAAGAGTACATTGCAAATAATCGTGTTTATACAAGTTGAAAGTGCCACACCCATTTTCAAATAAACAGTGAGAACAGACTACACGGCATATTAAAGTGCAAGGAGCTAAAGGAAAACAGACTTCTTCGTCATATTAATTAAATTTCATTTCAGCATTCATTGGTGTTTGTTTGTCTAAAATAATTCATTTTAATCAACATTATTTAATTATTTTGTTTATATAAACATTCTTTTTTAATCAGTTTTTAAATAAACTTTATTGATCCATGATTACGGAACAAAAACACATATAGACTCTGTAAGCCCAAGTGGGCATTTCATGATCTCTTTTGATCAGGCTTCCTCCTCAGTTGATTTTTATACCATGAATACTAATTCGTCCAACCCAAGTGGGTATATCGTGATTCAAACTAGAACGGAAAATAATAAGAAAGTGCCTCGAAATAGTCTTATACTCAACTCTCCTCCGTACCCTGCCGTGTATCTGTCAAATCAAAAAGTAAAAAACAATGATGAAACACCAATTTTAAAAATTTGCGAACAGATTCACAAGCACTTTAAAAAGCAAACGGACTAGACAAGCTTACTCATGAGTTTACATTTCATCTATACAGGGAGACACTAACCAGAAAAAAAAGACATTATCCCAAATGCGTTGAGAGCCCTTCATCACAGTTATGGCCATCAGGTTGTAGAGTGTGATACTTAATGATAAATTTCGATTCCAATCGTCTAAGTTCTTGTACTCTATCCCCTCCTCTTATTCTGATCGGAATATTATCAAGAACGCAGAAGGATAGAAGTGTATTGTCACCCTTATGATGAGCAGAAAAATGCCTTGCTATTGGGTATTGTTTATCGTTGTTCTTAATTGCCCCTAGGTGTTCCAAGATTCGTTTTTTGGCTTTATGAATGGTACTACCAATGTAGTACTTATCACATGGACACCTAAGTGCATACACAACAAATTCTGTATTGCAAGAGTAGTGTTTCACAATTTTGAACGGTTTACAGTAAGATGACACATATTACATGACTCATGACATGGTCAGTGGCATCACTCATGACATCACTGATGACATCATCCTTGTGATAGAGTGGCGGTCGCGCGAGTTATAGTTATCTCAACTAACTATAACGGGGGAATTTCATTGGTTTTTTACGAGTGAAATATCCACCTAACTATAGCATGTGTGAAACCTATGGTTTTTTAAGTGAATTTGCAAGGTTTTTTAAATGCTAATTCCTAACTATAACGTGTGTGAAACCTATGGTTTTTTCAGTGAATTTGTACGTTTTTTTAAATGCTAAGTTATGTATGTATTATAATTTTTTTTTTAATGGTTTTTTACCGTGCGCACCTCCGCGATTTAAAAAAAAAAAAATGTAACTGTTTTTTTCTGCCTTCGGGGTCCTTCAGGGACCCCCTGACCAAGGCTAGAACTGTGCGAAGCCTCCGTTTGGTAAATATCAGTCAGCATGATTAACCGAAAACCTTCACCTCTGAGGCCCACTGGAGGGTTATGAATATAATTTTACTGGCATGGAAATATGCAAAGAACAACTATGGTAATTAAAAGCATGGCGGCACCGAAGCCTACTAAGGACAACTACTATAGAATACAAGTACCAGCATGCAACATCAGTGTCAGTCACCTGGGGCCCATCATGGGCGAAATAAAAAACGTGCTGCAAAGGTGCCTCCGTGATTCTTTGCAATCTCTGTGCATGCCTGTGATCAAGGAGCAAAAGGAGCTCTGAAACGCGTAAGGCTGAATGGAATAATCTCCGAGGGAAGGCAAGCCGGTTTTGCTTTCACACGGATTGGTAATTGAGTGCAACTTCGAAACGTTGGTCGATTGGTTTGAAATATATATATATATATATATATATATATATATATATATATATATATATATATATTATCTACTGGCGATCGCCAGTAGATAGTTATAGTTAGGATCGTGTTTCCATAGGAAATCCGCAACATTCTATTTGGAATAATTTTGGCGCCGATTGACGAATCCTCGCGAAATTTTCAAAATAGGTGGGGCGCTCCGCTCCGCTCCTTCCCTGAAAGTCTCGTGGGGATTCGTCAAGCGGGGGCTGAGAAAAAGGGGGGGTCCCAAAACGCGTTTTCCCCATGCATTTTTCCATAGGACCTTTAGTCCAAGCTACAGCCCAAACGGCTGAACAGAATTACTTGAAATTTGGCAGAGAGGTAGTCCTTAGGTCAGGGATGTGCCTTTTGCAGGTCTGGTGTAAATCTGTTCAGTATTTCCTGAGAAAATAGCATTTAAAAGCATATATATATCTATAAGCGCGCACCGTGCGCGTACGGTAAAACTTACCGTACGCGCACGCTACCGTGCGCGTGCGCGATTCTGATTGGTTGTTAGATCTTAGTAAACATTCGAATCGGTCGAAACCAGGAAGTGTCGGCCGCCATTTTGTCTCTCGCAGTCTGAGGGGGTGAAAACAAAGGTGGAGAACGTGAAAAGGGGGCAGGGTGGACAATTCCTGACCCCCTAGCCTTTGTCAGGGGGTCCCAGAAGGACCCCCAAGGGCCAAAATTTCTTTTAATTTTGTTTCGAAAAATCGCGGAGTGCGCGTAGCGTGCGCGTACGGTAGAAACGGAAAAATTCCGCGAACTGCGTAACGTGGGCGTGCGGTGCGCGAAGCGCACCGTGCGCGTACGGTACGCGCACGGTGAAAAACCTTAAAAAAAAAAAATAAAGAAATATATAACTTAGCATTTAAAAAAACGTACAAATTCACTGAAAAAACCATAGGTTTCACACACGTTATAGTTAGGAATTAGCATTTAAAAAACCTTGCAAATTCACTTAAAAAACCATAGGTTTCACACATGTTATAGTTAGCTGGACATTTCACACGTGAAAAACCATTGAAATTCCCCCGTTATAGTTAGTGCAGGCAACTATAACTCACGCGACCACAATCCTCTGCTGATGACGTCAGATATTACATCACTGATGACATGTGTGTCTTTCTGAAAAAAAAATATTTGTAATATATGTATAGCTAAAAGTTAATGGAAGAAGACATGGGTAAATAAGTGTCTAAATACAGTGATGTAATATCTGACATCAGCAGAGGATTGCGGTCGCGTGAGTTATAGTTGCCTGCACTAACTATAACGGGGGAATTTCAATGGTTTTTCACGTGTGAAATGTCCAGCTAACTATAACATGTGTGAAACCTATGGTTTTTTAAGTGAATATATATATATATATATTACTGTTATAGTTATCCCAAGTAACTGTAAATGGTGCCCTAAGGTAACTATAACTCGCTCCCCTGCCATGCACAGTTTGATCATCAATAATTTCACTGCAAATGTCACAGTGATAGTATCAATGATATCATAGAAGATATCATGAGTGATGTAATATGTGGGGGCAAATAGCAGTACATGGCGAAGGTGAGAGTTATAGTCACCTTAGGGCACAACCTATAGTTACTTGAGATAACTACAACTGCTGAATTTCTATGGGTTTGTGTGTGTAAATCTGAATTTAACTATAATTCCTTGTAACCTTTGTTTTTTGGAGTGAATTGTAGGTTTTTAAAATTTTATTTCTTAACTATTACACCCCTTTAACCTCTGTTTTTTTCAGTGAATTGCTACCGATTTTTATTCCTATTTCCTACCTATAACGTTCCAGTAACATTTGCTTTTTAGTGAATATCACAGTTTAAAAAAAATATAAATTGTACTACGATTTGACCCATGAGTTCAATTTACTAATATACATATTTTTTTTTTTGGAATAACATTTTATTAATTTTGCCAAGTACACAGATATATTCACATTTATGTCTGCAGCACCATAGAACACTTTTAAAAAGATATACATATGATTGCATTCACAATGTCAATGCTTCTCTGAGTTCTCTCCGTCTTAATGTCAGGTCCGCCAGCGGGGATGTGCATAGGGACCCTCTATAACTATTCCACGCCTTCCATTTCCTTTCCCACTTTTTAGGGCACCCTCTAATAATGAACACTTCTTTTTCAGCTATCATGCATCTGTCGAGCTCCTGTACCCATATTCGTAGTGATGGTGCCCCCGCCGCCCCCCAGTGGCGTGCTATCTCTCGTTTGATCAAAGTGAAGCCTAGTGTCACCATCTGCTGTTCGATCTCGGTAAGGTCTGTAGCTTCCCATATATTAAGTAGGCCTATCTGAGGCGTGAGGGTCAGCGTTTTCCCCAACGTGGTTTGAAGCTTGGTCGTAGCCCCCTCCCATATCGGTTTGATCGCAGGGCATTCCCATATCATATGGTAGAACGTGGCCTCCTGCCGACATCCCCTGATACACAGTGAATCTTCCCTGGCACCCATTCTTGCTAGGACCACTCCAGTCATATAGGACCTATGCAGAATCCGTAGTTGGATCAGTCGGTATCTGAGGGTGATCGCCGCCCGCCTAGGTGACATCAGTGCCTCCCTCCAGTCCTCTTCTTCCAGGGGTCCTATGTCCTTCTGCCACTTTTCTCGAAGCCCCTCGAATGCATCAGGGAGGCTAATATACATTTTTATACATTTATAAATACATTTTATTCACAAATGTATTCATATTATATATTTTAAAGCTAAAAATGTTAAAATGAAGGTAATATGACTTATGTAGTCATTCTATAAATGCAATGCACCAAGTCTTTCTTTTTGTTAAATTTATCTTATGCATTTGCAGATCATTTGTGAATCCTTGGACAAATAAGGGGTCTGCCAGTTAGATTGCACACATTCAATATTAAAACAACAATACATTTAATAGAAACATATGCTGTTGCAATTTCCATAAGTGTATCAATGCCTATGTGTGGTTGTGTGAGCGGCTATGTGAGTAACCGTGTGGTTGTGTGAATGGCTATATGGGTGTGAGTGGGGGTGTAAGTTGGTGTGTGAGTAGGTGTATGAGTGGCTGTATGAGTGGTTTTGTTTATCTGTAAGTGAGTGTGAGAGTGGCTGTATGGGTATATGAATGGTTGTGTGGTTGTGTGAGTGGGTCTGTGAGTGTGTGTATGAGTGGTTTTGTGGGTCTTTGAGTGGGTGTGTGAGTGGCTGTATTGGTGTGTTAGTGGGTATGTGAGTGGTTGTGTGAGTAGCTGTGTGGGTTGCTGTGTGGGTGGTTTTGTGGGTCTGTGAGTGTGTGAGTGACTCTATGGGTGTGTGAGTGGTTGTGTGGGTGTGTGAGTGGGCTTTTGATTATATGAGTGAGTGTGTGAGTAGGTGTGTGGGTCTATGAGTGTGTGTGTTTTTTTTAATTGGGTCTGGATCCGTACATTCCCCCAAGTATGCCCAGATCCTGGAGGATCCGAGTGGATTCGCTAATCCTTGTGCGCTAAAAATCAATTTTTGTACAATTTCTTGCCCGTGAGGGAACCATGTCCTGATGCACAAAATGGCGGCCACAACTCTCCTCTCCTCTCAGGTTGTGGCCTTCCAATCACTGCATTGCTGTTGTCTCGCGGATACGTGGCGGATCCACGCCTCTAGATGTACAGAAATCTTTTTACTGTAATAACTTCGAAACTACTGAACAGATTTATACCAAATTACAAAATGTACTCTTTCTGGACCAAGATCTAGCTTTCTGCCAGATTTGGTGTGATTCCGTTCAGCGGTTTGATCTGTAGTCGTGTGTAAAATCCCCATGGGAAATTGCATGAAGAAAATGCATTTAGGGACCCACCCCTTTTTCTCGGCCCCCGCTAGAGGGATCATCCCAGAACTTTCCAGACAGCAATTGAAGTGACTGGCAAACTAGTCTTAGAAATTTCGTGAAGATTCTAAAAAACGATGTCAAAGTTATTAGCAAATGAAAAAACGCTTTTCCTAGGGAAACTAGGTCCTCAATATAACTACCTATTGGTGACCGTAGATACATATATGGTTCATGTTCTTAGAAAAACACTAATATCCATCCGAAGATCCAATAAGTTCTTTTATTTTCAAACAGATTCTTCACAGATACATTTTCCAGTTCTTCACAATGTTCATAAATGATCAACAGCCAACATGTGTTTCGCGATATACTCGCTTCTTCAGGGCTGTTATTAAAACATGAAAAACAATTTCTTAGCAAACAGACACAAAATATATAATTGTACATAAAGCAAACAGTTCATTTGCAACATAATCTTTCTATTTCGAGATTATATAAAACATTTTATCAACAATCTGAAATAATTAAATGAAAAAGTATAATCACCAACAAAACCAGACAGATCAAACATAGATACACAGTAAAGGGTTACAGAAAGAAAAAAGAGGGAAATTACCTGAGTGCATAAATAGATTTACAATTTAGAGGGAACAGGAACTGCCTTATTACAGTACCCGTACTTCTGATATGTATTTATTATCATCATGTTAATCCACTGAGAATCTTTCTACTGAGTCTCAAATGTTTCACTATTATTGAAACCTGAATCTATAGCATTAATTAGGCCTTATTAGCTATTGGAAATGTCTTAAATTAATAATACCTTTGTAATCCTTTGTTCTTGTAAGAGCTGTGGCACATCTTCAGCCTCACTCATGTTCTTCTGCTTAGTTTTTTATTGTGATTCTCACTCTACTACAACCAATAGCTTTACAGTATTCCAATACCTATATTAATATATTAGGGACAGTCTTTATTGGGTCCTAACCATGCTCTCTTTACATATAATTGTTACAAATCTCATATTTATTCATGTATTTTGTCTAATTGTTCACAAATAATTCAAAAATAAGAGGTATCCATCATTAATTAATGGCTTTCAGGATATAGGATGGGTGTCTGATTTTTATAATAAATACCTGCAACATTCTTACTCCAAATATATTTTGTTATACTTTATGATTAATAATCCGATGAGCGAGAGGAGGAGCCTAGCGCGCAACCAAGATGGCCGCGTAGGTGCGAGGCTCCCGAGGACCTCCGTGACCTCCTGCATAAATCCTGATTATATCCTGTCCTAGATGAGGGGACTGTGTTCGTGAGACCGAGCTGAGGTGCCACCCGTTTTCCGTTTCCAAATCGGACCTCGGACACCGGCGGGAGCATCGATTGAGGTTTGCGGCCTTCTCCGCGCCGGCCCCCCGGATTGGAGTTGTGGGGCGATCCGGAGACAAAGTGAACAACAGCGGCGGGCGAGGCTGGGCGATTCGCGTACCCCGCACTTTCACTTTCGCTTTCGCGCCCTCCTTGCTGCCAAGCGAGGTAGGGTCGCAGGGCGGCGTGCGGTGGTGTGACTTCATCGGGGTGCCCTGCCGGCCCGCCAGCTGTGATCCGCCCTTCGGAGCTGTGGTCGCCCACCCCCGGAGCCCGTGAACCGGTCTGTCAGCCCTTTTCAAGGAGATTGGCACGATTTGGGGACTGGAGCCATGTCCACGAAACAAGATGGCGACCGGGCAAAGGTGAAATTGACCCGCTGTGGCGCAGCCCCTCAGTCTAACAACATGGACCGCTACACCCTCCAGAAGGGATCTCCGGAGGCGCCGCGTAGGTCCCCTGTTGGCCCGACTGATGCCCCTGCTTTGCCCGCGGACCTGACCCTCCGGGACGTCATGGGCGCCATCGCCGAGATGAAGGCCTCAGTGGACCAGCGCTTTGACACTCTGGCGCAGAAGATTGACTCGGTCCTCGTGGATGTGGGCCTGGTGAGGGCCGATCTGTCCAAGACGAATGACCGGGTCGACTCTTTGGCCCACACCACCTCGGGCCTCACAACGGACGTGGCGGCCCTCCAAAAGGAGGTGCGCTGACTGGGCCAGGCGAGCGCCCTGATGGATCGTCGACTGGAAGATTCCGAGGGTCGGGCCCGGAGGAACAATGTTCGCATTGTCGGGGTGCCGGAGGGACGTGAGGAGGAGGCGGCGGATCTGTTTGTGGAGGACCTGATCCTCACCCGTCTCCAGCCCCGGGGGCTGAGTAAACTCTTCGCAGTGGAACGTGCCCACAGGGTCCCCGGAGGGAGACCTAAGATCGGAGCCCCTCAGAGGCCTCTCATTGCCCGGATCTTCAACTTTCGGGACAGAGACGCTATCCTGCAGACTTCTAGGCAACAAGGACCGGTCAGACTCGACAATACGGACGTAAACTTCTATCCTGATTTTACTCCGGCGGTCCAGAAGCAGAGACTGAGTTTTCTCGGAGTCAAACGTCGCCTACGGGACCTGAACCTCAAGTATGCGATGCTTTTTCCAGCGAAGTTGAGGGTAGAGGTGGATGGTCGCACGCACTTTTTTGATCGTCCCGAGGCGGCCGGGGACTGGTTGGACACTTTGCCCGGGGACCGGGGCCGGGGGGGTGGGGGGGGCGCGGTTGGTGGGGAGGGCTTGCCGGATCAGGACTGAGGGACTAATAGTAGGCCTTGCTCTGGACAACATTATTGTCATCATTGACTGATTGTGTAAGTTCCCCTCCCGTGGAGGTCGTACGGGGTCTCTTGGGGGCTTTCCCTCCTCCTCTGGGGGACTAGTTAGTGTTTTCATCTATGGGGCGACAGGCACACTGCACTTTAGGGGGGGCTGTTCGGGCTCATGCAGGGGTGCAGGGAGGGGGGAGTTCTGTTGGGACGGGTGGGTTGGGGTGGGGTGTTGTTCGTTTTTACCGCAAGGCAAACCCTTTACTGTATTGGTGTCTTTGAGGTGCTCTCGGGGGGACGAGTGATGGCTTCTGTATGTGATGGGGGGTAGGGACTTGACTTTGTTGTCTTGGAACGTTAATGGACTGGGGGATAGGATTAAGCGAGGTGTGGTCCTGCAGTATCTGAAACGAATTTCGCCAGATGTGGTCTTTCTGCAGGAGACACACCTTATTGGTAATTCCTTCTTTGCCATGAATCGGCGTGGCTATCGTTTGGTGGCCCACTCGGGCTTCACGTCTGGCTCGCGGGGGGTGGGCATCATGGTTAAGAACTCGCTCCCGCTGGAAATAGATGAGGTGCGCCATGATGAGAGGGGACGCTACACTGCCTTGGTGGGGAGAATGGAGGGCAAAGTGGTTGTCTTTGTTTCAGTGTATGTCCCACCGGGGCTACAGTCTACCACCTTTGCGGACCTGGGGCGCCTCCTCCTTGACCTTCCGGGGGGGCTTCTGGTGGTTGGGGGGGATTTCAATGCGGTGGTTTCTGGGACTATGGATCGTCACCCCCCTAGGGACCACCCCCGGGCGCAGGCGTGGCTGTCCGGCCTTTTGGATACATTGGGATTGGTGGACTGCTGGCGCTTAAAACATCCCACGCAGCTGCAATACACCTTCCATTCGGGTGCCCATGGTAGCCTCTCGCGGCTTGATCATATCCTTGTCCCTGCGGCCTATGCTGGGAGGGTGGGAGAGGTGCGCCATCTGGCGCGGGGTATTTCAGATCACTCCCCGCTCCTGTTGCACTTTGGTGTCCTCCCGAGGGGGGAGGGCAGGGTAGCTCCAATCAATGCCTGGTATCTGCGCGACCCCACTATTCGCGCGGACCTGATTAAATCCTTGCAGCGGTATTTTGAGGAGAATGTGGGGTCTGTCCCTTCGGCTATCTCCCTTTGGGAGGCCTTCAAGACAGTTATTAGGGGGGAGGCCCTCTCCTTCATATCCCATGCCCGGAGGCGCGAGCAGGAGGAGGTGACCCGAGTGGAGGCCGAAATTACTGAACTAGAGGGTGATTTGGGGAGTGGGGTGACGGATGCTGCACTGCATGTTCTACACCTTAAGCAAGCGGCCTATAGGGCCCTCGTCACGGAGGCAGCCAGGGGCCTCAGTAGAGAGCAACAGGGGCGACTGTATGATGTGGGTGATAAGGCTGGTAAATTGATTGCGTGGTTGGATAAAAAGGAGAGAGCGAGTCGTGTGGTTCCGCTGATTGAGAGGATGGATGGTGTACGTGTCACCGAGCCAGAAGACATTGTCTCTTGCTTCACGGATTATTTCCGCGAGGTGTATTCCCCGGTCTCTCCCTGCTCGGAGGCGGATTCTCATGCCCTGCTTCGAGATATCGCGCTGCCCTCCCTTTCGGTGGAGGACAGGGAGTCGTTGGATGCTGCCCCTACCTCGGACGAAATTGCCCTCGCTATACGCTCGGTTGCATCTGGCAAGGCCATGGGCCCGAACGGCATCCCTATCGAGTTGTATAAGCTGCGACCGGACGTACTGGCACCCCACCTCCGCGCGATGTTCCTTGCGGCCCACTCGCGGGGCTCCCTCCCGCTGGACCAACGTCTGGCTACAATCGTGGTGATCCACAAGGAGGGGAAACCCCGAGACCGGGTTACCTCCTATCGGCCTATCTCGCTCTTGAATGCGGAGCCCAAAATCCTTGCCAAGGTGCTTGCCAACCGGCTGGTCGGCGTGGTGGGCGATTTGGTCCACCAAGACCAGTCTGGCTTTATCCCCCATCGCAACACGGCCCTCAATCTGCGGCGCTTGCACGGGGTGCTCGCGCGTGTTCCGTTTGTGCGGGAGCCAGCCATCTTGGCGTCCTTAGACGCCACCATGGCGTTTGACACGCTCGAATGGCCATACATTTGGGCGATGCTGGCGAAATTTGGTTTTGGACCGGGATTCATCAGCTGGGTCAAATTGTTGTACTCGGGCCCGTTAGCACAGGTGGTAGTGAATGGGCGAGCCTCGGCCCCGTTCGCGCTGGGACGGGGCACGCGACAGGGTTGCCCCTTGTCGCCGCTCCTGTTTGCATTGGCCTTGGAACCCCTGGCGGAGTGGCTGCGGTGGCACCCTTCCCTCCGTGGTCTCCGTTGGACCCCCGAGTATGAGGACCGTGTGTCCCTCTACGCTGACGATATCCTTTTGTACCTAGCCTCCCCGCGCAAATCACTGATTGTCCTGGTTGATGTCCTGCGCTCCTTTGGCCGTAACTCAGGCCTTGTCATCAACTGGGCTAAATCATGTGTCTATGTGCTTTCCGGGGAGGCTCCCGTCCTCCCGCGGGGATGTCCGATCCAGATTGCCTCGCAGGGGTTTCGGTACCTGGGTGTCTATATCACGCTGGACCCGGCGGCCCGCTACGAGCGAAACTTGCTTCCCCCCCTCCAGCGCTTGAAGGAGGACGTCGCGCGCTGGCGGCACCTGCCGCTTTCGCCGCTCGGCCGGGCGGCATTGTTTAAGATGATGTCGTTGCCGCGCTTCCTGTACGCTCTCCAGAACACTATGGACCTAGTCCCGGCGCGCTACTTCCGTGAGGTGGAGAGTCTACAGCGCCGCCTGTTCTGGGACGGGAGGCCGCGTATAGCCCTGGCAAAGTTGACGCTCCCGTGGTATGACGGGGGGATTGCCCTCCCGGACATTAAGCGGTATTACTGGGCCTCCCAGCTAGCTGCAATTAATCACGGCCTCTATGGGCCCGCCTTGAACCCGGCATTTGAAATGGACAAGACGCTCCTCCCCGGTGGCGACTACAATCGAGCACTCTACTCTGGCGCGCCGGATCCCCGCTTGACGGGGCCCAAGCGTGTCATGGTGCGGGTGTGGCACGCGGCCAATGCAGCTATGGGGTGGAAGGACCGTTTGACCCGGGCGTCGCCGTTGTATGCGCCTCAGCGGTTAGGTTCCCTGTGGACCTCGAAGGGCTTCGAGAAGTGGGACACGATTGGCATCAGTAAAGTGGGGGACCTCTGGACGAGAGGGGGATTTAAAACATTCGAGACGCTGCAGACGGAGTTTCAGCTGCAGGGCAGTGAATACTTTCGGTACTTGCAGGTCCGTCATGCGCTGGGCTCCGTCTTCCCAGACGCCGCCTCCATCCCGGAGTCTTCCCCCCTGGAGGATAGAGTGCTGGATGGCCACGTTCCGGATAGCACAATCTCCCTCATATACAAAAAACTGATTAATGCCCGCTCGGGCCTGCTGACCGGCCTCCGTGAGGCTTGGGTTGCCGACGGGCTGGAGTTGGACGACGAAGACTGGATTTCCGCGGTGGCCTCTCCGAAGGAGGTGGCCATACCGGCTCGCCTTCGCTTCGTCCAGCTTAAGATACTCCACCGGGTTTACATGACGGGGCCAAGGCTTCTGCGTATGGGTTATGCTGAGGATGGGTTGTGTAAGCGTGGGTGTGGTGCTTTGGCGACTTTTTTGCATATTTTGTGGGAATGCCCGAAGGTGGAGCGATTCTGGCGTGGTGTGCATGAGGTCCTGCGTCTGGTTACGCATGTCGCACTGTTGCCTGAAGCGAGGAGATGCTTGCTGAATGTGTGGGAACCAACTGATTACTCGGTTCCGCAGACGCGATGGGTGACTCTGGGATATATGATAGCTAAGCGTGACATCGCTCAACTGTGGGGATCCCAGCGGCCCCCGGCGGTGTCGGCCTGGAAAGAACATATGGATTGGTGCATGTTCCGAGAAAAGGTGGTGTATGTGGCGAGGGGCAAGCCTGGGGCGTGGGTGAAAATATGGGGCCCCTGGAACGCCTACCGCGGGGGTATTTGCGAGCCACCACTGCTGCCTGCTGCCTCACCGGCTCCGTCCCCCTAGTTGACCCCCTCCCCCAGCCCCGGGCACAGAGTTCCCCCAGTCCTGGACTTGTTTCCCTTCCCCCTCTTCAGATTCCTGTGGATGGTCGGGGTCCCTCATTCGAGGAGCACGTGTGGATACCTTCGATTGCGGGTTGCCTTGCGGGTGTGGTTTTTTTTAATGTTGTTGCGTGTGTATAAAATGAAACCGTATTGTGGGCTTAGAGTCATGTGGCTTACGTCGTTGATGTCTCCTGATTTGCTTCTCTGTAACGCCAAGTGCCCTTTTGTAAGTTTGTCAGGTGCTCCTGTCACTCTAGCGGCCGGCCGGAAGGTTGTAGGCCCATACTTGTATATCCTTGAGATTGCAATAAACGGTTTCAACAAAAAAAAAAAAAAAAAAAAATAATCCGATGAGCCTCGTTCAAATCTAGCTGTTGGCAATGATCAATCAAAGGTAAGAAATACACTTCAATATGTTTCAGACTTTTCAAAAGGGACTGTAATGAGCTACCCTCCTCACCTGCATTGTTCTAACATGCCCTAATGATTGTGGGGTGCCCAAGCCCAGTATACGACAGAAATGAAGACAGAATAACCAGATGCTAATCTAATCCAACCTGACTAATCAAACACAACTACTTCTTGCCAACGAAATCCTCGGCTACTGTTCTGATGCCAAGTGATCATGAGCGTGAGATAGTAAAACACCTTAACATAAAAAATATATACCTATTGCGCATCGTTTCCATGAAAAAATAAGTATTCAAAACTCAACATAACCAACTACGTTGGTGAAACATCTTTTGCATATCCCACCGATCGAACCACAGCAACCCTACCCTCTGAGGTCATTTACTTCATATGGAAGCCGCCAGCACACTGCTTTACTAATCCTCATACCAAACCAGCTCGATATTCCCACTGTAAAAAGCCATGTGCAATCAACAATTATGTGGCATACCAATCTATAGCTTCTCTGTAGCATAAAAATAAAACGTTGAAAATAATGCAATTCTCCTCATTTACTAGCCATCTTTCGGTCCCAAAATTAATTCATGCATGCTGTCTTCACTTTATTGGCAAGTCAATAACTGGCTATCTTATGCAATACGATTTAAACATAATGCAACTTGTCCTGCTTGCCTCATACTGCAACATTTCACACTTTTTACTCACAGCATGACAGCTACATTCTATCAGTAGTTCATAAGATCACTAATGGTTCTTACCAGATAACTGCTATAGCCAGCATCTATCTCGCCTGTAGCATCAATTCCACTAGAAAAGTGCCCCTTAAATAATGGACTTCAAAGATCATTTACCAATTCCCACCTAATTAAACGCAGATTAATTAATTTTTTTATTCAAATTCAACTCCACTCATTGGCTACAATGTTTATCACGGCTATCAAATTAGCCTAACTGCTACTTAGGATAATTATTTTTAATCTCCCTAATGTGTTCTTTCCATCTTTCTTTGACTTTTTGGGTAGTGGAACCAACATACTATTTTTTACATGCACAATACATTATATATTCACAATGCGTGGTGTTACAGTTAACAAATGCATGATTCTGGTATTGTGTTTTACCATCATTTTTTTTTTATAACGTATTTTTATTGGCATTTATAGTTTATCATGACAAATAACAAGGATAGAATACATTCAGTTGAATTGCATGTTGCATCTCATATCACAGTATAACGCTATTCAGAAAAAGAGGGTTGGTCGATAGACATTTTGTTAACCTTGGGGTCTCAGGTTGTGTGCATGCCACATAGAACAGGGGTATAAAAACTGGGGAATGGTTCATGGAATTTTCCCGGGCACTGATATCAGACGTTGGATGAGGCGTCTGGGTGTTACGTGTCTCGTTAATCAATATAGTTGTCTGCTGTTGGAGGTGGATTTCGGTCGGCCTAGCTCCAATATTCGTTCGTCTAATGTGATGTAGTGTGTTGTACTACTGACAGTGGTATGATCACGCTACCGGGGAAGGTCTGGTATGTTCGTTTGTGGTCTGAACCTGTGGTTGTGGGACCGTTGGTGTATGTATGCCACCGCCTGGGTCCTCACCAGGAATCGATTGCTTGAAGCGGTGTAGTAATAGGGCCCACTCCATGGAGATGGGGTGCTTGCGTATCCCCCTCACCTCCTCCTCCCACAACGCTTCTTCCTCTGCTGCAGCCCATTTGTGTATTGCTCCCACCCATGCCGCGAGCAGGGTACCTGTGGGGGAACGCCAGTGCATGGCCACACTCCGCTTAGCTAGCAACAAGGCTAGTGAAATAAATCGAGTGTTCACTTTGTATTGTTTCTGTTTCCGGAAAATACCTAGTGCACTGGCCTCCCATGTGTTCACGTGTGTAAGTCCAGTGAGGTCCCTTAGAGAGTCATGAATGTTTTGCCAGTAGGGTCGGATTGTGGGGCAACTCCAGAACATATGGTGAAAGTCTGCTTCCTGTGATTGGCATCTGGGGCAAAGGAACTGTGTGTATGGATAGAATCGTTGAAGGCATGCCGGTGTCAGATACGCTGTATGGAGTATGTAGAATTGTATATTTTTGAAGCGTTCGTTTCTAGACACCTTCTTGGGATATGTACGTTTTGGTTTAGTGCCGGGTAGTAATAGGCGATGGAGTTCCGAGATGGGTACCGATCAGTCATGGTGTGCGTTTCGTCTGTGTGCCTACCTGCCATCCAGTAGGATAACCACTGTAGTTGTGCCGCTGGGAAATAGGATTCAAAGGATGGAGCGCCTAGTCCTCCCTGTGTGGTGGGTAATTGCAGTTTCTTCAGCGCTATTCTATGTCTGGTGGGACCCCAGATTAACGCGCTGAGAAGCGAGTCTATGTCATGAAAGAAGGTTCTGGGCGGGATCACTGGTAAGTTTGTGAAGTGGTATAGCAACTGCGGAACCATTATCATTTTGGCTAAAGCCACCCGGCCGATCGGGGCTAGTGGGAGGCTCTTCCAGAATCTGATTGCCGCTCTGATGCCCGCCAATGCCTTACGGTGATTACCCTAAAAAATGTCAGTTGGGGAATGGTAGAGACGGATCCCGAGGTAACGGGGTGCTTCCGCGCTCCAGGCCACCTTTGGGGGTGTAGGCTCGGATGTAGTGGGTATACTGTGGATTTATCCCAATTGATTTTTAGCCCGGAGGCTTCTGCAAATTCTGTTAGTGTTGCCCAGATAGGAGTTAAATCTTCGGTGACGTCTCGTACATATATTAGAAGGTCATCGGCATACATTGAAACGCTATGTATGGTGTCTGCTATGGGAATGCCCCAGTGTTTCCCATCTTGTCGCAATCGTATAGCTAGGGGTTCGACTGCCAGGGCAAAGAGTAGGGGCGATAGTGGGCAGCCTTGCTTCGTGCCTCTCTGGACAGCGAACTCTGCCAAGATGTACCGTCCTATGCGGACACGTGAGGTGAGTTTGGTGTATAAGAGTTGTGTGTACGCTAAGAGGATGTGACCAAGTTCCGTCCGTTGCAGGACTGAGAAGAGATACTGCCAAGTGAGGGAATCAAAGGCCTTCTCGAGGTCTAGGATGAGACAGGCTGACCGGGGATGTGTCTCTTTCACCTGGTCTTGGACGTGGAATATTCGGCGTATGTTCTGGGATGTGCTTCTCCCAGGGACGAATCCACATTGATCCGAGTGGACCAGAGGTCACATAATTTGCATGTATCTGTCCGCTAATATCTTCCCAAGGAGTTTACAGTCTGCGGAGTGGAGCGTGATAGGGCGGTAGGAGGCCATCTGTTGCGGGTCGCGGTGTGACTTTAAGAAGGTCACGATTACGGATTCCCTGAGGGATCTCGGCAGCTCTCCCTGTTCTAACGCGGTCGCAAACATCTCTACTAGTCGAGGGACCAATTGTGGGGAGAAAGTTGTGTAATACTCCAGTGGGAGCCCATCTAATCCCGGTGCCTTGTTACGGGCTAGGGCATGCAGGGCTTGGGTAATATCTGTGGATGTTATCTCCGTATCTAGGGCCGTCCTATCTGTCTTCTTGACTTTGGGGATTGTCAAGGGGTCGAGGAAATGATCTAGTATGGCCTGTGTAGTCGGAGCCGGACTGCTGTAAACCTCCGCATACTAACAGTGGAACGCCAAGAGAATCTCGTCCTGGGATCGCACTAGATTACCTTGGGGGTCAAGTACTTCTGTTATGGGCTTCACGTCTGCGTCCTGTTTGGCTAGCCATGCCAACAGTGTGCCTGTTTTATCCCTTTCTTTATGCATCCGTGTTGCATACGATCTAAAATTGTACCAGCGGAGATCAGCGCAGGCAGCTTAGTATTCTGTTTTGGCATTGGCCACCCGTGTTGCCCCTTCCGCGGATGTGGTGTCCCGTTTAGTAGCCGCAGTGAGTTGTTGCTCGGCCTTGGTGAGCACGTGTTCTAGTGTTCGTTTGACCCCTGTGATTTGTTTAATGCATTCTCCTCTGTCCACTACTTTAAATGTGTCCCACTCCACTAACGTTGAGGAGGCTGTGCCTGCATTATGCGCAAAATAGTCTTGGATGCTTTGTCCCTGTTCGTGCCTAAAGACCTGGTCTGATAAACAATCCTGTGGTAGACACCAGGTGGGGACGGAGGGGGTGTGGGGGTCTCCAATTTAACCGTAGGATATGGGCATCATGATCAGAGATGATCCTGCCCATGTAGTCTGTGTGATTAATTTTGGGTAGAATCGCTGCTGAGCATAGGAATCTGTCTAGGCGGACTTGCAGGTTATGTGGGATGGAGTGAAATGAATACAGCCGGGTCTGTGGATGGTGCATTCGCCAAGTGTCCGTGAGCGCCCATTGTGTGATCCAGGCCCGGAAACTTTCGGTTTGTTTGGAGGCGGGAGAGTGTGTGGGTGGGGTGTGGGAGCGGTCCAGGGCGAGGTCCAATGTGCAAATTTTTTTTTTTTTGTAAATATTTTTATTGAAATTTGAACATAAAACAGTATGCATTGGCATCAGGTTCCATAGAATAACTGTCCAGTGAGAGTGCAATGAAACATTCATGACATTGTGAAAAGCAGTGAGCTCCATTTGGCTTCGCAAGACAGTTTTTATCACAGTGCGCCGACCAATTATATATCGTCTAATCGTGCTCACTTAAGTCTGAGTCTGAGGTGTCGCTCGGGGGTTCACATATATTCCCTCTATAGGCATTCCACCCACCCCATACCCGGGTCGATTTTTTGGGGCAGCCTCTGTGAAGATAGACAGTTTTTTCGACCACCATTGTGGAGTTCATGTCCCGGGACCACTGGGCGAGGGTTGGGGTTTGGCTAGAGCCCCATCTTTGGGCTATATTGCGTTTCGCCAGCATAAGTCCCAGTGTTACCCAGAGTTGTGTGACCTTGTTGAGATCTGTCGGTTCCCAGACGTTGAGGAGACACTTCCGCGGCTCCGGGAGTGTCGGGACCTTGGTCACTTGGGAGAGTGTGCGCAGAATTCCCTTCCAGTACAGAGTTATAGCCGGGCATTCCCACAGGGTATGTATAAGGGTTCCCTCCATCCCACACTGCCTAAGACATAGCGGGGAGTCAGTTCGGTTAAGTTTAAACAGGAGTGTACGAATGTAGTATGTACGGTGCAGAATTTTAAGTTGGACCAGACGCAGTCTGGATGAGACGCCCACCTCCCTAGGGGAGGAAAGCGCCGCCTGTCAGTCCGCTTCGTCAAATTCCCCCAGCTCGGCCTCCCATCGGTTTTTAAGAGATGCGAATGGATCTGACCGGTTGTTTATCAGTTTTCGGTATGTGAGGGAGGTCGCCCTCTGTGTCAGGTGTTCTGTGAGGAGCCGGTCCTCCAGTGGCGACGACTCCGGAAGTCGGGTCCCGGGCGGGACTGTCGTCTGGAGTGCGTGACGGATTTGCATGTACCTGAACCCTTCGGTGGCAGCCAGGTCGAAATCTGCTTGCAGTTGGGTAAATGTGACCATTTCTCCCTTCTTCCAAAGGTCACCCACCCTGGAGATGCCAATTAGATCCTATTGATGGAACCCCTTGGTAGTGCGCAGTACCCCCAACTGTTTCGCCTCCCACAACGGAGTAGCTTGGGTTATTTTCCCAGCCCAGCCCAGAGCTCGCTGCACCGCAAACCATAGCCGGAGGGTGTGCGTCGTGGGGCCCGGGGGGCAGTGGCCCCTCTTGTGGTTGTAGAGCGCTCCCATGACCCCTCCAGCCCCCAGCAAGTGCCGATCCATTCGATATGCCGGGTCCTCCCCTGGCACATGCAACCACTGGTTTATCACCGTAAGCTGCGATGCCCAATAGTACAGTCGTATGTCTGGGAGGGCTATCCCACCGTCATACCACCCCCTGGTGAGCTTGTGGAGTGCTATCCGCAGCGTCTTGTCCTCCCATAGTAGGCTGGTGACTTCCGCATTGACGCCGGTTGGTGGCACCGGGAAGGGGGTATTTTGGAGTACATACAAAAATCTAGGGAGAGCCATCATTTTGAAGAGGGCAGCCCTCCCCAGCAGCGTCAAGGGCAAGGAGCGCCAATGTTTGACATCGCTACGAAACCGATGCAGTGGCTTCGTTAGATTTTCAGCTATAAAACGTTCCCTCTCAGCTGTCACATAGATTCCTAGATATTTGAACCCGTCTGTCACCACCCGAATCTCACAACCCCGCGGGAGGCGAGGCGGGGAGCCGCGGAGCATGCAGACAATAGACTTTTCCCAGTTGATCTCGTAGCCAGATACCCTCCTGTACGACGCACAGATATCCAGGAGACAAGCGATCGAGTGCGCAGGGGAGGCTAAGTATAACAGGATGTCGTCAGCATAGAGGGAAATGCGATCCTCCCACCCCATTGTCCACCTTAGTCCCCGGATCACCGGGTCCTGCCACAGCCAGGCCGCAAGTGGCTCCAGAGCAAAAGCAAAAAGGAGTGGGGAAAGAGGGCAGCCCTGTCGCGTCCCCCGCCCCAACGGAAAGGGGTCTGAGATATGGCCATTGACCACAACCTGTGCCAGTGGCTCGGTATACAAAAGCTGAATCCATGCGCACATCTTGGGGCCGAGTCCTACGTGGTGAAGGACAGCGAAGAGGAACGGCCATTCCACCCGGTCGAACGCCATCCGCGCATCCAGCGAGAGGATGGCCGCGTCCTCCTCTATCGAGGTGCGGCACGCAAGAATCCCGTGGAGCCGCCGTATATTTAAGGCGGTATTCCGGCGTGGCATAAATCCCGATTGGTCCGGGTGTCTTAGGGTTGTGAGGTAGGGCTGCAGCCGTGTCGCCAGCACCTTTGCCAGAATCTTTGCCTCAGCATTCAGCAAAGAGATTGGGCGATAGGTAGCGCACTCATGCGCTGGTTTGGTAGGCTTCGGAATCGCCACTATGGTAGCCACTCTCTGGTCCGGGGGGAGTATCCCTGTCGACAGGCTGTCGTTGTACATGGCCAATAGATGCGGGACTACGTGGGCAGCGTTCGATTTATAGAATTCTACCGGAATTCCATTTGGGCCCATCGCCTTCCCTGCACGGACAGCGAGTATTGCTAACGTGAGCTCTTCCACCTTCAGGTCCGCCTCTAGGGCCTCTACTTCCGACGGGGCCAGCCGTGGCATCACGATGTCCTGGAGGAAGGCCTCGTTGTCCGCCACCGTGGACGAGGCCTCCGGTGTATAGACCTTCTTGTAGTGAGCCGCCAGGGCCTCTACGATTTGCCGCGGCTCCGACGTGTAGTCTCCCGAATCTAGCCTGATCCGCGCCACCCAACGTGCCGCCCGTTCCCGCCTCTCAAGCCAGGCCAGCAATTTGCTCGCATTGTCTCCCAGCTCGTAAACAGTATGCCGTGAAGCCGTCTGTTTGGCTCGTGCGGCTTCCCAAAGATAGGAGCGATATTCCTGCCGCGCCATATGGGCACTATGCGCGGTGTCATCGTCGATATGCGTGGCATGGTTGGCCTCCGCCTCTTTCACCCCCTGCTCGAGCCTAAGCACCTCAAGCTGCTGGGTCCTCTTATAGTCTGTAATCATTGAGATTGCTTGTCCACGAAGGACTGTTTTGTACGCCTCCCACAAAGTCGCAGGGCCTATCTCCGGGTCCTTGTTTTCAGCGAAAAAATGTTTGGTCGTCGCCTGAAGGGCTTTACGAATTTTGGGGATTTTGAGGTATCCCGGATGAATTGGGAATATCCTGCAGTTACGTGGGGTAGAAAATGTAAACGTGATCACCACCGGAGAATGATCCGAGATGCCCCTGGGCAGATGGGAAACGTCGGTCATGCCCCTCAACCCTGTGGGTGACGTGAAGATCTAATGTGCAATTTTAAGCCCCACCTAAAATCCAGGGAATGGAGGTAAATGGGGCCAGAATCCGGTGGGGTGGTCCCAGAATTTGTCTTGCTCTACATTTGGGGCGTATTATATGCTACCCAGGAGTACTACTTGCCCATCTAGGAGTCCCTCTAGCAGGGTGTATCTGCCTTCTTTATCCACCACCCTCTGGAGTTCGTGAAATGGAGTTCCCGGCCAAACCCAGATCAGTGCCCCGCGTGCGTATGCGGAGTATGTCCTGGCACATATAGTTCCACGCCATTTAGTCTGTAGTTTTCCCACCTCGGTAGTGATGAGGTGTGTCTCCTGTAAGAACGCTATCCGAACATTGTGGCGTTTTGCATATGAGTATACTGCATAACGTTTGCTCGGTGTATGGAGTCCTCTGACATTGAGTGTGAGGATGTTGATGTCAGTGTGTTGCGTGGTTATTGCCATGGTTCGGTATCAGTGCGCATCAAAAGGGAGCATGTGTCTGGTGGAGCATGGTAATCGATACCTCCCTAATAGGGTGAGGGCACGCGCGACCCACAGCGCCGGTCGTTCATGTATTTCAAGTACCCAGGTGTATGCTGTTCCATGAGGGGGGTTGGGGCATTGCTGAACTGGGATGACAAACCGTATAACTGAGGTCGGGAAACAGTCCCAATATCAAGGACCCATCGTTGGGAACGATACGTCCAAACCTACTCTCCCTAGCGAGGAGGGTGTAACAATTTATGGTGGGAGTGGCAGTGTGTATGCACGAGGCAGATCGTGGATCGGGCCTTTGTAGGATCAGTGGCCGTTGCTCAGGGCATGCCGTAAAATGGCTATGTTGCATGTATCTAGTTAGTGAGTTCCGGGTGTGCCTGCCCTCACTGATCTCTCAGCGATAACATCTCATGCCGAAAGGGTCCTCATTTGTCCATCTAAGATGATGTCAGCTGTCTGAGGAGTGACCAGAGGGGGTGTGATAGAGTCCTCGCCAGATAATGTTCCATCGTTGTCGTTCTACCCTTCCGATGAAAAAATGTGTGGGGGTCGATCTATGCCCTCTGTAGGGGGGGATGCCTGTAGGTCGATCACTGCCTGCAGGGCCTCACGTCGTTCTTTCACGATTTGTTCCAGGTCTGGAGAGTCTTGGGCACGTGACCCGGTCATGCCATTTGCTCTGCCGCGTTGTTGCTTCTGGGTGCATCTTCTGGTTCGTGGCATTTTAAGGGTGGGGTCTCGTGTGATTTCGGCTCTGGATTGCTGCGGGCATTGATGGTCCGCCCAATCATGTGCTTCCTTGGCGGTAGTGAAAAAGATAGCGGAGCCGTTATGGATGACCTTGAGGCGAGCTGGGAAGAGCAGGGAATGCTGGATATTGTTCTCTCGGAGTCGGCGTTTCACGTCCAAAAACGAAGACCGTTGTTGCTGTACTGCTCGTGCGTAATCCGGGAATATCATTATCTGCTTATTTTCCACCTGCAGGGGGCTTGCCACTCTGGCTGCACGCAGCACCGCATCCCTGTCACGAAAATGTAGGAACTTCGCCAGCATCGGTCTCGGGGCAGCTTCTGGTGGCGGTTTGCGGGCCGGGACCCTGTGGGCGCGCTCAATGGAGAAGAATGCCGTCCGGTCCGTCTTCGGGGTGAAGGATTTCACCCATGCTTCCATGTAGTTCAGCGGGTTTGAGCCCTCAATTCCCTCCGGCAGACCCAGCACGCGAATATTACCGCATCTCGATCGTCCTTCCAAATCATCTGTGCGTTCTTCCATGATGGTTAGGCGGTGTAGGACATCCTGTAGCGTGTTCTGGTGTGTCTTGACTACGGGTTGTAGGTCGGCTAGTGTCTTTTCCCCGTCTTTCACTTTGTCTGCCAGTTTGCGGTGGTCGTCACGGATAAGGCTAATATCCGTTGCCAGGGTGCCAAGCCGTTCCTCCATGAACACCCTGGAGAGTTCGATGGCTGCCAATACCTGGCCTAGTTTGTCCGAGATCGAAGGATCGGTCTGTGGCGCAGTAGTGTTTGCCCATGTCCGGGCCTTCGGCATGTTTTCCGGGGCCGTCTCGGGCACTGATGTATGTTGGGTCGTCCTCGGTTTTCCCATGGTAACGCCTAGGGAGATTGCGCGTGATGAGAGCGCTGGCGAGGAGAGCGAGGTGTGCGATCCACTGATAGAGAGGCTCCCCGTTGTGTCCAGCGGTCTGCGTGAGGGGCCGGCACTCACCAAGCACAGGGGTGCAGCAGTCCGGGGAGAGAGGGCTCTTCCCGCTGGTACCTCCGTCACTGCCGGTGGTGAGCACTTCCAGGGTGGCCCAAACGCACTTTGCGTGTAGTCCGATGAGCAGGGGTAATTGCAGGGGTCGTGACTGGTGCAAAGTCTGAACCTCGTGCCTCCTTGTTGCAGTTGTGCGCTGACTGGTGCAGGGACAGATATGGAGACTATGCCTCCATATTAAGGTCAGGCAGCCTTTGGCTCCGATGTGCCCAGTTCCGTGAGCCGTTCAATTGTGGGATCTCTTCTTGCATGGGGGAGGGAGATCTCTCCTTACCTCTCTGCCTCTAATACGAGCCTCTCAGGATCCCCAGACGTTAGTCCCGCCAGTCGCGGCGAACTCTGGGTGCCATCTTGGAGTCAGGCGGTCCCGACTGGGGGGGCCGTCCAGAGAGTCACTGCTGGGCCGAAGGTAATAGTCGGCCCCCGGTGCCCGGGCCACCGGCGGGGGTGGGGCGTCACCTCTGGCTGCCACACAATGGATCGCAGGCTCAGACCGTTCGCCTTCCGAAAGGGTCCGCACTTGATCCAAAATGGCCGCCCGTCGCCCTCGCTTCTCACCGGAGCTGCCTGCAGATGTGTGACCGGGGGTTATTGCGGCTTTCTCGTCCCAATGTGAGGCCCCCACACTCCCGCCTCCATTGCGGGTGGTTTGCTGCGGCCGCGATCAAGTGCGGGTCTCGGGGTGTCTGTCCGGGCTATCTAAGTACACCATCCGGGATGAGCGCTCGCCATCTTGCAGTCGGGAGCCTTGATCCGATATTTTCCGAGCTGCAGCAGTCTGGTCACTCAGTGGCATCAAGGTGAGGGCAACGATGGCCGCGGGGCAGATTCCGGCATCTGAATATTGTTTTTGCCGCTGGGAACAACGCCTGGAAATGGGCAAGATGCAGGCCCTATCGCGGAGCCTCAGCAGGACACAGCTGCCATCGTAGCCTGCTTGGCCACGCCCCCTTGTGTTTTACCATCATAATCAGAGTAAGTAGTGTCATTGTTTAGAACATATTTACAATAGATACATTTGGAACATTTAAAACATCCTGCAGGTCTTTCTCTTAACCAAGTGGAACCCATTGGTTCTTGTATAGGTGACATATATTGATAGGTATCGCTTGGACTCAGATGATTTCTTAGAGTCGGAGCTTTTTTATAAGTAACTAGTGGCTTAGATGGTAAAATCTGCTGTAAATCTCTATCACATTGCAAAATGTCCCGGTGTTTAGAAAGGCTATTGTAAATGTCTCTATTTCCATCACTATATACTGTCATGAATCTCATGTAATTATTCTGCAACGATTTGTCTCCCAATTTCTGAATACTAGGTTTTAAGAGGTCTTCTCTTTGCACTTTGGTAGCATATTCTCTAGCTCTATATACAACAGAGTCTTGATACCCTCTTTGTAAAACTCTTCTAGTAATGTCTACTTAATGAACCTCATAAAGTACAGTTTCTTTTGGCCATTACATATTCACCATGTGGAATATTCTATATTTGTTTCCTTGAGTGATCTGAATCAGCATGTTAAATGGAGTTAGTGGAGGTGGGTTTCCTGTAAAGTCTTGAAACCAACTGACCTTCTTTGTTATATAGCTCTAGATCCAAAAAGCATATTGTATGCTTACTGTAGTCTAAACTTAAAGTCACATTAAATCGATTAGTATTTAAATAATTATGAAATTCCTTAAGTTCTATTTTAGATCCATGCCAGATCATAAACACATTGTCTATATAACGACCCCAATAAACCATCCTTTCAGGGTTTTCCCAGGAGTTGGACCAGGTATGCTCCCTCTCATAGAAACCCATCAAGCTGTTTGCATAAGAGGCACCAAACTCAGATCCCATTGCCGTTCCTTTCACTTGATGGTATAAATTGTCCTGATAGTAAAAGAAGTTATTTGTAAGCACAAATTCTGAAAGTTCTTAAATCATCAATGAGTAAGAGTAAAAACGAGGCTGATTTAGTAAATAGAAATAATTTCAATTCTTCCATCTCATGAGTGATCCTAATATAAAGACTGTTCACATCCATAGTTACTACAAGATATTCTGAGTCCCATACAATATCAGATATTTGTCATTAAAAGTCTTGTGAATCTATTTCCACAATGGTGTTCACCAAGTCTTTTCGTGGGCAAATTCCATTTTCCATACTCAGATGCTCAAGGTACTCTATCTTTGTAACTCCAAATCTACATTTTTCAAGCTTCAGAGTTAGCCCACTTTCACTTATCCTTTTGAGTACTTCACACACTCTACAATCATGCTCCTCATGAGTCCTTCCATGCATCAACACATGCTCCTGGTACATCTTTACACCCACAACACCTTTCAGCACATGCTCCATGGCCCTCTGAAAAACTGCAGAGGGAGAAATTAAACCAAATGACATACACAGGTACTTGTAAGTCCCAAAGGGCGTGATAAATTACATTAATTATTGAGACTGGGGATGCAAGGATATCTGGTGATATGCCTAGGTCAGGTCCAGTGAAATGAATTTAGAACCACCCAGACAACATAACATTTCTGTGATATTTGGTAATGGATACCAATCTGCTATCACAACCTTGTTCAGTTCTCTCAAGTCCACACAAAGTCTACCCTCTCCATTAGTCTTCCTTGCCATCACTACTGGGGATACTCATTCCGTTGATTCTGCTTCCTGGATCTCACCACACTCCTGCTACTTATCTAATTTCCTCTGCATTGCTTCCTTCACCTTGTAGGTGCATTTCTTACTCTCCCTACCTTGGGAGTCACTCCAGGCCTAAACTTTATACAATGGACATAATTTTTTTAATGTCCCAATTCCTTCCGAAAGACTTCAGGAAATTGCACCATATAATTAGTTGTCTTCCTCACACCATCAAATCTTGACACCATAACATTCTCCTTAGCAACCCAACCATTCTTTAATTTCACCAAAGGTGACTCATTCGTATCCAAAAACACAGAGAGATCCTACTGGTGAAACCAGCTAATTTAAGAATCTCCCTTAAAAGAGACACACATTTTAGCTGGAATCATCCTGTCACAAAATTCAATGGTTCTCCCAAAATAACCCCTCAGCTTTTTGGGTTATCCTCCATAAGCTTTGGGCACAATATCAGCTTTCATAAAATTTACTAAGCCCCTTCACCTCTATTGAAAAAGCTTCCTGGGTATCAACGTTATCCTTCCTCCAGAGTTGAAAAGCATTTTTACTGAAGACCCATTGACCTGCACTGTTTCAAATGGTTCCTCACACTCCATTCACTATTTTTAGAATAATTGCTTCACATTCAGACTCTGAATCATATGCAATCTCACTCACTTTCTTCGTACTCTTGATGGACCTACCTTTCTTTCCACATGTTTTGCACGTAACTTTCCTTCCAGGACACTCCTTAAAGTTTGCCACATGACCTACATTTGCTACATGACCTACATTTTTACATCTATAACATTTGATCTGAGACTTTTTTATCACTTTCTCTACTTGCTTATCAGTAGCAATCGGGATTGCCTTAGATTCTAGATTTTACCACTTGTACTGCCCCTTTCTTGTCATCATCATATTTTTTATTGCGAATAATTTCCACACATGCTAGGGAATTTTCATGTGTCTTTGTTATTGTCAAAATCTCAGTGTGTGGGATTATCTTTAAGCAATAAAGCTTCCCTTGCTTAGTCCAGTACACACCCCAACATAAATTGGTCATACAGGCTTTCATTAGTCATGCCACCAAAATTGCATGTGGAAGCTAATTTCCTTAGTTACGTTATGTTAATTATATTTATAGAGCGCACGGTTACCTAAGGGTGTCCTGGCGCTGGTAGCTAAACTCTACTGAGAACAGGGTTGCAAGGAAAGTGTAGCTGGAGGATACTATAAGTTAAAAAGTTTTAAGTTCTTTCCTGAATGCGAGAAGTTCAGTGGAGTTCCTCAAACTCCAGGGGAGGGCATTCCATGCTTTGGCCGCACCTGTAATGAAATCTCTCCCCCCTCGAAGCTTGGCAAGTGCCGCTCTTGGATATTCAAGTAGAGCCAATTGCAATAATCCAGCCGTGATAAAATAAGGGATGAGACAACCGTTCGTAAACTGTCTTCTTCCAGGAAAGGTTTGACCTTTTTAAGTAGTTAGTGCCATTATGTAACCCTCATCTGATTCTCCCTCATGTTGCATCTGTCTCCCAAAATGGTAAAGACAGTGCTCACCTTTGGCACATAGTGTGGATAAAGTTTTTTCATTGAGACCATTGGCATTATCAAGAGACAATTAAGGTAAATGTTCAAATACCTCCTGCTCATCTGGACCCAAAGAATGCATAAGTAAAGATATTTTCCTCTCTGCTCCTAGAGAGGTACCACATGCCCTGGCATAGTGCATGAAGACTTTTTTCCATCTGCGCCAAGGTATCACAGGTTCCTCTAGAAAGGAGGTTATGTGACATTCTGCATCTTGTCAAAAATAATACTGGAAAATTCTTCCACACACACTCATGCACACACACTGAGCCCTAACCACCAGTATCCGAACTGATATGTTGCAGTACCACTTCTCTGTGCAATGCTTTCAATGTCTCACGATTTGCTGACAGCGAAACACATGGAAGCACCTTTCCTCTGTTGAACATTTCCCAAAGAAAGATGGCTGCCAAAGTGACATCACTACATGCCTTGCAGCGTCCTCACACAGCTCCTGTACCACGTCACAGAGATTCCGTGATGCCCAGCACCACAAGAAATGCAGAACGAAAAATCACCTGTACCAGGTCACAGAGAGGCTCTAGTGCCCACCTCCACACAGAACGATGAGGCGAGCTGTAAGCTGTTATATCCACGAGGTGAGATTCGCGCTTGCCAAATACTTTCTTAAGCACACGCTTGAGACGAAATACTCCCACAAAGTCACCAAATCCAATTATAGTGCCCACCAAATCCACTTTCAATACAGACACCGCACTCACCTGCACTACACTGGTGAGTACAGTGTACAAGCATGAAGTGAAGAAATAAAGATCCTCCACCAAGTTCTTTTTTTTAAACCAAAGATGTTGGGGTCTGTACCGAAGCGTAGGTTGATGCTTCCAATTGTTGCCAATGTAGAAAGGATGTATCTCCACACCAGTTTAACACTCCTTCTTGCTTTATTAAGTACAAACATCTAGTACATTAAACCCTATCCATCAGCAGTCACAGCTCCACTGCTTTTCAGTGGCGAGACAAAAAGGTTATGTACTGAGTGATGTGGGCAAGCTTCATGGACAAACTTGGGGTCCAGGCTAGATCCCCTCCAGAAGACAAAATTGAAATAAAAGATCTGCATATCTTCAACCACTTTTCTTTCCTCTTCAGCGCCCTCTTTTCACTCTTCTCCGAATGCACTTCCTTGTATCTCCCTCACTTCACCACTTCCAAACATACACTGCACTCACTCACATTTAAGCAATTTATTTACTTTTGGTTTTGACCTGTAAACATTTTGCCATCTGTGCACCCCCTTCACGTGCATTTTCACAAAATTGCAATTACAACTGGAATATGTGACCATTGTTCTGTGTACTCTGCAGAGAGGCCAACCCACTGACAGGCACCTTGCTTTGGCTTCAGTGTCAGTGTCGGAGTTCTCAATCAAAGCCCCTCATAACCACCTGTCCAGCTCAAAGTATGCACAGAAAACAATACAGAAATAAACACAACCTGATTAAATAGCTAACTCTCGAGGGAGGCAAGATTAAGTAAAACTTGAAATACGAGAGGAATTAACTTTTTTTTTTCTCAAACCTCTTTTTATTGGTTTAGGTTTAATGGTAAACAATGACAGTAGCTGAATCAGACATTTCCCAAATGCCTTATCCATACTCTATAGGTAATACAGTTGCTTTTCAGATGGTGGAATGCTGTATCAATCACATGTTTAAAACGGTTGTTTGCTATCCCTAAAAATTTACAAAACAGTAACAGTCCCCCAACCACCCTCCACCCCATCCCACAGTAATCTTCCCTGAACTTAATCGTAGGGATAGAATGGGATAGGGCTGGATGGCAAGTCCATATGACCTGTAAAAGGAATCAAGCGAAAATACAGCATATACAAACATATATAGCCTATTGTTAAGGTTGTTCTAGCTATGCTACTCCTAGTTTAGAATTGAAAGAGGTGCAGCGCTCTTATGGTTGGAGCACATTGTCAGGGGCAGGCCCCGCAACAGGTATGCTACCATGGGGCTTCAGCAATATTCAATGTTTTTAAAATTATCTCTAAAAATATCCACAATCATTTCCATCGTGAGTGCCCTCCAGAGGCGGGAATGCCATTGAGTCAGGGCGGGTGCTTCCATTTTCTTCCATGCTGCTGCGATCGCGCACTTGGCCGCCCCTAAATATATCCACATAAGGGCTTTATCTCACATTTGTCGGATATTTCAGGCAGCTATCTCTGAGACCTAGCAATGCAAATTTGGTAGTGTCGGGTACAGGATACCCCAAAATATTGTTAATCTGTGCCAGGATTTCCATCCCAAAGGGGCGTATCGTCAGACAGTCCCACCAAATATGGCGGAAGTCCCCCAACAAACCACAGCCTCTCCAACACAGATCAGAGGTATCTGGAAAAAGCTGCTTCAGTCTTGTGGGATAGAGATACCAGCCATAAAGTAGTGGGCTTCCCTCATACGTGTGAAATGGTTGTTTTTAGTAATGTCTTTCCAGAGGGTTTTCCACTGCCCCTCAGTAATCTCGATCCCTAATGTGTGTTCCCAGAAGTCCATGTGGTGAGGTCCTTGCGAATGTAGTGTGGACAGCAATAAGGCATATAAAAAGGAGTTTATTCCAGTTTGGGCTGTAGCCGTGTCTAAAGTTTGCTATGGAAATTAACATGGGGAAAACGCTTTTTGGGACCCCCACTTTTTCTTGGCCCCCGCCTGTTGAATCACCACGAAACTTTCAAAATGGCAGCTGAAGTGAGTGGCAAACTAGTTTTGAAAATTTCACGAGGATTCATCAAACAACGCCAAAGTTCCTGGCAAATAAAAAAACATTCTTCCTATGGAAACTACATTGTAACTATAACACACACACATATACACACACACACCACTCTATAGTTATGGCTCAGCCACAATTTTCATTGAAAAAGTATACTTTTGATTTACTTAAGGTTTGTAACTCAGGGATGGATCTTCAAAAATGTGACAGTCACTTAGGTCGCTAAGGTCTAGGATGCAAAATGTTGTGCAGTTCCATCCAAGGAAAGAAGGTTACAGGGGAGCAGGTCAACAGGAAGTGTTTCCCATGGCCGCTCTCATAGGAAATTTTACTCACAGTTACATCAAAAACATATTTATGCCAAACTTGACATAAAAGTAGAACTGTTCTCAGAAACTGTGCTCTTTTGATTTTGTATAAATGTATCCATATTTTTTGGAGACATTTGCATTGCAAAAAGTGCTGGGTGCGATTGAAAGGCTTAACACTTTTCAATATATTTGCTATTTTAGTCAGTAGACTGTCAGAGTACCAGGTTTACAGACCCAAGTACAAATATTAAGGCCTCCCATTTGAATAAAGAGCTTCCTGCTTTAGTTTTCCATTTTAGATCTGTGGTCTCAGTATTGAGACCATGGACACTAATGCTCTGATTGGATGACCACAAGAGAAAGTTTTTGCCTGAATATGCCATTATTGGAGGTGGGGCAGCATCCCTGCATCTAGAAAAATAATCCAGAGGCCACATAAGGAAGCATTATGAGCACACTTAAAAAAACTGTGCTGCTTGTGTTGTGTTGTTGGCCTTGAAAAGTAGTCTGTGGATTATTGAGACGTTTGAGAGCCATATAAAATTTAAAAAACTTGACTTTGCCTGCAAAAAATGGGCACTTACATCTGATCTGGTATGAAATTGAATCTTTAGGGGGTAACTTATAATGAACTCATCTTTTTCTTTTAACCACTGGGTCCAATGTGTCTAGTGTGAGATGGCTGACTCGCCACGCCTAGTGATAAGGATTGGACGACTTCAATAGTCTACAGACTTCATGTTGAGTCAGCAGAGTATTTTGTATTTAGAGGACATTTTAAGCTTTTGATTGTTTTGCCTATCCTTCCACCTTATAAAATGCCTTTCATTGGCAATAGGAGTTGTGTCCACAATTTTGTGAAGCGCAGGGGACTTGAACAGGTGATACTGTCACCACAGATTGATTGGAAGAACTATGCATGAGAGAGGCAAAGGGGAGATTTCTCAAACATTCTCTGCAGCTCCAGAGGTAGAACAATAAGATCAGTGCCCTGGGAAGACTGGAGAAGTAAAAACGTGCATGAGTTCATGCCTCCACGGGTGAAGAAGCTGAATACATACCCAATGAAAAGTCACCTACAAGTTAAGTGACCAAAAGTTTAGGAGGGGACAAAGAGACTCTACTTCTTTGGAATATCTACCATTTGTTGAGACTTTAAGTCAAAACAGGATCAACAGTACATGAGGTTCCTATAGAAGAGAAAAGAAACTGAATGACAGGAATCAGACACACCCCAGAATGTGTAACAAGGTGTTTCAGGAACCGGAAGTAAATCATCAACACCTGTGCATCTTTGCACTCTACTGCATGGAGTGCAAAATGAACAACTGGCGTGGGGAGAAGAATCCCAGGATATAGAATAAAAAAACATAGAAGACTAGTACTATACATTCCATCAGTAAAGTAACAAAAGTTTAAAAGTTTATCAGTGGACATTTACCTTGAGAGTAAAAAAACCAAGCCTAAACCCAATCTGAAAAAACAACTGTCCTATCCCCCGCACTATTTATAGTAATGCAAAATTCACTGAATAAAAGGGTAAAGTGTTGCCAGGCCCTGCTCCCAACCCACTGGCGGTCATCCCTTCTGCTGCACATTGCCTTTGGCAATGTACGGCGTAGGGTTGGCCACAGGGCCTGCTCACAACTCCTGTTTGTGGCCTAGCTCCTGAGGTCGGCTAACCACCCATGCACCCCCACTCCACACTCTTTCATTGGTGTTGATTCCGATCCTGGAAAAACCGGGTACGAATCGTCAGACGGAGCGTTTTCTCCGTCCGACCCGTACCCGGGAAAAACACCTTACACACCCGCAAGTACGATTCGTACAGAAACACCGTTTCCGTACGAATCGTACAAAACACCGACCGGCAAAAAAAACCATACAAATCGGATCCGGGACACCGCGGACGTGACGTCCGGACGGAGTCAGGCAGCGTTTCACGAACCAGCAAGTACGATCCGTGCCCACGTCACTCCGCACGGATAATATTTTACGGCAGCCAAAAACTGCCGGGAAATCAGGACGACGCGCAGAAGGAGCACCTGTATGCGTCGGACAGCCATGGACCCCAACCTACGTGTCATCCCGGCCCTCATAGCAGTCCACCTGGTGTACAGGAGCCGACGCAGACGCCGCAGAAGGTCAGAACAACACCCAGGGGCAAAGGGGGGGGGGCAGGAAACATAACCCCCACCCAAGTCAAAAATCATACATGCCCTGTACATACCTGACCCCCGGGGCATGGTCACTTTGGGGGGCGGGGGCGTCTCCACCAAGGACTGCGTCCGCCACAATGGAAGTCGATATGGACGCGAACCGGCAACACAACAATTGTGGTACGCACCGTACCCACGCCTTAAGAGCGTGGGTACGGGTCGAACCACGCCCACCCCTACGTCACCCCAACAATGGCGGTACGGCCCGTACCCACGTCCCAAAGGCATGGGTACGAGCCGTACCGTCATTGTTGGGGTGACGTAGGGGTGGGCGTGGTACGACCCGTACCCACGCTCTTAAGGCGTGGGTATGGGCCGTACCCCTACGGCACCCCAAAAATGGCGGTACGGCTTGTACCCATGCCTTTGGGACGTGGGTACGGGCCGTACCGCCATTGTTGGGGTGACGTAGGGGTGGCCGTGGTACAACCCGTACCCATGCCTTTGGGACGTGGGTACGGGCCGTACCGCCATTGTTGGGGTGACGTAGGGGTGGGCGTGGTACGACCCGTACCCACGCACTAAAGGCGTGGGTACGGGCCGTACCCCTACATCACCCCAACAATGGCGGTACGGCCCGTACCCATGCCTTCAGGACGTGGGTACGGGCCGTACCTCCATTGTTGGGGTGACGTAGGGGTGGGCGTGGTACGACCCGCACCCATGCTCTTTAGGCGTGGGTATGGGCCGTACCCCTATGTCTCCCCAACAATGGTGGTACGGCCCGTACCCATACCTGTGGGACGTGGGTACGGGCCGTACCGCCATTGTTGGGGTGCCGTAGGGGTGCGGCCCGTACCCATGCCTCAAGAGCGTGGGTACGGGTCGTACCACGCCAGTGGACAGACACATAGGGGTGTGTGGCCATCAGCCCCAGCAGTGCCCAGACACAGGAGGGGTGGGTGCAGAGTCCTCCCAGCAGTGCCCAGACACAGGAGGGGTGGGTGCAGAGTCCTCCCAGCAGTGCCCAGACACAGGAGGGGTGGGTGCAGAGTCCTCCCAGCAGTGCCTAGACACAGGAGGGGTGGGTGCAGAGTCCTCCCAGCAGTGCCCAGACATATGAGGGGTGGGTGCCCATCACTCCCAGCAGTGCCCAGACACAGGAGGGGTGGGTGCAGAGTCCTCCCAGCAGTGCCCAGACATATGAGGGGTGGGTGCCTATCACTCCCAGCAGTTCCCAGACACAGGTGGGGTGGGTGCAGAGTCCTCCCAGCAGTGCCCATACACAGGAGGGGTGGGTGCAGAGTCCTCCCAGCAGTGCCCAGACACAGGAAGGGTGGGTTCAGAGTCCTCCCAGCAGTGCCCAGACATGTGAGGGGTGGGTGCCTATCACTCCCAGCAGTGCCCAGACATAGGAGGGGTGGCTGCAGAGTCCTCCCAGCAGTGCCCAGACACAGGAGGGGTGGGTGCAGAGTCTTCCCAGCAGTGCCCAGACATATGAGGGGTGGGTGCCTATCACTCCCAGCAGTGCCCAGACACAGGAGGGGTAGGGGTGGGTGCAGAGTCCTCCCAGCAGTGCCCAGACACAGGAGGGGTGGGTGCAGAGTCCTCCCAGCAGTGCCCAGACATATGAGGGGTGGGTGCCTATCACTCCCAGCAGTGCCCAGACATAGGAGGGTTGGCTGCAGAGTCCTCCCAGCAGTGGCCAGACACAGGAGGGGTGGGTGCAGAGTCCTCCCAGCAGTGCCCAGACACAGGAGGGGTGGATGCAGAGTCCTCCCAGCAGTGCCCAGACACAGGAGGGGTGGGTGCAGAGTCCTCCCAGCAGTGCCCAGACATATGAGGGGTGGGTGCCTATCACTCCCAGCAGTTCCCAGACATAGGAGGGGTGGGTGCAGAGTCCTCCCAGCAGTGCCAAGACATATGAGGGGTGTGTGCCTATCACTCCCAGCAGTGCCCAGACACAGGAGGGGTGGGTGCAGAGTCCTCCCAGCAGTGCCCAGACATATGAGGGGTGGGTGCCTATCACTCCCAGCAGTGCCCAGACACAGGAGGGGTGGGTGCAGAGTCCTCCCAGCAGTGCCCAGACACAGGAGGGGTGGGTGCAGAGTCCTCCCAGCAGTGCCCAGACACAGGAGGGGTGGGTGCAGAGTCCTCCCAGCAGTGCCCAGACATATGAGGGGTGGGTGCCTATCACTCCCAGCAGTGCCCAGACACAGGAGGGGTGGGTGCAGAGTCCTCCCAGCAGTGCCCAGACATATGAGGGGTGGGTGCCTATCACTCCCAGCGGTGCCCAGACACAGGAGGGGTGGGTGCAGAGTCCTTCCAGCAGTGCCTAGACATATGAGGGGTGGGTGCCTATCACTCCCAGCAGTGCCCAGACACAGGAGGGGTGGGTGCAGAGTTCTCCCAGCAGTGCCCAGACACATGAGGGGTGGGTGCAGAGTCCTCCCAGCAGTGGACAGAGACATGGTGGTGTCTACACCATCCTACAAGTAGCAAAACTCCATGGGTGCATGAAGGCATACACAAAGTGCGACTATATTGAGAGTGGCATGCCAACATATCACTGACAGCAGTGTCCTACTGCCATGAGGGTGGATGTCCATCCCCCACTGCATGACACACCACATGTGGGTGTGATGACAAATGACACATGCTTACCCACCCCTGGCGCTGGCAGCACAATACACACACTGAGAGCATGCAACAAGACTGTATGTTCATGTGCCACCCTACTAAACTAAGAGACCCAAAGGGAACACACACTGTCACACACATTCCAGGACTGATAGGAATGTACAGGTGCAGGGGCAGCCAACAAGTTGGTGCCTCCCATGGAAGGAAAAGGGTGGAGTACCCACAGATACAATGACCACAATTGTCAGACAGGTGCCCAAAGACCCTGCAGAACACATAACACATGTGTGCGAGGCTGGGAGTACACACATGCATAGTGCGTAAAGGGAACATGTCCACATGAAGTCATGTCAATATACTCCATACACAAGTACAGTGACCACCAAGGATGCCACAAATGATGCAGGTGGAGACATTGCCGAGCATGCATGTCCAAAGTTGAAGGGATCCGTCACACACCCAGGCAATGTAGACAGAGCTCAGCACAACAATTGGGAAACACCCTGCAGGGAAGATGTCAGGGTCCACACAGGAAGGAACACACCTTGGGACAATGTCACCATACAGTAAGAGCTTACATGACCAAAGATTTTTTGCAGATACCTTGTGATGGCACACAGATACCAGGGTACACCACATGAGCAGCACACTACAACATTTCCCAGACACCTAACACATTATCACCACCCCAAATCATGGAGCAGCACCACCAACAGCAAGACCAGTAAAGCATTTGTGTGCAAATGAAAACCAAAATGCTTTATTCAGCATGAAAAATCATAGCTAAAGAAATGTCAATTATATACAGGGCCCATAGGCCAGGCCATGTGCGAAGTCCTGGTGGGGGACACTTGGGGACGCGTCTCCCCTAGCTTGCCTGCACAGTTCACACTTCCATATCATCCACAGAAGGGGGGGCATCATGTGGGGGGGAAGGACCAGGCACCGCAGGGACAGGAGGGGCAAGGGTAGGTGTCGTGGGTGCAGGGACGGATGACTCCACCACAGGGGGTGGGGCAGCGCCAAAGGTGGTGGTTAGCAGGGCGCTGCACATGGTTGCGAGCTCTTCCAGTGTCTCCCCTGCACCCGAATGAACCACATGCCCCAAGGAGGGGGGGTCGGAGGGATGGGTTGCAGCGCTACTGGGGGAGGGTGTGGACAGGGGGGGGACTCAACTACCCTGGCCGGGCACTGCCTCCACCGCTTGCGGGGTGGTGCCACACTGGGGCTGAGGGACACACTGGCCACGAAGGACTCCTTATCTGACAGTTAGCCAGGAGAGCTAAGGGGAGTGGTTTTGGAGGAAGTGGGTTGTGAGGACTGCGCACTCCCACTGTGGCTGCGTGGCTGCGGTTTGCCCCCCGGCCCAGTGGCTGTGCCTACTTCCCCCTGTGTGTGCGTGACAGGAGGTATGCGCTTGGCCTTCCCTGGTAGTGTGCTGCCTGTGTCTGGTGGGGTGCGTGCATGGGGACATCTGGGTGTGCGTGGGACAGGCATGGGAGTGGGAAGTGTGGATGGTGCAGGGGTAGGGGGGGACGGAGCGCTGCTGGAGATCCACTGCTGCAGTCAGTGACGAGTCTATGGACCTCAGCAACATCCGTTGGTCCGACATCGCTGCTGACATGCCCTCCATGTACTAATGTGAAAAAAGTGAACACCGGGCACAGTGTGTATTGCACAATAGTCGCAAATCAACTCCCAATTGAACAAGAAATATTTCAAATTACATATACATGATTACGCATGCCTGACAAATGTATATCTCAATTTAGTAAGAACAAACAAATTGATATGTTTATAATATATCTTTTTTTAATTAATGCAGAAAGTTTTTCTTAAAGATTTTTCATTTTCAATCTTTTTTTCTTTTTTTTATAAAACAGAATAAATTATTGTCTTAATCAACAGTTACATTCATGGATACCAATAAATTGAATTGTAGTTTGAACATGATTAATTTTTCATAATAAATTTACAGTGCATGCCTATATTGCTACAATTATTTCTAACTTATTGGACTGTGGTTAATCCTCACTAATCCTGGAAGGGTCAAAAATTAACAACAAAGTAATGCAAAATTATTTCTTTCATCTGATTTCATATTCTATGAATATAATTCAACATTTTAAGCCATCACTTGACACTTGATTTTATAGGTGACAGGTTGACACATAGGCGGTTGAATGACACAACGCGTTTCGGCTAGGCCTTCGTCAGGAACCCGCTCTGAATTTACACTACATATAGAAATCAATAACAAAAACAAAAAAAAAAAACATACATTGATTAAAACCAAACTTGCATAATTGGGAGTTAATATAGCAATCACTGTTAATAGACATTACCTAAAAGGTATTGATTATGTGCGAATGTACATATTCTATCCTAGGTCTCTGAAACCATACTGACAATGTTCACTCCTGTTAGCAAAAGAAGGATTTACCAATAGGATTTACATGAAGTTATTCTAGCAGATAAATATTTTCAATTATTTCTAAACATGGAGTTCGGGGCCCAACTATTTTTTATTCAAGCTCTACATCCACCTAAATCGTAATGCACCTCTACGTGTGTAGTCTGTCTTGTAACAAAAGTCTACTCTTTTTAATATATCTAATAGAAGTGTATTGTACTAACCCTCTTGTCAGTAATCGTTCACGTTCTTCACTTTAATTTGTCCGTACGCTTCAAGTTGTGGTGTTCCACTTAACAATAATGTAAACCATGACTAATTTAAAGAAAGGAAAGATACATATATATATTGTAAACAGGCTACTGAATACTATGCTATAGTTGTAATATGTCAACGATTTTATCAAGGATCACTCACTTTTATGGGACGGTACTCAGGACGTCGATATGGCTCTCAATATAAATTGTATTACGCCTAGGGTGGCCAGTTATATCCTATCTTCATAGGAGCAGTTGGATCTGGAGGTTGAAATATACGTACAAATATCTTTTACTATCGCTAGTAAAAATGAAGATAAACTAAAAAATCAAGCCTGCTTTCAAGAGCTACACGATATTCCTAATGCTGTGACCAGTAGTTATCTCATTAACTATATTTATATATTTACACCTGATATCAGTTCCGAAAGGTCGTGTTGTTCAAACTATTATACAACATTTCGATTTATACATCTGCATACTATCTGCAAAGCATACTTTCAATTGCTGCTGACTTTCATTTATTATCTTATTGGTTTGCCTTTATATTTCAAATGTACATACCTTAGTTCGTTTTATGTTGTTATTTACCCCAGGTGACTCTTTTTGATTTAATCGTATTTTGTGATCAGATCTGTTCATCTGCGATTAATGGTCTATTCCATCCTCCTAGTTGGTAACATAAATATATGTATTTTAATTAATGCCATATATTACATAATTGAGTTAAGCTAGTATGTATCAATTTTCTAACTAGCTGGTTGTACAATGGAAAAAAAATTTTTTTAACTCCAAACGGTAGCCATTTGTGGGACTTAATGACGCTAAAGGTCTAGAACTAATTGACATTTAGCGTGTCGAAGCATTACTCCATTAGATTTAAATAATAATCCCTTTACAAGATCCAAGGCTGCTCGATTTACAAATTTCAGTCGAACACCCGTGTTTTCCATTGGATTTATAACATTTCACGACCTGTTCTGAATTTACTCTAGTTTTCAAACCTACCTAAACCTGAGAATGTAACAATATCGAATTCATGTCTCAGCACTCTCCCTGAGAGCATTTAAAGGTCATGTCTTCAACGGAAATTACATTTGCAAACATCCCCAAACTTTGCAAATGGTACGGTTAACAAGTTGCTTCTTAATAACCATACGGCTTCTAGCATTTCCCGACCTGTTCTAGATTCACTCTAGTATTCAAACCTGCCCAAATCTAGGAGTGGTTAAATTTCAAATCAACGTCTCGGCACTCTCGCTAAGAGCCTGTAGTTCAACATACCTTTTCTCTCGCAGTTGTACGCCTTCAATGGATTCAGCGGTTACCTAATTGGTTACGCCATAGATCTATTTATGCAAATAGTCTGGACATGTGATTCTTTTACGTATCTCGTCGGCACCTTGGAGCTATAACCAATAAAACGCCAGGTTGGAGTTTTGCGTGTATTCTACCGGTCATTGACAAAAAAGTAGGACTTATAGTGCACCAGGCGATGCTAGCTATAGTGGCGCCATGATGGAGTGGTTAATCAAACTCACTACCATGTTGAACTGATTATAGATGTTAAAGACCTAAACGCCATGATACAGCAATTAATGGATCTAGTTGCCTTGCTGGAATATTTGTCGGCATTTAAGAGACTACGTAATTTATTATAATATCGTTCAAGCGGTGAGTGTGATTTTTTGGGTATGAGCGTTCAAAAGTTATACCGATTCGATTTAGGCTAGTCGTGAGTTTTATCAACTTGTCTTTATCTTTTGAGTTTATCTTATAATATTGTTCCTCAAACAGGCTCAAATATTTCAGTATATCTTATCACAGTTCAAGGTGCAAATTGGATCTATCTGGTACAGTATCCAATAACATGGGAGATTAGTCATCATGGATACATACATATTATCCATTATTTTTTATGGCTTGGTCCCAGGGAATTTCCAAGTTTAACCCTGATATCACTGTATTAAGGATAAACATCCAATACACTTCCCTCATTTTTCTAGTTTTGTCAGTCTGTATACCTGCTCGTGGCAAAATTTTTTCCAAAATATACCACTGGATGTCTTCCGCTGTGTGTCCCAAATCAACAAAATGTTGCACCATGGGTGCTGATGTTTTCTGCGTTCTGATAGCAGATCTATGTTCTGTTAGTCTAACATGGAAAGCTCTCCCTGTTTCTCCCACATATCCCATGTGGCATGGACATATGATCAAATAGACAACGTTAGTGGATTTACAATTGTTTAGTGTGTTAGGGGAGATGTTAACGCCATTGAATGTAAATGTAGATGCTTCAATAGCCATTGAGCACGATTTACATGACGTACATTTGAAATTTCCCACCACTTTTTTTGAGCCTTCAAGATTTCTTTGAGTCAGGCTAGTCTCATTTTGCATCCTTGAGTGGACTATGTGGTCTTTCAAGCTTTTGTTACGCCTGTATGCAAATAGAGGTTTAGATATTGTATCCCTCTGTTTGGATTTGTCCACATTTAGTATATGCCAGCTTGAGCATACCGCTTGGCGAATTCTTGCATTCAACATAGAATGTCGTGTCGCGAAGACCAAAGGTGGATTTGTTTTGGCCTTTACATTTGTTAATAAATGTTGCCTGTCATAATAGCGTGCCCGCTTATAGGCATCCCGTACAATTTTGTTTGGGTAGCCTCTGACTCTAAACTTGTTCTTCATAATCTCTGATTTCTCATCAAAATCCTGAATGTTTGTACAGTTACGCCTGAGGCGTAAGAATTCTCCAAACGGTATGTTGTCTTTTTGGGTCTTAGGGTGAAAGTTATCATAATGCAGTAGTGTGTTCCTAGCGGTGGATTTAGTGAACAACACAACTGTTAAAACTCCCATGTAATGCTTGATGATGATGTCCAAAAATTCCACTTGATGAGAGCTGATGTTATGGGTGAAGCTGATGTTATTTTCACATAAATTAATCCACTCAATGAATTCTAGCAATTTTTCATATGTGTCAGACCAAACAAAAAAAACATCATCAATGAACCGCGACCAATTGGTTACGGATTCATAAAATGGTGGTATTTCGTTATAGATGAATTTCTTTTCAAAGAAGGTCATATAGATGTTAGCTACAGTGGGGGCACAAGATGCCCCCATACTGACTCCCTGATTCTGTTTATACAGTTGTTGGTTGAATTCAAACACATTATCCTCTAAGACAATCTTGAGGCATTCCAGTACAAAAACAGATGGGCATTCAATATTGTAGGCCTGAATGAACCAGTGTACAGATGCAAGAGCTCCTTCAATGGGAATATTACTATATAGGGCCTCTATGTCCATAGTGACCATATATTGGGTGTCTGTGCAGAAAGGAGGGTTTTCTAGTAGATTGATAATATGTCTAGTATCTTTTACAAATGCCGGAGTTTTGGGAATATGCTTGCATAATATAGCATCTACGTATTTAGCTAATGGTTCCGTTATTGAACCGATAGTAGTTACTATCGGTCGTAATGGTGGATCCCTAGCGTTCTTGTGAACCTTTGGTATGCCATAGATGCTAGCCATTCTGGGTTTTTCTTTATTAAGGAAAGTCCATTCCTTCATGCATATATCTCCATTTTTCAGTGCCCTGTTGGTTATTTTTAGTATTTGTTTGGCTATTTGAGCTGTAGGATCTCTGGTAATCGCACAGTAATACCGTGTGTCTCCCAACATTTGATTCATCTTTAAGATATACCCAGGGGTATCATACACAACAATACCCCCTCCTTTATCACATGCCTTAATTGTAAGGGCTGGGGTCTGTTTGAGGGTTTGCATTGCTGCATATTCCTGTTGATTTAAATTGAAGGGTGTTACAGGCACATGCTTTGTGATATTTAGAACTTTATTGTATACCACTTTTTCAAATACCGCTATTTCAGGTGGAAGTTGTTCTAATGTAGGTGTAAAGAGCGATTGTGGTGCAAGGCCAGATCGATTTAGAGTGGCTTCTTGTACATCTGTGTCTGAAAAAAATACCTTCAATCTTATCTTTCTGAAAAGTGCTATGAGATCCCTAAATAGCTCAAATTTGTTGAGGCCTGAATGCGGTGCAAACGTTAATCCTTTTGACAAAAGAGCAATTGTTGGATCCGATAAAGATGTATTACTTAGATTAAATACAGGTAGAGTATTTACTCCCTCCAGTATTGTGCATTCCGAGTTACTAGATATTGGTCGTAATCCATCATTGGACTGCCCTGGAATCTCGGTTGAAATTGTGATCTGGGGAAACGCGGTTGATAACGCGGTCTCCAATTGTTGCGTCTGGAGAAACGCCTCCCTAAAAAAGAAGACTGTCTCCCTTGCGGTCTACCTGTATTGAATCCATCCTCTCTGTATTCTTGATTCCCTGATAGTTCTTCCTGATCTGAGTCAGATGTATCTGAGAAAGTAATAACTTTCTTGCTGGCATACGGTGTTCTGTTTATTGCCGTTTCATATTGCATACCTCCAGCTTGATTGTAAAATTGTTCAGCTAAATATGGGTATGTACCTTCCTTGCTGAAATATCTAATATCCTTTCTCAGTTTCTCCACTTTACGTTTAGTCAGGTATTCAGTGTAAGAGGACAGATCTTTGTCTATTTCCTCCAGTTTCTTTTTAGCTGTCTCTATTGTACTTGAGGCTTTGATTTTATTTTCAAGATCTAGAATTTCAGCGGCTAGTTGCTCAATTACTTCTTTTGCTGTTTCAACAATCAGCATCATATAGTCACGGGAGCAGCGGTTGGAAATCATTGCCCACTGTTCTAGAAATTGTTTAATTTGAACAAATAAACCTGGTATGTTTCTGACTCTAAGACCTTGCGGTATTACACCTGCTTTAAAATACTCCAACATATATTGGCCATGTAGTTCAATGCGTTTGATTTTTTTCCTGAGAGCCAAAAGCGATGTAACATCTTCATTTTTATCTGTACTCGAAGGGGCTTGATGTCCAAAATTACTTGAGCTGCCTACCATGCTGGCAAACTGCTCATCTGTAAACCCAAATGTTTGGAGATTGGCCATATTAATAGTTTTTATAGAACCAATGGACTATGCCTATATCAGAAGTGTGTGAATCAATGCTAGTCGAGAGACCCAGGACTAGAAACCTGTATTGCTAATCTAAAAATTATGTAAATACATGAATTGATAATAAAGAAATAACCCCTCACAGACAGGCTGCGAGATAAATTGTTTGACAAAGTAACGGGGTGCCTGCTGTCTTATAATAAGCCCAAGCAGGTAATAAACTAATGTGAAAAAAGTGAACACCGGGCACAGTGTGTATTGCACAATAGTCGCAAATCAACTCCCAATTGAACAAGAAATATTTCAAATTACATATACATGATTACGCATGCCTGACAAATGTATATCTCAATTTAGTAAGAACAAACAAATTGATATGTTTATAATATATCTTTTTTTAATTAATGCAGAAAGTTTTTCTTAAAGATTTTTCATTTTCAATCTTTTTTTCTTTTTTTTATAAAACAGAATAAATTATTGTCTTAATCAACAGTTACATTCATGGATACCAATAAATTGAATTGTAGTTTGAACATGATTAATTTTTCATAATAAATTTACAGTGCATGCCTATATTGCTACAATTATTTCTAACTTATTGGACTGTGGTTAATCCTCACTAATCCTGGAAGGGTCAAAAATTAACAACAAAGTAATGCAAAATTATTTCTTTCATCTGATTTCATATTCTATGAATATAATTCAACATTTTAAGCCATCACTTGACACTTGATTTTATAGGTGACAGGTTGACACATAGGCGGTTGAATGACACAACGCGTTTCGGCTAGGCCTTCGTCAGGAACCCGCTCTGAATTTACACTACATATAGAAATCAATAACAAAAACAAAAAAAAAAAAACATACATTGATTAAAACCAAACTTGCATAATTGGGAGTTAATATAGCAATCACTGTTAATAGACATTACCTAAAAGGTATTGATTATGTGCGAATGTACATATTCTATCCTAGGTCTCTGAAACCATACTGACAATGTTCACTCCTGTTAGCAAAAGAAGGATTTACCAATAGGATTTACATGAAGTTATTCTAGCAGATAAATATTTTCAATTATTTCTAAACATGGAGTTCGGGGCCCAACTATTTTTTATTCAAGCTCTACATCCACCTAAATCGTAATGCACCTCTACGTGTGTAGTCTGTCTTGTAACAAAAGTCTACTCTTTTTAATATATCTAATAGAAGTGTATTGTACTAACCCTCTTGTCAGTAATCGTTCACGTTCTTCACTTTAATTTGTCCGTACGCTTCAAGTTGTGGTGTTCCACTTAACAATAATGTAAACCATGACAAATTTAAAGAAAGGAAAGATACATATATATATTGTAAACAGGCTACTGAATACTATGCTATAGTTGTAATATGTCAACGATTTTATCAAGGATCACTCACTTTTATGGGACGGTACTCAGGACGTCGATATGGCTCTCAATATAAATTGTATTACGCCTAGGGTGGCCAGTTATATCCTATCTTCATAGGAGCAGTTGGATCTGGAGGTTGAAATATACGTACAAATATCTTTTACTATCGCTAGTAAAAATGAAGATAAACTAAAAAATCAAGCCTGCTTTCAAGAGCTACACGATATTCCTAATGCTGTGACCAGTAGTTATCTCATTAACTATATTTATATATTTACACCTGATATCAGTTCCGAAAGGTCGTGTTGTTCAAACTATTATACAACATTTCGATTTATACATCTGCATACTATCTTCAAAGCATACTTTCAATTGCTGATGACTGTGACCCACTTGTGGGACACCCCCGCACCGCACGGCCACCAGCTGCTGCGTGTGCCCCTTGCCTGCCCTCTGCCTCTCTGCTGCCTCGTTCGCCGGTTGCCGGCTGCCGCCGCTGCGGCTGTTTTTTCCCTTGTTTTGTCACGAATTTGTGCCTGTTTTGTATAACTTTCTTTTTTTCCTTGCTTTGTTGTGAATTTGTGCCTGTTCTGTTTAATTAGTATTTTTCCCGTGTTGTGGTTTCCTTCCTCGCTGCCCGCCTACCCCTCCGCCCTCCCTTCCCGCCACCGCCGCTCTTCCCCGCCCCTTTTTCGATTCTGTACCCTCCCCGCTCCCGCCTCCCAGCTGCTCCGCCCACCCGCGCACTTGGCCTTAAATGGCGACCGTGCGACGCAGGTGAGTGTGACCCACTTGTGGGACACCCCCGCGCCGCACGGCCACCAGCTGCTGCGTGTGCCCCTTGCCTGCCCTCTGCCTCTCTGCTGCCTCGTTCGCCGGTTGCCGGCTGCCGCCGCTGCGGCTGTTTTTTCCCTTGTTTTGTCACGAATTTGTGCCTGTTTTGTATAACTTTCTTTTTTTCCTTGCTTTGTTGTGAATTTGTGCCTGTTCTGTTTAATTAGTATTTTTCCCGTGTTGTGGTTTCCTTCCTCGCTGCCCGCCTACCCCTCCGCCCTCCCTTCCCGCCACCGCCGCTCTTCCCCGCCCCTTTTTCGATTCTGTACCCTCCCCGCTCCCGCCTCCCAGCTGCTCCGCCCACTCGCGCACTTCGCCTTAAATGGCGACCGTGCGAACGCGCAGCGGCCACGCGCAGCGGGCGCGCCGACGGCGCGCCGAAGGTGCGCCAAAGGTAAGCCCGTCTGCGCCCGTCCACGCCTGGACCGCGCCCAGTGCCAGGACCCCTGGCCCACGAGGACCCCGACCGACCCGCCTGAAGTACTCCGCCGCCACCCTCACCGCTCTCAACACCGGCCGACTCCCAGAATGCCATCAAGCCACTCCACGACGAACCCACGGACCCTTCAGCTGCCACGCCTGCAAGTTCTCTTGCATCCGGACCGGCCTCGCACCAGCACCCACCAAGCCGAACACCAGCAGCACCCACCTCAAGTGCATCCTGCTCAACACCCGCTCCGTCCACAGACACGCCATCGAACTTTGGAACCTCCTCGACACCACAGCTCCAGACGTTGCCTTCCTCACGGAGACCTGGATGAACGCCTCTTCAGCTCCCGACATCGCCACCGCCATCCCAGAGGGCTACAAGATCGTCCGGAGGGACCGCAACGCCAACCAGATGGGAGGAGGCATCGCCATCATCCACAGGAGCACCATCCGTCTCACGACCAGCACCGACAACACCCTGACCAGCGCCACCGAACCCTAGTACAGCGCCTCAGCAACATCGGAATCCAGGACAAAGCGCTGGAATGGATCATCTCCTTCCTCGACGGAAGAACACAGAGAGTCCGCCTACCACCGTACAAGTCAGAGGCCTCCGGAGTCATCTGCGGCGTCCCCCAAGGATCATCTCTGAGCCCCACCCTCTTCAATGTCTACATGAGCCCCCTCGCGGCCATCGTACGCAAACACAACCTCAGCATTATCTCCTACGCCGACGACACCCAGCTGATCCTCTCCCTGACCAACGACCCCGCCGCCGCCAGAGCCAACCTGCACGTAGGGATGAAAGAGGTAGCCGAGTGGATGACGACCAGCCGCCTGAAACTGAACTCGGACAAGACGGAGGTCCTCATCCTGGGCTCCTCTCCCTCTGCCTGGGACGACTCCTGGTGGCCCCCCGCCCTGGGCACCGCACCCAAACCGACAGACCATGCACGCAACCTGGGCTTCATCCTGGACTCCTCCCTCTCCATGACCAGGCAAGTCAACAACGTCTCCTCGGCATGCTTCAACATCCTACGCATGCTACGGAAGATCTTCTGGTGGATCCCCACCGAGACCAGGAAGACCGTCACCCAGGCCCTCGTCACCAGCCGACTGGACTACGGCAACGCCCTCTATGCCGGTACCACCGCCAAGCTCCAGAAAAGACTCCAGCGGATCCAGAACGCCTCAGCCAGACTCATCCTCGACATCCCACGAACCAGCCACATCTCCGGACATCTGAGAGACCTTCACTGGCTCCCCGTCAACAAAAGAATCACCTTCCGCCTCCTCACCCACGCACACAAAGCCCTACACGACCAAGGCCCGAGCTACCTCAACAGCCGAGTCAACTTCTACGCTCCCAAACGCCACCTCCGATCAGCCAACCACGCCCTCGCCGCCGTCCCCCGCATCCGGAAAGCGACTACAGGAGGAAGGTCCTTCTCCTACCTGGCCGCCAAGACCTGGAACTCCCTCCCGACCGACCTGCGCCTGACCCAAGACCACCTCTCCTTCAGGAAGAAGCTGAAGACCTGGCTGTTCGAGCAGTAGCGGCTCCCCCCCCCCCCCCCCCAGCGCCTTGAGACCCTACGGGTATGTAGCGCGCTTTACAAGTGTCACTGATTGATTGATTGATTGACTTTCATTTATTATCTTATTGGTTTGCCTTTATATTTCAAATGTACATACCTTAGTTCGTTTTATGTTGTTATTTACCCCAGGTGACTCTTTTTGATTTAATCGTATTTTGTGATCAGATCTGTTCATCTGCGATTAATGGTCTATTCCATCCTCCTAGTTGGTAACATAAATATATGTATTTTAATTAATGCCATATATTACATAATTGAGTTAAGCTAGTATGTATCAATTTTCTAACTAGCTGGTTGTACAATGGAAAAAATTTTTTTTTAACTCCAAACGGTAGCCATTTGTGGGACTTAATGACGCTAAAGGTCTAGAACTAATTGACATTTAGAGTGTCGATGCATTACTCCATTAGATTTAAATAATAATCCCTTTACAAGATCCAAGGCTGCTCGATTTACAAATTTCAGTCGAACACCCGTGTTTTCCATTGGATTTATAACATTTCACGACCTGTTCTGAATTTACTCTAGTTTTCAAACCTACCTAAACCTGAGAATGTAACAATATCGAATTCATGTCTCAGCACTCTCCCTGAGAGCATTTAAAGGTCATGTCTTCAACGGAAATTACATTTGCAAACATCCCCAAACTTTGCAAATGGTACGGTTAACAAGTTGCTTCTTAATAACCATACGGCTTCTAGCATTTCCCGACCTGTTCTAGATTCACTCTAGTATTCAAACCTGCCCAAATCTAGGAGTGGTTAAATTTCAAATCAACGTCTCGGCACTCTCGCTAAGAGCCTGTAGTTCAACATACCTTTTCTCTCGCAGTTGTACGCCTTCAATGGATTCAGCGGTTACCTAATTGGTTACGCCATAGATCTATTTATGCAAATAGTCTGGACATGTGATTCTTTTACGTATCTCGTCGGCACCTTGGAGCTATAACCAATAAAACGCCAGGTTGGAGTTTTGCGTGTATTCTACCGGTCATTGACAAAAAAGTAGGACTTATAGTGCACCAGGCGATGCTAGCTATAGTGGCGCCATGATGGAGTGGTTAATCAAACTCACTACCATGTTGAACTGATTATAGATGTTAAAGACCTAAACGCCATGATACAGCAATTAATGGATCTAGTTGCCTTGCTGGAATATTTGTCGGCATTTAAGAGACTACGTAATTTATTATAATATCGTTCAAGCGGTGAGTGTGATTTTTTGGGTATGAGCGTTCAAAAGTTATACCGATTCGATTTAGGCTAGTCGTGAGTTTTATCAACTTGTCTTTATCTTTTGAGTTTATCTTATAATATTGTTCCTCAAACAGGCTCAAATATTTCAGTATATCTTATCACAGTTCAAGGTGCAAATTGGATCTATCTGGTACAGTATCCAATAACATGGGAGATTAGTCATCATGGATACATACATATTATCCATTATTTTTTATGGCTTGGTCCCAGGGAATTTCCAAGTTTAACCCTGATATCACTGTATTAAGGATAAACATCCAATACACTTCCCTCATTTTTCTAGTTTTGTCAGTCTGTATACCTGCTCGTGGCAAAATTTTTTCCAAAATATACCACTGGATGTCTTCCGCTGTGTGTCCCAAATCAACAAAATGTTGCACCATGGGTGCTGATGTTTTCTGCGTTCTGATAGCAGATCTATGTTCTGTTAGTCTAACATGGAAAGCTCTTCCTGTTTCTCCCACATATCCCATGTGGCATGGACATATGATCAAATAGACAACGTTAGTGGATTTACAATTGTTTAGTGTGTTAGGGGAGATGTTAACGCCATTGAATGTAAATGTAGATGCTTCAATAGCCATTGAGCACGATTTACATGACGTACATTTGAAATTTCCCACCACTTTTTTTGAGCCTTCAAGATTTCTTTGAGTCAGGCTAGTCTCATTTTGCATCCTTGAGTGGACTATGTGGTCTTTCAAGCTTTTGTTACGCCTGTATGCAAATAGAGGTTTAGATATTGTATCCCTCTGTTTGGATTTGTCCACATTTAGTATATGCCAGCTTGAGCATACCGCTTGGCGAATTCTTGCATTCAACATAGAATGTCGTGTCGCGAAGACCAAAGGTGGATTTGTTTTGGCCTTTACATTTGTTAATAAATGTTGCCTGTCATAATAGCGTGCCCGCTTATAGGCATCCCGTACAATTTTGTTTGGGTAGCCTCTGACTCTAAACTTGTTCTTCATAATCTCTGATTTCTCATCAACATCCTGAATGTTTGTACAGTTACGCCTGAGGCGTAAGAATTCTCCAAACGGTATGTTGTCTTTTTGGGTCTTAGGGTGAAAGTTATCATAATGCAGTAGTGTGTTCCTAGCGGTGGATTTAGTGAACAACACAACTGTTAAAACTCCCATGTAATGCTTGATGATGATGTCCAAAAATTCCACTTGATGAGAGCTGATGTTATGGGTGAAGCTGATGTTATTTTCACATAAATTAATCCACTCAATGAATTCTAGCAATTTTTCATATGTGTCAGACCAAACAAAAAAAACATCATCAATGAACCGCGACCAATTGGTTACGGATTCATAAAATGGTGGTATTTCGTTATAGATGAATTTCTTTTCAAAGAAGGTCATATAGATGTTAGCTACAGTGGGGGCACAAGATGCCCCCATACTGACTCCCTGATTCTGTTTATACAGTTGTTGGTTGAATTCAAACACATTATCCTCTAAGACAATCTTGAGGCATTCCAGTACAAAAACAGATGGGCATTCAATATTGTAGGCCTGAATGAACCAGTGTACAGATGCAAGAGCTCCTTCAATGGGAATATTACTATATAGGGCCTCTATGTCCATAGTGACCATATATTGGGTGTCTGTGCAGAAAGGAGTGTTTTCTAGTAGATTGATAATATGTCTAGTATCTTTTACAAATGCCGGAGTTTTGGGAATATGCTTGCATAATATAGCATCTACGTATTTAGCTAATGGTTCCGTTATTGAACCGATAGTAGTTACTATCGGTCGTAATGGTGGATCCCTAGCGTTCTTGTGAACCTTTGGTATGCCATAGATGCTAGCCATTCTGGGTTTTTCTTTATTAAGGAAAGTCCATTCCTTCATGCATATATCTCCATTTTTCAGTGCCCTGTTGGTTATTTTTAGTATTTGTTTGGCTATTTGAGCTGTAGGATCTCTGGTAATCGCACAGTAATACCGTGTGTCTCCCAACATTTGATTCATCTTTAAGATATACCCAGGGGTATCATACACAACAATACCCCCTCCTTTATCACATGCCTTAATTGTAAGGGCTGGGGTCTGTTTGAGGGTTTGCATTGCTGCATATTCCTGTTGATTTAAATTGAAGGGTGTTACAGGCACATGCTTTGTGATATTTAGAACTTTATTGTATACCACTTTTTCAAATACCGCTATTTCAGGTGGAAGTTGTTCTAATGTAGGTGTAAAGAGCGATTGTGGTGCAAGGCCAGATCGATTTAGAGTGGCTTCTTGTACATCTGTGTCTGAAAAAAATACCTTCAATCTTATCTTTCTGAAAAGTGCTATGAGATCCCTAAATAGCTCAAATTTGTTGAGGCCTGAATGCGGTGCAAACGTTAATCCTTTTGACAAAAGAGCAATTGTTGGATCCGATAAAGATGTATTACTTAGATTAAATACAGGTAGAGTATTTACTCCCTCCAGTATTGTGCATTCCGAGTTACTAGATATTGGTCGTAATCCATCATTGGACTGCCCTGGAATCTCGGTTGAAATTGTGATCTGGGGAAACGCGGTTGATAACGCGGTCTCCAATTGTTGCGTCTGGAGAAACGCCTCCCTAAAAAAGAAGACTGTCTCCCTTGCGGTCTACCTGTATTGAATCCATCCTCTCTGTATTCTTGATTCCCTGATAGTTCTTCCTGATCTGAGTCAGATGTATCTGAGAAAGTAATAACTTTCTTGCTGGCATACGGTGTTCTGTTTATTGCCGTTTCATATTGCATACCTCCAGCTTGATTGTAAAATTGTTCAGCTAAATATGGGTATGTACCTTCCTTGCTGAAATATCTAATATCCTTTCTCAGTTTCTCCACTTTACGTTTAGTCAGGTATTCAGTGTAAGAGGACAGATCTTTGTCTATTTCCTCCAGTTTCTTTTTAGCTGTCTCTATTGTACTTGAGGCTTTGATTTTATTTTCAAGATCTAGAATTTCAGCGGCTAGTTGCTCAATTACTTCTTTTGCTGTTTCAACAATCAGCATCATATAGTCACGGGAGCAGCGGTTGGAAATCATTGCCCACTGTTCTAGAAATTGTTTAATTTGAACAAATAAACCTGGTATGTTTCTGACTCTAAGACCTTGCGGTATTACACCTGCTTTAAAATACTCCAACATATATTGGCCATGTAGTTCAATGCGTTTGATTTTTTTCCTGAGAGCCAAAAGCGATGTAACATCTTCATTTTTATCTGTACTCGAAGGGGCTTGATGTCCAAAATTACTTGAGCTGCCTACCATGCTGGCAAACTGCTCATCTGTCAACCCAAATGTTTGGAGATTGGCCATATTAATAGTTTTTATAGAACCAATGGACTATGCCTATATCAGAAGTGTGTGAATCAATGCTAGTCGAGAGACCCAGGACTAGAAACCTGTATTGCTAATCTAAAAATTATGTAAATACATGAATTGATAATAAAGAAATAACCCCTCACAGACAGGCTGCGAGATAAATTGTTTGACAAAGTAACGGGGTGCCTGCTGTCTTATAATGAGCCCAAGCAGGTAATAAACTAATGTGAAAAAAGTGAACACCGGGCACAGTGTGTATTGCACAATAGTCGCAAATCAACTCCCAATTGAACAAGAAATATTTCAAATTACATATACATGATTACGCATGCCTGACAAATGTATATCTCAATTTAGTAAGAACAAACAAATTGATATGTTTATAATATATCTTTTTTTAATTAATGCAGAAAGTTTTTCTTAAAGATTTTTCATTTTCAATCTTTTTTTCTTTTTTTTATAAAACAGAATAAATTATTGTCTTAATCAACAGTTACATTCATGGATACCAATAAATTGAATTGTAGTTTGAACATGATTAATTTTTCATAATAAATTTACAGTGCATGCCTATATTGCTACAATTATTTCTAACTTATTGGACTGTGGTTAATCCTCACTAATCCTGGAAGGGTAAAAAATTAACAACAAAGTAATGCAAAATTATTTCTTTCATCTGATTTCATATTCTATGAATATAATTCAACATTTTAAGCCATCACTTGACACTTGATTTTATAGGTGATAGGTTGACACATAGGCGGTTGAATGACACAACGCGTTTCGGCTAGGCCTTCGTCAGGAACCCGCTCTGAATTTACACTACATATAGAAATCAATAACAAAAACAAAAAAAAAAAACATACATTGATTAAAACCAAACTTGCATAATTGGGAGTTAATATAGCAATCACTGTTAATAGACATTACCTAAAAGGTATTGATTATGTGCGAATGTACATATTCTATCCTAGGTCTCTGAAACCATACTGACAATGTTCACTCCTGTTAGCAAAAGAAGGATTTACCAATAGGATTTACATGAAGTTATTCTAGCAGATAAATATTTTCAATTATTTCTAAACATGGAGTTCGGGGCCCAACTATTTTTTATTCAAGCTCTACATCCACCTAAATCGTAATGCACCTCTACGTGTGTAGTCTGTCTTGTAACAAAAGTCTACTCTTTTTAATATATCTAATAGAAGTGTATTGTACTAACCCTCTTGTCAGTAATCGTTCACGTTCTTCACTTTAATTTGTCCGTACGCTTCAAGTTGTGGTGTTCCACTTAACAATAATGTAAACCATGACTAATTTAAAGAAAGGAAAGATACATATATATATTGTAAACAGGCTACTGAATACTATGCTATAGTTGTAATATGTCAACAATTTTATCAAGGATCACTCACTTTTATGGGACGGTACTCAGGACGTCGATATGGCTCTCAATATAAATTGTATTACGCCTAGGGTGGCCAGTTATATCCTATCTTCATAGGAGCAGTTGGATCTGGAGGTTGAAATATACGTACAAATATCTTTTACTATCGCTAGTAAAAATGAAGATAAACTAAAAAATCAAGCCTGCTTTCAAGAGCTACACGATATTCCTAATGCTGTGACCAGTAGTTATCTCATTAACTATATTTATATATTTACACCTGATATCAGTTCCGAAAGGTCGTGTTGTTCAAACTATTATACAACATTTCGATTTATACATCTGCATACTATCTGCAAAGCATACTTTCAATTGCTGCTGACTTTCATTTATTATCTTATTGGTTTGCCTTTATATTTCAAATGTACATACCTTAGTTCGTTTTATGTTGTTATTTACCCCAGGTGACTCTTTTTGATTTAATCGTATTTTGTGATCAGATCTGTTCATCTGCGATTAATGGTCTATTCCATCCTCCTAGTTGGTAACATAAATATATGTATTTTAATTAATGCCATATATTACATAATTGAGTTAAGCTAGTATGTATCAATATTCTAACTAGCTGGTTGTACAATGGAAAAAAATTTTTTTTAACTCCAAACGGTAGCCATTTGTGGGACTTAATGACGCTAAAGGTCTAGAACTAATTGACATTTAGCGTGTCGATGCATTACTCCATTAGATTTAAATAATAATCCCTTTACAAGATCCAAGGCTGCTCGATTTACAAATTTCAGTCGAACACCCGTGTTTTCCATTGGATTTATAACATTTCACGACCTGTTCTGAATTTACTCTAGTTTTCAAACCTACCTAAACCTGAGAATGTAACAATATCGAATTCATGTCTCAGCACTCTCCCTGAGAGCATTTAAAGGTCATGTCTTCAACGGAAATTACATTTGCAAACATCCCCAAACTTTGCAAATAGTACGGTTAACAAGTTGCTTCTTAATAACCATACGGCTTCTAGCATTTCCCGACCTGTTCTAGATTCACTCTAGTATTCAAACCTGCCCAAATCTAGGAGTGGTTAAATTTCAAATCAACGTCTCGGCACTCTCGCTAAGAGCCTGTAGTTCAACATACCTTTTCTCTCGCAGTTGTACGCCTTCAATGGATTCAGCGGTTACCTAATTGGTTACGCCATAGATCTATTTATGCAAATTGTCTGGACATGTGATTCTTTTACGTATCTCGTCGGCACCTTGGAGCTATAACCAATAAAATGCCAGGTTGGAGTTTTGCGTGTATTCTACCGGTCATTGACAAAAAAGTAGGACTTATAGTGCACCAGGCGATGCTAGCTATAGTGGCGCCATGATGGAGTGGTTAATCAAACTCACTACCATGTTGAACTGATTATAGATGTTAAAGACCTAAACGCCATGATACAGCAATTAATGGATCTAGTTGCCTTGCTGGAATATTTGTCGGCATTTAAGAGACTACGTAATTTATTATAATATCGTTCAAGCGGTGAGTGTGATTTTTTGGGTATGAGCGTTCAAAAGTTATACCGATTCGATTTAGGCTAGTCGTGAGTTTTATCAACTTGTCTTTATCTTTTGAGTTTATCTTATAATATTGTTCCTCAAACAGGCTCAAATATTTCAGTATATCTTATCACAGTTCAAGGTGCAAATTGGATCTATCTGGTACAGTATCCAATAACATGGGAGATTAGTCATCATGGATACATACATATTATCCATTATTTTTTATGGCTTGGTCCCAGGGAATTTCCAAGTTTAACCCTGATATCACTGTATTAAGGATAAACATCCAATACACTTCCCTCATTTTTCTAGTTTTGTCAGTCTGTATACCTGCTCGTGGCAAAAAAATTTCAAAAATATACCACTGGATGTCTTCCATGTACGACACCATCTGTGCCAGCAGTCTGGTGTGGCCATGGAGGACATTAAGCAGCGATGTCTGACCAACCTGCAACTGCCGCAGAATGTCCACAGACTCGGCATTGACGGCAGCAGGGGAGACAGGGGCAGGGGGTGCGGTGCCTGGCACAAAGGAGACATGTTGTCGCCTAGCACGGTGGGAACGGACCCTACACACGCGTGTACGGACCATATCCCTATGGCGTACACCTACGGCAACACAACCATAGTGATACGGACCCTACACACGCGTGTACGGACCGTATCCCTATGGCGTACGCCTACGGCAACACAACCATAGTGATGCGGACCCTACACACACGTGTACGGACCGTATCCCTATGGCGTACGCCTACGGCAACACAACCATAGTGATACGGACCCTACACACGCCCTCAGAGCGTGTGTACAGTGCGTTTCACACCTTACACTGGTGACAGGTGGCACACAGAAAGGAATTGAGCTGTCATACTTGGCCAAGGCTGGACATCAAGTCATTGTCAGTGCAGTCCTACATGTCTCTGGCCTAGGTGTGTCAGGCTGTGATGTGGCACAAATCTCCTCATGTTTGAACCCAATAGATGTGTGATGAGCTGTGTACACATGTCATGTGTGATGGTGCACTATGTGCCACACATCCCCTTCACACCTTTCACATGTGTGCATGTAGTACAGACTTGTTGAGCAATGCGTCACTGGCATGGCACAGTCGCCAAAACCCGCAACTGTCCCCTGATGCCAGGTACACGGATAATGACACCTAACATGTGACTACCAGCGTTGCACGATGTGAGTATGTCATGTGTGTGTCATGTGTTCCCATAAGCTTGCTGTTGGTGTTCCGTCAAATGCATCTGCAGTTGCTGCATCCAACATGTGCATGTGTGTGGATGGGCATGGCACACTATTATGCACACCAGGACACATGTGGAATCAGACGTAACGTGTGTATTTATGCATCGAACAAGGACTTGCGAGGCAAGGACATATCTGCGTAGTATCAATGTATGTGTGATCAGTCTTGACATGTACTCCTTCATGGCAAGGTGTGTGGTCTGTCCTTTTTTCAGGGACATGTGACCTCTGCCTCTAGTGTTCCGCAACCTGTCTGTATGATAAACATCCTTCTTCTGCACACATGTGGATGTCTGTCACTCCTATAATGCGTCTGCCTGTTCACTTACACTAGCCCACAGCTAGTTTCATGCCATGTCATGTTGAGCTTGTGAATCCACGTTTGTAGCTGGCTCTTGGTAGGGGTGTCACCTGCCTGGCATACGTGTCCAGGATATATTGCACAGACCTGACGCTGCATGTAGCATATGTGTATTGGCTGTTTAACATGTGCTCAGTACATTGACATTGTTGTTGTACTGTACTCACTCTTCGTTGTCCCTTCCAAATTACTGCAGGGCTCCGCCTCTCCCCCGACCAATGCTAGACTTGGCTGCCCTGAGGGAACGTGACTGTATACGCCGCTACCGCTTCACCCAACGGTTGATTCTGAACTTGACAGCAAGGCTGGCACCACACCTCCAACCGCTACACAGGTATCCCACTGCACTGACACCCATGATGAAGGTGATGGCAGCCCTACATTTCTTTGCCACGGGTACGTTTCAAGAGACCATAGCTCATGTTGGTGGCATGTCCCAGACCATGTTCAGCCGTGTCCTGCATGATTTTTTAGAGGCCATGTTGGTTCACATGGATGAGTTTATTCATTTCCCAACTCCTGAGCAGTTGACAGGTGTCAAGGGTGACTTCTATGCCCTGGGAGGGATGCCCCATGTCATTGGGTCCATTGATGGGACACATGTGGCTTTGGTACCACCACAGGCACAGGAGGTAGCCTATAGAAACAGGAAACATTACCACTCCATTAATGCCCTTGTGGTGTGTCTTGCTAACATGGTGATTTCCCATGTCTGTGCTCGTTTTCCAGGATCAGCACACGATGCCTACATCATGAGGCGTAGCAGGGTGCCTGAAATGATGCTGCAGCTGCGCAACGAACGAACATGTCTTGTTGATGGGTATACTCTGTTACTCCTGTATTTAGCGTCATCTCTCTGTCTTACTGCTTCTCCTGACCCACTTCTGTCCATGATGTTTCCATGTAGGGGACTCTGGCTATCCCAACATGCCATGGCTGATCACGCCTCTCCGCAAACCCAGAACGGCTGCCGATCACCGGTACAACAACGCCCATGGGCAGACCAGGCGAGTGATAGAGAGGACCTTTGGCCTCCTGAAGAGCCGATTCCGGTGCCTCCACAAGACCGGCGGTGCACTCCCATATGCACCGGTGAAGGTCTGCAAAATCTTCCTCGTGTGCTGCATGCTGCACAACATGGCAGTGGAGAAAGCTGCGCCACTCATCCTGGATCTGGATGAGCAGGAACATCCACCCGTGGAGGACGAGGGGCTTGGTGACGAGGCAAGTGATGTTGAGGAGGAGGAGGAAGAGGACATCCGGAGTCGGCTCATACGCAACTTCTTTGCTTAGTGGTGAGTTGCAGTGTCTGAGTGTGCACGCATTGAGCCTTGTGTGGCATGTGTTGCAATGTGTGGGTCCATCTGCATGTATGGCAAGTGAGTCAGAGGTGTGTTTGGATGTGTCACTCGAGTGATGGTGTAATAAAAGAATGTCTTTCCTGAGACACTATTTTCACCTAGCATGTTGACAACCTTATACGTGTCGAGTACATGCCCATGCATGCGGAAGTGCTTCTTTTGGCTCACTTCTTGTGTGTCTCTCATCTCCAGGTATTTGCGCATGCTGTGTGCTGGTGGCATTGTTGTGCTCCTGCTATTCCTCATGAATACAGCAACGTGTGCAGAATCGGCGTAACATGCACGGACATGTCGAAAATTCACCTTAGGGTAAGGGATGCACCACGGCTTTTTGGGTGTGCTATGTGTTTGGAATGTGTGTGCACTGCTCCTGTTCATGTTTGGTTACTTTGCATGTTTGGTTACTACTACATGTAGAATCACCATGGGGCACATGACATGGAGCTGGATTCACCTGAATTGATAGTCACACTTGGTGACAGTCATCTGTTATGTGATTGTGGATTGTGATGAAGGCATCAATGTGTGTAACACTGCCCTCGGAAACATACGGGATGCACCGGGTTGACATGGTGTGGGACATCCCCATTAGAGGCTCAATGGTGAATGGCAGCCTCTCCGTGAGCAGCACGGGGTGTTTGCCTCAAACCTGTCACTTGTGTGCCAGTTCTATGGATTTCTTGCATCTGTGGTGCAAAGGGGGTGCCAGTGTAGGTTCCACATGTTCATCCACATGACATGTGCATCTGTTAATATAGATGCATTTGCCTTCCGGCACACATGACTAATAAAGGTGTCCCTCAGCCTCCAAGGTGCCTCATCTCTGTCAATGCAGGTCTCTTGCCACTGTGCATGCGGCATGTCTGGCATAGTTGTCACAGATTGTGCATATGAGTCTATGTGTAGAGTAGCAAGATGCAAGCTGTTTGTCAGGGATTATGATATGTATTGTGCATGATGTACATGGCTGTGTAGGTATTTTGGCATCTCAGTCCCCTCAACGGCCACTTTGCTGCATGTGCATCCATTGTCTGTGTGTGTGCCATGTTGAACCAGATACTCCTTCCTTCTCATACACCTTTTGCAGTAGTCCTTTCTGACAATGCTTGTGTTTGTGTGCAACTTGTGGCATGGTTTTCAGGACATGGCGCCTGCTGCTGCAGGCCCTGCAGCAAGGGCACACAGAGTTTCTATATTTGCCCTCACACACACGCCTCTAAGACGCACCCCCCTTCCTCCCTCCACCCATTCGTTTTGGTGTAATCTGCTTGTGTGTGACACAGTTGCGGTGGGAAAGGCTGGACCGTCTGCACATGCTACGTGCACATTGCACGTGCCTCATGTCCTTGCATGTGCCACATCACGCTACACCATGATGTTGAGGCCACCCACCAAGCAGTGTCCATCCAATACATCTGTTGCATGCACTCAGGCATGCACTCATCGCCCACACTACACCTTGGCATAATGAGTGTGCAACTCCAACTGCCTACACACCGCTGGCACGTCAACCATGTCATGTCCCTCCTACTCCCCACCGGCTCTGTACCCCAACAAGGCCATGGGAGTGGTACTCCAGGCCTCTGCATGTAGTATGGTGTCGTTGTGGGACACATGGCACAGGTATCATGTCTCAGCGTGTCAGTCTACAATGTGTCCAGGATCCCCCTCTACACCATGACATGCGCACTGCATCTCATCATCATGTGGTGTCCCATTGCCAGCCAGGTGCTCCTCACCCTCCCCAAAGACGCAGTCCTTGCCAGTTCTCATATTGAATAATACATGGTATCCATTGGCAGATGGCTGAACATCGGCCACCTGATGCTGGACTTGTACACGACTGAGGTGTTCATCTGTGGATTGTCCCCTTACAGCTGGGTCAACTGCTTGTGTCCCACCCGCAAGGGCCCTGCACAGGCACACAGTGTCCACGCACACGAGCTGGTGTGCATCATGGATTGCTTGCTCACATGTGCTATGCTGATCACCAGCATCTGTACCTCAGGCTTCAGCACACTCTGCATTATGCACAAGATCCACAGTTCGATCCACCTCAAGGCAAGACAGACCATCCCCCAGGTCAACTACAACATCTGTGTCTAATCCTACCCTGCACTCTACTGAGAAGTACGTTACGACTCCCATGATACTTGTCCACATCCAGGGTGCATCTGCACAGCTCTGCTTCAACATTCGGCAACCCAGCCACATCACCGTCCAACAGAGATAGCTGCAATGGATCACTGTCGGCTGCAGGATGACCTTCACAATCCACGCCCACACTCAGGATGCAGCCCACGACCACGACCCCAACACAACCTTGTGGCACTGTCATCCAAGACCCCATTGTGCCATCTCCATGCATCCAACCTTGGCCTGGCCACCATTCTCCACATCCACCTGACTCCAGCATGCAGGACATTGTTCTCCCACCTGGCTACACATACCTGGGACTCCCACCCCCAGGACACTCCACATGATCCCTGACCTCTGCGCATGACTGTTGCTCTTCGAAATAGGTCTGTCCGCAGAGTTGTGCAGGCACCCCCTCAGCTGGTTGGGCCCATCACGGGTGAGTATGGTGCTCCATGTCTGTATTGGATGATACATTGTGACCCATGTGTGTCCTGTGCCAGACTCAGACCCCAGGGTATGCATGGTTTTAGTTACTTCAAAACTCAGGCATGGTTTGACTTTCCAACACACACATGTTATGGAATAATGCAAAATGACGGCAACATCTCGTGATTCTTATGATTTTTATTAGTGGTGGGGTACGTGTTTGGGGTGATGTGAAGAGGTGCTCGCCGGGTGTCTGTCATCCAAAGTTCACAAGGGGAGTTGGGATCCTTGCCATTGGAAGTCATCAGAGTCCATGCCACAGTCTTTGTCAACATTGGTCAGACAGTGACCAGCAAGTCCATGTGGCAGAGAATGTCATTGGATGAGGTGCTGCTGTTGCGCCAGAGGGCCAGGTGCCAGGCCAGGTGGCCTGGGAGATGGTGATGGTCCGCTGACTCTCACGGTCTTTTGCGTGGACGACCCACCTTCCTCGGGGGACCCTCAGAAGCAGGCCGTGACGATGTCTGTGATGCTCCGTCGGACGAATCCTCCTCCTCCTGATCCCTCCCTCTGGCTGGTGTTGATCTTCGCCTGGTGGCACAGGGAGGGTTGCCCATGTTTTCCGCAATCCGACGGAGTGAACGGCTCATGTCCGTTAGCACCGCCACGAGCTCAGCCTGTCTTGCCTCCATCCATCCTTGGTGTTGCTGTTGACTGGCATATTGCTCAGCCTGCATGTTCTTAATCTCATTGAGGGTCTCCACTACCTGGCTGATACCCCTGGTGTCACGCCGGTATGTGTCCAGGATGTTCCGGACGTGTGACATAACGGGTTCCTCAGCTGTCTGGTCAGGTTCGCGCCTCCGCTGTCCTCCACTCCCACCACCCCTGCCCACTTGAGCTGGCCTGCCGTTGTGGGCACATCGGGTCTCCGGGACCCCTGAGGGATGGCATTTGCGGGGTCGCCTGCCTCCTCCTGGGTGCCCGGAGTTCCTTGTCCCTCCTGGTCAGACTGGCTGCGTTGTTGTGTGCGAGCAGGGCTCCTGTGTGTATCCTGGGATGTGGCAGGAATGGGGGTGGTGGTTGGCACAGTTGTACCTGACGCAGGTGCTGCAGGTGCTTGGGCAGCAGAGGGGCCAGGTTTGTCGAGGTCATCCACGGTGTGGTGAGAGTCGTCGCTGCCGGTGGGATCATCGTCACGCCGAGCCTGGTCCTGTGATTCTTCCCCCCAAGTGTAGGGGGGAGATCGACGACGTTGCCCTGTGTGTGAGGGAGAGACAATGTTAATGGTGTTTCATGCGTCATCCATGTTTCATACATATTCAAGTTGGCACAGTTCCTCTGGGTAGTTGGATATGTCTAGCATTCCTCTCACAGTGCACTTGTGGATGGGTATGTTGCAGGGGACGGATTGATATGTACTCCTGGTTATTTGGCCTGTCTAATGAGTGTTGGGATGCTTATTTGGCTATGGATTGGTCTTGTTGTGTCACATATCCATTGTGGGAGTGCCAATTTGCATTGGCTGCCCCGGGGGTGTGTGCTTGTGTAATGGGGGTGTGTGTGTGACCGGGCATGCTGTTGGGTGTGGTGTGATTTGTCATTGGGTCTACCAGGTGATGTGTCTATCCCCTCATGGTGCATGCTGGCATGACAGTGAATGTGAGTTCCTGTGGTAAGTAGGTGGCATGTGGAGTTGGTCTTTGAGTGTACAGTGGTCACAGGTTTGCCTTGTGCTGTCTACAGCAGGGCCAAGTGTCATCTACCTTGTCTGTACTTGGCAAGTCCCTGTGCATTGTGCATGGTGCATGGGTATGTCCCTTGGCCACAGCTGTCAACACTTTTCCTATGTGTGACACACTCTTTGTTGTTGCATCAGTTTTGAACGCAGTGAGCAGTGTAGCGAGCGTGCGTAGCGAGCGCTGCAGAACCGACTTACGTGTTGCACTGTACGTGGCCAAATGGTGCTTTGTCATGTCTATTGGAGAATGCAGGTAGGTAACTCATGCATTTGTGACTGGGTTCTAACAAACACAGTGAGTGGGTATACTGGGTGTGAGGTTAGGTTTGTGCCTGCAGCAAGGATCGACTCGTGCACAGTTTGACACATGGCCCAGTGCTTTCCAAACGAATGAGGGGTGTTTCACACACTGCCAGACCTTCTCAACATGCACACAGTCCACCTGCTGATGAGCAGACATGCCCACACAACCCAAGGGTGATTTTGTCTCCCTCTGTCTCCCTCTCTCCCTCCCTCTGTCACCCTCCTCCCTCTGTCTGTCTCCCTCTGTCGCCCTCTGTCTCCCTCCCTCTCTCTCCCTCTCCCTCCCTCTGTCTGTCTCCCTCTGTCGCCCTCTGTCACCCTCTGTCTCCCTCCCTCTCTCTCCCTCTCCCTCCGTCTGTCTGTCACCCTCTGTCACCTCAGCCCAGCTTCCTGGGCACACACACTTTGCAGGTCTTTCAAAGGCCATTGGCTTGTTCATGTGGCTTTGTTTAGAATCTCCCGGCCCCCATTGGGCAGAGTGTCTCTGAGTCTGCGCTGCAGCGGCGGTGTGTGCTGACACTCTTTCACAGTGATGCCTCTTCATTAGCTGCTGTTATGTGCAAATTGGGCCTTCATACCCATGTCATCCTGTGACGCGGCCGCCATTTGCAGGCGACACAGTACAGTGTCGGGACACACTGTTTGTATAGCTCTGCCCTAGGCCATATGGACTGAGGGCATTGGTGTCTGCTTCTGAGTTGCACAATGTGATTTTGGAGGCCCCCCCTCCCGGCATCACGGACATCCTGTCTTGTGTTGGTGTTTTGTGTGGCCTGTGACTTGGCATGGCCTTGCTTGGTGCTTGGGGCATGGAGCCGCTAGTAGCATGTGCGTGTTTTTGGAGTGTGGTTGTGTCCGGTGATGGCTTTGGGGTAGTTGCGTGCATTATTGTGAGTTGGGTTGTTGATGCGGTTCCCCCCATGTGGGATGAGTTGTTTGTGTACTCACCAGGCTCGGCGACTCCTTCTACTCTGTGTACTCCCACCGGCGGCAGCGTGCGCATCAACTTCCCCTCCCAGGGATGGTAGTGTGCTCTGCGGGGCGGGCCACCTCCAGTGATGTTCCCCTGGTTGTATTCGTCTGTCATTTGCGGGGCGGACCGTCCTCCGCAGATCGTACCACCTGGCTTGGCATTCATGCCTGGTCCTTCTGATGGGCGCAACAGCATTCACCCTCTCGATGATCCTCTGCCACATGGCTGATTTAGCTGCTACGCTGGTCTGTCTGACCAATGTTCCAAAGAGCTGGGGCTCGACTCTGATGATTTCGTTGACAAGGATCTCCAGCTCCGCTGTTGTGAACTTTGGATTCCTGTCTGTGGGCATGGTGTGGGGTGTGGGTGTGGATGGTTGTGGGTGTGTGTGTGTGGTTGTGAAGGTGTGTGTGTGAATGCGATGAGGGGGTGTTTGTGAAGGTGGTTGTGTGAAGGTGTGCAAGTGTAAGGTGTAGTAAAGGTTCAAGTATGGTGCTGTGGGTTGTCTGTGGGGTCTGGCAGCAGTGGGTCTGTTGCAAAGGCTCATGGTTTGTATATGTGGGCCCTTTTTATTGGTCCATTTGTGGGTGTGGCTGTGTTTGAACTTTGGGTGGGTGTGTTATAAGGAGTGGTTGTGTTTTGGGCCTCTGTTTACCTGTTTGGCTGTTGCAGGTCAGTGTATTGGATGTATTTGGACTTGTTGGACGTGTTTTGTGGTGTTGTGCGATTCGAATTGACTCTCCTTGTGGTGTTTTGCAGTGTCCTGGTTCAGTACGTGTGTTTTTCGCGTCTGTGAGGTGCGTACATCGGCCATGTTGTTGTACAGTGCTCACATTTGCTATGGCTTGGTACGACTCGTACATGCGCAAGGCTGGGTGAGGGTGCTGGTGTAGGGGCCTGGGGTAGGGTGCGTACAGGCACGGGCAGGGTGTAGGGACCTGGGGGTACATGCCGTACATACGTGAACGAGGGTACGGCACGTACATGGGGGGGCTGGGGGTACGGCGCGTACATACGGGGTGCTGGGGGTACGGTGTGTGCCCCCACCCCCGTATGGACGGTGCGTACCCCCACCTCCTTATGGACGGTGCGTACCCCCAGCCCCCGTATGTAAGCACTGTCCCCCAGCACATACCCCTAGCCCCCGTATGTATGCGCAGTACCCCCAGCCCCCGTATGTACGTGCCGTACACCCCGCCCCCCCGTATGTACGCGCCGTACCCCCAGACCCCCCTATGGACGGTGCGTACCCCCACCCCATAGGTATGGAGCATACCCCCTCCCCCGTAGGTACGCTGCGGACCCCCAGCACTACGCGCTGGGGGTCCGCACCGTACATACGGGGGTGGGGGTACGCTCCGTACCTACGGGGTGGGGTGGGGGTACGCTCCTTACCTACGGGGGTGGGGTGGGGGTATGCTCTGTACCTACGGGGTGGGGGTACGTTCCGTACCTACGGGGGTGGTGGTATGCTCCGTACCTACGGGGGGTGGGGGTACGCTCCGTACCTACAGGGGTGGGGTGGGGGTACGGCGCGGACATGGGGGGGTGCTGGGGTACGGCGCGTACGTGGGGGGGTGTGCTGGGGGGTGTTTGGCACGTATGCAGGCACATATTTGGACGTCTCCATAGTTGCTATGGGAGTTCGCACCGTACGGTGTTTTTTCCATACGGTTGTGCATTCGGACGGGACGGATCGTACTTGCGCGCTCGGACTTCAGTTTCCTGATTTGTACGTAAAACTGTCCGGGGACGTGTCGGACACTTTTTCCGACCCGAGGACGTGTCGGGGAATTTTCCCAATGCGATTCATATGGATTTGTTCACATACGAATCGTACTTGCCAGTTTGTACGGGACATGTACGATTTGTACGGAAAAAAATCCGGATACGATTCGTACGGGGAATATTTTTAACGGATCGGAATCGAGACCTTTGTTTTTAATTTTCTTTTCAGTTCCATGGGACTCCCGCAGAAGCATACAGGTCGTTCTGGTTCCCGCATGAATCCCGTAGTACTACTTAGCTGTACAGGGTCCTCCAGGACCACCATGGGAGCTGTCAAAATCTTCTTTAAGAGGACCAGCAGATGGATTCTTGGGCCCCAAGGAAGGTCCCAAATGGGCCGCTATTACTTAATTTTTTTAAAGGTTTGATTACAAGGGGACCGTGTCCTGTAAATGGCAGCCGCAATATTTTCTTTCATGTTGCAAATGAGCCAATGAGAGTGATCGGTCCCACAGAACCAAACTGGCCAACAGGAAGAAAGGCCCTTGCAAGCAATAAAAATGCTCAATTTGTATTTTGTGGACCTGAGGGAGTCCCACAGGTGTCCCTTGGGACCAACCATACAGATATCTATTTTTTTTTTTTACTTATTGTCTTCTAAACAACTGAACAGATTTATTACAAATCACAAAAAGCACATTTTCTGGATAAAGATCTTGCTTTCTGCCAGATTTGGTTTAAATTCTCTTTTGCCCTTTTCTCTGTATCACTGTTCAAAAATCCCTATAGAGAGAAATTGTGTTTTGGGGACCCCAAGGAGCTGAGGTTGAAGAGCTTTAAAAAAAAAGTTTTCCGAGGATTTATCAAAAGGCGCCAGAGGTATTAGCAAAACAAAAATGCTCTTCCGATACAGTAACTTCTGATGTAATGGTTCGATCAATTGTAACTTCCAATGTAATGCCTGCGATGTACATACTTGTGATGTTTTTGCCATCAATGTAATGATATCCAGCCATCTAGCACAATGTAAGTCAGGAAAGTTCTATGGTGCTTTTTTACAATGGATAGAAATTTCAGTTTGCCACATTCCAACCTAATTACGACATAGCAGTCTACTTTGATTTAATCATCTCTGAAAGTCATAGGTTTTCACAAGCAGCATAACTGACACTGATTAAGAAATAATGCAAACTTCCTTGGAGCTTCAGACAACCTTTCTGAAGGTGCAAAGGGTGTGACTGGAGTCCCGACAGAACAAGGACAAACAAAAAACGTTGTGTCTTGAAAGGGAGGTGGCAATGCCCATGATTCAGCGTTCTTGGAATCTGGGGGCAAAGGCACTAGAATAGCACCTTTCTTCTCAGTTTTAAAAATACTATCAATCTCCTGTTTCACTGTGATTAATTCTGACTTTATAGCCTTATTCTCAGACTTCACTGAACTCACCTGCTGCAACTAGTCACTATGTCTAATGTCTGAGAAACAGTAGTGTCACAATCCATTGCTCGGGTTGGATGATAACTTGGACTTGCCAATCTTTCAGAAAGCACTAATCTTGTACTCTGGATCCATCAGGAGTGATTCACTTTTCCATCTCTTAATGCCTCCACTAGTGACGACATCCAACAGAATGTGAGAGCCAACAGTAGAAAAAGGGAGATGGGAGGAGAAGAGAGAAACTAGAGACACCGGAACTAGAGACACCGGACACCACCAATCTGACTCGTCACTTCTGCTATGCACTGATGTCTTTAGGCCAAAGTGGGTATCGAACGAAGACAGGACAGCAAAAAAACTTTGTTTAGACGATGCTCACGGTAACCTGAATATGCGAGCAGCGTCTAAAAAAAGGGGCGTGGCCACCTTAATAGTGGTCTCGCTTTTACGAGAGTTTTAGCTCTTGACATTAAAAACAACAATGTATTTTATATATGTGTTCCTTTTAAAAACACATACATAAAAGACATTGTCAATGCCAATAGCTTAAAGGCTCGCAAATGCGAGACCTATTACATTGAAAATGCTTGTTTGTGTTTATCATGTTCCAGTCACCGGGCCCTAAAGACAGAGCAGAGGTATGTTATCCTGCACTGGTTAATGAAGTTCTGCTACAGTGGAATTGTTGTAGCATGCTGCCTGATCCAGAGGTAGTCTGGCTGCCAGTGGAGCTGCCCTTTGGTATAGTGGTACTATTTTCAGGGGGACACACGCCAAAAAGCAGCTAGAGGAGCCACAAGGGGTGGGGAGAGGGGTAATTGTGTGGTAATTCACCAGTGCTAGAAAAGAAACCTGAAAGCGTCACCTTTGTTAGGCGAGTTTCCAGCCTGTCTTTCACATCTCTTTGACAATGGTGGGAGGGAAGTGGAGGAGCCTGCTGCTGCATCAGGCTGGCCCTGGCACCCATGCAGAGAGAGCAGCGCTACTCTTTGCCTGGACTCCTAATGCTGGCTGATGGGAGTAGAGCAATGTGTAATAGGAAGCGGCGACTGCCTGCTGGGGGCTGACAGCAATGGCCCGTGGTACAGAGAATGGGGGAGCCTCGTTGTGATATTTTGCAAATACGAAGAGGACACTGGGGCCTCAGACCAGTGGCAAGTAGGAGGGGGAATGGGGAGAAACCTCTACCTGCTTCAACATGTTAGAGGCCTACCCTTCTGAGGCAAATGTTCTAATAAAAAAGGTACCACCAGATCTCAGATCTGTTGCTTTGAAAAACACACAAAATAAAGCACATCTCATAGCTGATGCAGCATGAATGGACAGAAGCAGCAGATCTGCGATGTGTTTCTTTACCAAGGGCTGTGTTTCCAATAGTTTGTTAAATAAAGCATTGTAAAAACACTGAAGATTATCAAGCACTTGGTAAAGAGTAGATGCTCAGGTCAGGGACGTGCTTTTTCTGTCCTCTTGTGCAATACGACTGGGAGCATCATGCATGCATCTCATTTCACCATCTTTTTAAGGGTGTCAACTTCCTTGGACTAACCACCCTTCAAACCAGGGACATACCTCCCATTTACTTCATTGAGCTGATCTGCTCTGAAAACCTTCCTCACCCTCCCCCAAAAACTTTATTTCCGATGATTTCAATGAGATCGCCATCCAGAATCCTGAGTCTCACCCACCTTGGAGTCTCGAGAAGTATGCATCATGCCTTAACTGCTAAACGAGGTACTTTTTTAGGAGTCAGTGCTACATCTATTTGCTATATTAGTCATTTAGCAATAGGCTGGAAAGCACTGAAATACAAGAGGAAATCATGTCAGACTTTTCTGTTTTGGTTATGTTTCGAAGATGAAAAACGGTGGCTTTTGCAGATTGTCTCCTTTGTGCCAGCCTTAATGTTAGTTATTAAGCTTCAGTCCCTCCTTCCCCACTACCATCCTGACCGTAAAGCTTCGAAGAGGGGCCTGATATAATCACTTTTTGTTCAAGGGGAGAATGGAAAAAGAGAGTTTAAAGACACACTAAGGCAAAAGAACACATTTGGCCGGTATCTGTTTTCTTGTGAGTCATGTTGCTCATTGAAGGATGGAGTGACTGCTGGGGTGGAGTCTGCAGTTGTGGGGTCCTATGTGGCGCGTACTCTACTGCCCGCATTAGGTGCTATGGCTCTGCTTTGCTGCTGCTGGATTGAGGTTTTGAACTGTTTGCTATGCTGCATTGTTTTCTGGCAGCTGACTTGTTATGCTTACTGCCATTTTCTGTTGGACTTCTGATGCTGCTGCTCTGTTTTGGACACAAGGTTCTAGAACAGGGTTCTCCAAAGTCGGTCCTGGAGGGCCGGATCCATGCCAGATTTTAAGCATTTCCCCATCTAGATAAATATAGTTATCTTGAAAATCTGGCATGGATCCGGCCCTCCAGGATCGATTTTGGAGAGCTCCGTTCTGGAATGCCAGATTGCCGACGCTTTCATTCTTCACGTTGAGACAGGCCCCTTTGCCCTGCATTCTTGGGAAAGAGCCAACAGAAGGGCCTAAAGGCTCGCGGCCTCTTGGAATGCAGTGATCAACAGCTCATGTGTTTGATATCTGGCGTGGCTGACTCGACCTTCCATCCCTCCAAGGTTTGTAAATTGAGTGCCATTACCTTGCGAGCCCCTGTTTTTATGAAGCACCTCTTTTTTTTAATAGACTTGTAAAAGTGCAAGATGAAGCACTACAGGAAAACGGCCCTACAGCTTAACTCCTGACTCTGGGATGGATTTTCCAGAGGAAGCATTATTTGCGACCGAATGCTTAAATTCCGTGATGCTGAGCCCGTGGGTTACAGATTCAAGCCCTGTGCTCATGCTGTCGATGTGTACATTGAGAGCACTGCTCTTGTCTAGTAATTGAAGTCTTTGACTCTCAGCTCGCAGGTTCAGGGTTCAATATGCAGTTGTGGTTGGTCATGCAAAGGGTAAACGCAGGGCTGTAAGTGGGCTGAGTTCTTCGGCTTTCGGATGGCGCAGCAACTAAAAACTGACTTTTAAGCTGGTCCTTCTGTTCATGACCTTACCTTTACGAACTAAAACACCGATCGATTTCTCAACAATGGCTGTCAAGTTCTTTAAGGTAATCCAAGTCAGCAATGCAATCCATTTTTATTTTTCAGATGTTTCACCTCATCTTGCCTTCCTTGCTTTTTCCAAGATAATGTGTCCTGTACTTCCTTCCTCACAACAGATGACTCTTGTCTAGTGCATGCTGTGAACTGAGTTGCTCATAGGTACCTGGGCGAATTCCAGTTGTCAGTTGAACCTGATGGAGCCAGTTGCCTAATGGAGTACAATGAAAGCTCTATTGTTGAGGCTGAAGAAAATAAAATTTTTCGACGGTGCCAGTAAACAGGCCATAATCGTGTGTATACTGCCATCTCTCTGCAGAACGCAAAGAGTAACGATCATATATGTGCTGATTGTAATTGTAGGAAAGTGTGTGAAGGGAGTACACAGGTGCCAAATAGGGCCAGCATCAGTTCAAAGGACAGCCTCAAAGGGGAAATAAAGGCAGTGCTCCTTAGTAATGTTTAGGTCACAGTCTCATAATTTCAGAATTGAAATATTTGCAATTCTAATCATTCACAAAAAATGTTCCAGCTTAAAAATACCACGGCCACAGAAAAAATATAAAGCGCCAGAATCATCTCCAAGATGTCTTACTGCTCACCCAAAGACGAACTCTTTGATCACGTTAGCTGCTCAACGAATATCTAGTAAAAAGCCCATCACATCATCCTCTGGTCCCCCAGACAAAGATAGTAGGCATATTGAGAATGTGGGGTCATAGAATCAGGTCAATGGCAGAAAATCTATGAAAGTAGCCAATGGTCTTGCAGTTTTAAGATGTCACGATTGCCAGCTGTGGCATGATATAATATTGCACCATTGCTTCATCTCATTCCTTTTTTTTTTAGTCCTCATTTCACCATGGCTACTGCATGCTGGGCAGTATAAGAGCTCCCTCGATCCGTCTGTGGTCCATGCAGATTCAGACTCATGGCCTCCACGGCACTGGTCTTATAAGGAGCGAGCGGGATCCACAACCACTAAGTCCATGCCATGATGTAATCATTGGACCAAATATCCAAATTTGTGATCAGCCAAAAAGCTTTAGGTTAAAACCCTATTCTAACCACTTCAAGTACTCCGTCCAAAACTCTTTTGACCTATGTGGGTTACATTTAATATCGGATTTGCATGTTCAATTTACTGTATTTAACCAGACTGCCGGATGGGGAGGCAAGGAGTCTAACCACCTTTTACATATCTCTCTTCTTGCCAAAAGCAACAAGTACAATAATAAGCCCCTTTGCTTGCTGCTCAAAACCTGTCGTGAGGCACTATCTACCCCAAGAAGCACAAGTGTTTCAGTCAAAACAATGTTCTCTGCTATAATTGCCCTTATAATGATTTCAACATTCTTCCAAAATTCTCGAATACCTGGGCAGGTGAAAAAAACATGGACATCATTGGCCCTTAAAAGATTGCACCTCTTACAGCTGGGAACCGGTTGCAACACGAACTTAGCTAATGTTTGTGGGGTCCAATTTAGCCTGTGGATGACAAAAAAATGATGATGTTTAAAATTAGCTGGAGATACAATAGCATATAAGATTTTCAATGAATCCATCCACAAAGATTGTATACAGCCTTCCTGTAGCGTACTTGTCCAGATATCCGAGGGGGCCTTCAGTTTGTCTTCTTCCACCTCCAAGAACTGTCCATACCATTTTGACACTTCTTTAGTGTTTGGGTTTGTATCCTGTAGTGAGACTTCAAAATCCCACCTGCCCCCCACCTCCTCTGCAGCAGTGGAGGACCATGAGGTGAGCTGCAAGTACTTGAACCTGGATAACTTATTACCTGTCCTGTTGTTTAGCACCTCCCACGGAATCATTCCATCTGTTGTTAACAGATTCCCCCAATGTGTTATCCTGCCTGTTTTAATGGCAAACTCAAAGCATCTTTCATACACTCCTGTGTTCCAGGGGATTCCCAAATTGGAGAAAAATAATTCCTGAGGATAAAAGAGAAGCTGCTAAGGCAATCCTCAAGGAAGGAAAAATTACATCGGCGGCCATTATTGATGCACCAGTGATGTCTCAAGTGCAGGCTTTTTGCCAGCTTGTTAGTGTACCTGTTTTGAGGAGGCAAGGCAGGCTCAGATCCACAGCCTTCTATCGAGAAGTTTAATCCAAAATACTTGATGTTCCCTTTGATGATTTGACACTGTTTGAAAAGCATGTGGATGATGCCCTCCAAAGTGTTAATCAGACACAGATACACCAAAAGCAATTACTGCAATAGAGGTGATCTGGTTTGTCAATTTTTTAGGCTCGCGCAGGCCCCAACCTTCAGGCTATGCCCAAGTTTTTGACACCAACCGGACCCAAAGGCAAGGATATGGAAAGCCACCAGGACGAAAAAGGAACTCCTCTCAGTTACGATTAAATGGGAACCAAAAGAGAGCTTAGCCCACCATTGCTTCACATTCCATATCAAACACAAAAGGTGAGAGGCATGCAAGGGTGTCCATGATCATACTTCACGAGGTCCTCCTGATGAACCAGGAAGGGGACTACCTAACATCCCAGGATGTTCAGGATGCTTAATTCCACATACTTATCCACATAGGAACAGAAGATAGCTCTACTTTTTAGTGACAGGAAATTATTCGTTCAAGGCACTTCCCTTTGGCCTTAAGTCTGCACTCAGGATTTTCAGCAAGTGCCTATCACCAGCTGCTGCCTTCCTCCAGCAACAATGTCACCAAGAGTACCCTTATTTGGACTCCTGGCTCGTTAAGGTTCCATCAAAGTCTATTTCAGAGTTATCGTCTCATGCTGAACAAAGAAAAATAAATGTCAGCGGTCCACACAAAAATTCAATTAATCGAAGTGATACACGACAGACAGTTCAGAAAGGCTATCCGATGAAGGGAGAGAACCATGTTGAAGAGCTTGTCTACAAATGAATCAATCTTGGTCAGAAAATACAAGTCTGTGTTAGGCTAGATGTCATCCTTTATAGGCCTCATTCCCTTTTTCAGACTTAAAATGAGGCTTGTCTAACAAGAACTGGATGCTTAATGGAAACAAATTGAAGGTTCATGGTTTAACATAGTTCAAGTTCCGAGATGGCTGAAAAAGAATGTCCACCATTATTGTGGTGGAGATTAACCACCAATCTTAAGGCAGGCCCGTAGTTTCAACCTGTAACACAAATAATTGTTCTAACCATGGATGTGTCCATGGAAGTTTGGGGAGCTCACGTGCAAGAACAATCAACCAGAGGCCTCTGGTGGCAGGATACAGAAAAGTTGTTCCACAGTGTTGGAGCTCTGAGTCATAAGACTAGGCTTGCAAGTGTTTCTCAAAGGCTAGCAAGGCAGGCAATCCTAATCCGATCAGACAATATGACATATGTTTTACATAGCCAAACAAGGCGCAACACAGTCCAGTCATTTCTCAGAAGATTCTCAGCTACTATGGGGCTGGGCCATTTTTTCAAAATACCGACATTGTCGTGGACCACCTGCCAGCTTGCAAAAATTATCAGGTGGATGTGGTCTGAAACAACTATCAGAATCCCACGAGTGGTAACTGCACCAGGACCAAGTCAATTTCATGATCCAACAATGGGGTCAGCTCATTATCGATCTTTTCACCACACTGAGCAACAAGAAAAACTGGTACTTGGAAGCAGATTTTTGTATTTATGAACCATGGACAATGACCTTTCAATTGGAAGGTTAAAAATGTTTGCTTTGCTTATGCCTTTCCTCTGTTTCCCTTGATCCCTATGGTGCTGAAGAAGGTGAATACAGATTCTCTTCCAGAGGATCCTCATCAATAGTCATAAGCATTAGAATATTCCCGCCCATGCGCGGGACCCCGGAAACACTATATTATATGTGCCCCACATATATATATATCCATATATATATATCCATATTATATACATATACATATATATATATAAAAATAAGCAATTGCAGCCTAATAAACACCAGAGTTGAATCATGCTGTAAGGAATTTCCACTATACATGAAAAAAATGCATTAGAAACAGGAGAAATAACAATAAAATTTGTTTAGAAACTGTTTTAATGCTCAGCAAACAGTAGAAATCCTCATAAAACACTGAAAGCATAGGAAACTCCCAGGCTGCATTGCAAATACCCAGTCTAACAAGACTGAAAAGCTAACCTGTAGCTGCATAGCAATAAACTGACACCGTGCCTTTAAGGCACACCTGACCCCCAGCTTCCCATCATGCCTCAGGGGTGACAGTTAGGTCAGTTGTTCTTTACGGCTCCTTCAGGAAGGATCCTGGCAACACAGCTCCACTCTTTTCTGATTTTTGTCAGAAAATATTTTCACTTTTCACAACTTTTATACCTTACTTTGACGTCTTTCATCATTTGAAGTAAGAAGCTGTCTTTTTTGACAGGTTTGGGCATTTTTTAACAACTTAAAATGCCATCTCTTTTTGACCCTTGCCCTTCTTGTGGTAAAAAGAAGGCCAAAACAGACTCTCATGGGGTCTGTATTGTTTGTCTGCCTGAGGATCATGATCCTAAGACCTGCCCTCACTGCCAGAACCTGTCCAGAAGCACTTTAAAGGACAGGGAAAGGATTCGCCTGTATGGCCTGGCAGATAGATCATCTAGAGGAAGGTCTCCGGTAAGGAAGGGCTCCAAGAGGTCTAGAACGCCTTCTAGAAGCAAGTCCTCGCGTCCTTCTGCTTCAGCGTCGGGCTCGGCGCTGAGATAAGATCTTCAGGTGGGTCATTCATCTAAGAAAAGACCTTCGACAGCGGGCTCATCGACGTCGAAGACTCGAGATCCTCCGCCGTTGTCAACCCGGCGACGATCGGCGTCGAGGAGTGTCACCCCTCTGCCGTCGAGGGCAGGCTCACTTCTGTCATCGCAGTCCCATCAGCGATCGACGTCGAGAGCAAAGTCTCCGGCGTCGTCAACTCGGCGACGATCGGCGTCGAGAATGAGATCTCCGTCGTCGTCTCGACGACGCTCGGCGTCGAGGGCGAAAAATACCCCTCCGCCGTCGTCTCGTAGACCTTTGATGTCGAGATTGGACACAGCTCCGCCGTCGTCTAGACGACGCTCGGCATCGAGAGAGTCCCTCCGTCGTCGGCTTCACATCGCCGTTCGACGTCTAGGCTGCATTCTTCACCTACTTCTCATCGGCGGTCGCCGTCGAGACGGCGTTCGACGTCGAGCAGACGGGAGGCCCAACTAGCTAGAAGTCAGGAGCCAAGATCGACATCTGGGATGCATGCAGGTTCAACGCCGAGAGCACGCTCGACATCGAGACAGGCCTCGGTGAGGTCTGGGGATGGATCGGTGGTCCTAGTGACGGAGTCAGCCTCGCGCCATTCGTCCTCTCACTCTTCCAAAAGGGCTTCTTCAAGGTCAGCCACTCCGCAGGCTCTCTCCCATAGAGAAGCTTCTAGCCATGTCCACAAGTCTCCTTCAGGACAAATTGAGGCCCCTTCTGCTGTTCAGTTGTCCCCGAGATGGCTGCTGCCCTTACGTCACTGGCAGGACTCAGGGGCGACAAGGCGAATGCAGCAGTATACCAGTCTAGTTCATAGATCTCCTCTTCAGAGATTGGTGGACGAAGTGGACAGAGTGAGTCCTCCCAGGCATACGCACGAGACGTCCCCAGAGAGAAGGCGCTTTGCATCGCGTTCCCCCAGGCGAGAAGAACGTGCAGCCAGATCACCAGAAAGGAGGCCCCCTGCTCATCGGCGAAGTAGAAGAACACCATCTACTTCCTCGACTCCCTCTACCCGGTCCTCCAAGAGGGATTACTCCCCCACACTATCGGACAGCCCGGTTTCCAGGGTCTCTCCCATAGATGACATTAATACATTAATACATACCATGAGGTTCTGCAGAGGGGTGCTCAGAAACTCAACATTGAGATGTCTGTCCCGCAAGTCACGACGACAGTGATTTTCGAGACTCTTCATCAGAAGGCTGCATCCCGACCATTGCTTCCACTGGTTCCTGGGATCCTTGACCCGGTCATGGACACTTTTTAAACTCCAGCAACCATCAAAGCGGTGCCGGCTCGCATCCTAAAGAAATATAAGCCAGCTACCTCGGATCCGGTCTTCGTCAAGATGGACCCTCCTGCAGACTCAGTCATCGTGGCGGCAGCAAAGAAGACGCATGCTGTATCTGCCTCTTCTTCTGTTCCACCGGATAAGGAGAGCAGGTCTCAGGACTCGTGGGGTCGCAAAGCCTGCACGTCTGCGGCTGCATCCCTTAAGGTCTCCAGCGCGGCTGCGTTGCTAGGCCGTGATGACAGAGCTCTCTGGGACTCTTTGGAGGGGTTCAAAACCAAGCTCCCAAAGGAAGACCAAAAGGATTTTGACGAGATAGTCACTGAGGGATCTTTGGTGGCAAATCAAGCAATTAGCACAGCGTCAGATGGGGCGGTGCTATCAGCGCACTCTTACACGCATGGAATGTGCGCCAGGAGATCGTCCTGGTTAAGACTGACAGGCCTAAAACCAGATGCGCAGCAAAGGATCTTGAACCTCTCATTCTCTGGCTCTTCTCTCTTTGGCACACACACAGATGAAGAGATGAATAGAATGAAGACCGAGTTGGACACCCTCAAGGCGGTTGGGTTAGAGGAAAAGAAGGAATTTAGACGCCGCTACAGACCCAACCAGCGCAAGGGGCCTCAACAGAGGGTTCAAACCCCTCAGTGGTCCCAAAACAGAAAACCAGGGGACGTCCCAGTTCCGAGGAGGAAAGACCAACAGAGGTAGAGGGGGTCACCATCAACAGTCCTCTACCACGGCGAGAGCGGGAGGGAAGTCATGAGCAGTGGCTTCCTCTGCCGCAGTTGCCCACTCCAGTGGGAGGAGGTGCTTCACAACATCTGGCAGAGTGGGACAGCATCCCAAAAGATCGCTGGGTGCTGAATATACTGCGCAATGGATATGCGCTACGTTTCCGTGCGCTTCCAAAGGACATACCACCGAAAAAGTCTTGTCCCCACCAGTTAAAGCTGCTTCGAAAGGAAGTGGCAGCTCTTCTTCAAAAGCAGGCTATAGAAGAGGTTCCACCTTCTCAAATAGGAAAAGGAGTTTACTCCAGGTACTTTCTTGTCCCCAAAAAAGATCAGGTGCACAAGTTTCGACCAATCCTGGACCTCCGACTTCTGAACAAGGTCATAGTGAAGGAGAAGTTTCGCATGTTGGCCCTTCATCAAATATGTCCACATCTGCAAGTAGGGGATTGGATGTGTTCGGTGGACCTTCAAGATGCGTACTTCCACATTTCCATTGCAAAACGCCATCGCAAGTACCTACGGTTTGTAGTCGGCCACTAGCATTATCAATTCAAGGTCCTGCACTTCGGACTCAAGTCAGCTCCGCGAGTCTTCACCAAATGCATGGCAGTGGTAGCAGCTTTTCTTCACAGAAAAGGTCTCTTCGTCTATCCATACTTAGACGACTGGCTGCTGAAAGGTCCATCCCCTCTGCAGGTGAGGCACGACTTCCAGATCTGTCTACAACAGTTGCACGATCTCGGCCTTCATGTCAACATGGAGAAGTCAGTGCAGCAACCCACCCAGTCCATCCACTACCTCGGCTCTGTTCTGGACACAAGCGTGGGAAGAGCGTATCCTTCGGAGGAGAGACTGTCTTCGATGAGACAGAAGTGTAGGCTTCTGCTCCAGGTGCAAAATCCAACAGTCCGGCAGGTGGCATCCCTGCTAGGTTCCATGGCGTCCTGCATCTTTCTCATTCCCAACGCCAGGCTGAGGATGCGGCCTTTGCAGCAGGCTCTGGGGGACCAGTGGGATCAGTCTACAGGTCGCTGGGAAGATCACATATGTCTCTCCCAGGCGGCGAGATCTTCCCTCACATGGTGGACTCAGCAGCGCAATCTGATGGTGGGAGTGCCTTTTCACCAGTCACTTCCAGTGCAATCGGTGGTGAGAGACGCGTCTTTGCAAGGCTGGGGGGCACACATGGGGTGCCTTCAGATACAAGGGCGGTGGTCGGCGAAGTAACAGACCTACCACATCAATATGCTGGAGCTCCGAGCAGTCCACCTTACTCTGAAAGCTTTCCTACCGGCAATCGAGTCCAATTCGGTCCTGGTCCAGACCGACAACACGACGACCATGTTCTACCTAAACATACAGGGTGGAACTCGGTTGCGTCCTCTTTCCCTGGAGTCACAGGCAATCTGGCACTGGCTTCTCGCCCGGAACCTCTCGGTGGTGGCAGTACACCTTCCAGGAGAACTAAATGTCAAGGCAGACGCACTCAGCAGGCACTTTGAAGATCAGCCAGACCGGGTGCTACACAACAAGGTGGTGGCGGACCTTTTCCATCGTTGGGGTCGTCCGGAAATAGATCTATTCGCAGACGACGAAAACACAAAATGCCATGCCTTCGCGTCCAGATTCCACCGTCCAGGGACAAGGGGGAATGCGCTTTTGATGGACTGGTCAGGGACATTTGCCTATGCCTTTCCTCCTCTGCTCCTGATCCCGAAGGTGGTGTCCAAGCTACTCAGATCCTGCATGACAATGATTCTAATAGCTCCAGACTGGCCACGGCAGTGGTGGTACCCGGACCTTCTTCATCTGTCGGTACTTCCACACAGGAGGCTACCTTCGCAGGCTGGACCTGCTGACCAAGATGGGCGGGAGGATTCTTCATCCCAACCTTCTCTCACTGAACTTGACAGCATGGCTCCTGAGGTCCTGCAATACGGACATTTGAATCTGCCTCATGATTGTATGCATATTTTGAAAGCAGCGAGACGACCCTCCACAAGAGCGTCATATGCGTTTAAGTGGAAGAGGTTTTTTATCTGGTGTAAAGAACATCACCTTGATCCTACAAAGGGGCAGGAGGATGTCATTCTCCCTTACCTGCTGTGCTTAGCAAGATCAGGGTTAAAGTATGCTTCTATCAGGGTGCATTTATCTGCCATTACGGCGTACACGGAAATCTCCTAGTCAGCCCTCCTTTTTTCCAAATGCAGGTGGTCAAGGACTTCTTACAGGGGTTGAAGAAAGTGTATCCCCCTGTTCGGAACCCTTCTCCTCCGTGGGAGTTGAACCTGGTGTTATCTAAATTGATGGGCCCACCTTTTGAGCCAATCCACAGAGCTTCCTTGCAGCATTTGTCTTGGAAGGCCGCTTTTCTGGTAGCCATTACATCAGCGCGCAGAGTAAGCGAGATCCATGCGCTGTGTACCAATGAGCCTTACACTGTTTTTCACCATAACAGAGTAGTTTCAAGGGCACATCCCTCTTTTCTCCCTAAGGTGGTGTCTGATTTTCATATCAATCAGTCCATTTCCCTTCCATCTTTTTTCCCAAATCCAACGACCCCGGCCGAGCGGTCGCTTCATTCCTAAGACCTCAAGAGAGTGCTTAAGTTCTACTTAGAAAGTACCAAGGGCATAAGGAAGACAGATCAGTTATTTGTCAATTATAGCGCCATGAGAACAGGTTTCCCAGCCGCTAAGAGATCCCTTTCCAGATGGAGTGTATCCTGCATTACCGTAGCTTACCAGCTGGCGAAAAGACCCTTACCGTTGCCCCCTAAGGCGCACTCCACTAGGGGGAAAGCGGCCACAGTTGCTTTCTTACATGACGTCCCAATGTCAGAGATCTGCAAGGCTGCCACCTGGAGATCGGTTCATACCTTTACGAGACACTACTGCCTAGAACCTGAATCCAGAGCTGATGCTCAAGTAGGCCAAGCCTCCTTGAGGAATCTATTTGGATAGCTTAGTTTTGTCTAAGTTTACTGATCACATTTCTGTGTTCTCCTTTGCCCGCAGGGAGATGAGGTGAGGCTCGCTATTCTATTCTAATGCTTATTGTTGGACCCGGCCTCGTAGAATGGCCCTCCGTGCCCCCGCACCACCGAAACCTGGTACATACAGCCCAAGCCCCCGGCCCCGCCGAACCTCCCCACCAGGACACACGCACCGACCCGGACATCAAAGAGGGGTCGAACTATAACAAGGGGTGCTCTGAGGCTGTCCGGCAGATTCGACGCTGGAACAACGAGAGCCTGCTGACGTGGTCGCGGCTCCTGGAACTGGAACTCACCTGAGCCCTGCTGAGTGACTCGCGGCTCCCTGAAGATTGTAAGACCTCCGAACTTGTACCTGAGCCCTGCTGAGTGACTCGCGGCTCCCTGAAGATCGTAAGACCTCCGAACTTGTACCTGAGCCCTGCTGAGTGACTCGCGGCTCCCTGAAGATCGTAAGACCTCCGAACTTGTACCTGAGCCCTGCTGAGTGACTCGCGGCTCCCTGAAGATCGTAAGACCTCCGAACTTGTACCTGAGCCCGCTGAGTGACTCGCGGCTTCCACAGACTCCACCGGTCCCGCCGGACCCCACGACAACCAGCCTACCCCCCAGCTCGAGGATTGTGAGCTGTGCGCCGGGTACGTCCCTCCTTTGAACCGTTACCAGAGGCAGTCCCGCTACCCCCTACCTTTCCGAGACTCTTGAGCCCGTGCTCACCTTGTACATATTTGCTGTGATACCTGTTTGATAAAACTTGTTCTGAGAATACCCAGTGTGGTCCCTCTGTGTCGTGTGGTGCCAGAAGTACGATCCTAGTTGCGAGAGTCCTCCCCCTGGGGAATCTCCCGCCAGTGCCCGGCTACGATACTTTCAGGGTGGGTCTCAGGGTAGTCAGGACCCCTTTCCGGGCTCCTCTGAGGTCGCCGTCTAACATTGGTGGCAAGCGACGGGATTCGGGCCCATCACCTAGAGATCGTACAGTAAACGACGGACGCACGACCAACAAAGATGGCAGAAGGAAGCGCCACGAGCTCCGCAGAAACCAACGCCAACAGAGTGTTCCAGGTGGAGCATCTGGAAGAATACACACACAAAGAGCTAAAACAATTTTGCAAAGAACTTAAAATCGCTACCACTGGCCTCAACACTAAGGAAGACTTGCAGAAAGCACTGAAAACTTGGGTGGAGACCGGGGCCTATCGCCCGGAAGGCACGGGGGAGCGCCCCGACGAAGCCGAACCCCCCCAAAGTGAAAGCAGTAGCAATCAGGTGCGAGGCATCGTACCAGACGGGGGCCTATCCCCGGAAGAGCTCGCGGACAGAGAGAGAAGCCGCAGTCATGAACTCGAGTTAGCCAAACTCAAAATCGAGGGCGAATTGAAGTTAGCGGAGAAGAAGCTAGCAGTAGAGCAAATGTGTGTACAAGGCGAACTGGAAGAAAAGAAGCTCCAACGGGAGCACGAAGGAAGAAAGCTCCAACTGGAGCACGAACGGAGCTTAAAGGAACTCGAGCTCAAGGCCCGAAATGAGGACGGGAGGCCCTCGGGGAACCGAGAGACGGCCCCCCCAGCGGAACAGAAGGTCCACATCCCCAAGGATGTGGTCAAAGAATATTATAAAAACGATGACATTCAGCAATGGTTTCGGGCCTACGAGGTCGCCATGACCTCCCATCGGATTCCACAGAAGGACTGGGGGGCGGGGTTGTGGGGACGGTTTCTGAGCGAAGGAAGGGACACCCTGCTCGACCTACCCCTCTCCCTGCAGACCTCCTACAGCCACATGAAAGAGGCTCTCCTCACAAGATACGGCCTCACCCCAGAAATGTACCGCCAACGGTTCCGGGACTGCAGGAAGATCCCGGGCACCACCTGGGTGGAGTATGTAAACTTTTTTAGTCGGGCCTTCGATGGGTGGGTCAAGGGCAGCAAAGTCACCACCCTTGCCGAACTCACTGACCTCATGTTATGGGAACATCTGGCTGCGAACTGCTTCGTAGAGCTACGTCAACATCTGCTGGATAGCAAGCTCACAGATCCCCGGAAGCTGGCCGTGGAGGCCGACCGCTGGACCAACACCCGGGTCTCCCGGGGCATGGTAGGAGAGTACCCCCGAACCAGTCAGGGACCACCCCGCCAGAGAGGGGGAGGGAACCAGGGAGGGCCGAGGGAGTCCCAGCCTAGCCCCCCGAAGACACCACCTCCACCTTTCCCGGCGCCCCCCCCACCAGTAACAGGGCCTCCTGGGAGACGGGGACACCGGGTGACCGTCACATGTTTCCGCTGCCAGAAACCCGGGCACTACGCCAATGACCCAGAGTGCCCCATGGCCACCCAAGTCACCCCTGCGAGACAGATAGCCAACGTGGCCCTAGGGGAGGAGGTTGAGGAAGCCGAGGAGTGGGAACCAGCCGCGATGGCCCTAGTATCCCTGGGAGATAGGGAAATGATCCCTGGTAGCCTCCTACCGTCCAACACACAGAAATATGGGCAGCTCGTCAAGATCAATGGCCACCAGGTAGAGGCCCTGCGGGACACCGGGGCCAGTATCACCGGTGTCCTCAGGCACCTAGTTCCCGAGGAGCAGATCCTCCCCAATGTCTTTTGCCCCGTGATATCTGCAGACAATAGGGAAAGTATGTGTCAGGTGGCCCTGGTGCCATTTGAGTGGGGAGGGGTGATAGGTAAACTCAAGGTGGCCGTAAGAACCTCCCAGCCGGTCGACTGCCTCTTAGGGAACGACCTGGAGAGTTCTCCCTGGAAGCACGTAGAGCGCAAGGCCCACCTAGGAATGATGGGACTCCCCGAGTGGGTGTGTGCCACCACCCGATCTATGACAGCCCGACTCATTCCCCGGAGAGAAATCGAGAGCACCCCGGTTGAAGTAGCCAGCACCGTCCCCGCCGAGGGTCCTCCCGTTCCCCCATCGGAAGGGTCCGTCGCCAGCGACGAACCCGCACCATCCGACCCCGCCCCGGTCCCCGAGTTGGGGGATCTACCCGAGTTGGCCCATTGGCGCCACGAGGGCGGGCACACCCGAGAAGAATTTTGCCAGGAACAAGCCACCTGTCCTTCCCTGGTCGGGCTGCGGCGCCAGGCCGAGGGCCAAGCCGCAGGTGACCAGACCGGAACGCACCGAATCTATTGGGAGAATAACGTCCTGTATAGTGAGCAGAAATCAGTGGAGCTGGGATCCGGACGGGTACTGGTGGTACCCCTCCGCTTCCGGGATTTCCTCCTGGGCTTAGCCCACGATGTCCCCCTCGCCGGTCACCTGGGTCAGGACAAGACCTACAGCCGTCTCGTGACCCATTTTTATTGGCCTAAGATGAAAGCAGCGGTAGAGGCCCACTGCAAGTCCTGCCCCACGTGCCAAGCCAGTGGAAAGAGTGGGGGGAAGCACAAGGCTCCCCTCCAACCCTTCCCGGTCGTCAGTACCCCCTTCGAACGAGTCGGGATCGACATCGTGGGGCCACTGGACCCCCCCACCTCCCAAGGTCACCGTTTCATCTTGGTCCTAGTGGACCACGCCACCCGCTACCCAGAGGCTATTCCCCTACGCACCATTACGGCCCCCGTGGTGGGCCGGGCCCTGATGGGGGTCTTCTCCAGGGTGGGTTTCCCCCGCGAGGTCGTGAGCGATCGCGGCACTAATTTTATATCCAGGTATATGACGTCCCTGTGGCAACAATGTGGGGTGTCCTATAAGTTCACCACCCCGTACCATCCCCAAGGGAACGGCCTAGTAGAGAGGTTTAATAGGACTTTGAAAGGGATGATCGCTGGCCTAGAAGAGCCCCTCCGGCGTAAGTGGGACGTCCTGCTCCCCTGCCTCTTGTTCGCTTACCGGGAGGTCCCCCAGAAGTCCTTAGGGTTCAGCCCGTTTGAATTACTCTATGGGCACCCCGTCCGAGGTCCCCTCAGTTTAGTTAAGGAAGGGTGGGAGGCAGCACCCCAGACCACCCCCCGAGATGTGTTCCAATATGTCCTGGCCCTCCGGAACCAGACCAGGAGGTTCCGAGAACTGGCCGAGGCCAACCTGGAGGCGAGTCAAGAAGAAATGAAGCGCTGGTACGACCAGAATGCTACTCTGGTCGAGTTCCAGCCGGGCCAGCAGGTGTGGGTCATGGCCCCCGTGAAGCCTGGCGCTCTCCAGGACCGATGGACTGGGCCCTACAAAGTGGTCGAGAAGAAGAGCCAAGTCACCTACTTGGTGGACGTCCAGTCGCCTCGGGATCCCCTCCGGGTCCTGCACGTGAACCGCCTCAAGCCTCACTTCCAGCGGACAGAACTGAGCCTCCTGCTGGCCACCGATGACGGGGCCGAAGATGAGTCGGATCCCCTCCCGGACCTCCTGTGTATCAAGGAGCAGGATGGCTCCGTGGAAGGAGTGAACCTCTCCCCAGCCCTCACGGCCCAGCAACAAGCGGACTGCCGCCAGCTCCTAAGACAATTTTCTGACCTCTTCTCCCTGACCCCCCGGGTCACCAACTGGTGTGTTCATGATGTGGACACCGGGGACAGCCCGCCGGTGAGACACCGAGCCTACCGGGTTCCTGACCGGGTCCGGTCCTGCATTCAAGCGGAAGTCTCGAAGATGTTGACCCTGGGGGTGATCGAGCCCTCTGACAGTCCCTGGGCCAGCCCCGTGGTCCTGGTCCCGAAGGCAGCGGCCCCCGGTGTCGCCCCCGAGCTCCGATTCTGCGTGGACTACCGGGGGCTCAATGACGTTACCCGAGCCGATGCCCACCCCATTCCACGAGCCGACGAACTCATTGACCGACTAGGGGCAGCCCGGTTCCTCAGCACATTCGACCTCACCTGCGGATACTGGCAGATTGCGCTCACCGAAGGGGCCAAAGAGCGGTCCGCTTTCTCCACCCCCGATGGGCACTACCGCTTCCGCGTAATGCCCTTCGGGATGAAAAATGCCCCGGCCACTTTCCAGCGACTGGTGAATAGAGTCCTGGCCGGGCTAGAACAGTTCAGCGCGGCATACCTGGACGACATCGCTGTCTTCAGTTCAGAGTGGAGTGAGCACCTCCAGCACCTCCGAAGGGTGCTAATCGCCCTGCGCCAGGCAGGCCTCACAGTAAAAGCCAGCAAGTGCCAGATCGGGCAAGGATCCGTGGTCTACTTGGGGCACCAGGTCGGGAGTGGCCAGGTCGCCCCGCTACAGCCAAAGATCGACGCCATCCTGGCCTGGGAACCACCCATCACCCAGACGGAGGTCCGAGCCTTTCTGGGACTCACGGGCTACTACCGAAGATTCATTCGGGGGTATGGCAGCCTTGTCGGCCCTCTCACAGAACTCACGTCTAAAAAACAGCCAAAGAAAGTGCAGTGGACGGCTGCCTGCCAGGAAGCTTTCGATGCCCTAAAAAGGGCCATGTGTACTGCCCCCGTCCTCCAGGCTCCCGACTACGCCAAGGAGTTCATAGTCCAAACCGATGCCTCCGAGCATGGCATTGGGGCCGTCCTGTCCCAAGTAAATCACCAAGGCCTAGACCAGCCCGTCGCCTTCCTCAGTCGGCGGCTGTTGCCCCGAGAACAAAGATGGAGCACCATAGAGCGCGAAGCCTTTGCCGTGGTCTGGGCACTCAAAAAGCTACGACCCTACCTGTTTGGCACCCATTTCAGAGTACAAACTGACCATCGGCCCTTACGTTGGCTCATGCAGATGCGAGGAGAAAACCCCAAGCTACTGCGGTGGTCAATCTCCCTCCAGGGGATGGATTTCACCGTGGAACACCGCCCTGGTACGGACCACGCCAATGCTGACGGCCTCTCCCGGTTCTTCCGCCTCAGCGAAGAGAACCCCCCAAGCTGATGGGCAGTTCTCTCCAGCTTTCAGCTGGGGGGGACGCGTGTTGGACCCGGCCTCGTAGAATGGCCCTCCGTGCCCCCGCACCACCGAAACCTGGTACATACAGCCCAAGCCCCCGGCCCCGCCGAACCTCCCCACCAGGACACACGCACCGACCCGGACATCCCCGTCCCTGGCCTCTCCCCTTTCGGCCACCCCGGGCCCGCGTGCCCACTTCATGCACCAAGATGGCCGTCCGGCCCCAGCGCGACCCGGGCATAGAGGCGCCACTCCGGCTGGAGGACATCCCGCTTCCAGGGGATGAGAGAGGGAGGAGCAGTTTCTATCGCACCTCTGAACTCCCCCGGGACGATGGGTTTCGATCGGCCCTCCGGCCTCCCTGAGGGCTGGCTCCACGCCTGCTGGGTGTCTGGGACTCCTCCCGACCCGGCCCTGAAAGAATCAAAAGACTATAGCAGGAAATCCCGACAAGCGACCCCCAGGTGACAAGACCCCTGCCTGCACAGACTCCGGACATCAAAGAGGGGTCGAACTATAACAAGGGGTGCTCTGGGGCTGTCCGGCAGATTCGACGCTGGAACAACGAGAGCCTGCTGACGTGGTCGCGGCTCCTGGAACTGGAACTCACCTGAGCCCTGCTGAGTGACTCGCGGCTCCCTGAAGATTGTAAGACCTCCGAACTTGTACCTGAGCCCTGCTGAGTGACTCGCGGCTCCCTGAAGATCGTAAGACCTCCGAACTTGTACCTGAGCCCTGCTGAGTGACTCGCGGCTCCCTGAAGATCGTAAGACCTCCGAACTTGTACCTGAGCCCTGCTGAGTGACTCGCGGCTCCCTGAAGATCGTAAGACCTCCGAACTTGTACCTGAGCCCGCTGAGTGACTCGCGGCTTCCACAGACTCCACCGGTCCCGCCGGACCCCACGACAACCAGCCTACCCCCCAGCTCGAGGATTGTGAGCTGTGCGCCGGGTACGTCCCTCCTTTGAACCGTTACCAGAGGCAGTCCCGCTACCCCCTACCTTTCCGAGACTCTTGAGCCCGTGCTCACCTTGTACATATTTGCTGTGATACCTGTTTGATAAAACTTGTTCTGAGAATACCCAGTGTGGTCCCTCTGTGTCGTGTGGTGCCAGAAGTACGATCCTAGTTGCGAGAGTCCTCCCCCTGGGGAATCTCCCGCCAGTGCCCGGCTACGATACTTTGAGGGTGGGTCTCAGGGTAGTCAGGACCCCTTTCCGGGCTCCTCTGAGGTCGCCGTCTAACACTTATGACTATTGATGAGGATCCCCTAGAAGAGAAGGATTAGTTACTTACCTGTAATCCTAGTTCTCTTCCAGGGGTATCCTCATCAAAGTCATAAGCAACCCTCCCTCCTCCCCGGGCAAAGGATTGTTATAATTGGAAGATATTGTTAATTCTTCGTACCATGACTTTTTTCAGTCTCCGCAAAGAACAACTGACCTAACTGTCATCCCTGAGGCATGATGGGAAGCTGGGGGTCAGGTGTGCCTTAAAGGCACGGTGTCAGTTTATTGCTATGCAGCTACAGGTTAGCTTTTCAGTCTTGTTAGACTGGGTATTTGCAATGCAGCCTGGGAGCTTCCTATGCTTTCAGTGTTTTATGAGGATTTCTACTGTTTGCTGAGCATTAAAACAGTTTCTAAACACATTTTATTGTTATTTCTCCTGTTTCTAATGCATGTTTTTCATGTATAGTGGAAATTCTTTACAGCATGATTCAGCTCTGGTGTTTATTAGGCTGCAATTGCTTATTTTTTTATGTTGTGGAGCGTTTACTTTATATATATATATATATATATATATATATGTATATACATATGGACGTATATATGTGGGGCACATATAATATAGTGTTTCCGGGGTCCCGCGCATGGGCGGGAATATTCTAATGATTATGACTTTGATGAGGATACCCCTGGAAGAGAACTAGGATTACAGGTAAGTAACTAATCCATATTGCACTCTGATCCTCATTGCTCTGGCGTGGCCACACCAGTACTGGTACAGCAAACTCCTGCAACTGTCAGCATGCCCAGCAGTCTCCCTGAAATTGTACTCCTAGCTCCTCTCCAGACAGCATGGAGAGATACTGCACCACAATCTCAAATCACGGAACCTGAGTGAATGGTACCTAACTACTTAAAGCATTGTCACTTGGATCTATTGCAAGACTGCAGATATTTCCTAGCACAGGCAGTCACTCCGGCAACTGCAAAAACGTACAATGCCAAGTGGAAGTGCTTTTGTGTACTGTGCAAGACCAAAGGCTTTCAGCCACTTTAAGTGCAACCTCACCAAATACTTATTGGATTTAGCTAAAACAGGACTAAAATACTCATCAATAAGAGTACATCCAGCTGCAACATCAAGATTTAGGAGTACAGAAATTGCATTATTCACTTTGTTCTCCCAATAAGTTATAAAACATTTTATGAAAGGGCTCTTCAGAGCATTTCCACCTATAGGACTCCAACCAGTTCCTTGGGGGCTCAATAACCTACTGAGTCAGTTAATGCAATCTCCCTTTGAGCCTGTACACAAGGCGCTCTTAAAGTTTGTCTCATGAAAAACTTCGCTTCTCCTTGTTTTAACATCCGCAAGGGGAGTGGTGGAAATGCAAGTGTTCACTATCATTCACAAGGGACAGAGTCATACAGAGACCTAACCCTAAATTTATACCCAAGGTTCCTACTGACTTTCAATTGAATTAACCAGTCAGAGAGAGTCAGAATAACTTTATTTCGCTGACATAATAAAGGCATAAAAGTATACTACATATATAAAAAGTTAAAAAATAAAACATTTCATATCATTACAATACAATAGGTTTTAAAATACATTAGTTATACAAATTACGGATTTATAATAAAAATTCAAGCTTGATTAAGTTCATATTACAGTTAATTAGATCCGCAAATTGACCGTCTCTTTTTTAGAGCAGTTAAAAGGAAGGATGCCACAGATAAACAAGTAAAGGGATCAGACAATAACTGCAAATAATAAAAGGCCACACAACATTGTTTAAAATTCATATTACGCATAATGGGGCTAAAAAACCTTTTCCTTTCATTCCGAAAGTGTCTACAAAAAATGCATATCATTGTGTATTGACTGGTTATCACAAGTACAAAATGGGAGCTCGGCAGCAACATAAACATTACCAGGAATACCCAACATTAGAGGGATATAGTTGAGACGGAATCTCACCAGGATATACCTGTGCTGTAAGTTAGTAACAAAAGTTAGGTATGTTGATTTTTTTTCCATTTGTGAGATTCTCTGTGCTGTTAAATATGTTAAATATGTTTTAACAGCTTGACATTTAAAGTCTCCCTTCCAGTCTGCATAATAAATAATAGCTGGGCTTTCAGATCGTTCTTAGAAATGGAACAACAACTCATAGGGTCTAAGAAAAGATGATGTAGCCCATTAACTTTTAAAGTATATTCAACATATCCTAACCAGGTTATATTGCTTCCCCCATCTAATTTCAAGACATCATTTATGATATCTCTTGTCAGTGTAAGAGTCTCCTTTCGCCATCTTGAATGCCACAATAGTATTGACGGCAGAGAAATTTTATGAGAAATGCAAGGGGCTGCCATTTCCATATGGCATTTAAAATTGGTGCAAGACTTCGGCAATGAAAGTAGCCTTTAAAAAAATTTATCTCCAATTGATTGGCATTTTGTACATTCTCTGACTCCCCAGACGGCTGCTCCATATCTGGCAGCAGACACCGTCTTTGCTTCATACACTGTTTTTATTACATCTAAAGGTTTTAGACAGTTTTTTTTAATTAACTTAATTAAAGCCCCAATATTCTTTTCCATCTGGATTGCTCTATTTACAATCATGTTTTGCCAGTTAAACATGATCCCTAAATAATTAAAAGAGTCAAAGACTCCCAATTTTCCCCGTTCAGTGATAATTTGTTTTTTCCCCCCGCAGTTTTGGACCAGCAACAAGGATATAGGACTTGGAATAGTTAACTTTCATATCCAGAGAGTTCATGTATTGCGTATAATCCAACACTAAGTGACGCAGTGCATTACTAGTACGTCCTAAAAGCACAGCGTCATCCGCATAAAGTAGTATTGGTATCGGTTTGGAGTTTATATAAGGGACATCTGGAGTGGATTCCATCAGAGCAGCTTCTACATTATTGGTGTAAAGTGTGAATAGGAAGGGGGCGAGAACGCACCCCTGCCTAACACCTCTGATAATTTTGAAAATGTCTGGTACAATTACCACTCCTTCCATATCGGACACAGGCAGAAGCACCTGAATATAAGTCGCGGATGATATTAATAATATTCAGGTCAATCCCCATTACCCCCATGATCTGCCACAGCCTAGATTGTGCTGCACAGTCAAAGGCTGCGGATAGATCCATGAAGGCCAAATAGAGGTGGTTTTTTTTAGCTACAGTATATTTCGCTATAATTAGGCTCAAATTCAGGCACTGATCCACTGTGCCTTTCCCTCTTCTAAAACCAAACTGACACGGAAATATAATATTCTTATCCATTCCTCCAACCTATTTAACCTATTTAAAAGGAGATGACCCATTAACTTAGCAGTGGAATCTATCAATGAGATAGGTCTATAGTTCTTCGGAGTTGACCTATCTCCCTTCTTATAAATAGGGACAATTACTGTTGTTTTCCACGATGGAGGGCAGATGTTTGGGCAATTTTATTAAAAACATTTGTTAAAAGCGGGGCCCACAGATCTTGGTTCTCCAGAAACAGATCAATGGGTACTCCGTCCGGTCCTGGTGCTTTTGCCCGTTAACACTGATTTAAAGCATGCTTCACTTCTTCTAGTCTGAAACTAAGAGCACCCCCTAGCACTCCTGAAGTTTCGGGGCACGTCTGGTTGGATAAGGTCTCATCAGCTCCAAATAAGCCTTCAAAGTGGGTCAACCATTCTGCCTGATCAACATGAGTGTCTGTAGACAGTGGCTGCTGATCTTTCAAAAAGAACGGTGCATTAATCAGTGACCAAAACTTCTGTGGGCTTAATATAGCGGCCTTCTGCAGATTTTTCCACCATTCTTCCTTTAGGGTTTTCAATCTAGTGGTCCTTGCTGTCTTATAAACTTGGCGCAAGGACTTGATTTAAGATGGGTTACGGGGATTGCACTTCAAGGCTGTGTGAAGCTTTTTTAGAGATTTTTCACATTCATCATCAAACCAGCTACTTTTTTTCTGTTGATCATTACGGATAATTTGAGTTAAGTTTTTTTTTACATCAGATAGTATGAGCTCAAAGGCCGAAACCGTACAATCAGGTAAAGCTGGGTCTAAGCAGTGCATTATCTCCCCAGAACGTTTAGCAAGTAAGTTGGCCAAAAACCTTTTAGGGTCCACTCGTTCCCAGCAATACCATTCTTTTTTGCAACCACAGGATTTACCGGGAGTTTAAAAATAGACTCATTTTTCCTAGAAGTGGGAATAAGAAAAGTAAATGCAGCATGATCACTATAAGAATAAAAATCAGTCTTAAAACACATGAAAAGCCCTCTTATTGAATTTGAGACGAAACATAATCAAGGGTAGAAGAAACAAAATGATTTAAAAAGGTAGCTCCTAACTGACCTGTTAAAGCTTCAGAGATGTTTAAAAATACAAGATCATCAATAGATAACAATCTGTTTAACGCATTACCGTAGTCTGTATGGATAAAGTGAAGGACACTCTCCCCCTCAACATCATGAACTCCACACACTGGAGCATCACTCTTGTCACAGGGATGGACATTAAAGTCCCCAAGCCAAATTATATTACACGGTTTCTGGCATTTTACTTGCACAACATTAATATGTCTTTCTAATGGAGCCAACACCTCTGCCTGGTTAATTCCAAAATTATTGTTATAGAAATTAATATGAAGCCAGCAAGAATCCACAGAATATTCTATCAAAATGAGGTGGTAAAAGGGCGACGTATTAAGAAATAGCTTCACCTTAAAAGGGAAATCGTTAGAGAGCATGGTCAATAGTCCATCCTTTGCCCGACCTGCAGGTGACGATATTGCAGGAGTATAAAAAGAACGATATCCATTCACATATATTGGGTCAAATTCCCAAGTTTCTTGCAGACACACCAGGTCTTTAGTTATCAACAAAGATAGAAATTCTGTGTTAGACCTTTTTTGTTTATAGCCAGCAATGTTCCAGGACATGACCGCTAGGGACCCTAGATGGTTCTCACAAGGAGTATATATCTGGGATAAACCAGATTGTCCAACTGAGAGCCCGTTAATCCTTGTGGAATTACAGAAGGGGGAACATCCAGAGGATCATGAGCCACTTCATTATGTGGCAGCACTTCGATCATTGGCCCTGGGCATTGGAAAGTAGAATTATCATTTAATACTTCAAAATTGCTATGATCAATATGTGCAGCCTCCATTGGGACCATGGTTGCCAACACAAGGCTAGGAGATTTGTTTGTAGCAGGCCCTCCAATATCTGCTTGTATTGTGTTAGAAATGAGTCAGTCTATGTCCTCCAAGGATGGGAGTATTTTGAATCTATTATATAAAGGGAGACTAAATTGTTGGCGGAGGGTAGGTATTGTAGGCCTAGATAATGAGGGCTGATGTCCGTGGGGCCTAGGAGGGTAAAAATGTCCTAAAGGTAGAACACTAATTCTATCTTGTGGCACATGGTCACTACCAAGTCTGCACAAGATCTCGCGTACTAGTTTTGGTGACCTAAAAGTAAGAACAATACAGTCACCAGGAAGAGTTTTTTCCCTTCTCCCTACCCAGCCTACTCTTCTTACCATCTTAAATTCGCCAAACAAGGCCTCTGTGAGCCCGGTTTTAGTCCCGAGCCAACAGAGGGCCTTGTTTCTCAGTGTCTCCCATGATTCAATTACCTGGGTGGTGGGGTGTGGCGCATTTACTAAAATTATAGTGTATGGGGTGGCTTCAGGAGGCAAGTTCAGTCTCACCTCCTCCCTTCCCATTACAGTTGTGTCTGAAAGAGGTGGAGGTTGGATTTCACTGGACTTAGTATGGACCAAAATGGGGTTAGGTAAAGGGCCAGTAATAGGCATGGGTCCTAAGGGCCCATGATTTAAAATATGCAAAGAAATTGCCTGAGAGGAGGTCACAACTCCATCACCTGATAAACAGTCTGAGGGATTGCGTATAGAATTAGTGGTGTGTGCTCTATGACCCTTTCTCAGCAAGTCCTCGACGGCTGTTACCCTAACCAGCATGGTTTCGAGGGATGCTGGAACCATAGTCTGAGAAGCATTTGTACCCAGGCCTTCCCCTATAGGGACAATAAGCTGTGACTCATTTAAGCTGGACAGTTTTCGCAGTTCAGAGTCCAAAACGTCTAGTCAACCCCGAATTTCGGCAAAGCTGTTATCGATTAGTTCTTTCAATTGGGCAAGAGCCGTACCCGTGGTAGATCTCTCAATAGTTGCAGGTGCTGGTACAGTGATCTCTGGGGCGGCACTTATAAGTGCAAAGAAGGGATCATCGGTCTGTGTACCAATGGTGTCAGTAGTGCAATATTGGGGCTCCTCGTGGTTAGATCTCCACGGCCGCTTCAGTTGCTTAGATTTTCGGGTGCCCTCCCCCTTCCTCCGCTTCCCCGATGGCTCATTTGACTTATCCTTGGATTGACATAGAAGGGCCTTGATCTTGTAGCTAAACTGGGACCAGTTGAAGTAGCGGGAGGTACTTCCAAGTCCAAATCTGTTACAGAAGGGGGCAGGTGCTGACTATCAGCAGTAGAGGGCAAACAGATACTAGGTGCCCCACCCACGATGTTAGAGCCTGATAAAGGACCTAGGAAAGAACGCCTCTGCGATGATAAAGGTTCCATGGACAATCGTCTCTCAGTGAGTTCAATCTCATGTGTAAGCAATGACTCTGCCCTAATATTGAAGGCGTCCAGGGTTCCCCCAACTCCCCTGGGTTTGCTCATTGTAAATGAGGGGCACATCACGTCTCAAGATTTGATGAGAGAGCACGATGAGGATGGAGGGGTACCCCCAAAAGAGTGGCGACTAGCGAGAGAGCAAGGAAACCCCCAGCCAAAAGGCGCAGTACTGTGGCCCCCAGACCCGTTAAAGTCACGATAAAATCCAACAAAATATCACAAATGGTAGACAGTTCCTTAGGGCTCATGTAATTCACAATCTGGAGAAGTAAGAAGGCTGGCCCAGCCCAGCCTCTTCCAGTCGATGACGGGCGTAGGACATGCCTGCCCTTGCCCCAGGCTTTGCCCGCGCGCGTCCCGCACCACGGGAGCCCAAAAGCACTTTTAAAGCGTCTCCAGGCAAGTGATTACAGCGTAGGCAACGGCCGCGCGGGAGGCTGGGGGTGGTAGTCCTGTCTCCCCTCCTCTCTCCCCTTTGATGTCCGGTAATGGCAGCAGCAAGCAAAGAAGAAGAACGGGTGTCCAACCAGTCATTCTATGATCTTTCTTCCCAATCCCATCTACTTCAGTAGAAACATCACTTCATTCACTTGACTTATACAGATGCCTCAATTTCTGCATCAACAAGACAAGGAATGTAAAGTCAACAGACCAATTGTTTTTGTCTTTTGGACAACCAGGAAGAGGTTCTCCCCTGTCCAAACTGGGGATAGTATGTTGACTTTCAGCCTGCATAATCATTTGCCATAGCAAAACCAAAGGTCCGCTGTAGGGACGAGTAAGGGAACATTCCACCCAGTGCTTAATTTGTGCTGGTGTTTGCCGGTGCTCGGCACCAGCACTTTGTAACAATGGCACATATTTATGACGGTCCACCACATGGTTTTGCTGTCTATTTAAAAAAAAAATCATATGAGCAAAGTGCTTAGCAATTCAACATGAGATTAAAAAATAATAATACCAGAATGCTTAGGCCATTCAAACACCTTTGAGTCACCTAGTACAGCCCAAATATTCACATTTGTAGGACTGTAAATGCAAGTAGATGTTGTTGGTTCTGGTACTTCGTAGCGCTGGCAGGGAGCATTGGTGAAGCAAGCTGCAGTGCTTCTGAGAAATATCTTGGGTCCTGGTACCTATTATTTTTCAAATTAAGTACTGAATTCACCAGAAGCATGTCAACAACTTCATCACTCTACCAGTTTGTCTGCTAGGCAGCAACCTGGAGGACAAGGCATGCTTTCACGAAGCACTACTGCCTTCACATGGATGTAGAAGCCGAGTACATCAGTGGGGACTGGCAGTCCTCAGAAACCTGTTTCAATAAAGATGAGCATCCTCTTCGATTTCTTACAGAGTGTTATAATTATTATGTACTACTTATTATTCTGATTCAACCATGTGCATATATGAAAGATCCAATGTTGTGGATAAACGTAGTTATGTACCTGTAACTCCAACAATGTAATCTTTTGTATATTCACATGTGCCCCTTGCTCCTCCCTGGCCAGAAGATCATTAATTACATACTCTTCTCATGCATATGCTTTGAAATCTAAGTTTTGGAGGCCTCTAGGGCAAGTAGGAGAGCTGATATTTCCACCTCATTGGCTGAAGTTCGGTTTGCTTCAAATGAGGTGGATGTGCTACTAAACAGACACTGTTGTTCAGGCTTTTGGACATTTTAACACTGTTTACTGTAATTTAAGAGTACTGGGGTTTCCTAGCCTGACGATGGGGAATGATTCAAGCATGTGACTAAATTAAAGTTTTCAAAGTTGAAGAACTGGAGTTACAAGTAAGCACTTAATATCTTTTTATGTTTCAGGGGTTAACATGGATGGTTTTTTGCAGTATTCAGAATTGGTCTGAATCTTGAAATAGCACATTTGGCTGATATGAACATTGATCATATCAGCTGGCCCACAGGCAAAACCTAGCTTCTTGAATTCGTTTTTTAAAAAAACGCTACATACTTTTGTTAAGTTATGTCAGGACACTGCCTGGGTGATACTTTCCAATTTAGTGATGCTCAATTGTTCGACCTCTGGGCTGTGTGACTCCCACCTGGACTTTCTTGTACCTGTGTCATGTTCCACAGTTTCCTGCGGGAATGGCGATCCGAGAACCTGGTTGTGGTTTTACTCCTGCATTAAGGGACTATTAGTTGGTGCTGTTTCCTGGTGTTCGATTACACCTTAGGTGCATAGGATTGGGTGCAGGGATTTCACTGGGTTTAGCAATGATCCTGTAGCTTTCTGTGGAACACTGGTGGTGCGCTCCAAGCACTATGTTTCTGCTTGCTGTCCTTGGACGTTGGAACTTGAGGTGAGGCCTGTTGCTCCCTGTTCAGTGGTATCTCTGTCGTTTGTGCTGCTGATGTTCTGGCATCATAGCCAGGGAATGCAAGGGGTCTTTTCGGTCCATTTGTTGTTACCCAGCCATTGGTTAAGCAGGCCAGTTTCTCTTGACGCTAATTGGCTACTTGTGAGTTTGCTATTTCACAAGAAATATAATTTGTTTTTCCTTCTCAGGAATAAGGGTCAGAATGGAGATCCCTACCATCTTCTGGTTGTCATATTGTCTAGACTGAGACTCCTTGCTTCTCATAGGGTTCGACACTTGCTATTCTTCCAGGTTGGTCAGAGCCTGCGATTGCTATGGTCCTAACTCAGAATGTGCTTTTTCTACTCTGCAACTATTTCTTGACTAGCAGAATGACTTTCATTTCAGCATTTTGGCTTCAAGGCTTGTTCTCTAGTGCTGTAATATGGCACAAGGAAGTCGGTGCCATGATTCACGGACAGCGCTCGACTGGATCTACTATGCAGGCAAGGAGGCATGCCCCTTCAAACTTCCTAGGTACTTGGGTCTTTCACAGCAGAAACGCTCAGAGGTATACTCAGACCTTTAGAGCCACTTGGTAGGAGGCTCTGTGTCTGCAACAAACACACTACACAAAACACACAGATGGAATGAAGACACACTACAGTGCCAGGGTGCCCACAGGACTCTCACAAGACTTGCAGTGCTGACGGCCATCTTAGATTCATATAGTTTATGTGCCTCTTGTTTCAGAGTATTCCTTGCTGTACACTTGGAATACGTATACTGGTGCAGACGATCACTGGGAGCAATGTTAGAAAGGGTAAACACGTTCGAACACATAGGCATCAAATTATCTGAGAAAATGCTGTGGAGACCTCATGTCCAAAAGATGGCTCTGAAACACAAACAGATAGTCGGGGCATTAGGGAAAGAACACCACCAGTCATCAAGCTAACCAATAGCTACGGCCCCTCAAATTTATGATGAAAAGGCGGTCAGTTCTGCCTTATACGGGGCAGAACTATGGGGCTGTGAGAACCTAAAGAGGATCACTAAATCTGAGCATAAATTCTTGAGTACCGTGGTATCGTTGCCCCAGAGCACCCCACTCCATCCCCTAATGCTGGATATGGGTTGGAGATCGATACATAATATTGCCAAGCTCTGCCCGCTCTTTTTCTGGGCTAGACTTAGATCTGTCCCGGAGCTCTCCCCTTATGCAAAAGCAATAGCGGAATTAATTTGCTTTGATAAAAAGAACAAGATCAACTGGCTTTGTAAAGTAAGGAGGCTCCTTGCAGAAACAGGGCTGAAGAAAGCCTGGGACAACTATAGTACACCCTTACCATGAAGGTGTATACTCAAGCGTCCTTATTGGGATTGGGGCACACAGAAAGCCTGTCTGGAATCACCCTGGGGGAGGCTCACAATGGAACTTAGACTCCACAAGCAAACCATCTACTTGGAGCCCTATTTAAACTTAATCACAATCCCGCTTGACAGGGAACTGTACATCCAGTTTAGGTGCGGCTCACTCCCTTTGTTCGACTCCCAAAGTGGGTGGCAAAACAATATATTAGTGCCAAAAAACTGTCCTGGCTGCGAACACTACAAAGAAACCATGCCTCATGTTATGTTCGCTTGCCCGGTCTATTCACAGCCCAGACTGAAGTGGCTAAAACCAATTTGAAGGCAATTGGGCACACGCAATCCTCAGGTGGGTATGAGAATCTTTAAGTCAGATGCAAGACCACTGTTCGCCTGCGCCATTGCTAAATTCCTCGGCTATATGTGGCGTATCAGGCGAAGAGTTTTGGACGGAAAATTGTGAGGCTGCACTGACACTTTATAGGGATTGTCCCTCCTTTCTAACTGCAAAGCTGCTACAATTATGTACTGTATGTCTTTTTAACTATATATTTTATTGTAAAAAAAAATGTTCTCCATTTTTAAAATATTTTTAAATTATAGTTGATATATTTTAAAATATCCAATCAGGAAACAATTATTGTATGGTAACTTGTGATGAGCTATGATGGAGGAAACTTTTATGGCATGGTGCAGAAAAAAAGTATTTTGGATTGGTATACTGGTGCACCAAGACACTGGTTATTAGAGTTTGGAACTTGATACACTGTCATTTGGAGCTATCAAAGGCCTACTAGATACAGATAACTATTCTGGGATAACATTAAAGATTAAAATGTTTGTTATGTACACACTATTGCTGGCGTCATCCTTTTAAGGATTAGAAACTCTAACTTGCACTTATTCTTTCACAAACGGAATCTTTAACTTGTTTAGACTTTTGTTTATATTACGTTTGAGTCAGGTATGCTATTAATGTTTTTACAGTGCTGAGGAAAATATTGCTTCTTGGCTAGCAAAAGGTGTAATACTAATGTGTATTCATTATGCTACAGCTGATGAACTTGTTACTTTTAGAATCATTTAGAACACCAACCTAATTTACAAATCACAGAAGGTGGTTAATAATATAGACATTAATGTTGTAGTTCAGGTATTTCCTTGCATTCAGTATAGATGTTTAATTTATATTTCAGCTCCAAAAATTCCCAGAGTTTCAACCACCTAAAAAGAGTCGGAAATACAGAAATTTTCATCAGGTATATCATATGTTACATTAGGAATGGTGACTTGGAATTTCAATTGTAAAGATATAAATAAGTTATCTCTTATTTTGGATATCAGAGCCTCTACACAGCAGGTTGAGCCCAGCTATAAAAGCAGGCAAGTGAAGCTATCCAGTGTCATTGTTTATTTCTCTTATAGCATTTTCCTTTCTCCAAGTATGTTGCTGATCAGCTAAATATCATTTGCATGGTTGTCAGTAGGTTCAGGGAATTGAGGAGATCAGCATTGCTCCTGTTGCATCCAGATTGCCAGGATAGTGCAAATGTGACAGTCTGCCTCTTCGATGTCTACTGGCGAGTATCTCACATAAGACTGCTTTAATTAGCATTGAGTAATGGCAAGAGTGTTGCCTGTATCACTATGGTCCATGGCGGGGACCAGTTGTTTTATCTTTCATGCTTTGTTTTGGTTTACAGGAGCTCCTTTTGAATCACCTTGCAGATGCGTTTCATGTCCAGGTTCTTTTAGACTTGCACTGTCTCCATTCAGGTCTCTGTAGGATGTTGTGGTATGTCCTTCTTCAGGCTTGGAAGTGGTCCTTTAGAAGCCTCGCCTGTTTTACTTCTAGGGTCGCAGCTTGGTTCACTTGGCTGCCTCTACCTAGCAGGCACTGCTTCTAGGCCTTCTGGCTGACTGTGCTGCTGCCATTTAGGAATGCTGGTATTAGATAACAGGTTTCTATCTTTTCCTATTCAGGTGTGTTTGGTGGGATTCATGGTAGGTTGTCTTGCCTTCTTTACTCCTTTTAGTTGTGAGGAGATGCTTACCTGCCACAAGCCATAAGGTGCTAGTGAATTGAGATATCATGAATGTTTTTAACACTGGCCACTCAAAGGTGTTTTTCCTATTCTCTACCTTAGTGCATTCTGAAAACAGTTGTGTATTCCAGACTTATCATTCTTATTCAGAAGACATTTTGAAACATTTGGTAACTACAGCCATTCCTTGTAGAACTTGTTTGCCACCTTCACCTATATATGTGGTTCCTCCTCAACGTTGTGGAGTACAATGATTCTTCCATTGGCTCCCTCTCATCTTTAAGCTTTCAGTTATGGTGTTGGGTGTTCAAATATTTATCTTGTGTGTTCACTCAATGTTTTGTCTTTCTGTATCAGTTGTTGAGGGTTCAATTGGTACATTGATCTGTTCATCTGGTCTTTTTTTTTGGCTTTAAAGGCCGTCTGTCGACTTGGTGAATGGTGGTCTGGGTTTTTGTGTGCTTTGGATCCATTATGTCTGCCTCAGAAGCTTGTGTTTTTCATTTGTGGTTGATAGCGGCTCTTAGAGGTCTCTCAATTAGCTATGTTTGGGGGGATGGGGAGTACTAGGTGATTTTGCTCTTATTCTGTCCTTCCTCTTGTGTGGTGCAGTTGGCCATAGCTCTATGTGTGTTGGATTCCCACTTTGCCCTCTAAGCTTGTCTTGCTGGCTTCTGATGTTTGCCTAGATCTGTAAGTCTTTCTCCTGTTGTATTTTTGTGGGCTTCTTTGCTGTCATCTCTACCTTGCTCTACATATACTGCAGACTTCTGTGACCTGGCGTTTTGATTCTCCCATCTTCTGCAGGGAATACTTGTTGTAGACTCCTGCATGTAAGGACTATGACAGGGACATCGGAAGAGGAGACAATGGCCCGATTACTTACCAGTAACCTTCATCATCTGTGTCCTAGTCTTCCTTATCACTGTCCTTGTTTATGCCCTCGGTTTGCGTCTTCTGTTGTTTCCACCAAAACCTGCAAAGATGCATGGTTTGTTAGTGTCAATAATTGTGTTTGGTATATAACAGGTGGGGCTGTCTGGTCTATCTGAATTTATGGGTAAAAGAGGCGGGGTAAGGTGTGTAAAAAAACAAACAAGAAAGGTTAATCCACAGATTGGACAAGGTAAAAGCCTTGTTCATCGTTATGGAATATTGGTTGGTTTTCTTGGGGTGAGGACTCGCCTTATATATGTAAGAACTGTGACGTGGAAGACTAGGACTTGGAGTACTGATGATTACCGGTGAAGGACAACCAGAGGTATTCCACCCTTCATACTACCTCAAGAGCCCCCACTAGAGGTGCCTTTGGTGAAACTGCAAAATTATATTATACTAAAATGTAGAAGTTTAATATGCTAAAGTGCAGGTTTGTAAAATGCTATTTATTACCATTGTTGGGTATGGGAAGAGGCCAGAACTTATAAAAGTCCAAGCCTGGAGTAGATCACTATGGCTTCCATGCCCTTAACAATGGTAATAAATAGCTTACTATGATCTGTGCACCTGCATATATGGTTTATACAGTAAGGTTTTCATGTGTATTTGTTTAAGACAATGTAGTTAACAAAGAACCGGATGCAAGGGTTTAAATTTGTTACAGTAAGGGGAAGAGGCTTTGTGGCTATTTAGAGAGTTGAGTTGTTTCCTTATATAAAGTAATTGTAACCAGCAGTCTGTGAGGCAGTAAACAGTGTGTTCCTCATGTTGCCGTAACTGTACTGTGGTAATAACATTCAATATGCCCTTTGCACTGTAGTAATATGTGAATTTGTGTTTATTAGTATAGCTGCTCTAAATGACACGTTATTGGGCTACATTTATGTTCACTGCCACAGCATAATAATGTTTTTTGCTGAAGGGTTTTTGTGAAATCCTAAATAAGTGATTATGAGATAGTGCCCTGTTTTGCCTGGTCACCCCAGCTGGTTTATTTCAGTGCACTGTGACACTGCTAATGAGGCTCCACCATATGCGCTCAGTCCCCTAAATATGGTACAATTGGCTAACTCCTAATTGGTATGTTAACGTTTGCTACAAGGCCATAGTATATGGTGCAGAAATACACCCATGGAATGGAAAGGTAAATTTCAATGGTGGACTGCAGCACTTATTGTGCAATTCACTAGTGTGGCAAGGAAAGCATAGCTTCAGGCCTACCATTGTAGCCGTAGAGCTGCAGTTTAAGCCTGCAGCCTACCTTCAAAATAATCTTTTTAATGGGGAAAAACCTTTCTTTAAAAAATGTCACAGATGAGCAGCAGTTACACATCCTAACATGCATATTTATGATATATATATTTAATCACTTTGCATATAGGAACATAGTGGAGTTAAGGTACATAATATGTACACAAAAACTCATAACAGATAAACTTTATATTCACCTGTGTGGGTTCTTTTCATATTTAATAGCATACACTGTGGCTGAGAGGCATCTTTGATCCAGTAAGAGATATGAGAATTGGGGTAACAGACATCTTTTAGGGACCTGTCGAGCTGGGGACATCACGGTCAATTCCAGTGGTGCGCTTCTATCTGTCTGTATTCCCGTAGATCACTCAACTTGGGATCTGAATAGGATGTGCCCAGGGCCCTAGGTGGGTTCGAATATTCTTTAAAGTTCTTGCCGACTTCCTTCACACATCTACGAGTAGCCTTCTGGAGTAGTTGCATGCTGCTGTGGCCCAGTATTCTACCTCAGTAACCCATCTCGTATGAAGCAGACTTGATGTGGACTTCCAGGTCTTAACTATCAACGTCCTAGCCAGTGCAAGTGCTAGGACAACTAGTCTATTACCTGCTGTTTTGGTTGCGGGGCTGGGAAATCCGCCTAACAGACATGTCTCAGGTGACAGATTAAGTCTCCCTTCTAGAGGTTCACTCAAATTTTAAATAAACTGTGTCCATCATACCTGTATTTTCTGGCACACGCAGAACAGATGGATAAAAGTTGCAGATGGGACTGAACACCTGGGACATAATCTGGGGTCCCCTCTGACCATGTCTCCTATTTTCCTAGGGGAGAGATGCGTTTGGTGTAGATAATTAAATTGAGTGAACTTCGGTCTAGTGTTTCAGTATACTGATTGTACGTGGGCCATCATTCTATCCCTTTCCTATCATGACCAAGGCCCATTTCCCATCTACATTTGAGTTTCAGTAGATCTGTCTGGATAATGATATTTAGGGCTTTTTCTGTCCAAAGTTATATAGTGTCTGCTACTTCCCAGAGTCATAAGTAAGTGTAAGACAGCGTCTTGTGTGGGTTTTTTCGGTCCAGAGGTTCCTAGCTATGTAAATGTGTGGAGTAGTGCACCGTATGTCAGAAACTGCCAGTTGGCAGCTCATAGTCCACAATCAACTGCTCTAAGGCCTTGACTTTCCACGTCATGTAGCAGTTTCCCTCTGTGATGAGACCCACCTCTGTCCACTGCATCAACTTTTGGGATGTAAAAAGGATTGGTTGGAATATCCACTAGGTAATGCAGTGTGTGGTAGTGCCAGGGAATATAATGGGCTTTCCATTGTCATTTTCACACATTTCTTACAGTACCTCAAAGCTATCGATGATAACCTGGGTGTCACATGGGGTCTGGATGTTTTTTCTAGCAAAAGAGATATTAGAGCACCTTGATTGGGTACCCCACCCACGTTACCCATCTCTGTGATTCCCTCACCATCTAGCCATTGAGTCAACCATTGCAATTGCGCCGCCATGGATTATAATTCGGGGTATGGCACTCCCAGACCCTCGGTTGTGAATGTATTCTTAAGAGTGTTGCCTCATCCTTTCTCATGCCCTGTCTCATTCTCGCATATATATCAACCCCATCACTGATCATCTATATTTTGACTCTCACAGTTTTGTTGTCCCCTTATTTATCCCTATTTCCTACCTCTCACTTTCTTCTCTCTCTCTCCCTCACTCTCTATCTCCCCTCGAGTTCCTTTCTCTAGATCTCTCACTTGCTGTCTTTTTCTCTTGTTCCTTTTTCCTTTCACTCTCACCCTATCTGTCTTGTTCCATGACTGAAAAATCACTTATTGCATATTTAAAGTACAGCAGCATGCTTGCAGAGACTGGCCACCCCAGGACATAACACTGAGCACGAGGGAAAAATAGCATGCCTGTAAGAGGGAGTCTTACATGAAACGAATCCAACACATTCAAGATGTGTCCAAATGATTTATTTTAGTATAGATGAACAGCACATTACATGCATCCCAGCCAAGCTCTAGTTCTGTGCTCCTTTGGATTCTAGAATCCACTTTGACAGATGCACAGGTGTATTCTAAAGTGACAGTATGAAAAGTACAGTATAACAAAACATATACAAGAAATGATAGTGTAACAGATTACCATAAAGCCTCCCCACTTAATGTAAACAATAAATAAAACTGTGATATTACATAATCACATGGATATCTTGGAATAGAAACAATCTTTTGTTGTAAGCCCATATGTTGTGATTCAACTGCAGGAATATGTCTGTTAGCATTATCAGCTGATGCAGAGCCACCAACTTCAGAACCAGAACTGGTAGTATTTCTGACATTATGGCGATCACCAGAACCAGACTCCTAATGTCTGGACGGGAAAGACAAAAAGTCAATGGTCTACTCCATACACGAACGGTGGCAGGGTATAAATTACTGCACAAACTACATTTGTTTTTTGTAAGTAAATCAAAGAATATTCGATGTAATAGATAACAGTCAATGCCGACCTCCCGAAACCAGCCACTTACTGTGGTTTCAAATACAACATGAAAGCACATAAATTGAGAGAGGCATTGATACACAAACAAACATTACGTAGGTTTTAATCCCACAGATGATGGAAGACAATGATGACAGAAAAAAGTCAATCTTTCACTAGGAGGTATTGTTGATCCTTATATTCATTTATTAAGTGCACAACAGCCAACACGTTTCACCCATTGCGGGCTTCTACAGGGCAGCGAAATAGTTAGTACAGTCCAGAAAGGGAATTCCAAAAGATGTGAGCCCAGTTAGGTCGGCACTTTTAATCATATTCGATCTCAGTCGCAGAGTCTGATCAGAGATATAGTCAATGCGCAAAAGGAACCATAGTCAAGTTCCCATTCAAGGAACACGATGTATGGGTGCTCAATCGCTGGCATTATCACGCGGCCATCCAGCAGACTCGTATCTCTTCAAATGTCTCAGGAAAGAGAAATGGGTTCAATAGTTTTTTCGGCACATAAACTGTCCAAATGTTCTTTAACATGCGATGTTATGCTCATGAGTATACTTCTCACTTTGTGAATGACACGAATGGCATCATATTTCAATATCATTTTATGCTCATAACCTTTATTCACACCCAAACACTCTTCAAAAAGTGCTTTGTAATTATTTAACAGTGAATCTGGGGATGAGTGCCTGAGGGCACAGTATCAAGCAGAGATATAAAGGAATCGGTCCCAGGGCGGAGAACTATTCGAAATTGACCTTGATCTTTCCATCCAAGCACATTACAACCATTCCTAGCTACATACACTTTAGTGTGAATAGAACGTTTTGAGAGAGACAGGTTTACTGGGAAAAATCCTAACATAAGTATGGATGATCCACCAAAGCTACCTTTCTAATATCGGGTGGTAGTAAGGTGACATGGCTCCAAATTTCTTGATAAAAAATGTCTGGAGTACTTTTAATAGGGGAACCAGAATCAACCCTAACTTCTGTAGGTACATTTCCAAACATATAATTACAAATGGGATCTTTCGCTTTAGAGGATAAAATGGCATTTACATATTTAGAGAGTGTAGCATCCTGGACATTTCAGGGACAATATCTTGAGAAATAGGATCCACAACAGTATTTTCAGCTAAGAAATTAATCTTAAAAGCATTATTGCAAACCTTACCAAAATATCCCACTTTTCTGCATTTGCTGCATGACTTTCCAATAGCAGGACATGATTTATAATTGGCTAAATGGGCCTTGGACCTACATTTAAAACGTAAAAAGGTCGAGGATGGGCGGTAAGACTATTATTTATTGGTTTTAACTTGAAGCGGAGTGGAAGAAGATGCAAAGACAGCATTGATAAGAACATTTTCAGAGGAAGGGTTTTGAGAGAATCTACCTAATTATTTGGATGCTATAATAGATCTCTCGTTACCCTGGCAATTTCCAATGTTTCTTTTAAAGAGGAATTCTTGCCAGAAAGTAACGTTTCCTGTGTTCTTTTATCGTAACAGTTAACTAATAATTGATCATGAAGGTAATTATCTAAATTGCCGTCAACCTCACATGATGCTGCAAGAATTCTCAATTCCGCAAACATTTTTTCTACAGATTCATTTTGTAGTTGCTGTCTAGGGTAAAATATGTGGCATTTGACTACTACACTAGTGTCATCTTTAAAATGAGTCTGTAATCTGTTAACTGCTCCATCATACACCTAGGATCTAGTTTCAGCAGGAGGTGTGAGTTGGGGTAAATGGTCAGAACTTCTCTGACCTTCCACACCCAATGAAGTGTAAAGCGTGGCTAATTATTTACAACAGTAAATGCAGCACCATAAATAGTTATAAGGTAGCTTTCAAAAGGTTTAAACCATTGCTTTCATTTGAAGCGTTGAAGACCTTGTTCAGTACGGAAAGGAGCAGGAGCATTTGAATTAAGTACACCAGCCATTCAATAATGAGCAGTATGCATAGCTAAGAATGAATAAACAATGTTGTGTACAGAACTACAAAACAAGAGTAATGTGTCTTTAAGAAATGTCTACTTGAAAAGCTTGAAAATAATGTGGCAGTGTCTCTTAAATAGTATGCATAAATCTCAGCCAAAAATTAATGAGCATGAAGGAGAGAAAAACAATCAGCAGGCCAAAAAGAAATCCATACTCCCCATCAATGAATTGTGGGATCGGTAGGCAGACGAAAAGTAAGGTGGTATAATGTAAATATTATGCACTTTCAAGTTTAAAGTTCACGTTTTACACTTAAATGAATCCCTTGAAGCAAATGTGAGCCATGGGGGGCTCCCAGCATTGATTCCAGTGTTGCTTGTGACTTTAATTGTTTCTGTACTAGACAAGTGAGACGAATGATCCCAATGTTGTCTCACTCCAAGGCGGGTTGAAGAACTACACGAGTGAAACAGTCCCAAGGTATTCCCCACAATGCAGTGCCATGATGAAGAACAAATGAGCGTATGCTGCGCAAACCGAGGCCCCCAGAGCAGTGATATCTAGGATAGCACTTGCAGATACTGATGCCGAGTGAACCCAGGCTCCCCAAAGCACAAAAAGTTACTTCCACCAGTATGTAACCACCAATTAGACTCACCATCATCCATGATATTGTCATCTTTACCTGTTGCTTTTTACTCTCAATATATTTCTCTTACTCCACCACTTTCCTCCCTTCACTTGAAAACATGCTTGGAAACTTGAATAACTCTAGTAGCGGGAACAAAATCTAGAACAGCCTTTCCTAAAAGGTTTTTTGACCTTAACTAAATCTCCTACACATTTTTTCAATTTCTTTCACATTAATTCGCTCGTCATATTTAGTCTTGTATTTAACTTGACTTTCGGTCACCCGTTGGCACAATTTGTCTCTATCAGGTGTCTCATTAGCTTTATTGGCCTGTCCAAAACCCAACTAGGAGTCAACTCATTAGCAGAATGTCTTCCTCTCAACAACAAAAAACAAAAAAAAGGAGTAGGGATTGTGGTAATTCCACAATCTCTCTTAAATGGCTGGCACCACATTAGCTCCAGAGAAAACAGCAATCTGAATTGTCTCCTTTAACATCATGAGGTTGACTCATTCCACCGCACCATTACCCTGTGGACTGTAAACTGTTGTGGTAAGCTGCAGGTGTTTGATGCAATGTCTCTCAAGAAAATCCCTGATGGTGGGAGATGTAAATTGGACACTGTTATCAGTAACCAACTGACTGGGAATACCTTCCCGGCAAAATAATGCACATATAAAACCTTGGACTACTCTGGTATTGACTACCTTTAAAAATGTGCTCTTCATCCACTTAGAGTAATAGTTAATCAACACAAAAGCATACCTGCATCACTGAGGTAAATGTGACATGGGACCAATAAAATCCAAACCAATTTTTTACCAAGGTTTTGACGGCAACTCAACAGGGTGTAAAGGTGTGTTATACGATTATGGATAATCGAAAGCAGTCCACAAGAATGTTTTTGTTCAGAGATCTAAGATCAATATATAGTCTCAAGTCTTCTAATTTCTTTTTCGCGATTACCACTGGGGAAATCCAGAGTGCCGAGTCAATGGTCTACTCCATACACGAACGGTGGCAGGGTATAAATTACTGCACAAACTACATTTGTTTTTTGTAAGTAAATCAAAGAATATTCGATGTAATAGATAACAGTCAATGCCGACCTCCCGAAACCAGCCACTTACTGTGGTTTCAAATACAACATGAAAGCACATAAATTGAGAGAGGCATTGATACACAAACAAACATTACGTAGGTTTTAATCCCACAGATGACGGAAGACAATGATGACAGAAAAAAAGTCAATCTTACACTAGGAGGTATTGTTGATCCTTATATTCATTTATTAAGTGCACAACAGCCAACACGTTTCACCCATTGCGGGCTTCTACAGAGCAGCGAAATAGTTAGTACAGTCCAGAAAGGCAATTCCAAAAGATGTGAGCCCAGTTAGGTCAGCACTTTTAATCATATTCGATCTCAGTCTGATCATAGATATAGTCAATGCGCAAAAAGAACCATAGTCAAGTTCCCATTCAAGGAACACGATGTATGGGTGCTCAATCGCTGGCCTTATCACGCGGCCATCCAGCAGACTCGTATCTCTTCAAATGTCTCAGGAAAGAGAAATGGGTTCAATAGTTTTTTCGGCACATAAACTGTCCAAATGTTCTTTAACATGCGATGTTATGCTCATGAGTATACTTCTCACTTTGTGAATGACACGAATGGCATCAGATTTCAATATCATTTTATGCTCATAACCTTTATTCACACCCAAACACTCTTCAAAAAGTGCTTTGTAATTATTTAACAGTGAATCTGGGGATGAGTGCCTGAGGGCACAGTATCAAGCAGAGATATAAAGGAATCGGTCCCAAGGCGGAGAACAATTCGAAATTGACCTTGATCTTTCCATCCAAGCACATTATAACCATTCCTAGCTACTTACACTTTAGTGTGAATGGAACGTATTGAGAGAGACAGGTTTACTGGGAAAAATCCTAACATAAGTATGTATGATCCACCAAAGCTACCTTTCTAATATCGGGTGGTAGTAAGGTGACATGGTTCCAAATTTCTTTTTTTTTTTTTTTGAAACCGTTTATTACAATCTTGAATATATACAGGTATGGGCCTACAACCTTCCGGCCGGCCGCTAAAATGACAGCAATTAGTGACATATATACAATAAGGCACTTGGCGTTACAGAGACGCTAGCAGGAGGTATCAACAACGTGGGCCACATGACTCTGAGCCCACAATACGGTTTCGTTTTATACAACACTAACAACATAAAACCACACCCGCAAGGCAACCCGAGAACAAGAGTGACAACATATGCTCCTCAAATGGGGGGACCCCAACCCTACACTAAAATCGAAGGAGGGGAAGGGAAATAGGTCCGGGACTGGGAAAACACTGTGCCCGGGATTGGGGGAGGGGGTCATCTAGGGGGACGGAGCTGGTGAAGCGGGAGGCAACAACGGCGGCTCGCAAATACCCCCGCGGTAGGCGTTCCAGGGGCCCCACACCTTCAGCCACGCCCCAGGCTTACCCCGCGCCACATACACCACTTTCTCTCGGAACATGCACCAATCCATGTGTTCTTTCCAGGCCGACACTGCCGGGGGCCTCTGGGATCCCCACAGTTGAGCGATGTCACGTTTAGCGATCATATAACCCAGCGTCACCCATCGCGTCTGTGGAACCGAGTAGTCGGTTGGTTCCCACACATTCAGCAGGCATCTCCTTGCTTCAGGCACCAGCACGACATGCGTAACCGCTCGCAGGACCTCATGCACACCACGCCAGAATCGCTCCACCCTCGGACATTCCCAGAGAATATGTAAAAAAGTCGCCAATGCACCGCACCCACGCCTACACAGTCCATCCTCGGCATAGCCCATACGCAGAAGCCCTGGCCCCGTCATGTACACCCGGTGAAGTATCTTAAGCTGGACGAAGCGAAGGCGAGCCGGGATGGCCACCTCCTTCGGGGAGGCCACCGCAGAAATCCAGTCCTCGTCATCCAGCTCCAACCCATCGGCAACCCAAGCCTCGCGGAGCCCAGTCAGTAAGCCTGAGCGGTCATTAATCAACTTCCTGTAGATGAGGGAGATCGTGCTGTCCGGAACGTGGCCATCTAGCACTCTATCCTCCAATGGGGAGGACTCCGGGATGGCGGCCACGTCTGGGAAGACTGAACCCAGAGCGTGACGGACCTGCAGGTATCGAAAGTATTCACTGCCCTGCAGCTGAAACTCCGCCTGCAGTGTCTCAAATGTTTTGAATCCTCCCCTCGTCCAGAGGTCCCCCACTGTACTAATGCCTATCGTGTCCCACCTATCGAAGCCCTTCGAGGTCCACAGGGAGCCCAACCTCTCAGACGCATACAACGGTGACGCCCGGGTCAAACGGTCCTTCCATCCCATAGCTGCATTGGCCGCGTGCCATACTCGCACCATGACACGCGTGGGTCCCGTAAGGCGGGAATCGGGCACGCTAGTGTAGAGCGCTCGATTATAATCGCCACCGGGCAGGAGCATCTTGTCCATTTCAAATGCCGGGTTTAAGGCGGGCCCGTAAAGGCCATGATTAATTGCAGCTAATTGGGAGGCCCAGTAATACCGCTTAATATCCGGGAGGGCAATCCCTCCGTCATACCACGGGAGCGTCAACTTTGCCAGGGCTATACGCGGCCTCCCGTCCCAGAACAGGCGGCGCTGCAAACTCTCCACCTCACGGAAGTAACGCGCCGGGACCAGATCCATCGAGTTCTGGAGAGCATACAAAAAGCGCGGCAAGGACATCATCTTGAACAATGCCGCCCGGCCGAGCGGTGAAAGCGGCAAGCGCCGCCAGCGCGCGACGTCCTCCTTCAAGCGCTGGAGGGGGGGAAGCAAATTCCGCTCGTAGCGGGCCACCGGGTCCAGCGTAATATAGACGCCCAGGTAACGAAACCCCTGCGAGGCAATCTGGATCGAGCAGCCCCGCGGGAGAACAGGAGCCTCCCCGGAAAGCACATAGATACAGGATTTAGCCCAGTTGATGACAAGACCTGAGTTACGGCCGAAGGAGCGCAGAACATCGACCAGGACAATCAGTGATTTACGCGGGGAGGCTAAGTACAACAGGATTTCGTCGGCGTAGAGGGACACGCGGTCCTCATACTCAGGGGTCCAACGGAGACCACGGATAGAAGGGTGCCATCGCAGCCACTCCGCCAGGGGTTCCAAGGCCAGTGCAAACAGGAGCGGCGACAGGGGGCAACCCTGTCGCGTGCCCCGTCCCAGCACGAATGGGGCCGAGACTCGACCATTCACCACCACCTGCGCCAATGGGTCAGAGTACAACAATTTGACCCAGCTGATGAATCCCGGGCCAAATCCAAATTTCGCCAACATCGCCCAGATGTACGGCCACTCGAGCGTGTCAAACGCCATGGTGGCGTCCAAGGACGCCAAGATGGCCGGCTCCCGCACGAATGGAACACGCGCGAGCACCCCGTGCAAGCGCCGCAAGTTAAGAGCCGTGTTGCGATGGGGAATGAAGCCGGACTGGTCTTGGTGGACCAGATCGCCCACCACGCCGACCAGCCGGTTGGCAAGCACCTTGGCGAGGATTTTAGGCTCCGCATTCAAGAGCGAGATCGGCCGATAGGATGTAACCCGGTCTCGCGGTCTCCCCTCCTTGTGGATAACCACGATGGTAGCTAGACGCTGGTCCGGCGGGAGGGAGCCCCGCGAGTGGGCCGCAAGGAACATCGCACGGAGGTGAGGTGCCAGTACATCCGGTCGCAGCTTATACAATTCGATAGGAAGGCCATTCGGGCCCATGGCCTTGCCCGAAGCGACCGAGCGTATGGCGAGGGCGATTTCATCCGAGGTGGGAGCGGCATCCAACGAATCCCTGTCCTCCACTGAAAGCGAGGGCAGCGCGATGTCCTGCAGCAGGGCATGGGAGTCCTCCTCCGAGCAGGGAGAGACCGGAGAATATACCTCGCGGAAATAATCTGCAAAGCAAGAAACAATGCCTTCCGGCTCAGTAATTCGTACACCATCCATCCTCTCAATCAGCGGGACCACACGACTAGCTCTCTCCTTCTTATCCAACCACGCAATCAGTTTGCCAGCCTTATCACCCACATCATACAGTCGCCCCTGTTGCTCTCTGCTAAGGCCCCTGGCCGCCTCCGTGACGAGGGCCCTATAGGCCGCCTGTTTAAGGTGCAGAACATGCAGCGCCGCGTCAGTCACCCCACTCCCCAGATCGCCCTCCAATTCAGTAATTTCGGCCTCCACCCGGGTCACCTCCTCCTGTGCGCGTCTGCGGGCATGGGAGATAAAGGAGAGGGCCTCCCCTCTGAGAACTGTTTTAAAGGCTTCCCACAGGGAGATAGCCGACGGAACGGACCCCACATTCTCCTCAAAATACCGTTGCAATGATTTAATCAGGTCAGCGCGAATAGTGGGGTCACGCAGGTACCAAGCATTGATTGGGGCTACCCTGCTCTCTCCCCTCGGGAAGACACCCAAGTGCAACAGGAGCGGGGAATGATCTGAAATACCCCGCGCCAGATGGCGCACCTCTCCCACCCTCCCAGCATAGGCCGCAGGGACAAGGACATAATCAAGCCGCGAGAGGCTACCATGGGCACCCGAATGGAAGGTGTACTGCAGCTGAGTGGGATGCTTTAAACGCCAGCAGTCCACCAATCCCAGTGTGTCCAAAAGGCCCGCTAACCACGCCTGTGCCCGGGGGAGGTCCCTAGGGGGATGACGATCCATAGTCCCAGAAGCCACCGCATTGAAGTCCCCCCCAACCACCAGAAGCCCCCCCGGGAGGTCAAGAAGGAGGCGTCCCAGATCTGCAAAGGTGGTGGACTGTAGCCCCGGTGGGACGTACACAGAGACAAAGACAACTACCCTGCCCTCCATCCTCCCCACCAAGACAGTGTAGCGTCCCCTCTCATCATGGCGCACCTCGTCTATTTCTAGCGGGAGCGAGGTCTTGATCATGATGCCCACCCCCCGCGAGCCTGATGTGAAGCCCGAGTGGGCCACCAAGCGAAAGCCACGGCGATTCATGGCACAAAAGGAGTTACCAATAAGGTGTGTCTCCTGCAGAAAGACCACATCAGGCGAAATCCGTTTCAAATACTGCAGGACCACACCCCGCTTGATCCTATCACCCAGTCCGTTAACATTCCAGGACAACAAAGTCAAATCCCTACCCCCCATCACATAACGAAGCCATCATTTGTCCCCCCCAGAGCATCTCAAAAACAACAATACAATAACGGGTTTGCCTTGCGGTAGAAACGAACCACACCCCACCCCAACCCACCCAACCCAACAGAACTCCCCCCACCCTGCACCCCTGCATGAGCCCAAACAGCCCCCCCAAAGTGCAGTGTGCCTGTCGCCCCATAGATAAGAAAACTAACTAGTCCCCCAGAGGAGGAGGGAGATCCCCCAAGAGACCCCACACGACCTCCACAGGAGGGGAACTTACCCTAACAGTCAATAGTGACAACAACGCAGTCCAGAGCAAGGCCTACCATTAGTCCCTCAGTCCTGATCCGGCGGGCCCTCCCCACCAACCGCACCCCCCCCACCCCCCCGGTCCCGACCTCCGGGCAAAGTGTCTAGCCAGTCCCCGGCCACTTCGGGTCGATCAAAAAAGTGCGTGTGGCCATCCACCTCCACTCTCAGCTTAGCTGGAAAAAGCATCGCATATTTGAGATTCAGGTCCCTTAGGCGACGTTTAACACCGAGAAAGCTCAGTCTCTGCTTTTGGACTGCCGGAGTGAAGTCAGGATAGAAATTGATGTCCATATTGTCAAGTTTGACCGGCCCTTGTAGCCTGGAAGTCTGTAGGATAGCGTCTCTGTCCCGAAAATTGAAGATCCGGGCGATGAGAGGCCTCGGAGGGGCTCCAACCTTAGGCCTACCCCCGGGGACCCTGTGGGCACGCTCCACCGCAAAGAATTTACTCAGCCCCCGAGGCTGGAGATGGGTGAGAACCAGGTCCTCGACAAATAGATCCGCTGCCTCCGCCTCGCGTCCCTCCGGCACCCCGATAATGCGGACGTTGTTCCTCCGGGCCCGACCCTCGGAATCCTCCAGCCGACGATTAATCAGGGCGCTCGCCTGGCCAAGCCTGCGCACCTCCTGTTGGAGGGCCGCTACGTCCGTTGTGAGGCCCGTGGTAGAGTGGGCCAAAGAGTCGACCCGGTCGTTGGTTTTAGACAAATCAGCCCTCACGAGGCCCACGTCCACGAGGACCGAGTCAATCTTCTGCGCCAGAGTGTCGAAGCGCTGGTCCACCGAGGCCTTCATCTCGGCGATGGCACCCATGACGTCTCGGAGGGTCAGGTCCGTGGGCAGAGCGGAAGCATCAGTCGGGCCCGTAGGGGACTTACGCGGCGCCTCTGGGGATCCCTTCTGGAGGGTGTAGCGGTCCATACTGTTGGATTGCTGGGCCGCGCCGCGGCGGGTCGATTTTATCTTAGCCCGATCGCCATCTTGTTTTGTGGACATAGTTTCAATCCCCAAGACGAGTCAATCTCCTCAAGAAACGGGGGGCCGACAATCCAGGTCAAGGGGTCCAGGGGGGAGCGACCACCGCTCCGCAGGACGGACCGCAGCTGGCGGACCGGCAGGGCACCCCAGCGAGACCACACCACCGCACACCGCCCCGCAACCCAACCTCGCCTGGCAGCAAGGAGGGCGCAAAAGCGAAAGTGAAAGTGCGGGGTACGCGAGTCACCCAGCCTTGTCCGCCGCTGTTGTTCACTTTGTGTCCGGATCGCCCCACAACTCCAGTACGGGGGGCCGGTGTGGAGAAGGCCGCAAACCTCAATCGATGCTCCTGACGGTGTCCGAGGTCCGATTTAAAAACGGAAAACGGGCGTCACCTCTGCTCGGGCTCACAAATACAGTCCCCTCATCTGGGACAGGATTCTGTCAGGATTTATGCAGGAGGTCGCGGAGGTCCTCGGGAGCCTCGCACCTACGCGGCCATCTTGGTTGCGCGCTAGGCTCCTCCCCGGCTCCAAATTTCTTGATAAAAAATGTCTGTAGTACTTTTAATAGGGGAACCAGAATCAACCCTAACTTCTGTAGGTACATTTCCAAACATAATATTAAAAATGTTATCTTTCGCTTTAGAGGATAAAATGACATTTACATTTTTAGAGAGTGTAGCATCCTGGACATTTCAGGAACAATATCTTGAGAAACAGGATCCACAACAGTATTTTCAGCTAATACATTAATCTTAAAAGCATTATTGCAAACCTTACCAAAATATCCCACTTTTCTGCATTTGCTGCATGACTTGCCAATAGCAGGACATGATTTATAATTGGCTAAATGTGCCTTGGACCTACATTTAAAACGTACAAAGGTCGAGGATGGGCGGTAAGACTATTATTTATTGTTTTTAACTTGAAGCGGAGTGGAAGAAGATGCAAAGACAGCATTGATAAGAACATTTTCAGAGGAAGGGTTTTGAGAGAATCTACCTAATTATTTGGATGCTATAATAGATCTCTCATTACCCTGGCAATTTCCAATGTTTCTTTTAAAGAGGAATTCTTGCCAGAAAGTAACGTTTCCTGTGTTCTTTTATCGTAACAGTTGACTAATAATTGATCATGAAGGTAATTATCTAAATTTCCGTCAACCTCACATGATGCTGCAAGAATTCTCAATTCCGCAAACATTTTTTCTACAGATTCATTTTGTAGTTGCTGTCTAGGGTAAAATATGTGGCATTTGACTACTACACTAGTGTCATCTTTAAAATGATTCTGTAATCTGTTAACTGCTTCATCATACACCTAGGATCTAGTTTCAGCAGGAGGTGTGAGTTGGGGTAAATGGTCAACACTTCTCTGACCTTCCACACCCAATGAAGTGTAAAGCGTGGCTAATTATTTACAACAGAAAATGCAGCACCATAAATAGTTATAAGGTAGCTTTCAAAAGGTTTAAACCATTGCTTTCATTTGAAGCGTTGAAGACCTTGTTCGGGAAGGAAAGGAGCAGGAGCAGTTGAATTAAGTACACCAGCCATTCAATAATGAGCAGTATGAATAGCTAAGAATGAATAAACAATGTTGTGTACAGAACTACAAAACAAGAGTAATGTGTCTTTAAGAAATGTCTACTTGAAAAGCTTGAAAATAATGTGGCAGTGTCTCTTAAATAGGATGCATGAATCTTAGCCAAAAATTAATGAGCATGAAGGAGAGAAAAACAATCAGCAGGCCAAAAAGAAATCCATACTCCCCATCAATGAATTGTGGGATCGGTAGGCAGACGAAAAGTAAGGTGGTATAATGTAAATATTATGCACTTTCAAGTTTAAAGTTCACGTTTTACACTTAAATGAAACCCTTAAAGCAAATGTGAGCCATGGGGGGCTCCCAGCATTGATTCCAGTGTTGCTTGTGACTTTAATTTTTTCTGTACTAGACAAGTGAGACGAATGATCCCAATATTGTCCAAGGCGGGTTGAAGAACTACACAAGTGAAACAGTCCCAACATATTCCCCACAATGCAGTGCCATGATGAAGAACAAATGAGCTTATGCTGCGCAAACCGAGGCCCCCAGAGCAGTGACATCTAGGATAGCGCTTGCAGATACTGATGCTGAGTGAACCCAGGCTCCCCGTGCGGTGACACCTTGAGTACTAAAACAGGTATGTGCACCGATGCTGCCAGAGCTGAAGCTCCCAACGCGGAGTATCTTTGTTGACGTAGACACCAACGCACGAGTCGGTGCTCCCAGCGCAGTGAAGCAAGGGGCGCGTGTAAACAAATGGCAGTGTTGTATCACTGGAAGCAATGACGATGGCTGAACAAGCCAATTAAAGTATTACGCGTGAAAGACACTGAGGAGCGGAGAATGTCCAAAGAAAGTAAAGCACAGAGTGCCAATATCGGCAACACTCACCATCCCCCCCTTCCGCAGCAATCTCAGAGAAATAACCAGACAAGACACCTTTTTTTGTGGAAAGAAATATTGCTGCAGGTTTATTAGCATGACAACTATGCCAGGATTGGTGGGTTAGCTTACGGGCGATCCCAAGGCAGGCAGCCCCTCGCCGCCTGCCACCTGATGAGCCAAATTACACCGGGGCCTTGTCCAACGGTGTATGCCATATTTGGGGGAGGGAAGACACCTCTCACCAGTGGGCCAACAGCCCACCCCTTTTGCTCACGCCCCCTAGGGGGGCAGAGCCTGCCAGGCAACACCCGGTTGCGCAGGTCCACAACCGCCCGTGGGACTAACGAGGCGCCGTCGCTCCTCCATGGTCCAACCGGAGGACCTCCCTGTGGATATTTGGCCTTTGCACCCTTGTTGTGCCCCTGCATAGGGTACCCATATGTACCTTACAGCCTCTGGATCACCCTGTAACTCCGCCTGCAACACAAAAGAATACATTAGATGAAACCCCCCACCCACACCCTGCTGATACGCCGGGTATGAGGTAGGGTGGGAAACGGCATCAGGGTCGTGGCAAAGAGGGCATCCAGTGGGCAGGTGAAGGTATAAATACCTCACCCCCCATCCCCTCTCCCCGGAAGTGACGTGACACCTACTAGACCCTAGAGGGTCCCAAAGACTGGGAGGCTGCTTCCTGTGCCTTCTTGTGGCACTAAGGTGGCCGCCCTCTTAGCGGGTCTCCTGCGTGGACCCCGGGCAGCCGGCATAGTGCCAAGATCGGCAACACTCACCATCCTCCTCTTCCACAGCAATCTCAGAGAAATAACCAGACAAGACACCTTTTTTGTGGAAAGAAATATTGCTGCAGGTTTATTAGCCTTACAACTATGCCAAGATTGGTGGGTTAGCTTACGGGCGATCCCAAGGCAGGCAGCCCCTCGCCGCCTGCCACCTGATGAGCCAAATTACACCGGGGCCTTGCCCAACGGTGTTTGCCATATTTGGGGGAGGGAAGACACCTCCCGCCAGTGGGCCAACAGCCCACCCCTTTTGCTCACGCCCCCTAGGGGGGCAGAGCCTGCCAGGCAACCCCCGGTTGCTCAGGTCCACAACCGCCCGTGGGACTAACGGGGCGCCGTCGCTCCTCCAGGGTCCAACCGGAGGACCTCCCTGTGGATATTTGGCCTTTGTGCTCCTGCATAGGGTACCCATATGTACCTTACAGCCTCTGGATCGCCCTGTAACTCCGCCACAGATCTGGGTGTGGCCACCGTCACCCCAGAGCCCCCCACCATATCCCTTGCTTACACCCTGCTGTCCCTAAGGCTTCCTCCAGGTCAAGTAAGAACAGGTCCATGCCAACTATGGACAGGTGTACCCCATCATCCTCCCAACACCCTGTGGCCTTAGTGTGCAGTAACCCATGCCGGATGAAGCCAAACCCCCTTTGCCCGGTGAATCTCCTCATGGCGCTGTTGACCTTCCTGTGAGAGACTTCCATGGCTTCTCTTGATCGCGCCCCCTGCCACACCAGCCGGGGTGTTATCTCAGACACCATATCGCACAGGTCCCCAGCTGACTGCTCAACTTGCACATGGTGACAGTAATTTCATGGAGTAGTGCCCTCCTACCCACAGATGCCAGGTCGTTCCCTCCCAGGTGTATCACCAATACATTAGGAGGGGGAATCCCCCCCAGTCTCTGTTGCAGCTTCTCCAGTAAGCAGGTCCAGCGCATGCCTGGGTATCCTAGCCAGACAATGTCTGTGGCCATGAGACCGTGTCTCCATTTCCTGCTCTCAGCCCACCGTGCCAATCGCAACACGCCCGAATGGCCAATCTCCCAGACCATAGTCCCTGGCAATTAAAGAAATGAAAGTTTGCAAGGTTTTATTGACTCAATTCACATCTACAAATAAAATGTAAATATTGCACTTCACTGCAAGCCACCGGCATCAGGTGCCGTAAAATTGTTCTGTGTGTCCATCAATTGTTCACCACACATTATATTGCCTCACTGACTTGTTTACAATCACGTAACCTTATAAATCACCCTGCACACCACCGGCATCAATAGCCGCAAATTGTTCATGCTGTTCCACGCTTGTCACTGTCAACCCCTTCCCTAGTTCCCAGCCCCAAAACAGTGTCTTAAGGGACGGATGTATTTTTTGTAACACTGGGACTCCCAACGCCCCACTTGCTTAATGCGTTCAGCTGACAGTCCCGCCCTAAACGCTGTGGTGGCTACCCCTATGCGGAATGAATGGCTGCAGAAACGTTTACCCTGTACTTTGTTTCCTGACAACGCTAAACATGCCTGCATGATACTCTGTACTTGGAACTTTGTGAGGGGGGTACTGTCTTCATGTATCAGTAGGTAACCTTCAGTTGCTGGGCGGAGTGCTAGTTGGCAGACACCAGGCGCACTGAGCAGTATCTGTCAATCTCAAGCTGATGCAGCACAATTACCCTCCCCTCCCCAGCTTGGTCCGTCTTCGACCTCCTTAACCATATTGTGAGGGCGTCTCCGGCCAGGCTGGCATCCTGCCTGCTCAACGCAACACCAGATTTGTCCTGCTTGGACCTCGCTACCGACTCGCCTACTCTTAGGGCCCCAAAAAAGGCCAGGCTGAAAGTAGCCGAGCACAGTGCTGCTTCAAATGGTGAATTTGTGGCCCTGTGCACACAGTCTAAAATCCCCTGCAGTGTTTCAAAATCAATCGGGACCTAGTGTCTGGCAGTCGTGGTTCGCACATGGCCCATCCCTTAAGCGCTGCCCTGCTTAAGAAAGATTTTGTTGGATCCTCCTGCCCCAGTAATCTTGCATGGTGGCTTATTGCTGACAAATGGCTCGCTATCCAAGGGTGGCTCTTGCCCCTCTCCCTGGCCCAAATAACAAACTTCTGCACCCTGCACTGTAGTGATGCTTTCCCTACGTCCCAGGCTCCTGTCACTGTACAAAACTTTGCCACACAAGCTCGGTAACGCTTACTGGTCCTTGGCGCCAGGGACTGCTCGCCCAGTCCCCTCATTCACCTTTCCACTTCAGCAGGAACCAGAGGTGAGGCGGGAAAGGTGTCATGTCCTCTCTCGCTCTCGGCCACGCCTCCCGGAACCGGCGCCACTGAAAACGAGAGAGAGCGTCAGCTGCAATGTTCTGCACCCCTTGGATGTGTCGCGCCCTGCATTCTACATTGTTTACTAGGCAAGCTCGTACCAGTTCCCTCAACAAACACAAAACTAGGGGACAAGTTGCCGACTGAGAATTGATGGCCTGGACCACAGCCATGTTGTCTGACCAGAACACAACCCTTTTCGCTGATAGTACTGCTGGCCAAAGATGCAGAGCTAACACTATAGGGAACAATTCCAGGACTGTAATGCGGGCCGTGATTTTCTTTTAGTGCCAAGCATTGGGCCATTTCTGCGCGCACCACTCCCTGTCTAGGATCACCCCAAAACCTTCTCTACCTGACACGTCTGTATAAAGCACAAGTTCAGTACTCTCAGCCTAGGGTGCCCTCCATATAACTGAGCTGTTGAAACTCTCCAGAAAAGTAGCCCACATGGAAAGGTCCTCCTTCATACCTTTGCTTAGCTTCACCATGTGGTGTTTCTTCTTTACCTTTGCCATTGCCCTGGCTAGCCTACGTGCAAACACCCTCCCTGCTGGTATAACCCTAGCTGCAAAGTTGAGTTTCCCGAGCAGGCTTTGAATGCAACCCAGGGATGCCTTGTCCTGACCTGATAATGACTGAATCTGGTTTGCTAAGTCCTGGACTTTGTCAGCTGGCAGCCTGGACTCTCCTTTTATGGTGTCAAGTTTGATTCCTATGAAAGTTAGTACCTGGGCAGGACCCTCGGTTTTTCCTGGCGCGAGTGGAACACCCAGATGACGAGCCAACTCCTCAAAGTTCTCCAGGGCCTCCCTGCAATCCTGAGTGCCCTCTCCTCCTATGAAAAGGAAGTCGTCGAGGTAGTGCGTAACGCCTACCACCCCGTATCTTGCTTGCAGGACCCACTGGAGGAAAGTGCTGAACGCCTCAAAATAGGCACAGGATACTGCGCAACCCATGGGCATGCATCTGTCGTAAAAGTATCTGTCATCTAGCCTGAAACATAGCAGGTGTTGGCTGCTCGGGTGGACTGGCAGCAAGCGAAATGCCGATTCGATGTCCGCTTTTGTCAACCAAGCCCCCTTGCCCGCCCTCCTGACTAGGTCCACTGCTACATCCAGCGTACAGTACGTGACATGGCAAGATCCCTCCTCCAGCCCATGGTTGACAGATTCTCCCTCAGGGTAGGACAAATGATGGATGAGTCTGAAAGACCCTGGCTCCTTCTTGGGCACCACCCCCAGAGGAGAGACAACAAAATTGTCCAACGGTGGCCACTGAAAAGGTCTCGCCACCCTGCCCATAGCCCTCTCCTTTTCCACTTTAGCTCTGACTACTGCTGGATGTTCCCTTGCTGACTTAAGATTGTCTGCCTCCCGACTCCCCAGTGTGCCCACATAGGGAATCCTGAAACCTCTGCTGAAGCCTTGCAGCAGTAGCAAGCCGTCCTGCTTATTAGGGTACCGTCTAAGGAGAGGCATGAGGTTGGCCAGGCTGACTGGTGAAGGGCCCTTGACTGTCTGCCTGGTAACTGGGGTGATGTTCAAAGGGAGGGGGGGTACTGCTGGAGTTGACAGATGAGACAAAAGAGTGCTTCTACTGGGAGGGGGGAGGATTGTGACATGGTGTTTGGTTGTGCCTAGGTCCTCAACTATCCTGCTTGCCCTTTGTGGCAGGCAATTTCTCATGTTGAGTGTGACACTTGACCGCAGGGTGTGATCCACCACAAGAGTTGCATGCGTGCTGGAATTTGCACGTTTTGCCCCGTGAGCATGACCCTTTGTTGAACAATCAGCATGTCCCTGGGGAAAACCTCCTAAAGCCCCCTCTGTGACCGCTCAGCCCTCCACAGGGCTTGGTCGCCCCACTCACTGCTGCCGCTCCTGCCTGCCTTTGCCGCCTCCTGCCTGCAGATTCCTTCGCTCGCTGCCCGCTGCTCCTGGGAATTTCCCGCTGCTCCTGGGAATTTCCAGCTGCCCGCTGCTTCTTGGAATTTCCCGCCGCTGCCTCCCTGCGGCCCCGCCCCCCTGTGATTCCATTTGCCGCCCCGCTCCCGCCACCCAGCTGCTCCTCCCTCCCGGCTCCTTACTTAAGGGGACCGTAGGGGACCACAGAGTGTGACCGCTCAGCCCTCCACAGGGCTTGGTCGCCCCACTCACTGCTGCCGCTCCTGCCTGCCTTTGCCGCCTCCTGCCTGCAGATTCCTTCGCTCGCTGCCCGCTGCTCCTGGGAATTTCCCGCTGCTCCTGGGAATTTCCCGCTGCCCGCTGCTTCTTGGAATTTTCCGCCGCTGCCTCCCTGCGGCCCCGCCCCCCTGTGATTCCATTTGCCGCCCCGCTCCCGCCACCCAGCTGTCCTCCCTCCCGGCTCCTTACTTATGACGCCCCCAGAGCGACCGCGCAGCAGTGGGAGCGCCGATTGAGCGCCGAAGGTGCGCCAAAGGTAAGCCCGTCCGTGCCTGGACCGCGCCCAGCGCCAGACCCCCTGGTCCTCGCCCTCGCCAGCACACCCTGCACATCTACGACGCCAAAACCCTCCACGCACTCAACGCCGGCCGAAACACCGCCTGCTACCGAGCCACCCCGAGCCGCACCCACGGACCCTTCACCTGCCTGACCTGCCGCTTCACCGGCCTCCGACCCAACACCGCACCTGCTAAACCGAGCCCCAGCAACAATCACCTGATGTGCATCCTGCTCAACACCCGCTCCGTTCACAGGCATGCCGTCGAACTCTGGAACCTCCTCGACTCGACAGCACCAGACATCGCCTTCCTGACGGAAACCTGGATGAACGCCTCCTCAGCGCCCGACGTCGCCATCGCCGTCCCAGAAGGCTACAAAATCACCAGGAAGGACCGCGTCAACCAGACAGGAGGAGGCATTGCCATCATCCACAAGAACACCATCCGCATCACGACCAACTCCGATGACACCTTCACCTCCGCCGAACACCTCCACTTCCAGATACACACCGACCCCAAGACCACGCTCAGAGGCACCCTCGTCTACAGACCACCGGGACCACGCACACAGTTCAGCGAAGACATCACAGACTTCGTCAGCCTGCACGCCATCAATTCCACCGACTACATCCTCCTGGGGACCTCAACTTCCACCTGGAGGACAAAAAGGACCGCAACACCACTGCTCTGCTGGACAACCTGGCCAACCTCGGACTCAAGCAACTGGTAACCACCCCCACCCACTACGCCGGCCACACGCTTGACCCAGTCTTCTCATCCAGCAAATACATCACCTTCAGCGACTCCACCAATCTCCAGTGGACTGACCACAGTTGCGTCCACTTCAGCTTCAGTAAAACGACGACCCACCACCACCCTCAACAAACCCCCCGCAGGAGCTGGAACAAGATCACCGGCGACCAGCTCACCACCTTCCTCAGCCAGAACCCCCCCACCAGCTCAACGGACCCCAACGAAGCCGCCAACAACCTCACACAGTGGATCACCAACTGCGCAGACGCCCTCGCACCACTGAAGAACCCCCCCAGCAGACGCGGCAGCAAGAAAGCCTCCTGGTTCACCGACGAGCTCATCACCTCCAAGAAGAACTGCCGCTCCCTGGAGAACACCTGGCGCACTAACCAGACCACAGACAACATGACGGCCCTCAAACACGCCACCCGCAAACACCACCAACTGATCCGCGCCACAAAGAAGACAGCCTTCAAGGAATGACTGGACAACAACACCCACAACAGCAAGGAACTCTTCAGCATCGTCAAAGAGCTCTCCAACCCTGACGCCGGAAACGATGACATCACTCCCTCGCAAGACCTCTGCGACTCCCTCGCAGCCTTCTTCCACGACAAGATCGCCAACATTCACAACAGCTTCGGCCCACCAACCACGAACCCCACCACCGAACCGATGCCCCCCACCGCCACCCTCCACACCTGGACCCCAGTCAGCACCGAAGACACAACACGCACAATGAACACCATCCACTCCGGATCCCCTACGGACCCCTGCCCACACCACATCTTCAACACGGCCGACCACATCATCGCACCCCACCTCCGCGACATCATCAACGCCTCCTTCAACACCGCCACCTTCCCGGAGTGCTGGAAACACGCCGAGATCAGTGCCCTGCTGAAGAAACCAACTGCAGACCCCTCCGACCTCAAGAACTACCGCCCCATCTCGCTCCTCCCGTTTCCTGCTAAAGTCATCGAGAAGACCGTCAACAGACAGCTAGCCGCCTTCCTCGAGACCAACGGATCCCTCGACCACTCGCAATCCGGCTTCCGAGCCAACCACAGCACGGAGACCGCCCTCATCGCAGCCACAGACGACATCAGATCCCTAATGGACAACGGGGAAACTGCGGCCCGCATCCTCCTGGACCTCTCCGCTGCGTTCGACACAGTCTGCCACCGCACCCTGGTACAGCGCCTGAACAACACCGGCATCCAGGAGAAGGCCCTGGAGTGGATCACCTTATTCCTCGCCGGAAGAACCCAGAGAGTCCGCCTCCCCCCGTTCCGGTCAGCGGCCACCGAAGTCATCTGCGGCGTTCCACAAGGGTCATCGCTCAGCCCCACCCTCTTCAACGTCTACATGAGCCCCCTCGCAACCATCGCACGTCAACACAACCTCAAGATCATCACCTACGCCGATGACACCCAGCTGATCCTCTCCCTCACCAGCGACCCGGACGCCGCCAGAGCCAGCCTACACGAAGGTATGAAAGACGTCTCCGAATGGATGAAGAACAACCGCCTGAAACTGAACTCAGACAAGACGGAGGTCCTCATCCTGGGATCATCACCCTCCGCCTGGGACGACTCCTGGTGGCCCCCCACCCTGGGAGCCACCCCCAAGCCAACGGACCTCGCACGCAACCTAGGTTTCATCCTGGACTCCTCCCTCTCGATGACCAGACAAGTCAACGCCGTCTCGTCTTCATGCTTCAACACCCTGCGCATGCTTCGAAAGATCTTCCGGTGGATCCCCACCGAGACCAGGAAGACGGTCACCCAGGCCCTCGTCACCAGTCGGCTGGACTACGGGAACGCCCTCTACGCCGGCACCGCCGCCAAACTCCAGAAGAAACTACAACGGATCCAGAACCCCTCAGCACGACTCATCCTGGACATCCCCCGACACAGCCACAACTTCGGACACCTGAGAGACCTGCACTGGCTCCCCGTCAACAAAAGAATCACGTTCCGACTCCTCACCCACGCACACAAGGCCCTCCACGACCTGGGCCCCAAGTTCCTCAACAGCCGCCTGACCTTCCACAAGCCCACCCGCCAGCTCCGCTCCGCCAGCCTCGCTCTCGCCACCGTCCCCCGCATCCGCAGAGCCACCGCCGGAGGAAGATCCTTCTCCTACCTGGCAGCTAAGACATGGAACTCCCTCCCCATCCACCTCCGGACAACACAAGACCATCTCGCCTTCAGGAAGCAACTCAAGACCTGGCTGTTCGAGCAGTAGCGTTCCCCCCCCCCAGCGCCTTGAAACCCTCCGGGTGAGCAGTGCGCTATACAAATGCCTATGATTGATTGATTGATTGGCCACCCATTCTGAACCCACCCCGAAATGTCTGTTTAAAACCATGCGATTCCCACCGAAAAGAGCCTTTGCCGGTCCCCCACCCTGCCTCTACCTTGCCTTGTGTCTCTATGGTTTGGTGTGCTCGGGAACCCATGTGGTCCAGCCATAGCTGGACCTCCTTCGGGTCCCACGCCATCTCAGGACACATGGACATCTTCTTCCTGAACTCTCTGTCGTAATTCAACCATCCACTTCCACCCCACTTCATCGCCTCCTTGTGTATTAACCTTCCATATTGCAAGAGCCCCTGCGCTACCTCAGGTTGTTTTTCTATGATGACTGCCGACAAAATGGAGAACGCTTCAAGCCAATTTTCTATGCTCTTCTCAGGCCAGGTCTGAAACTTTACCTTTTTGTCTTCTTCCTTTACCCCCGCTTTCCTGGCGGGTATGCCATCCTGGTCAAGTAATAACAGGGAGAAAATGTCTATCAGTTTGCGCCTCCAAATGGCTTCCTTGGCCGCCTGGGGCACCTGCCATGCCAGAGAGCAACGGCCAGAGAGCAGTGGCGCTGCTGTAACTAACTGTGTGGGGGACGGGAGGCTTGCACAACTGTTGTGGAGTTACCAATGCGGGCACAGGACTAGGAAGAGACCCTGCAGCGAGGTTGCTAGTTCCAGAAAGGGAAGTTACACTAGCAGCGCTGGTGGACGGCAGTGCCCCCCTCGCTGCCAGAGTGTCCATGCCTGTGCTAGCTGTCTTCGTGAGAGGCTGGCTGACTGTACTGGGTGCACTTACTTCTCCCCCCAATGCCCTAGCCGGATTAGAAGTAACTTGGTTTGTCTCCCCTGTTAAAACCAGGGGCGCAATAGCAGGGACCGCTTGAGGTGCTTGGAGGCCGCAAACCTGATTACCCCAGGCCGCCGCAGCCACACGCGCCCCTCCTGTATCCAAGTCTCACTTGCCCCCCACCTGGGGTGAGCTGGGCCCAGGTTGACCTGCTCTGACCTCTGCCATAAAGTCCCTCATTGTGTCCAAGATCTTACCCAGGTCTTCCTGGGTGGCGAATTTCACTGCGGCCGGCACGCTGTCCGGGGAGATAGATGAACCCACGGGCGGGGAAACGACCGGCTGAGAACCGGTGTCTGTAGTTGCAGGCAGAGACCTGGTCTTGGGGGGTGGCGGATCCGCCGGGAAGTCCTTAGTCATAGGCGTGCGTGCGTGCTCGCTTGGGCCTAGATGAACCAGACTCCAAAATGTGCTCCTGCTCAGGGATATGGGCGTCGACGACAATCCCTGAATCTTGCGGGTCCCTTGCATTCAAGAGAGCTGTGGCCCTTGCCAAACCTTTGGTCTTGGCCATCAAGATAAATGCTGCCCACTGAGCCTGCTGGGACGTTTCGGGCAGGGTGTCTTCGACCTGGGACATCTGCGAAAATAGGGGGGGAGAACCCTGGCCTTCCATGCCGCCTCGCTGGCCCAACCGGCACAAAAGTCTGAGGAGACAAAATAGGAGTCAGCAAAACCACCACTGCATTCCCCTTGTTCTCCGTTGGACCTACAAGGCCTGAACCGCCTGCCGTTCATGTCCCTTCCCCTCCTAATACTCACAAGTTCCGAATAGTCCGGTGAACCTTATTCCGTGTGCCCCTAATCCAGATTCCGTATGCGCTCTGCGTGCGGAGATGAAGAGAAGCAAGTTAAAATACGCCCCTGGGTTAAAACCTGAGTCATATCCCCCAAGTGACCTGTCCCCTTCCAGTAGTCGACCCAACTACATTGACAAGTCTGCCTGCTTGTCTCCCCCATCAGTGTGACCCTATCCATACCTGTCCTTGATCTCTGTCAACGCTTCCCTGCGTGGTGACTGTCTCTCGCTCCGGCCAGATCTGAAATTATAAATAAAACATTGAAACACTCTCTGCATTATTGTATCCAGCTCCTTGTGACCCTGGCCGGTTTTCACTTGGAACCCATTGACCCAGTTCCTGATCCTTGGCCTGCCCAGGCTGTGACGTTTGTCGCCGTGCTTGTCGCTCTTGTGAAAGTGCTGAAATGCAAACAAACAGGAATTCACAGCTCCCCCCTACCTATTAGTTAGCCTGTTCTTTGGCACTTTCCCCTTTCGCAGATGAAAATGGCTGTACCCCCTAATCCCCGTCTATGCATACGAGTATAAAGTTTTTTGTTTTTTTTGTTGTTGTAATTATAGTATATCCCAATGTGGCCTTCTATTCTTGCCCCCTGCTGCCCCTTGCTGGATGTCCTCTGTGGCGCTGCGTGTGACCTGCCTTGCTCCTTGCCTCATGTAACGTAATGTTTGTTTTCGTGTTCTGAGTGTCTGCCATATATTGCAGAATTATACCTCTACTTGTACTTTGTACGCTTTTGTAACATGCACACATGTCCCTTTTTCTTCTCGTAACATAACGTTTGCTACCTCTTGTATTTTGTTTGCTCTTGATACATGCACAATTGTCACTATTGCCTCATGTAACGTAACGTTTGCTTTTGTAACAGGCTCACATGTAAATTTCTCCTCATTAATCAGTGCTGTTCCTATTGTGAGCGCTCTGACACCTTAGGGTAAAGGCCGCGCTATAAAATAACGCACAAAGAATACACCATGGAATTTAGTAAACATGAACCTACCTGATTTATGGCATTTTCATCTAGTTTAAACTCTTCTGCATGCTTTTAATGATGCAGTAACTAAGTTTCTTTATGATCTATTTCTCAATACTCTTCAACGTATAATGAGCACCAATTGTGCATGTTTGGCATTTTAGTTTAAAAGGTATCAAAATGGTTTTTATGTGTCAAGTATGGTTTCAGCAGTTTACCTGCTTCATCACTCCTGACATAGAATGCAGAATTCCCTAGTTCACAAGCAGGGACATTTCAACTCTATTAAGGTCACAGAGGTCAGGATTATTCCACTCAGCATTCAGTTAATTGCCTCTAACCCACTCCTGAAGGCCTGTGTGGTGAAAGTAAGGTATTTGTTTCAAGTGTTTGTCAAGTTACATAATCTGCAACCATTGTTTGGTGCTACTGTTGCTATGATTTTTTTTTGTTTAAATCTGTTTTTATTAATTTTGATTTTACATCTTCAAGAAAGACAAAATGCATTGTGTAAAGCCGACCATACACTGAGCCATCCATCAATATCAAATAGACATTTCAGTTGAGCAGATATTAAATCTAACATGCATGTCGATGACATTGTTGACTTAGTTACAGGTTGAACCGGTGCTAATGTTGCTATGATATCATTTTATTTTTTATCTTAGAGAGGATACTGGATTGCCTTCAGGGTCTCATGGTGACTGTATTTAGGCATAGGTGCAGAACTGAAACAGCAATCGTCACAACAACATTGAGAACAGAGGTTCACGTGTAAAAGTCACGGGGGAAGGATTACATGAAGAGTCTATGGACTGTTATGCAGTGATTGGTGGAATGATGTTTTACTTTTTCGTTGGAAATGTGGTTGTGTTTTATGAGATTGTTTTGGCGCACACAGACTGAGGAGTCCATAAAGAAGATTGATTATGCATCATCGTTGCCTCGGTGTCTCTAATAAAATAGAAATGTTCCTTCTGGTTTCCTTCTGGTTTGCTTGGGAATATTACATTGTCTTTCATTGCACTTCATCAACGAATGTAATATGAAAATTCAAAAAGCAAAAGACACAGTTACATTTAAGTAATGTTTCTAGAAAAGATAAACGCTTTCTCTTTCTCTTCTCTCTCTTTCATTGTTCATGGAAAGAATTTGAGTAGACTAAACAAGCTTATAGGTGAGCTGATAGGGACAGTCGACAAAGGAGATGATGCAATGGAATGGAGATTTATATATTAGGCCTGGACGGATTTTCAATTACGGGGGAGTAATCAGAGTATTTTTGCTAATTTCACATTACTCTTTGATGGGAACGCCTGCTGACATAATTAAGAGTAATTTGAGCATTCGAGAGCACACATAGCGAACACAACTGGCTGCTAGTTCTGCTGTTTATGTTCTGTTGCATTTAGCTCTATTTTCTGAACCCAAAATGATTCCTCGCATCCATTTTGGACGTGAGGGAGCATTTTGCTCTAAAATGCAGGGAATAGGTTGGGGTAAAATCCTACCTTAAATGCACACTCAGCGAGCATGAGCAGCTGCTCTTGCCCGCTAGTCATGTTCTGTCGCATCTAGCGCTATTTCTTAGCGCAAAATACATCCTTGCATCCATTTTGAACATGATGGGGCATTTTTGAGGTAAGAAAATAGCGATTAAAACAGAATTACTCTTCTTGAGTACTTTTGGGGTATTTCTGTGTGATTACACTACTCGGAATTACACGAGTTATGTCCACCCCTAGTATGTATTACAGTGTAACAGTAAATCTCAAATGGGGAAAATGTTTCATATGCAATGAATTAATGTACATCAGGGTAAAGGGAGAAAAAAATAAGCAGGGGAAAAGGGGAAGATTGACATGTATTGCAACTCATTGGGTAAAATTAGGAGTGGGTACTGATGGGCAATTTAAGCTGGGAGAGGAGACAAATGCCTATCACTGGGACAAGGACATTCAGATCAGGCATCATGATTCACAGCTGGAATGGGAGAAACAGAAACCACAATGAAGTAAAACCTTAGGGCTAAGCACCAGTGCCTAATTAACAGAGCCATTTACATAGTTTAAGATGGCTGACACATGCAAATAATTCGATGTACAAGTGCAGAATATTCACAAATGGTGACCTTGCACTTTTTACTCACGCACAATATTTCCTCTTAATGGTGTAGTATTGTGCACAGATAAATCCCACTCAAAGGGAGGGGAGTTGCAGGTCAAGTGAGGGGGCTGCCAGGAAACTTATGGGTATTCTCAAACTCCTATCCAATTTCTTCAAAACCTGAAAGTGGTAAGACGATTGATCCTATTTACTCTTGCCAAGAGTAGGGGTAAATCCTTTTTCAAGGTGATGGCAACACCCCCACAACTGGTGTGGATTGCAGGGAAAAAAAATTCTCTATAGGGTAAAATATTTTCCTCTTGGAGGAGAAAAAATGTGCCATTGCACAAAGAAGATGGCATTTCACCATGCTTAACTGTACCACATTATGCCAGCTGACATGCTTCGTAACTGGTGAAGAAATATTTTACAATAGTACACCTCCAAACTAGTTGAGAGAAAGGTACCCCCTAAAGTCTGTATGAGGTCCAAGAGTGAGGGGGAAAAATTCCAATTATCAATAAGAAAAACTCTTGTCTGACCTACAATAATTTACTAAGCGGCCTCCCTTAGGCTCATGCTGAAAGTGGGTATATCATAAAGCACTCGGGCAAGGTACTTATTTAAAAAAGTGATATCTGATTTTTATTTTTTCTATATTCATAATATGTTGTTTAGAAAAAGATTATTTTGTTTATCTGAACGACTTTCTTTTTTTTAAATACATATAAAAACATTAATTCATATAATGATCAATTGAACAACCATGATACAAAGATAATTCATATTGATACATCAAATACAGATTTTCAAAAGTTACCAAACAAACAATGACAAAGTGCCAATTACATTCCAATAAATTACGTCATAAAATACATTGCCATTGACCCCATATACAAACATCCATCATTCATACTGTCAGCCATAAATGTCTCATGCACACCACACACTCATATACAAAGTAAGAAAATGTTTATCTAGGGAACTCCTGATGCTTAGAATGACAGACACTAAATGATAACTTCAGTGGTAAGAATCAATCAGAAAAGGTTTCCACTGATGTGTTGTCATGTAAGGGATTCCCTTGTTGTCTGTCAACGTAAGTTTCGGTGGATTTGGGTTACTACCACCTTCATCAGGACCTTGTATTTTGATAAACAAATCACAGAGGTGAACGAGGGGTTCTCTATATGCACATTAATGCAGTATGCAGCAATAGTTTACTTCTATTTTTTTCTTTTTTTTAAATATAATTTTTATTAAAGAATGTCATTACATTACAGTGCAAGGGTTATTAGTCATCAGTTCCATCACAGCGGTACATGTTACGTAGCTTTCAATATTAGTAGCATATCGACAATCCGTAATTTAAGTGATGTACCATAAAATTGCATGAGTTATAACACATAATAACAATCACTGCTTTTCCCTATTTGTTGATTGCCACACAACCTACTCTCCTTTGTGCCCAATGCAGTAGTGACAGATCTCAGAAAGGAGGGCAATATTCATAACTCACTGATTCATTTGTTCCATTTTATGAATCTAGGATCAACATAATCCCGCTAGTTTAGCCACCCGCCTCCTTAACCCTAGACTCTGTAAAAACTTTTAATCAGTGAGACAGTCCAACCCAGTGTAATAGTGACTCAAAAGAAACAAATTTCAGCATTATATACCTTGACATCCCCCCTTCAGCACACTACAATTCCACACCATCGTCCAGCTAATCCATCCCCGCTTGGGCTACCTTTCTTCCCTTTTGGGCCTGGTCCTAGCAATCAATATTCCATCCTGTCGCTATTTCGCACCGGTGCTATAGCTGTTAATATCTCACAAACTGATGCCCAGTAGTGTCTTAGCCGTGTGCAACTCCACAGCATATCGATATGATCCGCTGTCTGTGATTGACAGCGCGGGCACACATCCAATGCTTCTGGGAACATAACACTCAATTTACTCGGGGTCAGGTAAGCTCTATGTAGGAGCATGAGTTGTATAAACTTAAATTTCGGGTTTTACGATACCTTTTTAGGGTATTCTAGCATAGTACCCCACTCCTTGTCACTAATGGGTCGGCCTATATCTACATTCCATTTGTGTCGAAGGGGCTGGAGTGATATCGCTGCTATTGAGCGAATTCCTTTGTATAGCCATTTCGTTAAGTGTCGCTCATTTCCCATCAAATGTTGCATCATGAGTAGTGTGTGTGTTGCTGGCTCTACCCCCCTTGGGGCCCATGTGGTGCGTATATAATAAGCAAAGCTGGCGTGCAGAATAAACAGCGTGTCAGGTACTGCGTGTTCCCGAACAAATACATCATGAGGCATTAAAGTACCGTCCCTAAAGAACACCACCCACCGTGGTCACTCCATCGTCTACCCACGTTAATATTCTCCTATTCGTAACCCTGCCTAGTTGTGTGGGGATCCCCAAGAGAGGAATAGTAGGAGCGTAAGGAGTCATTGATTTGGTGTACCTTATGGCATTCCTCCAATACAATAACGCGATTCTCAGCAGATGAGGCGCCGTTGCAGGTATCTTGCTGTTGGGCAATAGCAGTGTGTGTATCTCCCCCTTTTGCCGGTCCAAATGGGACACGTTTATCTCCTGCAGGTTCCGTCCCGCCAACCAGTATGCCAGCCATTGTAGCTGACTCGCATAGCAGTAAGCCTTCAGGTCAGGAACTCCCAACCAACCCTGTTTAGCATCCAATTGTAGCTTTGCTATCCCTATACGTCTCCGGCCCTTACCCCATATTAACTCAATTAGTAGGGAGGACATTAATTTAAATATCCGGGCCGGCACCATAATGGGTAAGTTAGTGAAATAATACAATAATCTCTGTAATACCACCATTTTAGTAATTGCTACTTTGCCCGCCACCGATATAGGTAAGGTAATCCAGAACTTTATTTGGGACCTGAGTGAAGTGATAGCACGGTGTAAGTTGCCATCTAGAAGATCCGGTATATTCCTATATACATTGATTCCTAAATATTTGAAAGTGACTGGTGCTATATTGAAGGACCAGTCCCCAAATGCCAGCATCCCAGTTCGTGTCGCGTCTGTAAAAAAGTGAACATATGATTTGTTTTCGTTAACCGAGAGTCCGGAGAGTGTTTGAAACATAGCAAACATGGATGGTATTGTTCGTAATCCCCATCCAAGTCCTTTAAATACAGTATTAAGTCGTCTGCATATGCTGAGACAATGTGTGTGTTAGGTCCCAATATAGTCCCCTTCTGACCTGCTATAGAGCGTAGTTTATGTAACAGTGGTTCTAAAGCTAAGATGAACAACAGGGGCGATAGTGGGCATCCCTGTCGTGTGCCCCATGCAATCCTGTATTGCTGTGAAATATGCTGTCCCGTACGCGCCCGTGCCGTGGGATTTAGATACAATAACCTCACCCACTTTATGTAATCTTCAGGTATGCCAAATATGGAAAGGGCATAGAACATGTCCTCCCAGTGCAGGGAGTCAAAAGCCTGGTGTAAGTGTAGCGAAATGCATCCCTCCTTTTCAGCTGTTGGCAGTGTGTGCGTCATTATTTGATGTAGCCTCCTAATGTTAAGAGCTGTGTTCCTGCCTGGGACAAACCTGCATTGATCAATATGTACCAATTTTGGAATGAACTGACAAAGTCTAACAGCCAACAATTTACTCAGGATCTTATAGTCCACATTTAATAATGAAAGTGGCCTATAACCTGCCATGTCAGTGCTATCTCTTCCCGGTTTTAACAAGGAGACCACAATCACCTGGAGTGTGGTGTGAGGGAGGGTCCAAGACTCTAGCGATGTCTGATATAGCCGTTGTAGATGGGGCACCAGCAAGTCAGAGAAAGTGGCGTAGAATTCAATGGGCAGGCCATCTCCCCTGAGTGACTTATTACGGGGCAGACTATTAATAGCCTGCTTAATTTCCGTACCAGACACTGGGATCCCCAATGCCTCCTTGTGGTTTTGCAATAATTGCGGGAGCTGTAGACCGTCAAAGAATGCATCAAGGTCTGTGTCCCCAGTGGCAGTCGTTTGTACATACAAATTCTCGTAATATTCTCTAAAGGCCTTATTTATGTCAAGTTGCGTATTCACCATATCTCCCTCCATAGTCCTGACCTCTAATATAGGGGCGATTGGCGGAGCATCTTTGATAATTCTGGCAAGCAGTTGGCCCGCTCTATCTGCCACAGCATGTTGTTTCTGTGTGTATAGTCGATAATCGACAAGACGTAGATCTTCTAGTAGTTCTCCGCATTCAATGTGTGCTTCTTGTATTTGCAGTCGGTGTGCATCATCTAATGTAGCTGTTTGTTCTAGCCTCCCCATAGTATTTTCTATGTCAGTAATCCGAGCAATAAGGGTATGTCGTGTCCCTGCCCTCGTACTGATTGCCACCCCGAGCAGTACAGTCTTAAATGCATCCCACTCTATCTGTCGTGAAGATGCTGTATTTGCATTTTCAGTGAAGTAATTCTCTATGGCTGTGGACAGCGTCGCTCGAAAGATTGGGTCTTCTAATAACTGTGGCTGTAGTTCTCAGGTCGGCACCAAAGTAGTTATTTTGTCCCATTGTAGTGTAATTTCTACCGGGTTATGATCCGATAACGTTTTCCCCAGATGAGTTGAGTCCCTTATTGTCCCCAGCAAAGTAGGGGTACAGAATATTCTGTCGATGCGTGTGTGTAACTTATACGTGGGGAGTAAAAGGAATATTCCCTATCCTTAGGGTGCAACACCCTCCAGACATCCATTAGTCCCTAACCAGTCGCCCATCCTTTCAGTGCATCCACTAATTTCCTGCTTGTCGTGATGTGTAGGGGCGGGTGCGACCTATCTAAGTCAATATCTAGCACCGCATTTAAGTCTCCTCCCAGTATCCATGGGTATTCTTCCCAGCCTACTAACAGCATACTCAAAACCTCTAGAAATTTGTCCTGAGCAGTGTTTGGAGTGTATATGCTTCTCAACACAATGTGTTTCCCATCCAATAACCCGTGTAGGAGGACATATCTGCCATTGGTATCTATCTTTTGTTCCAATATCTTAAAAGGAGTACCACTTCTAAGCCACTTTGCGGCCCCACGAGCAAAGGCCGAATATGACGTATAGAACAATTGACCTCGCCATTTTTTTTAAAGTTTGACCACTTCAGCTTAACTAAGGTGGGTTTCCTGTAGGAACGCAACATTTACTTTCCGTCTATTCAATTGGGCTAACAGCCTGTGGCTTTTATGGATGGAGACAAGCCCCCGGACATTCCAGGAGTTACACTTGTAGCTGCTATTGTGTGCCATCAGGTGCAATGCAAAGTGGTCCACTAGGACCAAAGCAATTGTTGGGTCGGATCGTCTTCATAGCAATTGAAACTGAGTCTACAAAAATAACAAAACACCCCAATACTAGGTTGCCCCAGTAACAGCAGAGGACCAAACCATAACTGATAGTTCAACCTGAACTCCATACAAACAATGCCATAGTGCAGTCGCCAAGGGGGGGGGAGGCAACCACCGTGGGTGTAACGGTCATTAATCCTTATATAGATACCTTAGTTGCATCGCTCCAGCACAAACCCTGTTTCCACATAGTTAAGGATATAAAGAGCGGGGCAGCAATCGACATTATAAGCAATACAACCTACTAATTAGCACTTTATACAATACCACGTCCGGAAAGCCCTTCTCATCAGTTCAATATTCGTCCGCAGTTTGTGGTGTAACCAACGGGAACAGCGTCAAACTGGACTCACATTCCGAGCGAGTCGTGGCCCCCTCCGAGGAGTGAACAGACACCGCTCGGGACCTAGCATCATGCTCCGCCAGCGCCGCCACCGTCAGGAGAGCGTCTCTCTGGCTATCTGTTATCTGTTTAAAAGTGGGACTTGCCTCGGTTCCCATTCCACCTTGACCAGTGTCTTCCTTATTCACTGTGGCTTCACGTTGTGGTAGAGATCTTGCGGAGGCATCAAGGTGGAATCAAGGCCTGGGAAGCAGAGGTGGTGTAAGTGATTTCCAGCCAGTCAGCTACTTCTTCCAGGCTCTCAAAAAATGTAGATTTTTGTCCAATAATGACTTTTAGCCTGGCCGGAAAGAGCAAGGCATACTTCAGATTGTGTGCTCTTAGTTTCTTATTGACATCCTGGAAAGTAGCCATTGCCTTTTGTACTGTTAGCATAACATCTGGATAAAGGGAGATTGTTTTATTCTCAAATCGGATAGGTGCATTTTCTCTCGCAGCCCGTAATATTGTGTCACGGTCCTTGTAATTCAGGATGCGTGCTATCAATGGTCTAGGAGGCGCTCCCGGGGGGGGCAGTCTGGGGGGTACTCTGTGTGCTCTCTCTACACTGTATAGAGCTGTCAGACCCTCCTTCGCCACACACTCCTTCAGCCAGGTCTTGACAAATTGTGTGGGGTTGCGTCCTTCACTCCTTTCCGGTATTCCCAGTATTCACACGTTATTTCTGCGGGACCTTCCTTCAGCATCGTCCTCTCGCTCTTGGAGTCCTCGCAGCTGATGCTGTATCTGTTCCAGTTGGGCAGACTGCTCAGTTTGTTGAGGTATCAAATCATCCAGCGCTAACTTATTGGATTTCACCTTCTCCGCCAGCTTCTTGTGGTCCGCTTGTAGAAGATTAAGGCTAGTGATCCTAGTTGCATTTCAAGTGCAGCACATGAGTCTCTGATTTCTTTTAGTATTATGTCCAGCTTATCTGCAGGTTGTGTCGCTCCCGTGGGATCACGTCAGTGTCGGTGTCCTGCGTCTGGGTTCCATGCAGCGCAGTATTCGTGACCTCCGTTGTATTGGAGTCGAGGTGCTTTGCTCTAGTGCGCCCCATGTCACCGTGGGATTATGGTCACGTGTCCCTTCGCTTGTCTGGGCCACAGTCTGGTCGGTGCCACCAACAGTACTGCCACTGGAGTGTGGGGTCCAGTCCCCAGTGCTTCTCTGCTCAAGAAATCCTCGCTGCTACAATGGGGGGGGGCGAGTGAAGTTACTATCCCCAGTTTGTCTATGTAGTGCACTTTGTGCAACCCCTGTACAACTCCCAGCTGCACTCGTATTGGACAAGTCAATAACCTGCTGTGGCACTCCACGCAGTCAGATCATATATGTGTGATGCGTGGGCGCGGCTCGTCTCATCATTCCTTCTCCACTCACTAAAGCCTCTGGGTTCCGGTGTCCACCATCACCAGTTCGCACCCCCTATCCGCAGCAATAGTAATAGGGAAGCAGGGCCCGCCAGCAGCGTGTTCGGAAGCTCAGTGTCTCAGCGCTTCCATAGAGCCCTTAATAGCTTCACCCCAAATTCAGCCCAATCAGGCTCTCATAGCTCACAGCGAGGCAACGCGCCATCAACTGCGTAGTTCCGTTAGTAGTTCAACTCACAGTCTCGCATTATACTCCGATCGGGGTATACTCAAGCCGCATACTTCAACGTCTCCCGTTCACCACAGCCACATGGCCTAGTCACTCTTGTGTCAGCCGTTATATGGAGAGCGTTATCTGTACAAGGCGATTCCACTTGTCCTTCTGCACGCCGCGTGTCTTCTGTGCCCAACCTGGTTCTCCACCGTCCCGGTTGCCAGTCAGTATCGTGCTCGGAGGCTCAGTGTCCCAACACTTTCATAAAGCCTTTAATATATTCGCCCCAATTTAGCCCATCAGGCTTCCAAAGCAGTCAGCCAGACAGCGCGACATCAGCTGCGTAGTTCCGCTAATAATTCAACTCACGGTGCCGCACTATATTCCGGTGGGGGGATCTTTAAGCCGCACACATCAGCGTCTCCAGTTAACCACGGTCACATAACCTCGCTGCTCCCGTGTCAACCGTTATGTATAGAGCGCTATCAGTGTAATGCGACACCACCTGTCTCTTACTCGCCGCGTGTCCTCTGTGCACCGTGTGGGTCCCCACCGTCACAGGTGTCAGTCTGCTTCAGGGTGGTGTCCGCCTGCCTCCGTTGCACTCCCGCAGAGTCCCACATTCCTCAGCGGCTCGTCTCCGCTGTACACATCGTTCTCCCGGGCCCCATTTTTCTTTCCTGGCTCTGATCCGCTCCGTTTCAGTCCCCAGTATGTTCCGGGGAGCGCGCAGGTAGCCGGGGGGGAGGGGGGAATCTGTCTCCGCTATCTTCTAGTTAGTGTTCATGGACCGGGGGGGGGCAAACCCCTCTGGTGTTCCAGTACTCCCACTCACCCGGCTGCAGCCATAGGCTCTCACCGCCATTCCCCCATGGGACGTCTCCCACAGCAGCCGTGGCTCGGTATCTCTGTTGTGCGATGCCTGGGCTCTTTATATCAGTCGTGCCTATTGCTCAGTTGTTCTGCCTCATAATACGGTTGTTTTTAACTTGGTAGCACCCCAGTCTTACAGGATAATTTGGCGAAGTGTCGGGTTTGACACAGAGCTCTTTCAGCTCACGTCCGCCATGCTCGGCAGTTAGCTACGACCCCCTACTTCTGCGCTTATCATCTGGTAAGGCAGTTCAGGCTTGACCAAGCCTGAAGGAAATACTAAACTACTGTGGATAGAATTAGACATTGAGTGATGTAGGCTACTGCAGTAAAAAAGGGACTTGTTTCAATACTGAGATGGCTAAAAAAAAATTCAAATGAATGAGCAACTCGCCCAAATTATTTGACTAATGTTATTTCATGATTTATCTTTTGTATTTGGTTTTCAAAGCCGTTTTCCTCATATCTTATTATACACATGTAATTTGTCATATAACGGTAATTCAAATAAACGTTTTTAACATTTACCATTGCATTTCAAATGTGCTGTGCCCCTTTATCATAATAACCTCCTGTATTATTTCTCACAATTAACATTTTCTTGTAATAGGACTGTTAATATTGATGCACACAATGATACATGTGTGCATGAAAACTAAATCTTATCACTGCTGTCAAAATCACCCGATATGTCCTCTCCGTCAAGCCTGAGTCAAAAATACATGGTCAGGAAGGCCCTGCGACCTAGGCCTGAGGCAACTGATTGACAGATCACAAGTGGGGAGGCACGTAACCAGCAGAACAAACGTGCAAACAGGAAATACCCAGACTAGTCCCACAAGTAGGCAGCAACACCACAATGGTCCGGGGAGATTAGTTTTAATAAAACACACATGGCCGGAGGGGCAGTCATTCTCAAAACACCATGAACATGGATGCCACATGAAGTTAGGAACACTCAGCCAATCAGGACATAGGACACACAGCACACACAGTGATCATGGTCTCCCTATGCCAGACATCTGGACATGTTGCCCACTGGCCCGCATTGTGTCCACACAAGGTTGAGAGCCACCTGCATTTGTTAACAGGTGGAAATAATTTAGGGATCCATTACTAGGCCCACATTCCTCTCCCTCAACCGGATCAATTCATTTTTTTATGATGCTCCAAGTAATGTACATAAAGACGTTCAAAACTATTGCACTTCGAGTCAGTCCTCAGACCTGTTTCTGTATGTTGTGCTCCCAGCTGCAGTTTTTAATTAAACGAACTGTTGCTGTTTTGCCAAACGCCTCTGGTCTTTTTTTTTTTAAGGTAAATTGATATTCGAGCAACATTTTGACAAGCCAGTCAGGAGAGATTGGTGCTTCGAACCCGACTGCAGCCAAAGGAAAGGACTCCACTCTGACGGATTCACATCTGCGCAGCAAGGAAGGTGAGTAGACGCCACAATTGATTGAAAGTTCTGCTGAATCCGCAAGTTGGAGGCCCATTCTGAAGCCACCATCAGTAAGAGATTACATCTGATTCTGAAACTAAGAAATGCAGAAATGTAACTTTAGCACCCTGCACCTGACTGTAATCGGACATATTACCTATTTTATGTGTCTGAACTTAGTAGTTGGAAGGCGGCCTCTGAGGCAATCCCACGGAGGCCACCTTTCTTTGATAGCCAACATGCTAGGAAAGGTGAAGGTTGTTCATCACTTGGAACTCTGGGCATGATACAGATGGTATGCTTTCCCCTGGGTGTGATACAGGGACAAGGCCTCACCGCTTGGACCAATGGGCTTGATACAGATGGTATGCCTAGGCCCTGGGTGAGATAAAGGGCCAGCACCTTTATCTTATTTTTTAGTCTAACAGGGTTTCTCTCAGTGCTACTGGTTTCTTAACGCTGTTGGTATCTGAAAGAAGTGAGAGGTGTTATTCGTTTGGACCGCTGGACATTATACAGATAGTACGCATGACCCCTGAGGTGTGATATAGGGTGTAATTTGGATATTAGGGAAAATGTGGACCTTGAAGATTTAGGTGTAGCTTGTGCTAGGCCAAGAAGAGCCTGTGGTTGTCAAGTTGTTCCTTGTTTCCATGTAAATTGTGGTTAACTTTGTCCTGGAGCCACTATTGACAGACTATTGGGCTAACTTTGTCCTGTGTACAGCGCAAAGCCTCCCCTCGTCATTAGGTAGCATGCGCTATGGAGCAGGATAAGATATTTTTTGACAAAGTCATACTTTTTTCTCTGTCTGTTTTTTCTCTCTTTGCTTTACTGTGGTTGTCAATTGATGCATCCTTGATGTAGCGGTGTTGGTAAATTGTTGCAACTTCATTTTTGTCTTGAATGTTGTTTTTTGTTAATGACTCAATGTTCTTATGAAGGTGCCGCTAATTCTTACAATTGTTTTTCCATATCTGCAATTTTTCTGCTGAATTCACATGTTTAGAACTCACAATTGCACTTTCTTTTAGGTTGTGATCCTTCATATGCTTGTTTTGTTTATGTCTGTAAAATGTCTATTCTGATGCAGCTACATATATAATATTGAACTCGTAGAAGTAGTTTTAACCAGTAATCCCCATGTATTTATTTCCTCAACGATCAGCGTAGAATCTAATATTATTTGATCCTGAGATGTTAGAGCGTATCAGTCCCTTAAAAATTTCCCAGCTATCATGGAGTCGCCGCAAAGCAAATGCAAATTAGGTTCCCCACACAGGCTAAAAAACATAGCAAGTATTGCCATGAGTGGCACACACACACTAAGGCACATGCGTTCCCTTTCCAGAGGGGGGAACATTAATATTAATGTCAATGTACGAAATGACATGTGTGCATTAAAATGAAATTGAATCACTGCTGTCGAAATGAGCCGATATGACCTCTCCATCCACCCAGAGTCAGAAATACGTGGTCAGGCTGGCCTTGCGGCCTAGGCCTGAGACAACTGATTGACAGATCACTGGTGGGGTTGCACGTAATCTGCAGAACAAACGCGCGAACAGGAAAAGTCCCACAGATAGGTAGTGACACCATAATAGTCTGGGGAGATTGTCCCCAATAAAACACACATGGGGGCGCGTGCGCCCAAAACACCATAAAGTTAGATGCCACATGAAATTAGGAGCACTCAGCCAATCAGGATATAGCACACACAGCACACACTGTGATTATGCGCTCCCCATGACGGACATTTGGACACGTTATCCACTGGCCCACATTGTGTTCATGCAAGGTCGAGAGCCACCTGCATTTGTTATCAGGTGGAAGTAATTTATGGTGCCATGACTAGCCCACATTCTTCTACCTAAACTGGATCTATGAATTGTTTTATGATGCTCTGAAAAATGTATATAAAGACACTCAAAGCGATTGTACTTTGAGTCAGTCCTCAGACCCTTGTCTGTATGCTGTACTCCCAGCCACAGTGTTTAATTAAACCAACTGTTCCTGTTTTGCCAAATGCTTCTTGTCTTTGTTTTTTCAAGGTAAATTCATATTCGAGCACCAGAACCATAATACCAGGGGCATCGAAGGGATGGGCTCTGAGAATCCTTATCATATATACATAATTTCATACATGTTATTAAGGTGAATCATCAACAAAAGGTTCAGTTCAAAATGAGTTATCAACACAGTCAATAATCTTTCGTAGTCATGAATATTTCTTAGAAGAAATACTTCTCCCGCACAAAGATTCACGGACAAGTGCAGCATATTATCTTAAGAGGGTTTTCCATATCACTAAATCATCATTTAATTTATTATTGTGCTTGATTTGTTTTAACCCTATTTTCTCCGCTGTTGACCAAATTGGTAATCTCCATCCATTTGCCTGTAATTTGATTTAGTTCTTTCAAACATTTTATTCATATATTTATTTTCGTGGTCATGTGTCAACTCAACGTAACTATAAATGTGATGATTAAAGATTGGAAAACAATCAAGTACTCATCAGAAAGTCCTTAACCTCCATTATGAACTCACAACAGCATACCTATTGCTTGATACAACAAAGACATTTGAGTAGTTCATCAAGATATTTATTGATCTTGGGGTTTGGTAAATGTGTCCAAATGGTTTCTAAAGACCTGCAACATAGATGAGGGAATTGTTGTCTAATGAGGCTGTAACTGATTTCACGAGCCCTTGGTGGAATACAGTCTTAAAAGTCATGCTTTTGAATACATTTTAACTTTTTGATCTTGCCAGTCAATCTGTTTTGACAACCCGAGAACTTCTCCCAGAATAAGTTGATGTATTCACAAAAAGATTCTAGAGAAATAGCTGGGACCTATCAGAATGTACAGTTCTAATAGCTCAACATTGATGTTAATACCATTTGTTTTATTAGAAGGCAATGTGAATTTTTTATTATTTTGAGTTTTATTTAGCGCTAGCTATACCCGAAGGTATCAGTATGCTTTACATATTATGTGATAATGTTTACAAGATGTCCTTGAGGTGATTCATAAGAGTCATAGTTGAACAATACCAGTGGTTATAAAGACACACAAGTATAACACAAGGATGCATTTAGAAATGGCATCGGGACAGAGTAGGAGTGTGAAAGCGTCAAGCTCTCAGATACCTTCGGCTCTAGCCAGCGCCATATAAAACTCAAAACATTAATATTAATAATAATGTGTCCTTCTTGAAGGAACTAGTGAAAGAGGGAAACTTAAAACAGCTTGTGAGTGTTGAAGTAGTTATTGAGGAGTAGAAAGTTAAGATCTCATGGACAATTACTGTTAAAAAACAGCAAGAATACAACAGACAAAAATCTCCATAGCTTTCAGAAAGTGCAACAAACACTTTTAAAAACAAAAATGTTTTAAAAATATTTTGTTAGCCTTAAAGCACCTTTTTTCAATGCCCAATCTCCCATTCTTAGCCTGCTACTGATAGATCGTTTTTCCTCTTATTCTTTTTAGACATCTTTTGTTTTTATGTTTTGCATAAAATATGACTCGAACTCTGAAATATGATTCATACCAACTCTGGAGATTTATTCTGTCTCTGGGATTTTAATAATTGTGTTAAAAAGCTTTCACTGCCAAAACATGTCAGCTGCTGTAGTTTTTTTAAACACTTTATGTATACATTTTAGAGTGAATCCAGTCAAGGTCAGCATTTACACTTTGTCAGTTACCGTTTGGCAATAGGACACATAATGCTCTACATTTCAGCGGCTAATAGTATACCATTTTAAAATAATTTACATGGAAAAACATCATCAAAACATCCTTTAAGAAATAATTATACACACTTCTTGATCACAAAACGTGTCCCATCCATCTCTACAGTGGCGTAGCTAGCACTTTGACGACCCGTGGCGGTCCCTGTGCTTGTCTCCCCGTTGCAGCCGCATCCAAGAGCCAGGTGCTGGCGAGAATTTTTCCATTTGCCGCCCCTCGGCTGCCAATTGAAGAGCTGGCAGGTAAGAGTTGGCAGGGGGAGGCTGCGACCCCCAAAACTCATGCCAACTGGGGCGGACTGCCCCCCCACCCCCTTGCTATGCCACTGCATCTTTACAAGTGTAAATTAAGTAGGGGGTGACATTGCCTCCTGTAACACGGACAACATCGGTTGGGGCGGGATCCGAAGTGTGTGAATGATTTGTCTCTTATGGTATGTGAGGAAGGGAGTCCATATTCTCTCAAACAGACCACTCCATCTCTCAAAATCGCGCATAACTTTTCCATAGTAGAGAGGTTCCATGTTTTTTGCAACCCAAAATTTTCTTAAGATATACATGAGCTTTTGAACAGATTTTGATATGTTTTGTTTACCATTATAAGCTTCTGTATGAACAGTGGCTATGGTTTCATGATAAATCTTCAGAACTGCTGTTCAAACCTTCATACTCTAGCATCTGAATGTTGATAATGCCCAGCTCCCTGGCCTCTCACATTCCATAGTGGCACCCCTTTAGGGTAGTGTATACGCCTCAGCATGTCTTATCCAGAGTTTAAAGAAGTATGATAATATCACCCCCATCCTGATAGAACTCCATTGGCTCCCCTTTTCGACCCGTACCATTCTCAAAACCAGCTGCATCGTTTCCAAAGCCATCACGAGCAGCACTCCTGCTTATCTTGCTCACCATCACTGCCAGGACACCATCAGACTTCAGAGAAGAAGTGTAAAAAAATGAACAAAACAAGGCCGCAGGCCTTTTCCATCTATGTGCCCAATATCTGGAACAGCATTCCATATCCATCAGGAATGCCCCAAGGCATCTCCATTTTAAGTAAGAGTTGAACACACGCCTCTTTAAAGAATCCGCCATCTCAATGCATTAACTGTCCACAACCCAGCTACATCTCCTATCACTCGTTGACTTTATGCATGTTTTGACCCTCAGCAGTGCTCTGCTGCCTAGGTCTGTGCTCTAGAAATACCATATATATATATATATATATATATATATATATATATTCACTGAAAAAACCATAGGTTTCAGGGGCGTTATAGTTAGCTGGACATTTCCCTCGTACAAAACCCTAGAAATTCCCCTGTTATAGTTAGTTTAGCTAACTATAACTCGCGCCCCTGCAATACACTGCTGATGACGTCACATATTACATCACTCATGACATGGTCAGTGACATCACTGATGACATCACTGATGACATCTCAAATGACATCACTGATGACATCACTGATGACGTCATCCATGTGATAAATTAGTGCATCTTCTCACACCCTAATATAACCTTTGATACACCGACTCAAATTTTCAAATGGCCATTTTGACAACCATAGATACTCCAATACCAATAACTACACACCCACTCATTGACTTTTAGGTCTACATACATGTCCACTCGCTCACCTGTACAGTCACTCATACTTACATTCACTCTGTGCATTTATACACCTATATAGACACTCACACACCGCCAATCATCCATTGAGGTACTGACACATCTAATCAGTCATGCAAATAATTAATCATAGTCCAATTTACTCACCTATACAGTTAAATAAACTCAAGTTCACTTACTCATAAAAATACTAACAAATTCTGTGTCTTCCTGCAGAAAACAAAACAGCACATGACACAGATATCCTTGCACTATGGCGCATACAGCCACTCCCAAAATCACACACTCTCACATATAGATAGTTATATACTCCTACACACATATACACTGCGTTTCACATATGTAGTTACTGACACATGTACAACTGAGATATACATTCAATCACTAACACACCCATACATGCACTCACCCAACCATACAGTCCATCACAGATGCACTCTTAAAACCATGCACCCACTGAATCACCCACTCACACATCTAGTCACAGAGTCACACACACCCTACCCACACAAACACTCAGGCACCCATACAGATACTCAGACAACCAATCAATAACCCATATAGACACTCATATAGCTATTCACAAAACCATGCAGCCACTTATACACCAACACACAGACACATACAGACATTCACACAGTTTAGTCACTAGTCTGCAGTAAGATACATTTAATGACTCACTTATAGAGTCAGTTACACACCTAGAAAATCATCCATTCACACACTTGTACACCCACTTATTTTTCAACAGGCCTTTCCCTATATATATTAAACATATTAAAACTGTTCAGAAACACATACTCAATGGATGATGTCATCAGTGATGTCATCAGTGATGTCATTTGAGATGTCATCAGTGATGTCATCAGTGATGTCACTGACCATGTCATGAGTGATGTAATATGTGACGTCCACAGCAGTGCATTGCGGGGGCGCAAGTTATACTTAGCTGAACTAACTATAACAGGGGAATTTCTAGAGTTTTGTACGAGGGAAATGTCCAGCTAACTATAACGCCCCTGAAACCTATGGTTTTTTCAGTGAATTTCTAAGGTTTTTTTAAATGCTAATTCCTAACTATAACGTGCCTGAAACCTATGGTTTATTCAGTGAATTTCAAAGGTTTTTTAAATGCTTATTCCTATCTATAACTTATTTCTAAAGATATCATGAAAAGCATTCTTTTTTAAAAGTAGGGTGCACATTAGTTTTGTGGGAAAGCATCTTTGTGATTGGTTAAGGAAAAGCAGTTTCAACGTGGAGTACATATCATAGGATAAAATTTGCTCAGCTCAACCACACCTGCTACTTGCATTTGGAAGGCACTGTTGGAACTTAAAACAATCATGAACTTTTAACCTGCATGTGTCGTTAAATGTTCAAGAAAATGTTGCAAAAAAATATCGTTAAGTTTTTAAAAATTGATGAACTTTTAACCTGCACGTGTTGTAGAATGTTCTAGAAAGTGACTTGATATAATACGTTGCACTTCTGACTTCTATGTGTTGTTGAATATTAAAAAAACGGTTCATATGGAAAATTAAAAAGAAACCAATAGAGAAGTTTTGAAACCTAAAAGAATCAAGGAACTATTCTAATTTATTCTTTACATGTATTTATGTGTGCAGCAGCAAAATTATAGACACAACAGCACTAGGAAGAGGAAGAAGCAGGGAGTGGGGGGAGGGGGGAGATGGGCAGAATGGCACACATGCACAATTAAGTACAACACACATATAGACTAACAATGGCCAAAATGAAACACACCAACAAGGAGCACAAGTCACACAACCCACCAACATCACACCACTAAACGAACGTAGAAGTGAAAACCACGCTGCATTCATACAGGATGTGTACAAAGGCCAGTCGTTGGTGTTGTGGGATGTCTGCGACCGTGGTCATCATGGATGAGATGCCCAGCATGTGGCACATGGTCGAGTTCACTGTGTGTTATATTGCCAAACGGCTGCTCCTCCCTCCCACGAGCCCCCACACTTTTGTACGGTACGCTGTTGTATCTCATGCACTCGTACGGCACAACATTGTAATGCCTATTTGCGCATGTCGTGCTACATTCCAACTACACCACCACAGTGCCGTTTGGAGGTGGTGCATGCCACTTTACAACATCGACTGCTGCGGCTCTCTTAGCAGGCCACACCAGAACACAGAGACACACTTACCGCACTTCCTGTACACGGACATGTCCGAGACACCCCGTTCCCCTTGCCGGATAGGCACACCCCTGCACTGACCTGTGAACCCCAGACCAGCACATGCCAGTTGAGCATGCAGGAGGATGCGTGCGTAGCTACACGTCCAGGCTCACTGCCAACGCTGAGGTGACAGCACACTCTGATGTTGCAGGGCTCGTGCCTATCATGTTAAGACAATGACCACAGGGACACACTTACTAAGATGTGGGTTTGGGGGGCATTGGCGGTCCTGAAGTTGTTGAGATGAGTCTTCTGGCCCTCATGGGTATCCCTGTATCATGCTCATTTACTCTATGGCACCTGTGGGTGTTCTGGTGTGGCTCTTGGCTGTGTTCCCTTTCATGGTGCAGGTAGTTGTCCTGCTTAACACCAGCAGAAAGCAGGTGTAAAATCCCTGGTGCTAACGTGCCTTATCGCCGGAATTTGTTTCGCATTGCAATTGGTGTGAAAGTTGTGATATGATTTTTTTCGTGTGCAGAACAATATACGAACTGAGCAGTGTATCTCGTCAAGATCCAGCACCTGACGCACTTTTCCCAATCAATATAAATACAATGAGATTTCTTAATAGATTTTGTGTGTATACTGTAAGTACAGCCAATACCTCAGTGCAATTCAATACAGGATTTTAGTATTTAGAATAAATTGGAAAGGTGCACCTTGTGTCTTTTTGCACGAGAACGGCTAGTCTCCATTTCATTATCAGCACTTTAACGGAAGTAAAGTTGAGATAAATCTAACACACTATTCAGAAGTTGGTGCAAACTGCAGAACTCACCAGTATTCCAGCGATAAGTGCCACAAAATTTAACACCATGGTGGACTCCATCAAATAACAGTAATAAGAACAAGAAAGAGTCACACAGCAGTTAAGAGAACAACCAAAAACGTTATTAATTTTCTTTTTCAAATTTTATTTTTTATAATCATAAATAAGTAAACGATAAACTATTTTCTAACTTTATTTTTTTATTAATATATATATGAACGATAAACTAATAAACAAAATGTGACAACAAGAATACAAAACAACAAGGCGGAACTGACTGACTGACTGACAAGGCGGAACACTCCTGTGGACACCATGGATGTCGACGACAGACCTGGAAAATCAGAAAGATTGTTAAAAAAACAACAACATGGTATTCTCAACAAAATACCACAAGAAACAAATCACAGATATATAAAATGCATACAGCTAACAAAATTTTATAAGTTTAACTTACAAAACTGTAAATGTTGCCGCTTTAAAATATTTACCGAATCTGAGGAATTTTTTTTGCAGAAGGCACCACACCCACAACGTTTTTCTTCAGTGGTGAGGCCATTTGTTACTTTTCCCAAGGGGCAAACAAAGACCAATGCCACCTTGATCATGCAAAAGATTTTCAAAAGAGTTCTGTTACGAGGGGATCCTAGCAAAAAATACTCATGCGGCACGGCAAGTATGATGAAACACCTAAGGACCCTTTATCCGAACAATCTTGCATGAGAAGAGTGCAAACAGATGAGAAACACTCCTATTCTGTATCTGTAAAAAAGAATCACAAATAAATGTATATTAATAACTTTCAAAATTATACTATTCCATTACTGTACAAACACATTTTATATAAATACTGACTAAGAAACTATGTCCCTGAACCACAAGTGTGACGATGGTTAAAACACTACATGCATAGTGCATACTACTTTGAAGCAGTTCATGCCCTAAAGCCTACCTCGCTAAAACTCTACATGCTAACTGACTAATTGATTACAGTACTATAAGGAGACACACTGGGTGAGTGACACGGTGTTTGCTAGAAGAGTATGAATACTAACTAGGGAATTGAAGGTGTGAAACACAACTGTGTAGGTGATTAGACGACTGCATCCATACTGCATAGGCATTTAAAGCAGTCCATGTGCTAAGGCCTGGCTCACTGCATGACTACTTGGGTACTGACTGAATGATTAGAGTACAGCAAGGTGAATTTATAAGTGCTAGGCTTTTCGCACAGGGAATGGATTAGTACTTGGTACTGAATGGGTCACTAGAGGAGTGCAAAGGCAGTGACAAGTGCTGGACTGTATGGATGCTGACTAGGAAATTGAAAGTGTAAAAGACAAGTGTCTAGGTGGTTAGAAGACTGCATGCATAGTGCATAGGGGTTTGAAGCAGTCCATGTGCTAAGGCCTGGCTCAGTGCATGAATACTTAGGCACTGAGTGAATGATTAGAGTACTGCAAAGATAGTATCTTGGTGAATTTATAAGTGTTTGGGTTATAGCACAGTGAATGGATTAGTACATGGTGCTGAATGGGTCACTAGAGGACTGCAAAGGGAGTGACAGGGTGTTTCCTGGAAGTGTATGGATACTGACTGGGGAATTGAAGGTGTGAAAGGCAAGTGTGTAGGTGGTTAGACGACTGCATGCATAGTGGATAGGGGTTTGAAGCAGTCCATATACGAAGGCCTGGGTCACTGGATCAGTACTTGGGTACTGACTGAATGGTTAGAGTACTGCAAGGAGTGTGCCTGGGTGAATTTATAAGTGGTTGGGTTTTGGCGCAGTGAAAGGATTAGTACATGATGCTGAATGGGTCACTAGAGGAGTGCAAAGGGAGTGACATGGTGTTTGCTGGAAGTGAATGGATACTGACTAGGGAATTGAAGGTGTGAAAGACAAGTGTGTAGGTGGTTAGAGGACTGCATGCATAGTGGATAGGGGTTTGAAGAAGTCCATGTGCTAAGACCTGGCTCAGTGCATGAATACTTAGGCAGTGACTGAATCATTAGAGTACTGGAAAGAGAGTGTCTTTGTGAATTTATAAGTGTTTGGGTTTTGGCACAGTGAATGGATTAGTACATGCTGTTGAATGGGTCTCTAGAGGACTGCAAAGGAAGTGACAGGGTGTTTCCTGGAAGTGTATGGATACTGACTAGGGAATTGAAGGTGTAAAAGACAAGTTTATAGTATGTTAGAACACTACATGCATACTGCATAGACATTTGAAGCAATCTATTTGGTACTTAGAAACTGACTAAATAATCACACTACTTCTAGGACAGTGCTTAGGTAAAACTTTTAAATTTTCACTTCTGCCACAGTGAACAGAATAGTACATGGTACTGCACCTTAGTGTCAAACCCTGACTCATTTTATCAATGCATAAGCAAAGACTACCTTCTAATGCTACTAAAACTTGACAACATGACAGGTTTTAAAAGAGTTATCTGCTAAAAAATACACAATGTTACCAAATGCTTCTCTCACAGTGCTTCCCAAATGCACACAGACTCACAGTGTGATTCTAGACAACAACCACTATACCTAGGAGTTTACCAAAAATCATTCACTACTGTGGAAGTGGTAAGGGAACTGGACACAATCTTCATATTTCAGGACTGCACTTTTATGTCAAAGCCTGACTCATTTAATCAAAGCATAAGCAAAGACTGGCTTCTAATGCTACTAAAACTTGACAAAATGACCGGTTTTAAAACAATTATCTGTCAGCAAATACACGATGTTACCAAATGCTTCTCTCACAATCCTTACCCAAATGCACACAGACTCACAGTGTTTTTTTTTTTTTTTTTTAAAACCTTTATTGACATTTCAACCAAAGACAAGTATGGGCCTACAACCCCCGGGGCCGGCCGCTAAGCAGTTGGAGTAACAGAAAACAAATTTTAATCACAGGCAGCACCTCGGGGAGCAGAATCTCCATGCTAGTATACTCTTGGCCACTGAGCAGCCCAAGTAGGAAACCAGGATATAAAAGGTTTTCATTTTATAATAGAGAATGGAAGGATCAGGTGCCAAACAATTTCCCAGTAGCGAAAAATGGCGGGCAGAATAGTAAGCGTCAACAATAAACAGCAATCTATCAAGTCAATGGCGCTAAAACAGGAGGTTCAGGATGTGGAAGAATATCACGAGCCATGTGCGCCTGCAGTCCCCCGCCCTAAGACCCAGAAAACACCACGGAAATTGAGGCACAAATGAAAAAGCAGTGTTTGACAGCGAAGGAAACCTACCGTACTGACCCCAGAAAAGAAAGACAAAGAAAGATAAGAGAAGAGAAAAGAGGCCATAGAAACAAAGTAAAAAACTAAAAAATCTCCTTCCCCAGCCCCCCACCCTGCACCTCTGCAGATGACTACGGCCCCCCCCCCCAGCAGTGTGCCTGTCGCCCCAGAACCAGACCCGAAATATAGAAGAAACAGAGAAAAAGGAGAAAGAAAAGAAACCCCACCTAACGGGGGAGTGGAGAGAATATTAATAAACTGGAGGAGGGCCTTCAAACATGCCCCCGGCTTCTCCCTCCCGCACAATGTGTTCCTCCCCAAAGCAAACAGTAATCAACAAAAATTTTCACATGTCAAAGAAAAATGGGGAGCGTTATGCACCTATTACACTATTAGTTATGCCGTGAGAGCACGCAACCCCTGTGCCCGCCCGCCTATCAGATGACAACCTCTGAAGGATCAGTCTTATCCTTGGCCTCTCTTTGCGAATCCACCGATGCATACCCATCGACCCAGTGCCATGTCCAATGTTACGAGGAAAAGGAGCGTCCAAGAAAGAACCGGAAGCGACACACACATGTAGGGTGGACGTCTCTGAATACCAACACAGTCATCATTATGGAGGATCATCTTTCCCAGTACTGCCCCAGGACATGCACTGCACACAAGGTCCAGGATGTAGGAATCAGCCAGAGCAGGCGACCATTGCTTGATTATTGCCTGGGTCGCCGGAGGCTGTGCGTGGGACAAAGCCACCACCTTCTGCTCAAGTCTAAAACCTCCGGAACAGACCCGACCTACAGCCAGCCGACCACACGTTGGCACATTGTCAGGAATTTCCAGCTTCCCCCTATTCACAGGGGCGGCCACGACACTGTCCTCCTGCGTGAAGTAAAACAAGTCCCTGGTTACCTGGGGACAGGCAGATCGCAACTGTTCCGACGCTGACGCAATACCATCAAGCTTTCTCCCCAGTACCCAGGCGCCGTGAACCAGGGTGGAACGAAGGGCACCGAGAGCTTCGAGAAGGTCACCGTACCCCAGCACAGCTCCTCGCGCCCGCTGCGCTACACTCCTCTTAGCCACATACTCCCAATCTTGCTGCGACCCAGTGTACAGGATGATAGAAGCCATCCTATCAAGATGGCCGCAGGGTAGTTCCACCCCAGATTGGGACCGGGACTCAGGCACAAGCGCATCAAGTTCCATGGTACTGCAAACAGGGTTCCGGGGGCAGGCAAAATATGTATCCGGTGTATGGTCACAGGTAACAGTTATCCTCACCCTGGACGAGCGCCCGCAAAAATCCGGGAGCAGCCCGCGAAAATCGGGACGAGTTACAGGTAGCGTCCGATCAGCTCACTGGCGAGGGCTCAGGCAATTACCGAAGAATCTTGGAATTGCCACCTCGGGCATGCACTCGTTCCGCTACGCCCAGTGGTAGGAATGACCACGGCGAAATTCAGGCCAATATCCGCACCGCTCTGGTATTCCGACTCCACCCAGTCACCAATGGCCGCTGTTGTTGAACTGCCGCCCGGCCATGTTGTCCACTTGAGGTCCCGGTTCCAGGGTTGCACAGGCCGCAAACTTCAGGTGAACATTTCTCCGGCGGTACCGCCGCCAGAAACTTCAGAATCACGCGATCGGTTGCCGCTCTCAATCACCAACACGGGCATATAGCGCAGGCTAAGGATCTCATGCAGGATATCTGTGCGGGATGCAGAGGTTCACGGAGCCGAGAGCCTACGCTGCCGTCCCGATCGCCATCTTGGCTCCTCCCCCAGACTCACAGTGTTATTTCAGACAAGCAACACTATCCTAGGAGTTTACCAAAACTCATTCACTAGTCTGGAAGAGTTAATGGTACTGCACACAATCTACATATTTCACGACTGCAATTTACTGTCAATGCCTGACTCATTTAATGAAAGCATAAGCCATAACTGTCTTCTAATGCTACTAAAACTTGACAACATGACATGTTTTAAAACAGTTATCTGTCAGCAAATACAAGATTTTCCAAACACTTCTCTCACAGTCGTTCCCAAATGCACACAGACTCACAGTGTGATTCTAGACAAACAACACTATCCCTAGCAGCTTACCAAAACTCATTCACTACAGTGGAAGTGGTAAGGGAACTGCACACAATCTACATATTTCACGACTGCACTTTAGTGTCAATGCCTGACTCATTTAATCAATGCATAAGCAATGACTGGCTTCTAATGCTACTAAAACTTGACAACATGACAGGTTTTAAAATAGTTATCTGTCATCAAATACACGATGTTACCAAATGCTTCTCTCACAGTGGTTCCCAAATGCACACAGACTAACAGTGTGATTCTAGACAACAACCACTATACCTAGGAGTTTACCAAAAATCATTCACTACTGTAGAAGTGGTAAGGGAACTGCACACAATCTTCATATTTCAGGACTGCACTTTTGTGTCAAAGCCTCACTAATTTAATCAAAGCATAAGCAAAGACTGGCTTCTAATGCTACTAAAACTTGACAACATGACCGGTTTTAAAACAGTTATCTGTCAGCAAATACACGATGTTACCAAATGCTTCTCTCACAATCCTTACCCAAATGCACACAGACTCACAGTGTGATTTTAGACAAGCAACACTATCCTAGGAGTTTACCAAAACTCATTCACTAGTCTGGAAGAGTTAATGGTACTGCACACAATCTACATATTTAAGTACAGCACATCAGTGTCAAAGCATGACTCATTTAATCAACGCATAAGCAAAGACTGGATTCTAATGCTACTAAAACTTCACAACATGACAGGTTTTAAAACAGTTATCTGTCAGCAAATACATGATGTTACCAAATGCTTCTCTCACAGTGATCCCAAATACACACTAACTCACAATGTGATTCTAGACAAGCACCACTATCCCTAGGAGTTTACCAAAACTCATTCACTACAGTGCAAGTGGTAAGGGAACTGCACACAATCTACATATTTCACGACTGCAATTTACTGTCAATGCCTGACTCATTTAATGAAAGCATAAGCCATAACTGTCTTCTAATGCTACTAAAACTTGACAACATGACATGTTTTAAAACAGTTATCTGTCAGCAAATACACGATGTTACCAAACACTTCTCTCACAGTGGTTTCCAAATGCACACAGACTCACAGTGTGATTCTAGACAAGCACCACTATCCCTAGGAGTTTACCAAAAAATATTTCACTACTGTGGAAGTGGTAAGGGAACTGCACACAATCTTCATATTTCAGGACTGCACTTTTGTATCGATGCCTGACTCATTTAATCAATGCATAAGCAATGACTGGCTTCTAATGCTACTAAAAGTTGACAACATAACATGTTTTAAAATAGTTACCTGTCAGCAAATACACGATGTTACCAAATGCTTCTCTCACAGTGGTTCCCAAATGCACACAGACTCACAGTGTGATTCTAGACAACAACCACTATACCTAGGAGTTTCCAAAAATCATTCACTACTGTGAAAGTGGTAAGGGAACTGCACACAATCGTCATATTTCAGGACTGCACTTTTGTGTCAAAGCCTGACTCATTTAATCAAAGCATAAGCAAAGACTGGCTTCTAATGCTACTAAAACTTGACAACATGACCAGTTTTAAAACAGTTATCTGTCAGCGAATACACGATGTTATCAAATGCTTCTCTCACAATCCTTACCCAAATGCACACAGACTCACAGTGTGATTTTAGACAATCAACACTATCCTAGGAATTTACCAAAAACTCATTCACTAATCTAGAAGAGTTAATGGTACTGAACACAATCTACATATTTAAGTACAGCACATCAGTGTCAAAGCATGACTCATTTAATCAACGCATAAGCAAAGACTGGTTTCTAATGCTACTAAAACTTCACAACATGACAGGTTTTTAAAAAGTTATCTGTCAGCAAATACATGATGTCACCAAATGCTTCTCACACACTGATCCCAAATACACACTAACTCACACTGTGATTCTAGACAAGCACCACTATACCTAGGAGTTTACCAAAACTCATTCACTACAGTGCAACTGGTAACGGAACTGCACACAATCTACATATTCCAGGACTGCACTTTTCTGTCAAAGCCTGACTCATTTAATCAAATCATAAGCCATAACTGTCTTCTAATGCTACTAAAACTTCAGAACATGACAAGTTAAAACAGTTATCTGTCAGCAAATACACGATGTTACCAAATGCTTCTCTCACAGTGGTTCCCAAATGCACACAGACTCACTGTGTGATTCTAGACAAACAACACTATCCCTTGCACTATACCAAAACACATGTCTTCATCTAGAAGTAGTAGTACATTTTAGTATAGAAACATAACATAACTCATTTCACAAATTCATAAACAATGACTGGTTTCTAATTCTACCAAAATATAAAAACAACACAGTTATCTGTCTGCAAACACATGAAAAACACAAATGCTTATCACAAAATGGTTTCTACATGCACACACACTGTCAATAAGATTGTAGAGAAAAAAAGTACTCCCTACACTTTAGCAGGAGAAATACATTAGTCTGATTACAATCAAAATAGTCTACATACATCCCCTCACAATTAAATAACTCATCTTTCAAGTTCTTTTGTAGATTAAGAAGTATATCAGTCTCTCAACATATTTTCTTTTACAGAATCTCTGCACTGTGCACTTCTCAGCAAAAACAAAGAATGGAAAAGTTTCCCTTTCATTTTCCACACATATACATGTAAACATCAAATCACAATCCTTCACACATAAACTCAAAAGCAAACACACATTTCTATTGGTTAAACATTTCAACCCTTTCCAACTGAAATACATTTCAACCCTTCCCCCAATCTGCCTTCTGCCTGTTACCATAGAAACAGCTCATGGAACACTGCACTGAGCTCACAGGTCCCAAGTTCAGCACACAATGTTACTAAACAAGACAGGAAGTGTGCTTGACTTTTCAACATATGAGCTTATCATATATAATGTTCCTTACAATCTGTTTTTGTTAACCAATAAGAATCATACCTTTAAAAAACAGAAATATACACCCTACCTTTCAGTGTAGAAAGTAGTCATACAACCAATGATTTCTTGTCTTTTTTCAACAAATATTGCCGTGGATCTGCGCACCCAACGCGTGAAAATCCGTGCACCCAACGCAATAGGATGCGCGCACCGTGCGCGCATTTCGCAGTTTTTTTTTTTTTAAAAGGGGGCCCCAGGGGGTCCTTCAGGGACCCCCTAAGCACCTCTAGAGGGTCAGAGTATTTCCACTCTGCCCCCTTTATATGTTTTACACACTTATTCCCCTTGCTTCTTCAGCCTCGCTTCTACCGAGGCAGAAAATGGCCGCCAACAGTTCCTGGTTTCGAATGTAGAGAGACACTCGACAGCCAATCAGCATTCAGCGCGCAATCGGGAGGGTGCGCGCTCGGTTCGGGGAGGGTGCACATACGGTGCGTGTAGGGTGCGCGGATCCTCCGCGGCCATAGATATTTATGTACATTTAACTCTAATTTTCTCAGGAACTACTGAACGCATTCACACCATATATGCAAAAGGCACGAGTCCAAACTGAGGACTACCTCTTTGCCAAATTTGGTGTCATTCTGTTCAGCGGTTCGGGCTGTAGCTGCGACAACAGATCCTATGGGAAATTGCATGGGGAAAACGCGTTTTGGGACCCCCCTTTTTTCTCAGCCCCCGCTTGATGAATCACCACGAAACTTTCAGGGTAGGAGCGGAGCTGGCCAAAAGTTTGGAAAATTTCGCGAGGATTCATCAACCGGCGCCAGACTTATTGGGAATAGAATGTTGCGGATTTCCTATGGAAAATAGGTCCTAACTATAACTACCTACTGGCGACTGCCAGTAGATAATATATATATGTATATATATGTATATATACACATACAAAACCATGCATCCATGTTTGCCTTCAGAAGGAGGCCTGCACGTAGCATTAAAAAAGGTTTATATAATAATTGTATTTTTTTTTGATGTACTACATTTTCTTTTCTGTCCATTCCATAAATCATATTGAGTGGTTCCAATTGTAAGTCACATGTACTTTCTGAGTCATATGCGAGAAGCCAGTTCAACTGTCCTGTAAAAAGTAGAAACAGGATTTATTGTCATTTTAAATGGCCCTTTAAACCTCTACCTGGAAAAAGACCAGAAAACCCCACTGGTCACAATTTAAACGTCACGTTACATTAATTCCAGGGAGGTACTGTTGAAAAATGTTCTTAGACTGGGTATCAGCAGAGTTACAAAAGCAAAATATTAAAAAAGGACAGTTTCTTTAAAGTAGGTTCTTATGATAAAATACAAATATATAAATTCATAATACAGTTACATGTAGCATTTTCTCACAATTACAGATAAGAAATTATTCCACTTTAACATGGTGCAAGCTTCAAATTTCGATGTTAACAGCCAACTCGTGTTTTGTGGGCAACCCACTTCTTCAGGGCCATAAATCTAGAGAAAGACCATTAATTTTATTTCTCCAAAGTAACAGCATGACGCAAGTTCTCTTGCTTATGTTAGATATTATCTCAGGTATTCTAGCAACTGTATATATCAATGAGCTGCATCCATCATAACATTAGAAGACTCAATTGTTAGTTCCTCTTCCTTGGCACAGACGCCGGACTTTGTCTGCTCGGAGCCTTTGTATCTTCGTAGACGTCTGCAACACGACACTGCTCTTCCGCAACCTGCCATCGTTTTACCCCAACTCAGATCCAGCTTGCACATTTTCTCCTGAAGAATTTGAAGCCCAAAGGTAACTCTTTGACCAAGGCCTATTTAGGCCTTGTATCCGATCTGCACTCCATCACAGTTGGCCTCAAACCTTACCCTTGTCCCGGAATAGTGTGACCAGTTGCCCCCATTTGGCACTTTGTGCTCTTTAGAACTACAATTTAATTCAAACTTTAAAAATTCATATCTCTGGTTCTTCCTTTTATTAGATTTTTGTCATTTTGGTTATTAAAATCGTCTCTATGTTTATTAAATCGGAGTGGGATATTTATTGTACTGTGTTTTGGACTTGTTAACTGTTTTGGTACTTCTAAATGCTTTGCACATTTTCTTAAGTTAAACCTGTCGGCTATATGCAATAATTATCAGGGGCTGAGCTCATGTTTAAATTACTTAAACCTTTACTGGACCTAACATGAATAGTGCCATTATTACCAGTGGTAGACTACCACCCAGCCCAGGTAATAATCCACTTTCTCACATTAGTCTTTTGGGAATGGGATCCAGAATTTGTGTTTAGCAGTACCACTCAGCTATTAAGTTGAAAATTAAAAATCCCTAAATTGAACATAAAGCAAAAACTGATTTTTCATTTTTAATTGGCATCAGTTCTTTTATTGGGTCATTTTTGACTTTCTCAAATTATTCTTGATTCTGTTTTTTTTTTAACTGTTTATTGATAATGACATGCAGTAGTATAAGACATTATACACATCTCTTTGGTAAGGCTACACAAGATCTCAGCTCTGTTTCACAACATTTACAGGATCATAAATACATAACACCACAATCTTTAGAGGCAATGTCCACCTTCATAGTAGCAGCCGTGGAACTGGGTCAAAACTGTATGAAAACCGGTGACTGGTCCGTATGTTGTAGCATATTATCCTAGGCTGCCGAGTGTGGGGTCTACCCTCGACTCACCCACTCTCTCCCACAGTGTTCGCCTCTTCTTCCTCAGCTCTACCGTAGGGGAAATGCAGATCTCACCCCTATATTTGTTCCACTTTCCCCACTTATGGTCCCATTTTCGGGGGTATCCCCTCCCTTTATATGCTGTTTTTTCTGCGATCATGGCATGGTCCATGTCTTTGGCCCAGTTTCGTACGTGTGGTGTCATGTCTACCCCCCACTTCTGAGCGATTTTTCATTTGGCGATAATCCAACCCATCGTGACCCACGATTGCTCTGCCTGTGAGAGGTCAGTTGCCTCCCAAATATTGAGGAGGCAGAGCTTGGGAGACGGTTGAATGGGTTTATCGCATGCCCTGGTCAGTTGTCGGGTGTCCTTTTTATCCTGCTGTTAAGGGCTATCCTGCCACCGAATCCTTATGAGATCATCACGACATCCTAAGTATCTTTTTAGAGGTTATATTGACCCTGTAGAATCTCACTAAATGAAATAAGTTCGCCATTCTAGCGACTGTAAATAATTATCGACTAAAATAGATCTTGCATCCTAAGAGATCTAACAGTTCTTGAACTTATCCAACCAGCCTCATCTATGAAGTACTTTCTAGTACCAACCTATATGTCGCTACATTGATGGCTGCATATACATAATACCTTTTAGATGCTTTTATTCCTTGAAGACATCATTAGTCTCCAATCCCTCAGTAGCTCTCTTTTTGAGCACAGGAACTGTGACTTCGTCCTGACGAAGGCGTCACTTACGCCGAAACGCGCGTCGAATATAATTTAGTCACTTTGTAATATTGTTCATTTTCTCATGTATAATACAATTTTTATGATTGTCTTGATTTTAACTTAGATATCTGTAGAATACTTTGTTGTTTTCATACAGTTTCTTATGAATGATTTTAACTGAGAAAATAAATACACACTTATTTTCATGTTCATTGTTGCCTTCAGTTCTCTCTTTTTGACTTTGTGACACACATTCAGCTTTATCAGTGATGATTGCCTAGGTTGTTATTTGTCAAATACAGTTGTCGGGTGACATCCTTCCAATATCGTTGTATATGGGGGCAATCCCAGAGAATGTGTGTGAATGTACCAGTCTGATTACATCGCCGGAGGCAGAGCGGATCAGGTCTCCTACCCAGCCAAAACAACAATTTGGCATTAAAATATACTCTGTGGAGAATCTTGAGCTGGACCAGTTGTAGCCGCATAGGAATCGCCACTTCTCGGGGCGAAGCCAGCGCCTCTCTCCAGTCCTCGTCAGCAGTCTCCCCTAGATCAGTCTCCCAGGTTGACATTAGCTACAGCATCGGATCACTTCGATTATTTACTAGTTTCTTGTACGTGAGAGAAATGGCCTTACTGTCCATTGGGTCCAGCAACAGTCTGTCCTCTAACGGCGAGGAATCTGGAAGGGGGTGTCCTTCGGGAGGGCCGAATCACTAGCATGGCTAATCTGGAGATACCGAAAAGTCTCTGAGGAAGCAAGTTGGTTCTTAGTTTGAAGGTCCGCGAACGTTGTCTTCTTCCTCTTCACCCACATGTCCCCCACTGTAGATATCCCAATCATGTCCCATTTGTCAAAACCAGCACAGGTACTAAGGCGGCCCAATATGTCGGGTTCCCACAAGGGGGTAGCCTTCGCCAGATGCTCCTGCCACCCCAGCCTACGCTGGACTCCATGCCACACTTCCACCGTGTGCGCCATGGGGCCCGTCAGACGCACTGTTATGTTTTTTAAGTCTAAGAGAACATGGAGTTGGATATGGCTACCCTGGCAACTCTGTCAATAGTGGAGTGAAGTCCCTATGCAAAGATAGAAAGTTGAAACTGGCACACAAAGCCAAAAAGGCAGATTTTGGGAAGGCCCTTAGGGCCTGGTAGGAAGGATGCCAACACAGATCCCATCTGAGGAAGATATAACTCCAGAGGATGATGGAGAAGTTGACAAGCTGTCCCAAGATGAGTTCTTTGGTGCGCAATCCACCGCTGGAAGTAAAGTGAGCTCTGTCAGCACAAGCCCATATGAACTGGCCATCCGCTACTTGAAGCTCAGTGACAGGCAATCAGAATGCGAGTTGCAGGCCAAACTGGCAGCCACAGCCCAAACTGGCACTAGAAAAAAAGAAATTGGCCTTGGGGTAAAGAAAGGCCAGGCTGGGTTTGATGCCCAACGAAGATGGTAGCAGCACTGGTGAGGTATCTACTGGGGGCCACACACCCCTTGATTGCCCAAAGGTATTTTGCCTAGCTTTGTGGTGAAGGATGACATTGACAAATGGTTTGCCTTCTACAAAAGGGATTGAGAATGTGCAAGATGGGTCAAAATCACTGGGGAGCCTTACTGTGGGAGTTAGTATCAACACAGGGGAGGGATACACTCCTTACTCTAGAACAGGGGATAGCTGACTCTTTCGCTCACATGCTTTTGGGCAGACATTTGGTCTCACACCTGGAGAGCACAGGAAAAAGCTCCAGGGCACACACAGAAAGACACAACAATCCTGGGTTGGCTTTGTAGATGTTTCACTTGAGACTTTAGCGAGCTGGGTGAAAAGCAATATAGTCACTACTGATATGCTATATGATCTGATTATGAAGGAGCGCATCTTGTGTAATTGCCATTCAGAGTTACTCCAGCACCCAGTAGATTTCAAGTTGTCTGACCCAAGGCAGCTTAGTAAGGCAACTGATGTGCGGATGCGCACTAGGGTGTCTACGAAGTCCCTGAGGGGTGATCCCAAGAAAGAAGGTTCAACCCCTTTTCAGGGGAAAAAGGGGAGTAGCCTAGATAAAAAGGTCTACTTACAAGGGCCTTAAAAATCTACCTGGAGGGGGGGAGTTCAGTGTCTTTTCCAAACCTAAGTGGGGAGGGTACAAGGGGTAGAAACCTTTTGACCCTGTGAAGGCTGGAGTGTGCCTGGACTGAGAGAAGCTAAGACATAAAAAGGGAGACTCAATCTGTAACAAAAAGCCCCACACAGGTGGGAAATCCCAAGGGATTGCTAGTGTAGTAATTGGGGTGTTTGCCCAGGGGAAAGCAGGGGTTTGACTTAAGTCACCATAGTCTCCGTGGATGGCATGGATGTTAAAGCCCTGTCCGCCTAACCTCCTAGCAAGGTGAAGTACAGGCAATGGCCAGTCTTCAACAGGACTAATGTAGAGGCTTGGGTGTTTACAGGAGCCAACATGACCACAGTGGTGGACTGGCTATTTTCCCTAGAGTAGATTATCCCAGATACTCTGCATAGGGTAGTAAACCTAACAATGAGGTGAAATTTCATCCCATAGCAACAGTCACCTTTGAGTTTGTAAAGGTTACTGGAACAAAGATGATAGCTGTGAGCCATGCCATTCCAGTGGATTGTCTGCTGGGAAACAACCTAGAATCCTCTGCTGGGGTGTAAAGGAAGACTGGTGTAGAAATGTTGAGTTTGTCTGCGTGGGTGTGTGTGGCCACACATGCCTAGACAGCCCGTCATGGAAGTCAAGAGATTATGGAGTCTGGAACAGTGGCTCAGGTTCCCACAATGAAGTGGAAGGGCATGAGGTGTAGGAAACCCGCCTGAGAACTTCCCACAGCCCAGAAAGAATTTGACCCCCAGAGGGAGGTTATGGAGCTGAAAGAGGAAGAAGATCCTACCCTGAGAGACCCCCCAGAACTGCCTGAGATGCATGGGGGAGTAGGACCCAAACCTTGAAGGCCTTTAGCGCCAGGCTGAAGGCCAGGAGCAGTTGGATACCAGTGGAACCCACAGGATCTACTGGGAGGAGGGTGACCTGTACAGTGAGGCTAGGCAACCAATACCTGAGGCAACTAGAAGATTGGTGGTCCCCCAACAATATAGAGCCTTCGTATTAAATGAAGTCCAGGATATCCCTTTGGTTGGGCATTTGAGGGAGGCCAAAACCTGGGGCAGATTGGTCAACCACTTTGACTGGCCCCAGATGTCTGAAAACATGAAGTCATTCAGTCACTCCTGCATCACCTGTGAAGCCAGTGACAAAAACGAACGACAATCCAAGGCACCCTCAATTCTACTACCTGTGGTTGGACACCTTTTGAGAAGGTCCCCTGGAACCTAAAGCTGTTTCAGGGAATACGTTCATTTGGTGGTGGACCATGCCCCTGAAGCCACACCACTGAGGACAGTAACTGTGCCTCTGGTAGCCAGGGCCCTGCTTGGTATCTTTACCCGAGTATGGTTCCCCAAAGAGGTGATCTCAGAGAGGGTGACAAAATTCATGTCTGCTTACTTGAAGGCTATGTGGGATGAGTGACAGGTACCATACAAGTTCACCACCCCTTATCATTCCTGAAACAATGTTCTTGTGGAGAGATTCAACTAGACCTTAAAATTATTATGGGGTTGTCTCTGAGAAACTAGGTAGAAAGTGTTACTCCCATGTCTTTTATTTGCCTACAGGGAGGTACCACAAAAGGGAGCAGGCTTAAGCCCCTTTAAGCTTTTGTATGGGCACTATGTCATTGGTCCCCTGGGTTTAGTTCACTAAGGCAGGGAGAAACCTCTAAGGACCCCAAACAAGACATTGCGCTGGGCTTGCATTCCTGCTTAGCTCAATACATGAAGAGGGCTACTAAAAACATGGAGGCCAGCCAGGAGCTTATTAAGACCTGTTATGGTCAAAAAGCAACCTTGGTGGTATACCAGCCAGGTCAGAAAGTGTGGGTTGTGGAGCCTGTGGCTCCCACAGCCCTCCATGACAAATGGACTGGGCCCTACACAGTACTGGAGAAGATGGGTAACATGGCCTAACTGGTAGACCTTGGTACCCCAGACACACCCGCTAGGTGTTCATGTCAACCGCCTGAAGCCCCACTTTGACGGAGTTGACATGACCATGATCATGGTAAAAAATGGAGGCGAGGTGGAGGAGAGTGAACTTCTTCCTGACCTCTAGTCCCACAACACCAAGGATGGGTCAGTTGTGAGAGTAATGCTCTCCCCTGCACTAACAGAGCAGCAGCAGAGAGACTGACACCAACTGTTGAGGCAGTTTGCTGGACTGTTCTATCTGACACCTGGACTGACCTACTGGTGTGTTCATGACACTGACACTTGTGACAGTTTACCTTTCAAGAGGACAATCTACAGGTTGTCAGATAAAGTAAGGGCCAGCATTAAGGAAGAAGACTCCAAAATGTTGTTCCTGCGGGTGATCAAACCCTCCTGAAGTCCCTAGGCCACCCCTGAAAGGGGAGACTCCAGACTTCAGTTTCTGCGTGGGCTGCAGATGACTGAATGTTGTCATCAAGAAGGACACACTACCCATCCCCAGAGCTGATGAGCTCATTGACTTGTTAGGGGTTGCCAAGTATCTTATCACATTTGATCTGACTCGAGGATACTGTCAGATTGCCCTGATGGAGGGAGTTGAGGAGAGATAAGAATTCTCAACTCATGAGAGCCACTTCTAGCTTAAAGTAATGCCCTTCGGGTTAAAGAAATATCCCTGTCACTTTCCAGATGCTGGTAAACAGGATACTGTAAGGGCTGGAGACCTATAGTGCATCATATGTAGATAATATTGCTGTCTTTAGCTCTACCTGACAGGACCACTTAAACCACTTCAGAGTCATGCTTCAGGCTCTGCAACAGGCAGGGTTACCTATGAAGGCCAGCAAGTGTTGATAGGGCAGTGGTCTGTAGTGTACCTGGGCCAAGAAGTTGGCAGAGAACATGTGAAGCCTCTCTAACCCAAGATCCAGACAATCATGGCATGGAGCGTCCCAAAACCCAGACTCAGAAGCAGCCAAGGAAGTTCATGTGGACTGAGGGGTGTCAGAAGACCTTAGAAACCATGAAAGAGGTGCTGCCCACAGCACCTATACTCAAAGCACCATCTCCCAACAGGGTATGGACTTTTACAGTGGAGCACATACCTGGGACAGACCACGCAAATACAGATGGCCTTTCCAGGTTCTTCTGCTTAGATGATAAATGCCAAGGGAATGGCTGAGTTGGTCTTCACCTTTCATCTCAGGGTTGGGAACATTTAGGACAACTCTTCCTTTTATTGTCACCCCTCTTTTTTAACTGATGTTAATGGTATGTTGACCCAGTGCATGTGTTCTGACCCCTTAAACATTTCAAAATTTACTATACTCCTCTTGATCTTAGCTAACCCAAGGCAAGACATTTGTTGGACAGTGTCATTCAAAAACATAATTTGCTCAGGGATGATACAGGCTCTAAACAAAGCTTCTACCCCCTGTACTTGCCAATCTTTTGTCCCCAGACAGATTTTGTCTCAATGTTGTCTTTCCAAAAGTCGAAAGCCTTTCTAGACAGTTTGGCAATAAAGGCTGCAGAATAAATCTGTTTCGTATTGGTTAACATATTTTTCCTTCCTGTCTTGTTCACATTTTTAAAGTAAAACGTTTCTACATTAGGCAAATTGTAGCCTGCAAAATATGGAAATTTCATTGCAAAAGTTTTCGAACAACTTTTTGGAGGTGTAGGACAATGTTCCCATTGGTTATACATAAATACATTTCTAGGTGTTGCAGATTTGTGCAAGAAATGATGACCATAGTGGTTATAACAATACATCTGTTCATAGTCTGATGAACCCTCTAAATATTCATGATTTGTGAATACTGTAGATATCTCTAGATCAGACATCATGTTATTAACAGTCTTGAAGTCCCAATCATCAGAAAAGGTACTAGAGGTAATAAAGTCACTCAATGAAATCTTAAATAAATGTGGAATCTTCAAAAGCTCCGACAGGCAAAAATGTCATATTCAGTTTGGTCCCAAACTATACCATCATGTATAGGAATGGCTGTGATGTTCACTGCTGACAAGTCTCTTGCTTCACGATGGGATGATTTGTGTGGCTTGAGAAGTAAGTTCCTTCTTTTACTTGCTGTGTCCATTTGAATATATCTTCCAATTATCAGCATACCCATAGTTATTACAAGAGCTAACCATAGTAGAAAGAAGAATATTTCCAAAACAATCCATAGCTCAATCCATGGTGAAACCAGATAAGTCTTTTTCAAGAGATGAAAAAAGTCTGTTGCTTGTTCCTTGAAAGTCCTTTGCGCTGGCGTAGTTTCAGGTTCGCTGGAATCCTCAGAAAACGTATCAAAGTTTATGAAATAGCCAGAGGCAGTGCTGTCAATGGTTGGAATTGTATCAGGATTTGTTGAATTTGCTGGAACCAGTTGATCACTTGTTACTTCGTTGTATACAGGTGTATCAGGACGAACTGTTATTTGGGTCTCAAGAGGGACGAGTTCCATAGCTTTGTTGCTTAGTTCTTCATTTCTCACTGTAGAATCTTCAAAGGTGATGAGTCTCTCAGTTTGAACCTCTTGAATTGTAGCTAGAGGAGTGCGTCTGCTACATTGGCGGAGTCCACTTGGCCTACTGCTTAGTATCGGCCACATAGTGTGGCTTGATCAGGTCGATGGACACAAATCTTTTCTCCTTTTTACCAGCAAGGGGCGGCAGTAGTATTGTTCTTGATCCGTGGATTGCTAGGACAGGTACTGGTTGTCTGTAAGAAGGCCCAAATTCCTTTTTGTCCGTGATCTTTTCTCTGACTAGATCACCAAGCTTTGGGATTCAGACAGGCCTTGCTGGGGCAGCCGTTTTTTCCCCAGTGATGGTTGGCTTCAGTAGCACATTGCTTTGTTTCGTTCTTAGTTCATTTAAGTCCTGTAAAACAGCCAAACGATCTTTGATATCTAATTTCTTATTTTCCATCACTGTGCCTTGCATATCAAGGTCCGGTACCAACATTCTAGTTCAAAATAGAACTTCATATGGAGTGACACCCCCTAGAGAACTTCTTAGCAAGTTGTTAAGTGTGCGCTGGACCCCATAAAGCTGTTTGACCCACCCATCACCCGAACCTAATACCCTAGCTGTTATAGACTGCTTTATGTCCTGGTTTTTTCTTTCTACAACAGAATTTCCCTCAGGGTGGAATGGAGAAGAATACCGGAATGCTACTCCCAAACTGGCCATGGCTTCTTTGTAAGCTCGAGAGCTAAACGCAGGACCCTGGTCAGAATGTAGTGAGCCAATTGCATATGTGCCAATAAAGACTCGCAAATCTTTTATAACAGTTTGAGCGTCAGCCGAGCACTGAGGCCACATCCATAGGAACCTAGAACACAAATCCACTGTGACCATGATATATTTATAGTTACCATCCCTTTGTAAGGGACCGCAGTGGTCCAGGTAAACACATGCTAATGGTTTATCTGAATTTAACAGGGGCATCTGCGCAGGACGTTTCACAGTAGAGACTTTCATCTTCTGGCATATTTCACATTCCAAAACATGATTCCTGGTCTGTTTCCTAATGCCTGGCCACCAGTATCTCTGTTTTAATAACGATACTGTGGCGGAAACACCTGCATGAGCAGAGGCGATCCCTTCATGTGCTGCTACGATTAGTCCTAATCTATGTTCCATGTTTGGTATTACCCTATCCCCCACTCCAGGGATTCGAGCAAACGGAACATTGTTCGCATCAATTATATATGAGAATTTGAGTGGACATTTTTTAGGTAATGCTGCACTGCTGCCTTTGCTTGAAGCATTGACAGCCAGCATTATTTTACTGTCTATTTTCATTTTTGAACGAGTGATTGCAGCTACGGAAGCCGTTTACACAGCCCCTTTCGCGGCTTCATCAGCCAATGAATTCCCTTCAACGTGAACGCCATCACGTTGATGACTCAGCGTGTGTATCACGTGAGTGTTTTGTAGTCCGTTTCGCAACTGAACTACTTGTTCCCAAAGCACTTTATGCTTGATTGTGCCACCTTTTGCATCTTTGAAACCATTTTGAAGCCAATTCTGTAAATATTCATTGTAAGATTAAGTCTAAAATTAGGATTTTTCTCAATTTAGTAGTCCTAAATTTATGATCCTATCTTTAGGACTCCTAAATGCCTTCTGTGAATACCGAAAGTCTTAAAATTAGGATTTTTCTCAGTTTAAGAGTCCTAAGGTTAGGACTCCTAACTTTACAACTACTAAACTGAGAAAAATCCTAATTTTAAGGCTTTCGGTATTCACAGAAGGCATTTAGGAGTCCTAAAGTTAGGAGTCCTAAACTTAGGACTACTAAATTGAGAAAAATCCTAATTTTAAGACTTTCGGTATTCACAGAAGGCATTTAGGAGTCCTAAAGTTAGGAGTCCTAACTATACTACTGCTAAACTGAGAAAAATCCTAATTTTAAGACTTTCGGTATTCACAGAAGGCATTTAGGAGTCCTAAAGTTAGGAGTCCTAAACTTAGGACTACTAAATTGACAAAAATCCTAATTTTAAGACTTTCGGTATTCACAGAAGGCATTTAGGAGTCCTAAAGTTAGGAGTCCTAACTATACTACTACTAAACTGAGAAAAATCCTAATTTTAAGACTTTCGGTATTCACAGAAGGCATTTAGGAGTCCTAAAGTTAGGACTCCTAACTTCTGTGAATACCGAAATGAGTAAGTGCCTTCTGTGAATACCAAAATGAGTAAGTGCCTTCTGTGAATACCAAAATGGTAGTAAGTTTAGGATTTTGTCTTAAGTTAGTTCTGTGAATCGGGCCCTAAATGTCTAATGTGGTTTTGTACTTTTTACGCACAATGTTATTCATTAATGCTGTACTGTGTGCATTTTGCACTGCAAATGTTTTACAACAAGAGTTTAGGTGTCTGTAATCCAAAACTAGACAATATGTATCGGCTGATTTGGAGACAGGAAACAAAGGATTGTTCATTGATGAGGTGCATGTTTCAATCGCCCCCTGGTATTCAAGTTGATCTAAGATCTCCCTGATTTGTTTTTTAGCTTCTTGCTTAACCGGGTACTGCCTTTGTGCAGTTGGTTGATTTTTTAACTGGATTTTGTGGTGAGGTGATTCCTCATCCCATCCTTCAGGATTTGTATATAATGCTGGGGCCTGGACCACTACCCATTTCCTGGCATAAGTATATTTGAAGTGTACTGGAACATCATTGGAGTAGGCTGGCATAATGATGTCTTCGCCATGCGGGCACTCTCTGACAAATTCTGGTGGCCAGTCTTGTTCTGCTAGAAGTATATCATAACCCTTTGAAAGTCGCTCCCAAAAGAGTGCTTTCACTTTTCTTGGTATGTCTCCCTCCATCCGGAGTGTTATTTCATATAACCTATGTGGAGAACTAACCCTGGTATCTGCAGTTTCAACTTGAATGTCCTCATTCAAGTCCACTGTCTCCAGAAGCCCCTTCAGGTTCTGGCGAGCTACTGTGACTTCTGCTGTGCTGTCCAACATTGTCTGAGCCCATTCTCCGTTCTTGAGTTGTGTTCTCAGAATCCTCGGCATGTCTGATCTTCAGACCTCCTACCTTCTTTTTGGAGAATTGAGGTTTTGGTTTGTTTTTCTGAACGTGTTGATCGTCTTTGGACTTTACGCGTTCTTCTTTGTTCTCTGACCGTCCTCTTCTTTCGGATGTCTGTGAAGATATCTGAAAGGTACGAGAGGAACGTGTATCAGTATCTTGATACCTGTCAGGTTTTCTCATATTATCCCTATTCCTGAGGTTATACCTCCTTTCAGAGGGCTCCTTTTGAGGAGACCTACCTCGGGATTGAGAATCTTTCTCTTTTGATTGTTGTTTGTTATTTTCCCACTTCTTTTTAGAAGAGGTAGGATTGTTTTTAGTAAAGGCCTTTTCAGGGCTTTCAGACAGTTGTGGTTTAACTGGTTTCCCTCCCAAACTGTCTCGGGCTAATTCTTTTTAGGATTTTTCAATTATTCTGGCTAGTTTTTGTGGTTGTTCTGTTACATCAAATTCCCTTAATTTCTGGCAGATTGCCACTGATGCTGCTTCTCCTTTAATATTAGATAATAATATTGTTGATACCCGTCGAAATTTTTGAGTAACTTCATACCTAAATTCAGAGCAGGCTCTGCCCCATATTCATTTTGAATTTGTTTCAGGACATCAGGTATTACCGCCATAGACGGAACACCATGTGTCTTAATGTAGATAGCATCAAAGACTGTGCCCCAAGTGGTGCAGTCTTCCAGATGTGGTGTTATCCCCATTGGTAAACAGATTGTTAGAATCCTATGTTTCTCATAAATACCGCTTCGATTTGAGTAATTTTTTTAGCTATCCAGAATGGAATTTGTTCACGTTTTGTCGGCATTTTACCCATGACTGCATATAAAGTCTGTGGTGTGATTTTTAGCACATTCCCCTGGTGAGAGGTTTGCCTTGGAATGGCTATTGTTGGTTGGACTGTGAAAGTCCGCATGACATATTAAACCAATTGTCTATATATTTTGATTAACTCCTTGAGTTGAGCACGTAATTCTATGTCTGACATTTTTTCAATGTCAGGATGAGATGTGTAGCCGGCTAAAATCGGCCATGTTGCTCCTGGTCTACCAAGTGGGCCGAGCCTGCTAATGTGATTGTAATGTTTTAGGGCGCCTTTAAACCAGAGATTATGCACCTGGTATTTCTTTTTTTTTGGGGTAAAATATGTTTATTGATTATCATCCTATATCAATCAAAAGCAATTCAAACATGAGCTTCCGCTCGCATATACCTTCCCTAATACACATGTCTCCCTATACGGTCTCTCCGTTAATCCACGGGTACAATTGGGAGTGCTCAATACCATACTGGAGAACTGTTCGGTGGTCCACTAACAAGGCCCACTGTCGCATTTCTATAGCAAGGCACAATGTGATAAAGGGCAATAACAGGTATTATATTCGGAAGCTCTGGAGCATAGTAAAGAAAATGAGCACGAAATCATAAACCCTATAACATGCAACAATCCCTCCTCCCTCCCACCAACCCCCTCCCACAACTATCCCAGCATGACGTGATAGCTTGAGACATAACAGGACATTCAGCTCAGTGTCCACAACACAATAACCCTGCAATTGAAAGGTACACATCAAACTTTCATAGCATAGGACAGTTGGTACGCTAATAGAGGTAACATCCATTCTCCAACACCGTTCTAAACAAGTAGTGAGGAGGGCAGGCCGTGCGAGTTACTAAGCACAGAGTGCACATCAGTATCGGAGTCTGTGGGTTTTAGCAGCCCCGTTAAGGCTCCCCAGGCACGGGCAGAGTCCATTGCTTTGTCGCTATGAGCTCGACCAGCCGTTTGCAGTCGGAGAACCGCCTCGCACTTTGACCACCGAATAAATTCAGCCTTCCACCTCTGCAATCTCGGCCCCCGATGAGCCTTCCAATGAGCAGTAATTTCCCTTTTGGCCAGGACCAGCCCCAGGTCTATACATTTACTAGTTATTTTTGTCTTGGAAGTATGGGGGAACCAATGTAATAAACATGGACCTATACCAAATTCAATATCCCTCTCCGTAACATCACAAAGTATTGCCCACACGTCCCGCCAAGAAAGCCCAATCTGGGGGCAGTCCCACATCATATGGCGGAAATCCGCTCCCTCTCTGTTGCAGCAGGGGCAGGGTGCTGCGAGTGTTTTAAAATATTGTTTAATTTTGACTGGGGTGAGATAAGCTCTGTGCAAAATAAAAAATGTAATCTGTTGAAATCAGGCGTTCCTGGAGCATTTCCATGGGCGCTCAAGCAATTCACCCCAGACTTTGTCAGGAATTTCCCCTTCCATATCCTCCTCCCATTGTTGCTTCAACCTCAGAAGGGGGGGCAACTTTTCACAAGTCATCCGGCGATATAAACAAGTAACAGCTTTAATGGTACCGGCCGCCAGCACCATGTACTGGCAAGCCATTGATGTCTTAGGTTCAGACAGCCCCCCTTTCCATCGCCGCTGAATAGCCGATACCAGGGCCGCATGCAGCAGATAATCTCCTCGAGGGAGATCAAAGCGCTCACGAATGGCCTCAAAAGGCATCAGAACATTATCTTCATATAAATCTCCCACTGCTGTCAATCCCGAAGCACACCACCCCATTAGCGCCGACCAGTTGCCCCCATGAGGCAATTGCTGGCACATCAACAACGGGATCTCTGGAGCGTACGGGCAGGCGATCCGCGCCCTTTGTTGACTCCTATTCCAGCACAAGTGAAAAGTCTGCACGTCCCCAGGGAGATCCCCAAGGCGAAGCGGCTGTTGTAAAATAATCCTAGCTAGCAAGTAGGCAGGAATCCACCCCCCGCAGCATCTCCCACTCCCCGGAACTCCCGAGCCACCGCTTGAGTCAGCCATTGCAGCTGGGCCGCCAAGTAATAAGACTCGAAGACTGGAACTGCTAGACCTCCCTCCCCCCGTGGACATAGCAGAGTGTGCAAAGCTACACATCGCCTGCCAGAGAGCCAGAGAAACCCCGTTACCATCTGTTGAAGCCTCTTAACCCCTTCGCGAGGTGAGCGCGGCGCCGCCATGCTCGTGACGGAACCACGCCGTCATGAGTCACGGGCGAGCTGTGCTCATGACGGCGTGGTTCTGTCACGACTCCGCCCACTCTTCATTTCGCCCGCACAGGCGGGGAATTAGTGCCGCGTGGGCGGGGAGGCCGCAGCATGACGGAACCACACCGTCATCAGCACACGCCGCCCGTGGCTCATGACGGCGTGGTTCTGTCATGCGCACACAAGGGGTTAAAAGTCGACGCAGGGAGCCAAACAGGAAGCATCTGAAAATAATATAACAGCCTGGGGAGTGCCACCATCTTGAGGAGCGCCACCCGCCCTATCAGGGACAGCGGCAACGTCTGCCAAAAGTCCATACTGCCTTGGAGACCCCGTATAGCCCTGCCAACATTACCCTTCACCAGATCTTTCTGCTCATGGTAGATACATGTCCCCAGATACGTTATACAGGTATACTCCCAGTTTACAGCCTCCGTAGACCGAGGACCCTCAACTGTCTTGGAGGTGGGGAACAGGCATGATTTTGTCCAGTTCACTCCCAGACCTGCCATTTCTTCAATATGTTGAAGCAGGCGCTTAGCTCCCAACAAAGGCTTCTGGGTGTTGGCTAGGAACAGGAGGAGGTCGTCCGCGTAAAGCGCAATATAATGGGTATCGTCATGCACCTGGAGCCCCCTGAACCACCTCCCTGTTCGGGCCTGGGCCGCCAGTGGCTCTATGGCCAGTGCAAATAATAGCGGGGATAGAGGACACCCTTGACGAGTCCCTCTACGCACCGCACAGGGAGCCGATATTAGACCTCCAGACTTAGTTCTAGCTGTGGAGTCCCTATAATAGCAAAGCCGTCCAGGTCACAAACCTCTCCCCCAATCCAAAGGCACGCAGTACCTGAAATAAATAAGGCCACTCCAGGCTGTCAAAGGCCTTTTCGATATCAACCGAGAATATGGCAGCAGTAAGTGACGAGTACGTATCAGCCTCTAAAACACGGAGCAGGCGACGAACGTTGCCCGCTGTATTCCATTTGGGTATAAACCCCGCCTGATCCACATGTACTAGGCGGGTCATATACGGCAGGAGGCGAGTGGCTAGTATCCGACTTAAGATCTTATAGTCGGTGGTAAGCATGGAAAGTGGACGGTAGGCAGTCCTGTCCGAGGGGGGCCTCCCAGGCTTCAACAGAGGTATGATAAGTGCCTCACGCGGCATGGCAGGAAGCCGGCCCACCCTCCGTGAACCTTTATAGAGGGCCACTAACCTAAGATGCATAAAATTCGATCGGCAAACCATCCCCCCCGGAGTCTTCTTCCGCGCCATATGTTTGATCGCACCTCATACTTCCCCCAATGTGATGTCTTTGACCCAATAGATCTGCTTCCGCTTTGGCAAGGGCCGGTAAATCCGCCTCTGCTAAAAACCCCTCTAGACGATCCTCATCCAAGGAGACTTTACTGCAATAAAGTTCCTCATTTTAGTCAGAGAAAAGGCGATTAATGCCCTGCTGAGTGTAGCATACATTCCCCACTGGATCGCAGAGTGCCAAAATAGGGACCGCCTGCCTCGCGGGGTTCGCTAGCCATGCCAGCAACGTGCCAGATTTGTTGCTCTCTGCGTGGGCGTGTACCATATACCTCTTATACTCATAACATTGCAGCTTCTCAACCCCCACTGCTACTGCCTCCGGGGCTGCTAACAGCTCCTCCTACCTAGCTGGATGTTCTGGGCAATCACGCTCCAAGTCTCGCAAGCGCTGGTCCGCGGTGTCCATTTCCTGGAGGAGGACTTTTCGTACCCCAATCATATTAGCAATACAGAGTCCCCTCACCACCACTTTAAAAGCATCCCACTCCACTGCCAGTGAGGACGCTGTACCAGTATTCTCCAGAAAATACTGGGTAATCCCAGTTCCTATCGCCTTCTGGAAGACCGGGTCCTCCAGTAGCTCCGGATTTAATCGCCATGTCGGGATCGCTGTGCGCGGTGGGGCCCATTGAAGTCTCAGCAGCAGGGGATTATGATCCGAGAGTGTTCTGGTCAGGTATTCATTGTGCTGGACCGGTGTGTGTATGTCAGGGGAACAAAGTATCGCATCTAATCTAATGTGCAACTCATGGAGCGAGGAGAAGAAGGAGTAGTCTTGCTCATGTGGGTGGTGCTCCCTCCAGGTATCCAACAACCCCCAATTCGACTGCCATGTACTTCGAGCCCTAGCGATCTTATTAATTGGTGCTACAGGAAGAGGGGGGTGAGACCTGTCAAGGGCGACATCTGTAATGGAATTAAAGTCACCTCCCAGCATCACTGTACCAGACAAGTAGGATGCCAGCTTCCCCGACAATAAAGTAAAAAAGGCCTGTTGCTCATTATTAGGGGCATAAATACTGCCCAGCGTAATGTCCCTCCCATCAAGTCTACCCTGTACCAGTACATAACGCCCTTCCGGATCTACAATGTGCTGCACAGGTTGAAAGGGGATCCCAGCTCTGATCCACACCAAGACTCCTCGTGCAAAGGCAGAATACGAGGTATGAAAAACCTGACCTCTCCATCTGCGCTGCAGTGCAAGACGCTCTGAGCCCGTGATATGTGTTTCCTGGAGGAAAGCTACCTGAACCCCCCTCCGCACCAGATATGTATGGACCTTATCCCGACGGCTCATGGTGTGCAAGCCCCTAACGTTCCACGATATGCACTTTAAATCATTCAGTGACCCCATGGTATATGGTATGTCCAGTGCCCCACCAATAAAGTACAAGCATCATGCCAGAGCCCCTGATGAACATTCCCAAACTCCCAAACCCCCCTCCCAAGGACAGTTACCTTAAAACTAGTTCCCATCCAAACAATAAAAAGTAGCAACTAAGCAAAGTCCTCTGACTACTTCAGAGGCAAGGGTGGACAAGGCTGCCCCAGGACGAGCTCTGCAAACAAACAGAAGGCACCAACCGCATATAAACATAAAACCTTCCCAAGGACTGCGCGCCCAGCGCACAAGCAATTCCTTTCAGAGAGTCACAAGAATTTCCAAACCTCCCCACAGTAGAGTCATATTATATCATCCACACTCTGGGGTGTTACCACTACTAGTAGTAGAAGTGTCTGAGTCATTATCTGCAGAGTCCCTCGTAGAGCCTGCCTCATCTTCCGGCGGGTGCGGACTGACGGAACCCGACTCCGATTCCACTGCCCGTAGAGCGCCTGCCCGCTCCAGTTCAGCCTGCGTTGTGGAGGGCTTCATCCGGACTCTTCGCCACAGCCGCCAAGACCCACGCATTCCAGTCAAACCGCCTTGGGGCACAGATCCCCCATGCCTGGCCGTGGCAGTCAGACCACCTTTATACTCCTCCAACCAGTCCCAGACCTCCGCCGAGGAGTCAAAAAAGTGGACACTATTGTCAACAACAATTCGTAGCCGTGCCGGAAACAAGAGGGAGTACTGCAAGCCCTCCTCCCTAAACGCTTTTTTGACCTCCAGGTAAGAAGCTTGCTTTCGCTGGACCTCCAGGGAGTAATCCGGGAACAGTGTGACTCTGCTGTTATCCACAGTGAAGGGGCCCGTCGTTCTCGCCCTTTGAAGCAATAGATCCCGGTCACGATAATGTAGCAGGCGAGCAATCACTGGCCTCGGTGGTCTGCCTGGCCCGAGTGGCTTAGCCTGGGCCCTATGTGCTCGCTCCAAAGTGTAAAAGACAGATCGGCCCTCCGGGGCCACAACAGTCTTAAGCCAGGTCTCTAAGTACGCCACCATGTCGGTCCCCTCCACTCCCTCCAGCAGCCCAACCATGCGGACGTTGTTCCTCCGATTTCTGCCCTCCGCATCTTTGGCTCTGCGTTACAGGGAGTTCACTCTATCCGTAAGAGCAAGCAGCTGTTGGGCCGTGTCCTTATGGGTTGGGAGCAATTCCGCTATGCTGGTTTCAGTGTCCTTGACCCTCCCCACTAGCTTCTAGTGTTCATCTCGAAGGAGCCCTAGCCCAACCGCTACCGTACTAATGTCCTGGTGGAGGGTGGCTTTAGTATCTGTTATGGCTGCTAGGATTTCTTTGAGCTGCCGTTGGATAGGGTCCCCAGGGGCCATCTGCGACAGGTCAGGTGCTCCATCCTCAGGGTCCTGCCCCGTACCAGCGACCTCCGCCTTGGGCATACCCATGACAGCAAACCAGTCCCCAACCAAAGGCACCCCTGGTCTTCAGGCCGAAAGTCCCTGGACTGGGAAGGCCCTGCTACTCCCCGCGCCGCTCACCACTCACCGCCGGCTAGGAGGTCCCAGAGACAGGCCCCACAGGCTCCCTCAGGGCACCACAGCTAGTATACCGGACCCTCTGATCTCGGAGGAGGCAGATTCGCACTGTCCGCAGCCCACAGCCAGGCTTCACAGGACTCCGTTCCGCACCCAGTCCCAGAGAAGTGTAGCAGCACAGGAAGTGCTCAATCAGGGCGATCCCTGCTCCAGCACCCCCATATCCCCAGGAACTGCAGCCAGGGAGAAACGCACACCACTCTGCGGAGGCTTCACCGCCAACTCCGGGCACCAGCGGCAACTATCCAGAGCCCACAAGATCCAAAATGGCGGTAGACCCATGTGAGCCCCAGCAGACACTGCCCCTCAGTCTCCAGCCTAACCTCGGTAGGACCGGCTGACACTCACTACCGGGACACCGACTGGACTCCAACCAGCTAGCCTGCCATATGGGCCATCCGGGTAACCAGGTGCATCACGCCGCCCCTTCAGCAATAACCTCATGGGCCGATGGTCCCAGTGCTCCTCTATAATTCACCCACCTTCACTGGGCAAGCGTTAGTAGTCTGCAGGGTTTCAGCGTGGTCGCGGTGAAGATCCGCTGCCCTTCCATTGCTCACGCCTCCCCAGCGTCTCAGCCGCAGCACCTCGGGCCCAGCAGTCAGCCTGCGACCAGGGAATGACTTAGTCGCACAGCTGTCCGCCCGCTCCACAGGAAGTTGCTGCTAGAGCCCCTCGCGCCTGGGGAACCAGGGACAGCCACCACCTCGTCCACACCGCAGCGTCCGCAGCGAGGATCGCCTGAGCGCCGCTGGCGACCACCACTAAACGTTAGCGGGCAGTCAGGTGTGGCACTGCAGCCTCGGTCAGCATTTATTACAGGATTCGTGTGCGGCTGGTGCGGAGCTCCTCGCTCACGCGTCCGCCATGAATCCCAGGCAAGCCACGCCCCCATCATGCTCCTGGTATGTGAGTGGAATTTCAATATCCTCGAAAGGAATATATTCCTCAGGTGGTTCATCTTCTTTGTAGAAGTGAAACATTTTAGTTACTGGATTTGATTCCTTTGAATACTATCCATGAATAGAATACCTCTGTCTGGTGAGATTCATGTGCCTCTATCAAAAAAACTGCTCTACCACCTCTTGGTTTTAGGCCATGTTTTATAAGTTTTAGAGTGATGTCTCTCCTTAAATTAGGATGGATTTTTATAACACCCTCATCGGTTTCATTTAAACCTGTAGTATTAAAGCCTGCTACGACTTGGTCAGCCGCAGCCTCTGTATCAGACATTTTATTTAATGAAAAATGTAGAACAAGTTTCAAGGAAACAAAGATAAGGTGCACAATATTTTGGAACACTGTATCCTTCAACGTTGAACAAACCAAACAGCTAATACAAACGATTTTTGTCCTACTCAGCTATAGCGGATATTAACCCTACCCACTCCAGACATCTTATGGAGTATTATGAGTAGGAGTCTCTGAGAAAAGCATGACTTAGTTACTTCAGGATCTAGCGTTAAATTAGTGCCTTACCAAACCGTTGGGCGCCATGTAGTGTAGTTCCTATATCCCTGATAGGCTCTGCGCATTGGAATATTATACACTATAGTTTTGACATAGGACTTAGGTCAGTATGTCTCTATCGAGTACATTAAACTTAATTACTTGTGTGTGCCAGCTAACTCAAGGTCACTAGAAACTTCTCGAATATACAAAAAGGGATTAGTTTCTGACAACCGCATAAACATGACAACTTTGTTTCCCTTAGAGTCGGAACAATCTCAGAACCGTGGAAACAATAGATAACAGTTTCACTCAGTCAATCGTACATGCTTCGTTTCTACAGAGTTGCACAGAAATAGAGAGACGGGCGTTTCAATAAAAAGGGGTTTATTGAACAGTCTTATTTCTCATACAAGAGATATGAACTGCTACAATCGTAAGATAGGATGCGAAGTACAATACGTACATGGTTAGCAGTAAGATAAAATAATACTACAAAAGCATGGTTTGTAGCTATGACATATATTCATAAAATACATACATAAATAACACAGGCTAAAATGTGAATACTCATCTGATGCTTCTAAATAGTTCTACCCCAGTGTACCTAACCTAAGTGTAGTACGAGGAAAGAAGTAGGTGCTATTTTCTAAAGTATAGCTAGCTATAGTTTTAGTTTTGCCAAGAGTTGCCAAAAGTTTCTCTAAGTTCTAGTCTGCTCCATACCTTAGAATGTGTTGGAATCTCTTTCCGGGACTCGATATCTAACAGCCCGCAAGGGGAGTCAGAAACACTGGAGCTGGATTCTCTGCGAGGAGGATGACAGCGTCTGGTCAGTGCATCAGGCGGGAACTCGATCTCCTTCCGAACTTGTCGTGGCGAACCGCAAGTAGGCAGTCAAACTGGATCGTACCGGAACCGTGGTTTGCCAGGGCAAGTGCAGGTATATTTATACCTTGAAGGTGTTTAGGAATGCCTGTATTGACGTAAAAGTCGGGCATCGGAACGTCAGGAATGAACCCCTAAGGAATAGATGTTCATGCATAATAAATGAGTTATTGGAGAAATCAATATCCAAACAAGGGAAATTCCTAAAGGCTTAAGAGTCTGGTTTTCCAAGAACTCGTTGTGACGTGGATTGACGGATGTAGGAGACCATGCCTGTATTTGGTTTGCATGGACAATGCCTAAATAAGGGCTGGATTGTCTATGCCTAAATAATGGCAATATGAATTGTACCTATATATGGGCATAAATCGGAAAACCTATATATGGAATCTAAATCTACACACAACAATAGAGGACTTCAACAAAAGTGACGCAGAGCCAAAGCTGTTTGACATTGAGACCTTCCTGAGCACAGATGTAGCCCTTCCTCAGCTTGGAGATTTCCCGCATTTGCGAGAACTGCAGCAGGCCCCTGCTGTTCCACTACCCTCCATCATCGAACCCCAACTCAGACCTAGCGTGCAGCTTGTCCTGCGAACATCTCGTCTATGACCATCTCTTTTACAGAAAAATTTCTAAGGCTAAATGTAACTTTTTCACCAGTACATACCTGGGGCCCGCACTCCATTGCGGTTGTCCACAAAACGTGCCCTTGACCCAGACTAGCAATACCAGTTGCCTGCGATTGGGGCTTTGTGCTTTTTAGTGCTAAAATTATATTCAAATTTTAAAAAATCATATGTCTGGTGCCCCTTACTGGATTTTTGTTGTTTTTATATCATTTTGTTTATGAACGATTCGGTTCTGTAATAAAAAAAATAAACTTTTTAACTGTTTTGGTATTTCAAAATACTTTATACATTTTCTTACGTTAAGCCTGTTTCTTTGTGCGGCAGCTACCAAGGGTCGAGCTCAGGTTTACTTAAACCTTTACTGGACCTAACAAGAAATGTGCCATTATTACTTGTGGTGGACTACCACTCACCTCAACTAGTAATCCACTCTCTCACAATGGAAATGTATTATGATGTCATAGAACCAGTTATTTTAGGGTGGAGTTTGATTATCAATGTTATTGTTTTCCATCATGTTTCCGAAGTGGGTGGCATCATTGCTCATGCTTTCCCACACTAGGGGTATATGCAGGCATCACATTGTACTGTGATTGCATTTTGAGGTTCACCTGCATTTAGTGCGTATCTTCTCTGTCACCTATGTCATTGTATTGTAGTATGTGTGTCGACCATCTTTTGTTTGGCGAGTTTTATGGGCATGTTGTAACCATTCCGTTGTGTCTGGTTGCTGCCCTGCTTATCAATTCTTGCGTAGTGGAGGTAAGGTTGTTTTGTTCTGTTTATCAGAGTGTGTTGTGGTGCATTTGATGTTGATTGGTGTTTGTTTTTTCTTGCAAGGATGAACTTTGAGGTATGTTTGGATTCTGTGTTTGTAGTTGTATGGGCTGAGCACTTTTTAATTGCTTCGTTTTTTTTAAAGGGAGTTGGGCAATGTCCTGTCTCCCTTATGTCTGTAATTGTGTCATACTTTGTGATATCAGTTTCCTGAGAGTGTGTTATGCGTGTGGATTGTTGGCACTGTGTGTCTCGCCACAGCCAGTTAAGATAGTTTATTAGATAATGGGCTTAGCTCATGTTAACATGCTTCTTCTTGGATGTATCATCGATTTCTTTGGCATTGTATGTACTGAAACATGTTCCTAGAGGGAAACAACCTTTACAACGCAACTTTTACAACGCAATGCTATTACAACGCATTTTTTACAACGCAAAAGCTTTTACAACGCATGCATTTACAACGCATGCTTTTATATGGTAAGTACTTTTACAACGCATATACCATTACAACGCATTTTTTATAATTTTTTTATTTTTTTGAAAAATGATGTTTGAAAAAATAATTAATTAATATTTTAGTATTTATTAAACATATTAATATTTTAAAAATATGAAAGAGTAATTTTTGAGTATAAATAAATAAATAAATAAGAAAAAGTAAAATATATGTGTAGTCTTATAAAAGATTAATACTTGAGTATTTTAAAAATATGAAAGAGTAATTTTTGAGTATAAATAAATAAATAAATAAAGTACAATAAATGAGTAGTATTATAAAAGATTAATACTTGAGTATTTTTAACTTTCTTATTTAAAATGTAATTAATAATATTAATTATTTAAAAAAAGAATGAGTACTTTTGGAGTATTAAAATTTTAAATAAGATAATGTTAAATTAAAGAGAATTGAAATTAAAGAAAAATACTTAAGTATTAATTGAGTACTTATTAATAATTTAATTAAGAAAAAAATTAAAAAAATTACCTGGAGTATTTTTTGATTAATATAAAATAAAATAATAAGAAAATAAAAAATATCTGAGTATTATGTATTTTTAAAAAAAAAAAGAAAATTATTAAAATAAACAATTAAATTAAAATTTAATTAAAAAAATAATTATTAAATATATAATTAATAAATATATATTTTTATATTTGAACTGAAAAATGACTTAAATTAATTAAAAAATGTATATGTAGAATAAATAAATAAATAAATATAAAAAAACATGTACTATTGAGACAAGACATTAATAAATAAAACTTTATATTAAAAAATAAATATATTAAAATAGCAACAAAAAAAATTTAAAAAAATATTTAAATAATTAATAAAATATTTAAAAAATAAATAGTTATTTAAAAATAATTTAACTTTAAATTATACCAAAAAGAAAGAACTTAGAAAATAGAACTTACTTTTAAAAAATTCCCACGCTTTTGTATTGAAGTCTATGTGATAAATTGTCCTTCATTTATTTTGGCAGCTTAAGAAGATACAACCCGCGGAACAAGAAAGGAAGGAGTGAAAAGAGAAGAAAACGCAAGTTTGAAAGGAAAAAGAAATTAGAGTGGAGGTAAGGAACACATTTAGTAATTTTAGAAATTATAAAATAGATAAAACATGTATAAATAACAAATAAGTAATATACAACAGTAAACAAATAAGGTGTTATAAATAATTCTTTATTTAAAAAACATAGGAAAAACATTTTTGTTTTATTCTTTTTTATAACATAATGTACATATTTTATAAAAAATATACATTATTTATTATGATTTTTAAACATATATTTAATGAAATAGTAAAAAAAATAGTCCTTTTTTAACATTGATGCACGCGATGACGTCATGACGTGAACGTAAACGTAAGGCGCCATTTTGGAGAGCATCGGAGGAGGAAGCAGCAGGAAGCTGATCTGCGTCCAGGTAGGAAACTTTTTCACATTTATTTATAGATATAAAGTTAAAAATAGATACATATATAGTAAATAAAGAATAAGGAGAGGTTGCGGAATAACTAATTGATGTTTAAAATGTAAAAAAGCATGTCCACGTTCATGTCAATAGTGTATGTCTATGTCGGGTCGCGAAAATTTATTTGTAACAACAAAAAAATGTAATTAACTGTAACATTAATTAAAGTTACAATTAAAAATGTTCATTTCAACACTTCAGAACGATTATAAATGATTTATATCTTCATTTAAAAAAAATATATTTTTGCGTATTCATAAATTGTGAAAAAATGATTGGTTTTTTTGGTGTTTATGCAGCAATGTGCAGTTCGAAAAATGGATTGACTTTTGAAAATTTGAATAGGTAGAGATTTATTGGATTTTTTGGGTGGTAGTCAGTTAGGAAGTTTACTACAAATTAATATCTTGCTATTGATCTTTGGAAAGTTGGACAAATATTATGGTAAAGTTGTTTTGGATACATTGGTTGTTTGGAAAAAAATGAAGATTGGAAAAAAAAGGGAAAAATAAGGAGACCTGACTCGTAATTTTGAAAAAATGTTTGTAAAAAATTTGTATGCCAATTGTAATTAAAGGTTATTTAATTTTGAAGCAAAGCAGGAAAGTAAGTACATAACTATTTTTAAAAAGAATGTTAGGAAGATTTTCCAGGTAGTCTAGAGCCACACACAACGTAAATTGTTGTAATATACCCAATAGTCTCTCAGACATTTCCTTTGTTTTAAGAGTTACTCGTGGGTTTAGACTACCAGCAAGTGTTTGGGAAAGTCTCATTTCTTGAAAACTTTGCTCCTTCTTTAAAGTTTCCAAGAAAGAGTAGAAATTAGGATGAGGTTTGCCAATTGTATGGTTGAAGGAGTTATGCCATCCCTCAATGGCATTATTTGTTTTTGCTTCTCCCTCTAAACAGCTCGTGTAACAGTTCCACCACTCCACATGGAATCGTGGCTTCCTCCTGCGACCCGATCTGCTTAGGTGCCCAATCCATGTGTCCTCGAAATAATTTAGGATGGGTGCCAATTTTTCTTCATTACTTGTATAAAAAACAGATTCTGTAATAGCAGTGTAGTACTCGTCCACACTATCGGGAGGAACAAAATAAAGTGCTGTTCATTTTTTTAATTCAAACTGTAGTTTGCGATCTCGACAGTATTCTGCAACTAGGGATGTTTTTTGTAATTTATGCCAAAATGCCTGGGAAAAATGGAAAAAACATCCCTGAATTTGGGTATCCATGTACGTTTTAGTGATCACATTGATCATGCTCAATTCAAAATCTACTATTATTTTCCTAGGACTTTGAGAAGTTTTACTTTTAATAACTGATAAAAGTTCAGAGTATGTTGCAGAAGTCTTATCAGGTAGCAAACTATATACTAAGGGGATTACATTATTTTTAATTTTTCCATGTATAGTGTAAATTTGAGTGAAAGGATGGGGTGTACTTTTAAACGTCCCATCCATCATCCAAATTTGACTATTTTCTAACTTTGCTTGGTTACGTGGGGTACTAAAAATAAGAATTCGTTTCTGAGGGTTTTCGTTATCATGCAGAAGGAAAGGTTCATCAGCAAAAGAAATAGAAAGATCATGTGGAATTCTAATATCAGAAAATGTATGTGGTGTAGATAATTGGATGTTACTTGCCTGCTTTTGTCTTTGAATAATTCTTCTCAAATTAGGAATTATAGGCATATTACTAGCAACATGACTGGGGACATGCTGTGCAACCTCTCTTAAAATGGATCCTGTAGAATCAATGGAGGTGCTTGCAATAGCTTTCATTTCATTTACAGTTTCTCTTATTTCTACCTCCATTGCAGAGGCAGAGTGGTTATGTTCTGTTGTTTTTACAACTAAATTATCAAGAGTAACCGCTCTGCCACTGCAATGGGTAGAGTAGTATTGCACACACCTCCAATGATTTCTAGAAAAACTTATTCTTTCCTTACTATATATGTATCCTGCATGGTTCAATAAATTTTTCCCTTTCTTAGATTTTATATATTTAGCTGCTTCAAGAGTAGACATTATCTGTGAAGAGAAGAGAAGAAAAAAAATTAGGATGTAAAAGTAAATAAACTAGCTCTAATGTAACCCCTACACCATGGCACACTTTTTCTACTGCTGTACCTTCCTGGAGTTAGATTAGTAATTGTAACCACTACACCATCCAACACTTTCCCTACTGCTGCACCTTCCTGGAGTTAGAATAGTAATTGTTACCCCTACACCATCCAACACTTTCCCTACTGCTGCACCTTCCTGGAGTTAGAATAGTAAATTTTAACCCTACACCATCCAACACTTTCCCTACTGCTGCACCTTCCTGGAGTTAGAATAGTAATTGTTACGCCAACACCATCCAACACTTTCCCTACTGCTGCACCTTCCTGGAGTTAGAATAGTAAATGTTACCCCTACACCATCCAACACTTTCCCTACTGCTGCACCTTCCTGGAGTTAGAATAGTAATTTATACCCCTAAACCATCCAACACTTTCCCTATTGCTGCACCTTCCTGGAGTTAGAATAGTAAATTTTACCCATACACCATCCCACACTTTCCCTACTGCTGCACCTTCCTGGAGTTAGAATAGTAAATTTTACCCATACACCATCCCACACTTTCCCTACTGCTGCACCTTCCTGGAGTTAGAATAGTAAATTTTACCCCTACACCATCCAACACTTTCCCAACTGCTGCACCTTCCTGGAGTTAGAATAGTAATTTATATACCTAAACCATCCAACACTTTCCCTACTGCTGCACCTTCCTGGAGTTAGAATAGTAAATTTTAACCCTACACCATCCAACACTTTCCCTACTGCTGCACCTTCCTGGAGTTAGAATAGTAATTGTTACCCCAACACCATCCAACACTTTCCCTACTGCTGCACCTTCCTGGAGTTAGAATATTAAATTTTACCCATACACCATCCCACACTTTCCCTACTGCTGCACCTTCCTGGAGTTAGAATAGTAAATTTTACCCATACACCATCCAACACTTTCCCTACTGCTGCACCTTCCTGGAGTTAGAATAGTAATTTATATACCTAAACCATCCAACACTTTCCCTACTGCTGCACCTTCCTGGAGTTAGAATAGTAAATTTTACCCATACACCATCCCACACTTTCCCTACTGCTGCACCTTCCTGGAGTTAGAATAGTAAATGTTAACCCTACACCATCCAACACTTTCCCTACTGCTGCACCTTCCTGGAGTAAGAATAGTACATTTTACCCATACACCATCCCACACTTTCCCTACTGCTGCACCTTCCTGGAGTTAGAATAGTACATTTTACCCCTACACCATCCCACACTTTCCCTACTGCTGCACCTTCCTGGAGTTAGAATAGTAATTTATACCCCTAAACCATCCAACACTTTCCCTACTGCTGCACCTTCCTGGAGTTAGAATAGTAAATTTTACCCATACACCATCCCACACTTTCCCTACTGCTGCACCTTCCTGGAGTTAGAATAGTCAATTTTAACCCTACACCATCCAACACTTTCCCTACTGCTGCACCTTCCTGGAGTTAGAATAGTAATTGTTACCCCAACACCATCCAACACTTTCCCTACTGCTGCACCTTCCTGGAGTTAGAATAGTACATTTTACCCATACACCATCCCACACTTTCCCTACTGCTGCACCTTCCTGGAGTTAGAATAGTAATTTATACACCTAAACCATCCAACACTTTCCCTACTGCTGCACCTTCCTGGAGTTAGAATAGTAAATTTTACCCATACAGCATCCCACACTTTCCCTACTGCTGCACCTTCCTGGAGTTAGAATAGTAAATTTTACCCCTACACCATCCAACACTTTCCCAACTGCTGCACCTTCCTGGAGTTAGAATAGTAATTGTTACCCCTACACCATCCAACACTTTCCCTACTGCTGCACCTTCCTGGAGTTAGAATAGTAAATTTTACCCATACAGCATCCCACACTTTCCCAACTGCTGCACCTTCCTGGAGTTAGAATAGTAATTGTTACCCCTACACCATCCAACACTTTCTCTACTGCTGCACCTTCCTGGAGTTAGAATAGTAAATTTTAACCCTACACCATCCAACACTTTCCCTACTGCTGCACCTTCCTGGAGTTAGAATAGTAAATTTTACCCATACTCCATCCCACACTTTCCCTACTGCTGCACCTTGCAAGAGTTAGAATAGTAATTATTACTCCTACACCATCCCTCACTTTCCCTACTGCTGCACCTTCCTTGAGTTAGAATAGTAATAGTTATTCCAACTACAACCCATATTTTATGCATTGTGGGATTTTATTTTAATTATTAAATAAAAGGTTTGACTATTATATTTTTGAGATTTATAACAGTGTTCATTTAAAATACCTTTTGTTTTTGGTGTTTCTTTCTTGGTTTGGCTTCTGCTATGGTTTTGGCCTGCTGGCTGGAGTTTTTGGTTGTTTGTTTTTCAGATTATTTCAACAAAGTTGCAAACAATTGTCTGTGAAAATGAAATAAAAAAAAAAAGATTTGCACAACTTTGACAACATTGGTGACAAATGCAAAATTTGAAAAATTATATGTAAGGCTGACATTTTATATAAGTCTAACTACATTACATATCATACTTTCCCTGGTGCTGCACCAAACTTGAGTTAGATAAATATTTTGTACCCCTAAACATCCTACACTTTCAATAATGCTGCACCTTCATGAACTTAGAATAGTAATGGATACCCCTACACCATCCCTCACATTCCCTACTGCTGCACCTTCCTGGAGTTGGAATAGTAATTGTTACCCCTACACCATCCCACACTTACTCTAATGCTGCACCTTCCTGGAGTAAGAATAGTAATTGTTACCCCTACACCATGCAACACTTTCCCTACTGCTGCACTTTCCTGGAGTTAGAATAGTAATTGTTACCCATACACCATCCCACACTTTCCCTACTGCTGCACCTTCCTGGAGTTAGAATAGTAATTATTACTCCTACACCATCCCACACTTTCCCTACTGCTGCACCTTCTTTGAGTTAGAATAGTAATATGTATTCCAACTACAACTCATATTTTCTGCATTGTGGGATTTTATTTAAATTATTAAATAAAATGTTTGACTATTATATTGTTGGATTTATAACAGTGTTCATTTAAAATACCTTTTGTTTTTGGTGTTTCTTTCTTGGTTTGGCTTCTGCTATGGTTTTGGCCTGCTGGCTGGAGTTTTTGGTTATTTGTTTTTCAGATTTATTCAACAAAGTTGCAAACAATTGTCTGTGAAAATGAAATAAAAAAAAATAAAAAAATGAAAAACTTTGACAACGTTGGTGACAAATGCAAAATTCGAAAAATTGTTTGTAAAGCTGACATTTTATTTAAGTATAACTACATACCATATCATACTTTCCCTGGTGCTGCACCAAACTTGAGTTAGATAAATAATTTGTACCCCTAAACATCCTACACTTTCAATAATGCTGCACCTTCATGAACTTAGAATAGTAATGGATACCCCTACACCATCCCTCACTTTCCCTACTGCTGCGCCTTCCTGGAGTTGGAATAGTAATTGTTACCCCTACACCATCCCACACTTACTCTAATGCTGAACCAACCTGGAGTTAGAATAGAAATGTATACTACTACACCATCCAACACTTTCCCTACTGCTGCACTTACCGGTAGTAAGAATAATAATGGATACCCCTACACCATAACACACTTTCCATACTGCTGCACCTAACTGGAGTTACATTAGTAATTGTTACCCCTGCACCATCCCACACTTTCCTTTATGATGCACTTTCAATGAGTTAAAAAATTATTTTTTACCCCTACACCATCCAACACTTTTGCGAATGGTAAAGATAATGTTTTTATTTAAAAAATTAAATTTATAAGAAGTATTAAATAATTTACCTTCACATTAAGAAAGGTGAGTCGAGTAGGTTGAGATGAAGAAAAATTTGGCAAACGATATGTTGCTTTTGATAGAAAAACAAATATCTGTTTTAGGAACAAAAATAAGATGTTATAAGTTCGTATATATTAAAGTTACTTCAGAGAAAAAAAATGGTTAGAGTACATTTTAAAAAATATTAAAATTATTTTTGCTTCACTGTTTGGATGGAAATAAAACATGATTTAGGAGAAAAAATGGTATGAAAATATAATAGTAACTTACTTGTAGTAGAAAAGAAAGAATGCTTCACCAGTGGAATGCAGTGTTCACTCAGTCTAGGGTGCCGATCACGATCCGGTAAAAAATGTCCCCGTACGACTCGTATCGGGTCTTTTTACCGTACGAATCGTACAAGTGCCGTACGAACTGGCAATCACGATTCGCATGGTAAAAAGTCCATACGAACCGCACTGGGAATATTTCCCCACACGTCCCCGGGTCGGAAAATGTGTCCGACACGTCCTCGGACGATTCACCGTACAAACGTGAAAGGTGAACTCCGACCGGGGAATCACGATCCATCCCGGGCGTCCGAATGTACAACCGTATGGTGAAAAGACCGTCCGCACCGAACTCCCATAACAACCATGGAGACGTCCAAACAGGTGCCCGGTACGTGCCGTACCCCCCCAGCCCCCGTAGGTACGCGCCGACCCCCCCACCGCCCCCGTAGGTACACGCCGACCCCCCCCCCGCCCCCGTAGGTACGCGCCGACCCCCCCCCAGCCCCCGTAAGTACGCGCCGACCCCCCCCCAGCCCCCGTAGGTACGCGCCGACCCCCCCCCAGCCCCCGTAGGTACGCGCCGACCCCCCCCCAGGCCCCGTAGGTACGCGCCGACCCCCCCCCAGCCCCCGTAGGTACGCGCCGACCCCCCCCCAGCCCCCGTAGGTACGCGCCGACCCCCCCCCCAGCCCCCGTAGGTACGCGCCGACCCCCCCCCAGCCCCCGTAGGTACGCGCCGACCCCCCCTGTGTGTACACCCGTGTACGGTGCGTACCCCCCCGTGTACGCTCGAGTCGAACCCCCCCGTGTACGCTCGAGTCGGACCCCCCCGTGTACGCTCGAGTCGGACCCCCCGTGTACGCTCGAGTCGAACCCCCCCGTGTACGCTCGAGTCGGACCCCCCCGTGTACGCTCGAGTCGAACCCCCCCGTGTACGCTCGAGTCGAACCCCCCCGTGTACGCTCGAGTCGAACCCCCCCGTGTACGCTCGAGTCGAACCCCCCCGTGTACGCTCGAGTCGGACCCCCCCGTGTACGCTCGAGTCGAACCCCCCCGTGTATGTACGGTGCGTACCCCCCGTGTACTCTCGAGTCGAACCCCCCGTGTATGTACGGTGCGTACCCCCCCGTGTACTCTCGAGTCGAACCCCCCCGTGTACGCTCGAGTCGAACCCCCCCCGTGTACGCTCGAGTCGGACCCCCCCGTGTACGCTCGAGTCGGACCCCCCCGTGTACGCTCGAGTCGAACCCCCCCGTGTACGCTCGAGTCGAACCCCCCCGTGTACGCTCGAGTCGAACCCCCCCGTGTACGCTCGAGTCGGACCCCCCCGTGTACGCTCGAGTCGAACCCCCCCGTGTATGTACGGTGCGTACCCCCCGTGTACTCTCGAGTTGAACCCCCCCGTGTATGTACGGTGCGAACCCCCCCGTGTACGCTCGAGTCGGACCCCCCCGTGTACGCTCGAGTCGAACCCCCCCGTGTACGCTCGAGTCGGACCCCCCCGTGTACGCTCGAGTCGTACCCCCACCCGTGTATGTACGGTGCGTACCCCCAGCGCGGGGGGGTCCGACTCGAGCGTACACGGGGGGTTCGACTCGAGCGTACACGGGGGGGTTCGACTCGAGCGTACACGGGGGGGTTCGACTCGAGCGTACACGGGGGGTACGCACCGTACACGGGTGTACACACAGGGGGGGTCGGCGCGTACCTACGGGGGCTGGGGGGGGGTCGGCGCGTACCTACGGGGGCTGGGGGGGGGGTCGGCGCGTACCTACGGGGGCTGGGGGGGGGTCGGCGCGTACCTACGGGGGCTGGGGGGGGGGTCGGCGCGTACGTATGGGGGCTGGGGGGGGTACGGTGCGTACCGGGCCACCTACTCTGGTCGATTCGCGCCGTACTTCGCTTTTGCGGCACTTTTTGGGTGCCGTGAAAATATTGCCGTCCGGACTGCTGTCGGTTCGAATCGTAATTCCTGGTTCGTGAAACGCTGCCTGAAAGCGTCCCGAGGTCACGTCGCAGCATTCCCGGATCACATTCGTATGTATATTTTCGTCGGTCGGTGTTTTTTACGATTCGTACGGAAATGGTGTTTCCGTGCGAATCGTAATTCCATGTTTGTAAAGTTTTACAACCGGGTACGAGTCGGACGGGGAATTCGCTCCGACCGACGGTTCGTACGCGGTTTTTAACGGATCGTGATCGGCACCTAGGTGTCAGAGGGTCAGGTTTTTGCGTCTGGTCTCTCTGGTAGTTGATAATCAACTGATTGTAAAATGGTGTCTTGCTGGTATTTATAAGTTTTAGTCAGTGTCATTATTAATTTTTTTAAAAACAGCGTTCGTTTTCTTTTTTAGTATACTTTAATTTGCTGTGGAAAATGATAATTTAAAAAAGCATTAAAAGATGTGTTGTTATCATTTATTTGCTCCGTTTTGGCATCCATTTTGGAACATGTATTTTGCTATTGTTTTCATAGAAAGTGTTGTAGGACAAGTTTTAGAAGTGGGATGGATAAAATGGCGACTATGTGTATGTGTATTGTGTTTTAATCCGTTTACTTATTTTCAGATATATTTATGATTTGCATGTATATGAACTGTTGTTTAATTAATCGTTATTTGTGTAACAATTTTAAATTTGTTAAAACGGATTTTTTGGGGAAATAGGAGTATTAATTTTAATACTCGAATATTAATTTTAATACTCGAGCATTCATTTTGTAATGCATTTCAGTTAATTTACGTTCAGTTTTGCTCCACATTTTAATACACTTCCCCACCCTAAAACCCCTAATTTCCCTGCATCTCATGCCAGATTTTATTGTACTTTTTAAAAAACAAAAAAAAATTGGCGTTGTAATGGTATGCGTTGTAATTGTTTTCGTTGTAAAAGCACTTTTAAGTATTTTACTCAGTTTTGCGTTGTAACAGTATTCGTTGTAAAATAATGCGTTGTAATAGTGTTTGCGTTGTAAAAAATGCGTTGTAAAGGTATGCGTTGTAATAGCATGCGTTGTAACGTCATACATCTGTTCCTAGACCTTAGACTGGACTTTGCTGTACTAAAACTATTTATTTTCACTGCAGCCCTGTGAACACCTTTTTATTGGTTCTCTAAGTTTTAACAGATTTGTGACCTGCAGAAAATGTTACCCTGTGGGTCGTCCAGACTCTAATGACGTTGTAATTCACAATGATGTGCAGGCTTAGTGTTGTCCATATGCTCAGAATGTTCACCATTTAGCCGTTAATTTAATGTCATGAAATGATGCACATTCTAGAGAATGTAAATAGTCTTTGTTCTAGAAATGTCACTAATCAGAATATTTTCAGGATTCCATCTGATAGAACGTTTTAAGGGAGATAACATATTCTTTAAGCAAATTGTATACCAAAATGTACTAATCTGACAGGAGTATCGAACCTTCTACATGATCAGTGGCAAAGGTCATATCTCATTTGAACACAGATGAAAAATAAGACAAAGATTGTGAGAGAAAGGTAATCGGAACCTTTGAGAAAACTCTTTTAAAACTGCACCTGTCGTAGAGCTGTGAGGTTCTACTGTTTTTGCATGCTTTAAAAGTTCTGTGCAAAGTGTTATTTCAGAACACTGCAAAGGAGCCTGAGATTCCCTGAAGTGTTGTGCATTTCATATTAAGTCAATAATACCTGTGCAAAATGCTTTAGGTGGAGGAAGGTCAGCCAGCGACTATTCACTACAAACATAACAAATCAAACAAGGTATGGATGGAAAGACAGTATCACCAGGGAGGCAGATGCCATTCTGGCCCTGCTAGTGGCGCTGCAAACACCATCTGCCAGAGAGGTGGCCCTAGTGTGTCAGGAGGCTCTGCTATGTCATGTTACTTGATATTTTTTTCAATGTTTAAACCAATAATTGTCACAGACTTGTATAACTCATTCTGTGGGTTGTTTGGATTATGGTATGTGACAATGTGAAAGACCAAAAGCAAAAGTCAATAATGAATTCCAGTGAAAAGAATTTGACATTTTAAAAGACAAAGTGGAGCAGGCAAAAGGTTCACAAATGCTTCTTTTATGTTCAGCATCTTTATATTTGAATTGCTGCAGAGCATTGCCAAGACAAAGCGATTTGGGGCCAGAGTGACGAATGATGGATGAATGGCATATCACTTCTACAAAAAAATTGCCATTTATATTTAAGCAGATAATGTTAACAGAGATCTTTTCTTCTGTGCATTTAGCAAGCATGGATTTTCCCTATTGATTTGTTTTACTCATTAGGTTCTTCTAAACTGCTCTCTGACAAGTGTTACTGCCTTGTATAATATGCGCTGAGGGGTGAAGGGGGGGGGGGGTGCCGCTACTGCTCGAAGAGCCAGGTCTTGAGGAGTCTTCTGAAGGCGAGTAGGTCTTGGGTCTGTCATAGGTGGGTTGGGAGGGTGTTCCAGGTTTTGGCGGCGAGGTAAGAGAAGGATCTGCCGCCGGCAGTCGTACGTTGGATGCGAGGGACATCTGCGAGGGCGAGGCTGGCGGAGCGGAGCTGGCGGGTGGGTGTGTAGAAGCTGAGTCTGCTGTTCAGGTAGGCTGGTCCGGCGTTGTGGAGTGCTTTGTGTGTGTGGGTGAGGAGCTTGAAGGGGATCCTCTTGTTGATGGGGAGCCAGTGCAGGTCTCTCAGCAGGGGGGTGATGTGGCTGCGGCGGGGGGCGTTGACGATCAGTCGGGCGGAGGCGTTTTGGATGCGTTGTAGCCGCCGTTGGTGTTTGGCTGGGATTCCTGCGTAGAGTGCGTTGCCGTAGTCCAGTCTGCTGCTGACGAGGGCCTGTGTCACTGTTCTTCTTGTTTCGGTCGGGATCCATTTGTAGATCCGGCGGAGCAAGCGTAGGGTGTTGTAGCAGGAGGAGGAGACGACGTTCAGGATGAAGCTATCCCAGCTCAAACCTGAAAACATGAACTCCTAGCCCACTCCTGCCACTGGAGAGGCATGCCTGGGTCATGTCACATGTACATAAGCTGCATCGCCTCTGACAGTTCCTGGCCCACCAAGAGATTATTAGTGGTGGACTAGATGCATTTATTCAGGGGCTTCAGTGATTCAACCTTGTTCTAAACCTATACTATGGCATATCGCCCTACATACTGTTCCCTTCCTGTTTTGGAAATGTATTTAGGTTTTTGGATTGTCTTTCACTTTTTTGATTGTATGACTTTCAACAGCTGATATTTTTGTATTTTTGTTTCCCCACATAAATATTTCTGCTTTTATTTGTTCAAGGTATGTCCAAAGTACATCCGTTGCTTATTTGTTGTGTTTCCCATTTTACGAAAATGACAATTAAGTAGGCCTGGGCGGTAAATTCCGTTCCGTTCGCGGAATTTGGGTAATTTTGCGTTCCGCGGAGAACGCGAAATTGCCCAAAAATCTGCGTTCCGCGACTTCGCGAAATTTTTTGCTTGTTCGCGTTCTCAATATGCGTGTTCGCGAGATATTTCACCCCGAGCATGCAAACAGCGATGGCGAACAGGAAAAAAGTATCGCGAACAAGCAATTCCGCGTGTTCGCGGAATTTCTGCGTGTTCGCGGAGATTTTTTACCGTTTCGCGGAGATTTGCGTAACGCGATTCCGCGAATTCCGCCCACCCCTACAATTAAGAAGAAGTAAACGATTTCCAAATAATGCAGCAATCATTACAACCGTGATAAGCATTGGAAATCACACAGATTCCTGCGGATGACAGGGATGAATGATTAAGGAGTATTAAAAAAAGCTGCTTATACTGGCTAAACAAGATTTTTTACAGATAGTTACCTAAAGACCACATTTTTAACACATATTCCCACGTAAGCTCCTGCATTTTGGAAGATGATGAAATAGGCGCAGAAGTGAGGATATACTAGTTCCTGAGAAGGTAGATAAGTTTGAAATTGGGCTGCTTTCCTGATTACTAGTCCAAAAAGCTGCACTTATTTGAGGGTGCTGCTCTGCTGGTAGTATGGTGCTGGTCACTGGCACTACTTTCTGAAGATATCACTGTCAAGGTAACTTCCCTAGTCTGTGGTCGGGAGACTCGGATTTTTTTTTCAGGGGCTCAAACATTCTTTATAACTTACCAGCTATATTTATTGCATAAAAGTAGACACTGGACATCTACAATACAAATACAGTGGTGCATAGGTAGCTTTTTGGAAGTGTCTCTGTCAGTGTTCAGCCTGGGATCTGAAGCATACCAAAACCATCGATTTAGCGTCTGTATTTCCTGTGAGATATGTTCCTTTCATGATTCTACAGAAGAGTTTCCTTAAATCGTGGGTGATGAACCACTTGAGGTTCGCGAGACAATTTTTAGTGGGTCGTGAAAGTCCAAGCATTAAATAAACATGCTTTTAAATTCTGCATTTATTTTGTCACAGTTATTGCACTTCAAGGAGACAGGTCTAATGTCAGGCTATGTCTTCTGATGAATGGTTGCTTATTTTTTTAACACGGGGGATTGGTATTTACAAACTCCTCTCACTTTGCAGTCAGAGAAAGAAGTAAAGTGAACTACTCGACAATCTGAGTGTGAACGGAAAGGATGTCTTTTTTTTGTAGCACAACAAAATAAAAATACCTGCAGATGAACTGCACGCCTTCGGCAGTTAGGAAAGCAACAATTCTTTAAGTGTTTAATAGGATCAAAACAAATCAAGACACTTTACCTGGTTTTGTGCAAATGATAAATATTCACATTATCATTTGAGTGCAATATAATTTTATCAGTAAAAAATTATGTCTGTACAAATTTAGTGGCTGTTTCATTGGAAATGTGTTGTCAGTAAATGGTAGTGTGCTACCATGCAATGCTTTAGTTACATTAAAAAATCACTCGCCTCATGTGATTAAAGCTAGATGGGTCGCGAACGTTTGTCATTGTAAAAATTGGGGTTTCGTACTAAAAGGTTTGGGTAGCACTGTTTTTAGTGTCTGGACAGCAGTTGATGGCTCTAGGACATGCTGGAGTGCTGTGCCTAATGCACCATCGGTGAGCGAGGATGGAATGATGTCTCTGGAACCAGGGAGCATTATGGCAGGTTGTGATGGCATCTGAGCCCAAACCAAAATGGTGTCAGGACACTTTAGAGTCATTCATGTCATATAAGGACTCCTGCTTCTGGGGCTCTGATGGCAGAGTGTCTCAAAAGGTAGTTGTAGAGAAAAACATGCCGCATAGCATCATCGTTTTAGAGGGTTCTCCCAGCTGCTTAGTTTGAACTCCTAAGATCCCATGAGTGCACATTTTTTGTATTCTCGCATTTCACTTTAGGTGTAGTCCTTGTCCTGTCAAATGTAGAGATTTGTCCGTATGCTGCTGCTATTGTGGTATCCTGTGCATGGAACTGCTAATTTGGGACATTTTGGCCTAAGGGCTCAACTTTTCTCAGCACTTGTGATACCTTCGCCTTCTTGTCCCTGTGAGGGATGTTTTCCATAGTCTGGGAGCTGGTGAGTAAAGAAAAATCACCAGATGTAAATATATGCATAAATATGCAGTGTGCTATATTATAATTAAACCAGTTGAGCTTAATTTGTTATCCATATTTTTCAGGATTCCGGGGAAAATACTATGGAGATGTTTGCTGGGCTGTTGTCGCCTCTTCGCCATTCGCCATTTCCGTTTCCCAGAGCCTTGAGGTCAGTACCTATGTACAGCATAGGAGAAATGAGTCTCTGTATCTCATGGAAACTGTGCAACTTTTGACGTGGTTTTCCGTGTCCGTTGCAGCCTAATCTAGTTGTTCAGCTCTTGAGTTAGCGTAAATGGTTCACGGTAGCACTGTCAGTGCCCACTGACTGTCTTCACTAGTCAGATACATCAAGCATCTGGATGATGTAATGATTAGACCCCATTGCTGAGGCATTAATAACATGGAAGATACATCTTCCTTCTTTGTCGTCATGTATTCATTTATGAATTTGTATCCTTCAAGCAGGTTTATTTAGTTCATGCCGAGGGCTGAATGGGGTTGGAACTTTCTGTATGAGGGAGGGCCACTATTTCTCTGCAGCTTCGTCAACTCTTTCTGGTCTTTAACATAATGGTAGCAATTGCCACAAGGTACACAGATGTGTTCGCCTTAATTATGACAATCCGTGGCACTAAAACCGACATTCAAAGTCCTAGGTTCGTACCATTCGAAACTTTGGCATTGAGTTCTGTCCTTGTTGTCCTCTTTCTTCATGCTCAGTTTTGCAGTGGTTGCTTCTTCATGAATATCCTGCATGGAAGAGCAAGTGGAGGTTGCCCTGGAGCTCATATGGTGGTTGCCCTAGAATCAAGCCCATTGAAGTTACCTCAGTGTGTAAGATGTCATGTAGCCTGTAGCCTTTCCTCTGCTCCAGGTCTATTGTCAGTTGAATGGTGAGCACTGTTGTCTCCGCCAATGCATTAACAACCTTGGACAGCATTGCCCTGTGAAACTGTGTCATAGTAATAGTGGGAAATATCCCTGACTTGAAAACTTTCTCTATGGACAATTGGCATCTATACATTTTAGGAGGAGATCAAACACTGACATCTTTGTCAGCCTACAATTATATAAATGATCCCTTTATTTCCTCTGCGAACTGAGCCACTCTTTTCTTTATGCCAATATCACCTGTCTCTGGACTCAATGTGGTCTCAGAATTACAAAGCATAACACAACTCACCATATGGAGGTAGTGGTGTGCAAAGAGATATAGACTAAGAAGCAAAATGTCACAGTATAAAGAACAAACGCGGATGATCACAAGGCCACTGTGTTAAAAACCAGAATGGTAATATACCAACAGGAAGGTACCGGACAGTTGTGAAATCATGGTAATCAAAGACACACACTGAAAGACCGGCCTAGGCATGTAGGGTACTAGGATGTTTTGAAAGGGCAATGCCACATTATTGCAAACTGGCCAACACTCAATTGCACACCTGGGAAAAATGGATTTAAGTGCTTCTTCACAGGAGAAAAGTAATATATATCTCTTTGACAAAAAGATACCTGCAAGACAAGAGTAAAGAGTAAATGTAATTACAATATATTGCTGCAAAATTTGACAAAAGGAGATGGAAGACTCTGGTGCCGATCACAATCCGGTAAAAACCGGGTACGAACCGTCGGACGGAGCATATTCTCCGTCCGACGCGTACCCGGTCGTCAAAATATACAAACATGGAATTACGATTCGCACGGGTACACCATTACCGTACGAATCGTAAAAAAGACCGACCGAACAAAAAACACCTACCAATGCGATCCGGGAAAGCGCCGACCTGACGTCGGGACGCACGCAGCCAGCCATTCACGACCCAGGAATCACGATTCGCACCGACGTCACCCCGCACGGTGAATATTTTGCGGCAGCCAAAAACTGCCGGGAAATCAGGACGACGCGAACAAGGACCACCAGTACGCGACGGACAGACGACGACGCGAACAAGGAGGACCAGTACGTGACGGACAGACATGGACCCGAACCTACGAGTCATCCCTGCCCTCATAGCAGTCCACCTCCTCTACAGGTTACGACGCAGACGCCGCAGAAGGTCAGAATAACTAAGGGAGGGGGGAAAGTGGGGTGCGGTGGGGGTGGCACTACCAGGGCAGGCCACAAAACAACCACATGAGTGACACACTACACATGGCCTGGACATACCTGACTCCCATGCCCTGGTCACCACGAGGGGGTGGGGGCGTGTCCTGATAATCCAGCGACCGCCACAACGGAAGTCCGTCACCACGCGAACCGGCAACACAACCAGACAGGTACGTCCCGTACCCACGCCAGAAGAGCGTGGGTACGAGTCGGACCACGCCCACACACGTCACCCCAACAATGGCGGGACGGATCGCACCCACGTGGCAAAGGCCTGGGTACGGGCCGCACAAACATCACATAGCGTGGGGACGGATATGTACGGACCCTACCCCCACCCCGTATGCAAGGAGCGTACCCCCCACCCCAACAGTGAAAGTACGACCCGTACCCCCACCCGCGTATGCAAGGAGCGTACCCCCCTGCCCAACAGTGTAAGTACGACCCGTACCCCCACCCGCGAATGCAAGGAGCGTACCCCCCTGCCCAACAGTGTAAGTACGACCCGTACCCACACCCGCGGACGTACGGAGCGTACCCCCAGCCCAACAGTGTAAGTACGACCCGTACCCACACCCGCGGACGTACGGAGCGTACCCCCAGCCCAACAGTGTAAGTACGACCCGTACCCCCACCCGCGGACGTACGGAGCGTACCCCCAGCCCAACAGTGTAAGTACGACCCGTACCCCACCCGCGAATGCAAGGAGCGTACCCCCCTGCCCAACAGTGTAAGTACGACCCGTACCCCCACCCGCGAATGCAAGGAGCGTACCCCCTGCCCAACAGTGTAAGTACGACCCGTACCCCCACCCGCGGACGTACGGAGCGTACCCCCAGCCCAACAGTGTAAGTACGACCCGTACCCCCACCCGCGGACGTACGGAGCGTACCCCCAGCCCAACAGTGTAAGTACGACCCGTACCCCCACCCGCGGACGTACGGAGCGTACCCCCAGCCCAACAGTGTAAGTACGACCCGTACCCCCACCCGCGGACGTACGGAGCGTACCCCCAGCCCAACAGTGTAAGTACGACCCGTACCCCCACCCGCGAATGCAAGGAGCGTACCCCCCTGCCCAACAGTGTAAGTACGACCCGTACCCCCACCCGCGTATGCATGGAGCGTACCCCCCATGCCAACAGTGTAAGTACGACTCGAACCCCCACCCACGAATGCAAGGAGCGTACCCCCCTGCCCAACAGTGTAAGTACGACCCGTACCCACACCCGCGGACGTACGGAGCGTACCCCCACCACACCAGTGTCAGTAGACTCGTACCCTCACCTCTAATGCAGTGTGCGTAACCCCACCGTGTATGTGCCAAGCGCACATATCCAGAAATCGGAGGTGTGTGTGCAGAGTCCACCCAGCAGTGCCCTGAGACAGGAGTGGTGGGTGTGGAGTCCTCCCAGCAGTGCCCTGAGACAGGAGGGGTGGGTGCCCATCACTCCCAGCAGTGCCCAGAGACAGGAGGGGTGTGTGCAGAGTCCTCCCAGCAGTGCCCTGAGACAGGAGGGGTGGGTGCAGAGTCCTCCCAGCAGTGCCCTGAGACAGGAGGGGTGGGTGCCCATCACTCCCAGCAGTGCCCAGAGACAGGAGGGGTGTGTGCAGAGTCCTCCCAGCAGTGCCCTGACACAGGAGGGGTGGGTGCAGAGTCCTCCCAGCAGTGCCCTGACACAGGAGGGGTGGGTGCAGAGTCCTCCCAGCAGTGCCCAGACACAGGAGGGGTGGGTGTGGAGTCCTCCCAGCAGTGCCCTGAGACAGGAGGGGTGGGTGCAGAGTCCTCCCAGCAGTGCCCTGACACAGGAGGGGTGGGTGCAGAGTCCTCCCAGCAGTGCCCAGACACAGGAGGGGTGGGTGTGGAGTCCTCCCAGCAGTGCCCTGAGACAGGAGGGGTGGGTGCAGAGTCCTCCCAGCAGTGCCCTGACACAGGAGGGGTGGGTGCAGAGTCCTCCCAGCAGTGCCCTGACACAGGAGGGGTGGGTGCAGAGTCCTCCCAGCAGTGCCCAGACACAGGAGGTGTGGGTGTGGAGTCCTCCCAGCAGTGCCCTGACACAGGAGGGGTGGGTGCAGAGTCCTCCCAGCAGTGCCCTGACACAGGAGGGGTGGGTGCAGAGTCCTCCCAGCAGTGCCCAGACACAGGAGGGGTGGGTGTGGAGTCCTCCCAGCAGTGCCCTGAGACAGGAGGTGTGGGTGTGGAGTCCTCCCAGCAGTGCCCTGACACAGGAGGGGTGGGTGCAGAGTCCTCCCAGCAGTGCCCTGACACAGGAGGGGTGGGTGCAGAGTCCTCCCAGCAGTGCCCAGACACAGGAGGGGTGGGTGTGGAGTCCTCCCAGCAGTGCCCTGAGACAGGAGGGGTGGGTGCAGAGTCCTCCCAGCAGTGCCCTGACACAGGAGGGGTGGGTGCAGAGTCCTCCCAGCAGTGCCCAGACACAGGAGGGGTGGGTGTGGAGTCCTCCCAGCAGTGCCCTGAGACAGGAGGGGTGGGTGTGGAGTCCTCCCAGCAGTGCCCTGACACAGGAGGGGTGGGTGTGGAGTCCTCCCAGCAGTGCCCTGAGACAGGAGGGGTGGGTGCAGAGTCCTCCCAGCAGTGCCCTGAGACTGGAGGGGTGTAACACATGTGTGTGAGGCGAGAATTATCCACATGCATACTGGCTACAAGGGAACATGTCCCCATGAACTCATGTCAACAGACTCCACACACAAGTACAGTGATCACCAAGGATGCCACGATTGTCGCAGGTGGAGACATGGCCCTGCATGCATGGCCAAAGTAGAAGGGCTCCGTCACACACACAGCTCATGTAGACACAGCTCTGCGCTAAACATTGGGAACACCCTGCAGGGAAGAAAGCTGGGTACACAGAGGAAGGAATACACCCTTGGACAAGTGCACCATGCAGTAACTGCCTACATGAACAAAGAAAGTTAGCCAACACCTTGTGATGGCACACAGATCACAGGGTCCCACCAATGAGCAGTACACTACTACATATCCCACACACCCAAACCCTTACACACCACCCAAAACCATGTAGCAGCCCCACCAACACCAATACCAGCATAGCAGTAGTGTGATAATGAAAACAAAATTAAGCTTTATTCTGCAGGAGCACAATGTCCGTGGATCGCAGGCAGTTCAATCTTCACAAAGCCCATAGGGCAGTCAATGATTCTCAGCTGGATGGGGGACACAGTGGGATGCGTGTCCCCTACCTTGCCTGCACAGTCAAATGGCATCGTCTTCCACACTGGTGAGGGCATCAGGGGGGGGGGGAGCAACAGGCACCGCAGGGACATCAGGGCAAAGGGGCGGCGTTGTGGGTGCAGGGATGGAGGAGTCCACCACAGGGGGTGGGTCAGTGCCAAAGGCGGAGGCCAGGATGGCACTACACACCTTTGCAAGGTCATCCAGGGAGTCCCCTGCACCCGAAGGGACCTCAGGCCCCAAGGAGGGGGGGGGGTCAGAGGGATGGGTCGCAGCGCCACCGGGGGAGGGTGGAGACAGGGGGGGAGACTCAACCACCCTGACCGGGGACCTCCGTGACCGCTTGCGTGGTGGTGTAACTGTGGGGCTCAGGGACAGAGCGGCCATGAAGGAGTCCTTGGGGGAGATGTGGCCAGGAGAGCTGAGGGGAGGGGATTTGGAGGGAGTGGACTGGGTGGAATGCGGACTCCCACTATGGCTGCGTGTCACACGTTTGCCCCCCGACCCAGTGGGTGTGCCTACCTCACCCTGTGTGTGCGTGTCAGGAGGAGTGCGGTGGACCTTCCCTGCTGGTGTGGTGCCCGTGTCCTTTGATGTGGGTGCATGCCGACGTCTGGGTGTACGTGTGACAGGCATGGGAGTGGGAAGTGTGGATGGGGCAGGGGTAGGTGGGGGGAGGTCGCGCTGCAGGAGACCCACTGCTGCAGTCAGTGTGGAGTCGATGGACCTCAGCAAGTTGCGTTGGTCAGCCTGCGATGAATGAATGCCCTCCAAGAAAGCCTCGATGTTGGTGAGGGTTTTGCCGTGGGCATGGAGGACATTAAGGATCGCAGCCTGACCAACCTGCAGTTGCCGCTGGATGTCCACAGACTCTGCATTGGCGGCAGCAGTGGAGACAGGGGCAGGGGGCGCGGTGCCTGGCAGGAAGGAGACATGCTGTGACCGGGCACGCTGGGAAGGGACACGAGCAAGTGGGAGGCGGCTGGTGGAAACTGAGGGGGCGGTGCGAGGTGTTGTTCCGCTGTCAGCTGCTGGTGCAGCCTCCGCCCACTCGGAGACATCGTCCCCGGACCTGTCAGCTTCGTAGTCTGATGTGCCAGTCGACAGGTCCTCGGCCACACTCTCCTCCGCCTCTGTCCCACTCGATGTGCCAGCCCCGATGTCACGGCTGGCACTGGTGCTCGGTCCCTCCGCCTGGTCTGTGTCCATGTCTCCCTCTGTGTCCCCCGACGATGCTGTGGGCAGGGTGGAGAGACAGAAATTATTCAGACACCTGTACACATCTGTCACATGAGTCCAAACTACATAGGTAACATTGCATGGCCTGAAAAGGAAGATCCCTAACATCTACTGAACAGGGTACCGATGTAGGGCATGCAACACACAGTTGGTTGAGCCACCATGCCACTGAAATACCATGGAGAGCATGAGACAATAGCTAAACACAGGAAAAGGAGTCTGACATAGCACCCAGGTCCTGGGGACAATCCAGCACTGCATCTGCACCACACAGCGTTTGCGAAAATACCGATGACCAGGGACCATATCCATGAACTTGAGACACATGCTGCATAGGTAATGCTGAAAACATGCACAACATGACTCGGTCACTGCACATTGCGTGTGTGTCCAGGCACATCACACACTGCCCAGACCCAGCAAGTGGTAATCAGGATTTAACACATAGGCATTGCCCGCCCCAACAAGACCCTACACGAGGCAAATTGTGGAGACACAGGTGGCACCAACATCTCATGGTCTGGGTGATACACACAGGGGCAGGCAAAAAGCAAGATTGGACGCCAAACAGCCAAGGTGCGCCTGTACAAATAATGAGGTACCAGTGCCCATCCTCAGATGAGTATAACAAGACACACAGGCACTGGCAACTGTGAGTATGAAGAAGGACAATCAGGTCAGGCTGCACAGTGGACACCTGTACAAATTAGCACGTCTATATACATGGTGACAGGGGACAATGGCACAGAGCACAACTTACGCTGTAGACACTGACAGTGGCCACGTTCATGATGACACATACACCACTGAGGAAAAGGTGCCCCAGGGGACAGTAGTGGGCACGCAACTACATGCTACTGAATGGTAATGACAGCAACAGACGTCACCATCCCTGCACTATGTGTATCGCACAGTCATGCACATCATGTCACAGGCCACTACATAGGACATGCGCGCTGTAAGGCATGACACATGAGAGACCAACTCCCATGTCTGGAGTCAGCATCAGTGCCAACTGACATGGAACCCACATGCAGTGAACTTGACAGTGCACAGGCAAGGTCCCACAACCTGTTACACACCACCCCCACACATGATGCTACAGACATTGTTCCCGTGGACAAAGCGCCAGCCTACATTACCCTGGGAAGGAGTGACTACACACAGACCAGGGAACACATTGCAAGGAGGGGAAGGGTGGCAGGGGCACAGCGCTATACTGGGCCAAACAGGATCTGCACAGCACCTTTAAACCCTGCCAGTGGATTCATGCTACTGTGCCCTTACAAATGCCGGTGACACACAACAAACACACATGTACCTACCCCCTTCCGGCTGCTGCATCGCCTGTAAGCGCCTCTCCAGGTCTGGAAAGACCACCGGCAGCACACGCCTGTGGAGGTGGCTCAGACGGCGGCGGCCGCGGTTCTTGTGGCTCTCAGGTGAGTCCCCCAGCAGGAGCCGTGCAATCCTCCGCGTCCAGCACCGGATATCCTGCCAGCGTTTCCTCACCTGGGCCAGGCGCCGCCTCCGACCATCCACACCCCTCACGGCACTGACGGCGGTCAGCCAGATCTGCTCCTTGGCAGTGGCGCCTACCTGTGAGGAGGAACAAGTGACACCACATCAATACACCAGCCACATGTCACAGAGAGACATATGGGTACAAATTAGCTGGTAACAACAAGGCATGTCATGCAGCCAACGCATTGCACCTTTGTCATAGGGACATCATCCCCTGGTGAGGGAAAAAGCAGTACGTGCCACAGTGGGTACACAGGTGGAATGATGGCAATGTCACAATCAATGATCTAGGCTCACACTGTGCATCACACCCACCCCTCCTGGCTCAGGGCACTGCTGTGAGGACTCTGCACACACCCCTCCTGTCTCAGGGCACTGCTGGGAGGACTCTGCACCCACCCCTCCTGTGTCAGGGCACTGCTGGGAGGACTCTGCACCCACCCCTCCTGTCTCAGGGCACTGCTGGGAGGACTCTGCACACACCCCTCCTGTCTCAGGGCACTGCTGGGAGGACTCTGCACCCACCCCTCCTGTGTCAGGGCACTGCTGTGAGGACTCTGCACCCACCCCTCCTGTCTCAGGGCACTGCTGTGAGGACTCCACACCCACCCCTCCTGTGTCAGGGCACTGCTGTGAGGACTCTGCACCCACCCCTCCTGTCTCAAGGCACTGCTGGGAGGACTCTGCACCCACCCCTCCTGTCTCAGGGCACTGCTGTGAGGACTCTGCACCCACCCCTCCTGTGTCAGGGCACTGCTGTGAGTGATAGGCCCCCACCCCTCCTGTCTCAGGGCACTGCTGGGAGACATCAGGCACCCCCCCCCCTGGGACCCCCCCGACAGTACATGGCATGTGTGTTACACCTGGACGCAATGGCAGAAGTCACAGTCACCACATAGGGACAGTCTGTGGCAGTGGCCTATGCACTCACCTGATAACCTGGTCGCCCATACAGCATGGAGTACTGTGGGAGGATCACATCCAGCAGAGCCATGTTCTCCTCCAGGGTGAATGGCTGTGTCCTCTCCACAGCCCTTGACATGGTTCCAGGGAATCAGTAGCAGCAGCAGGGTCGACGAATGCAAAGATGTGCAGGCAAGTGCTCCCTCATGGGACCTGGCTGCCTTATATGTGCCCTTCTGCCCAGTCTCATGCACAGGAGTACAGAGAGATTGGTCACTCACATTTGCATCCTATGTTTCCACCAATCCCTTCAAACCTAGCAGTCTGTGGGTTCTCTATCGGTTTCATTCTCCTGCATGATGTCAGCCCCACAAACACATTGCAACAAAGTAGACAAATCCCAACTGACTTCTGCTGTGCACCTTCCAGAACAATTTCCAATTTTGAACTTGGTCTCCATGACAACCAGCATGCATGTAGGCCTTAATACTTGTCCCCCATGTAATTTTGAGCATCACACACAGGTACGGTGCGTGTGGGGGCCCTAGGGCACCCAAATGCATGGCAACGGCCCGTACATGCATGCCTACGCTCTCCATCACTTTTGGTCTGCACGCGTATGCGTACTCGTAGTGGTACGGACCGAACACTCGCATCTACGCTCACTATCACTACGGGTACGCATACGCGTGCAGACCCATAGTGATAGTGAGCGTAGATGCGAGTGTACGGTCCGTACCACTACGGGTACGCATACGCGTGCAGACCCATAGTGATAGTGAGCGTAGATGCGAGTGTACGGTCCGTACCACTACGGGTACGCATACGCGTGCAGACCCATAGTGATAGTGAGCGTAGATGCGAGTGTACGGTCCGTACCACTACGGGTACGCATACGCGTGCAGACCCATAGTGATAGTGAGCGTAGATGCGAGTGTACGGTCCGTACCACTACGGGTACGCATACGCGTGCAGACCCATAGGGATAGTGAGCGTAGATGCGAGTGTACGGTCCGTACCACGTGGTACGGACCGTACACTCGCATCTACGCTCACTATCACTATGGGTCTGCACGCGTATGCGTACCCGTAGTGGTACGGACCGTACACTCGCATCTACGCTCACTATCACTATGGGTCTGCACGCGTATGCGTACCCGTAGTGGTACGGACCGTACACTCGCATCTACGCTCACTATCACTATGGGTCTGCACGCGTATGCGTACCCGTAGTGGTACGGACCGTACACTCGCATCTACGCTCACTATCACTATGGGTCTGCACGCGTATGCGTACCCGTAGTGGTACGGACCGTACACTCGCATCTACGCTCACTATCACTATGGGTCTGCACGCGTATGCGTACCCGTAGTGGTACGGACCGTACACTCGCATCTACGCTCACTATCACGATGGGTCTGCACGCGTATGCGTACCCGTAGTGGTACGGACCGTACACTCGCATCTACGCTCGCCATCACGATGGGTACACATACGGCAGCACTCCCACAGTGATTTGGGAACATGCACAGGCCCTCTCAACAGCAGTACGGCGGATTTTACACATCACTGTGGTGATAGGCGACACACATGTCGGAATAGGGCGGACATACTTGTCCATGGATGGACATACTTGTCCAGGAATGGACACCAAGGCATCGTCTGTGCATTACCACATGTGTTGGGCACAGGTGTCACAGGCTGTGATGTGGAACATGCCTCCTGAGTGGAGAAGGCACCAGATGTATGATGAGATGTGTACATGTGTACTGTGTGAGGGTGCAATGTGTGCCAGGCATGCCCTTGACTCCTTTGACATGTGTGCATGTGGGACTGCGCACTTGGGGTGAGCGTCACTGGCATGGCACGGACACCAACACACGGAAGTGTCCCATGATGCCCGGTACAGGGGTCATGACACATGACTCATCACTACCCACAGTGCACAATGTGACTATGCCATATATGTGTCCGGGATTTACATCGGGTTGATGTTGTTGCACCCTCAAAAGCTGCAGCCGTTGCAGCAACCAACATGTGGCTGTGTGTAGATTGTCATTGCACACTGTTCCCAACACCATGCCACATGTGTTACCGGATGTGAGGTGCACATGTATGCAAGGGACACGGAGTAGCGTGACAAGGCCATGTCAGCAAACTCACAAGGAATGTGTGGGGAGTCATGACATGTGCACCTTCATGGCAAGGTGTGTGGGCTGGACTAGTGTAATGTCATGTGACCTGTGGCTCAAGTGTTCCGCTGCCAGTCTCTGCAATCAGCATCACACTTCTGCTGATGTGTGGGTGTATGTCACTCCTGTCTTGCGTCGGGCAGTGCACTTGCACTGGGACACAGCTATTCCCATGGCGTGGCATGGGGAGGTTCTCAATCACCGTGTGTAGCTGGGTCTTGGAAGGAGTGTCACCTTGCATCCATACGTGTCCTGGGCATGTAGCACATGCCTGACTCCCTATGTGGCATGTGTGTATTGGCAGATTTACATGTGCTCAGTAGACATGAGTTGTTCTCGTAGTGCACTCACTCTTCCTTGTCACTTCCAAATTACTGCAGAGCGCCTCCTGTTGCCCGAAGAATTCCAGACTTGGCCACCATGCAGGAGAATGACAGGATCCGGCTCTACCGCTTCACCCAACCGTTGATTCTGGAGCTGACGGCGAGACTGGCACCACACCTGCAACCGCAGCACAGGTATCCTACGGCACTGACACCCCAGCTGAAGGTAATGGCTGCCCTACATTTCCTTGCCACGGGTACCTTCCAATATACCATAGCTCATGTTGGTGGCATGTCCCAGAGCATGTTCAGCGGTGTGCTGCATGATTTCTTGGAGGCCATGTTGATTCACCTGGATGACTTCATCAAGTTCCCAACCCCTGAACAGATGACTGAGGTCAAGCGTGGTTTCTATGCCCTGGGAGGGATGCCCCATGTCATTGGGTCCATAGATGGGACACATGTAGGTTTGGTACCACCACACGCACGGGAGGTGGCGTACCGCAATCGGAAGCACTACCACTCCATCAATGCCCTTGTGGTGTGTCTGTCCAACATGGTGATTTCACATGTCTGTGCTCGTTTTCCAGGATCAGCACACGATGCCTACATCATGAGGCGTAGCGGGATGCCTGATATGATGATGCAGCTGCGCAACGAACGTGCATGTGTTGTTGGTGGGTACAGTCTGTCTGTCCTGTATTCTGTTTGGCCGAGCAGCACTACCGCTTCGCCAGTTCTAACGATATCCATGTGCTTTCCATTTAGGGGACGCTGGCTATCCCAACATGCCTTGGCTGCTGACACCTCTCCGCAACCCCATCACGCCGGCCCAGCTCCGCTACAACACCGCCCATGGCCGGACAAGGCGAGTGATAGAGAGGACGTTTGGCATGCTGAAGAGCCGATTCCGGTGCCTGCACAAGACCGGCGGCGCACTCCCATATGCCCCGGCGAAGGTCTGCAAGATCTTCATGGTCTGCTGCATGCTGCACAACATGGCAGTTGAAAGAGCTGTGCCCCTCATCCTGGATCAAGATGACGAGGACCATCCACCCGTGGAGGACGAAGGGCTTGGCAATGGGGCTAGTGATGTGGAGGATGTGGAGCCGCAAGAGGACATCCGGACTCGGCTCATACGCGACTTCTTTGCTTAGTGGTGAGTACCAGGGTCTGAGTGTGCACGCATTGGTCCCCGTGTGGCATGCGTTGTGATGTGTGTCTCCACCTGCATGTATGGCACGTGGGTCAGAGGTGTGTGTGGGTGTGTCACTGGAGTGATGGTGGCAGTGATGGTAGTATTTCCCCAGGCATAATTGTGACCTAGCATGTTGTCATACATACATGTGTCGAGTAAATGCACATGCAAGTGGCTGTGCTTCTTGTGGCTGACTTCTTGTGTGTCTCTCTTCCCCAGGTACCTGCGCATGCCGTTTGCTGGTTGCATTGTTGTGGCACTGCTATTCCTCATGGACATGGCATCGTGGGCTGACTCAGCGTTACAGGCACGGACACGTTTGGAAGTCTCCATGGGGTAAGGGATGCATCTGGGGTGTATTGGGTGTGGCAGTTGTTCACGATGTGTGCACACTGCCCCGGTCGGGGTTTGGGTCCTCTGCAGACATGTGGCATCCCCATGGGACACGACATGCAGCTGGGTACACCTGAATAGATGGGCTGCCTGGTTGTCAGTCATCAGTGATGGGATGGTGGATTGTGATGAAGGCATCAATGTGTGTGACACTGCCCTCGGACACATACGGTTAACATTGTCTTGACATGGCGTGGGACTTCCACATCAGCGGATGTATGGTGTATGGCAGGCTCTCCGTGAGCAGCTGTGGGTATTTAGCTATTATCCGACACTTGTGTGCCAGTCCCATGGCTATCACGCATTTGTGCTGCAGAAGGGGGGTGCCAGTGTTGGAGCCACATGTTACTCCACATGATGTGTTCATGTGTACTTCAAGTTGCCTCTGCAATCCCAAACACATGACTATTAAAGGTGTCCCTATGCCTCCAAGGTGCCTCTTCTCAGTCAATGCTGGTGTGTTGGCACGGTGCATCCTGCATGTCTGGCATGGTATTCCCTGATTGTGGCTATGTGTCAATGTGTCGAGTGGCAAGATGCAAGCTGTGTGTGTGTGCTGAGACTGTGTAATGGGCATGATGTCCATGACTGTGTGGGTATTGTGACATGTGCCATCCCCATGCATCCAACGTTGTCCATGACCCCATTCTCTGCATCCACCGGACTCAAGCTTGCAGGACATGGTTCTGCCACCTGTCTACACGTACCTGGGTGCCCCCCAGGACACGGGCCAGGATCCCTGACCTCTGCGCATGACTGTTGCTGTACTCAATGTGTCTGTCAGCACGGTTGTTCGGCCACCCCCTCAGCTGGTTCTGACCATCACGGGTGTGTATGGTGCTCCATGTCTGTCTTGCCTAGAAAACTGTGACCCATGTGTCCTGTGCCAGACTCAGGCCCCAGGGTGTGGATGGTTGAAGTGAACAGATGACTCAGGCATGTTTAGACTGTACAAGACACATGTTAGGTAATAATGCTACCAGCAGGCATCTACTCTTAATAGTGTGATTTATTATTGGGGGGGGGGGGCCAAGTGAGGGCCTTTCCGGGATTAGGGAATCCAAAGTTCAGTAGGGGAGTTGGTGTCCTTGCCATTGGAAATCCTCAGAGTCCATGCCACAGTCTTTGTCAACATTGGTCAGCCAGTGACCAGCAGGGCCATGTGGCAGAGAATGTCTCTTGATGCTGTGATGCTGTTGCTCCAGTGGGCCAGGTGCCAGGCCAGGTGTCCTGGGAGATGGTGATGTAGCAGCCACCCTCACGGTCCTTTCCGTGGACGACCCGGCTTCCTGCGGGGAACCTCAGCAGCAGGCCGTGACGACGTCTGGGATGCTCCGTCGGATGTTTCCTCCTCCTCCTCATGATCCCTCCCTGTGGGTGGTGATGTTCTCCGCCTTCTGGCACAGGGAGGGTCGGCCATGGTGTCGGCCATCCGACGGAGTTCAGCGTGAATCCCCTGGGACGCCGTCACTTGCTGAGCCTGTCTGTCCTCCATCCTCCGTTGGTGTAGCTGTAGACAGGCTATTAGCTCCGCATGTTGCTGGGCCTGCTGGACCTTGATCCCCTCGAGGACGGACACAACCTGGGCCATGCCCGTGGTGTCCTGCCGGTATGAGTCCAGGATGTTACGGACATGGGAAAATACCGGATCCCCAGCCAACTGGTCAGGCTCGCGCCTCCGCCGCTCTCCACTCCCACCACCCCTGCCCACTTGCGTCTGGCCTGCACTTGTGGGCACATGGGGTCTCCGGGACCCCTGAGGGGTGGCATTGGCGTTGTCGCCTGCCTCCTCCTGGGTGCCCTGGACACCGTGTCCCTCCTGGCGAGCCTGGCTGCATTGTGGTGTTGGGGCAGGGATCCTGGGTGTCTCCTGGGATGTGGCAGGAGTGGGGGTGGTGGTTGGCACGGTTGTACCTGACGCAGGTGCTGCAGGTGGTTGGACACCAGAGGGGCCAGGTCGGTCGGGGTCGTCCGCAGAGTGGTGAGAGTGGTCGCTGCCGGTGGGATCGGTCTCCTGCAGATCCGGGTCCTGTGAGTGTTCCCCCCCAGTGTTGGGGGGTGCAGCACGACGTTGACCTGTGTGTGAGAGAGACAATGTTAATTTTGATCCATGCAACATCCATGTTTCATCCGTTACAAAGTTGGCACATTTCCTCTTGGAATTAGGATCTGTCTTGCATTCCACTCACAGTGCACTTGTGCATGTGTGTGTCCCTTGGGCACCAATTTGGCCCCTTTAACTATGTGTGGCACAGTCTTACTTGCTGCGTCAAGTGTGACTGCAGTCAGCAGTGGAGTGTGCATGTGTGCCGAGCTATGCGTTTGCGCCTTCCTTGTAGCACTGTACATGTGCACATGGAGTGGATCCACACACTCATATGATGCAGGTGGCTGTCCTTGTGCTCGTGTACAGGTTGTAACATGGCCCTGCGTTTTGCCATGATGAAGAGGGGGGGTTCTGGCACTGGGCACCCTTGTCTACATGCACGCAGTCCACCTGCTGACGAGCAGACATTCCCACACACCAAAGGACTGATTTGCTCTCCCTGTGTCTCCCTCCTTCTCTGTCCCCCTCTCCCTCCCTCTCTGTCCCCCTCTCCCTCCCTCCGTGTGTCAGCCTCCTCCCTCTGTCCGTCTCCCTCCCTCTCTGTCCCCCTCTCCCTCCCTCTCTGTCCCCCTCTCCCTCCCTCTCTGTCCCCCTCTCCCTCCCTCTGTGTCCCCCTCTCCCTCCCTCCGTGTGTCAGCCTCCTCCCTCTGTCCGTCTCCCTCCCTCTCAGTCCCCCTCTCCCTCCCTCTCAGTCCCCCTCTCCCTCCCTCTCTGTCCCCCTCTCCCTCCCTCTGTGTCCCCCTCTCCCTCCCTCCGTGTGTCAGCCTCCTCCCTCTGTCCGTCTCCCTCCCTCTCAGTCCCCCTCTCCCTCCCTCTCTGTCCCCCTCTCCCTCCCTCTCTGTCCCCCTCTCCCTCCCTCCGTGTGTCAGCCTCCTCCCTCTGTCCGTCTCCCTCCCTCTCTGTCCCCCTCTCCCTCCCTCTCTGTCCCCCTCTCCCTCCCTCTCTGTCCCCCTCTCCCTCCCTCTGTGTCCCCCTCTCCCTCCCTCCGTGTGTCAGCCTCCTCCCTCTGTCCGTCTCCCTCCCTCTCAGTCCCCCTCTCTCTCCCTCTCAGTCCCCCTCTCCCTCCCTCTCTGTCCCCCTCTCCCTCCCTCTGTGTCCCCCTCTCCCTCCCTCCGTGTGTCAGCCTCCTCCCTCTGTCCGTCTCCCTCCCTCTCAGTCCCCCTCTCCCTCCCTCTCGGTCCCCCTCTCCCTCCCTCTCTGTCCCCCTCTCCCTCCCTCCGTGTGTCAGCCTCCTCCCTCTGTCCGTCTCCCTCCCTCTCTGTCCCCCTCTCCCTCCCTCTCTGTCCCCCTCTCCCTCCCTCTCTGTCCCCCTCTCCCTCCCTCTGTGTCCCCCTCTCCCTCCCTCCGTGTGTCAGCCTCCTCCCTCTGTCCGTCTCCCTCCCTCTCAGTCCCCCTCTCCCTCCCTCTCAGTCCCCCTCTCCCTCCCTCTGTGTCCCCCTCTCCCTCCCTCTCTGTCCCCCTCTCCCTCCCTCTGTGTGTCAGCCTCCTCCCTCTGTCCGTCTCCCTCCCTCTCAGTCCCCCTCTCCCTCCCTCTGTGTCCCCCTCTCCCTCCCTCCGTGTGTCACCCTCTGTCACCTTGGCCCAGCTTCCTGGGCACACACTGTTAGCAGATCTTTGAGTGGCCCTTGGCCTGTTGATGTGAGTTTGTTTCTGATCTCCAGGCACCCATTTTGGCTGCTGTGTGTCTGTGCGCTGCTGCTGTGGTGGTGTGTGCTGCCACTCTTTCACACTGTTGGCTGTTCATTAGCTGCTGGCATGTGCAAAACAGTGCCTTCACCCCCATGTGTTGATGCAAGGCGTCCGCCATTTGCTGGCAAGTCATTCCTGTGTTGGGACGCAGTGTTTGTCTGGCTGTGACCTAGGCCATATGGGCAGAGGGCATTGTTGTCTGCTTTGGAGTCGCACTATGTGATTCTTGGTGCCCAGCCTCCCGCCATCCGGGTTACCGTGTCATGTGTTGTTGTCTTCTGTGGCCTGTGACTTGACATTGTCCAGCTGGGTGCATGGGGCATGGTGGCAGCAGTGGCATGTGCCTGCTCATGGAGTGTGGTTGAGTAATGCGATGGCTTGTGGTGGTTGCGTGCCTGTTATTGATTTTGGTTGTGGTTGCAGTTCCCCCCATGTGAGGTGCGTTGTTTGTGTACTCACCCGGGTCTCGGAGTCCTTCTACTCCTTCAACTGCCTCCACCGGCAGTATGGCCATCACCCTCTCCTCCCAGGGATGGTACTGTACGGCTCTGCGGGAGGGCCCTCCTCCGGTGGCGTTGGCCTGGTCGTGTTCCTCCTGCCTCTTGGCTCTGACCCTCCTCCGCAGATCGTACCACCTGTTCTGGCAATCCTGCTTGGTCCTCCTGGTGTCCGCAACAGCATTCACAGCATCGACGATGGTCTGCCACATGGCTGTTTTGGCTGCCTGGCTGGTGCTTCTGACCAATGTTCCAAAGATCTGTGGCTCGACTCTGAGGATTTGATCAACAAGGACCTCCAACTCTCGGTGACTGAACTTTGGATTCTTGGTAGTGGGCATGGTGTGGGGTGTGGGTGGGGATGGTGTGGGTGTGGGGGGGGGTGTGGATGTTGGGGGGGGGTGTGGATGGTTGTGTGTGTGTGTGAATGTGATGAGAGGGTGTTTGTGAGGGTGGTCGTTTGAAGGTGTGCAAGTGTAAGGTGTGGTGTAGCTTGTAGTCTGGTTCTGTGGTGTCTGGCAGCAGTGAGTCTGTTGGAAAGGCTCATGGTTTGTGTGTGTGGGCCCTTTTTATTGGTCCATGGGTGGGTGTGGCAGTTTTTGAATTTTGGGTGGGTGTGTTATAAGGAGTGGTGGTGTATTGGGCCTCTGTTTGTTTTTGGCAGTTGCAGGTCAGTGATTGTGTTATTTAAGTGGTTGTTGGCCATGTTTAGTGGCTGTGTGCCTTTCGACTGGTGTATTCTTGTGTTGTTTTATTTTGTCCTGGTTGTGTACGTGCGTTTTGAGCGTGTGTACGGTGTGTACATGGGCCATTTGGTTGTACGATTTTGTCCTTGTGTGTGGCTTTGTAAGACTCGTACATGCGGTTGTGATGTTGGGGCATGGGGTGCGCTCCGTACTTAGGAGGTTGTGTTGGGGGTGCGCCAGGAACGTACTGGGGTGGGGGTACGACTGGAACGTACTTGGGTGTAGGTACACGGGGGGTACGACACGTCCAGGGGTGGGGGTACGACTGGAACGTACTTGGGTGTAGGTACACGGGGGGTACGACACGTCCTGGGGTGGGGGTACGACTCGAACGTACTTGGGTGTAGGTACACGGGGGGTACGACACGTACTGGGGTGGGGGGGTGTACATTGACGGTGGTACGACACGTACTGGGGTGGGGGGGTGTACATTGACGGTGGTACGACACGTACTGGGGTGGGGGTACGACTGGAACGTACTGGGGTGTCGGTACACGGGGGGTACGACACGTCCAGGGGTGGGGGTACGACTGGAACGTACTGGGGTGTAGGTACACGGGGGGTACGACACGTACAGGGGTGGGGGGTGTACATTGACGGTGGTACGACACGTCCTGGGGTGGGGGTACGACTGGAACGTACTGGGGTGTAGGTACACGGGGGTACGACACGTCCTGGGGTGGGGGTACGACTCGAACGTACTTGGGTGTAGGTACACGGGGGGTACGACACGTCCAGGGGTGGGGGTACGACTGGAACGTACTTGGGTGTAGGTACACGGGGGGTACGACACGTCCTGGGGTGGGGGTACGACTCGAACGTACTTGGGTGTAGGTACACGGGGGGTACGACACGTACTGGGGTGGGGGGGTGTACATTGACGGTGGTACGACACGTACTGGGGTGGGGGGTGTACATTGACGGTGGTACGACACGTACTGGGGTGGGGGTACGACTGGAACGTACTGGGGTGTCGGTACACGGGGGGTACGACACGTCCAGGGGTGGGGGTACGACTGGAACGTACTGGGGTGTAGGTACACGGGGGGTACGACACGTACAGGGGTGGGGGGTGTACATTGACGGTGGTACGACACGTACTGGGGTGGGGGTACGACTGGAACGTACTGGGGTGTAGGTGCACGGGGGGTACGACACGTACAGGGGTGGGGGGTGTACATTGACGGTGGTACGACACGTACTGGGGTGGGGGTACGACTGGAACGTACTGGGGTGTAGGTACACGGGGGTACGACACGTCCTGGGGTGGGGGTACGACTCGAACGTACTTGGGTGTAGGTACACGGGGGGTACGACACGTCCAGGGGTGGGGGTACGACTGGAACGTACTTGGGTGTAGGTACACGGGGGGGTACGACACGTCCTGGGGTGGGGGTACGACTCGAACGTACTTGGGTGTAGGTACACGGGGGGTACGACACGTACTGGGGTGGGGGGGTGTACATTGACGGTGGTACGACACGTACTGGGGTGGGGGGGTGTACATTGACGGTGGTACGACACGTCCTGGGGTGGGGGTACGACTGGAACGTACTTGGGTGTAGGTACACGGGGGGTACGACACGTCCAGGGGTGGGGGTACGACTGGAACGTACTGGGGTGGGGGTACACGGGGGTACGACACGTACAGGGGTGGGGGTGTGTACATTGACGGTGGTACGACACGTACTGGGGTGGGGGTACGACTGGAACGTACTGGGGTGTAGGTACACGGGGGGTACGACACGTACAGGGGTGGGGGGTGTACATTGACGGTGGTACGACACGTACTGGGGTGGGGGTACGACTGGAACGTACTGGGGTGTAGGTACACGGGGGGTATGACACGTACTGGGGTGGGGGTACGACTGGAATGTACTGGGGTGTACATAGACGGTGGTACGACATGTACAGGGGTGGGGGGGTGTACATTGACGGTGGTACGACACGTCCTGGGGTGGGGGTACGACTGGAACGTACTTGGGTGTAGGTACACGGGGGGTCCGACACGTCCAGGGGTGGGGGTCCGACTGGAACGTACTGGGGTGGGGGTACACGGGGGTATGACACGTACAGGGGTGGGGGGGTGTACATTGACGGGGGTATGACACGTACTGGGGTGGGGGTTCGACTGGAACGTACTGGGGTGTACCTAGACGGGTGGGGGTATACATACACGGGGGGTACGTGTCGGACGTACGGGGGCTGGGGGGAGTGTTGGGCGCGTATGCGGGCACATGTCTCCATGGTTGCTATGGGTGTTCGGTGCGGACGGTGTTTTTTCCATACGGTTGTAGGCTCGGACGCACGGGATGGATCGTGATTCCTCGGTCGGACTTGGCTTTTCACGTTTGTAAGGTAAATCGTCCGAGGACGTGTCGGACACATTTTCCGACCCGAGGACGTGTGGGGAATGATTCCCAGTGCGGTTCGTATGGACTTTTTACCATGCGAATCGTGATTGCCAGTTCGTACGGCACTTGTGCGATTCGTACGGTAAAAAGACCCGATACGAGTCGCACGGGGGAATTTTTTACCGGATTGTGATCGGCACCTCTGTCTTTTACAGAGTGGAGTATTTTTGGCTGATTTAATTTATTTACATCTAAAGATGGTTATTTAAAATTTCTGTGAGCCTTGTCAAAAGGAACATGATCCAGTAGAAGAAATCTGGTTGGTTAAAAGTACTATGTAAGGGATTTCGTGGTCTTCCATATGTGAGTAGGTGAACATAGCAACTTGGGCTCCTACGTTGTTTGGGTGCGGTCAGTTGCTGTTACTGTTGTATTTGCAGGAAAAGCAGGATTACGACTTCCTGTTTTCTTTTCTGTGTCAAAAAATAAAGAACACCATCATCACGAGTGGTAAACCAACTGTCTCAAAATATTATTTTTCAGTTTGTCCCTTTTATGTTCAAGGGGCTTCTGCTTGGTGGCGATTATAACACGGTATAGATGATGCATGGCCTTTTTCTGAACCACCGCTCCCGCCCTTATCAAAAACAAGTTGTTCATCTGTTACTGCCTCTGTAACACCTTCTTTTTTCATTGGTAGTGCTGTTTCCTGCAAGGCTCCGTGTCACCCATGGTTACCTCCACTGCAGGATTGACAGAAAGAACAGTCCTGGGTGGTTGATGATACATTGAATCCAGCACTTTTAGCTTGTCTGTCATGGTTACTTTGTGTGCTAAAGTTTCTTACTAGAAACAAAGATTCTCTTGTCAAGAAAAATCAAACTATTTTGAACTTATTTTTGTTTTATTTGTATACCAGTGATATTGGCTTGGTTGCATGTTCTTTTCTTTGATTTGTTTTATGAAAGAATTTGCGGCCCAAAAAACACGGAAGATGGAACAATCTTTCCTCAGATTGAAGGAGAAGACTATTTCAGATGTATGATATTGCCACAAAGTATTGAGGGTCACAAATATCGGGGCCAGAATAACATGATGTCAAGAATATCATGGGACTTAATATCCAAGGTAAGAATATGCAGAAGAGGCACTTATTCATATAGGGGAGGATACCAGAGGTATCGAAATTATCAGCCTTTTCATCAGCCCTTTAGGGCAAGTTACGAACAACACCAACCATATAGAACACCAGCCTACTCCAAGTAACCACCAAGTAGAAAGCAGGCAGCGCAGGCAACAGACACTGGCAGAAAACAGTGACAACTTTATAGCACCGTTTACGCTCCCTAGAGAACACCATCTTGTGGGAGCCAAATTTTCAAGATGTTCTCATCAGGGACGGAAAATAACATCGCCCATATGGGTACTGGATCTCATCACATATGGCCACACTTTGGAGTTCACCCAGATTACACCCACCACTCCACCAAAACGAGGGCACCCACCCTCTTCTCCATCTTTTTCGGAAGTAAGTTATGCTATGTTAAGCAAGGGTGCCATAGAGAAAGTCCCACATTCACAATAAGGAATGAGCTTCTATTCTTGTTTTTTCCTCATGAAGAAGCAATCAGGAGAATAGCGACCCATTCTGGACCTCAGGAAATTGAACAAATACCTAAAAAAGTAATCTTTTTGTACGATAACCCTTCAAAACATCCTGCACCCCCTCAATCATGGAGATTACATGACAAGCCTAGATCTATTGGATGCTTATTTCTATATCCCTATTCATCTGAAACATCACACATTTCTCAGATTCATGGTACTCACTATCAAATCAAAGTCCTCCCTTTTGGTTTCAGGTCAGTTACCTGGATTTTTATGAAGTGTCTAGCCCCAGTGGCAGCCTACTTAAGACAAATTGGCTCATAAAAGTGACATCTGCCCCCAAGCTTCGAAGGCCACAATGACCTGTCTACAGATGTTCCACTCCTTGGGCCTATCAGTCAGTTATCAAAAATCTCTCCTTTGTCCCTCAACGAGGATGCTATTTCTGGGAGCGATTCTAGATACATTATAAGACAAGGCATTCATGTCATAAAAAAGACAGAAGCACAAATCTTATAAAAAAGAAAGCCTTTTTCTGTTTGCCAACTCAAATCACTTTGCTGCATGATGTCATCGGCCATTCACTAGTTCCTTGTGCCCATCTAAGAGTGAGACCTTTGCAGAAGGATTAGACGAACTATGGGTTCAGCTAGAAGGCTCAATCGGCAATATCATCAAAATTTTCACCAACTATGATAAAAGTTCTTCCTTGGAGGATAAACTCTGACAATCCTATCTAACGTTAGAGCTAACGTTCTTATCCCAAATTCCCGAATATGTCATAACTACAGACGCTTCTCTGGAAGGTTGGGGGGACCATTTTCAGGATGTCCAAATCAGTGGAAAATGGACCCTGACTCAATCAAAGAGGCACATAGATTTCTTGGAACTCAAAGCAATCTCACTTGCTCTGCAAGCTTTTTTGTCAAGAATAAAAAGGATCTTCAATGTTGATACAAATGGACAACACAACCAGTACGCACTACCTATCGCAGGAGACACAAGAAATATGGAAATGGGCTTTAGCACATCAAGTAACAATATGAGTAGAACAGCTGCCAGGGGTGAACAACAGTTTGGCAGACACTTTAAGCAAGACAAGTCAAAGCTGCCACAAATGGGAACTAAATCAATCCATTCTGACCACAATCTTCCAACAATGAAGCAAGCCAACACTAGATCTCTTTACATCTCAAGAGAACTGGCCGCAAGCTTGGACCCTCAAGGAAAAATAAAGATTGTGCCTAAAATAATCTAATCTAATAATAACAATTTCCTATGCATCGAAAAATATAATAAGCTGTCTTCTTATTATCGCACAGTAATTTATGAATCATAAATCCGATGGGTTCTCTGTGGAGAGCCCGGCAGAAGAGAAGAACCTTCGTGTCTACAAAGCAATCGGGACAGGAACGACTCTGAATACATTGTTACACGCCCCATTGTCCCTTCACGTGTTTAAGAGTTTGTCAATAATGTATATAACAGAGAAAACAAATAAAACTGAAAGAGCAGATGGGTGGAAATTGGTGTACTCGTCAAGCACGCGTAAAATGTACATCAAGCCAACGATCTCGAACTGGAGATAAGGTAACTGACTCATACCTTTTGGTCTTTGCAAAAGCATGGAAAGATGGCCGATCAAGATTCTTGTGGCGAAAAAAATAGGGGATGAAACCGTGAGCCCAAACTGTGTGTCCTATGCTGTGAAGTCATGTGCTCTGGGCGCTGTGCCACACGTGTCCAAGTAGTGTCAGCAATATTTTATACGTAGTAGGAGAAAGTTTTGTTTGGAACACGGTAAGTTGTATATGGTGCTGGTAAGTGATCCGCAGCACTGCCAAAGGTAGTTCACCCAGCACATGCAGCAGACGTGCAAGGTATAGGTGGACGTGAATGGAGTCGACCATGTGTTCGGGATGCCCTGCTATGCGTCAGTTACTAACCAAAACTGGGTCCTGGCTCAAGAAAAGCTCAGTTGGACTGAGCCCAATTAACCGAAAAAACAAAACATATTGTCCAAGCTGAGAATCACTGTGACCTTCACTTTGTAACTCCTATCATGAAAAATAAAACAAGAAAGGAGGGTTTTATGAATTTCATTTTGCTCAGGAGAATATTTATTATTTATTTCTCATTTCTCTCATATTGTGCGCTACACGAAAATTCATTGCGCGCTGAAATTTTATAAAGAAACACCATAATACAAATCCAAATACATTAAACAACAATACATAATACTCTTAATCCCCTACACAGAGAATACATACTACATTCACTCCTCAAACATTCGTGGCCAATACATTCTTACATACAATCTACATGCACTGAACAAAGTGGTCCTAATGACACCTTTCTTTTTATTGCTAGATTGATTTCCAGCCTTTATATGAGTCAAAATGCTTTCTCTCTTTTTTATATCCAATAAAGGTACAGAAGAGCGCTGTTAATAGGAAAACAATCGAATAGGTGCGAGAAGGACCAAACTGGTCGACGCGTTTCGAACCACTATCTTTTGGGTTCTCTTCAGGACCAACCAATTTCTGTAATATAAAGACAAAAAAGTCCTTTTTAGATATTTACAACAACTCAGGATTATCAAACAACCACCAGCGACTGAGCACACCCACCTTAAAAAAGTGCGTCAAAAAATGGAATCCTAACTGTCTGTAGCCAGACCAGCTTGCTCTGGGGCTGTGAAACACAAATAAAACCACTTCTATCATCATTTTTTCTCCACCAAATGAGCGAGACATACAAACAGGACAGACAAAAAAGGGGGGCTGTCATGAGCGTCCATTTAACTCACCATCCATAATGAATCTGTTAACTGTATGGGACAGCCCAAAAACTGTAATGGAAAATGTTTGGAATCAGTTGGAGGATTGATGGGTGCTCTCAACCACTCGAATTTAAAATGACTCCCATAATGGCTTACCAAATTAGCAGAAGGCTGCCTCCTTCGCCGGCTTCACCAGTCAGATGGTTGATTATTCTAAAGGCGAAAGGAAAAACTGATCGGTGATCCCTTAGCGATCTCAATGGGCTACAATGAACGATTATTAGAACCCGGGGAAAGCTGCTTACCTATGTGGGTTTGGTTACTTGTCTCAAGTCGGAGTCCCGTGCCGGCACCTAAAACCCAAAGGCGTGAAAGATCGCAGTTAGTGCTGCTCAACTAGCCCTAACTAAATGGAACGCTCTAAACGGAAACTATCTCTAGGAGGGGCTGCTTACCGAGATTACTCCTCCTGCGACTCGTGGCTGTATCAGTCCGTTGGTAAAACTCAAGGGAGTCTGGGGCGAGTAACAGCTAAATGCTGCCGGGTCATAAAGTCCCGTTGGTTCATGGGAACTGTAGTTTATTGTGCCGATGGTGGTGGGAAATGGAGTTTTTTGATGGAATACTCCTCCGTAGCCTTGTTTATGTCTGTATGCTACGTAATCATTTCTAAATGCGAACAAACTAATAAGGGCGCCCTTAATGGAACATAATAAAACTGATATAATCTGTCCCGTTGGTTCATGGGAACTGTAGTTTATTGTGCCGATGGTGGTGGGAAATTGAGTTTTTTGATGGAAAACTGCTCCGTAGCCTTGTTTATGTCTGTGTGCTACGTAATCATTTTTAAATGCGAACGAGCTAAAAAGGGCACCCTTAATGCAACATCATTAAACTGATATAATCTGAACAGGCAAAAATACAAAAAAAGCTTCAACGGGATCTTATACTCTGACCGCTGGAGTCTAGGCAACCGGTCTGAAGATCTCTGCTATCTCATTTAGCCCATTGATTGCCGTATTAAATTTCATGATAAGAAATGCTTCACGTTGACTTAAATGGCCTTCCAGATCGCCCCCACGGGGGTCTCTCTCGATTTTAGAAAGGACTGTCCATTTAAAGTCCTCCTCGCTGTGTGTCTTTGTAACCCAGTGGCTAACCAGTGGAGCATTTTCCACTCGTCGTCGAATCCTCGACTTGTGCTGGGTAATACGCTGCCGCGCCTCCTGGGTGGTCTTCCCGATATAAAGTTTTGGACATGTGCAGGTTACCGCAT